>NC_134058.1:6256491-8690491 GCF_965140245.1 Athene noctua | reverse complement strand
GTTAAAGCCACCGGGGCTGTTAAAGCCGCTGGAGCCGTTAAAGCCGCCGGGGCTGTTGGAGCTGGATAATTAAAGTATGGGGGCGGCAAGTTATCTAGTGGTTCCTGTTTATCATCTTTCTCTTCCTCCTTTTTATTTTTATCTCCTTTCTCCTCAAACTTTTTGTCTGTTTTTAAGGTAAGTATTGAGGCTGGAAAATGACGTGAAGTCCTCCTCCACAATCCTGCATAATCACTCTCTTCTGCATTAAAAGGTTCCTCTGAATTAACATATTCATTTAAAGCTTGACAGATCCAAACTTCGAAGGATCCAAAATCAGGCCAAAAGACATGTGGTCGTAAAGGTTTCTTTGGCCATTCAACCATACAATTTCAATTTACTTTTTCCTTTTCTGGGGTCCCTTTGGTTCCAATTCTTAATCATTGTGCCTAATGGACTCTCCGGTGGTATGTCTAATAATTTGCTCCATTTCTTCTGGTCCTGGGTCTTTGATTTCTTCTGACCCATCTAGGAATTTTACAGTGGTAATTCCTAGAGCCCTGGGTTGCTGGTGAGAGTGTCTCGCAGGGGGCTTAGGACCTATCTCCCACCCACAAATCCTATAGGAATCGCTTCGGTCCTTCACAAGCCTATTCCCTCGTGGGAGATTGGAACCATGGTTAGAAGACCTCCACAATCGCTTCGGAACCAGGATCCATCTCAGTCAAACTCTCACTCACACACAGGCAACCGAATCCCACCCAACCGAAAGGTATACGCAACGCTTACGACTCTGTCTTCTTCGTCTGGATCTTTGCACGCAGAATTACGGGTAAAATAAACTGCTGCAGCTGGCAAGGGAGCTCACAAAAAAAATTAAGTACTTTGCTTGTCTCTGTTCGGGTTCAAGATGGTGTTAGTCCCCATCTGACTCAACCAGGAGCCACCTAGTGGTGGGGCGCCCCTCCTGTATTGTCAGAATGCAGGATCTAAGACCATCCCGGACAAGACCCCAATTGTTATAAATAAATTTAGACTCATCAAGATTTCAAACCAAATTCCAAATTTATTGTTTGAATAGAGACAAGCAAACAGCGCTGAGTGTGCCGGGAGTCTCCACTCCACCAAGACACACACACACATAACAAACCCGAGTCTTACTATAGTGTAGTCCTTTTACATATTCATGAGGATGGGCATGCTCTCTGAGGGGTCTGCGTAGTTGGAGTAAAGTTTCCCGGGCTTTCCTCAGGTTTCCATCATGGAGGGGAGAATGACTCAGCACAGGGAATGACTCAGCACAGGTGTTTTATCAGTCATAACATAGTCTGATCACAGCATAGTGCAAACATACTGCTGTCTGGTTTGGTGACGGAGGCCATCTTGGCTCCTTTCTTTAACAACAGCAACTGGCCTAAACAACAAGAACTATGTACATGAGACCTTATTTCCCTTAAACCTGTGACTACATGAAAAAAGTACAGAAGCATTTAAGAGTTCCATACTTAAGAGAGTTGCATCTTATCACTCACATGGGCACGAATTAGACAAACACATCTCACAAGGGGAAGATACGATTCACCCCACCCCTCTTCCATTTTCCTGAGTTTATCTACATATTCCAGACTCCGTTTGGGTTCTCACACACACACTTACAAGAGGATAAATTGAAAAAAAGCTGGTCAATAGTACAGCTGAAACAGAAATTTCCAACTCAGTCAATCTGGCAATTCTCCCCTGCAGTCCTCGTCATCCCCCAGCAACAGAAGCCCAAAACCTTGCAGCCCAGCTAACATTCTACAAACATCCCTCGCCAAACTTTAGATGTTCTCGGAGCTGATGCTCTGACTCTCCTCCTGCAGCTGGGAGGCTGTGGTGTCTCCAGGTGAAGCCACATTTAAGTAGCTCTCAGAAGGCTGAGAGGGGGATAAGCACAAGGAGGAGCCTTGGCTTTCAGCTCCTCCTGCAGGCTTCGTGTCTTGCGCAGCCTTCAGGGGGCTGAGCGAGTCTGGCGGTTCTCGTGATGGGAAGCTGAAAAGCACAAGGTGGTGCAGCCAAAGTTCTGAACCTCTCCCTCACCACATGCAGAGAGGCAATCCCTGCCTCCTCCGTTTACCCCACGGTACCTGGTACGGGCAGATGGCAACACCTTACTCTGGAGTTGGCCTTCAGAGAAGTTAACGCTCTTCAAGTAACAGAGATTTCCAAGGAGGAGGTGCGTGTCAGACCCCAAATTTCCACCTAGTCTTGGTCTTTACAGTTCCCCCAGCTCCACTGACAGTTCCCCCCATGAACTCCAGCCCCACTGAGGTACTAATCATTGGTTTGTCCTCTGGGTCTGAATTTAAACTCAAAACCCCACCTCACTAGCCCAGGTGAAACAAACAGAAAGAAATACAACAGAGTGGAACACACAATCAGTTCTTTCTGCCAGGCCCCAAACAGCACTTTCACCCTTAATAGCTCATTTCCAACCAAACTGCGTTCCCTCCAAATTTCAAAATGCACCAACAAACTTCCAAATCCACCTGTTTTATTTGAGGAGTTGGCGAAACACAATCTTGGGGTTTCCTGGATTCTTCTTCATTTCTTCCCCCAAAGTTCTTCATAAACTTGGTCAATCCCAACCCGAGTGTTTGGGGAAGGCAGATCTCCATTCAGTTCAGTTTAGTCGACATTATCCGTCAGCTTGGTCTCACCTTTTTTGGCTGACAAAAGTAACTTTCCCAACCACACCGCTCTGTGTTACTTCTCCTAATTTTAAAGCTGACTTAAAACTAACGTCTTTGACAACTCTTGAAACCGCCAAAGAGCCAAAGTGAAACTTCTGTCCTTGTGAAAAAGGATCTCCTCAGACAGCAGCTCGGGGGTGGAGCAGTGTGCCAAGGGCACTGAGCTGCAGCTCCCCAGAGTCCCCCCTCTCCCCTAAAGCCGCCGCACTCTGGGTGTTTGCTGCCCCTTTCCATCCCAACCCAAGGATCGATTCAGCTCTTCTCCAGCACCCTCAGCTGCAGCTACAAACACCACACCACGCTCGCAGGAGACATCAGCTCCTGCAGCCCGTCTGCTGAGCACGAGCCCTCTCAGAGTCTCACCTCCGTGTTGGGAGTGTGGATGCCCCTCAGCGTGGTCGGTGTGGTGGGCACGTGGCCGGGGAGCTGGAGTTTGCTCTCCTGCAGCCGCACCTTCTCCTCATCCACGATCTTCACTCTGAGCACGTTGCACATACAAAGCACAAGTTATTTCCCTTCCAGCCACGCTACGTTCTCAGAGGAGCATTTTCCTTTTCAACCGCATGGAGTGCTAAGGCTTGGACAACACGCCCAAGCCAGAGTTGACCTAGAGATGAATCCTGTATCTTTTGTAAGGGATAACCTTTGTGCTAATAGGTATTACAGTAAGTTGTAACAAACCACCTATTCTGATGTAAAAAGTGCAAGTATTGAAACCTGAACAACAGGCCCTGAGCCAAAGCTCCTCACTCTGCACGTAATCATCAGTGAAATATGTATGGAAGATGTAGCCGTCTTGAGTGTACATTTATCTTTGTTTGTGTGTGGATAAAATAACAGGGTCATGGAGACAGTTGTCTGTCATTGTGGCCTGATGTGAGCCCCTGCACCTAATCCAATTAGATAAGCAGGGAACTCCCTGAGCTTCTCCCTTGAGCCCTGGCCCGGCTTGGGGGGAACCTAACCTTTTCTTCAAGAACATCGGCATCCTGATGTGCCGAGGAAGGAGAGTGGTGGGGAGGTTCTTGGAAGACCCGCTCCGAGAAGGGATCAGGATGACGGGGCCCAAAGAGTGGGGGTGAACAGAGTTAAATCCAGTTGATGGCCAGTCACGAGTGGCATCCCCCAGGGCTGGGTGTTGGGGCCACTCCTGTTTAACATCTTTATTGATGATCTAGAGCAGGGGATGGAGTACACCCTCAGTCAGTTTGCAGATGACACCCAGTTGGGTGGGAGTGTTGATCTGCTCGAGGGTAGGGAGGCTCTGCAGAGAGACCTGGCCAGGCTGGAGCGATGGGCTGAGCCCAACTGGGGGAGTTTCACTAAGGGCAAATGCCGGGGGCTGCCCTTGGGTCACAGCAACCCCCAGCAGGGCTACAGGCTTGGGGAGGAGTGGCTGGAGAGCTGCCAGTCAGAGAGGGACTGGGGGGGTGATTGACAGATAGCTGAATATGAGACAGCAGAGTGCCCTGGGGGCCAAGAAGGCCAGTGGCATCCTGGCTGGTGTCAGCACTGGCGTGGCCAGCAGGGACAGGGAAGGGATCTGACCCCTGTGCTCAGCACTGGTGAGGCCGCCCCTTGATGAGTGGGTTCAGTTTTGGGCCCCTCACCCCAAAAAGGCCATTGAATGACTCGAGCATGGCCAGAGAAGGGCAACGGAGCTGGGGCAGGGTCTGGAGCACAGGTCTGCTGGGGAGCGGCTGGGGGAACTGGGGGGGTTCAGTCTGGAGAAGAGGAGGCTGAGGGGAGACCTCCTGGCCCTCTGCAACTCCCTGCCAGGAGGGTGCAGAGAGGGGGGATGAGTCTCTGGAGCCAAGGCCCCAGCGCCAGGCCCCAAGGGAATGGCCTCAAGCTGCCCAGGGCAGGGTCAGGCTGGCTCTGAGGAAGGATTTCTGTGCAGAAGGGGCTGTTGGGCGTTGGAATGGGCTGCCCAGGGCAGGGGGGGGAGTCCCCGGGATCCCTGGAGGGGTTTTAAGGGTCAGATCGACATAGCGCTGAGGGACATGGCGTAGTTGGGAACAGTCAGTGGGAGGTTCGTGGTTGGACTGGGTGATCTGTGGCCTTGTTGAGTTTTTCCTCGGGACTTGTGGCTGGGCCTGACCTCCTGCTTCCAGAAAGCCACGCCTCAGGGCTGAGCTTATCAGGGGTCTCTGGAAGGGTGCAGGGGTGAGTCACCAGAAAGGCACACCCAGGGCTCCTGAGTTGCCCTGAAACACACCCCCTGTGAGAATGGGACACCCTGAGGCGGGGACGTACGGCCCCTCGGGTGCGACAGGGAGCCCGCGGTCGTTTCCCTCTACCCGAGGGAGGGGAGACTGTGCCCGGGGAACACCGCTGGATTCCCCTGGCCCTTGTGGGGCGTGGCCTCTCCTAGTCGGGGTTAACATCTGCTCCCTTCCAGCCGGCATCTCCGTAGACCTACACAGCAGGAGGTACAGGTTAAACATCCTCTACCTGCGTGTCATTTCCACAGAGGACGTATCTGTATCTGTCTCCGTGCCCACTCATTTAGTCGTTTCTCCACCTGCTCCAATTGCATGTATCGGCAGCTGGGGCACCCGTCACGCCTTGCCTCCTGCCCCACTGGTACCTGCACTACCGGGAGGGGAGGAGAGCCCTGTCACAGGTGCTGGGGACGGCCCTCAGCCGTCCCCTCCCTGTCGCAGCTGGCACCTCCTCGCTGCAGCTTTGGTAGTCAGGCTCACCCGAGCCTGCAGAGCTTCGCACAAGGCCACTGACCGGAGGCGGGAGCAAGGTCCACAGCGCTGCACTCCAGGGCTCCTCCGGACCGCTCACCCGCAAGGGCTCCACGGGCCACTGAGCTGCCAAAGCCATGCCTGGAGAGGCGGCTGTTCCGGGTGCCGGCTGTGGCAGAACCCTTTTTCCTGCAGGCCTCCATGGCTGCTTTCACTCGCCAGAATGGGGGCGACAAAGAATTTCCACCAACTTTCCTGAGTGTTTTCTATCACTTTAATAACTCTCCCTCAAAACTGTCACTGTCGGACAGTGTTGCCCCAGCAGGGATATCCCAGGCTTTGGTGACCTTTGGCAGAAGAGCAGATGTCCGGCGACAATCCTCACCAGATCTGGTTTTACGTTTACCGGTGGCTGGGAGAGAAAAAGAAAGATCCGATGTTACTTCCACAGCAGACCGAGCCCACAAAGGCAATGGACAACTCTCAACTGCCACAGGACGCTGTGAAGGTCTGGAGAGATTGAAGGCCTCCAGAGGAAACCAGAAGGGATGAAAGGGACACACACAACGGAAGAAATAAGATTTTCCATGTTTGACCATAAGGAGCCAACCTTCTAAAGCCCGTGAAAGAAACTCCAGAGGAAGCACTGTCAGGAAATTCTTCTCTGGAGATCCCGCTCCCTGTTCTGGGGTTCCACCTAACAAGACCTGCTTTATGCTCTGCAGGATGAGCAAGCAACTTCTGTCTCCTAATTCCACGTGACCAGGAATGACATGGAAAAGGCTTCTACGCTTTCAATATCTCAAGCCAAACCCAACCGTAATCCCTAACCCGCCCGAGCACTGAAGAATCACATCTGGAGCTGCTTACCTGAGCCCGATGGGTTGACGCTCGGTGCCCTGGCCTTGCTCGCACCTCCGCTTTCTGGCTGCAGAGTCTCGCCGCTGTTCCTGCTGGCTTCTGCCAGCCTCTCATTAGCCCTGTGAGAAATGCAGGAGCGTGCAAAAACGACTCTTGCTCACGGTGGCACCAAGCGGTTCCCCAGGTGTGACGCTGCACTGTTGGGCTGAGGAACACAAGACTTCCGAGCCACCCGCGTGTGCTGCTGCTCGGGCTTCCAAGCAGTCTGTGTGAGGTCTCTGTCAGACCTTTCCCAGAGGGTCGTAAGGACTCCGGGCTCTTTCCCTCCTCCCGCGGTAAACACAGACTGTTATCACGGACAGCAAAGAGATTATTTTTGCCTCACAGCCTCCTGTTCTGTCCCCTCTGCCTTTTCCCGTGTGTCTCCCCTCAGCTGGAGGGTAACAGCAGAAGGGAAAGGAAGCTCCTCTTTTCCACCATACGTGCAGCAAGAGGAGGCGGCTGCAGAAAACCTTTCCAAGAAAACTAACTAAACCACCCTCCAGACAGGCCTGATCGGCTTGGTTACTTCAGGGTCCGTCAAGAGAAACAAAACCAGGGCTCGGCAATGGGAGAGCCCAAGGTGGGCTCTGCAGAAGTGCACACATCGTGCTGCCCAGATCCAAGAAAGGGACGTGGGCTGGAAAAGCCACAATGAAAAGGGTCCTGTTGTATTAGGTGGGGAAAAAAAAGTTTGGACTTACTTATTCAGTTTGTTTCTGAGAACTCTTGCAACGTCCTCCATCACACAGAAACGCTTGTGAGAGCTCTTCAGTTCTGCCTGAGCATAAGCCAGGAGCAGGGCGGTCGACTCCTGCTTCTCCTGTGCTCTCTCCAGCTCGAGTGCCTGAGCTCTAATGATCTGCTCCAGCTCGTTTCTCCAAGAGGCGACAGTGGTGTTCATCTCTTCTATTCTGGCTTCAGCGGCTGCCTGTACCTAAAAGAGAAGATGCAACTTCAAGAAACGGGAAGACAAAGGCAATGCCCAGCCCTCTCAACAAACCTGCTCTTTCCGCCACTTTGACATAAAAGCTCTTAAACAGCCTAAACGCTGCCTGGACGAGGAGCAGCAAAATGGCTGCGTGTTTTTCACGCCCACTGGTCCCAGGACACACGACACACAGACTCTGACGCAGCCTTTTGCAGCTGCCCGCCTTCCCTACGGGAAAGCCAAACCCACAGCACTAACAAAGAGAACCACGTGCCCAAGACAAAACCCCCAGAAGTCGTGAGCGCAACCACAAGAGGACGCAACGCCGACGACAGATACCAATGGTACATGAACTGACCTGCAAAAGCTGACTCTGATATCGCTTCTCTTCCTGCTCTGCTGTGGTGTGAGCTGGGCCAGGAGTCGCCAAGCGATCTGACAGAGTTGTCACCATCTGTCCCATCTCCTTATTTAGAGCTTCCAGCCGCAGAAATTTTTGGGACAGCAGCTCCAAGTCTGCGGAGAGTTCGCGCACCTGTACGTGGGGAAAAAGAACCTGCCTTGAGCAGAGGGGTCTCAAGTCTCGGTGAAACTCCATCAAAGGGATGCATCGAGATCATGGCTGTCAATGCACTGAGTTTGTATTTCAACCCAGGGAAAAGGCGCTTGGATTTCGGAAAGTACGTGCGCCTTTCAAGCCCTTGCCAACAAGATGCTCCAGCTTCCACCCATCCCTCCTTTCCAGACAGGCTCCGCGGCAAAGGCGCTCACTCCTCCTGCAGCATCACAGCACGTCCGTGCCTCAGAACAGCTTCAGAGACATTAACGTGTTGACAGCCTTTGTATACCTTGGCCTTCGCCTTGTCCAGGTCCTCCTGCAAGCGGGAGTTTTCTTCCTTCAGGCGACTGCACTGGTGCGTCGAGTCTTGCAGTGCAGTTTCTGCTGTGTGCTGCTTTCTGACAGCATCAACGAGCTCTCCTTGCAGCTGTGCCTCTGTTCTCTAGGGAAACAACGAGTACAAAGAAAAAGAAGCCCAAGTCCGTATTTTTACTTCCAGTTACTAGTTCACAGACCGAGATCAGTTTTCTAAGTGCATCGCAAAGCAAAGCCATCGCATCCACGGGAAGAAGAGGGCATCTGCACAGCTGATGGTCTCCAGCCATCCCTGGCGAGTGAAGACGACTGCAGAAATGTCATCACTCGGTGAAGATTTCTGTCTCCCAGCACATTCCCCTCGGAAGATGCCGAGACTGTGCCTTTGTGGGGTTTGGCTTGTTCCTTAAGTTAATGCTAAAATCTAACCGGAGGCCAACGCGGGAGCTGTCGTTGGACTGCAGCCCTTTCTCCCGTGATCCCAGCCAAGGCTTCCTAGAGCCAGCTCTGTGTATCAGCCTTCACGCCATTGTTCTGCTACACAAACGCAACCCAACGCCTGCCTCAGCGTTTCTACGTACGTGTGTGTCTATAAACATCTCAAGGCTTGTCAGAACCTTCCGCGATTCCAACAAAACCAGCGCAGAACAGAACCAAGCCGAGCGAAGGACTCCCGCGCACGTACCGCACACCTGCCGACTCTTAGAAGCGCCAGACGGCCTTGGGAACCGCTCTCCTTTAAGTCAGTCTTGGCCAGTGCTCACCTCACCTCTTTTTCTACCTTGTCGGCCTCGCATGTAAAGGCACCACCACTCACCATTCGTTCCTGGGCGGCCTTGTTCTGCGCGTCTCCCAGCTGCTGACGCAGCAAAAAGTTTTCACTTTGGAGCTCGGCCAGTTGTTGCTGCAGCTCTTCTGCCTTCTTGGTGACATCTTCTCTCTTCTGATCTTTCATAAGGCAGAGATCATGCCAGTCCTCTGTCTGCCTTTTGGACCTTTGTAATTCTCTTTCTGCCTGCTCTAAAGCCGATGTCTTTTCCAAGAGGGCTTTTTTCAGTTGGTCCACTTCCTTTTCCAGCCCATCAGCTTTTCTTTCGGCTTTGCTCAGCTGACGAGACAAGCTCTTGTTTTCTTCTCGCATCTCAGTGACGTCCTCACAGAGCTGTCCTTGCACCCGAAGGCACTGGTGACATTCTGTCAGACACACTTGCGCCTGGACACCTTCTGATGGCTGACGTGTCCCAGGGCTCAGGTGGGAAGGGGATGAATCTGACCCCACCGTCAGTACTCGGGCTCTGACATTTTCTGCCTGTTCAAAGTTACAGAACACAAATGGACAGCACTTAGGGAATCAGCTCAAACCAGGAGACAGCAGCAGCATTTCATACAACCAGAAGAGGACTGTCAGCTGCTTGACATCAGATGATCAAAGAGTTTTCAATAACTCTGCCTTAGACACGATTCATGGAAAAGTCTGGCTTTGCATTAGCACGGGAAGGAGGACTCGAATTGAAAATCTCTGGTTTTGCATACCTCCGGCCCAAAGCTCTGGCTCTCCTTGACGCCTTCTTCATCTGATGGCGACTTACGGACGGCCGACTCCAAGCAGGCGGCAGGCTCATCTACATTAAACACACATATTGTTGAAACCAGAGTGAGCTCACACAGCTCCTTGATGCCTACAGTGCTTTCCCAACCGTCGTGCTTCCAGAGACAACCCTAGCACAGCCACACACCCCAAAGCCAGGGGGACCTGTCAAAATGCAGATTCCAGACACGTCTCTTTTCCCTGTGCCAGGGGGATGACGGGATGGCTCAAAGTGATCAGCAATGAGCCCCGAAGGAATGAGCGTCTCGAGAGTTCTGCTTTGCAGGGACAAGGCCCGGCAGTGCACGTTTTCCTGGATCCTCAGCCACACCACATCATCATTTCCAAACGGCCCGTCTCCACGGCAAGCCGCCACAAGGGCAGGCGACAGGCCTTCTGCCCATCCCTCCTCCACCAACCCCGGAGAGTCCTACCTGCTCTCGGCAGGGCGGGTGCACACCGCCTCGCTGCTGCCCCACGGGGAGTGCTGGGTTCTGACACCCCTTTGGCTTGGCCTGGAGCAGCTTCTCCCTTCTTTTCCCGCCCTCGGGCGTCCACGGGCCGCGCGCCGCGCCTGGAGAGACAAAGAGCAGAGCCAGTCGTGGGCACAGCTCACGGCAAGGAGAAGGGCCCGTTGTTGCCCGCCCTTTCCGTGTTGACCTCCCTCGAGGACCAACGCCCCCAGGCACAAAGCTGAGCCCCAGGGGAGGAAAAGAGCCCCGGAGCTTCCCAGCCAGCGCCCGCCTGCCTGCGCCCCGTTACCTGTCGGCCTTGTCCCGGCAGTCGGTGTCGCGCTCCTCCACCAGCGGCCGCGCTGGGGCCCAGTTGCCAGTGGCGGCTGCACGGTGCAGCTCGTCCCGTGCCTCTGGCGGCGGCTCATGGCCACCGCTGATCCTGGAGGACGCGGGACCCTCCCCTGCCCCCCTGCTCCTGTCCCTCCTGCACAGCCACCGCCAGATCCTCCTCATGGCCCGGCGGGGGTGGGCACTGAACCGCCTCCCCTCGTCTATCCCTGGGGACCGGTGCCAGGCAGGACTTAGTGGGCGCTGCCTGGTGTCGGCTGCCAACAGAGGAGCCAACCCCAAGGAGTGGCAGGGCACGGGCAGCTGCCTGCAGGCTCAGCCACCACCAGCAGCGGTGGCAGCACCGGCTGCACCAGTACCAGCTCCACCAGCGCTGCCACCAGCTCCACTGGTAGCTCCAACAGAACTTGCACCAGCAGCACCAGTTCCCTTGGCAGCACCAGCTCTACCAGTGCCTCCAGCACCAGCCCACTGACACAGCACTGGCAGCACCACCAGGTACTGTGTGTGCAGGGCCTGTGCCAGAACCCCTCTTGTTCTGTGCGCTGATGTCATAACGGGCTCGGTGGGGGCTGGGAGGGGCCCGTTGCTCAGGACCTCTCTGTGTGTGTACAGGCCCCGTTGCCAAGGAAACAGCCCCTGGTGCACGTGTCCAGGGGCACAGGGTTGCCCAAGGCCACCTCTCCAAGGTTGCCACCTCTCCCAAGGTTCCCACCTCCCTGTGGACCCCTGTCCTCCTCTTGCCTGCCAGGCTCGCCTGCGTGGGAGACAGACGGGCTCGGCAGAGCGGGCTCTCGCCAGCAAGGCTCCCTGCAAGCACAAGAGGCGGTGGCTGGACACGCCCATGTCCCTTTTTGTGCTTCCTGGGTTCTCAGCCTGAGTTTTGGAACACCCTGGACCCATTTCTGTGCCTCTCTCTGCATCCCTGGAGCCCTGGCTGTCGCTTTAAGGGCACCCCAAGTCCCCGGGCTCCATTTCAGGACGCCCCTACACCTCGCTTTGCTTTCTGGTGTGCCCAGTCCCCATGCACGTGCCTTTCGATGCACCCTGGACCTGTGGCTGCGCCGACTGGGTCTCCCCTCACCCCTCAATGCGCCTTTCGATTCACCCAAAACCCCCTGGTGTGCCCTTGGTGCACCCTGCAGCCCTCTGTTTGTCAGAGGCGCCTTTGGTGACATCTCCACACTCCTCGGGGGGCTCCCTCCTGCACCCCCGGTTGCAGTCAAGGTGACAAATTAATCTGCTACGAGATTAATCCCCTTGAGATCGAGCCAGTCCTCAAAGATTAGAGGAGCTGGGGGTGGCTGGACTTATCTCTTCAGAGCTAGGCCAGTTACTGCCAGAGAGGGCCATCCTGGACAGGGGAGGAGGGGGAGGTTTCTCCTCTGGTTTAACACCTGCCGGTTCTTGTATGGGGAGGATTTTAGGTGCTCCCTTCTCTCTTAGGGGTATGACAATAGGGATGTCTTTGTGCAACCCCTGCCCCTCGGCAGCCCTTTTGGCACACCCTGGACCCCGGGGCTTTTGGCCGCTCGCTGGCTGAGCCTTTTGCAATGTCCTTGCTGATCCCATCTGTCATCTTTTGGGGGCATCCTGAAGCCCTCGCTGTGCTGCTTGAGGGTCCCTGGACTCCTTCCTGCACCTTTAGGGGCACCCTGCTCACCGCGCTGTGCTGTTGGGGACAGCCCAGACCGCTCCGTGGGGCACACACAACCCCCTGCATGTGCCCTTCCGTGCACCCCCAGACATTCTGGGGGGATCCTCCAATCACAGAACGGTTTGGAATGGACTTTTAAAGGTCACTTAATCCAAGGCCTCTGCAATGAGCTGGGACATCTTCACCTCCATCAGGTTGCTCAGAGCCCCGTCCAGCCTGACCTTGACTGTTTCCAGGGACGGGGCCTCCACGGCCTCTCTGGGCAACCTGGGCCAGTGTTTCACTACCCTCCTCATAAAGAATTTCTTCCTTCTATCTAGTCTGAATCTACCCTCCTTTCGTTTAAAACCTTTACTGCTTGACCGATTGCTACAGGCCCTGCTAAAATGTTTGTCCCCGTCTTTCTTATAAGCCCCCATAAGTATTGAAAGGCTGCAATAAGGTCTCCCCGGAGCCGCCTCCAGGTGCCCACAGCCCGTGTCAGAGCTGTCGCCACCCACCCACTGCCCTCTCCCCACGACACCCAAAGAGCTGCAGACAACCAACACAGACAACTTCCAAGCCACCCACATGTGCTGCTGCTCAGGCTGCCAAGCAGGTAAAAAAGAAAGGATGCTGCAGGATCAGGACTGTGTCGCTCAACACATTAACTCATGAGGAGCCTTCTGGCCAGGAGCTACAAAGCAGGTCTTTTAGACCTTGTATCCGGTGCTGGAGATTCCTGTTGTCTGGCAAATCACTTATACGCTTCGGAAAAGGGCACAGAGAAAATACCAAAAGCTTTTTGGTCTTAGAATGTCCCTATTTTATACTCACCATAGAGAGCAGCCCAGGAGCAGAGTGTTTCAGTTTGAAGTTTTCATCCGCAAAAGGACCCCTGTATATACTGGCTACTCCAGTGCCGTCGCCCTGCGCGAGAGAGGTGCCCACTCAGCCACAGCAACTGCTACGGAACAGCTCCATTTAAAAACTAAATTTAAAATGCCCAAGCCAAAGGACAGGGTTAAACCCAGCCCAAAATGGGTGCCGTCCTGCCATCTGCACACACCAGCAGTGAACACGTTCAATGTTTCATTTCTGAAGAGGATCATCGAGTGGATTCTAACTCCACAGCACATCCTTTGCCATCCACGTGTTGGCAGAAACCCACAGAGGTGGTAAGGATCAGGTTCAAGTCTCCCAGAGAGAGACAGAGGCTACAGATGGCTTGGGATGGACCCCCCTGGCCTCGGCAGGGAAAGGGGAGGGGACATCAAAGTAGGGGCTGGTGAGAAAAGGGAAGTGGTTGCCTGGAAAAAGTTGGTTGCTGCTTCCTTATTTCACCTTATTTTCTGTGATTTTATAGGAATTAGGGAAGTGATCTCACTGTTCATCAAAGACAGTTTCTGAAAGATGGAGCTTCTACCTTTTGCTGAACTTTCTACCAAGTCGAGACATCCTGTACTACAAGGACAAGCCCCAGCCCTCAGCCCTCAAGACGCTTCTAAGTTAAAGCAGCGTGGCCCCTAGCAGCTGCACATTGCAAGCTTTGACTGCTCACAAATTTGTAACTTTGCACAAGCCTGACGCATGGTTCAGGCAAGACACATAAGTCGTGGCGTGGCTGAAAGGCCACCCTGCCCTTTGGTCCGGGGTTGCAGAGACACTCCCGTGTATGACGCCAAAAGGACTGAGCAGGGACCCTTCGACAGAACAGCCTGACAGATGCTGCAGTGAGGAACCATTTGGGGAAAGCTGCAGAAGCAATGCAGCCCGGTATCTCTGGCACAGTCAGTTACATTCACTATTCCAACAGCCACTTCCCTGGGTTGATTTCACAGAATCACAGAATCGTCTGGGTTGGAAAAGCCCTTGAAGCTCCTCCAGTCCAACCATGAACCTCACCCTGACCGTTCCCAACTCCACCAGATCCCTCAGCGCTGGCTCAGCCCGACTCTTCAACCCCTCCAGGGATCCCGGGGACTCCCCCCCCTGCCCTGGGCAGCCCATTCCAACGCCCAACAGCCCCTTCTGCACAGAAATCCTTCCTCAGAGCCAGCCTGACCCTGCCCTGGGCAGCTTGAGGCCATTCCCTCGGGGCCTGGCGCTGGCTCCTCGGCTCCAGAGACTCATCCCCCCTCTCTGCACCCTCCTGGCAGGGGGTTGCAGAGGGCCAGGAGGTCTCCCCTCAGCCTCCTCTTCTCCAGACTGAACCCCCCCAGTTCCCCCAGCCGCTCCCCAGCAGACCTGTGCTCCAGACCCTGCCCCAGCTCCGTTGCCCTTCTCTGGCCACGCTCGAGTCATTCAATGGCCTTTTTGGGGTGAGGGGCCCAACACTGAACCCACTCATCGAGGGGCGGCCTCACCAGTGCCCAGCACAGGGGTCAGATCCCTTCCCTGAGATCATTTCCCCTTCCTGTGTCACTTCAGCCCCATTTCTTCTGCCTTGCTGCAACCTGCCTCCCTTCACTGCCTTTCTACTTAAGACAGACGTTCTTTAGGAGGACAAACTTAACAGGAAGATAAGATGCCAGTAATGTACCATGTGCAGCTCCACATCTGCTGCTCTGCTTGCCTAGCCTTTGCTTCTTTCTCCCCTGTTCTGTCTAGCTTACTCTCAGCTCCGAGACAGGAACACAGACCCATTTCGAGTGATCAGTGTGACTGTCCTTGCTCCTCAAGTGGAACTCTAGCAAGTGTAATTTATGAATCACAAATACTGGTGCAATCTGCAATGCTTGCTGAGCTTCATGGAAGTAATAAAGTCCACTGGGACAGCTGAGCAGCATCACAATCAGCAACTACCTGCAAGTCTGGGGTGGCTGAGCCACCCGCTCTGCGGTCAGGTCTCTCGGTGACTTTCACACAACCAAGCTTTATCAATTTTGTGTCAAAAGAGCTTTATCATCCCCCTCATGTTTTGAAATACTTCCAGGAAGGAAATAGTTTTACTGGGTCCTAGGACAGGGAAGACACCCTGTGGTCCTCCAGGCTTCCCCGTATCCTCGGCTTATCCCTAAGCCAGAGCACAACCACCACTGCGGGCACAAAATTCTTTTCTATTGTCAGACAATTCACTAACAAACAGTTAGTTTTTATTTAACTATCCTTTGCACTAGACACTTGCTTCCGTACCTAGGGTCTCTCTCCACAGAGCTAACAGAAATTTGTTTGGGGGGACAGGAGAAGGAGGAAAGACAACACGGTAAAAAAAACCAAAACAAACTTTGCAAGTTTGAGAAGCCTCTAGCTGTACCGCCATGCTTCTTTTAGAGAGAAAATATCTTGGGAAGGACAAGCTATGCTCACCCAAGATTTGGTTCCAAGTACATTATAGTCTGTGGCAGTAAGACGGCAGCAATGCTACGAGGAAACCTCCAGTGACTAGAGTACCTCAAAAGAGAGCCAAGAGACCCCACAGATCAGCACGGACCCTGGGAAGCAGCTGCTTAATATACCACGTAGGAAAAGCACCAAAGGAATATAGCAGTACTCACGTTTACAAAGTCACCTCCTTGGATCATGAAATCCTTGATTACCCTGAAGAAGTAAAACAATGCTCAGTTCTCATTAGACAGATGTCTCAAGAAGCTTCTTCACATGGGGCAAACAGGAGTTCTGCCTCGCTGCACAACGACACTTATCAGCGGCTGTGAATGCTACAGTCTAACGTCTACAACAAAGATTAACTACTCGCTGCTAGCGGGCAATTCGGGACCCGCTGCTGCTCGACCAGGGATAGCGATTAGAGGACGGATGCCAGAACGTGATCTCTGACCTGACGCACCGGGCACGGGGGATCCCTCCCAGTGACCCCAGCGTACACACCTGACAGACCCCCAAAGGCCCCAGAGCTACAGAAGGTCGCTATCAGCCAAGACCTGCAGATGCCTCCCAGACCAATAACGCCCCAGGCAGCTCTCAAAACCACATCTACCTCAGACTGCTACTTCAGTGCCTAAACAAAAGCAGAGGAATTACCTGTGGAAAGTGCTTCCTTTATCACCTACAGGGACACCATCCTTCCTGCAAGGAAAGGACAAGGAAAACCATTGCAACTTACTGCATATCCCGACACAAAACCCTCCCAGGAATTCCAAGGGCTTGTCCTACACGTTACTACTGCCTTGACAGACCACCCAGTGCTGCAGCCTGGCTCCGGGCTGGTGCTGCCCGAGGCAAAGGCAAACCTCGAGCGAGCTCTGCCCGCTAAATGACACGGTTCCCTACACCACCCAAGCCAGCACCTTTAGGGGATCCCACCGCCCTCTGCAGCACGAGCAGGTGGGATGTGCAGACAGGGCTTTTCAGAGCAACCTGAGCACGAACAAAGTCATGCCCGCAAGGGAACGGCCGCCACCTCTGCGACGGACCGAGCTCATCCCAATTTCATCAGAGCAGTTGTCTGCAACTCTTTCATTTTGTACTGGCAGGGTAAGAAACGCTTCCAAGCGAGCCTTCTTCCCACTCAGCCACTCCTGTTTCTCCGGGTGGGCTACTTTACAGGACACCGTAAGCCGCTTACCTGAATTCGCCCGTACAAAACTGCCTGCAAGACAAAAAAGAGAGCGGAGCGTGAGGCACATCTGCCCCCGCAGGACACAGAGCGCTGCGTTCAGCCAACGTGCACTGCCTGGTGTGCAGGACTTCCCTTGCTGCATCGGGGACGACCCCGGTGCAACCGTAACCGGCAGCAACTCCTCCCCACTGCCATTTTAAAAGAGACTTCTCTGCTTTCTGCAGTCGAGCAGGGCAGATATTTAACGCCGAGCTCGTAAGGGGCAGTGAACGTGGAGCAGGCACCGTGTTTCCCAGAGAAGAGGCTACATCCATCTCTCCCGTGGCAGTGGGACGCCCAAGCGGTGCATCCCGCGGTCAGCGCCAAGAGAACCGCGTGGCCGTGCCCTCAAGGTACGGCCTTTCCCAAGGGCACCGAGCGTACGAGAAGCTCCACACGGGGAGCGGAGCGGGACTGGAGCCCTTCACCTTCCGGCCAGGCGGCCTCCCCCAGGGCATCGGGGTGCCGCACGGCCGCACCTCTCCGGCAACGGAGAGAGGAGCAAAGCAGCGCAGCGGCTCTGGGGGGCAGGCGGCCCCTCCGCCCCCTGAGCCCTTCCTGCACACACAAGTCTCCACAGCCGACCCAGGCCGAGCTGCAGAAACGCCGCCTGCTCCTCACCTGAAGTTCGCTGCTGTTTTGGGTACAACGTCGGCGAACAGCTCGATCTTCATGCGGCCGACCTCCTGGGGAGACGGTGGCCCCGTGAGCCCTCCGGGCCCCCCTCGCACACGCACCAGCCTCCCCACCGCCGCGCCCGGGGAAGCGCCACAAACTCGCCCCCCCGCTGCACCCCCCACCCCTGCCAGCCCCCTCCCGCGCACCCCTGCACCCCTCCCCTGCAGCCCTGCTGCCAGCCCTGCCCCGCGCGCCCCTGCAGCGCTGCAGCCCCCGACTCTGCCCCGCGCCCCGCTCCCGCTGGGCCCCTCCGAGCGCTTTCAGCCGCCCCCCCGCAGGCCCCGCAACGAACGCTCGAACGCCCCCAAGCAACCGCGGCAGGGCACCCCGGCGGGCACCCCGCAACCCCCTCCCGGAGCACCCCCGCAAGCCCCCCGGCCACTGCTCCCCTGCGAGCCCCGCACCCCCTCCCGCTGCACCCCCACCACACCCCAGCTCACCCCCGCAGCGCCTCCCGCTGCGGCCCCCGGCTCCGCCGCGCAGCGCCCGAGCCCACCTGCCCGCCGATGGTGACATCGAAGAAGACCACGGGGTTGCTGGGGTTGGACGCCAGCACCGCCATGCCAGCCGCCTCGCCCGGAACCGGAGGCGGAAGCGGCGCCGGCCCCGGAAGTGTCCGCGGGGCGCGGGCGGGGCTGAGGCCTCCCCTCAGCGCGGGGCCCGGCGCTGCCGCGGGCGGGCGGGCGGCGGGACGGAGGGCGGGCGCCGGCATCGCAGGCAGCCGGTGGCCCGGCAGCGTTTTCCCGGCGGGCCCAGGCGGCCCCGGAGCCGGCGCCGCGGCCGTTCCTGACCCGAGCCGCCGGATGACGCCGGGAGGGTGTCGAGAGCCGTGGCGGAGGCGGAGGGCTGGGCCCGGGTGGCCTTCAGGGCTCCGGAGATGCCCTGAAACACACCCCCTGTGAGAATGGGACACCCTGAGGCGGGGACGTACGGCCCCTCGGGTGCGACAGGGAGCCCGCGGTCCTTTCCCTCTACCCGAGGGAGGGGAGACTGTGCCCGGGGAACACGGCTGGATTCCCCCGGCCCTTGTGGGGCGTGGCCTCCATGGCTGCTTTCACTCGCCAGAATGGGGGCGACAAAGAATTTCCACCAACTTTCCTGAGTGTTTTCTATCACTTTAATAACTCTCCCTCAAAACTGTCACTGTCGGACAGTGTTGCCCCAGCAGGGATATCCCAGGCTTTGGTGACCTTTGGCAGAAGAGCAGATGTCCGGCGACAATCCTCACCAGATCTGGTTTTACGTTTACCGGTGGCTGGGAGAGAAAAAGAAAGATCCGATGTTACTTCCACAGCAGACCGAGCCCACAAAGGCAATGGACAACTCTCAACTGCCACAGGACGCTGTGAAGGTCTGGAGAGATTGAAGGCCTCCAGAGGAAACCAGAAGGGATGAAAGGGACACACACAACGGAAGAAATAAGATTTTCCATGTTTGACCATAAGGAGCCAACCTTCTAAAGCCCGTGAAAGAAACTCCAGAGGAAGCACTGTCAGGAAATTCTTCTCTGGAGATCCCGCTCCCTGTTCTGGGGTTCCACCTAACAAGACCTGCTTTATGCTCTGCAGGATGAGCAAGCAACTTCTGTCTCCTAATTCCACGTGACCAGGAATGACATGGAAAAGGCTTCTACGCTTTCAATATCTCAAGCCAAACCCAACCGTAATCCCTAACCCGCCCGAGCACTGAAGAATCACATCTGGAGCTGCTTACCTGAGCCCGATGGGTTGACGCTCGGTGCCCTGGCCTTGCTCGCACCTCCGCTTTCTGGCTGCAGAGTCTCGCCGCTGTTCCTGCTGGCTTCTGCCAGCCTCTCATTAGCCCTGTGAGAAATGCAGGAGCGTGCAAAAACGACTCTTGCTCACGGTGGCACCAAGCGGTTCCCCAGGTGTGACGCTGCACTGTTGGGCTGAGGAACACAAGACTTCCGAGCCACCCGCGTGTGCTGCTGCTCGGGCTTCCAAGCAGTCTGTGTGAGGTCTCTGTCAGACCTTTCCCAGAGGGTCGTAAGGACTCCGGGCTCTTTCCCTCCTCCCGCGGTAAACACAGACTGTTATCACGGACAGCAAAGAGATTATTTTTGCCTCACAGCCTCCTGTTCTGTCCCCTCTGCCTTTTCCCGTGTGTCTCCCCTCAGCTGGAGGGTAACAGCAGAAGGGAAAGGAAGCTCCTCTTTTCCACCATACGTGCAGCAAGAGGAGGCGGCTGCAGAAAACCTTTCCAAGAAAACTAACTAAACCACCCTCCAGACAGGCCTGATCGGCTTGGTTACTTCAGGGTCCGTCAAGAGAAACAAAACCAGGGCTCGGCAATGGGAGAGCCCAAGGTGGGCTCTGCAGAAGTGCACACATCGTGCTGCCCAGATCCAAGAAAGGGACGTGGGCTGGAAAAGCCACAATGAAAAGGGTCCTGTTGTATTAGGTGGGGAAAAAAAAGTTTGGACTTACTTATTCAGTTTGTTTCTGAGAACTCTTGCAACGTCCTCCATCACACAGAAACGCTTGTGAGAGCTCTTCAGTTCTGCCTGAGCATAAGCCAGGAGCAGGGCGGTCGACTCCTGCTTCTCCTGTGCTCTCTCCAGCTCGAGTGCCTGAGCTCTAATGATCTGCTCCAGCTCGTTTCTCCAAGAGGCGACAGTGGTGTTCATCTCTTCTATTCTGGCTTCAGCGGCTGCCTGTACCTAAAAGAGAAGATGCAACTTCAAGAAACGGGAAGACAAAGGCAATGCCCAGCCCTCTCAACAAACCTGCTCTTTCCGCCACTTTGACATAAAAGCTCTTAAACAGCCTAAACGCTGCCTGGACGAGGAGCAGCAAAATGGCTGCGTGTTTTTCACGCCCACTGGTCCCAGGACACACGACACACAGACTCTGACGCAGCCTTTTGCAGCTGCCCGCCTTCCCTACGGGAAAGCCAAACCCACAGCACTAACAAAGAGAACCACGTGCCCAAGACAAAACCCCCAGAAGTCGTGAGCGCAACCACAAGAGGACGCAACGCCGACGACAGATACCAATGGTACATGAACTGACCTGCAAAAGCTGACTCTGATATCGCTTCTCTTCCTGCTCTGCTGTGGTGTGAGCTGGGCCAGGAGTCGCCAAGCGATCTGACAGAGTTGTCACCATCTGTCCCATCTCCTTATTTAGAGCTTCCAGCCGCAGAAATTTTTGGGACAGCAGCTCCAAGTCTGCGGAGAGTTCGCGCACCTGTATGTGGGGAAAAAGAACCTGCCTTGAGCAGAGGGGTCTCAAGTCTCGGTGAAACTCCATCAAAGGGATGCATCGAGATCATGGCTGTCAATGCACTGAGTTTGTATTTCAACCCAGGGAAAAGGCGCTTGGATTTCGGAAAGTACGTGCGCCTTTCAAGCCCTTGCCAACAAGATGCTCCAGCTTCCACCCATCCCTCCTTTCCAGACAGGCTCCGCGGCAAAGGCGCTCACTCCTCCTGCAGCATCACAGCACGTCCGTGCCTCAGAACAGCTTCAGAGACATTAACGTGTTGACAGCCTTTGTATACCTTGGCCTTCGCCTTGTCCAGGTCCTCCTGCAAGCGGGAGTTTTCTTCCTTCAGGCGACTGCACTGGTGCGTCGAGTCTTGCAGTGCAGTTTCTGCTGTGTGCTGCTTTCTGACAGCATCAACGAGCTCTCCTTGCAGCTGTGCCTCTGTTCTCTAGGGAAACAACGAGTACAAAGAAAAATAAGCCCAAGTCCGTATTTTTACTTCCAGTTACTAGTTCACAGACCGAGATCAGTTTTCTAAGTGCATCGCAAAGCAAAGCCATCGCATCCACGGGAAGAAGAGGGCATCTGCACAGCTGATGGTCTCCAGCCATCCCTGGCGAGTGAAGACGACTGCAGAAATGTCATCACTCGGTGAAGATTTCTGTCTCCCAGCACATTCCCCTCGGAAGATGCCGAGACTGTGCCTTTGTGGGGTTGGGCTTGTTCCTTAAGTTAATGCTAAAATCTAACTGGAGGCCAACGCGGGAGCTGTCGTTGGACTGCAGCCCTTTCTCCCGTGATCCCAGCCAAGGCTTCCTAGAGCCAGCTCTGTGTATCATCCTTCACGCCATTGTTCTGCTACACAAACGCAACCCAACGCCTGCCTCAGCGTTTCTACGTACGTGTGTGTCTATAAACATCTCAAGGCTTGTCAGAACCTTCCGCGATTCCAACAAAACCAGCGCAGAACAGAACCAAGCCGAGCGAAGGACTCCCGCGCACGTACCGCACACCTGCCGACTCTTAGAAGCGCCAGACGGCCTTGGGAACCGCTCTCCTTTAAGTCAGTCTTGGCCAGTGCTCACCTCACCTCTTTTTCTACCTTGTCGGCCTCGCATGTAAAGGCACCACCACTCACCATTCGTTCCTGGGCGGCCTTGTTCTGCGCGTCTCCCAGCTGCTGACGCAGCAAAAAGTTTTCACTTTGGAGCTCGGCCAGTTGTTGCTGCAGCTCTTCTGCCTTCTTGGTGACATCTTCTCTCTTCTGATCTTTCATAAGGCAGAGATCATGCCAGTCCTCTGTCTGCCTTTTGGACCTTTGTAATTCTCTTTCTGCCTGCTCTAAAGCCGATGTCTTTTCCAAGAGGGCTTTTTTCAGTTGGTCCACTTCCTTTTCCAGCCCATCAGCTTTTCTTTCGGCTTTGCTCAGCTGACGAGACAAGCTCTTGTTTTCTTCTCGCATCTCAGTGACGTCCTCACAGAGCTGTCCTTGCACCCGAAGGCACTGGTGACATTCTGTCAGACACACTTGCGCCTGGACACCTTCTGATGGCTGACGTGTCCCAGGGCTCAGGTGGGAAGGGGATGAATCTGACCCCACCGTCAGTACTCGGGCTCTGACATTTTCTGCCTGTTCAAAGTTACAGAACACAAATGGACAGCACTTAGGGAATCAGCTCAAACCAGGAGACAGCAGCAGCATTTCATACAACCAGAAGAGGACTGTCAGCTGCTTGACATCAGATGATCAAAGAGTTTTCAATAACTCTGCCTTAGACACGATTCATGGAAAAGTCTGGCTTTGCATTAGCACGGGAAGGAGGACTCGAATTGAAAATCTCTGGTTTTGCATACCTCCGGCCCAAAGCTCTGGCTCTCCTTGACGCCTTCTTCATCTGATGGCGACTTACGGACGGCCGACTCCAAGCAGGCGGCAGGCTCATCTACATTAAACACACATATTGTTGAAACCAGAGTGAGCTCACACAGCTCCTTGATGCCTACAGTGCTTTCCCAACCGTCGTGCTTCCAGAGACAACCCTAGCACAGCCACACACCCCAAAGCCAGGGGGACCTGTCAAAATGCAGATTCCAGACACGTCTCTTTTCCCTGTGCCAGGGGGATGACGGGATGGCTCAAAGTGATCAGCAATGAGCCCCGAAGGAATGAGCGTCTCGAGAGTTCTGCTTTGCAGGGACAAGGCCCGGCAGTGCACGTTTTCCTGGATCCTCAGCCACACCACATCATCATTTCCAAACGGCCCGTCTCCACGGCAAGCCGCCACAAGGGCAGGCGACAGGCCTTCTGCCCATCCCTCCTCCACCCCGGAGAGTCCTACCTGCTCTCGGCAGGGCGGGTGCACACCGCCTCGCTGCTGCCCCACGGGGAGTGCTGGGTTCTGACACCCCTTTGGCTTGGCCTGGAGCAGCTTCTCCCTTCTTTTCCCGCCCTCGGGCGTCCACGGGCCGCGCGCCGCGCCTGGAGAGACAAAGAGCAGAGCCAGTCGTGGGCACAGCTCACGGCAAGGAGAAGGGCCCGTTGTTGCCCGCCCTTTCCGTGTTGACCTCCCTCGAGGACCAACGCCCCCAGGCACAAAGCTGAGCCCCAGGGGAGGAAAAGAGCCCCGGAGCTTCCCAGCCAGCGCCCGCCTGCCTGCGCCCCGTTACCTGTCGGCCTTGTCCCGGCAGTCGGTGTCGCGCTCCTCCACCAGCGGCCGCGCTGGGGCCCAGTTGCCAGTGGCGGCTGCACGGTGCAGCTCGTCCCGTGCCTCTGGCGGCGGCTCATGGCCACCGCTGATCCTGGAGGACGCGGGACCCTCCCCTGCCCCCCTGCTCCTGTCCCTCCTGCACAGCCACCGCCAGATCCTCCTCATGGCCCGGCGGGGGTGGGCACTGAACCGCCTCCCCTCGTCTATCCCTGGGGACCGGTGCCAGGCAGGACTTAGTGGGCGCTGCCTGGTGTCGGCTGCCAACAGAGGAGCCAACCCCAAGGAGTGGCAGGGCACGGGCAGCTGCCTGCAGGCTCAGCCACCACCAGCAGCGGTGGCAGCACCGGCTGCACCAGTACCAGCTCCACCAGCGCTGCCACCAGCTCCACTGGTAGCTCCAACAGAACTTGCACCAGCAGCACCAGTTCCCTTGGCAGCACCAGCTCTACCAGTGCCTCCAGCACCAGCCCACTGACACAGCACTGGCAGCACCACCAGGTACTGTGTGTGCAGGGCCTGTGCCAGAACCCCTCTTGTTCTGTGCGCTGATGTCATAACGGGCTCGGTGGGGGCTGGGAGGGGCCCGTTGCTCAGGACCTCTCTGTGTGTGTACAGGCCCCGTTGCCAAGGAAACAGCCCCTGGTGCACGTGTCCAGGGGCACAGGGTTGCCCAAGGCCACCTCTCCAAGGTTGCCACCTCTCCCAAGGTTCCCACCTCCCTGTGGACCCCTGTCCTCCTCTTGCCTGCCAGGCTCGCCTGCGTGGGAGACAGACGGGCTCGGCAGAGCGGGCTCTCGCCAGCAAGGCTCCCTGCAAGCACAAGAGGCGGTGGCTGGACACGCCCATGTCCCTTTTTGTGCTTCCTGGGTTCTCAGCCTGAGTTTTGGAACACCCTGGACCCATTTCTGTGCCTCTCTCTGCATCCCTGGAGCCCTGGCTGTCGCTTTAAGGGCACCCCAAGTCCCCGGGCTCCATTTCAGGACGCCCCTACACCTCGCTTTGCTTTCTGGTGTGCCCAGTCCCCATGCACGTGCCTTTCGATGCACCCTGGACCTGTGGCTGCGCCGACTGGGTCTCCCCTCACCCCTCAATGCGCCTTTCGATTCACCCAAAACCCCCTGGTGTGCCCTTGGTGCACCCTGCAGCCCTCTGTTTGTCAGAGGCGCCTTTGGTGACATCTCCACACTCCTCGGGGGGCTCCCTCCTGCACCCCCGGTTGCAGTCAAGGTGACAAATTAATCTGCTACGAGATTAATCCCCTTGAGATCGAGCCAGTCCTCAAAGATTAGAGGAGCTGGGGGTGGCTGGACTTATCTCTTCAGAGCTAGGCCAGTTACTGCCAGAGAGGGCCATCCTGGACAGGGGAGGAGGGGGAGGTTTCTCCTCTGGTTTAACACCTGCCGGTTCTTGTATGGGGAGGATTTTAGGTGCTCCCTTCTCTCTTAGGGGTATGACAATAGGGATGTCTTTGTGCAACCCCTGCCCCTCGGCAGCCCTTTTGGCACACCCTGGACCCCGGGGCTTTTGGCCGCTCGCTGGCTGAGCCTTTTGCAATGTCCTTGCTGATCCCATCTGTCATCTTTTGGGGGCATCCTGAAGCCCTCGCTGTGCTGCTTGAGGGTCCCTGGACTCCTTCCTGCACCTTTAGGGGCACCCTGCTCACCGCGCTGTGCTGTTGGGGACAGCCCAGACCGCTCCGTGGGGCACACACAACCCCCTGCATGTGCCCTTCCGTGCACCCCCAGACATTCTGGGGGGATCCTCCAATCACAGAACGGTTTGGAATGGACTTTTAAAGGTCACTTAATCCAAGGCCTCTGCAATGAGCTGGGACATCTTCACCTCCATCAGGTTGCTCAGAGCCCCGTCCAGCCTGACCTTGACTGTTTCCAGGGACGGGGCCTCCACGGCCTCTCTGGGCAACCTGGGCCAGTGTTTCACTACCCTCCTCATAAAGAATTTCTTCCTTCTATCTAGTCTGAATCTACCCTCCTTTCGTTTAAAACCTTTACTGCTTGACCGATTGCTACAGGCCCTGCTAAAATGTTTGTCCCCGTCTTTCTTATAAGCCCCCATAAGTATTGAAAGGCTGCAATAAGGTCTCCCCGGAGCCGCCTCCAGGTGCCCACAGCCCGTGTCAGAGCTGTCGCCACCCACCCACTGCCCTCTCCCCACGACACCCAAAGAGCTGCAGACAACCAACACAGACAACTTCCAAGCCACCCACATGTGCTGCTGCTCAGGCTGCCAAGCAGGTAAAAAAGAAAGGATGCTGCAGGATCAGGACTGTGTCGCTCAACACATTAACTCATGAGGAGCCTTCTGGCCAGGAGCTACAAAGCAGGTCTTTTAGACCTTGTATCCGGTGCTGGAGATTCCTGTTGTCTGGCAAATCACTTATACGCTTCGGAAAAGGGCACAGAGAAAATACCAAAAGCTTTTTGGTCTTAGAATGTCCCTATTTTATACTCACCATAGAGAGCAGCCCAGGAGCAGAGTGTTTCAGTTTGAAGTTTTCATCCGCAAAAGGACCCCTGTATATACTGGCTACTCCAGTGCCGTCGCCCTGCGCGAGAGAGGTGCCCACTCAGCCACAGCAACTGCTACGGAACAGCTCCATTTAAAAACTAAATTTAAAATGCCCAAGCCAAAGGACAGGGTTAAACCCAGCCCAAAATGGGTGCCGTCCTGCCATCTGCACACACCAGCAGTGAACACGTTCAATGTTTCATTTCTGAAGAGGATCATCGAGTGGATTCTAACTCCACAGCACATCCTTTGCCATCCACGTGTTGGCAGAAACCCACAGAGGTGGTAAGGATCAGGTTCAAGTCTCCCAGAGAGAGACAGAGGCTACAGATGGCTTGGGATGGACCCCCCTGGCCTCGGCAGGGAAAGGGGAGGGGACATCAAAGTAGGGGCTGGTGAGAAAAGGGAAGTGGTTGCCTGGAAAAAGTTGGTTGCTGCTTCCTTATTTCACCTTATTTTCTGTGATTTTATAGGAATTAGGGAAGTGATCTCACTGTTCATCAAAGACAGTTTCTGAAAGATGGAGCTTCTACCTTTTGCTGAACTTTCTACCAAGTCGAGACATCCTGTACTACAAGGACAAGCCCCAGCCCTCAGCCCTCAAGACGCTTCTAAGTTAAAGCAGCGTGGCCCCTAGCAGCTGCACATTGCAAGCTTTGACTGCTCACAAATTTGTAACTTTGCACAAGCCTGACGCATGGTTCAGGCAAGACACATAAGTCGTGGCGTGGCTGAAAGGCCACCCTGCCCTTTGGTCCGGGGTTGCAGAGACACTCCCGTGTATGACGCCAAAAGGACTGAGCAGGGACCCTTCGACAGAACAGCCTGACAGATGCTGCAGTGAGGAACCATTTGGGGAAAGCTGCAGAAGCAATGCAGCCCGGTATCTCTGGCACAGTCAGTTACATTCACTATTCCAACAGCCACTTCCCTGGGTTGATTTCACAGAATCACAGAATCGTCTGGGTTGGAAAAGCCCTTGAAGCTCCTCCAGTCCAACCATGAACCTCACCCTGACCGTTCCCAACTGCCCCAGATCCCTCAGCGCTGGCTCAGCCCGACTCTTCAACCCCTCCAGGGATCCCGGGGACTCCCCCCCCTGCCCTGGGCAGCCCATTCCAACGCCCAGCAGCCCCTTCTGCACAGAAATCCTTCCTCAGAGCCAGCCTGACCCTGCCCTGGGCAGCTTGAGGCCATTCCCTCGGGGCCTGGCGCTGGCTCCTCGGCTCCAGAGACTCATCCCCCCTCTCTGCACCCTCCTGGCAGGGGGTTGCAGAGGGCCAGGAGGTCTCCCCTCAGCCTCCTCTTCTCCAGACTGAACCCCCCCAGTTCCCCCAGCCGCTCCCCAGCAGACCTGTGCTCCAGACCCTGCCCCAGCTCCGTTGCCCTTCTCTGGCCACGCTCGAGTCATTCAATGGACTTTTTGGGGTGAGGGGCCCAACACTGAACCCACTCATCGAGGGGCGGCCTCACCAGTGCCCAGCACAGGGGTCAGATCCCTTCCCTGAGATCATTTCCCCTTCCTGTGTCACTTCAGCCCCATTTCTTCTGCCTTGCTGCAACCTGCCTCCCTTCACTGCCTTTCTGCTTAAGACAGACGTTCTTTAGGAGGACAAACTTAACAGGAAGATAAGATGCCAGTAATGTACCATGTGCAGCTCCACATCTGCTGCTCTGCTTGCCTAGCCTTTGCTTCTTTCTCCCCTGTTCTGTCTAGCTTACTCTCAGCTCCGAGACAGGAACACAGACCCGTTTCGAGTGATCAGTGTGACTGTCCTTGCTCCTCAAGTGGAACTCTAGCAAGTGTAATTTATGAATCACAAATACTGGTGCAATCTGCAATGCTTGCTGAGCTTCATGGAAGTAATAAAGTCCACTGGGACAGCTGAGCAGCATCACAATCAGCAACTACCTGCAAGTCTGGGGTGGCTGAGCCACCCGCTCTGCGGTCAGGTCTCTTGGTGACTTTCACACAACCAAGCTTTATCAATTTTGTATCAAAAAAGCTTTATCATCCCCCTCATGTTTTGAAATACTTCCAGGAAGGAAATAGTTTTACTGGGTCCTAGGACAGGGAAGAGACCCTGTGGTCCTCCAGGCTTCCCCGTATCCTCGGCTTATCCCTAAGCCAGAGCACGACCACCACTGCGGGCACAAAATTCTTTTCTATTGTCAGACAATTCACTAACAAACAGTTAGTTTTTATTTAACTATCCTTTGCACTAGACACTTGCTTCCGTACCTAGGGTCTCTCTCCACAGAGCTAACAGAAATTTGTTTGGGGGGACAGGAGAAGGAGGAATGACAACACGGTAAAAAAAAAAAAACCAAACTCTGCAAGTTTGAGAAGCCTCTAGCTGTACCGCCATGCTTCTTTTAGAGAGAAAATATCTTGGGAAGGACAAGCTATGCTCACCCAAGATTTGGTTTCAAGTACATTATAGTCTGTGGCAGTAAGACGGCAGCAATGCTACGAGGAAACCTCCAGTGACTAGAGTACCTCAAAAGAGAGCCAAGAGACCCCACAGATCAGCACGGACCCTGGGAAGCAGCTGCTTAATATACCACGTAGGAAAAGCACCAAAGGAATATAGCAGTACTCACGTTTACAAAGTCACCTCCTTGGATCATGAAATCCTTGATTACCCTGAAGAAGTAAAACAATGCTCAGTTCTCAGTAGACAGATGTCTCAAGAAGCTTCACATGGGGCAAACAGGAGTTCTGCCTCGCTGCACAACGACACTTATCAGCGGCTGTGAATGCTACAGTCTAACGTCTACAACAAAGATTAACTACTCGCTGCTAGCGGGCAATTCGGGACCCGCTGCTGCTCGACCAGGGATAGCGATTAGAGGACGGATGCCAGAACGTGATCTCTGACCTGACGCACCGGGCACGGGGGATCCCTCCCAGTGACCCCAGCGTACACACCTGACAGACCCCCAAAGGCCCCAGAGCTACAGAAGGTCGCTATCAGCCAAGACCTGCAGATGCCTCCCAGACCAATAACGCCCCAGGCAGCTCTCAAAACCACATCTACCTCAGACTGCTACTTCAGTGCCTAAACAAAAGCAGAGGAATTACCTGTGGAAAGTGCTTCCTTTATCACCTACAGGGACACCATCCTTCCTGCAAGGAAAGGACAAGGAAAACCATTGCAACTTACTGCATATCCCGACACAAAACCCTCCCAGGAATTCCAAGGGCTTGTCCTACACGTTACTACTGCCTTGACAGACCACCCAGTGCTGCAGCCTGGCTCCGGGCTGGTGCTGCCCGAGGCAAAGGCAAACCTCGAGCGAGCTCTGCCCGCTAAATGACACGGTTCCCTACACCACCCAAGCCAGCACCTTTAGGGGATCCCACCGCCCTCTGCAGCACGAGCAGGTGGGATGTGCAGACAGGGCTTTTCAGAGCAACCTGAGCACGAACAAAGTCATGCCCGCAAGGGAACGGCCGCCACCTCTGCGACGGACCGAGCTCATCCCAATTTCATCAGAGCAGTTGTCTGCAACTCTTTCATTTTGTACTGGCAGGGCAAGAAACGCTTCCAAGCGAGCCTTCTTCCCACTCAGCCACTCCTGTTTCTCCGGGTGGGCTACTTTACAGGACACCGTAAGCCGCTTACCTGAATTCGCCCGTACAAAACTGCCTGCAAGACAAAAAAGAGAGCGGAGCGTGAGGCACATCTGCCCCCGCAGGACACAGAGCGCTGCGTTCAGCCAACGTGCACTGCCTGGTGTGCAGGACTTCCCTTGCTGCATCGGGGACGACCCCGGTGCAACCGTAACCGGCAGCAACTCCTCCCCACTGCCATTTTAAAAGAGACTTCTCTGCTTTCTGCAGTCGAGCAGGGCAGATATTTAACGCCGAGCTCGTAAGGGGCAGTGAACGTGGAGCAGGCACCGTGTTTCCCAGAGAAGAGGCTACATCCATCTCTCCCGTGGCAGTGGGACGCCCAAGCGGTGCATCCCGCGGTCAGCGCCAAGAGAACCGCGTGGCCGTGCCCTCAAGGTACGGCCTTTCCCAAGGGCACCGAGCGTACGAGAAGCTCCACACGGGGAGCGGAGCGGGACTGGAGCCCTTCACCTTCCGGCCAGGCGGCCTCCCCCAGGGCATCGGGGTGCCGCACGGCCGCACCTCTCCGGCAACGGAGAGAGGAGCAAAGCAGCGCAGCGGCTCTGGGGGGCAGGCGGCCCCTCCGCCCCCTGAGCCCTTCCTGCACACACAAGTCTCCACAGCCGACCCAGGCCGAGCTGCAGAAACGCCGCCTGCTCCTCACCTGAAGTTCGCTGCTGTTTTGGGTACAACGTCGGCGAACAGCTCGATCTTCATGCGGCCGACCTCCTGGGGAGACGGTGGCCCCGTGAGCCCTCCGGGCCCCCCTCGCACACGCACCAGCCTCCCCACCGCCGCGCCCGGGGAAGCGCCACAAACTCGCCCCCCCGCTGCACCCCCCACCCCTGCCAGCCCCCTCCCGCGCACCCCTGCACCCCTCCCCTGCAGCCCTGCTGCCAGCCCTGCCCCGCGCGCCCCTGCAGCGCTGCAGCCCCCGACTCTGCCCCGCGCCCCGCTCCCGCTGGGCCCCTCCGAGCGCTTTCAGCCGCCCCCCCGCAGGCCCCGCAACGAACGCTCGAACGCCCCCAAGCAACCGCGGCAGGGCACCCCGGCGGGCACCCCGCAACCCCCTCCCGGAGCACCCCCGCAAGCCCCCCGGCCACTGCTCCCCTGCGAGCCCCGCACCCCCTCCCGCTGCACCCCCACCACACCCCAGCTCACCCCCGCAGCGCCTCCCGCTGCGGCCCCCGGCTCCGCCGCGCAGCGCCCGAGCCCACCTGCCCGCCGATGGTGACATCGAAGAAGACCACGGGGTTGCTGGGGTTGGACGCCAGCACCGCCATGCCAGCCGCCTCGCCCGGAACCGGAGGCGGAAGCGGCGCCGGCCCCGGAAGTGTCCGCGGGGCGCGGGCGGGGCTGAGGCCTCCCCTCAGCGCGGGGCCCGGCGCTGCCGCGGGCGGGCGGGCGGCGGGACGGAGGGCGGGCGCCGGCATCGCAGGCAGCCGGTGGCCCGGCAGCGTTTTCCCGGCGGGCCCAGGCGGCCCCGGAGCCGGCGCCGCGGCCGTTCCTGACCCGAGCCGCCGGATGACGCCGGGAGGGTGTCGAGAGCCGTGGCGGAGGCGGAGGGCTGGGCCCGGGTGGCCTTCAGGGCTCCGGAGATGCCCTGAAACACACCCCCTGTGAGAATGGGACACCCTGAGGCGGGGACGTACGGCCCCTCGGGTGCGACAGGGAGCCCGCGGTCCTTTCCCTCTACCCGAGGGAGGGGAGACTGTGCCCGGGGAACACGGCTGGATTCCCCCGGCCCTTGTGGGGCGTGGCCTCCATGGCTGCTTTCACTCGCCAGAATGGGGGCGACAAAGAATTTCCACCAACTTTCCTGAGTGTTTTCTATCACTTTAATAACTCTCCCTCAAAACTGTCACTGTCGGACAGTGTTGCCCCAGCAGGGATATCCCAGGCTTTGGTGACCTTTGGCAGAAGAGCAGATGTCCGGCGACAATCCTCACCAGATCTGGTTTTACGTTTACCGGTGGCTGGGAGAGAAAAAGAAAGATCCGATGTTACTTCCACAGCAGACCGAGCCCACAAAGGCAATGGACAACTCTCAACTGCCACAGGACGCTGTGAAGGTCTGGAGAGATTGAAGGCCTCCAGAGGAAACCAGAAGGGATGAAAGGGACACACACAACGGAAGAAATAAGATTTTCCATGTTTGACCATAAGGAGCCAACCTTCTAAAGCCCGTGAAAGAAACTCCAGAGGAAGCACTGTCAGGAAATTCTTCTCTGGAGATCCCGCTCCCTGTTCTGGGGTTCCACCTAACAAGACCTGCTTTATGCTCTGCAGGATGAGCAAGCAACTTCTGTCTCCTAATTCCACGTGACCAGGAATGACATGGAAAAGGCTTCTACGCTTTCAATATCTCAAGCCAAACCCAACCGTAATCCCTAACCCGCCCGAGCACTGAAGAATCACATCTGGAGCTGCTTACCTGAGCCCGATGGGTTGACGCTCGGTGCCCTGGCCTTGCTCGCACCTCCGCTTTCTGGCTGCAGAGTCTCGCCGCTGTTCCTGCTGGCTTCTGCCAGCCTCTCATTAGCCCTGTGAGAAATGCAGGAGCGTGCAAAAACGACTCTTGCTCACGGTGGCACCAAGCGGTTCCCCAGGTGTGACGCTGCACTGTTGGGCTGAGGAACACAAGACTTCCGAGCCACCCGCGTGTGCTGCTGCTCGGGCTTCCAAGCAGTCTGTGTGAGGTCTCTGTCAGACCTTTCCCAGAGGGTCGTAAGGACTCCGGGCTCTTTCCCTCCTCCCGCGGTAAACACAGACTGTTATCACGGACAGCAAAGAGATTATTTTTGCCTCACAGCCTCCTGTTCTGTCCCCTCTGCCTTTTCCCGTGTGTCTCCCCTCAGCTGGAGGGTAACAGCAGAAGGGAAAGGAAGCTCCTCTTTTCCACCATACGTGCAGCAAGAGGAGGCGGCTGCAGAAAACCTTTCCAAGAAAACTAACTAAACCACCCTCCAGACAGGCCTGATCGGCTTGGTTACTTCAGGGTCCGTCAAGAGAAACAAAACCAGGGCTCGGCAATGGGAGAGCCCAAGGTGGGCTCTGCAGAAGTGCACACATCGTGCTGCCCAGATCCAAGAAAGGGACGTGGGCTGGAAAAGCCACAATGAAAAGGGTCCTGTTGTATTAGGTGGGGAAAAAAAAGTTTGGACTTACTTATTCAGTTTGTTTCTGAGAACTCTTGCAACGTCCTCCATCACACAGAAACGCTTGTGAGAGCTCTTCAGTTCTGCCTGAGCATAAGCCAGGAGCAGGGCGGTCGACTCCTGCTTCTCCTGTGCTCTCTCCAGCTCGAGTGCCTGAGCTCTAATGATCTGCTCCAGCTCGTTTCTCCAAGAGGCGACAGCGGTGTTCATCTCTTCTATTCTGGCTTCAGCGGCTGCCTGTACCTAAAAGAGAAGATGCAACTTCAAGAAACGGGAAGACAAAGGCAATGCCCAGCCCTCTCAACAAACCTGCTCTTTCCGCCACTTTGACATAAAAGCTCTTAAACAGCCTAAACGCTGCCTGGACGAGGAGCAGCAAAATGGCTGCGTGTTTTTCACGCCCACTGGTCCCAGGACACACGACACACAGACTCTGACGCAGCCTTTTGCAGCTGCCCGCCTTCCCTACGGGAAAGCCAAACCCACAGCACTAACAAAGAGAACCACGTGCCCAAGACAAAACCCCCAGAAGTCGTGAGCGCAACCACAAGAGGACGCAACGCCGACGACAGATACCAATGGTACATGAACTGACCTGCAAAAGCTGACTCTGATATCGCTTCTCTTCCTGCTCTGCTGTGGTGTGAGCTGGGCCAGGAGTCGCCAAGCGATCTGACAGAGTTGTCACCATCTGTCCCATCTCCTTATTTAGAGCTTCCAGCCGCAGAAATTTTTGGGACAGCAGCTCCAAGTCTGCGGAGAGTTCGCGCACCTGTATGTGGGGAAAAAGAACCTGCCTTGAGCAGAGGGGTCTCAAGTCTCGGTGAAACTCCATCAAAGGGATGCATCGAGATCATGGCTGTCAATGCACTGAGTTTGTATTTCAACCCAGGGAAAAGGCGCTTGGATTTCGGAAAGTACGTGCGCCTTTCAAGCCCTTGCCAACAAGATGCTCCAGCTTCCACCCATCCCTCCTTTCCAGACAGGCTCCGCGGCAAAGGCGCTCACTCCTCCTGCAGCATCACAGCACGTCCGTGCCTCAGAACAGCTTCAGAGACATTAACGTGTTGACAGCCTTTGTATACCTTGGCCTTCGCCTTGTCCAGGTCCTCCTGCAAGCGGGAGTTTTCTTCCTTCAGGCGACTGCACTGGTGCGTCGAGTCTTGCAGTGCAGTTTCTGCTGTGTGCTGCTTTCTGACAGCATCAACGAGCTCTCCTTGCAGCTGTGCCTCTGTTCTCTAGGGAAACAACGAGTACAAAGAAAAATAAGCCCAAGTCCGTATTTTTACTTCCAGTTACTAGTTCACAGACCGAGATCAGTTTTCTAAGTGCATCGCAAAGCAAAGCCATCGCATCCACGGGAAGAAGAGGGCATCTGCACAGCTGATGGTCTCCAGCCATCCCTGGCGAGTGAAGACGACTGCAGAAATGTCATCACTCGGTGAAGATTTCTGTCTCCCAGCACATTCCCCTCGGAAGATGCCGAGACTGTGCCTTTGTGGGGTTGGGCTTGTTCCTTAAGTTAATGCTAAAATCTAACCGGAGGCCAACGCGGGAGCTGTCGTTGGACTGCAGCCCTTTCTCCCGTGATCCCAGCCAAGGCTTCCTAGAGCCAGCTCTGTGTATCATCCTTCACGCCATTGTTCTGCTACACAAACGCAACCCAACGCCTGCCTCAGCGTTTCTACGTACGTGTGTGTCTATAAACATCTCAAGGCTTGTCAGAACCTTCCGCGATTCCAACAAAACCAGCGCAGAACAGAACCAAGCCGAGCGAAGGACTCCCGCGCACGTACCGCACACCTGCCGACTCTTAGAAGCGCCAGACGGCCTTGGGAACCGCTCTCCTTTAAGTCAGTCTTGGCCAGTGCTCACCTCACCTCTTTTTCTACCTTGTCGGCCTCGCATGTAAAGGCACCACCACTCACCATTCGTTCCTGGGCGGCCTTGTTCTGCGCGTCTCCCAGCTGCTGACGCAGCAAAAAGTTTTCACTTTGGAGCTCGGCCAGTTGTTGCTGCAGCTCTTCTGCCTTCTTGGTGACATCTTCTCTCTTCTGATCTTTCATAAGGCAGAGATCATGCCAGTCCTCTGTCTGCCTTTTGGACCTTTGTAATTCTCTTTCTGCCTGCTCTAAAGCCGATGTCTTTTCCAAGAGGGCTTTTTTCAGTTGGTCCACTTCCTTTTCCAGCCCATCAGCTTTTCTTTCGGCTTTGCTCAGCTGACGAGACAAGCTCTTGTCTTCTTCTCGCATCTCAGTGACGTCCTCACAGAGCTGTCCTTGCACCCGAAGGCACTGGTGACATTCTGTCAGACACACTTGCGCCTGGACACCTTCTGATGGCTGACGTGTCCCAGGGCTCAGGTGGGAAGGGGATGAATCTGACCCCACCGTCAGTACTCGGGCTCTGACATTTTCTGCCTGTTCAAAGTTACAGAACACAAATGGACAGCACTTAGGGAATCAGCTCAAACCAGGAGACAGCAGCAGCATTTCATACAACCAGAAGAGGACTGTCAGCTGCTTGACATCAGATGATCAAAGAGTTTTCAATAACTCTGCCTTAGACACGATTCATGGAAAAGTCTGGCTTTGCATTAGCACGGGAAGGAGGACTCGAATTGAAAATCTCTGGTTTTGCATACCTCCGGCCCAAAGCTCTGGCTCTCCTTGACGCCTTCTTCATCTGATGGCGACTTACGGACGGCCGACTCCAAGCAGGCGGCAGGCTCATCTACATTAAACACACATATTGTTGAAACCAGAGTGAGCTCACACAGCTCCTTGATGCCTACAGTGCTTTCCCAACCGTCGTGCTTCCAGAGACAACCCTAGCACAGCCACACACCCCAAAGCCAGGGGGACCTGTCAAAATGCAGATTCCAGACACGTCTCTTTTCCCTGTGCCAGGGGGATGACGGGATGGCTCAAAGTGATCAGCAATGAGCCCCGAAGGAATGAGCGTCTCGAGAGTTCTGCTTTGCAGGGACAAGGCCCGGCAGTGCACGTTTTCCTGGATCCTCAGCCACACCACATCATCATTTCCAAACGGCCCGTCTCCACGGCAAGCCGCCACAAGGGCAGGCGACAGGCCTTCTGCCCATCCCTCCTCCACCCCGGAGAGTCCTACCTGCTCTCGGCAGGGCGGGTGCACACCGCCTCGCTGCTGCCCCACGGGGAGTGCTGGGTTCTGACACCCCTTTGGCTTGGCCTGGAGCAGCTTCTCCCTTCTTTTCCCGCCCTCGGGCGTCCACGGGCCGCGCGCCGCGCCTGGAGAGACAAAGAGCAGAGCCAGTCGTGGGCACAGCTCACGGCAAGGAGAAGGGCCCGTTGTTGCCCGCCCTTTCCGTGTTGACCTCCCTCGAGGACCAACGCCCCCAGGCACAAAGCTGAGCCCCAGGGGAGGAAAAGAGCCCCGGAGCTTCCCAGCCAGCGCCCGCCTGCCTGCGCCCCGTTACCTGTCGGCCTTGTCCCGGCAGTCGGTGTCGCGCTCCTCCACCAGCGGCCGCGCTGGGGCCCAGTTGCCAGTGGCGGCTGCACGGTGCAGCTCGTCCCGTGCCTCTGGCGGCGGCTCATGGCCACCGCTGATCCTGGAGGACGCGGGACCCTCCCCTGCCCCCCTGCTCCTGTCCCTCCTGCACAGCCACCGCCAGATCCTCCTCATGGCCCGGCGGGGGTGGGCACTGAACCGCCTCCCCTCGTCTATCCCTGGGGACCGGTGCCAGGCAGGACTTAGTGGGCGCTGCCTGGTGTCGGCTGCCAACAGAGGAGCCAACCCCAAGGAGTGGCAGGGCACGGGCAGCTGCCTGCAGGCTCAGCCACCACCAGCAGCGGTGGCAGCACCGGCTGCACCAGTACCAGCTCCACCAGCGCTGCCACCAGCTCCACTGGTAGCTCCAACAGAACTTGCACCAGCAGCACCAGTTCCCTTGGCAGCACCAGCTCTACCAGTGCCTCCAGCACCAGCCCACTGACACAGCACTGGCAGCACCACCAGGTACTGTGTGTGCAGGGCCTGTGCCAGAACCCCTCTTGTTCTGTGCGCTGATGTCATAACGGGCTCGGTGGGGGCTGGGAGGGGCCCGTTGCTCAGGACCTCTCTGTGTGTGTACAGGCCCCATTGCCAAGGAAACAGCCCCTGGTGCACGTGTCCAGGGGCACAGGGTTGCCCAAGGCCACCTCTCCAAGGTTGCCACCTCTCCCAAGGTTCCCACCTCCCTGTGGACCCCTGTCCTCCTCTTGCCTGCCAGGCTCGCCTGCGTGGGAGACAGACGGGCTCGGCAGAGCGGGCTCTCGCCAGCAAGGCTCCCTGCAAGCACAAGAGGCGGTGGCTGGACACGCCCATGTCCCTTTTTGTGCTTCCTGGGTTCTCAGCCTGAGTTTTGGAACACCCTGGACCCATTTCTGTGCCTCTCTCTGCATCCCTGGAGCCCTGGCTGTCGCTTTAAGGGCACCCCAAGTCCCCGGGCTCCATTTCAGGACGCCCCTACACCTCGCTTTGCTTTCTGGTGTGCCCAGTCCCCATGCACGTGCCTTTCGATGCACCCTGGACCTGTGGCTGCGCCGACTGGGTCTCCCCTCACCCCTCAATGCGCCTTTCGATTCACCCAAAACCCCCTGGTGTGCCCTTGGTGCACCCTGCAGCCCTCTGTTTGTCAGAGGCGCCTTTGGTGACATCTCCACACTCCTCGGGGGGCTCCCTCCTGCACCCCCGGTTGCAGTCAAGGTGACAAATTAATCTGCTACGAGATTAATCCCCTTGAGATCGAGCCAGTCCTCAAAGATTAGAGGAGCTGGGGGTGGCTGGACTTATCTCTTCAGAGCTAGGCCAGTTACTGCCAGAGAGGGCCATCCTGGACAGGGGAGGAGGGGGAGGTTTCTCCTCTGGTTTAACACCTGCCGGTTCTTGTATGGGGAGGATTTTAGGTGCTCCCTTCTCTCTTAGGGGTATGACAATAGGGATGTCTTTGTGCAACCCCTGCCCCTCGGCAGCCCTTTTGGCACACCCTGGACCCCGGGGCTTTTGGCCGCTCGCTGGCTGAGCCTTTTGCAATGTCCTTGCTGATCCCATCTGTCATCTTTTGGGGGCATCCTGAAGCCCTCGCTGTGCTGCTTGAGGGTCCCTGGACTCCTTCCTGCACCTTTAGGGGCACCCTGCTCACCGCGCTGTGCTGTTGGGGACAGCCCAGACCGCTCCGTGGGGCACACACAACCCCCTGCATGTGCCCTTCCGTGCACCCCCAGACATTCTGGGGGGATCCTCCAATCACAGAACGGTTTGGAATGGACTTTTAAAGGTCACTTAATCCAAGGCCTCTGCAATGAGCTGGGACATCTTCACCTCCATCAGGTTGCTCAGAGCCCCGTCCAGCCTGACCTTGACTGTTTCCAGGGACGGGGCCTCCACGGCCTCTCTGGGCAACCTGGGCCAGTGTTTCACTACCCTCCTCATAAAGAATTTCTTCCTTCTATCTAGTCTGAATCTACCCTCCTTTCGTTTAAAACCTTTACTGCTTGACCGATTGCTACAGGCCCTGCTAAAATGTTTGTCCCCGTCTTTCTTATAAGCCCCCATAAGTATTGAAAGGCTGCAATAAGGTCTCCCCGGAGCCGCCTCCAGGTGCCCACAGCCCGTGTCAGAGCTGTCGCCACCCACCCACTGCCCTCTCCCCACGACACCCAAAGAGCTGCAGACAACCAACACAGACAACTTCCAAGCCACCCACATGTGCTGCTGCTCAGGCTGCCAAGCAGGTAAAAAAGAAAGGATGCTGCAGGATCAGGACTGTGTCGCTCAACACATTAACTCATGAGGAGCCTTCTGGCCAGGAGCTACAAAGCAGGTCTTTTAGACCTTGTATCCGGTGCTGGAGATTCCTGTTGTCTGGCAAATCACTTATACGCTTCGGAAAAGGGCACAGAGAAAATACCAAAAGCTTTTTGGTCTTAGAATGTCCCTATTTTATACTCACCATAGAGAGCAGCCCAGGAGCAGAGTGTTTCAGTTTGAAGTTTTCATCCGCAAAAGGACCCCTGTATATACTGGCTACTCCAGTGCCGTCGCCCTGCGCGAGAGAGGTGCCCACTCAGCCACAGCAACTGCTACGGAACAGCTCCATTTAAAAACTAAATTTAAAATGCCCAAGCCAAAGGACAGGGTTAAACCCAGCCCAAAATGGGTGCCGTCCTGCCATCTGCACACACCAGCAGTGAACACGTTCAATGTTTCATTTCTGAAGAGGATCATCGAGTGGATTCTAACTCCACAGCACATCCTTTGCCATCCACGTGTTGGCAGAAACCCACAGAGGTGGTAAGGATCAGGTTCAAGTCTCCCAGAGAGAGACAGAGGCTACAGATGGCTTGGGATGGACCCCCCTGGCCTCGGCAGGGAAAGGGGAGGGGACATCAAAGTAGGGGCTGGTGAGAAAAGGGAAGTGGTTGCCTGGAAAAAGTTGGTTGCTGCTTCCTTATTTCACCTTATTTTCTGTGATTTTATAGGAATTAGGGAAGTGATCTCACTGTTCATCAAAGACAGTTTCTGAAAGATGGAGCTTCTACCTTTTGCTGAACTTTCTACCAAGTCGAGACATCCTGTACTACAAGGACAAGCCCCAGCCCTCAGCCCTCAAGACGCTTCTAAGTTAAAGCAGCGTGGCCCCTAGCAGCTGCACATTACAAGCTTTGACTGCTCACAGATTTGTAACTTTGCACAAGCCTGACGCATGGTTCAGGCAAGACACATAAGTCGTGGCGTGGCTGAAAGGCCACCCTGCCCTTTGGTCCGGGGTTGCAGAGACACTCCCGTGTATGACGCCAAAAGGACTGAGCAGGGACCCTTCGACAGAACAGCCTGACAGATGCTGCAGTGAGGAACCATTTGGGGAAAGCTGCAGAAGCAATGCAGCCCGGTATCTCTGGCACAGTCAGTTACATTCACTATTCCAACAGCCACTTCCCTGGGTTGATTTCACAGAATCACAGAATCGTCTGGGTTGGAAAAGCCCTTGAAGCTCCTCCAGTCCAACCATGAACCTCACCCTGACCGTTCCCAACTGCCCCAGATCCCTCAGCGCTGGCTCAGCCCGACTCTTCAACCCCTCCAGGGATCCCGGGGACTCCCCCCCCTGCCCTGGGCAGCCCATTCCAACGCCCAGCAGCCCCTTCTGCACAGAAATCCTTCCTCAGAGCCAGCCTGACCCTGCCCTGGGCAGCTTGAGGCCATTCCCTCGGGGCCTGGCGCTGGCTCCTCGGCTCCAGAGACTCATCCCCCCTCTCTGCACCCTCCTGGCAGGGGGTTGCAGAGGGCCAGGAGGTCTCCCCTCAGCCTCCTCTTCTCCAGACTGAACCCCCCCAGTTCCCCCAGCCGCTCCCCAGCAGACCTGTGCTCCAGACCCTGCCCCAGCTCCGTTGCCCTTCTCTGGCCACGCTCGAGTCATTCAATGGCCTTTTTGGGGTGAGGGGCCCAACACTGAACCCACTCATCGAGGGGCGGCCTCACCAGTGCCCAGCACAGGGGTCAGATCCCTTCCCTGAGATCATTTCCCCTTCCTGTGTCACTTCAGCCCCATTTCTTCTGCCTTGCTGCAACCTGCCTCCCTTCACTGCCTTTCTGCTTAAGACAGACGTTCTTTAGGAGGACAAACTTAACAGGAAGATAAGATGCCAGTAATGTACCATGTGCAGCTCCACATCTGCTGCTCTGCTTGCCTAGCCTTTGCTTCTTTCTCCCCTGTTCTGTCTAGCTTACTCTCAGCTCCGAGACAGGAACACAGACCCGTTTCGAGTGATCAGTGTGACTGTCCTTGCTCCTCAAGTGGAACTCTAGCAAGTGTAATTTATGAATCACAAATACTGGTGCAATCTGCAATGCTTGCTGAGCTTCATGGAAGTAATAAAGTCCACTGGGACAGCTGAGCAGCATCACAATCAGCAACTACCTGCAAGTCTGGGGTGGCTGAGCCACCCGCTCTGCGGTCAGGTCTCTTGGTGACTTTCACACAACCAAGCTTTATCAATTTTGTATCAAAAAAGCTTTATCATCCCCCTCATGTTTTGAAATACTTCCAGGAAGGAAATAGTTTTACTGGGTCCTAGGACAGGGAAGAGACCCTGTGGTCCTCCAGGCTTCCCCGTATCCTCGGCTTATCCCTAAGCCAGAGCACGACCACCACTGCGGGCACAAAATTCTTTTCTATTGTCAGACAATTCACTAACAAACAGTTAGTTTTTATTTAACTATCCTTTGCACTAGACACTTGCTTCCGTACCTAGGGTCTCTCTCCACAGAGCTAACAGAAATTTGTTTGGGGGGACAGGAGAAGGAGGAATGACAACACGGTAAAAAAAAAAAAACCAAACTCTGCAAGTTTGAGAAGCCTCTAGCTGTACCGCCATGCTTCTTTTAGAGAGAAAATATCTTGGGAAGGACAAGCTATGCTCACCCAAGATTTGGTTTCAAGTACATTATAGTCTGTGGCAGTAAGACGGCAGCAATGCTACGAGGAAACCTCCAGTGACTAGAGTACCTCAAAAGAGAGCCAAGAGACCCCACAGATCAGCACGGACCCTGGGAAGCAGCTGCTTAATATACCACGTAGGAAAAGCACCAAAGGAATATAGCAGTACTCACGTTTACAAAGTCACCTCCTTGGATCATGAAATCCTTGATTACCCTGAAGAAGTAAAACAATGCTCAGTTCTCAGTAGACAGATGTCTCAAGAAGCTTCACATGGGGCAAACAGGAGTTCTGCCTCGCTGCACAACGACACTTATCAGCGGCTGTGAATGCTACAGTCTAACGTCTACAACAAAGATTAACTACTCGCTGCTAGCGGGCAATTCGGGACCCGCTGCTGCTCGACCAGGGATAGCGATTAGAGGACGGATGCCAGAACGTGATCTCTGACCTGACGCACCGGGCACGGGGGATCCCTCCCAGTGACCCCAGCGTACACACCTGACAGACCCCCAAAGGCCCCAGAGCTACAGAAGGTCGCTATCAGCCAAGACCTGCAGATGCCTCCCAGACCAATAACGCCCCAGGCAGCTCTCAAAACCACATCTACCTCAGACTGCTACTTCAGTGCCTAAACAAAAGCAGAGGAATTACCTGTGGAAAGTGCTTCCTTTATCACCTACAGGGACACCATCCTTCCTGCAAGGAAAGGACAAGGAAAACCATTGCAACTTACTGCATATCCCGACACAAAACCCTCCCAGGAATTCCAAGGGCTTGTCCTACACGTTACTACTGCCTTGACAGACCACCCAGTGCTGCAGCCTGGCTCCGGGCTGGTGCTGCCCGAGGCAAAGGCAAACCTCGAGCGAGCTCTGCCCGCTAAATGACACGGTTCCCTACACCACCCAAGCCAGCACCTTTAGGGGATCCCACCGCCCTCTGCAGCACGAGCAGGTGGGATGTGCAGACAGGGCTTTTCAGAGCAACCTGAGCACGAACAAAGTCATGCCCGCAAGGGAACGGCCGCCACCTCTGCGACGGACCGAGCTCATCCCAATTTCATCAGAGCAGTTGTCTGCAACTCTTTCATTTTGTACTGGCAGGGCAAGAAACGCTTCCAAGCGAGCCTTCTTCCCACTCAGCCACTCCTGTTTCTCCGGGTGGGCTACTTTACAGGACACCGTAAGCCGCTTACCTGAATTCGCCCGTACAAAACTGCCTGCAAGACAAAAAAGAGAGCGGAGCGTGAGGCACATCTGCCCCCGCAGGACACAGAGCGCTGCGTTCAGCCAACGTGCACTGCCTGGTGTGCAGGACTTCCCTTGCTGCATCGGGGACGACCCCGGTGCAACCGTAACCGGCAGCAACTCCTCCCCACTGCCATTTTAAAAGAGACTTCTCTGCTTTCTGCAGTCGAGCAGGGCAGATATTTAACGCCGAGCTCGTAAGGGGCAGTGAACGTGGAGCAGGCACCGTGTTTCCCAGAGAAGAGGCTACATCCATCTCTCCCGTGGCAGTGGGACGCCCAAGCGGTGCATCCCGCGGTCAGCGCCAAGAGAACCGCGTGGCCGTGCCCTCAAGGTACGGCCTTTCCCAAGGGCACCGAGCGTACGAGAAGCTCCACACGGGGAGCGGAGCGGGACTGGAGCCCTTCACCTTCCGGCCAGGCGGCCTCCCCCAGGGCATCGGGGTGCCGCACGGCCGCACCTCTCCGGCAACGGAGAGAGGAGCAAAGCAGCGCAGCGGCTCTGGGGGGCAGGCGGCCCCTCCGCCCCCTGAGCCCTTCCTGCACACACAAGTCTCCACAGCCGACCCAGGCCGAGCTGCAGAAACGCCGCCTGCTCCTCACCTGAAGTTCGCTGCTGTTTTGGGTACAACGTCGGCGAACAGCTCGATCTTCATGCGGCCGACCTCCTGGGGAGACGGTGGCCCCGTGAGCCCTCCGGGCCCCCCTCGCACACGCACCAGCCTCCCCACCGCCGCGCCCGGGGAAGCGCCACAAACTCGCCCCCCCGCTGCACCCCCCACCCCTGCCAGCCCCCTCCCGCGCACCCCTGCACCCCTCCCCTGCAGCCCTGCTGCCAGCCCTGCCCCGCGCGCCCCTGCAGCGCTGCAGCCCCCGACTCTGCCCCGCGCCCCGCTCCCGCTGGGCCCCTCCGAGCGCTTTCAGCCGCCCCCCCGCAGGCCCCGCAACGAACGCTCGAACGCCCCCAAGCAACCGCGGCAGGGCACCCCGGCGGGCACCCCGCAACCCCCTCCCGGAGCACCCCCGCAAGCCCCCCGGCCACTGCTCCCCTGCGAGCCCCGCACCCCCTCCCGCTGCACCCCCACCACACCCCAGCTCACCCCCGCAGCGCCTCCCGCTGCGGCCCCCGGCTCCGCCGCGCAGCGCCCGAGCCCACCTGCCCGCCGATGGTGACATCGAAGAAGACCACGGGGTTGCTGGGGTTGGACGCCAGCACCGCCATGCCAGCCGCCTCGCCCGGAACCGGAGGCGGAAGCGGCGCCGGCCCCGGAAGTGTCCGCGGGGCGCGGGCGGGGCTGAGGCCTCCCCTCAGCGCGGGGCCCGGCGCTGCCGCGGGCGGGCGGGCGGCGGGACGGAGGGCGGGCGCCGGCATCGCAGGCAGCCGGTGGCCCGGCAGCGTTTTCCCGGCGGGCCCAGGCGGCCCCGGAGCCGGCGCCGCGGCCGTTCCTGACCCGAGCCGCCGGATGACGCCGGGAGGGTGTCGAGAGCCGTGGCGGAGGCGGAGGGCTGGGCCCGGGTGGCCTTCAGGGCTCCGGAGATGCCCTGAAACACACCCCCTGTGAGAATGGGACACCCTGAGGCGGGGACGTACGGCCCCTCGGGTGCGACAGGGAGCCCGCGGTCCTTTCCCTCTACCCGAGGGAGGGGAGACTGTGCCCGGGGAACACGGCTGGATTCCCCCGGCCCTTGTGGGGCGTGGCCTCCATGGCTGCTTTCACTCGCCAGAATGGGGGCGACAAAGAATTTCCACCAACTTTCCTGAGTGTTTTCTATCACTTTAATAACTCTCCCTCAAAACTGTCACTGTCGGACAGTGTTGCCCCAGCAGGGATATCCCAGGCTTTGGTGACCTTTGGCAGAAGAGCAGATGTCCGGCGACAATCCTCACCAGATCTGGTTTTACGTTTACCGGTGGCTGGGAGAGAAAAAGAAAGATCCGATGTTACTTCCACAGCAGACCGAGCCCACAAAGGCAATGGACAACTCTCAACTGCCACAGGACGCTGTGAAGGTCTGGAGAGATTGAAGGCCTCCAGAGGAAACCAGAAGGGATGAAAGGGACACACACAACGGAAGAAATAAGATTTTCCATGTTTGACCATAAGGAGCCAACCTTCTAAAGCCCGTGAAAGAAACTCCAGAGGAAGCACTGTCAGGAAATTCTTCTCTGGAGATCCCGCTCCCTGTTCTGGGGTTCCACCTAACAAGACCTGCTTTATGCTCTGCAGGATGAGCAAGCAACTTCTGTCTCCTAATTCCACGTGACCAGGAATGACATGGAAAAGGCTTCTACGCTTTCAATATCTCAAGCCAAACCCAACCGTAATCCCTAACCCGCCCGAGCACTGAAGAATCACATCTGGAGCTGCTTACCTGAGCCCGATGGGTTGACGCTCGGTGCCCTGGCCTTGCTCGCACCTCCGCTTTCTGGCTGCAGAGTCTCGCCGCTGTTCCTGCTGGCTTCTGCCAGCCTCTCATTAGCCCTGTGAGAAATGCAGGAGCGTGCAAAAACGACTCTTGCTCACGGTGGCACCAAGCGGTTCCCCAGGTGTGACGCTGCACTGTTGGGCTGAGGAACACAAGACTTCCGAGCCACCCGCGTGTGCTGCTGCTCGGGCTTCCAAGCAGTCTGTGTGAGGTCTCTGTCAGACCTTTCCCAGAGGGTCGTAAGGACTCCGGGCTCTTTCCCTCCTCCCGCGGTAAACACAGACTGTTATCACGGACAGCAAAGAGATTATTTTTGCCTCACAGCCTCCTGTTCTGTCCCCTCTGCCTTTTCCCGTGTGTCTCCCCTCAGCTGGAGGGTAACAGCAGAAGGGAAAGGAAGCTCCTCTTTTCCACCATACGTGCAGCAAGAGGAGGCGGCTGCAGAAAACCTTTCCAAGAAAACTAACTAAACCACCCTCCAGACAGGCCTGATCGGCTTGGTTACTTCAGGGTCCGTCAAGAGAAACAAAACCAGGGCTCGGCAATGGGAGAGCCCAAGGTGGGCTCTGCAGAAGTGCACACATCGTGCTGCCCAGATCCAAGAAAGGGACGTGGGCTGGAAAAGCCACAATGAAAAGGGTCCTGTTGTATTAGGTGGGGAAAAAAAAGTTTGGACTTACTTATTCAGTTTGTTTCTGAGAACTCTTGCAACGTCCTCCATCACACAGAAACGCTTGTGAGAGCTCTTCAGTTCTGCCTGAGCATAAGCCAGGAGCAGGGCGGTCGACTCCTGCTTCTCCTGTGCTCTCTCCAGCTCGAGTGCCTGAGCTCTAATGATCTGCTCCAGCTCGTTTCTCCAAGAGGCGACAGCGGTGTTCATCTCTTCTATTCTGGCTTCAGCGGCTGCCTGTACCTAAAAGAGAAGATGCAACTTCAAGAAACGGGAAGACAAAGGCAATGCCCAGCCCTCTCAACAAACCTGCTCTTTCCGCCACTTTGACATAAAAGCTCTTAAACAGCCTAAACGCTGCCTGGACGAGGAGCAGCAAAATGGCTGCGTGTTTTTCACGCCCACTGGTCCCAGGACACACGACACACAGACTCTGACGCAGCCTTTTGCAGCTGCCCGCCTTCCCTACGGGAAAGCCAAACCCACAGCACTAACAAAGAGAACCACGTGCCCAAGACAAAACCCCCAGAAGTCGTGAGCGCAACCACAAGAGGACGCAACGCCGACGACAGATACCAATGGTACATGAACTGACCTGCAAAAGCTGACTCTGATATCGCTTCTCTTCCTGCTCTGCTGTGGTGTGAGCTGGGCCAGGAGTCGCCAAGCGATCTGACAGAGTTGTCACCATCTGTCCCATCTCCTTATTTAGAGCTTCCAGCCGCAGAAATTTTTGGGACAGCAGCTCCAAGTCTGCGGAGAGTTCGCGCACCTGTATGTGGGGAAAAAGAACCTGCCTTGAGCAGAGGGGTCTCAAGTCTCGGTGAAACTCCATCAAAGGGATGCATCGAGATCATGGCTGTCAATGCACTGAGTTTGTATTTCAACCCAGGGAAAAGGCGCTTGGATTTCGGAAAGTACGTGCGCCTTTCAAGCCCTTGCCAACAAGATGCTCCAGCTTCCACCCATCCCTCCTTTCCAGACAGGCTCCGCGGCAAAGGCGCTCACTCCTCCTGCAGCATCACAGCACGTCCGTGCCTCAGAACAGCTTCAGAGACATTAACGTGTTGACAGCCTTTGTATACCTTGGCCTTCGCCTTGTCCAGGTCCTCCTGCAAGCGGGAGTTTTCTTCCTTCAGGCGACTGCACTGGTGCGTCGAGTCTTGCAGTGCAGTTTCTGCTGTGTGCTGCTTTCTGACAGCATCAACGAGCTCTCCTTGCAGCTGTGCCTCTGTTCTCTAGGGAAACAACGAGTACAAAGAAAAATAAGCCCAAGTCCGTATTTTTACTTCCAGTTACTAGTTCACAGACCGAGATCAGTTTTCTAAGTGCATCGCAAAGCAAAGCCATCGCATCCACGGGAAGAAGAGGGCATCTGCACAGCTGATGGTCTCCAGCCATCCCTGGCGAGTGAAGACGACTGCAGAAATGTCATCACTCGGTGAAGATTTCTGTCTCCCAGCACATTCCCCTCGGAAGATGCCGAGACTGTGCCTTTGTGGGGTTGGGCTTGTTCCTTAAGTTAATGCTAAAATCTAACCGGAGGCCAACGCGGGAGCTGTCGTTGGACTGCAGCCCTTTCTCCCGTGATCCCAGCCAAGGCTTCCTAGAGCCAGCTCTGTGTATCATCCTTCACGCCATTGTTCTGCTACACAAACGCAACCCAACGCCTGCCTCAGCGTTTCTACGTACGTGTGTGTCTATAAACATCTCAAGGCTTGTCAGAACCTTCCGCGATTCCAACAAAACCAGCGCAGAACAGAACCAAGCCGAGCGAAGGACTCCCGCGCACGTACCGCACACCTGCCGACTCTTAGAAGCGCCAGACGGCCTTGGGAACCGCTCTCCTTTAAGTCAGTCTTGGCCAGTGCTCACCTCACCTCTTTTTCTACCTTGTCGGCCTCGCATGTAAAGGCACCACCACTCACCATTCGTTCCTGGGCGGCCTTGTTCTGCGCGTCTCCCAGCTGCTGACGCAGCAAAAAGTTTTCACTTTGGAGCTCGGCCAGTTGTTGCTGCAGCTCTTCTGCCTTCTTGGTGACATCTTCTCTCTTCTGATCTTTCATAAGGCAGAGATCATGCCAGTCCTCTGTCTGCCTTTTGGACCTTTGTAATTCTCTTTCTGCCTGCTCTAAAGCCGATGTCTTTTCCAAGAGGGCTTTTTTCAGTTGGTCCACTTCCTTTTCCAGCCCATCAGCTTTTCTTTCGGCTTTGCTCAGCTGACGAGACAAGCTCTTGTCTTCTTCTCGCATCTCAGTGACGTCCTCACAGAGCTGTCCTTGCACCCGAAGGCACTGGTGACATTCTGTCAGACACACTTGCGCCTGGACACCTTCTGATGGCTGACGTGTCCCAGGGCTCAGGTGGGAAGGGGATGAATCTGACCCCACCGTCAGTACTCGGGCTCTGACATTTTCTGCCTGTTCAAAGTTACAGAACACAAATGGACAGCACTTAGGGAATCAGCTCAAACCAGGAGACAGCAGCAGCATTTCATACAACCAGAAGAGGACTGTCAGCTGCTTGACATCAGATGATCAAAGAGTTTTCAATAACTCTGCCTTAGACACGATTCATGGAAAAGTCTGGCTTTGCATTAGCACGGGAAGGAGGACTCGAATTGAAAATCTCTGGTTTTGCATACCTCCGGCCCAAAGCTCTGGCTCTCCTTGACGCCTTCTTCATCTGATGGCGACTTACGGACGGCCGACTCCAAGCAGGCGGCAGGCTCATCTACATTAAACACACATATTGTTGAAACCAGAGTGAGCTCACACAGCTCCTTGATGCCTACAGTGCTTTCCCAACCGTCGTGCTTCCAGAGACAACCCTAGCACAGCCACACACCCCAAAGCCAGGGGGACCTGTCAAAATGCAGATTCCAGACACGTCTCTTTTCCCTGTGCCAGGGGGATGACGGGATGGCTCAAAGTGATCAGCAATGAGCCCCGAAGGAATGAGCGTCTCGAGAGTTCTGCTTTGCAGGGACAAGGCCCGGCAGTGCACGTTTTCCTGGATCCTCAGCCACACCACATCATCATTTCCAAACGGCCCGTCTCCACGGCAAGCCGCCACAAGGGCAGGCGACAGGCCTTCTGCCCATCCCTCCTCCACCCCGGAGAGTCCTACCTGCTCTCGGCAGGGCGGGTGCACACCGCCTCGCTGCTGCCCCACGGGGAGTGCTGGGTTCTGACACCCCTTTGGCTTGGCCTGGAGCAGCTTCTCCCTTCTTTTCCCGCCCTCGGGCGTCCACGGGCCGCGCGCCGCGCCTGGAGAGACAAAGAGCAGAGCCAGTCGTGGGCACAGCTCACGGCAAGGAGAAGGGCCCGTTGTTGCCCGCCCTTTCCGTGTTGACCTCCCTCGAGGACCAACGCCCCCAGGCACAAAGCTGAGCCCCAGGGGAGGAAAAGAGCCCCGGAGCTTCCCAGCCAGCGCCCGCCTGCCTGCGCCCCGTTACCTGTCGGCCTTGTCCCGGCAGTCGGTGTCGCGCTCCTCCACCAGCGGCCGCGCTGGGGCCCAGTTGCCAGTGGCGGCTGCACGGTGCAGCTCGTCCCGTGCCTCTGGCGGCGGCTCATGGCCACCGCTGATCCTGGAGGACGCGGGACCCTCCCCTGCCCCCCTGCTCCTGTCCCTCCTGCACAGCCACCGCCAGATCCTCCTCATGGCCCGGCGGGGGTGGGCACTGAACCGCCTCCCCTCGTCTATCCCTGGGGACCGGTGCCAGGCAGGACTTAGTGGGCGCTGCCTGGTGTCGGCTGCCAACAGAGGAGCCAACCCCAAGGAGTGGCAGGGCACGGGCAGCTGCCTGCAGGCTCAGCCACCACCAGCAGCGGTGGCAGCACCGGCTGCACCAGTACCAGCTCCACCAGCGCTGCCACCAGCTCCACTGGTAGCTCCAACAGAACTTGCACCAGCAGCACCAGTTCCCTTGGCAGCACCAGCTCTACCAGTGCCTCCAGCACCAGCCCACTGACACAGCACTGGCAGCACCACCAGGTACTGTGTGTGCAGGGCCTGTGCCAGAACCCCTCTTGTTCTGTGCGCTGATGTCATAACGGGCTCGGTGGGGGCTGGGAGGGGCCCGTTGCTCAGGACCTCTCTGTGTGTGTACAGGCCCCATTGCCAAGGAAACAGCCCCTGGTGCACGTGTCCAGGGGCACAGGGTTGCCCAAGGCCACCTCTCCAAGGTTGCCACCTCTCCCAAGGTTCCCACCTCCCTGTGGACCCCTGTCCTCCTCTTGCCTGCCAGGCTCGCCTGCGTGGGAGACAGACGGGCTCGGCAGAGCGGGCTCTCGCCAGCAAGGCTCCCTGCAAGCACAAGAGGCGGTGGCTGGACACGCCCATGTCCCTTTTTGTGCTTCCTGGGTTCTCAGCCTGAGTTTTGGAACACCCTGGACCCATTTCTGTGCCTCTCTCTGCATCCCTGGAGCCCTGGCTGTCGCTTTAAGGGCACCCCAAGTCCCCGGGCTCCATTTCAGGACGCCCCTACACCTCGCTTTGCTTTCTGGTGTGCCCAGTCCCCATGCACGTGCCTTTCGATGCACCCTGGACCTGTGGCTGCGCCGACTGGGTCTCCCCTCACCCCTCAATGCGCCTTTCGATTCACCCAAAACCCCCTGGTGTGCCCTTGGTGCACCCTGCAGCCCTCTGTTTGTCAGAGGCGCCTTTGGTGACATCTCCACACTCCTCGGGGGGCTCCCTCCTGCACCCCCGGTTGCAGTCAAGGTGACAAATTAATCTGCTACGAGATTAATCCCCTTGAGATCGAGCCAGTCCTCAAAGATTAGAGGAGCTGGGGGTGGCTGGACTTATCTCTTCAGAGCTAGGCCAGTTACTGCCAGAGAGGGCCATCCTGGACAGGGGAGGAGGGGGAGGTTTCTCCTCTGGTTTAACACCTGCCGGTTCTTGTATGGGGAGGATTTTAGGTGCTCCCTTCTCTCTTAGGGGTATGACAATAGGGATGTCTTTGTGCAACCCCTGCCCCTCGGCAGCCCTTTTGGCACACCCTGGACCCCGGGGCTTTTGGCCGCTCGCTGGCTGAGCCTTTTGCAATGTCCTTGCTGATCCCATCTGTCATCTTTTGGGGGCATCCTGAAGCCCTCGCTGTGCTGCTTGAGGGTCCCTGGACTCCTTCCTGCACCTTTAGGGGCACCCTGCTCACCGCGCTGTGCTGTTGGGGACAGCCCAGACCGCTCCGTGGGGCACACACAACCCCCTGCATGTGCCCTTCCGTGCACCCCCAGACATTCTGGGGGGATCCTCCAATCACAGAACGGTTTGGAATGGACTTTTAAAGGTCACTTAATCCAAGGCCTCTGCAATGAGCTGGGACATCTTCACCTCCATCAGGTTGCTCAGAGCCCCGTCCAGCCTGACCTTGACTGTTTCCAGGGACGGGGCCTCCACGGCCTCTCTGGGCAACCTGGGCCAGTGTTTCACTACCCTCCTCATAAAGAATTTCTTCCTTCTATCTAGTCTGAATCTACCCTCCTTTCGTTTAAAACCTTTACTGCTTGACCGATTGCTACAGGCCCTGCTAAAATGTTTGTCCCCGTCTTTCTTATAAGCCCCCATAAGTATTGAAAGGCTGCAATAAGGTCTCCCCGGAGCCGCCTCCAGGTGCCCACAGCCCGTGTCAGAGCTGTCGCCACCCACCCACTGCCCTCTCCCCACGACACCCAAAGAGCTGCAGACAACCAACACAGACAACTTCCAAGCCACCCACATGTGCTGCTGCTCAGGCTGCCAAGCAGGTAAAAAAGAAAGGATGCTGCAGGATCAGGACTGTGTCGCTCAACACATTAACTCATGAGGAGCCTTCTGGCCAGGAGCTACAAAGCAGGTCTTTTAGACCTTGTATCCGGTGCTGGAGATTCCTGTTGTCTGGCAAATCACTTATACGCTTCGGAAAAGGGCACAGAGAAAATACCAAAAGCTTTTTGGTCTTAGAATGTCCCTATTTTATACTCACCATAGAGAGCAGCCCAGGAGCAGAGTGTTTCAGTTTGAAGTTTTCATCCGCAAAAGGACCCCTGTATATACTGGCTACTCCAGTGCCGTCGCCCTGTGCGAGAGAGGTGCCCACTCAGCCACAGCAACTGCTACGGAACAGCTCCATTTAAAAACTAAATTTAAAATGCCCAAGCCAAAGGACAGGGTTAAACCCAGCCCAAAATGGGTGCCGTCCTGCCATCTGCACACACCAGCAGTGAACACGTTCAATGTTTCATTTCTGAAGAGGATCATCGAGTGGATTCTAACTCCACAGCACATCCTTTGCCATCCACGTGTTGGCAGAAACCCACAGAGGTGGTAAGGATCAGGTTCAAGTCTCCCAGAGAGAGACAGAGGCTACAGATGGCTTGGGATGGACCCCCCTGGCCTCGGCAGGGAAAGGGGAGGGGACATCAAAGTAGGGGCTGGTGAGAAAAGGGAAGTGGTTGCCTGGAAAAAGTTGGTTGCTGCTTCCTTATTTCACCTTATTTTCTGTGATTTTATAGGAATTAGGGAAGTGATCTCACTGTTCATCAAAGACAGTTTCTGAAAGATGGAGCTTCTACCTTTTGCTGAACTTTCTACCAAGTCGAGACATCCTGTACTACAAGGACAAGCCCCAGCCCTCAGCCCTCAAGACGCTTCTAAGTTAAAGCAGCGTGGCCCCTAGCAGCTGCACATTACAAGCTTTGACTGCTCACAGATTTGTAACTTTGCACAAGCCTGACGCATGGTTCAGGCAAGACACATAAGTCGTGGCGTGGCTGAAAGGCCACCCTGCCCTTTGGTCCGGGGTTGCAGAGACACTCCCGTGTATGACGCCAAAAGGACTGAGCAGGGACCCTTCGACAGAACAGCCTGACAGATGCTGCAGTGAGGAACCATTTGGGGAAAGCTGCAGAAGCAATGCAGCCCGGTATCTCTGGCACAGTCAGTTACATTCACTATTCCAACAGCCACTTCCCTGGGTTGATTTCACAGAATCACAGAATCGTCTGGGTTGGAAAAGCCCTTGAAGCTCCTCCAGTCCAACCATGAACCTCACCCTGACCGTTCCCAACTGCCCCAGATCCCTCAGCGCTGGCTCAGCCCGACTCTTCAACCCCTCCAGGGATCCCGGGGACTCCCCCCCCTGCCCTGGGCAGCCCATTCCAACGCCCAGCAGCCCCTTCTGCACAGAAATCCTTCCTCAGAGCCAGCCTGACCCTGCCCTGGGCAGCTTGAGGCCATTCCCTCGGGGCCTGGCGCTGGCTCCTCGGCTCCAGAGACTCATCCCCCCTCTCTGCACCCTCCTGGCAGGGGGTTGCAGAGGGCCAGGAGGTCTCCCCTCAGCCTCCTCTTCTCCAGACTGAACCCCCCCAGTTCCCCCAGCCGCTCCCCAGCAGACCTGTGCTCCAGACCCTGCCCCAGCTCCGTTGCCCTTCTCTGGCCACGCTCGAGTCATTCAATGGCCTTTTTGGGGTGAGGGGCCCAACACTGAACCCACTCATCGAGGGGCGGCCTCACCAGTGCCCAGCACAGGGGTCAGATCCCTTCCCTGAGATCATTTCCCCTTCCTGTGTCACTTCAGCCCCATTTCTTCTGCCTTGCTGCAACCTGCCTCCCTTCACTGCCTTTCTGCTTAAGACAGACGTTCTTTAGGAGGACAAACTTAACAGGAAGATAAGATGCCAGTAATGTACCATGTGCAGCTCCACATCTGCTGCTCTGCTTGCCTAGCCTTTGCTTCTTTCTCCCCTGTTCTGTCTAGCTTACTCTCAGCTCCGAGACAGGAACACAGACCCGTTTCGAGTGATCAGTGTGACTGTCCTTGCTCCTCAAGTGGAACTCTAGCAAGTGTAATTTATGAATCACAAATACTGGTGCAATCTGCAATGCTTGCTGAGCTTCATGGAAGTAATAAAGTCCACTGGGACAGCTGAGCAGCATCACAATCAGCAACTACCTGCAAGTCTGGGGTGGCTGAGCCACCCGCTCTGCGGTCAGGTCTCTTGGTGACTTTCACACAACCAAGCTTTATCAATTTTGTATCAAAAAAGCTTTATCATCCCCCTCATGTTTTGAAATACTTCCAGGAAGGAAATAGTTTTACTGGGTCCTAGGACAGGGAAGAGACCCTGTGGTCCTCCAGGCTTCCCCGTATCCTCGGCTTATCCCTAAGCCAGAGCACGACCACCACTGCGGGCACAAAATTCTTTTCTATTGTCAGACAATTCACTAACAAACAGTTAGTTTTTATTTAACTATCCTTTGCACTAGACACTTGCTTCCGTACCTAGGGTCTCTCTCCACAGAGCTAACAGAAATTTGTTTGGGGGGACAGGAGAAGGAGGAATGACAACACGGTAAAAAAAAAAAAACCAAACTCTGCAAGTTTGAGAAGCCTCTAGCTGTACCGCCATGCTTCTTTTAGAGAGAAAATATCTTGGGAAGGACAAGCTATGCTCACCCAAGATTTGGTTTCAAGTACATTATAGTCTGTGGCAGTAAGACGGCAGCAATGCTACGAGGAAACCTCCAGTGACTAGAGTACCTCAAAAGAGAGCCAAGAGACCCCACAGATCAGCACGGACCCTGGGAAGCAGCTGCTTAATATACCACGTAGGAAAAGCACCAAAGGAATATAGCAGTACTCACGTTTACAAAGTCACCTCCTTGGATCATGAAATCCTTGATTACCCTGAAGAAGTAAAACAATGCTCAGTTCTCAGTAGACAGATGTCTCAAGAAGCTTCACATGGGGCAAACAGGAGTTCTGCCTCGCTGCACAACGACACTTATCAGCGGCTGTGAATGCTACAGTCTAACGTCTACAACAAAGATTAACTACTCGCTGCTAGCGGGCAATTCGGGACCCGCTGCTGCTCGACCAGGGATAGCGATTAGAGGACGGATGCCAGAACGTGATCTCTGACCTGACGCACCGGGCACGGGGGATCCCTCCCAGTGACCCCAGCGTACACACCTGACAGACCCCCAAAGGCCCCAGAGCTACAGAAGGTCGCTATCAGCCAAGACCTGCAGATGCCTCCCAGACCAATAACGCCCCAGGCAGCTCTCAAAACCACATCTACCTCAGACTGCTACTTCAGTGCCTAAACAAAAGCAGAGGAATTACCTGTGGAAAGTGCTTCCTTTATCACCTACAGGGACACCATCCTTCCTGCAAGGAAAGGACAAGGAAAACCATTGCAACTTACTGCATATCCCGACACAAAACCCTCCCAGGAATTCCAAGGGCTTGTCCTACACGTTACTACTGCCTTGACAGACCACCCAGTGCTGCAGCCTGGCTCCGGGCTGGTGCTGCCCGAGGCAAAGGCAAACCTCGAGCGAGCTCTGCCCGCTAAATGACACGGTTCCCTACACCACCCAAGCCAGCACCTTTAGGGGATCCCACCGCCCTCTGCAGCACGAGCAGGTGGGATGTGCAGACAGGGCTTTTCAGAGCAACCTGAGCACGAACAAAGTCATGCCCGCAAGGGAACGGCCGCCACCTCTGCGACGGACCGAGCTCATCCCAATTTCATCAGAGCAGTTGTCTGCAACTCTTTCATTTTGTACTGGCAGGGCAAGAAACGCTTCCAAGCGAGCCTTCTTCCCACTCAGCCACTCCTGTTTCTCCGGGTGGGCTACTTTACAGGACACCGTAAGCCGCTTACCTGAATTCGCCCGTACAAAACTGCCTGCAAGACAAAAAAGAGAGCGGAGCGTGAGGCACATCTGCCCCCGCAGGACACAGAGCGCTGCGTTCAGCCAACGTGCACTGCCTGGTGTGCAGGACTTCCCTTGCTGCATCGGGGACGACCCCGGTGCAACCGTAACCGGCAGCAACTCCTCCCCACTGCCATTTTAAAAGAGACTTCTCTGCTTTCTGCAGTCGAGCAGGGCAGATATTTAACGCCGAGCTCGTAAGGGGCAGTGAACGTGGAGCAGGCACCGTGTTTCCCAGAGAAGAGGCTACATCCATCTCTCCCGTGGCAGTGGGACGCCCAAGCGGTGCATCCCGCGGTCAGCGCCAAGAGAACCGCGTGGCCGTGCCCTCAAGGTACGGCCTTTCCCAAGGGCACCGAGCGTACGAGAAGCTCCACACGGGGAGCGGAGCGGGACTGGAGCCCTTCACCTTCCGGCCAGGCGGCCTCCCCCAGGGCATCGGGGTGCCGCACGGCCGCACCTCTCCGGCAACGGAGAGAGGAGCAAAGCAGCGCAGCGGCTCTGGGGGGCAGGCGGCCCCTCCGCCCCCTGAGCCCTTCCTGCACACACAAGTCTCCACAGCCGACCCAGGCCGAGCTGCAGAAACGCCGCCTGCTCCTCACCTGAAGTTCGCTGCTGTTTTGGGTACAACGTCGGCGAACAGCTCGATCTTCATGCGGCCGACCTCCTGGGGAGACGGTGGCCCCGTGAGCCCTCCGGGCCCCCCTCGCACACGCACCAGCCTCCCCACCGCCGCGCCCGGGGAAGCGCCACAAACTCGCCCCCCCGCTGCACCCCCCACCCCTGCCAGCCCCCTCCCGCGCACCCCTGCACCCCTCCCCTGCAGCCCTGCTGCCAGCCCTGCCCCGCGCGCCCCTGCAGCGCTGCAGCCCCCGACTCTGCCCCGCGCCCCGCTCCCGCTGGGCCCCTCCGAGCGCTTTCAGCCGCCCCCCCGCAGGCCCCGCAACGAACGCTCGAACGCCCCCAAGCAACCGCGGCAGGGCACCCCGGCGGGCACCCCGCAACCCCCTCCCGGAGCACCCCCGCAAGCCCCCCGGCCACTGCTCCCCTGCGAGCCCCGCACCCCCTCCCGCTGCACCCCCACCACACCCCAGCTCACCCCCGCAGCGCCTCCCGCTGCGGCCCCCGGCTCCGCCGCGCAGCGCCCGAGCCCACCTGCCCGCCGATGGTGACATCGAAGAAGACCACGGGGTTGCTGGGGTTGGACGCCAGCACCGCCATGCCAGCCGCCTCGCCCGGAACCGGAGGCGGAAGCGGCGCCGGCCCCGGAAGTGTCCGCGGGGCGCGGGCGGGGCTGAGGCCTCCCCTCAGCGCGGGGCCCGGCGCTGCCGCGGGCGGGCGGGCGGCGGGACGGAGGGCGGGCGCCGGCATCGCAGGCAGCCGGTGGCCCGGCAGCGTTTTCCCGGCGGGCCCAGGCGGCCCCGGAGCCGGCGCCGCGGCCGTTCCTGACCCGAGCCGCCGGATGACGCCGGGAGGGTGTCGAGAGCCGTGGCGGAGGCGGAGGGCTGGGCCCGGGTGGCCTTCAGGGCTCCGGAGATGCCCTGAAACACACCCCCTGTGAGAATGGGACACCCTGAGGCGGGGACGTACGGCCCCTCGGGTGCGACAGGGAGCCCGCGGTCCTTTCCCTCTACCCGAGGGAGGGGAGACTGTGCCCGGGGAACACGGCTGGATTCCCCCGGCCCTTGTGGGGCGTGGCCTCCATGGCTGCTTTCACTCGCCAGAATGGGGGCGACAAAGAATTTCCACCAACTTTCCTGAGTGTTTTCTATCACTTTAATAACTCTCCCTCAAAACTGTCACTGTCGGACAGTGTTGCCCCAGCAGGGATATCCCAGGCTTTGGTGACCTTTGGCAGAAGAGCAGATGTCCGGCGACAATCCTCACCAGATCTGGTTTTACGTTTACCGGTGGCTGGGAGAGAAAAAGAAAGATCCGATGTTACTTCCACAGCAGACCGAGCCCACAAAGGCAATGGACAACTCTCAACTGCCACAGGACGCTGTGAAGGTCTGGAGAGATTGAAGGCCTCCAGAGGAAACCAGAAGGGATGAAAGGGACACACACAACGGAAGAAATAAGATTTTCCATGTTTGACCATAAGGAGCCAACCTTCTAAAGCCCGTGAAAGAAACTCCAGAGGAAGCACTGTCAGGAAATTCTTCTCTGGAGATCCCGCTCCCTGTTCTGGGGTTCCACCTAACAAGACCTGCTTTATGCTCTGCAGGATGAGCAAGCAACTTCTGTCTCCTAATTCCACGTGACCAGGAATGACATGGAAAAGGCTTCTACGCTTTCAATATCTCAAGCCAAACCCAACCGTAATCCCTAACCCGCCCGAGCACTGAAGAATCACATCTGGAGCTGCTTACCTGAGCCCGATGGGTTGACGCTCGGTGCCCTGGCCTTGCTCGCACCTCCGCTTTCTGGCTGCAGAGTCTCGCCGCTGTTCCTGCTGGCTTCTGCCAGCCTCTCATTAGCCCTGTGAGAAATGCAGGAGCGTGCAAAAACGACTCTTGCTCACGGTGGCACCAAGCGGTTCCCCAGGTGTGACGCTGCACTGTTGGGCTGAGGAACACAAGACTTCCGAGCCACCCGCGTGTGCTGCTGCTCGGGCTTCCAAGCAGTCTGTGTGAGGTCTCTGTCAGACCTTTCCCAGAGGGTCGTAAGGACTCCGGGCTCTTTCCCTCCTCCCGCGGTAAACACAGACTGTTATCACGGACAGCAAAGAGATTATTTTTGCCTCACAGCCTCCTGTTCTGTCCCCTCTGCCTTTTCCCGTGTGTCTCCCCTCAGCTGGAGGGTAACAGCAGAAGGGAAAGGAAGCTCCTCTTTTCCACCATACGTGCAGCAAGAGGAGGCGGCTGCAGAAAACCTTTCCAAGAAAACTAACTAAACCACCCTCCAGACAGGCCTGATCGGCTTGGTTACTTCAGGGTCCGTCAAGAGAAACAAAACCAGGGCTCGGCAATGGGAGAGCCCAAGGTGGGCTCTGCAGAAGTGCACACATCGTGCTGCCCAGATCCAAGAAAGGGACGTGGGCTGGAAAAGCCACAATGAAAAGGGTCCTGTTGTATTAGGTGGGGAAAAAAAAGTTTGGACTTACTTATTCAGTTTGTTTCTGAGAACTCTTGCAACGTCCTCCATCACACAGAAACGCTTGTGAGAGCTCTTCAGTTCTGCCTGAGCATAAGCCAGGAGCAGGGCGGTCGACTCCTGCTTCTCCTGTGCTCTCTCCAGCTCGAGTGCCTGAGCTCTAATGATCTGCTCCAGCTCGTTTCTCCAAGAGGCGACAGTGGTGTTCATCTCTTCTATTCTGGCTTCAGCGGCTGCCTGTACCTAAAAGAGAAGATGCAACTTCAAGAAACGGGAAGACAAAGGCAATGCCCAGCCCTCTCAACAAACCTGCTCTTTCCGCCACTTTGACATAAAAGCTCTTAAACAGCCTAAACGCTGCCTGGACGAGGAGCAGCAAAATGGCTGCGTGTTTTTCACGCCCACTGGTCCCAGGACACACGACACACAGACTCTGACGCAGCCTTTTGCAGCTGCCCGCCTTCCCTACGGGAAAGCCAAACCCACAGCACTAACAAAGAGAACCACGTGCCCAAGACAAAACCCCCAGAAGTCGTGAGCGCAACCACAAGAGGACGCAACGCCGACGACAGATACCAATGGTACATGAACTGACCTGCAAAAGCTGACTCTGATATCGCTTCTCTTCCTGCTCTGCTGTGGTGTGAGCTGGGCCAGGAGTCGCCAAGCGATCTGACAGAGTTGTCACCATCTGTCCCATCTCCTTATTTAGAGCTTCCAGCCGCAGAAATTTTTGGGACAGCAGCTCCAAGTCTGCGGAGAGTTCGCGCACCTGTACGTGGGGAAAAAGAACCTGCCTTGAGCAGAGGGGTCTCAAGTCTCGGTGAAACTCCATCAAAGGGATGCATCGAGATCATGGCTGTCAATGCACTGAGTTTGTATTTCAACCCAGGGAAAAGGCGCTTGGATTTCGGAAAGTACGTGCGCCTTTCAAGCCCTTGCCAACAAGATGCTCCAGCTTCCACCCATCCCTCCTTTCCAGACAGGCTCCGCGGCAAAGGCGCTCACTCCTCCTGCAGCATCACAGCACGTCCGTGCCTCAGAACAGCTTCAGAGACATTAACGTGTTGACAGCCTTTGTATACCTTGGCCTTCGCCTTGTCCAGGTCCTCCTGCAAGCGGGAGTTTTCTTCCTTCAGGCGACTGCACTGGTGCGTCGAGTCTTGCAGTGCAGTTTCTGCTGTGTGCTGCTTTCTGACAGCATCAACGAGCTCTCCTTGCAGCTGTGCCTCTGTTCTCTAGGGAAACAACGAGTACAAAGAAAAAGAAGCCCAAGTCCGTATTTTTACTTCCAGTTACTAGTTCACAGACCGAGATCAGTTTTCTAAGTGCATCGCAAAGCAAAGCCATCGCATCCACGGGAAGAAGAGGGCATCTGCACAGCTGATGGTCTCCAGCCATCCCTGGCGAGTGAAGACGACTGCAGAAATGTCATCACTCGGTGAAGATTTCTGTCTCCCAGCACATTCCCCTCGGAAGATGCCGAGACTGTGCCTTTGTGGGGTTTGGCTTGTTCCTTAAGTTAATGCTAAAATCTAACCGGAGGCCAACGCGGGAGCTGTCGTTGGACTGCAGCCCTTTCTCCCGTGATCCCAGCCAAGGCTTCCTAGAGCCAGCTCTGTGTATCAGCCTTCACGCCATTGTTCTGCTACACAAACGCAACCCAACGCCTGCCTCAGCGTTTCTACGTACGTGTGTGTCTATAAACATCTCAAGGCTTGTCAGAACCTTCCGCGATTCCAACAAAACCAGCGCAGAACAGAACCAAGCCGAGCGAAGGACTCCCGCGCACGTACCGCACACCTGCCGACTCTTAGAAGCGCCAGACGGCCTTGGGAACCGCTCTCCTTTAAGTCAGTCTTGGCCAGTGCTCACCTCACCTCTTTTTCTACCTTGTCGGCCTCGCATGTAAAGGCACCACCACTCACCATTCGTTCCTGGGCGGCCTTGTTCTGCGCGTCTCCCAGCTGCTGACGCAGCAAAAAGTTTTCACTTTGGAGCTCGGCCAGTTGTTGCTGCAGCTCTTCTGCCTTCTTGGTGACATCTTCTCTCTTCTGATCTTTCATAAGGCAGAGATCATGCCAGTCCTCTGTCTGCCTTTTGGACCTTTGTAATTCTCTTTCTGCCTGCTCTAAAGCCGATGTCTTTTCCAAGAGGGCTTTTTTCAGTTGGTCCACTTCCTTTTCCAGCCCATCAGCTTTTCTTTCGGCTTTGCTCAGCTGACGAGACAAGCTCTTGTTTTCTTCTCGCATCTCAGTGACGTCCTCACAGAGCTGTCCTTGCACCCGAAGGCACTGGTGACATTCTGTCAGACACACTTGCGCCTGGACACCTTCTGATGGCTGACGTGTCCCAGGGCTCAGGTGGGAAGGGGATGAATCTGACCCCACCGTCAGTACTCGGGCTCTGACATTTTCTGCCTGTTCAAAGTTACAGAACACAAATGGACAGCACTTAGGGAATCAGCTCAAACCAGGAGACAGCAGCAGCATTTCATACAACCAGAAGAGGACTGTCAGCTGCTTGACATCAGATGATCAAAGAGTTTTCAATAACTCTGCCTTAGACACGATTCATGGAAAAGTCTGGCTTTGCATTAGCACGGGAAGGAGGACTCGAATTGAAAATCTCTGGTTTTGCATACCTCCGGCCCAAAGCTCTGGCTCTCCTTGACGCCTTCTTCATCTGATGGCGACTTACGGACGGCCGACTCCAAGCAGGCGGCAGGCTCATCTACATTAAACACACATATTGTTGAAACCAGAGTGAGCTCACACAGCTCCTTGATGCCTACAGTGCTTTCCCAACCGTCGTGCTTCCAGAGACAACCCTAGCACAGCCACACACCCCAAAGCCAGGGGGACCTGTCAAAATGCAGATTCCAGACACGTCTCTTTTCCCTGTGCCAGGGGGATGACGGGATGGCTCAAAGTGATCAGCAATGAGCCCCGAAGGAATGAGCGTCTCGAGAGTTCTGCTTTGCAGGGACAAGGCCCGGCAGTGCACGTTTTCCTGGATCCTCAGCCACACCACATCATCATTTCCAAACGGCCCGTCTCCACGGCAAGCCGCCACAAGGGCAGGCGACAGGCCTTCTGCCCATCCCTCCTCCACCCCGGAGAGTCCTACCTGCTCTCGGCAGGGCGGGTGCACACCGCCTCGCTGCTGCCCCACGGGGAGTGCTGGGTTCTGACACCCCTTTGGCTTGGCCTGGAGCAGCTTCTCCCTTCTTTTCCCGCCCTCGGGCGTCCACGGGCCGCGCGCCGCGCCTGGAGAGACAAAGAGCAGAGCCAGTCGTGGGCACAGCTCACGGCAAGGAGAAGGGCCCGTTGTTGCCCGCCCTTTCCGTGTTGACCTCCCTCGAGGACCAACGCCCCCAGGCACAAAGCTGAGCCCCAGGGGAGGAAAAGAGCCCCGGAGCTTCCCAGCCAGCGCCCGCCTGCCTGCGCCCCGTTACCTGTCGGCCTTGTCCCGGCAGTCGGTGTCGCGCTCCTCCACCAGCGGCCGCGCTGGGGCCCAGTTGCCAGTGGCGGCTGCACGGTGCAGCTCGTCCCATGCCTCTGGCGGCGGCTCATGGCCACCGCTGATCCTGGAGGACGCGGGACCCTCCCCTGCCCCCCTGCTCCTGTCCCTCCTGCACAGCCACCGCCAGATCCTCCTCATGGCCCGGCGGGGGTGGGCACTGAACCGCCTCCCCTCGTCTATCCCTGGGGACCGGTGCCAGGCAGGACTTAGTGGGCGCTGCCTGGTGTCGGCTGCCAACAGAGGAGCCAACCCCAAGGAGTGGCAGGGCACGGGCAGCTGCCTGCAGGCTCAGCCACCACCAGCAGCGGTGGCAGCACCGGCTGCACCAGTACCAGCTCCACCAGCGCTGCCACCAGCTCCACTGGTAGCTCCAACAGAACTTGCACCAGCAGCACCAGTTCCCTTGGCAGCACCAGCTCTACCAGTGCCTCCAGCACCAGCCCACTGACACAGCACTGGCAGCACCACCAGGTACTGTGTGTGCAGGGCCTGTGCCAGAACCCCTCTTGTTCTGTGCGCTGATGTCATAACGGGCTCGGTGGGGGCTGGGAGGGGCCCGTTGCTCAGGACCTCTCTGTGTGTGTACAGGCCCCATTGCCAAGGAAACAGCCCCTGGTGCACGTGTCCAGGGGCACAGGGTTGCCCAAGGCCACCTCTCCAAGGTTGCCACCTCTCCCAAGGTTCCCACCTCCCTGTGGACCCCTGTCCTCCTCTTGCCTGCCAGGCTCGCCTGCGTGGGAGACAGACGGGCTCGGCAGAGCGGGCTCTCGCCAGCAAGGCTCCCTGCAAGCACAAGAGGCGGTGGCTGGACACGCCCATGTCCCTTTTTGTGCTTCCTGGGTTCTCAGCCTGAGTTTTGGAACACCCTGGACCCATTTCTGTGCCTCTCTCTGCATCCCTGGAGCCCTGGCTGTTGCTTTAAGGGCACCCCAAGTCCCCGGGCTCCATTTCAGGACGCCCCTACACCTCGCTTTGCTTTCTGGTGTGCCCAGTCCCCATGCACGTGCCTTTCGATGCACCCTGGACCTGTGGCTGCGCCGACTGGGTCTCCCCTCACCCCTCAATGCGCCTTTCGATTCACCCAAAACCCCCTGGTGTGCCCTTGGTGCACCCTGCAGCCCTCTGTTTGTCAGAGGCGCCTTTGGTGACATCTCCACACTCCTCGGGGGGCTCCCTCCTGCACCCCCGGTTGCAGTCAAGGTGACAAATTAATCTGCTACGAGATTAATCCCCTTGAGATCGAGCCAGTCCTCAAAGATTAGAGGAGCTGGGGGTGGCTGGACTTATCTCTTCAGAGCTAGGCCAGTTACTGCCAGAGAGGGCCATCCTGGACAGGGGAGGAGGGGGAGGTTTCTCCTCTGGTTTAACACCTGCCGGTTCTTGTATGGGGAGGATTTTAGGTGCTCCCTTCTCTCTTAGGGGTATGACAATAGGGATGTCTTTGTGCAACCCCTGCCCCTCGGCAGCCCTTTTGGCACACCCTGGACCCCGGGGCTTTTGGCCGCTCGCTGGCTGAGCCTTTTGCAATGTCCTTGCTGATCCCATCTGTCATCTTTTGGGGGCATCCTGAAGCCCTCGCTGTGCTGCTTGAGGGTCCCTGGACTCCTTCCTGCACCTTTAGGGGCACCCTGCTCACCGCGCTGTGCTGTTGGGGACAGCCCAGACCGCTCCGTGGGGCACACACAACCCCCTGCATGTGCCCTTCCGTGCACCCCCAGACATTCTGGGGGGATCCTCCAATCACAGAACGGTTTGGAATGGACTTTTAAAGGTCACTTAATCCAAGGCCTCTGCAATGAGCTGGGACATCTTCACCTCCATCAGGTTGCTCAGAGCCCCGTCCAGCCTGACCTTGACTGTTTCCAGGGACGGGGCCTCCACGGCCTCTCTGGGCAACCTGGGCCAGTGTTTCACTACCCTCCTCATAAAGAATTTCTTCCTTCTATCTAGTCTGAATCTACCCTCCTTTCGTTTAAAACCTTTACTGCTTGACCGATTGCTACAGGCCCTGCTAAAATGTTTGTCCCCGTCTTTCTTATAAGCCCCCATAAGTATTGAAAGGCTGCAATAAGGTCTCCCCGGAGCCGCCTCCAGGTGCCCACAGCCCGTGTCAGAGCTGTCGCCACCCACCCACTGCCCTCTCCCCACGACACCCAAAGAGCTGCAGACAACCAACACAGACAACTTCCAAGCCACCCACATGTGCTGCTGCTCAGGCTGCCAAGCAGGTAAAAAAGAAAGGATGCTGCAGGATCAGGACTGTGTCGCTCAACACATTAACTCATGAGGAGCCTTCTGGCCAGGAGCTACAAAGCAGGTCTTTTAGACCTTGTATCCGGTGCTGGAGATTCCTGTTGTCTGGCAAATCACTTATACGCTTCGGAAAAGGGCACAGAGAAAATACCAAAAGCTTTTTGGTCTTAGAATGTCCCTATTTTATACTCACCATAGAGAGCAGCCCAGGAGCAGAGTGTTTCAGTTTGAAGTTTTCATCCGCAAAAGGACCCCTGTATATACTGGCTACTCCAGTGCCGTCGCCCTGCGCGAGAGAGGTGCCCACTCAGCCACAGCAACTGCTACGGAACAGCTCCATTTAAAAACTAAATTTAAAATGCCCAAGCCAAAGGACAGGGTTAAACCCAGCCCAAAATGGGTGCCGTCCTGCCATCTGCACACACCAGCAGTGAACACGTTCAATGTTTCATTTCTGAAGAGGATCATCGAGTGGATTCTAACTCCACAGCACATCCTTTGCCATCCACGTGTTGGCAGAAACCCACAGAGGTGGTAAGGATCAGGTTCAAGTCTCCCAGAGAGAGACAGAGGCTACAGATGGCTTGGGATGGACCCCCCTGGCCTCGGCAGGGAAAGGGGAGGGGACATCAAAGTAGGGGCTGGTGAGAAAAGGGAAGTGGTTGCCTGGAAAAAGTTGGTTGCTGCTTCCTTATTTCACCTTATTTTCTGTGATTTTATAGGAATTAGGGAAGTGATCTCACTGTTCATCAAAGACAGTTTCTGAAAGATGGAGCTTCTACCTTTTGCTGAACTTTCTACCAAGTCGAGACATCCTGTACTACAAGGACAAGCCCCAGCCCTCAGCCCTCAAGACGCTTCTAAGTTAAAGCAGCGTGGCCCCTAGCAGCTGCACATTGCAAGCTTTGACTGCTCACAAATTTGTAACTTTGCACAAGCCTGACGCATGGTTCAGGCAAGACACATAAGTCGTGGCGTGGCTGAAAGGCCACCCTGCCCTTTGGTCCGGGGTTGCAGAGACACTCCCGTGTATGACGCCAAAAGGACTGAGCAGGGACCCTTCGACAGAACAGCCTGACAGATGCTGCAGTGAGGAACCATTTGGGGAAAGCTGCAGAAGCAATGCAGCCCGGTATCTCTGGCACAGTCAGTTACATTCACTATTCCAACAGCCACTTCCCTGGGTTGATTTCACAGAATCACAGAATCGTCTGGGTTGGAAAAGCCCTTGAAGCTCCTCCAGTCCAACCATGAACCTCACCCTGACCGTTCCCAACTGCCCCAGATCCCTCAGCGCTGGCTCAGCCCGACTCTTCAACCCCTCCAGGGATCCCGGGGACTCCCCCCCCTGCCCTGGGCAGCCCATTCCAACGCCCAGCAGCCCCTTCTGCACAGAAATCCTTCCTCAGAGCCAGCCTGACCCTGCCCTGGGCAGCTTGAGGCCATTCCCTCGGGGCCTGGCGCTGGCTCCTCGGCTCCAGAGACTCATCCCCCCTCTCTGCACCCTCCTGGCAGGGGGTTGCAGAGGGCCAGGAGGTCTCCCCTCAGCCTCCTCTTCTCCAGACTGAACCCCCCCAGTTCCCCCAGCCGCTCCCCAGCAGACCTGTGCTCCAGACCCTGCCCCAGCTCCGTTGCCCTTCTCTGGCCACGCTCGAGTCATTCAATGGACTTTTTGGGGTGAGGGGCCCAACACTGAACCCACTCATCGAGGGGCGGCCTCACCAGTGCCCAGCACAGGGGTCAGATCCCTTCCCTGAGATCATTTCCCCTTCCTGTGTCACTTCAGCCCCATTTCTTCTGCCTTGCTGCAACCTGCCTCCCTTCACTGCCTTTCTGCTTAAGACAGACGTTCTTTAGGAGGACAAACTTAACAGGAAGATAAGATGCCAGTAATGTACCATGTGCAGCTCCACATCTGCTGCTCTGCTTGCCTAGCCTTTGCTTCTTTCTCCCCTGTTCTGTCTAGCTTACTCTCAGCTCCGAGACAGGAACACAGACCCGTTTCGAGTGATCAGTGTGACTGTCCTTGCTCCTCAAGTGGAACTCTAGCAAGTGTAATTTATGAATCACAAATACTGGTGCAATCTGCAATGCTTGCTGAGCTTCATGGAAGTAATAAAGTCCACTGGGACAGCTGAGCAGCATCACAATCAGCAACTACCTGCAAGTCTGGGGTGGCTGAGCCACCCGCTCTGCGGTCAGGTCTCTTGGTGACTTTCACACAACCAAGCTTTATCAATTTTGTATCAAAAAAGCTTTATCATCCCCCTCATGTTTTGAAATACTTCCAGGAAGGAAATAGTTTTACTGGGTCCTAGGACAGGGAAGAGACCCTGTGGTCCTCCAGGCTTCCCCGTATCCTCGGCTTATCCCTAAGCCAGAGCACGACCACCACTGCGGGCACAAAATTCTTTTCTATTGTCAGACAATTCACTAACAAACAGTTAGTTTTTATTTAACTATCCTTTGCACTAGACACTTGCTTCCGTACCTAGGGTCTCTCTCCACAGAGCTAACAGAAATTTGTTTGGGGGGACAGGAGAAGGAGGAATGACAACACGGTAAAAAAAAAAAAACCAAACTCTGCAAGTTTGAGAAGCCTCTAGCTGTACCGCCATGCTTCTTTTAGAGAGAAAATATCTTGGGAAGGACAAGCTATGCTCACCCAAGATTTGGTTTCAAGTACATTATAGTCTGTGGCAGTAAGACGGCAGCAATGCTACGAGGAAACCTCCAGTGACTAGAGTACCTCAAAAGAGAGCCAAGAGACCCCACAGATCAGCACGGACCCTGGGAAGCAGCTGCTTAATATACCACGTAGGAAAAGCACCAAAGGAATATAGCAGTACTCACGTTTACAAAGTCACCTCCTTGGATCATGAAATCCTTGATTACCCTGAAGAAGTAAAACAATGCTCAGTTCTCAGTAGACAGATGTCTCAAGAAGCTTCTTCACATGGGGCAAACAGGAGTTCTGCCTCGCTGCACAACGACACTTACCAGCGGCTGTGAATGCTACAGTCTAACGTCTACAACAAAGATTAACTACTCGCTGCTAGCGGGCAATTCGGGACCTGCTGCTGCTCGACCAGGGATAGCGATTAGAGGACGGATGCCAGAACGTGATCTCTGACCTGACGCACCGGGCACGGGGGATCCCTCCCAGTGACCCCAGCGTACACACCTGACAGACCCCCAAAGGCCCCAGAGCTACAGAAGGTCGCTATCAGCCAAGACCTGCAGATGCCTCCCAGACCAATAACGCCCCAGGCAGCTCTCAAAACCACATCTACCTCAGACTGCTACTTCAGTGCCTAAACAAAAGCAGAGGAATTACCTGTGGAAAGTGCTTCCTTTATCACCTACAGGGACACCATCCTTCCTGCAAGGAAAGGACAAGGAAAACCATTGCAACTTACTGCATATCCCGACACAAAACCCTCCCAGGAATTCCAAGGGCTTGTCCTACACGTTACTACTGCCTTGACAGACCACCCAGTGCTGCAGCCTGGCTCCGGGCTGGTGCTGCCCGAGGCAAAGGCAAACCTCGAGCGAGCTCTGCCCGCTAAATGACACAGTTCCCTACACCACCCAAGCCAGCACCTTTAGGGGATCCCACCGCCCTCTGCAGCACGAGCAGGTGGGATGTGCAGACAGGGCTTTTCAGAGCAACCTGAGCACGAACAAAGTCATGCCCGCAAGGGAACGGCCGCCACCTCTGCGACGGACCGAGCTCATCCCAATTTCATCAGAGCAGTTGTCTGCAACTCTTTCATTTTGTACTGGCAGGGTAAGAAACGCTTCCAAGCGAGCCTTCTTCCCACTCAGCCACTCCTGTTTCTCCGGGTGGGCTACTTTACAGGACACCGTAAGCCGCTTACCTGAATTCGCCCGTACAAAACTGCCTGCAAGACAAAAAAGAGAGCGGAGCGTGAGGCACATCTGCCCCCGCAGGACACAGAGCGCTGCGTTCAGCCAACGTGCACTGCCTGGTGTGCAGGACTTCCCTTGCTGCATCGGGGACGACCCCGGTGCAACCGTAACCGGCAGCAACTCCTCCCCACTGCCATTTTAAAAGAGACTTCTCTGCTTTCTGCAGTCGAGCAGGGCAGATATTTAACGCCGAGCTCGTAAGGGGCAGTGAACGTGGAGCAGGCACCGTGTTTCCCAGAGAAGAGGCTACATCCATCTCTCCCGTGGCAGTGGGACGCCCAAGCGGTGCATCCCGCGGTCAGCGCCAAGAGAACCGCGTGGCCGTGCCCTCAAGGTACGGCCTTTCCCAAGGGCACCGAGCGTACGAGAAGCTCCACACGGGGAGCGGAGCGGGACTGGAGCCCTTCACCTTCCGGCCAGGCGGCCTCCCCCAGGGCATCGGGGTGCCGCACGGCCGCACCTCTCCGGCAACGGAGAGAGGAGCAAAGCAGCGCAGCGGCTCTGGGGGGCAGGCGGCCCCTCCGCCCCCTGAGCCCTTCCTGCACACACAAGTCTCCACAGCCGACCCAGGCCGAGCTGCAGAAACGCCGCCTGCTCCTCACCTGAAGTTCGCTGCTGTTTTGGGTACAACGTCGGCGAACAGCTCGATCTTCATGCGGCCGACCTCCTGGGGAGACGGTGGCCCCGTGAGCCCTCCGGGCCCCCCTCGCACACGCACCAGCCTCCCCACCGCCGCGCCCGGGGAAGCGCCACAAACTCGCCCCCCCGCTGCACCCCCCACCCCTGCCAGCCCCCTCCCGCGCACCCCTGCACCCCTCCCCTGCAGCCCTGCTGCCAGCCCTGCCCCGCGCGCCCCTGCAGCGCTGCAGCCCCCGACTCTGCCCCGCGCCCCGCTCCCGCTGGGCCCCTCCGAGCGCTTTCAGCCGCCCCCCCGCAGGCCCCGCAACGAACGCTCGAACGCCCCCAAGCAACCGCGGCAGGGCACCCCGGCGGGCACCCCGCAACCCCCTCCCGGAGCACCCCCGCAAGCCCCCCGGCCACTGCTCCCCTGCGAGCCCCGCACCCCCTCCCGCTGCACCCCCACCACACCCCAGCTCACCCCCGCAGCGCCTCCCGCTGCGGCCCCCGGCTCCGCCGCGCAGCGCCCGAGCCCACCTGCCCGCCGATGGTGACATCGAAGAAGACCACGGGGTTGCTGGGGTTGGACGCCAGCACCGCCATGCCAGCCGCCTCGCCCGGAACCGGAGGCGGAAGCGGCGCCGGCCCCGGAAGTGTCCGCGGGGCGCGGGCGGGGCTGAGGCCTCCCCTCAGCGCGGGGCCCGGCGCTGCCGCGGGCGGGCGGGCGGCGGGACGGAGGGCGGGCGGCGGGACTGAGGGCGGGCGCCGGCATCGCAGGCAGCCGGTGGCCCGGCAGCGTTTTCCCGGCGGGCCCAGGCGGCCCCGGAGCCGGCGCCGCGGCCGTTCCTGACCCGAGCCGCCGGATGACGCCGGGAGGGTGTCGAGAGCCGTGGCGGAGGCGGAGGGCTGGGCCCGGGTGGCCTTCAGGGCTCCGGAGATGCCCTGAAACACACCCCCTGTGAGAATGGGACACCCTGAGGCGGGGACGTACGGCCCCTCGGGTGCGACAGGGAGCCCGCGGTCCTTTCCCTCTACCCGAGGGAGGGGAGACTGTGCCCGGGGAACACGGCTGGATTCCCCCGGCCCTTGTGGGGCGTGGCCTCCATGGCTGCTTTCACTCGCCAGAATGGGGGCGACAAAGAATTTCCACCAACTTTCCTGAGTGTTTTCTATCACTTTAATAACTCTCCCTCAAAACTGTCACTGTCGGACAGTGTTGCCCCAGCAGGGATATCCCAGGCTTTGGTGACCTTTGGCAGAAGAGCAGATGTCCGGCGACAATCCTCACCAGATCTGGTTTTACGTTTACCGGTGGCTGGGAGAGAAAAAGAAAGATCCGATGTTACTTCCACAGCAGACCGAGCCCACAAAGGCAATGGACAACTCTCAACTGCCACAGGACGCTGTGAAGGTCTGGAGAGATTGAAGGCCTCCAGAGGAAACCAGAAGGGATGAAAGGGACACACACAACGGAAGAAATAAGATTTTCCATGTTTGACCATAAGGAGCCAACCTTCTAAAGCCCGTGAAAGAAACTCCAGAGGAAGCACTGTCAGGAAATTCTTCTCTGGAGATCCCGCTCCCTGTTCTGGGGTTCCACCTAACAAGACCTGCTTTATGCTCTGCAGGATGAGCAAGCAACTTCTGTCTCCTAATTCCACGTGACCAGGAATGACATGGAAAAGGCTTCTACGCTTTCAATATCTCAAGCCAAACCCAACCGTAATCCCTAACCCGCCCGAGCACTGAAGAATCACATCTGGAGCTGCTTACCTGAGCCCGATGGGTTGACGCTCGGTGCCCTGGCCTTGCTCGCACCTCCGCTTTCTGGCTGCAGAGTCTCGCCGCTGTTCCTGCTGGCTTCTGCCAGCCTCTCATTAGCCCTGTGAGAAATGCAGGAGCGTGCAAAAACGACTCTTGCTCACGGTGGCACCAAGCGGTTCCCCAGGTGTGACGCTGCACTGTTGGGCTGAGGAACACAAGACTTCCGAGCCACCCGCGTGTGCTGCTGCTCGGGCTTCCAAGCAGTCTGTGTGAGGTCTCTGTCAGACCTTTCCCAGAGGGTCGTAAGGACTCCGGGCTCTTTCCCTCCTCCCGCGGTAAACACAGACTGTTATCACGGACAGCAAAGAGATTATTTTTGCCTCACAGCCTCCTGTTCTGTCCCCTCTGCCTTTTCCCGTGTGTCTCCCCTCAGCTGGAGGGTAACAGCAGAAGGGAAAGGAAGCTCCTCTTTTCCACCATACGTGCAGCAAGAGGAGGCGGCTGCAGAAAACCTTTCCAAGAAAACTAACTAAACCACCCTCCAGACAGGCCTGATCGGCTTGGTTACTTCAGGGTCCGTCAAGAGAAACAAAACCAGGGCTCGGCAATGGGAGAGCCCAAGGTGGGCTCTGCAGAAGTGCACACATCGTGCTGCCCAGATCCAAGAAAGGGACGTGGGCTGGAAAAGCCACAATGAAAAGGGTCCTGTTGTATTAGGTGGGGAAAAAAAAGTTTGGACTTACTTATTCAGTTTGTTTCTGAGAACTCTTGCAACGTCCTCCATCACACAGAAACGCTTGTGAGAGCTCTTCAGTTCTGCCTGAGCATAAGCCAGGAGCAGGGCGGTCGACTCCTGCTTCTCCTGTGCTCTCTCCAGCTCGAGTGCCTGAGCTCTAATGATCTGCTCCAGCTCGTTTCTCCAAGAGGCGACAGCGGTGTTCATCTCTTCTATTCTGGCTTCAGCGGCTGCCTGTACCTAAAAGAGAAGATGCAACTTCAAGAAACGGGAAGACAAAGGCAATGCCCAGCCCTCTCAACAAACCTGCTCTTTCCGCCACTTTGACATAAAAGCTCTTAAACAGCCTAAACGCTGCCTGGACGAGGAGCAGCAAAATGGCTGCGTGTTTTTCACGCCCACTGGTCCCAGGACACACGACACACAGACTCTGACGCAGCCTTTTGCAGCTGCCCGCCTTCCCTACGGGAAAGCCAAACCCACAGCACTAACAAAGAGAACCACGTGCCCAAGACAAAACCCCCAGAAGTCGTGAGCGCAACCACAAGAGGACGCAACGCCGACGACAGATACCAATGGTACATGAACTGACCTGCAAAAGCTGACTCTGATATCGCTTCTCTTCCTGCTCTGCTGTGGTGTGAGCTGGGCCAGGAGTCGCCAAGCGATCTGACAGAGTTGTCACCATCTGTCCCGTCTCCTTATTTAGAGCTTCCAGCCGCAGAAATTTTTGGGACAGCAGCTCCAAGTCTGCGGAGAGTTCGCGCACCTGTACGTGGGGAAAAAGAACCTGCCTTGAGCAGAGGGGTCTCAAGTCTCGGTGAAACTCCATCAAAGGGATGCATCGAGATCATGGCTGTCAATGCACTGAGTTTGTATTTCAACCCAGGGAAAAGGCGCTTGGATTTCGGAAAGTACGTGCGCCTTTCAAGCCCTTGCCAACAAGATGCTCCAGCTTCCACCCATCCCTCCTTTCCAGACAGGCTCCGCGGCAAAGGCGCTCACTCCTCCTGCAGCATCACAGCACGTCCGTGCCTCAGAACAGCTTCAGAGACATTAACGTGTTGACAGCCTTTGTATACCTTGGCCTTCGCCTTGTCCAGGTCCTCCTGCAAGCGGGAGTTTTCTTCCTTCAGGCGACTGCACTGGTGCGTCGAGTCTTGCAGTGCAGTTTCTGCTGTGTGCTGCTTTCTGACAGCATCAACGAGCTCTCCTTGCAGCTGTGCCTCTGTTCTCTAGGGAAACAACGAGTACAAAGAAAAATAAGCCCAAGTCCGTATTTTTACTTCCAGTTACTAGTTCACAGACCGAGATCAGTTTTCTAAGTGCATCGCAAAGCAAAGCCATCGCATCCACGGGAAGAAGAGGGCATCTGCACAGCTGATGGTCTCCAGCCATCCCTGGCGAGTGAAGACGACTGCAGAAATGTCATCACTCGGTGAAGATTTCTGTCTCCCAGCACATTCCCCTCGGAAGATGCCGAGACTGTGCCTTTGTGGGGTTGGGCTTGTTCCTTAAGTTAATGCTAAAATCTAACCGGAGGCCAACGCGGGAGCTGTCGTTGGACTGCAGCCCTTTCTCCCGTGATCCCAGCCAAGGCTTCCTAGAGCCAGCTCTGTGTATCAGCCTTCACGCCATTGTTCTGCTACACAAACGCAACCCAACGCCTGCCTCAGCGTTTCTACGTACGTGTGTGTCTATAAACATCTCAAGGCTTGTCAGAACCTTCCGCGATTCCAACAAAACCAGCGCAGAACAGAACCAAGCCGAGCGAAGGACTCCCGCGCACGTACCGCACACCTGCCGACTCTTAGAAGCGCCAGACGGCCTTGGGAACCGCTCTCCTTTAAGTCAGTCTTGGCCAGTGCTCACCTCACCTCTTTTTCTACCTTGTCGGCCTCGCATGTAAAGGCACCACCACTCACCATTCGTTCCTGGGCGGCCTTGTTCTGCGCGTCTCCCAGCTGCTGACGCAGCAAAAAGTTTTCACTTTGGAGCTCGGCCAGTTGTTGCTGCAGCTCTTCTGCCTTCTTGGTGACATCTTCTCTCTTCTGATCTTTCATAAGGCAGAGATCATGCCAGTCCTCTGTCTGCCTTTTGGACCTTTGTAATTCTCTTTCTGCCTGCTCTAAAGCCGATGTCTTTTCCAAGAGGGCTTTTTTCAGTTGGTCCACTTCCTTTTCCAGCCCATCAGCTTTTCTTTCGGCTTTGCTCAGCTGACGAGACAAGCTCTTGTTTTCTTCTCGCATCTCAGTGACGTCCTCACAGAGCTGTCCTTGCACCCGAAGGCACTGGTGACATTCTGTCAGACACACTTGCGCCTGGACACCTTCTGATGGCTGACGTGTCCCAGGGCTCAGGTGGGAAGGGGATGAATCTGACCCCACCGTCAGTACTCGGGCTCTGACATTTTCTGCCTGTTCAAAGTTACAGAACACAAATGGACAGCACTTAGGGAATCAGCTCAAACCAGGAGACAGCAGCAGCATTTCATACAACCAGAAGAGGACTGTCAGCTGCTTGACATCAGATGATCAAAGAGTTTTCAATAACTCTGCCTTAGACACGATTCATGGAAAAGTCTGGCTTTGCATTAGCACGGGAAGGAGGACTCGAATTGAAAATCTCTGGTTTTGCATACCTCCGGCCCAAAGCTCTGGCTCTCCTTGACGCCTTCTTCATCTGATGGCGACTTACGGACGGCCGACTCCAAGCAGGCGGCAGGCTCATCTACATTAAACACACATATTGTTGAAACCAGAGTGAGCTCACACAGCTCCTTGATGCCTACAGTGCTTTCCCAACCGTCGTGCTTCCAGAGACAACCCTAGCACAGCCACACACCCCAAAGCCAGGGGGACCTGTCAAAATGCAGATTCCAGACACGTCTCTTTTCCCTGTGCCAGGGGGATGACGGGATGGCTCAAAGTGATCAGCAATGAGCCCCGAAGGAATGAGCGTCTCGAGAGTTCTGCTTTGCAGGGACAAGGCCCGGCAGTGCACGTTTTCCTGGATCCTCAGCCACACCACATCATCATTTCCAAACGGCCCGTCTCCACGGCAAGCCGCCACAAGGGCAGGCGACAGGCCTTCTGCCCATCCCTCCTCCACCAACCCCGGAGAGTCCTACCTGCTCTCGGCAGGGCGGGTGCACACCGCCTCGCTGCTGCCCCACGGGGAGTGCTGGGTTCTGACACCCCTTTGGCTTGGCCTGGAGCAGCTTCTCCCTTCTTTTCCCGCCCTCGGGCGTCCACGGGCCGCGCGCCGCGCCTGGAGAGACAAAGAGCAGAGCCAGTCGTGGGCACAGCTCACGGCAAGGAGAAGGGCCCGTTGTTGCCCGCCCTTTCCGTGTTGACCTCCCTCGAGGACCAACGCCCCCAGGCACAAAGCTGAGCCCCAGGGGAGGAAAAGAGCCCCGGAGCTTCCCAGCCAGCGCCCGCCTGCCTGCGCCCCGTTACCTGTCGGCCTTGTCCCGGCAGTCGGTGTCGCGCTCCTCCACCAGCGGCCGCGCTGGGGCCCAGTTGCCAGTGGCGGCTGCACGGTGCAGCTCGTCCCGTGCCTCTGGCGGCGGCTCATGGCCACCGCTGATCCTGGAGGACGCGGGACCCTCCCCTGCCCCCCTGCTCCTGTCCCTCCTGCACAGCCACCGCCAGATCCTCCTCATGGCCCGGCGGGGGTGGGCACTGAACCGCCTCCCCTCGTCTATCCCTGGGGACTGGTGCCAGGCAGGACTTAGTGGGCGCTGCCTGGTGTCGGCTGCCAACAGAGGAGCCAACCCCAAGGAGTGGCAGGGCACGGGCAGCTGCCTGCAGGCTCAGCCACCACCAGCAGCGGTGGCAGCACCGGCTGCACCAGTACCAGCTCCACCAGCGCTGCCACCAGCTCCACTGGTAGCTCCAACAGAACTTGCACCAGCAGCACCAGTTCCCTTGGCAGCACCAGCTCTACCAGTGCCTCCAGCACCAGCCCACTGACACAGCACTGGCAGCACCACCAGGTACTGTGTGTGCAGGGCCTGTGCCAGAACCCCTCTTGTTCTGTGCGCTGATGTCATAACGGGCTCGGTGGGGGCTGGGAGGGGCCCGTTGCTCAGGACCTCTCTGTGTGTGTACAGGCCCCGTTGCCAAGGAAACAGCCCCTGGTGCACGTGTCCAGGGGCACAGGGTTGCCCAAGGCCACCTCTCCAAGGTTGCCACCTCTCCCAAGGTTCCCACCTCCCTGTGGACCCCTGTCCTCCTCTTGCCTGCCAGGCTCGCCTGCGTGGGAGACAGACGGGCTCGGCAGAGCGGGCTCTCGCCAGCAAGGCTCCCTGCAAGCACAAGAGGCGGTGGCTGGACACGCCCATGTCCCTTTTTGTGCTTCCTGGGTTCTCAGCCTGAGTTTTGGAACACCCTGGACCCATTTCTGTGCCTCTCTCTGCATCCCTGGAGCCCTGGCTGTCGCTTTAAGGGCACCCCAAGTCCCCGGGCTCCATTTCAGGACGCCCCTACACCTCGCTTTGCTTTCTGGTGTGCCCAGTCCCCATGCACGTGCCTTTCGATGCACCCTGGACCTGTGGCTGCGCCGACTGGGTCTCCCCTCACCCCTCAATGCGCCTTTCGATTCACCCAAAACCCCCTGGTGTGCCCTTGGTGCACCCTGCAGCCCTCTGTTTGTCAGAGGCGCCTTTGGTGACATCTCCACACTCCTCGGGGGGCTCCCTCCTGCACCCCCGGTTGCAGTCAAGGTGACAAATTAATCTGCTACGAGATTAATCCCCTTGAGATCGAGCCAGTCCTCAAAGATTAGAGGAGCTGGGGGTGGCTGGACTTATCTCTTCAGAGCTAGGCCAGTTACTGCCAGAGAGGGCCATCCTGGACAGGGGAGGAGGGGGAGGTTTCTCCTCTGGTTTAACACCTGCCGGTTCTTGTATGGGGAGGATTTTAGGTGCTCCCTTCTCTCTTAGGGGTATGACAATAGGGATGTCTTTGTGCAACCCCTGCCCCTCGGCAGCCCTTTTGGCACACCCTGGACCCCGGGGCTTTTGGCCGCTCGCTGGCTGAGCCTTTTGCAATGTCCTTGCTGATCCCATCTGTCATCTTTTGGGGGCATCCTGAAGCCCTCGCTGTGCTGCTTGAGGGTCCCTGGACTCCTTCCTGCACCTTTAGGGGCACCCTGCTCACCGCGCTGTGCTGTTGGGGACAGCCCAGACCGCTCCGTGGGGCACACACAACCCCCTGCATGTGCCCTTCCGTGCACCCCCAGACATTCTGGGGGGATCCTCCAATCACAGAACGGTTTGGAATGGACTTTTAAAGGTCACTTAATCCAAGGCCTCTGCAATGAGCTGGGACATCTTCACCTCCATCAGGTTGCTCAGAGCCCCGTCCAGCCTGACCTTGACTGTTTCCAGGGACGGGGCCTCCACGGCCTCTCTGGGCAACCTGGGCCAGTGTTTCACTACCCTCCTCATAAAGAATTTCTTCCTTCTATCTAGTCTGAATCTACCCTCCTTTCGTTTAAAACCTTTACTGCTTGACCGATTGCTACAGGCCCTGCTAAAATGTTTGTCCCCGTCTTTCTTATAAGCCCCCATAAGTATTGAAAGGCTGCAATAAGGTCTCCCCGGAGCCGCCTCCAGGTGCCCACAGCCCGTGTCAGAGCTGTCGCCACCCACCCACTGCCCTCTCCCCACGACACCCAAAGAGCTGCAGACAACCAACACAGACAACTTCCAAGCCACCCACATGTGCTGCTGCTCAGGCTGCCAAGCAGGTAAAAAAGAAAGGATGCTGCAGGATCAGGACTGTGTCGCTCAACACATTAACTCATGAGGAGCCTTCTGGCCAGGAGCTACAAAGCAGGTCTTTTAGACCTTGTATCCGGTGCTGGAGATTCCTGTTGTCTGGCAAATCACTTATACGCTTCGGAAAAGGGCACAGAGAAAATACCAAAAGCTTTTTGGTCTTAGAATGTCCCTATTTTATACTCACCATAGAGAGCAGCCCAGGAGCAGAGTGTTTCAGTTTGAAGTTTTCATCCGCAAAAGGACCCCTGTATATACTGGCTACTCCAGTGCCGTCGCCCTGCGCGAGAGAGGTGCCCACTCAGCCACAGCAACTGCTACGGAACAGCTCCATTTAAAAACTAAATTTAAAATGCCCAAGCCAAAGGACAGGGTTAAACCCAGCCCAAAATGGGTGCCGTCCTGCCATCTGCACACACCAGCAGTGAACACGTTCAATGTTTCATTTCTGAAGAGGATCATCGAGTGGATTCTAACTCCACAGCACATCCTTTGCCATCCACGTGTTGGCAGAAACCCACAGAGGTGGTAAGGATCAGGTTCAAGTCTCCCAGAGAGAGACAGAGGCTACAGATGGCTTGGGATGGACCCCCCTGGCCTCGGCAGGGAAAGGGGAGGGGACATCAAAGTAGGGGCTGGTGAGAAAAGGGAAGTGGTTGCCTGGAAAAAGTTGGTTGCTGCTTCCTTATTTCACCTTATTTTCTGTGATTTTATAGGAATTAGGGAAGTGATCTCACTGTTCATCAAAGACAGTTTCTGAAAGATGGAGCTTCTACCTTTTGCTGAACTTTCTACCAAGTCGAGACATCCTGTACTACAAGGACAAGCCCCAGCCCTCAGCCCTCAAGACGCTTCTAAGTTAAAGCAGCGTGGCCCCTAGCAGCTGCACATTGCAAGCTTTGACTGCTCACAAATTTGTAACTTTGCACAAGCCTGACGCATGGTTCAGGCAAGACACATAAGTCGTGGCGTGGCTGAAAGGCCACCCTGCCCTTTGGTCCGGGGTTGCAGAGACACTCCCGTGTATGACGCCAAAAGGACTGAGCAGGGACCCTTCGACAGAACAGCCTGACAGATGCTGCAGTGAGGAACCATTTGGGGAAAGCTGCAGAAGCAATGCAGCCCGGTATCTCTGGCACAGTCAGTTACATTCACTATTCCAACAGCCACTTCCCTGGGTTGATTTCACAGAATCACAGAATCGTCTGGGTTGGAAAAGCCCTTGAAGCTCCTCCAGTCCAACCATGACCCTCCCCCTGACCGTTCCCAACTGCCCCAGATCCCTCAGCGCTGGCTCAGCCCGACTCTTCAACCCCTCCAGGGATCCCGGGGACTCCCCCCCCTGCCCTGGGCAGCCCATTCCAACGCCCAGCAGCCCCTTCTGCACAGAAATCCTTCCTCAGAGCCAGCCTGACCCTGCCCTGGGCAGCTTGAGGCCATTCCCTCGGGGCCTGGCGCTGGCTCCTTGGCTCCAGAGACTCATCCCCCCTCTCTGCACCCTCCTGGCAGGGGGTTGCAGAGGGCCAGGAGGTCTCCCCTCAGCCTCCTCTTCTCCAGACTGAACCCCCCCAGTTCCCCCAGCCGCTCCCCAGCAGACCTGTGCTCCAGACCCTGCCCCAGCTCCGTTGCCCTTCTCTGGCCACGCTCGAGTCATTCAATGGCCTTTTTGGGGTGAGGGGCCCAAAACTGAACTCATCGAGGGGCGGCCTCACCAGTGCCCAGCACAGGGGTCAGATCCCTTCCCTGAGATCATTTCCCCTTCCTGTGTCACTTCAGCCCCATTTCTTCTGCCTTGCTGCAACCTGCCTCCCTTCACTGCCTTTCTGCTTAAGACAGACGTTCTTTAGGAGGACAAACTTAACAGGAAGATAAGATGCCAGTAATGTACCATGTGCAGCTCCACATCTGCTGCTCTGCTTGCCTAGCCTTTGCTTCTTTCTCCCCTGTTCTGTCTAGCTTACTCTCAGCTCCGAGACAGGAACACAGACCCATTTCGAGTGGTCAGTGTGACTGTCCTTGCTCCTCAAGTGGAACTCTAGCAAGTGTAATTTATGAATCACAAATACTGGTGCAATCTGCAATGCTTGCTGAGCTTCATGGAAGTAATAAAGTCCACTGGGACAGCTGAGCAGCATCACAATCAGCAACTACCTGCAAGTCTGGGGTGGCTGAGCCACCCGCTCTGCGGTCAGGTCTCTCGGTGACTTTCACACAACCAAGCTCTATCAATTTTGTATCAAAAGAGCTTTATCATCCCCCTCATGTTTTGAAATACTTCCAGGAAGGAAATAGTTTTACTGGGTCCTAGGACAGGGAAGAGACCCTGTGGTCCTCCAGGCTTCCCCGTATCCTCGGCTTATCCCTAAGCCAGAGCACAACCACCACTGCGGGCACAAAATTCTTTTCTATTGTCAGACAATTCACTAACAAACAGTTAGTTTTTATTTAACTATCCTTTGCACTAGACACTTGCTTCCGTACCTAGGGTCTCTCTCCACAGAGCTAACAGAAATTTGTTTGGGGGGACAGGAGAAGGAGGAAAGACAACACGGTAAAAAAAACCAAAACAAACTTTGCAAGTTTGAGAAGCCTCTAGCTGTACCGCCATGCTTCTTTTAGAGAGAAAATATCTTGGGAAGGACAAGCTATGCTCACCCAAGATTTGGTTCCAAGTACATTATAGTCTGTGGCAGTAAGACGGCAGCAATGCTACGAGGAAACCTCCAGTGACTAGAGTACCTCAAAAGAGAGCCAAGAGACCCCACAGATCAGCACGGACCCTGGGAAGCAGCTGCTTAATATACCACGTAGGAAAAGCACCAAAGGAATATAGCAGTACTCACGTTTACAAAGTCACCTCCTTGGATCATGAAATCCTTGATTACCCTGAAGAAGTAAAACAATGCTCAGTTCTCAGTAGACAGATGTCTCAAGAAGCTTCTTCACATGGGGCAAACAGGAGTTCTGCCTCGCTGCACAACGACACTTACCAGCGGCTGTGAATGCTACAGTCTAACGTCTACAACAAAGATTAACTACTCGCTGCTAGCGGGCAATTCGGGACCTGCTGCTGCTCGACCAGGGATAGCGATTAGAGGACGGATGCCAGAACGTGATCTCTGACCTGACGCACCGGGCACGGGGGATCCCTCCCAGTGACCCCAGCGTACACACCTGACAGACCCCCAAAGGCCCCAGAGCTACAGAAGGTCGCTATCAGCCAAGACCTGCAGATGCCTCCCAGACCAATAACGCCCCAGGCAGCTCTCAAAACCACATCTACCTCAGACTGCTACTTCAGTGCCTAAACAAAAGCAGAGGAATTACCTGTGGAAAGTGCTTCCTTTATCACCTACAGGGACACCATCCTTCCTGCAAGGAAAGGACAAGGAAAACCATTGCAACTTACTGCATATCCCGACACAAAACCCTCCCAGGAATTCCAAGGGCTTGTCCTACACGTTACTACTGCCTTGACAGACCACCCAGTGCTGCAGCCTGGCTCCGGGCTGGTGCTGCCCGAGGCAAAGGCAAACCTCGAGCGAGCTCTGCCCGCTAAATGACACGGTTCCCTACACCACCCAAGCCAGCACCTTTAGGGGATCCCACCGCCCTCTGCAGCACGAGCAGGTGGGATGTGCAGACAGGGCTTTTCAGAGCAACCTGAGCACGAACAAAGTCATGCCCGCAAGGGAACGGCCGCCACCTCTGCGACGGACCGAGCTCATCCCAATTTCATCAGAGCAGTTGTCTGCAACTCTTTCATTTTGTACTGGCAGGGCAAGAAACGCTTCCAAGCGAGCCTTCTTCCCACTCAGCCACTCCTGTTTCTCCGGGTGGGCTACTTTACAGGACACCGTAAGCCGCTTACCTGAATTCGCCCGTACAAAACTGCCTGCAAGACAAAAAAGAGAGCGGAGCGTGAGGCACATCTGCCCCCGCAGGACACAGAGCGCTGCGTTCAGCCAACGTGCACTGCCTGGTGTGCAGGACTTCCCTTGCTGCATCGGGGACGACCCCGGTGCAACCGTAACCGGCAGCAACTCCTCCCCACTGCCATTTTAAAAGAGACTTCTCTGCTTTCTGCAGTCGAGCAGGGCAGATATTTAACGCCGAGCTCGTAAGGGGCAGTGAACGTGGAGCAGGCACCGTGTTTCCCAGAGAAGAGGCTACATCCATCTCTCCCGTGGCAGTGGGACGCCCAAGCGGTGCATCCCGCGGTCAGCGCCAAGAGAACCGCGTGGCCGTGCCCTCAAGGTACGGCCTTTCCCAAGGGCACCGAGCGTACGAGAAGCTCCACACGGGGAGCGGAGCGGGACTGGAGCCCTTCACCTTCCGGCCAGGCGGCCTCCCCCAGGGCATCGGGGTGCCGCACGGCCGCACCTCTCCGGCAACGGAGAGAGGAGCAAAGCAGCGCAGCGGCTCTGGGGGGCAGGCGGCCCCTCCGCCCCCTGAGCCCTTCCTGCACACACAAGTCTCCACAGCCGACCCAGGCCGAGCTGCAGAAACGCCGCCTGCTCCTCACCTGAAGTTCGCTGCTGTTTTGGGTACAACGTCGGCGAACAGCTCGATCTTCATGCGGCCGACCTCCTGGGGAGACGGTGGCCCCGTGAGCCCTCCGGGCCCCCCTCGCACACGCACCAGCCTCCCCACCGCCGCGCCCGGGGAAGCGCCACAAACTCGCCCCCCCGCTGCACCCCCCACCCCTGCCAGCCCCCTCCCGCGCACCCCTGCACCCCTCCCCTGCAGCCCTGCTGCCAGCCCTGCCCCGCGCGCCCCTGCAGCGCTGCAGCCCCCGACTCTGCCCCGCGCCCCGCTCCCGCTGGGCCCCTCCGAGCGCTTTCAGCCGCCCCCCCGCAGGCCCCGCAACGAACGCTCGAACGCCCCCAAGCAACCGCGGCAGGGCACCCCGGCGGGCACCCCGCAACCCCCTCCCGGAGCACCCCCGCAAGCCCCCCGGCCACTGCTCCCCTGCGAGCCCCGCACCCCCTCCCGCTGCACCCCCACCACACCCCAGCTCACCCCCGCAGCGCCTCCCGCTGCGGCCCCCGGCTCCGCCGCGCAGCGCCCGAGCCCACCTGCCCGCCGATGGTGACATCGAAGAAGACCACGGGGTTGCTGGGGTTGGACGCCAGCACCGCCATGCCAGCCGCCTCGCCCGGAACCGGAGGCGGAAGCGGCGCCGGCCCCGGAAGTGTCCGCGGGGCGCGGGCGGGGCTGAGGCCTCCCCTCAGCGCGGGGCCCGGCGCTGCCGCGGGCGGGCGGGCGGCGGGACGGAGGGCGGGCGCCGGCATCGCAGGCAGCCGGTGGCCCGGCAGCGTTTTCCCGGCGGGCCCAGGCGGCCCCGGAGCCGGCGCCGCGGCCGTTCCTGACCCGAGCCGCCGGATGACGCCGGGAGGGTGTCGAGAGCCGTGGCGGAGGCGGAGGGCTGGGCCCGGGTGGCCTTCAGGGCTCCGGAGATGCCCTGAAACACACCCCCTGTGAGAATGGGACACCCTGAGGCGGGGACGTACGGCCCCTCGGGTGCGACAGGGAGCCCGCGGTCCTTTCCCTCTACCCGAGGGAGGGGAGACTGTGCCCGGGGAACACGGCTGGATTCCCCCGGCCCTTGTGGGGCGTGGCCTCCATGGCTGCTTTCACTCGCCAGAATGGGGGCGACAAAGAATTTCCACCAACTTTCCTGAGTGTTTTCTATCACTTTAATAACTCTCCCTCAAAACTGTCACTGTCGGACAGTGTTGCCCCAGCAGGGATATCCCAGGCTTTGGTGACCTTTGGCAGAAGAGCAGATGTCCGGCGACAATCCTCACCAGATCTGGTTTTACGTTTACCGGTGGCTGGGAGAGAAAAAGAAAGATCCGATGTTACTTCCACAGCAGACCGAGCCCACAAAGGCAATGGACAACTCTCAACTGCCACAGGACGCTGTGAAGGTCTGGAGAGATTGAAGGCCTCCAGAGGAAACCAGAAGGGATGAAAGGGACACACACAACGGAAGAAATAAGATTTTCCATGTTTGACCATAAGGAGCCAACCTTCTAAAGCCCGTGAAAGAAACTCCAGAGGAAGCACTGTCAGGAAATTCTTCTCTGGAGATCCCGCTCCCTGTTCTGGGGTTCCACCTAACAAGACCTGCTTTATGCTCTGCAGGATGAGCAAGCAACTTCTGTCTCCTAATTCCACGTGACCAGGAATGACATGGAAAAGGCTTCTACGCTTTCAATATCTCAAGCCAAACCCAACCGTAATCCCTAACCCGCCCGAGCACTGAAGAATCACATCTGGAGCTGCTTACCTGAGCCCGATGGGTTGACGCTCGGTGCCCTGGCCTTGCTCGCACCTCCGCTTTCTGGCTGCAGAGTCTCGCCGCTGTTCCTGCTGGCTTCTGCCAGCCTCTCATTAGCCCTGTGAGAAATGCAGGAGCGTGCAAAAACGACTCTTGCTCACGGTGGCACCAAGCGGTTCCCCAGGTGTGACGCTGCACTGTTGGGCTGAGGAACACAAGACTTCCGAGCCACCCGCGTGTGCTGCTGCTCGGGCTTCCAAGCAGTCTGTGTGAGGTCTCTGTCAGACCTTTCCCAGAGGGTCGTAAGGACTCCGGGCTCTTTCCCTCCTCCCGCGGTAAACACAGACTGTTATCACGGACAGCAAAGAGATTATTTTTGCCTCACAGCCTCCTGTTCTGTCCCCTCTGCCTTTTCCCGTGTGTCTCCCCTCAGCTGGAGGGTAACAGCAGAAGGGAAAGGAAGCTCCTCTTTTCCACCATACGTGCAGCAAGAGGAGGCGGCTGCAGAAAACCTTTCCAAGAAAACTAACTAAACCACCCTCCAGACAGGCCTGATCGGCTTGGTTACTTCAGGGTCCGTCAAGAGAAACAAAACCAGGGCTCGGCAATGGGAGAGCCCAAGGTGGGCTCTGCAGAAGTGCACACATCGTGCTGCCCAGATCCAAGAAAGGGACGTGGGCTGGAAAAGCCACAATGAAAAGGGTCCTGTTGTATTAGGTGGGGAAAAAAAAGTTTGGACTTACTTATTCAGTTTGTTTCTGAGAACTCTTGCAACGTCCTCCATCACACAGAAACGCTTGTGAGAGCTCTTCAGTTCTGCCTGAGCATAAGCCAGGAGCAGGGCGGTCGACTCCTGCTTCTCCTGTGCTCTCTCCAGCTCGAGTGCCTGAGCTCTAATGATCTGCTCCAGCTCGTTTCTCCAAGAGGCGACAGCGGTGTTCATCTCTTCTATTCTGGCTTCAGCGGCTGCCTGTACCTAAAAGAGAAGATGCAACTTCAAGAAACGGGAAGACAAAGGCAATGCCCAGCCCTCTCAACAAACCTGCTCTTTCCGCCACTTTGACATAAAAGCTCTTAAACAGCCTAAACGCTGCCTGGACGAGGAGCAGCAAAATGGCTGCGTGTTTTTCACGCCCACTGGTCCCAGGACACACGACACACAGACTCTGACGCAGCCTTTTGCAGCTGCCCGCCTTCCCTACGGGAAAGCCAAACCCACAGCACTAACAAAGAGAACCACGTGCCCAAGACAAAACCCCCAGAAGTCGTGAGCGCAACCACAAGAGGACGCAACGCCGACGACAGATACCAATGGTACATGAACTGACCTGCAAAAGCTGACTCTGATATCGCTTCTCTTCCTGCTCTGCTGTGGTGTGAGCTGGGCCAGGAGTCGCCAAGCGATCTGACAGAGTTGTCACCATCTGTCCCGTCTCCTTATTTAGAGCTTCCAGCCGCAGAAATTTTTGGGACAGCAGCTCCAAGTCTGCGGAGAGTTCGCGCACCTGTACGTGGGGAAAAAGAACCTGCCTTGAGCAGAGGGGTCTCAAGTCTCGGTGAAACTCCATCAAAGGGATGCATCGAGATCATGGCTGTCAATGCACTGAGTTTGTATTTCAACCCAGGGAAAAGGCGCTTGGATTTCGGAAAGTACGTGCGCCTTTCAAGCCCTTGCCAACAAGATGCTCCAGCTTCCACCCATCCCTCCTTTCCAGACAGGCTCCGCGGCAAAGGCGCTCACTCCTCCTGCAGCATCACAGCACGTCCGTGCCTCAGAACAGCTTCAGAGACATTAACGTGTTGACAGCCTTTGTATACCTTGGCCTTCGCCTTGTCCAGGTCCTCCTGCAAGCGGGAGTTTTCTTCCTTCAGGCGACTGCACTGGTGCGTCGAGTCTTGCAGTGCAGTTTCTGCTGTGTGCTGCTTTCTGACAGCATCAACGAGCTCTCCTTGCAGCTGTGCCTCTGTTCTCTAGGGAAACAACGAGTACAAAGAAAAATAAGCCCAAGTCCGTATTTTTACTTCCAGTTACTAGTTCACAGACCGAGATCAGTTTTCTAAGTGCATCGCAAAGCAAAGCCATCGCATCCACGGGAAGAAGAGGGCATCTGCACAGCTGATGGTCTCCAGCCATCCCTGGCGAGTGAAGACGACTGCAGAAATGTCATCACTCGGTGAAGATTTCTGTCTCCCAGCACATTCCCCTCGGAAGATGCCGAGACTGTGCCTTTGTGGGGTTGGGCTTGTTCCTTAAGTTAATGCTAAAATCTAACCGGAGGCCAACGCGGGAGCTGTCGTTGGACTGCAGCCCTTTCTCCCGTGATCCCAGCCAAGGCTTCCTAGAGCCAGCTCTGTGTATCAGCCTTCACGCCATTGTTCTGCTACACAAACGCAACCCAACGCCTGCCTCAGCGTTTCTACGTACGTGTGTGTCTATAAACATCTCAAGGCTTGTCAGAACCTTCCGCGATTCCAACAAAACCAGCGCAGAACAGAACCAAGCCGAGCGAAGGACTCCCGCGCACGTACCGCACACCTGCCGACTCTTAGAAGCGCCAGACGGCCTTGGGAACCGCTCTCCTTTAAGTCAGTCTTGGCCAGTGCTCACCTCACCTCTTTTTCTACCTTGTCGGCCTCGCATGTAAAGGCACCACCACTCACCATTCGTTCCTGGGCGGCCTTGTTCTGCGCGTCTCCCAGCTGCTGACGCAGCAAAAAGTTTTCACTTTGGAGCTCGGCCAGTTGTTGCTGCAGCTCTTCTGCCTTCTTGGTGACATCTTCTCTCTTCTGATCTTTCATAAGGCAGAGATCATGCCAGTCCTCTGTCTGCCTTTTGGACCTTTGTAATTCTCTTTCTGCCTGCTCTAAAGCCGATGTCTTTTCCAAAAGGGCTTTTTTCAGTTGGTCCACTTCCTTTTCCAGCCCATCAGCTTTTCTTTCGGCTTTGCTCAGCTGACGAGACAAGCTCTTGTTTTCTTCTCGCATCTCAGTGACGTCCTGACAGAGCTGTCCTTGCACCCGAAGGCACTGGTGACATTCTGTCAGACACACTTGCGCCTGGACACCTTCTGATGGCTGACGTGTCCCAGGGCTCAGGTGGGAAGGGGATGAATCTGACCCCACCGTCAGTACTCGGGCTCTGACATTTTCTGCCTGTTCAAAGTTACAGAACACAAATGGACAGCACTTAGGGAATCAGCTCAAACCAGGAGACAGCAGCAGCATTTCATACAACCAGAAGAGGACTGTCAGCTGCTTGACATCAGATGATCAAAGAGTTTTCAATAACTCTGCCTTAGACACGATTCATGGAAAAGTCTGGCTTTGCATTAGCACGGGAAGGAGGACTCGAATTGAAAATCTCTGGTTTTGCATACCTCCGGCCCAAAGCTCTGGCTCTCCTTGACGCCTTCTTCATCTGATGGCGACTTACGGACGGCCGACTCCAAGCAGGCGGCAGGCTCATCTACATTAAACACACATATTGTTGAAACCAGAGTGAGCTCACACAGCTCCTTGATGCCTACAGTGCTTTCCCAACCGTCGTGCTTCCAGAGACAACCCTAGCACAGCCACACACCCCAAAGCCAGGGGGACCTGTCAAAATGCAGATTCCAGACACGTCTCTTTTCCCTGTGCCAGGGGGATGACGGGATGGCTCAAAGTGATCAGCAATGAGCCCCGAAGGAATGAGCGTCTCAAGAGTTCTGCTTTGCAGGGACAAGGCCCGGCAGTGCACGTTTTCCTGGATCCTCAGCCACACCACATCATCATTTCCAAACGGCCCGTCTCCACGGCAAGCCGCCACAAGGGCAGGCGACAGGCCTTCTGCCCATCCCTCCTCCACCAACCCCGGAGAGTCCTACCTGCTCTCGGCAGGGCGGGTGCACACCGCCTCGCTGCTGCCCCACGGGGAGTGCTGGGTTCTGACACCCCTTTGGCTTGGCCTGGAGCAGCTTCTCCCTTCTTTTCCCGCCCTCGGGCGTCCACGGGCCGCGCGCCGCGCCTGGAGAGACAAAGAGCAGAGCCAGTCGTGGGCACAGCTCACGGCAAGGAGAAGGGCCCGTTGTTGCCCGCCCTTTCCGTGTTGACCTCCCTCGAGGACCAACGCCCCCAGGCACAAAGCTGAGCCCCAGGGGAGGAAAAGAGCCCCGGAGCTTCCCAGCCAGCGCCCGCCTGCCTGCGCCCCGTTACCTGTCGGCCTTGTCCCGGCAGTCGGTGTCGCGCTCCTCCACCAGCGGCCGCGCTGGGGCCCAGTTGCCAGTGGCGGCTGCACGGTGCAGCTCGTCCCGTGCCTCTGGCGGCGGCTCATGGCCACCGCTGATCCTGGAGGACGCGGGACCCTCCCCTGCCCCCCTGCTCCTGTCCCTCCTGCACAGCCACCGCCAGATCCTCCTCATGGCCCGGCGGGGGTGGGCACTGAACCGCCTCCCCTCGTCTATCCCTGGGGACCGGTGCCAGGCAGGACTTAGTGGGCGCTGCCTGGTGTCGGCTGCCAACAGAGGAGCCAACCCCAAGGAGTGGCAGGGCACGGGCAGCTGCCTGCAGGCTCAGCCACCACCAGCAGCGGTGGCAGCACCGGCTGCACCAGTACCAGCTCCACCAGCGCTGCCACCAGCTCCACTGGTAGCTCCAACAGAACTTGCACCAGCAGCACCAGTTCCCTTGGCAGCACCAGCTCTACCAGTGCCTCCAGCACCAGCCCACTGACACAGCACTGGCAGCACCACCAGGTACTGTGTGTGCAGGGCCTGTGCCAGAACCCCTCTTGTTCTGTGCGCTGATGTCATAACGGGCTCGGTGGGGGCTGGGAGGGGCCCGTTGCTCAGGACCTCTCTGTGTGTGTACAGGCCCCGTTGCCAAGGAAACAGCCCCTGGTGCACGTGTCCAGGGGCACAGGGTTGCCCAAGGCCACCTCTCCAAGGTTGCCACCTCTCCCAAGGTTCCCACCTCCCTGTGGACCCCTGTCCTCCTCTTGCCTGCCAGGCTCGCCTGCGTGGGAGACAGACGGGCTCGGCAGAGCGGGCTCTCGCCAGCAAGGCTCCCTGCAAGCACAAGAGGCGGTGGCTGGACACGCCCATGTCCCTTTTTGTGCTTCCTGGGTTCTCAGCCTGAGTTTTGGAACACCCTGGACCCATTTCTGTGCCTCTCTCTGCATCCCTGGAGCCCTGGCTGTCGCTTTAAGGGCACCCCAAGTCCCCGGGCTCCATTTCAGGACGCCCCTACACCTCGCTTTGCTTTCTGGTGTGCCCAGTCCCCATGCACGTGCCTTTCGATGCACCCTGGACCTGTGGCTGCGCCGACTGGGTCTCCCCTCACCCCTCAATGCGCCTTTCGATTCACCCAAAACCCCCTGGTGTGCCCTTGGTGCACCCTGCAGCCCTCTGTTTGTCAGAGGCGCCTTTGGTGACATCTCCACACTCCTCGGGGGGCTCCCTCCTGCACCCCCGGTTGCAGTCAAGGTGACAAATTAATCTGCTACGAGATTAATCCCCTTGAGATCGAGCCAGTCCTCAAAGATTAGAGGAGCTGGGGGTGGCTGGACTTATCTCTTCAGAGCTAGGCCAGTTACTGCCAGAGAGGGCCATCCTGGACAGGGGAGGAGGGGGAGGTTTCTCCTCTGGTTTAACACCTGCCGGTTCTTGTATGGGGAGGATTTTAGGTGCTCCCTTCTCTCTTAGGGGTATGACAATAGGGATGTCTTTGTGCAACCCCTGCCCCTCGGCAGCCCTTTTGGCACACCCTGGACCCCGGGGCTTTTGGCCGCTCGCTGGCTGAGCCTTTTGCAATGTCCTTGCTGATCCCATCTGTCATCTTTTGGGGGCATCCTGAAGCCCTCGCTGTGCTGCTTGAGGGTCCCTGGACTCCTTCCTGCACCTTTAGGGGCACCCTGCTCACCGCGCTGTGCTGTTGGGGACAGCCCAGACCGCTCCGTGGGGCACACACAACCCCCTGCATGTGCCCTTCCGTGCACCCCCAGACATTCTGGGGGGATCCTCCAATCACAGAACGGTTTGGAATGGACTTTTAAAGGTCACTTAATCCAAGGCCTCTGCAATGAGCTGGGACATCTTCACCTCCATCAGGTTGCTCAGAGCCCCGTCCAGCCTGACCTTGACTGTTTCCAGGGACGGGGCCTCCACGGCCTCTCTGGGCAACCTGGGCCAGTGTTTCACTACCCTCCTCATAAAGAATTTCTTCCTTCTATCTAGTCTGAATCTACCCTCCTTTCGTTTAAAACCTTTACTGCTTGACCGATTGCTACAGGCCCTGCTAAAATGTTTGTCCCCGTCTTTCTTATAAGCCCCCATAAGTATTGAAAGGCTGCAATAAGGTCTCCCCGGAGCCGCCTCCAGGTGCCCACAGCCCGTGTCAGAGCTGTCGCCACCCACCCACTGCCCTCTCCCCACGACACCCAAAGAGCTGCAGACAACCAACACAGACAACTTCCAAGCCACCCACATGTGCTGCTGCTCAGGCTGCCAAGCAGGTAAAAAAGAAAGGATGCTGCAGGATCAGGACTGTGTCGCTCAACACATTAACTCATGAGGAGCCTTCTGGCCAGGAGCTACAAAGCAGGTCTTTTAGACCTTGTATCCGGTGCTGGAGATTCCTGTTGTCTGGCAAATCACTTATACGCTTCGGAAAAGGGCACAGAGAAAATACCAAAAGCTTTTTGGTCTTAGAATGTCCCTATTTTATACTCACCATAGAGAGCAGCCCAGGAGCAGAGTGTTTCAGTTTGAAGTTTTCATCCGCAAAAGGACCCCTGTATATACTGGCTACTCCAGTGCCGTCGCCCTGCGCGAGAGAGGTGCCCACTCAGCCACAGCAACTGCTACGGAACAGCTCCATTTAAAAACTAAATTTAAAATGCCCAAGCCAAAGGACAGGGTTAAACCCAGCCCAAAATGGGTGCCGTCCTGCCATCTGCACACACCAGCAGTGAACACGTTCAATGTTTCATTTCTGAAGAGGATCATCGAGTGGATTCTAACTCCACAGCACATCCTTTGCCATCCACGTGTTGGCAGAAACCCACAGAGGTGGTAAGGATCAGGTTCAAGTCTCCCAGAGAGAGACAGAGGCTACAGATGGCTTGGGATGGACCCCCCTGGCCTCGGCAGGGAAAGGGGAGGGGACATCAAAGTAGGGGCTGGTGAGAAAAGGGAAGTGGTTGCCTGGAAAAAGTTGGTTGCTGCTTCCTTATTTCACCTTATTTTCTGTGATTTTATAGGAATTAGGGAAGTGATCTCACTGTTCATCAAAGACAGTTTCTGAAAGATGGAGCTTCTACCTTTTGCTGAACTTTCTACCAAGTCGAGACATCCTGTACTACAAGGACAAGCCCCAGCCCTCAGCCCTCAAGACGCTTCTAAGTTAAAGCAGCGTGGCCCCTAGCAGCTGCACATTGCAAGCTTTGACTGCTCACAAATTTGTAACTTTGCACAAGCCTGACGCATGGTTCAGGCAAGACACATAAGTCGTGGCGTGGCTGAAAGGCCACCCTGCCCTTTGGTCCGGGGTTGCAGAGACACTCCCGTGTATGACGCCAAAAGGACTGAGCAGGGACCCTTCGACAGAACAGCCTGACAGATGCTGCAGTGAGGAACCATTTGGGGAAAGCTGCAGAAGCAATGCAGCCCGGTATCTCTGGCACAGTCAGTTACATTCACTATTCCAACAGCCACTTCCCTGGGTTGATTTCACAGAATCACAGAATCGTCTGGGTTGGAAAAGCCCTTGAAGCTCCTCCAGTCCAACCATGACCCTCCCCCTGACCGTTCCCAACTGCCCCAGATCCCTCAGCGCTGGCTCAGCCCGACTCTTCAACCCCTCCAGGGATCCCGGGGACTCCCCCCCCTGCCCTGGGCAGCCCATTCCAACGCCCAGCAGCCCCTTCTGCACAGAAATCCTTCCTCAGAGCCAGCCTGACCCTGCCCTGGGCAGCTTGAGGCCATTCCCTCGGGGCCTGGCGCTGGCTCCTTGGCTCCAGAGACTCATCCCCCCTCTCTGCACCCTCCTGGCAGGGGGTTGCAGAGGGCCAGGAGGTCTCCCCTCAGCCTCCTCTTCTCCAGACTGAACCCCCCCAGTTCCCCCAGCCGCTCCCCAGCAGACCTGTGCTCCAGACCCTGCCCCAGCTCCGTTGCCCTTCTCTGGCCACGCTCGAGTCATTCAATGGCCTTTTTGGGGTGAGGGGCCCAAAACTGAACTCATCGAGGGGCGGCCTCACCAGTGCCCAGCACAGGGGTCAGATCCCTTCCCTGAGATCATTTCCCCTTCCTGTGTCACTTCAGCCCCATTTCTTCTGCCTTGCTGCAACCTGCCTCCCTTCACTGCCTTTCTGCTTAAGACAGACGTTCTTTAGGAGGACAAACTTAACAGGAAGATAAGATGCCAGTAATGTACCATGTGCAGCTCCACATCTGCTGCTCTGCTTGCCTAGCCTTTGCTTCTTTCTCCCCTGTTCTGTCTAGCTTACTCTCAGCTCCGAGACAGGAACACAGACCCATTTCGAGTGGTCAGTGTGACTGTCCTTGCTCCTCAAGTGGAACTCTAGCAAGTGTAATTTATGAATCACAAATACTGGTGCAATCTGCAATGCTTGCTGAGCTTCATGGAAGTAATAAAGTCCACTGGGACAGCTGAGCAGCATCACAATCAGCAACTACCTGCAAGTCTGGGGTGGCTGAGCCACCCGCTCTGCGGTCAGGTCTCTCGGTGACTTTCACACAACCAAGCTCTATCAATTTTGTATCAAAAGAGCTTTATCATCCCCCTCATGTTTTGAAATACTTCCAGGAAGGAAATAGTTTTACTGGGTCCTAGGACAGGGAAGAGACCCTGTGGTCCTCCAGGCTTCCCCGTATCCTCGGCTTATCCCTAAGCCAGAGCACAACCACCACTGCGGGCACAAAATTCTTTTCTATTGTCAGACAATTCACTAACAAACAGTTAGTTTTTATTTAACTATCCTTTGCACTAGACACTTGCTTCCGTACCTAGGGTCTCTCTCCACAGAGCTAACAGAAATTTGTTTGGGGGGACAGGAGAAGGAGGAATGACAACACGGTAAAAAAAAAAAAACCAAACTCTGCAAGTTTGAGAAGCCTCTAGCTGTACCGCCATGCTTCTTTTAGAGAGAAAATATCTTGGGAAGGACAAGCTATGCTCACCCAAGATTTGGTTTCAAGTACATTATAGTCTGTGGCAGTAAGACGGCAGCAATGCTACGAGGAAACCTCCAGTGACTAGAGTACCTCAAAAGAGAGCCAAGAGACCCCACAGATCAGCACGGACCCTGGGAAGCAGCTGCTTAATATACCACGTAGGAAAAGCACCAAAGGAATATAGCAGTACTCACGTTTACAAAGTCACCTCCTTGGATCATGAAATCCTTGATTACCCTGAAGAAGTAAAACAATGCTCAGTTCTCAGTAGACAGATGTCTCAAGAAGCTTCACATGGGGCAAACAGGAGTTCTGCCTCGCTGCACAACGACACTTATCAGCGGCTGTGAATGCTACAGTCTAACGTCTACAACAAAGATTAACTACTCGCTGCTAGCGGGCAATTCGGGACCCGCTGCTGCTCGACCAGGGATAGCGATTAGAGGACGGATGCCAGAACGTGATCTCTGACCTGACGCACCGGGCACGGGGGATCCCTCCCAGTGACCCCAGCGTACACACCTGACAGACCCCCAAAGGCCCCAGAGCTACAGAAGGTCGCTATCAGCCAAGACCTGCAGATGCCTCCCAGACCAATAACGCCCCAGGCAGCTCTCAAAACCACATCTACCTCAGACTGCTACTTCAGTGCCTAAACAAAAGCAGAGGAATTACCTGTGGAAAGTGCTTCCTTTATCACCTACAGGGACACCATCCTTCCTGCAAGGAAAGGACAAGGAAAACCATTGCAACTTACTGCATATCCCGACACAAAACCCTCCCAGGAATTCCAAGGGCTTGTCCTACACGTTACTACTGCCTTGACAGACCACCCAGTGCTGCAGCCTGGCTCCGGGCTGGTGCTGCCCGAGGCAAAGGCAAACCTCGAGCGAGCTCTGCCCGCTAAATGACACGGTTCCCTACACCACCCAAGCCAGCACCTTTAGGGGATCCCACCGCCCTCTGCAGCACGAGCAGGTGGGATGTGCAGACAGGGCTTTTCAGAGCAACCTGAGCACGAACAAAGTCATGCCCGCAAGGGAACGGCCGCCACCTCTGCGACGGACCGAGCTCATCCCAATTTCATCAGAGCAGTTGTCTGCAACTCTTTCATTTTGTACTGGCAGGGCAAGAAACGCTTCCAAGCGAGCCTTCTTCCCACTCAGCCACTCCTGTTTCTCCGGGTGGGCTACTTTACAGGACACCGTAAGCCGCTTACCTGAATTCGCCCGTACAAAACTGCCTGCAAGACAAAAAAGAGAGCGGAGCGTGAGGCACATCTGCCCCCGCAGGACACAGAGCGCTGCGTTCAGCCAACGTGCACTGCCTGGTGTGCAGGACTTCCCTTGCTGCATCGGGGACGACCCCGGTGCAACCGTAACCGGCAGCAACTCCTCCCCACTGCCATTTTAAAAGAGACTTCTCTGCTTTCTGCAGTCGAGCAGGGCAGATATTTAACGCCGAGCTCGTAAGGGGCAGTGAACGTGGAGCAGGCACCGTGTTTCCCAGAGAAGAGGCTACATCCATCTCTCCCGTGGCAGTGGGACGCCCAAGCGGTGCATCCCGCGGTCAGCGCCAAGAGAACCGCGTGGCCGTGCCCTCAAGGTACGGCCTTTCCCAAGGGCACCGAGCGTACGAGAAGCTCCACACGGGGAGCGGAGCGGGACTGGAGCCCTTCACCTTCCGGCCAGGCGGCCTCCCCCAGGGCATCGGGGTGCCGCACGGCCGCACCTCTCCGGCAACGGAGAGAGGAGCAAAGCAGCGCAGCGGCTCTGGGGGGCAGGCGGCCCCTCCGCCCCCTGAGCCCTTCCTGCACACACAAGTCTCCACAGCCGACCCAGGCCGAGCTGCAGAAACGCCGCCTGCTCCTCACCTGAAGTTCGCTGCTGTTTTGGGTACAACGTCGGCGAACAGCTCGATCTTCATGCGGCCGACCTCCTGGGGAGACGGTGGCCCCGTGAGCCCTCCGGGCCCCCCTCGCACACGCACCAGCCTCCCCACCGCCGCGCCCGGGGAAGCGCCACAAACTCGCCCCCCCGCTGCACCCCCCACCCCTGCCAGCCCCCTCCCGCGCACCCCTGCACCCCTCCCCTGCAGCCCTGCTGCCAGCCCTGCCCCGCGCGCCCCTGCAGCGCTGCAGCCCCCGACTCTGCCCCGCGCCCCGCTCCCGCTGGGCCCCTCCGAGCGCTTTCAGCCGCCCCCCCGCAGGCCCCGCAACGAACGCTCGAACGCCCCCAAGCAACCGCGGCAGGGCACCCCGGCGGGCACCCCGCAACCCCCTCCCGGAGCACCCCCGCAAGCCCCCCGGCCACTGCTCCCCTGCGAGCCCCGCACCCCCTCCCGCTGCACCCCCACCACACCCCAGCTCACCCCCGCAGCGCCTCCCGCTGCGGCCCCCGGCTCCGCCGCGCAGCGCCCGAGCCCACCTGCCCGCCGATGGTGACATCGAAGAAGACCACGGGGTTGCTGGGGTTGGACGCCAGCACCGCCATGCCAGCCGCCTCGCCCGGAACCGGAGGCGGAAGCGGCGCCGGCCCCGGAAGTGTCCGCGGGGCGCGGGCGGGGCTGAGGCCTCCCCTCAGCGCGGGGCCCGGCGCTGCCGCGGGCGGGCGGGCGGCGGGACGGAGGGCGGGCGCCGGCATCGCAGGCAGCCGGTGGCCCGGCAGCGTTTTCCCGGCGGGCCCAGGCGGCCCCGGAGCCGGCGCCGCGGCCGTTCCTGACCCGAGCCGCCGGATGACGCCGGGAGGGTGTCGAGAGCCGTGGCGGAGGCGGAGGGCTGGGCCCGGGTGGCCTTCAGGGCTCCGGAGATGCCCTGAAACACACCCCCTGTGAGAATGGGACACCCTGAGGCGGGGACGTACGGCCCCTCGGGTGCGACAGGGAGCCCGCGGTCCTTTCCCTCTACCCGAGGGAGGGGAGACTGTGCCCGGGGAACACGGCTGGATTCCCCCGGCCCTTGTGGGGCGTGGCCTCCATGGCTGCTTTCACTCGCCAGAATGGGGGCGACAAAGAATTTCCACCAACTTTCCTGAGTGTTTTCTATCACTTTAATAACTCTCCCTCAAAACTGTCACTGTCGGACAGTGTTGCCCCAGCAGGGATATCCCAGGCTTTGGTGACCTTTGGCAGAAGAGCAGATGTCCGGCGACAATCCTCACCAGATCTGGTTTTACGTTTACCGGTGGCTGGGAGAGAAAAAGAAAGATCCGATGTTACTTCCACAGCAGACCGAGCCCACAAAGGCAATGGACAACTCTCAACTGCCACAGGACGCTGTGAAGGTCTGGAGAGATTGAAGGCCTCCAGAGGAAACCAGAAGGGATGAAAGGGACACACACAACGGAAGAAATAAGATTTTCCATGTTTGACCATAAGGAGCCAACCTTCTAAAGCCCGTGAAAGAAACTCCAGAGGAAGCACTGTCAGGAAATTCTTCTCTGGAGATCCCGCTCCCTGTTCTGGGGTTCCACCTAACAAGACCTGCTTTATGCTCTGCAGGATGAGCAAGCAACTTCTGTCTCCTAATTCCACGTGACCAGGAATGACATGGAAAAGGCTTCTACGCTTTCAATATCTCAAGCCAAACCCAACCGTAATCCCTAACCCGCCCGAGCACTGAAGAATCACATCTGGAGCTGCTTACCTGAGCCCGATGGGTTGACGCTCGGTGCCCTGGCCTTGCTCGCACCTCCGCTTTCTGGCTGCAGAGTCTCGCCGCTGTTCCTGCTGGCTTCTGCCAGCCTCTCATTAGCCCTGTGAGAAATGCAGGAGCGTGCAAAAACGACTCTTGCTCACGGTGGCACCAAGCGGTTCCCCAGATGTGACGCTGCACTGTTGGGCTGAGGAACACAAGACTTCCGAGCCACCCGCGTGTGCTGCTGCTCGGGCTTCCAAGCAGTCTGTGTGAGGTCTCTGTCAGACCTTTCCCAGAGGGTCGTAAGGACTCCGGGCTCTTTCCCTCCTCCCGCGGTAAACACAGACTGTTATCACGGACAGCAAAGAGATTATTTTTGCCTCACAGCCTCCTGTTCTGTCCCCTCTGCCTTTTCCCGTGTGTCTCCCCTCAGCTGGAGGGTAACAGCAGAAGGGAAAGGAAGCTCCTCTTTTCCACCATACGTGCAGCAAGAGGAGGCGGCTGCAGAAAACCTTTCCAAGAAAACTAACTAAACCACCCTCCAGACAGGCCTGATCGGCTTGGTTACTTCAGGGTCCGTCAAGAGAAACAAAACCAGGGCTCGGCAATGGGAGAGCCCAAGGTGGGCTCTGCAGAAGTGCACACATCGTGCTGCCCAGATCCAAGAAAGGGACGTGGGCTGGAAAAGCCACAATGAAAAGGGTCCTGTTGTATTAGGTGGGGAAAAAAAAGTTTGGACTTACTTATTCAGTTTGTTTCTGAGAACTCTTGCAACGTCCTCCATCACACAGAAACGCTTGTGAGAGCTCTTCAGTTCTGCCTGAGCATAAGCCAGGAGCAGGGCGGTCGACTCCTGCTTCTCCTGTGCTCTCTCCAGCTCGAGTGCCTGAGCTCTAATGATCTGCTCCAGCTCGTTTCTCCAAGAGGCGACAGCGGTGTTCATCTCTTCTATTCTGGCTTCAGCGGCTGCCTGTACCTAAAAGAGAAGATGCAACTTCAAGAAACGGGAAGACAAAGGCAATGCCCAGCCCTCTCAACAAACCTGCTCTTTCCGCCACTTTGACATAAAAGCTCTTAAACAGCCTAAACGCTGCCTGGACGAGGAGCAGCAAAATGGCTGCGTGTTTTTCACGCCCACTGGTCCCAGGACACACGACACACAGACTCTGACGCAGCCTTTTGCAGCTGCCCGCCTTCCCTACGGGAAAGCCAAACCCACAGCACTAACAAAGAGAACCACGTGCCCAAGACAAAACCCCCAGAAGTCGTGAGCGCAACCACAAGAGGACGCAACGCCGACGACAGATACCAATGGTACATGAACTGACCTGCAAAAGCTGACTCTGATATCGCTTCTCTTCCTGCTCTGCTGTGGTGTGAGCTGGGCCAGGAGTCGCCAAGCGATCTGACAGAGTTGTCACCATCTGTCCCATCTCCTTATTTAGAGCTTCCAGCCGCAGAAATTTTTGGGACAGCAGCTCCAAGTCTGCGGAGAGTTCGCGCACCTGTACGTGGGGAAAAAGAACCTGCCTTGAGCAGAGGGGTCTCAAGTCTCGGTGAAACTCCATCAAAGGGATGCATCGAGATCATGGCTGTCAATGCACTGAGTTTGTATTTCAACCCAGGGAAAAGGCGCTTGGATTTCGGAAAGTACGTGCGCCTTTCAAGCCCTTGCCAACAAGATGCTCCAGCTTCCACCCATCCCTCCTTTCCAGACAGGCTCCGCGGCAAAGGCGCTCACTCCTCCTGCAGCATCACAGCACGTCCGTGCCTCAGAACAGCTTCAGAGACATTAACGTGTTGACAGCCTTTGTATACCTTGGCCTTCGCCTTGTCCAGGTCCTCCTGCAAGCGGGAGTTTTCTTCCTTCAGGCGACTGCACTGGTGCGTCGAGTCTTGCAGTGCAGTTTCTGCTGTGTGCTGCTTTCTGACAGCATCAGCGAGCTCTCCTTGCAGCTGTGCCTCTGTTCTCTAGGGAAACAACGAGTACAAAGAAAAAGAAGCCCAAGTCCGTATTTTTACTTCCAGTTACTAGTTCACAGACCGAGATCAGTTTTCTAAGTGCATCGCAAAGCAAAGCCATCGCATCCACGGGAAGAAGAGGGCATCTGCACAGCTGATGGTCTCCAGCCATCCCTGGCGAGTGAAGACGACTGCAGAAATGTCATCACTCAGTGAAGATTTCTGTCTCCCAGCACATTCCCCTCGAAAGATGCCGAGACTGTGCCTTTGTGGGGTTTGGCTTGTTCCTTAAGTTAATGCTAAAATCTAACCGGAGGCCAACGCGGGAGCTGTCGTTGGACTGCAGCCCTTTCTCCCGTGATCCCAGCCAAGGCTTCCTAGAGCCAGCTCTGTGTATCAGCCTTCACGCCATTGTTCTGCTACACAAACGCAACCCAACGCCTGCCTCAGCGTTTCTACGTACGTGTGTGTCTATAAACATCTCAAGGCTTGTCAGAACCTTCCGCGATTCCAACAAAACCAGCGCAGAACAGAACCAAGCCGAGCGAAGGACTCCCGCGCATGTTCCGCACACCTGCCGACTCTTAGAAGCGCCAGACGGCCTTGGGAACCGCTCTCCTTTAAGTCAGTCTTGGCCAGTGCTCACCTCACCTCTTTTTCTACCTTGTCGGCCTCGCATGTAAAGGCACCACCACTCACCATTCGTTCCTGGGCGGCCTTGTTCTGCGCGTCTCCCAGCTGCTGACGCAGCAAAAAGTTTTCACTTTGGAGCTCGGCCAGTTGTTGCAGCAGCTCTTCTGCCTTCTTGGTGACATCTTCTCTCTTCTGATCTTTCATAAGGCAGAGATCATGCCAGTCCTCTGTCTGCCTTTTGGACCTTTGTAATTCTCTTTCTGCCTGCTCTAAAGCCGATGTCTTTTCCAAGAGGGCTTTTTTCAGTTGGTCCACTTCCTTTTCCAGCCCATCAGCTTTTCTTTCGGCTTTGCTCAGCTGACGAGACAAGCTCTTGTTTTCTTCTCGCATCTCAGTGACGTCCTCACAGAGCTGTCCTTGCACCCGAAGGCACTGGTGACATTCTGTCAGACACACTTGCGCCTGGACACCTTCTGATGGCTGATGTGTCCCAGGGCTCAGGTGGGAAGGGGATGAATCTGACCCCACCGTCAGTACTCGGGCTCTGCCATCTTCTGCCTGTTCAAAGTTACAGAACACAAATGGACAGCACTTAGGGAATCAGCTCAAACCAGGAGACAGCAGCAGCATTTCATACAACCAGAAGAGGACTGTCAGCTGCTTGACATCAGATGATCAAAGAGTTTTCAATAACTCTGCCTTAGACACGATTCATGGAAAAGTCTGGCTTTGCATTAGCACGGGAAGGAGGACTCGAATTGAAAATCTCTGGTTTTGCATACCTCCGGCCCAAAGCTCTGGCTCTCCTTGACGCCTTCTTCATCTGATGGCGACTTACGGACGGCCGACTCCAAGCAGGCGGCAGGCTCATCTACATTAAACACACATATTGTTGAAACCAGAGTGAGCTCACACAGCTCCTTGATGCCTACAGTGCTTTCCCAACCGTCGTGCTTCCAGAGACAACCCTAGCACAGCCACACACCCCAAAGCCAGGGGGACCTGTCAAAATGCAGATTCCAGACACGTCTCTTTTCCCTGTGCCAGGGGGATGACGGGATGGCTCAAAGTGATCAGCAATGAGCCCCGAAGGAATGAGCATCTCGAGAGTTCTGCTTTGCAGGGACAAGGCCCGGCAGTGCATTTTCCTGGATCATCAGCCACACCACATCATCGTTTCCAAACGGCCCGTCTCCACGGCAAGCCGCCACAAGGGCAGGCGACAGGCCTTCTGCCCATCCCTCCTCCACCCCGGAGAGTCCTACCTGCTCTCGGCAGGGCGGGTGCACACCGCCTCGCTGCTGCCCCACGGGGAGTGCTGGGTTCTGACACCCCTTTGGCTTGGCCTGGAGCAGCTTCTCCCTTCTTTTCCCGCCCTCGGGCGTCCACGGGCCGCGCGCCGCGCCTGGAGAGACAAAGAGCAGAGCCAGTCGTGGGCACAGCTCACGGCAAGGAGAAGGGCCCGTTGTTGCCCGCCCTTTCCGTGTTGACCTCCCTCGAGGACCAACGCCCCCAGGCACAAAGCTGAGCCCCAGGGGAGGAAAAGAGGCCGGAGCTTCCCAGCCAGCGCCCGCCTGCCTGCGCCCCGTTACCTGTCGGCCTTGTCCCGGCAGTCGGTGTCGCGCTCCTCCACCAGCGGCCGCGCTGGGGCCCAGTTGCCAGTGGCGGCTGCACGGTGCAGCTCGTCCCGTGCCTCTGGCGGCGGCTCATGGCCACCGCTGATCCTGGAGGACGCGGGACCCTCCCCTGCCCCCCTGCTCCTGTCCCTCCTGCACAGCCACCGCCAGATCCTCCTCATGGCCCGGCGGGGGTGGGCACTGAACCGCCTCCCCTCGTCTATCCCTGGGGACCGGTGCCAGGCAGGACTTAGTGGGCGCTGCCTGGTGTCGGCTGCCAACAGAGGAGCCAACCCCAAGGAGTGGCAGGGCACGGGCAGCTGCCTGCAGGCTCAGCCACCACCAGCAGCGGTGGCAGCACCGGCTGCACCAGTACCAGCTCCACCAGCGCTGCCACCAGCTCCACTGGTAGCTCCAACAGAACTTGCACCAGCAGCACCAGTTCCCTTGGCAGCACCAGCTCTACCAGTGCCTCCAGCACCAGCCCACTGACACAGCACTGGCAGCACCACCAGGTACTGTGTGTGCAGGGCCTGTGCCAGAACCCCTCTTGTTCTGTGCGCTGATGTCATAACGGGCTCGGTGGGGGCTGGGAGGGGCCCGTTGCTCAGGACCTCTCTGTGTGTGTACAGGCCCCGTTGCCAAGGAAACAGCCCCTGGTGCACGTGTCCAGGGGCACAGGGTTGCCCAAGGCCACCTCTCCAAGGTTGCCACCTCTCCCAAGGTTCCCACCTCCCTGTGGACCCCTGTCCTCCTCTTGCCTGCCAGGCTCGCCTGCGTGGGAGACAGACGGGCTCGGCAGAGCGGGCTCTCGCCAGCAAGGCTCCCTGCAAGCACAAGAGGCGGTGGCTGGACACGCCCATGTCCCTTTTTGTGCTTCCTGGGTTCTCAGCCTGAGTTTTGGAACACCCTGGACCCATTTCTGTGCCTCTCTCTGCATCCCTGGAGCCCTGGCTGTCGCTTTAAGGGCACCCCAAGTCCCCGGGCTCCATTTCAGGACGCCCCTACACCTCGCTTTGCTTTCTGGTGTGCCCAGTCCCCATGCACGTGCCTTTCGATGCACCCTGGACCTGTGGCTGCGCCGACTGGGTCTCCCCTCACCCCTCAATGCGCCTTTCGATTCACCCAAAACCCCCTGGTGTGCCCTTGGTGCACCCTGCAGCCCTCTGTTTGTCAGAGGCGCCTTTGGTGACATCTCCACACTCCTCGGGGGGCTCCCTCCTGCACCCCCGGTTGCAGTCAAGGTGACAAATTAATCTGCTACGAGATTAATCCCCTTGAGATCGAGCCAGTCCTCAAAGATTAGAGGAGCTGGGGGTGGCTGGACTTATCTCTTCAGAGCTAGGCCAGTTACTGCCAGAGAGGGCCATCCTGGACAGGGGAGGAGGGGGAGGTTTCTCCTCTGGTTTAACACCTGCCGGTTCTTGTATGGGGAGGATTTTAGGTGCTCCCTTCTCTCTTAGGGGTATGACAATAGGGATGTCTTTGTGCAACCCCTGCCCCTCGGCAGCCCTTTTGGCACACCCTGGACCCCGGGGCTTTTGGCCGCTCGCTGGCTGAGCCTTTTGCAATGTCCTTGCTGATCCCATCTGTCATCTTTTGGGGGCATCCTGAAGCCCTCGCTGTGCTGCTTGAGGGTCCCTGGACTCCTTCCTGCACCTTTAGGGGCACCCTGCTCACCGCGCTGTGCTGTTGGGGACAGCCCAGACCGCTCCGTGGGGCACACACAACCCCCTGCATGTGCCCTTCCGTGCACCCCCAGACATTCTGGGGGGATCCTCCAATCACAGAACGGTTTGGAATGGACTTTTAAAGGTCACTTAATCCAAGGCCTCTGCAATGAGCTGGGACATCTTCACCTCCATCAGGTTGCTCAGAGCCCCGTCCAGCCTGACCTTGACTGTTTCCAGGGACGGGGCCTCCACGGCCTCTCTGGGCAACCTGGGCCAGTGTTTCACTACCCTCCTCATAAAGAATTTCTTCCTTCTATCTAGTCTGAATCTACCCTCCTTTCGTTTAAAACCTTTACTGCTTGACCGATTGCTACAGGCCCTGCTAAAATGTTTGTCCCCGTCTTTCTTATAAGCCCCCATAAGTATTGAAAGGCTGCAATAAGGTCTCCCCGGAGCCGCCTCCAGGTGCCCACAGCCCGTGTCAGAGCTGTCGCCACCCACCCACTGCCCTCTCCCCACGACACCCAAAGAGCTGCAGACAACCAACACAGACAACTTCCAAGCCACCCACATGTGCTGCTGCTCAGGCTGCCAAGCAGGTAAAAAAGAAAGGATGCTGCAGGATCAGGACTGTGTCGCTCAACACATTAACTCATGAGGAGCCTTCTGGCCAGGAGCTACAAAGCAGGTCTTTTAGACCTTGTATCCGGTGCTGGAGATTCCTGTTGTCTGGCAAATCACTTATACGCTTCGGAAAAGGGCACAGAGAAAATACCAAAAGCTTTTTGGTCTTAGAATGTCCCTATTTTATACTCACCATAGAGAGCAGCCCAGGAGCAGAGTGTTTCAGTTTGAAGTTTTCATCCGCAAAAGGACCCCTGTATATACTGGCTACTCCAGTGCCGTCGCCCTGCGCGAGAGAGGTGCCCACTCAGCCACAGCAACTGCTACGGAACAGCTCCATTTAAAAACTAAATTTAAAATGCCCAAGCCAAAGGACAGGGTTAAACCCAGCCCAAAATGGGTGCCGTCCTGCCATCTGCACACGCCAGCAGTGAACACGTTCAATGTTTCATTTCTGAAGAGGATCATCGAGTGGATTCTAACTCCACAGCACATCCTTTGCCATCCACGTGTTGGCAGAAACCCACAGAGGTGGTAAGGATCAGGTTCAAGTCTCCCAGAGAGAGACAGAGGCTACAGATGGCTTGGGATGGACCCCCCTGGCCTCGGCAGGGAAAGGGGAGGGGACATCAAAGTAGGGGCTGGTGAGAAAAGGGAAGTGGTTGCCTGGAAAAAGTTGGTTGCTGCTTCCTTATTTCACCTTATTTTCTGTGATTTTATAGGAATTAGGGAAGTGATCTCACTGTTCATCAAAGACAGTTTCTGAAAGATGGAGCTTCTACCTTTTGCTGAACTTTCTACCAAGTCGAGACATCCTGTACTACAAGGACAAGCCCCAGCCCTCAGCCCTCAAGACGCTTCTAAGTTAAAGCAGCGTGGCCCCTAGCAGCTGCACATTGCAAGCTTTGACTGCTCACAAATTTGTAACTTTGCACAAGCCTGACGCATGGTTCAGGCAAGACACATAAGTCGTGGCGTGGCTGAAAGGCCACCCTGCCCTTTGGTCCGGGGTTGCAGAGACACTCCCGTGTATGACGCCAAAAGGACTGAGCAGGGACCCTTCGACAGAACAGCCTGACAGATGCTGCAGTGAGGAACCATTTGGGGAAAGCTGCAGAAGCAATGCAGCCCGGTATCTCTGGCACAGTCAGTTACATTCACTATTCCAACAGCCACTTCCCTGGGTTGATTTCACAGAATCACAGAATCGTCTGGGTTGGAAAAGCCCTTGAAGCTCCTCCAGTCCAACCATGAACCTCACCCTGACCGTTCCCAACTGCCCCAGATCCCTCAGCGCTGGCTCAGCCCGACTCTTCAACCCCTCCAGGGATCCCGGGGACTCCCCCCCCTGCCCTGGGCAGCCCATTCCAACGCCCAGCAGCCCCTTCTGCACAGAAATCCTTCCTCAGAGCCAGCCTGACCCTGCCCTGGGCAGCTTGAGGCCATTCCCTCGGGGCCTGGCGCTGGCTCCTCGGCTCCAGAGACTCATCCCCCCTCTCTGCACCCTCCTGGCAGGGGGTTGCAGAGGGCCAGGAGGTCTCCCCTCAGCCTCCTCTTCTCCAGACTGAACCCCCCCAGTTCCCCCAGCCGCTCCCCAGCAGACCTGTGCTCCAGACCCTGCCCCAGCTCCGTTGCCCTTCTCTGGCCACGCTCGAGTCATTCAATGGACTTTTTGGGGTGAGGGGCCCAACACTGAACCCACTCATCGAGGGGCGGCCTCACCAGTGCCCAGCACAGGGGTCAGATCCCTTCCCTGAGATCATTTCCCCTTCCTGTGTCACTTCAGCCCCATTTCTTCTGCCTTGCTGCAACCTGCCTCCCTTCACTGCCTTTCTGCTTAAGACAGACGTTCTTTAGGAGGACAAACTTAACAGGAAGATAAGATGCCAGTAATGTACCATGTGCAGCTCCACATCTGCTGCTCTGCTTGCCTAGCCTTTGCTTCTTTCTCCCCTGTTCTGTCTAGCTTACTCTCAGCTCCGAGACAGGAACACAGACCCGTTTCGAGTGATCAGTGTGACTGTCCTTGCTCCTCAAGTGGAACTCTAGCAAGTGTAATTTATGAATCACAAATACTGGTGCAATCTGCAATGCTTGCTGAGCTTCATGGAAGTAATAAAGTCCACTGGGACAGCTGAGCAGCATCACAATCAGCAACTACCTGCAAGTCTGGGGTGGCTGAGCCACCCGCTCTGCGGTCAGGTCTCTTGGTGACTTTCACACAACCAAGCTTTATCAATTTTGTATCAAAAAAGCTTTATCATCCCCCTCATGTTTTGAAATACTTCCAGGAAGGAAATAGTTTTACTGGGTCCTAGGACAGGGAAGAGACCCTGTGGTCCTCCAGGCTTCCCCGTATCCTCGGCTTATCCCTAAGCCAGAGCACGACCACCACTGCGGGCACAAAATTCCTTTCTATTGTCAGACAATTCACTAACAAACAGTTAGTTTTTATTTAACTATCCTTTGCACTAGACACTTGCTTCCGTACCTAGGGTCTCTCTCCACAGAGCTAACAGAAATTTGTTTGGGGGGACAGGAGAAGGAGGAATGACAACACGGTAAAAAAAAAAAAACCAAACTCTGCAAGTTTGAGAAGCCTCTAGCTGTACCGCCATGCTTCTTTTAGAGAGAAAATATCTTGGGAAGGACAAGCTATGCTCACCCAAGATTTGGTTTCAAGTACATTATAGTCTGTGGCAGTAAGACGGCAGCAATGCTACGAGGAAACCTCCAGTGACTAGAGTACCTCAAAAGAGAGCCAAGAGACCCCACAGATCAGCACGGACCCTGGGAAGCAGCTGCTTAATATACCACGTAGGAAAAGCACCAAAGGAATATAGCAGTACTCACGTTTACAAAGTCACCTCCTTGGATCATGAAATCCTTGATTACCCTGAAGAAGTAAAACAATGCTCAGTTCTCAGTAGACAGATGTCTCAAGAAGCTTCACATGGGGCAAACAGGAGTTCTGCCTCGCTGCACAACGACACTTATCAGCGGCTGTGAATGCTACAGTCTAACGTCTACAACAAAGATTAACTACTCGCTGCTAGCGGGCAATTCGGGACCCGCTGCTGCTCGACCAGGGATAGCGATTAGAGGACGGATGCCAGAACGTGATCTCTGACCTGACGCACCGGGCACGGGGGATCCCTCCCAGTGACCCCAGCGTACACACCTGACAGACCCCCAAAGGCCCCAGAGCTACAGAAGGTCGCTATCAGCCAAGACCTGCAGATGCCTCCCAGACCAATAACGCCCCAGGCAGCTCTCAAAACCACATCTACCTCAGACTGCTACTTCAGTGCCTAAACAAAAGCAGAGGAATTACCTGTGGAAAGTGCTTCCTTTATCACCTACAGGGACACCATCCTTCCTGCAAGGAAAGGACAAGGAAAACCATTGCAACTTACTGCATATCCCGACACAAAACCCTCCCAGGAATTCCAAGGGCTTGTCCTACACGTTACTACTGCCTTGACAGACCACCCAGTGCTGCAGCCTGGCTCCGGGCTGGTGCTGCCCGAGGCAAAGGCAAACCTCGAGCGAGCTCTGCCAGCTAAATGACACGGTTCCCTACACCACCCAAGCCAGCACCTTTAGGGGATCCCACCGCCCTCTGCAGCACGAGCAGGTGGGATGTGCAGACAGGGCTTTTCAGAGCAACCTGAGCACGAACAAAGTCATGCCCGCAAGGGAACGGCCGCCACCTCTGCGACGGACCGAGCTCATCCCAATTTCATCAGAGCAGTTGTCTGCAACTCTTTCATTTTGTACTGGCAGGGCAAGAAACGCTTCCAAGCGAGCCTTCTTCCCACTCAGCCACTCCTGTTTCTCCGGGTGGGCTACTTTACAGGACACCGTAAGCCGCTTACCTGAATTCGCCCGTACAAAACTGCCTGCAAGACAAAAAAGAGAGCGGAGCGTGAGGCACATCTGCCCCCGCAGGACACAGAGCGCTGCGTTCAGCCAACGTGCACTGCCTGGTGTGCAGGACTTCCCTTGCTGCATCGGGGACGACCCCGGTGCAACCGTAACCGGCAGCAACTCCTCCCCACTGCCATTTTAAAAGAGACTTCTCTGCTTTCTGCAGTCGAGCAGGGCAGATATTTAACGCCGAGCTCGTAAGGGGCAGTGAACGTGGAGCAGGCACCGTGTTTCCCAGAGAAGAGGCTACATCCATCTCTCCCGTGGCAGTGGGACGCCCAAGCGGTGCATCCCGCGGTCAGCGCCAAGAGAACCGCGTGGCCGTGCCCTCAAGGTACGGCCTTTCCCAAGGGCACCGAGCGTACGAGAAGCTCCACACGGGGAGCGGAGCGGGACTGGAGCCCTTCACCTTCCGGCCAGGCGGCCTCCCCCAGGGCATCGGGGTGCCGCACGGCCGCACCTCTCCGGCAACGGAGAGAGGAGCAAAGCAGCGCAGCGGCTCTGGGGGGCAGGCGGCCCCTCCGCCCCCTGAGCCCTTCCTGCACACACAAGTCTCCACAGCCGACCCAGGCCGAGCTGCAGAAACGCCGCCTGCTCCTCACCTGAAGTTCGCTGCTGTTTTGGGTACAACGTCGGCGAACAGCTCGATCTTCATGCGGCCGACCTCCTGGGGAGACGGTGGCCCCGTGAGCCCTCCGGGCCCCCCTCGCACACGCACCAGCCTCCCCACCGCCGCGCCCGGGGAAGCGCCACAAACTCGCCCCCCCGCTGCACCCCCCACCCCTGCCAGCCCCCTCCCGCGCACCCCTGCACCCCTCCCCTGCAGCCCTGCTGCCAGCCCTGCCCCGCGCGCCCCTGCAGCGCTGCAGCCCCCGACTCTGCCCCGCGCCCCGCTCCCGCTGGGCCCCTCCGAGCGCTTTCAGCCGCCCCCCCGCAGGCCCCGCAACGAACGCTCGAACGCCCCCAAGCAACCGCGGCAGGGCACCCCGGCGGGCACCCCGCAACCCCCTCCCGGAGCACCCCCGCAAGCCCCCCGGCCACTGCTCCCCTGCGAGCCCCGCACCCCCTCCCGCTGCACCCCCACCACACCCCAGCTCACCCCCGCAGCGCCTCCCGCTGCGGCCCCCGGCTCCGCCGCGCAGCGCCCGAGCCCACCTGCCCGCCGATGGTGACATCGAAGAAGACCACGGGGTTGCTGGGGTTGGACGCCAGCACCGCCATGCCAGCCGCCTCGCCCGGAACCGGAGGCGGAAGCGGCGCCGGCCCCGGAAGTGTCCGCGGGGCGCGGGCGGGGCTGAGGCCTCCCCTCAGCGCGGGGCCCGGCGCTGCCGCGGGCGGGCGGGCGGCGGGACGGAGGGCGGGCGCCGGCATCGCAGGCAGCCGGTGGCCCGGCAGCGTTTTCCCGGCGGGCCCAGGCGGCCCCGGAGCCGGCGCCGCGGCCGTTCCTGACCCGAGCCGCCGGATGACGCCGGGAGGGTGTCGAGAGCCGTGGCGGAGGCGGAGGGCTGGGCCCGGGTGGCCTTCAGGGCTCCGGAGATGCCCTGAAACACACCCCCTGTGAGAATGGGACACCCTGAGGCGGGGACGTACGGCCCCTCGGGTGCGACAGGGAGCCCGCGGTCCTTTCCCTCTACCCGAGGGAGGGGAGACTGTGCCCGGGGAACACGGCTGGATTCCCCCGGCCCTTGTGGGGCGTGGCCTCCATGGCTGCTTTCACTCGCCAGAATGGGGGCGACAAAGAATTTCCACCAACTTTCCTGAGTGTTTTCTATCACTTTAATAACTCTCCCTCAAAACTGTCACTGTCGGACAGTGTTGCCCCAGCAGGGATATCCCAGGCTTTGGTGACCTTTGGCAGAAGAGCAGATGTCCGGCGACAATCCTCACCAGATCTGGTTTTACGTTTACCGGTGGCTGGGAGAGAAAAAGAAAGATCCGATGTTACTTCCACAGCAGACCGAGCCCACAAAGTCAAGCGAGAACCAGAGAGTCACAGAGAGTCACAGACAGCCCACACTGAACCTCACCTGAGCAGACACAAACATGGTGTCTTCCTTGACACAGAAACAAGATTAGGAGACTTGCAGGGTGAAAAAATCAAGTTGAAAATAAAAAAAGCCTCAAAGACAATTTAAGTTTCAGGAGGTCTTGCTGAAAAATCCCACCAGCGGAGAATCTCTAGCTGCAGGGGACCATCTGCCTTGGTGAAAAGTTATTTGCAACTGGTTTGAAATGGGTTTTGTAAAGAGGAGCCCGAGAGGAGAACAAGGTGACAGATTCCAATCAAGTACCTTAACTGTGCTGTCAGCACAGATACAAAAGAGCAGGGCAGATTGGAAACAAAACTTTTGTTGTAATTGCGGTTGGAGCCAAGTAGGTTTTGAATGAACCTCATCTTACATGTGTGTGGATCCTCAGAGATTCACTGTTCCCTCCCAGGGGAGACCTGCTCTCTTCCCTTGGGGACCGCTCTTATCCCCACTGTGGCCCTCTGTGCCAGTTCAGGTCCCCTCCAGCCCCCACCAGGCATGCTCAGATGCCCTCCAGGACAATTCACTCTTTCTGAGCACCTCTCCCCTTCCTCCTCCGAGCACTCCCATCTCCTTGGTTCCCCCTCGTGCAAACCGCAATTCCGATTCATCCCCAGCCCTCCTGAGTAGGCACAGATCTTTCCAGTCCTCCACAGATCGAGGGGAATGGAGGAAAGCAGGCACATGGTGGAAGGGAACTTCTCCGAGTTTTATTCACAGAACTGGTAATTTTGGACTGGACAAGGAATTAGGGTTAAGGGGAAGATATGCTTCACCCCACCCCTCTTCCATTTTCCTGAGTTTATCTACATATTCCAGACTCCGTTTGGGTTCTCACACACACACTTACAAGAGGATAAATTGAAAAAAAAGCTGGTCAGTAGTACAGCTGAAACAGAAATTTCCAACTCAGTCAATCTGGCAATTCTCCCCTGCAGTCCTCGTCATCCCCCAGCAACAGAAGCCCAAAACCTTGCAGCCCAGCTAACATTCTACAAACATCCTTCGCCAAACTTTAGATGTTCTCGGAGCTGATGCTCTGACTCTCCTCCTGCAGCTGGGAGGCTGTGGTGTCTCCAGGTGAAGCCACATTTAAGTAGCCGATCTCAGAAGGCTGAGAGGGGGATAAACACAAGGAGGAGTCTTGGCTTTCAGCTCCTCCTGCAGGCTTCGTGTCTTGCGCGGCCTTCGGGGGGGTGAGCGAGTCTGGCGGTTCTCGTGATGGGAAGCTGAAAACAGATTTCCTCTCTTCCGTCATTCTGCAAACTCTACCCAACCCTCCACCATCTGCACAGCCCCAGCGTCCCTCCCAGCATCCCTGGGGGGCAGCACAGGGATAAAGCTCCAATACTCTTCCACCAGCCAAGGACCTGATGGCCCTCGCCCACTCCAGCACCCCCCCAGACTGTCCATCACCCTCCACAGCACCCCAAGGCTGCCACCAAGCCTGCCACCCGCACAGACCAGTGTCACAGAGTGTCTCTGCCTTCCCCTTGCCCCTTTCGGCACAGATCACGGTGCTCCTGGCTTACACCGGTGGAGGAGGAGCTGGGGCTCCCTCCTGAGCACAGCCTGGGATGTGGGTCACCACGCCAGGCAGCCGTGGCCCTCTGACTCTCAGCACCTCTGGTGTGAAGACGTTCCTCCAAAACCACCGGGCACCAGAAGGATTACTAAACCCACAGCGTTCCCCCACATATTTTGAAGATTTTACTTTGCCATCCCAGTATTTTCAGAGTCTTTTTTATACCATTTTCCCTATAATTTGACCAAAACAAGGAGAAAGACAGACCCTTGGAGGTGAAAGCACAGGGTGGTGCAGCCAAAGTTCTGAACCTCTCCCTCACCACATGCAGAGAGGCAATCCCTGCCTCCTCCGTTTACCCCACGGTACCTGGTACGGGCAGATGGCAACACCTTACTCTGGAGTTGGCCTTCAGAGAAGTTAACGCTCTTCAAGCCCTGGAAGAAGGAACAGATCTCAAAGGAGGAGGTGTGTGTCAGACCCCGAATTTCCACCTAGTCTTGGTCTTTACAGTTCCCCCAGCTCCACTGACAGTTCCCCCCATGAACTCCAGCCCCACTGAGGTACTAATCATTGGTTTGTCCTCTGGGTCTGAATTTAAACTCAAAACCCCACCTCACTAGCCCAGGTGAAACAAACAGAAAGAAATACAACAGAGTGGAACACACAATCAGTTCTTTCTGCCAGGCCCCAAACAGCACTTTCACCCTTAATAGCTCATTTCCAACCAAACTGCGTTCCCTCCAAATTTCAAAATGCACCAACAAACTTCCAAATCCACCTGTTTTATTTGAGGAGTTGGCGAAACACAATCTTGGGGTTTCCTGGATTCTTCTTCATTTCTTCCCCCAAAGTTCTTCATAAACTTGGTCAATCCCAACCCGAGTGTTTGGGGAAGGCAGATCTCCATTCAGTTCAGTTTAGTCGACATTATCCGTCAGCTTGGTCTCACCTTTTTTGGCTGACAAAAGTAACTTTCCCAACCACACCGCTCTGTGTTACTTCTCCTAATTTTAAAGCTGACTTAAAACTAACGTCTTTGACAACTCTTGAAACCGCCAAAGAGCCAAAGTGAAACTTCTGTCCTTGTGAAAAAGGATCTCCTCAGACAGCAGCTCGGGGGTGGAGCAGTGTGCCAAGGGCACTGAGCTGCAGCTCCCCAGAGTCCCCCCTCTCCCCTAAAGCCGCCGCACTCTGGGTGTTTGCTGCCCCTTTCCATCCCAACCCAAGGATCGATTCAGCTCTTCTCCAGCACCCTCAGCTGCAGCTACAAACACCACACCACGCTTGCAGGAGACATCAGCTCCTGCAGCCCGTCTGCTGAGCCCGAGCCCTCTCAGAGTCTCACCTCCGTGTTGGGAGTGTGGATGCCCCTCAGCGTGGTCGGTGTGGTGGGCACGTGGCCGGGGAGCTGGAGTTTGCTCTCCTGCAGCCGCACCTTCTCCTCATCCACGATCTTCGCTCTGAGCACGTTGCACGTACAAAGCACAAGTTATTTCCCTTCCAGCCACGCTACGTTCTCAGAGGAGCATTTTCCTTTTCAACCACAGACCCTTCGTTCTCTACAGCCTTTAGCTGTACACCGAGGGCTGTGATGGGGAAAGGGGCTAATTACATCCCACAGCAATTAAAATCCTCAGGACTTGTAACTGGGGAACAGTTCAGCCTTTCCTCTGGATTTCTTAAGAGAAACAAGAGAAAACTGCAGAAGAGCTGGGAGGGGGCAGGCTTCCAGCAGAGCAGGGAGGTGACAGTCCCCCTGTGCTCTGCACTGGTGAGGCCACACCTGGAGGGTTGTGTCCAGGTTTGGGCACCTCAATCCCAGAGAGATCTCGAGGGGCTGGAGCGAGGGCAGAGGAGGGCAACGAGGCTGGGGAAGGGCTGGAGAATCAATCCTGTGAGGAGCCAGGGAAGGAGCTGGGAGTGTTCAGTGTGAGGAGGAGGAGGCTGAGGGGAGCCCTCATCCCTCTCTGCAGCTCCTGACAGGACATTGCAGAGAGGCTGGGGCTGGGCTCTGCCCACAGGGAATTAGTGACAGAACAAGAGGGAACGGCTTGAAACTGTGACAGGGGAGGCTCAGACTGGACATGAGGAAAAATGTTTTCCAGCAAGAGTGGTCAGAGAGTGGAACAGGCTGCCCAGGGAGGGTGGAGTCCCCATCCCTGGGGGTGTTTAAGGGCCGTTTGGATGAGCTGTGGGGGATGTGGGGTAGGGGAGAACTTTGTAGAGTTGGGCTGAGGGTTGGACTCGATGATCCCAAGGTGTGGGAAATCCACTCGATTTTTCAACCTGAATGATTCTGTGATTCTGTATAGGCATCATTACGTGCTTACCTGCTCTGCAGGGTGGCAATTGTAGCCCAGTTGCTCCAAGGGGTTTCTTCCTGATCATTTATCTTCTGGAGGAGCCGCCTTCTTTCCTGGAGTAATTTGTCATTCTCAGCAGTGATCTGTGCAATCAGCACCTTCCCCTGAACAGTGTTGCAGAAGGAAATAACAACCAGCTGTTACACTTCACTCTTCCCTGTCCTCTGTAAACCTTAGAGTACCAAAGGGGTCACCACCAAGCATGTTCACTCCTAGAAGTGATAATGCTATTTGATGTAACATACTCCAACAAGAGGCTTTTGAGTCAATTCCCAGGAGTTACATTTCTGAGGCAAAAGATGATGGAGCTCAGACAGTTTCTGAATGGGATTATGAGGACACAAGTTCCCCTGAGGGTAAACTTGAGCCAGGAATTTCCTTTTGGGGTTTTTTTTGTTCCTACAAGGATGGGCTGGAGCCCCTCGGCACTGCCAGCTGTTTCCCAGGGCAGTATCAGTCCTGCGCAGGGAGCAGGAGCAGCACATCAGGCAGAGCTCTCCTGGTTCTTTTAACAGCACAATCCCATTACGTGCAAACCAGCTGTTCCTAAACCTCATTTCCTTTTTTCCCTAAACGGCACTTTTTGAAAGACACACAGCAGCCTGCTCCCCTGTGTTCCCTCAGGGGAGAAGTTCTTGATGTGTTCCCTCACCTTTTCCACTTGGAGCTTTGACTCGCTGAGCTCATTTTCCAGCTGTTTAATTCTGCTGTCCCTTTGTTTCACCTCGTGGATGAAGGTCTCCTTGGCTCTGCGGATCTTGTCTTTGTGGCGGAGCTGCATTTCGTTGTATTTCCTGAGGAGGCAGAGGCAGAGACAAACACCAGGCTGCAAAATGCTTTTGTGTTCTGGGTCAAGATCAAGGCAGGAGATGTCCTGTATTTATTCAGGCTCTTCAAAGCCTGAACTGGGACCCAGCAACTTTTGGCTGCACAGCTAAAGGCAGAGTGAGCACACTGACTTTCCAGATATGTCTTTCACTGATCAGCTTGGGGGCTTTTTTGTTGCAAAGGTTACACCATTAAGTGTCAACCAAATGGAAACTGATGGAGGGAAAAGACCCAAAGCATTCCCAAAACTGACTCCCAGCTTTACAAATCCTTGTGCTCGCCCCTCTTAGCTCTTTATACCAAACAGGGTTATAAACTCACCGAAACTGGAAGTAGCACAGAAAGCCTAAGTTATTTATTTGGGTGGGGATATGGGTGGTTAAGGGAAAGTATTTGTGTATGGGGGGGAAAAGAAGGCTGAAAAAGAAGAATCCTAAACAGCAAGGGTCAGGCAAACAGGTTGCAGAAAGAACTACTTCAGTGGGTACTTCTTAGAGCTGCAACACGGATTAAATATTTGTCTCTGCTGAGACTGGTGATTGTTGCTAGTCCCCTCAAACTTGTCCCATTTAGGCAGTGTTCTTCTTTATTTATATCCAGTTTGGATAGAAGGAAAAACAATGTCAAAAGAAAAAAAAAAAAAAAAGATAAATCTTTACCATATAAGGGATATTTGCCCATGCTTGCTTAAAACTCATGACAAAAAGGCTACTGTGCTTCAAATTAGATCAAAAATGCCCTGGGGAGAAATGAACAGCTCCATGAAGCATCTCTGGCAATGCCAGACCCTAAAGAGCAGCCCCCCTCAAGAGGCACCCCCTTGTTCTCTATGCTGCCTCCGGCTTCTAAGAACACGGCAGCAGACAGGCGATGCAGAATGCACACAGGGGTGTCAGGTTAAGGCAGAACTCTGCCTGCTAAATGCCTTCAACAGGAGAGGCCAGAAAGGCTACGGAACAGTCAAATCCAGTGTCACTGTCGGTCATATAAACAGCAATTCCTGCGTGGGTTTTTGTGTGTCTACACATCCCCTTCTGCTTCAGTCATTACCTGACACACAGATCTTTCTGGTTCAGGAGACGGACTCCTTCCTCATAAAGGGCTTTGTTTTCCTCCTTCAGCAGTGAAAGTTGCTCCGACAGCTTCTGATACTCCTTCTGACACTGGAGATGCTGGAAAACATCTGGTTTTTATTTGTGTGTGTGTGTCTACAGCTGTAGGGTTCCTTCTGCCTCAATTCAGCCTGGTCTCCAAAGCTTCTCATAAATCCCAGTGGTTCTCAGTAGAGATAATATCCACCCATTCTGCCTCCTCCCCTTAAAGAGGGAGTCCATGTGCTGCCTGTGGGGCTCTGGGCTTCAACAGGGCAGAGGAAAGTAATGCATCCTCCAAGGCAGCAGACTCTGCCAAGATTTTCCTGCAAAAAGCTCTATGTTCTGCAAGAAAAGGGGACAGCCTCTTCCCCTCTACCTTCAAATCCTCTCTCACTGCCCTCGGAGCTGCATCCCCAGGAAATCCATGTGAGATGGGATGGTGCTTTTCCAACCCTCACCCCAAAACGGCCATTGAATGACTCGAGCGTGGCCAGAGAAGGGCAACGGAGCTGGGGCAGGGTCTGGAGCACAGGTCTGCTGGGGAGCGACTGGGGGAACTGGGGGGGTTCAGTCTGGAGAAGAGGAGGCTGAGGGGAGACCTCCTGGCCCTCGGCAACTCCCTGCCAGGAGGGGGCAGAGAGGGGGGATGAGTCTCAAACCAAGGAACAAGCTCCAAGGGAGTCCCCGGGATCCCTGGAGGGGTTGAAGAGTCGGGCTGAGCCAGCGCTGAGGGATCTGGGGCAGTTGGGAATGGTCAGAGGGAGGTTCATGGTTGGACTGGAGGAGCTTCAAGGGCTTTTCCAACTGAGATGATTCTGTGATTCCTCCAGCTCCTGTTAAAATCAGTGGGATCTGCAAGGGCTCAGCACCTGGCTGGATCTGACCCTGTTTCTGCAGTTTCCACATACAGATTTCACACCCAGATGGTCCCATCTTCCCCTAGAGCTCAGTAGTCTGCTCTGACATCAGCCACCCACACAGCATCCCCTGGGGTGATGAGGACTCACCCATGCCACAGCTCACCTCGCTTGGGTCAGTTTTCTTCTCATCTTCTAGGACGTGCAGAGTCTTGGCCTGCAGCTCCACGTGCATCTTGGCCAGCGACGCCTCTGTCTCCTGCGACTGCCGGAGCTGCTGCCGCAGCTCCTCCAGCTGCTGCTCCAGGAGCTTCCTAAAAGCAAGATGGTGTCAGTGAGACACTGATGTGGAGGCCAGCCCATGATGTGCTGCTGTGACTTCAAGGCTGGCTGTGATCTAAAAACAAAGTCACACTGCTCTGCGCTTGCCCTGGGCAACATTGAGTGACCACTGTCTTTTCTCAGACAGTGGAACAGGCTGCCCAGGGAGGGTGGAGTCCCCATCCCTGGGGGTGTTTAAGGGCCGTTTGGATGAGCTGTGGGGGGATGTGGGGTAGGGGAGAACTTTGTAGAGTCGGGCTGAGGGTTGGACTTGATGATCCCAAGGGTCTTTTCCAACCTGAATGATTCTGTGATTTCTGTTAAATCACTACATGTTCGTTGTCCCTGTGTCCCAGTGGCACAGGAAAGGGTGCACGATGTCTCTGGGACCATCAATCCCAGCTGCACAAGAAAGGGGCCTGCTGGCATCTGGAGGGTAAACAAATCACTGGGCTGGCAGGAGGGGCCACGCACCTTCCAAGGCAGCAGAAGCCTCCAAAAATCTTTTAAATCTCATAAAGAGGGGATCCAGACCTCTGGCAGGTCAAAAGCAGAGATAGGAGGTAAAACCAGTGGCGCAGCAACTCCTTGAAGCCACCTAGAGCCAGGCATGGAGCTGCAGAAGGTAGCTGCAGACTGGCACAGCAGTATTTGCCGGCACACATGGACCCTCCATGCACAGCACAGGCCTTACCCAGCCCTGGATACCTTTTCAGCAGCTCCTCATGAAGTTCTTGCTGCACACGAGCTTCATTTTCTCGGGCCCCCTTTAATTCCTCCTCCAGGAGTTTCTTGTCTGAAACACGGGCCTCTGCCAGCAGGAGCTGGTGTTGTGAATCTTTTAGCTTTTGCTGGAGTTTTGAAATCTTGGATTAAAATTGGACACAGATTAAACTTTCTGGATTTATAGGCCAGTATCTGAATCCAAGGGATTGAGATCCCTTTGATCCATCAGTATCTGGGTCATGGGAATGAAATATTTGCTTGCTTCTACTCAGAAGTACTTCTGTGTGTCTTTGTGTCAAAGTCTATTAAAAGTAAAACCTTTCCAACAGCCACCAGATTTTGGGTCAGACACTGCATCATCAATTAACAACAAACCCTTTTGCGCCTGATTTGATCCTGCACACTTCAAAACTGAATCCAACAATTCATGCAGCCTCACAATGCCATGGAAAACACAAACTTTCCCATTTAGCAGATAGCAAACAGCAGGAAATCTCCTCAGCAGGAATGTGATCAGGTCTCCCTGCACCTGCCAGCCCTACTACCAGTATTTTCAGAGATACTGAGCTTTAGAGACAGGAGCTGAGCCATCAGATTTGGCTTCTACTGTCTTGATTATGCTTCCACTAATAGCAGACATTTTTTCTAAAATACTTCGCCAAGTGATCTTAAAACAGACTAGCAAAATAGTCTTCAAGGAACCAGTTCATGAGCTGCTAGTGCTTGATTTTTCTGAACTACAGCTGCACAAACCTGCTAAAAACATACCTCCCGTTAACTTAGCTCACATTGATGAGTTACCTTTTTTTGTGCTTCGCATACTTTGGATTTCTCCTGTGCAAGTTTCTCTTGCAGGCTGCTCTGCAATTTATCAGCCTGGGAGCACTTCAGGAGCTCTTGTTCAAGTTCTTTGACCTTCTGCTGGCTTTTTTCCCACTGCGCTGAGAGAGAGGAGCATGTTTCATTTGTGTCTGAGAGTTTTGCCTGGGTTTGCTTCAGCTCAGCTTTGACCTGAGTTTCAAGAGAAGAAATCAAGTTTGCACTCAGCATGTATCATCTAAAACATCTTGATTAGGAAAGGGGCAACAGGATTACCAGAGAGTGAACAAGAATAAAAGAGAAATAGAGGGAGCAAGTACAATGTGTTTTATTTGGAGGTGGTGCAATTTCCATGGAGCTGAGGCAGAGAACGCTTGAGACCCCAGTTCTGTACAGTCAAATGCCAGTGAGGTCCAGTCTGTTGAAATCAGCACCTCAGACCTCCCACAGCTTGTAAAATTATGTGATGCTCATTCCAAGCACTTCTACCTGCACGTGGTTCCTACCTTGGTGCACTCCTGTTGGAGCAAGAGGTTTTGCTTTTGTAAGTCAACGTTCTTCTCCCTTTCGTATCTCAGCTCCCTCTCGGCTGAGCTGCACAAGTTCTGAACTCGACGCAAGTTCTGTCGCAGTTGCTGCATTTTTTCCTCCTGCTGCTGGAATCTCTCATTGGATAGAATCTGTGCAAACAGCAAAACGACAAAGGTTACATGGAAATTAATTTCAAGGAAAGATAAAGACTGGTAATTAAGAAAGGTAGGAGTACACCAGTAGCATTTAAGTGTATTTAAGTAGGAAGATAGGTAGAGCCAGGCAAGCATTTCTTCTGCCCCCACACTATATCCTGCTCCCTACCCTGTCCATCCCCTCAGAGAAGCCAATACGACTCTCGAGGTTGAGGGAGAAGATGCAATAACCTGGATGAGAGAATAAATCCCTATTAAAACCTGACCTGTCAAGGTGGTCACTGACAGTCTGTGAAGGCTTTCGGAAGGTAACTGAGCTCTTTGGTTCACCCACCTTCTTGCAAGTACCTTGTACACAGACTAAAAGCTCTTCCCACCTTTGGCGTATCAAAACCTTTTTTCCCAGCATCGCTTTTGGCCACCTGTAGATCTGCCCTCCGCTCTGCATCTTCACCCTGTGTTCTTGGGACCAGATGAAAGCCACTGAAGATCAAGCTTCCCTTCCCCAGACAAAATCCCAAGCTGGGAAGTCTTGAGCCAGCACTGCAGGATCTGGCAATGTCATTTGTCCTCAACACCAGTTAGGTTTGGTTTTTTTTTTTCCCCACCTGCTTCTATCAGGAGGCTTTTCAGCATTCCCTCTAAACCTTGTGTCTTGGTCTGCTCTGAAGGTACACGTTTGCTGCTTCTTGGTGTCAGCACAACTCTGATCCTCCCCCTTCCACTCCCTCTCCTGCCTACAGGCCACCCTGTCCTCCCTTCTCTTCCAAACTCTTGCATTTAATCCTTGCTCCTCCTCAGACTCCCCATCCTGGATCCCTTCATAATTTCTTCCCTTTTTGGCAGGGCTAGCTGCTCTTCCCTTTCTTTTTTAGATCACATGGTGAGAGAGGTGAACAAATTGCATTTAAAACGCAACTAAACATAGTGACAAAGAGGGGTCTTGCCGGCCAGTAGAGCAGTTGGAGAGCAGCAGCTGAGACACGGGCACGGGGCTGCAGCAGAACCCAGCTGTTTCAATGGAGTGCAGGAGCAGAAAATCCCAAGGAGGAGCAGGGAAGAAGAACAACTGCCTACAGCAAGAGCAAGGCTGTTGTGGGAATACCCAGGCAGCTCTATGTCTCACACTTCAACAAGGAGCTGAGAAAGAGCTCCAAAAAGGTTTAAAACAGCACTGGAGGACTGTGTAACTTTTTTCTTTCGTGTGCACTAAGGGGGTTGTTTAGGGTATCCAAACTCCCACTACATCCAAAAACACAACAGAAGGAGAAGATGACATTCACACTTTCCAAACATTTTCCCCAAGGAAATCACTCAGCCTCATCTCCCCACTGTGTGCTAACACCTACAGGACCAGCTTCCTGTCCACTTTAATTAGGTTTTGACACAAAATTAGTGAAAAAAAAAAAGTACAGTGCAGATAGCAAAGCTGCCCATACCTGTTGAACACTCCCATCTAAACTGCCTGCAGAGCTCTGCGACGTTAGAAACCTGTTCTCTCTGTGTGCCATGCCTTGATTTACCCTCAAAGTCTCCCTGAGCGTGCTGTCGCCCTGGTCCCGGGTAGTCAGGATATCTTGTTTTAGCTGGGCAATTTCTTCCAGTAACAACCGTTTTTCTTCGTTGCTCTCTTTCAGCTGCTTTTCTAGCTTCTCCCTCTTCTTGTTGCTTTCTAGTAATTGAGAACTCGAAGGAGAAATAGGAAAGGAGAGAGATAACTATACATATCCAAGGGAAACCACCCTCGGAAGGGTAAAAACTTGGGATATGAGAGTCCAGTGAAACACCCAAGGCAACGCTCAAGCATCTCAGGAGGCTCCAAAGGGGACTTAATCCTGGGTTTAAGCAGTTCTGGGCAAGGGTCAGTCTTCCCTGGACACTGACCCATGAAATAAAAAAGTGTCCAAAGGGTGAGCTCTCAGTCATTCATGAGTAGGTTATTAACTGCCAGCTAAGGAAACACTCACACAACACTCGCAGCACAGCAGCCCTCGCACAACGCCTCGCTGTGTGGAAGTACGGGCTCAGATCTCCCAGGCAAGCTGTCCAACTGATTTCAATCCAAACTATATGTCCTTATAAGCTAACCTACCTGTCTTATCCTAGTTTTACTTTATCTCAGTACCTGGTTATCCAGGTAACTGAGCTGACTGTAACTATAATGGATTTAACCCAAGCTTTTACTTACTAATGAGAGCCTGAGCATAGATGCTCCAACTCCAAATTTGTATTGATCTCCTGAAAAAAGGGAGTCAGAGGACCTGTAAGAGGTTTATTTACAACCCTGATGCTTGCTGACACCTTCCCTCCAAGGACAACTGAAATCCACAGCAGGATGTGTATCAGCAGCTGCTGGAAGCACTTAGCCCCCGGGAGCCCAGGCCCATGATGGGAGCTTTCTGCAACTGCATGAGTCTAAATAATGCCTCACCCCAAGAGAAGCAGCCTCTTTCCTAAGGACAGCGCTCATTTATGCCGTTCAGAATCTGGCACAGCTGCAGAAAAGGTTTACTCCTGACTGATCATGATGTCACTAAGGGAAATGCTTATTCACCAAAATCTCTACAGAGGGATGATTACCTGATAAGGAAGACACAAAGCTGCTGTGCCCATTTTTGCCAGAAACAGCACTATGGGGATTTATAAAAGACAAAATATTAGTCAGCAAAGATAAGGAGCAGAAAGTACCACAGGCTGTGTTAAGGTTTACCAGAGCACTTCTTGTTCATCCCTCAAGTTTTTGACCTGTTCTTCCAAAATTACTACTTTAGCCATCTGTTCTTCATATGTCTTTTCATCTGTACATAGATCTTCATGTTTCTGCTCGACTTTGTTAATCTGTTCTTTTTCTTGTAGGAGTTCAGAGACCTGTAAGGTCAGAAAACACCACAACTTTGATTTTCTTTGGTTTCATGGAAACCTTTTGAGTAGTATAAGGCAATCTGGGGACTCCATCAAGACATGGCTTCTGATTCTGCAGCTACAATGAAGAAGTCCTCTTTTCTGCACAGGACATAGCTGTGTGTAAACTACCATCACATCACATTTCTTTATTTGATTTCATTCTTCTGCTGCCCATCTGCAGTTCTCAGCACTTCATATCATGTGCTGTATCTCTTAAAAAAACTAACAACTCCTGGGAAAACAGGGAGAGTACAAGGTGGGTATTCAGCTGTCGCACATGGAGGGCATCCTCCATCCAAGTCAACCCAAAACAGCTTTCTGCAGATGGCTGCTCTCTGCTTTCAATGTCTCCTAAACCCTTAACACCAAGCAATGGCAGACCCAAAACTTGAGATGTGAAGAGAAGATACCAAGAAAATAAAAGGGGCAAGAAAGGAAGGCACAAGGAGTGCATACGGACACAGAAATGCCCAGACTGGCTCGGGACCAGAATCTGCCTGGTCTAATATCTCCTGCTAAGCAGAGGTGAACCAAAATCCTTCAAATTAAAATACTATTCGGCCCACTAAGCACTAGCAACTTTTTTGATTCCTAAAGCTTTTTAATCCATAGCTCTTCCTGACTGTATGCTAGTATAATATTTCAGTTCCAGGTGTTCTTATCTACACCAAGATGAATTTACAAACATTTGAGCAACGTACACCAACAGCTTCTGTCTGTGTCAGACACCAGAACAACAGGGATTTCTTTACACTCCTCACCTTTGTATCTAGCAAAGCACTATCTTTTTGTAGTGTCTCATGGGATACATTAATTAGATCCCTGCTTGCTGATGTTCTTTGGAGACTCAGGAAGCTATTACAATGGCTTGTAAGCTCTGATTTTGAGTCAGGCAACCCCTGGCGAGGAAACAACAGGAGTTAGTGGACGTAATACACCCCAAACTACAAGCTCAGAAAAAGCTTCTCCTCTCAAATGTCCGAAAACCTCTTGAAAACAAAGAGAGTTCCCAAAAAATGCAACGAGCTCTTCACATCATAGCGCATCATTAAAATTCACAAAACCAAAAATACTATCCAATTTACTCACTCATTCTAGGTGTTAGACATCCTGACAAACAAACGCTGAACCACCTCAAATCTTGACCTCCAGCGTGTAACTCCCAGGAGAACTCAATGATTTCATACCAAGCTAACTTCCAATACTTCGTTGGTAAATGATTCGTCCCCATACAGCTGCTCTATCAAAAGGGAATGAACCCATCTGATCCTTTGATTGGAAAATAGTCCTTTGCTTAGGCAAAACCACCAGGCCACCAGTGGCTGAATTACAACCAAGCTTACAGGGATGTAGGATTTTGATTAAAAGCTCCCTGGATCATGAGTAGATTGAACTGTTGGGATACCAAAGTTAAAGAGTGACGACTCCTGTTTTCCCCACCATCCCTCAAATCAGAGAATTCCTTTTCACGTGCATATTCACAGACTGACCTAGCCCCTTCCTAAACCACCATCAGCAAGGCTTGATCTGCATCCCGAGCTTTTACACTGTGGAGCTGTTGCTTAACAGCACTACAAAAGTTCTGTCCTCTAGATGCCACTGTTCCTCCAGTCAGACTCTGTGTATGTGCAGTTGTGCCAACAGTTCTGGACATTCATTGTTTTTTACTTACGTTCAATGAAATTATGTGACTCACAGCTGGTTTAAGGCCTCTCAGAGTGCTAAAATATGAGTTTTGTAACAGATGGAGCCCCCTCATCTGCCTGACCCAGGCCACACATCTGAAGCTCTCCTATATTTTTAGTCTCATTTTCAGCCCCTCTCCTGCCTACGCCAGCCCTTGTGCAATTGTGCTGTGACATGCTCTCTCTCTTCTATGGCTCAGCTGGAAGATGAGAGCACCAGCAACAATCCCAGCAGAGATAAACCCCCCAGAAGTCTATCCAGCAGTTAAATTCCTTCAACCAAAGCAGACTGAGGTCCCTGGGGCACGTAACAAAAAGCAGCGCTGGGATCCCAGCAAGCTGCTTGCATAGACTTCTCTGACTTTTACAACTTCTGACTTCTTAACATGCCATATTCTGGTTAAGAATACTATTGATATTAAAGAGGACCCACGTTAAACAGATTCAGAATTAGCCAGATGATCAACCTCAGAAAAGCAATCGCTGTTAACGGGTAACCGTGCTGTTGCTCTGCAGGAAGGTCTTGGCTCAAATCTACAAGCACGCTGCCATGTCGTGACATGGAGACACGAAGGCTCATGATCACAAGTAACTCTGCAGTAAATACCCAAGTCTGAAAACTTTCACTCTGTCCTCTAGAGAAGAGGGCTTTGGCTACAAAGTTGGAATTACTGTTTTGTTGTTAGATTCACTGAAAGGAAAAATAAGCTACAGTCAGAAACAGTTCTATTAAAGCAGATGGATTTAAAACCATCTGCCAAAGAAGCTTTGAAATGGGCTGGACTAGAGAAATGCATCAACAGAAGTCAACTTGGGGAGCAACTGGGGATGTTTTATGGAGTCACCCAAAGGCAAGTGTCTCCTGCAGGGAATCCCACTGCAGGAGCTCTACGTACCTGGCTGCCCAATACCTTCTTCTCAGCCTTCAGATCTTCTCGTAACAGTTCAAGCTCAGATGCAAGTTGCTTTCTCCATTCTCTCCGCTCTCCCAGATGACTTCCCAACTTTTCTATCGTTTCCTGACAGCTTTCCAACATCTAGAACAAGGAAAAATAAGAGTCACTTCTACAGCATCATTTATTCTAGCAAAAGAGAAACAAATTGAAGAAAATGTGTCTTCTAGAAAGAAGGATAGGAAAACTAGAAAAAGGGTTCCTGCACCTTATACTCAGGGCTGGCAGGACATCGCTGAAGGCCTGGAGCCTCTACCTGACCCAAGATGCTTGGGACCTTGGGAAGGCCCTCTTCCACATGTAATAAGTAATAAATTGACAGCAAAGCCAGCCCCAAACCAGCTGGGAAACGGCCTTTAAATGCACCTATTCAGGTTTCACTAAGCCCTAAGCAAGAATCAAGCACCTTTATACATGTAAACCCTTCACCCCTACCAGGGGGTCAACAAGCTCTTCAGCTTGCAGTGCTGAAGGCAAGACAATCTCATGAGAGAGGTGAGTTATCACAGAATCATTCAGGTTGGAAAAGACCTTTGGGATCATCCAGTCCAACCCTCAGCCCAACTCCACAAAGTTCTCCCCTACCCCACATCCCCCACAGCTCATCCAAACGGCCCTTAAACACCCCCAGGGATGGGGACTCCCCCCCTCCCTGGGCAGCCTGTTCCACTGTCCGATCAGTGGAGAACATACCAGCATGTCAGCTGCTTCCCACCAAAGACATCCATCTGTCTTGCACAAGCTGATGGGCTACAAATTCTCAGAAGATGGTGACAAAAAGCATTCACAGGAGATGCTCATTTATTATGTTTCTAAACAAAATGATCTCTTTCCCAAGGAAAACCTCTTACCTCTTGCATCTCTTGTGCTCCAGACGATGATTGCTCTTCCCCACTCATCTTAGTTTTGTTCTTCTGCACTTCAAGTAACTCTGTTTCTAAACTTGTGATCTTAACATAGAGAAACCACAAGTTAAAACCAAACCAGTACTCACAACTAGTACTAAATGCACAACTACTACTAAATTGCTCCTTGTGTTGCTATTAAAGAATAAGCCCCATGTTTGGAAACAAGGAGTAGGAGGGGATGTGGACAGCCGCCAGCGTGGGCTAGCTCCAGCTCATCTTTCATCCTGCAGCTTCAAAGGCTGAAGAAGCCATCCAAGGCCAAGTCAGAAAATGAAAGAACCCTGTTCCACAAAAGGGGAGAAACGACCCACACACAGAGTGAAAATTCAAGGCCTCCACAGCATGTGGGCCTTCTACATGCTCTCCCAACATGGAGGACCCCACGAGACCCTGATTTATACAACAGGCCAGCCTCCTGTCCCACGCTGTTGCAGTGCCCACTCCCCCACAGCTCACCTCATTCAAGCAGATGTTTGACCTGGTCACCCAGGACTTGTCCTGGTCCCTCCACTGCACAAAGGAGGTTTTATCTCCCCCCTGCAAGGCTCTGAGGACTCTTGACCTGCATCAGCAAAACACTGACCTCTGTGCTTCTCCCAGCAGGCAAGAGTTTGTCCAGACAAGTACTCACTCTACATTTGCACCATCTTCCCCTGAGGCATCTGCCCTTGTGAGGGATCTCACAGAATCATCTGGGTTGGAAAAAGCCCTTGAAGCTCCTCCAGTCCAACCATGAACCTCACCCTGACCGTTCCCAACTGCCCCAGATCCCTCAGCGCTGGCTCAGCCCGACTCTTCAACCCCTCCAGGGATCCCGGGGACTCCCCCCTGCCCTGGGCAGCCCATTCCAACGCCCAACAGCCCCTTCTGCACAGAAATCCTTCCTCAGAGCCAGCCTGACCCTGCCCTGGGCAGCTTGAGGCCATTCCCTCGGGGCCTGGCGCTGGCTCCTCGGCTCCAGAGACTCATCCCCCCTCTCTGCACCCTCCTGGCAGGGAGTTGCAGAGGGCCAGGAGGTCTCCCCTCAGCCTCCTCTTCTCCAGACTGAACCCCCCCAGTTCCCCCAGCCGCTCCCCAGCAGACCTGTGCTCCAGACCCTGCCCCAGCTCCGTTGCCCTTCTCTGGCCACGCTCGAGTCATTCAATGGCCTTTTTGGGGTGAGGGGCCCAAAACTGAACCCACTCAGCGAGGGGCGGCCTCACCAGTGCCGAGCCCAGGGCTCAGATCCCTTCCCTGTCCCTGCTGGCCACGATACTGCTGATGCACCATGGCTGTGCTTTTGTATAAATCAGGGTTTATTCAGCACTAAAATGTTTCTCGCTTTCTCACTGTAGAATAAATAGAATAAATGAAGTAGAATAAATACAACTCTCCACAAATCAAACAAGATGTGTTTCTAGTTTGGAGAAATCCTTTCTTTGTTCAGTGTGGTGTTAAACAGATCCCTGGGATTGCTGCTTCAGGGGATGCAGGGTGAATGCAGTGGGGAGCACTGAGTAGCTGAGGAGATGCAAGGCCTGGCGGCTGGCATGAGTTCAACAGCTGCTGTAGCTGAAAAAGAGACAGAAAAGAGGCACATGGGGCAGTGGGGGAGTGACGGGCAGATTGTGGGATGGAAGAGGAGGTGGGTTAAACCTCAGCTAAGTCCAGCGCCTGCTCAGATGGAGGGCTGCAGAGCTGCACCCTTCATCTCCAGGGGGCTTTTGGGTGTGTTGGAGGTCCCTGAGGGAAGGACTGCTCACAGGCAGGTGTGTCTGAGCCTGGAGAAAACAGCACTGCTGGGTGTTTGCCAGGCTGCCCCATGTGAGAAGGACTTGGAAGTCTTTTCTGATTTGGCACACTTACAAAAATCTTGGCTGATCAGGCCACTGACTCTGTACGAGGACGCCAGGATACAATGTGAGTATTGTTCTGCTGTTGGCACAGGACTTACATGCACAACTTCAATGCTTAAAAGTTAAAGTCTTGGAGGAAAAATAAGCAAAATGATCGAAATGTATAGCTGGGTATCCACTTCATAACCAAAGGTTGGCTGGGGGTAGGGAGGTGTATTTTGCCTTTGAGATGCCTTCCAGAACTCCAGAGTCTTGTTGAACCCCAAACTATCACCTAGTCTTGCAAGAGGAGGGGTGTTTATCACCCTCTAGCTTTTCTGAAAGAGGCCTGGGTGTTTCACTGCACCGATTTGCTTTTAACACCTAGGTTGGGTAGCATCATTTGTCTTAAAAACCAGCATCACATCTCTGTTAGAGATAGTTCCCTGCTGGGAGACTTAAGAGATACACCTTGTGCCTGAAGCCCCTCCGTGAAAGCAAAGTTTCTGAGCTTTGACATGCTGCTTTGTAACCACTTTAAACAGACTGGGATTGGCAAAGACTTGGCGCTTTGGCTTGCCCTGGGAAAGGAATGACAACTGATCTGTGAATAAGTGCAAAGAAAGGAGGGTGAGAAAGGCATAAGGCATCTTATGTGCTTCACCACAGGCTCATCTGTATGAGTGGAGCGATGGATGTTGCACGTATGAGCACAGTGTGTGCTGTGTGCAGAGGAAGATGGACTTCATCTGCAACAGACTTTTATCTGCTTCCAGTGTCCCTGCTCGCTTTGTGGCCTTGTTCAGTGAAAGCCCAGCTCGGGCAGCTGGGGAGGCCAGTTTGCTGCTTTTAGAAATCAGAAAACCAGCACAAACTTTCTTCAGAGAGTAAGGAGATTAAAGGAAAGGCTGCTGAGTGCTGTGCTGGCAGGAGGCAGAGCAGAGAGGCTGTGAGTGCTGAGACTGGATTTTGCAAAAGGGTCTGCAGGAACCACGATGGGGAGGAGAAGCTGGATTGCTCCTGACCCCCTTAAGGCCTTTAAAATTGTTCCCGTGAGATTGGTGTTGGCTGCCCCTCGATGAGTTCAGTTTTGGGCCCCTCACCCCAAAAAGGCCATTGAATGACTCCAGCGTGTCCAGAGAAGGGCAACGGAGCTGGGGCAGGGTCTGGAGCACAGGTCTGCTGGGGAGCGGCTGGGGGAACTGGGGGGGTTCAGTCTGGAGAAGAGGAGGCTGAGGGGAGACCTCCTGGCCCTCTGCAACTCCCTGCCAGGAGGGGGCAGAGAGGGGGGATGAGTCTCTGGAGCCAAGGAACAAGTGTATGGACATGTGTGAGCACTGCTCGCTCCTGACTGAAAACCCTTCCTCCTCACCTCAGAAATCCAAGGTCCTCAAGGGACACTACACACTGGTCCTGCTGCCCAGCAATCCAGGACCACTGCAGAGAGCATCCTAACCACAGACAGAAGGGAGAGGGTGACTCAGCCCAGGGAAGAGAAGAGCTTTGGGGCAGGCAGCAGGACTCCAGCCAAAGGAAAGACCTCCTCAGCCAGCCTTTTTGGGCTGAAGCCCACCTACCCATCTAGCCAGACCAACTTCTGGCTTCCTCTCTTCTCTCTGGCTATAAATTCTTCAGCTGCCCTGTCTGTAAGGGGTCACATGCCCTGGTAGTAATGCTGCACAAACGCTGCAAATGGTATTTTCCCCAGGGGCAAGCAGTGACAAACCAGTCCCCTAAGTGCAGGTGCTCCTCACAGAGCAATCTGCAGAGGAATCGAGAGTCCATCCAGTAATTCGTGGCTAAAGACCACATCAACAAAGGCAGCATCAGGCTGAGAAGCCTCAGCAATAACTTAATCCTTGCTTAAATCGTGGATGGAGATGGCTCTGAAGGTCTCATAAGGAGATCTCTAATATTGCCACGGTTCTGGTAAACCAGATAATCAACATGGTGCTTTGTGTCTGCCAGTTCCCAGAGATTCCCTGATTGTCACATACAAATAAGTGGAAACAACAAAGACTTTCCATCAACCTCCTAAAGTGAAAGGATGATCTGAGTGGTCTTGTCCTTTAAGAGGAAAAGATCCAGATTGCCCCGGGCTGAGGGTGCCCAAGATCAAGTAGGACACAAGTTAGGAAGAAACTGGTGAGGTCACATCTTGATCAAGATTGAGCAGAGCTTCTCCAGATGAATTAGCTCATTGCAGCTCTTCAAAAAAAAGTGTCCAGCCATGCCTGCCCCATTCAACAGCAGATGCTGCAGCAAGAGATAACTGGTGATGAGAGAAACTCACTGTCCCCTCCGATTTGTTATTTTCAGCAGGGATGTCCCCAGGCAGTCTGGATCCTGGCCCCACACACCCAGAAGTGCCTCAGTGTTTGCCTCATGGGCTGGCAGGTCTCCAAGATGCCGTGCTTGGGGAAAAGCCAAAAGCACAATCTTTGGCCACCAGCATGCTTAACTAGTGACTTTTCCTGGGATCATGGAGCATCAGTGTCCCACACTGACCATTTTAACCTGTTGGACAGGTCTTGAGAGAGGTAAGGGATTCAAGTCAAAGTCTAGACTTCTGTCATGGCTGCCAGGTTAAGGGACAACCCCTGGGCTTCAGGAAAACCTCTTGCCTCTCTTCTGAGCCTCAAGAGGACTTGGGGATTCCTGGAACTTGCTCTTCAGCGGGAACCACAGGCATAAGCAACAACCACACAACATGAAAAAGCAGTTCCTGCAGGAGACCAACACTGAAGTCCATCAGGAGCACTGATGCCATCTAGAACGCTTCTCAGGGGAAATCAGAGATTCTAAGCTATAAAAGCTTCAGAAGAAATAACTCCAGAGAAAAGACGTAACTTGAATTTGAAACAAAAAGGCTTTGCTTCAGTTCAACCAAGAAACTGAAGGGTGCAGAGCCCACACGTACAGAAAGGGAAGGGAGCATCGCCTGACCTCGCTCCTGGGGATGCAGGAGGTCATTAGCCAGTTAACTGTTTGCCCAAGCACCAGGGAGGGGGAACAGGAGCTGCAAAAGACAATGCTGCTGTGACACCGGGGGAATCTGCACCTCTAAGCAAGCATCATTTACTCACTGCTGGAATTTTCCCCTTCTTTCCCGAAACCGGCAGATTTTGCTAGTTGCATTTCTTGTCAAACTAAACAAAGCAGCATGCAGGTTTAGGTCAAACATCATTTTATTTTACTAATCAATATGCAGAGAGAAAAGTAGCTAGAATTCAACAAAACCACACCGTATTTCTTCCATTCCTTACTTACTTTCCGGTGAAGTCCCTCCACCTCACTCTCAAACTGGTCCTTCTCCTGCTTGGTTTGGAGCTGTGTCTCTCCCAGAATTGATTCCAGCTCTTCATTGCGCTCAACCAAATCCTCGTGTTCCTGCTCCAGTTTTTGCAGCCTGTGAAGAAGCTGCAAATTGTGGCCCTCGATGTTTTCAATCACCTCTCGGCACCTACACACCAGAGACCAACATCACCCAGGCTGCAACTGCTACATAAACGTATCAACACACACCCAAACTGCTTACTGCTGGCAAGAAAAAGCCAGTGTGTTTGTGAAATACTTGTCCTGCTAATTTCACATCTCACATCCAGCATGACCTGTGCCTGCTCTTATTTAGGTGATGGTTTAGTGATTAATTAGTGGTAACAGGCTCTATCCAAGTAACAATGGAGTTCTGGGGAGAAAACCAGTCAGGCACAAGGATTCTAACAGCAGAGAGGCAATGGCAAACTTAGCTGCTTGAGGTGGGGGAACAGGCTTGGGCATTTGAAGGGAAAAAAGAGTCAGAGGGATGGGATCAGATCCCCTTTCCTCCATAAACCTGCTAGAAGAGACAAGGCACTTTCCTGAGCAGGCCACAGGAGAACAAAGCTTTGACTTCCCTTAAAAATCCCGGTTTACACATTTAAGTTTGAAAGCCAAGTATTTTGGTACACCCCTGGACAGCAACCAAATCCAGAGGAATCTTCCCAGCAGCAAAACAGTTTCAAAACCAACACTTTTGTCTGCAGAGAACCAGAAAAGCCCAACCCTATTCTCTTGGGAAAGCAACAAACTGGAGAAAGTTGTCAGGAAACAGCCCACATTCTTGATACCAAGGGCTGCAGACCCACTCAGGACAGCATTACCCTCAAACCTTATGATCTGGGAGCAGAGGAACAAAGTTAGTATCAAAGAGTCATCTAAAGAATCCAATACTTAAATCCATTCTGCAAGACAGAATACCAGCAACCAGAGCACCAGACAAGACAGTGAAAATAAAACAAATGAAGGATTTCTACACTGCTCACCTTTTATGAAGCATTTCACTACCCTGATATCTGTCTTCTTGATCGGAGCCAGCTTTGCCCGAAACACAGACTCCTTCAATACTCCCTTCATCCTTTGTGCCCTGCGTCTCAAGAGAAAATGAAAAGTTAGCACATAATGATGACTGAAATCTTAGCACAACGTGATTCCAAAGCTACCAGAGTCTCTCGTAAACAAACAAAACAACCAGAAAACATGAGCTACATCGGCTACTCCACCTGCATTAGATAATCCACCACCCACAGGAGCAAAACTCCCCCCATGACCTATAATAATACGAAGGCACTAGTGGGTATTAGATTACACTAACAGACATACTCTACATATTAGTGTATTCACAGAAACATCTCAGTTGGAAAAGACCTTGAAGATCACCTAGTCCAACCATCAACCTCGCACTGACAGTTCTCAGCTACACCATATTCATCACGCCCAGCATAAACCCCACGTCACACCTGCACAGGAAGCACACGCGTACGTAGAAAGGAAAAGATAAGCATTTCTGCACCACAAGCTGTGTGTCTTTATTTATGGCAGAGGGCTGGAATTCAGAGTGGGGATTTTTGCTCAGTTTGCTTTCTAGAATGGTAAACAAAAAGCCCTTGAAAATACCCGCAGTGAGGACGCTGCGACTTCTTCAGTCTCAGCTGGTGCAGGCAAGGGAAGTCCTTGCTGCTCGCTCTTCTGATACTCACAGATCTCCTCCTTGAGCTGTTCAACCTTCAAAAGGAAAACACTTTTATTTTTGGTGAATGTTCATCTTCCTGTCTTAGAGAATTGATATTCCTTTCAAATTTGCTGTAGATAAACTGCAAATTTATTAATATGAACCACTCAGCTTGAGCTCACGTGGCTGCTCCAGCTGGGTGGCCTCAGACTCACAGAATCATTCAGGTTGGAAAAGACCCTCAGGATCGAGTCCAACCCTCAGCCTGACTCTACAAAGTTCTCCCCTACCCCACATCCCCCCACAGCTCATCCCAACGGCCCTTAAACACCCCCAGGGATGGGGACTCCCCCCTCCCTGGGCAGCCTGTTCCACTCTCTGACCACTCTTGCTGGGAAACATTTTTCCCTCATGTCCAGTCTGAGCCTCCCCTGTTGCAGTTTAAAGCCGTTCCCTCTTGTTCTGTCACTAATTCCCTGTGGGAAGAGACTCCTGAGAGAGGTAAAAAGCGGTAAAAGGGGTAAGCAATTTTTCTTCATTTATTTCAATTACTGGTTATACACATGCTGTATATCCCTTTTTCTGAACAGAATTGAGTGCAGAGGTGTAGACAGATTACCACCACTATTTCTGAGGCCACCCTTTAGTCTTTGCTGTTACTGGTAGGATCAATATAATATTATTTTCAGCAGGTAACAGTTCACACAGTCACTTGCACACTCACTCTTGGCTACCTGAGCAATAGCTGCGAGGCCAACCCCAGCCACTTGCTCGGCAGCACAGGGTTGTCCTGCGGTGGCTTCTGAATGGGTGTTCCCAAGTCCTGCAGACAGTGCTCCCCCCGTCAGATGCAGATCTAATCCTGTGCTCTTCAAGTGTGCCCAGCAGCACACATTTGCCACCTGCCCCTCACGCAGTCGATGCCAGGGACCTTGCACAAGTTCAGTGGACCACTGGTGTCCCAGGTTCACCATTTTTTGCAGATTTTACAGCACTGTTAGTCTCTGGAGCTATCAGCCCTTGCAGAGGTTTCACACCCCAACTTCTCAGCCTTCATTTCTCCTTTCTTCAGCCTCCACCCACACCCAGAAGCACCTGCAGAGCCCACTCACACAGACTCACACCACACAGACACCGGGTCCTGCACCCAGGGGAGCGCAGGGCAGGGATGAGGCCGGTCTCCCCCAGGGCACCCACCCAGAGCCAAGTGGCCAGCCCGTCCCCCCTCACTGGCAGGAAAAGAGACTTCAGGATGCAGAACTTCTGTGGCTCATAATAAAGTACACTTTCAGCTTCTACAAATAAAAATCATGGGTTTCTAACTTCTGTGCCAACAGTCAAACCTCATTCCTAAAGAATAAAGGTTTTTAGCTTAACAACATCATTGGCTGGAAGTGATCTCAGTCTGGCTACCTTTCTTTTCTGTACAGAGAAAAAAAAATACCTTACATGTCTCTCTATTTTTGTGTATATATATTTCTTTTTTTTATATATTTAAAAATAAAATATATACATACAGGTGTATGTATACATAGTGACTGAAAGAAGTCATGTCCTAAAGCAAAGAAAATGTTATTTGCAGTAAAAAAATAAGTTAACCAAGGAATGCAAACAAAATTACACAGTATTTTTTTGTAGACCCAGAAACAGACTGTCCTGTAAATAAACACAAGGTTTGAGATTATAAACATGCTTAGGTGCTGTGCTAAGGAAGAGCCAGCAACTTTTTAAAATGCAAGGAACAGAACTACATACCAAAACTTTTAAATCCTCAAATGTGAATAAATTATATTCAAAAATGTAAGTCTTCAATATTATTGTAAGGAGATGGACATGATATTCTCAGAGATACTTATATTAAGTTAAAAATACTCATTTTAATCCAAGAGACCCACAAGACAGCTGCTGGGATGGCAGAAGTAATTACCGACTGCTGGCAACCAATCGAAGTCTGCTCAAGGACTGACACAAAGAGTTTGAGAGTTAAGAACAGAAAGAGATTTTCTGCCAAACGACACATTTTAAAGGGAAACGGACTGTTACATTCATTCACTATTGACCATCTCAGTAAGAAACTATCTTGTTGATAAAGACTATAGAATCCAAAATTTATTACAACAAATATTTAACTAACAGTAATGCATTTAATAGTAATGTAAGTAATTCCCTTGAAGCTCACACAAAATGAAAAGGACTAAGTTTATCTTCTACTGAGCAAATCAACATAGCCACATTAAAAAGCCGAAGATGCTGAGAGGTATCAAAACATGAACATAAATTTTAAATAGTTTTTTAAATAGCTAGTACTGGGTTTTAGACTAAACTTACTTGCTGTCTTTAATAACAGTCCCCAAGAAAAGGTAGGCATGTAGCTTCCTGTGTTTACCTACTTGATTTTGTGCAAACATTGGCTAGTAACAGAAAGCATGAAGCTGATCCCGTACACTGGGCACAGGAAAACACGTATCTCAGGGCCCTACACCCCATTCTCACTTGGAGCATGCACAGCCCCTCCATGCTCAGTGAAGCATCAAACTCGTCCTGCACCAAAGGATGCTACAAGAGCTGAATTTTTTTCAGGGCTGCAGTAACAGCAGCTTCTTTAAAACACTCTTTGCATATTTATTCTGCCTGTTTCACAAAGTTTATTACTCCATGAGCCATGAAACATCAGAAGCACAGCTCTGGAAAGACTTGCTATAAAAAAGTGAGGGAGAAGAGAGAGGCAGGATGGGTTAAGGAGTAGGGCTGAGGGTCAGGAGCCAGCCCAGGATTGTGGGACATGCAGAGGCTCAGTTGAACATGAGCCAGCAGTGTGCCCGGGTGGCCAAGAAAGCCAACGGCATCCTGGCTTGTATCAGCAATAGTGTGACCAGCAGAAGCAGGGAGGTGACAGTCCCCCTGTGCTCTGCACTGGTGAGGCCACACCTGGAGGGTTGTGTCCAGGTTTGGGCACCTCAATCCCAGAGAGATCTCGAGGGGCTGGAGCGAGGGCAGAGGAGGGCAACGAGGCTGGGGAAGGGCTGGAGAATCAATCCTGTGAGGAGCCAGGGAAGGAGCTGGGAGTGTTCAGTGTGAGGAGGAGGAGGCTGAGGGGAGCCCTCATCCCTCTCTGCAGCTCCTGACAGGACATTGCAGAGAGGCTGGGGCTGGGCTCTGCCCACAGGGAATTAGTGACAGAACAAGAGGGAACGGCTTGAAACTGTGACAGGGGAGGCTCAGACTGGGCATGAGGAAAAATGTTTCCCATTGAGAGTGGAACAGGCTGCCCAGGGAGGGGGGAGTCCCCATCCCTGGGTGTGTTTAAGGGCCGTTTGGATGAGCTGTGGGGGATGTGGGGTAGGGAGAACTTTATAGAGTCGGGCTGAGGGTTGGACTCAATGATCCCAAGGGGCTTTTCCAACCTGAATGATTCTGTCTTTCTGTGAGGCTCATGGTGCTGTGGCAGAGCAGGAGATCCAGCAGCCGCAGGTGGGCACTCACCAGATCAAGGAACGCTTTTCGTTCCAAGTCGAGCGTTTGGACCCGTGCTCGCAGCGTCAGAATTTCCTTGTCCAGCCTGCTGTTGTGCTCCATGGCTTTCTGCAGCTCAGTCCTGTCTGTACAGAACAGAAAAAAATGGTCAGCAACACCAGTTTGGCCCTTGACCAAGCTCGAGGGGGGCTATCACAAGGAAGATTTCTGGAATTGCCTTGCCCTTACACACAGGCATGTGAGTGCAAGAGCCCAGAGGAGCTCCCCGCACATACAGGAACACGCTCTCTTTCCCCCATCACAGAGTTTTATCTTTCTGGAGATACAGGTTCAACAGCAGTGCTACATTTATTATAGGAGTCTCTCAAGCTATTCCAGGGATTCAGTTCACCTCCAGATCATGGAAAATGCCTCACCTCAGATATTTAGGCATGGGCTTCACACCCAACTACAGCAAGCTTTGAAAAACCCAGACAGCCATATTGCTTATTTTTATCATAAAACCCATCATTTGCTACAAGCAGAAACACAATCACAGTTAATGTATCAGTGCTGTGCTAGCATTAATATTTACGAAGTGGCCAGTATAGTAAAAATTATGGTTGCATACCAACCCTTCCAGTCTGAATCAATAAACCTGTGCAACCATCACACCAGTTAAAGCAGAGTATCTGGTATTTCAAGTGTAAGAAACAGGGAAAGATGTCTGTCTTAGGAGCACACTGTCAGAAACGTGTCTGGGAATACACCAGCATCCTACTAAAGCCAGTGAGAAGACAGTTTTCCTTACAGAAGAGGTGAACAAAGATTCTTCCCCTTCCAGTTGAACGCTGGACACAGGAAATTTCAGCTTAAATTTGACTTTTATTCAGACAAAAATAAAAATATATCTTCTTTCTTGGTCCCAAGCAGGGAAAAAAAAAAAGCAAACCACCACCAGCCTAAACCCCTGTTTCAAAGGATTTTGATATTGCATTTTCAGGTTTGTAATCTAAAATAAAAGGCAAGGAACACCCTCTACCAAAGTGTTCATTTTGCTGAAAAGCCCATTTACCACTACAGAAAGCCGGGACAAAATTCTGGATCTTCTCTGCTTGTAAGCAGCATGACTTACCACTCTCTCTCCACTCGTCCTCCCCTTCCTCGCGGCGCTCAGGCACTGACCACGATGCTGATTCTACAAGGATAATAAAGAGGCAGTTTTGCTGTGGCAGATCATTTGTATGCTTCTGAACAATGAACTTGGCAACATTTTTAATGCACTTTATCAAACACAGAGTTGAAGGAAAACTCAAGGAAAAAAAAAAAAGGCAGCAGAGAGCTAAACACACAATTTAAAATCTCTAATCACCAAAAACCCAATAACTGGGCTACAAACTGGCCAGGAGCAATCCTGGATTTTTCCCTTCAATCTTCAATGCAAGCAAGCAGCTGCAAATTATCATTGGACCAAAATACACTGTTTAAGTGGAGTTTTACTAAAGATCAGAGATTTCATTTTAGGTTTGTATTACAAAATCAATTTATTTACAGAGCAGCTGGCTCTGAAGTGCATCAGGAGGAAAAGGCATGCAGACATCCATCATCAGGAAAGCCACTAAGGTGCTGTAACACTAATTTTGCATACTAATACAGCATAATAAACCACACAGACATAACAAGCATTAAACCCTTACTCACAGTTTGGAAAGCCTTATATTCATTCGATACTTAAGAAGATTATAAAACACAGATTCCCCCACGCAGTCTACGATCCACTGAGAGGAGTCGCACGCTGCAGCCCGTCCGTGATCTGGAGGAGCAGTACGGTTTGGAGGCTGCAACACCACGCTCACTCCATCCCCAGGACTCACGTGTATCAATCAATACACAAAGCAGACGCCTGTGGAGTGCTCATTTCCCTGTCTTTGATTAAAAGGCTGCAAACGATGGGTTTGGAGGCTGGCTAGAAGGTTTAGATAGGCCTGAGCATTGTGTGTGAGCTGCAAGGTGAGCATCAGGACCTGTGATTCACACATAAAACCCTACCCAGGTGGTACCAGTCTCCTTAAGTTGGTCCCTGCAAAGGCACATGGAGCAGGAATGTGTTATCACATTTTGCTGTTCTCCACTGAAATTCTGCACCATGGTTTTTGGAACAATGTAAGTAACCCAGGGAAAATGCATCCCAAAACCAGTGTTTTGCTTGGAAAAATCTCCTTAGCAGGTAGCAATGAAACATCTGGCTTTAGCAACCACTCCAATAGGAGCTTTATCAAATAGTTTGATTTCCCTCCAGAAAACTGTTTATTTTTACAGTCAGTATTTTTATAAAAATATAATACTTAAGGGTTGGTCAACAACAATTCTTTTAATAAGGAGGTTAAGCAAATATTAGCAGTGAGGAGAATCTAACCAGCCATTCAAGGCTGCTGCTAAGCTGAGGTTATGAGCACCAGCTAACAGCTCCTAAGGAGACAGCACCCCAAACACAGCAGCTGAAGACCTAGTGAGGAGTGCTCCAGATGGGTTAACACTGGGTACTCAGCTACTCTGCTTCTGGACCAAGTCATCATTTCCTCTCCATCCCCTCCCAAGGCATGAATTTCTTCTCTCTGTATATGAGCCAGGGCGAGGAAGCCAGTCAGGAACCTGCTGCTGTAATCACAGGTCAGATAGCCCCATGTCTCAGCTGTCCCCACTCAGAATGAATTGATTTGTGACTGTTAATGACTGCGTTCCCATCTCCTAGGTACCAGGCTAATATCTGACAGATTTTTCCATGTGACAAACAGAGAGGATGCAGGACAGCCCGCCTCCAATTCCTGGGTGAGAAGTCCAAGGCTTACACTAACCAGGGTGGGCTAAATGCAGGCCAGTAATCAGAAGCAGCACGCAGTCACAAAAGAAGCCCTTACGGATTTTGTTCTGCTCCTTTCTTTGTACGTTCAGCTCATCTGTCAACCTCTGGATCTCTTCCTGGGCCGCCAGCAGCCTTTGTGTGGCCTCATCCAGCTCTTGTTCAGTTTGTGCACGTGATGCTTGTTCCCTCTCCAGCTCTTCTCTGTAGAACTGAAGCACAAGGGCTAATGCTCCAACAGGAATGAGATAACCCTCCCTGTGATGCGATCACAAGGCAGGTCCCCCCTCTGCACCACTCCTGGGCTCTCAGAACAGGGTGGAAACACAGGCAGAAACCAGGTGAGGAGCCTGGGAAAGCCACTGCAGAGGCAGGAGACAGACACGCAGTGGATAACCATCTTCACCTTGGGCACATGTTAGAACACAGCTGTTGAACAGCACAGCATGGCTGTTTCCCTACACAAGGCTCTGGTTTTCCCTCCCTAACACAATGCCATTAATGAAGATACATTTTCAAATACATAATGTGTGAGATGTCCCAAGCAGAGGACTCCACCACACCCCATGAGAGTTTGTTCCAAGGACAAGCCAATTCTGCACGTTTGTGGTGCCATGGCTGTTGTGGGAGCTAGTTCCTAGCCAGCCTGTCCTCCTCCTCCTCCAGTCTGCACCTGATCCTAGAATGAAGGAGAAAGACATTGCTCCCGCTGACTTGTGATGCTGCAGAAAAGTCATTTCAGCTGATATAAAAAGAGCTATTTCACACCCCCTTGACTTTGGTCCACTCATCTCCAATATCATTTCTTTAACTTATCATTAAAGGCTGGTGAGTGCTTACAAGCCAGCCCTGGCCCAGAGCTGGTGAGATGTTCACGCTGGCTCTCAGCAGAAGCAATTAACTCGCGCATAGCACCAGGCTGATGCGGCTGCATAGCCACAGCTCAGAGCTCACCTGCATCGCCATCAGCTAAAAACAGTAAAAAAACCTCACAGTGTGCTCAAGAACAGACCCACTGCTTGAAATCTCAACTGTGTACCGTGTCATCAGCAAGAAAACATGCAAATGTGTTACCTTATTCTGTGCCTCTCCAGTAAGCTGCATGGATTCATGGTGTTGCTGTTCATCTTCTAATGTCTGATGAATGTGATCAAACTCATCCTTGCACAGAAAGAGATATTAATAAATCACCACCAAAAAGCATGCTGCCACATACCCCTCGACACCAGTGTGTAGGATTTTCACTTTCAACCTATCTTGATTAGAAGGGGTTTGGTAATCATACCTTGTATTTGAAGAGAACGTTTCAACCAGAGTTATCCCAAATCCTTGTGAAAATCCCACAGTTGTCTCAGCTAGGACTGGGAACTCTATGGGTTTGCTACTTCTTTTTAAAAAACCTGTGATCTCCTTGGCATCTTCCTTTTAGAGCCTGTGGGCTCAGCTTTGCCCAAAGAAATGCTTGACTCGCTTTACCACAGTAACATGTTACTTCCCCATGTCCCCCTCTTTTGAGCCACTATCAAGTTAACAGATTTCTGCTCCCCTCCAGCCTGCACACACAAACCAGCATCAAGGATTTGCTAATGCTCAGGAGCTTGGTTGTCATTAATATTTTGCACTTCAGTTCTAGGGGTGAGAGTGTTCGTACATCCACGCCTTCTACCAGAACACAGACAGCATTTCCCCATGTATCTATTAGAGATGACTACACAAAGATGCACATTTGTCCCCTGGCTTTTTGGATTAGTGAGGACACATCAGAAAACAAATCAATTATGCTTCAGCAGTCTAGCTAAAAGCTGCACTTATTTCTGTAACAGAAAGTGCTTGGACCTTCAGTTTAAGAGTGAAACAAGCACGTTACAGGTCATTTGAGAATAAGAAAGGCTACATGTCCCAGTAAACAGAGCAACAAGAGCAATTAACCTATTAACCTGTAACACTGCTGTAACTCTAATGATTCTGTAAAACAAGTGTGATGCTACCCCAAACAATGGAGTGCTTAATCAACAGTTTCTAGTTCACAGACAGCAATGACATCATCACTGGGGGAGAATTAACAGTCCGGTTTAGAGAAACTTCTTCCTGGAAAATAGCTCTCCAACGTATCTTTCATCTGGTTTTAAAAACACAGAAATAAAGGTGCTGAGTATAAGAATTGCAGAGAAGCTGTGTTTGATTAGAAACAAGGACCATTAAGCTTATAATGTGTTTTGATCATGCGAGAATACATTTTCCTTTCTTAAGCCTCATTCCTCTAAACAGCTGCAGGAAAAGTGGGTACGAGTCAAGTATTTACAGGCCTGTCTACCTACCAGGGGACTCTGGCACCACGAAGCAGGAGGAATTCACACACGGGCAGCCAACATTATTTCCACATACAAGATTTTGCCTTGGCTCTGTCCTTCACCCAGCCCAGTTGCAACAACACTCCCTCCATCTTTACCCAGTAGTCAAGTCTTGTTACAGAAACATGTTAATTACAGGATTATTAGCAAGAATGGTCCTGAGAGGGGACTGCTAGGAGTCAGCTGCCTCCTCAGCAGGACAAGCTCCGTGCAAGGTGTGTATTCGACACCAGACCTGCAGGCAGCTGCATCCTTCATCTGCCCTGGCCCTACACTTCCCTTTCTCAGCCACTGAAGGAAAAGGAAATCCAATCGCACCCGGCAAACGCTCAGCAGCAGATGTAGTTTAACTGGCATTTCATTGGAAGGTCACAGCTCTGCTTCCCCCTTGTAAGTAGAGTGGGGTTTCCATCATGATGCTTCATAGGAAAAAATGGTGTGTTTGCAGCAAACATTTTTATCAAGTGACAGGCATTCACAAGGAGACTATTTAGGATTTGCAGAGGCATCTTCTATCCAAGAGCAGGAGACAGCACATCAGAGAAGTTTTTCTGCCTCGCTGCAAACAGATTCTTTGATTCCAAGGTGAATATTTTCATCTGAAGGTGAATCCTGAATGACACCCAACCCTACAGCAGTTAGGCAGACTTGGGCTCTCCAGCCAGGAAGGGAAACTCTTGAGGTCAGTAAAATCCCAAGTGGCTCAAAAAAGAGAGATAAAAAAGCAAATGTTCACTGCCTCAATGCAAGAGCTGAAGAATATCAATTGAAGCCAGAAGATGGTAGGTTAAAGCAAAGGAATTTGATGTGACAGTAGCTGGACTGTGAAAGTCCTTGCTATAAGATACTGGGAACATTAAGAAAACTGTACTGGTTTAACAAGCAACTAAATTAATGTAAAAGAAAAATTAATCAAGGACTACTAGACACAACAATAGCACCTCTGGTTCAGCCACTGCGTGCCACTGGAGGCAAGGGGAGCATTTGTGATGAACTATCACGACATACTTGCCCCATGTGCTGAGGTTTTGCATTTGGCAAAAATGTAAAATGGTCAGATGGTACAATGCAGCCCAAACCAAGCTGAGCTTCACAGCGAGTCTGGGTCTGCCGAGCCTCCCCCCTTCAGTAAGCTCAACCAAAAAAGGCCAAGAAGCTTTTCAACACCAAATCAGTTTTATCCAAATGAAAAACGAGAAACTTAAAACTGTGGAAAGTGCACGGTAGCGACAGAAGATGAGACAGGTCTGTCTGCAAGTCTTCCACTTGCTTGTGCCCTAGCCAACGCCAAACTGGAGGTCATCAAGCCCTTGCAGTCCCCTCTGTCCCCAAAAGGGCCTTACTGTGAATTGAGGTGCTGGAGCGAGGGCAGAGGAGGGCAACGAGGCTGGGGAAGGGCTGGAGAATCAATCCTGTGAGGAGCCAGGGAAGGAGCTGGGAGTGTTCAGTGTGAGGAGGAGGAGGCTGAGGGGAGCCCTCATCCCTCTCTGCAGCTCCTGACAGGACATTGCAGAGAGGCTGGGGCTGGGCTCTGCCCACAGGGAATTAGTGACAGAACAAGAGGGAACGGCTTGAAACTGTGACAGGGGAGGGTCAGACTGGGCATGAGGAAAAAATGTTTCCCAGAAAGAGTGGTCAGAGAGTGGAACAGGCTGCCCAGGGAGGGGGGGAGTCCCCATCCCTGGGTGTGTTTAAGGGCCGTTTGAATGAGCTGTGGGGGATGTGGGGTAGGGGAGAACTTTGCAGAGTTGGGCTGAGGGTTGGACTCGATGATCTCAAGGGGCTTTTCCAACCTGAATGATTCTGTGATTCCTGGCTGGCGGCTGCACTTTGCAGGGGCTGCAGCTCCTGGCCCTCTTGTGTCCCTCCTGCAGCCTGGGGCCTTCTCCCCTAAGCTCAGCCACTGGGTCCCCCAGGCAGGAACAACCCCTCTCCCTCCAGAGGAGCAACCTGGCCTGGCCACTGCTGAACTGTCAGAAGGAGATTGGGAAAAATAAGAAAAAAAAAAAAAACTTAACACTGTCTCACAAATACTGCAGGGCTAAACAGGCTCTAGATCTGGCCCAATGCAGCAATTTTTGTGCTCCTGTACGCCCAACAGCCATTGCTGTCAGAATAAGTTATGGATGAGGCCAGCAAGCACAGCAGTGCAGGAGAAGCAGCTACAAGAGCCAGCAGGTCCTGGGCTCCAGTTCCGTGGAACAGCCATATTCAGGAGCAGGTGGAAATCAGTGGCCTTGGTGAAAGGGAGATCTCCCTAACTGAGGTGATCAGTCACAAACCATCTCTCTCCAACATGCAGTAGCTGCTGCTCCTCCACCATTTGTCAGCCGCCTTCATCTTGACCTCAGAAAGCAACAAATCAAGGCATAGATGGTCTTCTCCAACCTGCCAATCATCAAGCCATGCTGTGGAATTTATTTACTGAACTCAGTTTGCAAGCAGAGGCTTGCTTAACTTCTATCCTCTAGCTCAGCAGTTAGAAGACAAGGGAATTTTAAGCTCACCCTTAAGTACAGGGAAAGTTTTGTCTTAAATTAATGGTTTTCAGGGGAACTCAGTCACCCAAAATTAAGCACTGGATCATCAGGAAATATGGATTAACAGAAAGTCATTATTACTCAGTGAAGATCCTCAGACTAACTATGGCACAAACTCTTCAACATTCTGTTAAAATTAATTCTACTCACTATCCCTATGCAAGATGTGGGAGCAAATCAACTGTAAACATACAAGTGTGAAAATTAACACAGAAATCAACTTCAGCATTAGGAATCCACAGCATCCTCATAGATAGGAGAAATGTTACTTTAAAAAAAAGATCTCCAAAAGATCCTTTTCCCCAGCAGGCATTCAGTCAGCCTGAGCAGCTAAAGCAGGAGGTACCTGAAGCTGTGCTGCACGCAGCCTGTCCGTGTAGCTGGGTGAATTCAACTTCTGATCTGCCATCTCCAGTTTCTCCAGCAGCGCTGTTCTTTCTACCAGCAAATAAGCAATCTGTTCGCTGGCATTACTGTGAGCTATTTCAAACAAGCCTTCCTGTTCCAGCATCTCCTCCACCTCCTTCAGCTGGGCTTCTGCAAGACAAGGCTTGCTGTGAGCAAAGGAATGAACAAAACGCAGTTTCTTGCAGATCCATGCCCTACCTCCTCAAAACACTCCCCACCACCACAGCCTCCATTTCTCCTGCAGCCCAACAGCTCCTAAAGTCTTTCCTTCTGCTTCCCACCTCCCTTGTTGCCTCATACCTCCTGTTATCTTACCTATTATCCCAGCACTAGTCCCTCTGTCCTGATGTTCCTGATCTGTCCCAACACTTCTGCTCGCATCCACTACCCTGCCTGCCAAGCAAGGGATAGGACCTGCTACATCTAGACTGAGTTCTCCTGCCTTCTCTTAAGTGGGGGTGTTACTAAAGCATCTTCTTCTACCCAGCAGCTAAGTTTCACCAACCTGGTTGTCCTCGACCCTTTGAACCCTTAATACTGCTTGGTGAAAACTAAACAACAGAGAAATGAAACAGATGGACACGCAATCACAAACATCTTATTTGGAAGAGACACAATGTATTGTATCACTCACAAGTAGAGTATCACTACTTTTCCTGTTTGGTAGGGAGGTACATCTCTTTTACACACACACAGCAGTGAGGTACAGCAGTGCCTGCTGCATTGTGCACAGCCCACGGTGGAGATTGGGGTGCTGGACCCCATGTGATGTGGTAGGAAATCACAGCGAGGAACCAACGAGGGCCTGAGGCAGAGAAGCAGCACCCCATGGCACAAAGGGACTCGGAGTACTTAAAACATGACCTTAGAAATCACTGCCTGAACAGTGCTCCTGACCCATTCCTCCAAAACCAGCTAGAAACCCAGGCTAAGGGCTGCTTCTGGTAACACAGACTTCTTGTTTGAAGGTCTCCTGGAGGATTAAAGGCACAAAAAAATCCTTTTAGAATTAAACTGCCAATTCTTCATCGTTTATCACAAAATTATAGCTAGGAAGACTCTGTACTGGGAAAAAACTTCAAGATTCAATGGTCTCCAAGGCAGACAGATGACAACAACATTTTCAAGGGAAGCTGGTTTATGGCTAGGCACTGCTGTGTCCATGCAACAAGCAGTTGTTAAAAAGAGCCCCTCATTTGCATGGCTGGGAATTTATCTGCCAGAATACGAGGAACTTCTGGTCTCCCGCAGAGAGCAGCAATGCCTGCACTGGATCCAATAGCTTGTTAAGCGAATGAAGGGTTTTTCAAAACCTCCCTATGTAATTCATATTAAAAAGAAAACCAACAAACCCTGAACCTAATTTCTAGCCCAAAACAGATTATAAAGGTTTCCAACTGCTGTAGGATGGGAACTGGGGGGAGCTGTGGGCTTTGTATGGAGGAAGGAGGGATATTCACCCTCTTTCACTGCTTAGAGAGCTAGAGTTAGATACCTGAAGTTAAGCAGAGCAAATATTCCTCATAGTCTTACACAGGATACACACACAGCTCTGGTCAAGTCTGTTCCTCACTTCCACACGCTGGATTTAACAGGGGACCCGGTGCAACCACATCCTAAGGCTGAAATCAATCACATGTTTCCACTCTGCATTTTGCAGGCAGCTCTGTCCAGCCCTATGGATGGAAAACACCCTGCGGTTGCCCATTTGCCTTCCCCTGTGGCTACAAATTACAAATCGTTCAACGAAGAGGTCAAACATGGCTGACTTGCAGCTCTCCTCCGTGAAGCAGAGCAAAATATTGTGTTTTTCAGTTTAAAAACTATTGGCCACTTGCTCCATATGCATTACAAAGAGTCCACAGCCCATACTCAGCTGAAAAGTCCCCCTTGCCTTCAATTTGCCTTTCAGTTTCCTCCCACTTTTGCCAAGTCCCATCTAAAATAAGCTGAAAGCTGCTCTGCTTTAGGGCCAAAACCAGGACAACCATCTCCCTTTAGGACTAGCGCTCTGAACTCATATGGCGGCTCCTACACGGACAGTTTTACTTGCAAGTACTTCCCCTATGCCTAAGCAGTAGAGTTTGGGGTAACAAGACCTAGAAATTTTCCACAGGCTGAAGAGGAAAAGGATTTGGGAAGATGAGGGGAATCTGCTGTACGCACTAATTTCTTACGAGTATCTCAAACACCTTCTCTACCCCACCCAACACACCCTATTTGAGAAGCACCAACACCAGCGACATCGCACCAGTGCGCTGATGTGTTACCACCAGCACGTATCTCCTGCACTGCCTCTGACCTTCTTTGGAAGCCAGTTTTATCTTTGCAAAGGTGTCTTACTCCAGGAAGTTTCTCAGAAATAAGCAGTTCACTGGCATCCTCACACCCACCACATCCTCTTGTCCACGCTGGGTGCACTGAAGCAGTGCAGCTCTTCCAATAAGCAAGCTCAGGCCATGACTATTTATTCTTTTAGTTTCACTTTTTAAACAAATCAAGGCAAGCCCCAAAGAGCACTGTGTTTTACTGCCATTACATATGTTTATCAGAAAGGCTTTTGGTAATGCAGTGCCTGAGTTATCGACCCGCCCTCCAAAAACACCAAGGCCTGTTCGACAAGAACCATCAGAAATGGATTATGAACTGCCTCGAGGAAAGGGAAAAATTCACTCTGGGCAGTGGTACCAAATGAGGTACAGCTCAGATCGACAGCTCAACATAAAACCAGCAGTGGCTGCTCCCTGCAGTAACACTTCGAGCCCATTCCAGGCAAGAAGTAAATGCGTAAGTAGAAACTTACTTTTTATCATCAAAAATAGCTTTTAGTAGATCAAATTGCTCCCAGCAATCCTCAGAGCAAGTAGCTTCTGATCTGTGGGACTGCTTTTGGAAGAGGGAGTACGCTCAGCCCCCAGAGCCCACTCGAGTGATCTCCTGCACTTACTCGAGTCTTTGCCCCTTCCCCTCCCGATCCGGGACTCCCAGCAAGATCAGCACAGATCCTGTCCACTCACCCTCGCCCCTCCTTTGTACCACAGGCTTGAACCAGCCTCTGTCCTCAACTGCCCTTTCCCATCTGAACTGGTTATCATTTTGAGCCTCCCAAAAGCTCCCTACCACCACCCTGTTCTTGCCTTGCCCACATTTTTGTTTAACAATCCCAGTAAACCTGGGTCTGCCTTTCCACAAGACCCTTCTCCAGCCCCGTTTCCAGCCTCGTCTGCTCATCTTGTGCCTACTAAAGACAGCCAGCTGCCCCACAAAAATAAGAGGGGGAGTAGGACCTACTTGAAGACCTTCAGCCTGTTCTACACTCCACAGAGCTCAGGGGGAATTTCTGGGTTGGTTTGCACAACTCTGCAGAGGCCCAGGGAATAAGCACAGCAATGTGGCATCAAACCCTGCAGCAGAGGTACATTAGAGACTTGGAGCAGGCCAGAGATGGCCAGTGGTTCATCCATGAAAAAGCTGCCCTGCGAAGCAAAAAACCTCAAGAAAAAGATCAACAAGCATCCCAGAACACATCAAGGCTGGCATCCCTCCTGTAAAGGACAGCCTGGTGGAAGGCAGGGCTTCATCCGCTGTCCAGATCACTAAATTATCAATGTGTATCACAGGACCACAGCTAATACCGTCCGTAAGGTAATAACAAGTCTTAAAAAACCAAGTCTGACAGCGATACCCCAAAACAACCCCCCAGAAAGCTTCACAGAAGCACTGTTTGGGACCAAAGCACCGCAGAACCACAAACCTCCTCAGGGACAGCTTGCTCCAAATTAGCAACCCACCAGGGCAAGGGATCTCTTTCCATTCGAGTGTTAATCCTTGCCCAACAGCCACAAGAATACTTCAGGAAAAAAAAAGTCCAAAGGAGCAGAGCCTCTAGAGGAAATAAATGCAAAGCCAGCTTTTGGGACGTTTTTGTCATTCGCCTGCCACCTCGTGGGCAAGATGGGAGAAGAACCAGTAAGAACATTATCTGCCACAGCAAAACTCCCAAAGGCTCATTAGTCATTTTAAACCCTTGCACACCAGCATTTTCAACACTAAACGATGGTTTACGCGCCCAGAAGCGACCAACTTTTCAGGCAGTGCTTAAGCACATGCATCTTTGCAAAGTCTCTCCATCAGACGGCCCCGAAACCCAGCAGCTGGCCAAAACTGAACAGACTCAGAACTGCAATCAGTTTCCCAAAACTCCTATAGCTGCTGCCCCAAATAAAGCGTGCATAACAAAGAAACTGTTCAAGCTGTGCTATCACCCCCCGTTTTACCTCAGGCCCAGGATAATGCGCAGTGTGCTATTAGCGGCACTCAAAGCATAACGGAAGACTATGAAAACTGAAGAAAATCAAGAACTAAACCCAGCGAAACCTATTTGCCCTTACTGGAGGTGACCCAGGGTTTGAGAGGAAAGCAAATTACGTGAAGTGAAATACAATTGAAACAATTTGTTTTAGCAAAACACCTGTACTAAAATAAGCACACAGGACAAAACACCATCACAAACATACCACTGTGCTTCAGAACTGTTTTTAAAAACACGTGGACTTCGTCTAAACCAAATCCAATGGCAAATTCACTGACTTCAGTGGGAACACAGCTCACCACTGTGTGACGTGAGAAGTCATTGTCAAATAATTTAGAATTGGAAAACAAACAGCATCATCGATTCTGTTCTTCAAACAGCCTCTGGAAGATGCTTAGTGCAACAGCAGAGCCACACAAAGTGAGAAACTGTTCAATTCACTGAATAAAGATAGTAAAAGCAGACAAGAACCTTTAAGTCAATTACAAATCAGTTCTAATATTTCACTAACACTTCTGCCAACCTCCCAAACACACCACACACGCTGCTTTAGCAGAACTCACTGAGAAAAGCTGCTCTGCCCTCCAAGTTTTAAACCAGCTTTGCCACCTGTACCCCAGTACCTGCCAACGCATCTCCTTGACCCCTGTTTCAGAGGGAAAGGATTACCCTGCTGCAGCCGCAGCCGCATCAGCTCAAGCCTGAGCTGTTCGTTTTCTTTTTCATATTCGGTGGTGATGGCATCTCGTTCCTCCATCAGGTTACGGACGTGACCCACATAACTTTCCACCTAGAAATAAAGGAAATATCACTATAGCTGAGTGTTTACCAACATCTCACCAGCAAGCAGTTGGTGCAAACAGCTCTCCATCCCCCTCTATTTACAGGATAACACCAACCATTTGTAGGATGCTACTTCTTCATGCCTTTGTAACACCTGGGGATGTTAAAAACTTGACTGAAAGGTGTGAAAGGCAGAGGACTCTCAACCCCAGCTCCCTGGGAGACGCTGGGCTCACCGGGTGCTTTTCAGTGCCCCAACGTGAGGAACCGGGCCCTGCACCCCCAAGTCCTCGAGGGAAGTGGCTTTTGGTGGTGACACCCGTGATGATGCTGCTGCGAACCGCGGGGACAGCGGGCGCGTTTGGACCCGGAGGGGTTAAACACCGGAGGGGTAACTCCGGCCCCTTCTCCCGGCCCTTACGTCTCTCATCTCCTCGGCCCGTTGCCGCTCCAGGTCGCCGAGCCGGGCCTCGGCGCGTCGCAGCAGCCGCCAGGCCGGGCCCAGCTGCCGCTCCTCGGCCGGGGCGGCGGCGCCCTCCGCCCGCAGCCAGCACCGGACGGTCTCTGCCGGCACCGGGGCCTCCGCCTGCGGGGGAACCGAGAGAAGCCGTGAGCGACGGGGCCCGGCGGAGCCGCCTGCTCCCCCCGCAAGCCCGGGCACCCACCGGGGCGGCGGCGGCGGCCGCCTCCATGCGGCGCGGGGCCCCCCCCCCCCCCCCCTCCCCCGGCGCCATGGCAACGGGGGCCCCGCGCCCCGCCCCTCCGGCCCACGGGCAAGGCCACGCCCCCAGGCCCTCGGCCACGCCCCCGCCCCGGCGGTGCCGGCGGAAGCAGAGAGGTCCCGCTCCCGGTCATGAATCCGCAGCATTTCGGGTTTCCTTTAGGTCAGTGCTTCGAGCCCACCGCACAGCCAAAGGCCCTACCGAAACGCTTCCGCTGGCACCGAAACCGAAGCGACAGGGGCTGAAGGTTCTTCTGTTTCTCCTCCAAACCCCAAGCGGAGCCGCTGCCGGACAAAGGGGTTTCCCCCGCAGTAAAGCAAGAACGTGGAGATGGAGACGGCGAGGGTCCGGCAGAGCCGACTCGCCAGCTGAAGGCACAGCAAGAGGATGGTAGAGGAAGGAAAAGACCAAGACCTGGAGAAGAGGGACGCTGCAGCAGAGCAGGCTGAGCGGAGCCTGGGACGCCCAGAAAATGAGGAGCAGACGGGCCCGGACCTCCGGCGGCCGCTTCCTACTTATGGTACCACAACCGACATCCCCGAGGGGCTGGTGCCCCAAGGCAGCCAGCGCTGGAGACGTCGGTGCCACGGGAGCTCATCAGGGTGCCTCTGGCTCAGTTTGAGCTTTGAAAGTCGCCCCACCGTGGGCTCTGCCACCCTCCTGGGGGAGGAGGCGCAGACACGGCGCGGGGAAGCCCGCAGCTGCCTTCCTGCGGGTCCAGCGGTGCGACCCCAACACTCGACTCTCCTCCTCAAAGTTTAGATTATTTCTGTCCTTCACAATCACCTTCTGGAGAGAAACCAGAATACCCCAAAGGCAGCACTCGCTGCTCTTCTCCCACCTCTTGCCCCAACACTTCTCCAAGGGCACATTCAATTTACACAAGGCTTTATAATCTCTTTTTTGCTGGCCCTCCCCTGCTTCTAAGTTTTACTCCAAATAAAGACAACAGAAACCCCTAAACCAGCAGGACTGGACGTTCACCTCAATGACATACTGGGAGATGCAGGCAGGCAGCTCTTGGAGTTCGTACAACACACAGAGGACATTCCACCACCTTCTCCTTCCCTATTTGCACGTCTCCAACTGGCACTTCACTCCACCTTCTGCAAGTATCAGTCCTGGCCCGTACAGAAGATGTTAGTTCCTTCTCCTGACTAATCCAGACTGTTTCTCCCACCACTAAACATACCCCGCACACCATCCTAGCCCGTTGGCATTCAACACTCCCTCCTGATCTGCTAAGCCCATCCTCACGCTCTTTTCTTGCTCTTCTACGTTTCTTTTCCTCATGTGATGAGCAGACCTAACTTGCAGGTGATCAGTGTCATTACAAAAGCACTGTGACTTTCCTGAACACTCAGTGGTTTTAAATATGGCAAAGTCTCACCTCTGGAGAGGCCTCGAGTGCAAGAGCAGCGTTCCTGCACGTTCCTGTTTTTCTTTACGGACTCCCAGTGAAACTTATTTCAAGGAAAGCACATAAACAGGAAGACAACAGACAGTGGTAGAGCTGCAGTTAAGTTTTTTTACCGCAAAATTACACACTTTGCTTCTTGCAAGCATGAGGAATATATGCTTAGAATTTGGTAATCACATGGAAGCAGGATTTAGAGAAAACCAGCAACGTCCCAGTTCTAACTCCAGCCAAACAGCCAAGAGGCAGTTCTCCTCCCAGGGCTATCACCACTACTCCATCCGCTTAAACCTCCCCACGCTCACTGCCTATTTCCCCCCAGGAACCTACAAAAGGAAAACCTTTGTGAAACAGCTGCTTTAGGGACACTGTACAGTACCTGGTTTTTGAACTGTGTTTCTTGAAGCGTAGGTCCACTGGATCACTCCAGGAGCAACAGATGCTCTCTCTGAGTTGTTACCACCTCATCCTCCTTCACCTTCTGCCACAGTTGTTTCACCATCCACTTTCAACACCAGACAATTGCCAGCTCTGTCGCTCCACTCCAGTCATAAAACCAAAACACCTTATTTTCTGCAAAGCACCATTCCTTCCATCCAACAATTTGAAAAGAAACTTTTAAGAGGCAGATTCAAGAACATCTTTTATATACAGACATATATACCATTTCTCCACTTCCTGGTTCTCCCAGCACATGGGACAGAAGTTAAGCAATATATCCTTTCTTTCTTTAGACACCAGAACAAATATCATCCTTTGGAATGTTTTCACTTCAGTGTATTTTTCTTTTTCAAAGCAAGCAACAATAATCATTATGAGCTGTAGAAAAGTTACACTGTTTTGGACGGCAGCCTTCCCTGCAGTGTTTCACTGAGGATTGTTTTATTTACCTGGGATAGAGAATTGCTCCAGTTCCACTCCCTCTCTAGCACAATTTCACTTGTTTCATTCAGAGCAGGTCCTCAGACTTTCTTCTCTATAAAGGCGGTATGTTGGCCCTGAAGATAGCTCACTATCTTTTCCTCTATTTCCATGCCTTGCGCTATTTCCTCATCAGAAAGAGATAATGGAGTCTGTGAGTCTTTGGTTACAATAATAACAGAGGTTCTTCGTGACTCCAGGATATTTGCTACCACCACCTGGTGACGATATTTCTCCAGAGCCTGCCGCGATTTATCGATTAAGATCAAAGGATCTGTCTCCAGTTTAAAGGAAATAACAAATGCCTCCGGGGCCCATTCTTTGACGAGAGGGGACAGCATTTTTGGCACCATCTTCATCGTGATCTACATTGGGGAAAGACAGCAGAGACAAGTTTCAGTTTTCTCATTACAATGTGTTTTAATAAGAGATGGGGGGGTAGGGAAATTACAGCTTCAGTTCACATTTATTTACATTGGGAAGTTTTTCAAGGCAGTATTTGGTCAGATCTCACCAAACAAGGTTAAAAATGTCACTGTAAAGTTAAATTATCAGTCTGGTATTCACCATAAGCAGGATGTTCTTAAGCGATGAGGCAGAGCCATGGTAACTGCATAAACATTTGCTATTTAAGTGCTAAAACTCACTCTCTGGGAATATAAACATAAGCAGAGGAAGATAAAAAAAGAATTACAACTGCACAAGTCTGAGTTTTCAGTTCTCCAAAACCCAAGCAGCTCATCAAATCTTAACCCTTCTTTCTGTCAACTCTTTAGGGCACATGAAGCATAAATATACCAAAGAATGGGGGGGAAAATAGGAGGCTGTTCTCCAGCTTCCTAACTTCTGGGTCTGTCACTGGGAATCAGGCTGGGTCTCACCTTTCCCATGCTAACAATAAAGGATTAAGCCCAGCAACCTGTTAGAAGTTAATTAAACAAAACAAATTTGGTATTTGTTATATACAGAGCTCTAGATCCACCTGCTCCTATAGCTGAAAGGGACCCAGGCATGAGACAAACACTACACCTTTGGGCTGTCATCAGCATTAAAAGGCAACATAAATACTCCAGCAGCAACTACTCTTCAGCTGAGACCTACTCGTCTCCATGTTGTAAGCATGTACAGCTCTGAAATGGTATTTTCACAGGATTCTGCTCCCGTGAAAATTCACCCTCCCACTCCCAGTGAAAACACACGCTTTTTGGGCCAGCGAGCTGTTGCTTTGCAACCCTTCTCGGGTCTAATTTACAGGCAGTGACCCTGGCAGGACGCTGGGAGAGGTGGAGGGAGGGGGGTGGCCGTGCCCAGGGGTGCCTCACCTGCAGGGGCCCCTCCGAGGACTGGATCTTGTGCTCCGGCATCTCCGAGATGGGGATGTAGAAATCTGATACGGCAGCAGCCAGGTAAAACATGACACTGGAGCCTGCAAGAAATACAACTGCAGTCACCCATCGCTGGCCCGTCCTGAGCAGCCTGGCCCCCCTGCCCCAGGGACCCCCGCGATGCACCAGAGCTGGCTGGGCTGCCAAGTGCTCCCCCCCCACACCAACCAGAGGAGCCCAGGGCCACCCTCAGAGACCCCCCCCCATTGCCTACGGCACTGCCCTGAGCAGGGCAGCGCTTCCCCCCCACACTGGGGTCCCCTCAGACACACTGTCACCGCCTCATCCCTCCCAAGCCCCAACAGCCCCCAGGGACCACCCAAACCCTCACACCGGGGTGCTGGAGCCCGCACGGGCCCTTCTGTGCCCTCATACCAGAGCCTACGGGGGCCCCGCGGCCGCCCCGTCCCCTCACGCCGGGGACACCCCCGTACCGAAGGGCGCCAGGGCGCGGGCGGCGGCTCGCAGCAGCGCCAGGTACTCGGCGAGCCCGGTGAACTCGATGGCCAGCAGCGCCCCGGCCTCGGTAGCCCGCTGGTAGTCGCGGAGGGCGGGCAGCAAGGCGGGGAGAGCGGCGGGGTCGGCGGTCACGCCGGGCGGCGGCCCGGGGGTGAGGCGGAGAGCGTCGAGGAGGGCGGGCCCGGGCGGCGGGAGGGCCCTGGCCCAGGGGAAGGCGGAGCGGGCCCGGTGCAGGAAGCAGACGCCGTACCCGGCGCCCACCAGCCGCTCGGCCGAGGCCGCGCCCCGCCGCCCGCTGCTGAAGTTCTCCAGGAAGCGGACGGCGCGCGCCTCCAGCGGCACCTGCGTCCCCCCCGACGTCACCAGCGCCACGCGCCGCCCGCGCGCCGCCTGCCCCGCCGCCCAGGCCCGCACGCGCGCCTCCGCCGCCGCCTCGTCCGCGCCGCCCGCCGCCATCACGGCCCCGCCCCTTCCGCCGGAAGCGCGTCATCCCCCCGCCCCTCCCCGCCCCGTTGCCGGAAGTGTCGCCTTGGCAACGCGGAGGGGCGCTGGAGGGGTCCCGCCGCTGCGAGCTGTGCGGGGCGGCGGCCCGGCGCCGCTGCCGCCGCTGCCGCCTCACGTACTACTGGTGAGAGCCCCGTTGGGTGCGGGGGACGCGGGCAGGCCCCGGGACGCAGCCTCGGAGGAAGCCCGGGAGGAGGGGCGGGGAGCAGAGGCAGGGAGGAGGCGACAGGGACCGGGCGCAGGAGGCGGGAACAGTCCTGGGGCACGGGGAAAGGGCAAGAGGCAGGGATTAGCCTCAGGACGAGGCGCAGGGTGCAGGGAAAGGGCCCGGGGCGAGGCTCAGGACACAGGGAGAAGGCCTAGGAGGCAGAAACAGGCTCGGGACGGATCAAGAGGCAGGGACTGGCCCCATGACAAGGCTCAGCATGCTGGAAGAAGTCCCAGGACGAGGCGCAGGAGACAGAAGCAGGCCCAGAACAAGGCTCAGGGCACAGGGAGAAGGCTCAGAATGAGGCCCAGGAGGCAGTGCCAGGCCTAGGACAGAGGGACAGGCCCAGGGCAAGAGCTGGGGGATGGGGACAAAACCTGGCACGTGACCTGAGACAGGAGACACGGAGAAGGCCCAGGAGGCAGGAGCAGGCTCGGGACCAGGCAAGAGGCAGGGACTAGCCCCAGGATGAGGCTCTGGACACAGGGATAAGCCCCAGGACAAGTCTTAGGGCAGAGGGATGAAGCCTGAGTGTCAGGAAGGAAATGTAGCACAAAGCTCAGCAGACAGAGATGAGGCTCGGGAGGCAGGGATGAGACCCAGGATGGACACAGGGAGAAGGCCCAGGACGAAGCTCAGCAGGCAAGGTAGCAGGAACTGGAGCAGGCATGCTGGGCAATCACTTAGCTGGAACGTTTCTCTCGCTCCCAACAGTGCCCACATCAAATAGAGAGCTGCGCAGTGAGCTTTCTAGATGTTTACACAAATATCTCCACTTATACAGGGGCCTCAGTGAAGTCATATGTTAATTATACACTTCATGGTTTCACAATGACTTGAGGTTTGTTTGGCTTTGGGTTTTTTTTTCGCGTACCGCAATGTTCAACACCAGGCATTTGCTCAAACCAAACCGTATCGGGAGTTTTGTGAGTGATTTAAATAAGGTTTTAACATACAGAATCATGGTGGCTTGGCAGGACAGCACTGTGTTGCCGTTCAGGAATATCAAGTATATATTAGATGCAAAGGGCTAGTGGCCGTTGTGGGTAATTCTTGTGGTGAAAGTCCAGAAGACACAACGGGCAATAATCTTTCTTTATATCATTTCCAAGCAAAGAAAAATATCATTCTTCCCTTATTTTCTTAGTGATGTAGATCATCAAACAGCCGACTGGGTTAGTATCCACAAGCAAATATGCCAGCTGCTGATTCCAATCCGTACGTCCCTCCCTTTTCTCCTTTCTGAAAAAGAAAGAAAACATAATATGGAACAAGTAGTGAAGAGGCAGGTATGTACCAGAAAAGCAAACATCACTTCAAAGTATTGCCAGTGAAATTCAAGTAGATCTCTTCTTCCTATACTTTGATGTACATCGTGTTGGGAGGCACCTCGTTGGCTGATTGGTACTTAGTTGCAGAGTTTTAGGGGGTTTTTTTAAACAAAAACTCTCTAATAAGGGGAGTGGGAGCATATTCTCTCTGATTCTACAAGCCTCTTGCCTTTTTCACAGTCCTGAGCTTCCTCAGGCAGCAGCAATCCTGGATCTCCTGCCTTGCCAGGTAGTTAGTCCATCTCTTAGGTTAGTCCAGGATCCAGCAGAGTTTCGTTTCTTACAGGCTGTCCTAATCCTTTGCTGATGAGAGGGATTCCCCTTTCTCAAAGCAGAGGGGGCAAACAAATAAAGTCCCCTCCCTTTGTTTACCTGGCCAAGTTTAAACGCCCTTTCCCACTAAATAAGTTCTTTTATCTCTGTTTTTTGGCCTCGTGGGTGGTGCAGATGTGCAGCTCCTTTCCAGCTCGAGTGGTTTTCAAGTCTTTTTTGTAGTTGTTGTTTATGGGGTGGCAGGATCTGCTTTTCCACAATGTTGATTAAAAAAATAACCCACACACCCTGCTACTTAAAATCTTGCCCATAAAAATAAATTATCCTGCTATCGTTGCATAACTCCTAATCACAGAATAATAGGACAACAGAACAGCAGAAGGTGAGCTGGTAACAATCAAACATTGCCACTGAGAACATCATCATTAATCTTCTGGATTTTACACCATATATTATTTTTAAGGTTGTATCTGGGCCAGGTGCAACTGCTTTGGTTAGTGACTTGTTGCTGTGATCTTTCTTGGGAAGAGAAAGTCTAAAAGGGGTGGAACCTACATAGACGGTCCTTGGTGAAAGCTTGTGACAGGCTTTAGGCAATAGATTCCTTAGGGCTTTGCAGGAATTGGACAGTGACAACGCAGTTTAGTTCTGAAAATCTCATCTGTTTGAAAATCACAGTCAAGATTCTTGACCAAAGTCCAAAGAAGGTGTGTTAGAACAATGTGTCCCAGAAGCGTCAGGAAAAATGCAAAAGCTCCCTTGTTCCAAGTTACCTTTAAGCTGATCTTTTATAGTCTGCAAAGAAGTGAAATCGAAATTGGTCTTACTGGGGGTGGTGGCAGGTTTGCATCCTTAACTGCTTAAAGCTTTTTCAAGAAACTTCAGCTGACGTTGAAAGCATTTGTTATTACATCATTGAGCTTACAGCAACTAAAATTATGCTCTATACAAAAGACCATGTGACCGACAGATCAAGGAAGTACTCCTTGATTAGCTAGAAGCTAATAATTTGTTTTTATTAGGTTGCAGGGGAAGACAGCAGGAAGATGGGGCTGGTGGAGAAGGGAGAGACACTCCTCTTGATTGGAGTGCACACCCAGGTTAGCAGATGGCAACTGCAAACCTGCAGCTTGAGCCGAGCCTTGGAATGACTTCATGAGAAAAGTCATAGAGAGCAGACTCCCGATTTTTTTTCGAAGTAGAGATTTTTATAGGTTCGTTAACAACCCTGTTACATTTGTTCTTTAACCTTTGTATCCAGACTATTTAAATAAAATAGATTCTGGGCACAGTATGTGCTGGGACACTTTGTCTTCCTTCTCTCCTAAGAAAGGAGTGAAAAAGTGGAAATCTGCTTGCTTTCACAGCAAGGCTGCGGCTGCTAGCCCACAGAGGAAGTCTGTCTTTACGTACAGCAAGGTATAGGGTAGAGAACGTTAGGCCTAGAAAGGCTGACAAGCATTGGAAAAGCAGTGTGGAGAGGGTGAGATTATTTGCTGCCACATCCTGGTGGCTTCATCATTTTCCTATTCACAGAGCCAACAAAAATGCTTTGAAGATGGCCTTTGGAGCTCAGGGAAAAGCTACATAGTCTCATGACTGAGAAAATACCTTCTGCTCAAAGCCTACCCATAGGTTTATTATTTTTTGAACATTTCTCCTGTACTTCACAAACTCCCGCATGGTGTTTGTTTAGAAAACACACAGCTCGGGCCTCAGTCAGGACACAGGAAAGCTTGTGCACATCAAAATGCCCTTTGGCTTAAGGGAAAGTGCATGGAGCTGAGAGCCAGGAGGTTATGAGTTTCATACCTCATCTGTACTCCAAAGCTTTGTTGATAGAAATCTGCTTTTGTCAACATAGCCACGGGGGTGCCTGCAGACAGTGCCTCCAAACTGACAAAACTCCAAGTTTCTGTTTGTAGAATAGCCTCACCTGCCTGCGTGATGTCAGCTTACCACAGCCCCTGGGTACGGGAAAAGATCCACACCTCAGCCAGCTTCAGCCCTCCTCCAGCACTGATGCTAGCCCCGCTGACTGCAGGTTTCCACCCAAACTGACTGGAAGCCTGCCTTCCTCTTTAAATCCTCATTTCTCCAAGCGTGGTGTCGTTTTTGGTGCCTGTGCGTGAATAAATGAATGTGACACCGAACCCCAAGTGTGTTCCCCACCCTCCCCTGCACCCACCTGGAGCAGAGCTGGGGTCCTCAGCCTCCTCAAACCCCAACTGGGGGAAAACTGCGTGGGGGCATCTTCAGAGAAACCTCTGTAATTGCAGCACACATGAAAAGAGCCCAAAGCGTGCAGGTCTGGGGGCGTGGGGCTACTGGCAAGATAAAAACAGTGCAGGGCCAAAGCTAACGATCCCCCCAAGGCTTGTAACTTCGAAGTCTTGAATATTCAGTGCTGCAGGGCTTCTGTTGTCTCCTGCCCTTTCTTCTCCTCCTGGGAGCTGTGCAAGAGTCTAACCCTTCTCTTGTCCTCACTGCAGATGTTTTAAGATAGCTTACATCACGAGAAGCAGTGATGATCCTATTGACTAGGAGTAAAAAAAGAATGATCCCCATCTCCAGCACCTCCCCAGATGACAATCTGCTTGATACCCACGCACCAAAACCAGTGCCAGTTGCAACAGAAAGAGTGGCATGGACAGAAGAGGCAGCCTGATAAATAACAGCTTGTACTGCTCCTTGCCCTGAGCGTGTGCTGACTTTTTCCATGTGCACCCCCAACAGGGCTTGGTTTTGGTCTTTTTTCACTCTTTTTGCTGGGAGCTCAGGGTGTAGAGACAGGATGATCACTCTGTTTTCTACCTCTTGGCTCTCCTTGCTGTCTCAGGGTGCTATCACTCTGGGCTGCGTCCCTCAAAACTTCCGTTTATCCAGAAAGGATGCGGCTTTATCTCAGCCAGGATCTCTAGGAAACACTGTCCTTGAGCTCCCTGTCCCTGAGATGTTCCTTCCCCCTTGGCATGACTCTCTGCGTAACTCTAAGCACTTAAAGCTCAACAGAATGCCAAAGCCTGCCTCCAAAAGCACTGGGATTTTCTCTTTCTGCCCTCTGATCAGCTACGGCTGAAAAACAGACAGCAATGAAGTGGTAAAATGGTATTTTCTGCCGGGGCTCGCTGCACAGGCCTGCCCATGCCTCCTAGCCAGTGCCTCTCTGCCTTTCCGTGGCGGCACTGCTAGCCACAGCAGCAACGAGATTTCTTCCAGGCAGCTTTCCTGCTGCACCACTTGTGTGAAAAGCCGACGCAGAAGTGTTGGGAGTTGGCAACAATTACACTGAAAGCAAAGAGAAATAGATAAATAAGCATCCTGGCTCTCTTTCACGGGCATCCCTCGGCACGTTGTAAGGGCACAGCATCGACGGTTGCCGTAGAGCTGTTGGCAACCAGCCGGCGTTCAAAGGGAGATACGTTTGTGGAGCTGGTGAATAAATCAAATGCTGCAAAGGGTGGAAGTGCGGTGTGAACTGCTCAGAGTAGCAGGAGGCAGGGAGCAACTATACGTGCAGGAAACTGTAAGAGTTCTGATGGCAGAAATGCTGCAAAAACTGCCTGACCACCAAACCCGGCCCGGGTAATGGCTACACAGAAGGGTAACGCAGTGCATTAGGGTGTTGTGATTTTGACCCTCTTTCCAGACTCCGCGCCCAGAATACCAGGCCCAGAGCTGGCTGGGAGAGGGTGGGAGGAAGCACCCACACAGCACCATGTGAGGAGCTCTCTCCTCGCTCCCAGCCCGCGTCTCCTGCAGCTGGAGCGGTGCCATGCTGGCACCGGCCTGGCAAGCCATCCGCTCTGCTGCCTGCTATGAGTCACCGTTATTACCGTCAGCAAAACCCCGCCGTAGCCCCTTTGTCTAATCTTTTCTATGGTCTTGTGATGATCATTTTCTGTGCTTCACAGCTTTTATTGCTGCAGCCTTATTAGCCCTTTCTCGTAGGCGTAAAGGATTCTTCGTCTCATAAGAGACCACATGACCTAAGAGGATGTCCAAAGCTGTTCCTGCTAGAAGTAGGAATGAAAGCCAGGCTCTATTATGACAGCTTTAATTTCCATCCATTAATTACAGACACAAAGAAGATTACAATCACTGTTTTACAGTTTGCAAACTTGAATGCAGAAAGTGATTGTGAGTTTTATTTCTTCTTTGCTCGCTCTGTCCTGTAACTCTGTTTCCCTGCAGAAATACATCATCGATCTCGCGTCCCGCACAGCCCAGGGGTTTGTTTTGGATGGAAAGCACGAAGAAGCAATACCTGCAGCTCTGCACGCACTGCGTTTCAGCACTGAAGTGTACGGCTCAAATTCTGTGCAGTTGGTGCCTGCTTATCTCCTCTTGGCTGAGGCCTCCACTGGTAAGTATTGTCTAAATAGAAAGGTTGGCAAGGGCAAGACCTCCCCTGGGTCAGGTTTCTGGTTTCCTTTTACCATTTATCAAGGAAGGACCAGCTCCATTTCAACACTGTGCCATGTCTCTACCCTGCCCTGCCTCAAGGGCATTTCAGAGCGATTTGAGAAGTTGCACACACACACCCCGTTTGCTGTGTGGGTCTTTGGAAAAGAATCACTCATCAGTGATGAGAGATCAATGAAAGCAAATGAAATGTTTTCTCCATCTCTACCAATTCCCACAAGAGAAGCAGTATGAAAATCTATTCTTTACCTCTGTGGCTTCTTATGACTCTCAAAAGCCTTAAATTCCCGAGGGTGGTTGGTTGGGTTCTTGTCTCAGGGAACCAGCAAACATTTCTGAGGCCATTGCACCAGAGGAATGTCTCAGTTCATTCACAAAAGCATGCTCTGCCTGAAGGAGAGCTTTTTCTCACTGACTGTATGCTTTATAAAAAATGGCAAATTAGGACTCTGCATGTGGAGAACTGCTCTCCTCAGCTGCACATGTAAAGGACGGAAAAATCACTGTAAATCATTGCCATTCCAGGAGCATACACAATGCTCTGCTGGCAGAATTGAGCTGTCTCAAGGATTGTCGTAAATGGTGTGGCAAGAGAAGTGAAAAAAAAATCCCATGAGTAATTCTAGTGTGATAATACCCAAGTCATTAGTGGCTGCCTGTAGCTAACCTGTTTTGAACACGTGTTTCAGAGATATTGAATGCAGTACACAGTTTCTGGCTTCTCTTGTAGCTCTAGACTCTCAGCCTGTCTGTAAAGTAGATTTTAAACACCTGCTCGACTAAGGAGCGCTTGGGAGAGAAGCAGGGAATCCACAAACTAGATCTCCATGTCAAACTACTTCAAAGGGGTAGCAGGCAGTATTCCCTAAATTTCTAAAAAAAAAATGCTCTTTATGCTGCTTATTTCTACATTTCAGGTGCTGGCCGTCTTCTGCAGGCATCAAAGTATCTCTCCCAGGCCCAGTGGATTGTCCTCAGAACTCCAGACTGCAGTGTTGCTGTTCAGCAGAAATTACATCGTAGTCTGGGGCTTTTCTGTGCTGCTGAAGAAAACTTTGAACAGGCTTTATATCACCTGGCGAACGATGTAAGCCAACTCAGATAAAGAAATGCTTCCATTTTTCTTCCTTCTCTAACACTTCCAGGTTGATATGAAAACCCCAGCAGGCAGATTTGTAATCCTGATTTTAGGTACCGAGAGGGTACATGGTACAAACACCTCAACTGTCTCGATCTAAGACACCCGTGTATCCATGTGTCAGCCAAAGTTGTGTTTTACCCGTTATCCTTTTTCCCTTGAAGTGACACATACCTTGTCTTTGCTGCTTATAAATTTATCTGTCTGCTTGGTTACGGTCCTGGGATGAACAGACATTCCTACCCCAAACTGGTATCGTTGCCTTTTATTCAACAGGTGTTACTTTACATTTTGCCTGTCATTTTTCTCAATACTTTTCCGTTAGACAACAGTTGTCTGTCAGCCATTATTTAATGAATGCCTTATTTAACTATTTAAATGTCTGCTTCAGTGGTGTTTTCCTCAATTCAGTCTTTTTAACCACGAGAGCAGTTTGTCGGCTTTGAAGCAGTTATTGCCAGCTGTGTTCCTGAGGATGCTTTGCCTGTCATTTGATCCCCCAAAGGCAGACGAACTCCGCAACATCCTATTTATGTCCTGTGTAGACTAAATTTATCCAGTGCAGAGTGATGTATCCTCACTACTGTTGAATTTGATAGTAGCTTTGTGTGGGCAGGAATGATGACACACGGTTGAGGAGAATTAGATCCTTTCTGTTATAATACAGACATAATATATACAGCCCTCTCCTTGCTTAGTGGGTAAAGCTTTTGGGAGATTCCTTGCTGTGCCATTGTTTTCTTAGGTGCCCTAAATCTGGTGCCCGAAAGGGTGTCAGGTAATAGTTTTTTGCTATTAGCAAGTCACTGTGTCAGACCAGCCCCAGACCTGCCTGAACTTTGGCTGCGTGTCTGAGATCTGCTGAGAGTCACACGCCAGCTCAGAATAGCTGGAATGCACCACTGCCTACCCACTCCCCTGGCCCGGCCTCGGGCTTCGGGGGGAGAAACAGGCGCCGCGGGCGGGACCGGAGAGCTGAAAAGCGGCGGCAGGTTTTGTGTTTGAAGGTGGGAGACATACCGGCTGCGCAGGGAGAGGAGGGGGTGTGGGAACCCTGCCCCGTGCTTCCGTGGGGGAACACACTGGAGTAAGGGTTCCTCTGCCCCAGGAAGCCGGGGATTTGAGGGCATTGCATTCCTTTGCATAAACCCCAAAATACAGCTTTTTTAGTCCCACATTTTACAGTCGCAATCAGGTATAACTAACACTATAGTTACACAGGGAAAAAAAAAAAAAAAAAAAGGAATGCATGCAATATTTTTAATCCATAACCAAAAATTTCCCAGGTTTGATATGAGCATTAAACTTCTGCCTTTTTTTTAAATATTAATTTCAGATTTACCTTGCCAGTTCTATGTTTGGACTGAAATCTGTTGAGACCTCTGGAGGGTATTTCCACATGGCTAATATTTTCTTTCACCAGAACAAAATGGACATAGCAAACTCACTCTATGCTGAGGTTGGTAAAACCAAAGATCATCCTCTTATATTTCTCAGGGGTTTTTTCTGTGTTCTTTCCAATATTTGTCTTATTTCTGGCTGCCTTTAATCCAGTGGTGACCATATCAAGTGCCAGCATTGCCATTTAGGATCAATCCTAGAAATCCTTTTCACACTTAAATATTTCTCTGAGTTAAAACCAGGAGACATTAATCCTGTACTCAGTTTAAAATCATTATTCAAATTGTCTTCAATTTGGGCAGCCAAACCTTGTTAAAAAATAGCTTTGCTACCAAATACCCCACGCCAGAGATTAAAGAGAGTCCCACAAGCAGAAAAGAGTCACCAAGGGGTTTCCATGGCCAGGGAAGAGTTGCTGAGCAGCACAGGGATACAAACAAGCCACGTAAAATTTACTCTGAGAATCAATGAAGAGTCACACTGATAAAAGACTATCAGAACAGAATGAGCAAGCAAGGGAAGTAACAATTATCTAATTGCTCTAATAACTGAAAAAAAAAAAAAGTGAGCTTTCATTTGTTTTGGCTGATTTTCTGTGGAAGCAGGGCTTTGGCAGCTGTGCAATCTGCCTCCATTCTCCTCGCAAACTTCAACCCAGTTGGCTTTTGGTTGACGATTTAGTTAGATTTGTTCAAGTTTGATGAAAATTAGTAGTCAGATGGAGAAATGAGCTTCCAGCTCAGGCTGCCCCTGGGAGAAGAGTGGTCAGATCTCCGTGAGACACCCAGCTTGGCAGCAGCCAGCTCACTCACCGGCAGGTTCTTGTGGCAGTGACGTGCATTGCAAGGGACATTGTTTATAGAAAAACTCGTTGCTAAATAGCAGGTATTCATACAAGTGAAATAATTCATTTGCTTCCTGATAGGTGACCGACATCTGGCATGCCTTTCTCGTGAAGTCACTTCGAGCGCAGGAGCAAATTATCAACTCCCGACCGGAAATGTCTCCGCTCACCGGGGCCGAGGCAGGCGGCAAAGCTTCGCTGAGTAAGCCCCGCTATTGCACAGAACCGTTTGGGAGGCAGATTTTAAACAATCCCCACGTCCCACTGTTCATATTTACTTTGCATGGCATTTCCACATTCACTGGGGATCACAGGTATTTCTGATGTCGTCGCTCGGCAGATTGCACTAGATGAAACAAATGAGGCCACTTCAGGAATGAGGGCGTTCAAGTGGAAACACAGCTTTGCCCTTTTTTTTTAACCTGCTCCTTTTCACAGCGCCCTTGGCAGTGACTTTAGCAGTACAATATTTTGCCTTTCAGGATTTGCTTCCACTTCAACATTCTCATTTCTCTGCAGCTCCTTTGTCTCCATTTAATTATGTGAAAGTGACATTTCATCTCACTTAGGCAGGTTTACAGCTCTGAAGCAGTAGGACACGATGCAATAGCACTTACTGATAGTTGGATGTATTCATCTGGGGAATAGTCTCGGGGGAGCAGCTGGGGAATCTCTTCACTGGGACATGAAGGTGCATAAAGCATTAGGAAATACGCTTGTGTGCGTGGTGCTACCCTGTGCTCCACTGAAGTCAGACCAGACTCTGGTCCTTGTCTTCTTTCTGCCATCTATGTTAATAAGAATATTGTCAGAGATAAAAAATGTAAATCCCATTACCTGGCATTGTCTCCATCCAGTAGGAACCACACCAAGACAGGGCTACACGATACCATCTTCAGTTATGACAGGGGTATGAAAGTTGCTCTTTTCATGCAGCTGTTATGACTCCACATCCTTACTAAAGGCTAATCAACACAATTACTGACTGGATGAAAAGATATCTGTTAATGGGTATGGAATTTGCATGGAGCTGGGATACCGCGTTGATGCTTGTAGTAGAAATGCTTTGATGTCTAGAAGAGATAATTGGACAGTTTTGAATATATTATCTTGCATGCATACATACATCCAACAAGATTATTTTATTCTCGATGCAGCTGAAGCCCAGCAAGCAGAAGCAATCCGAGTACTGAATGCTGTATTAGATATCAGAGAACAGGCTCCAAAGCAACAACCCAGGGAAACTGCCCGAGTTTTGCACGCCCTGGCCATGCTTTATTACCTGGGCATGGATTTACCCAAGGTAAGTTTGGGTAACTCTCTCTCAGGGCTTGCCCCATCCCATGAAGCCAGCGGCCTCTGTTCGCCTCTCCCCAGCCCACAGCAGCCTCACAGCTCAGTGTGAAGCTGACTCACAGTCTCCGCTCTGTCAAGGCTTATAAAGCCCCCTGGGTCTGTTTTGGTCTCTGCCAGGCCCTCCACGGGGGATCCTGTAGTCCCCCACATTTTCTGGGTTCATCCTGCACGTGGGATATCCTGACGGAGTAGCTGCCTGTCGCAGGCTGCAGTTAGACATCAGGTTACGCAGCGAGCAAGACGTGGGCCTCACGCGTGTCTGTCCTCAAGCCAGCCTCCCTGTAGTTACCATTATATTAGGGTAATTTCACTCTATTGGACCCGTAATTCATTTTTGAATTTGCACCCCGGTATTTGTACAGCTAAAAATTTCAGATGCAACTGCTAACTTCAGAATGCCCAACTCCCTGCCTTAACAATAACTGATTTTGAGGAAGTGCTGAGCAGTAACCATTTGAAATCGGGCCTCTTTGTCTAGGCTAAGCACTCAAAAGCCTGAGTTTCTTCTGCCTGTGTTTTGGAAGGTGGAAATACAGATTACTAATGGTCTCTTCATTGTATCAGAGAAAGCCATAATGATGTGAGTCAGTGTTTGGAAGACACAAAGAAACAAATTCAAATTAGAAAAAAAGACAAAGCTTTATAATTGTGACAATGTCTAATCCCTGGAAGAGCTACCAAGGGAAATGAGGGATTTAGTTGGGAGTGAGTCAGTACAGCTGGTTTTCTCCTGAAATAGCTTTGGGAATGTTCAGATGAGCTGCTGTGTGAGATGGGAGGGAATGATCTCCAGCGTGGGGGGCTGGGGTTGGTAATCTCTTCTGTCTGCACCACTGGATGCTCAGTGATATCTGTTGGCAGCTTTACTCTCTCCTGTAAAGCAGCTTGTACAGGTCACCCTCTGAGGCAGGCGCTGAGTGGCTGGAGCCTGGATCTGCTCCAGTGCAGCTTTTCCAATGAGCCTCTGCAGGTGTTTTAACTACCTTGAGAAGAGGCAAATTCCTGACGATTACTTTTGTATTTTCTGTTTCAGGCTGGTGAGGTGGGGACCAAAGCCTTTAACCTGGTGAAAGGACTGCCCCAACAAGAGTCTCTGGAGGCCATTGGTCATTTGTTAAAGTTGATTAACTCCACGCCTTCCTGCACAAAATAAAGAACTCTTTCTCCCAGAGCCGGGTGTTTGCCTGGGTTGTCTGTTTAACGAGGTTGTTGAAAACAAAAGCGTTACAAGCCGTAGGTCCTGTCTGCTGCCATCCTTCCAGATGTGTCCCTTTCCCTCTCAAGGTGTTTGAAAATTGAACATTTTGGTGTGAGTTAGTTTTCACGTGCTGCTCCGTAGCCCGTTACGGAATAACGGCGTGAGAGTGAGCAACAAAAGCACAACCAACACACGATGCATAAATCATTATCTAATGATTTATGAATAAGCAAACAGCCTCTTACGTCCTCACATTGTCCAGAAGCTAAAGCAGCTAAGGTGTGTTTGTGACCGGTCTCCTCAATTTGTTTTTCAGTTTGATGAGGGAGACACAGAGGAGGGCTGGGGGGGCGGGGCACACACAGGGAGGGTCTTCCCTGCATGCCTGACCTGGGGGGTTGTCATCTGCTCCTCAGGACCTGGTTGGGCTCCATCAGGTGTTGCACCTCTCCACAGTGCCCCTCCATCTCCAAACCAACTTTTCTCTCTTTTTTGCAGAACTTTAGAGTCTCATAGCTCTGGGCACTGAGGGACTCATTTGTTCTGCTTATGGAAGAACTTGCATCCAGGAGGGACCCGGAGAGCAGCACAAGGGACCGTGAGCAGTCGAGGGAAAGGATTAAAAGGCCATTTAGCTCCAATCAGAGCTCCCAGCCCCAAGGAGATGAGGTTTCCTCACGGCTGAGAGCTCGCCAGTGTGTAGGCATCCCGTTAACTCCGACGCCCACCCCGAGAGGAGGAAATCCCTCGTGTCACCGCGCAGCTGTCCTCGGGGAGCAGCAGGACCGGCGGGAGGGCAGAGCGTGACACGGCGAGGGCCAAGGGACACCTTGGGGAAGGGCTGGAGGAGGCCCCGGCAGAGCGGGGCAGGACAGGGGCCGCGCGCTGAGCTTGGTTCAGACACCGAAGCATGTGACGGCCCCGCACAGCTGGGAAGGAGGTTAAGGGAAACTTGCCCTGCTGCTAAGGTCTGAACTCAGCTGAGCTTTAAGCCTACGATTAAGTCTCATTTACTTCAGGAGGATTTATGAGTGCATTTAATTGCCTTGCCGAATTGGGATGGAGTCAAGTACGCTTTTTAAATGCTTCATCAAGCTGGGACCTGAGCAATTAGAAGGGATTGATGCTGCTGCTAAAGGGAAAGCCCCCACTTTGGCCCATGTTTCATTACACAGGGTGGGGTAGCGCTGCTCGGGGCGCATGAGGAGCCCCACAGCAGACATGCCTGGGTGGGGAAAACTGGTAGAAGACCCCCAGATACTCCTGTCTCTCCATAGCTGGAACAACCACCTCTGCAGGATGGGGGGGTGCCAGGGGCGGGGGGAGGCGCACAGCTCCTGCTGGCCCAGTGCCTCAGGGCACGGAGGATTTGGGTCACAGTGGCCGGGGATTTGGAGCAGCGGGTTCGATCGTGGCAGTAATCCCTGCAGCCAGGCTGAGCCCCCGTGACGCGCCAGGCCAGCAGCTCTGTGTCGCTGCTCCTGGCTGCTGTAACGCCAGAAAAGATGGTGTGAAAATTAACTTTGCATGAGGCTGAGCGTCTCTAGGAACGGTGGCGGCAAGGGCTGGGAAGGGGAAATGTTAGCGTGGGCAATGAAAAGAGCCCCGGGCAAATAAACAACATTTTTGGGTGCTTTGACAGATTTTACAAGAGCTATTTCCTACAACACGATGCAACAGCCATTTCCAGCGCGTGCACTTCAGGGCAAAGTCAATAAATAGAAAAAAGCCTGAAGTGACCAAGATCAGCATTTCTTTGCCTGAAAGTGTTCAGACTTGCAGCTCTTGGCACCTTGTCATTTCAAGGGGAAAGAAAAAAATCCACCAAGAAGCAGCAACCTCCCTCTCTGCCTTGCTCAAGTGCTCGCAGCAAGAGGCAGCCACTCCGTCCCAAAGCAAATCCTCATCACAACCCCCGGGCAGCACCGAGGGGGGTAAATTTTGGGGTCTGTTGGGGAGCTGGAGCAGGTCAGAGCTCCAGCCAGGTACAGCCATGGCAGCAGCTCCAGCTCAGGGCAGTTAAAATTGCAGTCGTACACCCGGGGAGACACGTTTTGCAACCAGCAGTTGTTGCCACGGAGGAACGGCTTTGCAGGGCCACGCCGGGGCCTGCTCGGCCACATCTCACTCCCAGTGAACCCCAAATTTTAAGAAAGACACTTCCACAGCCACGTTCCACAAAACTGGGGTGCCAAAGCAGAGCAGGGGACGCCTTCCCCGGAGGGCAGCAGGATTTCCCCCTTCCCAGCCCCACCACAATGCGCTGCGGGGAACAAACGGAGAGTTGGGGCCCACCTGGCATGAGGGATGGTGTTCAAGCAGCCAGGAGGAGGAGGAGGAGGAGGATGCAGTGATGAAGGAGAACCGAGATGCTCCGAGCATCCTGGAGTGAGGACCAGGCAGAGTCCCAGGCCCACCACAACCACCGCTCGGGTCGAAATAAAAGGCACAAGGACTCGGCCACTGGGTCGCTGCATACATTCTTGTTTATTGTTAGCACACCACACACCTTCCTCTTGGCACTTATTTTTATGTATTTGTTTAAAAAAAAAAAAAACAAAACACACACATGCACGCTCCGCGCTGCGCAGAGACGCCAGTTTAAGTTTATCACAGGGTGTTTTATACATATTTTTCCCCCCACCACCACCTTTATTTTCTTTCAAGTGTGGTCACTTCCGTAACAGACAAATAAATTAAAAAAAAAAACCCTATTTAAAAAACAAACTGCCTGTGGCTTTGGGAATGTGCCAGTAGCTCCCACACCAGTTGCACGCGGGGAGAAGGGATGCTTTTTTTTTTTTTTCAGTTTTGTTTGAAAAGGACAGTATTTCTCTTTTTTTTTTTAATATACTACAGCCTGAAATTCAGTGCAATAGATACAACTACAGTGCAGGTAATGAACTATACAAAAGTCATCCTAACCATGTACAAGCTTTTTCTTAGTCGCTATAGAAACTATACCTTTGCATCTGTACCTTTTTGTATACATTATACAATGTGAATATACTCCAAGAATATTTACAGTACTTTGCTTGTCAAATCAGAAATGCTATAACTTAAATGTCTACTATTAACAACCATTGAACAAAAATATATATAATATAAATATCTTCCAGTCTATACACAGAGCAGGAAATGGATGTATCCGCGTGATGATGGATTTTGGTGAGTCCGGGCCCGGGGGGCGGGTAGCGATGGAGGGGGGTGTTGCTGTAGTGTGTGGCTGCCGGTTTCACTCTGCCGGCGCTTCACCGTCAGGCAAATATTGCCGAGATTAAGCCAAAAAAATAAAACCAGACACTCCTTCCCCTTTCCACCCCCCCCCCCCACCTCTCCCGGCTGAAATTCAGGCAAAGGAGACGAGAAGCTGCTGGTGGAGACGACGCTCTGCAACCTGCGCCAGGATTATCGACCCTTCCAGCCGCTGGGGTCGGGACTGCTCCGTCCTCAGCGTGCCCCCAGGGCGGGGGGGTCCCCGTCCACAAACCCACCGGGGGCTGGAAACCAATTAGACTGCTTTAAAAAATAACTTGTTTTTTTTGTTTTCTTTTTTCTTAAAAAAAAAAAAAATCGTTGGTTTAGATTTAGTCGATTTACGTGATTTTTCTACGATTAGAACGTTTAAAAAAAAAAAGCTTCCAGCTTTAAAAACTTCCACTACGTGATTTCTCGTTAAATAACCTATCGCGTCGTTAAAAAAAGGGTGCCGCCCTCCCGCTGGCGGAGGCTGCCTGGTTGGTTTTTTAAAACATCTATTGGCTTTGAAATCCTGGACGCGAAACCAGCTAAAAAAAAAAAAAAAAAAAAAAAAAAAATTGTTCCTAGCATTAAAAAAAAAAAGTCAGTCTGTCCCCGATAAACCAGTGGGGGAGTCTGGAAAAGGGGTGTATGCACAAGAGCCGGACCCCCCACTCCCTCCTTCCTGGTTTCTGTACAAAGCATTTTAAAAAATAAAAACCCAACAAACTGAGGAGAGAAGGTGAGCAGCCGGGAGGCGCCGCAGGCGGGTTACACCTGGGAGTCGGCGCCCAAGCTGTGAAACTCATCCGGGGTTTTGTCACTCTGGTTGGCTCCCCCCTGACGGAAACCCGAGGCGATCTCATCAAAGGTCCGACCCTTCGTCTCCGGCACCCTGAAGTAGGTGAAGATGAAGAAGAGGACTAGCAGCACCGTGAAGATGATGAAGACGTAGGAGCCGCAGAGTTGCTGGGGAGAAGAGGAGGAAGGGGTGAGCGCGTGGAGGGGGACGGCGCCAGGAGCAGAGTGATGGACTTTGGCTGAAGGACCAGGAGGGACTGTCCGGCCCACACCCACCACCGGGCCCCAGGGCCACGTCCTCCTTCCCTCTCACGGCACATCTCAAGTTGGGAGGGACCCACGGGGATCCTCAAGTCCAGCTCCCAACTTCCTCCCTAGATCCTGTCCCCTGCCCTCTTCCCTGGGGGTGTTCGCTCGCCAAAACCACCTCGGGGCAGATTTTAGGGCTCAGGTCCCACAGACTGAGTGGTTGCACCCCCAAGCCCAATCCCCCCTGAGAGCACGGGGAGGTGATTAATTACCGCGATGTACTGGAAGCCCATGCCCACGATGAAGTTTGAGGTCCAGTTGGACAGCCCGGCAACAGCGAAGGCAGCGGGACGAGGGCCTTGGCTGAACAGTTCTGCCACGATAAACCAGGGGATGGGGCCTGGGCCGATCTCGAAGAAGGCCACGAAGCCGAAGATGGCCACGATGCTGAGGTAGGACATCCAGGGCATTTGGTCCTAGTCCATGGGAGAGAGAGGTGGGTTCAGTGAAGGGGGAGGAAGAAGGTGGGTTCGGTGAAGGGGATGAAGCATCTGGCTGTCCCAGACGATGACACTCAAGCACATGTGGTGCTGGGGGAGAATCCAGGAGGTTTCTTCAGATCAGATTTCTGGGACCTCAAGGGAGATGCGGGCAGCGGGGACCACTCCGCTATCTCCTCTAGGAGGACAAGGCCTTCCTCCTCTTCAAGCAGACCTCCTCCTCCTCCTCCTCCTCCTCCTCGCCACCACAGCAAGGGGCAGCGTGCAGGATCTGCTCCCGGCCCCCCACCCCGTCCCCACAAGGCCGATCGCTCACCAGCAGCGTCAGGGCGATGGTCATGAGCACCGCACAACCCGCCATCCCCGCCAGGCCGATGAGGTGGAGGGTCCTGCGTCCCGCTCGTTCCACCACGAAGAGCTGTTGGGTGGAGACAGGCGTCCATCAGCACATCCCCGGCCTGGGGAAAAGCCCCTTCCTGTCCACCTTCCCCCTGGTGAGAGCTCGGTGGGTCAAAACTCACCGAAACGACTGTGAAAGCTGTATTGACCACGCCGGAGCCAATGGTGGCGTAGACAGGCTGCTCCACACCTGACTTCTCAAAGATACTGGTGGAGTAGTAGAAAACCTACAAAGGGCAGGGATGTGCCATGAGGAAAGGAGACTCAAGTTCTGGGTGAAACAAGCTGAGCTTCGGCACCCAGGGGCCCCCAAAACTCACTGCATTGATCCCCGAGAGCTGCTGGGACAGCTGCAGGACGATGGCAATGAGGATGGGCTGGCGATACATGGGGGAGCGGAAGAGCTCCATGATGGTGACCTTCTTCTCTCTCATCATCTGCCGGCTCTCCTCCTTCATCTCCTGGAGGTCGCTGCTGACATCTGTTGTGCCCCGCAGCTTCTTGAGGACTAAGGGGAGGAGAATTGGAGTCAGGAGCAGCTGAGGTCCCTCCTGCACGGTGGGACAAGCTCGGGGGTCACTCACCACTCTTGGCTTTGTTCTCCTCGTTGCGGTTGATGAGGAGGAAGCGGGGGCTCTCGGGGGCAAAGGGCAGGATGATGCACTGCAGCAGGGCAGGGACAAAGATGAACCCCAGGAGTAGAGGCCAGAGTGAGTCGTTCCCCATGATCAAGTCCAAACCGAACACCTGAGGATGAGACAGGTTGAGTGACCCTTTCCCAGCTGAAGTTGGACCCAACTCCACTGCTCACGGGTGCTCTACAGGCTTGGACACCCATCAGAAGGACATGGGCTTCCATTTGGCCAACAAACGTCACAGCATGATGTTGCCCATCCCAAACTTTAAGACATCACAGCTTCCCCACTCCTGCTGCCCTCCAGGTCCATCCCTCCAGCCCCAGCTCCATCCACACTGCTGCACTGAACCCCGTCCCCTGCAGACCCTGAGGACCACCAGCACCAAAGGTGCCAGCCCTCTGGCACTTACTTGCGCGATGAGGATGCCCAAGACGATGCCGAGCTGGTGGAAGGTCCCCAAGGCACCCCGCAGCGCGGTGGGCGACACCTCGCCCACGTACATGGGCACAAAACCAGTGGTGAGGCCAGAGTAGAGGCCGATGATGAAGCGGCCGAGGATGAGCATCTCGAAGGAGAAAGCCATCTTGGAAAAGCCCATGAGGACAGCGGAGATGAAGGCGAGAATGTTGGACATCAGCATGGAGTTGCGCCTGGGGAGGGAAGGGAAGAGGGTAGTGTGAGGATCACGGGGCTCAGAAGAACCCACACATCAGGCCTTGGCCGGAGGAAGGTGCCCAAAGCCACCCTGCTGGGATGCTGGGGTGGGGTGAGGCTGCACAACCGCCCCAGTGAGGTCCACCACCGGTCCACCATGCTCGACGCTCACCGTCCAAAGCGATTGACGAAGAGCCCCACAGAAAAGGACCCGATCATGCCTCCGACAGAGAAGATGGCGACGGAAAGGGACCAGAGAGTGGTGAGGGTGGCAGGGCTGATGGGCTCCTCGTACCGGTACAGCCAGGTACGGTTGTAGAAGTCCTCAATCACCTGTGAAAGAGGGGGGAGAAATGAAGCCATGGGTTAAAACTGTCCCCGTTTCATCTGTGCCACCAGTGTTATGAATTGCCCAGGCCTCAGCCCGGCCACCTACAAACCCTTGGCCAGCAAAGGCGGCTCACAAGACGATGCATCACAAAGGCAGGAGCCGCCCAGCCGCCGGGCAGGTGGCTCGGCTCCAACCCAAGGGAGGAAACCTGATGGGATATGCAGGGGAAATGCAGCCGGACGGGTTCTGGTCTCGCCCTGCCGAGAGAGGCTCGGCGTTGCCAAAATACCTCTTTCACCTCGCCGGGCGGCCGTGGGGAGGTCACGCTCCTCCCCGGGGCACGGGAGGCGGGGAGGGCTGCCTCCATCACTGGAGGAGAAGCAACACAGGAGGGAGGAAGGTGAGGAAGACAGCAGGGTCATCAGGACAGCCAATCAGTTCCCATCCCCTTGGATACTCCCTTAAATTTAATTTCTAGGTTTTTTTCTGCAATACTTCCATAACTCAGTACTTCTGCTGTAACTCTGCAGTACTTTTGCAATGCTAATATCCAAGACAGGTGCTTGTTTTTAATTACCATCTCCACAGAACACCCTTTTTAATATATTTTATATATATTTTTAAAGTATTTTTAAAGCAATCCCACTGCTGAAAGTTTCAAGTCAGTTATTTAAGGGACACTCATATCCAAAACAAAACAACAAAGGGCTCGGTAACACACCCAACAAACCCTGGCTGGAAGGAGGAGAGATTTCATGCGAGCAGGGAAAGCTGCTGCTGGACATCAAGCAGCTCACAGACCTCGCTGCTTCAAAGGGTTTTGCACGTGCTCAGCTCCCGATTTAAGTCTTTGAACAATCACACTCCGTTTTCTAGTTTTCCCATCACTTCAAGCACAAACGAGAGCCCCTGGCAGAAGCAGCTCAAGAAACACACCCTGTGCTTTGTTATAAATTTCAATAATGCAATATTTTTTTTTAAGCTGTTTCTTTTACAAAGCCCCTAAACCATTAAGATTTCAAGATTTAAGTGATTTTGTTTGCTTCCTGCTTCACCTGGAGGTTTTGACACTTTGGGGGCTTTTTCTCCTTTTAAATAATTGATATTATTATTTGGAGAACCCAGGACTGGCTCAGGCTCTCAGTAGGGGTAAGCAGGTCTCTCCACACACCCCACCAAACCTTGCAGTGCTCTGAATTCTGTCCTGCTTTCCAAAAAACCTCCAGCTCTCTCCCCTTGAAGCAGAAAAAAATTGCGCTCCCCCTGACACAGAAAAGTGGACACCCCAGCACTGGTTGAGCTACGATGGGCTGTGTTTTGGCTTATCAAGAAACATCTAAATATCCTCACCTCCTGGCCCCCTTTCCTCCTGCAAAGAAAGGATGGAAAAACCCACCATGAGCCAGTCGTTGGGAGAGGAGGAGATGAAAAATTATGAGTTAAAAGTGAGAAGCGTGAAAAAAAAATTGCGTTGTCCAAAAGTCTTTTTCCTCTCTCTCGCTCTCATTTCATTCAGCTGAGTGTTCCCTACCAGCCCTCGCCCAGTTTCGGGCCGTCCCCTCCACACCTCACGTCTGCAAACACCCCCACACCCCCCAGCATGGGCACGCAGCCCCCCCCGGGACAGCAGCCCCGCTGCAAAGAGCTGCTGACAGCAAATGCTGCTGCACTTGCCCTGCTGAAGCCAGGGGAACGATGCACCCCAGTCCTGCACCCTGACAGATCCCAGTCCTGCACCCCCACACATCCCTATGCCAGCCCCAGTGCATCCCCATCCCAATCCTTTGCCCCAGAGCACCCCGATGCATCCCAGTCCTGCACCCCAACATATCCCCACCCCAATCCTTCATCCCACTGCACCCCGATGCATCCCAGTCCTGTACCCCCACGCATCCCTATGCCAGCCCCAGCACATCCCCATCCCAATTCTTTGCCCCAGAGCACCCCAGTGCATCCCCATCCTGCTCCCCAGTGCATCCTGGTCCTGCACCCCAACATATCCCATCCCCAGTGCACCCCAATGCATCCCTATGCCTGCCCTGACGCATCCTCACCCCAACCTTTGCCCCAGTGCATCCCAATGGATCCTCATCCCAATCCTTTACCCTGATACATCCTCATCCTGCAACCCAACCCTGCTCCTGTGCACCAATTTATACCAATCCTGTGCCCCAGTGCACCCCGATGCATCCCCATCCCAATCCTTCACCCCGATGCATCCCCATCCCAATCCTTCACCCCGATGCATCCCCATCCCAATCCTTCACCCCGATGCATCCCCATCCCAATCCTTCACCCCGATGCATCCCCATCCCAATCCTTCACCCCAATGCATCCCCATCCCAATCCTTCACCCCGATGCACCCCCATCCCAATCCTTCACCCCGATGCACCCCCATCCCAATCCTTCACCCCAATGCATCCCCATCCCAATCCTTCACCCCAATGCATCCCCATCCCAGTCCTTTGCCCTGATGCATCACCATCCTGCAACCCAACCCCACTCCAGTGCACCAATTTATCCCAATCCTGTGTCCCAGTGCACCCTGATGCATCCCAGTCCTGCACCCCAATAAATCCCAGTCCTGGCCTGCTTTGACACATCCCCACCCCAATCCTTCACCCCAGTGCACCCCGATACATCCCCATTCCAACCCTTCACCCCAATGCATCCCCATCCTGCAACCCAACACATCCCCATCCCTATCCTGCACCCTGACACATCCCCACCCTGCAACCCAACCCCACTCCTACGCACCAATTTATCCCAATCCTGCTCCCCAGCGCACCCCAATGCATCCTAATCCTGCACCCCAATATGCCCCGAGCCCTGGTGCACCCCCACCCTTAAAGCTGGGATGAAATCCCATGCCCGGAGCATCCTGCAACACTCATCCTGCCTCCCCTGGTGCCCCCGACCCAGAGCACCCCAAATCCTTTCCCCCTATCAGTTCTGCACACCGAACACATCAGTCACTGGGTGACTCGCCCCTAAAATACACGGCCCACACCTGGCCTGAGCCCCAAGAGCTTCATCCTCAGATGCACGAGGAAAACTGAGGCAATGCCCATGGGGGGGGATCTTGCTTTGCTGGGGGTCTGTAAGAATCAGAGCTCGGTCCCAGGGGAAGACCCCAGCTCCGACGTGGTCCCTGCCCGCATCACCCAGAGCAGCATCTCCTGGGTCAGGAGGGGACGGAGAGAAATCCTTCAGCCGCCGGGAAAGGCCGTGCCTCGGCGGGATGCAGGGGCCGGGCTGCGACGCCGGGGCCGTAATTACAGAGCGCCCGCTCCCCGCCGGAGCTTGGGGGAAAACCAGGGCAGATGCCAGAAAGCAGCTCCAAAGCACGTTCCCAGGGACTTCCCAGCTTGCCGCCCATTCAAACGCCGCTGCCATCGCCGGAGGAGGACGCTCGATGCCGGCTGCGCGCCGCCGCCACGGAGCAGTCCAGGGTCAGGGTTTTTTCAGCAGGGCGACGCTTTCAGCAGACAGACGCGTGCGCCGTGGCCGTGGGTGCCTCCAGCCACGTGAAATCCTGCTCAGGCCACTCACCGCCATGAAATACAATGTCACGTGATACCTCAAACAACGGCAATTTGCATCTTTTTCGCTCTTTCCGCACTCATGGGATGTTTTTTGCATGGGGTCTTCTCTCCCACAAGGAATGTTTTCGGTGCTCAAGGCTGCAGCCCGCTCGCTGGTAACGGGATTAATACTCTTGCGGCGTGAATCCTGCCTCGGTGGTTTTAATTACTGGGGATGGGGCAGCAGAGGCTGCGACGATGCTCGGGGACAGGCTCTGCTCTCGCGCAGCAGCAGCCAGACCCCAGGTTGTCCTTCGACACCTCACCCAGCACGGGAGCTTTGCACGTTGCACGGGAGATTCCTGAGCTAACATTTCCAACTAACACCTCAAAAAGCCACGTAATTCAGGAAAGTCAAGTTTTTCAAGGCTCCCACATACCTGCCAGTGGCTGGAGGGTTCTGACACTACGCGAAGCAAAGGAGCCAATGCTCTCTGTCCCCCTTCTCCTGCCCCAGCTGACCCTCTCTCCTCCCGGGGATGTCTGAAGCTCCACTTCGAGATGACTCAAACCCTAATTAACTCCCAGACCTTCGCTAAAAGCCAAGGTTAAAAGTTACACTGGTCCCACCCCGAGAGCATCCTGCAGGCATTCCTGGGATTTTTCCCAGAAAAAAAACACTAAGCGAGAAGGAAACTAATTCTCCTGGGAAGGCGGGAGCTAAATAACTCCCTCACAAATCCCATTACAGGCAGTAAGCTGCCTAGCGGGATGTACTATTTTAGCCATGCTGGCAGCGGGTGAGGGTTTGTTTTCAGGCACGGGGCGGGGCGGGGGGGGTGTGGGGTGGAATTTTGCTACAGCAAGGTTGCTCGGCACACGCTCACCTTTTGCGGGGCGTTGATGACGCCGGTGTTGTAGCCGAATTGCAAGGAACCCAGCACCGCTCCTCCCACGGCGAGCATCAGGCGAGCCGTCATCTGCAGGAAAAAGGGGGAAGAAAACAAAAAAAAGAGGGGTTAAAGTTGGGAGTCCCAGCTGTGCCCCTACCCCCCACGTTGAAGAGGTCCCCTGGTGCTTCACCCCGATGCTTGTGACGTTGTGAGCACAACTATGCAGGAGAAAAGAGTAAACTTGCTTTTTTGATGGCATCCACGTGGACTAGCGAAAAAAAAAAAATTAAAAATACTGGTTTAGGCTTAAAAAAACACTTTGGGGGAAATTTTTGCCCCCAGAGTGGGGCAGGAGGTTTTATTTGGGCTCACAGGATCCCCTGGGAGGGCTCCACATGACACCCGGGCAGCAGGCCAGCACGAGATGCTTTTGGGGATGCCACGGTGACGCCGCCGGCTGGCCGAGCATCGTCCCAGCACCGGCGCGAGGATGCCCCTGACAGCCGCCACTAACGAAGTTTTTGCATCGGAGCCTCATTAACAGTCACTAAGCAAAATCCTGGCTCTTTGGCAAACCCTTCACCCGCCTCCTCTTCCTCCTGCCTCAGCCAGAGTGACAATCGGAGCCTTGTTTGGGAGTGGGGTCAGGGCAGGCCAGCGCTTGGGCCACCTTCATTAACGGCCCAATTATCCCAGGCAGGAGATTTTCCAGGCGCTCAGCTCCAAGAACCAGGATCCGACATTCCCAGTTAATCAGCTTTGGGATGATCCACGTGAAATTTATAAGCCCATTAATTTGAGGGGCTGGGCTCTCCCCAGTTATCACAGGTGCATCACCCCAACCCAGGGATGCTCCCCCAGCATCTCAGATTAATATTCCCAAGGGATTGGTACCTGCCAGACCCCACCTAAACGCAACCCCTAACTCAGGGGGGGTAATTGCAAAGGACACACACACACAAAAAAGATTTACTTTTTTTAAGTAAATATAAATAGGTGCTGTTCGCTGACCTCGCCTCACCAGCCAAGCCGCCTCCCCCCACGTTAAAGTTTGCATGGAAAAAGCAACAGGGAATAAAGCCAGGCCCGTTAATGAAGCTCATTAATTAGGCTTGGCCCCAACACAACTAATCAGGGAGATTTTAGCACTTGATTTTGTTCTGTGCTTCTGAATAAAGCCATCCTGAGAAGCAAATGCCCTGCTTGGGAGGGCAAAACCAGGCTGGCATCCCAGAAAAACATGGGAAAAGCCCCCAAAAAATGTCAAAATCCCAACTCCAACCTCATCCGTCTACCCACCGCTCCACAAAACTGTGACAGGGGACACTGGGAATGCCAAAAGCAGCCTGTACTTGAATAAATATTGGAAAAAAAAAAAAGGGGCTATTTGGTATTTGGGTGGTTTAGGGGATTTTTTTGTCTGTTTTGGGGTGTTTATGGGGTTTGGGGTGACTTTTCTTTCTCCCTTTACTTTTCGAGGGCCACTCCTTGCTTTCTGAGGTAGCAACTTTTACTCTGCATGGCTACCAGCCGGCTCGCCTGCCCCAGGAACGCCGCTGGGCCATCAGCGTGCCGGTGAGTCACAACGGCACCGTGCCGCAGGGACACATCCCGCTGGCGTGAACTTTGCTCTGGGAAGGTGACAGGTAGCGACACCTCTTCACTCCAACAGCAGCCCATACCCCACAAAGAATTAAATCAGAAAAATCACTTTTGCAATTCTCACCAAAAAAAACCCCAACCTTAAACTTTTAACCTTTAGCAAAAAAACCTTAAGTTCTTAACCTTTAGCAAAAAAAAAACCAACACCTTAAGTGCTTAACCTTTTGTGAAAACTTTATAATTTTATTAAACGCCAGCAGCTTGAAGAGGCGAAGGGATCAAGTTGGTAGGAAGGCTGCCGGCGTTTTTGGAGGCTCTCCCCAGGCAGGGTCACTGTGAGTCAGCTCCTCCTGCTCGCTTTGGGCTTCCCAGTTCCAAACAAGCTGCCCGTCCCGATGCGGGAGCCTTTCGGCTCTAACCTCGCCATTAAAGGAGAGGCTTAAGATGGCGAGTTAGGAAAAAAAAAAAAAAAAAAAAAAGACAAGTTGATTTTTAAGGGCAGCCTTGAATGGGAAACTCCTGCAAAGCTACGCACAGGGTTTGTTGGGGGTTTTAACTGCTTGCAACAAACTGTGGCTTTATTTGGAGTCTAGGGAAAAAAAAAACAACACAACAAACTCAACGTACTTCCCCTTCTTGCTTTTGTGCAATGAACTTATTGACAGCCTGGATATATCCAACACTTGTGGTTTTTCCCCTACTCAATCCTGCACCTTACAGGAAGGTGAGCACAGCACTTGTCAATTTAGTAAAATTCAGATTATTTTTTTTATGCTTCTTCCTGCTTCCTTCATCACTTGAACACAGAAGCCAAGACCCTCAGAGGAGATATTGACTGTAGGGTGACAGCAGCACCCCAAAACAACAGGCTGCATTTGGCTTTATAACTTTTTTTTTTTACCCATTTGTTTTTTCCTCCAGCACAGAAAAATTTCAGGATACTGCCTGCCTCACAGAACAAGGAAATTAAAAATACCTCTGCAAAAAATATTTTATTAAAAAAAAAAGCATCCCAGGAGGGAATTTCAGGAAAATGCTTATTTAAAGAGAGCTCATAAAAATTAGCCACGAGGCTTTAACGAGCATCCCAGAGGCTGACTGCAAAAGGTCCCATCCAGAGACGGATGCCAGGGGTGATCACGGGGGGCAGTTGCCACCTCTCAGCATCTTGCACACTTGTTTGCACACTCGTGCACGCTTGTGGGAGAGCAGATAACCGGATCCGGCCCCAGCCTGGGATAACACGGCCGCATGCTGGCTCCCAGCCCAGGAAAAACTTACGCACCCACCGAGGGCCGGGTAAAACCTGCTCCTAAAGCCATGGCATGTGCCACAGCGCCGGCATTTACCGACGGGAGGTTTTTTTTTTTTTGCACCCAGAGAAAGGGAGGGGGGGAAACACCAGCACCACAGGGAGCAGCTGAGATTTTTGGTGGATTATGGCCATGGGAGAAAATTCATGGTGAGGGGAAGCAGAGTCAGAGTGGTGTTAGTTTATGTTTTATTTATTATTTTTTTTCTTACAGGTCAGCTGGGGACAGCGACACGATCCCTCTGAGTTTTGCAACCACAAGAGCGTCTGCAACGAGCCCAGAAATGTTTTTGCATGCAAAAAACCCGAGCAGCCTAGCTCCGTGGGCAGAGAAGCATGTCCCGCTTTAATAATATTAAATATTAAATTTAAAGGCAGAGGGGTGAGCTCGTCCCCCTCTCCCAGCATCCCCGCAGCTTCAATACAAATCCCTTTTTTCCTTGCAAGGCGCACTCTGGGTTTAAGCGTTGCCCATCAGTGCGCAGCAAATTATTCCTGCAATTAATTACCTTAGAACAAATTAATCATTTCTAACCCAGATCTATCTAATGGAGTAGTTATTAAAGATAGAAAAGCAGAGGGAGCACGTCTCCGGCTCCATTGCGGTAGCCGGGAGTTAAACCCGGCCGGCAGCGCATCAGATTTCTTCGTTACGAGAACAAATTTCTTTTTAATTCCTCCCCCCATCGACGTGCTGCCGGCCATCATGTTCCTGGCTCCCAGCTCCACACCTCACCCCCCTAAAAAAAAACCCGGTGCTGGGGTAGAACCAGCTTTAAATATGATAATAAAAAGATATATATAATTTTTTTTTTAAAATAGTATTCCCAATGCTGCAAAGTTGAGTGGAAAAATAAAGAGTTGTTTGCTGGAGAGAAAAATAAGAGGAGTCATTCTGGTAACATCTTTAATTGGAATAAAATTATTATTATTTTTTTTTAATTACATGTTGCCCGGCACTTTGCACCACCATGGAGCGAATTTTTTATTTCCTTTCCTGGGAAGAAAAAAAAAAAAGCAAAAACCACCCCTACGTACTTGAATATATCCCAAAACACTCCCAGAAAGGGATATTTGGGGGGGGGGGGGGGGGGGGGCAGCATTCCCAGGAGAGGCCGGGACAAGAAAACCCTGGGTCTAACGTTAACAACCCCACCGCAATTAACTCACCTTCCTCATTTAAGGCCTGACACATCGCGTCACTTTAACCCACCTCTAGTGTTAGAAATCGATTTATTTGAGTGGAGCTGTGGTGCGGCGAGGGCTCGGCTGCTGCCGGCTGGCCGAGGGACCTGATGTTATTTCATAACTCACTTTTGGGGGGTAAGTGGACGGGAATTAGGTCAAAATAGCGCACAGAGGTCACGCCGTGATGGGACCCGGCCGGACGCCACCATCAGCGCGGGTCCCCGGGGTGTTCCCCCCCCAGGGTCACCCCGGCCTTGCAACCCCCAAAAGCAAACCCAGCGCTTGTGGGGCCTGGCTGCCTTTTCCTCACCTTCAAAACGGGGCTAAAAGTGCCTTTTCTGACTCTTTGCTCTTCATTTTCTCACCTCAAAATTCCCCCCCCCAAAAAAAAAAAAAAAAACCAAACAAAAAAAAACCAAAACCCCCAAACGAAAACTCTTTCCCAGGCGCGCTGTAAGGCGCTGGGGCCGCGGGGTGGGTTGTTTTGGGGCGTTTTCCCTGCTTTTGAGGTAAATTTTTCCACGGTGTTTATATCGCGTGGCGGCACCCACGCGTGTGCGCCTTCGGGAGTCCAAACGCCCCCCCGGCTGCCCGCCCGCCCGCCCGCCCCTCTTTAACCGGTTCGCCCGCGGACGATCGCTGCTTCGCCGGTTGTGTAACGCGTGCGGGGGAGGGAGGGGGGGTGCAGGGGGGGTGGTTGCGGGGAGGGAAGCGGGACGGCGGGGATTTTCCACGCGCGGCGTGTGCTCACCTTGCTGCCGGTCTCCATGGCGGCCGCGGGCCGGCGGCGGGGCGGCGGTGGCGGGGCTGGCGGCGGGCCGGGGCCGGGGGGGGGCGGCGGAGCGGCGGAGCGGAGCGGTGGCGCGCGGCCGCGGCGGGGGCATTGAAGCGGCTTAAGAGAGCGGGAGAGCAGGGGCGCGCGGCGGCGCGGGGCGGCGGCGCCCATTGGGCGGCTGCGGGAAAAGGGGCGTGGCCAGGCGGGGAAAGGGGCGGGGCGAGGAGGGAGGGGGGCGGGGGAGCGGGGGGCGGGGCGAGGAGGGGCGGGAGCGGGGGCGTGGGAGGGGCGGGAGGGGGTGAGCGCGTGCGGGGCCGCACGTGGGCGGCGGGGGGCGGGGGGGGAGCGTGAGAGAGGGAGTGAGTGTGGGGGTGTGAGTGAGAGTGAGTGTGAGAGTGTGTGTGTGAGTGTGAGAGTGTGAGTGTGAGAGTGTGAGTGAGAGTGAGTGTGAGAGTGTGTGTGTGAGTGTGAGAGTGTGAGTGTGAGAGTGTGAGTGAGAGTGAGTGTGAGTGTGAGAGTGTGTGTGTGAGTGTGAGAGTGTGAGTGTGAGAGTGTGAGTGAGAGTGAGTGTGAGTGTGAGAGTGTGTGTGTGAGTGTGAGAGTGTGAGTGTGAGTGTGAGAGTGTGAGTGTGAGTGAGAGTGAGTGTGAGAGTGTGTGTGTGAGTGTGAGAGTGTGAGTGTGAGAGTGTGAGTGAGAGTGAGTGTGAGTGTGAGTGTGAGAGTGAGAGTGTGTGTGTGAGTGTGTATGTGAGAGTGTGAGTGTGTGTGTGAGTGTGTGAGTGAGAGTGTGTGTGTGAGTGTGAGAGTGTGAGAGTGTGAGAGTGAGTGTGAGAGTGAGAGTGTGTGTGTGAGTGTGAGTGTGAGAGTGTGAGTGTGAGAGTGTGAGAGTGTGAGAGTGAGTGTGAGAGTGAGAGTGTGTGTGTGAGTGTGTATGTGAGAGTGTGAGTGTGTGTGTGAGTGTGTGAGTGAGAGTGTGTGTGTGAGTGTGAGTGTGAGAGTGTGAGTGTGAGAGTGTGAGAGTGTGAGAGTGTGAGTGTGAGAGTGTGAGTGTGAGAGTGTGAGTGTGTGTGAGAGTGTGTGTGTGAGTGAGAGTGTGTGTGAGTGTGAGTGTGTGTGTGAGTGTGAGTGTGTGTGTGAGTGTGAGTGTGTGAGTGAGAGTGTGTGTGTGAGTGTGAGTGTGTGTGTGAGTGTGTGTGTGAGTGTGTGTGTGAGTGTGTGTGTGAGAGTGTGTGAGTGAGTGTGTGAGTGAGAGTATGAGTGTGAGTGTGTGAGAGAGTTCGAGGGAGTGTGTGTGTGAGTGTGACTGAGTGTGTGTGAGTGTCTGTGAGTGTGAGAGTGTGAGTGTGAGTGTGTGTGTGCATGTGTCTGTGAGTGTGTGAGAGTGTGTCAGTGTCTGTGTGTGTGTGTGTGTGTGAGAGTTTGTGTGTGAGTGTGAGTGCATGTGTGAGTGTGTGTGTGAGTTTGTGTTTGAGTGCGTGTGTGAGAGTGTGAGTGTGTGTGTGAGAGTGTGTGAGTGTGTGTGTGAGAGTGTGTGAGTGTGTGTGTGTGCGCGTGTGTGTGAGTGTCTGTGTCAGTGTCTGTGTGTGTGTTTGTGAGTGTGTCTGTGTGAGTGTGTTTCTGTGAGTGTGTGTGTCAGTGTGTGTGTATGAGTGTGTGTGTGCGCGTGTGACTGCATGTCTGTGTGCGCGTGTGTGCGTGTGTCTGTGTGTGCCTCTGTGTGTGTGAGTGCGTGTGTGTGTCTGTATCTGAGTGTCTCTGTGTACATGAGAGTGTCTGCGCTCGCGTGTGTGTGTGTCTGTGTCAGTGTGTATGCACATGGGGGGGTGTGCAAGGGGGAGGTTTGCTCACACGTGGGTGTGCAAGCGCAGGTGTGTGCGTGCACATGAGCAAGGGTGCAAGGGGGGTGTTTGCACATGCGTGGGTGTGCGGGTGTGGTCTTGCATGTGTGTGGGAGTGTGCAAGCATGTGCCTGTGTTTGCACATGTGTGAGTGTGTGTGCTCTCGCACATGCATGGGAGCGTGCAAGGGTGCATGGGAGTGAGTGTGCAAGTATGTGTGTGCCTGTGTTTGCACACATGTGGCTGTGCAAGTGTGTGTGCTCTTGCACGTGCATGGGAGTGTGCAAGTGTGCACATGCCTGTGTTTGCACATGTGTGGGTGTGCGAGCGTGTGTGCATGTGCACTCTTGTGCATGCATGGGAGTGAGTGTGCAAGCGCGTGCTTGTGCACACGGGAGTGAGTGTGTGCTCATGCACATGCTTGGGACTGAGTGTGCAAGTATGTGTGTGCTTGTGTTTGCACACGTGGGTGTGTGAGTGTGCATGCATGGGAGTGAGCACGCGTGTGCCTGTGTTTGCACACTTGTGTGCATGTGTGCTCATACACATGCATGTGAGTGTTCAAGTACGTTTGTACCTGTGTATGCACCCTTGTGAGTGTGCACGCATGTACATGCATGTGCATGTACACGTGAGTGCCTCTGTGTGCATGTGAGTGTGCATGTGCTTGTCCACGTGTGTACTTGTGCATGTGTGCACAGGTGTGCATGTGCACGCACACAAGCGTGCCTGTGACTGCGCACATGTGAGTGAGCAAGAAAGTGTGTGTCCGTAGATGTGTACGTGTGTGAGCACACGCGTGTGTGTGCCTGTACGTGTGCACAAGTGTGCATGTGTCTGTGCCTGCTTGTGCAAACACCTGCGAGCTGTGTGTACATGTGTGCACACACCTGTATGCATTTCCACGCACACGCATGTGCATATACAGCATGCAGGAGCTTCCCTGCAAAGCCCCAGTGCGTGCACACGCGTGTGCAACAGTCCAGGCAAGGCCCCCGGGTGTGCGACACCCCCTTGGCAAAGTGCAACCCCCCCGGGGTCCCCAAAAGCTCCCGGAGTCCCGGTGTCGGACACCCGCTGGCTCCTGCTGTGACCCTGGTGTAAAACCCTGCACCTGGTGTAAAACCTCATGGTTGGTGCAAAACCCTGCACCTGGTGCAAACACCCACAGCTAGTGTAAAACCCTGCACCTGGTGTAAAACCCTGTGTCTCATGCAAAACCCTATGGCTGGTGCAAAACCCTGTGCCTGGTGTAAAACCTCACAGCTGGTGCAAAAGCCTGTGCCTGATGTAAAACCTCACGGCTGGTGTAAAACCCCATGGCCAGTGCAAAACCCTACACCTGGTGTAAAACCCCACACCTGGTGCAATACTCCATGGCTCGTGCAAAAACCTGCACACGGTGCAAAACCCTGCGGACAGTGTAAAACCTCACACACGGTGCAAAACCCACAGCAAAACCCCATGGCTGGTGTAAAAGCCCACAGACGGTGTAAAACCCTGTAGATGGTGCAAAACCCCATGGCCGGTGCAATACCCTGCACACGGTGTAAAACTCTGCTGCTGGTGCAAAACCCCATGGTTTATGTGATACCCCACGCCTGGTGCAAACCCTGTGGTTGGTGTAAAACCCCATGGCTGGTGTAAAACGCCAGGACCAATGCAATACCCCACACACGGTGCAAAATCCTGCAGCTGGTGTAAAACCCCAGGACTGGTGTAAAACCCTGCACTGGTGCAAACACCTGCGGTTGGTGCAATACACCACACGCTGCGCAAAACCCTGTTCCCAGTACAATATCCCTGGCCTGGTGTAAAACCCCACACCCGGTGTAACGCCCCGCAGTCAGCGCGACATTCCATGCTTGGTGCGAAACCCCGCACACGGTGCAAAAACTCCGCGGCCTGTGCAACACCCTGGGCCTGGTGTAAAACCTCGGGTCTGGTGTAACCCCCGGCACCTGATGCAACACCCCACACACAGTGAAAAACCCACAGCCGGTGTAAAACCCCCAGCCCAGGGTAAAACCTGCAGCCTGGTGTAAAACCCTGGACACCCTACGCCTGGTGTAAAACCCTGGGCCTGGTGTAAAACCCTGGACCTGGTGTAAAACCCTTAACACCCTAGGCCTGGTGTAAAACCCTGGGCCTGGTGTGAAACCCTGGACACCCTAGGCCTGGTGTAAAACCCTGGGCCTGGTGTAAAACCCTGGACACCCTAGGCCTGGTGTAAAACCCTGGGCCTGGTGTAAAACCCTGGACCTGGTGTAAAACCCTTGACACCCTAGGCCTGGTGTAAAACCCTGGGCCTGGTGTAAAACCCTGGGCACCCTACACCTGGTGTAAAACCCTGGGCCTGGTGTAAAACCCTGGACACCCTAGGCCTGATGTAAAACCCTGGGCCTGGTGTAAAACCCTGGACACCCTAGGCCTGGTGTAAAACCCTGGGCCTGGTGTAAAACCCTGGACCTGGTGTAAAACCCTTGACACCCTAGGCCTGGTGTAAAACCCTGGGCCTGGTGTAAAACCCTGGGCACCCTACACCTGGTGTAAAACCCTGGGCCTGGTGTAAAACCCTGGACACTCTATGCCTGGTGCAACACGCTGGGCCTGGTGTAAAATCCCGGGACTGGTGTAACGCCCTAGGCTCGATGTAAAACCCTTAAGTGTGGTGTAAAACCCTGGGCCTGGTGCAACACCCTGTGCCTGGTGTAAAACCCTGGGCCTGGTGCAACACCCTGTGCCTGGTGTAAAGCCCTGGATGCAGTGTAAAACCCCGGGCCTGGTGTAAAACCTCGGGTCTGGTGTAACCCCCTGCACCTGATACAACACCCCACACACAGTGAAAACCCCACAGCCGGTGTAAAACCCTGGACACCCTAGGCCTGATGTAAAACCCTGGGCCTGGTGGAAAACCCTGGACACCCTAGACCTGGTGCAACACCCTGGGCCTGGTGTAAAATCCCGGGACTGGTGCAACGCCCTAGGCTCGATGTAAAACCCTTAAGTGTGGTGTAAAACCCCCTGCCTGGTGTAAAACCCTGGGCCTGGTGCAACACCCTGTGCCTGGTGTAAAACCCTGGGCCTGGTGCAACACCCTGGGCCTGGTGCAACACCCTGGGCCTGGTGTAAAGCCCTGGATGCAGTGTAAAACCCCGGGCCTGGTGTAAAACCTCGGGTCTGGTGTAACCCCCTGCACCTGATACAACACCCCACACACAGTGAAAACCCCACAGCTGGTGCAAAACCCTGGGCCTGGTGCAAACCCCCGCGAGGCACAGGGCCGGCGTCAGAGCAAGCTGAGCACCCCGTCTCCCCCTTTTCCAAGGTGCGACGAATTTTTGGGGTGCATGTGGCAGAAAATCCGGAGGGAAAACCAGCCGGGCAGGGGTTTGTGGGGTGGATGTGCCGGCGTGCACGTCCGCCAGCTCCTCCCAGCCCGGCGTCCCACCGCCAGGCCACAAAAGGTGATGCCGGGGGTCCCGCGCGGGGACGCGCCTGCAGCTCTTTGTCCACCCTCAGGCCCCAAAATGTCCCCCTTCCCCCCCCGAAACCATTGAAAAATGGCATTAAAAATCATTTAAAATCATTACAAGCATAAAAACCGATCAAAAAACGCAATTCCTCACATTATTTTTCACACCAAAAACTACCCAAAAAAAGGGAAAAAAATGGATGGGGAAATTGAAAAAATTAAAAAAAAAAAAAAGGGGGGGAACACCCCCTCAAATCCCCCAAATTTGCAAATAAATCCACAAAATAATTCAAAAGGGCAAAAAGAATGAAAAAAAAATCTAAAAACGCAAATATCTGCAAGAAAAAAGCAAAAAACCCTCAAAAGCAAAAATTGGGCACAAATTCCAAAAAAATCCAACTTGGTGTTTTATTTTATTTTCTTTAAAGCTGCAAAATTTTTCCCCAAATTTGGCTGTTTGGGGTCAATCCTCACCTCTAAACTCCAATAAATATAAATTCTAACCAACCCAACACCACCCCCCCCTTTTTTTTTCCTTTTTTTTCTCATCCCAAATGGGAAATGGGATTTTTTTTGCTGATTTGGCATTTTTATGAAGGGGGGAAAAAAAATAAAGGGTGTCGGGCGGGAATGCTGACTGCAGGGAAAAGGGCCGGAGGAGGGATAATCCCCGTCGGTGCCGATGAGCTGGAGGGGGATTTAGGGGAGATTTTGTCCGTCCCGTCTCTTTGAACGGGGGAAAAAAGGGTTAAAATAATACCCCTGGCACTCCCAGCTGGAATTGCAGGGGATGGAGGCAGGAGGGGACGGGAATGAGGGCAGAAAAGGGAAAACTGGGATTTTATTTTTATTTTAAGGGTCAGTGGGGGGTGGGTGGGGAGGCCAGAGGCCACCGTGACGGGCTCAGCCTCTCCTCCCTCGCCCTCCTCCCCACTGAATATTTGGGCGTGGGGCGTCCCCCCCCCCCCCCCCAACACCCCCTCTCCCTGCCACGCGGCCGGCGGGATTTCAGCCGAAAAAGGTAATTCCCTGCAGACGAGGAAATCCGGTCTCTTTTATATCCCTCCTGGGCCACATCATGTTGTCATCGAACGAGTTCGTTATCTCGCGGCCTCTCCCGTCCCCACCCGTGTCCCCGGCCCTGGGGACACTGGGCACACAGGTGTCGCGCTGACACGCAGGATTTGGGGGGCAGCGGTTTGGACGGCAGCTCTTATTTTTTCAGGCAAAGTCCAGGCTGGGATGGTCTTTCCGGGGATGTTTTTTGGGTAATAAAATCAATATCACCAGATGGTGTGAAGAATTTGGCTTTCCTGGGACTTGATGCCATCAGTGTCTCCACAGCCAAAAATCCTCAATTTTTTTTTTACATTTAGGGAAAAGTTTAACACTTGACCTCTGATGTCCCTGGGACTGAGTTAATCCATTTCAGAGGGGAATTTATATTAATATTTCCAGTGTCCTTCAATGCGTTTGAGCCTTGAGGAGCTTTAAAAGTCCCTGAGCCAAAAGGGCTTTTTTTCCCCCCTTTAAAAATCCTGGCAAAAATCTTAAAAAATGGGATTTCCAGAGATCCACCATCCCAATTTCTCCCCACCGCCAAAAAAATCATGGCAAGAAAAAAAAAAAAAAAGAAAAACCCAAACCACCAGAACTTGTACTTCCTATTGCTGCTTGCACAACAGCCCGCTGGAAGCAGCTGTCAACATCTGGCTGCCACCGCACCCCGATGACCCCCTTGGCACAGCAGCGCTCGGCAAATTGGGTCAAACCGCGGCGGTTTTGCCGGTGTGAGGATCTCTGAAGGTGCGAGCTGAGACAGGGTCAGGAAGCGGCTGAAGGTAGAAAACATCAGCCCAAGTGTTGAAATTCAGGGCAAAGTCCATAAGGAAATTGGGATTTGTAATAAAATCGGGTTAGGCAACGCCGGCGCAACCTTCCCCAGAGATTTCAGTCCTAAAAATATCTTGGGTTGTTTGGTTGGTTTGTTTTTTTTTTCTGTTGGGATTTTGTGTTGTTCCTGGATGGGTTTCTGGCTCCATCCTGACCCAGGGGATGGTCCTGCAGCATCCCAGCACCGCCTGGTCCAGCTCAAGGGATGCAGTGAACCATCACCCCAACCCTGGAGACATCAAAGCTCTTTCACATCCATCAGGTTTGGATTTAACACATGGATCCTCCTGGATTTCACTTTTTATTTTTAAACCAAAAGTAGTTAAACCCCTTTCCTTGTTAGGCCAGGATTAAAGTGCATTAAACCCTCCAGTCCTTGGGCTACAGTGAGAGAGACAGATGCTCCGCGTCCGAGAAAGCAAGAACGCTGAATCCAATAAAAGCAATTATTGTCATTTAATTTATCCCAATTCATAAGCGGTGAGCCTCGTTTGAAGTTTTCCAGGCTAGGCAGTGACTTTCTACACCTAAACTGTGCTGGTTTTGGTGGCTTTTCACCCATTAAAGACCAAAAGGATTGGAAAATAAACGGAATTTCTGCTTTATCCATTTAAGGGGGAAATCAACCCCTGGCCCCCGGGTCTCGCAAAGGTTGATTTTGCATCTCAGCCCTTATTTTGCATTTTTAGGGCGACCCGACATGTATGGAAACATGGAGAGAAAAGAGGCCAGGGCTAAAAATAACCGGGTGAGTCACGCCATGGCGCTGGGAGGTGTCGTGCCGACAGAGCTGGAGAGGAAAACTATGGGAAGGTGAGGGGGGAGGAATCCATTTTCCCTTTGGCTTCGCACGTTCATGTGAGCAGATTCCTCTTCCTCCTCCTTCAAGCAGAAAGAAAAATGGGTATTACATATATAAACACATACACATATAGTTATACACTTATACACACATGCACACACACACAAATATATGTATATAATGCTGCTTTTCCCATTAAAAAATTGTTTTTTGCCATAAAAACTTCTTGGACTTGTTAAACTACCCTCACACAGTCAAAAACTGCAGAAAAATGAGATATTTTTTTCCCCCTTTCCCATAACACTGAGATGAAATAATTCCCATTTGCTGGAGTTTTCTTCCCTTCGGGAGCTATTTCTGGAGCCAAAGGAGAATGGCTGATAACGATAATAATTAATCATTAATGATAATAAGCGGATAACAGCCACTCCTGTGTCTTAATTTGCAGGGATGCTCCTTTTTGTTTAATTTTTGATTCATTCAGGGTTTGTTTGGGGTTTTTTTCATGCCATTCCCATGGTGTGGATGATGCAATGGGGGAATTTGGAGGGGTTGCAGGATTTTTTGGAGCACAACCACCAACATTTTCTCCACCTAGGGAGAAACAGGGTGGAATAAGGACATTTTTGCCTGTTTGTTGCCCCGAGGCCAGGCGGGTGGCGCGTCCCCAAGGCCACCAACCTTGGCCCAAGGTCGCCCCGATAAGGGATGTGCGAGTAAAAGTCACAACGGCAGTGCCGCCAGCAAAGCCTCTGCACTCTATCACCCTAGAAGGAGCATCCTCCTCTCCCCAGCATCACCATTCCAGCAGGAATCTACCCAAAACTGCTCCAGATCTAGGAATTCTCCAGGTTTCGGGGGGGATTTTGCAGCAGCTGGATCCTGCCCAAAGCTGAGCATCCTGTGACGACCAGAGAAATTGCAGTTTGCTCCCAGAGCGAAGGCTTTCATTTTGGTCTGCCTGTCCCATGTTCCCTGCCAGGCTTGGCGAAGACAAAAATGCTGATTGTTCACCCCAAATGGCCTAATTTTGCTAATTTAAGGCATCCTGATAGCCTTCAATCTGGGCTAGGAGGGGCTGCCGGTGCAGAGGGAGCATTCACATCAGCATCCCCGACATGTGGCTGGTCACTTGTGAGGAGCCTGGAAAGTGGCTGGAGGATGATTTTTGGGATGATTTTCAGGTTTTTTTGGGATGGGGATAAATGTGATTTTGGAAGCTGGGAGTGTCATCGATGTTGCACTATTAAATGCAAGGATGGGCTAGGTGCTGGGGGGATGCAGGATGAGATGCTCCACACATCCCACTTTAGATGGAGAAGGAAGATGTAAAGAGCTTTAAGCATGCTCTATGGGACCCCATTCCATTTTTAATTCATTAATTTAATTAATAACCTTCCCCCCTCCACAAAAAGCTGGAGCCAGGTGGGTTTTTCCCCCTGCACCCATGGGGAACACGTCGGATGCTGAGCTCAGGCAGCATTGGCATCCCGAAATGTGAAACACCAGAAAGGGAAAGAAAAAGCTCCAAAATCCTCGTATCTTGCATTAAGAATCCCTCCAGCTACAGGCAAGATGGGTTTTGCCCCCACCATCCCCTTACTGGACTGGGAAGTGCCCAGTTTCTGCACTGGGAATAGGTCAGAGCAAGCTCGATTCAGCAATTACCACCCCGCAGGAAGATGGATTAATCCCCATTACCTAATTAACTCGCTGAATAATAATTAGTCAGGTATTTCTTTGCTCTTCAGTCATAAAAACTCTTTTGCAGGGGCATGTTTTAAAGCTGGTCCCGTACATCAAACGTGTTTCTGCTAACTCAGACGCAAAAAAAAAAAAAAATCATCACCCTTGCCCCAGGGTGGTGAGCATCACCCTGCTGCCCTGTGCCCTCCTGCTCCGGCAGCGCTGGGCTTGGGGTTTTCGGGGTTCATCACCCTCCCAGCATGATACAATTTGATTTTGGGGGGACATCACCCTCCCAGGATGATGCAGTTTGATCTTTTGGAGTGCTAGCATCCTCCCAGGATGATGCAATTTGATTTTTGGGGGACCATCACCCACCCAGGGTGATGAAGTTTGATCTTTTGGGGGGCTAATGCCCTCCCAGGATAAAGCAATTTGATTTTTTGGGGACCATCACCCTCCTAGAATGATGCAATTTGACTTTTGGGGAAGTCATATTCCTCCCAGGATGATGCAATTCGATTTTTTGGGGGGTGCTCCCAGCATCCCTCCATCTCACAGAGACTCACCCGCCCTCTCAATAACCCCGTTCCCCAAACTCATGACTCAGCATCTCCCAAAAATTCAGGAGGCGGATTGCAAAACTCATGACTTGACCCATTCGTTTCCAAGTTGGAGAAGAAGAAAAGCCACGCCGCCGGCTCGCCTCCAAAAAAAAAACCTCCCCAAAAATCGTCTCTGTCAGCTTTGGGCTTTATTCAAATTTTTATTTAGGCTTTATAAATGAAGAGTAAAAAGGTTGGATAGAAATTATCTGTATTATTATTAGCTGTGTCAGGCTGGGAGAGGTGAAGAGTCAGCAAACACATGCCCTGAGCATCGATGGGCGAGATAAGGCAGAGTCTGCAACCCCTTTGCTCATGGATTTGGGGAAGTTCTGCCTATTTTGGGGGATGATGCAAAGCCCTTGGATAAAATCTGTGGAAAATAGTCCCCAAAAAACCCGCCCTTGGTTGATTTTCTTGAAATGCCGGGTCACTAGCTCCTCACTTCTCCCAATTAAAAGAATTAAAGAAAGGAAATTGGAAATGCAGCCCCTGCTGCACCTCGTCTGGAGTAATTAAAGCCCAAGGTTTTAACGAGTGGCTGATTAAATACAAAAGCAAAAGGAAAGGGAAATTCTCCACTCACTCATTAGAAGAAAGCAGAGGTGGCCAAACGGGGGGCTCGGACCCCCCAAAAATGTGGGGTGATGTGTAGAGTCTTCCTGCAGCTGTGGGGAAGGGGAAGCGATGCCATTCGCCATTAAATCCCCAAATCTGGGGGGTTTTCCCAGCTGGATTGGGCTGGAGGGGATGCCAAGAGGCTTTTTGCACTTTATCTGGGCAGTTTGCGAGGTTTTAGGCTTTAAAATGCAATTCTGAAGCTCCAATGGAGCCTGAAAGTCCCCAGGGGTCAAACCGACTCCAGTATCTTCCAGGTTGGATTTTCCTTCCCCATTCCCCAGGGCTGTAAATGTGACTGGACCAGTTCAAGGGCCCCAATGGTTGCTGGAGGGCTGCAAACAGGGCCTGAGTCCCTCCCAGAGTGCACGGGTGTAAAATATCCCCCTTCAGTCTTAATCCCATATCCCCCAAAATCCTTCATGCCCCTGCAGAAGCGGCTCTTTCCTTGTTTTCAGGCTTTGCTTCCCGTGCAATCCCATTAGATCCTATGCTGTCATTCCATGCAATCCCCTGCAATCATTCCCTGGAATCCCATGGAATCCCATCCAATCATCCTATGCCATCCCATGCAATTTCCAAAAGCTGGACCCCACAGGCAACATCACCGTCACGTCCCGCAGGGAGGGTGGGATTGAACCGGAGCAAAGCCCCCCGGCGCCGTTTTTTTAGCACCAAATTCTTTGCATAAGAGAAAAGAGAGATAGGAAAATGCTGGAAAAGCGAGTGCTTCCCGGCACGTCCCAGCATGCCAGAAAACCGGCCCAGCTGCCAACGTACCGGTGGGTTTGGGGGATGCTCAAAAATGCGTCCCAAAAGAGCCAGGTGTCCAAAAATACCCCCCATCGGGAGCCTTTGGGTGCTTCAAGCCCCGATTTTGGGAGCCAGGGGGGGTCACCTGAGCACGCCGGGACGGTGACTGATGCCAGTCGGATGGACCCAAATTTCTGAGGATGTCAAAGCGAGGTCACCTTCGGATCCTGCTGGGGCTTGCGAGGTTCCCACGCAGTCGCTTTGATCCTTCCCTCAATTTTTAGCCTCTGAAATTCTTGTGGCTTTTGAATTACACCCTGTGCTACCCTGCCCTGGATTTCTGTTTTATTTTTACCTCCTTTCTACGTTCCCCATTTCACTGGGGTGTCAATATTTTCGGGGTTCCCCCCACCACCACTCCATGACCTAGGGACCCTCTGAAAATGACGCTCGGCTTTTGCAAGGGGAGCAAAAAACACCCCCCCTTGCTTCCCAAAACCGAGGTTAAATCCTGGTAACACCCACCCAAAAATGATCCATCCCGGAGCTGCAGGGACCTGCCCTCCTGCCCGTCCACGGGAGCCCCAAAATTTTGTTGGGGGGGGGGGGGGTGTCAGGCCAAGGCTTGTTGCCTCCTGTTGCAATAATTGAGGCCCGTCGCTGGCTGGCAGCTGGGGAGGGCAGCGGAGCTTTGTTCCGGCACGTCGGGCTGCAAGCGGAGGCTGAGTCCTGGGAAGCTCGTGACATCGATAGGCGCCATTTTCCAGTTGGTTCGCTGGGGTCCATGGGGGGATGAAGGTCTCCGGTGGGGTGAAGGACATCCGTGGGGTGAAGGATATCTGTGGGGTGAGGGACGTCCGCGGGGTGAGGGACGTCCGTGGGGTGACCGCCAGCGGATGTTCTGGAGCAGGGACTCCTGCAGAGAGGGACCGTGATGGGGACAACCGGGGACGGGTCACTGTGGGGTGGGGTTTGGATTTTGGGGTGATGCCCTGGCCAGGCTCCAGCACCTCTTTCAGGATGGGAGGAGGAGGAGGAGGAGGAGGAGGAGGAGGAGGAGTTTCTTCCTCATACCGAGCTCTTTCACAAGGGCGGAGGGCAGTGGGGTTGGGCGTGTAGCGGCCTGACACCAGGGTGATGGGCACCGTCTTGCCCAGGAGCAGGCAGCTGCCTCCTTCCTGCCTCTCCTGGGCCCTTCATCCCGCTGTTTTCCACTTTCCAGGGTGCTCCAGAGCTGGATTTCTCCTCCCAGATGGAGAAATTCCCCTGGGATGGGGGGATCAGTGTCGCGGTCAAGCCCTTTTCCCAGCGTCATGGTCACCTCCAGCAGCCACAGCTGCTCACTGGCAGCAAACCAGGGGCCTGGGGGAGCTCGTGTGTCCCTGCCCAGGGTCACCCACATTCCACCTGTTCGTTCATGAGCCCAGTTTAGACAATTTTCACCCAAAATGCCCCTAAAAATTACCATTTTCAGCCTCGGGTGCATGGGGGACAAGGGGGCTAACGCTGCATGCTCGCCTGGCTCGCAGCGACCTTTTTTCTTTATAATCTTTTCTAAAGTTAATTTTCTAAAAGGGAAGGAGAAAAAAAAAAAAAAAAAAAAAGAAAAATTCAATATAAAACCCCCAGTGATATTTTGCCCCGGGGGGGAAAAGGCGGGTGGGATGGGAGCTGCTGGCGGCGTTTGTGCTGCGTCTGCAGGGTCAGGGCGGCGGGTCGGGCTGTGTTGGCTTTGCAAAGCCCCGCTCCCGCCGCGCTCGGCTGCGCAGCAAAGGCTGCTCCCCACGCCTGCTCGCTCCCCTCGCACGCCCGGGGCCTTGCACACTTGCTTTGCACGCTCGTCCCTTCACATGCCCGCTCCCTTTCGCAGGCTCGATGCCCTTGCACGCTTGCTTCCAGGCGTGCTTGCTCCCCTTTCACGCTCGCTCTCTTGGCAGAGCGCTCCCCTCACACACTCGCCCCCTTTGCACGTGTGCTCCCCTTGCACACTCACTCTATTTGCACGCTTGCCCCCCTTACACGTGTGCTCCCATTTCAAGCGTGTTCCCCTTCCATGCTTGCTCCCCTTGCACACTTGCTCCCTTACATAGTTGTTCTCCTTACACACTTGTTCCCTTCACACACGTGCTGCCCTTCCATGCCCACTTTGCAACCTTGCTCCCCTTGCACTCTTGTTCCCTTGCACGCTCACTCCCCTTGCACGCTTGCTTCCATGCGTGCTTGCTCCCCTTTCACACTCACTCTCTTGGCAGCTCACTCCCCTTGCACACTCGCCCCTTTGCACATGTGCTCCCCTTGCACACTCACTCTCTTTGCAAGCTTGCTCCCCTCCTACGCTTGTTCGCTTTCCATGCTTGGTCCCCTTACACGCTTGCTCCCCTTACACGCTTTCTCCCCTTGCACAATCACTCCCTTCACACGCGTGCTGCCCTTCCATGCCACTCCCTTCGCAACCTCGCTCCCCTTGTACTCTTGCTGCTTGCAAAGAGATGTGAGGCTGAATAAACCCAGGGAAGGAGAAATCAACCCTCTGCTCCCTAAAATGGCGCCCCACCCAAAATACGGGTGCTGGGGGGGTGCGGGCATGAAAAACCCCCATGAAAACAAAGAAGAGAGCGATGGCTCGCCCTGCCAGCCTCAAGCGTGCGGGAAACAAGCTTCGCCCCCATCGCCATCCCATCCCAACCACGTAACCCTAATCTGGGGGGGTTTCAGGGTGCGGAAGCGGCTCGCCCCCTTTCCCACGGCCCCAGCCCCCCCCCAGGGGGTTTATTTTCATCGCCCCCCACAGCGCCAGCTTTTCTCTCCCTTCCCTTCCCCTGCCCAAGATTTCCTCCAAGCTTCCTGGCCCGCCTGTTTATTCCCTTTCCCACTCCCAAATCCTGGATTTCTTTGTTCGTCCGACGGTAATTTTCCATCGAGGCTCCAAATCCGACGCGATGCAGTAAATTCCTGCATGGCCGTGCCGAAAAATTAGTGTCCCACTGAAAAAAAATCACATTCATGATCTTCATAGACACAAAATACTAATTTATTTTCCCACCGAATCCCTAAAATAAATTTCCAAAGAAGGTTGGAAAGGTGTGAAAATAAATTTGGGACAAAGAAGTAAAAAAAAAAAAAAAAAAAAGATAATAAATGTAATTGTGCGGACAATTTTGACAAAAATATCAAATTTTCCAAAATTTGGGAAAAACTGTAGCTTTGCATTCGTTGCAAATTAATTAACATTTGGATCTGGGATGCCAGGAAACATCTGGAAGAGTTTTATTCCCAGTATAAGTACTTGAGTGGTGGTTTCCTCATGGAGGAAAACCCTGAGGATACTGGTTTGGAATGAGCTGGAATGCTGGGACATGGGGGGCTGAGCCGGGCAGAGATACACCAGCCACAACATGATATATATAAAAATGGGGGGGGGTGTGGGGGTGTGGGGGTGTGTGTCTTTTTTTCATTAGAAAGCTGCAAAATTATGTTTAAAAATAAATATATGGGGGGTTGAGGTCTTTTTTGCACTAGAATGCTGTAAAAATATATATGTATATACTTGATATATAATTATATTATGAGTAGATTAACACAATTATCTATACTGTAATATGTTATATAATAAACATGGTAATATACTAATATAAGTATAATAAGCTACCATAATTATGTATATATTTATATAATATAATATGGTATAATTATGACTATAATGAATAGAATTAATAAATACACTAAATAAATACTACTAACTAGACATTTTAATCGTTTGAATCCTTCCTGGGAAAAAACACTTTTTTTTGGTTCCTTTTTTCTAAGAAGAAGTGGGGCAAAAAACCATCCCGGTGAAGGGGAAGTTGAGCTGGAAGGAAAGGTGAGACCGTGCAAACTCATGACACTCGTAGCGCTGGCCATGAACCCTTGGAGCATCATTTAAATCCCACACGAGGGGTAATGGTTTTTTAGGAGGGTTTTCCAAAATCTAGGCAAGTTTGAGCCATGGATTCAGGGGGTTTGGGGGATGTTCCGCCCCCCCTTTAGCATCCTGCTTGTGGTGGGTACCAAAGGTGACACAAGTATCATCCCGCCAGTGATGCGGGCAGGGATGCAGGAGATGGAGATTCCTCCCACATCCCGCTGCCCGCACTCATTAGGAAAGGCCTTTGCTAATGAGCTTTAATCCACGACGGATTCTTTTTGTTTTTTTCAAGCATTAACATTTTTTGGATCTTATTCTCCGCCGTCACCTGACGTCCAAGGAGGTTTGGGGATTTTATTTTTTTGCTGCCTGCGTCGTTTGTTTTCCTCTTCCCGGAATAGCTGGAGAACAAAATAAAAAAAAATAATAAAATAAAGCACGAATGGGGGCATTCGCAGGGTCAGGAAAATTCCAGAAAGGTGGGAAAAAACCCATGTTTATTTAATTCAGGAAACCCAAAAAAACTCCTCCCGGTGCTATTGAAGGCGGGATGTGCATTGTGCCCGGTCGGTTCCCTGCTAAGGGCACTGGGGGGGAACAAAGCAGCCGGGAACCCCCCGCAGGGAGGGCTGGAGGAGGAGGAGGAGGAGGAAGGTGAGGAGCAGGAGGACAATGACGATGTCACGGAGGAGGTGTGAGCGCTCCTCATCCGCTCCAGCGCAGAGTCATTCCCGCCCCGGCGTCGGTGTTCCCGGCAGGGAGACCTGGCGGAGCACGTGGGGGGAGGCACGGTGAAATAATAAATGTTATTAGTTTTATTAGTGTCTTATTTTTATTTTTTGTGTTCTTTTATTTTTGCTCTAATTTATTTTTATATTCCTTTAGGTCTGCATTCCTTCGAGTTTTTATTTATTTTACTATTTTTATTTTTGCGGTTTTATCGCTGAATTGGTTTCTTATTGTGTTACTTTTGCATTAGTTTGGGTTTGTATTATTTTGGCCTTTTTTTTGGTTACTTTTATTATTTTTAATTATTAGTTTCCTTTTTGCATTAGTTTATTTTTGCAGTCATGTCTTTTTTATTATTTATTCGTTTTATTTTTCCATTAGCTGTTTTTACTATTGTTCATCTTATTATTTACATTTTCGCATTCGTTCTTTCGTTTATTTTTGCATTATTTATTTTTTTTCATTTTTTCTTAGCTTATTTTTGCACTATTTTACTTTTGCATCATTATACTTTTCATATTATCTATTACTTTCTTTATGTATTATTATTCCAGTAAAACAATAAATTTTACCCACTTTCAACCATTTTTCTGGTCATCCAGCCTTAATAGGGCATTTTCTGGCTACCCAGGCGCATCCACCCCCAGCAGCTGGTGTTCACCCTCTAATTTTACATATTTTATCTCCAAACTCGATTAAAAAACGAGCCTAAATCCATTCAAAAACCCATTTAAAACCATTTAAACGAAACATTTCATTTCTCAGGCACAATCATTAACAATAATCATCATTATTATTGCAGTGGGCTGATGGGGTAGCGGGCGATGGGGGATAGAAAGAAAAGAGCCTTTGGGGGGGTACATGAAGGGGCTGTACACTCTAAGCTGGGTTTATCTTTAGGCCTGATAGCTTTAGGCTGGCACTAGCGGAAAAAATATCCCCCTTAGAGGCCCCTGGGCGGCAGAAACTATCTGGGAGGGCTATGTCTGTGCTGCAGAAATGCAGCTTCCTGGCCACCCCCCCCTCCCGCCACTGCAAGATGGGTCTCCTGGGGGACCCCATGTTGGAAAAACAGATTTATTGGAGGACCCAGCACTGCAAAAATGGGTCTATTGGGGGTTCCCGTACTGCAAAAATATGTTTATTGGGGAATACTGTGCTGGAAAAATTAGGGATTTGGGGAGACTCCCAAGCTGAAAAAAAAAAAAAAAAAAAAGGGTCTCATGGGGGACCTTATGGGGCAAAAATGGGGTGGGGGACACAGTGTTGCGAAAACTGGTCTCTTAGGAGACCCCATGCCGCAAAAATGGGTCTCTTGAGGGACCGCATGCTGTGAAAAAAATAAGTCTCATAGGGAACTCTGCATTGCAAAAAGGGGTTTCTTGGGGCACCCCAATGCCGCAAAAATGGGTCTTTTTTGGGAGGATCCCACACTTCAAAAATTAGTTGCTTGGGACACCCTATGGTGCAAAACTGGGTCTCTTGGGGGACACTGTGCTGGGAAAAAAAAAAAAAAGAAAAAAAAAAGAAAAAGAAGTCTTGTAGGGCACCCCAATGCTGCAAAAACAGGATTATTGGGGGACCCCGTGCTGCTAAAATGGGTCTCTTGGGGGATCCCATACCTCAAAAATAGGTTTATTGGGGGATCCTAATGCTGGAAAGAAACAGGTCTCATGGGGGGCCTTGTGTTGCAAAAATAAATTTCTTGGGGGACCCTGTGGTGCACAACCAGGTCTCTTGGGGGACCTTGTGCTGGAAAAATGAGTTTATTGGGGGACCCCATCCTACAAAAAACCCTCATCTCAATTTCATGCTCCTAACTTTGGGGAGGCAACTGATAAACTCATGGCGGGGGGGTCAGGCAGGAGGTGCCACACACCCCTTTGTCCCCAGCCCAGCCGGGTGACATCCCCTCGCGTGTCCCCTCGCGTGTCCCCCCCCGTCCCCACGCCTGCCATCGAATCCCTTCCCACTTCAAAAGCTCCATGAAGGGCTGGGAGTATGCTCCAGCCCCCGATCCCAGTTTGGGGGTTCAGGGTGCCACAGGCCCTGGTAAAGATTTTTCTGCTCCAGATGGGGATTTTTGGTGCTTTTTTCACACTACTTTTGCTGAAATAACAACACGGGGATCAAGTAATTAGCAGATTAGCTGGGAAAAAATCACACGGGGATAAAAAATCACTGTTGAGCCACTCAACAAGGAGTTGGTGCCAATTAAATCGTTTCCCAAAATCAGGCTTTTTTGGTTTTAATACCTATTTGGAGGTTCAAGAGCATTTCCCGCACAGGATGGGGTGGAAAATCCTCCTGAGACATCGGCTGCTCAACGCAGACCTGGGATCCCCAATACTGGGGGGTCTTTTGGCGAACCCAGGACCCTGTTTTGCAACCCTAAGGTGCCTTTTTTGCAAATCAGGGCTCTTTTTCTTAAAGCTGGGGTCCCTTTATGCAAACCCGAGGCCCCATTTTACAAACCGTGGCCCCTTTTTGCAAACCTGTGACCCCATTTTACAAACCAAGACCCCTTTTTTTGCAAGCTGGGCACCCCGTTTTGCAAATCAGGGCTCCTTTTCTTAAACCTGGGGTGACTTTTCTTAAACCTGTGCCCCCGTTTTGCAAACCTGGGGTTCCTTTTCTTAAACCTGGGGTCCCATTTTGCGAACCCAGTCCCCTTTGTGCAAACCTTGAGCCCCGTTTTGCAAACCTGGGGTGCCTTTTCTTAAATCCGCAGTGTCTTTTTGAAAACCTGTGAGCCCTTTTTCAAACCTGGGACACCGTTTGGCAAATTTATGACCCCGATTTGCAAGCCTGAGGTGCCTTTTTTGCAAACCTGGGACCCTTTTTTTGCAAACCTGATGTTCCATTGCCTTTTCCCCTTTGACCGAGTATCATTTTGCAAAGCATTTTTGTTTCTCCTGCAAAAATAAGGAGGGCTACAAATTTTATTGCATACCACTCCCCACACACAGCAGGACTTCTCACTGGCTTTGGAACCAAATATCTTCTCCATGAGGGACGCAACTGACCCTGGAGGGGGATGCTCACAGCTCCTTTGCCTTCCTGGCCATAAAAGAAAGGGAGTCTGGGGGCATCCTAAAAGCAAAAAATGGATAAATTTATGTATAATGCATTGTTCTCATTGCTTATCTCTCAGAGCTCTTATTTAGCTTAAAAAAATAAAATTTTTCTGGATTTCTAGCATCCACTTCTATTCCTGGGTGTGTTTTACCATTTCCAGGCAGGTAAAAACCTTTATTTCACCTTAAAATCCGTAAAACTGAGTCTAAAAGTTGCAGGAGGATGTTTGGGGGCAGTGTTATGGATCGAGATTAAGATAAACCTGGGCTAAGCAGCAAACTTGGCCGTAGGATTTAGGGGCACGTGCCTCAGCAGGAAATATTTTCAAGTATCTATAGTTTTATTTCACTGTTTAATGAATAACTGGTCTATTCTTCGTTAGGAGCTGGCGGGGGATTAAGCTGGAGGCAGCTAAGCTTGAGGCTGGTTTCTCCCTTTCCAAGCCAGCCCATTTGCAGGGAAAAGGAAAAAAAAAGTTTATTACTTTATATTTTATATATAAATATATATATTTATACATGTGTGTGTATATATCTTTCTTTTAAATGTATAACCCTAGGATTACTCAGACTGGGGCATTTAAAAGCTCCCCCCCCCCCCCCCCCCCCCGCCCCGGCTGCAAAAATCATAAATAGAACTTAAATCCCCCTTTTTTTCTTCACTTTAAATATTGGGGTAGACCCGATGCTTTGGGCATCTTCCCCCTCCGCATGTACCTGCTGCTACGTGGGATGCTGGGGTGCTTATCTGGGCTGTATCACCTCCCAGCAAACTCTGCCAGGAAGGATTTGAGGGGAAAAAAAAACCCTCAGCAAACCCATTTGCTGGGGATTTTCATGCCAAGGGCTTCGTTGGAGCCAGACAGATTCAGAGACGGGCGATGGGCTTTGCTACGACCCATATTGTGGTTGGACGCGCGGCGGTTGCAGCTGTTCAATAGGGTTGGCGAGGATGCATGTGGGGGTTTTTTTATTTACATTAAATTTCTCCTGCTGATGCAAAGGGCTGGAAAATAGAAAGCGACAGCTCCACTGGCGTCTTGGCCTCCTTCCGACCTGTTGAGCTGAAATAATTTGCAGAGTTTTTTGTTTGAGGTTACCCCAGTCTAGCTGTGGGTTTACTGCTACCGAGTTATAAAACGCAAAGGAGAGGGGCAGGCGGGCTGAAACCAGAGGGGTGTCTGTATCTCCAGGGCTTGTGTTGTCCCACATTATGGAATTGAGGTTATTGTAAGGTAAATTTGGATTTTCAGACAGGTTTGGTGCCGTTCTCTTTGGGAAAACCCTCCATGTCACTATGGCTGTGGTTATATCCTCCCCTTACCCTCCTGTTCATCAGCATCCCCAAGCCCAGCTCCCCCATATCTCCCAACATGCGTTGACCTAGAAATCTTGGTGACTTTACACTGGTCCTTCTCCTCTTTCTCTTGACATGGGAGGGTCTAAACTGGCCACATAGTCCCAGGAAGGTGGTACCAACCCAAGGGGCAAATGTCTTGACTGGCCATGCTCTTTACATCAAAAGCATGTTGAAAATATTGTCTTGCTCCTCAAGAAGAGAGCTGTCACCTTCCCTGGTCATGGGGCTGTGGCTTCTCCTGGTCAGATGGGAAAGCCTGGTTGATATCTCAACCTCTTGTCTCTCATCCTTCTTCCGGGAGCAGCATGGCTCATCCAACCCTACGTTATTCACATCTTTGCTGGGAGAGCGCAGGAATTTCAGGCTGACTCAAAAGGAAGCAAAAGCTCCATTTCAAAGGGTAGGAAAAGGAAGAAGCCAAGTGGTAGACAAATAATCACAGTCCAGGAGAGCAAAGCAGGAGGATGCGACCCCATGGAAACAGTGGTGGGAATGGGATTGAGTCTTGCCTGGGACTGTGCATCCAACCATGGCACTCTTGGTTTGAACAGGACACAAACATCTTGATGTAAGCAAGAGATGAAGGACTTGGTGTGAGCAAGAGACGAAGGTCTTGGTGTGAGCAAGAGATGGACTTGGTGTGAGCAAGAGATGCAACAAGGCTGGGCTGGAGAACCAGAGCCATGAAAAGGAGGAGCTGGAGCTAACATTGGAGATAAGACCAAGTTGGAGATCTTGATTACTTTGGGTGGACCAAGCTGCATGCAAAGCCAACAGAAACTTTGCATTAGGAGCTCCACAACTTTGCATGCTCCCAGCTCTCATTTGCATGCAACTCAAAGTGGTGCAATAAGGCTTTGTGGCCCACGTGGTTTTAATATCAGCCTGAAACTGAAGCTGGAGGAGAAACTCAACCAGCAACAGGTCGACACTGGGCGAAGCAAGGGAGAAGTGTTGCACGCCCAAGCACTCCCTGTGGCTCCCAGAGATTACTGAGGCAGCTTTTGGCCTCCAAATCTACTAATAGAGCAATGAAAAGGACTTGAGCTGGTGGAAGACTTTGTGTCAATGACCTCAACGTCACTCAGAACCATCTGGCTGAAGAGGAGCTGCATGGGGATGGATGGAGCTGCACGTCTCCAGCCATGTCTCAGCTCTACCCCATGCTGGAGGAGACACAGGAAGAACAGCAGAGCATCATCCATGAAGGTCCTGGAGAGGAGAGCTTAAACCTTGCATCGGGGTCAGATGCGTATGACGTGCTCGGGCAAAGCAGGCAGAGGTGACACCACACTTATTTTGCCCTAAAATTGCATTGTGTGCCTCAAAAGCAACGTGAAATCAGGCTGGATGCAGCTATGGGATATAGTCACCCACTCATAGACTCATGTACTCAATATTTATATATGGTAGACAAGAGACCTATTTCCAGCTAATTACATCCTCACCATGCCGATACGGGTCTTAACAACCAAGCCCATCCCACCTAAACCCGGCTGATATCCCAAATCCACTGTTTACCTTCTGTAATTGGAGATAAGAGCCTGAATATAGAACCGCTCCCTGCCAGCTCAGGTGGTGCTGAGCCTGGCTTGTTGCCGCATTAAATAACCCGGGAAGATTTCACCGTGTTTATTTTTCCTCGCCAGCATTTCCAATATCCAAGCGGATCATTTCCGATGGGTGGTGGGATCATCTGGGAGGTGGTTGGAGGAGAAATTCCTAGTGATGAGCAATGATACGGGGCTCGTAACATCTTTATGAGAGCCAAGCTGTTGGCATGCAAAGATTTTGGAGGTGATTGCAGCTAAATTACGCAAATTATTGCACGATCCCATAGTGGGATGACCAAGCAACATCACGGTGGGCTTCAAAATGTACCCAAATCCTCTATTAGTTAGCAGCAGTGTTTCCTTCCTGCTCTAGAAAATGGGTTTTTTTGCAAATTTGCGTGGTTTCTCCAGCAAAACATCTCCCTGGGAGATGCCCAGGAGGGGCTGCAAAGCATCTCCAGGAGCATCATCGTGCATCCCCAGCCGTGGTGGGGAGCACGGGGAGGACATCAGCTTGCTGTTTGCTGCATGCGTGGAGGGATAAACACCCCGTGTCTGCAGGGGAAAACCACAGCCCCGTTTGCTCCACCAAGCAATCGGGGGGATTTTAGCTTTGCATCCACATTGCAGCTTGGGTTCAGCATCGACGCTTTTCCTCAGCAGTATAAATAAATTGAGGAGTATTTTGCTCCGGGGCAGGGGTCTATTTTTCCTGGGTTATCTCCTCCTTTGCTTGATTTGGCAGGTGTTTCTGGCTGGAGGGGAGCAAACCTGGATGAGTTCACCAGGATTTACCGGCGATAACATCTTTGCTCCTCCTAGAAAAATCAAAATACCAGGAGCAGGTTCTCCAGGAGGTTTCTCGAAGGGTAAAAAATCCACGCAGGAGGTTCCCACACACCCATGGGTGACTGTACCCATGCAACCGGTTGTGGGGCTGGGTGAATCACTGCATTTCGACATGGGTGAAAACCCTCCGACCCGAGCTTCTCTTCCTTTATTTTGGATATCAGGGATGAAAACAAGCAGTTGGGATGGGTTGGGAACCTCTCAGACCAGTTGTGCGATGTCTTCTCCACCTCCATTCCAAAATGACCCCCCCTCGGTGCTTTCATCTCTCCCGTCTTGCTCTGGCAGTGGGGGTTTGGGATAGCAAATAGGATGGCTGGGGAAATTTCCAGCAAAAGGCATTTTCATCCCTGATCTGTTGAAATTTGGACCTTAATAAATATCATTTTTTGGAGGGATGATGCTGAACATACCCCACAGTGCAAAACAGGAACAAAAAGCACCATCAGATCCCACTGGTAGAGTGGCTCTGTTAAGGGCAAAATATCAGAGATATATAATATAGAGGAATAAATGCATGATTTATTATATAATATGTTGCTTGTGCCATTTTATCCTCAATCTGGGGCAAAATGATGGGAAGAGAAGATCAGCATAATGAGCAGGTTAGTGGTACCCAGTGTGATACCGTATCGAGACATGGAAAAGCCATAAATTAGGGTCAGGAGTAAGGCAATAAATTCTTACTTAAGAGAAAATGGATTCTTTTTTTCCATTTTCCCAGGGGAAAGACCCAGGAAGAGCAGGGGCAGAGCAAGCACACTTGGGTTTGGGTTGGGTCAACGGCTGAGTTGGCCCCACAAGGAGGGGATGCTGCAGAGCTGGGAGCTGGTTTGGAGCTCTTCCACACAAATCCATGTTAATTTGTTTAACTGATGCAGGATTGCTCATCAAACAAGGGCCGGGGTGGGATTTTATTGACTTTTGCATTGGAGTAAATGCCTGGAGCGAAGCAATTTTTGCAATTAGCGGGGCTGGTTTGCTTTATCTGCAATACAAATCTATAACAGAGTTTGAAAGTAGCAACAAATTCCTTCCAAAACGGTAAAAATGCAGATAATTCAACCAAACTATGGGCATATTTAGGTGTTCTTTCAAAATTAAAAATAAAATGCATTCTTACTGATACAATTATTAACTTTTCCTGGTTAAAAAACAAAGTTAAAGCAAAGCGATGCCTGACAGTGGGTGAGAGTGAGCCCAGGATGGTCCAAGCAGGACAACAAGCATCATTTTCCAGCTTTTAAAAAAAACCCTCAACCTCAGATGATGCTGTGGTCACTGCTGGCCACTCTCACAGTTCCATAAGCCCATTTTTTGGACATCACCTTCACTGTCTTGGCACCATTCTGGCTCAGCAGCAGTGCTGGGACCCTCCGCTAGGATTTTCCAGGAGAAATCCGAGTGTTTTGCACCATAAATTTGATTTAGGGTCTCCCTTTGGGTGGACAATGCCATGGAGCGATGATGCTCTTTGACTCCTGCCCCTCTCCAGCACATGGGAAGGTCCCTCCGTCACTGGGGGGGGGGAGGGGGGGTGTGTTTCTGCTCCTTAAGCCACCAAATATTTGGCTCAAATGCGAGAAGTGACGCGGCTCTGATGGCAGAGGAGCAGCCCAGTGTAAGCCTGTTGTAAGCCTGTTGCACGCCCGTGCAAGCCTGTGACAAGCCTGTTGCGTGCTTGTTGCAAGCCTGTTGCATGCCCATTGTAAACCCCATGCAAGTTCATTTCAATACCCACCGCAAGCCCCTTGTAAACCCATTGTAAGCCTATTACAAACCCATTGCAAGCTGCTTGCAAGCTCATTGCAAGTCGATTATAAGCCCAGTGCACACCTGTTACAAGCTGGTTGCAAGCCAGTTGCAGGCTTATTGTAAACCTATTACAAGCCCCTTGAAGGCTGTTGCAAGCATATTACAAGCCCCTTTCAAACCCACTGTAAACCTATTATAAGCCCGTTGCAAGCCTGTTGTAAGCCCATTGTAAGGCCCTTGCAAGCTCATTGCAAGCCCACTGCAAGTCTGGTGCAAGCCTGTTGTAAACCCATTGCAAGCCCCTCTCAATCTCATCGCACCCCACCACCAAGGGAAGGAGGAAACCGGGAACCAATGACCGGATCAAAGAAACCCCGCTGCTCCAGGCTCCCCAGGGCTGAATTTCCCAGCCTGGACTCCCCTCCCTTCTGGTTCCAGTTACTCGGAGGCTCCAGGGCTTCCTTCATCTCGGCCGTCCTGTCTTCCCGCGCGTCACCAGCCGCAGCCCCACGCAGCCATCGCACCTTCGGGGTCCTTCCCCGCAGTGCCGCGGGGTTTTTCCACGCTCCCTTGGCTTCAGCCGACTCTTTCATCTCCCACTTTTGCAGCTGCTTTTCCTTAAATCGCGGAAAGCAAAGCAAAGGGCGAGGGGGGGGGGTGTGTTTGAAATAAAACCTCTCCCTGGATGGTCTGAAATAAGAGACAGCCCTGGGAAAGCTGAAGCATCAGGAGAGCTTTGGGAAAGCTCCACGTCGGCTGCGGCACCTCGGGGACGCGGTGCAAAATTTGGGAGTTGAGATTTGGCTTCCTGAGACGTGCTGATAGTTCAGCCTGCCTGTATGAATAGAAGATGCTGCAAGCCCATGGCAAGCCCGTTGGAAGCCTGTTGCAAGCCCATTGCAAGCCCTTTGCAAGCTCATTGTAAACTCATTGCAACGGGTTTGCAGTACAAACTCATTGCGCGCAAACCTGTTGCAAGCCCATTGCAAACCCATGGGAAACCCTGGAAGCCTGTTGCAAACCTATTGCAAGCCCAGTGCAAACTCATTGCAAACCCCTTGCACACCCATTGCAAGCCCACTGGAAACGTGTTGTAAATCCCTTTCAAGCCCATCGCGACCTCCTTGTGTAAATCCATTGCAAACCTATTGCAAGCTTGTTACAAGCTCATTGCAAGCTCAGAGCAAGCCAGGCTGCTCTCAGCTCTATCCCACTGTGTTGTAGAAGTCACCCAAGTCCTCATCCATAGGTCCAGTTAATTTTTTTTTTTAATTCAATCTTTCCTGTTGGAAAAACGAGGGATGCAGAAAAGCTAAAAGAGAAAAATCCAATCTTTTCTCATAGCCTCCCCCTCACAAAGCCCAGTGCCCCGCCGGGGCATCACCCCATCGCTCCCAACCCAGCCGGCTCAGCAGAACCCGCCGACGGCCTCATCAGGCCCCTTGGCCTCATTAGGGCTCATTAACGAAGCGGCCGTCTCGCTTTTCCAAGCCGTCAGTGCCCATTACCATCCGGGTCCCCTTCACCCCGGCCCGCGGGCTGGGAACGGGACGGCACCGGCAAGATCAAAGGCAACGGGTGTCCAGCTCCAGCGGGGCAGAATAATTTAATAGAGAAGCTTATAATTTATTTTTATAAGGGGCTTTTTATTGCTATTACAGTTTGGGTTTTTTTATTTTCTTTGCTATTACCAGTCTCGATTCAGCCTGTAAATCTTTGCTGCCAGCTCCGTCCGCTCCCTTCCCACCTCTGCCACCAGGAAAAAAATGAGAGTTTTTATTAATTAAGCTCCACATTTTTGGCAAATTCCACTTTTCTCTTTCCAGGGAAATTAAAATTGGCTGGAAAGGCTGGAATGGGCGAGGAGGAGGCAGCGGGATGCTGGCGTGTTACCACTGCTCTCTGCTGGAACACGTTGCATTTCCCAGAGCCAGAGCTGGACACTGCCAGGCTGGGGCAGAGGAGGAGGAGGAGGAGGAGGAAGAGGGATGGAGCAACCCCAGCCTGAGCATCTGCAACTGGGGAAAAGCAGGTGGTGGTGGAGATGCCGTGGCGCTGCGAGCAGTAGTACAGTGTCCAGCGTCACAACTCTCTCCCCAGCCCTGCAAACCTCACCCAGTATTGCAACCCTCTCCCAACACTCCAACCCTCTCCCCAACACTCCTTCTCCCCAACACTCCAACCCTCTCCCCAACACTCCAACCCTCTCTCCAACACTCCAACCCTCTCCCAACACTCCAACCCTCTCCCAACACTCCAACCCTTTCCCCAACACTCCAACCCTCTCCCCAACACTCCAACCCTCTCCCAACACTCCAACCCTCTCCCCAACACTCCCTCTCCCCAACACTCCAACCCTCTCTCCAACACTCCAACCCTCTCCCAACACTCCAACCCTCTCCCAACACTCCAACCCTTTCCCCAACACTCCCTCTCCCCAACACTCCAACCCTCTCGCTGGCCTCACAAGCTCCCCCCAGCCTCTCAGCCCTCTCCCCGGCACTGCCATTTGTAGAAATCTCTTTAGAAAATCTATTTGCTCTTTAGAAAATCGGAGTCTGCAGCAATTTCAGCTGCAGCTGCTTCTCTCCACCCGTGCTTGGAAGCACCAGGGGTAGTTTCGCAGGGTGAGAAAAGGCAGCTCAGCCCCAGTGCTGGGTTTTCTCTTGGGGTCTGGGGTGTGAAAAATGAAAATTCCTCACGTCTGTAAACTCAGCAGTGGCCGGGCTGCTGGCGGGGCCTCACCGGGGTGCATTGTGCGAGGCAGCACCCCGGGAGCAATCCTAAATGCCCCAGTGCCACATGCCCCAACACTAAATGCCCCAGTGATGCCCTGGTGCTAAATTCACCAACACTTCATGCCCCAATGCTTCACGCTCTGGTGCTCAACACCCCAATGTTTTATGCCCCAACGCTAAATGAACCAGCGTTAAATGTCGTGGGGCTTAATTCCCCGGTTCTAAACGCCCAGGGCTAAACTCATCAATGTTAAACACCCCAGGGCTCAATACTCTTCTGCTAAATGCACCAACACTAAATTCCAGATGCTAAATACGCCCAAGCTAAATGCCCCAGCAGCGCTCAGCTCCTCCTGCTTCGACGTGCAAGGGAAAAAAAATTCACGTTGCAACCAAGAGCAGTGGCTCGGTTTTGGGAGACCCCCCCTCATCCCGGAGTTTAAGCCATTTCTGAGCTAATTGGCGTGATTTAATCAACCCAAAGGAGGTGATGCATGGGGGACATGAGCAGAATTAAAGCACTAAAAGGTGTTTGGTTCCCAGTGTTGGCACCTGGTAGGATTTCCAGCCAAAAAAGAGAGGCTGAATCACTCCTGTATGGATCCAATAGGATATTCATGACCCGATAATCGTTAATGCTGGTAAATTAAACCTTTAATTGCAGGGAGGTGAATGTATCCCCAGAAATAAGCCAACACCGCTGGGTTTGGGGGGGTTTGGGATGGACGGACGGACGGACGGATGGATGGCAGGGCCGGAGAGGGGGCTGGAGCTGACACCAAGTGGATGGAAATTGCAATTTCTGCTCTGTGAACAGAAAACGGAGGATTTGGGGAAAAAATGGAGGGGATGGAAAAAAAAAAAAACCAAACCACACCCTGCAGCCAGGTAAAATTGTGAAAAAATCCCAATTTGGAGCATTCAGGAAAAGCTGGAGAGTGCAGCGGGGTGGGGGGAACTGCATCAGCCTGTGATTTCCTTTGGAAAAATACCTGAATCCATCACAAATAAATGAAATAAACCCCCAAAGCTGACTTGAAATGTTTATGTAACCTCAGTCATTCCCTTTTCCTCGCATTTCTGCCCTGGAATGGGGGGATGCTCGAGGCTGGGGGTCTCTGGGGGTGTTGGGGTGATGCTTTGGGTGGTCACGGTGACATTTGCATCGCAGGATGCTCACGCAGAGGAGGCAGGGACGGGTGGAGGGGGGGGACCACGGGACCCTGGGCATCCTGGCAGAGGATAACGAGCTGCCGGCCTCGTTAAACCACCCGCCTTCATTAAAAAAGGGATGTGGTGACACCCCACATCGGCAACTTGGGGACCATCATGGTGCCATGCTTGCAGGGAGGCGGGAGCTTGCGCTTGTGCAAAACCTGTCTTATTTCCCCAAAAAGCCTTTTTTCATTCCCCAAAAGCCTTTTTTTTAAAAAAAAAAAAAAAAACCACACGATTTTTTGGGTTTTTTTAAAGAGCCTTTTTTCCTCCAAAACGCCTTTTTCCCCACAAAAAAATAAGATTTTTGCCCTTTTTTTGAGATTTTAATCCAGCTGGAGGCTGCAGGTAGGCGGATATGAACCGGCTCCGGCCTCGGCTCCGCTCACATCAGAAAATATCCGGCTTCATTGTTCGGGGGGGGACGCGCCGCGTCCGTGCTTTGTTCCCTTGGGACCTTTTTGAACCGCATAAATATTTGCAGAGCCCGAACGCACGGGGAGGCGGAGGAATTTTTTGCTCCCCCCCCTTTATTTTTTGGGGCCAAATGTGGCTTTTTGTACCTTCGGAGGGAAATTTCCGGCTGGAAACCCAACCCTGAGCGTGTTTAGAAGTTGAATGGTCGCCCCGCTGAGTGGAAACAATACGGATTTTTGCTTAAAAGCTTTTCCTGCCTGGTTCCCCGGAGCGATCAGGAATTACATCCCACCAGCATCATCGTGGCGCGGTGCCGGCGGGATGCACGAGGAGCATCGGGACGCCTGGATCTTGGCATCGCTTGGATTTTTTTTTATTTTTTTTTTCGGGGGGGGGGGCGCTGTGGGGGTTGTTCAACGTGGAGATACGGAGCTGAGGATGAGGGATGGGATGCAGGATGGGGGTACCCCGAAATGAAGCCACATCATCCAGGGGCAAAGGATGCTGGAGGTTCCCTTGGTGGGCATCGTCTTTCCCCCGTGGTGATACTCAGCAGGGACCTCCTGCCCGGTCTCTGCCGTGGTTGGTGATGTCACCACACAGCGTGGCTTTTTTTGGGCTGAAAAGGGTGTGATTTGGGCCATACGTTGGTCTGAAGTGGTTTTGGTGTGGGCAGGGATGTTCAGGTGGGCCCAGAGCATCCTGAAGCCCAGCGGGTCCTGGGGAAAAAAAAAGGAGGAAAAAAATTTAAAAAAAAAAGAGAGGGAGTATGGGGGGAAAGGGGGCAAAAGGGTGAAAAATGGGGGGGGAAAGGGAAAAAAAGAGGGGAAAGGGATAAATCCGGCCTCAGAGAGGCCTCTGGCAGATCAGCTGGGAGGGAAGGCATTGCCCCCTCGTGGCAGCAGCCGCGAAAGCCAAAGAGGGGGTTCAGCCGTCCCCCCTCCTCCTCCCCTCCTACACCCCAATAGGCTTCCCTGGGTTCCCCCCATCGACTTCACAGACCCCCCAGTTTGCCCCAGTGCCCCTCATTGTCCCCCCTAGCTCTCACAGCCCCTTCAGTGCCCCCCAGCGCCACCTCATAGACCTCTCAGCACCCCCAGTGCCGCCCCATAGCCCTCACAGCCCCCCCAGTTCCCCCCATGACACCCCAGGGCTCTTCCAGCCCCCCCCCCAGGACTCCCCAGCTTCCCCTAGCTGCAGACCCACGGGTCCCACTGCAAACTCACAAGCCCCTTTTGCAGACCCACGAGTCCCACGCGGAAATCCACAAATCCCCTTTGCGAATCCACGAGCCCCCTCAGCAAATCCTCAAGCCCCACGTGCAAACCTGAGAGCGCCCTTTGCAAATCTTTGAGTCTCTCTGCAAATCCTCGAGTCCCACATGCAGATTCTCGAGTGCCGTGTGCGATTCCTCGAGTCCACTTTGCAAAACCCCCGAGTCCCCATTGGAAATCCTCAGCCTCCCCTTGAAAATCCTTCAGCCCCTTTTGCAAATTCTCAACTTCCCTCTGCAAATCCCAGCCCCGTTGCCAACTCACGAGCGCCATGGCAAATCCTTGAGTTCCACGTGCAAACCCACGAGCCCCCTGGCAAAAACCACAAGTCCCATCTCAAACCCAAGAGTCCCTTCTGCAAACCCACAAGTCCCATCACAAACCCACAAGCCCCCTGGCAAACCCACGAGTCCCTCCTGCAAACCCACGAATCCCACTGCAAATCCACGAGTCCTGTTGCAAATTCTTGAGTCCCATCAAAAACCCACGAGTCACTCTTGCAAACCCACGAGCCCCCTGGCAAACCCACGAGTCCCCTCTGCACACTCACAGATTCCCTTTGCAAACACTCAAGCCCCCACTGCAAACTCTCAAGGGCCACGTGAGGATTCTTGAGGGCCACGTGCAATTCCTCCATCCTGTGTGCAAATCCTCAAGTCCCGCTGCAAGCCCATGAGTCCCTGCTGCAAACCCACGAGCCCCCTTTGCAAATCCCCAAGCCCCATTGCAGATCCTCACACCCCACACATAAATCCTCGAGTCCCCTTTGCAAACCCCCAGGTCCCGCACGCAAATCCTCGAACCCCACTCGCAAACCCCCACGTCCTGTCACACACCCACGAGCCCCCTTCACAAATCCACGAGTCCCCTTTGCAAACCCTTGAGCCCCGTCACAAACCCACAAGCCCTGCTGCAAACGCTCAAGTCCCATCGCAAACCCCGAGTCCTGTGTGCAAACCCGGGAGTCCCCTTCGCAAATCCACGTTTTCCCTCGAGTCCTGTTTCAACCCCGTGAGCCCCCTTGCAAACCCACTAGTCCCATCGCAAACCCACGAGTCCCTTCTGCAAACCCACGAGCCCCCTGACAAACCCACGAGCCCTGTGGCAAACCCACAAGCGCCATCGCAAACCCACAAGACCCCTGGCAAAACCATGAGTCCTTTCTTCAAACCCATGAGCCCCCCTGCAAACCCACAACCCCTCTGGCAAGTCACAAATCCCACCGCAAACCCATGAGTCCCTTCTGCAAACCCACAAGCCCCCTCTGGAAGTGCAAGTCCCGTTGCAGACATACAAGCCCTCACTGCAAACTCACAAGTTCCCCTTGCAAACCCACGAGTCCTGTCGCAAACCCTCGAGCCCCTTGGCAAACCCTCGAGCCCCTTGGCAAACCCACAAATCCCCACTGCAAACCCACGCGTCCCTTTTGCCGACCCCCAAGCCCCATTGCGAACCTCCGAGCCTTTTAGGAGCAGATATTTTTATTTGCCGAGCTGGCGGCGCGGCCCCTCCGGCCTGGCACTGTTTGCCCCCACCCCACCGATTTCCTGACCCACAGACGGGTCCAAAGTCCAGCTCCTGCCCCAGGCTCAGACAACCAGGGATGAAGCCACCAACCTCCATCCCGCCCCGGGGAAATCTGGGGGTGACCTGTCGGCTTGGGGGCTGTGTGTTTCTCCAGGTCACCCCAGATGAAGAGGTGTTTGTTAGCCAGCAGCTAATTAAGTGTGATTAATCACCTAAATTTCAGTGCCCCAAATCCCTTCTGCAAATACTGTCCCCGCCGGTGGCATCACGGTAAATTAGGTGGATCTCGAGGTGACACCGCTCAGCAGCGGGGACATGGGGACGGGAGCTGGGCCCTTCCAGCACCGTGTCCTCCAGCGCCCGCCCAGCCCTGGGCACCCCTGGAAGCACCCCCGGGTGACCCCAGGAGACACCGGGGACCGGTGCCACCACCCCTCTGTCACAGCACCCCGCCAGCACCGGGTCTGGGCACCCCTGGGAGTGCCCTTGGGTGACCCCGGGTAGCAGCGGGGACACATGGACCGGTGGCACCATCCCTCAGGTGCAGCACCCTGATGGTACCGGCCCCCCGGGAGCCCCGGGTGAGCCCGGGCAGAAGCAGGGACATGGGAACAGGTGCCACCACCCCTCCGGTGCAGCATCCCCCCGGTACCGGGCCTGGGTACCCCCGAGGTGACCCCGGGAAACACCGGGGACCGGTGCCACCACCCCTCCGGTGCAGCATCCCCCCGGTACTGGCGCAGGGAGCACCCCCGCGGTGACCCCGAGTGACCCCAGGAAGCACCGGAGACCGGTGCCACCCCCCCTGTGCCGCGGCACCCGCCGGTACCGCCCCCCCCCGCCTCGGGGCGCACCCTGGCGCCGGGGCTCCTCCTCCTCCCCCCTCCTCCCCCCTCTCCGTTGCCATGGCGACCCCACTCCCCCCCCCCCTCCCCTCCCCACGTTGCCATGGCGAGCGCGAGCGGCGGCCGCCGTCGCGGCGGGCGCGGGGCTCGGTGGGCGTGTCCGTCGGGGCGGGCGGGGCGCTGATTGGCCGGCGGCTCCACGTGACGCGCGGAGGAATGCAAATGAGTTATGGCATCGGGCCGCCGCGCCGCCGCCTGAGGGAGGAGGGAGCGGCCGCGGGCCCGGCCCCGCCGGCACCGGCACCGGGACCGGGACCCCCCCCTCCGCCCCCCCGCCCGCCCCCGGAGGCGCCTGGGCCATGGCCGTGGCCGGCGGGAGCCGCTCCGCCCGGGCCGCAGGTACCGCGCTGGCCGCCGCTACCGGGCCCCGGCGGCTTTTGTCTGGGCCGGGCCGGGGACGGGGGGGGACTGAGGGGAGGGGGGGGGGGGGCCGCGCCGCGCATGCGCCCCGGGACCCGCCGTGCCTCAGTTTACCCACCCGGACACCCCCCGCCGCCCGCCCGGCCCGGCTCAGACCCCACCAGTGTCCGTGTCCCCCGCGCCGCTCCCCTCCCCGCTGCAGACCCCCCCATTTCCCACCCACCCCCCTCGTGTTTTCCACCCTTCCCCTCTCATCCTGCGCCCCCCCACCCCACGCTGGTTTTGCACCCCCTTATTATTATTTCCCGCCCCACACCATCACGTTTCACTGCTCACCATCATATCTCACCCCCTACAGTGCCCCCCCCAACCATCACTCCCACCCCTCACCGTCCCCTCGCACCCCCCTTTCTGATTCTGCCCCCCCTTAATTATTATTTCACCCCGTTTTTATTATTTCAACCCCTTCTTACTATTTCCCACCCCCCCATCATGTTCCACTCCTTACTATCATACCTGACCGCCCCTCTATTATATCCCACCCCCCACTAGTGTTTTTCACCCCCCCCACCATATCCCACTCCTCACCATTGTTTTTCACCCCCTCTCTGATTTTGCACCCCCTTATTATTGGTATCGCCCCCCCCCAACTATCATACTCCACTGCTCACTATTAAATCCCACCCCCCCTTATACCTGCCCCCCCCCCATCCTATCCCACCCGCCCCCCCCTAGGATTTTCCCACCCTCCATCATTTTGCACCCCCATTTTGGGCTCAGCACGGGGGGGTTCCAGCTCTGCAGCTCCTCCCCGTGCCAGCTGTGGGACCCCCCCGCACCCCCCCACATCACCCATCGCCCAGCAGTGCTGGAATTCTTCCCCCTTTTGTTTTTATTTCGGGGGGGGTTAATGTTTTTTTGGGGGGGGGTGTTGCAGGGGTCAGAACTGGGTTTCTTCTGTTATCTGTGGCTCGAAAGCGGGGTCGTCCCATCAGACACCCCAAAGTCCACGGGGGGTTGGGGTAGGTGAGGACGGGGGGGGCTCAGCCCCGCAGCGGGTGGGTGGTGGGAGCTGCTGGAGGCTTCCTGCACCGTGCTGCTCCCGGGGGGAATTTTGGTTCTGGATGGGCCCAGCGTGGTCCCTCTGTGTCGGTCACCGCAGTGGCCCCGTGTCACCCCACAGTGCCACCAGGCTCTTCGGGGGGGCGGGGGGGGGGGGGGGGGGAAATGATTCGTGGCCACTCGGAGGAGGAAAAGCGCTTCTCAGAATTTCTCCGGCTGGTGGTGGACACGTGCAGGCGGACAGACACGGGGCTGGGAGTGTCACAGCCCACAGGAAGGAGCAGCTGGGGACATGTGCTGCCACCCCCATGGACACGTGCACGTCCCGCCCCGTGCCTCGGGGCAGCGACGCCCTCAAGGGACACGACCCCGCGGGCCACCGAGGCGGGGGACGTCACCGCTGCCACGTCCCTCGGGTGCTGGAGGTGGCTGGCATGGTTTAGTTGGGGTCGTGCTGTGGCGTGGCCACCATGGCCACCCACTGTGGCCACCAAGGCCACCCACCGTGGCCGCTGTCCATGGTCTGCAGCGCCCCGCACCGCTGTCCCTGGTCCTGCCGCGATGGCACCCGTGGTGGTGGCACCCATGGTGGTGGCACCCATCATGGTGACGCCCATCGCTGGCAGCGCAGGGACACTGGCACGGGCAGGTGACCAGAGGTCCCTTGGCCTGCACAAGGCCACCAGCCATGGGTGGTTGTTGGTGACCATGAAGCCTCGTGGCCACCGCGGTGGCGGTGCTGCCTGCAAACCCCGCTGCGGCCTCCACAGCACCCATCCCTCTGTCCCTGTCCTTCTCCTGTCCTTCTGTCCATCCTCCTCCTGTCCCTCCCATCCGTCCCCGTCCTCCCACCCATTCGTCCCTCTTCTTCCTTCCCCCTGTCCTTCCTTCCATCTCTCCTTCCCTTTGTCCCTTTCCTCTCTCCGTCCTTCCTTCCATCCCTGCGTCCCTCTCCTACGTCCATCCAACCTTCCTTCCGTCTGTCCTTCCCTCCTTCCTCTCTTTCCATCCGTCCATCCTTTCTCCTATCTGTCCGTCCTTCCCTCCTGTCCTTGGTCCCTTTCCTCCTTTCCATCTCTCCTTACTTCTGTCTATCCTTCCTTCCCTCCCTCCTTCCATCCCTTTCCTCTTTCTGTCCATCCTTCTGTCCATTCCTTCCTCTGGCCGCCTTTCCCTCCCTTTCCATCCATCCTTCTGTCCGTCCCTTTCCTCCTCCTGTCTGTCCTTCTGTCCCTTTCCTCCTCCCATCTGTCCGTCTGTCCCTCCTTTGCTCTCTCTGCTTCCTTCCATCTCTTTCCTACTTCTTTCCGTCCGTCCTTCTGTCCTTCCCTCCTGTCCTTTGTCCCTCATTTCTTTCTGTCTGTCCCTTCATCCCTCTCCTCCTCCCATCTGTCCCTCTGTCCGTCCTTCCTTCTACCCTTCCCTTTCCTCCGTCCTGTCCGTCCATCCCTTCCCTACCTCTGTCCGTCCTTCCGTCCACCCTTCCTTCCATCTGTCCTCCCCTTCCCCCTGCGCTAGGGGCTCCCCCCGCCCCTCCCCTCCCTCAGCACCCGGGGCAGGATGCGGCCCCGGCCCCCTTCTCCCCGGGGGGGGGACCCACTGACCCCCCCTCTTTGAGGGGGTGGATACACTGTGGGGCCTCCCGCCGCCCTTCCTCCGTCCCGCCATCCTCCTCCTCCCCCTCCTTCGCAGTCGGAGGGGTCACGGCCGGGGGGGCCGCCGGCAGGAAGCAGCAGGCAGGGGGCTGCAACCCCCCCCCAGCCCCAGCGAGGGGTTTGGCCGCACCAGAGGTGCCAGGTTGGGCGACCACGCGGGTGCAAGGCCCCCCCCCCCGCCACAACCTCCTGGCACCCTCGGGTGCACCCCGGGGCTGGGAGACGCTTCACCCCGTGAACTTTCAAAGGGAGGGGCTTGGGGGGGGTCTTATCCCCATCCCCAACACCCCGAGAGCGGGGGGCTGCTCGGCACAGACACCCGGCACCTCATGCTGCGCCGAGGCCCGGAGCGGACGCCGGGTCCCAATTTTGGGTGCTGTGGGGTGTTTACTTTTTCCCCCCCCCCCAGCTCTAGCCTGACCCCCGCCGCCTCGTGGCACCCGGCACCCCGCCATGGAGAACGAGCAGCTCCCGGCCCCCCCGCCCGCCAGCAGCGCCGGCGGCACCGCCACGACACCCAGCAGCACCGGCACGGCCCGCCCGCCCGCGCCCCAGATCTCCGTGTACAGCGGCATCCCCGACCGCCAAACCGTCCAGGTACGCCGTCCTCAAAGAAGCGGGGAGGGGGGGGGGGGGCTGAACATCGGGGTGTTTCAGCACCAGGGTACAAGCCACCGCCGTGGTTTTACCCCCTCCCCAAAAAGGTGATCCAGCAGGCGCTGCACCGGCAGCCCAACACGGCGGCGCAGTACCTGCAGCAGATGTACGCGGCGCAGCAGCAGCACCTGATGCTGCAGACGGCCGCGCTCCAGCAGCAGCACCTCACCAGCGCCCAGCTCCAGAGCCTGGCGGCCGTGCAGCAGGTACCACGGGTGCGCCCTACGGCAGCGCCGCTCTGCCTCCCTTCCTCGTTTTTAATTTCTTTTTTTCCCTCCCCGACAAGGCGAGCTTGGCGGCCAACAGACAAAGCGGCTCTTCGGGTGGTAACGGCGCCCAACCGGCACCGGCGCAGCAGCCAACGGTGAGTCGTGTCCCCCCTGTCTCGTTACTCCGTCCCTCCCCGTAACTTTTCCCGGTCGATCCGGCACTTTCTGCCCTCGTCCCGTTCCAGATCAACCTGGCGACGTCGCCGGCGGCCGCGCAGCTGCTGAACCGGGCGCAGAGCGTGGGGCCGGGGGCCTCGGGCATCGCGCAACAGGCCGTGCTGCTGGGCAACGCCGCCTCGCCCGCCCTCACCGCCAGCCAGGCCCAGATGTACCTGCGGGCGCAGATGGTAAGGGGTGACCCCCCAAAAAAAATACCACCCCCCCCCCATTCCCCTTCCTTCCAAACTCGGGGTCACAACCCCCCGGTGTTCTCTCCCCAGCTCATCTTCACACCCACGGGGCCCGTCAGCGCCGTCCGGCCCGAGAGCCCCGCGCCAGCCCCGCCGCTGGCCCCGCCGCCCGCCCCGCCGCCCGCTGCCCCCCAGGTGAGCCCCCCCCCCTTCCCGAATCCACCCCACACACCCCTTGCACCCTCTGGGGTCCCCCCCTGAGCCGCTGTCTTTGCAGGTGCACAGCCTGGCCCTGCGCCCCGCTGGCCCACACCTCCCTGCCCTGGCCATGAAGCCCCCTGGTGGTCCCCCACCCCGGGCTGGGCCCCCTCGGGGTCCCCCACCTGACCCCCCCACCGAGCACCTCAAAAAAAATGAGGGAGGGCCCGACGCTCGCACCCACCCCCTGGCCCGTGCTGCTGCCCCCGCTGCCACCCACCCGCTCGTCACCCCAGGTAAGGTGCTGTGCTGTGGTGTGGGAGGGGTACCCGGGTGAGCTGGGGGAGCCACAGGGCATTCACTCTGAAACCTAATGATGGTTTTCTTGCCTGTACATGGGACCAGCAGCCCCATGTATCCACTTCAGGGGCATGTCACCCCTGCCCCAGGTGCTCAGAAAGTCAGGGCGAGGTGACAGAGCTGAGGGCTGGGTGGGCGCAGCCCTCAGACAAGCCGCTTGTGGGGTGTTCACTCTGAAACCTAATGGTGGCCTGCACTGGTGTTTCCTGCCCATTGGCACCCTGTCTGTATTTGGGACCTTATGGGTCCAGACACACCCTGGGTGGGAGGGTCTCAGCACCCATAGGGTCCTGGGGCCCCACAGGGTGAGCCTCTGCAGTGGGGTGCAGGGGGCTGGAGCAGTGAGGGTGTGGGCCAGGGGACCCCATGGGGTGATGGAGCCTAGGAGGTGCTGTGCTGCTGTGGCTCCCAAAATGGGGGACAGCCCCCCCAGGACAGCCTGAGCCCATCCTCCATCCACAGCAGGAGCTGGCAAAGCTGGTTGTCAGTAGGCACCAGAGTGAACAGATGCTAGAGCAAGGAGCAGCCTCACAAGGGGGGAAGGATCCTGGGGGTGGGGTCCATCGGGGCTGAGGTGCCGGTGACGAGGGGGGGTCCCTGTCCCCCGTCGCTGTCCCCGCAGCCTACGCCCCACTGCAGCCCCCCCAGTTCCTGCAGCAGCCGCCGAAGCCAATGCAGCCGCAGCCGCAGCAGCAGCAGTTCGTCATCCAGCAGCAGCAGCAGCAGCAGCAGCAGCTGGCGCCCCGCGGGCAGCCCCCCCCGGGCCCCCCCGCCGCCCCCCAACTCCAACCCCTGCCCCCCGCCAGCCCCGGCCCAGCCCCCCAACCCAAAGCGGGGATCCCCCAAGGAGTGGGGGGCGAGGGCGGCCCCCCCAACGGTCACCCCGGCTGCCACGCTGCCCCCCGCAAGTTCCAGCACGCCTCTGCCGTCATCCTGCAGCTGCAGCCCGCCGGCGCCACGGTGAGGGGCGTGTCCCCCCCCCGCCCCCCCCGACAGGGTTTGGGGGTGCGGGGAGCGGGGGGGGCGCTCATCTGTGTGCGGGGGGGGGCGGGGAGGGGGTGCATGGCGGGGGGGCGTGTGTCCGAGGCCTGCACGTGTGCCTGACCCACGCGTGTCTGCGTGCGTGTAGGTGGGCACAGTTGTGCCAGCTCCCTGCACGCGCGCGTGTGTACCTGGGTCATGCACATGCGTGTGCACAGCTTGGTCACTCACACACACGTGTGTGTGTGCACACGTGTGCTTAATCCACATGTCTGAAGGCACGCATGTGCGTGCATGTGTTCACCACACCCCCACACAGGCATGTGTTATGCGTGTACACGCTCCGTGCACACGTGCACAAACGTGTTTGCCTGCTCCGTGCACGCGCGTGTGCACCTGATCTGTGTGCGTGGAGGGGGGTGCATGTACCTGATTTGCGCGCGTGTGTGCACATGCGCTTGATCCACATGTGCCCGCTCCGTGCACACGCGTGTGTGTGCATGTGTGCCCCTGACCTGTGTTTGATCCACGCGTGTCAGACCCACGCATGTGTGCGCACGCTCGTGCCAGATCCACGCGTGCACGTGTGCATGCACGCATGGAGTGGATCTGCGCCCACACGCGTGCAAACACGCGTGACACCTTGTACGTGTGTAGATACGGGTGCCTGCTCGAGACACGTGCGTGTACACGTGCATGCCCGATCTTGCGCACGCGTGTGCCAGACACACGCACACACGTGTGCCGGCCGCCCCTGCGTGCCCTCGAGCCGTGTGCGTGCCCACACACCGTTCCCGCACGCCCGTGCCCGCCTGACCCTCTCGCACACGCGTGTGCCCCCCCCCCGCCGCCGCAGCCCCCACTCGGGGTCCCCGAGGGCACCCGCCGGGACCCGCCGCCCGCCCCGAGGAGCGCCGAGAGCCCGCCCGACGCCCCGCCGCAGCGCCCCGCCCTCTCGCCGCCCGCCGCCCCCCCGGGCCCCGACACCCCCGAGGGCGAGCGGCCCCCCACTCACGGTAAGACCCACGCCCCCCCCCCCCCCCCCGGTGGGTTGCAGTGGCGGGGAAACTGAGGCACGGGCGGGTGCGCGGCGCTGCGGGGGGGTCGGGCTGGGTGCCGGGGCCCCCCTGGCTGGAGGAGGGTCCCGGGGGTCCCCGCCCCGCTGCCCCCACACGCCGGGTGTTTGCGGGGGGAGGCGCCCACACCCCCCTCCCCCCCCCCCACGCGTGGGGGCAGAAGCCGCTGGGGGAGGCGTGGCCCCGCCCCTTCCACGAGGCCCCGCCCTTCGGCTCCGCCCCCTGGCGGCGTGAGCGCGCGCGCGCGGCGGCGGCCAATAGGGGCGCGAGGGGCGTGTCCAGAGCCAGGCCCCGCCCTCCCCGCGCAGCCGCCGCCGCCGCCCCGGCCCGGCCCGGCCCCGCCGCCGCCGCCGCCGCCGCCGCCTTTGTCCCCGCTCAGCCGCCGCCACCGCCGCCCGCGCCGCCTTTGTCCGCGCCCATGGGGCCGCCGAGCCGCTGAGCGCCGCCGGTGAGTGCGGCCCGGCCCCGCCTACACCCACCCCGGCGAGGCTCGGCCTGGTCCGGCCCGGCTCGGCCCGGCGGGGCGGCGGGCGCTGACCTCACTTCCGCATCCGCCCCCCCCACACCCCCTCCCGGTCCCGGCTCCGCAGCCGCGGCCCGGGCGCAGGTAGGGGCGGGGGAAGCGGGCTCCGCCGCCGGACAAAGGTGGCGGGGCCTACCGGGGCCTAGCGAGGCCTGCCGGGGCCTTACCGGCGCCTCCCGGGCCGTGCGGGGGTAGATGAGGCCTTACAGGAGCATACTGGACCTTACTGGGGGAGATGGGGGCTTACTGGGGTGTATCAGGCCTTACTGGGGCATACTGGGCTTTACTGGGGTAGATCGAGCGTTTCCGGGGTAGATCGGGGTCTACTGGGGCCTTGCTGAGCTGTATCGAGGCTTTACTGGGACCTTTCTGGGCGTATCTGGGGCCTTTTCAGGGTCTGCCGGGTTATTTGGGGGCTGTCTGGGGTCCGCCAGGATTTTTTGGGGTTCACTGGGGAGGTTGGGGGGCTCTAGCCTCCCACCCCTTTTTCCCCCTTCCCCCCTTTCCGCGATACATCGGAGCGTCTCGGAGCTTACTGGGACCCACTGGGCCACACTGGGAGCGGCAGCAGCTGCTCTTCCCCCCGCGTCCCCCCCGCCCCCCCCCCTTCTCCTCCTCCTCCCCTCCCCAGGCAGCCCAGCTGTATGGTAATACAGGCCCCGGCGTCACCGCCGGCGTCACCGCGTCCCCGTAACCACCCGTGTGTGTGTCTGTGTGTGGGTCCCCCCCCCGCAGAGCCGCCCGCCGACCGCCTTCATGCTCAGCCCCAGCCCCTGGCCAGCGTTCCCGGCATGACCTCGGGGACCGGGAGCTCTGCCTCCACCGTCGCCGGCGCTGCCCCCCACAATGGTGAGAACAAACCGCCCCAGGCCATCGTGAAACCCCAAATCCTCACCCACGTTATCGAGGGCTTCGTCATCCAGGAAGGGGCAGAACCATTCCCGGTAACGTATCCCCCATCCTGAGCCTGACTTGCTTCGTGGGGCTGGATTTTGAACGGGGCGGGGGGGAGGGAATTGGGGGGGGGGGGGGGGGCACCCGCTAGTGTTTTTTTCCTCACAGGTGGGGCGCTCCTCGTTGCTGGTGGGGAATCTGAAGAAGAAGTATGCGCAGGAGCTGCTGGCTGAGAAACTCCCACAGCAGGACAACACCACCACCACCGACTCCGAAATGGAGGAACCTTATTTGCAAGGTAGCGCCCGGCCCCCCCGAAATGATTTCTTCCCTGAGCGAGGTGTGGTAGAGCCTCGCCCCCCAACCCACACAACCGGGTGATGTTTTGGGGGTCCCCCGCGGCTGAGCTGGTTGCGTTTCTCTCTCTGGGTGTCCCTCCGCGCCCCCCAGAATCCAAAGAGGAGGGGAACCCCCCCAAACTGAAGTGCGAGCTCTGCGGCCGCGTTGACTTCGCTTACAAATTCAAGCGCTCCAAGCGCTTCTGCTCCATGGCTTGTGCTAAGAGGTAACCCCAAAACCTCCCCCAGTAACTCATGCAGCCCCCCTGAAAGGATCCAGCCCCCCATCACCCCCTTCCCTCCCCACAGGTACAACGTGGGGTGCACGAAGCGGGTGGGTTTGTTCCACCCCGATCGCAGCAAGCTGCAGAAACCTGGCGGTCCCCCCCACGGCCGCCGTCGGACCTGCAAGGGGACGTTGCCCACCCTCAGCAAAGACACCAAGAAGCAGGTGAGGGCAGGGGGATGGGCAGGATTTGTCCCCGGATCGGGGCGGGGGGACACACGCACACGGGTGGGCTCTGAGGCCGGCGCTGCTCCGTCCCGCAGCCGCCGGTTTCTCTCTCGCCGGGTTCGGTGCCTCTTTCCGTGACGGCGTCGTTGCAGCTCAACCACAGCCAAGAAGATTCGAGTCGTTGTTCGGATAATTCGAGCTACGAGGAACCGCTCTCCCCCATCTCGGCCAGTTCCTCCACCTCCCGCCGGCGACAGGGCGAACGCGACCTGGAGCTGCGCGAGATGGAGCTGCCCGACGTCCACGTCCGCGACCTGGCCAGTATCGGCCACCGCTTCCTGCCCAGCGAGCCCAGCAAGTGGAACGTGGAGGACGTCTACGAGTTCATCCGCTCGCTGCCAGGTGAAAAATAATCAGGAGAGGACGGGACACCCCAGCCCTCCTCCCCCCCAACACATTTTAGGGGAGGAGAGCGGGTTTCGCCAAGGGCTTTGCTGAGGTTTCCGGTTCTTTCTGCGCAGGCTGCCAGGAGATCGCGGAGGAGTTCCGGGCGCAGGAGATCGACGGGCAGGCGCTGCTGCTGCTGAAGGAGGATCATCTCATGAGCACCATGAACATCAAACTGGGGCCGGCCCTCAAGATCTATGCCCGCATCAGCATGCTCAAGGACTCCTAGAGCCGGTTGGGCGGGGGGGGCACCCATAGGACACCCTCCTCCTCCTCCTCTCTAAACCCCTGCCCAGCCCTGGGGAGGGGGCTATGGGGGGGAGGGCTATGGCAGGAGAGGTCAGGGGGAGCCACTTCTGAGCACAACCCAACCCCGGGGCAGCCCCCCCCTTCCCCAACGCCCGCAGGGGTGTGTATATAACCCTTAGCTATAGTGCCCCACCGTATGGGGGGGGGCCACCCCCTCTTCTCTGGCAGGGAGGGGGGGGTCCTTGTGTCTCCCCCGTGTGTCCCCCCTCCCCTCCCCAAAACGGCAGGGCGAAGCAGGATGATTGCCTTAACATGTGCCCCCCACCCCCCCTCCCCGCCAGGCTGGGATTTGGGCTACCAGCCTCCTGGGTGGGAGGGGGGGGGTCTGTTGGCCCCCGGGGGGGGCAGGTCTTGGGGTGCCCAGGGAGCAGAGAAGGCGTCACACCCCCACCTCACGCTGGGGCTGTTTTGGGGGCACCTTAGTAGAGGCTGGTGGGGTGGGGGGAGGGGGCCCCCCCAGGCAGGTAAGGACCCCCCTACACACACACCACCCCCCCTCCCCTTTGGCCGCCATGGTCTTTTTAAGAAAAGAAAAGGGAAAAAAAAAAAAAAAAAAAAAAAAAGGAAAAAAACACACAGACCCAACACCCCCTTTTTTCCTGTTTTTTTTTTGTTTTTAATAAACACTGAAAAAAAAAAAAAAAGAAAATCTCGGGGCCCCCCACTTTCCTCCTCCCCCCCCCCCATCCCCCTGGTTCCTTCCTGGGTCAACTGGGGCAGCGCCAGAGGATGTCCCCAAGTGCCACGCGGGGGTGGGGGGGGGATGCTCCGTGGGTTTTGGGGATGGGGCTGGTGTCACCTCAGCTGCCCTCCTGGCCTGTATCACCCTGGGGGTGCCCCTGCTGCCCCCCCAAAATTGCAGACAGGGTGGAGGGGGGGGGCTGAGGTGTGTGTGTCCCCCATGCCAGCACCCCCAGGGTGGAGGTGGGGACCCTCCATGCTTGCAGGGACACGGGACCCCGATGTCGGGGGGTGGGGGAGGCGATGACACCCCCTGTGGCGACACCGAGTGGTCCCGGGAGGCCCATGAGGGGGTGACACTTCCCTGGAGCTGGTGCCCACAGTTGGGTGTCCCCGGAGATGGCAACACGTCCTTCGAGGTGGTGGCCACAGTGCAGGGTGTCCCCCCTGTCCAGGGGATGCCCACCTCGGGACACCCCCCCCCAAGACACTGGTGACCCCCCTGGTGCTGCAGCGCTGCCACCCCCCTCCCCTGGGGACAAGGTGTGGACAACCCCCCCAGGGACAGGGTGACCCACGGCTTCGCCACCCTCCGCCCCGGCCCCCCCCCCCCGGGGACTGGGCCGGCGGGACCAGCAGGAGGCCCCCACGGTAGCCCAGAGGAGCCGTCAGCCACCAGCCCCTTGCTCCCCCCTCTCCATCTTTATCCTTCTATTTTATTTTTTTTTTTAACCTTCCACAACGAACACAAAAAACCCCAGATTTTAATTTTTTTTTTTTTTTTGTTCTGTTTTATTCTTCTTTTTTTTGTTTTTTTTTTTTGGAAACAGGTGCCGGTTTTGGGGGGGCGGGGGGGGGAGATTTCACTCCTTTTCGACACCACGAACACTCCCGGCGAGGCCGCGGTTTCCCCCCCCCGCCCCGGCTTCTCCGTGAACCACAATGCAAGACAGCGGGGTGGGGGGGGGAGGGGAATAAAGGGCTTTTTTTTTTCTTCATTTTCTCCTCTTTTTTTTTTTTTTCCTTTTTTTTTTTTTTCCTCCTTTTTTAATAAGGTAAGAACTAGCTCTAGGGACGCGTGGCCTGGATTTCCATCGAGGAAAATAAAAAAAGCCCCAAAACTGGGGAAGGGGGGGGGGGAAGGGGGGGGTGTTAAGTGTATAAGAGGCGTATTTACACAGTATTAACATGCTGACAAAAAAGATTACAATATTGAGTATCGTACAACATCGAGGGGGGGGGAAAAACGAGGAATAGGGGGGGGGAGAATAAAAAATAACAGGTGGGGGGGGTTAAAAATTAATAAACAGAAGGTAAATAAAACACCCTGGCGAAAAAAACCCAAAATAAACGATGAGTTAAGGCTTAAAAAGTGTATAAAAAAATAACACAGTTAATATCCAAAACCGGAACCAAAGAGTACAGAATATAGATGAGTTTTTTGTCGCGGCTCTGCGGGGGGCGGGGGGGGGCGCGACCCCCCCACCCCCAGCTCTATACATGGGTTTATGTACAGGCGCCCGGGGCCGGCAGGCACAAGGCAAAGCGATTTACACCCCCCCCCACCTCCCCGAGATGGATTTTGGGGATCCTGGGAATGAGGAAGGGGGGGGGTTTGGATCCAGCCCCGGAGGGACGCGGCTCTTCCCGCCGTCTTCTCCCTCAAAAGGGACCCCCCCAAAAAAAAAAAAAAACCAAAACCCAAAACAAAAAACCAACAAAAGAAAACCAAACCAAAAACCCAGCAAAACCAACCCACCCCCGAAATGTTTAAAAATAAACCCCAAATGTCCCCAAGGAGGTGCGGCCGCCGCGGTCCCCGGCCCGAGTCCCGTCTGCTCCCGCGGGAGAGTCCATGGTGGGGGGAGGCAGCAGGACCTCCCCCCCCCCCCCAACCCAGCTTCATTTTTCTCCATCCACGGTTCGTTTTGGGTCTTAATTCTGTTTTTAGCAGCACCAACTTCTTGGCCAATAAATATATATATATATTTGTATCCAAAAAATGAGAGGAGAGGGGGCAGGGATTTGCAGGGGGAGGAGAAACAGCCCCCCCCTCTTCCTGCCACCAACAACCCCCCCCCCAAAAAAAAAAAAAAACTAAACCAAACCGCAGAGATTCAAAGTGCTCTGAAACCGTCTTTGGATGTCACCAAACCTGCGGGGACCCGGGGCAGGGCGGGGGGGACACACGGCCCCGGGCACGTCCCGCCGGGCTCCCGGCCAGGGCTGGGGTGCTGCGGGTGGGTTTGCTTCCTTCCTCTTCCTCCTCCTCTTCTTCCTCCTCCTCCTCCGTGTGGGGGTGTCCCGTGTCTGTGTGTCCCCCCCCGGCCCCGATGCCGAAGGTGTCCCCGGTTAGATGAGGGAGATCCGTACGGGAATGCCGGGCGACTCCGTCCTCTGCGGCGAGTGCTGGCTGACGAGGTGCTCCACCACGGTGTGTTTGGACATGTGCTTCATCAGGTACGTCTCCTGTGAGGGGGGGGAGAGGCGGAGGGTAAGCTGCAGAGCTGGGGGGGGTGTAGGGGCGCAGGGGGTGTCCCGGTGCGCCCCCCCAAGCTCACCGAGGTATAGGCGCGGCCGCACATGCTGCAGCAATAGGCCTTGGCGTGTTTGATGGCGTGAGCCGAGAGGTGGATCTGGAGCGAGGCCGAGTCCGTGTACGCCCGGTAGCAGTTGGGGCACTTGTAGGGCTTGTCCTTGTTGTGCTGTCGCTGGTGAGACTGCGAAATGGCGGGGAGGGGGGGTTACGGCAGCCGCCACGGCTGCGCCCTCCACGCCCCGCGGGGGCCTGGGGCTCCTCGCGCCCCCACAGCCCTCCCGGGGCTCCCGCCACCGCCCCAGAGCGCTGACCTGGAGGTTGGAGAGTTGCGTGAAGGCCTTTTCGCAGCCGGGGTGGGGGCACTTGTAGGGTCTGTCGCCGGTGTGGATTCTGGGACACACACACACACGTGTCAGGTCACCATCCCCTCTCTCCACCCCCCTGGGGACCAGCGTTGCCCCCGCTCCCCATGGAGGGGTCACAGCAGGGACTGCGGGGAGCACAGGGACGGGGGCGCCTCATCTTTGCAGAAGGGGCTGTTGGGTGTTGGAATGAGCTGCCCAGGGAGGTGTGGAGTCCCCGGGATCCCTGGAGGTGTTCAAGAGTAGGGTCGATTTGGAGCTTAAGGATATGCTGTAGGTGGGAGCTTCAGTGCTAGGGGAACAGTTGTACTAGATGATCTCCAAGGTCCTTTCCAACCTAGATAATACTGTGGTTCTGTGATCGAGTGATGGGGGGGAAAAGGGGGGAGACGTGGGGCTGAGGGACAGGAGGTTGGAGATGATGAAGGTGGGCAGGAGGGAGGAACGTGGTGGGGTCGGGGAAGGTGCTGGAGATGATGAGTGTGGTGGGGATGAGGAAGGTGCTGGTGACGATGAGCATGGTGGGGACAATAAAGGTGCTGGAGATGACGGGACTATGCTTGGCCTCAACGATCTTAAAGGTCCTTTCTAACCTAAATGATTCCATAATTCTGTGACTCTGTGACAAGCGTGGTGGGGACCATGAAGGTGGTGGGGACAGACTGGTGTGGTGGAGATGAGGAAGCTGGTGAGGACAATGAGCATGGTGGGGACAGACCAGCGTGGTGGGAATGATGCAGTCGGGACGATGAAGGCAGCGGGGATGATGAAGGCAGCGGGGACAGATTGGCATGGTAGGGATGATGAGCATGACATGGACCACGAAGGCAGTGAGGATGATGAAGGCAGCGGGGACAGACTGGCATGGTGAGGACAGAAGAGTGTGGTGGGGATGAAGGCAGTGAGGACAGATTGGCATGGTCGGGATGATGAGTGTGACACGGACAACGAAGGCAGTGAGGATGATGAAGGCAATGGGGACAGACTGGTGTGGTGGGGACAGACTGGTGTGGTGGGGATGATGAGGGCGGTGGGGACAATGAAGGCAGTGAGGATGATGATGAAGGCAACAGGGAGAGACTGGCGTGGTGGGGGCAGATGACCACGTTGGGAACAACAAACATGGTGGTGACCACAAAGGTGCCGGGGACGATGGGTGTGGCGAGGAAGGATGAGCGCGGTGGCAGTGACGAAGGCGGCGAGGACAGCAACCATGGCACGGGAGACGCTGGGTGGACGCCCCACCACCCCCTAAGGGAAGAGGGGGCTGAACGGCCCCTCCCCAGCCCCCCGGGCCCCCCCCCCAGCCCCGGTTGTGCCCACACCTGGTGTGCTGCTGGAGGTGGGAGAGCTGGCGGAAGGACTTCTCGCAGTAGGAGCAGTGGTAGGGTTTGACGCCCAGGTGGATGCGCAGGTGCTGGGCCAGGTACGAGGCGTTGGCGAAGGATTTGGAGCAATGGGGGCACTTGTGGGGCTTGGCCTCTGTGTGCGACTTGGAGTGGATCTGCATCTCCGACTTGGTGAAGAACGTCAAGGGGCAGACCTTACACCTGGAGGGGGGGGGGCAGAGAACCCCGCAGGGACCAGGCTGGGGCGGGGGGGGCACCCCACCGTCCCCCTGACCCTCCCCGAGCGGGTAGGGGGGTGCCTACCTGTACGTCTTGCCCTCTTTGGCGGTCTCCCCCGAGGCCAGGATGGGGTAGGGCACCACCAAGACCGGCGGTCCCGAAGGATTTTCCGCTTTGATCTTCTTCCGGCCCCGCTCCGCCTTGGGTGCCCCCAGCAAACCGTGGCCCTGGATTGTCTTTATGGAGTCAAGAAGGGGGGGGCTGGTGATTCCTGAGATTAGGGTGGGCGAGGAGGCGATGAGGCGGCTCTGGCTGGTGGAGGTGGGGGTCGATGGGGTGGTGGTCCCCGTCCCCGTGCTGGATTCGGAGGTGCTGACTGCCGGTGCGCGGGAAGCCAGCCCCAACCCTGGCAGGCAGCGAGAAGAATCACAGAATCATTCCGGTTGGAAAAGCCCCTCGGGGTCATCGAGTCCAACCCTCAGCCTGACTCTACAAAGTTCTCCCCTACCCCACATCCCCCACAGCTCATCCAAACGGCCCTTAAACACACCCAGGGATGGGGACTCCCCCCTCCCTGGGCAGCCTGTTCCACTCTCTGACCACTCCTTCTGGGAAACATTTTCCCTCATGTCCAGTCTGACCCTCCCCTGTCACAGTTTCAAGCCGTTCCCTCTTGTTCTGTCACTAATTCCCTGTGGGCAGAGCCCAGCCCCAGCCTCTCTGCAATGTCCTGTCAGGAGCTGCAGAGAGGGATGAGGGCTCCCCTCAGCCTCCTCCTCCTCACACTGAACACTCCCAGCTCCTTCACTGGCTCCTCACAGGATTGATTCTCCAGCCCTTCCCCAGCCTCGTTGCCCTCCTCTGCCCTCGCTCCAGCCCCTCGAGATCTCTCTGGGATTGAGGTGCCCAAACCTGGACACAACCCTCCAGGTGTGGCCTCACCAGTGCAGAGCACAGGGGGACTGTCACCTCCCTGCTCTGCTGGTGAAGAAGGGGCACGTTAATTTGGAAGGGGTCCCCCCTCCCATTTTCTCTCACAGCAGCATCCTGAATTACAAGGAACTCTCCCCAAAACACCCCCGGGGGTGTACCTGTGACGGTGCTGGTGGCCGGTCGGGCGTGAAGGGCCACATCGGGCTGGGGGACGGCTTGAGGGTGGAGCCCCGGGACCTGCTGCAGTTTGGGGAGGGACATGATGGATTGGCTGCTTTCGGCGGGTGAGGGGGGCACCAGGAGGGGCTGCTGGGAGGCCACGGAGGTGGGGGGCAAGTGCGGGGGTCGGATCTTCTCCGCCATCAACTGCTCCTTGATTTTGTTGATCAGGACCAGGTTGTCCAGCTGGTGGAGGGGAGGGGGAGAAGGAGGCAGAAAGGTGGGTCAGGGGCAGAGGAACCAGCACCCCCAGCCCTCCCCGGGCATCCCCCCACATTCGCCTGTCCTCCCTCCTCCCCAACATCCCGGGGCAGAGGGGTCCTACCTGGCTGGGCATGGTGGGGGGGGGCGGCCAGAAGTAGGGGTTGTTGAAGCGAGGCTCCGCCATCCTGTGGGGAGAAACAGGGGGGGTCAGGGGGGGACATCAGCTGCTGCATGGACCCCCCCTCCCACCCCCCCTCAGGTGCTCGAACCCCACCGACACCCACCGGCCCACCACCCCCCAAAAGCCACAACCAGGCACTAGAAAAGGGCAGGGAGCAGGCAGGGCCGGGGAACCTCCCAAGCATCTTCCTGCAGGATCGGGGTGACACCGAGCACCTCGAGGAGCCCGAAACACCAGCGAGCACATGAAGATGCAACGTGGCAAGGGAAGGGGGTGGGAATTTGGGGGGGAAAAAAAAAAAAAACAAATCTCCCAAGCCCCAGAGGTATCTGCACTGCTCCTCCGGGATCTCCAGGAGGGGTTATGGAGGCAGGCGGGACGCTGGCACGGGAGAGGGCGAGCACGACGGTGGCACGTTGAACCCAAAACCAACCCTGGCTGAATCCCCCTCCCTCTAAATAAAAGCCAGCCCCAATACCAAGCGAAGCAACCCGCGATGTCCGTGGGCAGCTCGGCAGGAAAACCCGGCTGCAGCGAGGCCGGGAGATTTATAGAGACACTTAAACACATCGGGAAAATTAATTCTAAATCCATCTTCGGGTAATCGAAAACATCTGAGAGGGGGACGGCGAGAAACGGGTGTAAGGGCCTGGTGTAAACAGGCACCGCAGTGCTGGCGAACCTCGTGACGGGGGTGTTTAAGCGTAGAGGCTATAGGGGACCCTGGTGGAACGCACAGGAGAGGTCCCTGAGGAGCTCTGGCTGCAATATAAACCAGGCCACGGCCGGGATCCCGGGAGAAACTAGACCGGCGCCTCCGGCAAAGCGCGTCCCCGAAAGCCTTCAGGGGGGGTGGGGGGGTGCCCACGGCAGAGCCCCGGCGGCTGGGGAAACCGAGGCACAGAGAGCCCTGGGTGGTGCCTGCAGGGATCCGGGGGCAGGCCCCTCCAAACAACGCCGGGAGCATCCGGGAGCACCCCTGCTCCCACAGAACAAGCACCCTGGGGGTGGGATGGGGTGAGGAGCCTTCCTCCTCCTCCTCATCGCACTCACTTGTCCCTCGGCTTAAATCAGACCCTGAGCTCCCTGGGGTCTTTGTAGGGGGGTGGGCAGCGCCCAGCAAGAGGGGGTGTTGGTCCCGCTGGGTCTTTGCAGCCATACGGCCACCCCAGCCTGTGGAAGAGGCACAGGCTGGACCCCCCCAGGCTAACTGGGGAAGGGGGGGGGAACTGAGGCAGGGAGGAGGGGCCTGCCCGCCCCTCGCGATACGGAGCAGCACAGCGCAGGACCAGGCGAGTTTTGGGGCCGACGCACTGGCGGCTGTGGGCAGCACCAAGGACCAGGAGCCATTTCACACGGTGGATCCCAAGGCTGCAGCCAGGCCAGGACACACCAAACATCCCACCCGGCTTCGGAAACCCCCCTTCCCTGCCTCAAACCGCTCTGTCTCACCCCTCAGCTGCCCATGCACCAAATTTCAAGCTTTTTCAAGCAAAAGCAGACCCGGATCCTCAGACACGACTATTTTTCCCTCCCCCCGTTTTCTCTCAGTCCACTGTTATTTACCCCGCGAAAGGCAGAGCCGGGAGCCCCACTCCGTGCCACGCCTGTGCACCCAGAAAGGGAAATTGCTGGGGCTATTAAATGCGCTTCCCCATACACGTACACGCCCGCCACCGGCTATTTTATATCCATTATATATGTACCCACACGCCACCCACGTTGTGAGTTTACCCACTGGCTACGTGTATATATATATAAGATCGCTCGGGATGATGAGCAGGGGATGGGGACTCTGGGACGGAGGGATGACGGCACGGGGGGCTGGTGCACCGGGAGACGGGGCCGAAAGAGGAGGTGGCAGCAGGGGAAGGCCCTGGTGATGGAAGGCAGGCAGGAAAGCGGGCAGCGAGCAGGCAGAGGAGCGCAGGCAGGAGGGCTCTGGGTCCCACCCGACTCGGCCAAGCACCCCGGCACGAACCCCATGGCCCAGCTCGGCCAGCGGCAGCCCCGCGGCGTGGGAAAACAGGAAACCAGAGCTATGATTAGAAAAGGGTTTTTTGGAGCTGCTCCCCCATCACAGCAGGTGCCCTGCAACCTCCGTCCTTCCCGTCTGTCTGTCTGTCTGTCCATCCTTCTCCCTGTCCCAACAGTGTGCTGGGCTCTGCTGGAGCCATCGGTGGCACCAGCGCGGCTCCCAAACCATCGCCAGGACGCAGCATGAACCACTACAAACCATCCCAGGACCTCTCGTGTAAAGCTGGAGGGGGGTTGGCAAAGGCACGAAGTGTGTTTTGGGGAAGAAAGCGCAACTATACCACCCCCCCGCCTCCCTGCCTCCACTTGAGGTCTTATTAATTATAAATTATTTGCAAAACCACCACGCTCAGAGCTTGATGAACCTGCCCGGAATAAAGAGGAATCGGCGTGCCAAAAAAAAAAAAAAAATCCCTGTTCCTGTCCCGATTTAATGTTATAAATCGTGCGGTATTTCATCAGGAGTGGAGGGAGCGGCTTCCCCCTCTCCCAGGGCTAGGATGGCTGGGGGAGGGAGCGGGAGGGGATATAAAGCAGATGGAAAAAAAAAAGAAATATATATATATATAAAAACTCCCTTTTTCTCAGCTAACTATGAAAAATGGAAGCTGACATGCAGCAAAGAAAAAAAAAAAAAAGAAGAAAATCCATTAAAATGGAAATTATGAAGGGTGGGGAATGCTGCAGCGCGTCTCCCCCCGGCTCTGCGGGACCCGGCTCTGCGGGGTACAGCAGGCAACAGGGCCACATCAGGGCTCTCTGTGCTGCCCGATTTTTTGTCCGGCAGGGGGACCTCCCCCCCCCCCGGGGTAATGGTTTTCCTGTGGCACCAGGTCCTGGGGTCCAAACCACGGGGTGGGAGAGACCCCGGCATCCACCATGGGCACCAGATCGGGCCAAATCTTGCCAAGGGGACACCAAAGGTTGTCCCAGGGTACATGGGTGGGTGCAAAAAGCATCGTGGCCAGAGAAGCGGGCACGGCCAGAGGAGAGGGATGTCGGAAGAGCAAGCAGGAAGATGCACGAAGCCCCCAAAAAACAGAGGCTGAACCCCCAAATTCCCGCAGAACGGCAGCGGCACCCAGCATCGCCGTTCAACCGGGCAAAGCGGGGAAGCAGCAGCATCTCGGGCGACCCTAAAAAGACATTAAAAAAAATCATCGCCTCTGCACCCCCCGGGAAGGAAGAGAGCGTGAGAAGCCGGCAAGCCGGGGCGAGGGAGGAATGGCGAGGGGGAAAGGGGTGTGGCGGCGGCAGCGAGGGGTCGGCGGTGACGAGATACGGTCGGACGCCGGTGTTTTGGTACTCACAGGCTGGCCTCAGAAGCCAGGTGGCCGCAGCTGCCTGGGGAGACGTGTCGATGAGGCTCCAGATTGATGGGAGGTAGATGATGGCACGGGTGGGCACGAGCTCACTAGAGCCTTCCAACTTCCTACCCAACTGCCGCTAAGTCAAGCTACAGTTCTCTAGGGAACGCCTCTACCTTGGCAGCCCTCTCTGTCTCGCCTTCGCTGAAATAAAAAGAAACAAGAGATTTCTTTTCACGGCACCGCCGAGAGAAAGGGGGCAGCTCCCGGGTACCGGCAACCCTGAGGACGGCGAGAGATCACCGACCCGGTACAGCTGGCAAACAGAGGGAGCGGGAGGCAAGGGGAGGGATTTGGGGTGACCGGAGCGGCGGTCGGAGTGCCTAAACGTGCCCTCGCCCCAGGGAGAAGCCAAGCCCTCAGTGTCCCCAACTGCAGCGTCCTGTCCCCGAGGGTCCCGGCGAGAGCATCAGGGCAGAGGCGTCCCCCCCTCCCACGCCAAGCGACGAGCGCAGGAAAGCCGACGGCGGGCCCGAGACGGCACGGCGAGCGAGAGCCAAGCGGGGTAGAGAGGTCCCCTGTGTGTGTGTCCCCCCGCCAAATCCCAGCACGCCCTCGCCGCCGTGGGACAGACAGGGGACGGTGACGCTGGCGTGGCCATGTCCCCGCCACCTCCCGTGGCTGGGCAACAGCAGAACCCAGCTCTGCCCTGTGCCGTGCCTCAGTTTCCCCCAAAACCCACAAGGCCGCGGCCCCTGTCCCCTCCGTATGGACAAGCATCTCCCCCACATGCAAGCGGGGCTTGCCTGGAGCAGGAGGGTTTTTTGAGGGAAAGCGAGTGCCCCTTCGCAAAAACCCCATCCCAGAGGCGCCGGGGTGGGAAGCCGCATCCGGCACCATCCCGCTTCCGTCCTCAGGGAATGTTCATCCCTCCCCACGCGGACTGTCCTCATCCGGGAGGGATTTACCCCAAAGCAGAGGTGGCAGAAGGCAGGCGAGGCCGGGGAAGCAGAAACGACGGGCAAGACCCGAAATCCCCATCACTCAGGGAGGAGGGGGGGGCAGACCGCGCGCCAGAAGAATTCACCCAAGATGGAACCAATTAAACCCCACGTTTCCGCCCCCCGAAGGGCCGTTAACTGGTGTTTCTCCTTCGGATTTGCAGCAAAACCAACCCAAAATGAGCCCCAATGTAAATCCCATCCTGGTATGGGGGTCCCTGCATGGGAAAGGGGGCACATGGGCACAAGGGATGAGGAGCCAAGCGCTGGCGTGAAGCAAAAGGGGAGGCAAAGCCACGCTGGGGACCACCACGGGGTCCCCCCCAAACCCTGGGGATGAAGGAGGGGGGAATCAGGGAGGCAGCGCTCCCAAAAGATGGGGGCCTGGGTGGCGCAACCCCAAATCCTCAGGGCCGAAACACCGTCCGTCCATCCCGTCACCGATGGGACCCACTGAAGGGGACACGGGGACAGCCCGCAGGGAAACCCGGTGCCCGTGGGGTGACACCCGCGCCAAACATGGTGCCCGTGTGTCCCCCCCAAAACACACCGTTCCCCAGAGCTGGGGGGGCAGGGGTTACCTGCTCCCCCAGACCCCCCAAACACACCCACCCGCCTAAAAGAGACCATCCGGGCACCCTGCAAGGCAAAGCCGGCACCCGCAAACCAGCCAGCTCAGGGGGCAACCGGCCCCCCTCTGGCAGCAAGGGGGGGGTCTGGAGAGCACCCATGGGTGACACCACGCACCGGCGGGTGGGGAAACCGAGGCACGGGCGGCTCAGCAGGGGTTCGCCCCGAGGAGCCAGCGTGCGCGCACCGAATCCAACATGCACTTGTCGTGACATCGCACCCACCGACCGAAAATCCACGTATTTTTGAAGGGAAAAAAAAAAATGGGGGGGGGGGGGAGGAAGAAAAAAACACGATTTTACGCATATAGATACACGTATCTTAAAACAGAAAATTCAAGTGGTCACATTTACGCCGTGAGAGGGGTCCCCTCCGCCACCGATCTGGTCCCCTCCCCGCAGAGGGGGTGGGCAGGTGGTCCCCCGCACCCCCCAAAATCCCCCAGCGAGGGCCACAATCTGCCCCCGCTTATATATAAATACATATATATATGCACATGATAATACCTGTATTATTACGCACACATATATATTCTTTCTATACGCGTATCTATAATTACATTCGTACACATCATTAAGCTCACATACGTTATTTTACGATGTAAATATATATATATATATGATTTTTTTTTTTTTTTTAGCCTGGTCCCCTCAATAAAGCCGGCATGCCCACCTCTGCGAGTACTGGCGTTGTTTCCCCTTATCCGCGTCCATCTCCAGCTCTAGCTGAGACCGGGTGCTGCACGCGGGGCGTTTTTCTACGGGGGGACAAGGAGGACAACTTCACACACCCCGAACCCACCGCCAGCCCCCGGCGCGCGAGATCCCGGAGCGGAGGAACAAAAGCGAAGCGGCTCCGACCTACCCGACCCGTGGGAACGTGGGGTTTTTCCTGAAAATAGAAAAAAAAAAAAAGGAAAAAAAAAAGAAAAAAAAAAAAGGGAAATTTTTTTTTTTTAAGCCCAGCTCACCCCCAAGCTGTGAGGCCGAGGGATGGGGAGCTGGCTGGAAAATCGGGGTTGAAATCCATCCCCTCGCCCCGGACCCTCCGCCTCTCAGCAAATTGCACGCCGGGAGGGACCAAAAACTTTTTTACCTCTCTGCTAAAATATCACTTTATAATCTCAAAGGCCTCAGGCTCAAAGCCGCTATCGCCCGCTCCATCCTCCCTGGATTAAAAAAACCCGGCTGATGTCCGAAGGACCGCGGGGCCGCGGCGGGGGGGGGGGGAAACAACAAAACAAACAACGAGCATCCTCCGACCTTGCAGGGTATTTGCTGGAGAAAAAGAAATAAAATCAGCAAATTAATCATTCTTGGGTTGAAACGCATCTTCGTCCGGTTTCGCCGTGGCCACGCCGGCTCTAAGCTCCCCCCCGGGCCCCCGACGTGGCCAGGAGATTATGGATGTATAAATAGTATATGGCTAAATATACGTCCAGGCAGACAGACAGACCTCTCTAAGCACCGCCACGGAAATTTGGGTCCCTCGCTAAGGCTGCCGCATTCCTGCCAAAGCGCGATGCAAAAATATTCCCCCGTTAGACCTTCCAGCCAGCGAGACCACTTTCTAGACAAAACCGGTTAATGCGGAAAGAGAGGAAAGGAAGGAAAAAAAAAAAAAAAAAAAAAAAAAAAGGAGGGGGGGGAGGAATAAAAATGATAATAATAATAATAACCACCCCCCCCGCGCTTCTTCCGCCACCCCCCGTGTAAGAAAAAAGCCATGAATAAATAAAAAAAGCAAACAACACCCCCCCCCCCAACATGCAACATCCACAAAAATAGGTACGTTCAGCTGCAATTAACTTTTCCATTAGACCATCCAGAGGGAGAGAAAAAGAGAAAATCCTGCAAAATGGGTATTTTCCTGGATGTTCTCCCCCCTTTTCCCCCCTTCCCCCCCCCCCTCTTTTCCTTCTTCTTCCTCCTCGGCGAAGGGGGGGAGTGGTGGTAAAAATAAAATAATAATAATTTTTAAAAGAGGTGGAAAAAGGCGAAGTTTGGCGTTAAGTGAAGTTGAAATCCTCGACCTGGGAGGGGAGATGGCGGGGGGGGGGGTGGGGGGGGTGGTTGGCTTTTTTTTTTTTTTTTTTTTTCAGACAAAAAGGCCGGGGGATGGGGATGAAAGGGGGGGTTTAGGGGGGGGGGGGTTGGCCCGGCCGGGAGCTTCCCCCCCCCCCTTCATCCGCCGCCTCTCCCACATTCTCAGACGGTTTTATTAAAATTCGCAGACAAAAGGAAAACAAAAATGGCAGCCCCGGCTTATTTTTAAAACGCTAGGACGGGGACGCCATATTCTGCAGATCTGCGAGGAGGGGAAGGGGGGGGAGTGAGGAAAAAAAGGTAAAAAAAATACAATAAAAAATAATTTAAATTTTAAAACCCCAAAACGCAGCGCGGGGGGGTGTGGGGCCGCCCCCCCTCCCCGCTCATACCCGGGGTGAGGTGGGAGGGGGGGGGTTTAGGGGGGGTTTTGAGGTGTTTTGGAGGGATGGATGTGGGGGGGGGAAGAAGGGGGGGGAAGGAAGGGAAGAAGAAAAAAAAAAAAGGAGGGGGGGGGGGAGAAAAAAAAAAAGACACTTCCTATACCAACAGCCATGCTGCCCCCGCCGCGTCCCGCCGGCTCCGCCGCACGGAGGAAGATGGGCGCCCCGCGCCGCCCGCCCGCCCCCGCGCCCGCCCCCGCCCCCGCCCGCCCAGCCCCGGGACGCGCCGGGCCCGGCCGCCGGCGCCGCCTTCGCCCCCCTCGGTACCCGGGGGGGACTCGCGGGGGCCTACGGGGCACCGGGGACCCAGGGTCGCCGCAGCTCCCCCCCCCCCCCCACACACACACACCCGCCCCGGGTCCCCTCAGCTCCCTCAGTCTCCTCAGGCCCCCCCGCTCCCGGGTCTCCTCAGCCCAGCTAACCCCGGTTCTCCTCAGTCCCCCGGTTCTCTTCAGCCCCCCCCAAAATCTCCTCAGCTCCCTTCGGATCTCCTCAGAACCCCCAGATCTCCTCAGAACCCCCAAATCTCCTCAGTACCCCCCAAATCTCCTCAGAACCCCCAAATCTCCTCAGTACCCCCCAAATCTCCTCAGAACCTCCAAATCTCCTCAGCACCCCCCAAAACTCAGCCCCTCCAAATCTCCTCAGCTCCGCAGGTCCCCTCAGCCCCCCTGGATCCCCTCAGCTCCCTCAGTCTCCTCAGTACCCCCCAAATCTCCTCAGTACCCCTCAAATCTCCTCAGCCCCCTCAAGTCCCCTCAGCCTCCCCAGTTCCCCACAGCCCCCCAGTTCTCCTCAACCCACCCAGGTCCCCCAATTCCTCTCAGCCCCCTCAAAGCTCCTCAGCACCCTCGGTTCTTTCTAGCTCCCCCCCCGCCCCCCAGTTTTCCTCAGGTCCCTCCCAGATCTCCCCAGCCCCCCCCCAGCTCCCCTCGGGCCCCTGGATCCCTTCAGCCCCCCCAAATCTCCTCAGCCCCGAGGTCCCCTCAGCCCCCCTCTCTGCCTCAGTGTCACCCCCCACCCAGCCCCCTTTGTGGGTCTCCACAGCCCTCTCAGGGACTATCTCCCCCCCCAAGTCCTCCGGGTACCTCTTCACCCCCCTGAAGATCCCCCCCATTTTCTTTGGGGCTCTCCAGCCCCTCTCAGGGTCTGACCCCCCATGTCAGTGTCTCCCCATCCCCTCTGTGAGTCCCTGCAGCCCTCCAGGGTCTCCCCAAGCTTTGGCAGCCCCTGGGGCCTCCCCATTTGCTTTCTCCTCCCCGTGTACCTTTCAGGGAACATCCCTTTTTAAAAAAATTTAAATTTACTTCTCTGGTTTTCTATCATTTTATCTGTATGTCCCCCATCTCAGACTTTCAACCCCAAATCAGCAGGTACAGGCCATGGGGGAAGGAAAAGGGAGAAAAAGCCCCCCCAAGTTCTCCTTCTTCCCCAGGGTCCAGGAGATGACACCTTCTGAGTTTCCAGTTTAAAGATAATTAAAAAAAAAAAAAAACCCACAGGATTTTTTTCAGGCTTTCCCAAAATGGTCCATCACGGAGCGTGATGGAGAGGAGAGTCCTGAAAGGGAAGACCCATAATTAACAAACCCAAACGGTACCTCTGAGAGAGAGGTAGGGAGTGGGGAAGGACCAGGGATGGGATGGGGTGGGATGCGATGGGATGGGATGGGATGGGATGGGATGGGATGGGATGTGATGGGATAGGATGGGATAGGATGGGATAGGATGGGATGGGATGTGATGGGATGGGATGGGATGCGATGCGATGCGATGGGATGCGATGCGATGGGATGGGATAGGATGGGATAGGATGGGATGGGATGGGATGGGATGGGATGGGATGGGATGGGATAGGATGGGATGGGATGGGATGGGATGGGATGTGATGGGATGGGATGTGATGGGATGGGATGCGATGCGATGCGATGGGATGCGATGGGATGGGATGGGATGGGATGTGATAGGATGGGATGGGATGGGATGGGATGGAATGGGATGGGATGGGATGTGATAGGATGGGATGTGATAGGATGGGATGGGATAGGATGGGATGGGATGCGATGGGATGCGATGGGGTGGGATGTGATGTGATGGGATGCGATGCGATGGGATGGGATGGGATGGGATGGGATGGGATGCGATGGGATGGGATGCGATGGGATGGGATGGGATGGGATGGGATGGGATGGGATGCGATGGGGTGGGATGTGATGGGATGGGATGCAATGCGATGCGATGCGATGGGATGGGATGCGATGGGATGGGATGCGATGGGATGGGATGGGATGCGATGGGGTGGGATGTGATGGGATGGGATGCAATGCGATGCGATGCGATGGGATGCGATAGGATGGGATGGGATGGGATGGGATGGGATGAGTTTCCAAGAGGTCTCCACCAAGGTGTGGGCATCCATCTGCAACTGCCCTGGGCGAGTGGAGGGACACAAAGACCCTGGGGAAGGTCCTGGCCAAGTCGATGGTGCGGGGGCAGAGATGCTGTCACCCCTCCGGTGGCCTCTTGGGCCTGGCCATGTCTCCTACCCACGTCCCCGCTGCTTCTTTAGCACCACCACCAGCCAGCTGGCCTGGGATCCCCCCATCGCCCAACATTTCCCCATCTTGGAAGGTCCCCAGATCCATTAATTATCCATGACTCAACTGAGAACCTGAGACAGCAGCTCGAAAACTCCCCTTTTATCTGATTTTCAGATACTGACACCTCGTAGTTGCCACTTGACTCTGGTGTCACCCCAAAATGGGACACCAGGAGAGACTGGAATATACTGGAGCTTCCCTGATGTCCCTTAAGCCACCAGTGTCTGTCCCCGATGCCGCCCAGTTCCCCCTCATTGGGTTTATTTTCATGGGTGCTTTCACTTCTGCCGCAGCGCCGGGGCTTTTGGCTGCTGGGATTTTTTTTTGCTGTGATTATGAAACTGGTGGTTTTAAACCTCTGCACCATTTTCGGTGATTCCTGACTTTTGGGGGGGTTGGCCAGCACCAAATCTGCAGGAGATGGACATGGTGTGGGTCACCCCTGAGCTTGGGGAGTCTGTCAAGGGTTTGTGAACATCTCCTGGGACCGTCCTTGTGGAGGCTGGCTGAGATAAGAAACGCTGCAGGCTTTTTTTCCGACCCTACGTTGGGTGGATTTAATCTTGGGTGTGGGAAAGGGGCCCCTTTCCTGGGGAGGTCGTTGGTATGCAGGGATAAAAAAAAAAAAAAAAAAAATAATAAAACCGTGCCCGTCTCCATCCCAGGTTGCAAAATGGAGGAAATAAGCTCTCGCCTTCCAAAAAAGTATGGTTCCAAGGCTGGTTTTGCCCCCGGGATAGATCCAACCGCGATTAAAAGGAGGGGAAGGCAGGAGCGGAGGTAAATCACTGCCATAAATTACTGCCGCGGGGGGGTCGGCAAAGCTGCGGGGCCGCTACACCTGCGCGCTCCCCCTGGCACAGCGGCTCCGTCCCATTTTGCCATCACCGTGAAGCCAGATCTGTCTGGCACAGCAAAACCCCTTTGTAAAACCCCTCTGGTTGACTCGGTGGAGAAAGGGAGATGTTTTTTGGAGGGCAACCTGAGATGGCCCGGTGGGAAAACACGGTCCCCAAGGGGCAATGCGGGGCTCCCAGCCAGCTTTTTCGGTGTCCCCAAAGTCTTTGTCCTGACTGCAGACACCAGGAAGGAAAACCTTTGGGAAATGCCTCTCCAAAACTCCTCCATCCCTACCGACTTTGTTTCCCTTGCAAGAAATCCCTCTTTTTTCCACAAAAAGCTGGTGAAAGCACCCACCGCCTGCTCCGGAGGAGGTTCCTCCATGATGTGTGGCCACAGTGGGCACTGGTGATGCCAGCATTCCCAATGCTGCTTGGGCCGGATGGGTGAAAATCCTCATTCCTGGTTTCTCAGGGTTAGCAAATCCATAAAGTGGGTTTTTCATCCCAGATTTGCAACAGTGGAGAGGCCCAGGTGCCAAGGTCCTCACTGATGCTGGCATGAAGCTGGCAGAGGTTTTGGGGTGTTTGAGGGTGTGTGTGTGGAATGAGGGTGCATGAATTTCCCTTCTCCCTGTAAATGGGAGGGCCATTTGGTTCTAATTAAGTAATGAGTTAATTAGGATTAATTAGTTAATGTTTGCAAAGCACTTAGGAGATGAAAAGCGCCAGCGTGGGGCGGCTTTGTGCGTCCTCTGCTCTCTGTGGAGGTGTGTGGCAGCTTTGGCCAAAACTCCTCCCCACAATGCACTTAGGAAGGGACTCCTTAAACTGAGCCTAGCCAGGCCGGGCTTAAAACCCAGCAAGACGATGGGCTCCAGTAACAGGAGGTCTCAAATGGCGAGGGATGCTCCCGGCGGTCTGCCTTGGCTCCGTCGAGAAGAAAAACTGGTGCCGGGATGGAGGCACGCAAGCCGAGAGCCAAGCGGGCACGTCCTGGCGTGCCCATCCCGCCGGCAGCACCGTTTCATCCGGCAACGGTGGTGGGAGGGGGGTAAAATTCCAGCACCGCAGCTCAGAGGCCTCCCTTCCCGCCAGCATCCCGCGGGCAGAGCCGGCACACGCGGCACACGTGGGAAGGAGCCGGGTTTTCCCTGCCCGGCGGGTGCATCACAGCACTTTGCTGGAGCGTCCAGCCCCTCGCCCCGTCCTGGCATCCTCTGGCACGCCAGAGCCAAGAAGGGGCTGGGTACCCCCAAAAAACCACCAGTAATCAGGTACAGCAGAGCCACCCCGGCTCGCACCGGGGTTACCAGGAGGTAACAAAGCCAATTTACTAATTAAACGGGATTAATTTCCCTGTTTGCCCAAACACAGCTGCCCCGTGTTTTCCCCTCGCCGAACAAGCCGCCGGGGTGAGCGTCGGCAATCCCGGCTGACCGCCACGTGGGCCGGCAGGACGATGCTCTTCGGCGCCCAAATTTCCCAGGTATTTTGGCCACATGCTTGGGATACAAATTAAATAATAACCCGCTAACGACCAGTGATGGGACACCCACCCCCCCCCCAGCCCTGAATCTGAGCTGGCTGGATCTGGGGTGAAAAAAGGGTGCTTTTTCTTTTTTTTCTCCGGCAGAGCTGGCCCCATCCCTGCTCGCCGGCGCAGCTTTGATGATATAATTTCAGCCGTTCCTCGGTCCCCGGTGGGTCCCCGAGGGGAGACAAGACCTGAATTCCTAATGCAGAAAAACAAGCAGAAAAAAAAATCCAAACCCATGCGGGGTTTTTATATTTTTTTTTGGTGTTGTTTTTTTGGCTTTTCCCAAGCTTTTTGGGCCTGTTGGGAAGAGGAACAAAGCGGGTGGTTATTCCCCAAAAGGAGCGGAAAGGATCTGGGGGGGGGGGGGGGGGGTGCTGGGGGGATGTGGAGAAAAGGGGGGTGCCAGCAGCCAGAGCGGGGCGATTCGGCGGTGAAAGCCAAGGAGTTTGTTCCCTTTGGCTCCCGGCCAGGCGGTCACGCCGCCTCCAAAATATGCGGCTGAACCCCCCCTCGCCCCCCCGGGGAATTGCGTGTGTGTGTGTGTGTGTGTGTGTGTGTGTGTGTCCCCGCCTCCACCTTCCCGGCCCAGGTCCCCTCTTCCCCGGCCCGCCACCCCCCTCTTGCCCCGGGGTTTTGGGGGACACACGTCCTCTGCTCGGTCCTTGGCAGGGAGCAAACGCGTCCCCGGGGTCCTTTGGGGCGAGGGGAAGCCTCGCCGTGGGGCAGCTGCTGTTGCCGTGGGGCAGCCAGGGCTGGCAAAGCCCACCGCGCCCGTGGGTCCCACAGGTCACCGCAGCTGGGTATCGCGGTGACCTGGGAGGGGACAGCCTGTCACCCACAGCTCCTCTCAACGTGATTTTTGGCCAAATTGGTAAAATTTGGTGGAAAATGGTGTTTTCTCAGCAGTACCTGTGTCAGTGTCACCTGGGGTGTCCCCTGTCCCTGTTGGGATGGGGCAGTGCTGGTGGGGACGGACAGATGGATGGACGGAGGGACAGAGGGGAGGAGGGACAAAGGGATGGAGGGAGGGAGGGATGGACAGAGGGACGGGGGATGGAGGGGCAGAGGGGTGGGCAGATGGAGGGACAGAAGGACAAGTGGATGGATGGAAGGGTTAAGGGACGGGGTGGGGCATGGGTGGCTGGATGGAGGGACAGACGAACGGACAGAGGGCTGGCTGGACAGACGGACGGACGGACGGACGGATGGATGACTGGAGGTGCCGCGGCGCCGAGGCTGGAGCTGGAGCCGCCGGCCGGAGCTGCGGGGATCGCCCCTCCGCCGCGGCCCCTTTAAGCGCCCCGTCCTCAAACGGCAGCGCGGCCCCTTTAAGCGCCCCCCCCGGGCGGGCGGTGGTACGCGCCGACGGGCCGCGCCGCGCGGGGGACAATGGGGCGGGGGCGGCGCCACCGGGGCGCGGGGGGGCAGGAAGTGCCGCCAGGCCCCGCCTCCGCCTCCGCCTCCTCCGCGTTCACCCCCGCCCGTCGCGGCGGGGCGCGCTGTGAGGCGGCGGCGGCGGCATCGCTCCTCCCCTCCCCGGGCAGCGGCACTGGGAAGCGGGCACCGGCACCGGCACCGGCTGGGTGAGGGCAGCGGGCGCCCGGCAGTTGGGGGAGGCCTCGAAGCGGGGCTTTGGCGGGCGCCGGTCTCGAACCCGGAGCGTGTCGGGGCAGGGAGCTGGGGGCGGTCTCGAACCCCGGTCCTGACGGGAGGCGGAGGGGCAGCCTCGAACCCGCGTCCCGCCGCTGCAGCCTCACCCCGGCCCCCCCTTGCAGCCCCGCTGCAGCCTCACCCCCGGGCTCCCTCGTATCATCTTCACCCCCGGTTGCCCCCGTTGCAGCTCACGGCGCGTCCCCCCGGTTCACCCCTAGTGCCCCCCGACATTACAACTCCATTGTACCCCCCCCGGGGCTCCCCCAGATCACCTTCACCCCCAATCCCCCCCCCCCATTGCACCCTCTCCACCACCCCACGTTGCATCCTGACGCCCGATTCCCCCCATATTCCAGCTCCCTCACTAGCAGCCTCACACCCAGACCCCCCCATTCCTCAGGACCCCCCCACTCACCATCTGCCCCCCCAGGCTCCCCCCCAGCCCCACGCCATGGCCTGCAGCCTGAAGGACGAGCTGCTCTGCTCCATCTGCCTGAGCATCTACCAGGACCCGGTGAGCTTCGGGTGCGAGCACTACTTCTGCCGCCGGTGCATCACGGAGCACTGGGTGCGCCAGGAGCCCCAGGGCACCCGCGACTGCCCCGAGTGTCGCCGAACCTTCGCCGAACCCACCCTGGCCCCCAGCCTCAAGCTGGCCAACATCGTGGAGCGTTACAGCGCCTTCCCCTTGGACGCCATCCTGGGTGCCCAACGCAGCCCCTTCCCCTGCAAGGACCACGAGAAGGTCAAGCTCTTCTGCCTCACCGACCGCGCCGTCGTCTGCTTCTTCTGCGACGAGCCTGCCGTGCACGAGCAGCACCAGGTCACCAACGTGGACGATGCGTTCGAGGAGCTGCAGGTGGGTCCGTCCATCCCTCTTTCTGTTCCTCCCTGACCACGGAGCATCATCCCTCCAGCAGCCCCTGCCCTGAGCTGCTCCTCTGAGCTCCCTCATCTGTCCGTGCCCCCCTTGGCTCGCCCAGGGCAGGGGGGGAGTCCCCGGGATCCCTGGAGGGGTTGAAGAGTCGGGCTGAGCCAGCGCTGAGGGATCTGGGGGAGTTGGGAACGGTCAGGGGGAGGGTCATGGTTGGACTGGAGGAGCTTCAGGGGCTTTTCCAACCCAGACGATTCTGTGATTCTGTGTGTTAGCTCTTGTCTGTCTGTCCCCGCACCCCTTCCGTCAGTCCTGTAGTTTCCTCCCACCCCTCTGTCCGTCTGTCAATCCACATGTGCTTCTGTGGCTGCCCCCACAGGATCTCCCCTTTCTCCATCCACACTGGAGGTCCCTGAGGAACCCCAGACCAGCCAGACATGCATCTGCTGAGCTGCCCCCCCAAGCCATTACCTGCGCCCCTGCTCTGCCCTGGACAGGACACCCCTGCCAGCAAGGACCCCCCATGCCCCTGCCCCCCCTTTCCCACCACTCCCTTACCCCATGAGCTGGGTTTTTGCAGGAAAGCTGCCTGCCAGGATCCCTTTTTTCCCCCCAGATCCCCTATTTTATGTTGTTTTTTTTTTTTTTTACAGCGGGAGCTGAAGGAGCAGCTCCAGGGGCTGCAGGAGAGTGAGCGCGGCCACACCGAAGCCCTGCACCTCCTCAAACGGCAGCTGGCCGAGACCAAGGTACCAGAGGGGATGTGGCCGTGCCCCCTGATAGCACCCCAGCCCCAAGCCTCACCGACCTGATTTGGGGACCCGCAGAGACCCCAAACCCCACAGTTTCATGGATCTGCCCCATTTTTTCATCACCTGGGACCCCAAAACACACCAGCAAGTTGCTCATCCCTCTTACTTCTTTCAGGGCTGCTTTTCTTTATCTTTTTCGTTAATTTTTTTATTTTATATTTATCTCCTCCTTGCTCAGGTGTTCAGCTTTCAGCGAGGTTCAATTTTCTCTCCATCCCCACCAGCGATGGGGGTTTTCTAGGTCTCCTATAGAGATGTGGGTTCAAATATCCATCCTTGGATGCTTGGAGCATCCAGAATCTTTTGGGTTAACAGGGCTGTAGGGGTTTATTTTGGGAATTATGGATTCATGGAGGGGTCAGGGCAGGTTTTGTGGGGTCGTGACACCCATCTGCATCCCAAAAGTCTTCAGCCAAGAGCCTGCGGGTGACTATCGGGGAGGCTTTTGAGCGGTTGCACCGGCTGCTGCGGGAGCGGCAGAAGGCGATGCTGGAGGAGCTGGAGGCAGACACGGCGCGGACACTGACCGACATCGAGCAGAAGATCCAACGCTACAGCCAACAGCTCCGCAAGGTGCAGGAGGGCAGCCAGATTCTCCAGGAGCGCTTGGCCGAAGCCGACAAACATGTCTTTTTAGCCGGCGTCGCGTCCCTTTCCGAGAGGTGGGTGACACTGGGGTGACACCGGGGTCTTCCACGTCGTTCCCTCTTCTTCATCATCTCCCCTTTGCAGGCTGAAGGGGAAGATCCACGAGACCAACCTGACCTACGAGGACTTTCCCACCTCAAAGTACATGGGGCCGCTGCAGTACACCATCTGGAAGTCCCTTTTCCAGGATATCCATCCCGGTGAGGGGCGTGGGGATGGGCTGGTGGGGAGTTCCGAGGGACAGGGACATCACCAGTGAGGGACAGGGATGGGGACATCACCGGTGAGGGGTGGGGACATGCCAGCGAGGGATGGGGATGCACTGGTGACCTCCACCCCACCATGGTTTGCAAACCAGTGGGGCAGAGCCCCCCTGCGCTGGGTCTGGGGGCTGTGTTGACGCTTGTGTGTGTGTGTGTGTGTGTCCCCTTGTCCCCATGTGCCGCAGTGCCAGCAGCCCTGACGCTAGACCCCGGCACGGCTCACCACCGCCTCATCCTCTCCGATGACTGCACTATCGTGGCTTACGGCAACCTACACCCCCAACCGCTGCAGGACTCCCCCAAACGCTTCGACGTGGAGGTCTCGGTCTTGGGTTCGGAGGCGTTCGGCGGCGGGGTCCACTACTGGGAGGTGGTGGTCTCCGAGAAGACCCAGTGGATGATCGGTTTGGCCCACGAAGCTGTCACCCGTAAAGGCAGCATCCAAATTCAACCCAGCCGAGGTTTTTATTGCATCGTCATGCACGATGGTAACCAGTACAGCGCCTGCACCGAGCCCTGGACCCGGCTCAATGTCAAGAGCAAGTTGGAGAAGGTGGGGGTCTTCCTGGACTACGACAAGGGGCTTCTCATCTTCTACAATGCTGACGACATGTCCTGGCTCTACACCTTTCGGGAGAGGTTTCCTGGCAAGCTCTGCTCTTATTTTAGCCCCGGGCAGAGTCACGCCAACGGGAAGAACGTCCAACCTCTCCGCATCAACACCGTCCGCATCTAACAGGGGGGGTATTGATGTGTGTGTGCCCCCCCTCGGGTGTTTTCCCGCTGTTTGGTGGAGTTTTGGGCTGATCCTGCCCCCGGTGCCGGGCAGAATCCGGCCTTTTTCCCCTCCTTGTGCTGCCAGGAGGGCCCCGGTGCGGGGTGGCAGGGAGAGGGGGTGTGGGGGGGTGCGGGGTGGGGAGGAGGGGTCCGGGCTGCTGCAATAAACGGATTTAGAGAGAAGGGGCTGGGTGGTGGAGAGCCCCGGGGCGGGGGGGCAACGCTGGGGTGGTTGTACGGTGCCGGGGTGCAGCATGGCGAGATGTAGGGACTGCGTCAGGCGGTGCAACGCCATAGGTGCTGCGCCACGGCACCTATACGGCACTTATACCGTACAGCGCTGTGCAGCGTGCTGTGCCACGCCATACTGTGCTGTGCCGTACCGTCCGTGCTGCACCGTGCCCCATAGTGGTGCGACAGGGGGACGGGGAATGGGCCATACAGGGGTTGTCTACCTATAGGAGCAGTTCCCATATAGGGAGTGCTGCCTCCAGGGAGGGGCTGGGCTGCGGAAGGTGTATGTATATAGGGGTGACACGACGTGGAGAGCGGGGCTGTGCTCTAGGGCCCTGTGCGTGTGTCGGGCTGTATAGGGGCTGTGCTCTATAGGGGGGTGATGTGTAGGGGGTGGGCTCTATAGGGGCTGTGATATGTATAGGGGTGTGCTGTACACAGGTGTGATACGTAGGGGTGGGGTTCTATAGGGGCGGTGACTGATCTATAGGGGCGGTGACTGATCTATAGGGGCGGTGACTGATCTATAGGGCCGGGAGGGTCCAGCCCTGCCCGCGGCTCCCCGCCCGCCCGCCCGGTGGCGCTGTTGCACTCCCTCCCGGGAGCGCGGCGGCGGGTGTTCGCGCATGCGCGCTGAAGGGGGGGCGCACCCGCGCATGCGCCGCTAGGCCGGGCAGGCGCGCGCCGAGCGGGCGGGGCCCTGCCGCCGCCATCTTGCCCCGGGCACGGCCCCGCCGGTACCGGGAATTGGGGGGCGCGGTGTGCTGAGGGGATCCGGTGGCTGGGAGGGGGGATGAAGGGGCCCTGAGGAGCTGCGGCACCCAAAGGACCGGGGGGGGGGAGGGGAGGGACTTGGGCGTGTTGTTGTGACGTCGGTGAAGGAGCGCTGTGGGGCAGCTGAAGGGGCTGGGGGACGGGAGGAGTCTGTGGGGCTCAGGGTGCCCGGGGGGGTGGGGGGAGTACCTGTGGGATCAGGATGCCTGAGGGAGTGTGGGGGGCACCTGTGGGGCTCAGGATGCCGGGGGGCGGCCCTGTGGGACCCTTGGTTGGCGGGGTGGGAGGGGGGCGATGGGGTCTGGGGGGGGCCGTGGGGGCAGGGTTAGAGCTCCAGGCCCAAGGGAGCTGTGGGTCCGGGGCTAGACATGGGGGGCTGTCCTTGGGGCTGGGGGCAGTCAGGAGGGGCAGTGGGGCTGGCAGAAGAGGGGGTGGCCCTGGGGTGACACCACCACGCCCCCCCCCAGCCATGGAGCCGAGCGCGGGGGGGCGGAAGGAGAGGCCGAAGCCCCGGGAGCCGACGGCTCGCCTGGAGAAGGCCAAGCAGAAATCAGCCCAGCAGGAGCTGAAGCAGAGGCAGAGGGCGGAGGTGAGCGACCCCAGGGCTTGAGGGGGGAGGAAGGACGACGGCAAGGCTGGGGCCGAACCCGCCCCCATCGCCTCTCTCTGTCTCACCCCCCCGCCCCTCGCAGATCTACGCCCTCAACCGAGTGATGACAGAGCTGGAGCAGCAGCAGTTTGACTCCTTCTGCAAGCAGATGCAGGCCTCTGGCGAGTGAGGCAGCACGCACAGCCCCCCCAGACAACCCCAGCCCCCCTCGCCATCTGCCGCCCATCTCCTTTTGTAACCCTTTTGTTATTTATTATCGAATAACCACTCTTTTTTTTTTTTTTTTTTAAATAAAATCTGTGGTGGTTCCACGTTTCTCCGGCTCCTGGTCCCTCAACGGCGCCGGCAGCTCTGGGCCAGTGCTGAGTGGGAATGGCGCGGGGGTGGCCGGATTGGGGCCGGGTGCCAGAGCAGCTGTGGCCGCTGGTCACCAGCTCCGGCCCTCCTCACACCGAGCCAGACCTCGGGCCTGCCAAGGGACAGGGTCCTGCCCTCCCAGTGCCTGGATTCGGCTGCACAAGGGGGGGAAAATGGCGGGGGCTGCATCCAGCTCTTGCAGCTGCTCGCGCCGCAGGAACCTCCCCGGGGACCCCGAGTGTTTCTCTCCGCCACTCAGCGCAAGGTTTGACCTTCGCTTCCTTCCTCCACCCACACGCCTCCTCTTTCCAGTCACCACTGTCCGGCATCCTCCAGCTTTCCAGAGAGCTCAAATCACCAGTTTCAAATCCCGCTTTCCCCTTCTGTCTACCCCCCCCCCCCCATGCCCCAGAGAGCAAACAGCGAGAGGGGAGGAAAATAAAACATGTTAGAGAGATTATTTCCCTACAGCGATGGGTAAAATAATAAATACCAAAACACTGCTGGTGCGTTGGGTTTCAAAACCCCTCTGGAGATTTGATCGGCGGCTTCCTTCCCCCAGGGAGGGGGCGTCCTCGTTTTTGGGGGTGTAAACCTCCCCCTTGTAATAAATTAACACTGTACAGTGGGAGAAATCCCTAAATTTCACGTTCCTCCGCGCAGGCAAGGGTTTGGGGGGGTCTCTGGAACGGGGCTGTTCTTGTAACAGGGGATGGAGGTTTGCTCACGCCCCACCCCTACGAGGGACGGGGTGTGGGAAGGGAATTTTGGGGCTCCCCTGAAGCGGAGCCTTTCCTACTGCTCAGTTACTTCCCTTTTCTTTTCTAAACAGGCTCCTGCCGCAGGTCGGATTTCTTGAGAAGAGCGAAGGGAGATCCCAGTGGAGGAGGCGGCACCCGAGAGCGAGGAGGAGGAGGAGGAGGAAGGCTTTACTAGGCGTTAGGCAAAGATGGGTTTAGGCTTTGCAGCTCCAGACAGCGAAGGGGAAGATGATGTAGGATGTCGACCAGGCGAGGCAATAGACGGAAGCCACCGCCATCGGTGAGAAGAGGACGGCCACCACCCCTACGGATTGGGAAAAGCCTTTGGGATCTGCTCCTTCCTCCTCCGCCGCCAGCTCGGTGGGTTTAATTACCCCCCCGCCTTGATTTTGTCCCCATCTTTACCTCCAGCGTAAACCAATTTCTTCCAGAGCTGGGACTCCAGCACCTTGTCGTGGGGGTAGAAACCCCGATCGACCATGAAGAGGATCATGACGATGGCGGCGACATGCAGCAGGGTGACGTTACCCCCCGTCAGCAGGAAGGTGCCCGCCAGCAGCGAGGAGGCGTAGGGACAGGGCAGCCCCCGGTAGGTGAAGGGGATCCCTGCTGGGTGCCAGATATTCAGCCGGGGAGGGGGAAATCACCCCAAAAAACCCACCCCGATGCGCCTCCTAAAAACTTGGCTTACCGCTGGAGAAGAAGCAGAGGCGAGCGAATACGGCCATCACGTAGGCGATGGCCAGTAGCCCATCCAGGACGCCCTGCGGCTGCAGCAGCAGAGCTGTGGCCAGCCCGAAGGTGGTAAAATCGGCAAAATCATCCAGTTTGGCACCTGCGGGCAGTGAGCGAGCAGCTGCCAGATGGGTTGGGGAAGGAGGGAGAGCCGGGCGGTGGGTTGCCGGAGTGGCAGGATGGACTCACCCAGTGCCGAGCAGGCGTTGAGCTGTCGGGCGACGGCTCCGTCAGCCAAATCGAGCAGAAATCCCACCAGCAGCAGCCAGCACGAGTGGTGGTATTGCCTGGGGTGGGGTGGAGAGGGCGAAAATGGCGTGACCCCACTTGACAACCCACCCTGGTTTCACCCCATTTTCTCCTTTTTCCCCACCTGTTGATGCTGCAGAGGATGGAGGAGAGCCCTGCCACCAGATTGGCCACGGAGAGCCCGTTGGCGGCGTTTTTCCGGATGAACTCCAGCGTCCGGCCCTGGCCCGCTCGCTCACTCAGGAACAGCTTCTTTGTGGACTGGAAAACACCTGCAACGCGCCGAGGTGGCCGGTGAAGGGCAGGACCGACAGCCGCTTTCCAGTCGGGGAGTTACTTAAACCCTCCCCGAGGTAGCAGGTCGGTGCTGGGGAGGGGGGGACAAAGCCCTGCAGCTCCCCTCACCTCCTCCAGCGCTGAGAAGGGGCTGGAGATTTTGGGGCCTGCTGCCAACAGTGGGAGCCTTGCTGGCTGTTCCCCTCCTCAAACCGAAGCCCCCAAAAGCCTTTTTAGCAAGCGGCGAAGTTTGTTGGGGTTTATTTATTTTTTTTTTGTGAGCCCTGCGTCTTAACTACCCACTGGAGGCGAAAATAAAACCAAATAAACCAATAAATGAAGCACAAAAACAACAACAACAAAAAGAAAAATAAAACCAAACCCAAGCTTAGACTAAAAGCCAACCCCGGTTTTAAGCTCTATTGATCTTATATACCTATATGGCTAAGCTTTAGAGAAAGAGTTTAAGGGTCATGTCCTACTAGTGGGCTTTGCACCCTGCCTTTGCCGTGGTCCCAAAGCCAGACAAGCTGGTGAGATCCTTCATCTGAAAGAAAACAGCACGTCAGAGCAAAACAAAAGCCACCCCCTCCCCTCCCCTCCCCCCTTTACCCGCTCCCGGCTGAGCCCGGGCCAACTCATTGCCGTCCCGGTGCCGCAACGCCACCAAAAACTGCTCCCGAGGTGTAAAAAAAAAACCCAACCAAAACCAAGCGAAAACCAAACATCGGTTGCAAGGGATGAAAATATATTCCTGGTTTGGGGAATCTTGATGGGGTCAGCGGATCTGTGTGCCGGCAGTGACCTTTGGACACCGCGCCCCGAGCCGCCGGTGCGGGCTGAGCTGGGCGGCTGGGGATGGAAAATCCCCCTCGATCTGCTGGTCTGGTCACTCCGCCGCCTCCGATTTTACCGGCTCCGGTGGTTTCTGGGGGGGCTGAGCATGTGCCTGGTGCCGTCCCCCCGGCTTTTTTACCTTGGTTGGGGCTAAGCCAGTTGGGTTTGGGGTCTCCAAAGGCAAAAAGAGAGGAAAGACGGTGATCTGGGGGCTTGCCGACACCCTCCTCGCCCTCCCCAGCACCGGGCAGGATCAGGCCCCCGGGGGGGTTATCGGTGCCGCTGCTACACCAGATCCAGGCACCGACGAGCATCACGATCTCCAGGCATCGCCACGGCACCCAAACTTTGCCGTTCTTGACGCTTTGAGCCCCGAAAGCAAAGAGACGGGGTGGGAGGGACTCCCCAAATCCACGCCACTGCCTGTGCATTTTATTACTACTTCTGGGGGAGAAAAATGCGGGTTTGGTTCTCCTGTTTGATCCCATATGCGTTACGGGGGGTCTCTTCCCCACCACGGCGGTCTCACCCCCCCAGGGCTGAGGGAAAAAGGGTGTTCAACTGGTTAGGTGCAGAATGAACCTATTGGGTGGGGGGGAGCTGTCTGATGTTTTTTACGCTTTTCTGCCCCAATTCACAGGGCGGAGCAAGCGGTGCTCACCTGCTGACCCTTAAATTTCCTCTTAAACCCCCCAAACCAGCAATTTTTGCGAAAGGACCGAGCGGCATCGGGGCGTTGAGCTGGCACTTACCGACCGGCGGTGACACCATCCACATGGCTGCGGTTACGGCGACCGTGACACCCTGGTGAGGGGAAACTGAGGCAGGGGCAGTTGAGCAGGCGCTGGCCCGGCGTGGCGGCGACGCCGCGTTATATAAGGAAAAGCTTGGCTGGCTGAGTCACCGTGCCGGGGGTGGGTCCGGCCAGAGGACACGGGGGTTTTCGGAGGCGGTTGGCACCACCGGCGAGGGAGGAGCTGCCCCGGGGGGGGCCAGGGGGCCATGCCAGGCTCGCAGCACCCGTGCCAGGCTCGTACCACCCGTGCCAGCCCCAAAGGCCCTGTGCCAGGCTCGCAGCACCCGGGCCAGGTGTGGACCACCCATCCCACACTCGCAGCACCTTTGCCAGGCTTGCAGCACCCATAGCAGGCTTGCACCAGCCCTGCCAGGCTCACAGCACCCATCCCACGCTCTCAGCACCTGTGCCAGGCTTGTAGTAACCACATCTGGCTCACAGCACCCATGCCATGCTGGTAGCACCCATGCCAGTCCCACAGCACCTGTGCCAATCCCACAGCACCCATGCCAGGCTCACAGCACCCATGCCAATCCCACAGCACCCATGCCAGGCTCACAGCACCCATACCATGCTGGTAGCACCCATACTATGCTGGTAGCACCCACACCAGTCCCACAGCACCCACACCAGTCCCACAGCACCCATGCCAGTCCCACAGCACCCATGCCAATCCCACAGCACCCATGCCATGCTCACAGCACCCATACCATGCTGGTAGCACCCCTGCCATGCTCACAGCACCCATACCATGCTGGTAGCACCCACACCAGTCCCACAGCACCCTTGCCAGACTCGTAGCACCCACGCCAGTCTCAGAGTACCCAGGCCATGCTCACAGCACCCATACCAGTCCCACAGCACCCATGCCAGCCCCCAGCACCCTGCTGCCACCGTGGGGCATTTGCGCCCGACCCCGGGCCGTTTCGCCGCCAGTTCACACCGCCAGTGCCGCCGGGGGTCACGGCTGGTGCTGATAAGAAACCGCTGGCTCAGCCGGGTGCTGCTGGGTTAGGCCGCCCCTGTTCCCCCTCCCTGGGGCCCTCAGCAGACAGCACCCACTTGTGCAAGGGTGTCACGAGTTGGGGCGGCCTCAGCTCCCCCTCCCTCCTTGAGCGAAGGACCCTTGATAGCGGCGGGGCCGCAGCATGCCGGGGCGGCACTGGCGGACAATGGCGGCGACACCGGGCCACCGCAGGGAGAGCAAAGGTCCCGCGGGACACAGTGACAAGGGGCCAATAAAACTTATACAGCCCCAGTGCCCTGCAGCAGGAATTTTCCATCCAGATCTCCAGGGGGAACGGGGGGTGCTTGCAGCACCCATCGCTGCGGGGTGCCTGGCTCGAGTGGGGGACCTGGGGTGCCCCAGTTGGGGGGTCCCAGGGGTGCTGGCCGCGACGGGGTCACCGGTGAAAGGGCTCTTTGTTCGCCGGTCACGCGCCGGTGGCGGCGGTTGCGAAGCGACGGCTGGGCCGGGAGGGCAGGAGGCGGTGGGAGAGCCACAGCCATGGCTGGCCCTGGCCTTGGGGCGCCTGGAGGGGGCCATCCCCGGGGCCTCGGGGCGCCTCAGGGGGGGCCCATCCCTGTGGTGATAGGGTGTCACCAGGTGCCCATCACTATGGCATCAGGGCATGTGGCTGAGGCCACCCCTTGTGTCCTCAGGGCCCATCCCTGTGGCATCAGGGTCTCTTGGGGTACCTGTCCCTTTGGCATCATGGTGCCCATCCCCGCGGCTTCAGAGCACCTCGGGGTGCTTGTCCCCGTGGCACCTGGGTGTCACTGGGTGCCCGTCCCTGTGGCATCTGGCCACCTATGGGTGCCCCTCCCCATGGCATCACGGCTCCTCGGTGCAAACCATCACTGGATGCCCATCCCCGCAGTATCTGGGCACCTGTGGGTGCTCCCCACACCTGCTTGGTCAGTGGCACCTGCCACCCCCACGCGTGCCCCCACCCCAGCACAGGGACACACATGGTTGCCAGCGCTCTGGGTTTATTTGCCCGATGCCGGGCCGGGAGGTCGCTGTCACCGCTGTCGCCGCACTCAGTTCTTGTTCATGGTCTGGAAGGGAGAAGCTGCTCAGGGCACCCCGGCAGCACGCTGGTACCCCGGTACCCCAATACCCTGGCACCATGGCACCCCATTGCTCAGCACCCCAACACACCCAACACCCTGGTACCCCAGCACCCTAACACCCTGGCACCCCATTGCTCAGCACCCTAACACCCTGGCGCCCCAGCACCCTGACACCCTGGCACCGTGCCACCCCATTGCTCAGCACCGTCGTACCCCAGCACTCCAACATTCTGGCACCATGGCCCCCCAGCACCCTGAGCAACCTGACACCTTTGACACCCTGGCACCCTTGTCCCCTGGTGCCCCAGCACCCCATCATCCTGGCACCCCAGCACCCTGTGCCCCCCGTCCCCCACCTCAGCGATCCAGTCCTCGAAGGCAGAGACGCGGGTGAAAACCGTCGGCTTCTTGGGCGCATTGCAGCCCAGCCCGGAGACGAAGCTGGCGATGCCGTGCACCTCCCACTGCCCGTCAGCCGCCTGGCAGTTCAGGGGACCCCCCGAGTCGCCCTGGGGTACAGGATGGAGTGGAAGCGGGGGTCAGCACTGGGGTGGGGTCCCAGTGTGTGTGTGCCCCCCCGCCAAGGCCCGGCATGGCACTCACGTTGCAGCCGGCCTTCTCGGCGCCGCCGGCGCAGATCATGGTGCGGCGGATGGCGAGGGCGCCCCACCAGTCGGGCTGGGTGCAGCGCTCGTAGCCCACCACGGGCAGCAGCGCCTGCTGCAGCCGATTGGGCAGCGCCCCCCCCGCTGCCAGACGGGTGTTAGGGGGGCCGGGGGGGGCTGTGCCCGGTGTCCTACTGCTGGCCCTGACCAGCCATGGCTGTCCAGCCAGCTGGCCATCCACCCATCCACCAATCCATCCATCCACTCATCCATCCATCCATCCATTCATCCATCCATCCATCCATCCACCCGTCTGTCCGTCCATCCATACAACTGTCCGTCCATCCATCCATCCATCCATCCATCCATCCATCCATCCATCCATTCATCCATCCATCCATCCATCCATCCGTCCATCCATCTGTCCATCCCTTCGTCCCTGCATCTTTCAAGCCCTCCATCCCTCCATCATTCCCTCCTTTACCTCATCCATCCTTTCTCCATCCCTCCATTCCCCCATCTTCCCCCATCCAGCCTCTCATCCATCTCCCCATCTCCCATCCATCCATCCATCCATCATCCATCCATCCATCCATCCATCCATCCATCCATCCATCATCCATCTCCCCATCCATCTCCCATCCATCCATCCATCTTCCAACCATCTCATCTGAGCAGGATGTGACACCATCCATCTCTCCCTACATCCAACCATCCCTCCATCTCCCATCCATCTCCCCACTATCTCCCACCCTCTCCCCTCCATCCAACCATCCGCCCATCTTCCAACCATCTCCCCATCCGTCTCCCTCCCTCCCTCCCTCCCTCCCTCCCTCCATCTCCCCATCCATCTCACTCCCTCCATCCAACCATTCCTCCATCTCCCAACCATCTCCTCCATCCATCCATCTCCCTCCCTCCCTCCCCCCCTGTGTGCCCCCCGGACGCACTGGCCAGCCGCCCCCAGCCGCTCAGGTAACAGGGGTACCCATCGGGCAGGATGGTGCCCGCCGGCGGCAGCCGCCCCGTCTGCACCTGGGTGTTGAGCACCGCCGGGCGCTGCAGCTTCAGCAGGGCGATGTCATTGCTGCCACAACACAGGGACACGTGTCACTGGGAGGGAGGGGGGACACACAGCGTCCCCAACACCCCCCTCTCCTGCCCAGGCACCCCGCTCACCCGCAGGCCACGCAGGAGCTTCGCCATTTGGGGTGGACGAAGATGTCAGCGGGGTCCACAGGGATGCGCTGCTCGGGGCCCTCCCCAGCACCCATGTCGTACTCGCCCAGCACCACCTCGTAGGTGCGGGAGGAGCTGCCCGCGGAACGGGGACGTCAGGGGAAACAGCGCCCGCTGGCACCCCGGGGTGCTGCAGCCCTGCACCCCCTCCCTGCACCCTGCACCCCATTTATGCACCCTGTACCCCCTCCATGCACCCAGCACCCCCTCCATGTATGCTACACCCCCTCCAGGCACTCATATTGCACCCAGCACCCCCTCTGTGCACCCTACATCCATCCTGCACAGTATATCACCCCTGCACCCCTCCCTGCACCCAGCATCCTCTCCCTGCACCCTACACCCCCTCCCTGCACCCATCTTGCACCCAGCACCCCATCCCTGCACCCTGTACCCCCTCCATGCACCCAGCACCCCATCCCTGCACCCATCCAGCACTGTACATCACCCCTGCACCCACCCTGCACCCAGCACAACCTCCATGCACCCTATATCCCCCTGCACCCCCATCCCCTCCCTGCACCCATTCCTGCACAATCTCTATGCACCCAGCACCCCCAGACCATTCCCTGCACCCCCTTACCCCCCTTCTGCACCCCACATCCCCCTGTACCCCCCTGCAGCCCTCCTGCACCCACCCCTGTCCCTCTGCACCCCCCTGCACCCCTCTGGCGCCTTACACCCATCCTGCACCTTGCACCCCCTTGCACCCCCCTCCCTCAGCACCCCACACCCCCCCCAGCACCCGCCGTGGGTCTCGGGGGGGGTGTCCCTCACGAGATGCAGTGCGCGGCCGTCATCACCCAGTCGGGCGCGATGAGGGAGCCGCCGCAGGTGTGGCGGAAGGTGCCGTCCCGCTCATACTGCAGCGAGATCTGCGGGGACACCAGTGGGTGCCACAGCACCCATGGGTGCCCCCCCCGCCCCCCTCCCTCACCCAAATCCCCCTGCCCACTCACCTGCCAGGGCCAGCTATAGGGTTTGGCATCCTCCCCGTTGACCACCCGTGAGTCCGGCAGCACCGCAGCCCGGCTGCCTGCGGGACAGGGCACCCGTCACCCACCGGGCACCCATCGCCCCCCCCGAGGTTGGGGACACGGAGGGGGGCTCGGGGACACGGCGGGGCAGGGGGGGGCTCAGGGACACCTTACCACCGGCCACCAGCAGGAGGAGGAGGCTCAGCATCGTGATCCCGCTCAGTCAGGGCATCCAGGGGCGGCCGCCGGCTTTAAATCCCCCCCGGTATCGGGGGCGCCCAAGGGCACCCCTGGGAACGGGCACCAGGTGCCCACCTGGGTGCTGGGGGGGGCGCCGGGGTGGGGAGGTTAAACATTAACCTCGGCCTTGGGGGGACGTGGCACCCGGCACCCCGCCAGCCACCCCCGGCAGAGACCCTATAGAGCCCTGTGCCCCATAGCCCCTGGCCCCCCCCGTACCCCTACAGCCCCCATACCCCCTCTGGCACTGGTGCCCCCATAGTCCCTATAACCCCCCCGTACCCCTACAGCCCCCATATCCCGCTGTCACTGGTGCCCCCATAGTCCCTATAGCCCCCCCATACCCCTACAGCCCCCATACCCCCTGTCACTGGTGCCCCCATAGTCCCTATAACCCCCCCGTACCCCTACAGCCCCCATATCCCCTGTCACTGGTGCCCCCATAGTCCCTATAACCCCCCCGTACCCCTACAGCCCCCATATCCCCTGTCACTGGTGCCCCCATAGTCCCTATAACCCCCCCGTACCCCTACAGGCCCCATATCCTGCTGTCACTGGTGCCCCCATAGTCCCTATAGCCCCCCCGTACCCCTACAGCCCCCATACCCCCTGTCACTGGTGCCCCCATAGTCCCTATAGCCCCCCCGTACCCCTACAGCCCCCATACCCCCTGTCACTGGTGCCCCCATAGTCCCTATAACCCCCCCGTACCCCTACAGCCCCCATATCCCCTGTCACTGGTGCCCCCATAGGCCCTATAACCCCTCTGTGCCCCTATAGCCCCCATACTGCCCCATGTGCCCGCGGGCTGCAGGGTCCCAGGGGGGCTCTCTGTGGAATTTCCCAGGGGTGCTCCCCCCCAGCACCCCCCGGTGTCCCCACGCCCCCTCACATCCCATGGAAGTTCCCAGGGGACCCTCCCGGTGTTCCCCCGTGTCCCCGTGGGCACGCACAGAGGTGTCCCCTGTGTCCCCACGCCCAACTGTATCCCCGTGGAAGTACCCAGCGGTGTCCCCTGTCCCCCACGGCATTCCCACGCCCCCCCCCGTGTCCCCATCAAAGTTCCCAGAGGTGCACCCCGGTGTCCCCACGCCCCCCCGTGTCACCGTCACAAGTTCCCAGAGGTGTCCCCACGCCCCCCGTGTCCCCATCAAAGTTCTCAGAGGTGCACCCCGGTGTCCCCACGCCCCCCCGTGTCCCCGTCACAGTTCCCAGAGGTGTCTCCCGGTGTCCCCACGCCCCCCCGTGTCCCCGTCACAGTTCCCAGAGGTGTCTCCCGGTGTCCCCACGCCCCCCCGTGTCCCCGTTACAAGTTCCCAGAGGTGTCCCCACGCCCCCCGTGTCCCCATCAAAGTTCCCAGAGGTGCACCCCGGTGTCCCCACGCCCCCCCGTGTCCCCGTCACAGTTCCCAGAGGTGTCTCCCGGTGTCCCCACGCCCCCCCGTGTCCCCGTCACAGTTCCCAGAGGTGCCCCCCCGTGCCCCCCCCGCAGAGGGCGCCCTCCCGGGTGGCCCCGCCCCGCGAGGGGCGGGGCGGGGCGGGGCGAGGCGGGGCGGCCCCGGGGCGGGCGCGGCGCGGAGCGGAGCGGGCCGGGAGCGGAGCGGCGGGGCCGGAGCGGGGCGATGGGGCCGGGGGGAGCGGCGGCGCTGGGCGCCCTCCTGCTGCTGGGAACCCTCCTCGGAGTGAGTGACCCCCCCGCCCCGGGTCCCGGGGGGTGTCCCGAAAGGAGTTGGGGTCACCTAAAGGGGTTGGGATCTCTCTAAGGAGTTGGGGTGTCGTGTGTCCCGTCCCCCCCGTGTCCCGTCCCCCCCCCCCCCCCCGCACTTGGGATCCTTCCGCGGAGTTGGGCTCTTGCGAAGGAGTTGGGGGGGTTGCGCTGTGCCTGGAGGGAATTGGGGTTCCCCCTTCCCCCCCCCCCTCCCTAGGCCCCGAGCGGAGGTCCCCGGTTCGTGCTCGGGTCGATAAGGGAATTGGGGTTCCCCCCCGCCACCTCCCCGGGAGCTGAAGGGGTACAGGGACCCCAACGTCCTGCCTTGTCCCGCCAGGGGATTGGGGTCCCCCTGGGCACCAAGGAGAGGTGGGGTCGCCATCCCCTAAGGGTTGAGGGGTTCCCCCCCCGTACCGGTGGAATGTGGGGTCCCTGGCACCCTGCCCCAGTCCCTAAGGGATTGGGGGTGTCCCGTCCCGTGTCCCCCCCCCGCCGTTCCGGGGGCATGTGGGGACCCCAGCATCCGGCCCCTAAAGGGAATTGGGGGGTGTCCCATCCCCCCTCGGGCATCAGGGAGAGACATGGGGTCCCCATCCGCTTGGGAATTGGGGTCCCCCATGAACCCGGGGTGCGTGGTGTCCCAAGGCCTCAAGGGACTGCCCCCCCCCCCCCAGGGCTCAGGAGCACGCGGGGTCCCCATGCCCTGTCCCTTCGGGAATTGGGGTCCCCCAGGCTCCGGGGTGAGGGGTTTCCATCGTCCCCCAAAGCCACCCATATGCCCGTGACCCTGGGGGTCGAGCTGTGCCCCCCCCCCGGGACCCCACTGCCCCCCTCGTCCTGAGTGCGGGCCACGTATAGGGGCGCGTCCAGCTCTTGGGGTGCTGCCCCCCCCCGCACCCCCCATCCCCCTCTCCTGCCCCCGGGCTAAATTTAAAGGGTGACGGGTGGCGCCGGCCACCCTAAAAATAACTCTTCCAAAATTCCCCCTCTAGGGGGGGCTGTGTCTGGGGGTGCCCTGGGGCGGGGGGGCCACACCCAGGTGAGGTGCGGGGGAGGGAGGGTGACACCTCTGGGTGCCCCCCATGAGGGTGCAGGATGGGTTTGTGCCGTGGGGCAGGGCACCCCCTATTTGGGGGGGGTCCCTAAGGCGGGTAGGGGGGCTGGTGGTGATATGGGGGGGGCCCCCCCGTGGCGGGGGGGGGCAGGGGGGTGGTTTGGGGCTGGGACGGTGCCCGGGGCTGAGAACAGAGGGGGCCTTGTTGCTCGGGGCCATGCTGGCAGGGCCGCCCCCCCCCTCCTCCGTGGGGCTCCCACCCACATCCCGGGGGGGGCTGGTGGGGACGGAGAAGGCAAGGGGGGGGAGTGTCCCCACTTTACACCACCCCCCCCAACCCCATTCCGCTATGGGACAGGGGGGATTTGGGGACACTCTGATGGGGTAGCACCCCACTATTCCCCCCCCCGGGATGCTGAGGAATGTGCCGCCCCCTAAAAAAAAAAATGCAGGGGAGGGTCCACCCACTCCCACGGGAGGGGGGGGGAAGGTGTCTGGCGAGGGGTGGTGATGGGGTGCCCCCCCCCCTCCCCGAGGTCTGCGAAGGGTTAATGTTGGGGAGGGGGAGCGAGGGCCAACAGGAATGTGCGATAAGATCGTCAGGCCTGGGGGGGAAGGGTGGGGAGTCGGGGGGGGGGCCACGCACACGCGTGTGCACGCACACGCAGCCGGCCCCCCCTCCCCGCTTGCACCCACGCTCTTGCACGCTCGTGTGCGCGCTCGCGCCAGCTTCACTCGCGGGGAGAGCGGGACACACACACACACGCACACACACACACTCGTGTGCCCCCTTGGGGGACACTTGGGGTCCCCGCAGGGCCCCCCCAGCGCACGTGGCCCCGCGCGCTCCCTTCAGCTCTTTCCCATGGCCAAAGATGGCCTGGCCGGGAGGAGGAGGAGGGGGAGGAAGAGCAGGGGGCGGCCGGGCCGCCCGGGTCCCCTCAGCGCCCCTGGGGCGTTCCCGTCCCGTGTGCCCCCCCCGCTCCCCCCCCCCCGGCCCGAAACCCGTCTCTTTTGGGATAAATTAGGCAATGCCAGCGGGGAGGAATGCAGCGGGCGGGGGCACACACATATTTTGGGGGGCCCCCCCTCCCCCTCTTAGGAGCGACTTTGACCCCGCAGCTGTTTTCACCCCCAAATCTCCGGGGGAGGGCAGCAGCGGGGCGGGAGGGGGGGGTTAGGCAGCTGCCTGGACCCCCCTGGGGACCAGCATCCCACCAGCTGCGCTGGCAGCCCCCGCCCCCCCAAAACCCGGGGGTGTCCCGGCCCCCCTTAAACCCGGGGGTGGCTCAGCACGGCAACAGGGTTCCCTTGGTCCCGGGGGACCCCCGGGGAAGGCAGAAGGGTTTTTTTCGGGGGGGGGAAAACACCTTTTAGACACGACCTTGGGGGAACAATAAGTCGGGGGGGGGGGCTGCTATTAATAACCCCCCCGGTTATTATTCCTGCTGTGCGTCACCTCCTCTTCCTCGCCCGGATGAAGTAAAGGGGGGGCACATCCAGATTTGGGGGGGCACAGCCATATTTTTTTTGAGGAGTGGGAGGCACAACCAGATTTTGACAAAGGGGCACATCCAAATTGGCCGGGGGGGGGTGCTGAGGTGTCGGGGGGGGGGGTGTGTGTGTGTGTCCCAATTTGGGGCGCAAGGTTCATCGAGCGAAATCGCACGTGGGCCAGGGTGGTGCTTCCTCACCCTCCTCTTCCTCGGGCTCCCCCCCCGCCCCGTTTTCCCCAGGGTGCGGGGCAGGATTTGGGCCGGCGAGTGGAAAATGTGAGCGGCGGCAGCGGCGTCTCCGGCCGGGCGCGGTGCCCCGGCGGCGGCGGCGGGGGGAACCCGGGCGTCCGGGTGCGGGGCCGCGGCGCGGGGAGGCTTCCGGTAACAGGAGAGGGGTGATTGTCCCCTCCCTGGCCACCGCCGGTGACAGGACAGGCAGCTGCCCTTCCGCCTGCCCGCCGTGGGGCCCGCTGCCGGCCGGAGCTGAGCACCCGCCCGCTCGGTGCATGTGTGGAGAGAGTGGGCAGAGAACCCACACGCTCGGTGCATGGATGGGGGAGCAGCGGCAGAGGACCCGCAGACTCGGTGCGTGTGTGGGGGCAATGGCAGAGCCCCCACGCGCTCAGTGCACGTGTGGGAGCCCCAGCTGAGCACGTACGCGCTCGGTGCATGTGTGGGGGGACAACGGCAGAGCACCCACACGCTCAGTGCATGTGTGGGGAGCCCCAGCGGAGCACCCACATGCTCGGTGCGCAGTTGGGGGGGCCCGTAGCAGAGAACCCACGCGCTCGGTGCATGTGTGGGGGCAATGGCACAGGACACACGTGCTCGGTGCGTGTACGGGAGTGATGGCAGAGCACGTACGCGCTCGGTGCGTGTGTGGGGAGCGACAGCTGAGCACCCACACGCTCGATGCATGTGTGGGGGGCAGCAGCTGAGCACCCACATGCTTGGTGCATGGGTGGGGGGGTGGTGGCAGAGCACCCCACCGCTCAGCGCACACGTGGCCTCCTCTGTGCCTCAGTTTCCCCGTCCGCACCCCACTTTCCACCCCCCCCCACCCCCCCAAGCAGCCGGGGCTGGGCTGGCACCCACGGGGTCCCCCCTCCTCCAGAGCCAGACTCCCTCGGGGTGCCGTGTCCCCCTTTCTTTGTGCAGGCGAGTGGCCACATCCCCCCCTGTGTCCCCCCCCTTGTCCCCCCCCCCTTGTCCCCCGTCCCCAGCGCCCGCTTAATCCCCCCGGCGCTTGTTTGCACAGCAAAGTGCTGCCCCGACGGATTCCTCGCCCCGGCGGGCGCCAAGGGGGGGTGAGGGGGGGCACCCGCCAGGGCGGTGCACACGCGTGTGCGCAGCTGGGGGGGGCGAAGATGGGTGTGCAGGAGCGGGGGCTGGTGCACACACGTGTGTGCGTGTTGGTGGCGTCGCCAAGGGTTGGTGCGTGGCAGCGGTGGGGGTGCGGGCGCGTGTGCGCGGTCACGTGTCAGGGTGGACACGCGTGTGGTGGTGTCACACGCACGGGTGCAGCCGCGTGTCAGTGTGCGCGTGGGTTTCCGTGTCTGCATACGTGCTTAGCAGGGCACACGCATGTGCACAGCTGTGTGCCGCTGTGCACCCATGGCCCCGTGTTGGGGGATGCATGGGGTGGTGCAAACGTGTGTGCACAGTCACGTGGGTGTGTGCGCATGCATCCCCGTGTTGGGGCACACCTGTAATGGTGCAAACACATGTGCACAGCCACGTGTCAGGCAGCATGCACATGTGTCCCCATGTCAGCACACACATGCAGTGGTGCAAACATGTGCACAGCCATGTGTCAGTGTGCACACGTGTCTTCATGTTGGTGCATGTGTATAGTTGTGCAAACACGTGTGCACAGCTATGTGTCAGTGCACACATGTGTCCCTGTGTTGCTGTGTGTGTAGCGGTGCAAACGCGTGGGCATATCCTCGTGTCAGTGTGCACATGTGTTCCTGTGTTGGTGCATGCATGTAGTGGTGCAAACGTGTGCACATCCATCTGTCAGTGTGCACACATGTCTCCGTGTCAACGCACACATGTAGTGGTGCAAACGCATGTGCAGAGCTGCATGTCAGCGTGCACATGTGTGCCCATGTTGACACACACGTGTAGCTGTGCAAATACGTGTGCACAGCCACGTGTCAGCGTGCACACATGTTCCCATGTTGCTGCGTGCATGCAGTGGTGCAAATGCATGTGCACAGCCATATGTCAGCGTGCACAAGTGTCCCTGTGTCGACGCACATGCATGTAGCCGTGCAAACGCGTGTCCACATCCACGTGTCAGCACACACACACGCGTCCCCGTGTCGGTGCACACCCAGAACGGTGCAACCGCCTGTGCACAGCCACGTGTCAGCACGCACACGCGTCCCCGTGTTGGCACACGCGTGTAGCGGTGCGAAAGCGTGTGCCCGGCCCGCGCTCCCCTCACCCCGCTGCCCCGTGTGCCTGCACACGCGTGTGCCCGCTGCCGTGGCGCCGCAGGAATGCGGTGGGTGGGCGATGAGCTCATCCCCCCCCCGCGCCGCGCTGACTGCACCGCACAGCTATGCGGCCGCGGCCCTGCCAGCACCCACCCGTGTCCCCCCCCCGTGGCGGTGACGTGGCCTGGCACCCAGCGGGGGGGTGACGGGTGTCCCCCAGGTCACCCGCGGCACCCGGGGCTTGGCCGAGACCTCCTTCCCCGAGGACACGGTGGCCGATCACGTCGGGGGGACGCGGGGACGCCGGTACTACGAGCACCTCTCCGATGACGAGGACCTGGTGGCATCTGGAGGTGAGGTGGCACCGGGGGGGGGGGGCTGACACTGGGCGGGGGGGCTCACACTGTGGCTGGGTGCCACCATGGGGGGGTGCCACCACGGGTGCCACTCGCATCGTTCCCATTGCGGATGGCACTGGGACCTGGGGGGATGGTGGCACTGGGTGGGTCTGTGCCACCCTGGGAGGGTGGGTGTCACCAAGGGTGGGTGCCAACATGAGGGAGTGCCACCACGGGTGCCACTCGCGCTGTCCCCATTGCTGGTGGCACTGAGTGAGTTTGTGTCACCCTGGGTGGGTGTCACCCTGGGTGGATGCCACCGTGGCTGGGAGCCGCTTTGGGGGGTGTCACCATGGCTGGGTGCCACCATGGGTGCCGCTTGCGCTGTCCCCATTGTGAATGGCACCAGGACCTGGGGGGATGGTGGCACTGGGTGGGTCTGTGTCACCCTGGGTGGGTGTCACCGTGGGTGGGTGCCACCATGGCTGGGAGCCACTTTGAGGGTTGTCACCATGGCAGGGTGCCACCAGGGGCGCCACTCACGCCGTCCCCATCGCAGATGGCACCAGGACCTGGGGGTATGGTGGCACTGGGTGGGTCTGTGTCACCCTGGGTGTGTGTCACCGTGGGTGGGTGACACCCTGGGTGCCACCTGCGCTGTCCCCGTTGCAGATGGCAGTGGGGAGGACGGCAGCGGTGTCACCTGGCCACCGGCGAGCACTACCCATGTACCCAGTGTTGGGCTGGCACCCACCGGTAAGGGGACGCCCTGGGGTGGCACCTGTCCCCTGGGTGTCACCCGTGTGTCACCGCTCTCAAGCTCTGTCTCCTCTTCATCCTCCTCTTCCTCTTCTTCCTCCTCCTCCTCCTCCTCCTCGGCGGGCAGCGCCCGGGCCCCCCCCCGCGCCGGCGGGCATGGTGGTGGCCGAGCCCGAGGACGACCCCCCGCTGAGTAAGTGACACATTTTAGGGGACACCCCCCCCCCTCCTTGCTGCACCCCCACTTTTTTCCCTCAGTGCCTTATACTGGGGGGGGACTCAAATATTAGGGGGGCATCTGGGTGGGAGGGTCACAGCTGGATGGGGGGGTCACAGCTGGATGGGGGTCACAGGGGGGTATTTTTAGGGAGGTGCAGGTGCCACCCCCATCATTTTTGACACCGGCCCCCCCCCCCCATTTTTGACACCCCCCCAGTTTATTTCCGGGCGCTGGTGAACTTCACCCGCAGCATCGACTACAGCCGGCAGCTGGAGGACCCCGAGTCTGAGGAATTTCGGGAGATTTCCGAGGCTGTGGTGGATACGGTGAGAGGGGGGTCACGGGGAGGGGGGCTGCTGGGGGTGGGGGGCACCCAAGGGAGCACCCTGACACCCCCATTTTCTGCTCCCCCCCCCCCATCAGCTGGAATCGGAGTATTACAAGGTGCCAGGGGAGCAGGTGGTCAGCGTGGTCTTCATCAAGTGAGCTGAGGGGGGGTTGGGGGGGCCCAGGGGGGTTTTGAGGGAGCATGGGGGGGTTTGGGGTGCAGGGGGGGGTTTGGGGGGCGGGGAGGTTTGGGGTGCTGGGGTAATTGGGAGGATGGGGAGGATTGGGGCTGATTGGAAGTTGGGGGAGCAGTGGGGAGGTTTGGGGGGGCTATAGGGGGGATAGGGATGATGGGGAGGTTTGGGGGTGCAGGGGGTTGTGGTGATGGGGAGGTTTGGGGGGGCTATGGGGAGGTTTGGGGTGCAGAGGAGGTTTGGGGGTGCAGGGGGAATTGGGATGGGGAGAACTGGGGGTGATGGGGAGGTTTGTGGGGGCTGGGGGGAGGTTTGGGGGTGCAGGGGAGATTTTGGGGGTGCAGTAGGGAGGTTTGGGGGTGCAGTAGGGAGGTTTGGGGGTGCAGGGGAGATTTTGGGGGTGCAGTAGGGAGATTTTTGGGGTACTGAACCCTGTTCCCACACCCCCCAGAGAGCTGGAAGGCGACGTCTTCGTGGAGCTGGACGTGGGCTCGGAGGGGAACGGGGACGAGGCGCAGCTGGGGGGGGTCCTGCGGGACCTGCTGGCCGCCGGCTCCATCGCCTCCTACCTCACCTCCCCCCACGGCTTCCAGTTCCGGCGCTTGGGGGCTGGTGAGCACCGGGGGGGGGGTGGTCTGGGGGGGCTATAGCAGGTTTGGGGGGGCTATGGGGTGGGGGGGGTTTAAACCGCCCCCTGTATCCCATCACGCTGCTTGGTCCCACGTCCCAGCGCATCTCGACACCCCTCCTTCCCCCACCACTCCAGCTTCTGGTGGGTGGGTATTTTTGGGGGGTGTCACCTGATTGTGCCCCCCCCTCCAACCAGTGACCCCCCACCCGCGCGCCTGCACCCCCTCGGAGTTCACCTGTGGCAGCGGCGAGTGCGTCGCCAGCGAATACCGCTGCGACCGCCGGCCCGACTGCCGCGACGCCTCCGACGAGGACGGCTGCGGTGAGACCCCCCAAAAACCCCCGGCACCCTCATTTACCCCCACAGCCCCCCATACACCCCCCCTGCTCCCCCATTTCCCCCATAACCCTCCATATGCCCCCCTGCACCTCCATTTGCCCCAATAATCTCTCTATAAACCCCCCGCACCCCCGTTTTGTCCCTATAACCCCCAGAACTCCCCTACATCCCCATTTTCCCTCAATAAAACCCCATAACCCCCCTGCACCCCCGTTTCCCCCCATAAACCCCCTGCCCCCCATTTCCCCCAATAACCCCCATAACCCCTCCACTGCACCCCCATTCCCCCCAATAACCCCCCATAACCCCCCAGCACCCCTATTTCCCCCCAATAACCCCCCATAAACCCCCCACTGCCCCTGAATTACCCCCCATAACACCCCCTGCCCCCCATTTCCCTCAATAACCCCCTATAACCCCCCACTGCACCTCCATTTCCCCCCATAACCCCTCAGCACCCCCATTTCCCCTCCATTACCCCCCTGCCCCCCCATTCCTCCCAATAACCCCCCATAATCCCCCCACTGCACCTCATTTCCCCCTATAAGCCCCCATATACCCCCTCGTGCACCCCCATTTCCCACTATAACCCCACATAACACCCCCCCCACCACCTCCATCCCCACAGAACCCCCGACGCGGATGCCCCCCACCACCGCCCGCCCTGCCACCACCCCCCCCCGCCCGGTGAGCACCGTCCCAGCCGCCGTCACCCCCTCCCTGCACCGCCCGTTCACCCCGCGCCCCCCGAAAGTTCTGGCGGGGGGGTGCCGAGCGGGCGAAGCCGCCTGCGCCGACGGGCGCTGCGTCCCCCGCGATTACCTCTGCGACGGCGAGCCCGACTGCGCCGACGGCAGCGATGAGGAGGCTTGCGGTGAGTTTGCGGGGACGGGGCGGGGCGGGGGGCACCCTGTGGGTGCTGACACCCACCCCAACCCGCCCCCCGTCACCCAGGCACCCCCTCCCCTTGCGAACCCAATGAGTTCAAGTGCCGCAACGGGCACTGCGCCCTCAAGCTTTGGCGTTGCGACGGCGAGAACGACTGCGGGGACGGCTCCGACGAGACCGATTGCCGTGAGTACGGCCGGCTTGGGGACACGGGCGGGGGGACACGGGCCCTCCCGGTTGACACGTGTCACCGTCACTGCTGCAGCCACCAAGGCACCCGGCGCGGCTTGCGGGCCAGCGGAGTTTCGGTGTGTGTCAAGTGGGAGCTGCATCCGGGCCAGCTACCAGTGTGACCGGGAGCCCGACTGCCCCGACCGCTCCGATGAGGTCGGCTGCGGTGAGTGACACCGGGAGGGGACATCTCTGCCAGGCACGGGGACGTGGTGGCCGGTGCTGGGGACCCTGTGGCGTGGCTGCGTGTTGGGGATGCTGCGCCCAAGTTGTGCTGGGGACGTGGTGCCATGGCACCGGCATGGGGGCACTGCACCCAGGGACTCTGTCCCGTGACGCCAGGTTGGGGACACCGTGGGGGACACTGTGCCCCATCCGTGCCGTGCTGGGGACCTTCTGTCATGGCACTGTGCTGGTGACAGTGCTGGGGACTCTGTGTCCAAGCGATGCCACACTGGGGACCCTGTGCCGTGGCACAGTGCTGGGTGACACACTGGTGACTTTGTCCCCAAGCGGTGCCATACTGGGGACCTGGTGCCATGATGTGGTGCCAGGTACCGCACTGGTGACCTTGTCCCCAAGTTGGGCTGGGGGCCCGGTGCTGGTGACCTTGTCCCCAAGTGGTGCCATGTTGTAGACCCTGTGCCGTGGCACAGTGCTGGGTGACATACTGGTGGCCCTGTCCCCAAGCAGTGTCACACTGGGGACCTGGTGCCATGATGTGGTGCCAGGTGCCACACTGGTGACCTTGTCCCCAAGCCACTCTGGGGACCTGGTGCTGGTGCTGGCGGTGCCACGCGGGGTCCGTCGGGGTGGTGACGGGGGGGTGCGGGCAGTGCCCCCGCAGGTGGTGACGCTCCCCCGGGAGTCGGTGCGGGCGGTGCCGGGACAGACGGTCACCTTCACCTGCGTGGCCACCGGCGTCCCCACCCCCATCATCACCTGGCGCCTCAACTGGGGACACACCCCCAGCAGCCACAGGTGGGGCGGGGCCTCGGGGAGGGGGCGGGGCCAGACGGGCATGGCCCAATGGGTGGGGCCTGAGGGGGTGGCCAAAGGGAGCTGGCTGTGGGTTCTGGGGGTGGGGCTTGGTGGGAAGGGGCGGGGCCTATCATTGGGGAGGAGCTTGCACTTGGGGCGGGGTCTGCGGAGGGGGCGGGGCTTGTCCTTTGGAGTGGCGGTGGTGGGTGTGCTGGGGGTGTGGCCTGGAATGGTGGGAGGGGCTTGTGCTTGAGGGAGGAGCTTATACTGAGGGGCTCTCTGGTGGTGGGAGGGGCTTGTGGCAGGAGAGGGCTGTGGTGGGAGGGGCTTGCACTGGGGGGAGCCCTGCGGTGGGAGGGGCTTGCACGGGGGGCGTGGTTTCCAGGGTGGGATTCCCAGCAAGGGGGGGAAGCTAAGAGCCAGCAGAAGCTGCGCAGTGGGCGGGGCTTGCACTTGGGGGCGGGTCGGTGCTCCCGCCTGGTGCCAAGCGTGCGGCGCAGGGTGTCGATCGTGAGCGAGGCCGGGCAGGGCACGCTGACCATCCGGGACGTCAAAGAGGCCGACCAAGGCGCCTACACCTGCGAGGCCATCAACACCCTGGGCATGGTCTTCGGCATCCCCGACAGCGTCCTCACCGTCACCCGCCCCGGTGAGCGTCCCCCGCCCTCCCCTCCCCATCCTGCCCCCCCACCGTGGCCCCGTGTCACTGTCACCCACTGTCTTCCGCAGGGCCGTGCCCCGAGGGCCACTTCCAAGTGACGGGGACATCCCGCTGCCTGCCCTGCTTCTGCTTCGGCGTCACCACCGCCTGCCGCGCCACCGCCCGGCACCGCCACCGCCTCCGCCTCCGCTTCGACCGCCCCGGCGACTTCAAGGGTGAGTCCTGGGGACAAGGGACGGGGGCACAAGGGACAGACCAAGGGCTGAGCATCTCCTCGCAGGCGTCAACGTGACGGTGCCAGCGGCGCCGTCCTCGCCGGTGCTCTCGGCCACGCAGCTCCACGTGGACACAGATGCCGAGGAATTCCAGCTCCTGGATCTGTCCCGCCGCTTCCTGGCCCTCGACGCCTTCTGGGCACTGCCGGACACCTTCCTTGGGGACAAGGTGACACCAGGGTGGGGACAGGGTTGGGGACGCCAGCGGCACAGCTGCTGACAGCTCGCTGATGCTCACAGGTGGATGCCTACGGGGGAGCGCTGAGTTACGGGGTGCGGTACCGCCTGGGACGGGGACCCCCCGAGCCCACCACCCACCCCGACGTGGTGCTGCGGGGCCACGGGCGGCAGCTGCGGGCGCACGTCGGGGCCACCCGGCCTGATGTCCTCAACTGGCGGCACGTGCCCTTCACCGAGGTGGGTGGGAGCTGGGTGGTGGGTGATATTGGTGCACATGGGTGGTGGTGGTGGCAGTGGGAGGGTGATGGTGGGTGGGTGGTGCTGGTGGTCGTGGACAAGTGATGCTGGTGGAGGTGTGTGGGTGATACTGGTGATGCGTGGGTGATGCTGGTGATGCGTGGGTGATGCTGGTGATGCGTGGGTGATGCTGGTAATGTGTGGGTGATGCTGGTAATGTGTGGGTGATGCTGGTGATGGGTGGATGATGCTGGTGTGGTGGATGGGTGATTCCGGTGATGGGTGGGTGATGCCAGTGATGGGTAGGTGATGCCAGTGATGGGTGGGTGATACTGGTGATGGGTTGGGTGATGCCAGTGATTGGTGGGTGAAGCTGTTGATGGTGGGTGAGTGGTACTGGTGACGGCAGTGATGGGTGGGTGATGCTGGCGGTGATGAGCAAGCGATGCTGGTGATGGGTAGGTGGTACCAGTGGTGGCAGGCAGGTGATGCTCATGGTGGCAGCTGGTCATCCTGGCATGACACTGGTGTCACCGTCCTGGCAGGACCACTGGGAGGATGAGGAGGGTGCCCCGGTGAGCCGGGAGCTGCTGCTGCTGGTGCTGCAGGGGCTGGAGGGCATCTTCATCCGGGCGGTCTATGATGGGCGAATGGCCAGCGTGGGACTCAGCGACGTGGCCATGGACGTCACCAGTTCCAGTGACACCAGCCTGGGGCCAGCTGGGGATGTTGAGGAGTGCAGGTGACTGCCGGGAGTGAGGTCGTGGGCTCGGTGTCACCACTGCCGCCGCGATGCCACCATCACACCGCTGTGTCCCCAGGTGCCCCGTGGGCTACACAGGGCTGTCGTGCCAGCGATGTGCCGCCCGCTTCGAGCGGGTGACGAGGGGACTCTACCTGGGGACCTGCTCTGGTTGCGGCTGCCACGGCCACTCCAGCACCTGTGACCCTGTTTTTGGACACTGCCTGGTAAGGGGGGGTGCGGGGTGACAAGAGGACAGGGATGTGGCACGCTGCCACCCCCCTCCATGCCACACGTGTGTGTGTGTACCCCAGAACTGCCAGCACAACACGGAGGGGCCCCAGTGTGAGAAGTGCAAGCCCGGCTTCTTCGGCGATGCCACCAAGGGCACAGCCACCGCCTGTCACCCTTGTCCTTGTCCCTACACTGAGCCAGCTCGTAGGTGAGTGCCAAGCCCAGGGGAACCCCCCCATCACCCCCCCAAAATGTCACAGCCCCGCTGTGTCACTGTCGTTGTCACCCGCAGGTTTTCGGAGTCGTGCTTTTTGGACACGGATGGCCAAGCCACCTGCGACGCCTGCGCCCCCGGTTACGCCGGCCGCCGCTGCGAGAGGTATGGGGGGGTGTCCCTATAACCTCCCCCCACCCGAGACCCCCCACCCATCACCCACCCATCCCCACAGGTGTGCCCCGGGCTACGAGGGAGACCCCATCCAGCCGGGTGGCAAGTGCACCCCGATTGGTGAGTGGTGGGTGCTGGTTGTGGGATGACCCCCCTCCCCCGCCACCCAGGGGTGCCCCCACCCTCACCCTCGCTGCCCACAGGCCAGGAGCTCGTCAAGTGTGACGCCCGCGGGGGCAAGGATGCGGCCGGTGGCACGTGCCGCTGCAAGGTGGGGGCAGGGCCCAGGGGTGGGGGGGCTGGGTGCTCCCGTCCCTCACAGCACCCAGTCTGATCCCCGAAGCACCCAGTGTGACACTCCCCGTGGCACCCGGTGGGATCCCTTGGGCACCCAGTCTGACCCCTGCCATGGCATCCTCCCCAGCACACATGCCAACCCCCCATGACCCCCAGTCCGATCCCTGGGGCACCCACTGCCACCCCTGCCCCCAGCACCCATTCCACCCCACCCCATAGCACCCAGCCCAATCCCCCCCCAGGACCCAGTCTGATCCCCTGTGGCACCCATCCCAACCCCCCCATGGCACCCAGTCCACCCCCCACATTTCCACTCCCTGGCAGCGCCCCTCCCCCTACCCCAGCACCCCATTTCCCAGTCCCTCAGCACCCAGTTGATCCGATCCCACCCCCTGGCACCCCCCACCCACGACACCCACCCGCCCCGCAGCCCAACGTGCGGGGACGGTTGTGCGACGCCTGCGCTGCTGGTACCTTCCACCTGAGCGCGGCCAACCCCGAGGGCTGCCTGCCCTGCTTCTGCATGGGCGTCTCGCGGCACTGCGCCAGCTCCGCCTGGAGCCGACACCAGGTACCCCCCGCGCCGGGCCATGCCAGGCCATGGAGTGCCATGTAGCGCCATGTTATGCCCTGCTGTGCCATGTTATGTCATGTCAAGCCATGCCATGCAGTTCTACGCCGTGTTATGCCTTGCCATGCCGTGCTGTACTATGTCAAGCCGTGCCATGCCGTGTACTGCCGTATTGTGTCATGCCAGGCCATTATATGCCGTGTTGTGCCATGGAGTGCCTTGCCGTGCTGTGCCATGCTGTGCTGCGTTACATCATGTCAAGCCTTGCCATGACATGGAGGGCCATGTTGTGCCATGCTATGTCATTTCAAGCCATGCCATGCCGTTCTATGCCATGTTATGCCTTGCCATGCCGTGATGTACTACATCATGCCGAGCCATGCCATGCCGTTATCTGCCATGTTTTTCCATGCTGTGCCTTGCCGTGCTGTACTCTGTCATATCAAGCCATGTAGTGCCATGCCAGGCCATTATATGCCATACTGTGCCAGGCAGTGCCTTGCCATGCTGTGCCGTACTACATCATGTCGAGCCTTGCCATGCCATGTTGTGCCATGCTGTGCCGTACTATGCCATGTCAAGGCACACCATGCCATTATATGCCATGTTGTACCTTGCCATGCCATGCTGTATTATGTCATGTCAAGCCATGCCATGGAGTGCCATGTTGTGCCATGCCTTGCCATGCTATGTCATGTCAAGCCATGCCATGCCATTATACGCCATGTCTTGCCATGTCATGCCATGCTGTGCTGCGTAATGTCAGGCCACATCATGCCATGCCGTGTTGTGCCATGTTGTGCTGTGCAATCCCATGTTGTGCCATGCTGTAACATGTTGTGCCCTCTTGTGCTATGCTGTGCCACACCGTGTAGTGCTGTGCCACTCCATACCATGTAGAGCCACGTCATGCATTTCTATGCCATGCCATGTAGCGCTGTACCCTCCCATGTCATGTAGAGCCGTGTTGTGCCGTGCCATGCCTTGATGTGCCGTGCTGTGCCCTGTAGTGCCCTGCCATGCCTACGACCAAGTCCCTTTCCACTCCCCTTCCAGGTCCTCCTCACAGCTGAAGAGACACCGCCGTTGAGCCTGGCCAACCTGGCCGGCACACGGACGGTGGGCGAAGGCGCCCGCTTCTCCTCCCCGCGGGAGCTGCTCTTTGCTGCCTTCCAGACGCTGCCCCGTGATGTCTATTACTGGGTGCTGCCTGCACCTTTCGCCGGTGACAAGGTGCCAGCGCCGGGGCCGGCTGGGGGACAAGGTGGATGTCCCCAAGCCTGGCTGAGCCTTGCTGTGTCCCTCCCCGCAGGTGACATCGTATGGCGGTGAGCTGCGGTACACGGTGACACACCGGGCGCCGGTGGGTGCCCAACCTTTGCCGCGCCAGCCTGACGTCCTGCTGCAGGGCAACGGCATCCTCCTGGAGCACTTCTCCGATGCCAAACCCGCCTCAGGTGTCCCCACCACTGTCACCGTGCCCTTCCGCGAGGTGAGGACCTCTGGGTGTCCCCCTGCCCTACTCTGGGATGGGGTTGGGGACACGGCAGTCACCCCCCGCCTGTGCCCACAGCGTGCCTGGCGCCGGGCAGACGGGCGCGATGCCACCCGTGAGCATCTCCTGATGGCATTGGCTGACGTCGACCTCTTCATGATCCGGGCGTCCTACTCCGATCAACCAGAGGAGAGCAGGTACCAGGGATGGGGAGGGGACATGGGGGACACGGGGACGCAGGCGAGCAGAGCAGTGGTGACATCCCGTCTCGCCCCGCAGACTGGCCGATGTCAGCCTGGACGTGGCGGTGCCACATGCCACCGGCCGCCCACCAGCACTGGAGGTGGAGGATTGCGCTTGCCCAGCCGGCTACCGCGGTGCCTCCTGCCAGGTGAGACCCTCGGTGTCCTCTCACCCCCGGCCTTGGGGACACCGAGCAGTGGCTCACCCTGCCTGTCCCTGTGTCCCCTCCGTAGGACTGTGACACCGGCTACACCCGCAGCACCTCTGGGCTCTACCTGGGCACTTGTGAGCCCTGCCAGTGCCATGGCCACGCCGGCGAGTGCCACCCCGAGACCGGCGTCTGCCAGGTGAGCTGGGGACGGTGAGGGGACACCACAGGGATCCCCATGGCAGTGTCACCAGCACTGTAAACCCTCTCCTTTGTAGGGCTGCCGGGATCACACGGAAGGTGCCCAATGTGACAAGTGCGAACCTGGCTACTACGGCGATGCCACCCGGGGCACTCCGGATGATTGCCAACCCTGTCCCTGCCATGGACCACACGGTGCCACCCAGTAGGTGCCACCCCCTTGTCCTCTACCTCCTTGGGGACACCAACAGGGGCTCACTCATCCCTTTGTCCCCTCTGCAGGGTGACCAAGACCTGCTTCGAGGACACGGATGGGCAGCCCACCTGCAGCGCCTGTGCCCCTGGACACAGCGGGCGCCTCTGTGAGAGGTGCCAGGGGAACCTGGAGTGGGGTGGGGGTTGTGTGTTTTTGGGTGCAACCCCCCCCTCACTGGGTTTTTTTTGGTGCTCCCCCCATAGGTGCTCGCCCGGCTATGTGGGGGACCCGCTGCGGGGAGAGCCATGCCGAGGTGAGTGTCACAGGGAGGGGATGAGGCAGTGTCTCCCGCGGTGGCACTGGGGGGCGTCCTGCCCAATGGCTGTCATCCCATGTCCCCCCACCCTGCCCCACAGAGCCGGGTGTCCCCAGCGGGCAGTGCCAGTGCGACCCCCGCGGCAGCATCGACGAGGGCTGCGACGCCGACGGGCAGTGCCGCTGCAAGGTGAGCCCTGTCCCCCTCCTCCTCCCAAGCCCTGGGAGGGGACGACAAGGCAATGACACCCACCTTGTGTCCCTGTCCCCTCCTCCAAGGCCAACGTGGAGGGTCCCCACTGCGCCACTTGTCGTCCCCACCATTTCCACCTGAGCGCCAGCGAGCCGGCCGGCTGCCTGCCCTGCTTCTGCATGGGCATCGTCCAGCACTGCGCCAGCACCACCTACGCCCGTGGCACCGTGAGTGTCCCCGACGATGTCCCCAGGGTGTCCCCAGATGTGCCCCGACCCCGCTCACCCTTATCCCCATCCCGTAGGTCCGGACGCCCTTCGCTCCCGGTAATCCCCAGGGATTCGCCTTGGTGAACCGGCAGCGCAGCACCCGGGTGGGCACTGGCTTCCGGGTGGAGCCGGGCACCCCCCAGCCCCGACTGACCTACGACCGTTTTGGGGAGCTGCCCCCCGACTCCTACTACTGGCAGCTGCCGCCCCCCTACCAGGGGGACAAGGTAAGGGGGTGTCTCCCTCCCCGGGGGACAGAGGTGCCTACAGGAGCACCCAGCCTGCACCCGCTCCCTGTGGGCACCCCTGGGTGCTCGTCCTGTGGCTCTGTGGAGGGGGAGGTGGGCACAGCCTCCCCCATATCCTGGCTTTTCCTTTCTCCTTTCTCCTTCTTTTTCCTTTCTCCTTTTTCCTTTCTTCTTTCTCCTTTCTCCTTTTCCTGTCTCCTTTCTCCTTTCCCATATTCTTCGCCTTCCCCATCCCTATCCTATTCCCATTCCTTTCTTCATCCCTTCCTCTTCCCTTCCACTTGCTTATCCTCATCCCCATTCCCTTCCTTCTCCTTTCTCCCTTCTCCCTTCCCCATCCCAAACCCTATCCCTATCCTTACCCCTGTCCCATCCTCTTCCTCTTCCTTTTCACTTTCCTCATCCTCATTCCATCCTCATCTCCTTTCTCTTCCCTTCCTCATCCCCATTCCCCATTCCCCATCCCTGTCCCATCCCCATCTCATCCCTATCCCATCTCCTTCCCCTTCCCTTCCCCACCCCACCCATCTCCCCACGCAGGTGGGCTCCTACGGCGGGCGCCTCCGCTACACCCTGACCTACACCCCAGGGGGGCAGGGAGCCGCCCTGCCTGACGCCGACATCCAGATCACGGTATGGGGGTGCCTGGGTAGGGGGGGAGGGACAGAGTGACACCAGGACCCCCTCTGACCCCCCCCTATCCACAGGGCAATGACATCACGCTGGTGGCGTACCAGCCCGACCTGCCCCCGCGGACCCCCCAGACCTTCGAGATCATTTTTCGGGAGGTAGGAGGTGGTGGGTGGCTTTTGTCCCCAATGTCCCCCATCCCCACGGTGTGCCAAGCTGGTGTGTGTCCCCCCTGCCTTGACACCCCTCTCTGCTTGCAGCAATACTGGCAGCGGCCGGATGGGCAACCGGCAACGCGGGAGCATCTCCTGATGGCTTTGGCCGACCTGGATGAGGTCCTCATCCGAGCCACCTACTCCACCAGCACGGCTGCATCCAGCATCGCCGACATTGTCATGGAAACGGCCGTGCCCCCCCAGCCCGGCCTCCCCCCGGCCGCTGAGGTGGAGGAGTGTCGCTGCCCCCCCGGGTACCACGGGCTGTCCTGCCAGGTGAGCCCCCAGCATCCCCCCTCAGCATCCCTGTCATCACCCCCCCACTTCCCACAGATATTTGCTGGGGGTTGTCACAACACTGAACCCCCCCTTTTCTTCCCTCCTTGGCAGGATTGTGCTCCCGGTTACACCCGCACTGGGGGGGGGCTGTACCTGGGGCACTGCGAGCTCTGTGAGTGCAATGGGCACTCGGAGAGCTGCCACCCCGAGAGCGGCGTCTGCTCCGTAAGTCTTGAGATTAAGCAGGTTTTTTTGGAGGGGCTGGGGTCTCATCCCAGCTGTGACCCCCCCAATTTGTGTGTGTCCCCCCCAGGGATGCTTGCACAACACAGCAGGGGATTTCTGTGACCAATGTGCCCCTGGTTTTTACGGGGATGCCACCGCCGGCACCCCTGAGGACTGCCAACCCTGCGCCTGTCCCCTCCCGTACCCCGAAAACCAGTGAGTGCCAGAGCCGGAGCAAAGGGGTGCTGGGGAGGGGACACCCCCCCACCTCACCCTGTCCCCGCAGGTTCTCCAGGACCTGCGAGAGTTTGGGAGGCGGCGGGTACCGCTGCACCGCCTGCGAGCCGGGCTACGCCGGGCAGTACTGTGAGCGGTGAGAGCTGTGGTGGGGTGGCTGACACCCCCAAAACCCTACCCCGATGGGCTCACCCCGAAAGGCTCACCCTGATATACCCACCCTGATGTGCTCACCCCCATGGGCTCACCCCAATATACCCACCCTGATGTGGTTCCCCCAATATATCCACCCCAACATACTCACCCCGATGGGCTCACCCCCATATACCCACTCCAAAGTGCTCACCCCAATATACCCACCCCAAAGTGCTGACCCTCATGTCTCACCCCAATATACCCACCCTCCTATACTCACCCTGATGGGCTCACCCGAATATACCCACCCCAAAGTGCTCACCCCGACGGGCTGACCCCAAAACCCCACCCTGATGGGCTCACCCCGAAATGGTCACCCCAATATACCCACCCTGATACAGCCATCCGGATGTGGTCACCCCAATATACCCACCCCAAAGTGCTCACCCCGATGGGCTCACCCCAATATACCCACCCACCTATACCCACCCCGATGGGCTCACCCCAACATACTCACCCCAATGGGCTCACCCCCATATACCTTCCCTGATGGGCTCACCCCGATATACCCACCCTGATGTGCTCACCACCCTGATATACCCACCCCAAGGTGCTCACCCCAATATAACCACCCTGATGGCCTCACCCTGATAGTCTCACCCCGATGTTCTCCTCCTATACCCACCCTGATGTACTCACCCCAATATTCCCACCCCTATGTACTCACCCCGATATATGCATCCTAAAGGACTCACCCCGCTGTATGCACCCCAATATACTCACCTCAATATTCCCACCCGATGTGCTCACTCCAATATACCCACCCCAATAGGCTCACCCTGCTATACCCACCCTGCTGACTCGCCCTGCTATATGCACCCCAATATGGTCACCCCAAAACACCCCCCAATACCCTCACCCCGATGGGCTCACCCCAATATATGCACCCCAATATACCCCCTGTGCCTCCCCCCCCATTACGCTCACCCCCTTTTCCCCCGCAGCTGTGCACCTGGCTATGTGGGGGACCCCACAGCACGTGGCCAGGCGTGTGTCCCCGGGGGGTCCCCGCCCCCCCTGGCTGTCCGTGTCCACCCGCCACGCACCACGGTGGCCCAGGGCAGCGCCGTCACCCTGCGGTGCCAGGCCAGCGGCGACCCCCCCTTCTATTACCACTGGGCGCGAGAAGATGGGCGACCCCTCCCCGAGGGCGCCCAGAGCCGGCAACAAGGTATTGGGGTGCCTTTGGGGGACGCATCGGGGTGTCCCCAAGGTGGAGGGGACGCGGGGTATCACCCGTGTGTCCCCCCCTCTAGGCGAGGAGCTGCACTTCGCCAGCATCCAGCCCTCTGAAGCCGGCGTCTACGTCTGCTCCTGCCGCAACCTGCGGCACAGCAACGCCAGCCGCGCCGAGGTCATTGTCACCGGTAGGTCACTGTCACCGAGGTGGGGGACAGGATGCACGGGGATGAAGCGGAGGGGGCTCAGCTTTCCCGTCTTGGCACAGAGACTCCAGGCAAACCCATCACTGTCACCGTGGAGGAGAAGCGGGTGCAGCGGGTGAAGCCTGGGGCCGATGTCACCTTTGTCTGTACTGCCAAGAGCAAGGTGAGCCAAGGGGGGTGTGGCATGGCGGGGGGCATGCAGGCACCCTTGGGTGCCCATGGGGACGTACAGGGCACAGAGATACCTTTTGGTGCCCACAGGGACACGCAGGGTGCATAGGGACACCCCTGGGTGCCCGCCTGATCACACAGGGCACATGAGCACCCTTGGGTGCCTGTGGGGTCATGCAGGGCAGAAGGACACCCCTGGGTGCCCACCTGGCTATGCAGGACATGCAAGTGCCCCTGGGTGCCCCTAAGGCCCTGCAAGACATGTGGATACCCCTGGGTGCCCAGCTAGTCCCACAGAGTAGAGAGACACCCCTAGGTGCCCACGGGGCCGTGCAGGGCACAGAGGCACTCTTGGGTGCCCACGCAGCCCTATGGACCCCCCAAGCCCCCTTGTGTGCCCATGTAACTGTGAGACACATCAACACATCAGTCCCGGAGAGTGGTGGTCAGTGGAGCTAAATCCAGCTGGCGGCCGGTCACAAGTGGTGTCCTCAGGGCTTGGTGTTGGGACCGTTTCTGTTCAACCTCTCTACTGATGATCTGGGTAAGGACACAGAGTGTGTCACCAGTGAGTTTGCAGATGGCACCAAGTGAAGCGGCAGTGTCGATCTGCATGAGGTCAGGGAGGCTCTGCAGAGAGACTGGGATAGATTGGATCGGTGGCCAACGTCAACGGGATGAGCTTCAACAAGGGCAAGTGCCAGGTCCTGCCCTTGGGCCACAACCACCCCCTGCATGGCTACAGGCTCAGGGAGGGGTGGCTGGAGCTGTCTGGAGGAGAAGGATCAGGGGGGTCTCATTGACAAGCAGCTGAACATGAGCCAGCAGTGTGTCCGTGGCCAAGAAAGCCAACGGCATCCTGGCTTGTATCAGCAATAGTGTGACCAGCAGAAGCAGGGAGGTGACAGTCCCCCTGTGCTCTGCACTGGTGAGGCCACACCTGGAGGGTTGTGTCCAGGTTTGGGCACCTCAATCCCAGAGAGATCTCGAGGGGCTGGAGCGAGGGCAGAGGAGGGCAACGAGGCTGGGGAAGGGCTGGAGAATCAATCCTGTGAGGAGCCAGTGAAGGAGCTGGGAGTGTTCAGTGTGAGGAGGAGGAGGCTGAGGGGAGCCCTCATCCCTCTCTGCAGCTCCTGACAGGACATTGCAGAGAGGCTGGGGCTGGGCTCTGCCCACAGGGAATTAGTGACAGAACAAGAGGGAACGGCTTGAAACTGTGACAGGGGAGGGTCAGACTGGACATGAGGAAAAAATGTTTCCCAGCAAGAGTGGTCAGAGAGTGGAACAGGCTGCCCAGGGAGGGGGGAGTCCCCATCCCTGGGGGTGTTTAAGGGCTGTTTGGATGAGCTGGGGGGGGATGTGGGGTGGGGGAGAACTTTGTAGAGTCAGGCTGAGGGTTGGACTCGATGACCCCGCGGGGCTTTTCCAACCTGAATGATTCTGTGATTCTGTGAACACCCTTGGGTGCCCACCTCTCCCCTGTGGGTACCCCCTGTGCAGCCCCTCCATCCCCAGCAGCTCTTCCCTCCACCAACTCCACGTGCCCATCCCCGTGGCCTCAAGCCTCTCCCTCTCTCCCCGCTAGTCGCCCGCCTACACCCTGGTGTGGACGCGGCAGAACCACGGGACGCTGCCGCCTGGTGCTGTGGATTTCAACGGCATCCTCACCCTGCGCAGCGTGCGGCCTGAGGACGCCGGCGTCTACGTCTGCACCGGCTCCAACATGCTGGACATGGATGAGGGCACGGCCACACTCTACGTCCAGGGTGAGCCCGCGGGGCGCCCCGATGCTGGGGGGGAAGGGAGGGTGACGGGCACGCTTGGCGCCCAGACGCCAGGGTGATGGGCACGCTCGCCTGAGACTGGCGCCTTCTTGCAGCCCCCTCGAAGACGCAGATGTTTTACGGACCCGTTGAGTTTATGGAGGGGCACAGACCAGGTGAGTCACCGCAGGGGGAGTCCGAGCGGGGGGGTCAGTCCATGTGCTCCCCCAACCCACTGCATGCTGGGGCTCCACCGCACACCCCGCTGCCAGCCGTGCCGCACCACTCCCCCTTCCCTGCTTCTCACCGTCCCCACCACCTGGGCCCAGCGCCATGGTGGGGGGGCCCCGGTGAGCCCTGAGCACACCCCCCCCGGGTCTCACCGCAGCCGGCACCGCCGCCGCCCCCACCGCCGCCGTGGAGCCGGCGCAGCTGAGCGTGGCACCGGGGCAGCCGGCTGAGTTCCGCTGCGTGGTCACCGGCAGCCCCCCACCCACCCTTGAGTGGCTCGGTAGGTGCCTGCTGGGGATGAGGGGGTGCACCAGCTTGGGGACACGGCAAGCGGGAGTGACAGTGGGCCGTGTCCCCTCAGGCACGCTCCCGCCGCGGGCGGTGGTGCAGGGGGGGACGCTGCGTTTTGGCGCCGTGGAACCCGCCGACGAGGGGCACTACGCGTGTCGAGCGCGCAGCAGCGCCGGGCAGCACACGGCACGGGCCTTCCTCCGCGTGCAAGGTGAGCGTCGTCCCCAGCGTCCCTGTCACCCCCTTGTCCCCATCGTCCCCATCCTCATCATGTACATCATCATTGTCACCCCCCATCATCCGCATCCTCCATTTCCATCAGCCCCGTTGTCCCCACCAGCCCCATTGTTGGCATCACCCCTGTCACCCCCATCATCCCTGTCACCCCCATCATCTCCACCACCCTCATCAGCCCTGTCATCCCCATGACCCCCACATCATCCTCATCATCTCTGTCACCACCACCTCCATCATCCCCTTCATCCCCCATTGTCTCCATCACCCACATCACCTGCCTCATTCATGTCACCCCCATCATCCCCATTGTCCCCACCATGCCCCATCAGCACCCTGTGCCACCCTGACCCCCCACTTCCTGCAGCAGCCGGCACACCCCAGGTGCAGGTGAGCCCGGAGCGGACGGAGGTGCAGGAGGGCTCCACGGTGCGACTCTACTGCCGGGTCTCGGGGTCGCCCACTGCCACCATCACCTGGGAGAAGCAGGGGGGAACCCTACCGCCGCAGGTGAGCAGGGTGCTGGCACCCTTGGGTGCTCCCAGGGGGATGTGGGTGCACTGTGGGTGCTGCTCACACCCACCCTCGTGCCGCAGTCCCGCGCCGAACACGCCGACATCGCCACACTGGTCATCCCCGCCGTGACAGTGGCCGACGGTGGCATCTACCTCTGCGTGGGCACCAGCACCGCTGGCACGGCCCGCGCCGCCATTGAGGTGGCAGTGGTGCCAGGTGAGGCAGGTGGGGGACACCAGCAGGGTTCGGGGACAGTTTCAGGGGGGCTGCAACCCACCCGTGTCCCCCCTTTTCCTCCTTGCAGGGACAGCACCACCCGTCCGCATCGAGTCCTCGTCCCCATCCGTCACCGAGGGACAGACGCTGGACCTTGACTGCGTGGTGGCAGGATCCAGCCCTGCCACCGTGACGTGGTACAAGCGTGGCAGCTCCCTGCCCACCGGCCACCAGGTAGGGTGCAGGCAGCACAGGCAGCGCGGGCAGCACCCTGAATCCTGCCCTGTCCCCTGCGATGTGACACTGTGCATGTCCCCAACCCCAGGTTTCAGGGTCCCGGCTCCGTGTCCCCCATGTCACGGCAGCTGATTCAGGGGAGTACGTGTGTCGGGTGAGCTTGGGGACCACTGTCCGGGAGGCATCTGTCATTGTCACCGTCGTGGCCGGATCTGGTTCATCCTACGGTGAGACTGGGCTCAGTGGCACTGGGGGGGACATGCTGGTCACAGACAGGTTGTCACAGCTCTGTCTTCCCCCCCCAGGGCCACCAGCTTCAGGTGTCCCCGTCCGGATTGAAGCGTCCTCATCCACAGTGGCCGAGGGACAAAGTCTGGACCTCAACTGCGTGGTGGCTGGGCAGGGACAGGCCACTGTCACCTGGTACAAGCGTGGGGGGGCCCTCCCGGCCAAGCACCAGGTAGGGGACAACGGAGGGTCATGTGCCCAAGGCGGGTGGTTGGGGTTGATTCACAGACCCATGTAAGCTTGGGTGGCCTCATGTCAACCCAGGTGGCCCTGTGCAAGCCCAGGTGGCCTATGCAAGCCCAGCTGGCACTTTTGCAAGCCCAAGTGGCTCTATGTAAGCCCAGATGGCACTTGTGCGAGCCTGAGCAAGCCCAGTGTCCCCCGTACAAGCCCAAATGGCCCCATGCAAGCCGCAGCAGCCCCATGGAAGCCCAAATGGCCCCCGTGTCCCCTCCCTGCAGGTGTCTGGCTCCCGGCTGCGGCTGCTGCAGGTGACAGCAGCCGACTCGGGCGAGTACGTGTGCCGGGTGACCAGCGGGGCCACCACTAAGGAAACTGCTGTCATGGTGACAATCCAGCCCAGCAGCGCCAGCGCCTACCGTGAGTGGGGACGGGGGGGTGACAGTGCCACAGCAGGGGGTCCCCATGTGCCACGGCACTGAGACAGCTCTCCCATGCCCGTGCTGGCAGCGCTCTGCTGTGGTCACTGGTGTCACCCTCTTGTCTCGGTCCCCAGCGCCGGGCAGCGCGACTCCCCTGCGCATCGAGTCGCCATCCTCTGCTGTGGCCGAGGGCCAGACCCTGGACCTCAACTGCGTCATTGCCAGCCCCACACAGGCCACCGTCACCTGGTACAAGCGTGGCGGGTCCCTCCCGGCCAAGCACCAGGTAGGGGACATGGAGGGGGATGTCCCCAAGGTGGGTGGTTGGGATTGACCCACAGCCCTGTGCAAGCCTGAGTAGCCCGTGTAAGGCCAGGTGGCCCCATGCAAGGTTAGGTGGCCACATGTAAGTTCAAGTGGCCCCGTGCAAGGTCAGGTGGCCTGTGCAAGCCCAGGTGGCCCATACAAGCTCAAATGGCCCTGCGCAAGCCCCAGCAGCCTCATGGAAGCCCAAATGCCCCGTGTCCCCTCCCTGCAGGTGTCCGGCTCCCGGCTGCGGCTGCTGCAGGTGACAGCGGCTGACTCGGGCGAGTATGTGTGCCGGGTGACCAGTGGGGCCACCACCAAGGAAACCTCCATCGTGGTGACAATCCAGCCCAGCAGTGCCAGCGCCTACCGTGAGTGGGGATGGGGGTGATGGGGGAGGTTACCCATGGGTGTGTGGCACTGCCCTGCAGTGTCCCCACGTCTGGGATGAATCGTTCCCTGGGGAAGCCACCCATGGGTGTGCCCATTGCGGCTTCCTGAGCTCCTGGTGTCCCTTGGAGGGTCACATGTGGTGATGGCCACAGTCTCTAACCCATCTTGGTCCCCAGCCCCGGGCAGCACGACCCCCCTGCGCATCGAGTCCTCGTCCTTGTCATCCCCCGTGGCCGAGGGCCAGACCCTGGATCTCAACTGTGTCATCGCCAGCCCTGCACAGGCCACTGTCACCTGGTACAAGCGTGGCGGGTCGCTCCCGGCGAAGCACCAGGTAGGGGACATGGAGGGGGATGTCCCCAAGGGGGGTGATTGGAGTTAACCCATGGCTCTGTGCAAGCCCAAGTAGCCCAGGTGGCCCCATGGAAGCCCAGGTGGCCTGTGCAAGCCCAAGTGGCTCCATGCAAGCCCAGGTGGCCCTGTGCAAGCTTGAGTGGCCTTGTGCAATCGCAAATGGCCCTGTGCAACCGCTGATGGCTCTGTGCAAGCTCAGGTGGCCCCTGTGACCCCCATGTCCCCTCCCTGCAGGTGTCTGGCTCCCGGCTGCGGCTGCTGCAGGTGACAGCGGCTGACTCAGGCGAGTACGTGTGCCGGGTGACCAGCGGGGCCACCACCAAGGAAATCTCCATCATGGTAACGATCCAGCCCAACAGTGCCAGCGCCTACCGTGAGTGGGGACCAGGAAGTGACAGGGGACTGGGGGACCATGCCATGGTCCTTGGGGTGACCCTCCCATCTCTGTCCCCAGCCATTGGTGTCACCCCCCCGGTGCGCATCGAGTCTTCGTCCTCCTCCGTGGCCGAGGGCCAGACCCTGGACCTCAACTGCATCGTGGCCAGGCAGGGTCAGGCCACCGTCACCTGGTACAAGCGTGGCGGGTCCCTCCCAGCCAAGCACCAGGTAGGGGACACCAGATAAGCATTTTGGGGTGGAAAAGGGATTTTTTGGGGGGGTGAGGGCTTTGTGTTCTCTTTCTCACATGTGTCACTTCACCAGGTATCAGGCACCCGCCTGCGCATCCCCCAGGTGACGGCGGCTGATTCAGGGGAGTACGTGTGCCGGGTGACATCAGGCGGTGTCACACATGAGACGTCCCTCATTGTCACCATCCAGACCGGCGCTGGCTCCTCTTACGGTACTGGGATGGGTGGGAGGTGACATGGGGACACGATGGGGCCATGGTGCCTGCCCTACTGACCCCATTGCCACTCCCAGCCGTTGGTGTCACGCCACCAGTGAGAATTGAGACCTCATCTGCCACCGTCACCGAAGGACAGACCCTGGACCTCAACTGCATGGTGGCAGGACAGGGTCACCCCCACGTCACCTGGTACCGGCGTGGGGGGGCTCTGCCCCCCAACAGCCAGGTGGGACGCTGGGGAGGTGGCATCACCCTGCAGGGCACAGCTCCATGTCAGACACTGATGTGTCCCCAACTTGTCACCTCCGCAGGTGTCAGGGACCCGCCTGCGCCTTGTCCAGGTGTCGGTGGCTGATTCGGGGGAGTACGTGTGCCGGGTGACCCTGGGAACCGTCACACAGGAGGCATCTGTCATTGTCACTGTGCCCGGTGGAGCTGGCACCTATTACCGTGAGTGCAAGCAAGAGGGCAGCGCTTGGGGACAGATGGGTGCCACCGTCGTGACAAATGTCCCTTTTCCCTGTCCTCCCCCAGCCTCTGGTGTCTCCCAGCCCCTCCGCATCGAGTCCTTGTCCTCGGCCATCGCTGAGGGACAGATCCTGGACCTCAACTGCGTAGTGGCGGGATCCGGCCCCTCCACCGTGACGTGGTACAAGCGCGGTGGCTCCCTGCCCGCTGGCCACCAGGTAGGGTGCAGAGTGGGGTCACCCTAAATTTGTCCCATCCCCTGCTCTCTGGTGCTGACTTATCCCCAAATTGTCCCCTCCAAGGTGTCGGGCACCCGCCTGCGCATCCCCCAGGTGACAGCAGCTGATTCAGGGGAGTACGTGTGCCGGGTGACATCGGGTGGCGTCACGCAGGAGACATCCCTTGTCGTCACCATCGATGATGGAGCCAACCCATCCCACCGTGAGTGTCACCCTTTGGGGAGTGGGTCCTGGTAGGTGACAGGGACCCGTGGGGACGTTTACCCTTCACTGCCCACGCAGCCACCGGCGTCACGCCGCCCATCCGCATCGAGTCCTCGGCGTCCTCTGTCACCGAGGGACAGACCCTGGACCTGGACTGCGTGGTGGCCAGCCAGGGACAGGCCACCATCACCTGGTACAAGCGTGGTGGGTCCCTCCCAGCCAAGCACCAGGTAGGTGGGGACACCAGCAGGGTGAGGGATGGTGGCCATGGGTGGTTTGGTTGATGCCACCATGCCCTGCCATCGTGTCCCCAGGTTTCAGGGTCCCGCCTGCGGCTGTCACAGCTCTCGGTGGCTGATTCAGGGGAGTATGTGTGCCGGGCAGACACGGGCAGTGTCTCCCGTGAGGCCACCATCGCTGTCACCGTCAGCTCCCGTGACAGCTCCAGCTACCGTGAGTGTGGCCACAGGGTGATAGGGGACGCCGGGGAGGGAGATGGGGGACATGGGTGACTGGTGGCTTCTCTGGCCCTTTGTCCCTGCAGGTCTGCAGAGCCCCATTATCTCCATTGACCCTCACAGCATGGCGGTGGCACCGGGCGAGGATGCCACCTTCAAGTGCCGTGTCCATGACGGTGCCCGGCCCATCAATGTCACTTGGCGGATGGGACCTGGCCAACATCTCCAAGGTATGGTGGTCCCCAGGGTGGCCCCAGCGCGGTCCCCAGGGTGGCCCTGGTATCGACGGCTCCTTCTTGCCCAGACAACGTGAAGATCAGCGCCAACGGTTCGGTCATATCCATCACCGGTGCCCACGTGGGCAACCAGGGTGCCTACCACTGTGTGGCCTCCAACCGCTTTGGTGTCGCCAGCAGCGTCGTCAACCTCCTGGTGCAAGGTGCGAGGTGGCCAGAGTGGCTCTGTCCCTGTCCCCATGCGCTTCAGATGCCTCTGGCATGGTGGTGTCCCCGTCACTATCTCTATGTTGGTGTCTCCCCTGTGCTCCAGATGCCCCTGGGGTGGTAGTGTCCTTGTCCCTGTCCCCATGCTGGTGTCCTCTGTGTGTTCCAGATGCCCCCGGGGTGCTGGTGTCCCTATCCCCGTGTCCTCTCCATGCTTCAGGTGCTCCTGGAGTGGTGGTGTCCCTATCCCCACGCTGATGTCCTCCCCCTTCTCCAGGTGCCCCCACGGTGTCGGTGATGCCACCAGGCCCTGTGACAGTGAAGGAAGGCAAATCCCTCAGCCTGGAGTGCCTTGGCCGGGGCGAACCGCGGCCGCTGGTGCGCTGGAGCCGGTTGGGCTCCCGGCAGAAGGTGGAGCACCAAACGCTGCTGCACATGGACAGCCAGGCCATCCTGCAGGTCAGCAGGGCACCCTGGGGTGCTGTGGGGCGCAGGTGGGTGCCCAGGGCTCACCACCCACCCTGGCCCCGCTCCACCAGCTCTCACCAGCCAAGCCGGAGCACGCCGGGACCTATGTCTGCACGGCACACAGCGCCTTGGGTTCGGCGCAAGCCCGGGTGGACGTCAACGTGGAGACGGCCCAGCGGCACCCCGGTGCCCCTGAGGTCACCGCACCACCCACCGTCACCGTGGTGGCCGGGGACACCGCCACACTGCACTGCATGGCCAGAGGTACGGGGAGGATGGAGGACGGTGGCAGGGGAGGGTTCTACAGCCGTGGCACCCTGATGCCACGGTGATGGGCACCTGTGTTGTCCGTAGGAGAGCCGGCACCCCGGATCGAGTGGTCGAAGCTGCGGGCACCCCTGCCCTGGCAGCACCAGGTGGTGAACGGCACCTTGGTCATCCCCCGCGCTGCGCAGCAGGACTCGGGCCAGTACATCTGCAATGCCAGCAGCCCTGCCGGCTTCGCTGAGGTCTTCGTCACCCTCGACGTGGAGTGTAAGGGGGTGGGGGGGGGTTGGGGTGCCCCTGGGTCCCTCCTGCCATCTCCGCTGTTGCCATCACCCATCCTTGGCTCCTCTCTGTCCTTCCTCTGCACGTGGCAATCTCCATCGCCGTTCCCGCTCTCCCATCCAGCGCTTCCTCGTGGACCCATCCTTGCTCCATCCCAGCACTCATCCTCATCTCCATCTCCTCTCGAGCTCTGTCATCCAGCCCTTCCCATGGGTGTGTCCATCCACTTGTCCCGTCCCCATGCACATCCATCTCTACTGCTCTCTCCTCCATCCATCCCCTGTTCATGGATCCATCCATCACTCACCCATCCCAGCTCACACCCATCTCTCCGTCTCCTCTCACACCCCTCCATCAACCTCTTCCTTGTGGACCCACCCATCTCTTGTCCATCCCAGCTCACACCCATCTCTCAAACTTCTCCATCCACCCTTTCCTTGTGGATTCATCCATCGCTCATCATACCAGCTCACATCCACCTCTCCATCTCCTCACACCCCTCCATCCATCCCTTCCTGGTGGATTCATCCATCTCATCCATCCCTGCACACACCCATCTCTCCATCTTCTCCCAAGCTCCTCCATCCATTCCTTTCTGGTGGATCCATCCATCACTCCTCCAGCCCAACTCAAATCCATCTCTCCATCTCTTAACTCCTCCACCCATCCCTTACCTCGTGGATCCATCCATCTCTGGTCCATCCATCTCCACCCCACCCTCCCACCGATGATCTCCTTGCCCTGTTGACCCATTCATTGCCCCATCCCGGCCGTGGCCGAGTGCTGACGGTACTGGCTGTCCCCGCAGCGCCGCCATACGCCACCAGCCTGCCGGAGGAGACGGCGGTGCGCGCCGGCGACGCGCTGCAGGTGCAGTGCTTGGCCCACGGCACCCCGCCGCTGCTCTACGCTTGGAACAAGGTCAACGGCAGCCTCTCAGCACGCGTCATCCACCGCGCCGGCCTCCTCCGCATCAGCCCGGCGCTGCCCGCTGACGCCGGCACCTACCGCTGCCTCGTCACCAACCGTGTCGGCACCGCCGAGACCTTTGCCCACGTGGCTGTCCACGGTGAGCCCCGCCCTGCCACGGGGCTGCCACACGCCGGGGATGCCTGTGCCAGCGGGGGTACCATCAGGGTTTTGCATCCTGCCCAGGTGATGCCGGTGATGGTGGGGATGCCAGCAGTGGTCCCTTGACAGTGCGGGTGACACCGGGGACCCTCATCAAGGGGGTGGGCGGCACCGCTGAATTCGCCTGCACCGTCTCCGGAGACCCCCGGGCACGTCTGGAGTGGCTGAAGGACGGTGGGGAGCTGCCCCCCACCCACACTGTGCGGGATGGGGTGCTGCGGTAAGGAGAGGGGGACAGGGCGGTGGGATCCCCCCTGCCTGCGCCCCCCGTGGTGTCCCACACCCCGGCTGTGTCCCCGCAGGATGCCGGAGCTGGCGTGGGGGGCGCAGGGGGTGTACGTGTGCCGGGCCAGCGCCCCGGGCGGGCAGGCGGAGGACAGGGCCACCCTCACCGTCCAGGGTAGGAGTGACACCCGTACACCACGGGACGCAGGCACCCCCTCACCTGCACCCCAGGAACACTGGCACCCTGGGAGCCCCCATCTCCCCAAACCCAGGGGTGCCTGTGACCCATCCCCTCATGTCCGTGGGCACCTCGGGACCCCCCATCTCCCTGCACCCATGGGCACCCTGGTACTCCCCATTTCTCCCCACATCTCAGAGGGCACCTCGGTACCCCCTGTCTCTCCCAACACTCGTGGGCACTCCAGTACCCCAAATCTCTCCCCATGCCCACAGGGACCCCAGTACCCCCAGATGCTACCCATGCCAATGGACACGCCAGTATCTCCCATTTCTCCCTATGCCCATGGGAACCCAAACACCCCCAGTCTCTCCAAATGCCTGTGGGCACCCCAGTACCCTCAATCTCTGCCCACACCCATCAGCACCCTGGTGCACCCCATATCTCCACATGCCTGTGAGTACCCCAATACCCCCAGTCTCTCCCCATGCCCATGGGCACCCCAACACCCCCAGTCTCTCTCCATACCTACAGCCACCCCAGTGGTCTCCCCATGCCCATGAGCACCTCATTTCTTCCCACCTCTCACTCCTCTGATTGGCACCCCAGACTGCAATGTCTCCTCCATGCCAGGAGGGCACCCCAAAACCCCCCTGTCCCCCCTAAGCTCTCCCCAGGGCCCTGATCAACATCCGGACGGCGGTGCAGACGGTGCTGGCAGGGACAGCAGTGGAGCTGGAGTGCCTGGGTTTGGGTGAACCCCGTCCCCACGTCACCTGGAGCAAAGTGGGGGGCCGTATCCGCCCCGGGGTGCTGGTCCGTGCCGGCACCCTCACCATCGAACGGGTAGAACGGGCGGACGCCGGGCAGTACCGCTGCACCGCCACCAACGCTGTGGGCACCGTCCAGTCCCATGTCATCCTCCACGTTCAAGGTGAGGGTGGGGACACAGAGCTGGGGACGTACAGGTGGTGGCACTGCAGGGTGGTGACACCTTCGTGTGTCCCCAGCCGCCCCCCAAATCGCCGGGCAGCCAGAGGTGAAGGAGGTCTCAGTGGGTTCAGCAGCTGTTTTGCCATGCTTGGCATCCGGCTTCCCGGTGCCGGAGATCACCTGGAGCAAGGTGAGATGGAGGGATGCAGGGATGGGGGTGCAGGGGATTGGGGGACACCCTATGGGTGCTGATTGCTCTGCTGCAGCTGGAGGGAGAGCTGCCGGCGGGTGCCAGGGTGGAGGGGAACATCCTGACGCTGCCGGCCGTGCACCACGAGGACGCTGGTGTCTACGCCTGTGCTGCCGCCAACCGCCGCGGCCAGGAGACAGCTTACTACATCCTCAAGGTCCGAGGTGAGGACAGACAGATGGACAGATGGACGGGGAGGGTCGTGGGGGGCAATGTACCCCCACCCCTCCTGACCCACCCTTCCCCACAGACCGCCTGGTCCCCTATTTCGGGCAGACACCCCACTCCTTCCTCCCCCTGCCCACCATCAAGGATGCCTACAAGAGGTTCGAGATCCTCATCACCTTCCGACCTGACGCTGCTGACGGTGAGCGCCAACAGGACCCCCGTGTCCCCTCATGTGTCCCCCCCTATGTCCCCTCCGTCATTTCCTCCTCCCTTTGCTCGCCCTCCCTCCCTCCCTCCACCCTCCCCTCTCCCTCCTTTAACTCTCCTTGATTCAACTAAGCTCTCCCCCAACTTGTGGAGGGGTTTCTCCTCCATCCTGGGGGTATTTTGGGGTCCCCATGGATGTACCCCCCCCCTCCCTGCCCGGGGTGGGCACCATCCTGCCTGACCCGCTGCCACTCCACAGGACTTCTCCTTTACAACGGGCAGCGGAAAACCAGCGGCGCCGACTTCATCTCCTTTGGTTTGGTGGGCGGCCGCCCCGAATTTAGGTGAGAGCCATGAGTGGGTGCTAAAGAGGGTGGGGCAGGTGGGTGCCAGCACCTACCCACACCTATTGTACCCCCCAAAAAAATAAGGTTTGACGCTGGTTCGGGCATGGCCACCATCCGGCACCCGACGCCGCTGCGGTTGGGCGAGTACCACACCGTCCGCCTCCTCCGCAACCTCACCCGGGGCTCGCTGGCGCTGGATGGGCACCCCCCCGTTAACGGGACCTCCCAGGTACTTTTTAGGAGAGGGTTGATGTGTATTGGGTGGGGGTCAGGGTGCTGGAAGTGGTGCCCACCCACTTGTGCCTGCAGGGGAAGTTTCAAGGGCTGGATCTGAACGAGGAGCTGTACCTGGGGGGGTACCCCGATTTTGGTGCCGTGACTAAGACAGGACTCAGTCGTGGTTTTATGGGTGAGTGATGCGTTTTGGGGGGGCACCGGTGGGGGGATGAGCATCATGTCACCCCCCCAACATTTCCATCCCTCCACAGGCTGCGTGCGCCAGCTCCGCATCCAAGGGGAGGAGGTGGCCTTTGGGGACATGGACCTGCAGGCGCACGGTGTCACCAGTTGTCCCACGTGCCAGGACCGGCCGTGCCAGGTGAGGATGGGGTGAGGTGTGATGCCCACCCATCCCCACCCATAGCTGACACCCATGTCACCCCCCCCCCCAGAATGGTGGCGTGTGCCAGGACGCCGAGAGTGGCACCTACATCTGCCGCTGTCCCCACGGCTTCACCGGCAGCAACTGCGAGTACTCGCAGGCTTTGCATTGTCACCCAGGTGGGTGCCCGTCCCTTGGGGATGTCACTCTGATGTTCCTCCCTGGATGGGTGCTCATCACTTGTCACCCTACAGAGGCATGCGGGCCTGATGCCACCTGTGTCAACCGGCCGGACGGGCAGGGCTATACCTGCCGCTGCCACCTGGGCAAGGCCGGGGAGCGGTGCACGGAGGGTGAGCGATGGGGACAGCGGGGTCGGGGGACATGGGCATGGGGTGGGGACCATCCCGGGGAGATGGGTGCAGGACTGGGACCATCCTGGGGAGATGGGGACATGGCTGGGGACCACCCTGGGGACATGAGCATGGGGCTGGGGACCACCCTGGGGAGATGGGGACATGGCTGAGACCATCTTGGGGATGTGGGGACATGGCTGGGGACATAGGCATGGGTCTGGGGACCACCATGGGGAGATGGACACAGGGCTGGGACCACCCTGGGGACATGGGGACATGGCTGGGGTCCACCTTGGGGACACAGGCATGGGCTTGGCACCACCCTGGGGAGATGGGCAGGAACTGGGACCACCCTGGGGAGATGGGGACATGGCTGGGGACACCCTGGGGACACAGACGTGGGTCTGGGGACCACCCTGGGGAGATGGGCCCCGTGGGCTGGAGGAGTCGTCCCCCCGGCGCGCGCTGACGCGGGGGTGCCGCAGGCGAGGCGGTGAGCGTGCCGTCCTTCGGCGAGGCGGGCGCCTTCGTCTCCTACCCGCCCCTCACCAACGTCCACCACGAGCTGCGGGTGGAGGCCGAGTTCCTGCCGCTGGCCCCCGACGGGCTCCTGCTCTTCAGCGCCGGCAAAGCCGCCCCCGTCGAGGACTTTGTCGCCTTGGTCATGGCCGGTGGCCACCTCGAGTTCCGCTACGAGCTGGGCTCAGGTGGGCTGGCACGGTGACACTGGGGCAGGGCTGGTGGCACTGGGAACCCCAGGTAGAGGTGGGGTGGCATCGGTGGGGTCTGCTGGCAGTGTAGGGGTCCCTGAGCTGCAGCAGGAGCCACTGGGGTCCCCAAGTGTGACAGAGGTCCCTTGGTGTCATTGGGGTCCCCAGGCATCACCCGAGTCCTTTGGCACTGCTGGGGTCCCCAAGTGTCACCGGGGTCCCCTGGTGTCACCAGGGGTCCCTTGGCATCATGGGAGGTCCCCAGGTGCTGCCAGGGTCCCTGGGCATCAGTGGGGTCCCCCTTGGCATCCCTGGTGTCCCTTAGTGTCACTTGGGTCCCCCTGGCTCATCACTAGGGTCTCTCAGTGATGCTGTCATCTCCAGGCAGTGCTAGGGTCCCTGGGCATCACCAGGGTCCCCAAATGTCACCAGGGTGTCCTGTCATCACTGGTGTCCCCTGGCACTGCCATTGTCCCCAAACATCACTGTCACACCACGCCTGTCCCCTGGCATCACTCTGGTCCCCAGATACTACCAGCGTCTGTGGACATCAGTGGGGTCCCCTGGTGTCACGGGGGTCCTCTGTCACCACTGGGCGTCCCCTTGATGCCACCCTCCCGTCCCCACAGGCCCGGCGGTGCTCCGGAGCTCGGAGCCGGTGACACTCGGCCGCTGGCACCGGGTGACAGCCGAGCGGGTGCACAAGGACGGGACGCTGTGGGTGGATGACACCCCCCCGGTGAAGCGCTCCTCGCCCGGCAAGAGCCAAGGCCTCAACCTCCGCTCGCCCCTTTACCTGGGGGGCACCGAACCCCCCCTGCGCCCCCCAACCAACGCTTCCTTCCGCGGCTGCATCGGAGAGGTGAGACCCCCCAAGCCCCCCATCCCGGGCATGGGGGTCCCCTGCGGAGGCGGAGGGCAGAGGTTGAACCCGGCCCCCCCTTTGGTGCCCCCCAGGTGTCCATCAATGGGAAGAAGGTGGATCTGTCCTACAGCTTCCTGCAGAGCCGCGGCGTGGGGCAGTGCGGGCAGAGCTCGCCCTGCCTGCCGGCTCCCTGCCTGCACGGGGGCCGCTGCCTGCCCCTGCCCGCCGGCCCCCCCGCCTACCGCTGCCTCTGCCCCCCCGGCTTCCGCGGTGAGTCCCGGGGGGGCAGCTCACACGCGTGTGCGGTTTGCACGTGGGCGCTGTGCCTGTCAGCGTGTGTACGCGTGTGCAGGGCATCTGCAGAGACCACGCATGTGCGCAGCGTGCGTGTGTGCGGAGCACGTGTGTGCACTGGGAGTGGAAGCGTGTGCGCTGTGAAACACACGTGCTGCGTGTTGTGTGTGCTGGGCATGCACGTGCTCTGCATGTGGATGTGTGCACGTGTGTGTTGTGCATGTGTGTGCCCTCTGCATGCACCTGTGTGGTGTGCACACATGCTGTACATGTATGTGTGCATGTGTGTTGTGCACGCGTGTGCACTGTGTGTCTGTGCAGTGCACACGTGCTGTGCATGCATCATGTGTGTACACTGTGTATGCATGAACATGTGTGTTGTGCGTGCGCACACCCTCTGCGTGCATCCCTGCAGTGCACACATGTGCCATACATGTATATGTGCACGTATGTGCTGTGCATGCGTGTGCACTGTGCATGTACGTGTGCTACAGATGCATGTGTACGTGTGCATGCATGTGCCCTGCGAGTAGGTGCATCTGCTGCATGTGTCCGCTGTGCACGCCTGTGTGCATCGCGTGTGCACGCATGTGTATCTGCCGTGGGTGCGTGTGGTGTGCTGGGGGGCATCTGCCACCCATGTGGTCGTGCCTCTCGCACACGCGTGTGCTCTGCGCCAGGTGCAGTTTGCACGTGGGTGCTTCCGCTGCCACAGGTGTGTTTGCATGTGTGCACGGGTGTGCTCTGGGGGTGCCGTGGGTGCACACGTGCTCACACGCGTGCGCTCGCCTTGCGCATGCGCGCAAGGACAGGCCCTGGGGGCGGTGGGGGTGTCTGACCACCCTCGCGTCACCCGGTGTCCCCCGCCGTGTCCCCAGGGCCGCGCTGCGAGCAGGAGGAGGACCGCTGCCTGCACCGCAACCCCTGCCTGCACGGCGGCACCTGCAAGGGCAATGCCTGCCTCTGCCCGCAGGGCTACGCCGGCCCCTACTGCCAGCACAGTGAGTGCGGGGACACTTGGGGACACTCTGGGGACACGGCGGGGGGGGTGGGGACACAGGCCACCCTGTCCCTAACCCCGCTTCGCCCACAGGCTTGGCGCTGGCAGAGCTGGAGCAGGACTGGCAGGAAGGCAGCGGGGGAGGAGGTAAGTCCCTGTCCCCATTTCCCCCTTTTTTGCACCCAAAAGCCATGTCGCGGGGGTGGCAGCTGCGTGTGCCCCCCCCTCACCCCCCCACCCCCCCTCTTCCCCCCCGCAGACGCCCCCGGACAGTTCAGCGCTGCTTTCCGTGACGGCGCCTACCTGGCCCTGCCCGGTCACCTCTTTCCCCGTGGGTGAGTGACACAGGGGACGGGGCACCCCCACTCGTGCCGTTTCACCCTGCCCAGGGTGCTGCGCCCCCCCTCAGGGTGCTGCACCCACCCAGCTCGGCCCCTCTTCTTGCAGCCCCCCCGAGGCACCCGAAGCCATCGAGCTGGAGCTGCGGACAGGCAGCGCCGACGGGCTGCTGCTGTGGCACGGGGCGGTGAGCGGGGCGGGGGCACCGCCAGGGAGGGGACCGGGGTGCTGAGCGCCCCTTAGGGTGGGGGTCAGGGTGCCCCCCACGTCGCTCATCACCCCGCTGTGCCCGCAGGAGCCCAGTGAGGGTGGCAAAGCCAAAGATTTCATCGGCCTTGGCTTGAAGGATGGGCACCTGGTGTTCAGGTGAGCGGGGGGAGCTGGTGTCACCCAAGGGTGCCCTGTGCCACCCGAGGGTGCTCCCTGAGCTGAGCCCACGTCACCCCTGCAGCTACCAGCTGGGCAGCGGCGAGGCCACCATCGTTTCCGAAGACCCCATCAACGATGGGGAGTGGCACCGGGTGGTGGTGACGAGGTGGGTGGGGGTCAGGGTGGGGGTCGGGGTGGGGGTCAGGGTGCGGGTGCTGATGGGTGCCATGCAGAGAGGGACGGCGCGGGTGGCTGCAAGTGGACGGGGAGGAGCCAGTGAGTGGAGAGTCACCAGGAGCCAACATCATGGCCAACACCCAGGGCAGCGTCTACGTGGGTACGGTGGCACCCAGGGGACATGGGGGGACACGGGGTGGGACGTGGGCTGGGACATGGGATGGAAACTCAGTGGAACAGGGGCTGGGACAAGGGTGGGACAGATGGTGGGACACAGGAGGGGACATGGGATGGGACACAGGACATGGGACACAGGATGGCCATGGGGTGGGTCATGGGAGGGGTTACATGATGGCACTTGGGATGGGACCCAGGAGGGGACATGGGGTGGGACATGGAATGGACACTAGATGGGGTGGGGACATGGGAAGGGGACACATGGTGGAATGTGGGAGAGGATGTTGGGTGGACATGGGGAGGGCACGGGGTGGGACATGGGTAGGGGACACATGATGGGACAGGGCACAGGATGGCCACGGGATGGGCCATGGGGTGGGCACTGGATGGGACACAGGATGGACATGAGATGGGACAGATGGTGGGACACGGGATGGGACATGTGGGACACGGGACGGGACACGGCATGGACATGAGCTGGGACCACGGAGCAGACGCGGCGTGTGAACACTGATTGGATGTGGGATGGGATGTGGGAAGGAGACCCAGGACAGGCCACCGGGCGAGCCCGGGCGGTTCCCCACCCCCACGTCCCCCGTGTCCCCGCGCAGGCGGTGCCCCGGACCCCCGCAGCCTGACGGCCGGCAAGTTCACCTCCGGCATCACCGGGTGCCTGCGGGGGCTGGCGCTGGCGTCCGCCGGGGCCCCCCGACACCCCATCGACCTGCGGCACGGCGCGGTGGGGGGGTCACCTGCTGCCCCCTGCCCCTCCTAACGCCCCCCCCCAAATGTATTTTGGGGGCAATTTGGTCAATTTTATTCTTTTCCAAAAAAAAAAAAAAGTCAGGAGGAAACGGTGCTTTGCTGCCCCGGGATGACTCCGGGGAGGGGGGGGCCGGGACCCCCAAAAATGTTTACACCCCCCTCCCCACCGTCCCCCCAAAACTGTGCCGGGACGGCCGGGCCGCCTGGGTGCCCCCCCCCAGGGTGGTGGTGGGGTGGGGGCGCGAGGGACAATCGGGGTGCTGGCGGGGCCCCCCCGCGGGGACAGCTATTAAAGGAGAGAGACAACCAGCGCGGCTGCCGTGTCTGGGGGGGCTGCGCCGGGCGGGGGTGTGTGCTGGGGGGGGGCATGGTATGGGGGGGTGCAGGGGGGATTATGGCCTGAGGGGCCAGGGGTAGGGACCGGCTATGGTATCGGGGTGCGGGGGGGTTCTGGCACGGGGGGTACGGTAGGGGGTGCGGGGGTATGGAAGGGCTGCGGTACTGGGCTGCGGTACTGGGCTGCGGTACTGGGGTGCGGTTGCTGGGGTGTGTGCGGGTTCGGGGGTTACGGCAGCACACCGCCCCCAGCCGGGCCCCGCTCCGCTCCCGCCCCGGGCCGTGCGGAGCCGCCCAGGCCCCGCCCCCGGCGCGTCGCGCGTCGCAGCCCGTTGTCGTCAGCGCCTCGCGCCCGTCTGGGCGTCGCACTCGTGACGTCACTGGCCTTGACGGCGGCGGCGGCGGCGGCAGCGGCGGGAGGGGCCGGGTGCGACCGGGCAGGGGCCGTGGGCCGGGGCAGGCCCGGGCCGGAGGAGGCGGCGGCGGTGGCGGCGGCGGCGATGGCGCCGCGGCTGCAGCTGGAGAAGGCGGCGTGGCGCTGGACCGAGACGGTGCCGCCCGAGGCGGTGGCGCAGGAGCACATCGAAGCGGCCTACCGCGTCCGGCTGGAGCCCTGCCAGCGCGGCGCCTGCCGGTACCGCCGGCCCTTCCCTCCCCTTCCCTCCCCCCGGGCCCTCTCTCCTCGCGGGGCGTCCCGCTGCCTCCCTCCCGCCCCATATCTACTCCCTCAGGACTGTAGGGGACTCCTAACCTCTCCTCCACCTCCCTATTTAGGGTCTGGGGGCTCCCCCGCTCCCTTCTCTGGGGTCCTCGCCCCCCGGGGCTGGGGGGACCCCACGTTCCTCCTCCCTCCCGTGAGGTTGGGGAAGCACGCTGCGCTTTATGGGTCCCTCAGGGTCGGTGGGGACCCCTCATATTCGCTTCTTTGGGACCCCCATGCCCCAGGGTTGTGAGGGGCCTCTCTCCCTGCCTGGTTTCCTAGATGTAGGGGACCCCCTTCTCCGTGCCTGTCTCCCCAGATGTCGGGGATCTCCCCGGGGTTGTAGGGGACTCCCCTCTCCCTGTCTGACTCCTCAGATACAGGGGGCCTCCCTGGGGTGGTGTGGGACCCCCCTCTCCCTGCCTGTCTCCCCAGATGTAGGGGACCTCCCTGGGTCCTGTACTCTTACTTGGGATCCCCTTTCCCCTCCCCCCAAGTCCTCCATCTCCTTGTTCACCCATAACCACTGTTTAGGGGGGGACCCATGTCTCACCCTGGTCACTCTGTTTAACATTATGGGGTCCCCCTCGTTGTCCTCATCCCCCATGATTACACCCCTCCAAGGGACAAGAGTGTCCCTTCCGCGGGGGTGACAGTTTGGGGCGGGTGCTGGCTCTACAGGAGGAACTGCCGGGGGAACCCCAACTGCTTGGTGGGCATCGGGGAGCACGTCTGGCTGGGAGAGATAGACGAGAACAGCTTCCACAACATCGATGACCCCAACTACGAGCGCCGTAAGAAGGTATCGCTCCCCTCAGAAGCATCCCCTGCCCTTCCTGGTCCCCAGGGAAAGATGGGGATGAGGCGAGGTGACACCTCGTGTCCCTCCTGTAGCCAGGGAGTTTGGGATGTGGCTGTTTGTACGATGCCGGAGCGGCGTTTTTCCGACAAAACAGCCTTAAAGTGGCCGCCCCAACTGCTGGATTTCTGCTTGCTCCTCCACAGCGACGAGTGACGACTGTTGCTTTCTCTCTTACGCCAGAACGCGTTCGTGGGCTTAACGAACCTCGGCGCCACGTGCTACGTGAACACTTTCTTGCAGATGTGGTTTCTTAACTTGGAGCTCCGGCAAGCTCTCTACTTGTGTCCCAGCACCTGCAGCGAGTACGTGGCCGGAGAGGGCATCCCAAAAGACAAAGGTGGGTGAAAGGTCATCAGCTGCAAATGGCAGTGGTTTTCCTCATTTTCTCCTAAAATTTTTCATGCTGGCATTAGCTTTGGGATAATATTTATTGGGAGAGTTGATGGGTGAAGCTACAGTCGCTCATCCAGTCTCCACACCGTTGTTTTTGAGTCCCTCACCCAGCTTCTGGGTATGAACTAACCTTTATCCAAGTTGTTTCTTAAATCGGGAGTGATCTGATCTGCTTGAAAAATCCGATTTGGGTTTGTTTCTTGTCGGGCTGCTCCCCACACTGGTTCCCACTTTAATGATGGTGGAAGCATGTGGGTTGGGGCTGGTCTGCGCTACTGTGGGGCCACACTCATCCCAGAGGAGGATGAAAATTTAGGTCCCCAGTATGAATGAGGCTCCCAGTTGCCTGCACAGTGGACATTACAGCCTCTGGTGAGGTATGGTATGGTGCTATAGGTGCGCTCTGGGTCAGGGTGGCCCCCTGATTTTTTCTGTTCCAGTTTTTATGGTATTTTTAAATGGCATTTCACCATTTTGGGTAAAAAAGCTGTTGCTACAGGGTAATTGGAGCACAGTGCTTAAACCCTTCACTCCCAGCTTATGCTTGGACTGTGCGATACTTAACGTTGGACTTGGTGACCTTAAGGGTCTCTTCTGACCTAAATGATTCTGTATTTGGCCTGTGCTAAGACTTTGCTGTCATCACTGACATGAACCTCTTCAGAGCTCGTGATAATTTAAAACAGCTTTGAAAAACATACCGTTTCTGATCGTTAAATTTACCCGTACGAAGGAAGAATGAGCAAATTACTTGGAACAATTACCTCTTGCCTGAAATTACTTGCTGTAACCTGTGCAACTTGTTGTTTTTAATAGACTATGAACCTCAGACCATTTGTGAACACCTCCAGTACTTGTTTGCCTTGCTGCAGAACAGCAAGAGGCGATATATCGATCCCTCTGGCTTCGTCAAAGCACTGGGCTTGGACACGGGGCAGCAGCAGGTAGGTTTGAGGCATGCTCCTCAAGTAATTACCTTCTTTAAAGCAGCATGAAACTGCCCTTTTATGTTGTTTTAGCATCTCTGAGCTGGGTTCTGCTGCTTGGTACAAACACAACAGGGAGAGACGGTGGCTGCGGGCCCTTCCTGTCCGTGTGGGAGATCGGGAGGAGCTCAGGGAGCAAAGGGCTGGGGATGGGAGCGGTGTTAGTGCCTGATCGACCCCGGCACTGTGCGGGGTGGGAGCTGAATCTGCCGTGAAGGTCCTTTTGTGGTTGTTTTATAGGCTGCTCCTCCAGGTGGGTGGTTTAGCAGGGGTTGAAAGGCCCTTGCAAGGTGAGAAGACGTTCTGTTGGGTCACCAGGAGCCAGACAAGGTTCAACGTGAACGTGTGGGGCAGAGAAAACATGGTTAGAGATGGGGGAGTGCTGCAGATGGGCTCTGAAGCCAGAGAGGACTTGGGAGAGGGGCACGGCTTGAAAATACACTTTGAGAAGAGGGAGATTATTGGAGGAAGAGCCTGACCACCAGCATGCATTTCCTCGGGAGGATGCAGGAGGGGAAGGAAGCGGTCACTACCGACCAGTGATACTAAAGGACAGCTGGGAGAGGCCAAAGCCTGTTTGTTTTCAGCAGAGCAGAGCAAAGGAGAGCCAGGGTGGGAGAGGAAGGCCCTGAGATGAGTGTGGGGAAGCTCCCAAGCCTTGCAGAAGGGGACAAATCCACAAGGCAGCTTGTCATTTTGGGGGAGGTTTTTATTTTTTTTTCTCGTCTCTAACACAAGCAGGGCCAGCTTGAATTGCGTACTGAGCTTTGAAAAACAAGCGTTAATGGGATAGGAAGCTCTGCAGGAGTGAGGGTTTTTTTATTTCTTCAAGAGCCCTGCGAGGAGCGGGGCAGAAGTCAAACCACCCGGCGCGGCTGGCTGGGAGCCAGGTTAACTCCCGCCGTGGTCTCACGCTGGGGGCCTCGCACTCCTTTTAGGCAAATTCCTCTTTTTCTTTAGTTCTCCTGACTGGTCTTTTTTTCTATTCAGTGCACGCAGGAGCCTCCGTGCAGCCTGTGTGTAGGGCTCCGGGTAATTTGCAGTAAATTAGCGACAAGGTTGTGATTGGGCTTTGTGACGTGGTGTATTGTTAACGGACTTGGCTTTCTCTTCTAGGATGCCCAGGAGTTTTCAAAGCTGTTCATGTCACTGCTGGAAGATACTTTATCCAAACAAAAAAACCCAGATGTTCGAAACATAGTGCAAAAGCAGTTCTGTGGAGAGTATGCCTACGTCACGGTGTAAGTATTTGGTCTTCAGGAAGAACCTTTCTGTAAATATTTACACATTTTAGAAGAATTTAAGGGGGAGGATCCGGAGCAGGCAGGTAAGCTTCTACTGAAACATTTTATAAGAGCTTCTTTAGCTTTTAGGTTTCCTGATTCTGCGCACGTGGTGTTGCAGTTCTCCAGTTGCGTTTAACCCCTTAATGAAAATTTAACAATTAAACCTGCAAGTGAGTTGATGGAACGTAAAGTCCTGTAGCCAAAAAAAAGCATACTCGGGTGTCGTATTTTCATTCCTGTGTTCTCAGAGCTGTGGATTTCACCTCAAAAGTGACATAAAGTGGTGTATGCAAGTTGTAAGCAGGTGCTCCTGTTTTTCGTGGTAAATGCTATTATCCTGTTTACACCTTCTTGCAGAGTTGTTGTGGTGTAGAGGTGTGAACTGCATTAACTGTGACTTTTTTCTCCTGGTTTTATAGCTCAAGGAGCAGTTTACTAGTGGCTGGGGAATTCAGACCCATGAACCAGCGACCTGTCCTCATGTGGTTTTGTCTTTTTTTTTTTTTTTTTTTTTTTTTTTTTAAATTCTAGCTGCAACCAGTGTGGCAGGGAGTCCAAACTCGTGTCTAAATTTTATGAGCTGGAGTTAAACATCCAAGGGCACAAGCAGTTGACAGACTGTATAACGGAATTTCTTAAGGTACGAGCTTGTTGGTTTTTGAGTCCTGCTATTCTTAGCAAGATGTTTTAATTCCTTCCTTCACTTAACAGCCTTGGAGTGAAGCAACTGAGTGGTCTCACTGAGATGCATCCAATAGGAAATGTTTTTTACTCTGGACTGGAGCTTAGCACATATGAGCATGTGCTTTAAAAAGTACTTGAAGGTCCAATGCTTAGTTAAAATACTTTCCCAGCAAAGTTGGGGAAAAAGTCCCTGGGTGCTTTGTCATGGATAGCACCGGGAGAATGGCTGCTTTTTGTGTTTCCTATGTCCGTGCTCATCTGCATAGCAACAGGAGACATTCCCCGCTATATGATGTGCTCTCAAAAATACTAGGGAGGGCTGGGAATAGCTGCAGGAACAGCTGCAAGTGCTCTTAATTCGACTTGAAGATTTGCCTAGATCTCAAGTTAAGATCTGGCATGTTACAGGTTCGGGGTGTGGATTCAACTAAAAATATTTAGGACAGAACTAACCTGAAACGTGACTCTGTACCTGAGCTGTCTGGCTGTTGGGCAGCGGCTCCGCTGATGCGCTCAGCAAACCGGTTGCTCGGCTTGCAGAAGGCCTGCTATGAAAAAAGACTGGTTTGTGGACACGCATTAAAACCCTGAAATGGTGAACTTCAAGTTTGTCTGCTCCTCCTGCAACTGAAACAACCCAGTGACCTTGTTTAGGGCAGTTGGAGTTCTCTGGCCTAATCCTGCCACTGGATCAACTTGGGTGTAGACAGTGGCTCTTACATGGTGATGTTTGTGTGGCTGAGCACAAGTAGTTTCCAGGTTAAAATGTGGCTTTACATTAACTTGGTCCACGTGAGCTCATAAAAGGGTGATTTTCCATAGCCCTCGTTGGTATAAACCAGCTCAGTCAAGCGGGGAGCAAACCTGCTTAAGCAACCTGAGAACTAGGAATAGGGCTTGAGGTGGTCTAAAATTTTTCTTAAAGTGAGATCCACCTGTTATGGCCATGTGATAAAATACATTTATTAGTGTGCATTTTTAACTAGATTATTTTGGAAAGCAGTTGGATAGAGACTTAAATGGTTAAAATAACTTTGGTGCTTTTCAGTCTCCAGCTGTTGAGTAGCTTGTACTGGTTGACTTTGCAGTGGTAACCTCTTCTCAAGACTTTTCTTTCTGTCTCCCCTCCCTGCTCAGGAAGAAAAATTAGAAGGGGACAATCGTTATTTTTGCGAAACTTGTCAGAGTAAGCAGAATGCCACGAGGAAGATCAGGCTACTGAGTCTTCCCTGCACGCTCAACCTGCAGCTGATGCGTTTTGTGTTTGACAGGTAAGCCCCTCACTGCAGTGTGTGCTGGGAAAGCGGGAGTGCCCTGGGTTGTATGGAAGCTCCCTGGGAAGTCGTCTGCTCTGTCTGCATTAATTTAAGAGACTGAGGATTGAGTGCTTGCATGAGCTTCTCTGGGGATGCTGGGTGGGTTTCAAGGAGTTATTTTGAGGGGTGAGCTGTTATTGCTCTCCCCTGAAATGAAGCTTTGCCTCCACACAGACAAACTGGCCATAAGAAAAAGCTGAACACCTACATTGGCTTCTCCGAGTTGCTTGACATGGAGCCTTTTATGGAACAAAAAAGTGAGTTTTGTGCAGTGTGTTTCATTAGTGGTACCCACCTCCCCTCAGCAGACAAGAGATCTGAATACTCTTTTTGTTGGAAAATTATGTCAAGAGTTGTTTGAAGCCTGCATTTCAAATAACTGCAGTCTTTGTCTGCTGCCTTGCAAAAACATTAAGTGCTAGGAAAGAAAAAGACGGGTGCTGTTTCATCCAGAGCGCTGTGTGACTGCTGCTTTCCTTCCAGACGGCGTCTACGTGTATGAACTTAGTGCTGTCCTCATACACCGAGGCGTGAGCGCTTACTCCGGGCACTACATCGCCCACGTGAAGGATCCGCAGACGGGCGAGTGGTACAAGTTTAACGATGAAGACATAGACAAGATGGAGGGGAAGAAACTGCAGTTGGGGATTGAGGAAGATCTAGGTAAAACCTTTAAGTTGTGAGTGCCCTTTTAAAATAACTCTTTTCCCCAAAAAAACATGGAGGCTGAATACATGGAGGTTCTGTTACTCTTAAAACAAAAGTGCTCCTATGCATGCTGTCGCATCTTAGGAGGAATGTGTGAAATGGCAATTCTGTTAATGGCAGCCAGATTTTCTTCATTTCAGCCCCGTGTGAGTGTGTGCACACACCTCGTGATCAGTTTTTCTAGTGTTTTCGCTGCCCGAGTTATCAGCATCTTATCGGGGTGAAACAGGCGATCTGCTGCTTCCTTGGCTGGTGTGTAAAAGGAGGCTTAGGAACAGATAACGAGATTACTTTCAGTTTCCTTAACACGTTATATTTTTATTTCCACTGAGGTGTTTTACTTGGAGGCAGTAAAGAGTCTCCATAAAAAAAAACTTGATGTAAATAATGGCGTGGAAGCCAAAGCTGCCTTTTTTACTTGGTACTTCTTACTGCTCCTTTGCACTCTTCTGTTCTACACCAGCTCGTCTTGTGCTGGTGTCCTGGTGCTGCCCAGATAACCGTGTTCCCTGGGCGAGACAGGGTCTTGACTTCTTGGAGAGCTTGGGCTGGGGCTGGAGCTATGGGTTTCTCAGTCTGCAGTCGAGATATAGGAGTGGTTCAGCATTAAATCAGCATGTTGAGTACTCGGATTTGCAGCCGTTTAGTGTTCCTTAGCACAGGACACTTTGCAGTACCAGGAAATGGGGAAATGCCTTTCTTTAAAGCACCCTTAAATAACAGCTTAATGAATAGACACCCTCAGACTTACTTGCTCTTTTAGTTTGTTGTAAAACCACGTCAGCCTGAGCACACCCTTGAGCAGGCACAGGCCTAGCCTCCCTCTCCCAGTTCCTTCCATGCACTCATCTGTGTGATGCTGCTTTATTTTCAGCTTTTGTGCTAGTAAACACGTTCTTGCACTTCATCACGATGTACATAATCGCTGTCTGCCACTGGAGCAGCTTTGTCATCCTGTTAATGTTTGACTACCACTCGCTTCCAACCAAATTGTGAAGCTGGCTAGACATCTAGTGGTGTAAGACAGAAAAATAAGCCCTGAAAGGAAACCAGAGCTTCTCAGCCTTTCTTTTTAACCTCCTGCGTCACCCAGTGTAGCAAAACAAGATGTAAATAAACTGCTGTGGCCTCGATCTTGTAAAGGTTTATGCTTAACCACCAGTAAGTGTTCTTGCTGTAATACAAGACTGCTTGAAGAATATAAGTAAAGTGTGTTTAGAAGCCTCTGCAGGCTGGGAGGCTTAATATATTTATCAATATATATTTACCTACTCCGAGCAAAACTGAGGCTCTTCTCTGTTACAAATGCATGCAACAACAGAAGATTGCTAACATAAAGCCAGAGGTCTGCTGTGGGGAGAGTCCTGCAGCTTGGCCACACAGATGGGAACAATTTAGAAAATATTTGGAGAAAATGCAAATAAAGAACGTTTAGGAAGTCCCCTAGATGGTGTGGTGGGAGAGGCATGTGAATTTTCCAGGATTTGGGAAAGACAGACACTTTTCTTAATATTTCAGTGTTCCATTTAGAGTTAGACCTATGGAGGTATTTTCCTTTTTTTTTTTTTAAATTAAAAAAATGGTTGATTTTTGAAGCTGCAGCTGTAGATAAGTGGTATTTCCTTGCCTGGCAGCATGTCTGGAAACAGCAACTCTTACAACACAAGTTTATATCGCACCACCAGCTGCTCTGAAATGACCATTTCTGTGGCTGTTTGCTCCATAAAAGCTTTGTTGTCCCAACAGAAGGGCACGTGTTTTTTCACATACTTGTAAATAGGATTTTTCTTCCCTAAGGATTTGACTGTTCTTTGGTGTCAGGATACCAGGACGAGAGGCAGAGGGGAGAAAGGATGTTTTTGTAAGAGCTGCTTTTGGCTTGGTGAGGTTTAATTGGGGAGAGAAGAAAGGCTCTTGTAGAAGGGTGGTTCAGAGCAGGCACCTAATTTTGGTCCCTTTGAATTACCCTGCCTCCAGACGTGCTGGAGGGATTTGGGTCTTGCTTTGGGATACAATTTTGGCTCATGCCAAGCCCAATGCTTGGCAAAAAGAGGCCTGGCAGAGTGCAGCGGGGAGAGGGAAGCCGGCTAGGTGGCAAACTCGTCCTGTTAATGGAGAATCACTAAGCGAGCTTGTGTGTTTATTATGTTTTGCCTTCTGTACCGCAGCGGAACCTTCTAAATCCCAGACTCGTAAACCTAAGTGCGGGAAAGGAACTCACTGCTCACGCAATGCTTACATGCTGGTGTACAGGCTGCAAACCCGGGAGAAATCTCTGACAATCGAAGTACCAGGTAAGTGAGCTTTGACTCTCTAGGCCTCTCCGTCTCGTCTGATGATGCTCCAGGTGGGCCAGCAGTCGGGGTTTTGCTCGAAGGCCCTTTTGTGACCACTGTCCACGAGCCCCCAAAGGTGCCGTATAGCAACTCAGTGTCATGACCAGTGAAACCCCTGGGCTTTCTTAGCACTTCAGTAATATTAACCTGCTGATCCCACCCCGTGCCTGCTCACACCTCACTGTCATAACCAGATGGGAAGGGGTTAGGAGGAGATCAGCCCACGTGCAGTGGCAGGAGTGATGGGATTTGTAGCCGGGATCCCGCAGGAACTGCTCAGGTTCCTGAAGGCGAAGGAGAGCAGCGTGGTTAAATGTCATCAGCAGCACATGTACTGTGCTGGAGGTGAATAATCCTGACAGGTGTCAGGTTTCTTCTGCGAGCGCTTAATCTTTGCCATATTGATAATAAATGGCATGAAAATAAGAGGATGCAAGCCCTTAACAGGAGTTTTGTACGAGCGCCTTCGTGTCTTGCTTTAGAATGACTGGGGGTGGCAGAAATCCCTGTAGGTTTGGCCTGTGGATTTAATGATGCTTCACGTTTGCATGCTACTTGATTAGAGAGATTAATTAGGTCCCTGGTGCTGATGGGGATGGCGGTGTGTTCCACCTTCTTCCCTCCTGTAAAGCGGGGACAGCAGAGGTGACATGTCCCCTTTGGACCTCTGCTGTTTGTTTTGGTTATCTGGATGGGGAGGGGGTAAACTGTACAGCTTTTTCCCTGCTAATAACAGCACCAAAACTTTTGCTTATACCCCCCCCCTCCAACAAAACCCACCCTCTGAGCCGCACAGCGTTGGGAATTCGTGCTAATTTCTGCCTCTGTACTGCATTTTCAGTCTGTTTCCTGAGCTCTCTTGCGTTCACTTTCCTCCTACCACTGCCCGAAACAATAACTCGGCAAAAGCCTCTCCACCCAGCTCCAAATTCCTGCGCAGCCCCGTGGTTGCCTTTGTTTCATGTGGAAGCCTGCCAGGGAACAGGGAGCGAAGGGCAGCAGTCGAGCAGTGTGGTTGCGGGGAGGTTTCATGCAACTGTAAATTTGAGGCATTTTGCTTTGATGCTGTTAAAAGCGGCTTTTCCGGGACAGTGGAGAGACGTAACTTGGCTCTGACCTCAAGAGAGTCAAGCTGGTTGTTTTTTAATACTGTATATTCTTCCAGGGTGGGTATTGTGCGCTCTGGCTGCACAAGTGTTAACTTTTCTGGAAATATTTTAGCTCTTCAAAATACTGCTAAATAGCAAAACGCTTCAGATAAGCAGTGTTTTCCCCCTCCCATACACCAGCCCTGCGAGGGAAGTGTTTTATCTTCTATTTTCCCCTGCTGAGCTTTGGTTTGTTTGGGTTTTTTCCATCGCCGACAGCAAAAATTCCCATTTCCCTCACTGTTCTGTCGACACCAGGATCTGCCCTGGCTTATCTCTTGTCTCCTGAGGGCTTTTTGTCCTTGGGTTTGCAATGTGCTCAACCCCTCTCGCTGAGATCACGTGTACCCGTGGGGCTGCGCGTCGGGACAGGCTTCAGGTGTATCCGTAGGGTGAAAAGCTCTCGCTTCTCCCCTGGGAACGACGGGTCCTTAGCAGCACAGAGGAGCTGCTCTCGGTGGGAGGCAGAGGAACAGCTGGAGCAAGAGGAATAGCAGGGAGGGACTGAAGCAGGCAGCAAGGTGTTCTGCCGCGCTCCTGCTCTGCAGCCTCTCACCAAACCCCGTCGCACTTTGCGCGACCGCCAGCGCTCAGCGTAGGCTTGTTAGCAAGCACAGGATTTCTCTTAACACCAGCAGCCAACCTTGAGTAAATTATTTTCTTTGGCGCTGTTGTGTTGTGCAGGACAGTTGCATTTAATCATCTACAACCACAAATCTTGGAGAGAGCGACGTCCATGCACTTGGCTTTCAGAAAGACCTATGTCGGTAGCTGCGTGAGGGAATTTTTAGGCTTGGTTGTTATCCCCAGATAACCAATCGCAGGGATAATTAACATAATTGGCATTTTTCCTCGAAATGACCGCTTTTTCTTCTTTCCCAACAGCTTTTCTGCAGGAGCTGGTAGAGCGTGATAACTGCAAGTTTGAGGAGTGGTGCAACGAAATGGCCGAGATGCGCAAACAGAGCGTGGCCCGAGGCAAAATCAAACACGAAGAGGTGAAGGAGCTCTACAAAAGGTTACCCGCTGAAGCTGGTCTGTAAGATATTGTGGTAGTATTTTGTAGTAGACTGTTGTTAAGATTAGTAATGTTTTGTTACTAACCCACAACTCACTTGTGTGGCCTAAACACTTTGCTGGAAGGCATCAGCTGTAGCCCTCTCAAAGAGGAAAGTGATCGCTCTCTATTGTTGTCTGTATGCTTGGGATCTGCTTTCTTGCTCTTGTTTTTCTGCCTTAACCTATTTTTCTCCTTTTTTGCTCGTTCTGATGCCTTCTGGCGTCACTAATTCCCTCTTGCTCCTTCCCCATCAGTCAGTCTCCCGTGTGCTTCCATGCATTGTGACTGTTTTCTTCTGCCTGGTGAGCAGCTCGTCTCGTTAGCGGTTAGTAGCATCGAGGCAGAATAACTGGTCGGTCTCAGATTGCCAAGTTTGGGGAGCTGTTGATCCAAATTAATCAGCAGGTAACAGTACAAGAATGCCTGACCTCCAGCAGAAAATGACTTGATTCATCCCCACCAGTCCTTCAGAGCTCCATGTCTAAGCTTCGTAGTCTGTCCAGTGAGTGACTGAGGTTAATCCTTTCCTACTGTTCCTTGTGTTTTGTCACCTTAGCATGTCTGAGCACAAGGATTTTCATTCCTCCCCCTTGTTTTTCTCTCCTGTCTCCCTCAAAACAAGCGTAGGGGCTCTTGCTCTGCTCATCCAGCAAGGGGAATTCCTCTCCACTGTGTGCAGGTCGTAAGGAAATTTGTAATTAAAGCCTTTAAAATGTATTTAATTGTGTAGCCTGTCAGGCAGTTTGATGTTTAGCTTTTAGTATTCGTTGCTCGATGCTCAGAACCAGCAGTGAGATCCAAGCAGCTGAAGAGCAGACTCCTTGGCTCCTCTAAATGTCTGCCTCTTCAATTTATGAACCCTGGTTTGCAGACAATGGGCGCTTAACTCATGAATAGGAAGGTGTCACAGCTCATCTTGCTGAGTCCCCACAAATCTGAGGGGTGTTAAAATGTCACCGTTAAATCAAAGCTGTAGTGGAGGTATGAATCTGCCCTGAGTCACCATTAAAAAGGAGCAGCAAGCACAACCCTGGTGTGTTTTCACTCCCCCTTAGCAGAAACACAATAGTTTGCTCTCGGCATTTCTAATGCGACAGTAGAATAAATCTCAAAAAGATGTTTTTTACAGGTACAGGTAAAGCTCCTCTGCCCCAATTTGAAGACCTGAAGCTATGCCCTGAGGGCACCCACGACTCATCAGCTTGCCAGCGCAGTTGAAGGCAGCGTTATCCCAGAGCTGCTCTGGGTCCCATCCCACAGGAGCTAGGGACTCTCTCTGCAGCTGTGCAGACACATTTTCTGCCAGCTTCGTGTAGCCTGCCCCAGAAAAACGTACTTTCTGGGGGAGGCAGCTTTCATCCCAAACTAGCAAACCATTTCTGACAGTGTTGCAATTCTCTGGAGGTCATGGCTGTATATCTCTGATGGCGTTGCATAAGATGAAAATACTGCTGATTTGTGCTGCAGAAGGGAAGTGGGTTTGAAGCCCAGCTTCACAAAGATCCAGTGCAAGCTGGAAGACAGAATATTTTCCTGTAGCTTCTCTGTTCCTTCATGTGAAACATTAAGAATTTGTGTTAATTTGATAAATGTAACTAACAGCTGCATTTCACCTCGGTTTCAGAGCTGCTCTCCTCACATCAGCACAAAAAGTTTAATTGCCTCCTAAATTCCCACTCATCTCACGGAAGTCTCAGTATCAAGATATGAAACACCCAAAGCTGCTTCACTCCTCATACAGACACTGACCTGCTCCTGAACCTTGGCTTTGTGCGAGGTGTTTCTCCTTTAGCAAACAAGGGTGGGCTTGGTGCTCTGTTTCAGAAGAAATTCGTGCTCATACTAAAAAAAAATTGAGCAAGTGTCTGTTTGCACTGTAAAGCTTAAAAAGTGCCAGTGTTTTTCACCCAGAGTAACAGTGAGTCAGAGTAACACTGAAATTTTTGGCACTGAAGGGACGAGGTGAACACTGACCTTGTCTCTTTGCTGTTGTTGCCTTTTATTTTTCAATTTACTCCAGTGAGCTCGTTCTGTTGTAGAAAGAGCATTTAATGTATGATCATAATTTAAATATTATTATCTGTCCCTCGATGGACAACTGGAAAACCTTCTCCTTTCCTTAACTACTCTTCAGTAAGCCCCTAAAGGTTTAGCAGTCAGAAAGCAAGTGCTTTCAAGGTTTAGCAGTCTGAAAGCACTTGCTTTCCTACTTGGAGTGCTCTGCTGTTTCATATCGATTACTTGAATTAGAAATGACTGCTTGTTCTTACAGATCTTAATTTCACATAGCTCCTGTCTTCTAAATCTGTGATCCAGAGATGAGAATTGGGTGAGGGAAGCTGGATCAGATGTTTGAAAACTTGTACTGCAGAGATTTGATCAACAGTGGTAGCCTGTTAATTTTTAAATGTACCATTGAATATCAGACTAATTATAAAATACCATCTGCTGCATTGTGTATTAGCTGACACGTACGGGCTTGTTTCTCTTTGTGGTTTTTTCCCCTCCCAGGTTCCCCGTACGACTTCATCTCTCTCGAATGGCTGCAGAAATGGCTGGATGAGTCCACTCCTCCAAAACCCATAGATAACACAGCCTGCCTGTGCTCACATGGCAAACTCCATCCCGATAAAATATCCATTATGAAAAGGATATCGGAGTACGTGGCTGACTTCTTCTACAGGAGATACGGAGGAGGGCCCCGGCTGAACGGTGAGGTGTCAGGCTAGAAAATGCCCTCTCTGAGTCATGTTCTCATGTGCTAAACATGTTTTGGAGCTGTGTTCTGGTCCCAGACCCATTTTGAGCTGTCCTTTATCATCATAACTTTGTTTCTATGCATGGCTTTTGTGCTGCACTGTTATTTCTGGATGATTTTTTTTTTTTAATATCACCTAATTACGTTAGCATTCAAACAAATACAGTTAGTCTGATTGCAGAGTCTGTTTCATAGAGTTCTGCTCTGTCTAGGGAGAGCTGTGCTTCGTGGAGGAATTTCTGAGAAAGCAGTGGAGCGCTTAGGTTAGGAAACAGAATACTTGGAAGGTTTTATGAAGTTGATTCTATAAAATAAAACTTGCACATGCAACCCCCCCCAGACTCTTGAAAATGATTTTCCATGCCTGCAGCACCTACAGATCCTGCGTGGGCAGCGTTTCATGGAGCGTGCGGATCTGTGCTGCCTCTTGCCAGCAGCCTGCGCTCCAGAGCAGCACGGATGTGTGCGGGCCAAGAGAATAATTTTACTTACTGTCTTTCACCTTTTAGCCTGTCCCGAGCTGCTTCATCCGAGGGAAGCGTGTACCTGCTAGCCTGTGTGCTTGTGTTGCAGGCGTCTGTTGTGCATTTTGATTTTTGGGGTCAGCCCAGCCCCTACGGTCTTTGGGCTTCCCTTAATCGAGCCCCAGGCTTAGTTTCTTTTATAAAGGAGCTCAATAACTCCCACTGAGACCAAATTAGCTCAGCTCCTGCTAGGAGCTTATAGGGAAGAAGCACAACCAGCAGAAGCTGCTGTGACGCAGGCAGCCTTTGTAAAAAAAAAAAAAAAAAAAAATTCCAACAAAAAAAAAAAACACCAAAAAACAAAAACCAAAACAGGTCAACATTTATTAGGCAACTGGAAGATTGCCTGCAGGTTTTTTTTTCATTGAATACGGCTGGGAGGGATGGATGGACACCCTTGTCCTCTGATTTGCTTCCCTGGATGTGACCCTCTTGCTCCCAGATGAAAATATATGCCCAGCTGTAGGATTTCCACTCCCTGTTGGTCCAGTGTAGCTTTGCAGGAGGTGGTTTTGGATTCATTTTCTGGGTTTAACTGGCAAAGTGCCATGATACAGGTTTTTTCCTTGCATGTTCCTTAACTGTCCTACCTTTTGACTCTAAGTGGCTGTGTGTTGGCGTGACCTGCCTGGCAGCTGTAATTGCAAACTTGATACCAGCCGCGGAGAGCTGTGAAACTAGAACAGCTCGCACCTCATCTGAAGCATTTTACACTTATTAAGCTTTAAATGTGGCCTGATCTGCCAGTAACCCCAGGAATCTCCTCATTTACATGTGAAATCTCCGGTCTTGAGTCCAGGGTAGTTGGTACATACCTGTCTGAGCACTTTCAAACCAGCCAGAAGCTCAGCCATGTGTGCAGGAAACTGTAATAAATTGTGTTTCTTTTTCCCCCCGCCCCAGTCAAAGCACTTTGCAAGGACTGCGTGGTAGAAAGGTGTCGAATCCTGCGACTGAAAAACCAGTTAAACGAAGACTACAAAACAGTTACGAACTTACTGAAGATAACAGTCAAGGGGTATGTAAGTCCTGACACTTCCAAACCTTGTCAGAGATATTTTTTTTTTGTCAGAAGGGCTTAAATTGATTTTTCCTAAAGATGTTACTGTTTGGGCTCCAAAGGAGTTGTGATTCACGTTGCCAACGCTGTTCTCTCTCTGCAGGAACGACGGATTTTGGGTTGGAAAGGCGTCCTTGCGGAGCTGGCGTCAGTTGGCTCTGGAGCAATTAAACGAGCAAGATGAAGACACAGAGCACAGTAATGGCAAAATGAATGGAAATGCACAAAGCAAAGGTAGTTCTGCTGCCGTTGAGACCCACCAGCTCTGATGATACCTCCTAACAAAAGACACGTCAGGTGTTCTTGTGGCTGTTTTGCTTCCCTGTATGGGTAGGGAGGAAAGGATAACAAATCAAAAGCTGCTTAAATGAAGGAGCTTTTTGTTTGATAAACTTCAAAACTGCTGGGTGATCTTTGCACCCAGAGAGGAAGATGAGGTAATAAGTAGTTTTACAAAGCTGTGTAAAATTACCCCCCCAGACACGTGATTTTTTCCTCTGCTTTTATCTGAATGAAGAGCACAGGGGAGGAAGAAACATGAAAACTATCTTGGGGAAGGGGTGAAGATGTTTATTGCGAAGGTCTATGGATGAAACGGTGCAGCTGGTAAAGCAGCACTGGCAAAATACAGCCTAGGGGAAAAAAAAAGTCATGAGTTGAACTCTTTTCTATGGCCATATCATGAGCCTGTGAGATATTTTAATTTGCTTTTTGCTGTTTAAACCTTTGGAAACTGGGTATTTTGTTGAGCTTTTTGTTTTGGAAGTGAGGGCAAGAAGCTTGTTTGAATGAAAGTGGAGATGATGGGCTAATGGCGTTGATCTTGGGCTTGAAAGCTCTAAGAATGCCACAGCCCTCCTGATAATATCTGTAAGCTGGTGCTGCTGGTGGAGCATTCATTGAGAAAAGGGTCTTTCTCTGCTGAGTTACCACACCGCCTTCTTCCTTCCTGGTGACCTCGGTTTCACAACAGGTTGCAATTCCCAGTAGTACATCTGAATGGCTCACAAGCCAACTCCCTCGTTAGACGACTTACCGACACGTTACTATGTTTATGATACTCCAAATCCAGCGCTTCTGTCTGTGGAGCTACAGTTCTTAATTATAACTTAGACATTAATGTGGGGCTGGTCAAACCCCTGGCAGGCTCCCCCTTAGTTTGTCAGACAGCATCTGGTTTAGATCAGTATCCTCAAGGCAAAGAGCGGACTAATATTTTGCCAGGAAGGTTTCTGCTCCCTGCACTTTTACCTAGGCTTGTGTTTAGGTTAAACTTGAGATCTTTGGGAGCAGTGAACCCCTGTGGTGTTTGAGCCATAACAAATGCGTCCTTTGTAATCTCACAAAGGACGGGCTTGTGCTCCATGCACTTCAAAGCACTCCTACGTGGCCTGTAGGCTGTAATCCCGCCTGCCCAGAGGCCAAGACATTTGAGAATAACAAATTTCCTCCCCAAAGTCTCCCTTGGGTTAAGGGTTTTGCTACAATTTGAAAGGCAACCATGCTTCTTTCCCCCCAAGATTTTTCCTTTCCTTGGGAGAGGAACTCTGTGCAATCTTCTTGTATTTTTCTTTATTATTGAATTAGATGAATCGAATGAAGAGAAGAAAGAGGAGGAAGAGGAGTTAAATTTTAACGAGGACATCGTTTGCCCACATGGTAAGTCTCTGTGGGGGATGGAGCTGAATATATCTGTTGTTGCCCACTGCTCAAGACATTAACCTTGTAGCCTTTGCTCTATCTAAGGCCGTCATGAATAGTTACTGAGGAAACGTGCTTAATTCTCATCTGCCTGGTGTTTCTCAACACTCAGACTTTGAGCTTTACTTGTGAGGGCTGTTCTGTTGCAGTCCGAGTTCTGTAAGGCAGCAGACGGGCTGTAAATGTGGAGATGCTTGGAGATGCTTGGATGGGGCAGGAGGTGCTGGGCTGTGGAACCGAGCGTCTCTTCCTCGCGCTAATGAAGCGGCGTGGTGGAGCGAGGGCAGCACCAAGGATCTGCAGCCCCTTGGCAGCTCTGGAAGTATCAGGAGAAAATAATGGTGTAAATCAGTCAAGGTGGGAGCTGAGAGTATCCATTTATTCTCTCAGTTTACATAAAAACAGGAGCACTTACCTAACAACTGTGGAAACACGGGCTTATCTGCAAGTGGCTGGGACCACTAAGGATATCGATTTACCAACCTGCTGTGCTTTGGTGTCCATTTACATAAGATTTTGACCCGATGTTAGTTGTTTTGCTAAGTGACGGTTCGTTAGCTACATCCTTGTCTGCCCTGTTGTTGAAATTTCACTTTTTTTAGTGTGTGTGTCGCTCCCAGACATAACTGTTCTAGTAAACTCCTGTTTGTACGCATCAATTTCCCTGCCAGGGATGCTCGATCTTGTTCCTAGTAAGAAAGAATCATGCCATAAATTAACAACACACCTCCTGTCGTCAAGGCTAATCAAGGACGTAGAGTAACGGCTTGATAAAGCCTCGTTTTAAAGCAGGGTGTTTAAGCACTTTGTCACAGCATTAGCTGTTTTTCGGAGCCTTTAACGCTGTATTTCCCATTGCTGCGAGGCTGCTGCTGTTAAATAGGAGCAAGCAACGTGGTGATGAAAGATTTAATGTAGCCAGACACGATAAAAATAGGCCTTTGAAAATATTATGCGGGTAAATTGCTAGTTGATCTGTGACTTTGGGTCATATCAGAATAAATATTAAATATGGGAGCTACTGGCAGGTCGGATTTCATCATCTTGAGCTAACTCATGGATTACTTATGGAAAACAACATTTCTACCTTTAAAATTTCCCTCTGGAGTATGTCAGCACATCTGTAGTCTCGGTCCTACAGCCTTGATTTTGCTGTGGAGGAAGTTCCTGCCTTCATGGTAGGCTCTGGAAAAGCCAGTGCTTTATCTCTGAGGTCTGGCTGGCCTCCAGAAATGCCATCCGGGCGTTCCCTTAAGAAGTCCCTTTGCATCTTTGCTTCAATTTCTTGCTCTCCACTAGCTGCCTGACCCCAGCAAATATTTTTTTCCAGATACTAAGTTAAGAATTCTTTGATGTCTGTGCCCAAAACATGTCCCTGGATGGTGGGAGGGGGAAGCAGGGTCAGCAGCAGTTAGGCTCATCATCTTCCAGATGGCAAAGCACTTGTTCCCCACACACCCAGATCTGATTTTTTCCACCTCTTTCACGCAACAGTGTAGTAATCTATGTTCATTAATCATGCGGTGTCAAGGCACTTATTTGTACAAGCTCTTATTTTTTTCCTCATCCTTGCTGGCTCTGGTCCTGCCTCCTCATATGGTAAAGCTGGGCCACTTGGTCATGTTTGATGAAGAACAAGTGGCCAAGTGCCGCATCGAAGCAGTCCAGCCCGACCTTTGTTTATTAGAGGAAAAGCAGGAGGGGAGCATTGCTATTTTTTCCCTCCGGGGCTGGCAGAAATCCAGGCTTGGCTGGAGCGAGGAAAGCTGTCGAGTCCGTGGGCCTGAGGAGCGGCTTGTAATGTTAAAGAGCTACCAGAGGGGGGGGAGGAAGGAGCCTTTTCTCCCATCTCCTTTCTGTAGCTCCTCAGGCTGTAGAGAAGCAGATAATAAGGTATCACCCCCTTTGGTGGACACTGCTCAGCACCATGACTTCGCAGTTGCTGTTTTGCTTCCCTCTGGCTGGTGAAGTCCCCACCGAGGCCTGAACATTCCCGTGCCACGTCCAAATCCAGTTTGCACCTCGGTTGTTGCAACAACTGTTCCTCTTATCCCTCGCCGTGGCGGCAGTGTGTAGTGCCACCAGGCCTTGACTTCCCAGCTGCTGTCTCGCAGTGAGATGTGCTGGTGTTTTTCCCCTTGGCCATTATCACCCCTGCCAGCGGGTGGCTGGTCAGATCCCCGAGCCCTTGTCTTCCCCCCTTTTCCCAGGCTCCCAAGGAGCTCGTGTCGCCATGTGGGGTCCAAATGCATAAGCATAACCTCTCCGCTGTGGCTGCTGCTAAAACAACAAATGCCTTGCAACTAAACCCTTCTTCGGGGTTTTTTGGGGTTTTTTTTTGAGCTGCTTGAGCATCAGGATAAATAATACAGCAGGCAAGATGTCTGTGGGACAGCTGGTAAATCTTGCTTCAGATGTTCACACCTCAGTCATTCCCTGGAGCAGATCTAGAGCACAGAATCTGTCCTTCCCATATTTTTGAGGTGCTTAGAGACGGCACGCAAAGCCATCTGAGGTTATCCAGCCCTAACTTTGTTTTTCAAGGGTGTGGAAAGCACTCGACTCCTGTTTCATTGGACTTGGAATTAGTCATTGGTAAATGGAGTCACCATAAAAATGTAGCTATGGATAACTAAGATCAGAAAACAGCAGCCCTGTGCCCTCTTCAGCTCGTCCTTGCTTTTCTGAGCATCTCTTGGTCACCACTTGTATTTGATCAGCTGCTTGGGTTCATGAGCTTGGAAATCGAAAGGACATTTATAGGAATTAAAGTAATTGGTGGTTTGTTTTTTTTTTCCTGTCTAAACAGGGAAATGATAAAGAAGTTGAAGGTTACTTTGTGTATTAGTTGCGCTCTTTTTTGCTGACATGGTGCTGGCTGATAAGTGCATGGATACCTTCCCCCCTGTTTATACTCCGTAATCTCTTCAATCTAGTTAGGGCTGCAAAACCTCACTGAAGGCATCAAGAGCAAAGCCCTTCCCTTGGCTCTCTCTCTGCAGGTGACCTGTGCATCTCCGAAAACGAACGGAGGGTGGTTTCAAAGGAAGCCTGGGAGAAACTCAAGCAATATTTTCCAAAGGCCCCTGAATTCCCAAATAACAAAGAGTGCTGTTCCCAGTGCAAGGTATTTGAATGCCAAATGACGTTACCCTTTTGTTGACTGTAAATACGTGGTCATGTTTCTGGTTTTCTTTTTAAGGTGACCCAGTGTAGCAGGGGGAGGTAATGTCACCTTCTAATAGCAGCTAGGAACTGAAGCTGTGGTGTAATTAACTGTTTCATGCAGATTTTGGAGCGCGAAGGGGAGGAAAACGAAGCTCTGCATAAGATGATGGCCAGCGAGCAGAAAACTTCTCTCCAGAACCTGTTTCATGATAAATGCAGACCTTGCCTGGGCAGCTGGCCTCAGGTATGGGAAGAAGGGCAACCGGGACAAGGTAGCAGGTCTTGAGGGAGGTTTTTATTAGGTTTTATCCCTCTCCCTAAGAAATTTTATTTCTCCTGCAAGAGAGGCGACCCAATAATCATTCCCTCGGTCCAGGCGAGACGGTGCCTGCGCCGGGAAGCCTGTGCCAGCGGCACTTACACGTGTGTTGTGCCGAGGTGTGATTTCCCCCGATTAGCTGTGCTGGCACAAAGCCCTGCTAAAGATACACGAGAGTGGCTCGTGTGCCAACATAGCTGTCGCTGGCCCACTGTCAGCTTGATAAGCAGCAACAATATTGCTGCTGTGGTTACATCTGCCCCTAGAAGGACCGAAGAAGGGCTTTCCACCGCCCTCCGTTTGCCTTCACGGCAGGACAAAATTTTGCTGCTAGTAGGACAAAATTCACCTGTGCTCCAGCATCCTACATCCCGAGAGCTTCAGGGGGAGCTTCCCTACATGCTGAAGCCCTGCAAATAGGAGCGATGATCATGCAAGACCTCTTGTACCAGCTTCTCCCCGGTACGAGCATGCAGCTCTCCAAGACTTTTTCTGGGGCTTGAAGGCGGCTCAAAAGAAATGGCACAAGCTGTTGGCTCCACGCCTTGGCTCCTGGACGTCTCGCAGCGCTGATTAATGATTGACTCTTCGATCCTGCCAAGCTGCTTTGGCAGGTGTCTGCCTCGGTTGCTGCTACGTGTGAGGGCAGCTTGCCACTCTCGGGTGCCTTCTCCAGCCGTGGATAAATATTGAGGTCACCGCGGATCCCTTTCTCGGAACCGGGGAGTCCCAAAAGGGTTTAAATGGGAAACGCTCTGTGCTGAGCTGGAGAGCTGCCAGGTATTGCCAGCTACCAGCAGTATTTAAGGGCAGTATCCCGTTGGGTCTGCTTTTGTAGCTGGAGTAGGTGATAGAAAGCTGGAGCTCATCACTGAGTCAGCTTGTAATGGAGGGTCTTTCCAGGGAATGTCCTCCACCCTTTGAATTTCCTAACAGAGCATGATAAAAAAAGAGCTGAAGACCTCTCCCTCAAGCTTTGTGAGTTTTCCTGATCCAAGACAGTTGAAGTTCTGGGGAAAAAAATAAGCGCCGCAGTTTAATCTGGAGGAGATGAAAGGAGATTTAAAAAGCAATATATATATATATATATATATATAAATTCCTCAGGTATTCTGAATTTTCTTGCGTAAAGGTGGAGCAAGCCCTTAAATCTGTGTTCAGGACGGTGATGAGGATAAGTGAGCACGGAAGTTATTTTGTCACCCAGCCCTTAGTATCTCAGTGATTTCTTGTCCAGGAGCAGACTGTCTCATGGTAAATCACTCAGGACAGGAAAACGGTGGTTTGTCCTAAAACCGCTGCCTTGTGAGGGTGCGTGGCCATGGTTTTGAATCCGTGCTGCTGCCAAAAGGAGAAACTTCTGGATTTTCATGGGTGAAGCAAATAAGGCAGGTTGGGGTGGTCTCACCCCACACCCACTGGGGTGCAGAGACAAATCTGCTTTAGACCCCAGGTACTCAGTGAGAGAAAACACAGTGCTGGGGAGTCCGTAGGTGCTCCAGGGGCATTGAGCGTTTCCTGCTGTGAATTACAGATAATTGGATCTAAAGCTAAACTAACTTCGTAATAAACACGAGATTAGTAATGTAAGTGCTTAGTACTTGATCCCGAATTATTTTACTTGGCTTTCCCAGCGCGCTTGGATGGAGTTGTCATGGCAAAAACACTGAGGTCTCAAAAGAGAATGAGCACTGCAGAAAAACTGAACAGTCATTGCTTCTCTATTGTTGGATTAATTAAAAAAGATCCTTTTTTTTTTTTTTCCCTTCTCTTTTTCACCTCCAGGAGACAGATGAGCTGTATATTGTTTCGCAGTTCTTTGTAGAAGAATGGAGGAAATTTGTCAGGTAACTTGGCTTGAGGTTTTTGGTGCTTTTTATTCCTTCTTTTGGGGGTTGTAGATAATGATTTTGCTTTTGAATCCCGGCGTGGTGTGTAGTTACCTGCTGTTTGCCTTTGTGGAAACAAGGAAGCTGATTTTTACAGGGCTCGTATCAGTTGTAATACATTGTAAGAAACTGAATTTCCTTGTTTACCATGTCTTAACCAGATGGTTGGATTAGATAGTAACCTGATTAGTTTTTTCATCTGTCTGGAGCTGTATCCTAGGCAAAGGTCACTGCTCAGTCCTGTTTCTACGGGCTGCTGGTGGTAGGAGATGGAAATCTTTGCTAGATAGGAGAGTAATTTTGCAGCGTGCAGGAACGCAGATCTGATTTCCTCATCGGCAGTAGTTTTTAATATTCCCTGTTGGAATGTCTCCTGTACACATTCACCTGTGATTTCTCCTTGGCTGCCTGCAAGAGTTGTGGGTTTTGTGAAATAACCTGACCAAGCTTTGCAGACCTCTTTCCTTTGCCCGCGCAGGAGGCCGACGCGATGCAGCCCCGTGTCCTCGGTAGGAAACAGCGCTCTTCTCTGCCCCCACGGGGGCCTCATGTTCACCTACGCTTCCATGACCAAAGAAGATTCCAAACTGTGAGTTTCTTCTCTTCACGTGTCTGCCAGGTGCCTTTGTCTCTCATGAGCTTTGGGGAAACGTTCCCGGAGGCTCGCTGAGCTGCAGCAAGAAGAGGAGCAAATGCTTTCCCTTGAGCAGAATTAACAGATGCGCTTTCTTGAGCCCACCTTAGCCTTCGTGCAAGGCAAGATCTAAATCGTTGAAGGATGCTGGGTCAGGAAAGAAAAAAAAGAGAGCTTACTTCAGCTTGGCTAGTTCCTAACAATAAACTACCCTGAATTTGACCGGGGCATAGAAACATCCGCCTTCCTTACAATTTGCTTTCTGGGAGACTTGCCCCCGGAGCGCTGGGTGCTGGGCTGGAGTTCATGCTCTGTAGCGTTGGTTCTGCAGTGATGCAGAACTAAAAGTAGTAGATCTTCCACTCCTCTCCAAATCCATCCTCCCTCCGGCATGACCGGAGCAGTACAGTGTCATTAATAACACGCTACTCTTGCCCTGTTATCTTGGGCGTACAGGCCCTCCCGTGTCGCTGGAGTTAGGGATTGATTTTGCAGCTTTTCTGTCATTAACAGACCGAAAAGAAAAGGCAAAGCTGTTCAGGAGCTCAGGGCTTGGCTTTTCCATGTCATAAAGCACGTTCTTGTTCCTTTGCACAGTATAGCTCTAATATGGCCCAACGAGTGGGAGAGGATTCAAAAACTCTTCGTCGTGGATCATGTCATCAAAATTACCCGAACCCAAGCTGCCGGAGCGGACCCCGAGAGCACACTTTACACCTCTGAGCCCCGTAAGTGAACTTTTTGCCACTGTCTTTGTCCTATTCTTTTGCTAATTGCTGCAGACTCCCTGGGAAATGGCTCTTTTTCAGGTAAAGGGTCAGATCCAGGGGGATCAGTGGTAAACAGCAGCTTGGCAGAGGCCCCTGGTTATGCGATCCCCTCCGGGTTAGCGGTGAGAGGCTTTGGGCAGGTGTAACCGAGGAGCTGAAGCAATTAAATGCATTTTCCCTTTGTGCCTCCCCAGAACTCTGTCCAGAATGCAGAGAAGGGCTGTTATGCCAACAGCAGCGGGACTTGCGTGAGTACACCCAAGCAACCATCTACATCCATAAAGTGGTGGATAATAAAAAGGTATGGGCTCTCTCCCTCGGTCTTTACTCATCCTGGCTTCGTTTCATTTAAGGGAGCCTGCACCGAGTACCCAAATAATGGCCCAAACACAACGGCTGTCACAGCCTGTCACATCCCCGCAGGGCTGGGACGTGCTGCTGGGGCTGCTGGGTGGCCTGTGGTGGTCATTGTGGGCAAAAAGCACCAGCTCTGTGGCTTGGGGAAGCTGTCCCTTCTCCTCAAGGCTTCCTTTTGCCAAACAGATCCTTTGTGTTACTGGGTATCTTCACAAATGTTCCCAGCTTTGATTATTTTAGGTAATGTTGTAACCATTTCTGTCTTCATAATGTGTTACCAGGCTCTACCTATTCTTCTCTTCCTCCAGTATTTGTCATTTCCTTTCCTGGTTGCAAAAGTGACAGAAATAAGCTCCTAACCTCCATGCTGAAATAGCAGTGGACTTAGAGATGGTTTTCAGGATCCCTTATGAGGCTGTGAATTACGTCTCTGCTTTACTGGTGTCTTAAGGGATCAGTGTCAGGTCTAGAATTGGCTTTACAGGTACCCAAAAGCTGGTTACAGTAAGCCTTCCTCCTTAGGCCTCGTTTTATGCTTTAAGGAAGAAACAGAGGCTCGTTCGCAAGCTCAGATAAAGACGTTCCCCTCACCTTCCCAGCGTGGGGTTTGGGGTTTTTTGCCTCTTATTGATTTTCCACCTCCCTGGCAATCGAAGGGAGGGACTGGAGCCTGTAGAACCGCAGGGCGCCAGAGGCTGGAGGGGTTTCTGCCTTGGTTGTGAGACATAAAACACGCAGCACGGTCTTGAGCCATCAGCGATGGGTTTTCAGCCTGTCTCGAGGCTGAATCCCAAGGCTGTATCTTGGCTCTGGTGCAGAGGAGGGTTGTTGTTTGGTTGGTGGTGTTTTTTTTTTTTTTCTGGTGCTGGACAGGACCGTGCTCACATGTGGGGCTGGCAAAAAACAGGCAGCTATTCTTTGCTGAGCAGCTGGAGTTAGAAAGAGGGGGCGAGAGCTTGCCTGCAAGCTCCCTCATTAACAGGGCGGCCTCGGCGCGATGCGAAGCAGCGATAATGCCCCGCCAGCAGTGCGGATTGCGGACGGCAGCACTCCAAGCCACTGCTTTCTTCCCTGCTGCTTTGGATTTGCAAAATGTCGGGGAGTATTTCCCATCCCATCACCCCTGCTCTTCCTCCCTCTGCAACCCCCAGCTCCCTCCTTCGGCTGACGCTGCGAGAGGGGGAAGCCACGGCCGTGTAAAATCGGCGTAGGGCGGCACTGCTGGAATCCGGAGGGCTCTGGGGAGGCTGCGGTTGGTGCTGGATGTTCGGGAGCTGAAATGGCATTGTTAATTGCAAATACATTGATGGAGAAACGAGTTCTCAGGCATCCAGGATGGAGAGCGTGCCAGTCTCCTGGGCTCCTGCAAACCCCAGCTCCAGCCAAAGCTAGCTGTGAATTCACGTCCGGCAGCTCCATGCCTCCTGGAGTGACTTACACAGAACTGAACATCATTTTTATTTATCCGTTTGTGTAAATTATTTAGATTTCATTTACTTACAGCCTCCAGACCCATAAATAATGGTGCTGAGTGCCTCTGTCAGTCTGCTGCAGGGATGGATAAGTGTCTAATTTACAGATAATATTCCTTTCTCCGTGTTAGAGCTTTTGTAATACACTTAGATGAACCAGAGAAGCAGCCAGCTAATGGGAAAGAAATCAGTGCAGGCCCCTGGAGACTTTCCCTTTGCCTAGAGAGGAGGACAGGTCCTGAGCTACAGGAAGCACCTGCAATTCAGTAGAGAAGATTGTTCTCCTGAGCCGAATCCCCCCATGGCTCCATGCAGCTGGGGAGGAGGGGGAGGAGAGTTTGCAGAGCACGTGGAACAGATCCCTGGGTTATTCCTGCTCTGCCTCGGTTCGTTGGATCGAGGTGACATCCTGGGGGTCTCTGCAAGCTGTTTGCCATGATGTGACAGTCTGGGTTGATGCTGTTGGCTTAGTTACGGAGAATGATTTTTGTGACTTCAGGTAATGAAGGATGCTGCTCCGGAGCTGAACGTGAGCAGCTCAGAAGCTGAAGAGGAGAGGGAGGAAAACAAGCCAGAGGGGGAGCAAGACCCAGATTTTAACCAGGTAGAGATCAAAAATACCACCAGGTCCCTTGGTTTTGCATCATCCTCTTGAGTCAGCATGATGGGATAGCCCTCCTCCTCTGTGTACTGCTAAAATCAGGTGTCTTAAATTGTCATTTTAATGGTTGTACCACCCCATCGCTTTGTTTTTGGAGAGGTCAGATACTGACCCTCTCGTATGCTTGGCTGATAATCCACCCCAGGCCAGTGTTAGAAGCAGGAACTGAAGTTTCAGGGTGAGTCCTTTGGTCCTACTGACCCTTGCACGCGGTGGTTTGCTTTCACAGAATCATTCAGGTTGGCAAAGACCTTCGGGATCATCGAGTCCAACCCTCAGCCAGACTCTACAAAGTTCTCCCCTACCCCACATCCCCCACAGCTCATCCAAACAGCCCTTAAACACACCCAGGGATGGGGACTCCCCCCTCCCTGGGCAGCCTGTTCCACTCTCTGACCACTCTTTCTGGGAAACATTTTTCCTCATGTCCAGTCTGACCCTCCCCTGTCACAGTTTCCAGCCGTTCCCTCTTGTTCTGTCACTAATTCCCTGTGGGCAGAGCCCAGCCCCAGCCTCTCTGCAATGTCCTGTCAGGAGCTGCAGAGAGGGATGAGGGCTCCCCTCAGCCTCCTCCTCCTCACACTGAACACTCCCAGCTCCTTCACTGGCTCCTCACAGGATTGATTCTCCAGCCCTTCCCCAGCCTCGTTGCCCTCCTCTGCCCTCGCTCCAGCCCCTCGAGATCTCTCTCGGATTGAGGTGCCCAAAACTTCGAAGGGGCTTCTCAGCACTTCATGCCTTCCCTCGCATGACCCATGCACCCGAAACGCAGTCCGGGGTACAGGGGAGGTTGTCTTTTTCCACTAATCCCAAACTTGGGCCCTTGATTTTTGCCTCTTGTTTCTAGACCAACGGTGGCGCGAAGCGCCAGAAAGTCTCACACCAGAGCTTCATCAGTTACCAAAAGCAAGGCATCAGGCGAAGCACCCGGCACCGGAAGGTCAGAGGGGAGAAGGCACTGCTTGTTTCCGCTAATCAGACGCTGAAAGAGCTGAAAATACAGGTAAGGTGGTTTTCCTCCAAGGAATGAGTTGTCTCGAGTAAGAAAACACAGAATTAGGAGCATGTGGCTGGGAGGGGATGGAGGGAAAGAGTATAAAAATCCCACGTGGCATCGAGAGGCGCGTGTTGCTCTTCTAAACGTGGTATTTTTGTGTAGCTTGGCGGTATGTTTTTTTCCCTCCGCACAAAATCAGCGTGTCTCATTCTGTTGGCACAGATCATGCATGCATTTTCAGTTGCTCCCTTCGACCAGAATTTGTCGATCGACGGGAAGATACTGAGCGATGACACCGCAACGCTCGGCAGCCTGGGAGTCATCCCCGAGTCTGTCATTTTATTAAAGGTAACGTGAGAGTGTGGCTGCTAAAATCAAGTCAAAGCAGAGAGTCGAAGTGATTTTTGTACCACCAAAGAGAAACAACGTCGTGGTGTGTGTGAAAACCGCTGTGCAGAGGACGTGCCCACCCGTGACTGCTCCATGGCCTAATTTAATGAGTTCTGCTTGGAGGAGGAAAATCCTCCTTTTTCTTTTTTAAAGAGCATTTATTAACTGTCCTTTTCTGCCCAGCTGTGTGCGTACCACCCCAAAATACAGCTAAATTAGAGAGCGAGTCCTCTCCTCTTGTTCCCAGACACTGTTTGAGAAGGAGACCTGTTCCCCGCTGCCTTCCCGAGCAGCACCATGAACTGCTCAGGCTGTGAAGTCCCAAACGAGGTTGTTTGCTCGTTAATCCCCCGCTCTGCTCTGTTTCCCAGGCTGATGAACCACTTGCAGATTACGCAGCGATGGACGACGTTATGCAAGGTGAGGTGGGGGGGTGGCCCGGAAGGTTCAGGGGTTCAAGGAAGGTGTCTCACTACTGTGATTGTGGGAGACGCTTTGGTGGCCAAGGATTGTGTTGGATTTGGGTTGTGAAGGTAGCAAATAGAGATTTTTTGAAGGTTTCTTGTCGTGGTGAATGGGAGATTCAGTGGTGCATCACCACTAAGACCAGAGATCCTTTTAGAAACTTCTAACACCCTGCCTTTTTCTTTCCATCCCCAGTTTGTATGCCTGAAGAAGGATTTAAAGGTGAGTCTGGGTGTTTTTGTTTTTTTTTTTTCCTCCCCTTTATGTAAGCCCATGTTAACTTAATCTCCATCCCATAAGCGTCATCATCTTCTGGTGGTTGTTTTTTCTCCTCAGGGACGGGTTTACTTGGACACTGATGGTTTTTCTAAACGCTGGCAACAGAGGAGCAACCGGAAGGGAAGAGGATTTTGACGTGGTAGGGCATTAAAAGTTAAAAAAGGTGGATACAGGACTGAACACTTTGACTCTTCCAGAAGGCAGAAACCCATCCTGAAATGACTGCACCCCTCCTTCCCCACCCACCCCCCAAAAATGCCTTATGTCAAAGCAGATTGCACTGAAGGACATCCTGCCTTCAAGAGAGCGTTCCCGATTTTATATTTAATAAAGCCACAGGAAGGTTGGAAAGTTTAGCAGCAGTAAAGAGCGTATTGTGTTTACAGGCAAGGGAGACGGAGGCATTCTCGTGTATTCCCTGACTCGAATCCCACACCACGCTCGTCTGTCCGGCAAGGGGTTGTAATCCAGTAGATCAAAAACATCTTGATCTGTTCTCGAGTAACTCTTAGGTGTAACCTGCTTACAGATAATCCTGTCTTTGATCCACTATTACTCTTTCAGTACAGCATGGAAGTAAAGAAATTGTTACTTGTGAGGAATGTCTAGCTCTTTCAAAAAAAAAAAAGAAAAAAAAAAAAAAAGAAAAAAAAACCCACCAAAAAAAAAAAAATCATCTATTTAACCCAAAATGTAAGCTGTGGTCTGCCTCCGGAAGCCTTCCATCGCGGGGGGGACAGGGAGCTGTCTCCCTCGCCCCCCCCGCCGGCTTTTCAGCCGCTTGCCTTCACTTCCAAACGTTTGATGATCTTTCAGTAACCACCTGGTCTTTGTCAACTGTGTTTTTTAGAAACGTGGGGTATTTTAATGACTTTTGATAACATCTTTTCCTCCAGTCTTGGGACTGCCAGGAGCGCTCGGGCCCATGGCTTGGGGGGAGCCTGAAACGGAGATGGCGAAGGGGGCGCGGGTGGGTGCTGTGTTTCCCGTGGGAAGAGGCTTTTTTTCACCTCTATTCTCCTCCTTTTTCAGGAATGCACTAATAATTACTTTTTTTTTTTTCTTTTTTACATCTGTAGCCCTCAGAAAGGATCTCTCTCCGTTGCCTATTAATAGCAGGAAATTATGTGCCACTTCCAGACTTTAAAAAAAGGGCACTGTCCTCTTTCTTTTCAGCCTTTTAACTTGTTTCCGTGGCAAAATGTTGATGCGGAGAGTCCAGTTGCTGCCACATCAGCTTTATTTTTTAAAGGATTTCAGGAGTTTGGGGCTGTGAGAAGACAGGATTGGGGGAACACACACACCCCCCCCCCATCCCAACAACCCCGGTAGCATTTATTTTAAATGTTATCTTTTATCTGAAGAATTACAGCTGTTCTCTGCCGAGCGTGGGGCCTCCGCATCCTCCTCCGTCCCTGGTGGGTTTTGGGGCGAAGCAGCCAGCATTTGGGGGACCGTGGAGCTCTTAAAAAATAGTTTTGGGGAGCAATTTGGACCCGCGTATTCTTTCCCAAGGTAAAGACAGCGACAGGAATTCAGTGCGTGGAAGCTGCTCCATCCTCTGGGAGCAGGCAGGAGGTTTTATTCTCAGACTGAAGCACTCGCTTGTGTACATATTTCCTGGAAATTCCTTTTTTTTTTTTTTTCCTTTGTCGATTTGCTGTTAATTTTTTTTAATGTTACCAAAACAACAACAACAAAAAAAATCTCTTCCTTGAGCTTATACTGTTGCAAAATTGAAGTCTCTAAACTCAGCGGGGAAGGAATGAGGGAGGGCCGGGGGGGTGGTTCTGAGAAGTGATGTACGGCCGCATCCCTGTATCCCGCGGAGCCGCAGGTACAAGATGTGATCAAAGGCCCAGTTACCGTTTTTGTCTGTTATTTGCAAACATTATTGGATTAAAATTGTCATTTGAGCTGTGGAAGCCTTATTAAAGCGCATACACGTGGTCGCTCTGGTCTTTTAACACCTCGCCTAAAGGAAAGTGTGTGTGGGGGGGGGTTTATTCCTCCAGCCCAGCCTAAAAGCGGGGAGGGGAGGGAGCGGGACCCACGCCAACCTTGGCCCGCTGGAGGGTTTTTCTCGAGGAGAAATTGGCGCCCGCCGCCTGGGCCGAGGCAGCTGCAGGGCCGCTTTTGGTGTCCCCGTGTCACGTCGTGCCCTGTCCCCCCGCTGGCACGTCATCCGGGCGGCCCTATCCCTGGGGGGGTGCCGGGGGGGGGCTGCGTGGCCCCGGCTTGGTGCCAGCACCCCCCCCACCCCCCCCCCCCTCGCTCCTTCCGCCCTGGCACCCGCAGCGGGGAGCCGGTGCCCCGCGATTCTGGAGGGCCCCGGAGCGGGGGTGTCCCCCGGCCCCCCTCCGTGCCCCGGAGGGAGGTGGGTGCTGGGGGGGAGCCCCATGGGGCGGGGATGGGGGGGACCTGGGTGCTGGGGAGCGGGGGGGGCGCCCTGGGGGACGACACCAGGGATGGAGGGGGGGTTCCCAGGCTGGGGGTGACGCCGTCCCCAGCGCCAGGGTCAGTTCCCCAGGCCGGACCCCGGTGGCCGGTTCCGGCGGCGTTTTCCCGGTGCCGTTTGGCGGCCGTCGGTTGGCCGGGGCCGGTTCCCGGTTCCGGTGCCGGTTCCCGGTGCCGGCCGCCCCCGGAGGGGCCGCCCCGCCCCGCCGCACGTGACGCGGCGCGGTGGCTGCGAGCGGCGGGGCCCCGCTCCGCTCCGCTCCGGTACCGGCCCCGCTCCGGTACCGGCCCCGGCCCCGCCGCCCCTCCGGTAAGTGCCGCGCCGCGGGCACCGGGAAACGGGGTCCCCCCCCGAGACACCCCCGCACCCCCAGTGTGTCGTGTCTCCCCCCCCCCCGCCCCGCCGCAGCACCGTCCCCCGGTGACCTTCAGCTGATGCCGGTACCGGCAGCGCGGGGGGGGAGTGGGGGGGCGGGGGGGGACACCCGGGAAGGGCGGGGGGGGACAAGCCCCCCCCATGTACCCCCCCACCTGCCCTTCCCCAATATATCTCCCCCATGAATTGCCCCCCCCTAAACCTGCCCCCCCTATATCTCCCACATTAATTACCCCTCCTCAATCTGCACCACCCCCCCCAAACCTGCCCCCCCCCCGGCTACCCCCAAAAATCTCCCCCCCTCTTCAGCCTCCCCCATCCTGGCCCCATCACCCACCCCCCTCCCCGTGCCCCCCCCTCAGCCCAGTCCCCTCAATCCGCCCCCCATGTACCCCCTAACCCCAACCGCCCCCCCCAAAGCCTTGCCCCACATTTAGGTCATAGCCCCCCCCCCCGCTGTGTGCGTCCCCCCCCCTCCCCGGCACTGCCTCCCTCGCCTTGGGTGTTGGGGGGGGCGATGAGGGACACACACACCCCCCCCCCAGGAGCCCCCCCAGCCCCACTGCCCGGTGGGGGTCACGCTGCGGCCCACGGGTGCACGGGGATGGGGCGCGTTTACTCCAGGGGGGCGTTTGCACCAGGGTGATGTTTACACCAGGGTGGTGTTTGCACCAGGGTGGTGTTTGCACCAGGGTGGCGTTTGCACGAGCGTTCGTGTTTGCACGAGGGTCGCCCACGGCCGGGGTGTGTTTTTTACACGGCGGGGGGTGGGGACCCGTTTACACCACGCCGGGATTTACACCGGGGCCGGTGTCGCCGTGTCCCCCCGTCCCGCGCGGTGCTCGGCGCTGTCCGTGGTGCTGCCCCGCGCGGCGCCTCCTCCCGCCCGCAGAGGGCGCCCTTCGGGGGGGGAGGGGGTGTGAGGGGGTGCGATGAATGGAGGGGGGGGGGGGCCTCAGTAGCCGGGCACCCCCATGTGGTGACCCGACACCCGCTGCTTCTGGCCCGCTGGCTCCTCACAACCACCAAGGTGGTGCTTGGCTTCCTGCCATCAGTAGGCTTCAGGGGTAACGCCACTACCCGAGCAGCCAGGCGTCACGGCCAGGGGCTGTTGGGGAGCCCTCGTCACCCCCAGAAAGCGCCATGGACCCCCCTGGACCTCCCCGCACCACCTAGACTTGTTTCCAGCCACCCCCTCAGTCACCCCACCCTGAGGTAAGCCTCCATGGGTGCTCCCCGCCCCAGGGTGCCCATCCGAAGGCAGGGCGACAGGCACCCACAGCCCCCATCTCCCGCAGGGCAGCAGGATGGCCCAGCAGCGCCACACCGTCCCCCCACCGCTCAAGGTAGGCGGCGCTGGGGTGGGGGCACCCAACCAGCACCCATGGGTGCTAGCGTGACCTCCACCCGCCCCAGCACCCATGGGTGCTAGCGTGGCCTTCCCCCTCCCCCGTTGTCTTGCAGACAGAGGAGGACTACATCCCCTACCCCAGCGTGCACGAGGTAGAGCGCCCGCTCCCCGCCAGGGATGGGTGCAAGGGCAGGAGGGCAGGGGGGTGCCAGAGCACCCACCTCGGCTGTGGGTGCAGGTGCTGGGCCGGGAGGGGCCGTTCCCCCTCATCCTCCTGCCGCAGTTTGGGGGTTACTGGATCGAGGGCACCAACCACCAGCTGAGCGGGGCACCCGAGTCCCCCCCCACCCCGGCACCCGGCACCCGCGCAAGGCTCGAGGGCAACCACACGGCCAAGCTCTACCGCAAGCACTTCCTGGGCAAGGTGAGGCCCCGTGGGTGCTCGGGGTGGGTGGGTTCCCCATGGGGGTGGTCATGGTCATGGAGACCTCATAAACACGGGTGCTCCTGCATATGGGTGCTCATGGAGGAGGGTGCGGGTATCTATGGGCACGGGAGCTCTATGGGTATGGGTGCCCCGTGACATGGGTGCTTGTACGTATGGGTGCTCACGGAGGTGGGTGTGGGTATCTGTGGATGTGGGAGCCCCGTGGCATGGGTGCTCATGGACATGGGTGCCCTACAGCATGGGTGCTCATGGACATGGGTTGCTCATGGGTGTGGGTATCTGTGGGCATGGGTGCTCAGGGACATGGGTGCCCCATGGGGATGGGTGCTCAGGCTTATGGGTGCTCAAGGACCTGGGTGCCCCATGGCATGGGTGCTTGTAGACATGTGTGTCCACGGACAGTGTGTAGGATGGGTCGCCCATGGGCACGGGTGCTCATGGATGTTGGCACTCGTGGGGGTGGGTGCCCCGTGGTACGGGTGCCTGCCAGCGTGAGCACCCATTGGCGCGGCCATGGGTGCTTAGCCCCCTCCCCACAGGAGCACTTCAACTACTACTCCCTGGACCCGGCACTGGGCCACCTCGTCTTCTCCCTCAAGTACGACGAGCAGGAGCACCTCCACCTGCTGCTGCGGTGAGCAGGGTGCCAGGGGGCACCCATGGGTGCTGGCTGAGGGTAGGGGTCCGCCCTGACCTCTGCCTCGCCCCGCAGCACCCGTACCCGCACCCTGCATGACGTGGTGCCCATCTCCTGCCTGGCCGAGTTCCCCAACGTGGTGCAGATGGCCAAGGTGGGTGCAACACCTCCAGCAGCACCCATGGGTGCCCCCTCACCCTGAGCCACCCATCGCATCACCCATCCTTCCCGCAGCTGGTGTGCGAGGACGTCAATGTGGATCGCTTCTACCCCGTGCTCTATCCCAAGGTGAACGGGGGGGGTGGGGGGAGGTGGCAGCCACGGGCACCCATGGGTGGGGGACACCCCGGGGTGTGCCCGCCACCCAACCTCCGTCCCCTCCCGACCCCGCAGGCGTCCCGCCTCATCCTCGCCTTTGACGAGCACGTGCTCAGCAACCACTTCAAATTTGGGGTCATCTACCAAAAACTGGGGCAGGTATGGGGTGGGGTGGGAGGGGTGAGGGTGGGTGGGTGGGGTGGGGGATCCCAGCTGGGTGCTGGCACCCATCCCCACCCCACCGCAGACCTCCGAGGAGGAGCTTTTCGGCACCACGGAGGAGAGCCCGGCGTTCACCGAATTTCTCGACGTCCTGGGTCAACGGGTGCAGCTGCGGGACTTCAAGGGGTAGGTGAGGGGGTGCTGGGGGGGGCACCCATGGACCCCCCCAGGTTCAGGGTGCCTGTCTCCCCACCCACCCAGGTTTCGGGGGGGTCTGGATGTGACCCACGGGCAGACAGGCAGCGAGTCCGTCTACTGCCACTTCCGCGACAAAGAGATCATGTTCCACGTCTCCACCAAGCTGCCCTACACCGAGGGGGACGCCCAGCAGGTGGGGCACCCATGGGTGCTGGGGGGGGAGGGATGGAGGGAGGTGAGGGGCAAGGGGCAAGGGGGAAACACATGGGTGCTTGGGGACAATGGGGGGGTGTAAGGGGGCCTGGGGCACCCCCGTGAGGTTTAAGAGCTGGTGGGGCACCTATGGGTGCTTTGGGGGTGTCTGTGGGGTGCAGGGGCTTCTGGAGCACCCATGGGTGCTGGGGAGGTGTCTATGAGGTGAAAAAGACCCAACAGCACCCATGGGTGCTGGGGGGCATCTGTGGGGTGCAGGGATCTGGCAAGGGCACCCATGGGTGCTGGGGTGTATCTATGGGATGCAGGGGGCTGTCAGGACACCCATGGGTGCTGGGGGGCATCTATGGGATACAGGGGGCTGGCAGACACCCATGGGTGCTGGGGGGCATCTGTGGGATACAGGGGGCTGGCAGACACCCGTGGGGTGTTGCCGATGGTATATAAAAGCTCCAGGAGCACCCTGGGTGCCCGTGGGCACCTCTGGGGCACAGGATCTGCCATTCCCTTTGCCCCCCTTGGTGTGACTGACACCCCCCACCCCCACCGTGTCCCCCTCTCTGTCCCCACAGCTGCAGCGGAAGCGTCACATCGGCAACGACATCGTGGCCGTCGTCTTCCAGGACGAGAACACCCCCTTCGTCCCCGACATGATCGCCTCCAACTTCCTCCACGCCTTCGTGGTGGTGCAGCTGGAGCAGGGCGGCCCCCAGGGGACCCTCTACAAGGTACCACAGGGTGCTGGGGGGGGGCAGCGGGGTGCCCCGTCACCTCTCCCACCTGCCCACCCGCCGCAGGTCTCCGTCACCGCCCGTGACGACGTGCCCTTCTTCGGCCCGCCGCTGCCCGACCCTGCCGTCTTCAGGAAGGTGAGCACCCATGGGTGCTGCTGGGGGGGTGTCCTTGGGTGGCACCCACCCAGGGTCACCCTTCGCCCTCCGCAGGGCCCCGAGTTCCAGGAGTTTCTGCTGACGAAGCTCATCAACGCCGAGTACGCCTGCTACAAGGCCGAGAAGTTCGCCAAGCTGGAGGTGGGTGCAAATGTGGGTGCTGGGTGCTGAGCACGGCGTTGCTGAGGGTGCTGGGCATCTGGGGGGGTGGGGGGGTGCCTGCGAGGGGGCTGGGCATGCGGGTGCTGGGCACAATGGTGCTGTGGATGTGGGTGCTGTGCCGGTAGGTGGGAGCCATGCATGCCGTGGGTGCTGCGCATGTGCCGGGGCCGTGCGTGCGGGGACACACATGTGGGTGCTGTGTGTGTGTGGGTGCTGTGCAGGTGGGTGCTGCGCGTGTGGGTGCCATGCACATGGGTGCTGTTGCTGCTGTGGGTGCTGTGCACGATGTGGGTGCACACACGTGGGTGCTGTGGGTGCTGGGTGTGTGGGTGCTGTGCACGCCGGGGGGGTGTCGCGTGGGCTGGGGGTGCGGTGGGTTAGGGGGTGTCCGTGTGTCCCCAGCAGCAAGGGCAGGAGGGCGCCTTGGGGAAGGGGGTGTCGCGGGGGGGTGTCGCGGGGGGGTGTCGCGGGGGTGTCGCGGGGGGGCCGGTGCAGCGCTGCGGGTGCGCAGGAGCGGACGCGGGCGGCGCTGCTGGAGACGCTGCACGAGGAGCTGCAGGCGCGCAGCCAGGCCATGCTGGGGCTCGGCCCCGACGACGAGCGCCCCGACAACGGCGCCGCCGCCCCGGGCTTCTTCGAGTCCTTCAAGGTGGGGCACGGGGGGGGCTCCTGCCCCCCCCACACCCCCTCCCTATAAAAACCACCGGGGGCGGGGGCGCCCGGCGGTACCGGGCGCTGCTGACGGGGCGCGGGGGGGCCTTGCAGCGGGCGCTGCGGGGCCGCAGCCCCTCCCTGGAGGCCGTGGGGCTGGGACCCCGCCGGGCCCCCCCAACGCCCCCCCCCAACGCCGCCAACGCCGCCGCCGCCGCCGCCGCCGGACCCCCCGAGGGCGCCCCGGGGGCCGCCTGCGTGAGTGCCCCGCCCCTGGACACGCCCCCGCCGCGTTGGCCACGCCCCCCCCGCCCCGCCAGCCCGCCCGCGGGCGCCCGGCTGAGGCCACGCCCACATGCGGGAAGCCACGCCCTCACAGGGAAAAACGCGCGCCTAAAGCGCTCTGGCCCCGCCCGTTCCCCTCAAGCCACACCCTCAAGCCGCCTCGCGCGAGCTCGAAAGCCACGCCCCAGTCGCTAACCCCCGCCCCATCCGCGGAGGCCCCGCCCCCACTCCCGCCCCTCCCCGGCGCCCCGTTCACCCGCGCGGCCCCGCCCCTCCCGCTGGCCCCGCCCCTCCCGTGCCGCCGGTGCCCCGGTGCCCCCCGGGGCCGGTGACGCGGTGCCGCCCCCAGTCGCTGCTGGTGCCCGGGAGCCGGCGGGGACGCCGCGGCAGCGCCATCGGGCTGGGCTCGGTGGAAGAGGTGGGTACCCCGGCACGGACCCCGCCCGGTGTCCCCTCCCGGTGTCTGTGTCTGTGTCCCCACCCCGCCCCGCGGTGTCCGTCCCCCCGCCCCGGTTCCCGGCTAACGGCGACCCGCAGGCGCTGCTGGTGCCCGGGAAGAGCCCGTCGCGGCGGCGGCCCGGCCCGCTCGGCTCCCGCCGCTCCAGCGCCATCGGCATCGAGAGCATCCAGGAGGCGCCGGCCGGCAGGTGAGCGCCGGTACCGGGACGCGGGGCTGGCAGCGGCCGGGGTCCCCTCCCGGTGTCACCTCACCGCCCGCTGCCTCCCCCCCACCCAGGGACGGCCCCGCCGCCGCCCCCGAGGGCGCCTGCTCTGCACACAGCTCCCCCGAGAGCCGCCGGCACCCCGACAGGTCCCGCACCGGGATGGGGGCACGGGCATGGGGTGACACGGGGACTGGGATGGGGCAGCGCAAGGACCGGGTGCCACTGGGATATGGTGGCGCCGGGATGGGGTGGCACTGGGATGCGGTGGGCCAGGGTGGCAGTGGGATGGGATGACACAGGGACGAGGGCACTGGGATGGGGTGGCAAGGGGACAGGGTGACATCGGGGTGACACAGGGACTGGAGGGCTCTGGGATGGGGCAGCGCAAGGATGGGGTGGCACTGGGACATGGTGGCACTGGGATGTAATAGACCAGGGTGACACTGGAATGGGGTGGCACCAAGATGGGGTGACACTGGGGTGACGCAGGGACTGGAGGGCACTGGGATGGGGTGGCAGTGGGATGGAGTGACATCGGGGTGACACAGACTGGAGGGCACTGGGATGGGGCAGCGCCAAGACAGAGTGTCACTGGGACATGGTGGTACCAGGATGGGATAGCACTGGGATGGGGTGACATAGGGACTGGAGAGCACTGGGATGGGGTGGCAAGGGGACAGGGTGACATTGGGACATGGTGGCACCAGGATAGGGTGTCACAGGGACGCAGTGGACCAGGGTGGCACTGGGATGGGGTGACACAGGGACTGGAAGGCACTGGAATGGGGAAGCACACAGATGGGGTGGCACTGGGACAGGGTGACACTGGAGTGGGATGACACTGGGACAAGGTGGCACCAGAATGGATGTCACAGGGCAGCAGGGGGCCAGGACAGCACAGGGATGGGGTGTCACAGGGACAAGGTGTCAGGGGGGGTGGGGTGGCACAGGGATGGGGTGGCACTTGGGTGGCCTGGGCACAAGGTGGCTTGGGGTTAGGGTGGCATGGAGGGGGGGTGACACAGAGGGGGGTGGCATGGGGACAGAGTGACACTGGGATGCAATAGGCCAGGGTGACACTGGGATGGGGTGGCACCAGGATGGGGTGACTTTGTGGTGACACAGGGACTGGAGGGCACTGGGATGGGGCAGTGCAAAGACTGGGTGGCACTGGGACATGGTGGCACTGAGATGGGGTGGCACTGGGATGCAATGGGCCAGGGTGGCAGTGGGATGGGGTGGTGACAAGGGACGTGGGGTGGGATGGCATGGGGCTGGGACATCAAAGGGACGGATGGTGTGGGGACAGGGTGGCACGGGGATGAGGTGACACGGGGATGGGACATCCCAGGGGCGGGAGGGTGTGGGGACAAGGTGGCACAGGGATGAGGTAACATGGAAGTGGGACATCCCAGGGATGGGATGGCATGGGGACAGGTGACATGAGGATGGGACATCCCAGGGATGGGATGGCACGGGGACAGTGTGGCATCGGGATGGGGTGGGACAGAGATGGAACATCCTAGGGACAGGCTGGCACGGGGATGGGGTGACACAGGAATGGGACATCCCAGGGACAGGATGGTGTGGGGACAAGGTGGCACAGGGATGGGGTGGCACAGGGATGGAATATCCCAGGAATGGGATGGCATGGGGACAGGGTGACACGGAGATGGGACATCCCAGGGGCGGGATGGCGTGGGGACAGCGCATCCCGGGGACAGCGCGGCATCGCGGTGGGCCATGGTGGCGGCCACATGGCGCGGTGCCAGCCTGTCCCCGGCTTTGGGGACTGTCCCCTGGCAGGGCCGAGAAGCCGGAGCCGCCGGATTTCTCCCGCTCCTCCTCCAGCGCCAGCAGCTTCGGCAGCGCCACCGAGGAGCCCAGCGAGCCGGGCAGGGTACCAGGGTGCCAAGGGGGGGCGGCTGGGGGCAGGGGGGCAGCACCCCTTTGACCCCCCCCTTTGCACCTTAGGAGAGCCGCTCGCCCTCGGGGACCCACCACGACGCCTTCACCGACACCCCCTGGCCGGACGACCCCCCCGGTATCCCCCCAGGTAGCCCATCACCGGGGTGTCAGGCCACCGTGGGGCTGCGGGACCCCCCTGGGGTGCTCATGGCCCCCCGTCTGTTTGCCCCCAGGCCGCCGCCCCCCCGAGCCCCCCTGCCCTGAGATCAAAATCCAGTTGGAGCGGCCCCCCCCTAACCCGGTGAGGCTGTGTCCCCCCCCCCTCCCCAGCGCACCCCAATAGGGGGGCACCCATATTGGGGTGCACCCACTGATTTCCCTCCGCACAGGGCTCGTAGTCACCCCCCCCCCAACCCTGGGGGGGGAACAGTCGGCACCGCTTCGCCTTCCCCCCCTCCCCCCCCCAACCCCGTGTGCCACCCCCGTGCCAGGAGCTGAAGCCATCGTCCCCGGTGCAAGATTTGGGGGGACCCCACCCTCAAAAATGGAGGTGTGTCCCCCCCGACAATCTCCGTCCCCCAAATACCCCTTGGGGGGGTGATGGGCCACGAAGGGCCCCCCACTGCCCCATGACCCCGATGCCACACGGAGGGGGCTCCCCCACACTGAAGAGTGGGTCCACCCGGAGCATCAACCCCGCCCTAAACAAAAGGGGGGGCTCAAATCCAGGGTAAACCCAAACTGGGGCTCCCCCCGCCCCCTTCCCCTTTTATTTTAAGGGAAAAAAGCTACGGAATGGGTTGGATGCTGCAAATGGGGGGAGGGATGGATTATTTTTTTCAAGCCCCCCCCAAATGGTGTTTGTGTTTCCCATGAGGTCCTGTATAAAATAAAGGTTTATTTATCGCTATGGCTGGGGGGTTGCTGGAGGCGGGGTCCCCCATATCTGAAGGGGGGGGGGTGGGGTGTGTGACCCCAAAACCCCAAGCATCAGCAGGGACTGATGCTCTGCACAGCCTTAAAACCACCCCAAATTCACCCTTTTTTGAGGGGTCACTTACCCGAATTTTGGGGCTTTTGCAGCAGCCAGGCTGAGCAAAGCCTTTATTTGATTATCCATATTTTGGGGGAGGCTGTAGATACCCTAAAATTTGGCAGGCGATGCCCTCACACACACACCCCCCCACACTCCCCTCAAACCCACTTTTTCAGCTCTGGTGGCCAGCCCGGCGTCGGGAGTGGCCTTTGGCCAGCAGCCCCGGTGGCCACCGGCTTTGCGCCAAATCCCTGGCCAAGAAAAAGTGGTTTATCCCCCCCCCGAACCCCCCAAAACCACGAAGCACCCCGGGACTGGTTAAACATAGCTCGGTACCGCCTGATTTCTGGGAAGCCCCAGTGCCAGGGTTGGGTCGCGGTTGGGGGGTGCCGGCGCGGGCACAAAGGGTGCTGAGCAAAGTGGGGGTGTCAGACACACCACCCCCCCCCCCCGAAATGCAGCGCCGCTCAGGTCACCACCTTCGCCCGTTCCAAAGTTTGCCGGTTTAATAAAAAACCGGAGTGGAGATTTATTTATAAAGCTGGTAAATAAATAAAAAAAGAGGGGAGGATTGGATGGGCCCACTGGGATTTTTAGGGGGTGTGGGGGGGGTGTGTGTGTGGGGGGGTGTTGTGAATGCACGCTGCAGCTGGAGTGTGCAAGGGGCTGCTCGTGCGCAGAATCTGCACGTGCGCGGTGGCGTTTGCACAGGCACGGTGACGTCTGCGCGTGCACGGTGACATCTGCACAGCCAGGGCCCCTCTCCGGGGCTACTACAGGTCTCAGTTTCCCCCCCCCCTCCTCCTCCTGCAGCATCTTGCAAGCTGCAAAAACCCCCCTCCCCTAATTACCCTCCCTAATTATCCAATCCTAATGAGGACACTCCAGCTGGTGCCACCCCTTAAATCCCTTCACTCCCCAGCCCCCAAACCACCCTAAATCCCTCCCTGGGCAGCGAGTTGCCTTAAACTGAAGGATTTAAAAGCAAAATAAGTCACCCAGAAGACAAAAACAAAACAAAACAAAAAAAAACCCACCAAGTTTTGGGGACAAATTAACCCGGTGAGTTAATTTTTTTTTTCCCAGCTTCATGTGGTTTCTGGGTATCCACACATGTGGTGAGTTGGGCACTGGGGTCAGTCCTCAGCTGAGGGACCAGGAGGCATTTTCGGACGCAGCTCCATGGTGTCTGGCTCAAAGAGGGGGTTTTATCCACCGAGGCTCCGGCTCCCATCCCAAATCCCGTGGTGGGTTCGGGATGGGGCAGGGAACGATGCTAATTATAGGGGAAGGAACCGTGTATTTACAGAGGCAGCTCCCAGCACGAAACCGCCGGCGGCTGCTTTTACTCCGCTGAGTCTTTCTTTTTCTCTCCGCTTTCTGGGCGCTGCTATCCACAGAAGAAAAAAAAAAAAAAAAAAAAAAAAAAAAAGGGGGGGAATTAAAAATAACTCCCCCTCCACGGTTTGCAAGAGGCGCTTTAGCAGAGGAGGAAGAGGAGGGCGAGGAAGGGCAGGAGGATGGTGGCGGCGGGGCGGGCGGCGGCGTTGCAGTGGGCTCGGTTGGAGCCGATGCAGGCGGCGTAAGCCATGGCGTGGGGGATGTAATTTTGCTCGTGGACCCCGTGGAGGAGGTGGGCCATGGGGCCACGGGCGAAAACGGCCACGTCCTCGCCACCGTGGGTCTCCTGGCGCAGCGGCACGGCTGATTGTGCTTGGTAGTTGGCGTGTGCTACAGGGGGCAAAAAAAAAAAAAAAAAAAAGGAAAAAAGGTGAAAATTAAGACTAATTTTTAAAAAGTGCTAATTTTAGCCAGGCTGTGATAATTTAAGGGGGTTCTGCCCCAAAATGCGCTCACCAAAGTCCACGGCGGAGACGTTTTCTCGCTCGCCTGCCACGATTTTATAGCCGGGGCCGTTGCCGTAGAGGATGGAGGTGAAGGGTTTGCGGTCCACGTCGCTCTGCATCGGGGCCAGACCTGGCGGCGGTGGCACCGTCAGCAGGACGGGCCGTCCCCAGGGTGTCCCCGGGGTTGATGGGTGTCCCCTCCCTGGGGGTCCCTCCGTGGCCCAGCAGGGACTCACCGAAGATGGGGTTCCCGCGGGGCGTGTAGCCGCCGAAGGTGAAGACGTGCGAGTGGTCGGCGGTGACGACGCTGAGGGTGTCCTGGGGCGAGGTGAGGCGGGTGGCCAGCCCGATGGCCCGGTCCAGCTCCACCGCCTCGTGCAGCGCCTGCTTCGCCTTCCCCTCGTGGTGCCCGTGGTCGATGCGGCCCCCTGCGGCCCCCGGCACCGCTCGGCATCGCCCTCCGCGGCCCCCACCTCCCCCTTGGCACCACCCATCGCCCTCCTCTTCCCCGCTTTGCATCCCCCCTGTCCCCCATCACTCCCTTTCCCCCATTTTCCACCCCACATCACCCCCTTTTCTCCATTTTCATCCCCCATCACCCCCCTGGTCCCCTTCTTTGCAGCCCCCATCACCCCCTCTATCCCTCCTTTGCATCCCCCCACTCTTTGCATCCCCCCATTGTCCCTTTTACCCCCCCTTTTTGCATTCCCCTCACCCCTTTATCCCCCCATTTTTGCATCCCCATGACCCCCTTTATCCCCCCCTCATTCCCCCATCAGCCTCTTTATCCCTCCCCCTTTTGCATCCATCACCTTTCCCCCATGCATCCCCCATCACCCCCTCTGCTCCCCTTTGCACCCCCCCACACCCCCCCCACCTTCAACCAGGAGGAAAAACCCCCGGGGATTTTTCTGGAGCATCCTGATGGCTACAGCCACCATCTCTGTCAGGGACGGATCTGTCTCGTTATTCCTGTCCAGCTCGTACACCATGTCACCCGGCTCGAAGAGGCCTGGGGACAGTGATATTGCTGGGGACATCCTTTCCCCCCCCTCCAAAAAAAAAAAAAAAAGGGCCAAATCCAGCATTTCTGCCTGCTTCTTCTGCTGGTTCAAGCATTTCACACGCCACCGGATCCAGGTTGATTAGATAGGAGCCGGGGGGATGCTCCCAGCCCTTCCTTCCTCCAGCCTGGCTGAATCCTGCAGGCCAGCTGGGCTGGAGAATTGCACCAAGGGCCAAAAAAAAAAAAAAAATTGTATCCCCAGGGCAGGGTGAAAGCATCCCTTGGAGGTAGCAGCATCCTTGGGGCAGGGGAGTAGCAGCATCCCCAGAGTGGCTACCTGCATCCCTTGGGGGTGCACGAGCATCCCCAGGGTGGCTACCAGCATCTTTGGGGGTAGCAGCATCCCCAAGGGAGTAGCAGCATCTTTTGGGGTGCACCAGCATCCTTGGGGCGGGCGGGGGGTACCAGCATTGTTTGAGGGGGACAACCAGTCACTCCAGCTGCCCCAGCACCCTGGGACAGACCAGGGGTTCCCCCAAAGCACCCAGTTGAGGCCAGGGCACCCCTGGGTGCTGGGACTCACCCAGGAGGAAGTCGACACGGCTGAGGTTCAGCGCCAGCAGGTCCCGCCGGTGCCACACGTACTTGGCAACCTGGGGACGGGGGATAAGAGGGTTGTCACCTCCCTATCGCCTCTGCCGACCCCAGGGCTGCTTTATACCCCCTTCACCAAAATATTTCCTCCCCCTGGGAATGGCTTCTTAAGGTTATAGTGGGGTGACATGCATGTACCCCCAAAAATGTCCCTGTCACCTTGCCGGGAGGCTTGACGTCGTGCCACGCCTGGACGAGGTCCCTGCGGTCCAGGCGGGTGCCCCGATGCTTGTCCTCGTGGGGATACTCCACGTCGCTGGCATTTTTGGGGAACATATATTTCCGCCCACCGCCCAAGATCACCTGTGAAAGTGGGGCAAAGAATGCATTTTTAAAAATTATTTTTAATTATTTTAATTTTTTGCCCCCCAGTTCAGGGAGAAAAGCCCGATGGGGAGCAGCGGGATATCCAGGGAAACCCTGTCACTGCGACAAAACAGGCAAAAAACCCCAAGGAATTTCACCTCACTCAAAATATCCCTGAATCTCTTCCTATTAATTAAACCCCAGGACAAAAATAACCATTTCCAGCAGCAAATCTGGCTTCCCCCCCCCACAGATGGGAGGGATGCTCCACATCGGGGTCCCCACATGAACCCGCCAGGACGGAGCCCCATCCCGCAGCTCTCGCTGTTTGCTTTGGAGTCCGATTTATTTGGCCTCTGTTATTTATAACCAAGCACAGATTTTTTTATTCCCCCTCCTTTCTCCGCGCAGAAGGTGAATTATAAAGCTGCAAAACACCGCCGCCAAAATTATTAAGCAAAAAAAAAAGGAAAAAAAATGTCTTTTCCCCACTATATAATTATTTCCAGCCTGGGACAGAGTTAAAATTATATTAAAGGGAAAAAAAACAGAAGAAGAGGCTATTAAAGAGCTAAATAACAGGCTGAAATGTTTTGCTTTGGGGCTATTTTGAAGGACAGAAGAGTATTTATTTACAGGGCTGAATTTCTGCGTAAATCCGCAGCGAGGGGCAGAATCGGGGGGAAATGGAGGGTTTGGGGTATGGGAAGTATGAGAAAGGAGGGGGCGGCTGTGGATGTGGGTGGAGGGGGGTTAAGCAGGATTGATTTGGGGTTCTCTGTGTGCTCGTGGTCCCAGCCCTGCGTCTGGTGGTCCTAGCGGTGTGTCCACTAGTGGTCCTGGTCCCACATCCACCCAGTGTCCTGGTACCCCACCCATGGGTGGTCCCAGTCCTATATCTGCTGGGGGTTCTGGCTCTGCACCCATGGGTGGTCCTGGTCCAACATCTTCTGGGGGTCCCAACTCTACACCCGTTGGTGGTCCTGGCCCCATATCTACCCACAGTCCTGGTCCTGCACACTTTGGTGCTGGCTCTTCACCCACTGCTTGTTCCAGCCCAACATCTACCGGGGGTCCCAGTCCTTCACCCATTGGTGTTCCTGGTGTTCCACCTACCCACGGCCCTGTCCCCATCCCTGAGTGGCTCCAACCCACACCCCTGGGTGGTCCCGTTCCCACCCCTGGCCAGCTCCAGCCCATATTCCTGGTGGGCCCATCTCTGGGTGGCTCCAGCCGATGTCCCTAGTGGCCTCATCCCCATCCCTACCTCGATGTCAGGGATGTTCTCCACCAGCTGCCGGGCGATGTCCTTGCAGCCACCCTCCAGCGCGTCCGGCGGCATCTCTCCATCCGAGTACCAGTCACGGTTGGCGGAGTGGGCGTAGGCGGCACTGGGTGTTGCGTGGGTCACCCGCGTGGTGGTGACGATGCCCACCGCCTTGCCTGCACCACGAATTCAGGGGACAATGGTGGGAACGCCCCCAAAACCCATCGCTTTGCACCTCCACCTCCGGCGTCTACCAGCCCCTCACCTCCATCTTTGGCCCAGCGGAGGATGGAGGTCACCTCCTGGCCCTTGGTGGTGTTGCAGCGGTCGCGGGTGACGCCGGCGCTGACACCCACCGTCCCCTCGTTGGCTTTCACGCCGCAGAGGTAGGCGGTGGCTGTGCCCGCGCTGTCGGGCACCTGCGCGTTGGTGTTGTAGGTCTGAGGGGGGGGAGATAAATAAACCACCAGCATCATCATCACCACCATCATCATGACCACTATGACCACCATCATCATCACCACCACCATCATCACCACCACCATCATCCCCACCCTGGGCCTTCATCATCATCCTCCTCCTCCCCCTGCAGCTCCCCTCCCCATGCTGTTTGGCTGCACCGGACGCCCATCTCACCTGTGCCCCCCTCTTTTGCCCCTTGCCCACCCATTTTGCCCCTTGCTACCCTCAGCACAGTTACACATCCCCCCCGCATTTTGATACTTTCAGCCTTTTTTAAGCCCATTTTTAGGCAGGGAGAGAGAAACCACCACCACGAGCATCCCCCGCGGGGCGAAGAGAAACAGCGGGGAGCAGCTGAGACTTTCAATTTAATAATTAAAAAAAAGCCTTTTGTTCAGCAAAATGACCCCAGCAGAAGCGGGGGGGGGGGGGGGGGGGGTCCCGCGGCTTCCCACGGCCGGGCAGCCTCATCCTGCCCCCCCTCCCCGTTCCCACGGGCCGGACCCTGGCACAGGGAGCGGGCATCAGCGCCAGCTCCCTTCGCCCGCCCCTGACCTAATTTCGGCTCCCGGTCGATGCCGGCTGCCTGTCCGTGACCTTGTGGTGGGTGTCGCGTCCCCCAGGGGCATCCTGGGGGAGGGTGGGGGGTGTTCAGGATCTGACCCCCCTCCCCGGGGGACTCACCTTAGCCAAGGCGACGTAGGGGAACTTGTCCATCTCCAGCAGACTCTCCTCGCCCTTGCGGTTTTGCAGCTGCCCTTTGAGGATGCGGGCGGCCGTGACGGTGGAGACACCCATGCCTGCCAGGGCACCCGTCAGCTCCCCGCCGAGGACGGGCCAGCTCGCCACACGGGCGCCGCGCAACGCTGGCGGGCACCCAGTCTATCCCAGCACGCGATTTATTGCAAACCCCACTGATGGCAGCGCTCCCTTTATCACAGCACCCGAGTTTATCGCAAAGCCAGTTTACCGTAGCACCCAACTTACGGCAAGCTGAGTTGGTCGCAGCACCCGACTTATCACAGCACCCGGTTTATTACAAACGTGGTTTATCGCAGCCCCCAATTCACTGCAGCACCCAACTCATTGCAAACCCAGTTTATTGCAGCACCCAGCTTATCCCAGCACCCAACTTATCACAGCACCCGTTTTTTTGCAAACCCAATCGATCGCAGCACCCAATTTATTGCAGCACTCAGTTTATCCAAGCACCCAATTTATTGCAAACCCCATTTATTGCAGCACCCAGTTTAACCCAGCACCCAACTCATCCCTGCACCCAATTTATTGCAGCACCCAGTTTATCCCAGCACCCAACTCATCCCTGCACCCAATTTATTGCAGCACCCAGTTTATCCCAGCACCCAACTCATCCCTGCACCCAATTTATTGCAGCACTCAGTTTATCCAAGCACCCAATTTATTGCAAACCCCATTTATTTCAGCACCTAGTTTATCCCAGCACCCAACTTATCTCAGCACCCAATTTATTGCAAACCCAGTTTATCCCTGCACCCAACTTATCTCAGCACCCAATTTATTGCAAACCCAGTTTATCACCTCACCTAATTTATCACAAACCCAAACTTACCGCAGCACCCAATCTCAGCACCCGACTTATCACAGCACCCAACTGATCGCAGCACCCAGTTTACTGCAAACCCAGCTCATCCCAGCACCCAATGTATTGCAAACCCCTTTATCACCACACCCACCTTAATACACCCGATTCACCACGGCACCCGCTTTACCACAGCGCCCACCTTAATACACCCAATCGATCATGGCACCCATTTATCGCAGCCCCCCCTTCAGGGCAGCCCCCCCTCGCCCCCGGTGGGTGCCCCCATCTCACCGTCGCCCAGGAAGAGGATGAGGTTCTTGGCCACGTTCTGGTTGAGGCGCTGGAGCCGCAGAGCGTCCCGCAGGGTCTCCTGCGCCTGCCCCCGCCAGTACTCGGGGTCCTTCTCTCTCTCTGTGGGAACCGGGCTCCATAGCACCCAACAGCACCCACTTTTCGGGTGGTGACACCCCCCCCTCCCCAAACCCTCACCTACCGGGGACCAGCGATGGTGAGCAGAGCTGGGCGAGGAGGAGGAGGAGGAGAGCCTTCATGCTGCAGTGCTGCGTGGGTGCTGGATAGGAGAGAGCTGTAGGGGGGGCGCCCGACCTGTGCCTCAGTTTCCCCACAGAGACCTTCGTCCCCGGGCTCAGCCAGGCGAGGACGGGAAGGAAATGTCCCCTCCCCGCGTGGTCACTGCTGTGACTCCCTGGGGACACGCCAGCTCCCCACCCCTTGCCACTGGGCCCACGGGGCGTCACCTCGCTGGCACCAACACGGGGCCGGGGATGGCGCCGTGGCTCCCGTGGGTGCGTGGCACAGCGGGGTCCCTGGCGCGTGTCCCCGACCCCCTCGCATGGCCACGTCTGTCTCCATCATGGCTGGGTCCCCATTGCACGTTGGGGTCCCCATCACATGGCCGTGACCCCATCACATGTCCCTGTCCCTATCGCATGTCCCTGTCTCCATCACATGGTTGTGTCCCTGTTGCACACCCATGTCCTATCACATGTGTCCCCACCCCATGCCCGTGTCCCTGTTGCACACCCGTGTCCCATCACACGTGTCCCCACCCCATGCCCGTGTCCCTGTTGCACACCCATGTCCCATCACACGTGTCCCCACCCCATGCCCGTGTCCCTGTTGCACACCCATGTCCCATCACACGTGTCCCCACCCCATGCCCGTGTCCCTGTTGCATTACTGTGTCCCCGTCATGTGTCCCCATCATGCGTCCCCAACTCATTCACACCCACAGCCCTGTTGCACGTCTGCATCCCCCTTGCACACCCGTGTCCCCAACACATGTCCACGGCCCCATCACACGCCTGTTGTCCCTGTTGCACGCTTGTGTCCCTGCCACATGTCCGTGTCCCCATTGCACACCCATGTCCCTGTTGCATACCCATGTCCCCATCACATGCCTGTGTCCCTGTTGCACAATTGTGTCCCCATTGCACACCCATGTCCCCACCACATGTCTGGGTCCCTGTTGCACACTTGTGTCCCCATTGCACACCCATGTCCCCACTACATGCCCGTGTCCCTGTTGCACACCCATGTACCCCATCGCACACCTGTGTCCCTGTTGCACACTTGTGTCCCATCACATGTCCATGTCCCCATCACACACCTGTATCCCCACCGCACACTCATGTCCCTGTTGCACACTTGTGTCCCCATCGCACACCCATGTCCCCATCGCACACCCGTGGCCTCTTCGCATGTCTTGGTCCCCGTTGCACACTTGTGTCCCCCATCACACACCCGTGCCCCTCTTGCACACTTGTGTCCCCATCGCACACCCATGTCCCCACCACATGCCCGTGTCCCTCTTGCACACCGGTGTCCCCATCTCGTGTCCATGTCCCCATCACACCCCCGGGTCCCCAATCGCACCCTCCCCCAACGTTGCACGCTCACCCCTCCGCACCCCCCCGCCCCCCAGGGACCCCCCCGCTCCCCTGGGGGTGGCAGCAGTGGCCCCGGGGGGGTCCTTGCCGCCGGGGGGGGACACACGTACCCGCACAAACTTGGGTCTCGACACCCACGTCCCTCCTGGGCGGCGGGAGGAGGCCGGGCCGGGGGGACAGCGAGCCCTTAAATCCCCCCCGCACCCGGCCTTCGCCTCCTCCTCCTCCTCCCCTTCCTCCACCCTCCCCCCGCAGCCAACGGAGAGGGGGGGGGACGGGGGACTGGGGGGGGGGGGAGAAGAAAAGGCAACAAACTGGGCTTACTGGTGCCCTCTGCCGGGTTATACTGGGAGGACTGGGAGGACTGGGGTGCATCCAAGCATGGCTGTGAGTGGTGAGCATCCTCCCCCACCAAACGCTGGGGGGTGTGTGTGTGTGTGTGTGTGTAAGATGTGTGTTTTGCCGAATTTTGCGTTATTTTCACCCAAAACGTGCCAGCGACACAAGCGTGATTTTGGGGTGGGGGTGACGGAGAAGTGGGGTCCCCCCTGCCCCAGTTTCCCCACGCAGGCTCCTGTTGCAGCCCACGAGTGTTCCCTGTCCGAAAGGGCTTTACTGTAGGTCCTACAATAAACAAGGCTTTGTCACGAGGGGGTGACGCCCCCCCCGCCTCAGTTTCCCGTGGTGGACCGTGGGGCTCCGTGGGTGGCTTCCCAGAAGGTGGCGGTCTCAGCCCAAAAATCCGCTCCCCGAAAGCTTCGGGGTGCCCCCAAGGATGCCCCAACGCCGCCCCCGACGCCCCGGGGATGGACACGGCTCCTGCAGACCCCCAAATCCTCCCAGCACCCCACTCCACCCCCTCCGGCACCCCCCCACCCAACCCCCCCAGCGCTCTCCCAGCCCAGCAACAGTTTGCATCCCCATGTGTGAGACGAGTCCGTCAGTGCTCAGCCCAGCGGCTGGGCACGGGGGGTCGGGGGGGGTGGCACCGTGTCCCCCCACACGCAGCGGAGCTGTGGGTGCTTGCCGGTGATGAACCGCTAATTAAAAAGCTCATTAGCCCGGCACACGGAAAGCCACAACCTGGGGAACTCCGCGCTGCGAGGCCGCCAAACCCAGCCACGCTCGAACCCTCCCGAAACCCCTTCGGGGGGGTGTTGAATACATACACGGGGGCCCCCCAAATGGGGTTGGGGCACCCCCAAGAAAGAGTTAACGGAGGCGAGCGCGGAAGCCCGTCCCCCCGGCGGCCCCATTGGTTTCCCAGCGCAGGTACATCCCCCTCCGCCCCCCCGGCCCCCCCGCAGGCCGCGGCGGCGGAGCGAGCAGCGCCGGGGCCCGGGCGGGTGCGCGCCCCAGCGGGGCCGCGGCCGGCGGGAGCGGGGTGGCGGCAGCCATGGTGAGTGGGGAGGGGGGGACGGGGGTCCCCATCCCGCACCCCAAAGCCGGGGGTGGTCGAGGTCGGGTCACTTGGCCGAAGCGGGGCGCGGGGCGATGCGTCTTTCCCGTGGGATGCACGTTGAGGCCCCAGGGGAGCCCCTTCTGCCCCCCCAAGGGACTCCCACTGCACCCCAGGGGACCCGCGTTGTACCCTGAGGGACCCCCGTTGCACCCCCAAGGGACCCCCATTGCACCCCCAAGAGATCCCCTTTTTCACCCCCCACCGCACCCCATGGGACCCCCATTGCACCCCAGGGGATCCCCCTCTTCACCCCTCACAGCACCCCTGAAGTCTCCCCCATGCAACCCCCCTAGGACCCCCATGCACCCCCAGGTGCCCCCCCATCGACTCCCCCAGCCAGGTTTGCGTGATGGCCAGCGGGTCCCCAGGGTGGGGACCCCAAAATGGGGGCCCCCCCTAAATCTTCCCCTCCCAGCATCCAGCCCTTGACCCAAAACCGCGGGGACTCGCACAGGATTCCCCTCTGCAAGGAGAGGGGTGCAGGGGTGCCCCCCCCAGCAGCACCCACTTTTGGGGGGCGCCTGTTTGCAAACAATCCCAAGCTGGGCTGTTTCGCCCCCCCCTTATTTTTTTTTTTTTTTTTAACTTAACCCTTTTCTGCTCCTTTTAAAGGGCTTTTTGGTATTTGACCGCAGCCAGGGCTCCCTGCAAAACGGGGTGCCCACCCAAACCCCCTTCCCGACACCCCTAATTACACCAGGGCCCCTAATTAACACCAGGAGTTGCTAATTACCCCCTGGGCATCCTGATGACTGAGCCTCGGTGGGTGACTCCAGGCCGTGGAGATGCAGGGGACACCCGTGGGTGCGGGGGGGCCGGGGCGGGCACCGCTCGGCCAGGTGGGGGTTTAGGGGTGCGGGAGTGATGTGGGGGGGGCCTTGCATGAAAACGGGGGGAATGGCTCAGGAGGGGGGAGGCGGGAGAAACGCCCTCGCCCGCGGTACCGGCGATGGTTTCTCCGAAATGGCGCCCGGGCGGGAATTGAAAGCAGCCGGCGGCGGCTCGGGGCGCCCCGATGCCGGGGTGAGGGGCTCCCAGGAGGGTGCTGGGTGGCGGGTGCCCTCCTCCCCCCAACACACGCATCCCCCCCCGGGACTTTTCTCGGGGCGTGCGGGCTCGACGCACGTGGGATTTATTGTTTATAAGGCAAAGGGGTGATTTGGGGGAAAAACAGACAATTTGAGGCCCTGCTCAGACTTTTATAAGTTTTAAAGAGGATGGAAATCGCTTGGATGGAGAGAGTTAAAGCGTGGGTACCCCCCCCCCCCCCCCCATCCTTGTTGGAGCTGGGGAAATGTGGTTTTATTGTGATTTAAGCAAACGGCGGGGGGGAGGAACAAAAACCGACCTGTTTTGACCTAAAAAAGGGATGTTCCTGCTTTCAAGCTGAGGAGCAGCAAGGAGGCGGGGGGGAAGCACCCATGGGTGCTGCTTTTCCCCAGTGCTCCCAAGGTGGAGGGAAGGAGGAGCTAGGGGTGCTAAAAATACCTCCCGGGCCCAGTTTCCCCCAAATTAAGGGTGCTGGGGGGGGTTGATCCTGGTTCCTCCCGGGGTGTTTTGGGGATTCAAGCTCAGCTTGGATTTTCTGACGTCTAATAAGGGGTTGAGCCAGCACATCCTTAATGAAATGAAAAAACGTGTGGGTTGGTTGGTTGTTTTTTTTTTTTTTTTTCTTTTTTTCCCTTTTTCCTGCTGTTTTCAGGCTGGGGATGGCAGGCGGGGTGGGAGATTGCCGAAAAAACCTCATTTCCTCAGGAAACAGAGTGAAAGCCTTGGCTGAAAGCTGGGACTCCAGGAATTTGGTGCTTTGGAGCTGTGGGGGCTTCGTGAACATCCCCCCTTGCCCTGTGCAAGTGGGGATTTATGCCCAGAGCTACAAATTTCAGCCATGTGCAAAAACAAGGAGGGAGAAAAGTGAAAGGGGGTGGAAAAAATAGAATATAAAACCAGATTTCACCAGTGATAAAATTCTGCAGTTAAAGCTTTTTCGCCTCAAGGTTTTCAGGCTGGAGGTGGGCACCCAGGGGAGATTTTGGGGCTGGAAAGAGGGAAACTGCCTTTTTCTTTTAACTCTTTTTGTTCTTCAGGTGGGTTTTGTGGCTAATTAAACCCTGGCTGTGATTGGGGGTCTGGGGAGAGGATGGGATTTGTTATTTATTGTGCAAGGGGAGGTTTGGGAAGGCCGTTACCAGAAATGGAGCTGAGCACTGGTGCTTTTGTTGCATGGATCTCTCTGCCAGGGGAAGGTGAGGCACGGCTGTGCTGGGTTTGGATCAACTCGGTGTCCCTTTGGGGACAATGGCAGCAGGATGGGGACGTCCGGATGAGCACAGACCCCCACGCTGTGTTGGGGGGGAGGGTGGGGGGCTGAAGGGATGTGACTGGTGCTGATCAGCCCATTGGTGGCAGGGGTCAGAGTGGATTTTGGGGTGCTCACCTCCTCAGCAGCAGGTGGAGGGTGGTTTTCTCTGGTGGGAGACAGTCCGGCTGGGTGGTAGGGCTGTGCCAGGGGGGGAAGGAAGCAGCGGCGGCACGATAAGGACTGGCTGCCAACCAGTGAGGTTTCCCCTTGTTTTTCTGCTGGGGGATGAGGTAAGAGCCAGGCGTGCGATAACGCCCAGGGGAGAAGGAGCCAGGAGGAAGCCCATCAGTAGCTTAAATTCAAGGTGCCGTCACCTTTGGGTGCTCACAGGAACCCCGCAGGGTGTTTCGGGGTGCGCACGGTTCACAGATGGGGCGTGGAGCGTGAGCAAGCCGGTAGTTTCGGGGTGAAAAGCCATTTTCTCCGCTACCAGCCTTTCTCAGGGTCCCAGCACACCGGGGTTCCCTGGCACAGGGGGGGTCCCTCACCCCATTGTGGAGCCGGGAGCCAGTAGAGGAGGAACCGGCTTTATTCCAGGCTGAAGGGGAGGTTGCACAACCCGGCCCCGGGGGAAAGCGAGGCGGGTTCGGGCTTCGCTCAGCTTTTGGCTCCAGCCCTCGTTGCTTTCCATAACCTTCCTCCGGCGCTTGTTTAGCGCTTTACTACCCCGGAGCCATTCGGGATTTAGCTCCCCAGAGGAGGAGGCGGCTTCAGAGGGTGCATATTCCTTCCTCGCCCTCCTTCCTCCTTCTCTTCCTCGACCCCAAGCCACTGAGCACCTCTGTTTGCTGATCTCCCCGTGCAGATGTCGACCTACAAGCGAGCGACCTTGGACGACGAAGACCCCCTGGACTCCATCGGTGAAGGCGATGGGTACCCCAACGGCTTCCAGGTGGGGCTTCGTGTGTTTTAGGTGGGGGTGGGGGGGAAAGAAGGGGTTTTTAGGTCCTGGCAAGCAGCAGAGGGCATTGCAGAAGGTTTTTCAGCCTGGGACCAGCCTTTCCGTGGGGCAAAGTCCGGCGTGGGCAGAGCAGCGTTGGCTCCTGCTGCCCTTTGCTCCCCTCCTGGCACCCGGAGCAAGCGATGGGGGAGCCTGCAGGGCCGGATCCTGGCTCAGCTATTTGCAACGTCCCGGCACCCGGTTTTGCCACCGACCTAACCCCTTTTCCTGGCGTGACCAGGGCGAGCAATTAAGGTGGCAGCAGGAGCTTTGTCCACGCACAAAAGGGGATTAGGTTAATTCCGCCCCAAGCAGTGGGAATCGGCTTAAAAAGAGCCACGGGTGGCAAAGATAGAAAACCCCGTGGCTGACAGTGTCCGGCCTCACCGGGAAAGATTTGGGGCCAGAGCAACGTTCTCGGTGCTGTTCCCACTCCTAGTTCTCTGCCTAGAATGGTGTTTTCTGCCCCAAAAATCAGAGCTCCGCTGTGTTTTTACTTTCCCCGGCGGGGCCATCTCCGCTCGCCATCGCATTGGGATGTTTCCTGGGGATGTTTTTCGGCGGAGTGGGAGTATCCTGTTACGGCACTTCCTGCTGCCGCGGCGGCCCCCACCCTGTCCCAGTGCCGGCGGTGGGGACGGGGACACCCGGAGGGTTACAGCTGTGCTTGAGGAGGGGTTCGGGCTGGCACGAGGTAGCAGGTGAGCCTGCTGAAACGCTCGCCCTGCTCCCTTTCCTGCCATTGTGCCGCCCTTCCTGGCCAGTTTCTGGAAGGCAGCTGCCTCCTTTCCCAGCCCAAACGGTGCCGGATCCCTCACCAGGGGCCAAACTCGTGCCGTGGGTTGTAGGAAGGAAAATGGGGGATGCCTCAGTAGGTTTTTCCTCCAGTGGGGAAACGGTGCTGCTTTTCCCGCAGGTGAATTTCCGCGGCTCGAGGAGCAGCCTGGGGTGCTGGGCTGAGCGGACGCGCACCGAGAAGCAGCTCGTGGTGCTGGTGGGGGTGCTGGCGGCCGTGCTGGCAGCATGTCTGCTGGGCCTCATCTTCCAGTACAGAGCCCGTAAGTCCTCGCACTGTGGGGGGATCCTACCCCCTTGAGCGGGGTGGGTTGCTGGGGGCTTCCATGGGATGCTCAGGCACGGGATGGGGTGCTGGTCTGTATCGCTTGCCCTGAAGCGGGTGCAGGGTGGGATGCTCAGGCACCAAATGAAATACTTGCTGGGTGGGATGATCCCCAGTGCGGCTCATCGTGCCACGGTGGAGGAGCTGAACCCGTCGTTCCCACCCCAGGGCCACCCACCGTGTGCCTGTCAGAAGCCTGCATCTCCGTTACCAGCTCCATCCTCAGCTCGCTGGACCGGGCGGTGAATCCCTGCGAGGACTTTTTTGGCTACGCCTGCGGGGGCTGGATCAAGGCCAACCCCCTCCCTGATGGCCACTCACGCTGGGGCACCTTCAACAACCTCTGGGAGCACAACCAGGCCATCATGAAGCATCTGCTGGGTGAGTATGTGGGAGTGGTGGGACCCCCACAGCGCTCCCGGTAGGTCTAAGGGATGGCAAAAACATGCCTGCAGGGACGTCATGTTGGGCTTGAACCCCAGTGTCAAACCAGTCTGTGACGCACGCACTGCAGGGATGTTGGGAAGCAGATCCTGCCTGTGTTTGCTCTCCTGGATGCCCCTGGGATTTTGACCACGGTGTTGTAGCTCTTTGGTGCCAAGTAGGGGAAGGGTCTCAGCCTCGGCTCTGCAAACCCCGTGGCAGCGTTCCCAGGAGCTCTGAAATTCCACATTTGCACCCCAGACTGCATTCAGAGGCTGTAGCACCCCACTATCACCCCAAGGATACGGGTTTTTTCTCCTGCTATAGCTTCCAGTCTTTGTGAGCAGCTTTTTGGGGGGGGCTGGCTGCCAATCTGGCTGTTTTGGGGGCCAGAACTCCCTCAGCAGAGGGAGGATCCCAGGCTCAGCCTCTGCGTGCGAACACCGAAGCGGGGCGGCTTATCCGAGCAACCGGCGGGGACGGTTTGTTCAAGCTTTGAGCAAACAACTGGCTCCTTATCAGCACTTTCCACTGTGCCGGGGCTGATTATCTGAAAAGAGAAGGTTTGGGAAGAGTGTTGTCTTTCAGAAGGGGGGTGGTGCAGGAACAGCTTCGTCCCCGGCTCTTCCCGCAGAAATCTGGCACTGGTTTTACCGGGAGAAGGGACCAGGCCTCCAGCCAAGCAGTCGCGCTTGGCATTTCCTTGAATTCCTTGGAGCCGAGGGACCTTTAGTTAATAAAACCACACAGCTGGGAAGCCAAAGGTGCAAGCTGTGTCATGAGGAAAATAAAAAAAAACACCCTCTGGGGAAGCAGAATTTTAGAGGGGGGAAAAAAATAAAAGGATGGTTTTTGGAGGCAGAGGAGAAAAATGGGTTTATTGTTCCTTCTTGCAGGAATAAATAATACAGGGCTGGGGAGCACCAGCACAGGGGCAAGGGCAGCACAGTGGGCTGGATGATGCTGGGAACATCAGAGCTGCTGGCAAAATGCTTTTCGTTTTGTTTTTTAAAAATTTTATTTATTTTTCTGATCCAAAGAGCCAGAGGAGTCTCTGCGGGTGGGAGAGGAGATGGGAGCAGGAGGCCAGGAAGGTCTGGGGGTCATGGGATGCTTTTGAGGTCATGGAGGGGACCGGTGGGGCAGTCCTTGGCGTCTTTTTGGAGCCTGGCTTTGCCCCAAACAGGGCTGAATATTTCTCTGGTGGAAGGGTAGGGGCTCTGGCGTGCATCAGCAGCCCCCATGGGGGCCTGGAAGCCTGTCCCTGGGGGCCCCCTGTGACCCTCCTCCCGGGTACATCCCGCAGAAAACACCACGGCCAACGTGTCAAGTGAGGCGGAGCGCAAGGCGCAGCGTTATTACCAAGCCTGCATGAACGAGAGCAAGATCGAAGAGCTGCGTGCCACCCCGCTCGTGGAACTCATCCAAAAGGTTTGTCCCTTTCTTTGCAGAAAAGCTGTCTACCCTCTGCGAAATGAGGGGAAAAAAGCTCGTTTATGGGCAGTCCCAGCACCCTCCAGACCCCATTCCTGGTGCTTCCTTGGGCAGAGCATCCCCCAGGGCAGGGGAGAGGCAGGGATTCACAGGATTTATAGGCAGGTCTTGCCTCTCCTGGGTTTTTTAGCCCCACTGCAAGATGTTTTCCCACCAGGGTGGGTACTGGGGGGATATTTAAGCAGCTCCAAGTGGTCATTCCTTAGCCAAAAAGCTGGCTGCTCTCTCCCCAGCTGGGTGGCTGGAACATCACAGGTCCTTGGGCAGGGGACAACTTCAACGCAACGCTGCGGGAGGTGACGGCGCATTACCGCACCTCGCCCTTCTTCTCCGTCTACGTCAGCGCCGACTCCAAAAACTCCAACAGCAACGTCATCCAGGTGGATCAGTCGGGGTTAGGCCTGCCATCGCGGGATTACTACCTGAACAAGACAGAGAATGAGAAGGTGAGGTTGTCAGGGGAAATCTGGCTTTGCCGGGGAGGTGCTGTGGGTGGGTGGCACCCACTATGCTGATTTCCCCCCTTCTACCACGTAGGTGCTTGCTGGGTACCTGAACTACATGGTACAGCTGGGGATGTTCCTGGGAGGCACCGACGAGGAGTCGACGCGGCAGCAGATGCAGCAGATCTTGGACTTTGAGACAGCATTGGCCAACATCACCATCCCGCAGGAGAAGCACCGGGACGAGGAGGTCATTTACCATAAAATGACGGCTGGAGACCTGAAGGTAGGGATGGAGTTGGTGAATCTCCCGGCTCCACTGTGGCTTGGGGATGGGGGGCGGATGGATGGAGGTGACGCAGCTCTTGCGAGGCAGCCCCTGGGAAGCTCTTGTGCAATTGCTTGGCCTGTGTCCTCCTTGGGGAAATCCCACCCTGCGCCGCTCCTCCCAGCTCTGGACCACCTCAAGAGCCAGTGGCCGTCCCGCTGCGGCACTGATGCCCCCTCAATGCTGCTGTCTGCGGTCCAGCTGCGGACGTCAGCCCCCAGAGGGGCCCTAATGGATTGTGTCAACATTTTTGACGCCCGCCCCACTTTCTTTTCCTTTGTGGGAGAAAATTGTTTACTCCCCTCTGACCTTTCAAGGATGCTGCTGTTATGGGAAACGGTCTCTGCAAAATCAGCCGAATCCCTCAAACAGGGGCTGATGCAGCAGCTTCCAGCTCAGGAAGCGGCTGCCATCCCCCTCTGATGGTTTGTGGGTCCATAGCAGCAGCGTGGCTTTTGCAGGAGCTGGCACCAGCCGTGGACTGGATGCCCTTCCTGTCCACGGTCTTCTACCCTGTGGAGCTCAATGAGTCAGAGCCCGTCGTGGTCTACGCCAAGGAGTACCTGGAGCAGGTCTCTGACCTCATCCTGGCCACTGATAAATGGTGAGAGCCCCCAGCCCGTGCAGAGGGGTGCCCAGGGTGGGCAGCACGTCCCACTGCCTGCTCACCACCTCTCGCTGCAGTCTCCTCAACAACTACATGATCTGGAACCTGGTGCGGAAAACCAGCCCCTTCCTTGACCAGCGCTTCCAGGATGCTGAGGAAAAATTCATGGAAGTGATGTACGGGACAAAGAAGGTGAGGGGGCAGCCCCCAGCGCCCCCAAATCACCGTTAAAATGGTGGCAGCTTTTTAGGCAAAGTCCTCACTGCATTACATCCAAAATGGATGTAGGGCAAGTTTTGGGGTGGCAGCTCCTGCACAGGGGGATGGATGTGGGCTTGATCTCCCGGCGGGGCAATGGGGTGTGAAAGTTTTGGCCATGCCACCACTGATGACTCCTTGTCCCGTGCAGACCTGCCTCCCGCGCTGGAAATTTTGCATCAGCGACACAGACAACAACTTGGGCTTCGCCCTGGGGGCCATGTTCGTCAAGGCCACCTTCGCCGAGGACAGCAAGCAGGTGGTACGTCCCTGAGCGAGCAGCATGTGAGCCACCATGATGGTGGATCGTTGGGGCAGCCCACCTTTTGCCCACCCTTTGGGTTTTTCACCGCTCTGCATGCCATCTCAGTTTCTTCCTTCCCACCGGTGCAAAGGGCCCGTGAACTCTCCAGAGTGGGAAGTTGGCTTTCCAGACTGACATTGTGCTACTTTGTTTTGTCTAGGCAGAGGAAATGATCGCGGAGATTAAAACCGCCTTCGAGGAAAGCTTGGAGACCCTGCAGTGGATGGATGAAGAGACGAGGAAATCGGCCAAAGAGAAGGTGAGGCAGTTGCAGCAGTGCCAGGGAGGAGAGAGAGGGAGATGGCGGAGGGTGGTGGAGCTGGGCGAGCCTGTCCTGCCATCCTTGGCACCAAAGGCACTTTGGTCCTTGTCACCCCCCAGGCAGATGCCATCTACAACATGATTGGCTACCCCAAGTTCATCATGGATCCCAAGGAGCTGGATAAAGTCTTTAATGATGTGAGTTGGTTGGAGTTGTCCCCTCAAGTCTCCTATTTTCCCCTCCACAAGCATGTGCAGGACATGTGCCCATCACCATAGCCTCAGGGCAGCCTTGAACCCCAGGTTTCCACCGGAAGGGTCTCACTGATGTTCTTGGCCCTTCCCTGGGGACTTCCCAGATTGCTGTGGGCCAGTCCTGGGGTGGCTGAGGCTCTTGGGATCCCTGCCCGGGAAGAGGAGGAGCCGGTTTCCGTAACAGTGATTCATTCAAGGCTCTGCAGATGTTGGGGAAGAGGAGAAACAAGAGCGGCTGTAACTCAGCTGGCTCCAGAGACTCATGACCGTGGTGGGAGGAGCAGGGCCAGGCGATCACCATGCACCACTCACATCTTGCTCTTTTGCAGTACGAGGCTGTGTCTGACCTCTACTTCGAGAACGTCATGCAGTTTTACAACTTCTCAGCCAGAGTCACTGCCGACCAGCTCCGGAAACCACCGAACCGGGATCAGTAAGTCCTCCGCTTCCCCATTGTGCTCAGTGTGGAATATCACAACATCTGGAGCACTGGGATTTGGTGTCCACACACCACACTGGTTTTGGGAGTCAAATTCAGGCAATGACTTTGCACCGTGAGAAGTGGATGGCATCAGAGCAAAGATCAGTGATGGGTTTGTGCTGCCACGTTGGCCGTGTTCCTGTCCCTGCAGGTGGAGCATGACACCTCCGACAGTCAATGCGTACTACTCTCCCACCAAGAATGAGATTGTCTTCCCTGCTGGCATCCTTCAGGCCCCTTTTTACACCCGTGCATCTCCCAAGTAAGAGCCTAGGGAAAACAGGGAGAGCAGAATTCCCAAATTTCCTCCCCTCGCAAAATCTGAGGCTACATGTCATGGCTGCGGGAAGCAGCGGCTGCTCCCTAAATCTCAGTGTTGCCCTCCTGCAGGTCACTGAATTTTGGTGGGATTGGTGTGGTGGTGGGCCATGAGTTGACACACGCCTTCGATGACCAAGGTATGGCCAGGGCCAGGCTGGGGTGGGCTGCTGGAGAGGGGTGGCCAGTGGGGTGACGAAGGATCTGCTGTGTTTTTGGCAGGCCGGGAATACGACAAGGATGGCAACCTGCGTCCTTGGTGGAAGAACTCCTCGGTGGAGGCCTTCAAGCGGCAGACAGCATGCATGGTGGAGCAGTACGGCAACTACACCGTTAATGGCGAGGCCATCAACGGCAAGCACACCCTTGGGGAGAACATCGCCGACAACGGGGGCCTCAAGGCCGCCTACCGGGTAGGGCCACGGGGCTGGGGAGGTGCAGTGGGTGGCATGGTGAGGTGGGATCAGTGGTATCCCCTGAGCCCGCTGTGCTCCCTGGCCTCCAGGCGTATCAAAACTGGCTGAAAAAGAATGGGGATGAGGAAACCCTGCCAACCCTTGGCCTCACCAACCACCAGCTCTTCTTCGTTGGCTTCGCCCAGGTAGGTCACCCGGCGGTGGGCACGGAGGGTTGGACATGCAGGGTTTTGGGGGGGTGGAGGCATGCCCAGATGATGTTGGGAGGGTGTGGTGGCAAAACTGACGTCTGAGATGCTGCGTGGTAGATGGAGAACCAGATCGGGGTGGCGCTGGTTATGAAAAGCGAGACAAAGCTGGAGCTGCATTGGTGTCCCATCACGCAAGCGGGGAGGTTCGATTTGGCCCCGAGCAGGGCCCTGTGGTTGCAGACGCCGGCGCTCGTGCCTCTTGCCCTCCGTTTGCAGGTGTGGTGTTCGGTTCGCACGCCGGAGAGCTCACACGAGGGGCTCATCACCGACCCCCACAGCCCCTCGCGTTTCCGTGTCATCGGCACCGTCTCTAACTCCCGGGAGTTTGCGGAGCATTTCAGCTGCCCCCTCGGCTCCCCCATGAATCCCCCCAAGAAGTGTGAAGTCTGGTGATGGGCGAGCGCCTGAGGGAACCAGCTGCCGGTTGCTTCGTCCTCTGCCGACAGCTGAATTTCCCTGCTCCTTTTGTAACTCAAACCACTTCTGCGTGCAACAAACTGCCCAGCTCTCAACCGGAGTGGCGCCCTGCGTCCCCCGGTATCGTCCGAGGTTCGATCCACTGTGAAAACTCTTCATCCCCTTGCTTGTTTGTGAAATGACTTCAGTTTGGGGGTCTTTTCTTTCCCACCATGACCAAGCCACGTGTCAAGGCACAGGAGTTCATGGGCTCAACCCCCATATTTACACAGACAGCGCGCCAGCCTGACGCATCGACCCGGCAAAATGCCTCTTTTTTTGGAGGTGATAAAGGGAACGCCGTGACACCGGCAGGTTTGGCTGTGTGTCTACATTTGACGTACCTTCCTCTCTCCAAAGATGCGCACATGAGGATGGGAAATATTTTAAGATATATTTTTGGGGGGAAAATCTGTATATTTTTTTCATGCGTTGTGGAATACACTGGAAAATTTCAGGGAAAATGCATTTAAAAGCCTTTTTTAGTAAAAGATTAGTATATTTATTAATTTTTTTTAAACTCGGTGCAGCTGTAGGTGACAGTCCCTCAGCCGAGGAAGCTGGATGGGGCTGCCCAGGATCCCAGGTTTCTCTGGGAGGGACTGTCCTCAGAGGATGCTGATGGGAAATTGGGGACAGCGGGCCTGGGGACAGAGCTGGAGGAAGCTGCGGGCTGCAGAAAGGCTCTGCCTTTCCTAGGGTTAGCTTTAATTTTGGAGTGCGAAGGGAAAAAAGTTGTTGTGCCAAAGATGTAACCAAGGTGGTGACGGTGTGGATGAAGCACCCAGTTCTCCCTCCTGTCCCCTCTGAAGCGAGGTCAGCCGCGATTTCCTGGCCCAAAGGCTTCCCCAGACAAGCGCAGGTGGTTCCTGCCGCTGCTTTGCTTGCCGCTGTGCCTGGCCTCTACTCCTGCGAAACTGCAAGGCCCAAAATCACTGCACGGCCCCAAACCTCCATCCCGCGGTGGCTGGTTTGGCACCAGTGTGAGATCTGGTCAGGATGGGGGTGAGGGGCTTTCTTAAGGGTTTTTCAATATTCCTTTTGCAGTTTTGAGAAGAAACCACTGACAGTAGCTCAGGTGCTGTGTGTTGTCTCATGGGGCACCTTCTTACTCTAGAGAGAAAGCAAAGACGTAGAGGGATTTTTAATATTTATATATAAAAGGGGGGATGGAGGGATTTTTTTTTTGTAACTATTTTTTCACCCTACACATGGGGCTTATCGTAATTGAAATAATAAATACTTTTTACTGGGTCTGGAACTGCTCATGACTTGTTTTTTCTGATAGCAGGAGAGTCTTGCATCCCTTTATCTGCATTTCTCTCCCCATCTGCACTGATGAGACCATCCTGTGCCGGCAAAGCTGAGCTGAGGAGGCTTTCCCCAGCCTGCGCTTGGCATCTGCCGCCTTGCTCAGAGGCTAAAGCCAGGCTTTTGTGCCCAAAAACCTCACTCGCTGCGGGTGGTTTTTTGCTTTCCACCTCTATGGCACGGCCCCGCACATCACCCCAGCAGGGAGGTCTTTCCCGGATGCTTTTCCTTCCTCCCTGGGTGAATTTTTGGCTGGCTGGGCTGCGCTTGGATCCAGCGACACAGGCTCTGCACAGGTTGCTCTCCAAAGGGCCTTATTTATAGCTCTGCGATGCCGACTGGATGCTGCCAGCTCAGTAACACAGGCCAAGGTTTGCTCTCCAGCGGATGCTCCGTGGCTTTGTGGGGCTTGCCTAAAAAATGCAAGGCAGGACCTGGACGGCAGGCTCCCTGCTGAACCTTGCCTCAGCACCTGGGAGGGCTGATGGCCATAAAACAAGCAAAATGCGGGGTGCTCATTTGCTGTGTAGTCCCAGCTCATTAGCAGGGGCTGGGTTTGGGCTGCAGGCCCCCAGTTTTGCCTCATCAGGAGTGTATTTTGGAAATACAGGACATTTTCACTGCTGGGGTGGGCAGGATTAAGCCAGTGGTGTGCAAGGGATGCAAGTGTTGTGTAATTTAGACGGTAAAATTTCCCTCTTGCTGCTTTGACTGTGTTTTCTCTCCCAGATTGAATCAAAATGTAACCAGAGAGCACTCACTTTCTGCTCACGCGACTCCATGCAAGGCCCTCCGTTTTCAGCAGAGCTAGGAAAGCAGCCGTGGCCGTTGTTTTCCCCAGGATCTAGCTGGAAATGGTGGCACAAACCCGCAGAGGGCGATGGAGCCGAGAAAATCGCTGCCTCTGCTCTCCGCTCCTGGCTGGCAGGAGTTAGCGATGCTACCGGTGTGGTATTTTGGCCTGGAGCTGGCCCCTGGTGTTTAAAACGCGGTGAAATGCCTGTGTTCCTGGGAAAAGAGAGGAGCGGTGTGGGTGTAAGGCTAAGAAGAAATAAGTGGGGAGAGTGGGGTTGGAGTGAAAGGGTGTTTTCCCAGCTGCAAGAAGCAGGGAGGGGAGCACAGCCTATCGTGCTGAGAGGTAGGACGCTGTTAGAGGTGGTTTAACCATCCAAAAGGGAAATATTTTGGTGCTTGAGGCCTTACTCAAAGCAAAGGACTGGGCAGGTGATGTCTCGGCCACCGCAGAGTGGACAGGCCCAGCGCAGGAAGGATTTCAAGGGCCTGGATGGTGGCAGGGCCATGCCACGGCCGAGGGTCCCTGTGTTGGGCTTGGAGCTGGCGGTGGATGTTTGTCTGTCTGGGAGGCTGCTGGGTGTAGGCAGAGCAGGCAGGAGGTGACTCATCCTGCTTGTGTGCCAGTGTCTGGCGTGGGCTTGCCTGATCCTGGGTGGTATTTGCTTTATTTTGTGCTCAGTCGTGCCCCGGAGGGCTGAGACATTTGCCGAGGGCTGAGCCTGGGCAGGAGGAGGAACTGGGAAAGCTTCAAGCAGGGCTGAGGGTTTTTTTGGGGGGGAGGGGGTTATGTTTTGGTTTTTTTTGCCTGGAGGGTTTTGGAAGGGGATCAGGGGGGGAAAAGCAGAAGCCCAGAGAGGGAGGCGCTGCCGTACTGTGCTGGGTGAAAGCGGGTGCCTGAAGCTGGAGCCTCCAAAATGAGTTGGAAATGGCGGTTGTTCACAAGTTTGGTGAGGCTAAGCCAGCCTTCCAGGTGCGAAAGGCTGAACTCAACCATCTGAACTGCTCTTCTCCTTCCCAGTTTGCCCCCTCCAAGCAGGATCTAACCCCCAACACATCACAACAGTGCTGGGGTCACCTACTGGGACTGCAAGATTTTAGGGCAGATTTCAGAAAAGCTGCTTCTAACAATTCCTGCAGGAAAACAGCCCTTTTCCAGTGATATCTCAATCCTTTACTCTCTTTTCCTAAGTTCACCAGCAGCCCTGGTGCTCCTACTACACTCTTCACCACACAGTTGTGAGCATCTCTGTTGTGCCAGGTACGTGAGAGACTGGAAAAACGGTTGGTGATGCTCCGAAACGAGAGCTCAGCACTGTAAACTCAAAGCTGCCCACAGTGACACATCACTTCCCAGGTGCTAATAAAGCTAGCAGGGAAAATAGGAGAAAAAATGAAATGGAGAGGAACCAGAGGCAGTAGGAAGGGTGTGAATCCAGCTGGCACTTGCTCAGGCTCGCCAAACCTGCAGGTTTTGTTGGCCAAATTGTCCTATGTGGGGTAGTATTGAAGAGACCTGTCTGCTTTGTCATTTTGCGGGGGGGGAGGTAAAATGATGGCCAGGGGAGACCTAGACTTCGGAGGAGCTTTAATACAAATCCAGGAGCCTGGCTCCTTTGCATGGCTAGCACGCTTCAGGAGCTTCAGCAGACGTGAAAATGCTGGTTTTTTTTTTTTCTTTCTAAACAGGCAAAAAGAAGGGATATATCTAAAGATACCAGAACTAGGAGGCTCTTTCACAGCTGTGTTTACAGGCAGCTATTTCTGTAGAACAGAGGGAGCCACAGATGTCAATTTGCCTTTGGTAGGAATTTTGTTCCGCATGAAGGGGTGTACCAGGAGAACTGCCACGCCTGGGAGGCGGTCGATGGAACAGGGCTGGGCACCAGCCCCCCCCCCCACCACACAGCTTTACTTGCACCCTCAAAATCATTACAGCAAAGTCTTTATGAACTGTGGAGGGGGATCTGTCTTCCCAGCAGGCTGCAGACAGGAGAGGTGTGCTGTGAACACAGCAGCTCTCCGGGATGTTTGGAGATCTATCAGTCCTTGGGCAAATCCCCTACCATGATAAAAATTCCTCTTTTGTTCTCCCATTTTTGGGGAGGGGGGGAGTACTTGGCCTTTCTTTGAGGTCATTCTAATTTCTCTCTTCAGTCTTTTGCTCTCTAGGTGGGGAATCAGCCGTCGATCTGGCAGGCAGTGGGCTGCATAGGCAAACTGGCTCAGAAAAAAAGTGTCTGGAGCCCCCTCAGAGTTATTTGTTCCTGGCTGCTGATGGAAATAGTCCCCATTCAGGACTTCTTTACAGGCTGGCAAAGCCTGATTGGGCTTTTTTCCTTCAAAAATAGAATTGTTTTCCATTTCATCCCATTTCTCACCAGCAGTTTGAGGTAGATGTGAGCTCACCTCATCCCAGGCATTTCCCTTAGCCTGGTGCAGAATGAAAAGCACAGAGGGAGGAAACTAAACAGCAGGCTAGTCATGTTTCCCTCCGCCACCAGCTCCACTAATAACTTCTGGCACTACGCAGTGCACGTGTTTGGTGTGGCTGTACCCTATAGATAGCACCTTAGTAAGTAAGAAATTATTCTGCTCGCACAGCTACTCTTAGGGGAGACCACCGTGGCAGCTCGCAGGAGCTTTTCTTCTGAGATCAGACCTTGGAGGATGCTGTCCTTGTGTGTCAGCATGGGCGGGGGTCATGTCTTAAACCTGATCTGCACAAACCAAACTGTTTAATAATTCAGAGTCTGACTCAAAAGAGAAAAGGGACTCAAGACCCTTCTGGTATTTTCTGGCTGCTGGGTGCTGGCGTGAGTTTTGCTCTAGTGAACAAGGCTGAGTCCAGATTCTCCCCCCTTCAGATCTGTATTGTGGAGATGTGGTGTAGGTTTTCTTTAGCCTGCAAGACCGTCTTTCTTCTGTCAACTTTCAGTTGCAGCACAAGTTACTTGGTAAGTGCCCGAACACACCACCAAGAGAACAGTTTACTTTAATAAAAGCAGCTTTTCACTTCTAAGAGTTTGTGATTGCTTTAAAGTGTTCTCTTCCTCCTAAACTTGCAGTTGCCCCGAAGATGCAGCAGATAGAATGCAAATAAACTACGGCAACTTGTGTAGCCCAGGCTGGGTGACGCGGGGTGGCAATACCTGCAGGTGCGGGGAAGGCGCTGGGAGCGTTTCCCTGGGACGTGCGGCGCAGCAGGAACGGTGGTAGGTGCCAGTGGGCTGGAACGAGCCCTCGGGAGCCAGCGGCAGGACAGGACAAGTCAGGACCATCCAGCAGCTGCTTGAATCTGCTCTGAGGTCTTTTTTATCTCCCCAAGACGGCACAAACCACCTTTGCCCCTGCCAATTTCAGCTTGGCGGTGGTCACAGGGAGGGTGCTGCAGCCTGGTTGTGAGATGCTGAAGATGGTGGCGGTGTGGTGAACCTCGGGGGGCAAAGGCAGCGGCGCGGGGGTGCGAGGAAGGTGCCTGCTCCCCCCAGGGTGGGCTCCCTCAGGGGCTGCTGGGCCTCCCTCGCAGCCGCCATGTCACCCTCTGGCCGCCTCGTAGGGGCTGCAGCCCAGCCCGCCCCAGGAGCCTGGGCTGGGCCTGGGGGCGAGTTTTTGGGCAGCGGGCAAGCCCCCGAAGCCCGGGCGCGCTCACGGCCGAGCGTTGCCGAAGTCTCTCCGGGCAAAGCCGAACGCGCCCGAAGCCGCGGCACCGCCGCTCCCGAGAGGCTCCGAAGAGCCCCGAGCGCCTCCCGCCTGAGCGGGAATCCCGGTCCCGAGCCCGCCCGAAGCTTCCCGAACTCCCTCCCGGGCTCGGCCTCCGGAAAGAGCCGAAGTCTCCCGAGCGCGGGGGTCACGGGAGGTGCCGGGGGGGAGCGGGGGGAGGAGGGCGCGTGCGCCCGCGAAGCTCTCCGGAAGAAGCCGAGGTTTCCCGAACGGCGCTCGCCAGCGAGCGGCTCCGGAAAGAGCCGAAGGTTGCCGAGCGCCGGTGGGCCGAGCGGCTCCGGAGCGGCCCGAAGGCGCCCGAGCGTCCGTCCTGCCGGACTGCTGGAGGCGGCCGCAGCGCCATGTTTGATGCTCCGCTACTCCAGTGAGGAAAATCCGCCGGCATCGCCCGAGAGCCGCCACCGCGAAGGGCTCCGCTGCCCCCGGGGAGGGGGACCGAGACCCCCCGCCGCCGGCGGCTCATGAGCAGCGCGGCCTGAGCCGCCTCCCCCCCTCCCCTCCCCGCCGGCCCCTCTCCCGTCCCCTCCCCGCGCCGAGCCCTCCGGGAGGCGCGTTGTCACGGAGACCGGCGCCGGTGCCGGCCCGCCGCGCTGCCCCGGCCGCCGCACCGGCCCCCGGCCCGCTCCCCGGCTCCCCCCCGGCCCCGGCCCCGCTCCCCGCCGGGGGGTGGTGGCTCCGCTTGGCGATGAGTTTACCGCAGAAGGCGGCTTTGAAACCCGGCGCGGCGGCGGCGGCGGGGACCGGCCCCGGGAGCGGGGCGGCGGCGGCAGCGGCGGCGGGGCCGCCTCCCCCCCCGGCTCCCCCTCACCCGGCGGCGGCGCCGGCGCCTCACCCCAACATCAGGGCCTTGCCGCCCCAACCGCCCCAGCAGTATCCTTTGCCCCGGGGGGGGTTGGGGGGCGACACCCCCTTCCCCACAGCGAGCGGGGCCCGGGGGGGGCGGGGGGGCGGTGAGGGGCCGCGGGGGCCCCCTCAGCCCCGGGGAGGGGGGGGGCGTGTGGGGGGTGGTGTGTGGGGAGGGGGCGGCTCGCGGGGGGCGGCGGTTGGGGGCTCACCGTTCCTTTTTGTGTGTGTGTGTGTGTGTGTGCGCGCCCCCCCCGCCGTACAAAGGGGGGGGCAGCACCTGCTGGGGTGGTGTGGGGAAAGGGGGTGCCTCACCCCGCCCCCACTGCTGTTGGGCTGGTTTGGGGGTTCACCCTCTCACCCAGGGGAAGGCAGAGGGTCCCCCAGCCCCCTTCCCTCCCACACCCCCCCATTGGAGCGGTGACCCCCAAGGGTAAACTTTTAATTACAAATCACTCCTCAGTTTTCCCTCCGGTCTTGCCCAGGTAAGTGCTTTGGTTTTGTTGTTTTTCCAGGAGAATTTAAACCCAGGTTTGGTGGTTTTTTTTTTTTTTTGGTTTGTTTTTTTTTTTTCCCTAGCCGGGGCCGATTTTCATGTGATTTTATTTAATTTATTTAATTATTTTATTTATTTATTTATTTGTTACTTGGCTGGTGGAAATAAATCTCAGGTGGAATGTCGCGCCGAGCAGCTTTCTCTGCGAGGCCACGCGTGACGGGGGAGGAGGAGGCTCCCACTCCACAAATCCCACCGCCGAAACGGCCGCTCTACAAAGAGAGGCCGGCGGTTGCTGCGAATGTTTTTTAAAGGTCTTCGGTCCTCTGCTGCGACTAGGCCCCAAGTCAGGAGGTAAATACTGCAGGGATCAGCAGGAAAGTGGGGTGGCCAGCCTGCCTGCCTGCCTGAGGTTTTGTTTCCAGCGTCGGACAGCATCCCCTGGCAAACTGGCTTTTCTGTCCCCTCCCACTGAAGTTTTGCGGGGGGAGCGGGAAGTGAAAAACAGTGAAATATCGCCTTGCTGCGTTCCCCGGGAGTGCTGTGGCGTGCTGTGCCGGGCACGGTCAGCACTGTGTTCACTGTGTTTTGCTGTTTATCAGTGGCAGTGACTTTGGTTGTAACGTGGAAGGTGCAGGGTGTTGTGTGTTGTTTCTTTTTTTTTTTTTTTTTTTTTTTTTTTTCTGAGGGCCGTTTCAGCTGTGTGATGATGTCTGTGTTCTTCAAGCAATGTGTTCCCTGTGTAAGCATTTTATCGCTCTCACTTTCATTTTTGAGGTGGGAAAACCAAGCCCTTTTATAATCAGTTTAGGTCCATTGTTTTCTTGAGCTTCCGGCAAGAATCATTCTTGCCATGACAACAAATAGGTTGCTTAAATCATGAGACTGTTGACGTTACAGATTTGTTTGGGTCAAATGAAAAACCTTTGAAGATTTCAGGGAGGGCTACAGAGGGACGTACTCTCCGCTGAGTGTTTTTTGGCTAGCTTGTGCTATTCTGTAATTCCAGCGTGTGCTTTATTTAGGAAAAAAAGTGCGAAGGTGCTGTCATTACAAAGTCAGCGGGGTGGTGGTAAGTAAAACTGTTGCTCAGGGGAAATTTTGCTCCGTTTTGAGTGATGTGCCAAGTGTTACAGTGGGAACGCCGGCCAGCGTGCACATACAGAGTCCACGCTCAGCTGATCTCTCCAGTGAGGTGCTGGTTTGTCTGGAAAGGGACTTTTTAACTGGGAATGTGATGTTTGGGTGCCTTGACGGTTGAAAAGGGCTGAAGTTTGCCTGGCTCTTGGATCAGGAGTGTGCTGGACTTTTCCAAAGCAGTTTTATTTTCAAATCATTAAAAGCAGCGTGGAGGGACTTGAGTACTTCTCCGGTGTTGCTGAGGGCGAGCTTGGTGGTGGTTTGCAAGAGCAGCTGAGCCGCTGTAGGTAAGGCAGGAGGATGCTGTTGCTTTTGGTGAGTTTGAGCATGAAATACCTTGCACGTGTGAGAACTGAGGCTTACGCTTACCTCTGAGCACAGCCTAAAACTAAAAAGCCTTGGAAGGAATGGGCAAGATCCTAAAGGATCACACCATCCAGGGTGTCCCATCGCGAGGACCTAACTGGACACCCAGAACAAGAGGCGTAGAGGAATGGAGAAGCGTTAGGTAGATCTGACAGGCTGATGGGGAGGTTGAAATGATATAGTCCGACTTTTATTTATAGCCATGCCTGTTTTGAAAACATACCGTGTTTGACCAATACCTTTCCTTAACTTTTAAACCACTAATCTGCCCCTGTCGTACATACAGACGCTGAGTTCTTGATACCTTTTATGTGAACTGTATTCAGGTGTCCTGGCTGACTTTTTCCTCTGCCAAAACTTGTGTCTGCTTCCAGGTAGTAAACCAAAGCTGTTACCTTTTCTAAGTGCTGTTGGAAAAGTGAGGCTTGGTCAGCACAGTTCATCTGTGATTTACTGGAGTGCAGAGGGTCATCTGAGTTCAGTCTTATTTTTAGCTCTGTTTGGTTACCTTTTTTTTTCCTGTTTTGATATGACTATTGAGACAGTGTTACCCCACAGCAGATAAAGTACAGTTACAGTTTTCTTCTGGCAACTCAGGGTGAGCAGAGCACTGCAAGGCCTCCTTCTCCTGGCAGTGCAAGGGTTTATTTGTTGATGTGAAGGATTATTAGATGTTAATAGGTAGACTGAGGGTCTGACTTGGGCTTTTTAAACTAGAACAGCTTCCGCATGGTGAACTTTATGTCTGTGGAAATACGTGTGGTTTTAGTACTTAATACATCATGAAATTAAACGGTTATCTGTATAATTGAAAAAGAAGAGTTGGGTGAGAGAGAACTGTACAGGAAATAGGATCGCTTACTTCATGTGCATTTGTAGAAAAATGTTAATAGGAAAAGTACAGGGGGAGGAAGGGGTTTTTTTTAAAAAATAATTCGTGAAGGAAAGTGAAGCTGGAGGGTGATGGACATGAAGAACAGAAATGTTTTGATGGGAGTTTCGTTCTGTTACGTGCTGAAGAGGAAGTTATTGGAACTGATGTAAGGAGAAATTTCCTTAACACGGTGGCTTCAAGAAGTTAAATTTCCTGTGTAAAAGTAAGTTGGGATAATTTTGTGGCTTTGGCAGTGGTGAGTATTCAGTCAGACCCGTTTTCAGGCAGAAACTGTGCTCAAAAGTTATCAGTGTTGAAAAATCCTCCAGTTCCATTCTGACCCTTGTCTGGGGGGGACAGACAAGGGAGGGTGTAACTGTGTCACTGTGAATTGACACACAGCGGGATGTTGTCAAAAATAAATCTCTGTCTGCCCACCTTTGCTTGGGTTTTTGGACTGCTTCTCAGGAACAAGTTCCAGATGAAGTCGATTGTTCTGTAGCGAGACTTCTTCCATAAAAATGTAAAATAATGAAGGTACGCTCCAGGCTGCGAGTTTGATGTAGGCCTGTGTGCTTTTAACTTGGACTTCTGATGCATGCTCAACTACACTGTGTTTCTTTACTCTCCCTCATGCTCCCACTTTTTGTGCAGAGTATTTCTTGTGTGTGTTATATTAAGATGCTCTTTAGAAAGTCTCCATGCTGTGAATAAATTTTGTGGATCGATATAATTAGGTCACTGGTTTCTTCACAGCCCCAGCCCAGACATGGGCAAACATTGCACTGTAAAGGACGAACAGATTGATTTATGTTGAACTCGGGTAATGTTGCATGTCTGCTGGCTCTTCAGGGTTAATTTAATGCTGTACCTTGGAGCCAAATTAGAGCCATCTTGGGCTCTGGGCTGGTGTCAGTAGGTTTTTGTTTTCTTTTCCAAACTTCCTTGCATTTGGAGGGAGTTCAGCTTCCTGGTTGTTGATGGTCTCTGTGCAGGCACCAGTAAACTTGACCTTAATATATCCCTGTAGCTGTTTCATTGTGGGATTGGGTATCTCTGGACACGGGTATTTTTCAGGTTATTGCAGCAGGGCAATCGCGGCAGGGTCAGGATGGGTATTAACTTAAAATCTTTCTTTTCTTCCCCTACTTTAATTCCGTTTTTGAGAAGCGGAGAGGAAAGGTCAGTGTTTGGGGGGATTTTTGTGTGAAGTACATCATTGCTGTGCATGGAAATGTGTTTTGCTAATGTTGCCTCAGTCACAGAGTGTCTGCTTTAGTTTTTCTGAGTTACTTCAGCTAACTGTGCCATAGTCCCTTTCAGAACGCGGTGTGCTGATTCCTGCTCTGTTGGGTGGCATCTTTTGGATGTGAGTGGCTTCCCAAAAGCCCAAGAGAATGGCAAGAAGTACAGGATCTCTTTCAGGAACGTAAGAGACTGTGGGTGAAGTCGGGGTGAGTTTCTGGCAGCGCTTACCTGGTGTTTGGGTGCGGGTCTGGTTGTGCCATTGGAGTAGGCCTGCACTGGTAATCTAGTTAAATTAAGGTTGTTGAGGAGGATTTGGGTGTGTGGGGTTTTCTGTCCTCTCTTAGTGAGCAAAGAGTTGAGCTGGAGGGGAAAGTGCCCAAGAATTTCTCTGGGGAGAGCATCTTCAGTGTGTGCTGGAGGATCAGAGTCTCTGGGTTGCTGTGATACCCTCTGGGAGTTGGAGCCAACGTCGTCTTCCCTCACTGCTCACTTCCATTACGAGCAGCTTTTTTCCAGAGTATGTGATGCAGTATCTCTCTGCTCTCTGGGGTTTATCTGTTGATGACTTTGAAGATGAAGACCTGAGGATTAGGAAACTGTTTGGGCATAAAAGTCAGCTTGAAGAGCACGACTGTGGCTTTTGTGTGAAGCGCCGGTGCCTCTCTGTGCCTCGGGTGGATCAGTTCTGGCTCCTGGGTGGCTTTGACACTGAACTGGAGCTGAACGAGAGCGTGGTTGGAAGTTCTCTTCCAGGTGTTAGTGGTGTCTGCTTGTGAGGAAGCGTGTTCAGAGCGTTATGGTCATGAAAGGGGAGGAGTGGTGGGAGGTGGGAAGGTGGGGAGGAACTGGCCTGAGATCAGAGGTGTTCCTTACTCCCTGTTTTTTTGAGTTCATTTTCTGAAATCGTAACTGGATGCAGGGAAAGAAGAGGCAGCTGTGTCGCCTGAGAAGTGTTTCTGTGTTCTGAGTGTCTGAAGCTGTGGAGATTGTACGTCTTGGGAGGGTTTGAGGCAGGAGGGAAGCTTTTGAAAACGCAGAGACTTTCCCTGCCGCTCTGTGGTAGGGGCTCTTCTGCAGGGGAGGAATGGCCACGGGTTTGTAAGCACATTGCCAAAAAATTAAGTGATTTTAGACCTCTCTGCCATCTCCCCTGTTGATGTTCCCCAGCCTTGGCACGTCTTAGCATTCTTCCAAGCAGAAATAGCTTTAATTTATTTAATGACAAAAGCTAATCATGTTATAGTGCAAATATGTCACTTTACCAGCTTTGTAAGATTTTTGTGGGGAAATGTCTTGAAGAAAACCTCTCTTCCAAAAATGTGATTTCAGATAGCTTATTTTCTCCTGGTATCTGAGGACATGATTGTATATGTTCGCTGTCAGAAGTCTGCGGGAGAAGGTCACTTTAGCTGTTTAAATATATATGGATTTAATGTGCAGTACTGATTTTGGAACACAGTTTGTGTTTTTATCTATGGTAAGAAGTCAGTGAGAGGGTAATAGGAGACTTAAATAACTTCCCTTTTAGATGTTGGGTCGTAGAAGGGTTTTCATCTATGTGTATGGGTTTTGTCCATCATCTTAGGGCTGAAAGGCTTTTTCATGTCATTAGCAAATGTTGGGATGTGTTGAGCTAGTGCATTTGCTCCACTTTTGTTTCCTAGTAAGAGTTAGCAGTGAAGATCTTTTTAGAAAAGTTGTGGGTAACCTATATTTTCTTTTTCTCCCTAATCCAGCAATTTCAGGGCTAGTCAACTGTCAAGTTTAGTTGTGTGTAAATCCGCTAATATGATTAGAGTTGCTGGAATTTTTACTCTGGGGAATTATAGATGGGTAGTATCACCATTTTACAGGCATTTCTTTAGTAGGAAACTTTATCTGTGACTTGAATATGTCTGCTAGCAATTGCTGAAGCTCTTCTGGAATGAAAGGGGAAGAGAAAACTGGTGTTTGTTACAGGGCATGAAGATGTGGGTGGAGGAGTTGTGTGCTCCATGCTCTGGAGGAACTGGGGGAACTAATTTTTATTTTTGTAAGAGAACATGGTTGGTGTGACTTTTCGCAGTATTGTGTTTTACTCTTGGTGGTAATTTCAAGAACTTATGTACAGCTTTCCTTTCCAAACTGTGGACTTGGTTTTGCCTCCCGAATAGGAAATGATGATGTGGAACAGCTGGAAGAAGAAAATAGAATGGGTTCTTAAAAAAGAAAAGGATCAAAAGGAGGAGAGCAAAATAAGCTTTTAGGCTAGTGAAATTTTCTAGTACATGTTATTCTTATGTTTTATTATATACATTTGGAAGGTGTCCCAGAATGCGCTCTCCCTTTTCGTAGTAGGTGATGGCACGCTGTTGCTGATGGGACTTGAGTCAAATTGCTGCTGGGCATGTAACTAGGTTAATGGGACAGCATTTTTTTCTTTCCTGAAAGGAAAATTACGCGTTCTCTATTCTGATTGTACCTTAAGAATTGTGTTTACCTTTGTTTGCTGCGTAGTCATCTGAGGTGGAGAGAAAAGGACAAGATTCCTCACACCGAGGTTGTATCAGGTTTAAATGAATTCTGCTACCAAAGATAATACGTTTCTGTTGTTGGTTGTAATACCTTTGTGTATCCTTTATCTGGATGAAAGTGAAAGTATTTCTAAAGCTTTATATATGCCTGAAGAAAAGTGAAGTGGCTTCTAAAATGTGCATCTTGTAAGAAAAACATATCCAGTCCTCAACTGATACCAGTAGCCTTCTCCAAAACCGTCAGTGAAGTGTTGAAATGGGTTAGGACTTGTTGAGATGTACAGAGCAGCTGCTCCTTTCCAAGTGGTTGCGCTCAGCAGGGATGAGTCTCTCTTGGTGGGAAGAGCTCTGTAAAAGTTGCAATCACGAAGACCATCCCCGTGCTTGCCGGGGGAGTGGACTTCACATGATACGTTCTCAGGGGGGTAGCAAGAGAGGTCTTGCTGCCAATCTTTGACTTTACTCTTGATGCTGTGAAAACACTGAGCAAGGAAGAGTTAACGCAGTGAAAGATCTTAAATATCACTGAGTTTGGAAAGCTTTTGGGAGGTGAAAATTAATAAACATTGCACCGATTCTTTCCTTCTGCAGTTGCCAGATGATGATTGTATATTTGTTTGTGTTTTGATTTGATTTACATGCGAGAGTGACTGTGCGCGAGGTACTGAATTACTAAGAGTAGTCCGATTTAAATGTCTGCATTGCCAATGGCTTTTGAAAATCTGTTTGAACTAATGCTATGACTCTGGTAATGGTGGTCTGAAAAAGAGATTTCCCTCTTTTATGCATTATTAAGAAGTCATGGAAGTTACTGTGCCTTGAAACTGGCATTTTTCTGGGCTTATTTTGTTCTTCCGCTAAAAAGCAAAAATGACAAAAATCTGCAGTCTTTTCAGACTAAGCAGGAGAGTCTTCCTATAAGCATCAAAGGGAGAGACTTTTTAGTGATACTACTTACAGCTTTGATTTTTTAGTCAGCCACTGTCTTTGAAAGACTCCTAACATCCTGAAGAAAGGACATGTCTGTTAAAAAAAAATACTCATTTCCAGTAAGAGGCAAGACCTAACTCTTCTGTCCTTGCACTACCACAAGATCTTCCACAGAACCATCAAGCCTGATGTGAAATTCAGAATGAAATCTGGTCTGAAAGCTTTCTGGAAGCCAGGAATTTTTGTTTGTGGTGATGTACAGGGTGCTTGACACTGGACACTTAGTTTTGCAGCGTGCAGCTGATGAGTTGGACAGACTCCATATCTATATTATATTTGAAGGGGAGCTCAGCGGGTACTATAGCTGAGGGTAGAGAACCTTTACCACTTATTTGGGGGGGAAAGTCAAGAACTGAAATAAAAAAGCATTTAAACCGTGTATGTTGTGACTTTTCATGTGAAATTCATGGTGCATCTCAAACTCTGGAGTACAGTGTGAAAGGGATTTCGGCAGCTGGTGATTCATGCCCAGTTTTAGCACGGCCAAGTTTGTGTGGAAGCCTTTTCTGGATGTACTGTTTCTTGAGCTGGTGAGACATCTTCTGAGTTCAACTTGCTGTAGAATATAAAGCTAGCTTCAGTTTGTAGCACCCTTTCTCACCAGTGCTTACACAGATATAAATACTAGTTATGGGACAGTCTCTCTTCAAATGCTTTACTTTTCTGGGCTCTGTGTTTTGTATTCTACTTTTCCAAAATGCAAATAATTCAGCTGTCAACCTGTCTGTGCAACTTGGGTTTTATGTTTTCCTTTAGAGTTGTGTTTTAAAGTAGGTTTCAAAGTGCTTTTATGTCTGTGTCTTCAAAAAGAAAAAAAGACCTAATTTTTGTTGATATGCAAATATTGCAAAGTGTAATTTTCGATGAGCTTAAGCTGTTCAGCTTAATTATATTGATTACGTTTCTAAAACACTTTTTTAATTAAAAAAAAAAGTTCATCTGCACAGATAAACTACTTTGTGTTTAAATATTTGGTTCTGAGGTTGTGCTCTAAGTTTGATTTGAAATGATTGCCATTTCCTCCCCCCAAAAACTTCACATTTTGTTGCACTGCCTGTGGCAGCAGTACCTGGTATTGCAGGCATTCACCGAAACAATTGTTGCTGGCACTTGGCACGGTCCCCATCGCTCCTTGCACAAGCCAAAGCACACTTTATCCACTCAGGCTGACATTAAGATCATTAAATAAATGAATGAATTGTACTGTCACCAAATTCCCATTCTGGCAGCTGAAGAACATGTGAATTTTATAGCTGGGACCTCTGTCCAGAATGTCTTATTGAATGGCTTGGATGTCAGGAGTGGGAACAGTCAGCAAAAAGCTTTCTAGTAAAATGTGTGTTCCTTAATGAGAATTACGGTGTGGAGTGGTGTAAAAGCCTGAATTACTAGACATCTGATCATCCAAGATGTGTATTAATCAATCTGTGAAGGGCGTGTAGAACAAAACTGCAGCACAGCAATAAAATGAGGGAGCAGGAGAGAACCGAAGGGGGTAGAGAGCTGCAGTCTGGTCTGCCTTGCTGTTTGAAAGGAGTTTGTTGAAGGAAGAACGCAGCCAAGCCGGGAAGTGTTGAAAGCAGTGATAACTCTTGGTCTCCAGCAAGGAGTTTGAGGTCTCACTGGTTGAGCTAAAATGCTAAAAGGTCACTCAGGGTTTGGAAGAGGTTGGAGGAGTCTACTGAACTTCCACCTCCAGGAGGAGAAGGTTGAAAATACTTTCCAAAGGGGGAGAGTTCACTCATCAGGCTTGGATTGTTTTCTCTTGTGGCCTAGCTCCATCCTTGTTTTTATTATGTTACACTTAAGAAGGTGTTTCTACTTAGGAATATGGGAGCACAAAAGATCAGTAGCATCTATGCTCGTTGCAGGTGGATCAAAAATGTCTCTGAATTGCAAAGGAAAAAGTGGAAATGTGTTTTGACCAAACAGTTTGGTGAACCCTATAACTGCGTATCTGCAGGCTGTATCTGCAGCCCTGAATAATATCCGGGGTGTTCTGATAACTGGAAATGTTTCATTCAGTCCAGTCCCTTGCTGAAGTGTAGCAAAACATTAGCATTTAAGATTGTATTCAAATTAAGACCATATTGCTTTCAGACTGGAGCAAATCCTTTTCTTAGTCTTCTCTTCCTCCCCTCCCCATACTTTAGTGCTTGGTTTGATTATTGTTAATTTGATAAAAGGCTGCTAGGCTAGCACTGGTAACCAGCACAGTCCTCGGTGCATCCTTAGCCCTGTTTTAAGAGGTGATGTCCTCATTGCTGTGGTGATGATGGAAGCCTAGTGGTCAGGTAATGTTTGTAGGTGCTGAAGTTCATAATCTTTGAAGACCTGCTGTAAGTACAGTGATACTGCAGTTTCTTTGCAGTCTGAAATCAGCAAAATTGGGGTTTTATACTAATCAGAAAAGGAGCAATCCTGCCCACTGCGGTGCTCAGAATCTCCTGGCGATGCAAATAGTCCCGAGCAACCAGAAGGCAGAGACAGGTTCTGAAATTCCCTATTCTTTTCCATCTGGGTTAGCACATCAGGTACATCTTCAGTGACTTCCATGTGTGTGTTGGTTCAGCTGTGTAGCATTACTTCAGAGGCCACTTTGCGCAATAAGGAGAGAGACATGTGGTTGGAAATCTGCCTTGATGACCACGTGCAGCCTTCCCTCTCTGTTTTACCTCTGTGTTTGTGGCCTGAATTCAACAGGCAAAGCTAATGGAAGTAAAACCAGCATTTTTTTAAATGAGATATGCTCTGAGACTAATTTATTATTCATCTTCAGACTCAGCTGGGATAAATATATTGTTGCTATAACTCTTTTTCTTCAAGCACCCTGTAGAGGTGTGTGTAAAATATGCAACCGAGAGTCCTTATGAGGAACTGTGGAGGATTGGAGCAAGGAGATCCAGAGCTCCTGTCCACTCCATATCTCTCTGTGAGCTATGTTTTTTGTGCAGCAGTGTAAGATGCATCGTGCTGTCTTCCCTAGATGCCTGCTTTTTCAGGATTTCATTTGGTATGACATGGGATTTTAAATCAGGAGGAGTCATAAGCTCTGCATGTGGCAAGAGGGTACTTACGATTTCATTTCATTTTGATAAACCACTGAAATAAAGATTATGGGGGGGAGATTGCGAGGCATTACAAAATTAGGAGTCGAAATGAGCATTAACGCTCCCGAGAAGCATACTTCAAGAATTTGTTGCTCAGCTGATGGAAAGACCATCAGTCTGGGTGACAACACTGCTGCCACTGCAATGCTTCCTGACAGATTGACCAGCAGAGCATTACATTTTCCCATGAAGTCACAGCATGAAGTATTAGAGACACGGTAGGAAACGTAGCCGAGTGAATGAGACAGTAAACTACTAGGCTGTTTGATATTCATGCTTATCGTACAGATAGAAAGCCTGGCTTGGGAATAGATGGTTGCTGCTGTCCTGAACCCCCAGGGATGCAAGCAGCGGCTGTCCCTGTAGAGAAGAGGCGTGTGTGGGTTGTAGCCTTGTAAGATATAGTAGCTTATTTGTGGTTTTAGGGTACGAAGTTTTATGTAAGTGGGCTGGGGGAGTTCTGTGTTAATGGCATGCATAAGAAGCTAAAAATAAGTAAGCTGTGTTTTAGTACGTTAGAGAAATTTAGACTCTCGTGTGGAAATTGCCACGAATGAGCGTTGTAGTACTTGTGTCTGTACTGGGAACTTTTTTTTTCTAGTCTTGTTACAACATGCCCCCAGATGCAGATAATTGCTGGTGCTAAAGGGAAGCTGGAGACGTACAGTTTTACTTTATGAATTCAGTATGAGGGAAGGTAGACTGTAATACCCACACGAAAGTTAGTTGCAGGCTGTAAGCTGAATAAAGGCTGAAGAAAAGCTTGGTAACCTTTCTCTGCAATGAGATAGGTTTCATTCCTGGTCTGTCTTCCTCTATGTGTCTTTTTAGTTATATCATCCGGCCCTCTCTGCTTCCTTTATTTGGACTTTAATATTCTTAACTGGATATGTGTTTGGAGGATAAACTCAGTGTAGAAATAACTCTGTGTGTGTTAAGTAACTGTTCTGAAGGAAAAAAAAAAACAACCACAAAGCAAACAATCCTAATCTTCGCTTGCTGGTGAGGCTGTTGGGAGTAGAGGAATTGCTCTGCCAGGTCGGTGTATTGCCTGGCATAAACTGTCCTCCCCCGGCACGCTGACAGCGGCTCCGCGCTTCACAACCCGGACCCCAAAGTGTGTTTATCAGGTTACCTCAAAGCAGCACAGGAACAGTGGCTGAGCAGGTCAGAGCCTCTCTGTGAGCGTGCACGCAGCTGGTATCAGGCCAGAAACTGCTGTTTCAGCTGCTAATCAGGGGACAGAAGTATGCTAAATTTGGGGATATTTGTTTTCTTTGAAGTGTGATTCAGTTTGTGTGTTTTGGATATTGTGGTGTGAGTTGTTTTAAGCTCAACGATTGAAATACAGAAGAATTTTACAATAAATTTTATATCAACAGTTGCATTACAGAATGTGAAAGGTAGAAGATGGGTATGGCTTTAGCTCTCCTCTTTTGTCTGTGGCTTTTTATTAAAAATAGTATTTTTTTCTGCCAAACTAGAGGTGTGCAGGCATCTGATGCAACCAAAGGTCTGGAGGACAGCCGAAGAACTGTATCTGTTAGCTTTGGAACAGACCAAAATCCAAAGTAACTCTGGAAAGGAGTGGGCTGGTATGTGTCACTTGGCCAAAGAGGAGATCAAAACCTTGTTCTCCCGTGGCGCTCTCCTCCCAATTGCTCCTTGGGATCTCAGTCAAGCCAGCTTGCTTGCAGCCTTGCTTTGTATATTTTTACAGCATTTACCAAAAAATTTGCTTAGTCTTAGTCTTGTGTAGCTGCTGTTCAGTGTAAGATTGCTACTATTACTTTTTTTTTTTTCCTCTTCAAAATGTGATAAAGGAAAACACTGCAATCGTCACAAGTTCTGGCTCTGATGTTGCCTTGTGTCGGATTTGCCTGTGTCACCCCAGCTCTTCCCTGACCACTGCTTGGGACTTTTGTGGATGTGATGGTTCTCTATGAATAATTATCTCCTATTAAAGATTGCTGCTTTTTTCCTCCCTTCCATCTTACTTTCTTGAACAATGTAGTTTCTTCACTGTGAAGACTCCTCTGTGTTCGCTGGGGGTGATGCTTCTGAGCTGCTGCCCATCTGGGATGAGCATCTTCCATCTTCCCTGGTGATGGTTGCAGTTAGTTTGCTTGGTGACCTTGCTTAATAAAGTGACCCAGGAATTTTTCCCAGCCCATCTCTTCTCCCAACCCTTCCATTCACTTCCGTCTTGAAATGTTTTAAACAAGGATTGCTTTACGGAAGCTGGTTAGGGAGGAATGGGATGGTTTTTAAACAGACAAAACTGGGGGGGTGTGGTTAGCTTTGACTATGGTGGTGGTTATCAGCTGGGGCAGAAATGTCTTCAGCAAACAGCAGCTGGAGCAGTTTTTTGGCAGCCTCTTGGCATTCATCCTCTCTGGAGGGAGGTTTGCAGTGTGCAGTTGCCTCTGTGTGCGTGTTCGGGGGGCTTTGGGAGCTAGCATACTGTTTCCCTGTTAAACTGTTTCTTACATAAACAGTTTTTTTTAACACTTACGAAATGCTTGGTAGCCAGAGGCTGGTCTAGAACTTGGTCGAAGAAAACAGTGTTAAGATATCTCTCAGGTAATAGATTTTTTTTTTTTTCCCTTCTGTAAAAATGGATGTGGTTAACAGCATCCAAAGGACTTTTTTCTTGCTGCACCATGCTGAGAAATGTCTCATTCAAGACTCTTTCTTTTTCTCTGAGCTTAGTTCAGTTTTAGATGCTGAAGGGTATTTTGAGACTTTAACTTCGTTTTACATCATGTTTATATGAACCAGACAAAAAAACCCTCTGTGCTTTGCCAAATATCTGTGGAAAGAACAGACTTTGTGGATAATCATTTTCATGTTCTACCTGGTCCTTAATGTGTTAAATAGAAGAACCTTCTCTACCCTGAAAAAAGGCTTTGAGAGATTGGCCTTCAAGTAGTCAATTGAGGCAGTTTGATTAAGAAATATACTCAGTGTTAGATTTCATTGAGATTTGAATAATGGAGTTAGAATTGTCACTCTCATAATCCAGTTATTTTTAGATCAGGATGGGTATGTGCCACTCCCCAAGTTGTCTCTATCACTGCTCTGAAGGCAGACAGCAAAATGCTGTTTGACAGAGTGGATCTTCTCCAGTTTTGTACTTGCAGCTTCACCCCATTAACACATCCCTTATTAAACGCATTGTGCCAAAACTTGGCAATTTGGAGCAAAGGAATTCCAGTGCAGCACTGAGGGTTGCTACCCAGCCTGCAGCTCAGATATGTAAGTAGAAATATTATGGTGGTATTGATAGTGGGGCTTCAGCCCATTTCATATTCCAGAAACGTTTCACAGAATCACGGAATTATCTGGGTCGGAAAAGACCTTGAAGATCATCCAGTCCAACCATCAACACAACATTAACAGTTCCCAACTCCACCAGATCCCTCAGCGCTAAGTCGACCCTACTCGTAAATCCCTCCAGGGATGGGGACTCCACCTCTGCCCTGGGCAGCCCATTCCAGCGCTTAACAACCCGTTCTGTAAAGAAATACTTCTAATATCTGGTCTAAACCTTCCCTGGTGCAATGTTTAATCCATTTTTAGATCTTGGAAGTCTTGGAGAAAAGAGGCGCAGGTATGAAATACTGTCAGGATGTGGATAAGCTGTGCCTAAGCAGGTGCTTGAGCTACTGCGCTGTCAGAAAGTCTCTCGTGCTTGGAGGTCTTATGGTGGGGTGTCACAAGTCCTGAGACTCGCTGCTGTCTTCAAAGCATGGCCAAATTCTCTCAAGAGCTCACTGAGCATCTGGGTACTGCTTAGGCCCTGCCCTCTGGGCCACCGGTGTCTTAGTGTGAGGGTCCTGAGCTTTTTGCACGTGCTAGCTTCAGCTGAGTGCCTCAAGGGGAATGGTATTTGTTAAAATTGAGACCTTAGCTCTCACTGCTGAGTGCTGAAAAGTCATCCTTTGCTGTCTTGCAAGGGATTTGTGTTGTAGCTGCTGTTTGGCTGTGTGTTTTCTCTTCCCTAAAGGTGAGAACAAAACTGTTCCTTTGCAGTAGCATTCTATCTTCAGCTCAGGAAAACAGTAAGTTCTGTAAGTAAGTGTCTGAATTAAAGCCTAAGAGATACCAATGGACCAGGAAGGGTATGTGGAAACAGCTGAGGCTGTTTGCTGTTAAAGAAAGCCTGGTTGCAGGGGGATCGAGTGGAGGAAAGCGGGGTTGCTTGCAGGGCAGGTGAATGAATCTCGATTATTTTAAAGTAGCTTCCTTACTTTGTTGACATGCTCTGGCTGCAGAGAGAATCAGAGCACCTGATTTGCTAGATTTCTCCTAAGAACAGGGAAATTGCAACAAAACAGTCTTTCCAGGGACTGAAAAGCGATTGCCCAAAAAGTAAAAATCAGCCATACCTGTGCCTGGCAAGTGCTCTGCGATATTGTCATTTTGGTTGTGTCTAGTAATAAAATCAGCTTCCCCTTGGAAACCTTCAGTGTCAGCATGGGCAGAAAAAGGCCAGAACTTGCACAAAGTTCATCTCGTGTCTTCAGGCAAGGAGTTGTTTAATCATAGACTGGAGTTTTGACCTTTTTTTGTGCATTATTCCCAGGCAGGGCTTCTCTTTGCTGTGTCCAGGATGTCCACTCCTAGGTTTTGGTTTCTGGGTTGTTACGTCAGTGTAACCACAGCGTAGGAGGAGTTGCTGGTGTGAAGTTCCCCATGAGAGACAACCCACACGAGAGGCCTCAAATGCCACATGTTGTAAGCTTTAGAAGCAGGTAGGATCAGAGGGCAGGCTCTCATTTCCCTGTCCGTGGGAAAAGCAAGGTTTCTGTGGTCATTTTGCACGATGTCAGGGGACAGGACAATATTTTTAAGATCATCCCAATCTCGGAGGTGACTCAGGCAGCTGTGAAACATGATTGAAGTGGAATCAGTGAACTGATTACAATCTCTATACTGAAAATGTACGTCGGCCCCTTTGCAGTTTATAGCTCAGTAAAAGCAAGGAACATAAAAACAGGAAACCTTTACTGCCAGTACTTTGAAGAGGCTCGTTTGGGTGACACATCTTTCGGTCATGTTGTTTGTCCCTTAAAACCTGTTTATATGCTGAGCTGTCGAGGCCGCAGTGTTCATTCTGAAAGCAGCAAACAGCCAGCAGTTGGGACTTAAATCTACCAGGTATGTGGCAGCTACACTTGGAGCTCATTTAGTGGCCTTAATAAACTTAATGAGGTTCTTTGGCTTTTCTTAGGTCTTAATCTTTTTCCACATGAATATTCAGGTATCAGCAGCATCGCATAGCTCTCATGTACTGTGTAATAGTGTATGTGAGAACTTCTGCTTTATTTTTTCCTCTTGGTTGTCTTATTGAGTAACTTTTATTATAAATTGTTTGATTTCTAAATGCTGGTATTTCATAATTGCATCTCAAAAGGCGTGTTATCTTTGATCAGTCCTCTGGACTGTACAAAGCAGGATTAAGTAGAACAAATATTTACATCTTGATTTACCTGAAAGCAGTGTACTTTCATGCAGACATTATTGATGTTCTCCTATCTATGGTGGTAACATTAAAGCTTTGGAGTAAAGAGTTTTTATTTAAGTTGCTGCTTGATGCCTGCTGTGTTCGGGAATATAAATAAATAAACCTTACCCTGCTATGTTTTGTTCTTAATCATCAACGCAGCAGTCTCGAACTTACAGTTAGGCAGGTGAAAGAGAATTTCAGATTTATGTACCATCTCTGTTTAAAATGCCAGAGTTGCAAATTGAAGCCCAAGTCATTGCCAATCAGAAATAGGTGTTTTATGGACTGTGTTCTTTGTTTCTTCTCTATTTCCATGTTTCTTTAGCCTTTGGTTTCAAGCTTGCGTATTGTAGCAGCTGCTGCCTTTGCTAGAGCTTCAAGTGCACAAGGAATTACCTGAATTTATGTTGGGTAACTTTCTTTTGTTGCTCTTGCTGCTTTTGTTCTTTCTTGTCTTTTTAGAGGGTGTTTTGGTAATTGGACAGTTGGACTGAGAGCATATAGCACCCTGGCATTGAAAAAAAAAAAAAGGCCTGATACAAGAGCGTGCTGTAAAATCCCACTTCTGCAGCGGCCACAGATATTTTGCTGTTTGCTGTGCAAGGGGTTTTGTTTTTTAAGTTCCTCTTCCCTGCTTTACGAGCTGCCTGCTTGACGTCGCTATTCCCCACCTGCAAAGAAACAAAGGAGGCAAAAAATACTCCAGCGGTCGAGGAGGGGAGAGCGGCGGGAACATGTGTGTGTGTTTCAAATGCCTCTTTGTGCTGCGAGGTGTACGGTCGGCTCCGGCTCCGGGTGCAGCGGGCTGCATGCGTGACCTGTTCGAGTGGATTCTCCCTTCGGAGGCATGTGGGATGCCTGGAGAACAGTAACTTTTTGCACAGCTGGTTATTTTTAATGAGACCTTCCACCATTTTCCAATGAAGCAACAGATCAGCACTTCTAAAAAGATCTTTATCTTAACGGTTAAGAACAGGAGTCCTTTCTGTATTGAAAAACCTGAAAGGAAATAGCATCCTGTGTGAACTGTGGCTTTGTGCATACTTATGTAATGGGTTATCAATCAAATTTAATTAAAACTGTCCTTACGGCAGTTTTACTCCCTTTCAGTTCAGCTACAACATGGGGGAAAAAAAGTTCTTATCTTTACAAGCTGTTCTTGCAGAAGTTATTGCTGTGATTGCAGTTAAGAAGCCCTTGTTTTTAAGGCAAATAGATTAGTTTCCTTCTTTATAAAAAGAAATTTCTTGCCCCTCGGCCAACTCCAAAAATAGATGTGGAGTCCCCGAAAGTAAAGTGTTTAAATGCAGCATTACAGATTAGAATGGTGGTGTTAAAAGATGGGATTTTACCAACTTTTGTCTTTCTTGTGGTTAAAGTAAATGCTGTTGTAGGAAAATGGAGTCTGCATGCTCAGGTTTCCTTTGAGCGAGCCTGTGTGCATCCTATGTGTGAGCCATGTGCGAGCTCCCTCTTCTGTAGTAGGTTCACTTGGTGATTGCCATGCTGTCCCCTTGCATCCTATGGTTAGAAGAATAAATGTTAAAAAACCAAATGCACTTTAAGTGTTTCCCGTGATTGGTTATGTGTGAGGTTCTTTGCAACAGTTCTGCCAGCATCAAAGTCTTGGCTCTGCAGTGGTCAAGACTTTGGAAGGGAGGCGAGTACAAACCTTGCTCCGCTGTAGACTCCAGCGTGCGAGTGCCCAGTTTGGGAGAGAGGAGGAGCAAGCCTAGACATAGGTGCTTGTGCCACCCTTGGTTTTTACAGCAGAGTATTTTTGTTTCTTGGGATGTGCAGTTTGCAAGAGGGTACTGGAGGTATGTGATGGCCACATCTTAAACCACATGGAGGGTCCAGCCTCGTGGATATGTGAGAACGTGCTCCTGGTGTTTGGGGCTGCGTGGCCGAGGTGAGGAGCTTTGTGTTTCCCAGATTTTTCAACGTCTGGGAAAAGAAATATCCCCCAGCAAGCATTAGTCCCTTCATTGCTCTGTGTTTCAACCTGGTGGTTGTGTGTGTCCATGTTAAATGGCACACTGGCATCAACTGCGACCCTCCTCCTTTGACCTTTGCTTAGCCACTGAGTAGTGCTGGGTTCTTATGGTAACACTAAGAAAACGAGGAAGAGAGTGTTGCTTTTATTTGGTGAAATTGATATTTAAAATTTCTTTTCTCTTGAACTGTGGAAGGTAATTATCTCAAAATGAGGAGCAGATCTTTAAATGTAAAGGACCCGGAGAAGGAACACAAACATTTCCTCAGTACCAGGAGTGGAACAATAGCTCATTGTTGGGAGGAAGGGATCGCAGAAAAGCAAGCGGACTTTCAGAAATCGGGGGTTTATTTTCTATAGCTTACTATTTATATTGCACTTGGAGGCTCTTTGGGAACTAGATGTCCAGTTCCTGGAATGTGTGTCCCTTGGTCGAGGAAGGTTGGGCGCGAGCAGAGCATGTCCTTTCAGTCGGCGTTTGTTAATAGACAATGCCAGGGTTACGGGCTGCTTGGAAAGCGTCTCTGTGTTCATGCGAGAGTTCCCTCTCTCGCTGCCTCGCAGCTTGGCAGCTGAGGAGACGTCCCCTAAAGAGACAGGACTCTTCTTCCTCCCACCCTCACTTTCTTTCTGCTATATATCGGGCCGTTGAATAGGCTTGCATTGACCAGAAAGACAAAGAAGTCTTTCAGGCTCTAGCTTTAGCCACAGCCAGTGTGCTGTGGGCTTTTGTTAATACTTTCAGTCCCCCCTTTCTCTTTCAGCAGCCCTCACTCTCATTGTTAATACATTTCAGGAGCAGCACTGATATTTCTGAATTCATTTTGTTTGCTCAGTTCGCAGGAAAAGTTGCATAAAGCTGGGGAGAGAACGTGTTGCCTCTTACGTTCTTCGCAGAGTATTTTCTTTCATGCCTTTAGCGGGGAAAAGTGGATCGTGTAAACAGATCCTGGCAAATCCATGCATGAGCAGAACGTGGTTGTGCAGCGTTAACGCCTGTGCAGGCTGCGTGCATGTGGAGACTAAATGGCTTGTTCCAGTGCTTGGGAATACTAAATGGCTTTCCCCCACCCCGGTTGGATTAGTCTCCATGTTGTCCTGTTTAATTTTGTTATTGCATTAGCCAGCTAAAGATGCAAGCTCTTATTAAAACAGCTGTTTCTGCTAAGTGGCAGTATAGAGTTGGAGAGTATTGTTCAACAGTTGTAAACTCATTCAGCATCATCCTAAACCGACATTATTTTTATGAGTGGATGTGCAAGGGGGTTTCCTCCTACCAATAGGTAGAGATGACAGAAAGGAAAGCTGCTTTTTCCAATTGCACGTTAGTAAATCTGAAAGCGACTGGTAGGTGCTCTCTAGTCATTATGAAACATCAGTATGGGAATTAATTCCTGGAAATGAAATGTTAGGAAGCAGCTGATGGAGAGCACTGGTGCATAGCAGGCATGCAGAAAAACATGTAAATGCTGCCAGGGGTAAGGATCGAGGTAGAATGATTGTTCCTTATCATGAAGTGCAGACAGTCATTTTGGGGGGGTGCACCCCAGAATCAAATGTGCTGTTGGGTGAAACAAACTGGGAGAACAGGACAGTGACGAATTTGATTGTGCGAATGAGATAGTGTCAGCAATACTGTCGCAATCGAGAGATGACCACAAAGGCCGCCTCAGGCATTGAAGCACCTCAGTGCACCATTTTTTCCAGAAATAGCTGGCTTTTCAGTACTCAAACCCGATTTTTAATAGCACGTAAAGCTGCATCGTCTTCGGCTAGCATCTCCTCGACTGGAGTGTAAATTGTGGGGTTCAGAGCAATAAGTGAGGCTGTATTTCTGCACCTTTTAAAAGATAATGTAACTCTCTCTAGTGAACATGTGACAAGCGGGGAGAAAAATGGCATTCAGCCCCATGGAGGGGCTTGAGCTTGTGGCAGAAGAAATACTTGTCATGAGAGCACGACTTATTTTTTTCCCTAATGGAGGGTGACTTAAACTTTTTAATAGATGGATGCTGAGCACACGGTTTCAAGCTGGAAAAAGCAGCCCCAGACATGACTGTTCATCACTCCCCACCAGCCATCTTGTGCTTTGCAGTTGGTAAAGAGCGATTGCCTAACTTTGAGAAAGTACCATATGTGCGTATGCTTTTGTACGCTTTTTTTTTTTTTTTTTTTTTCAAAGGACTCGAAGGTTTTAAGATCCATAGTCTTTTAATAAATTAAACCAATGCTGGATAGATACAGCAATACAAAGATGTAAGACAAGAGAATGTGCTAGATCAGCATTTCTTTGCCACCTATCTGGAGAGGCATGGATCTGTCTGATTGCAGTATACTTGATCATTTTGAGTGTATACTTTTCAGTGATGCTTTACTACAACATTTTTGTAGCTTTTTCTAGATCAGTGTATACCCCCAGGTGCAAAATAGGAACCCGTGCTTCTCCCCTTGTCTCCTACCTCTTGACACCACCCCATTAAACGGGATAAACCAGCTCTTGAAATGCTTTGAGACCACTCAGTAAAACATGGATCTGGTTCATGTTGTTGCTCTTGGGAAGGAAGCTCTCTGTCATTTCAAATTTAGCTTCACGTTTGAAAGGTTTCCTTCACTGTATAACCAAAAAAAAAAATATTAATATTTGATTAATTACTCAGAAGAGATTACTTTAGCCAGGGAAAACTTCATGACTGTTCAGCCACACAATGCAAACTCTCCTCGCGCCTTGGGAAGTGTTGTCTTAATTCTGTTGCTCTTGTCAGAGGGTCTGGTTCTATTTTTTGGGGTGTTTTTTAGCTTTGTAAGTAAATGCCTGGGGTAAAATCGCTGTGTGGCAGCGTAGCCCAATAGAGGGAGTCTGAACTTTAAATAAAGCCTTGTCTGAATTCCTTCCAATTTCCTGTACAAAGAGATGAGCCTTGCCGCGTGTCTAGAAGGCTAATAAATTTAGGCTCTTGTGGATCAAAGGGGCAATGAATTTGAAGGCCTAGGGGCCTTCACTTTACTTAAAAAGTATGGAATGTGTCCGTGAGACAACACTCAAACTGTCCTTTCTGCTAATTTTGTTTTAATTTACACCCAAACTTTCCCAACAAAGTAAAAATGAGTTGTTCTCTTCACGTTTTCAGGAAGTGAAATCGTATAGCTGCCGTGCCACCTTTCCGTTTGGTGGTAGAGGGTTTAGACCTTAGGTTTGGACCAAATCTGCTGGATTTTTGCACATTTTGCTTTAATTGAAGCAAGGTATGCTCTTCTAATCCCCTCTGCCCCTAAAGCTACTGAAACCACGACAGGCTTCAGCATCACTTGTTGCAAAAATCCACCTGATGGCTTCATTATGGCCGCAGGTTTTCTGGGCTAGGTTTTCTTTCTGTTGGGGATGGGGAATCTGCCATCTTCCTCTGCAAACCTTTCTGGAAGATTTATTGTAATAAAAATCTTGAGTTGAAAAGCCCTGGCGTACATTTTGACCTTGGGTGCCCTTTTTACTGCTCTTCTTTTCCTGTCTTTGATGTCTGAGCGCCGCATATTTGTGGCGATTTCCACAGGCATGTGTTGTGCTCAGATGGACGTGGCTGTGCTTCCGGACTTAAAACACCAGTGCTCAGACTCAGTTTTGATTATTTTGAGTAAAGGAAGGTTTTTATAATGCGTAACCATCAGTCTGGGACTCTCCAATCAGTTAATTAATTATTGGGAGCGTTGTCGGGGTGCGGAGGTGGGAAGCAGCTCTGGGATGGCTGGAGGGGGATTGATGTAGCCAAGTTAGGAGGGGTCTTGACCAAACTTGTGTCGTGTCTTGACCCTCTGAACTATACCAGGGACAGCTCCATCAGACAAGGGATGGGACAATCCCTGTTTTAGTCCCTTAAGCCTTTCCTACTCCAAAAACATAAAATCCAATTGCATGCATGTTAATACTGGCTTAGCTGAACTGGCAAAAGCACCTATGGAGTGCCTCCTGAGCAGAAGAATCCAGCGTATTAAATGTGTGTATTTGACTTATGCGGTGATAAAAAAATGCCTGCAGCTGCTAAAGCTGGGTCAATAGTCGCCTTCCTATTTGGGCTAATATTGGAGAAAGCTTTTCTGTTTCCCTGACATGGCTCAAGTAGAGGATGCAGGAGATGAGTCAGAAAATGGCAAAATGAGCTGCTGCCTCTGTTTTATCAGAGGGGCTTGTGCTAAGAGCAGCCGCATTTGCACCCAGCTGCTGGGGTAGCCCCGTGGGTTTTAAAACGTTTGAAAGAATTTCATCAACTCTCCCTTTTTTTTTAGGTCCTCACATACTCTTCCTTACTTTCCCCTCCTATCTCTCTGTTTTCAGCTCCATCTCTTCTGCTGGGAAATAAATATAAACTTGCTTGCTTTTTCACATTCTCATACTAATTCTCATAGTACTGCTTTTCATTCAGACTCTTCTGTTTCAGGTATCTGTCCTCTAGAGATCTGCTTATGTTAGTTTTTTTTCTTTGAAAATATGTACCTGCTTGCAAATAGGTACATGGAAATTTTTTTCTGTAGGGATATAGATGGTTTGGCATGGCCCCATGCCAAAAGCATTGCAGGGAGTGGGGTAGGGGACCAAAATTCAGGTGCTTGATACCTGCCACTGTTGTTTTCTCCTTTTACTAAGTAACTGCTGGGTTTCAGCAGCTCTTTTGGGGTGATGAGAACCCCAGATTTCTCCTCTCTCTTCCCAAATTTTATAAATGCCCATTTCTTATGCTTCACCATCATCCACATCTCTCAAAGAAAGAGCAAGTCAGCTGTCCCTGCTCAAAGGAGTTATTGAGGAGCGTGAGTCCCGGAAGCTGTTGCAGGCTGTGTCGTGAGCCGGTTAATTCAGTGATTGGGGAGGCCCCAAAAAAACAAGGGGAGGGCAGAATCTCGGGCAGGCAGCTCTTCTGAGCTCCTCCCCGCTGGCTGGTGTGGATGAGCAGATACATCATTAGTGCCTGCCTAATTATTTGCTGTGCAGAGTGTGCAAGCACCGGGCTCAGGGCTGAATCTTTTAAACTGGGTGACAAGGCTTTGCAACGCTCCATGTGGTTGCACCCAAATCTGTGTATGTGCTTCACCCTTAGAGGCTGAGCAGTGTTAAAAATCACCGGGCTTCAGAAGCAAGCAGCATGCCTTGGGGCAGGGTGCGAAGGCTGGGCTGGGGTTGCTCTACTCCAGCACAGAGATGGTGGTTTGCCCGGTGGTGTTCAACCAAGCCTGTGTTGCTTGGTTCACAACGGAGGAGAAGAAAGGGCGGTAGCTGAAATTTAAAAGGAACAAACTTAGCTGCTCGCTCAGCTTGTCTTTCAAACCTTGTTTCTCATGGTTCTTGTGACAGTTTTAGGAAGTTAAGAAACGCCTTGTTCCTCCTGCCTCGTCTCCAGGAGACTCTAGAGAAGATGTGCCCATAAGGTTGGGGGGTTGCTGTCAGTCACCGTGCTTCAGGTGTTGGCTTGAAATACAGGAGGAGATGTCCTCCAGTCCTGTGCTGGTGAGATGAGACCTCGGCTCTTGTATGAATCATCTGGGGTCAGAGACAGACACACGTAATCACTGAATAACAGGTCTGTTGTTCTGAGTGTGTGAGCTGGTTTCTACGCTCTTAAAAGGCATCATGAAATAGAAACTATCTTTTAGAATCAAGTGCTCCTCCGATGACGTCTGCAGCCAAGGGGATTAACGTCACTAAAGGAAAAAATGGATTATTATTATTTTTAATTTTTATGAATATGAGTCCCTCTCCTGCTGCAGCAAGAGTGTAATAGACCCAGTAGCAGCAAAACCAGGGAAAAGCTGATCATTCACTGTGTATTTGGTGACTCCTTAAAATGTCGCAGATTAGGTAAACGCCAGGTAAAGTAACCTGAAATTAAAACAATCAAAGTGGAAATTGAAGTGTGTCCATAATAAAATTAATGCTTTGAGGTAATATTTAATAGAAACTGCGTGGTGAAATGTTAACTTTTTTTGCTTGAGCTCTGTTCTGTAGCTGTAATGTTTCTTTTTCCTCTTGGCCGACAGCCCCATTTCTGCGCCTGTCGGGCAGTAAATGGCCTCGCTGTGCGTGTTTCCATATCTCAGCACATCTCAAATTCCCAGCGCCGCTCAGAGGGTCCTAAAGAGTGCTCATATTTTTCCATTCAGGAGCGCCTGCCTCCCTGGATGACCCAAAGAGCTGTGCTGACTCCTTTCCTCCGTTCGCCGGCTTTTTGCTTATGGAAACAGAAGAGGAGGGAGCCCCGTGGGTTCTGAGTGGGTGGGGGCTTTCCTCAGGTGGAGGTGTTTTGTTTTGTTTTGGTTTTTTTTCCCCTGGAAGCAGCAGTAACAGTCAAAGCTTGACTACCCCAGTCCCTTCAGTAAGGAAGACAAGTCCTAAAGGATTTCTATTTTTCAGGGCTGTTTTCTGTGCCGTAACAGGGAATTTAGTTTCTAGTGAAACAGTGGAAAGTAACTCCTTCCCGTCAGTAGGATCATCCATGGATTGCCTTGGGGATTTGCTTTTGTATTTATCAGCCAGTTTTTATACCTGTTGTCTTCACCTTCGGTGCCATGGCAGCAGCTAACACAACCTGTGACAAAGATGGTCCTTAAAGGAGTGATGTGGTTTTCCCCACAGCTCTGTTGTTAGGAGATAGTGCACAGTGTTGCAGGCAACTCCTGAGCATTACATTTTACCCACCTGAGTAACCTCATTTGGGAAACAACCTGTTCTTTATCAGGGCATTCATCCTCACTTGTCCTAGCAAGAGATTTTTGGTTTCTTATTTTTATAAAAGGCCTTGTATCCGTTCACCTTGATGTGTTAAGAAGCATCTCTAAGCGTGTTTGGTATAAGTCAACTCAAATATAAGTGTCCGTCTAAACAACAAGAAGAAAAAGCCTTTTTTAGGTAGACAAGGCCAAGTACTTCAAGCTATAGCAAGTTTGATTAAATGAATCAGAATTCAAGGTCTGGAGATCCTGTTGGGGATTTCCAGCTGGGTTTCCCCTTAAAGAGTGCTGTTGGCTTGTGATCGGTATATGGTAGATATTAATAATACGTGGTGTAAAATGGAAGAAAGGTGGTGGTGTGTAAAAGTGAAGATGACTGATGAAATAGCTGACCTTGCAAAATACTTTCTCCTGGCAATATGCTCTTAAAATGTGGAGGAACACATCACAGGATGTATATAAAAAATCACTTCTGATTATATTTAAAATATGAAAAGACATCATGCTTAATATTTCACTTAATTGGAGAAGCAGCTTCTCCAACAACCTCTGACCCCGTGCTGGGTGCCTAAGGAACCTTACACATATCCACAAGTAGCATGTGCGTTTTAGAAGCATTTGGATGTGGACATTATTAAGTAAATCTTGAAATCACATGTGTTTTTACTATAAATTATTCTATCATTAGCTATATTTTCAATTAATCCATTTAGTGAATGCATGTGAAAAGTTGTGAACAGTTTAGCTCAGCTTGGATACCTGTATGTTTTAATTAGCTGAGATGGTCTCTGAAGGGCTTTGTTAGTTATTCTGTACTTGAATGCTTTTGGATTTTACCAAACCTGTTTTCTCTGTTTTCTTGAGGAAAACGCAGTTATCTCTGCATCTTAAATTTTGCAAAACCACGGTCTGCTGGACCTTGAAAATTACTTTTTGAAAGACAGACTTAACCAGAGCGCTTTAGATTAAATGCAGGATTTTCCTAGCTTCAAGGTAGCTTTGTTGTTTGTTGTTTTTTTTTTTTTTTTCTTTCTTTTTGGCATTCTGGTTATTTGTCGCTAAAGATTGGGTGATTCATTTGGGTTGGGATGTACGGGGGTGCGAGCCTGGCTGTGCCCATCTTTGGCACCGATCACAGAAAACAACAGCTGATGTTAGAAAACAGGTACAGGGTTGTACATCAAACTGAGGATATGGTTAGTAAAACTTGTTGCTGGCAGAATTGGTATCAAAGTGCTGCAGGTATTCATGATTAGCCCCTATTTAATTTTTTTTTTTTTTTAAAGGAATATTGGTTTTTAGTCATAGGTGGAAAAGTTATAAACCCATCCCTTTTATTAGATGTGGCAGATGTCTGGATAGGACTTTGTTCAAACTTGAATGCAGAGCTTATAAAATGCTCCTGAATTGCTGTTTCTGTTACAGTATTTAAGGATATATTTCAGAAGTATCTGGGGAAATTAAAAGTTAGTTTGCTGGTAGAGGGTAGCATAACCACACTTGAAATATGTTTTCTTTATGCTGCTTTCTGATTCAGCATAGCTTTTCCTCACTTGAAAAATAAAGGCTCTGTCTGTGCTGTGCAGGTAAGAGCTGACCTCGGAAACTCTTGGCTTATGTTAAAACCACTTGGTTGCGTAAGTGGTTATTACAGTTTTCAGTTCTTGTGCCATCAAATAACATTATTTGCCGAGAAAAATTGTAGTGCATTGTAATCTTTTTATTTGCTGTGAAAATAGAGAAGGGTGAAGAGTGAAATGACTAGGGAGGAACGGGGAGGGCGGGATACTTCTCATCTTAAAGCATTATGGAAGATTATGGAACGAGAGCTCTTTATGTGATAACTGTTTGAAAGCCACATGCAGTGCTTCGGGCATCCATGAAAAATCGTTTAAAGTTAAATCTGCTTAAAAATCTATATCACTCTATATTTTCACTGTGCAACGTGGGGATGCTTTAATTGTTCCTGAATTAAAAGAGGCTTTAATGTCTCCTCATAAGACAGTCTCCAGTGCGGAGGTTCATAATGATGATCTAAATATCCTTGTGTGTGTGACCTCTCTAGCAATTGATAGTTACTTGCTGCAAGGAGGAATGCCTGAAAATACTTCTGCCTGCGCCAAGCCGGTGATCTTCTTCCCGTGTTCCTGTGGCCCTGACGAGGAGGCTCCTGGTGTAATGGTCCCGCTCTGGCTGAGGAGCTTTGCTGGAGGCTGCTCGGCGCCGGGAGCCGTGCCGTGTGTGAGTGCTGGGGAGCTGCCCGGCGGCACCACGGGATCCTGGGCCTGAAAACTGGTTCCCGCCTCGAGGGACCTCTTCAACTAATGAAGATGTGGGCCCGGTATCCAAGATAATACACCATATCTTGCATAAATTTAGAACAGAGTGCAGCCAATTTCACAAGCTGCTGCTAAATTATTCTTTCTCAAGCTGTGCCAGATAACTTCATGCACTGAAGTAGCACGAGCTGGAGCTTTCTTAACAAGGAGTTTTAGACCTGGTGTCCTCCAGTACCAGCATTGCCTCTTTCTTTGAGAACCTTCGTATGAAATCATCTGTACTACATGAAAGAGAGGAAGCTGTCTGCGTAGAAGCCCCGTATCTTTGCCATTAGGAGTTATTTTAAAAAGGCTTGTCCCTTGGTCACCTCTTTTTATTATATAGGCACATTATATATATGCTTTTGTCAGAGATGAGCTTGTTAGCAGCTAGAGGTTAGGTGCTGTTGATGCCTCGTACAGCAGCTTCTGGGCAGAAGCCTCATATGGAGGAAGGCTAAATTACAGTTATCTCCTGGTGTACCTCTGCAGGTATGAGAGATGGGACTTCAGCCTTCTGTCTCCAGGTCCAGTAGGTTAAAACCTTCAGGAATTTCTGTTAAAGAACTTCATTCTGTTGAGCACAGATGGCTGTCTCCGCCCTTCACCTCCTTCTCCTTTGAAGTTCTCAGATGGCTGGAGGTAACTGCCTACGTAGAGACATGTGCCCTGTAGCTTCTTGTGCCAGCTGGGAATGACTCATATATTGAATTTTGAGACCTCACCCGTGTAGATTTCAATGATAGATACTTGATTTTACTTTTTTTCAGTGTTGACTGTTGTCTTTTGTTTGCCATGTCCATTAAGAAGATGCTCTGTGTGTAAATTAATGCTCAAGGCTCCATTTAGTATCACTTTCCTCTAAAAACTGTGCCTGCCAGTGCACTAAATGGGATAGGGAGCGCTGCATTAATTCGTCAGCACCCAAGCTAAACCTTGTCTGTGGTCTGTCCTCACCCCCAGCTCCCAATGCTAGTAGTCTCCTTTCCCAGAGCACTTAATCCCTAAACCAGAAAATGGACAATTTAAAATTCTTCAGCATAGCTGCCTGCAGTTTGGCAGATAACGTAGAAATGCAACTTGACCCGTGAGTAACCTTGTCTTATGTTCAAGTTCTTCTAAATCCACGCCTGCACAGCCACGGTAAAGCAGCTGTACGTCACCGCTTGGGTTTTGTTGCACGTGGTGTTTATAGACACATCTTTGGTCAGGGGTCTGCAGAGGAGCAGCCTGATCCGAAACATCCATCGCGGCTTGGCTGGACTGTAGCAGCTAAGGGTTTGGTTTTTTTGGTTTTTAAAGCTACTGGGAGTGTTTGTAGGGGTGTAGTTGCAGGATTTGCACCTGCACGGGAGCACAGTATGGGGTTGTGCACTACAGGACACAGCTCGTGATGGGAGGGTGCCCTCTCCAAAGCATGTTCCCAGAAGGGAGACAAGAACTGGCATGTTCAAGGTGGTATGTAAAACATCTCCTGAAAAATTCAGTGTGTTAATGAACTAATGGCACTGAAATGAATTAGTAATTAAAGAATTTTAAGGCTTCAAATCAGGTAGTACCATAGAGAACAAATCTTGCAGTGTTCAAGGGAAGCCGTGGGAAATCTGTTCTCAGAGCAAGTGTCACTTTTCCCACTTGTTTCCTTTTTTTTTTTTTTCGTTGAATGCATGACAGGTTTTGTCTGTCCATCTTAGGGCTTGCTGGCTCATGTTGCCTTGAAGCTCATATGGTCCTTGTGGGTGTCTGCATTCATTCTTGCCCATTTGCTCTGTAAAAGAGCACTTGCTGATCTCCTTCGCCTATACAGACTCTGTCCCTGTCAGGAATAAGCTGCATCCTACCAAGATTTACCTCCCTGCTATCTCACATGAAGGGCAAAAAAAATAATAGAGCATCACAGAGCTACTTGTGACCTCAGCTGGTGTGAACATGCCCATTGCTCTGCTTGCTTTCTTTCTCATAGCTTGCAAAATTCATTTTGGCCCCTCGGGCTGTTGTGCCCAGCTCCAACATAGGCTGCAGCAGTTTGGCAGAAGTGTGGAAACAGATGAGGAAGCATTAAAGAACGTGTGTACGCAGCTCAACTTCATGCCATGCCCAGTTCCTCTACTCGAATGTGAAAGAGGAAGAGCCACTGAGCAAGACTGTATTCTGCCTTAGCTGAGAAAGGTGCAGACTTCTGTTTCAAAATGTCAATTTTTGGATGTCTTGGGTGAAGGCAGGTGCTTTGATGGATGTAGTTTCACGTTAGGATTGAAGAGATGTGCCTGTGAGCTGCAGCTGAAAGGGTGGATCTGCCGTCGCTGGGCTGTGTGTTCACGCTAGTTCTCTTGTCTGGGATGTAACGATCATGTGAGTATTTGGTGATTTAAATCAGCTCACGGAATTGACTGAAAACTTCACCCAGCCAGGAAAAAAAAATAGTTTTCTGTTGAATCACCAGGCTGAGCTGGGTCACTGAGGAGTCTTGTGATTGTTACTCCTTGCAGAAGGGGGTGGCTGGCCACTGTTTAGCAGCTGGGTTGGTTTAGGGATCCCATGAAACCTGACCTGTAAAAGCCAGGTGCTTGTGGTGAGGAACAGGGGAAGCGCCGTGCCCTCAGGGAGCAATACTTTTGTTTTTTTGCCTTTTCCCATTGATACCGGATCTACTCTGTGACCTGGAATTATTCCTTTTTGCCCCTTTAATTAACAGTGCTACCAGAAGGTCTCTAAGCGACACTCCAGGGGAGGTGGCAGGCAAGAGGTAAATAATCTTTTGAACTGCAAGCTCCAGCACCTTTGAAGTCTCTGTCTCTTTCCCCTACCTGTCCACCCAGACATGAACTGATGGAGGAATTGCTGGATGGAGGACTTGGGCTTTTTCCTTCCTGTTTCTGGTTCTGATCTGGAATTGTCCCTTGCACAGGGGAAGTGTGAGGTCTGCATTGTAAGAGCTATGTAAAATAGCAGGAGCCACCAATTTCAGTCACTTGTGCAATAAATTTTTCTGCTACAGAAGCTGATATTTTACTTGGACAGATTTTTTTCTTTCATATTGAAAGGGGTGAGCTGTCTTGTTCTAGAGGTAGGCATCCTGCAGGCTGACACTAAAGGTAATTTTATTTTTGTCAGGGTCACAAAAATAAGTATTTGGGTGACAGGGGAGCTTCAGAGCTATGTCTCATTTCAGGGAATAGCAGGGGTGTAATAGCTGCATAAAATCTTCTAATTAAAAGAAACAGCTGAGCTGTTTAGGCTTGTGAACTGCCACTAAAATGCTAATTACTTGGGAGTGTGAGAATGTCTGGAAGAACCTCTTGATCAGAAATCATGAAGGCTTCTCCTGTTTGAGTTAAGTTCTTGGGTTATATTAGTGTCCGGAGTAGCTAATCCACAAACTGTTGACCCTCCAGCATTTTGGGAGTTGAAGACCTGCTGCCTTCTTGAGAATGCACAGATGTTTGGATCGTCTTGGAGCACAGAAGGTGATTTAACAGCTGCTGCCAAGCTACAAAAATAATTTTGGGAGACATATCACTGTCTCTGGTCATCTAAAAGCCTATTACTTACCTAGTTTTGGTGGTTTTTACATTTTGTATCTATATTTGTAGCTTCCAGATTGTCAGTTGATGGTGTGTTCAAGTCTGCCAGTTAGCAGGGACAGGCTCCTAGGGTGATGAGTGCAAATGAAGGATGGCTTTTCTGTAATTGAGAAGGAAAAAACTAAAAGCTGTTAGTTATTACCTTTATCTTACTGAGGCCTTTACATCCCTCGTGTTTTAAGCCAAGTGAGCCGATGCTTTCAAAATGGATTGTGCTACTAGAAGAGATGCTCATGGGTGTGGGGAACAGCATCTTTAACCCAAAGAAAACACTTCCCAACCCACATGATGATCTTGGCGGTCTCATCTGCAGTCACCTCACAGCTTTGCAGCACAGCTAGAGTCAAAACTATTGCTTCCCAGTTTGGTGCCCTGTCTCCCCAGCTATGCAGTGTGAGCTGGATCTGAAATACCTAGACCGTCTTCACTTTGGGTGATGTCTCGGTGTAGTCCTCTCCTGGCCTCAAGTTGGAGCATTAACTAGAGCATTGTTTCCTTAGTGGGGGTACCTGCTCCTCCTTTCCCAGCACCGCCAAACTTCCCTCCTTTGAATAAATCTTCCAAGGCTTTTATGATTTGTAAAACTCTGATGGCTGTCATGCTGTGAATTCAGTTACTGAAGGTTTAGACTATTACCATCTCTTACAGGAAAATGATTTCTTAAGGGGGATCCGCTTGCATTCTCATTTGGGAGTGTGAAAAAACCCCACCAGCCATCTGGAAAAAACATTTTATGCAGCAGTTTAAAGTGCTAATAATGTTCGGATCACTATGTTATGTTTAGGTCATCCTCAGCAGCTGCCTCTGGGGTTAATACGTCCCTGCAGCTTAAGTCGTATGCCAGGGATGTGCTTAGGGAGACCATAGGAAGAACATTTTATGGTGCAGCCTCTGCATCAGTCTCTTCCTGCTTGGTCCTGTGCTTTGGGCTGACATAGTTGTCAGCATGGCTGGGTGGTGAACAAAGTTTGGAAGAAAAGGTTCATTTTAATCCAAATCTGCTCCCCGGTCTGGTTGACCGAGCAGCAGTGAATGGGCTGGCACTGGCACGGGGCACGCGGCAGAGAGAAGCCAGGCCCCCCACCTCTGGCAGTGCTGCTGCCGGGTGACAGCTTAATATTGCACCTCTTCTTATTGTGTGTCCTTCTGCCTGCAGGCGTCTGCTAGTTGGATTATGTGTTCATGACAGGAATTTTCCTTTGATGCCACCTGACTTCTTGTAGATGCTATCTGTGACTTCCTTCGCCCCAAGGAGCCTCGAGAGCAGAGTCTTCCCTGTCCTCTCTGTCAGGTTGGGGACTGGTTAGTAATAGCTCTGAGAGTAGGAATAGCTCTGAGAGCATCCAGCCACCTGAGTTAGTTTCTTTCCAAATCAGTTCCTCCCCTGGAAGGAATTTAGTGCTGGATTTGGATTTTTAAAAAGCAAAATGAAAAGTTTGAGAGGAGGAACTGAACATTGGGAAGTAAGCGTTGAGAGTTCACGTATGGAGTTGCTGTGTCATAGGGAGAGTACAATTTAAAAACTTATTTTAAAAGCTTTACCCGTCCTTGTCCTGGTATTCTTCTGGTAACCTCAGTGGTTTCTTGACCCACAGAGCAGGACAATTTAAAAGCTTATTTTAAAAGCTTTACTCGTCCTTGTCCTGGTATTCTTCTGGTAACCTCAGTGGTTTTTTGACCCACAGAGCTTTTGCAGTTGCCTGGCCGCCTAGACAGCTGGAGATGGGTTTCCCAAGCACGTAGCCCCACTTTGGTAGCAGCGTGACATCTTAGCCAGGTCACATCTGGTGTGATTTATTCGCAGCACGTGGCTGGTGGCTGGGGCCTTGCAGCTCCTGCTGAAACAACACTGGGGAGGTGCAGGTTCTCTTCCCCCGTTTTTATGTATGTATGAATCATCTATAAAGGTGCGTGTACACATTGTAGGATGCTTACAAATACACTCTGATTCCTGTGGCCACATATATTGATCAGTTCATACATGTTTAAAGAAATAAGGTAATTATGTCTTGGGGTAGATCTTAAGGTGTGACAAACAAAAAGCCAGGTTTGCCTTTAATATAGAGAGGTAAAGAGCAGAACCACCTAAACCCATCATTCCCACACCTTGCACTCTATACTTGGGCAGAAAGCAAAGGAGAGCTTAATAATTGATTAGAGCAGCACAGCCCCACAGCCCTGACCGGTGAGATCTGTAGCAATTTCATGTAATATTAAGAGACAGTTAGCCCAGTATCACATGGCATGAGCCCAGCTTCCTGGCATCACCCTGCTGGGGACTTTTGGGCTTTGATTTTGAAGCTAAGCTGTTCAGAGCTGACTGGGCGTGCACAGTGCTGGCGTAATGCATCTCTGCTTCTGATTTATTCGGTGTATTTTGGAGTGCAGGCTTCATCTGGCATCTCTCGTTGGGATGTTGGCCCACGATGGTCCTCTAACTCACAGCAGACTCTGCAGAGCTCAGCCAGTTTTAGTGCTGGTCGCCAAGGCTCACCCTGTTGAGCCTTTTCTCCCACCTTAATGTTTTGGGCTCTTTGTAAGGTCTCTCAGCTGGGCTTGTGACTAGAGGACCATGAGAAATCACTCTGAGCAGTAGGAGGGGTGGCTGGGTGGGGCAGGACTGTTGAAGACTAATGGGGCTGTTTCAAGTTCCTGAGTGTAGCTGGTTTCTGCAGTATAATGGGACTTTTAATTAACATGGACAAGTACAATCATAAATAACCCTCCTAAAATTAAATGGAATTTTAAGGCTACATCGGCATATTCACCATGATGCCATTGCCTCTCTGGAGAGGTAATACCATGACTTTCCATCTGAAGGGAGCTGATGAAATCTATTGACTTTTCCATCTCCCAGAAGAGTCCATATATTGTAAGAATGAAATATGAATTTAAAAAATATGGAAGCGGCTGGTGTTTTATGGAGAAAAGTGGACTATTAAGCTAAAACAAGTCAGCTAGTGAGAAGATTGCTGTAGCTGAGCAAGAGATGCTTTCCTGGCACCTTGTTCACCTTGCGTTACCTGTTACCTGAGCTGGCACAGACGTGATCCAGGGTGCCTTTGTGGGTTTGTTTTTTAATTGCTAATACTTTGCATGTTGGTCTAAACCTGGATTTAACCTTTTCAGGCTGTGGTTTGAAAACCCACTTCTTGGAGATGCTGCAGTTAAAAATACACATAGGACAAAGTTCCCAGTTACAGAAATATTCGGTCCGTCGCTTCCAGACCCGTCCTCCCACCCACAAACACGACGCTTCAAGGAAAATCCCAGCAGGTTTAGACAGTTTCTCCCACCCCAGACAACCTCTCCAGGTCTACACTGAAAATAGATGATTTGCGTTGATGCTGGGGCTGCAGTTGAGGAAGACAGAGATGAAGTAACAAAACCAGGTTGCCCTTAGAAACGCATTTGTATTGGGCAAAATAATTGATTGGGTTTTTGTCGCATTTGCACTGATCTGGTATATTGGCTGACAGCTCCCCTGATAACTCACTCCTGACGGCTTGCAGGCTGGGTGAAATGCATCAGGGTGAGGCGAGGTCTGGGGATGATTTACGTGCTGGTGAGCTGTCTTCAGTTCTTTTTAATTTAGCAATGCAAAACTAAGCCTGAAAGTAATGAGCTCTAGATAATTAGGTGCTTGTCTGCAGGTGTAACTATTGCAGCTGCCTACAGCTGGTGCTCTTAATATTGCTGATTTTTATTTGAAAGCATTAGGGAATGAATGAGATGCTGGAAATACAGTTAATTTGCAACAAAGAGGTGTGGGGTTATTCTGTTATCTTCTTCTCTAAACCCAGCCTTAACTTTGGCATTCCCATGTGGCTTGACTATGAGACGTATCATGTGTGGACCAAAAACTAAAAGGAAATGATGGTGCTAAGTAGCAAAGTGTTGTAGTACGCAGCAATGATGTGTGGTATGCATCAGAGATTGACGAAAGGCCTGGTCTAATTTATCATCATTAATGATTAGCCAGATGGGAAGTAGTATCTCAAATTCCTGCCTTGGTTGTGAAGGCATTGCTGATGCAAAAAATGCAGGACGGTTTGTTACCTGCATGTCAAGAAGGTGAGCGAGGAGCAAAAACATGCTGCGGAGTGGATGTACATAGGAAGAAAGACTTTGGAAATAGATATTTTGTGGAATGGATATTTTTAAAAAAGCATGTAAGTTGGAGGGTTGGGAGACGTGCTCGGGTATAAATAGAACGTGCACTTTGACTGTGGCTGCTGCAGTGCAGCTTTAGCATCTTTAGTCGGAAAGAAGTGCTGGGTTGTGCGTCAGGTCCTGTGTGCCACCCTGGAGTTCGGCGATGGGGTCAGATGTGTAAATGCAAACACCAGCATCTGCAGATACAGAGCAACATCCAGAGTGCCTCCGAAATGTGTCGGGACTCACTCACGAAGGAAGAGGAGGAGAAATCTGAATAGCTGGAGAATGCTGGGTCCCAACAGAGGTGATGTTGGGGGAAGGAGAGGGAAATCATGCTTTTCAGTAAGCATTTGAAGGTCACATTTTCCTTTCAAGCTGCAGTTTTTAGAGGAGCCTTGGAAAGCTTGTCTTCCGACAGCCATTGAGGTTCATCGGGATTTGTGTGTCCTTTTTCTTTTGAAAGCTCTTGCTGCTGCCCTGTTCCTATTCAGTTCAGTGCAAGCGCTGGTCGGGTGACATTGTGGCAGACAGAAGGGAAAGGAAGTGTTTGGGATTATTTGAAAGCTAGTACTGAGATTAATGTTATGTAATTAGGTGAAAAGCTTAAGATGAATTTCAAGAAAAGTTTTATTATGGGGAGAGTATTTGTTTAGAGTATGGCATAAGCTGGGATAAGTAGTGAAAGCCTCACTGCTTGTAACAGTTGGATCTGGACAAAGCTTGGGAGATGATACTTTAATGAGAGAGTGCTTAAATGACAGAGGTATGGACAAGCCTTATCACCTTCAGTTATCATCAAATAGTTCGAACGGGGAGCAAGGGAAGTCCTGCAGACAGTAATTTCGAACAAGGCAGTTGCAGTTCATAAAGGAGCCAGTGAGACTGTGTGAAACATCAATAGTATTTATGTAGGTGCATCTCTGGTACAAAAGCAAAAGCTAAATACCTTATTTAAGGTATTTGTTACAAGCATAAAACAACCCATAAATGAGAACTTAAAGAGAATTCGCTGTTACTGCTTAATACACAAAATAACATGAAGGATTAAAAAGGTAGTTTGCACAAACACTTCATTGATCCACTTAAAATTTATGTTTGACAAATGCCAATTCGGTGGTGAACATTGACTGCACATGTTGCAGTAAAGGAGTCTTATATTAGGCCATAAAATATTGAAACAAGCGTAATAATGGCTTGTGCCGTAAGATCCTTCTGGGTATAAGTCGTTACAGAAGCTGGTGAATCTTGGAAGTATGGTTTGCATCTATTTACAGGAATAGGGACATGATGATGTACTGCTCTGTTACGTACCTTGGTAATTTTAAACCATAAACCCCATTTTTGCCACTTTACAAACACCTTTTATTGTGTTACATTATTTTTAAAACATTTGACTAGACAGAAATGTGTCCTTAATATCAGAATTAAGTATTGGTGTAAAGCTGATGTGACCTTCTAAGGAATTCTTCACCTGCAGCTCTTGACTTTGACCGTATTTCTGAGTGCTTATGCCAGCAAAAAGTTGTATTTAATTTTCCTTGCTATGATAACAATAAACACCAAACATTGAAACAACAATCCCCCATTTCATTTTGACCTGTAATACAGTCAGGACTCTGAATCATACTTTATTTTGACATCTAATCAAATTGCACAAGACCAGTTGCACCCATCCAAGAAAAGTGAAGTAAACCCACTGTTTTAATACAGAGGGCCAGCTCATTCCTTTGAGGTTCCAGCAAAAGGCATGGCCCCCTTGGCAGGAATCTGCTAGCAAAAAAAACCCAAAACCCCTTGAACAAATGAAAAAAAAAAAAAACCAAATCCCAAACCCACCCTAAAAGAAATAATCTCTGCAAGGATGGGAGATGTTACACGTCTGGGCAGTTCCTGGGGCTGGGATATGCCGCTGGATATAGGCAGTGGAAAGGTCGGAGAGGGCTGAGCAGCAGGTTGGCATTTTATTAGGTTCTTCTTAAGTCTTTAAACATTTTTCCAAAGGCCTTGAATTACATTGGTCTTGATTTCTGTAATTAATTATCTCTGACCTCTTATTAACAAGAGCTGCTTAGCTATGAAGGGTATAAGGTGCCAGATTCCTGTAAGACAGTTGAAAAAGTGGAGACAATAGGGACACAGGGGAAAACCAGCATGTGCCTCTGTAATTAAGGGCTTGATTCTGTGTATACACAGGGGGATTGAATTATGGTCGCACAGGCAACAGTAATCCTGCTTTTTCCTAAGTTTGGGGGAGTTTGTTTTGTAACTTGACCTTTTCTTTTTTTCCCTTGGATGAAGTTTGTTTGGTTGTAGTAAGCATTTCAGCATGCAGAGAGTGGATGGCACTGTTTTGATCTTATATATATATTTTTTTTTCCCATGTGGCATGTCACTTGGTGGAGTTTGGTTGTGTGTGTGTGTGTTTTTTGTTTTGTTTTAAAGGCTGTAGTTTGTTTTACCAGCTTTCCTTCCCCAGGCTTCTGAAATGTGGCCTGTCAAAAGAGGAATTTATTTTGAAGGGAGAATTGATTCACAAGGTACTTGCTAAATAAACAGGTTCGCCGTGATGTGTGTTGCTGTGTTTGAGGGTAGCGAGCGGAAAGCCGAGGGAAACAAGTTGCAAAATTTCTTGCTGAGGAGTTTGTGCTGCTATTTAATTCTCCTTCTGATAGTCAGCATTGAAGCTTTCAAGGTCTTCATGCATTGCAGTGCAGATTTCTAAAACACGAGGTGCTGTAGGTGAGTTTATTTTTTTACCTTATGCTTTCTCTTGTAAGCCTGGTTTGATTTTTGTCCATACAAAATGCTAAGAGGAGCATGATGCTACCTTCAGTCCTTTCTCCACTGTGTACACAGCAGAAAAATTTGGGAAGCAGAGAGATTTCTGCAGCATGGGAAGCGCTTGGTACAAAACCCCACTGAGGTATTGCTAAGACCCCCCATTGCACTACCTCTTTAAGACCACAAGCGTGCTGCGAGAGCTCTGCTTGCGAGGGCGAGAGGCAGGCAGGAGCTAAGAAGTCATCCCCGGGTGGCACGGACACGGCCCTGGGCTTCGTGGCTGGCGGAGGGTGGAGAGGATCCGACGCGTGAGCTGGCTCGCTAACGGAGCTCCCCGGGAGCTCGCTGCCAGGTAGGATGGAGCGCGGCGAACAAAAGGCTTCGCCCTGCGAGCGGAGGACGGCGGAGCTGCAAAGGATGGGGTGATGCTGGGGGAAGTTTCAGCAAGCTGCTGTGACTGGCGCAGCTTTTCCCTTTTAGCCTTTTAAGCAAGCCCTTGCGGTTTCCGAACCTGCTAAATTAGGTGCTGCTGCTCTTAGGATGTTCACCTCCTGCATTTTAATTGCATGTTAAATAGAGAGGAGGCTGCAGCAGAGAAACACGTTCTTGTAACAGCTCTCTGCCGTCAAATTACCTCCCTATTCAGAGGGTTTTTAAAAATTCCTTGCACCAAAAACCTGAAAGAAGTGCTTGAATTAGATGTGGTTTCTTGCCCTTCTGTAATCTTGCTTGATGGTTTTATCTTATATTTTTTCAGTCGTTTAATACACAGTTTCGGTACAAGTGGGGACACGGATTGGAATTATATAACCCTGGGGATAGCTGGTGGGAGACTCGCTCCGTTTCTGTGCTGGGATAAAAATCATTAGTTCTGGAATGTTTTTTGTGTAACGCGTTTGTGTGTGCACCCTTGGGTACCCGCAGATATTTTTATTCATGTGAGAAGGTGCTTACTCGTTACTGTCAGCTGGAAGTGAAGAAAGAGGCCATCAGTGCATGCTCAGGATAAAATGGTTGCTAGTTGCTGAAAATGAGCTTAGGTGAGAATCACTGTTTGAGGGGGAAAATGAATCCATTTTGGAATAAAATGTAATAGTGTCTTTTTCTTTCCCCCTTCAATCTTGGAAGCAGGAACAGAGCACAAAAACCTGTACAAATTCTTGCTGTAAGAGACTGTTTTACTACATGTTTCCAGGTTGTTCGTTGCTATAAAAGCTCACAAAAATCTTAGAGTATTTCAGTTTTGTTTAGAGCAAGCAGAGAAGTGTGATGATCCAAGGGGGGGATTTCTGCAAGCAATTTCTCCTGACTTTTATTTAACTCTGCATTTGTTAGTGCCTCTGAATGCTCCAGCTGACAGGCAGCCCTGGTCTGGATTTTTTTCTTTAATGGCTTCACAGAGAAGTCACATATTCTCCCTCTTCTCAGAGCGTGGCTGTGGCTGTCTAATTAATAGATATCCTCCTCCTTTTAGGGAGACTTCTGGTTTCAAGACAAAATTCTGTTTTGTTTCTAACCGGCATTACTGCCTTTGCCTGCCTTCTCCCACTGGGTCTTTAATAGCTCCTGAAATTCCCCAGCTTGTAATCACTGCTGCAGCCAGATGGGGACTAGGTGGAACTCCCATTGCATCTGTGCCTGCTTTTATTAATCTGCCAGAAGTATCTCACTTACGTGGATTTTTAAATATATATTTCATGAGTTAATGAGCCCTAAACAGCCATGAAGAGAATCCAGAGTCAGTGCTACCTGCTGACTGCTGTCCTTCTCCTGGTTTTTGGCACGATGCTGATGGAGGAGGGAGAGCTGTGAAGAGTTGTTCAGCCTGACACAAGCGTGAAAAGCGGAGACTGTAGTTCCACTTTACTAACCTGCCGTTTGCAGATGTGATTTAAGAGGTTCCCTTTGCTCCTGCTCTCTGCTTCATCACCCGCCTTGTCTTTTCTCCCTGCAGTAACGGAAGGATCTCTGAAAACGGCGTGAGGTTTGAGTTTAGCTTTGCTTTTCCACCACCGCTCCCCCCCCCCCCGCTCTCCCTTCCCACCCTCCTGGATCATTTCAGAGCATGGCTGCACAAATAGTTGAATCGATGCAGCTGAAGAGAGTGACGTGGGTGGCAAGGATGTAGGGGGAGGAGGAGGAGGGAGGGCACAGGATCCTCCTGAATTGGATCTAAGCATGCCAGAATAGTAACATGAAAGAGCTGCCTGAATTATTCAGCATATCCTCATTTCCTTGCACTGTGGTTAATTAAGTGCTTCGTTAGAGCCAGGATGAGTTATACTTTAAGGCTTAAACTTTATGTGATGGGGGCAGTGGGAGGGCAGCGTTTGTGTGGTTTGAGTCGCATCGCAGGTTGTGCGGCGCTCTGGTACCAAAATAATCTGTGTAGTGAAAGAGGAGGAGTGCCCTGGAGGATGGTTTGCTATGGACAGGGATGAGGTGGTGCTGCTGGATGAGGTGTCACTTCCCACCTGCCTGCTGTGACCCATTCACATCCCATGGTGGAGCCTCCCATGTTTTCACTCTTAACCCGCTTCTAGAAGATCTTCACTAACGAAGAGTCTGCTGATGAACTTCTGCAGTCACCCTGGCTCACTTCTCCTGAAATAACAGCAACTCTTACTCCAGGATGGACTTGTTTGGCAGATGTAAGGGAAAAGAGGGGAGTCACTTCCACCATGTGGGCAGAAACGAGCTCTAGGAGGCTGGCAGGGAAGCAGTAACCTTTCCACAGGCCCAGCTCTTTGCGGAGAGTCAGTCTGTAGATGCCAACAGTTAGATGTGGAAATAATTGCTCTCTCCAACCGTTACATCTCATTAAGACTTACTGGAATTTATGGCATTTTTGTCCCTATCAGTCTCATGTCCAGGTTAAATCATTTGGCAAAAAAAGACCCAAAAGGTTTCTTTCTAATCTGATGGGAATCATTGCTTTCCAGAAGTGAGCTGATCTTCAACAGCTGCCCCAAACTCTGAAAATCCATCTAAACTTCTCATTCCTTTAGGCAGCTCTTCCTGGGTGCAAAAAGAGAGGTTACTCTGCTTAAAGAAGATTATTTCCTCCTGGCTTATATAAGTTCTAAAATAAGAAAATAAATCCCAACCTTCTCGAGGATGAAACAGTTTTTCCAAACTCAGGAACAATCCCGTCTTGAAGCAGTGATTGCTTCAATTAATTGTCAGAACTGCCTCGAGATTGAAAATCTCAGCTGTGACAAAAGGCTGGCAGCTTAAAACTGTGCCTCCGCCCCATCCTCCTTTATCAAGAAGATAGTTATGGGGTGAGGGTAGGGTGCTATGATGGTGGCATGCAGAAAATTTATGAGTTTTTGTTCTGTCTCGCAATGTGTTTCTAATCCTCCTCTCCCAAATTTCAGCTTTCTGTCGGTGTTTTTCAAAAGTCAGGAATGAATGTAAGATCCTCGGGATAAAGTCTAGGAGTGGTGCCTTGGCTCTGTTCAACTCTGTGGCAGATCTTCCTGTTGCTTTGCTGAAGTCAGGATTTTACATTTGATTTTGTTGTTAAAAACCTCTTTATTTTATCAAACCATACCACTTGTGTGCAAGCTGGCAAGTCTGCAAATTGAAGACAAGCCTTAGCCCCTGAAAATAAATTCTTGCACTCTTCTTTTTTTTTTTAAAAAAAAAAAAAAAAAATGTAGGCTGAGTGAGCACCATCTTGGGAACCAGTGGTGCCAGATCCTCATCTCTGTTCTCTCAATCCAGAGCTGGTTGTAGGCGTCCTGTTTTACACCTGCCAGGCTTTAACAGGCAGAGGTGTTGTGAAGGTCAGTGACGGTCTTTTCTGTGCCTAATCCTATAATGCAAGGTTTTTATCGTGTCTGGCATTCAGACATTGAATATATAACAAAATTGGAAGTTTTTAGAACAGTTTCTCAGCCTGCTTGGTGAGGGCGGACCGATGTGCTCGCTACAAAATAGTGCAATATTGTAAAATTGTTTCTGCTCTGCCTTAGCGCTGGCCCAGGAGAAGGAGATCTGGCTGGGGCTTGCTGCAGACAGTTGGCTGATGCAGAGCAGGTCGTGTCCGAACAGTCATTACTTCAACGTTAAAATTTTGTCCATTTTAAGGAAGGGGAACAGTTGGGATCATGGAGCTTGGATGGCCATTGAGTCTTCATAGTGCTGGCAGCATCTCTCCTGTCGCTCTGATGTTGGTCCCTGCAAAGGTTTGGGCAGCAGTGTTTCTTTGGAGATCGGAAGGCAGGACTCTTGAAAGACTCAGACTAATCTTCTAGGTTCAGAATTTAACTTGAGTGGGTTTTTTCCTCACTTGAACAAAACCCAAGAAGTGTTTTCATGATTTTTATTCTTTTTTTAAGTATCCGCCATCATGTTATAATAACACATGAGGTCTGTGTTGCTGGCTTGTGTGCAGGAGACTTAATCAATCAGGCTGTTCTCATTTTCCAAGAGGCTTCAATGCATAGAATTTAAACAGTGAAAAGGTGAAATCTGAATATGGCATTCAGTGGAAAATTTTTCAGCAAGTTAAGCATGGCTTTTTTTATGACCGTGAGCATCAGGTATTGAGTAGGCATATGCTGAACCTAAGGCCACAAGGTGTTAGCTAAGTCAGGAAGCTTTTTTCTTTTAAATACCTGTATCCCCTTGTTTTATTCCACAAGCAAAGTGGATTCTAGCTTATTTGTTTGTTGCATAAAGTCTCTTTCCCTTCCCCGCCCCCCCCCCCCCCCCGGATTCCCACCATACCTTTTCAATTTAAAATGATTGCAGTTTGCTTTTAAATAACCCCGCAGCAGATCATAAAAACTTAAAATCTATCTGACAGCCCCTTTTAGAAGTGATTTTGGTGGGTGGATGAGGAAAGGAGTTACTGGTTGAAGAGAGGCAAACAAGGAAACAATTATAACATGATTCCTGCGTGGTTAGCAAAACAGGCACTGCCTTTGTCAGAAAATGCCCTGCTGATCAGCAGGGTTTGTCTCGCTGAATGCAAAGGGCTTGTGGGTTTTGGGTTTTTTCCCTTACTCTTTAAAAAAAAAAAAAAAAAAAAAAAAAGTGTGGGATTCTCCTGACGGGACGAAGGTTTTTTAGGTTGTTCTGCAATTTGTTTGCTTTCGGTTTCTCTTGCTATATTTGTTGGTGGCATCTGCCTTTTGAAGCCACACTTTGCTCCTCTTTTGGCAAACCTTGAAGGATCGTCGCTGCCTGGTTTTGTGCGAGTGCCTCAGAGATGTTTGTGTGTCTGCCTGAGCGTGGAAGGTGACCGGCTGCCTTGATGGATGACATGTTGGCTGTGTCTGTTACCCAAACCACGACCCTTCCTTCGACGTTGCTTTCCTTAACTTGCTGTATTGCAGAATCCCCCGAGGTCCTGTTCAGCAGCCCCTCGAGGATCGGATCTTCACTCCGACCGTCTCCGCTGTGTACAGCACTGTGAGTATCTGGCTGGTGCGGTCGCGTTGCTTTTCACAGGAGCCTGCTTTCCAAGCATAAGGAAATAGTATCTTTTTTTAAAAAAACAATAAATTAAAAAAGCATACACTTTAAAAAAATGCAACTTTTTTTCCCCTCCTAAAATAAGCGGTGCTGGATGAGCACCATATTTTGTATGTCAGTAGGAAAACGAGAAATCTTAGGGACTTAGGGGTCCTTTCCTTTTTTTGTTAAGTGTCTATAGTTTTCTTTAGCAGAGAGTGGGTTTTCTTAAGAAAAGAGTTTCACCTGAGTAAAAATGTTACTGGCCATATTTTCAGTCTGTGACTCCATCTCTTTCCTGCCTCTTGCATCTTGAAGACCGGTTTGTTGGAGCGTATTAGTGGCTGCACTTTTCTAATAGCTCCTTATTGGAAAAACAATCAAGGAAGATTTGTTTTACACGTGAAACATTCCATTACTCAGAGGAAGACGTGTTTTGATTGTAGATTGAATATTTGGGATAGGTGCTTTTGGCTGACTGTCCTGCATGTTTGTTTATAAAGCTTGATTATCCAGGAAGTTTAGGTGAGAGGTATAGTGACTTCTGTTTGTGAACATACGATACTATTTTACTTTATTATTTTTTTCAGAGGGTAATAGCTGGAAGCCCAGTGTTATTTATAAGCTTTGCTAAATCAGCACAGCCCTGGGAAAGTAATATTTCACTTTTCTGGTGGGATAGTGCAAATATTTTTAATGCCAAAAAAATGCTTTTAAGATGCTCTTTTAATTATTTGCAAAACAGGAAGAAAAGCTATAGATGGGAGAAATTCACTATATTTTATACAGTAACAGAAGCTGCTTATAGAAAAACATAAGCTGCTGTACAAGGTTTTCTCCTTCCCCATGTTTGCATGAATAACTGGTGAAGGGGTTATCAGCTCCATCTCCTCCATGTGCGGATCCAGGTCTGGAACATCTTTGGCCCCTTCCCTTTTTGGGCTGTAGAGAACAGTTTTGTGATCACCTCTTCTACCAGAGAGACTGCTGTCAAGGTGCAAAGCCAAGCTTTGTGCAGAATTAACTGCAAAGATGCTGTCCAGGGCCTGTCAGTCCAAGAAAGGCAGAGACTTGGGTAGTAGTTATAGGAGCAGAAAGACTCAGGCTTGACCATCCAGTGGATTTCCATCCAGGTGAGATGGAAGGGTTGGGGTACAACTCTGACGAGGGTTTAAGATTTCAAAGTTTGTGGCTTTGACAGAAGTGGATCAACAGACTTGTGCTGTGGACGGATTTTTGATTTTTTTTTTTTTTTTTGCTCGCTGTGTCCTCAATATCATATACACACATACGTACGTATATACATATGTATGTATGCAGAAAAGCAAAACCAAAGGAACATAAGTGTACAAACAGTTGAAATAAATAATTCAGTTTATATTATCCTTTATATACCCCATACAACACTTAAAAACCACTTTAAAAATAACTGAATTCCTTTTGGGGCAAAAAGAAGGTTATTTTTTCAATTCTTTCCTCCAAAGACATAATTCAGATGCCTGTGGGAAAATATGACTGTAAAAATTTAAATTAATGTAAAATATAAAAGTAACTGTGAAGAATGACCTAAAATAGCTTTTTCAGTGTGGAAAAATATAACTCTTTGATATATTACAGGAATAGAAGCCAGGGCTGGGAGTATCTTGGTTTAGGTTTTAGGAAAACACAAGTTTGAAAGAAAATTTCATGTTTTAGGGAAAGGAAAGAAATTTCTCAGCTAAGTTCCTTTTGAGCTTCTATTTGAAGCTCTTGGCAGATTGCAAAGTTAGAGTAAGTCCTAGAAAAAATGAATTAGGATGGAAGAGGCACATGATCAAGGTCCTTGACAGATTCATTCATCATAAGGTCTCTGTGGTTTATTACACAAGTAGCAGCATCGTGTATTTAAGGTCTGGGTTTGCAACAAATAGGGCATTTTTTTTAGTTTATGATTTTTATATATAGTTTGTCTGGATTTTGAAGAAGTCGTGTAGTACAGCAGTGTGGAAGAGAGCAGCATCTTCAGCACTCAGGGACTGCTTTTTCACTTCCACATTTTATTTGCTCAGTCATCGTATGTGGGTTTCCACACGGATTACACATTGCAGTTTTCAAATACGTGTATTTTGGCAGAGGACAGCTGGTTTAGGAAGAGGTCTGTGGTCTGATACCATTGCCCAGTGACTCCGAGCTGCTTCGGTGTTTTCCCTGGAGGTTATAGTATGTCATATGTGGGGTGGGAGGACAAATCATTTGAAGTATGGGCAACCCACAGATGAAACCACTGTTTTTAGTTAAAGATGAATAATTTGGTTATCTGTTCCATAGCTTCCCACATGTATTATCAGGACTCAGTTGCACATTCCTGGACTCTTTTTTCTTTTTCCAGAACTATGTGTGGCTTGCCAGAAATGGGAATGGAAAATCATGTGGCTTTCACTATGAGCCCCAATAATCTCCCTTGAAATAAAAACAGAGGAACAGATTTTCCTGTAGGGCAGAGATAGGAGGTGAGGAAGAGGCGAAGTGCGATTTTTCAGATGAAATGAGAACTTGGAGATGCACAATATTGCCAACAAAACTTTGGTAGAACCTCTTTCTCAATGAAATCATACTGATATTAAAAGCAAAACCACGTAACTTTGTCATTTATCACCTCCCTTTATTTTACATAGTATACTGTAGAAAATACTGATATTTGGGGGGGTTGCTTTTTTATTCTTTTAATAAGTAAATCCAGCAGTAGAATTATTTTAAAGCAAATCACAGTTGGAAAGAACTGTTTCAGTGAACTAATCTTGTCATCATTTCCCTTTATCAATAAAGGAGAATGCCATACCATAAGAGCTACTTTTGGACATAAAGATTTGGGTTTCATCCTGTAAGCAGCTCCTTGCTGCTTCTTGGTGTTTCCAAATTGTTTGTACTGCAAAAAATTAATTCAGATTACTTTTACATCTGTTATAAGATCCCAAACCTGTGTAATCTGGAAAGGGGAATGGAGGAAAAATGAAATTTTGTTTCTGTTGTAAAGTATTTCAAAGAAGTATATTCAAAGAAGCTTTCTGGCTTGGAGTTTGAGGGAAAGACATTGACTTCTAACAGAAAGGGACCAGAGGTGACCTTAAATATTACAGGCCACCATGTGTGCCTACACCTGGAGTAATGGGGGCTGATTTCTGTTGAAAACAAAATGAATATGGACAAATGATGAGAAGCAGATGTGCTCTTCACATTCAGCATGAGGCATGAGTTGGGAATGAGATAAGAAGAATAACTGTGTTAACATACATCTAGTTCTCACACAAATAACCTTTTTTTGGCAGATTACGGTGGAGGTTCATAACTGCCTCGGTAACACGCTGTGATCTCAAGCGCTGAAGCTTGGACCTGAAATACTTTGGGATAAATTTTTATAGGCTAAGGAACAACACTGACTCTTGGATGAACTGATTAGAAAATGAGTGTTAATTTGATAAACCTATTTGGAGAGAAGTGCATGAAAATTGGTTGGGTGTAGCCTTGAGCAGAGTTTCTGTAGCGTGGGGGGATCCAACGCTGGTTTAAATTTTCTGTGTTAATTGCACAATTAATCACTGTGTCTCTTTGGAGCAGATACCACCTCATGTCAAGTAGCCTGACTCAGTGCCAGCTGATGGTAAAGAAAGTAATGGGGAAGTGAGGTGTTGAAGAACCCTACTTGCCCCAAAGTTTCAGTGACTGAGGCTTGACTCCATCATTCACTACTTTTGTGCTCATTTGGTGGCTTTTCTTCAATGGGGTGCCTGGTGGTGGCTTCCTGATAATTTCACACCCAGCAGAGGTACTGTGATTTGCCTTTGTGTCCTTTAAAGGGATCTTCCTACAATGAAGAGAATCCCGTAGAAAAGAGATTAGGAAGGATTAGCTGCTCCATCCACCCTCTGCTTAGAGGGAGGATCTGGGTCAGGAGGCCGACTTGTTTCCCTGCCCAGCTGGGGTGGAGGCTGCGAAGTGTGCAAGAGGGATGCTCAGTTCCTGGGATGCTGGCAGTGCTGCTTTGAAGCTGTCTGCACCAGCCCAAGCAAATAAATTGAATGCTGGAAGGAAAGAGGTTCTAAGTCTGAACCCTTTTTCTGGGGGGCTTTGTTTAGCAAAAGAGCAGCTCTTAATAATAAATTATTAATGATAAACTATCTCTGTATCATGGCCAGGCATTCCCCGTAATTGAGGGATGTCTGTGGCATGCCCCATTTGTTCTGATCTAACCTGGATGTTTCATGGATATAACCATATTGGAAACTAGGCACTTGGAAGCAGGGGAAGAATAATCCAAAACTTTTGAAAGATGCTAAAACCAAAAGATTTAAGCTCAAAACAAAAAGAGAGAATTCCAGCCCAAGTTTTTATTTCATCTTTCATTCATTATTTCCTTTAAAACACAGGCCTAAGGCTTCTGGAAAACTAAAGTTAGACTCTTGCTACTCAGTTAAGGAAAAAAGAAAGTGGTACCCTAGCAAATTAATACGTAATTTTGTGTATCCATTTTTAGGGGAATAATTTAATCTCTAGATTGAAGAAGGATATTTGCTTCCGTAGTAATCACAGACCAAGTTTGTTCTACAGAATCCTGTTTAATAAGAAGAAAAACCAAACCTCAGGCACTGTGAGGGCAAACATCCCGTAACACAAGTGATGAGCTAGTAGAGTCTTTATCTGGCTCACTGTTTTTAAAGTTAGTGAATAAATTCAGCAAATTTGTCTTCCTCTATCACCTGTTAACATTCAAATCTGTACCACACATTTCAGTTTATTTCTGAGTAATTTGTTGTAGGACCCAAGGTGAATGTGTAGAAATACCTGAGTTGCTGTGACTGGTGTGGAAGACACTCCATGCTTTTGCTGGTGCTGGAAGGGCAGCTCGTCTCTTTTGAGTCCACTAGGCTGGACTCGGCTAGGAAGTCCTATCAGATCAGTGATTAGACTCCCATCAGATACTTTCTCGGTGTGTTATTGCCAAAGTGTCAAGATGGTATGATTTTGTGGTCGTTCTGTTGCCTTAATTAGGCTTTCAAGCAAATGTGTCTATAACATATCTGCGACTCGTGTACTGCATTGCACAAGGGAATCTTATAGACTGTCATTCTCAGAGCTGTGCAGCTTTCCCTTCGGTTTGGCTTCCAGATTTCATACCCAGTTCAGAACAGCGTTCCTTGCAGTCTTTAATTAACCTCCAACCTAGGTTATTTGCATGTTTTAATTTCTGAAGAGGACAGTTGAACACTCACACTAACCTGGGATATTATTAGTGTCCCTGTCTCCCTTGTCAAATGTCTGTGTTGACTTGGGTGCTGCTGGAGATCAGAGGGTTTTGGATGGCTCTGGCCTTGGTTGGAATAGTGTGTGCACTTGTAAGTGTAGGGAGATAAAAGCTGGCAGTGTTTGAAGTACCACAGCTATTGCAAAATAACCTCTTTTTCTCCACAAGAAGCGATGTTCAAGGAGACATCTTGGTGATGAGTACACACTCAACCCACCAATGGGGCTGTTTATGTGAATGATTTTCTTGTCTTTTATGTTGCCTTTGCTTCTTTCTCCCCTCTTTAACTGCGTTTTTTTGATATCCATCATGATATGTAGTCACTTCTGAGCACAGTCTGCTGCACGATTGACATGACAAGTCTTTCAAGGTTGTCTTAGGATTCGTGTAAGAGACACTGATTTTCTTGGGGAGGGGATGTGGAAAGTTTGATGATGCTCTCTGTAATGCTGGTTTCTGCTGAGCTGGCAGAGGCTGCATGCACACACCTGCCGATCTAGATCAGCCAAAAAAAAGAGATGATTTCTCCCTGGGGAAGGATCCTGATGGGGACAGAGGATGAGGTTCTGTGATTTGACCCACACTTTCCTCTGATGAACACAAGGGTGATGTAAATCTTCCCACAGTGAATGATTCTGGGTCATTTCCAAGCCTCGAGAAGTTGCACGTTATGATTCTCATTGCTGGTGCAGCTGTTTGACTGGCTCAGGTAGTGTAACGGCAGGCATTGATACTTGGAATGCGATAAAATGACTTGGAAAAAGCATTTAGTCATGAACTCTGTGACTTTTGCTGTCGTACTTTGCTCTCTTGGAACTTGGTGCTAATACTCTGTTAAAGATCAAGAGCCAGGATTTTTCTTCTGCCTTCTTTAGCAATGCTGGGGAAATATATACACACACATCTACCTCCACAGTGTCCCCTTCTGAGCATTGCCTGGGTTGTGCTCTTAGCCTATAGCTAAGTGGTGCTTTTCAGCAAACAAAATCATAGAATCCTGGAACCATAGACTGGTTTAGGTTGGAAGGGATCTTAAAGCTCATCCAGTTCCAACACGGCAGGGCCACCTTCCACTACACGGGGTTGCTCAAAGCTTCATCCAGCCTGGTCTTGAATCCTTTCAGGGAGGGGGTCTGAGAGAAGGTCAGTGAGAAGTGAGTGCTGGAATTCTAGACTATGAGCTTTAACCAAATCTGCAAATATTTAGTTGTGTTGAATTGCTTGGGGGTTTCACCCCATGGTTCTGTGATTCTTTTTTTCCTTTGATTCTCTTTTTTTTTTTTTTTTTTTACTCTGGTGACGATATAAAGTATATTTAAAACACCTCCATCATGGAGATAATACAGTGGAGCAAGTATATGTGCTGTGAATCTATTTAACAACAATTTGCTTAATGTGTTTTGATTAGTATTTTTTTCATAGAAGCTGAGAAAGGAGATAAGTATATGCAAGAATTGCTTTGGTATTTCATTCTTTGCTCGGGGCAGGCCCTTCAGATAACAGGGTCTCTGTGCAGTCCTTTTATTCCTTTTTGGAGGGGAGTATGCAAATTTTCCCCTTTGTTTTTTGGGTCACTGGTAATGTGTATCCCTTCGCAAAATCACAGTATTGCTTGATATGGCTTATAATGGAAAGATCAGAAGATCCCAGGCCTGAAGTCAAAGGGATATTGCAAAGCAAGACCCCAGCAATAAAGCTTATCCAGTTCCTACACATTTCTGCTGGTTACTCCAGCTGTTGCTCTTATGTTTTGATCCTTCCCTTTTTCCTGAATCATATAAGTAGTTAACTAACTTGTACAGCATTTCACTTAGCTAAATATATATTATTTTCTACATCTATATAAAGATGCTGCTAGCCGCTTGCTTAAAAATTTGATTACAGTATCTATACAGATTGGATTACTAATACTATGTTTTACTAACAGTTTATCTCCACACAGGTAACACAAGTAGCAAGACAACCGGGTCCTCCTGCCCCATCCCCTTACACTGCACATGAAATAAATAAGGGACACCCAAATCTTGCTGCAACGCCACCGGGACATGCATCGTCCCCTGGGCTTTCACAGGTAAGACCTGGCATTGGAGCAGAGTGTTCCCAGCCTCCCTCTTTTCCTCTTGTCCGATTCTGAGGTTTGCTGCTCAAAAATTGATGTAGCCGTCTTGTCTGTGACCAATGGAGAAATCTTGGATTAGTGAATAATGTCTTTATGCGGCTCGAACCTTGCAGTGACTTATAGGTAAGGTAGCACTCGAGTTTATTAGGCATCAGTTTATTGTTGATTCTGTAACAGAAACTAAAAGCAACTTGAAAAGTTATAGGAAATACTCATTGATGAGGAATGTGCTTCACTGTTGGGTTAGGCTGCTTTGGGGCACGGCCTGACTTCCATTTTAAAAGTGCCGAATGTCCTCTGTTAGGGATTTTTCATTCCAAATGTTTTGTATAGGACACTGCAATTCTGTAATTCTCCTAAGAAGTGGGACAGTAAAATGAGTTACAAAAATGAATGCTAATAAAAGAAATGAGACAAAGGACTGATTACAAAAAAAGTACAGAGGAAGAGATTAATGGGAGTTATAATACGAATGGAGAAATAGCGTTTAGTAAGATATGTGGAATAAATTGGTCTTTTTGTAGTCTTTATTAGATTAATATTCTACAGGGCTGACGTGAGAGTGGAGAGGTTTATCTTAAAAAAAGACGGGGCAAAAGGGACAGGTAATGGGGTACAGAAAGAGGAGAGATAAAAGATACAGGATTGGGGAAAGTGGGATATGTAAAAGCATTGAGGTTTGAGATAGAGGAAAGCCGTAAGTTTCGTTTGTTCTTGTTTAATTTATGCTTGTTCAAATAAGTGGAATAAAGTAGGAAGACGTGAGTAGGTTGGCTATTAAGAAGTGGGGTTTTGTTCTGAACAAGATGTTAAGTGGGGAGGCAGGATGACAAGCTGAGGATGGGCTTGGGAACGTCTGCGTGCCACAGTGTGGTGGTGGTGAGAGCCTCGAGCGTACTGCAGTGCTGGGAAAAGGCAAGCTTTCTAGTCCTGCTGCCAGCCTGGTTAATTTGGATGAAATATTAAACTGCAACTGACCTTTTAGGCTAGGAGATGTGTGAAAACAAATAAGGTCATGTAAGGAACACTTCACCTTAATATTATGTGTTCTAGATAAAGCTTGGTGGGAAAACTGGAAACTTGTGGTCATGCTTGAAAATGTGCAAATGCTCCTGCTTTACGGAGTGGGAAATTAGAGGCTGAAGTATCATATTTATATTCATAAGTAGCTTGCAAGCATTAGTCAGCAGCATCGGGGCTGTTTCTTGCGCTCTTGCTGCATGGCTGTTGGAAATAAAGTCTGGTTTGAAGGCTGAGCCTCACATAAGAGGGAGAACGTAGCAGGGTTGCAGAGCAAACCCTAAAATGTTGTCTGGCTTGTGTCATGGATCAAGAAATTAATTCCTGGTAAACCTAGTCACCAGAGGGAAGCTAATCATGTGACAGATAAGAGGGGAAGAAAGAGAACATTCTAGGCAGCCTCCTCAGAAAAAATATTCTACTCAAGGTTGGTTTTTTTTTTTTTCCTCCTTAATATTTTCCTGTTGAGTCAGAGCATACGTAGAGCGCGGTCTCTGCCAAATCACCACTCCAGCCGGCCGGGAAAGCGCTCGTTTCCTGTTCTGCTGGCTCTTATCGTCTTGGAAATGAGTGTCAGATTGTGTCACTCCGATGTCGCTAGTAGGAGCGGTTTGACCTTGTGTCCTCCATGTCAGCTGGGGATCCTCGAGGGCTCTAGGAGGATATTTATCCTCTGACTGTATGGGGCTGGCCCTTGCATGCTTGGTGAGAGGAAGAAAAAGCGAGATCCGACGTTATAAGGCAGGCAAAGCATCGGTCATTGTGCACGTTTGGGACTAGAGAGGAGTGAGGTCTGGGGAGCTTTCTCTAAGTGATTCCTACAACGCTGGGATTCGGTAGCAAAGTAGCAAAAATAGTGGTTTCTGTTCATTCACAGCATCTGCTTGCTGCTTGGGTATTTTCACTGTTGTGTTGTCCCATCAGTTGACCCTCTCATCTGCAGCTGGAGGTGATGATGAAGAATCAAAATGGAAGTGCCTACACTTGGGACACTTCTACCAGTAAGGGGTTCAAGACTCTTGACATAAGCAGTTACAGGATAACCTGGCCCCAGAGAAAGTTTTCTGTACCCCTGAACTATTAGAGGTTTGGGTAAACTTAAGTGGGTTTTTTTGAACACTAAAATTCTGAATGTTCTTATGTATATCTCACTTCGGCCCCTGTCAGGTGTTGAGTTTCAGTATTATGTTATGGTAAGAAATTCCCCAGTTGAGCAGAGTGTTGGATGAAAGTATTACCTTTTCATTGCATCTGTCATTTGTCTCCTGTGGGTTTCACTGAATGCCCTCTTGTGCTTGCGTTAAGAAACAAGGCGAGTGGAAGTTTCTGATTTCCAGACCATGTGTAGTTTTGTGAACTTCTATCATGATTTCATTTATTTGCTTTCTTTTAGGTAAACAATCAAAACCCTTTAAATCTCTCATCACTTCAAAGTTTTTCCATGCTGTAATTGTTCTTTTTGTCTGATTCTTGGACCCCTCAAATCCTGCTATTTCCTTTTTGAGATAAAGGGGCCTGAGTTGACGTGGTATTCTGATGAATGGTTTATTACTGGTTCTTTAACAGCAATATAACACTTCACATACTACTCTGTCTCTTAACAACCCACGTTACGTTGATGATTAAACATTGAACAAAGGTTGTCCTTGCGTTTGGCCAGTTGGGCCCAATAGTGGTGTGTGTTTGTGCATGCTGAGGGGCGGGGGGTGTTCTGGATTTGACAGAGTAATTAAAAAGGTAAGGAAGAGACCACTTCTTTTGAATTAGAATATGCTTGAGGGGTCATTGATTTCTCCACCAGAACCATGACTTAATGAATACTCATAAAACTGAGTCTTTCCAAGGTAGAGACTGTTGTTTAGGCAGTAGTGAATGAAAATATTTAGGTATGGTTTTGGACTTTGGCTATCATGTAGATCTGAAAATAATTTTGCCAGTGATGGAATATGTGTTGCTTGTTACTCTGAGTGCTGTCAGTCCAGGACTCAGGGAGCTCAGTCCCTTGCTTTTCTCTAGCAGGCATCTCGCATCCCTCCTCTTAGAGCTCAGAGTTGCTTACCAGTTTCTTCAAGCCAGGACCTTGCAGAAGTCATGCTGCAAAGGAGAACAGAGGGTTAATAAATGCTGCGGTTCCACAAGTGGTTTCCTCACTGTCCCGGCTTCTCTAAAGCTGCCTGTTCCCCTACGTCTGGGCGATGGGACCTTAGGTAGCGTCTTACAATGTTAGTAAGTGATAAAAGGAAGTACTGTCCCTTACAAAAATCTTTGGGCACTGGACCACTTTATAGGTCTGCAAACTTTGCATGACAAGATGGCAGCATTGTGTTGAGTGGTTTCTAAGAGAGACTTTGGGAACCACAGATCAGGAGGTGTATGGGATATTTAGGGTCTTCTGTGAGAAGAACAGTCAGGTGCAGATGTACGCTGTACCTTTGTAGCTGGCTTTCCTTTAACTTTATTTAAATAAACAGAAACAGATGGTTGTGCTGTGCTGTGGTTTGGTGTCTCTTTCACTTATTCTTCTACCTTTTCCATTTGACATAGCCAAAACAAGAGAAGGTCTTGCTGTTCGACTTCCTCCAAAGTCTTTCCTTAATGACCAGCCTCTGGCACTTTGCTGCCCTTCAGAACTAGTTTCTGCGGCAAAATGAGAAGAGCTTGGCAGCGATGTAAAACAGTCCCACACCCCCGTCTCTGCAGCAAGAGACAGCGTTTCTGCTTCCCAAATTCCAGGGCCTTGAAATCATACTGCTGCTCTCAGGAATGTGTTGAACTCTGCCGGCGTTGAGGAATGCACAGCACATGTTGCCACAGTGATGTTATGGCCAGATGTGGCCCCATGTACATAAAATTTCATATTTCTGTTGTTCTTCGTGCGAAAGGGCCGCTTGTACAGACTGAGAGAGGAGGGACACATCTCTGCCTCCTCTCTTGGCTTGCAGACTTCAGAAGTGGCTGGTTTGGGACAATTTGCTTTCTGAGCGTACGGAAGAATGGAGAAGTCACTGAAAAAGGAGTAGAGAAGTTTTGCTTTGGGTGTGGCTATTGGAGCAAGTCATCCTGAGATCAAGTAGGGCATTTACAGTGGATTTACAGTGTGGTGGGCACTGCAGGGTAACTGCTTGCCTGAGCTCTCTCATCCCATGATGGATGTGAGATAGTCCTGTCCAAGTAGTGTAGGCAAAGAGCATTCACACAGGCAGTTAACGCAAAGCAGCTGAAACACTGTAAATCTACCCCCTGCTCTGGCTTTACGTTGCAGTAATTTATGGTGTAGCTATAAAGATGGGAATAACGAGAAAGTGGAGCTTTTCCAAAGCAACCAGGCTGGGGCTTGGAAGGAGGCAGCAGAAAAGTGCTTCCCTCTGTCCAGTGAGTGCTCAAAAGGGAAGGAGAAGGCTCCTCCAGTTGTACCACGAGCTTAGGGCATCAGGAGAAGACGATTTCAAAACACTCCTAGGTGATGAGGAGGGATGAAGGAGCCCAGAGAACAAGTGCAGTGGGTTCTGGTGTGTGAGAACACAAGAGGGGAATGGTTTGGAAAAGGTTCTTGGCTTTCTCCGCCTCAGCTTTAAAACTGCTGCCTCTGATGTGCGTGCCGAGGGATTCTTTTAGTCTGGGACCACAGTTTGTGAGCACCGACCAACAATGCTTGGAACAAATGGCCAGGGATTTCCTCTGTAATCAGGGAAAGCTTTAGCTCTCGTTAAGAACACGCTGTACACTGAGCAGATCGGCGCTTTGCCCCCACAGCTACCTCTTAGGCTAAAATGATGGAGTATCCAGTTAGCAGAGGACCCTGTGGCATCTACTGAGACCTTACTCTGAAGCTGTTGTAGTTATTGACAGCTGTGTTTAATAATCCCTTATCTGTTTCTGACAATGCTGAGATACACCCGCAGAAAACAAAAGTGCAAGAGAGCTGAATTCTCAGGATCATGGTGTACAGAGACCTTGACTTTTAGGTGGCTGATTTAAATCCAAAACAGATTGTACTAGCTGAAACTTGTTACCATCTGGTTCTTTGCCTTAAGTGAAAAGAGTTTTGTGGTCTCATTCTGGTCCTCAAAAATGTCACCATCACTAAATTAGCGTTTGTAATAGCAGTGAGACATTCTTTAGTACCTTAAGGTCTGGGAATCTGTGCCAGGAAGCAAGTCTGTGTGCCATCTGTGGCATGTTTATAGGCAATCCCCAAGCCCCTCTTTTATTATCTTGGATCCTTTCTACAGGAGCTGGAATCCTGTTATAACCATGATGTTTATTCAATACTTCCCTCCCAACATTCATAGCCCAATTTAGATTTTTAGATGCTTTTAATAAAGTGATGTTTATTAATGGATTGGAATGGAAGGAGGAATGTAATTTAATCTTAACCTCGCCCATTCGTGCCCTGTGATAAGTCAGGTGCCCTGGAACATGGTGCGTGTTATGGGAGCTCTTCACTCCGTGTGTTGGAGGCAGCTGCCTTCTGGGTTTTGTTGCCTCTGAACTACACGTTACACTCATCTTCCTCCAAGTGCAGCTACTCCGCGTTACCTCAGTCCACGTATACTTGGCTGGGATGAAGCAATCACTGTAGATAATAAACTTGGATGGCTCTTGGAGCGTGAGGGCTCCTTAATTCTATTATCTTACTTGTACCAACACCCTGTCATCACTTTCTGTGTTTGGAGAGCATCTTTTGTGGACGCCTTGGTCAGGCTCAGTTGTCTAAGCTTTGCAGGCAGCTCTTCACCCAGAGAGGTTTTCCATACAGGAACCTCCTTGTTTGATGGAAGATGCCATTACAGCAGATTTCATTCCAAAGAAAAACACGCAGTCCTTTAACTTGTAGAGCAGGTACAGTTGTCAGTCAGAATGTTAATTAGCAATTGTCTTTGTGTCACAATGACGTGGACACAGAATAAAAGATGAAACTCCCCTTGACTAAGTGAGGGGCTGGACCAGCCAAGGGAGAAGTTTGCCTGTGTGTGCTGCCTCTCCAAACAGTGGATTTCAGTTTCTTGGGTCTCTGTCCATACCAGATAATGAGAATAAAGAAAATTTAAACAACTAAACTTTTGATGGTACTTTGTCTGGAAGGCAGGTTTCTTATCCACATATGTATTAATGTTTTTTCCTGAGCGGTTGAGAATTTGACCTCTTGTTACTTCTCACTTTTTTTCTTGTGCGTGGTTCTGTACAACCGGGTCAGGCTTCTTTGCAACACATATTTTTAATGCAGCTCACTAATTCTGAGCTTGCAGGAATATATGACTGCAGGTAGAGATTTGAAAATGTGAGTTATTTAATAGCTGATAAATCCAGGAGAAGTGTAATCTTCTTTTGGCCTTTGTGTTAAAGACCTGCTGGAAGTGCAGCTGAACTCTCTGTTTTGTAATAGGATTAGTAGGTTTTTGATTGGGTTAATAATGCTGGGAATATTTGCTCATATAACATATTTCATTATTCTTGATTCATTGCTGTGCCTTTTACCTCCTTAGTTTAAATCTGGGCAAATCTGTGCTGGAGACATAAAGCATGTCTGTGTCTCAGCACCTGCTGTTGGTGCCTTTCAGGCTTTGGGGTGCTTTTGTGAAGAGATGCTCAACTTCATGGGTGTCTTCTAATTTGGGGAGAGCAGCTGGGGGCAAGAGCTGCAGGAAAGGAGATCTGGGGTAGTGGGAAAGGCATAATGTAGCTTTAAATGCTGATTAATGCTATTGACTTTAATAATTATTTAACCCTGGAAACAGTTAACTTTCAAAAGGCACGACGTAGGTGGGATGAATGAATTGCTTTTAATATCTGTGCACTTAGGAAGGACCAGAAACAGCTTTTTTTTTTTTTTTTTTTTTCCTAACAAGGAAAGGAAAGAAAGAAAAATCTGTTTTATCATGTACATGTGCACAGGAAAGATTGCAGCACAAATGCTGGGTCTAGTTAGGACTAGGTCTGCTTGCAGACCCACGCCCTTAGTGCCGCTACTACATTTTACAGCGGATTACTGCTTTGAGAGGTGTGTTTAATACTTCTCTGTGTGGTCTTGTGTGCCCCGTGGGAGAAGATAGGTGTTTTTCTCACTGCTGCTTGAGCTTTTTCTTTCAGGAGTAACCTTAGCCTGGCTTGGAGTCTTCCCTGGCCTGTCCAACCCGCTATAAACCAAGTTATTTTGAATAAAAAAGCTCTCACAGTAGGTGTCTTGGCCACACAATACATAATGTAGCGGAAGAGTTTTCTTCTGGCTTGTGATATTATTGTGAATCAAAAGCAGTTTTAAAATTGCCAGTAACTTTTTTTTGTTGGAGGGGTGGGTGTTGAAATAGCATTTTTAAATCAAGCTCCTCTATAGCTGCTTTAAAATTGTACAAATCCCTTTCTTTAGGAGTTTTCCATGCAGTTTTCTGTTCTCACAGTCATGTGGATTGTGCTTTATTTTGATGCTTTTCAGACTTTACCACTTGTTGAGCCACATTTTAGTTCATAGTATAAGAAGACAAAATGTGAGGCAACTTGGCATTTTCTTATGTTTAATAATTTCTATTCTGGTATTCCTTCTGTAATAATACCTTCTGTTCCATGCAATTTAATGGATGTTTTCCTGCATGCTCCAGAAAATACGTAGTTTTTAAACAAACACAATGTGTTGCAGAAGGCAATATGTCCTGATAAACACCAGAGTCAGCACAAAAGTCAGAGCTTTACACAGTCTGCATTTTGTAAATGTAGAGGGCATAAAATACCCCTGCAACTAGATAAAGCTGGGGAGAAGGAGCCATTAAATTACTGGAGTCCACTGCTAGCTGTTGTGTCAGACCGGGGAGCTAAAGAGTAACCTCTGGAGCTACTTACAACTTCAGTAGGGAGGACCTACCCAGCAGGGGTGGAGGCTTGAAATTAATAACCAGTGTGGTTCTGCTGTGAGCTCTGAAGTCTTGGTGTGCTGCCTTCCCCTCATGACAAAGAGCACAAAAAGGTTTGATGGTTACAGAGCAGTAATTCCACTTTTGGCTCCTCGGAGCCTGGAAAAGGTTGTGCCCTTGTTCTCCACAGACCCCTCCTTATGGTGCTGTTAGCAACCAGTAATTGATGTAGTTGCTTTAAATTGTCTGAATTTGCAGAGTTACACGCAATGGTATTTCATGCAGTAAAGTTTGAACATTTTATCTGATTGCTGCCGTAGACTCATAAAATGGTTACGGTTGGAAGGGACCTCTGAAGATCATCTAGTCCAGGTGCCTGCTCAGAGCAGGGTCAGCTAGTGCAGGTTATGATGGACCGTGCCCACTTGGGTTTTGAATACCTGTGAGGATGGAAACATCCTGTCTACAAGCTTTTAGAGCTTTTTGTTGGGTCTTGGAGGAAAGTAGGAGGAAGGGCTCAAACTTGCCGTTGCTCTTTTTGCAGCAGCCTGGACTAGGGAATATCAGCTGGCTACAAGTTGTGTTCCTGAGCAAAAATGTTTATCCTCAAAGTTAATGTTCTGGTTAAATTGGGATGAGATTTTATGAGACAAGTGAAAGGCACTTTGTAAACTCAAGGGTGTCACTGCTGAGAATAACAGGCCTACTTCCAACAGTGGAGATGCTGGAATTTCTACCCCCAGCACACACAGGTGCACACACAAACACTCTATATTTTAAAGTACCTTTATTATGGAAAATACCAGTTAATTATGTAATGGTCATTACCAGACCACCCCAGGCTGCAAGCCATGTGCTGCAGTCAAGGCAAGGACTGTCATTTCAGTCTCTGTAAGAAGCCAAGTAAATCCATACTAGCATTTACAGATGTTATGAAATGATAATCTACTGTGGCATTATTCTTGCCCTTGTGCCTTTGTTAACAACAGTTTTGAACCAAGGCAGATTCTATGTTGATGGATTTAATAAACAAGTGTGTTTGTGAGGAGGACGGCCACTAGCAGGACATCTGTCCACCCCAATGTCTCAAAATTACACTTGTTTAAATACTTCACTCTGTATCTTCAGCTGACCATATCACTGCAGTCTGAAATTTGGCGTGGGCTTACCAGCTTGAGTGTCTTATCTTTTTTTAAAAAGCAGAAAGATTATTCTTTCCTCGCAAAGCTATATGTTATATTTGCCTTTGCATCGTGTTAAGGGATGGTTGCATTCAGCAGCATAGCTGCTGATAAAATAGTTGCAGTTATTATGTTAAAAACATGGGGTAAGCCTGAGCATCGGGGAGGCAGTGTCAAAGAGGGACCCTTTCTGTCTTTTCACCCTCCTCATTCGTAACATCCCTACAGGAATAGTAACCACAGTGTCTTCAGCAGGAAGGAAAGGAGTGAGTATCTTGTGTCTGTATTGTCCTCTGCACAAACTGTCTTTGTCCAGGGAAGAGGAAACCCTGTTTCCTTCTCCGCCTTCCCTTGGTGGGAATCTGATTATTTATGTTAAAAGTAGAAAAAATGCCTGTAGTTCTGCAGGTGTTACTTGGGACTCTGTTTCCCTGTTGGGCTTTCTGCCTTTGCCCACTTCAATGTGTGATACTAAATCACATGAAGCCATAAAAAAGCTGGTTAAAAATTTAGCAGGACAGGTAGTGACACAGATGATATACCCCAAGACAAACTGCTGCAGAGGAATAAAGATAAGAATAGTTGAGCCACATTTGCGAGAGAAGTAATTCCTCTTGGATCAGGATATTTTTATCCTTTTAAAGACTCAGTTTAATATTTACCAGTACGGGGAATTCTCCTGAAGGGTGGGCTTGTGGAAAGAGGGGGGGGAGTGGAAACTGGTGTGCTTGTGAGGAGGAGGAGAATTGAGGATGCTGACTGCTGCAAACAGTGCAGGCTTTTCTCTGCTGCTTCTTGCCTGCAGTTTGGTGAATCCCTAAAACACGGCAAGACACCTGGAGCTAACTATCTGGCATTTTGAGGAAATGGCTTTTGAGAAAACCTACATATTTAAATAAACACACCAGTCACAGTTCCTGTTTATTCTTTGCTTCCATCCAGATCCAAACCATGAAGCTTCCTATAGTAAATCTGATGTGCAAAGACTTCGTACCAGTGTCACAAACTGGTCCCTTCCCAGGCCCTTTCAGCCCCTTCGTCAGTAGCAGGCTATTTGCACTGTAATTGTGTTAAATTCTTGTTTAAAGTGGAAACCTTTAATCTGCATAACTTGTTCAGTGTCACAGAAGAGATCTGGTACCTGCATCATTGATTTTAATGGGACTTTGAATATTCCAAGTAAATATATGCAGAAAAACAGTTTTCAAGTTACTGATGCATCTTACAAGGTAGCAGCACTGGCTTACAGAGAGTCAGCAGAGTACAACTGCCATGTATTTTTAATTTAGAGGCACGCTGTGATGAGAATGAGCCTGATTTCGGTGGTGCTGGATAATTTGCAAATGAGCTGCTTAAAAATTTTGAAATTATTGTGTGATGTATAGCAAAAAACCTGCATATTTGGACACATAGCTGTGAATGAGGACTTATATTTAATCCGATAGTGTGTCTAATGATATGCAGTTGAAGTATAACTGTGAATAACGAAAGCCAAACTACAGGCATTTAGAGGGGAATTGTCCTTTTTTATTGGTTTAATTGTGCTATTTTTAAAGCTGTAAAGCTGGGATAGTTTACAGGAGTAGTGTGCAAATATGATTTTATGCATTATTTGAGAGGGTACTGTGTAGAAAAGCCTGAAATGAATAAATTTAGTAATTCAGACTTCTCCATCATCGTTTGTAATATTTGCAGATGAGCTGGCTCTATATATTACAGATAGCCATTACAGATATTACAGAGTTTTTTTTTCCTACCATACTCAAATTATTCACATTATACAAGTCACTGCAGACAACAGCTTCAAAGTCTGCCGTGATGCTGTTCTACTGACTACAGGGCACACTTGGGAAAGGAAAAAAAAAAAAAATAAAATTTTTTTTTAATTATCTAGTTACCAAAATAGTAATAAAAATCAAGTACCTTGAAAAGAAATACAGGAGCTGAGTAATGCCATGTTTGTGTTCAGATGCAGGAACTAACCTGAGATGGTTGCAGCACAGGTTTCCAGGTATTGTAGTGACACTGGTACAGGTCCAAGGGAATGTTTTCTGATGTGTCAAGCATGGTTCACTCCTGCTGGGTTTCTATGAGCTGTTTTGGCACTTCTCTTTCCCCACAGGACTTTATTGCTTGTACATGGAGCCGTTGGGAGGGCTGCTGAAATGATGTAGGTGGTGTATTTTTGTTAGGCATTTGTCACCAAGGTGGGTGTTTCTAGCTCAGTAACTTAACCCTGAGCAAAATGGAGACTGGAGGGGCAGAAAGACGTTGAGAAGGTCTCATGAGGCTGGTTTGGCTTCTCGTGGTGTTGACTTATGAGCACAGGTGGATTAAAAGATCTGATTCATAACTATCTGAACTCTCAGGTTGCCAACTCCATGGTGAGGTAGCTGAATCCTGGGTGCCTCCAGAGATGCGACTGTAGTATTTTTTTGTCCATTGGCAACATACTAATTTTAGGTCAAAAGCTGTTTCGCCTCCCATTCATCTCTGCTGCAGGTGCTGCAGCGCCTAGGAGGATGGCGAGGGAAACAGCAAGAACAGGGATCTCTTTATCCCTTTCACTTGATGCTACTGGTGTTTGTAAGTCAGCACCTGGATGGAAAAACGAGCCTTCCATTAGCGATGTGTCTTGTAGGCTGTAGGAGGAGGAAATTCTGGGCTGTTCCTGGATGCTCTGGCGGTAGCTGTTATTTCTGCCTTGCAAAAATACTGCTTTTCGCATCAGATAAAAAAAATACAATCTTGCTGTAACATTCAGTCTTTGGAAGTTTTAAACATTTTTGCAGTTGCTTGAAGCCAGCACTGCTGCTGAAAGAGCACAGGAACGGGATCAAACAGTTGTGTTTGAGGGAAGGCAGGAGAGCTCCTTCTCCCAACACTGTGAGTTCGTGCTGGTATACACCTTTCTTAAAATTGAGGCCATTCAGAAACCAAAGCTTGAGGAAAAATAAAGGTGCTGGTTTCATAGGAAGGGCAGTCTGAAGAACTGCTGTTCTGTTGTGTGCTTGCCTGTGGGTGAGTTTAATAGGTAGAAATGAAGATACAGGTTTTAAATTACAATCCTCTTACTTTCTAGGAGCAGAATGCTGAGAGATTTCTGCTTATTGGATACTGCACAGTTTGCAGTTCTTTAGGTAGCACAGTGATTTGATTTCAGGCTGTGGGAGGGCAGAGCAAACCCAACTCAACAAATAAACGATGATTCAGAATTAAAAGCCACATTCTTGCTGGCACCATCTTTCCACACTTGTGAACCAAGTGACGGTTTATGTTGCTGCGGGGGATTTCTTCACCTGCATCCAAGGCCAAACTACTGCCATCCAGGCCAGTGATCCCGGGGAAAACTTTCTAAGAGGCAGTAACAGCAGCCTCAAGGGCTAGTGCATCAACACAGCCTGTCCTGTTGTGGTTTTCCTTGAGGAAAATAGTTCAGCAGCTGGAAGGAAAACTGAGTCTGGTTGTTAAAAATGGGGATAAAAAAGCAACACCTGTGCAGTGATTTTTGCTGATGACTCTTGTAGTGCTCTCTCCTGCGTGTTGCTCCAGGGGCAGCTGCATTTTGCGTCAGGTAGCTTGTATAAAAAAGAATTTATAAATTTAGCGACGGGGCCCCTCAGGATAAAGTACACTGAGTGTTACTCTAAGTGCTACCTGGTGTGGCTTTAATCAGTATTTAGCATTTAACTGGGTCAGTGAATGTCTTGGTAAAAGACCAGTGTTGTGCAGAAATACGTATACATCCAGAGAAATAGGTGTGGTTTTGTTGGGGGGTTGTTTGGGGGTGGAGATGGATCTTGCAGTAGTTTTATCCTATTTCTATCCGATGCGTGTTTTTGATATTTTATGTCTCAACATAAAATGGTTAAAACCCTTTTTTGAACGTCCATACAGTGTGACACTTTCAGTAAGCTTTTATCTGGGTACTCCCTGTTCGTGGGTGTAGTGATCTGAGGGCTCAAACGAGATCTAAACCACTGCGGCAAGGTATCATATGTTTTATTCACATGGAAGAATTACATTGCTTTCTGTTGTGGCCACACAGGAAAAATGACCTTTGGGGTTGCTCCAGGATAGCCCAGGGCCGCCTGTGGCCCCAGCATACTTCGTATTGTTATAAAATGTTTTGCTTACGCTGTCATGTTCCTCCCAAAGAGATTAAAGCTTTTTGCTGGCATTCAGCGGAGTTTCAGCTTGCCCCAGACAGAAGCGCCGTTGCTGTGTTGGTGTTACTGGGAAGTAACTGGAAGTCTGAAGGTTTTCTCGTCCAAGGTCATAGCGATAGCGATGGTAATAGAGCGGCAAGCTCCTGAGTCATGGTCATGTGTTGGAACTACAAGACCATTTCTTCTCCTCGTATGTAACTTCAGTAAATATAGACCCAGCCAAACTTCTTCCCTAAGTCAAGAGAGGATTCAAGAAACTGCGACAGGGTTTAACCCCTTCCCACACCAAACCCAGCCATGCTGCCAAAGGCAGAAAGGTCAGCAAGTGACACCTTTTTGCCCGGGGATTTAAGAGGTTTGTTCCAAAAAAAAAATTTCCACCGGCTGCAGGAGGCAGAGAGCTGTGTGACTCAGCTTTTTCTGAACCTGATGTGTGTACTTTGCCTGTTTATTCCCAGTACAGTCAGTACCGAGGGAGTCATGTTACGCAGCAGGCTCAGTGTTTATTAACCAGCTCGGGAACTGATCTAAGAATAACTTTTTTCATTTGTTTTGTTGGTAGTGATTTTTTTTTTTTTTTTTTTGTTTCGCACAGTCAGCAGCCCAAGGTGGAGACTGCACAGAAAACAGATAGAAAGGGTTTTCCCCAGCAAGTTGCGGGAATACATAAACACACAACTATTACTGCCTTCCCCCCATGAATAGCCACATCTGAAATATAAAATCACTAAGATGAAAGCTTTAAGGGAAGCGGATCGCTCTGCCTCTGAAGTGGAGCAGCTCAGCAGCCATCCGTTCTGTTCCAGCTCAGGGTGCTGCAATTATTTGAACTTCAGGGATTTCAATGCCAGCGTTTAGATGCTTCTGAACCAAAATTTTTATACAGAGCGGTATTTGCTTCCCTGCCTTCTCCTCTGCAGTAGTTTATTTTAGAGCATTTCATCTCCAATCTCTTCATTTGCTCACCTCATCCGCTGTGTTTCAGCCACGGTGCATAAAAGCCACATATTTCCAGCGTGACTGCATGTGATTATAATTACTTTGTGTACCTATTTAGATGCTTGGCACAGAAAAAAGTCCTTTTGACAGATGAATAGTTGCAGTACTTTTAATCAGCTGACTTGTCTGAAAAGCAATAGAGTGCTGTGATTTATTCTGCTGGATGTTTTGATAGTTTATTTAGGCTACTACATACTTATACGTGACCTTAATACCTGCAGAAATTAGTAAAGCACTTTTTTTCCTCCCTTTTCTCCTCTCCCCCTTATGGTTCTAACACAAATACCAGTTAAGGCACACCTCCATCTGGTTTGAAGCATGCTGAGCAGAAGCGTTTGTTGTTGTGTAATAGTTGTGAAACATGTTTATTTAGGTGATGTTTGTTGTCTTCAGTGGGATTTGTATTTCACTCATTCCTCAAGGCTGCAGTTATGAACCTAGCACCCAGAGCGGTCGTCTGGGTTAGAAATTACCTTGTTTTGATGACAGCTTAATAGCAGAAACCCCTCAGTGGCTGCTGTTTAAGCCTTCATACCCTTTTTTCTTTATTTATGACTCAATGCTATCCTTATTTTGGTATGGTTTAAATACCGAAGCAAATTTAACGTGAGGTTGCGTCGTCTTGTATTTGCCTCTCAGCCCTACTAGCGTCAGAAGTGACATCTGTTATTAATGAGGTGTCTGTCTTTGGCACTGTATTTAAAAAACTCTGCTTTACAGTCTTTCTGCTAAAACTCGTAGTTTTTTTAGGCTTAGTGATGGCTGCACTTCCTTTCTTTCAAATTTCCTTTTGCTTGGGTGATTAAAGGAAAACTCGGGTTGTTCTGGAGATGGTTAAGGACTTTGGGGGTAGCATGGAACTTACAACTGACTTAGGGTTTGCTCTGTTGCATGCAAGTTAAGCCTGAAGAAAGTGTGTTTTCATGAGCTTGAAGAAGAGGGAAAATAGCAGCTATTTTCCTCCTTTTTTGCTGAGATGCTGCGGGAGCAGCAGTTAAAACCTTTTGGGATAAGGTCTCTTCTCTTGAGATGCAGAGCTGGAGGCACAAGGAGCTGGTGGTCAGCTGGTCCCTTTACATGTGAGAGTTCATAATATTTCCTGACACACTCTGCGTGCTCGCTGCTGTCTGGTGAGATGTGAAGAGCAGCATCAGGACCATTTGCAAGGTGCGTGGAGTGACACGGAAAGCTGCTGATCCTCCAAGAGGAGAAGCTTTAATCTCATGTTGGGCAGAGATCCCAGGGGCAGAAAGTCAGCAGCAAGACACTACAAATTCTTTAGGCTGTGGACAAAAACATCCCAGAGCTTCCCCGTGTCTCGTTAGCGCTGGTTTATTCTGTGCTGTGCTGCGATCGCTCATTGCTGTGGTGTCATTACCGCTGCGAGATAGGGTACATACTGTTTATTATACAGCATTGACACGAGCAGCTCAAGCAGAATCACACTTGTCAAATAAAAGGGGAAAATATTTGATGCTGCATCTGACATCTCAAAAAATTAGAAGACTTCTTGCAAATTAGCTGTTAACATGAATTAGAGGTTTTGCCAGTGGTAAGAAGGGAGGGAAGTGCTGGCTGGAGAGAGGATTAGACCAAGTGAGCTCCTGAGAGAGGAGGGGCAGTGGAAAACTGCCCTGCTTACCTGCTGCTTCCATAGCAGGAGCCAATTAAAACATTTAATTGCTCTCAAACCAGAGTCTTTTCTGCTGTACTGATATAAACTACTGCAGAACAACATTCTTCAGCTAAGTATTCTACCAAGTGTGCTTTGACATCCTCAATCACAGCAAAGAACTAGTGATACACTTGGAACCATACATTTTTATCATCTCTTGGACCCAAAAAGTGTGAAATTAGGTAGAAAATAACAGTACATCCTGCCTAGTTAGCCTGCGTAGTAGGAACACTGTCCTTAAGTGCCTGTGTATTTGTGTTTAAGTTTTGTCCTTTAATGATCAGTTTGAGTGTGGTCCCCAAGCAGGAATAGGAGATATTGCAGCAGTAGGTGTTTGGGATGGGACTGGTTTCAGGCTATGCTCAGTCCTCTCATCCCTGCCACCACATTTTGTTTTGGCTTGTTTTTTTCTAAGACTAAAAAATTCTTTGGTCAGATTGTCTCTAAATTATATTTTGATCTACCTTGTATTACATTTTGATTAGCAGAGATTAGCTGGGGATTTTATGTCTACAGATGAAAAAGAAGGAAAAAAAAGAATAACAGTGAGACTCCAGCTGTTTTCTAGACAATCTGCAAGGCACAGGATGCTGATCGGTGTGTGCTGGGGCACCTGGTGGTAGATGTCTTTCAGTGATCAGATGTACTAGGTACTCTTCCAAAATAAAGACATATTCTTGCTCCAGAACCATCCTGTGGTGGCTCATACTGATAGTGCTGAAGAGGCTGAGATGTGGGTAAGGTCTGTGACTTTGCTGTAGGACCCAGCCTGGAAGGTGAGAGGTAAATACACGCTTTACCCAATGGTCTGCTTTATTTTGAAAGAAAACCTCTTTTGAAATGGCTTTCTTTTCCTTAAAAGCATACACCCTTTATCTTGTAAGGACTGGTTGACTCTCCCTTGAAAGCCAGAACATGCCTGATTATACTTGGCGTAGCTTGCTGTTTCAGACTTGAAAGTTTTGCAGGCTTCAGGACGGGGTTTCTTTTCTAGAAACAGCACATTTTGTGTTGTTTCTACAACCACTCCTTAAGCTATTTGCCTAAAAGAAAGCTTAAGGCTTTATGCTCGATCACCTCTCCTGATAGCAAAAGTTTTATGTTTCTTTTTACTTCAATACAAACAGGTTTGGCCTACCAACTATAACTTAGTTTTATTGTTTAAAAACTTAATTATTCAAATCAAATAAAGCACAGTTCAAAAATATTCTGAAATACGCCTCAGGGCTGGTGCAGTGAAACCTGTTCTCTCAGTACCACAGACTGAAATGGTTTCCTTTATTCCTTAGACCTGCCCTTGAATTTTAATGCAAAGGCCATGAAATTCAAAGATGAGAAGGGATTCTTCAGCAAGGCTTGTGGGGTGAATATATCATCATCTGTGTATGGAGAATTATTGCAATGGTTTTAAGCATATCCTTTCCCATAATCTGTAAAGACAGCCCAAAGACCTTCTCCCAGAGGAGACCCAAGACCTGATGAGCAGCTTTATTCATCAAGTAAATCTGATGGTGTGTAACCAGGAGGTTAGTAGGGAATATGGTTACCGTTAGTAATGGCTGGCACACACAGGGCAGCACATAGAGTTGGGACTAACTCCTCTTGAAAGTAAAAGCTGTCACAGTCTAGTCACTGCCATTCCAGTAATAAACCCAGGTAAGTTATTAAAAAAACCCATGTAAGTTATAATTTTTTGATCAAAAAAAAAAGGAAAAAGGTGATCTGAAATCCAAAAAGTTATTTCTAAATGTCTCATTAAAATGCGTAATCGGCATAACTACAGCTCCAGTTTATTGTTACTTTGGGCAAATAACATGGGGGTGACCATCTGGTGGTATAAATTATTATAGCCCATTGAAATCAGTGAAACTATGAAAAATTTACACAACCCATGGTCTGCCTTACACCTGTAATGATTTCAGGCCATTTCATTGTGTTGCAAATATTTTAAAGCAGCAGTGGCTTGTATTAAATGCATTTGAGTTTGTTACGTGTTATTTGTCTTTATTTTGGAGGATTTATCCACGATACCTGCAGTTCTAGCTTTCCTTGGAAACAGGCTCAGAGGAGGCTTTTGGAAAGTACATGGCCAGGGCATCGCACAGCACAGGGTTTCAGTGGCACAGTGTTGCACTGGCGTATGGTCTTCGTTGTGGTTTCTGCTGCAGCATTTGGGGAGCTTAGGGTGGTGTTGCTCAGTTGATTGGGTCCTTGGCAGAGAAGGCCTTCTCCATCACAATCACCTGGTCTCTTTATATGTTGTCTTTATCTCCGCGTTAATCAGCAGTCCATCTGATAACGTGATCAGTTCCAGTTTTGGGATGAATGGCCAGTGGCATCCTGGCTTGCGTCAGCAGTAGCGTGACCAGCAAGGACAGAGAAGGGATTTTACCTGTGTGCTCGGCCCTGGTGAGGCCGCCCCTCGATGAGTGGGTTCAGTTTTGGGCCTCTCACCCCAAAAAGGCCATTGAATGACTCGAGCGTGTCCAGAGAAGGGCAACGGAGCTGGGGCAGGGTCTGGAGCACAGGTCTGCTGGGGAGCGGCTGGGGGAACTGGGGGGGTTCAGTCTGGAGAAGAGGAGGCTGAGGGGAGACCTCCTGGCCCTCTGCAACGCCCTGCCAGGAGGGGGCAGAGAGGGGGGATGAGTCTCTGGAGCCAAGGAGCCAGCGCCAGGCCCCGAGGGAATGGCCTCAAGCTGCCCAGGGCAGGGTCAGGCTGGCTCTGAGGAAGGATTTCTGTGCAGAAGGGGCTGTTGGGCGTTGGAATGGGCTGCCCAGGGCAGGGGGGGAGTCCCCGGGATCCCTGGAGGGGTTGAAGAGTCGGGCTGAGCCAGCGCTGAGGGATCTGGGGCAGTTGGGAACGGTCAGGGTGAGGTTCATGGTTGGGCTGGAGGAGCTTCAAGGGCTTTTCCAACCCAGATGATTCTGTGAATCGTTTGATACACTCATTTTTTTATTTATTTTTCTTGTTCCCTGGCAGGCTCCTTACCCCTCAGGACAGAATGCAGCTCCAACCACGTTGGTGTACCCTCAAGCCCCTCAAACAATGAACACGCAGCCTCAGACCCGCTCGCCGGTAAGGGAGCCCATGTTTGCTTTCTCTTACATTCTTTCTTCCTTGTTCGTGTGTTTCTTTGTGTGTATGTGTGTGTCTACAGCACTTGGCCAGTTCTCTGGAAAGCGTGCTTTACTGAACTGGAAGCACGTCCCAAATGGCAAATCTTGATTGAATTTTTCAGACACTGTCCTCATAGGATAATTTTCCTTTTAAAGTGACTTATCAGAAACGAAGCGATAGAAGAATTCTCATCTACGTTCAAATAACATGATTTATTTTTAGCACAGTTGCTTTCAGGTTCACTTCATTTTAGAGTTTAGATTCATTACCAGAATCTTTCTCTTTTCTTCTTTTTTTTTTTTTTTTTTTTTTTTTTTAAAGGAAGTTTTTGTTAAAAGGATAGACCAAAGATCAGTGAACTAAAGTGGTTCTCTGCAGCAGCACTCAGTCTCCAGTGGCCTCTGGGCAATACTTCCGAATCAGTGCCACTGGATCAGTTCTAACCATTTATTGCCTAGCACCCTGGAGGTGCTCACACATTTAACGTAGAGCTTCTGTGTACCCAGATCTTTTTGTGGTAAGCCCCTTTTTCATCCAACTTTTAGGTTTGGTTGTCCTTCGTAATCTTTTTTTTTTTTTTTGTTGGTGTGTATTGTAATATGGCTCTGCTATTGTAGGACTTTGAATCCACAAACCAGGCTCTTTTTGGGGAATTTCTGCTCATAGCTCAGTTCCACACAATGCTAGGAGACCCTCCTAGGGCATCAGATGCTTAGCCCAGCTTCTGGAGGCACAGGAGCTTACCATCACGATGTCTCAAGCCTCAGTTAGCCAAGGGAGCAGCAATCCCTGCACCTCTTACAAATCCACATCTGCATCAGGACGCTTCCCGGTTACCTCTAAAACCACCGCACTGTTCCCAGCCCAGCACTCGTTAAGATGAACGTTCCTGAAGTGTGGCAACTGAACGCCTCCAAGACAAAAGTCTTCTGTTTGTCCACATAACAGACATATATATAAATGTATATATACAGGGCAAGCTTTTCCCCCAGTGTGCAGCCACACTGATGCACTTGCCCTGCATCTGGAGGTTTTGCCTCCAGGGAATTTGCATGAGGGTTAGTTCTGAGGCCCATTAACCTCAGTGTTGATGAATGAGCCGGTTAACACCAGTTTTGATGAAGTTTCTGTGATGTGGACAGCTGAAAATTTGTAACCGGATCCCCCCCCCCCCCCCAACCTCCTTAGTCCCCTTTTCTGATCAGTAATGCAGGATACTGATGGTAAAAAACCCTCTTTTTTTCAGTAAGTATAATCATCTTTATCTTTAATTGTTGAAAAGCACAAATAAGTTTATATGGTTAGAACTGGAGCAAAAACCTGACTGAAGAGCTGCATCTCTAAACCAGTTTTTTTGACAGCCCAGCAGAACAGTGCCAATACATTGCACAGACAACTGGAAGAGGAGGAAGGTTTTGGAACAGAGTCCGGTTTACAGGTCCCTGGCTGGAAGAGGCTGGATAAAATACTGCATTGTAAGCAATATAACAAACTGTACTCCTTCTTGCAGGCAATTGTGCCGATGGCACTGTTTTTATTTCTTCCTTTCTTTCTTTATTATTTTTTTTCCCACATCTTTTTTGTTGGCTGATCTACAGAAATGCACTGATTTTGCTTCTTTGCTAAAAGCATGAGCTACCATGGCAGTTTCTGCCAGGTTCAGTGGCAATGCAAGGTCCAAAGTTAAATTGCAGTTGGGAGGGTCTGACCTGGTGTAGGACAGAGACCAGGGCAGCTTTGGGTTTGCCGCTCAACAGATAAACATCTACAGGAAATTTGGCTGGAGAATGTGTCAAATTGTAGGGTTTTGGCCCCATTATTGAGGAGGTATTGAGGAAGAATTTGTCTGCAGTTGTCAGCCATTTTTCTGTTATTTTTTTTTAACTCTCCTGTATGCAGATTTTGCCATCCGCTCTGCTAGTGACCATTTCCACCCCCATTACTAAAAGCTGCACCCATAACATCTCATTCCACCTCCCCACCCCAAAACAAATGCAAGACTAGCCCAGTGCTGAACTACTCTTGCATTTTGTTCTGGTCTTGATTTTTTTTTTTTTTTAATTACTGTTTTTTAAGTTATTTTTTAACCGTCTTTTTTTGGTGGTGAGGGGAGGGTGAAGAGGGGATGAGGAAGGTGGCAGGATGTCGTTGCCATCCTGAGGCTTCCATAGCACGGTCCCGTCCGTCACGCAGCTGGTGTGGCTGGTGTGGGTAGGTAGGCTGTTGCACTAACGAGGTTGATCCTAATCCCGCTTCCTCGAGCAGCCGGAGCTTCCTCCATCCTGTTTCTGCATCCAAGGGCCATTGGCAATTGCACTGTTGAGGCTTTTCTGTTCCTTCCAGGACAGCTGCCTTTGCAATCCAACTGGCTTCACGTTTTCTCCCTGTTAGCATCATAGCGTCACTCCGATAGCAGGAATGTCAAAGTGCAGCTCCAGCTGGGGGAAGGAAAATGAAATCATTCAGCACTACTGAAAATTATCTGTTAGCTCTTGCCGATGCCAGCCCCGAGCACCAGGTGATACTAACACAAACTGTCCAATTCAAGGAGGTCTGCCAAAAACCCTGTGATCAGAGCGGGTGTTGGAGCAATCCAGAAGTGGTTATTTTCAGAGAGACTTGAAGTGTGCCAGCTCAGCATCAGCAGATAGAGAACGTGCCCTGCTGTCCACAAAGCAGTGAGCAGGACCATAAGGAGTGCGGGTGGCAGAAATGTTGGACCCAGGTTTCATAAAGTAGTTTTCCTTTCTATCTACTATCTTCATTGGGCAGAGGAAAAAAAAAAACAACCCAACAAAATGTCTATTTTAATCCGAGCCAGCAGTGACTACAGTTTGTTCTGTTGCTTACAGTTACTGATAGGAATAAATCCTATCAACCTGAATTATTTAAAAAAATTTTTAAAAATCGATAGCCAGTGGTGACCAGTGCAAAATAGATTAGGGTATTTTTCACTAACTTCGAGGTTTTATTTTATTTCTTTCCTCTTTTTTTTTTCTTGTAATGCATATTGCTTTTCACCATGGAATAAACTTTAGCTTCTTAAGGTGTAAGCTTCCAGTTCTTATTTTAAACACAGCGAGAACAAATCTTTTCTGTGGAACAGTGATAAGAGAGGTACTTTGGCCCTGAAATTAAGCAACACAAGGATTTTGCACCTCATCATTCTCCTTTTGATTAGTTTTTTTCATTGGTGTATAACATGGAGTGTGTAGCCCAGCCAGAAAGGCTTGTGTCAGCCCTTCCAGGGTAAGCTTTATTCCCTTTTCTCAAACACAAGACATTTGAACTGTTTTTGAGGAGTTCTTCCTTTAGGAAAATAAGGACTTGAAGTGCATTCACCTCCTGAGACTCGTCCAGGTGCCCATTTCTCATCGCTGTAGGACCCACGGGCAGAGCCACTGTTCTCTTCACGCCCCAAGCCTTGGGAGAATGCTGAGAGTCTTTGAGTGCTTCTGTCCTGCGGTTGCTATTAAAATAGAAATTTTATCTCCTTAGTCTTACAAGATGATCATGTTTGGTTTTGTTTTTTTTTTTTTTTCTTTATAACATAAGGCTTAGGGAAAATTTTCGAAGGCGGGAAAAATCCCTCTTTGGTGAATCAGTGCAGGTCATTCTTTATAAACTTTTGTACTAGGAGTAGTCTGTGTGTGCCTATTTTCTCATTTCTGAAGATTTTTATGACTTTTCATCCAAGTGTTACAATGAGGTGAAGGTAGAAGGAATATGTAAACACTGGTATTAGTAGACTGGTTCTTGGAAATCTTAAATATAGGCAATTAAAATATTTATAAAGGAGGAATTCAGCTGGACCAGTGAATATTTATACTTTGCTTCTCTTGTTTGATGGCATTAAAATAGCTGAGAGGTAGGGCTGCAAGTGAACCCTGGTCCACTTTCACTTACTGATAAAAGCTCTTATTAAGAAAATCAATAATTAGTAGTCAGTTTTGACCATTCAGGCAGAGAGTAAAATGTACTGAGTCCCTGCAGTACGAATTAGCAGAGGTGGACTGTACCATGTGCTCGGGCACATGCATGAAGTTCCTAAGCCATCACAACGAGCAACAGGTAGAGGCATGCGGTGGGTAAAAAGCCACCATGGGATCTAGTTTCATTTGCTCCATTTAATTATTGGAGCTATTATCAGTAGATTTATCTGCTCTCATCGTGGAGCTCTGCTGATTACACTGAGAATTAAGTGTTTAAATACCTAACTTGGCTTCTGGAAGAGGATACCTTGTCATCTTTATTTCTATTTTCCATTTCTTGCATTCATTTTTATTTATATTTTAACTATCAGTTACTTATTGGAAAATGCTTTTAATGTTTACCGAGCATGTTAAATTCTGATTACTTTCCTCTGTGTGTAACCCAAGTGGGTGGGAAGCGATTTAGTAACCTGAGCTCAGGGCTGGGAACCAGGACCTCCTGTACTCCATCCAAGCTCTGCTGCTGCTGCCTTCAGCTCCCCAGGGACATCACGGGTTAACCTGTCTCCTTTGGTTTCAGATGGGGGTGACAAATCCAACTCATTAAGGAGGGTTATATTGTGATTGTTACAGGAAAAAAAAAAAAAAAAAAAGCTGAAAATGAAATTGCACTGCGTGTATGTGCAAAGAATTGCTGATCTTTGCCTTGCAGGGAATTTCCCGCGGCCCTCTCGCCGGCAGGACACTAGCTGTGCCTACCTGGCTCCTAACTGCTCTCCAGCCATGAGTCTCCATCCTCCACTCCCACCAAATATTTGGAACGGCTCTGAGTCCAGCTGCTTTAACCATTTACCTCCACCTTAAACAGTTTAAAATGTCTGCTGCTGCTTGTTTTAAGTTGGGTTTTTATTTTGGTTGGTTGGTTTTTTTTTTCCCAGGCAGGATAAAGAATGCCTGCATTCATACACTAGAGTGCCTTTAAAATAACTAGCAGCTTTGGCTGTTTATCTCCCAGCTCTCGAGCAGCACACTTTCCCCTGTAGCGATGTTCACTTGTTATATCTCAGTACCTGTCTGTCACTGTCCTGCAGCAAAGCTTTTGACTGTTTTGTGGTTTGGTTTTTTTTTCGTTTTTTTTTTTTTTTCTTGTGGGTTTATTTTGCATAGAGTGTGACATTTTGGTTTCGTTGTGGTGTTTCTGACTCTTTGTGCCTTTCCTTTTGTGTTTGTTTCTCCCGCCTTTCCTCAGTTTGCAGCGGGGCCTCGACCTGCCCATCACCAGGTACAGTACCCTGCCCCTTCATTACCATCCTAAACTAATTGGCTGGGGGAGGCGGGTGGTTGGAGGTGATTCACCCACTAACTCAGAACAAAGGCTTGCTTTGGAAACCAGCCGTGTTAGTAGATACTAGCACATGCATAACCCTGCTAACAAGCTGCCTGCAACGCAGAGTAACACTTTTAATTCTCAGTTGGTGTCACTGCACTCATTAACCACCCCACTTAACGCCGTTTCCCTAGGAAAGGAGAACCTGTAGAGATCGTTGCCAGGTATTGGTGAGATTTGCTTGCCTTTTCAAGTTGCTGGAAACTTTGTGGAATACTTTTCAGACTAGTCCGTGGATTAAATTGCCTGAGATGAAGATGTCAACAAGAACCAGGCATTCACAACCCTGAGAAAATCCTACTTTTCAAACTCAGAGCAAGGCCAATGACTTTCCAGTTCATACATTTCTTGCGTGATACACCTGGTTATCTGTTATCACTACTTTGCTTAATGTTGTTTTTACTCACCCTGTGAAAGCCAGATATTTAGGAATCTTTGTAGTATTCCTGTTGCATGACTTGGACTTTGTAAGGAACCACTTAATTAAGAAGAATGTAAACTAGGAATAGCTCTGGCTCATGGAACTCACAGGCAGTGCTTATTAGGGTGGCAGAAATACCCAGAGGACCTCTTCAGCATCAGGACAGATGCGCAGGGCCCCTCTGTGCTAGTCAAAGTGTCCAAAGTTGTCTTTTCTATCAACTCCTACATTTATCTTTGCCAAACCCCTTTTCCCCTGGGGGCTTTTGAGAGGCTGAGTTGATGCTGATGGGTGGGAAAGAGGAGGTGAGGCATGGCAAGTGCAAGAAAGCTATTCCAGATTTGATTGTTTCTATGTCACTCTTCAGTCTTTTGGCTTGGAAGAAACAGGTTGTTTCTACCAAGTTAATAGGGGGGAAAAAAAAAAAATTCCTTTAACTCCAGTGATGTCGGGACAGGGAATTAAGTCACAGAAGGCTTGTTCCAGGAGAATTATTTTGTTCTCACTTCGCTCCCGTTAGTCTGAGCAGTTTAATACTGTAGAGACGAGCACCTTGGGGGAAGTACTGTCTCAGGAGAGCAGGTGAGTGCGTTAAGTGGGCACAGACACCCAAAAAAGCTGATAATCATTGTTCCTTCCACCTCAGAGAGCAGCATGGAGGCAGGCACCCTTCCAGAGCAGGACAAAAAAAGGCTTAAAAATGAGAATGAGGCGTTTGCACTTGTTTGCTGGCAGGCAAACGTCATGTGAGAGAGAGAGAGAGATTGTTTTTGTGCGTGGCAAGGGATTGCATTGACAGGCAGTGGTGGAGGAATGTTTGCAGGATGACTGGGCAACGTAGGGAACAGCAGAATTAGTATCTTGTTTAGATACTATTGTTCTTGACCTTAACTTCAGGTCTGTGTTTATATTACATGATACTAAAAATGCATTGCTGTTCAGAAACTCGTTAGTTCTTTCACAGGTTGTTACTGAGGTAAATTCTATATTCACTTATATATTCAGCCATTTAATATTCTCATAAAAATTACTGAACTCACTGCGAGCAGATTTTGGACTGTGAGTCTTGAGGCAGCATGCAGCCTTGGAGGAAACAATTTCAGCACTCGGTGCTTTTACGGGTTTGACTCTACCACCGGTCTGTCATAACTTGATTTAAAACTTTCTTTTGGATCCACTTATGATCCTACCTGCAGGTTAAAACTTGTAATTTCCAAGTGTTTTCCTGATCTTAACTGCGTTGCAGTTAGATTTTTGACTCTGTTACGTTTGAAGTCTGCTTATAATTAAGTGAGAGAAGCTGTCACCGTTAGAAAAACATTTCAGGCTTTATTCCCAGTTATGTCTGTCATGTGCTGGATCAGGACAGGCACAGAGAAACCAGGGCTATAGATGAGCTGGTTATTTCTTTTAATCCAAAAGGCTCTGCTCGTGGTGAGGACTGGGGATGGAGAGAGGGATTTTTGCCACCGACCTGTGCAGGAGGGTTATGGCTGTTGAAGCGAGGTCATCCCTAGCTGAAGTGTTAGAGGTTGCTTGAGGACAGCATGAATAATTATTCTCACACAGGAAACTTAACCTGCTGAAATTGTGTAACATAAGCAGCAGGCTTTGAGACAGATTTTGTAACATGAAAAGTACTAAATAAGTAAATCAACTGCAGCAATGTTAATATTTGTTGCCACAATATAATGTGCTCTTCTAAGAAAGCAGCAAGCTGGGGTTTGCAACAATTCCTGTGTCAATCTCAGTGTGATTTTATTAAATGTGCTTTTTATTGATTCTGCGTCTTTTTCAGTCAAATAATGGATTATTCTTTAATGTTATTTCCTGTAATTATTAGATCTTTAAAGTACTCAAATTAGCATGATTTAAGCACCTGAAGTTGACTGGCAACTTTCTAAGCAGTTAATTTTCTGATGGGAATGTCTGTCTTGGTAGCTCCAAGCCAGTTGATGCTATAGAAATTGTAATCAAAATCTATGAGAGAAAATATTAGAATGGGATTTAGGATGTTATACTAAGAAAATAGTGTCTGAAGTCAAATGAAAAGAACTGCAGGGGTTCTGATTAAAGGTTAAATGTGTATCGGTAATCCTTGATTCCAGTAATGCGGCTACCTGAGAAACTGCTGAAAAGTCTTATTTTATAGGAGAAAGGAAATGAGCCCTACAGAGTGTTTTGTGGCAGTATTTATATATATACACACACATATATATATATTTATATGTATTTATTATATATATTTAAAAATATACTATCAAATTGTGTTTTTCCTAAATGCAGTAGCAAACTCAGCTGCCACCCTGCCTGGGCTTGCTACTCGGTTTCTCACTTTGTTCACAGAACAATCCTTTTTTATTTTCTAAGTGAGGCTCTTGAGTCACTTTGTTGTTTCTGATCCTCATGAAGCACAATTGAAAATAACAGTTTTCTTCTAATCTGAAGGCTGAAATGTAGAAATGTCCGAAATGCAATAACCCTTAATTTAAGAAGTGTCTTCAGGATTATTTTTAAAAGGATGCTCAGAAGAGGCCAGTGTAATTAAAACCAGAAATAAGTATAAAATGAAATGTCGTAGTTCCCTTTCTGACTTGTAATTGTCTTTGAGATTAGTTTACTGGTTATGGCAGATTAATTTAGTTTGAGGTTGCTGGTGTAGTTTGTTCCAGTTTTAGCTTGGGGTTACTTGAGTTCTTTTGGGTATAGCTTATACAACAGAAAGCTGGGTTTGGCTGTGTACTGTTGTTAAAAAGCCTTGTGATTTGGAGAGGTCATGAATTTATTCCCTGAGCTGACTCAAGACTAACCATTTTGTAGCTTTTCGGAGTATCTCGAGTTAGAAAGCAGTTGGAAACAGCTGCCATAGTCAATTCTTTGTCTTCATCTATAGGCGTGTAAAGGACCTACCAGTTTTAAATCTCATGGTTGACACAAAAAGGGCTTTTTGTTGTCCTTGTCCCCCCTCCCCTTTTTATCATTTAGTAAATAATAAAACTGGGAAAGTCTGAGTCAGGGGAGAAAAACAAGACTGGTGTTGTGCTCAAAGGGCTGCACCAGGTTGCTGGTGGCCACTGGGGAAGCAAGATGTAGACATGGGGATTTTCTGCTGCAGCTCCTGCTTCTGACACCACATCTCTGTGTCTCAAGGCTGCAGTTCCTCAGCCGAGCCCTGGTGCCTGTGTTAAAGTTTAAAAGATCAAATATAATGTGCCAGCTTTCATCTGCAAGTAGCTGTGGTTCCTGCTGTACTGCCTGTGCAGCCACCTTCTGCTCCCTTCTCCAGGTCGGGGCTAAGTTATCCCACCAGCCTTCTTGGTGAGACCATAAAGACTAAAGATTAATAACAGAGCTGTCTCAGAGTATGAGAGGCTTAATTAAAACAGATAGCTTGGATGTGTGATTTGATTTGATAGCGTTAGTGACAACTTACTGAACTTCCACTTTCTCTGCAGCCTTCTGCCAGGGCTTTGTGGACCCTTTGCAATTGCCAGCCTTGATCTGATCTAGGAAAAAATAGACAGGTGTCTATCCGTGTTGTGTTTGATGGGCTAAGCTTAGCATAGGGGTTTTTTCAGTCCTTTTTCCACAATTTTATTTTTCATTGAAGCTTTTAGAGTAGAGAGGGAGTGTTCCACCACTCAAATGATGGCTTAGAAATAAATAGAAAATCAATTAAAATGCAGTGGTGGTTTATCAGAAAGAGGTTGGTGCTCTCTTTAATCATTGATTTTCCTAGATGATGGCCTCTTACCTGGCTGGCCTTCAGCAGACTTTTGGCACAGGGTTGTGTGGGAAGAAAATAAAGCAGGAGAAGATGATGGTTAATAAAAGGATGTTGGGGCGTGTATATATAAGGAGTGACTAAGAAGTAAATGGGAAGGTAGTGCTGAGAGGGATAGGCAGGAGGTTGGTTAGTAGTGGATTTCCTTAATATTGATATTAATTACTCTGACACAAATAGGTATGTGTCTGCAGCAAACGGCGAGTGCAACGCAAGGAAATGTGGTTAGTGCAGGGATGCTGGGTGCTGTGCAAGGAGGACTGGTGTGATGGAAGCAAGGTGTAATCCAGCATTGCAAGGTGCAAGCCCTTATACTTCAGTGCCAAGGAGAAGTTTTTATTCTATAAAATAATATCAGCTGAAACCACCTGTGCCATGCAATCTTTAGATAAACCACCAAAGTCATTGCCATTTGAGGCAGGGAATTACTATGCTGCACTGGGAAGTACTGGGGAAATGCTGTCTGGAGCGTGTATGCAATTCTGCTTTTTTATTTTCCAGGAAGACTTCCTTGAGCAGGTAGGTGAAGGGCTGCTGAGATGATGAGGGCTTATTAGAGCAGGCTGAAAGAGTTGAGCTTGAGGCAGCCAGTAAAAGCAATGTCTGGTTGTGCTCCATAAATATATGGGGGATCAACCCTAGGAAGGAAAAAGTGAAAAGACCATATTGCCCAGTAGTACCGACTCCCAAGATCATCCAAGAAATCCCTAACAGAGGTGGACGGTTAAAGGGTGGGGCTGTGACTTGAGGACCACAGCTCAGGTCCTCACTGGTTGCTGAATGACTGTGCAGCATGTTTCATGCTGATTTGACCATCATTAGACAGAGAGCTGAATTTTTGAAGGAAGTAGTCAAGGCAGGGCTGGTGTAATGCAGGGTTTCTATCAGAAGCCTTGCTGTGGCCCAGGGTATCTTCATTCTGACCCTGAGTGGGTCCTGTACGTGTTCCACTCCAAATCCTGCACTTACTAGAAGAAACGGAGACAGAATATATCAGATTTTAATCTCCTGGTGTTCTCCCATGGGACATCATTAGCATTACTTGAAAATGTCATCTTTGCACACATGTATTTGACCTTGCAAGATAATTTTTTTTAGCAAATCAGGTCAGAATAATGAAACATTTCTAAGAATAAATATTGCTAGTTTAGCTTTGAAGGGGCAGGAACAAGGATGGAGCATAAAACAGGTGTCCAACCAGGTGATAATTACTTTGAACAGTAAAACCCATGTACTGACGGGATGCACAGTGCTCTGATGATACCGGATTTTCTTGAGAATTTTAGTTTTACTTACAAGAAGTGGAGCGGCTAAAAGCAGTTCAAACTTTGCCAGAGAGATCTCTGGTTGGCACTTGCAAAAGCTTCTGATGGTCTTGTTGCTTGGAATAATGGATCTGCTTTTCTTCATCTTGTATCTGTCTTCCTACTAGTGATCAATCCTGCTTTTTTTTCTCTGAATTTGAGCTACCTCTGCGATGGTGTGGGCAATATAGAGTGTTTTGGGGAGGTTGGATCTTTTAGCATAGGGTTTCCTCACTGGAGGTCCTCCTGCTGCAGAACAGCTTAGCCCTACCGTGGTGGTGTTTAATACTTGAGGGGGGAGCAAGCCTGTCCCCCCCCCCCAGTTTGGTGCACAGAGTGTGCTTTCCTTCCTCCTGTACAGCAGGAGAGAGAGCTGCCTTGCGTTTCATGAAGTTCCTTCAGCATCTCACCCCAACAGATAACATCTCATGATCTTTTAGGCACCAGTTGCCAGTGATGGAAATGAAAAGCTGTCCATAAACAAGGAGTTTCTGTTGCTGTAAGTTTTTTGTTTTGTTTTGTTTTTTTTCCTCGGTGGTTTCAGGGATGTTATTAGCAGGTTTTGTAGGTGTAGCAGAAACTTGAGGAGCAGGGTTCATGGCTGTGGCTCTCACCGGTGGAGGACTCCCATCTCTTGCGGTGAAGGGTTTTCTGTGCTGCCCTGTGGGTGTAGTTACTGTCAGTAGACAGGCAGGTCTCACTCTGCCCTCCAGCCCATTTTTACTCTACATAAATACAGAATCGTGGTGGCTATTGACTTGCCCCCCCCCCCCCCCCCCTCCACCTGGGGAGACTTCTGCTGTAACCTGCTAACAGGTTTAGAAATAGTCATTATTCAGCAATTTGCAGTGGAAGAAGAAAGGACTTTTGCACTTTTTGGTGTCTTTGGATATTGAAAAATTGCAGACTCTAGTTATTTTCACCATAAATTCATCATACACCCTTGGTTCATGCAGCACTTGTGTAATTCCCCCACATCTAGACGGCCACACAGTTTTTATTAATGCGTGAGCATGGTAATGTGTTGCTCTTCTCATTCCCTTTCTGCACCCTTGCTACTAAACTTTTCTCCCCAAACAGTTACCTTCCTCTGGTTCAGGTCACACAGTTTGCTGGTGACAATTCTTCATCCAGATTAACAGGGTTGGACATAAAAGCATTGCGCTCATCTTAATGGTGTCTGGATTTCTGAGACAGGGCGTTATCCGTGGCTTTTCTGGAGAAATCATTTGCTATGGTGAACAACTTAAGTGTCATAAAGTCTTCAGCAGCACCAGAATGACCGTATTAAGCTCATTGTCAAGTACAGAGGCATCCCAGCTTCCGCCCTACCCCGACTACCAAAGGCAGATAAGCCCAGCTCATTCCTTCATTCCTCAGTGATTACCACTCTCTTTTCTTCTCACCGCTCATGTTAGTTACTCACAGACTATTCACATCAATGAACTTCATCAGTCAGCAGTCTTCGATGTGATGTATGATGACCTAATTATTATTTTTTTGTATATTTTTTTGTATAACGATTATACATGGCATTTCTTATCCTTCCAGTCTTGGTGCAGAAGTGGAGACCAAATCCATGATTTGAGCAAGGGTTTCTACTTTATCTCCTGCCTCTGTATCACTGAAAGAGACCAGAAAGGAAAAACGTTTGATGTTTTAGGAACAGAGTAAACATAAATTCTTCCTGTAGCATCATATTTCCTGCAGTTAATCATGGTTTGGGGTTTGTTGTTTTTTTTTGGTTTTTTGTTTTTTTTAAACTTTTATGCTTCCATATAAAACTTTTCTAGAAGTTTCTGACCCTTGCCTTGGGATTCTGTTAGAAGAGTCCTTGGTACCAGTTCAGTGTCTTTTTCTTGCTGTTTCTATAAGAGATTAGTCAAAGCAGGATAGAAAGATGAATGGAATTGTGTGCAATTAGGGTGCATGTTATATCCTATTCCTTCCTATTGATCTGTAAGCTGTTCCATTGGCTTTCTTTCTGTTTCCTGCTGCTTTCTTGCTTCGTTATTGAAGGGAGGATTCAGACCTATACAGGTAATTTTAACTCCTGGTTCTGCATGGCCTAAGTGTCTCTATCACTTGTATCATAACTCCGTTAGTGAATGCGTTAACGTCTGATGCATATCTTACCGACTGAGTTTCCAAGATTGCGAAGACGCCAGAGCAAGGTCTTCCAGTGCCATGAATGCTCCATACCGTGGATGCTGATGCCTTTCCCAGTGCGTAAGGGTTAAGAACGGAGAGTGTACCAGGGGGTTGCTTGGTTTCCTGGACCTGGTCCATCTGCGTGGGGCATCACTTCATGCAAACATGGTACAAGAGTTTGGTGCCACCCTGGAAGAGGTTGCCACCTTTCTGAAAACGGAGGGCAAGACATGTCACCCGGCTCAGTTTGTACAAATGAGGCACCTCTGGCCTTTGTAAAAAAATTTTAGCTGCTCTGGAGGTATATTGTAACAGTTGCCTTCATCTTTTATTTCCCCAGCAAATTTATAAAGGTGGCTTTTGGCAGCCAACCCACCTTATAAAAAATATATTTGACAAAAATAATTTTTCTCACGTTCACTCTGAAAGTTGAGCTGTATAATTCAGTAGGTGCCAACTAATAATTATTGGAGTTGGAAGTTTCTTACCTTTTTCTACCTCATAAAATAGAAGGCTATAGCATGATCTTGCTGTTTACAAATAAACAGACATTGTCCTGCAGTTTTCTGAATGCGTGGCAACCCTTTGAAAGTAGTATTATAATTATAATATTGTAATGATATTTTGAATTATTTCCCAGAAAGTCTGACCAGTTCTTTGCTTTCTCTCTTCTTTCCCTTCCCCACCCTAGTTTTTTCAGAGGCCTCAGATACAGCCTCCCAGAGCCACCATCCAGAACAGCAGCCCCTCCATCCGTCCTGGTGCGCAAACACCGACTGCGGTCTATCAAACCAACCAGCACATCATGATGGTTAATCATCTGCCAATGCCCTACCCAATGCCTCAGGGCCCCCAGTACTGTATACCACAGGTAAAAATACATTGTCCAGGCACCTAAGGAACTGCAAACAACGTTTGTTCCATCTGGATTTTCTCAAGACCTGCCACAGAGTTGGGGGGGGGGGGGGTGAAATTAAGCTGGTAGTTGCGTATCTAGCCTCTGTCCTTTTTCTGTACAAAGTATTTGTTTTCCTGTGCATAGAGGCAGAAAAAAAAAAATTACCTTTCTAGTTTTTGAGGTCCTTCTCAAAACCAAAACTCTTGAAAAATGTTTAGTGCTATAAATATATCTAAATTGACTTTAATAGATCTACAGTTACTCTAAAATGGTTGGACTCAATGATCCCAAGGGTCTTTTCCAACCTGAATGATTCTGTGATTCTGTAAAACCTTGGGCCTCATCAATATTGCTGAAATCAGGGAAGCGACTGTTTTCTACTTCAGCTCTCATATCCTCCCTGTCTTGTCTTTAGATGTCATAGCTTACTTCCCTTTTTTATTTTTTTGTCAGTAACATTTCTGAATCTGTAATTAATTGGTTTGATAATCAGATCACTATTGATTTGGGGAGCTCTGTTACAGGGTCTCTATGCAACAGCATGAAGTTGCCCAACTCCTTGTCAATGGATGGTTATTTTTTTTCCCTCCTAGTATCGTCACAGTGGCCCTCCGTACGTTGGGCCCCCACAGCAGTATCCCGTTCAGCCGCCAGGACCAGGACCCTTTTATCCAGGACCAGGTCCTGGAGAATTCCCCAATGCCTATGGTAAGCCTTCTGCTTGGGAGATTTCATATAAAGTATTTTCTGGGTGTGTTTTTCTGTTGTCAAGCGGAAGATTTATCACAGAGAAAAGGATTAGCATTTGTTTGAACTTCAAATAGCTGCTCAATTTGGTTGTGTCACAGCCCTTATTTTTCACTCCTGAAAAATTCACAGTAACAGAGTATTGTTTGTACTAGTGCTTAAGGAAAGGCTGCAACTCACGGAGCTACCCATAATCACATGTGAACAAGAATGGTGGCTGTTTGTTATTCCCTGCTCGATCATTATTATTTATTAAGGTATTGTGAATACATCTGGCAGCCCTGGTTTCCATTGAGCTATGCCCTGAATATGTTCACAGCCATACAGCAGTTAACATTTCTTATCCCTGCGTTCCTTGTTTGGCATTTAGTGAGGGAAACGAACAAGCCATGTGGTTTGATTCACGGGTTTTGTACTGCAGAGATTAAGTCAGTCCAGTCAAGGAGTTTGTTAACCATGCACAAGCTGAAATTTGCCCTTTTAATGGGCAACTCCTGGTCTTTCCTCTCTCAAGCAGAAGAGTTGGGAGATTGCCCAACCTCATTGTGTGTGCTGTGCTTGTTTGGCACACTATATTCAGTATATTTAAGTGGTTCTCCCAGGTACTGAGCTTCAAAGCTGCACCTAAAAATCCCGAGGCTGCATGTCTAGTGCTGGCCATCCCTCCTGTCTGCATCTCAGATTTTTGACTCCTCTGGGACCCCACAACTGCCTCTCCTTTGGGTCCCAGTTTGCAGACCCCATGTAGCAGTGGGTGATTGTCCCTCCCCATGACACCTCTTCTTGGCAATCATCTTTATGTAAAATTAATTAAGTCCTTTCTTAATAATTTCCAGTGTGTTGCCACATACAGTTTTCTGTGGGATCTGTATTTCGATAGTTAAAACAAATCACGTCCTGTGATCTGTATTTGAATGAGGTGCAGGATTAGGTATCTTACAGTCATGTACATCACTTCTTTTTTTTAATTTTATTTACCTTCCCTTGCTCATTTATGGGAACATTTGAAAAATCCACCAGGATGATTCTAGTCAATCACCCTGTTTTATGGTGGGTTTTTTTTAAAGGGTTTTCGCCTCTCGATACCAAATTTGAGGTGTTTTGTTCAGTCTGATTGCTACCTGCCCACGCACGTTCTGTAATCTGTTGGGGGCAGAGATACTATCAACTTTCCATGCAGCTTTAGCTGTTGGTATTTCAGAGTGTTAGAAGTGAATGATTACCAGGGCTGAGCAGTGACAGCCCTGTACCGTTGGCAGAATTGCATGTTTGCTCTTCACAAATACAGATTTCATTTTAAAGGGGAGAAAAGCCCCAGTTGCTTCCCTGCTTAACGTTTTAAAAGGCCTGGACTTTTTTCCCTTCTTTCTTTTATTTTTGTATTTATGTGGGGTATTAGAGAGCTAATGGGACTACTTGCTTTGAAAGGTTGCCATGAAGCCTTCAAATTTGGTTATGCAATTTCTAAATAAAACGAGAGAGTGCAATTATAAGGCAGTTAGTTCCTGTTTGCTTATCCTAGAAAAAAGTAAAGAGAAGAAATACTGCAATGGCTCTTTATATCTTTAAATCTGATTCGCTAAATGAGGGCATTACCCAGTATTCCTCGTTTTTTCTGCTGTTACAGGTCTGCTTTCTTAATTTCTGCTCGCTTAGTGCCGTTTGTCTGTCTTCACTTCTGTAATTTGGAAAAGGTTCCTTTCCGGTTCCTTTTCACTCCTGAAAGCGCCTGGTTTCTTGCACAGAGGCTCGTAATCTTTCAGTCCCAGCTTGTTTTTTAGGTCGCTGCGTCTGCAGAGCATCAGTGGGCGAAGCTGGAGCCCTCCTTCATGCAGAGCATTTTCCAGGCAGAGAAGGTTTAGCCAAGGAAGAGGATGATTGCAGGTTTGCCTGTACTCATCCACCTTTCCCTCCTGTTGCTTCCTTGCTATTTATATAGGAACTGGAAATGTTCTGTCTCTCACCAGGCGCTGCTCATGGCGTTGGGAGACAACTAAATTTACAATATGGGCGTGGATAATGCTGCTGGCAGCGGCCTTTCCCGTAAACCTCGGGATTTTGTAGCCAGTGTGGCTTCTAGACATCAAAATCATTGTAGTTTGGCAGGCTGTAAAGGGGATAAGGGAAAATATTGTAGCAGACAAAACGTGTGAAGGTGGACAGTGCATTTTTTTAACCGTTTCAGTTTTGCAATTTATCACTCTCTTTTATATCAGCAAGTTTCTGTGCTACGCTGGGAAAGACCTTGAAACCATGAATGGGAAGGAGGGGGAATAAAACTTGGGTGCCGCTGAACTGGAAAGCATCAAAAGGCAGGGTGCAGAGCAAAGAACGTCACGCTGAAAAATGCGCTTGGCTTCTGGCCACAGAAGCTATATTTCTTCCCAGAAGTCACTCTTGCTTTTTGGGATTTTCTTTTTTTAAAGTGTTTTTCATCAAGGAGGAGCCCTGCCTTGCCTTACGCTGTAGCTAGCTCTCTGCCAGGGATCATGTTACAGGCTATCTGATTAGATCTGTTTTCTAGGAAGCTAGAAATCAAGATAATTAACACATTACAGGGCTCCCAGGCTTGCTCCTGTCCTCTCATGTTCTCCAAACTCATCTTGTACACCTGGCCAGCTTGGCCAAAGCATTAGTTGGAGGAGTTTGAGGCTTCATTTTTAAGGAGAGAGACAGGAGGGTTCTCGCTTCCCAAGCTCTTGGGGATGCTGACAGGGATTTTTGTGCCCTGAGGCCAGATCTGAAGTGCCACTACCTACCCTGAGGTTCAAAATGAGAAGTTTATTGAATCACATAGACCACCTTAATGGCAGCATCCAAGAGTGAGTACAGGTAGCTGAGCTTTTAGCAGCTTGATGCTGGTGATGTGCAGTGCTCTTCACGTTCAGCTACCTGCCTGCTATTTCAGCGGAGAGACGTTCTCACTCTGAGCATGCAGACAAGGAGCCTGCTACGAGTTTCTGCTTTCCAGTTCTCAGTTGGAGGAATGCATCCTCTGAAGTTTGCAAATCGGACTGTGCTGGGCTGGCTTCGTTTGCTGTCTTGGATTTCAGTGTTTGCTTGAGATAATAACAACCTCCTGGTTGGGTTACAGACACACAATACAGATTTTCATTCCCATTTAAAGGTTAGTTCAGTTGAAGAATAAATCGGATTGCTCCAGATGCAAGTGCCAGCAGGCAGTCCTTCTAGCATCCATACCTACAGGGGAAAAAAAACTCTCCACCATCTTACAAGTTTACCTGATACCTGATCCACAGACAGAAGACAGCTCTACTATGCCACCTTTATTTCTATCTGGCATGTTTTTAAAGCACACGGTCATTTTGAGCCAGTCTTATTCCACAGAGAAAAACATAATGAAGCTATATTGGATCTTATGAATGTAATCAACAACGTGGTGTAATTTTGCAATAATAACTCTGGTCGTGCTTTTTTTGTGTTGCAGCATGAGAAGAACATAGCTTGTAATTAGATTTTCTGGCTATGCTTCAAAATAGGTTGCAGCTGACCTTGTAAATTCTTTGTAATGGTTTGATTGAATTTCTTTACAAAGGTAAAAAAAACCCCAACAACAAACCCACCTGTTTGTCAGTCAGAGGAGTCCCAAGGATGGGCCACTTTTCATGCCTTGGTGATTTCAGCAGCCCCTCAGAAATGGATGCACATAATCAGTTTTTCTGTTTATGGCAGAAAAAAAGATAATGAAATAGTGACTTAATCACTTGTCTTGATGGAGTAACAGCTTCTGTTTCAGTGGAAGTGGGGAAGAGCAAAACAGACTGGTTACCAGCTGGATGTTAGGAGTCTGGTTTTTGAAGAGAGTGAGGAGTAGGTGGTCAGTTTTACCTCTTGCACTTGATTTTCTTTCATTAACAGATGAACTGAATTTTTTTCTCTCGTTTCTGTCTTGTCCTCTCTCAGGAACACCTTTCTATCCAAGTCAGCCAGTGTATCAGTCAGCACCCATCATAGTGCCTACACAGCAGCAGCAGCCTCCACCAGCTAAAAGAGAGAAAAAAACGGTGAGTGATTGTCATTGACTGATACAACCTCTCTGAGAATTGCCCTGCTTGTAAAGTTGAAGGAAATTTAAAGCAATCTTAAGCTTAAAACTGAGCTTTATCTTCACAGAGAGGCTAAGTCTTACCTTTCACACCTAAATGTAATTAAACATTGCACAACGCTGTAATGGTGTTTTACTTTCAGTTTTTCTATGGGAACTTTCTACACTGAGTTTGTAACATCTCAGCTAGTCAAAAAGGAAAATGTTTTTGCCGGTTTTCTAACAAATATAAATGAAAGCAGCATCGTCTCCCCAGGCCTGGGATCCTCAGCTGCCTGCGCTGCTGCTTAGAGTTTTACCAAAGAGCCAGGTGGGAATGAACAAACCCAGATCAGTTTGGGACAATGTTGGGAGTTGGTTCAAACTGACAAAAAGAAATTGTTTAATATCATGCCTTGGAAAAGGTAGAGAAACAGTAAGTTGTGGACCTGTTTGCAGGCTTGAAAGAACCCAAATACATGACATGATGAAAGTGGGTAGAGGTTTGGAGACCGTACTTCTTCTCTGCCTGATTCACTGGTGAGAGTTTGAGAGACAGATTAATGGAACTTAAACCCGTTTGCAAGTGGATGATGGTAGGGAATGCTAAAGCCACACCAGGTGAATGTAACATTTCAACAGAAAAAGTTAGGAGTGGGCTTGTGAATCGTTTCTAAATGATTGAAAAGGAAATAACTTACATTACTATATGTGTTAGAGTGGCTTGAAAACATTAAAATAACTGTTTCCTGGAGGGAAAAAATGGGACTTGTATGTGTCTCAATGCAAAATATTTGTATCTTTTGATTTTTGAAGATGATCTGAGATGAGAGTTGATTTGGGAAACTGGAAGAGCTGAACAATGTGTTAGCTGGGCTTGCAAGAAAGGCCTTTTTTGTAGCTGCTGTCAGCAAAGGGTGATGCAACTCTTTTGCCACCTCTTCACCATCCTCTTCAGTCATAAGGAGTCTCTTTTCAGCATCCAAAAGATGACATGGCCAGATCATTAATGCTATTTGAAATGCAAAGATGTTCAGAAACGCTCAACTGTCGTTAAGACAGTTTCATGCCAATGAAGCCAAGTTCTTTGAGGCGGAAAAGCAAAATGTTTTTTTAAATGCCTGCGATGCTTTTCTGTGGATGTACTATTTTAATTTGCTATTCTGTATTGCAGCTGAAGAAATGAGAGAAACTGAAGAGAAATTAAACATATATATATATACACATACATCCGCATGCACCATTATTTGAGTTTTCGAGTACTACAAGCTTTCGGGCACGGAAAGCATGTTTTAATGTCATTGACTGCTCGTCAGGAGGAGGAGAGGGTGGGAATTCATGCCAACTCTTAAATCCTTGTTGCTGTGGTTAATTAAATATTTTAGCAGGAAAAATTCAACCAAAACACGAGAAGACCACATCTTGTCAACATCCTAAGTACCATGTGTATATTCATTCGTCTTCATAACCTAAAGAATGAAGAAGACATCACACGATACTAAAGTGATGAATCACAAAACCCTTCTGCGGTTAGCAATTCTATATGTTGCTGATTAAAAAGAGCCAGTGGTTTCCAGTGAGACCCCTGCCCTCAGAAGGGTTCTGTCTCTTGGTTTGCTTGCGGTTGTGCGTTGGGCTTAGCACAATGGGGACTTCTGCATGCAAATAGAGAGTTCAGGGCCGAGCTTTTGAGAAGGTGGACAGACAAATGATAGCACTCTCTCCAGTTTTATGGAAATCTTCAATTCTTATATTGAAGATTAAGAACTCTATTTCAAATTAACCCAGACAGTTCGACTGTTCCCCACATTCAGTGACACATATTGGCTCAAGTATCAGTTGAGGATTCAAATGAGTGTGTTCTCAAGTGGTTTATTTTGGAAAATATTTTTCCTTCCCATTTTGGGACTGTGAAGAGACTCAAAAACCAGACTTGTTTCTGAAATGATGATGAGTTTCATAGGACTTTAGTTTGTTCTTCTTGCAGTTTCTCTTTCCTCCGCTCAGTGTTTTTTGTTTGATTCCCTTTGTTTTGTTGGTATGATTTCTCAGTGTGGAAGGGAAAAACAAAAAGAGCCGATTTGCTTTGCCCCTTTACCAGCAGCTGGGTTGGCAAGGTCACTGAATTTCCTATCAGGATAAAATGTGGCCTCTCCTTTTATTCTTGCGTTTTCCACTAACTGGCAAGCTTAGTTCTGTAGCTGAGCTGTCTGCTAAATTTTCTAAGTTGCACTAAACTTAGTTTTCAGCAGTAGAGACCGTATTCTGAATTACAGGGTCATGCACTGGGGTGCATGTATTTAGACCTAACTGGTGTGGTTGACGAGTGTTTTGATTAAATTAGGTTTTGAGCTTAAGGGATGACATACCATGCATTTCAAGTTATTGAAACAATCCATGTTCCAGCGTTCCTGCAGAGCATCAGCTCAACCCAGACCATCTCCTGCTGAGTATAACAGAATAATGTCCTGTCTATGTTCTCCTCTCCATGAACCCCAAGGACAGTGGGGTCACGGGAAGACTTGTTTGAATTATTTCTTTGCTCAATACCGTAGATCCGAATCCGGGATCCAAACCAGGGAGGCAAAGATATAACAGAAGAAATAATGTCTGGAGGGGGCAGCAGGAACCCAACGCCTCCCATTGTGAGACCCACTTCCACACCTACTCCACCTCAGGTAATAAAGTGGCCATGTTGGCTTCTCCCAGTGACGTCTGCTTTGCTTTGCTGTTCATTAGAACCAATTCCTGTATCTTCCATCCACGCCACTGATCACCTCAGACACCTGGATGGTCCTAAATTGTCAATGTTCTTCAAGGATTTATTTTTTTTCCCCTCCAAGTTTGGTGATTTTTACCAGCCTTGTAGCTTGTAAAATGTGGAGCTGCAGTGCTATTAGAAGTTCCCCATCCCTGATTTTGTACCAGTAATAGATTTTAAAGCTTGTAAAGACTTTCAGTGTTAAAGGAGGAGCTAATATATTTGTGAGAAACGTGGTGTTTCTGTTAGTCTTGTGTACCTGAGGAAAGTCCATATCATGCGTGTGGTTGATTATATATCTTCAATTGTATCGCTGTCCATACTAATGTCTTTCTGCCTTAGTAGTGCTGTTGTAGAGTAACCAGAATGACTGTAGCTCAGGAATTTTGTCATGGAACTGTGATGACGCTATCACAGATTTGGTCTCTGTGTTCAACCTTAAAAAAATGCATTTTTCTGATGCATAAATATCCAAAACCGGCATTTTCTGTAGCTCATAAATCTCTTCTTGTTGCACACCTTTGAGTTTGACCACTTCTAAGTGTCTGTATCCTGCTTCACCTGAGAAGTCCATGTGTAATGTCTGGAAATTAAACTGATTGGAAATCCAGGTCTGTTCTAGTCCTTTTTGACCCAGGGCCTAAAGAGCACTCTCAGACTTGCAGACCAGCAGTCCTGATGTGAACGTAAGTCCACCTTGAGGTGAACTGCTGAGGCTGGAAGTGGCTGTGTGATGTAATTAGAAAATTATTTCTGTCCTCTGACCACTCTTCTCCACATGCAGCAGGAAGAGGCAAGGCCTCCTTGATCTCCCCAGAGCGTCAGAGACGGAGAGGAGGCACATGGCAGTGCTGTGCTCTTTCCAGCTGCCAGCTTGGTGTAGCTGCTGTTTGCTTCATACATCGTTTTAGTTCTCCCTCTCTTTTGGGAGAGATGGTGCAAGGCCACATGCTGCTAAACTTAAAAAGTTTTTTAACAATTGGAGAAGAAATTCTGTGGTTTGGCACAAGCTTTGGAAGTTGGCCATGGTTTTTTGGAGGTTGTTTTCCACTGCTTGGGGACCTGATTAGAAGACATGAAGACTCTCCAAGTGATGGGTGGACTTTAGGTCCAGAGCCTGGCTGAGGTTGGGGTGCAGTTTCTTCTTCCAAGTTCTTCCTTGTTCAATGTCATCAGTTTTTGCTAGCTTTTAGGTGGACAGCCTTTTCAGAGCCTTGCTTTCCCCAACGTGTCCAGGTCGTGTTTGTGCTGTGCTGAGGCAAAAGCAGAAGCTTGCCCTGAGACACCCATTGTGCTGGAGCAGGAGCTTGAGGTTACCACTGAGAAGCATAACTGGGATCACTGAGCTGAAATAAGAACCTGAGCCTGCACATCTCCCCTCTGTTGAGATCAAGGCTTTTGGTTCAGTCAAACCCTTTTGTCGCATGAAGGCATCACCATGTGCTCTGGGTCACCTGCTCTCTCCTCCTGGTCTCCATCACGGGCAAGCAGCAGCAAGGCACCATGCTCGAGCAATGTGTTTTTGCAACAAGGTCTGCAATGCTTGACTGGAAAAAACTATTTCCCTGCCAGAGTGTGGTCTCATTTGCAACTACAGCTGCAACAGGAGGGAGACAAGAGCTGGTTACATATAGAATCAATTCAACTTCTCTCCAAGCATTTTCCGTAAGAGAAGATACTAATGCTATAAAATGTTGGAGTGCTGGTGAGATGATCTTCCCATTACTTCATGCTAAATGACTTTCCCCATTAGAAGTAGGGAAGAGTTGAAACCAGCCAGGGTGTCAGATTGTGTTTATGCATGGTGCAGCTAATCCAAGCACTTACCAGATCATTTTTGCATTCTGAAATCTATTTTAAGATACTACAATTAAGTCAAACAGAACGAAATAAATGTTTTTCAAGAGGAGGTTAATAAGCATGAATTTTTATCAGCTGTAATTTATATGCAGAGCACAGCAGTGATGTCCAATCATCTACTCTAAGTAAGGTATGCAAATACTTCATTGTTTAATATCCAGGCTTCATTTTGATTAGGTACTTGGAACCACTTTTGTTAATCACAGAAGAGCTCTGAAATAGAGCTCACCAGAAAAAGTTCATTAGTGTAGCATAACTGAAAATTTAAGCCCACTTAAGCTAGGAAATTCGAAGTTATTGTCCCAACAGCATCTCTAATTCATTTTTTTTGAGCAAGTGTAGTATCTTGGATGAAATTAGATAGTGCCTTAATAACTGTGCTCAGTGGCTGAATTCCAGTAATGGTGGGTGCTATAATTTGGAGCAGTCTAAAATCAGTAAACTTCAATTATTCAGCCATAACTTTTGCTTGAAATGTGCTATGGCTTTTTTTGTATTCCCTTTCCCAAGCTGATAAAAGTTGTGAACAGTCAGTGTGAGCTTCATATGTAAATACCTGCCTTTTGAAGTGGTCACAGTTTAGGGCAGCTCCTGGAATAGGTGCAAGGGGACCATCGTGACTGTTCCACCACCCCTTTGAATCAAGCCCTGTGTGTCCGGGGGGGTTGATGAGATTTCATCTGGTTGAACACTCAAAATGCAAACCTGCAATCTCCAGGCTTGACGAAACATCATCTCTGAAGTAATGAAGTGACTCCCAGTCCAATGATATTTTAGAATTATGCTAAATTCTAGTAATGGCCAGTATCTGATTCTGTAATCTCATTATTTAAATGACACAAGCATAGAAGGAGAAACTTGCTCAAGAAGTGCATGGAAGCCACTGCTGTAGACCAGTCCCTGTCCCAAATTCTACATTTGAAAAAGAAGCCATTTTCTAATAATAATAGATTTTTAAATTTTCTTTTTTTTTCCTTTAGATTTGGATTAATTTTTGAACTGACTCAAAAAAAACCCAAACCTTTGGTAACACAAGCCCAAAACACCTTCTTCTCTCAGTAGATTAAATGCTTAAAATAAAAAAAAATACTAGACTTGTTCAAAAGATGAACATCACTGCCAAGATTCAAGCCACATGGTTTTAGCCATTTCCATGCTTTTTGTATCTCTTGCTTTGTTGTCACCAGAAAGTGCTTTAGGTGGAGTCTTTCCAGCACCTCCACAGAGGTTGCTAAACTGCTGAAATGCTTTAAAGTTCCTGCACAAGAGAAGCAGGCAGTAAGTGGAGATATAATTTATATGTTTCTAGCAGGACACTGTTTTTCACGCTGCATTTTTTGCGGAGAAGATAAATAAAACCCAGGACTATGTCTCAAATCTGGTTATTTATTCAACACTAACTTTAAAGAGTTAGAAATGCTCTTATTTTCCTGGCAAACCTTTTCCAAGTATCAATGGGTTTGTCACACTGTTTGCTCAGTCTACGGGCCATGGTAGGATAGAATAACGCAGAGCAACTCTTAGCATCATAAATCATGAGTGCAATTTTGAGGGTTTTTTCCTAGAAAGTCTCTAAATGCTCCATTTTGAAGCTGCGAGCCTGTAAGGGTCAGTACTTAAGTACCATTTATATCACTTTGCAATATCATTCCCACAAAATAAATGAGCGTTTTCCAGATTTCTTAAGAAAACATGTTTGCTGACCCAAGAAGTTTCTAGGCTTACAGGTTTCTTGCCTGCTAGTCTCATTTGTTCCAGTGATTCTTATAGCAGTCTCCTTTTTCCCCCACTGCGTTCATCCATAAATTTCTCATAAAATGAAACTAATGATCTGCTGAGAGTGAGGGGAAAGCATTCTTGAAACCTCCTCGTTTGTAAAACTCTTGTTTTCTTTGGCTTCCTTCAGATTTGGCTGGAGGTAGGGATACAGTTCTTCATCCGTAGTCCAACCGATCTCACTGGGCTCGTTCCTGGAAGAGGAGCAATCCCAAATAAAATTTCAACCCTTCACCCCACTTGCTTAGATTTTTGTTTTTATTTTTCCAGATGTGCTTTTTCACAGTCCTCCTTTACCTTTCTGTTGTCTGAAATGGTGAAAAATACCGTATTGAAGATAATTCACTCTTTAATTCTGCATGAGAAGCAGGTTGCCAGAGGTTTCTTTTTTTAGGGAAATAAGTTTTGCATGGGTTTCTGATAGCCTGTTGGAAAGAAGGAATTGAACGCTCCTATCTTGGGTGCTCTGCTTTATTTTGATTGTTCACAAATCCCTTTTCCTGTAGATCTTCTGAGAAGTCAGCATGGATGTATAGCTAGATAAGAACAGATACCTGCAGAAAACTGCATGGCTTCCCACTTTAGATTATTAAGTTTAAATTTAGCCCCCTTTTCTTCTTTACATGGTTCCTGATGCGTGTTTAAGGGGATTTTGTAAATGTGAATAGTTGATTTGCCCCCTCTGTGTTCACTCTAATGTACACAAGCGCTTTACCTGTAAGTTTGAGTGAGTTTGGTGTAGTTACTTAGTCTTAGACGAAGTCTTCCTTAAGTTCTGAGATGAAATTTAGAGGAATTTTTTTTTGTCTTTATCGAACCTTTGTGAACAAAAGTGAAGTGTTTGTCCCATTAGTGGTGGGGACATAATTAACAAATGTGGTCTCTGCAACAGGCTTTTTCAGTCTTGTGACTTTGCTGGTCTTGCAGTTTTGAGTTTTATATATAGAAAATCTCAGGCTCACTCCTGAGTCCTTGGGAACCAGCTCCTCCTGCTCTCCTTTAGACTGATGCATAATTGGTTTTATTCTCATATTACCCAGAAGGTACCATCTGTAAGTCTGTTTGTAGAAGGCATTGGATTTTTTTACTTGCATATGACCACACAGGTATAACCAGTCTAGATTATTTTCCCACTGTGGTAACAAGTATTATTATGAGAGAGAGATATGTCCATATATATTTTTTATATATGTATGTGTGTGTCTACATGTATCATAATACATAAACACTTCATACATACATCCACAGACCTTATCTATATGTAAATAAATATCTAAAAATTGAAATAAATATATATAAAAATATCAAAGGTGTTTGAAATAACTGATCAGTTGAGAAGGGAGTTGAGTCCAGAAAGCAAACTTAAACTATGGAGAGGTCCAGGAGTCTCTTGGTGTTTATCTGACTTTTTACAGACTACGTGGAGAAGCATTTCTGCTGCTTCTGGAAGAAGCACTTGGAGAATGAAGTGTGTTAATAACTGTGCTCTGTTGTCTCTTCCTTGCTGTTGTTAACAGTAATCGTCTCTTTTTCCCCTTTTCCTGCTGACTTTTCCTCCCTCCCTTTCCCATGTACTTTTTGAATTTATTCAACTGGTCTGTGTATCTTTTCTCTTTATTTTCCCTGCCTTTTGTTTTCCTTTTCTGTTCCACCCTATTCTTGTCTTCCCACTTGCTTGCTTGTGCTCCATGTTGCTAGTTTTTATGTTCGCACGCTCATTATCACCCTTTTTTGTACTTCAAATCCCAGCAGCTGTCCAGCCAGGTCCCTGAGCACAGCCCTGTGGTTTATGGGACTGTGGAGAACACCCATCTCGCTGCCAGCACCCCTGTCACTGCGACTAGCAACCCGAAGCAAGGTTTGTTGATGGATATTTCCTTCCTGATTATTTTTAGTCTTTTTTTATTTTTTCTCCTTTCTTGTTTTAGTTTGAATATTTTTGGCATGGAGACAAGCAGTCAGCAGAAATAGGAGTGGAGGGACTTCTTTTCCTCCAGTGGAACATTTTAACAATGGGTTGCTAAGGGAATTAATTGAAATTTGCCAACGTGAAACTTGTTAAGAATAATTGTATTCCAGCTTATATGTCCTAAATGTTGTATCAGTGCACCTGGAAGCAAGAACCTCCTCTGGCCCATGTGCCATCCTTCAGAAACAAGTGTGTTGTCAGTAAAATGCTCTTAGCCAGAAAGGCTTTATATAATTTGGACGATCAGCCATGGTGATGGCACATAACCGTCGTATGACTCCTCCAGAGCTGCTTGTGTATCCTGTCCTGCAGGACATGGGAGGTTTTAATTAGGAAAAAGAAGTTAGAGTGCAAAGTGTCTCATAAGAAATATTGCTGACTTGAGTAAAAATGGTATGGATGGAAAAAGTTTCTTAAAGTGATTACATTTCCTTCTCATATCTAAGAATATACATTTGAAGGGAGATTTTTTTTGAACTGTTCAAAGAAAAGGTGTTCCAGGAGGGAAGATGGAGCATGCCAAGTTTCTGCCCACGCTGAAATTTTATAGCCACCTAAAAGCTATTAAAAAGCTGTAGTCAATAATGTGTATTCTGCCTTTATGTTAACGGAGTTGGTGTTGGAGTACAGAGTTGACACGGCTGTTTGCTTCCCGGTTTATTCACTGCATTGCAGCCTTTGAGGTTTCTGCCTAGAGCAACCCGTCCACCAAAGTTGAGAATTGCCATCTTTTATTTGTGAGCATGGCCTGTAAACTTTGAGCCTGCCGAGGCTTTTTCTTTTTTTTCAGAGTATTTGCTAGAGGAAAACTAAGCCTCAGAGAAGCACAGCTCTAGAAAAGAGGAAAAAAAGCTGCCTCTGATGCTTCAGATGTCATAGATCCAAACAGCAGGATGGTTGCTGTTTGAAAGTAAAGGGAAGTATCCCTGAGGCTAATTTTTATCATTCTAAAATTTACTGAAAATGTTGCTCTTTTAAAGTCATAGCTGTAAAAGAGCTCAGGGTTTTCCCCTCGGTGCAAACTGTTCCACAAATAAATCTCGGCTGCTGCAGTGTCTAGAAATAGTTGAAAAGGGCCCTTTTGCAGATTGTCTGGTCCCATCTCTCACTTGAAGCAGGACTGTGGCTTTGTCTGGATCTTTGAGCAAAAATTAGATGTGTCTGTCACCTGAAAAAGCTCTGTGTAGGTTTAATGTACATCGAACCAACAGTGATTGTGCTGGCTGAGCGTAGCCCGTGGGCTCACTGCTGCTCCATGTCCGTATCCCCCCTGTGCTGACATGCCCAAGTCCCCCTCGCTGCCAGGGACACGGGCTGAGCACACTGGGCTGCGTGGTGGCACTGGGACTTGAAAAAAACTGATGACCACAATGCACCAAAACACATCCGCCCTTTGGAGCGAGTTGATGCTGAACCATAAAATCCAGCACTAGATCAGATAATTCAGCCCTGTGTGTGCAAAGTTGTATTTCCAGGACAAACGAGTCTTCTCCCTCTTCTCTCTCTTTAACTTAATCCCTTCATAGGCAACTGTAAGCAAACTGGAAGTAAGTGGTCTTTATATAGTTAATTACACAGGTCTGACTGTGCTGGTTTAAATATAAATCGGGGCTTGAACTGGGATTTAACACTGATGAGCTTTCCTGTGTTTATCTCCATTCCATCCCAGAAAGATTCAAACATTTGTTCCAGTCCAAAAATTGCTAAAGAGCACATTTATGTAAGCATTGCAGGGAGAGAGCAAGCCCTGAAATAACACCATTAGCGTTCGACTGTGGCCTCGGGGTGCGGGAGAGCAGAGGTGGTGTCAGTCACAGGACAGAGCGAGTAAAAGGTGAAGGAAGTTTAGACACCATTAAAATTATTTAACCTGAGCTAGTGACTTGCGGGGCACATCTTTCCAGAAATACATGTTGACGTATCAAAATAATTTTTCACTTTGTGCCTGATGTTAGGGGTTTTTGTTCCAAAATAAGAATAGGGATAGATCAGGTTACGTGGCTCTCTTAAGCAAATTTTTATTAAAACCAGTATTATTGCTTCCCTTAAGACCCCTCGGCCCTGTTCATCCCGTGGATCAGATTCTCCCTTGTGCCCTTCACCTCATGCGCTCGTTTGCATCAGTTGAAATTTGGTATAAAGCTATCATTCTAATTTAGTGATATTCAGCGATCGTTTTGCAGTTATTTATAACTGCAGGCAGCATTTGGCCCGTTCGCGGGGTGGGGGATCAGGAACGGAGCACATGTGCTCTGCCGGCAGACCCGGCCTCTGTTATTTCTCACCATGAGTATCTTCAGTCCCTGTTATTTTTGCGTTGAAGTCATTAGCAAAGCTGAATTTGGGATTGCATTGCATTTAATATCCTTGCTTTTTCTTTAAAAGACAAGCATTTGGCATTTGCTGCTTTTAAAGCAGAGTCTGGCTTTTCAGGCTTCAAAATTCATCTATGATTTGGAGGAATATAGGAATTGCTATTGCCATCCCATGAGGAGTGGCACTGTTTAGGGGTGAGCAGTTAGCTGTCGTTCCTATAGGTGCCCCTGGTGCATATGTATCAGCCGGGCTGCAGAAGGCAAGAATATTTGTGGAGTATTCAGGTCAAGCTGATGGCAGAGCGTGCTGGAACCTGGCTGCAGGCCAGGCTGGTGCAGAAGTTGTAATGGGGTATAATTGTGCATGAAATCAGAGCTGTCCACGTTTACTCAGCTTGCACAGGTTCAGTGGGATGTTTGGAGTATTTTTATTATTTTTTTTTTTAAACCTCTTTCCAAATCCTGCAGTATATCACACATGGAGAATGTATAACATGGCCTGTGGAAAATAGATTAATGTCAGATCCCAGAGTTTGGAAAAAACTTTCAGCCTCTCTGCTGATGTTCTGACTCAGTAACGTGTGCTCCAAAAACTGCCTCTGAAGCCAACGTCTGTACCGCCTCACCAGTGTTTGCATCGGGACAAAAGATGGAAAAATGGCAGAAAGCCCAGTGATAATTTTCAGATAAACACTGCAACGCAGAAACAAATTCCCATATCCAGTAAAATCTTTCCCCATCCACCGCTCTGGGTAATCTTTGCCACTGCGACCACCCAGCAACCCAGCTCCCTCTCTGGCTTTAATGTCTTTGCGTGGAGGAGATAGCAAGCATCTGTCCTGCGGAGTTTGTGAAAGTACCTCTCATGAAGAGTAATTCTGCAAGATTTGTATTTATCTGGAGATTTAAAAAAATATCTATCGGTGGAGCAAGCTTTCCTCCTGAACAGCCTCGCGCTTCCAGTAAATACTTTCTAAATATAATGTGAGGAATGATCTTGGCATATTTAGGAAAAGGGATCTGATTCAGTTTGGATGAATTGCATTGATTTTTGTTTTCTCTTCCCAACTGTATGTTGTTTCACGTGACTGTTTCTGTAATAGTTGGCAGGGATGAGTGTTCTGTTGCCAGGACTTGGAGATCTGTTCTCCGTGATGGTTGTTCAAGTTAAGATTTACTTCTCATTAGCCTAATCTGCTCATTGTTCTTCTGAAATCCTCCCTCCTCAAATTACTGTTCTCCTTGAATTTTGCACACAGTGCCTGTATTGGTGGCTAATATATTGGCCAAATAAGGTGTAGTTTGGAGAAAGTGTGTTTAACATGTTTAAACCACTGGTTTTAAAATGTAATTGTGTATTTTTTGCTCTGTTTTTTATCTCTTGGAATGTTTTTCTAGACACTTCAAATGCGCTGGGTTTTTTTGAGCAATCTCATTTTGACTCAAGGGAGAGAGTATCCAGGCAGTTGTTTATAGCAAGCTGTAAATGTCAAGAATGCTCCATGAGTTGTCTGTAAAGGATGTTCCAGAAATCGGAGGTGACGCATTTTCTTTTCTAAACCAGTTCCTGGGTCCTTTTTCTTCCATGGAGCCTTCAGAATCAAAATCAGCTGTTGAGACACTTTCTCCCATCTTTTCCCTCATTTGTCATTCTCCTCCAAAGCTGTCTCCCTACGTGCCTCATTAAGTTGATAAACTACTGCTTTGGCTGTGGTCCTCCCTGTAACGCTGCTGGGGCTGTCAACAGCTGGAAGCAAATTCTTCATTGCTCCAGCTATTCCTAAAGATAGGACACTCCAAGCGGTTTCAGATGGGTTCTCCTTCAAAAACTCTTTCCCTTCAGCCTATCTGTTGAGCCCCAAATGGAAAGCCAGCAGAGCGGGAAAAGACCAAGCAAAGACATGCCTCTCCAGTTCTACCTGAATTTTGATGAGTTGGCATGGGTTGTGGCTTTTGATTTCCTAACCTGAACAGGGAGGTTTGTGCCTCTGGGTTTTCCAGAATTACTTTTTGCTGTTGCGACAGTGTCCCAAAGGAATTCCTTGTTGCTTCAGTGCTCAGAAAGCCTCGGGGCATTCTGTATTGGTGGAGCAGAGCAGAGCTCCCTCCCTGAGGATGGATAAAGCTGACCACCTCATAACGGTGATGAGGAACTGGACTGCTGAGTCCCTGCTCGTTGGCTTTTGGTACCTGTCTCATCCATCTTGCAGAGTCATAGCATGGAGACACTTTCCTAAGCAAGATCTTATGTTTTGTCATCAAATCGGAGGTGGGGGAAGGCATTAACAGAGATCCTAAGAGATCCTGTAGAGCCAAGATCCTAAAAGATTTTTGTTCTTTGCTCAAAAGTAGTGGGAATAAGCCTGTTAAATGGAGTTGCACTAGACCTTCAGAAGCTGCCTGATGGCCACGGCAGGAATGGTATTGCAAAGTGTTGCTCATCACAGGATAAGTACAGAGACTTCTCTGTGCACAATATTTTGGGGTTTAGTTTGATACATGTGCCATGTTTTGCTGTGCTTTCCCCAGTCTGCTTGATACCCTTAGCCCACAAACGTCAAAGGGGGATGATGTTCTTTGGTGGCAGCTGTGCTTAAATTCCTTTTTGGTTTTCCTTTCTTTGGGAAAAAGGTATGTGCTGAAATTTAGAACAGAAAAAGGGGATTGTGTCCGTTAGTCCGATGTGCTGGTGGAGTTGAGAAATAATAAATGGAAAAACAAACTAGAGGCATCTCTCGTATTAGTAATGGCATGACACATGACATCTGTAGAAGAACAGCCCATAGTCGTGGAGTAGTTTCCCTCTTTTACAAAGAGGGGGGACTGTGGCAGGGAGTGCCTGCAGGCTGCCGATGCTCTTGCCAGACTCTCTGGGAACATGAGTGTGCCCAGGTCTTGGTGTTGAAACCCTGGGCTCCTTTGAGGCAGAATCCAAGCAAAGCATATTTTTGCTTCTGTAATTTCTGTCAAGAAAAATTCTGTTTTCAGCTGCAGTGTTTCTGCAAAAAATCCACATTTTGCAAAGTATTTTTATGCCTTTTCTATAAAGGATGGCCGTTTACTGCAAAGCCAACCTTTGGAAAAACAGAAGCAGCAGTTGCGTTTTCAGATTTGCCAGCTGCAGGCTGTCTGGACTTTTCCTTTAGATGTAAGGTTAGCTTCAGGTGCCTCTGTCTTCCTCAGAGCTGTTTGAAGCGTGGACAGAATGCAGGCAAGGAGGACCGAGCGGGCTTAGAATACAGCAAAGGAAAATGGAGTTGGAAAATGGAGTTGACTTGCTGTTTGTAACGTTGCCTTTTTTTTTCTCCTTTCCCAGAAGAGAAGCCAAAACCAGATCCAGTATTAAAACCTTCTTCTCCAGTCCTCAGACCAGAACCTACTGGGGAGAAAAAAGATCAAGCTGGCCAGACGACCGAGGCCACCTCAGTGGAAACCCCACCAGAACTTCCTCTTGCTCCATCGCCAACCCCGGCCGCTCCCGTCGCAGTTGTTTCTACTGCTGCTGTTGCTGCTGTTGTCACCGTTTCTAGTAAATCCACATTCACAGCTGACTCAGAGGAGAAATGTGAACTCGCTTCCCCAAAAGAGGAGGCAATGCCTATTTCTAATGCCGCGCCCTGCACGGACACATCAGACCCTTCGCCAGCAGAAGAGGCTGATGCTGAGGCGTGCAAGGAGCCTAGTAGTGTAGCATCTAGTGATATTCCAGTGACTGCTAGTACTAATCTAATTAATGAAATGAATGGAGTTAGTGAAAAAGTAACTGCTGCAGAGAGCATAGTAGATGTAGCCCAGACGGAAGTTGCACCATTGACTGTTGAGTTGGAGACACCAGAAGCACCTCCGGCAGAAGTGGAAAGCGTGCCATCTTCCAGTGCTCTTCACGCTGCTCCCTCTCCTCCTCCCACCCCACCTCCCACCCCTCCGCCTCCTTCTCCTCCGATTTCTGTTGCTGCTGCTGCTGTTACCACTACAACTCCTTCTCCACCTCCTCTCCCATCTCCGAGTGCCCTCCCTGTTGTTCAGGGAGATTTAGAAGGAGAGGAGAGCACAAGAACTACTCTTAATGAAGAGGTAAAAGATACTGAAAAGAAAGAAGAGACAGAAGCAGATGGGCAACTGGAGGAGAGCACAGAGGCTCAGAGTTTAAACTCGAGCAAGAGTCCTGTCCCAGGTAAGTGTTTGGCACCGTGGTCATGTGCAGTAAACCAGAGGATGAAGGAAAAGGGTCTTTGGGGTGATTCTTCCATCAGATGTTTCCAATCCTATTTGCCAAAAGAAAATCTGATTGTGTTGCATGACCATTATCGTGATTGCAAAACGCTAATCTTTGTTTGCAGGGACAAAAATTACCCTCATCATTGTTGGTAAAAGAGTTAGAGGACTCGGATGTGCATCCCAGGGCTGGGTAGGTTCATGCAAGCTGCCGGCGTTTTGCTTTCCTGGTGGTACAGGGCAGCACTCCCGAGTGCTGTTAGTGGGAGAACTCAAAGGACACTGCTCTTGTTCTCTCCAAGATGTTGGTTTGAGGACCTGTTGCTCTGGGTTTATCAGCCTGTGCCTAAAACAAATCAACATTCAGACCTTGAAGCCCTCAGAGTGAACTTCTGAGCCAGAGGTTTCTGGAAACCAGCGGGATGTGTTTTGGGTTTTTTTTCCCCAACTATAAAAATGTGTCATGGTGTTACCATATGTGGGTAAATGAAATGGACCGTTAAAGCTTTTCCAAACGACTGAAGTCCCTTATGTGACACACACCTCAATCTGCCCAGCCTTAATTACCAATGCATCTGGTTTCCCTCTGCAAAAGTATAATGTAAGCAAAATTTCCCCTCTCTCCCCTCTTGTCTCAGCTGTTCTCATTTCACTGTTCTTGAAATGTTCAGAAAACAGGGTGCTTTGGTTCAGGAGGCATAAGGACTTGTTACAAATTGCTAAAAATTGAAATTTCTATAGCTGCCTTTTAAAATCCAGGCTCTTTCTCTAAGTGTTGTTATCTGCCTTTGGTTTCAGTGTCCTATTACATCGCTGGTTTAGCATTTAATGGATTAATATAGACCACTGTCTCTTTATTTGGTGTATTTTCTATAGCAAACTGCTTTTTTTTTTCAGGACTTCCTGGAAATGAAACTGTGGAAAAGAAGTTAAATCAATCAATTACTTGTATTTAGCTGCTGGGGGGAGTATAATGGTGGCTATTATGCATGCCTAGTAGTGTTAAAGCATTTAAATGTGTCCCATCTTTTACACCCTGTTTTGCAGTCCCTTCAGAGCTGCAAAGCTGAGGCTGTTTGTTTAGATATATCCTTTGAATTTGGTGAAGTTTGAGCAAGAAACAAAGGAGAAAACAGTAGGTTGTGATTTGGTTTTTGTAGGTTTTTTCGAGAAGTAACATTTAAAATAGGGTGGTTCGTTGGTTTATTCTTTCATAAGCAAGCAATATATGTGTAACGACATCAGTAGCATCTAGGGCTATACTCTGCTGTGGATTAAATTAAATGAAAAGCTGAGGTTGGCCTTGTTCCATATTGGTGTAATGCTGCACTAGGTCAATATGCTGGATCTTAAATAAAATCCAATATCTAGAGAAGATCAGAAAGATCTCTTCACTGTACCAGCCACAGAGGGGGTTTTTTCTGTTAATCTTTTTCTATTTTTATTTTACTCGGGTCATTTCACTGCTCTGGCACTTGTTGTTCTTTCAGTCTGAGCTACTTCATAACACAAATTAATTTCCTTACAAAGTAGAGAAATGGGACTCTTTCTGTAAATAAGGTTTGACACAGACAGGTTCCAGCTTGCAATATTATTGCTTGCTTTGTAATGTCCTATAGTTTAAATTTAAAAAAAATTACTTACACCATTTTGGGCTTTTAATTATGCCGAAGATTAATTTTAATGCTCTAATGTCATTAGGCTAGACAGCATACATTAGCCAATACACTGGCTTTGGCAACAGAGAAACAAATATTTCTCAAGTCATGTAAAAGATCACTTGAAACTCTGATTACTAGTAAAAACTCTGTTCTTCAAGGAAAGCAAAATACTCTCCAAGTCAGTTTTTTGTGCTTTACCTCTTCTTTAATGATGTATAACTGTGTTGCATTTCTCTGCCAATCCTTTTTGAGCAATAATTTTCCAATTCTTCCTTGGAGAGAGGAAGAAAGACTTAAGTAATGTAGGTGAAGGTGACTGCTAATTCAGGTGTCTGTCTAGGCTGGGCAAGGAATTGCATGTCTCTGCCATACACTGGAAATTCAGATGCTGAACTTCAGGAGCAAGGATAAAGAGCTGTATTATTATATTTTTTTCTTGGACTAAAGGCCAAGAGGTTTTTTTGTGTTCTCTGGAGAGATGATAGAAATTGGGATAAGGGAAACTTCTCGAACACGTGGTGGTAAGTGTGAGCTCTGTGACTTTTAACAATATTTCTTTGGGGTTTTCTGCAGAACTGTGTACTTATTACAGAGCACTTTGGTTGGCCACAAATCATACCACTTTATTCCCTTTAATGGTAGCTGATCTGATTTGACTGGGAGACTCCCAAGGCCTCTAAGAATAATCTAATTGCTGCAGCACTTGTTATAATCTGGCCTGCCTAAAAATGTGGGGGTTTCTGAATTGACAATAGTTTACCTCCTACCTGACACAGCAGGGCAGGACTGTTGAGGCTTGCAGGTGTATCCTGTATTTTGCGATGAGGCGACAGCTTTTCAGGGATGAATGAAATTATTTGCTTTCTCGTCAAGCACTTTATAAGAATGCATCTTCTATCAAACAGTCAGAGAAACAATACTTTTATCTTTTGCTTCATTAAAATAGAGCAATAAATGTGTTCAGACTGCAGAGGCTTTCCCTTAAACATCTTTCTTCTCCAGTAGTTCATTTTTAATGCTCAAGAAAACGAATTTTTCAGTGTTTGGAGGAGGAGACCGGAGCTGAGCAGAGCTGACCCTTTCGGGATCCAGGAGAACCTCTATTCTTTCTTTTCCACCGGCATTAGGTCTCCAACCAGATTTCCAAGGTCTACAGGAGCACCTGTGTTGTATTCTAACTGTGCAGAAATCAGAGTATATTTGGTTCTTCTTTTTATTTTACACTATATTCTATCTACTTTTGTGTCTTAAGTTGTATTAGCCTGCATAATGAGGATAGCACTTCAGTGGTTCAATCTCTGATAGTAGCCAGTTCATTTGTAGCCTGCTCCTCAGCATCATTGGTCTTACTTATAATCCCCTACAAAAAGGGGAGGATTTGGTGGGTTTCAGAGCATTAAACCACTGAGAAATGCAGGGATTTTTATCCTGCAGCAGGATGTTGTACCTGGGTGTGAGGTTTCTTGCTGCTGACTGTGTTTCTGTTCTGAGTACTCGCCAAAACTTGGAGTTGGAGGAGACACACTCACCCTATTGTGAGTGTTCAGGCAGCAGATCTCATTTCTGACTGCTCAGGAATGATTATCTTGAGGTTTTCAGGATGGGCAGAGCTGTTATCTGCAAACGGCAAGAGCACGCAGCATTTATAATAATTAATTCCTACTCATCTTCATTACAAGGAAAAAAATTGCAGATATTATCAAGAGAGGAACTCAGCTCTCAGCCTGCAATCCTTACTAGGATTAAAAGTTAAAAGTCATCAACGACATGCAGTTGTGTTTTTCGTGTTTTTTTTTTTTTTTAATTGAATTCTGGTTTTTCTCTAGTAACTTGTCTGGCTGCAGTGAGGGACCAGCACTTCTTGGGGAACAAAACAGGAAAAATGTTGTTGGTGGAGTGGAATTTCTAAAGAAGGCAGACCTACCAGAGACTTGGAGCCTTAAGGACATGCTCTGAATGCCTGCCTTTGATGTAATCTCTCTATCATGGCTATTACGAGAAGCAAAGAGGAAAATAAGAGATTGATGTCTGTCCCAGGCAGAACTCCTAAGGAACATAGGAAGCCAAAAGAGCTTAATACGTGTTGAATTCAAAGGGCTGTTTCTTGCAGAGTTAATTTATGAGATGTATTTCAACATAAAGTAACCCAACTGACTGCAAGTCCCTGGGTTTCTTAGCTGTGGAGGCTGTAACAAGCAACTTGGGGCGGTAATTGGAAATCTCTTGGAGAAATATCTCCAGCACCCAAAGCTGGAGGGCCGGAAACATAAATCAGGTATCACCTTTTTCTTGATTTGCTGCCATAGCCCACTGGAATATATTTTCTTTCCCATGAGCTGTAAGGCAATGGTGAGTCTTTGCTTTTCTTTTTAATGGCACATCGGCTAAAAAATCAAAATATAAGAGCTGGTATTAATTTATGCTTAGCAGCTGGCGCCCACATCAGAGAGGATACTGCCTTCTGTCTCGCTTGATGGATTGTGGACTTGCTGGGGTGGGTATCTCCTGCAGAAAGATGTTCCACTGAAGAACATGATGTAGCTGGAGAAATGGGTTGAGGTAGTGTAGGGTCTGTGAGCAGTTTTCTCCAGTGGTGATATTATCACCAGTAGTGATAATCTAGAAAGAAGGATTTTGTTACTCTTGCCAGTCCTGATGTGGATCGGTATTGTCACTACTGTCATCTCTCTTATTTTTTAAGCAGTGATAAGCAGAGCTCACCGTGTTGGTTAGGCAGCAGCACACTGGGTGCTTCCTTCTCCAGCGGAAAGGAATTGCCATCTAACACGTCGAAGCAGGCTGGAAACAAGCTCTGGACATGTGTGAATGCAGGCAAAAATGAACCTCTGTTTGAGAAAGAATGTGATTATTGGTGTGCACGCAAACTGCTTGATCGGAGTGGGGACAGGAAAATTCAGAGAAGGACCAGAAGTGTCCAGAGACCTCCCTTGCTGAGAGACAAACTAGATGTGTTAACTTTTGGTTTCTCTATGGCTCAGCGTTGTGCCTCGCAGCTGAAACTTGATTTTCAGATTGTCCTGGTCAGGTTTTGAGTTTGGGAGGGCTGGCATCTAAACTTGCTTTAATTTTCTAAGCATACATTATCATAAATTCTCCTATTGAGTCAGTTCCTGTAGCAGAAATGAGAACTCAACAGCAAAAAAAAAATTAAAAAAATAAAAATCTGATGTCTGCTATTTTAAGAGGGGAAAAATTGAGCAATGTCTCTGGAGATCTTGCCGGCGTACCCCAGTCAGCTCTGACACGCGGTCGGGTGTTAGTACAGAGTTACAGGCTGCAAAACTACAGGGCAAACTGAGGGCTGCTGCTGTGTCTTGGGATTAAAGGCAAGTGTCTGGCCAAGCATCCGTATGCAGGGAAGCCCCAAAGCAGGAAAAGGATCTGCATGATTAAAACAAGGTAAAAGCTGTGAGACTCAATTCAGGAGGCTCGGCAGGATTGCATCCTTTATATAGCTTTATTTTGCCAAAAAAAAAGTGGAAGAAATGTATTATTGAGAAGCAATAATATTAACATCCTGACAGCTGGGGAAGGAAACACCTTAAACTTTTGCCAACCCCAAATCCATGACCCTGAGTTTATTTCTGTGTGTTTAAAAATGAAATGTTATTTTACAATGTGCATGCTTTCCATAGTGTAGTTTGAGCTTGAGTGGAGTGAAATTCTGTCAAATTAAAAAATTGGAGATTAATCAATTAAATTACTTGGCTGTGGCAGTATTTAGGTCATTACTGTGCAAACATGACCCCCTCCTTGAAGAAATCCCCCAAAAGTGTGGAAGTGGCATCACCAAACCAGGAGGCTTCATATTGTGTCAGTGGGGTTTGATGTCCAGCCTTCAAACAGTGGGTTGACTTCCGAAAAGAGCTGTATTTTCCCTAAATTTTAGCAGGTTTCATGCTGGAGGGAGCTTGTGGAGCCTCACTTGAGTCCATGCTTTGCTAAATCACAGAAATTACCACCTGCATGGACACCCGGTCCTTACCCAACCCTGATCTCACCCCGAGATGGTGAGAATAACTCGACTGTTCTGTGAGGGTGCAGTGAGCTTCTGTTAGGAGTAATAAAAGCTAATCCCCGGTTGTGTAAGGCAAAGCCATTTTGCAATCCATGCCTGGCCGTTTCTCTACTCTCCTTTGAGCCTCAGGAAATTCAAGGTTACTACAGGGGCTCTGCCCTGCTCTTAAAGCTTAAAGTTTCTCTGTAGGGTGCTGCCATGGCACGTGTGGAACTTGAAGTTTGGGAGACCCAGATGATTTTTCCAGCTGCTTCACGAACCGTTAGTTCCGCAAACGACCAGATGAAGTTTGAATATTTGATTTAGACTTTTTTAATTAACTTTGGTGGTGTTTAGTGTGAAGATAAAAATCTTTTTATCAGCAGTGATATCTCCTGTTGCGCTCTGGGTTGGGGCCAGCGTGCCAAGTGTCCTGATTTCCACAGCCCACGGTGTTTCTGCAAGTCCGTAGTCGCCCTCCAAACAGGGAAATGCTGTTAAGAACCCGCTGAGGCACCTACATTATCTTTAGGGCAGTGGGAACTTAGCAAATCCAGTTTCCTCTTTGCCCATAGGAACAAAGTAGGCCATTATTAACACTTTTCATTTATCCGTAGTTGAAGAGCCTTTCAAAATTGTATTTTATTGTGATAAAATAAGTGCATGCTGTGTTTTTCCACAGTATCTGCTAGAAACCAAAGGCTCAAGCTGGAAATCTGTTTGCAGTAAACTTGAATCACAAAATCAATTCTGTTTATGCTCTATGTTAAGTATGCATATGAGCCTAGTATCAGAACTTAAGCTGGTAGCACTTGTGACAAATTACGAGCATATTGGATTAATGCTTTTATCTCCTCTTATTTTATTATGTGGTTTCTTTCACTGTTTGAGGGGGGGAAAAATGATTAGAGTAAATCACTGCTGGTCTTAGAAATATTATATGGTGTTTTCTTTGAATCGGTTGGCCGGGGAAATTAATGAATGGTAGAGTTGTTAACCTGCTTTTAAATTGAAATATAAATCCAGCTCAGGAGAGCCAGTAGTGCTTCAAGATTGAAGTAGTTGTCCTTTTGGAGGCGATACTGGAATTTTTGGCATGTTTATGATTACAGTGCAGATGATGGTTAAGTTTTATATATTTTTTTGAGAAAAAAACGTGTTGAGAACAGCCTTCACACCTAGTCAATCCTTGATCTTTCAAAAAAATTCAGTTTCTGAAGGTTTTCTTTTGCCCTGCATGATCTTGATACTGTTGGTAATAAACTTTTCGCTATCACAAGGACCATTTCGAGCTTGAATGAGCAACTTGTAAAACAATTACCGTGTTTTAATGTCACACTAACGACTGTGTTATTACTGCATTAAAACAAAAAGTGGTTATATTAAGCTGAATCCTCCACAAGGCTGCGACTGCTTCATTTTCCTGGATGTAAAACCAATGTGCGAGAGGGAAGCGCATCACCCACGGCCAAATTTGCTCCACGTAATTTAGTGTTGTAATAGATGTACACTTATATTGCAGCCCAAACAGCTGTAACTGCACCAAAGACGTGGAAGAAACCAAAAGACCTGACCCAAGCCACTGAGGAGGTGATAGAGGCGGAAACAGAGGTAAGAGGGAAACACGGTCTTGCTTTCTCCAAATTTAATGATGAAGTTGCTTTCTTTGAACTGTATTTTAGACATGTTGCTTCCTAGTTGTCTCAAGGATCCAGGGCAGAGTTTTGGGGGGAGGGAGAGCTGTGATATTCCCCAGCATTTTAGTCTGTTGCCTGTTGAAGCTCTTCAGTTTTCTTCCTTCTTGCCTAATTTAATGACTCCCAACATTCAGGAACGTGTAACTGCTGTCATTCCAGTGAAGGATGAGATAAAAGTGGGTTTAAATGCTTTAGCCTTGCCCCATCTGGGTCCCAAGTCACTGTGGTGACATTTGGCAGGTTATTTTGCTGCACGGTGATGTCATTGTGATGCCACAGCCAAAGGTTAGTTTTCCTGGTGACCACCTGATGGAGAAGCTGGGGAAGGAAAACGTTGAAGTTTTCAGGCAAAACCACCTCAACAGTAATTAGATGAGTAAAGAAAATCTCCCTTGCTACCGTTCTGGTAGGGATATTGCGGGAGGAACCTCTTTGTTTAATATCCGGGGTAAAATTGGGGTTAGAATAGATCACAGAGGGAGTAAGAGAGTAAAAATGTAAATATTCAGAATGCCCTGTGCATACATATATAAAATGATGTTGGCCAGATGTGACACAGAGCACCATTGCTTCTTCACTCCAAATTTTTCTTATTATTTGTCTGCTCCACAGACAGGAATAATAATTTTCTCCACAACTTTCCCTTACCACAAACATCATTGAACCTTTCTGCTCCAAAAGGATGTTGTTGCAGAGTAAATTCTGAGTCTAGTGGACAGTACTTCATCCTTTGTATAAGCAAGTGTTTGCAGCAGATAGGCTCATTTATGCATTATGAATGGTACATAAGTGCTTTCCCCTTTGTTTCTGGGGGAGTAGATGCTTAAAATGCTCACGTGCAAGGTATCGCGCTGTGACAGCTGGTCTGTGTGCAGCGGAAAAGCTGATGATTGGGTAATCCAAGGAAATTAAAAGCATCCCTGTGCTCGTTTTCAAGCCAGAGAGCGAAGGATGTCGCTGGGCTGCACCAGCAAGTTTATACTCTGTGTGCTTGCTTCGCCATTTATTGGAGGGGTCTCGTCTCCGGGATCCACTCAGCAATTTCACTGATGCTAATTTTTCAGGGTATTACCTTGAAAAATCTGCAAAAAGCATTTTAAGATGCAGGGCCCTCAGGTAGGGAGGCGAAAGGATCAAGAGCCTTTTCCGGAGCATCCTCAATTCAAGTCTTTCCTTTGTTTAATGCTGAGACGTGTTGGGGTTTCTCCCAGGAGAAGCGCGTTCCTAACGCCTCCTCTGTCTGAATGCAGAATAAGGCTCTGTCCTTGGAGAGGTCTAAAATTAACAGCCAGGGATACTATTACTGCTTTTTCCTGAAACAGGGATGCTGAAACTGTGGCTGTATGTCACATTACCTTCTTTATTGGGATCTGCTGCAATTAGCAGTGTAATTTAAAGGAAGGATCCCCCCAAAACGAGCACGACGTGCCCTTTAAGGTGGCTGGTGAGCTGTAGGAGAGGAGAAAAGCGAGTTTATCTTTCTAGGCTGGGATTGCTGCTGGCTGTCGGGCTTAACAATTCCTTCCATCCCATCCCAGTAGCTCCTGGGGATTTCACAGGCTACACTAAGTCTTTCCAGTTGCGCTGTTAATTCTTGGTGGGTTATCTCCAGGAATGAACCGATCACTCCTCGGGTGGTTCTGTGCCTTGTTCCCTGTCGCTGTTTAAGATGCATATGTCTTCCTGCGACATGCAAAAATGCTGTAGGAATAAATGAGGAGCCGTTTTGCGTGCTTTGAATTTTGGCAGGGTGTTCTTAACGTAACCTCTGTGTTTCCATCTGTGCTTCAGCCTAAAGTAGAAGAGGAACTTTCAGGTGACAAAGTACTTGAATCTGAACAGGAGAAAATGAGCCATGGGTTTCAACTGGAGAGAGACCCCTCTGAGCTTAAAAAAGCAAAACCTGTGGAAGAAAACGGAGAGCAGGAAGCAGAACCTGTCCGGAATGGTGCCGAGAGCGTTTCAGAGGGAGAAGGAACCGATGCAAACTCAGGCTTCACTGAGAGCTCCAGCGAAGGGCCAGTGTACCAGTATAAACCAGGTAAATCCTGTTTCAGGCTCTTGCATGCTCACTTGGGTTTCTGCCTCCCTCCTTTAAAGGGGGTACTGCGTTTCACTGTGTCTGGCTCCACTGGGATCCACTAACCAGCAGGCTCAGAGAGACCTTCTAGGGGAGCACTAAAGGAAAATAGTGGGGGTTTTTTTCTTGCTGGTGGTAATGAAGAGAAGAGAAAATCCCTGATTCTTTGAATTTATTGCACATGTGGATGTTGGCTGCAGCACAGTGGAAATGGCGGCAAATTGGTTCCCCTGTGATCGACAGCTGAGAACCATCCAAGAAATTCTATATAAGCGGACATACTTCCTAAATAAGAGATTTGAAAGTTCTGATTGGGTCCTAAATACAAGTATCTGTGTTTATATAGATTTAATTTCCTGGCTAAACAGCTGCATAGATCTTCAGATTTCTAGAAGAGTAAGGAAAAGAAAAGAAAACAGTATGTGGTTTTTCAATCCAGGCTCTGCTATTGAACTGCAAGCATGCAGTTCTTTTGATAGAATAAATCAAGTGTAGGCTCACAGGATATGGTCCTTTTGTTGCTAGTTAGCACTGCATACAGTTTACCTACAGGGTGGTTTTGTTCTTTATTAAGATATATAATTTGTAGACCTGAACCTCTGTTAATTCACTTGATTAAGAGGGACCTTGAGACCAACTTAATTCTTGGTTGCTTCCAATTTTTAAGCCATTTCTTATTCGGGTGAAGCTTCTCCAAAATAAATTAGTCATTTTCTTAAGAGCTCAGAAATTAAAAAGTATTAAAACAAAATAAGAAAGGACTTGGAGAGCCTGGACAAAGTATCAGGAAGGAACACCACTGTTAGGTGGTTACACTGCAGTTGTTATTTCAGTGTTGCTTTGTTCTGACAAAGACCTGAGTTGCTTTGCTTTGATTAATTTGGTACTATCGTATCATTAGGAGAAAACACAGAGGCCTCTTGATAGTTTACCACGCACCTACAATAGCTTAGCAGTTCATTAGTTAAGCACATCTTGAAGTTAATCCATAATTCATCAGCTGTCTCTCTGAAACACTAGATGCAGTTAGAACGATCCCAGTCGGATCTGGACATCCTTCCACTCAGCTGGAGGGTGGGATCGATCCCTCAGAAACCAACACGCATCAGACTTGTCTGCTGCAAAGCAGACCTGGCCACTTGATGCAATAATCCTCGATTTCAGCTCCACTTTTTCTAAAAAGGGGGATTTTTTGCATTTTGGTCAACCATAGGAGGAATTGTGTGTTATGTCCCAGCCTCTCCCCTCGTTGGGGATCCAGAAAGCCTGCCTGTGGTCTGCCCAGCTGCTTTTCACATTAAAACAGCTTGTTAAGGTCTTTCCAAGAGAAGGAAGCTGTACATATGAACTGTTTCTTGTTGCCGTCAGTACTTTTCCATGATAAATGGAGGATGGTGTGGCACAGTGAGTAGGCAGCTGGCTAGGAATTCTGGCTGGGATGCAGCTAGACAGCCAAACCATTTTCTGCACCCCTTTATCCCGAAGCTCTGTAGAAATAAAACTGCACAAAGAGCTAAAAAGCAGAATCACTTTTTTGTATTTTCATTTCCAGTTATTAAAACACATCACTTGAAATAAGTTCCCGTTTGTGGCCTCTGCAGGTATGAGGATGGTGAGAACCAAGAGACCCAAAGCCAGTGATCAGGGACTGAAATAAAGAAATAATAGAATCCCTTAACAGCAAACCTGAACAGCTGGATAAATTCAAAGCAATGCTGTGTGGAATCAGTGAAACACAAAGGCGACATCTCATACAGATGTTTTCCTTCAGATAAAAATGCACTGCCCACTTAGGGGCCTGACGAGCCAACCTGGCCGCTGAGCAAGTCCACGTTTTCTAACTTCAAACAAACTGTGTGGCCAGCGAAGAAAATTCTGTCTCTAGGCTACCAGATGCTAATTTTCCTTGTGCTGAAATGGCTGTAGGTTTATATTTTGACTTGCATCAGTCTGCGTCCTCTACACTGCAGTTCAACTTAGAAAGCCCTCTGAAAAAATGGGTGAAAAGTTGTTATTTTTAGAGCATGGCTTGTGGTTTTGTATTTTCTTTTGGTTCCCACTGTTATCTCCAGCATGGGTTGTTAGACTCAGTGTTTTTACATTTTCAAAGGATATTTTTGTTCTGCACAGTGCTCTCCTCAGCTCTGCATTTATCGCTCCCTTTTACACAAAACCAGCTGCTTTAAGTTTTGCATTTTCACCCGGAAACTGGCAATCGTCCCTGTTTTATCGTATCACATGAGAGAGTGAAAGTCAGAGTTAAAATGGGATGACATGGTTAAAACTGGAATTAGTGATTAGTTCCATGTGTGGTTGCTGTATTTGACCCCCATTGTTTACCTTCTTTTAATGCGACGTGTGTTCTTCTTCTCGCTGCCTTCAAAATAAAAATAAAGTTAAATTAAAATTTCCCACGCAACTGTATCTATCTCTTCCCTTTGGATTTATTGGAAACACATCTCGGAGAGTGGAGGTTTTTGTTACCTTTGAATCTCAGGCACCTTTTTTCTTTATAGAGCAGTGGAAGCCCCTGGACCCCGAGGGGAAGAAGCAGTACGACAGGGAGTTCTTACTGGATTTCCAGTTCATGCCTGCCTGTATCCAAAAGCCCGAGGGGCTGCCTCCCATAAGTGATGTGGTTCTCGACAAGGTGAGAGGAGAGCCGATAAAACAGGTGCGTGCAGGGGTTTTTTAATTAAAATAAAGATCCCTAACATATGCTTTGTTCCTTCCTTGACCATTTCGATGCAGGCTTCTGTCAAGAAGGGGAAATATATGGCCAATGTCACATCACAGAATTCTTCAAGTAGAGGCGTTGGTGCCTAATGAATATGCACAGATGATTTAAAAACTGAAGCATTTTTAACTGTCTTTATCTGGATTAAGTTACACCAGGTTGTTATTAAGATTTAAAATTATATAGACATGAAGACCTAGGGATGTAAGCAGAACAAAACTGAACAGAGAGGCAGTGTCTTTTATTAGATCGATTCTACAGTTAGAAAGCATTGTCAAGCTTCTGGACAAACTTTTTTTAATATGAAACAGTTGTGTCACTATTTATGAGCTGATCTAGTAAAAGATCTTTAAAACCTTGACTCTCAAGAAGTTTTGTGATTTCTATCCAGCCTTATTACAGATGTGATTTTTCTCTGCTGTATGTCTGCACTTATTGAAATACTTGTTATTTCTGAAGTGCTGACACCAAGACCTTGCTCTCGTCTCAGTTAGAACTATGTAGTGCATTGATTTTTGATGTAACCACTACAGACTTGCTCTTAAGATTCAAGCACAGATCGGGATACAGGTGATCCTCATGTGCAGAAACATTTCCACTCTGAATTTCATACCCAGACAAATTGTAAAGCGCAGCTTTGTTCCCAAAACGATTTCATCCACCTGCTAGTTTTCCATGATTGCTTCTCACTGCTCTGTCTGCTTTGGAGCTTCCTTTGCTTGGTTGGCCATCTGTCTTGTTAACACAAGGGACATTTGTTTGAGGGAAGGTGGCAGTTTTGTGATCCTGAACCAAGACTATCGCCTTCATTTTGCGGAAGACGGGCCCGTGTTGCCATAATTTTGTCCTCCATAAGTCATGCTCAGCCTTGAAATGTTTCTGAACTCAACCTATTTCCGTAATAGTCACCTGCAGAAGACGTATTTTAAATTTAATGCATATTTTTAGTGCAAGCATGGATGCATAAAACTTGCACGGTTTGTTGAAAGTGTTACTGTGGATATTCTGCTTGAGCAGAGATTGTCTGTAGACCTGTGCGATCTTTGGTAGCTGCAGCACCCGCTGAACAGATCCTGTTTGTTTGTTCTGCTCCACCATGCAGGTCAATCAGCCAAAATTGCCACTGAGAACTCTGGACCCTCGGATACTGCCTCGAGGACCAGACTTCACGCCAGCCTTTGCTGATTTTGGGAGGCAAACCTCTGGTGGAAGAAACGTATCTGGAAGTGTGAGTTTACCCCAACTTGCTAATTTAAAAACTGGCCTTAATGCCAGAGAAGTCCATCCTCATGCTTTTGGGCCTCTTCCGATGCTCCGGTGGTTCTGGTTTTGTCAGGATGAATGCAGGGGTGATGTTTTCTTGGCTGTCAAAATGTAGGCAAATTAGAAAAACATTGTGGATGTTTATAACTGGTATGTATTGGTCTGAAATGGATTTGATTGCTTTTCCTTCTGCAAGAGGTGTGGAAACATGTTTCCACACTGGAGACATGGCAGTCACGTGTGTGTGAACGTTTCTTGTACAACAACCCGGCGCTGGTGTGTGTCATCATAGGAGTCTATTTTATAAAACATGGCAATTGAGCAAATAGATTTTACGAACCAAAAACCAAAAAGAATATGCACAGTACCTGTGTATGTTCTTGCTTTCTCTATGCTTCCACATGTTGCTTTGCTTTGGTCGCTACATTCCTTGTTTTCCTGCCTGTTCCTCTGCTTTTCTTTCACTTTTTCTTCTTTTCCCTGTGTCTGGCTTTGCCCAAACTCTGAAATCCCCCTCTGAATTCTTCCTTCTTGCCTTTGCCGTCTCTTTTTCTTGGGGTGCAGGTGCCCCCCAGCATGGTGCCGCCCAGTCAGCTGCAGCTGGAGGATGGAGGCTGCTTTCATTAGGTGCAATCATTGATTTTTCATGTATCTATCACGATACATCAAGTGTATCGATCTAGATATATCCAATGACATAGCCATCATTTATCTTTCAAAACCGCTGGTTTCAGAAGAGTTCACTGAATGACCTTGACTTCCAAGTGTGCAGATTTCCAGGAGGCTCGGAGTCAAACCTGGTGATTTTCAGTTGATGTAATATTTCTGGTTTGAGAGCGGTCTCATGGTCATGTTCTGGGGCACGTGCCCGTGTCTTGGAGTAGCTTCGGTGCTGCAGTTTCTCTCGGAGCACCACTCCTTCTCAAAACCTCGATGCTGTTTGAGGTCGACATCGCTTCCTGTATTTAGGACTTGCAGGTTGTACTCCGGCGCCTCCTTCTCTCCTTTCGTGCGCTGAATGTCCTGAGCCTCTCGGCATCTTGGTAACGTCCCTGTCGCTCTTTCTCTTTCCGCAGGCCTGCAAAGTGCAGAGCAACCCTGGATTGCCTTCCCTGGCTCGGTGCGGTTCCCCAGCATGCCCTCTCTTGGTCTCGCCTCACCCACCATTGAGGAACCTGCCGATAGGGGTAAGCCAAATCCCCCCCTTTCCCCCCGAGTCTTTGCACCTTTTTGTAGAGTTGTCTTTTTCCCTAACGCCCGCTGTTGATAAAGAATGACTGGCAGAAAACTTTACAAAAAGGTGCAACATTGTTTAAAAAAAAAACGAAACAAGACTTGCATTGTACCCCTCTAGGCAGTCTTCAGTGGTGGGTGGGACATCACCAGCTGAGGGCATGCTGGGACGTTGGCCTGAGCGGGATCCGCGAGGGGTCTGCACTTTGCAGACCTGTGGAAAGGGGGAGAAAAGGTAAGTCCTGCTTACCCCGTTCATTTGGAGCATTCAGCACATAACATACATCTTACATTTGCGCCTTTACAGAGTAGAGCCTTCCTTTGCGTTCTCCTCGAGGAGGGTTGGAAGGTGACGTTATTTAACGAGCTCCGCTGTCCTGTGACGTCGGCGGTGATAGGATGAGAGGGTTTTCAGCCCCGAGCAAAATCAGACATTATCTTCTCGTAAAGCATGGCAAAAATCTGCGTGTACGCTGTCTGTCCACCCGGTCATTCCACCTCTACACAGGCCATGCCCATAAACCATTAAACCCCACTGCCTATTCCTTGCCCTCGAAATAATGTCGAGCAGCTCAGCGCTAACAAGCTTTCAGCACGTTGAGAATCTTTTGTTTTGCTTCCTTGGCTTTTGTCTTTATTTCCTTCTTTTCGCTTAAACGTGTTGTATGACTGTTTTTATAACTAACAAATGTCGCATCAAACAACACAAGGGGTGTGATTACACAGGAAAAAAATACAGCTAATAAACGCTTTCTGATGTAGATAAGAAGTTAGATGAGTGCCGTGGGTAAGGAGATGCAAATAGGGTTGGAGAGGGCCGGTCCGTCCCTGCGCAGAGGTGGGATGAGTTTGCTTTAACCTTCCTGAGAGGTGATGGAAACTCAAGTCGCCTTGTTTCTTGTGCTTCCCTGGAAGGCAGAACCACTTCTAGCCTCTAACCTCAATTTTGCCTTCTGCATTTGAAGTCTGTTGTAGAGGGAGAAGCAGCTCTTTAATTTCTTTGATGTTTTTTAAAACGTTACCGTGACTGGTGTCCTAAGAGTGGAGAGCACCAGGTTGTACTGTGTTGCTGCGAGTTTTTTGCTCCTCTGCGGGAGGCTTGTCCCTGTTTCTTTCTGCTTTCCTTTTTTTCCCCCCTCCCTCTTCATCCGAAAGACAGGTACTTCAGATTAAAGTAGTAGCATCTGGTAAGCACTTCTCTGGGCTTTGGTGGAAAATATTATTTCAGTGCAGGCTGTAGAGCTGTAATTGCAGGTACTACAGAACCATTATTATTTTCTTGGACTGGGTTACAAGGAGGAGGCCTGGCATGAGCTTAAGTGCCTGTTTAACTCGCCACTTTGTAGATAGGAACCAAAAAACCACGGATTTTTTCTGTTCGAAGTTTGATCCATGTATTATTTTATTACATGTTCAAAAGAGGCTTCTCTTCACTGCTTTTAAAACCTAATCAAACAGGTTTGAACCAAGTTTATTCACGGATATTAAAAAAATACAATCTTAAAGGAAGTCTTTGTTCTATTAATGCACTTAAAGGTCTGTTCTCGAAGGATTCGAGGCGGCTGTGACATGTAACACGTGGACATGCAGGAGATGCACAAGTGCTCCTTGCATCCATTGGTTCTGCAAGGGAAGTAGCCCCCTCCTTCAGGGAGGTCCGTTTGCTCTCAGAGTCGACGCTTCGGCTTTGCGTGGACCCGTACCCGAGGAGGCGCCGTGCCTCTGCAGCTCTGTTCTGGCGCCTTACAGCCCGACTGCGTTCTGGAAGGTCCTTCAGACCAGAGCTGTCTCTGTGCAAGAGAGATGGGGTGGCCACAGGTTCCCTCTCGCTGGCTTTTCCCTGGTTCCTGGATGAAATGAGGCCAAAGGTTTTGATTTTCAGGGCACGCTGCCGGCCAGGCTCTGACTACCAAGCTTTCTGTGTGCAAGGAGTTGTATGATGAAGTCTAGTGTGCATGGCTGAAACCAGTCGGTTTTCTGTTGCGTTATTGTCTGGTTTTTCAGCTGGAGGGAAGTTTCTTCTTTCCGTGGCCATATGTTTGTGGTGTAGTTAGAACCCGGGCAGCAAAATCGTGTGACATTGTGTAAAAACAGAGGTCCGTGTCTCAACGCAGGGCTGTGAAGCAGTCTTTGCTGTGTCCTCTAGTGTCAGTCGAGGGCTCTGGGTGGGTGTGGAGAGGACTGACAGCTCTTTTAGGAAAGTGTCCAGCACACAAAAGCCTTGTGAAGGCTCTCCCCGTTCTTGCTTCCTCCTTCCGCTGTTGCTATCTCAGGAGCCATTGACTCGTGTGGTTGCGTTACCGTTACAGCTTGCGCCCCCCAAAAAAGTTTGAATGATCCGATGGGTTCTTTCTGCACCCGCCAGCGGAATCTGGGTGGGGAGGCCTTTGTGGGCAGTGGGCAGCACACTACCACGCTGCCCCACGTAGCCCTCTTCCACGCATCGCCTTGGCAGGAGGTCGTTGTCTTTTGACAACCCCTTACTCTGTTGCTGCTATTCCATAACGAAGCGCAAACGAGAACTCCAGCAGCAGCCGTGATTATGTTCATTTGCTTTCCTCAGCAGCACGTATTTATGTCGTCAGAGCCAAGCGGTTCAAATTGCCTTTAAGGAGGATTTTGGTTTTTAATAGTGCAAAACCGGGTTTGGGGCTGATACACGATGTAAGAGGCACCAGCTAAGAGCACTTTCCTCCTGTACTTGGTGAAGCTGTTTGAATAACTGAGATGGTTTTCCCTCTCTGATGATCATTGAATCCCTTTGTTGAACAAAGAAATGTTTTAACTGGCCCATCTTTCATGTGGAGGCTGCCTACTGCCCACTGAAGAGATGAATTACTTCTGTGGAAAGCAGCAGGGTTTGATAATGGAGTCTTGTCGCTGCACTAATTTTTACGTTGAGATTGGACATTTCTAATAAATGAGTTAAGAAATATGAGAGAGCACAGGGGAAGAATAACCTCCTGATAACATTTGATACCTTTAGTCCTTAATCAGAAGCTCCCAAATGATGAAGAGGGAGTTTGGGGGTGTCTTGTGCCCTATCACTTGTACAACTGATGAAAAACTCCCCGGTTTCAGCAGTTTTCATACCTGATTTGACCAGAAGGTGCATCATGTTAGACAGGATTGCAGAGAGGCACTTGATGCTGTTTGAAACAAAGTACTGTGTTTCTGTTATGAACTATAAAGAGTTTGACCCACATCTGTTATGATCCGTATTTCTACAATGCAGGAGCTCCACTGGTGCTCCATTCAGTGTGTTTTACATAATTCCTGGCTCAAAATGGCTGTCTGAAGCAATCCCCAGTAAAACTTAATGGCTTTGGCAGAGTTGCTAAATGATAACGTATCATTAGCTAATTGCTTGGGATAGCACATTTGAAATACACCTGTAAGGACTTAATCCTTAAATAGGCCTTTGCTCTGATGTCTGTTGTGCAGTGGCTGGCTGTCAAGAGGCCGTTTTGGTCAGCAGGGTTCAGCTCTGCAGTGTGTGAGCAGCGCCCGGAACAGCGTCGATGCGTGTAGGCAGTGGTCATCCCAATATCTGTTTCGGGGAAAAGCTGCCTGAGAGAAACGTGTTTGGTGTCTTCCTGTTCCCTTTGACCAACCCGGACGCTGCGTTGGGTCAGAGGGAGTCCTCAGAGCCCTAGGAGGAGTTGCTGATTGTCGGCGTTGCCGTCAGCGGGTGTTGGCGTTGCGCCCTGGAGTGTTTTATCGAGATGCGAGCTTAAAAGGGGATATAACAAGGAATGTTTTTGTCCTAGTTGTTGAATGTTGGACCGAGGAGATCTCAGCCAGGCCAGAGGAGAGAGCCCAGGAAGATCATCACTGTGTGTGTGAAGGAGGATGTGCACCTGAAGAAGGCAGAGAACGCCTGGAAGCCGAGCCTGAAGAGAGAAAACCAAACTGAGGACCCAGAAAATGTCAAAACCCAGGTGAGAGCATTAGCAAGTGCTTCTGAGTACAGCAGTCTGCAACAGGAGGAGAATGGTAATTTGCCTTTGCTGTTGTGTAAGACAGTAAAAAAGGGCAATGAATTCCACTTTGAATCACAGCTTTACTCTACCTTGATTTTTTTTTTTTTTTTAACTTGTTTATTCTTGACCTGGAGTCTAAATGGCAATCCTGTATATTAAGCGAGTCTAAATAGGGAACACCAGACAACCTACTACCTCTCTTCCAGGATTGTTTTTCTACTGCTATTTCACTAGAATATTTCTGTCTCCATTTTAAAGCAAACAACCTCAAACTTCCATCACAGAACTTGCTTTTCATCCCCTTTTAGACTGTGTTTCTGCCCTGAACCTCAGCAAGACTGAGGTTCCTCTGTCAGTTTGTCCTGCCCAGCCTGACAGTGCTGTCTCTGAAGCTTTCTCTGTGTCTTTCTCCCCCTCCTCCCCTCCATGGGGCAGCCACTCTGGGCGGAGGTGTTTGCCTGGTGGTCGGACTTGTAATTTGTAGGATAAGTTGGGACAGTTTTGAAGGACACTGGAATTCTGTTCTCAAGGCTAGTGGCCGTGGTGTTGACCTAATTAACATTCTGGATAGGAAAAAAAGGTGCTTTAAAGTAAATATAGGAGAAGTTGAATACCTCTGGTTGAGGGAGAAGTGGTCTACTCCCTGTTAATTTATATCTCGTGGCTAAACTGATATCAAGAAGAATGTTTCTGTTGGGTGACAGCAAGGGCTTTGTGCTGCTGTCACACTTGAAAAAAAGCACTTGGCTGTTTCCAAAAATCCTGCCCTGCAGCCTTGGTCTTTGGTAGCCAGTAGCTGAGCTAGAACTGTGCATAAATATGTGTGTGTGTGTAACTCAACTCCCTAGGAGTTCCTATAGGACATCTTCCTGTTCACCCCTAAAGTGTGTCCTGGCTTGTTCCTGAAATCCCCTTGTGCAATTTCAGTTTTAAGGTACCGTTTTCCTGTCATCTAGGAGCTGTTCCGCAAGGTACGAAGCATCTTGAACAAGCTGACGCCCCAGATGTTCAACCAGCTCATGAAGCAAGTGACAGACCTGACGGTAGATACAGAAGAGAGGCTGAAAGGAGTCATCGACCTGGTCTTTGAGAAGGCTATCGATGAACCGAGCTTCTCGGTGGCGTATGCCAACATGTGCAGGTGTCTTGTAACGGTAAGAGCCGCCCAAGTCAAAGGGGAAATTCCTCTGCACGGGTGAACGTTCTGCACATTATCCCCGTGAACTGATTGGTGGTTAAACGTGGCAAGAGCAGAGTTAAATGTTAGTTGCTGAACATAAATAAAAACAATTTACATGACAGATTTCTTCTGCGGGCAGAGGCTTTGCCTGGAGTCGTGTGTTGTTTGGAGCTGAGGATACTTTGCTCTGCCTGGTCGCAAGATGCCATGAGTCACATTTGGAAAGTTCAGTTTCTCTCGTTTCAAAGGGAGCCCAAGGTGCCAAGCCAAGCTTCGGGCAGCTAGTTTTCAGATGGTGAATCTGGGACAAAATAACCTCCTTCACCCCCAAAACCCTTCATGGCACGCAACAAAGGAGCAGAGCTCCAGAGTCTTAAGCGCATAACAAGAGCGGTTTTAGGCAGTGTGTCTTTTTAAAGGATCCTGTGAATGGAAATGTAATCTGTGTCTGGGCGGAGGTGGTGTGAGCCAAGTTTTGAGTGCGACTTTACATATGAAATGTAAAACTCTGCTGGAAATCATGACGTGATGCTTAACTGTCATAGCCTTGCAGACTTGCGTTGCTGAATATGAAGCGTGTAATAAAATGTAATGGATAGCTTATAGGAAACCTCACTCGTATGTAAAGTTTAGCCATATTTCTACTGATGTTTTTCTTCCTTCTCCTACAGCTGAAAGTGCCCATGGCAGACAAACCTGGGAGCACAGTAAATTTTCGCAAGTTGCTGTTAAATCGCTGCCAGAAGGAATTTGAAAAGGACAAGGCTGACGACGATGTCTTTGAAAAGAAGCAGAAAGAACTTGAAGCTGCTACCACTGTAAGTGGTATTTTTCCCCATAAATTCTCAGAGCTCCCTCTGAAAGTGATCTCTTTTGAAGATGACAGTCGATTTGGGGGGAATTTTGTAGTTGAGAGTTTCATTCTGTCACTGTGGCTGAGTATAATAAAAAATACTTTTCTTGGTTAGCGGGTTTATACTCGCCTCTTTTTGGTTTTTAGGCAAAAAAGAGTAAACAGGGATAACAGCAGTTATAAATGTAAAACTGGATCTTTTGAAGAGTTCTGTGCTCTGTGAACATGGTTTTTTAGAGCTGTTTTTCTGTTTTACAGCCAGAGGAGAAGACGCGGCTCCATGATGAGCTGGAAGAGGCCAAGGACAAAGCCCGACGGAGATCCATTGGGAATATAAAATTCATTGGCGAGCTTTTCAAACTAAAAATGCTGACGGAGGCTATCATGCATGACTGCGTGGTAAAGCTGCTGAAAAACCACGATGAGGAGTCCCTCGAGTGCCTTTGCCGCCTGCTAACTACCATTGGCAAGGACCTGGACTTTGAGAAAGCAAAGGTAGGGCAGGACCGGGAGTGAGACACAAGGCTTTCAAGGCAGGGATGGAAAAATGGGTGTGGGGTGTTTTTATTTGAGGATTTATTTTTTCTTCACGAATGAGGCATGAGGAAATCATCTGCTCTTCTGTGGATGTTTCATCACGACCTGGCCTCGCTCCTTCCTCTCTGCCCCTTTCTAATAGAGTCTGTGTGATTTTCAACTGTGTTCTTCACTAGCTACTTGTTTCCAAATATTTCATCCAAGCACACTGTCTAAAAGCACTCAACATATCCTATGGGTTTCTTTTTCCAAATAGATTTTTACCTCTTGTCCGTAGTTTCCAAAACATTAAGATTTACAGTTGTTTCTTTACCATTGGAGGCTTATATTACCCACAAAAGCTAACCACTGAATGTATTGTTCGGGTTAAATCTTAAAAAAAAAAACGCTCATTAACTGGCCTAAACCCCCACCTGAACCTTTGTAGATGCCTTTGTTTTGTGTCATCATCATCTCCAGCTCTGATGGAATGAAGCAGCTGTTTTGCAACTGCAGCACTCCAGCATCCTCCTCCCCATTTTCCAGCAAATGTATACATAGCGTGGAGCATTACGCACTCTGTGAGCTTCTCTTGGCGCAGACAATTTGCTTCTCCTTCGCAAAAGTCAGGCTTGGGATGAAAAAGCATTTGAGGGTTTTGCCAGAAATCAGTCGGACTCAGCTCTGGAAACAAACTGAACTAATTGTTTTCAGCTGCTCGGGGAAGGGAGTTCCCTTACAGTGCGCTGGGTTGCAGGGATCACGGCGGATCAATCCTGATCCTTACGGGGAAAGTTCCCCAAACTGTTTTGCGAAGCATTGACCAAAAGAGCATAGTTTACCTCTAATCCCCCAGACTAAATACCCTGCGCTGTTACGGCAGCAGCCTCCGCATTACTGAGGCAGGTTTGAAAGTGCCAGAAGCGGGGATTAAGTTTGTCCACGTGCTTCGGGAAGAAAACAGGGTCTGACTTGTAAGCAGTAGCTGAGGTCACCGCTGGACGAGTCCTGGATGCTGTTTTGGTCTTTGCGAGCATGGAAAGACTGTCAAAGCCAACATTTTGGTGCACTGGCCAGTTCTGCAACCTCGAGCCATGGCACCATGCAGCCTGGGGCAGGCGCGCAGCAGGGAAGTGCTTGCACATGTCATGTTACACGTTGTGAGAAGCTGCCCGTGTCCTGACTTTGGGATTTGTTATTTCTATCAAGATCGAGTGATAATCCTTTATTTATTTTCTATTAATGGGGTAGACGTTTTATTATGTGTTTTTATTGAAGCTGAAGCGTTAGTGATAGTTATAATTAAAGCTTCTGGACAAAGTCCATTTTAAATATTTTCCCCGTCATTCCTAATTTTGGAAACATTTGCTCTCAGAGCTGAAACTTTCCAAGGCAAGGCCAGCACCAAATTTTAATGGGGTTTTTCTTGTTTGTTTAAGGGTTTAGCTAGTTTTTAGTGAAGAGAGTGAAAAACATTTTATAAAACTGTCCTGAAACTTTTTGTTTAATAAAGCTAGAGCCCCCATTTTGGGCAAAAAGGCTTTTTGGAGCCTGGCAATTCAAATTTAGACCTAACGGAGGATTCTCTAGCGATACCATTTTATGACTTAGTGCAAACTGATTTGGATTCCATCACATCACAACTTTTGGGACGAAAAGGAGCTTGTGGAATTTTATACTACAGCTAAACCTGTCATACAGATTCTTGCTGAGAGAAGCAGCTCTTCTGCCCCTGCTTCTCTTGCCTGGCCCTGGCTGAGACATTTTGGAGAGGTAAAGCATCAAAATGATGTGTGCAGGGTTAGTTTTATGCCATTTAGTTTCCTGAGCCAGTTTTTCTTGGGCTGAGGTGAGCACACACACTGATATGAAGAGGAAGAGCTCGGAGGTACAGCAGGACTCTCCTTTTAGGTGGCAGTTAGCCAGTAGATAAGCTTAGCTGGACCATGAAAAAAAAAAAGGATTTTTTTTTTTTTTAATAGATAGTAAGTTTATTATGTACATGCAGAGAGTGTAGATTATTCAAGTAATTAAAAATGCTGAGAAAAGGGTGTGCTAAACAAAGGAGGTGCCTGTAGACTTCTGCCTCATTTCCTGCACATCTTGCACTGTGCACACTCAGGTCCAACCTCAGGGGAGCGCCTGAGGCCCAACACTCCCTTCTCTGGAGAGCAGCTCTGTCCCCAGATGCATTTCTGGCACAGAAATGCTTTAATGCGGAACCCACTGACTCCCTGCCTGAGGGAGCATTTTCATTTTCTTCCAAGACACGTTGATGATGATGTTTCTCTTGTGTAGCCTCGCATGGACCAGTATTTTAATCAGATGGAGAAGATTGTGAAAGAGAGGAAAACATCTTCAAGGATTCGGTTCATGCTTCAGGATGTAATAGACCTAAGGCTGGTAAGTACCAACTCAGGTCGGTAAAAGAGCATGTTCCCTTCATGTCCAGGCTGGCAGAGCTCTCATGATTTACAGCAGAAGTGGGATGTTAGGGGGAGATCTGCACCCCTTATCCCAAAAGTCTGGCTGTTTAAAGACAAGAAATCTATTTTACCTTAATGAAGGCCAAGGTTGTAGACAGGCGAACTGCTTGTCGGGGTGTTTTGGTTCTGCTTAGACACGTGCCCACAGGGGATTCTCATGCCGCTGGTCCAGCCCCGTTGCAGCAGACACGCTTGAGCTCTTTTCACAGAGAAGTTTTGGTTGGTTTCTCCCCCATGGCATCCCCTGTGCTCGTCCCCGTCATCGCGCTGCTCTGCCATCTTCATTTCTGTGCACTCTGGGGTAACTCAGCCATGGGGCCGAAGTGCTCCGGGATGCGTTCCTGACCGGTTGGTGTAAAAACTCTTGGGGGCTTTTTCATGGCAGTGTGGGTCTCATCAAGAGACAGTTCTGTATTAGCTTGTACTGCTAGCACAACCAGGCATCTGCTAGTTGATAACTGGCCATATTGTGCAGGGCGAAGCCAATGGAGTCTGCGCTCTGTCGGGGTGTGACGATGGTGAGTCCACACCAAGTTCCAAAAATGAATAACCTGGTGTAGACAAGTGCACAGACCATGGGGGGAGGGACCTGCCCCTGTTGGAACCCAGCAGGGGTTTTGAATGTGGCCAAGGTGTTAAAACTGGAGTCTCCTAGAGTGAATGGTGACTCTACGCCGTGAATGCAGCTTGCACAGCCCTTCCCCAGCACCTGTAATTTCACTGATGGCAGCACAGCTTCAGCCACAAGACCTGACTGAAGTCCTGAGCAGGTTTTACTCACACCTCAGATAGCTGTTTGGAAGCTGGTTTGGGGTTTTGTGGTGGCTGAAGTCACCGTTTTGACTGCAGGGTACACAAAGATAATTATCCCCAAAGTTGTAATGAGGTTGTAGGAAGATCAAGAGACAGTCTGGTTATTCTGGGGATAGATGGATCTGCGCAGCGTATGGTTGAATAGACACATCAAGCAGTGGAAATGTTTTGTGGAGAGACAGCTCCACCTCTCTCTGCAGGATTCCTGTCTCAGCCATGACAATCCCTGGAGTGGCAAAGCACCATCTCCAGATAAAATGCAGTTGCTTTTTGCTTCTTTATTTTCCAGGTGTCATTTTTTTCCTCAAGCTTTGAGGAAGGGCTCTGATGAACAGTGTCAGTAGGATAGAGAGTGTCAGCAGCCTCCCTCTAGTCGGTGTCTTTCCTCTGAACCTAGAAAAATGTGCCGGATGCTTGGGGTTAAAACGGCTTGGATTCAGTCATGCCTCTCCAAAGTCCGCTCTCACTCCAGCCTACATTCTGCATCAAAACTTAGGGTATATAGCTTTGACCTGTGGTGCTGCAATAACATGAACCAGCACCACAAAGTCTTCCCCAGTCCCTCGGGGAGCAGCCCCTCTAACATGTTACAAGGGTGAGAGGATTAGGCCTCGTTCGTAGTGTTCAAAACACCCCATTTACGGTGCTCTCCTGCAGATATCTCTGAGCATGTGTTTGGTTTTTTTTTCTAGTGCAACTGGGTATCACGGAGAGCAGACCAGGGCCCGAAAACCATCGAACAGATTCATAAAGAAGCCAAGATTGAAGAGCAGGAAGAACAGAGGAAGGTCCAACAACTCATGACCAAAGAGAAGAGGAGACCAGGTAAAGTAAAAGCCAAGTTGGCTGCTCATTTCACTCATTTTGCATCCAGTGGCCATAGAGGGAATCCCACATAAAAGAAAAAAAACTTCTTTTTTTTTTTTTTTTTCCCCTAAGTGTAATCAGCACAGGGAATTGGGGCCTGATTGTGGCTGAGGCTGGAGAAGGAACAGGCTTGCCATGGATTGACTGTGTGGATTTTTCAGGGGCAAATCCTTTGGGTAAAAATAAACAATTGCAGGCCAATAGTGCTTAAGTTTTGCATTCATGCAAACCATATTTGATTTTGTGACAGGCTGCCAGAAATCTGTTATAACAAGTTACTACGTAGGAGTCAGATTTGCCATCCATTCTTGCATACAGCAGAATCTGATTTCAGGAGAATAGCATCTAATTTCAAGAGTAACCATGTTGTCTTTATCTGTTAAAGTTGTGAGGTGTTAATTCAGCCTGAGAAAGCATCTTGGCATTACCTTAAATTGCTGCCAGCCCTTGAGGCTGGCACTACCCGAAGGTGAATTCAGAGTGATTGGGACAGAGGGGGACAAGGAGAAAGTCATCTTTGGGATTCTTTAATACTAAACACTGTCAAATAAAAGTGCCATGAGGACAGGACATAAGGAAAATACACATGGACTTTGTTTTAATTATCTTAAAACTGACATCAGGAGAAGGTAAGGAACTTGGGACTGCCTCAGTGCTTCTGTGTCTAGACTAGCCTAGCACTGCTGAAATCTGGGCTGCAAATGTGGCCTTGGGTTGGCAAAGGCACATTGTCTGCTCCTTTGGGGAGCTTGAGAACATACAGTATGTGCCGCCGTGTCCAGATCACAAAGCCCACGCTGAGAAATCGAACCAGGAAGAATCACTACCAAAACCAGCCCTTGAAAACAGTGAGATCTTTTCTGTCAAGGCTATTTTATAATAATAAAGTCAGGCAAGCTAATTGTGTCATTTTAGTCTGAAGAAACACTCCAGAAGTCATGATTTCTGCACAAAATTGTGCTGAGGCTTAGCAGAAACATGCCATCTTCTTTTCCTCCTCCTGTCGAACTTGGAGACCATCTCCGGCGTTCTCCTGGGGTGCCACGGGAGCTGCGGGGATGGGCTCAAGGGCCTTTGTGTTTGTCGTCTGGCAGGTGTCCAGCGGGTCGATGAAGGCGGTTGGAACACTGTGCAGGGGGCAAAGAACAGCAGAGTGCTGGACCCCACCAAGTTCCTTAAAATCACCAAGGTAGGTGCCAGCATGAGATTCGTTCAGAGCAACAGGAATGCTGAGGTCTTGCCTTACGGTGTCTGTCTGTCTGGCAAAGACCATTATGGTGTTCACAGGTCAAAACTTGGGTCTGGGGACATTTTAAACCCCCGGAGTTAATACTGTCCCTAAATAAAGCACAAAGGAAGACTCTGTTGTCTTCTGAATGTTCCCTTTTTGTTTATTTTGAGGGAAAGGAGTATGTATACGCTTTTTCTCAGGTTCATAGTGTCCTTTTAGTGACCCAGAAGTTCTCTTAGTTAGAAAATCTTCATCCTTCATGATGAAAAGAGACTGAGTGGGGTGTCGTGTGTGACAGTGATGCAGCACATCCCGTGGCTATTACAGAAGGCATCTCAAACAACTGTCTGGTAGAAATCCTTTGCTCCCCCAAGTTCTTCTGACGCTGCTTCTTAGTAGAATGAGGATGCCACATTCAATTTGAAAACAAAACGTTCCTGACATGTCACAGATGGCAGCACTCCAGACTTGAAAGGTTTAGTACGAGAAGAGCTTTATAATGTTTCTGGACTTCTGTGTGGTGCGATTGCATCCCTCAGAATGTAATAAACTTTCACACCCATCCTCCAGATGAGCATCTTCCTGGTTTTTTTACCATTAAAGTGGTGATTTGGGGACATATATTTCAGGTTGCAGATTAGGCAAGCTTGGAGATTTCTCCTTTTTTAATGATCTTCAGAACAGCTTTGGGATTTCTTGCCAAGAACTCTCGTCTTTCACATAAATCATGGCAATTCCTAGACATTCCCTTGTCCCAATTAATGTCACTCTCCTTGTGTTTTACTCAGTGCTTGGATGCTTGGAGGAGCTGTAAAGCAGAACGTGGACAGACTGTAGCCCTTCTGCAGATCAAACGAAGTTATTTCCTTGTGAAAGTCGCAAAACAGACTCCAAAACTTAATTAGCAGGAGGGAGTCAGCCTCCTTTTGTCTGGGCTTACAGCTCATCTGGGAAAAGTCCTTCTACTCCGTTTAGTACAAATACAGTACGAATAGAGCTCGCTCCACAACAGCTGCATTGTTAGGAGGAGAGAGGTGCTCACACAAAGAGATCTGCAGGGTCACAACCTCCCTGTCGATAAATTCACCTACTGAGCATTGTAAAATCAATGTTCTCTTCTTGTCAGACACTACTTTTTCCCCTCCAAGTTCTGCAACCTGTTGTCGTTCTTGGCCCTCTGAATTGTGTTTGTTACTGTGCAGATTCCCCCCAAAGCCGACTGGTAGGTGGAGTGGACAGCAGAACTCTTTCACTCATCACAAAACCTGAACATCTTCCATGTACTGATAACACTGTTTTTTCCTCCTTACTGAGCTGCAGAGTTCTCAATAAAAAGAAGCTCCTGGTCACTGTGAATGTCTTTCACTGACCCTTTGGAAGAGGCTGTTTGTGATACCCTTTGTTGTTTGTGTCCTCTGTCTTTGGCTAGGGTTTGGTCTTTCAAAAACGTGTTAAAGTGCCTTTTGGTATTCACAAGATGAGGGATTGTTGCCAAAAAATACCCCATTTATAATTAAGATGTGCCCTTGTAACAGTATGTCTTGATGTGTTTTACAGCCCACAATAGATGAGAAGATTCAGCTTGTGCCTAAAGCCCAGTTGGGCAGTTGGGGAAAGGGCAGCAGTGGTGGAGCGAAGGCAAGCGAGATGGGTAAGTCAGGAGCGTCCTCACTCTCTGCTTTGCTACCAGCCCTCTGTGCCACAAGGGGATCTGGGGGGAGATGCTCACCCCTGTGTGATTGCCTGTGGGGCAGGACCAGCCCTTTCCCTTCAGTTCTCTCCCCATCACTTGGAAACCAGCTGTTAAATGTTGTGCTGTGATGCCAAGGTGTCAGCAGCTACTGACCTTGTCGCTCTTGTCTGTGTTGTCTTTACGATCTCCCAGACTCCTTACGACCAAGTGCCACTAGTTTGAACAGATTTTCTGCACTGCAGCCTCCAGTCTCATCTGTATCTGCCTCATCCGCATCTTCAGAATTAGATTCTCGCAGGGCCTTAACTAGGTAAGCTTTGGCCCAGCGCTGACTTGCCCTTCTGCTCTCTGTACACCCGTGTTCTTCACTTGCTGCTCTAGTTACCAGCACACAGAAATAAGAGAATTTCATTGAGTTTCCAGGAATGGCTGGAGCTTTTTACCCCCCGCTGTGTACTTTGAGTTAACTTAAAACACATGCATATTTTATAATATCATAGGAGAGACAGGTGGTATTAATTTTTAAAGTCATTACAGTGAATGGTTTATTTTCCATGTTTTCAGTCACCCTTTATCTAAGGATACATTTGCTGGTAGTTTATAACAGGTTAAAAACTTCAGGTAAAATGTAATAAACAGGTATGCAGGTTGGTTCCAATGGTTGTGGATTCAGCCAGGTCAGCGGGTTTATTTCTCCAGAAAAACATGCCTAAAACCTTGTAGAAATTTAGGAGGGCTCTTAAAACCCTCTGGCTGGGTCTGACCCTTCCCATCGGGTGTGACCAAGCCCACCTGAGGTTCCACATCATGCGATGCCTACGTAAGGCTGTGCCGTGCTCTCACACACCCCAATTTCATCAGGGCTACAGCCACTCCAGCTTGTAGCATGAAACATGTATTAACCCTCAATAATTTATCAGCTCCAGACACAGTTTATAAACGTAAAGTTCATTTAAAGCGTCACTGATTCTCCCTTCCAATATGCAGGAGCTGCTGGACTTTTTCTTGGGTTTGTCCCTCTGATTATTTCACTCCTATTTCACCAAAAGCTCTGGCTGCCTTGGAAATTATTCCATTTTGGTATCACTGTGTCTGTCTTACTCATTAACACAGTAATTAATAGGGCAGATCCTTGTCACCTGGTGCTGGTAGCCTTCCCCATTAAGAAGCTATTTCTCAATAAATGGGTAAAAAATACACCACTTATAACATTTGACAGTAAAACAGGGCCTTTACATTATAAAATCCACCATTCTACATCCAAAATGGGTGCTGTAAGACCTCACTGCTTTTCCAGGAAGCGCTGGCTCGGCCTGTCCACACTGTGGATATTTGTGTTTGCGCATCTCTCAGACTTGGGTTAATTTTCATTATAACCTGTGTAGCTACAACCATAAAAAATTGAGACGACAATCGTGCTGGGTTTGGGTTGTGTTTTTTTTCCCTGCAGTTGCTCTGAAGCTATCCAGTATCTTTTCTGACATTACCAGCATTGTGAGCGAGGGGTTACTCGTGCCATAACCTTTAAGCGCGGGTGTTTTTGTTCCGCAGTCGCGGGAGCACGGGCAGGGAGAAGAACGACAAACCTCTCCCACCTTCCCTCTCCCGTCCCAACACCTTCCTACGGGGCAGCAGCAGTAAAGAGCTGCTGCTCGACAATCAGGCACAAGAGGAGCAGCGGAGGGAGATGCTGGAGACGGTGAAGCAGTTAACAGGCGGCATGGAGCTGGACAGGAACAGCACAGAGGCGGAGAGGAACAAAGCCAAGGAATCTGGTAAGCGGCTCTTCCGTGCTCAGGGAATCTTGCTGGATGTGTGAAAAAGCATAAGGGAAAAATCTATCAGAAAAAGCAACAGATTTCCGTGCAGCGGCGTGAGGATTTGGCCCGCAGTGACGCATCGTCAAGCGGCAGTAGCTGTGATCTGCCTCCCAAAGGTTTGTAACACAACTGATTCATCCAGGCCTTGGCGTCAGCTCCTCTCGCCGGCTCCTCCTTAGGATTCAGCAGAGTTGAAAGGCTGCAGATAGCAGCAGAACGTCACTCCACGGCGTTGGCTTCCCTGCTCATATCCTGCCGCTGTTGCCGCTGCTTTACAGGCTCAAAAGTCCCCAAAATCAGTGTCAGTTCTGCAGAACCACTGCTTCAGTGCCCAGTAAGGCCATAATGGCCCTTTCCAAACATCTCCTGGGGCCAGAGCAGTGATTTGGGTCTGGGACAGACCACGCATGGCATCTTTTTAGTGCTGCCTTGTTGCCAGCCCCGCTTGCGATGGGATCTCGGGGCGGTGTGGCATCAGCACCCGCTGTCACCATGTCAGCGCTGCCGCTCCCGCTTTCTGCCCCTGCCAGCCTGAGATGAGTTGTTAGTGAGCAAATACTGAGGACACTTAGCATGATGTTCCCGGTGGACAGAACCTTTGCAGTAAGTAGAGTGTTTTGCTCCGTCCCTGGGAAGCATCTAGAAACTGCTACCGTGAGGAATTCATCTTGACTGCCACGGGCCAGCACACGCTCGTCATGAAGCTTTGGGGCTTTGTTAAAGGGCTTTATGGGGACCAAGGTTTTGGGGATGTGATCAGGAGATTGCTTTGGGTTGCTGCCCGTTGCAGTCAGCGTGTTTTAAATTTGCAGCATGCTGTAACAGCTCAAAGTTTAATTATTTAATGTTGATAGAGAGCTTTGAAGGTGTTTCAGCCTGTGTCACTGCCAGCTGTGTTTCTACAAGAAGGTTGATATACAGAAATATTTAGGAGTTCATAGTGGGAGAAACGTAGCCAAGAAAAAAGTGGCCTGTGCCTGACGATGGGGCAGGGAACACACCCTGCTCTGGTGACTTCTCTTTTCAGAATGTCGGGTCTGAAAATGATGCTGAGTTTCCTTTTCCAAATGTGGGGTTTTTTTCTTCTGTTCCTACCAGCCAAGCCAGAAGCTCCCCCAGCTCCAGTACAAGAAAAGCCTACGTTATCAGAAGAGGAAATAGAGAGAAAATGCAAATCTATCATTGATGAGTTCTTGCATATTAATGATTTTAAGGTAAGCAAAATGAAAGCTTCACTTACTCAAGTCCCATAGACCTTTCTGCTAGGTTTTCTCTCCAGGAACTGTGTCTCTGTAAGCACCCAGCTAGCACAGAGGTAGCAGGAATGTGGGGCCCGTCAAAATTCGGGCAGCAGCAGCTCCGTGAGCATTTTGAGGACGGTTGTCTTCCAAACTTGTTTTCTGCCCTGGTAGTAATAGGAGAAATAGCCCAGCTTGTGTGTTTTAAGTAGCAAGATATATCTGTATCTGTCATGAATCACTGAGCAGCTCCATAATAACAGCAATTTTGGAAGCAGAAAAGCTAGTGGGAAAATAAACTGAGGTTTTCATTCAGTTATCAAAGCATGTGCTGTTCTGATCTGGAGGCAGATAAAGCAATACTAAATATTGAACAAACCACTCCAGAGTATTTTTAATAAACATTGAAAATTACTGAGCAGCTGTCATCACTTCCTAGTTAAAGGTTGAAATTTTGTTTCCCTTGTAGATGGATTTTTAGCTTGTCCAGGGAGTTTGCAAAATGTGTTACATTCACTGCAAAGCTGATTGGTTTGATCTTTTGCTGAAATAAATTTTAAAAACCTGCCAAGTTTGAAATGGCAGCACTGGTTTCTAGGACTAGAGTTCCTGGTTTGGCACCCTAAAAGCAGAGTTGCTGCCTGCACTTCACAGGGCTTCCAGATAAAATCGGAAAGAGGAATATTCTCATGATGGATTGTTTCGGGTTCACGTTTAGTTATCAGGATAAACTATTAAATCCCAGTTTGGAGGGGGAAAAAAAAGCCAAACACTTTGATTTGAGGCATCCCCCAGCTTGCTGGCCCAGCAGATCAGCAGGAGGAGTCAGGGGCAGTGGGGCTGGATAACAAAGGAATCTCCAGTCCTTTTCCTTTTTGCAATAGACTTCAAAGTCTGACCCCTGGGTGTCTGGGGTTAAGGGGCTGCTGCAGTTTCTCTGCTTGCAAATACAATGACATTTTTTTTATGGCTGGATGGAAACAGAGTTGAATTGTGATTTCAAAAGTACATCAGATAGAGGCAGCCTGTTCGCACGAGGGGGTTGCTTGATAATTGTAAATCCTCAGCGCTCTTCAAACGCAGCAAAGCTTCTGACTAATTCGGCTTAAACTCACGGTAACGCACGAGTGTGTTGGTGTAGTGTACGGCAGAGGAATAGCTGTTTCTCACAAGTTTAGTCTTCAGTGTTGAACCTGACTGTAAATTGAAACCGCTGAGCTGCACACCGGTGTCAGCGACAGCAGCGTCCACCCGCGGCACGGTCACCGCTGTCCCGGAGACACCGACAGAAGAGCCCTGACCCCAGCCTGCAGTCTGGGGCTGCCAGGCTTGTGACCTGCAGAAAAAACAAGTCCTTCAGGGCCTGTAGAAATGCATCTGGGGCTGCCAGTTCTGGATAACTGAAGGCATAACCTAAGACAAAGAGCAAATGTCTAGTCAGGAAACCTGCTGAGATCTGTTGGGCTGAACAGAGAATGTCAGTGGAAGATCTTTGCTGATGACAGTGGAGATTTTTGAAGTGTGATATTGAGCACTTCTCTGAAAGTCTCTATTTAAGAGTGTTTTATTCGCTTAGGTTACAAAATGTACATGCCAGAAAGTAGAGGCTTTATAAAGAGGAAATTCTCCTCCAAATGCTACCCACCTATTTTCTGCTGCTTTATATGCTGTGGGTTTGTCACACGGGCATTTCTGTGCCAGATCAGCTCAGCAATGAATCTAACCTAATGTCCTTTTTTTGACTTGGCTTGATATTTGATGAAATAATAGGCGTTTTGGTGGCATCCAGAAGACAATTCCTGTCCTTTCACTGAGCAGTCAAACTGTACCCTGGAGCCTGATTGTGTATTTTAAAAATTGTTGCCTGCATGGTATAAATTCTCATCTTTTTTTTTTTTTTTATTATTATTATTGCTATTCAATTGCCATCTCAGTGGTGATTTGTGATGAGGTTCCATAGCCTGGTTCACCTTTGCCTGGAAGCTTCACTAAATACTCATTTCCACACAAAAACAAGGTTAGCAGTCTCTTGATCTGCCATCAGAAAAATCCCCGTACTGTGTGCCAGGCGCTAAACAGCAAACGCTAAACAGCAAACCCTGAACTATCTTAGAGTAGAAAACGTTTTTCTGCCCCGTTTTTTGACATTTTCAGTTGAGCCAAATGATCCCGTGTGTCGTTCGAACAGGAAGCGATGCAGTGCGTGGAGGAGCTGAGCACCCAGAATCTGCTGCCTGTTTTCGTGCGAGTGGGAGTGGAGTCGACGCTCGAGAGGAGTCAGATCACCCGGGATCACATGGGCCAGTTATTACATCAGCTGGTGCAGTCGGGAAAGCTGAGCAAGCAGGATTTCTTCAAGGGGTTTGTATTCTGCCTGTAGAAACGGATGGTTTGCTTCACCGTGCATTGCAGATGAACGCTGTAGTGGAGAGGGATGAGTTCCCACCTTGCTTTGATATCCTACCTTCTCCACACACCCGTTTTGAAGGAGTATTTTCACCTGGGTGTATTTATAAGTAATATACTTATTGTAATACTTCAAAATGTATTACAATAAATGTATTTCAGATGCTTTAGCGAATGTAAATATTTTCATATTTATGTAAGTATTTATTTCTAAGCAAATCGGCGTCTATTTAAATGTGTGTATTCAGATTTCTGTTTTTTGATGCATTTGTCAGTGTTTGCCTTTTGGCAAATCACTGAACACGATTAAAAGAGGAGGAAGGAGTCAAAAACCTTCACATGACCTTAATGCCTGGAGGCTCTGTAGCCTGGAGTCCTGTGACCCAGAGACCCGCAGCCACGCTCCCACTGGTAGAACAGGCTTCACCCGACAGTGCTGTTTCTCAGGACAGGTCACCCTTAAGGAGCAGACGTGTCCTCCAGGAGCTGAAGAGGAGAATATGTGCCAGATGTGGTATCAGACGGGCTAGACCTTCCTCAAGAGGTCTGAGTTTCAGCTGCTGGTTCATTCCAGCTCTCTGGGTTTTGTCTTCCCAGCTTGGATTTGAACTGATGTCCAGTCATAAAACAATCCCTGCTCCCAGGGGGGTCCTCAGCACCACTCAGTCCTCGCTGGGGCTTCGAGCAGGATGATGAGAACAGGGATAACCGTGAACAGCAGCCAGCAAACGAGCAGATGAAATAACGCTTTCAGATACTGGGTACTTAGCCCTGTCTTGCTGCTTTTATTTGAATTGTGCCTCACGGTGGTACCGCTGACCGCTCCGGTGGTGATCTCCCCATGCCTGTGTCTGGCAGTGAATTTTGTCATGATGCAATCCCAGGGCTCACAGAGAAGGTTTAGGCAGCCTGAGTTCAAAACCATATGGAACAGCAGTAAAAACAGATATATCCACAGAGAGTACACTTGTCTGTGTCCACGCGGTCACTGATGGTCAAAACGACTCGTTTGAAGAGATACATTTCCTTAATGGATTGTGATTAAAACCATTCCTGTGTTTCCTGGAGCGTGGGTAAGTGGTTGTGATGCCAAATAAGCAGGATCTCAATGAAATAGTGGGACACGTTGTCTGAATGTGGCATAAACCAAGTGAAACAGCTCCTGAAGATGATGAAAAGGCAAGTGGTTGTTCAGCGGGTGCGTGAGAAGAACACCAAAAGCCACTACACTTATTCACACAAGATAAATTACTGTGTAATTAGGGGTTAGGGGCTGAGCACTGGTCACAGCACGAGTCTGGAGAGACACACTACAGGAAACCAATTTCTGGCAGAAACACTTGGACAAACCTAGGTAGCGCGGGATGTAAAGAACAAAGCAAAGGAGGTGGTTTCTGGGTTTGAAGCACAAAGGAAAATACGTGTTTATAGTCGCTAAACTGGACCCCAGAATATCTCAAGGTTTTCAAGAAGACATGAATCATGATGAAGACTGGCAGGAGAGCCAGAAAGATGATCATCATGTACCAGGCATGGGAAGTGAAGCCACCCAGAAGGCTTTTATTGGAAAGAAGAGTTTTGAGTGATTCTGGAAACTGTATCCACTGTTGGGGAGATATTTTGTAATTTATCCTGCCACCTTTTTTGTTCTGGACGGAAACCTCCCTCTGGTGTACTGAACTTTTTTCTTGTGTCGCATACATACTTACAGACATTCTGTTGATTACCTTACATTTGGACCTAGGTTATTATTAATCCCCTTTCTGTAAATGTTTGGATACCTTTAGAGAAGGCTCCATTTCCATTTAGTAGACTTACAGACAAAATTGCTTTTTAGTTTTACAGGTTTTGCTAGTTAGGAAACAATTTGTTACTGTGATATAAGAATTATTGTCAGTGGAGCTTTCCTGGATGTATCTGCTGGTTTTATGGAAGGCGATGTGCACGTATGCTCCATGTTACTGCAGAGAGAAATCCACTCCTGGCAGTTTTGAAGCACTAAAAGCATAAGATGGCAATTGGCGTTTTTTGTTACCTTTGTGATTCTCTTTGCTCCTCTTTTCTGTAATAAGGGATTTTTAAAGTGCAGATTTGCTCTGCAGGAAAAGTCTCAAATTAAATTGTCTTTAATGTTTGACATTTTCCTTTCTTCTTTTAAAGCTTTTCAGATACCTTGGAGATGGCGGACGATATGGCCATAGATATACCCCATATTTGGTTGTACCTAGCTGAGTTGGTGACCCCCGTGTTAAAAGAAGGAGGAATCTCTATGAGAGAACTTATACAGTAAGCAATGCTAGTTTTTCCTGCTGTCAGTCGAGCCGTGCTGCCTGCCTGGCTGTGCTATAGTATTTTCACAGCGTGGTTCCCATCAGCAGATAAAAGATGAGTAGCGTTGGAGGCTCAGCTTCTCCTACATGCTGATGAAAGGTTTGCTGCGCATCGTTCGGGACTTGCCCCAGAAACAAAGCTGTGGTGGGAAGGGAGCTTCTTGCTCCGTACTCACCGTTCAGGGGTGAAATAAATCTACTTCCATCCTGTGTGTTTCAGCTGAGCTAAAAAATAACCCCAGTGTTGTACAGTCGGAGTCATTTGAGAGCACACCGAGGCTCTGAGAATTAGACTTGGAGAGCAAGGTGTCGCTCGGGAGACTTTATGTCTCAGAGTGTAACAGCTGCCACCTGGGTGTTGCCTTAAACAGGCACAAAACCTTCCCTGCAAGACTGGAACCTGCTTCCAGGACCAGAGCTTCTGTATTTTGTACATATCCTTACATATTCAGGGATAAACTAGAAGCCCGTTGAATGGTTCCCTTTTCCTGTAAGTAGTGTATTAAGAAAAGAGCCTTTTCCCCCAGAAGGGTCCTGCTACCTGAATGCAGCATCCCACAAAAATGAGTAGATTTGAGGTTACAGAAAAATAAAATCTTTGTAATTAGTCCTGTTGTGGCAGGTGCACTGCATCACTGAAGTGTCTTTTATCAGCAGTGCTAGACCACATCCTTTACCCTGGGCAGAAGTCGAAGGTGATTTCCTGCCTCACTGTGATCACTACCCCTTGCCTTGCGTTCCAAATTCAAATTATAAGGAAAAATATCTGGTTTTCTTTCATTCTAGAGAATTTAGCAAACCTTTGCTTCCTGTGGGAAGAGCCGGCGTCTTGCTTGCTGAAATCTTGCACCTTCTATGCAAACAAATGGTGAGTGTCCAGGCGTTGTGCTGCTAGCGGGAGCGTTGGTGCAGGAACCCCACACGTTCCCCACGTGAAGACGTTTAGGGATGGGTCAGCCAGTCCAGATAACCCAGGAAACCTGACTCTTCATCCTCATGTCAAACCTTACAAGGTTCCAGAAAGTTAACTTTTTTTTTTTTTTTTTTTTTTCTCATCGCTTTTCCCTTTTGCAGGTACCTTTGCACCTGGCTTCTTCCAGAAGCTAGAGTGCTGAAATACTGCAAGAGGGACATTCTCAAGGTATTTCTGGGCTGACCAGAAGCAGCAAGTGCCGGAAATCTTGCGAGAGGGCTGTTCTTGCAGACCAGAGAGGTTCTGTGGGTTCGGATAAGCTTCAGATGGCCTCTCTGGGTGCTTATCCAAACTAAACCTGCCAACTCTTAAGATTCACCCATCACTAGGGGTAGTGACACCTTTTCACCCTGTAACTTCTAGAGCTCTCTTACACATCTCACAGCTGTGTGTCCAAACAGTTTGGTGGTTTCCCTATGACTCTGTCTCCATTTTTACTGCACTTTGGATATCCAGTGTCTATTTTCAACCCTGTAAGATCCCTCACTTGCCTTTTTTTTTTTTTTTTTTTTTAAAGCATGCATTCAAATAAGGTCGAATGTTCCAGGAGCATTTCAGTCTAGCAGTGCAAACAGTGACTTTTTATTTATTTATTTTAGTCTTATGCTTGTTTAGACAGTCGACTTGCATTTATTTTTCTCTGTTCTGTGAAAGACAAGCTGCTGTGCTCTGGGGGTTGAAGCACAGCCTTGGGTTTCTGTTTCTGCCACAGCTTTCTAATTCGATCTCGTCCAGGCCAGTACTTGGACTCGGGTATTTCAATGGAGTATCAGTCATCTCATTCAGATCTTGATGAATCATAGCCAGAACTATGCACAATTAGCACTTAGTGATTTGCATTGTAAACTTAAAATTGTATTGTGCTTTGTAAACTGAAAACCAGGCTGCTTTTATCAGTGCTTACCTTAGGCTACGCAGCGATCTCTCTTGTTGCGGGTGCTATAAGGTAAAAGTTTTGGCAAAGCGTTTGGGTGAAAAGAGCTGGTTGTTAGCAGTGGTTTTATTCCTGTCAGAATTGTCTGTGTGCTGTCTTGGGCAGGATACTGAAAGAGCAGTGTGACATTAGGGGGTGCGGAAGGTTGAACTCTATGTGCTGGAAAGGCGCTTTTCTCAAGGTTCCAAATAAATTCTAGGAACTTGGTATTATGTACCTGGATTTGAGGCTTGATCTCTGCACAGAAAGCAGCCGTGTAAATAATTCTTTTCTAAAAGTACCTAATTTACTGGTGCCTTAATGTCAAGGCAGGGGGAGAATGAGTCACGAAGTCAGTTAATGACAGAGTCAGGAGAAGAATCGAAGTCATCTAACTGCCAGCTCTGTGTCACGGCCGTGGGAAACTCTGCCTTGTTCAGATGTGCCACTTTTCCAAGGCAATCTCTGGCTGAGGTTGTTGCAAACCCCCGTGTCACATTATGCCTTGTTTATTACCCATCACCACGGTGTTTGACCACTTGACAAGATGTGTAGACCTGGATGTACCATTTCTCTTGCACGGAGTTTCCAGACGTTTCATTCCTGGGCATCTTGTTTGGTGGCTGAACAGTTCTTTATTTCTCCTGACACAGCTGCACCACTCTGGCTTGTGTAAGCTCCCCTGGTTGTCTCTCAAATCTTTAAAATGAACAAATTGTTTGTGTTTTAGAGCCATAAGAAAGTGGGAGCCTTATGGAGGGAGTCTGGCCTCAGTTGGAAGGACTACTTGCCCGAAGGGGAGGATGTACATACCTTTCTCATGGAACAAGTGAGTTCAGAGCAAGCATCTGCTTCAGGATTTTGGCCCCACGTCCTGTTAGTTCGCCCATTTCCATCCTGTTCTTGGGTATATTTGGAATGGGATGTGGGGTGAGGTGCTTCCCTCACTGCCTCGGGGTTAGATTATTTCAGCACCTCCTTTCTGCAGTGCCGGGAGGACGGGCTCCGATCCCGGGCACACACATCTCCTGTTCACTGCAGGGAATGAACTCGAGAATGAGTTTTGCAGCAAGGACAGACAGTCTGCAGAAGGGCCAGAATAAGTGGTGGCAATTACTCAGCCCCCTTTGCATTGGGGTGTCAGAAGGGCAAGGATCCAGGCTTGATGGAGGGCACCTGGCCACTCTTCCAGTGCTAAGGAAGAGGCTGGGGGTCTCCCCGTGCAGCTCCAAGCCATCCACTGCCCTGGTTTAGCCCTTAGGAAGTGCTGCACTGCAGGAAATGAAATGGATTACCAAGGCCTGGGGCTTGGTGAGGGGACTGTAGATCCTCTGTCACATTTTTGCTGTGAACCGGGGCGTTAGCTGCAATTTTCTTTGAGTGATTTCCAGCTCTGGTAATTGCGTTCCAGCTCCCCGTCATTTCAGTTGAGCAACGTGCACTTCAGTTTGTGCGCGCTCCTATTGCGCAGGGCTGGAGCTGCTCTGAGGTGCCTGATTGTCTTTGCTGGATAATGTAGTTCCCACGTGTTTGTAAAATGCTTCCTAATCTTCGGAACAGAAAAAGCGTATAAATCGTTGTAACGCTAACTTAGCAGCTGAAAGTTGCCAGAAAGCAGAATGAAGTGCAGCTTGCTGCCTCAGTTTGGTAAATTCAGCGTAGGAAAGTGTATTTAACTAATTCTCACCATCACTTCTGATGTTGCAGAAGTTGGACTTCACGGAGTCCGACTGTTCCAGTTCCTCAGAAGCACTTTCAGAGAAAGAACTCTCTGCGGAAGAGCTGAACAAGCAGCTAGAAAAACTCATTGTTGAGGACAAGGCGAATGACGAACAAATCTTTGACTGGGTAGAGGTACAAAGACTATTTTCACCCTCCCTGCGCACAGTTCCTTAACTGCTTTTGTAAATACTTTCTCACCTAAAGGAGCATCTCTGCAGGCTCCTCCTTGGGCATAGGACACTAAGGTGATTAGGTCTGTGCAATCAACACTTCTAGAGAATTAAAATCTAAAATATAATCAGGCAGTTATTTCGTAGTAAACTTCAGGAATAAATAATTTTGGCCATATTAACATAAAACTGTGTCACTGCCTTTTAAGTACTGTAGACTTTTTGACACTGATGAATACACTGCTTCTGGCTACTTAGTACATTTTAGATGCAGAACACTGCTACATTCTTTTTTCCCAAAATATGGGATAAAAGCTTCTCACTGTTTTTTGCAACATGACTTACACAAATTCCCCCTCCCCACACCAGCTGCATGCCCTGCCACGACGCAGAAACGTCCTGGGCAGTCACTGAGGGCGCGTTGGGCCAGGCACTGTCAGAGGAAACACAGCAAAAGAAAGAAGAGGAAAAATTCAAAAGCCCTGTCAATCCACTGATGTTTTGCCCTCTATCTCTGGCTGCACCCTTTAAGCCAGATATTTAATCTAGTGTCTGAATGTATACCTAACTTGATTCATTTAGATCTGTGCTTACAGCTAAGTCTTGGTCAGGTTCATTTCCGTTATTTCTGTTGCGGGAGCGATGCATTAGCAATGTCATTTTTCTACTGCTGTTAAAGAAGTTGTGAGTGGAATGAAAGCAGAGCTGAAAATCTGGGGACACCCACAGGCTCTTTGTAGTCTTGGACAAGTTACATAGGCATTCTCTGAATTTCTTCTACAAAGCAAATCTCCACCCAAGGAGCACACTGTAAAATTTGTTGAAAAAGCCTAAAACTCTTAGAAGATCTATGAGGGCATTGCAGAAGCCAAGCGTGGTTGCTTTGGTGTGTTTCTCAGGACAAATGGCTGCTGGTGGGAGTAGCCGGGCGGTGCACTGAGCGCACGAGGGCCGTGGCTGCGTGCTGACGTACCTGAGCGAGCGTGGGGCGGCGCGTGGGAGAGCTGGGCTCTGCGAGAGGGGGTGAAGGGGGTTTCTCCTGCAGCAGCAGCTTTCGCTGAACCAGAGCTTGCTGCCAGGTTCAGCAGTGGGGTCTGGAAGCGGTTGCTCTCAAGCAGCGGCCTGTTTTTAACTGGTCCATTTACTCCTGATTTCAGGCTAATCTAGATGAAAGCCAGATGAGTTCACCTACATTCCTTAGAGCTTTAATGACAGCAGTATGTAAAGCAGCTATTATAGGTGAGTAACTTGCAACGGAAACACCATGCAAACAAAACACGCAAAGAATTATTTTCTATTTTTTTAGGCTTATCACACGCTAAGACTTTTGCAGGGTATTGAATCCCAGCGCTGGGATATCCATTCCCCCTGTGCTGGTTACGGTGCTTTCGAGACCCCGGCGTGTCCTGGTGACCTTGCGTGAGCAGACATTTCAGACGACTCTGAGTAATACCAGATTGTTCATTGATTTTTCTAGTGAAGGTGGAAATGTGCTAGACGTTATTAAGATAATTAGCATTTCCACTCCTGTGTCAGCAAGTACGCGTGGGCGCTCCACCACCGCATATCGCCACGTGCGAGTTGGAAGCGTGGGTTGCAGAAGAGAAGCCAGCCTGTGTGTCTCTCTTCTTAATAGTTTTATGTCCAGAGCTGCAGTTCTGGAATGATGATTTATGTGGCTGACTTGAATGTACAGCCCTCGGCTGGAAATGGAGGAGAGAGGGGTTCCTGAGTCGGATGTACGAGCCTCAGACCCTCGGGGGGTGCTTGAGTAAAGCGCTGCAGCCAGAAACAGCGGCTCAGTTCACTTTGTTTTCTTTAACTTTACTGTTGGCGTCTGGCAGGGCAAAAAACTGCCCTTGTAAAGCACCCGGGTCTGCTCTTGGCTGCGAGAGTCACACTCGGTGGACAGAATGGTCTGAACTTGATCTTGTGGTGAGGGGAGGGACAGCCCAGCCCCGTTCCTCTCCCAGAACAGAACCTTTCTGATGCCACCTAGTGTTAACGGCGGAATGACACAGGGCTTGACTGCCAGTGTTTAAGGGTTCCTGTATCAGGAACATCTTCTGGTTTACATTTTGACCTTGCCTCTAATTGAGGGTTGTTTTTTTTTCCTTTTGTTTTCAAAATATCACTTAATTGTGTTGCATGAGCTACTTAAAAGCTGCTGCATAATTTATCCATGTTACTGATGGACTTCTAACCTGTATTTTTTATATATTCCTGATTTCCTGTGTCATATGCAGCTTATGATTCTGTTTCTGCCGTAGTATTTTTAGGAAAAAAAAATAATTAAAAAACCTGCTATATAACTGAAATTTTAGGGAAAAAATATATGACTTTTTAAAACCCTGTGTAACTGAAGTTTTAGGGAAAAAAGATACGATTTTCTAAAAACCTTCCATATAACTGAAGTTTTAGGGAAAAAAAGGTAACCATTTTCTAAAAACCTTCTATATAACTGAAATTTTAGCCCTAGCCATTGTACACATTTTGGATATCCAGTTGCCTGTGGAAACACAACAATGTGGCTACAATTCTCTGTGTGTGTCAGCAGGCTGGTTAGGGCCAGGGTGGCTTCATACACAGGCTGAATTGGGGGGACTGGAAGAACCAAGCCATCTATCAGAAATACTTCCTGCTGTTTCTCATCCTGTTTTCTCTCCATGCTGTAGATAAAAGTGATTGCTATTTGAATAAATGAAGGCAATTAAAGATCCACCCCTGCATCTGTGTGCCAACACTGACCCTGTTTTTCTTCTCTTCCCCTCAGCGGACTCTTCTAGCTTCCGTGTGGACACTGCTGTTATCAAACAGAGAGTGCCGATCTTGCTCAAGTACCTAGACTCAGACACAGAGAAGGAACTACAAGCACTTTATGCACTACAAGCATCAATAGTAAAACTTGATCAACCTCCTAGTAAGTGTTGCCTCTGTGCTGGGGATTTGAACCCTGATGGTATAAGGAAAGGTGGTTTTGCAAGTGTAAAATCTAGCGCCAGAGTCTGGGAAGAGGATGTGCTTTTCCTGGGAGTAGAAACAAAATTTTACCTTTGTATGTAGCAGATGAGAGAAAACAGCATACAGTGGTTTCTGCTAGTCTGGGTTCTGGCTTGTAGAGCAGACAGTTCCCCTAATGCTTGGCCAGAGGCCAGCTCTTGATTGCTCCTTTAAGCAGCCATGCAGAAAGAAGGACAAACCTCTGTTGATCAAAAAAGAGAGGAGGGTAAAAAAATAATCTGTGGACTTTACAATACCTGGACATGTGAGAGCACCAGGCATTGTAATTGCATTGCTGCACCACAGATGTCTGTGAACCTGGGGGGAGTAAAATGAGCTGGATAACTGGTGAGTCTTGTCCCAGAGACGCTGCAGGCAACTGCTGCTGGAAAAGAGGCGAGGGAGTTGCCAAAGGAACAGGGACTCTCAGGGAGTCTGCAGCACAAAATCAAAGGGTGCCCCAAACCACCCGACTGGATTGTCCTTAGCTTTAAGGCGCTAGTTGTTCGTTATCCCTCCTGCTGAGCCGCGAAAAATCAGGTGTTGGAAAGGAGCCAGCCTGCTGGGCTGCACGATCCAGCCAGAGATGGGCTGCTGGGGATTCTGCTTGCCAGCCCAGCCCTACAGAATACGTTCCCTAGATAATACATTCCCACGGCTGCTTTCCCTTTTCTGCGGAGCATGTGTTACCCAGCGGCGTCGGAGGGACCTGTTTTCCCTCTCAGCTGTGTGTAACCAGCCAGGAAGCAATAACTCGGTAACGGGCCTTCCCTTCGCTTGTATCTGCATCCCTCGCATTAAAGGTCACGTTAATCCCCTTATCCGTAACCGTGTCTTTGTCCGCTGACTGAAACGGCGCAGGACTAACAGCTGTTCTCTCCCGTTATTCCATTATTGCAGATTTGTTGCGGATGTTTTTTGATTGCCTGTATGACGAGGAGGTAATATCGGAGGATGCCTTCTACAAGTGGGAAAGCAGCCAGGACCCAGAGGAGCAGAACGGGAAAGGAGTAGCGCTCAAATCTGTCACAGCATTCTTCACGTGGCTACGGGAGGCCGAAGAGGAGTCGGAGGATAATTAAAACTTAAAATACAGAGAGAGAGAAAGAGGAAAAAAAAAAAAAAAAAAAAAAAAAAAAGAAACAGTTTAAGTATTTTTTTAAAAAGTTTCACGTCTTCGCCAATCACAGTGCAGCAAGGCCAATTCTCGCGCAGACCCCCCCCTTCCCCCACACATGCACGAGTGGGAGAGGTAAAAATAGATAAACACAAAGGTGATCATGGAGGAAAAAAAGGTACTTGAAAAAAAAAAGTAAACTTCAAACCTGAGGGCGGGAGCACTAAACCAAAATACATGTATTATTTATAGAAAATATTTTCTGTTTTAATCTTTTTTTTTTTCTTTTCTTTTTAAACAAGGACTCATACTTACAAAAACACAAAGCGAAACAAATCTGTTTAGCAAAAAAAAAAGTTGAAAACTTTTAATTTATTATTTTAAGGACTGCAAATGCCAGTGTAATTTTTAAATTTGCAGTTTCTGTAAACAAATTGTATAATAGAACAAAAGCAGAGAAATAAATTTCCCTCCCCTTCATATGCACCTCAGTTTTGTTTCAAAGCATGATAAATAGACAAAACTTTCAAGGGGGTTGGGGTAAGCTAGATGAGGAAGAGATCAATTTTTTTTTAATTGTCATCAGATTTTTCTGCCTGCCTCTCAGCTTGCTTCAGAAATTTAAAAAGAAAATAGTAATCAAAACGTACATAACCTTGGAACAGAAGGAAATGCATTTGAGAAAACCGCTGCGGACCAGAGTGCTCCGAAAATAACTCATTCAAAACAGTGCTATCCCGGGGAAAAAGTACTAGTGATACTTTCAGAACCTTTAGAGCAACTTTAAGGCTTGTAAATACATAGAACAAATATTTAAAAAAAGAAAAAAAGAAATTGACTCAATACTATTTCTTTTCACTTTCAAAATATAAAGAACAAAATAAAGACAAACATTGCAAGTTTAAAAGAAAGTAAAACGACTTCTCCTTTGACAGCTGCTGAATGTGTGCACCATCTCTGAGCGGTGCTGGCTTCCTTTTCATTGTGTAGGTCCTCGGTTCCAAATTGTGTACATATAGTGTGTGTATGTATGTGTGTCTACCAAAAAAAGAGAGGTGAGAGCAATTGGTTTTTTTTAAAAAAAAGGGGGGGGGGGAAAGGGGGTTGCTGCTTGGGAGACCTTTTCTGCAGAGAGAACTTAATGGCCGATGAGCAGCTGGCTGGGCTGCTGGGCCACGTAGGTGCGCTCGGTTCTGGGAGACGACCCCGGGAGCGGTCGGTGCCCGATCCCAGCTCGGTTTTCCAGCCGCGTGGCTGCGGTGTCTCTCGTGTGACTCGGATCGCTGGCGTCGTCCCGGGGACTTGGGACCCTGGTGGCTGCGGAGGCCACAGCTCGCCCGAGCAGAGACCCGACAGCCCTCCGCCGCCGCCCAGCGTCTGCCGGTGCCCGTCGCCGCCACCGGTCGCTTCCTGCGCCCGAGGAGCCCGGAGACCCGCGCGGGTGAGCGCGAAGGCGCCCGACGTGACTGAAGCGGTGGAACAAGCGCTGCGGTGCTCCTCCCGCCTCTGCCCGCCCCGTGACGTGTCTGCAGCCCGGGCGCAGATTCACAGAGGTCACTTACACATTGTCTGTGCCCCAAGGGACCTCGCCTGCGCCCCAAGGCCGCACCGTCCTCAAACTGAGCTGCCGCCCAGTACCTTAAGTCTCTTGTGTGTCTCTCTTCAACAACCAAAGATGACCTGCTGGCTCTCACTGTGAAGAAGCATCTACCATAATACACTCTGCAAAGTTTGTGAAGCCCTGAAATGTAGTTTGTGAACTGTGGTCTGTGGACCACGAGTAACCTGTGGAGCGTTTGCTGGTGGTCTGTGCAGCACTAGCTGCTCACACGATGCTGTCTTTTTCTTTCTAGCTGCTAAATCACTTCTTTTTTTAAAAAAAAATACCAGGAAAAAAAAAAAAAAAAGGCTACAGATACATTAAATACTTTCCTAATCTTACTTTTACATGTAAACGATTGCTGTACTTGCATAAGGATGTTATTTGATCACCAAGGGGAAGGGAGGAGGGTGCCTGGTTGTGGCTGGAGGGGAGATGTCCACGAGACGCTTGCCCTGTTAACGTGTTCCACGCCATGAATCTGAGCTAGAGAATCCATGGCCTAAAACACTAGAGCATTGTTTGGTTTTTATTTTTTTTTTAGTAACAATAAAACACTTTTCTCTGATGTTTTGTTAAAAAAAAAAAAAAAAAATCTCACCCTTAATATCTGCATATGTATGTATCTGCTTGTATGACATCCAGCAACTCGTCCTCAGCCACTTGCCCTCCCGGCCTCGCCCTTGGGCGCTCCCGAGGTCTCCGAAAGACTCGGCCGCACGCAAACCCCCACCAGCGGCTCTCGAGGTGCTTTTGTTAAACTTCTGCAGAAGGTCGTGTGGGTGCTCTTCTCGCCAAAGTACTTTTTGAGCCAACAGGTGAGCAGGGCCGTGATGGTTTGTAGCAGTCGAGTGGTTGAATTAAATGGATACAAGTCTGTATGTAAATGAGACCAAATATTTGTGTGCGCCTGAGGAATTTCCCTTCCACGGACGGGCAGGGTCAGACCCTGCTGGGAATGGGAGTGTGCGACGCCGGGGCCATGCCATGCAAAGACTGTGATTTATTTTTTTATTATCTTGAATTGGAAATTGTTGGAGCCTTTGAACAGCCACATGAATCGAAGTGTGTCAGGGCAGGGAAGTTTGTCTGGGGAGCTTGAATCTTTTGGCTGGAAGAGTTGGAAAACCACTGGCTGGAGGGAATGGGAACAGTGAGCGTGGGGGTAGAGATGAGAGTCTGTCCCCTCCTTGTTTGAGCTTTCAGTCATAGATGTTTAGGGGGGTGAGGACTTGCCCTGTTAGTGTCCTGCAAATGCCAGGGAGTTTTCAGAGTTTTTAAGGTGGTGTTTTCTTAAGAGTTACCCAAAGGCTCTGAAAAGGTGGGTTTTCAGCATGGACAAGAGGGAATGGCCTCAAGCTGCCCAGGGCAGGGTCAGGCTGGCTCTGAGGAAGGATTTCTGTGCAGAAGGGGCTGTTGGGCCTTGGAATGGGCTGCCCAGGGCAGGGGGGAGTCCCCAGGATCCCTGGAGGGGTTGAAGAGTCGGGCTGACCCAGCGCTGAGGGATCTGGGGGAGTTGGGAACGGTCAGGGTGAGGTTGGACTGGAGGATCTTCAAGGTCTTTTCCAGCTGACATTATCCTGTGGCAAGCTTTGTGTTTTCTGAAGCTAGATTAGTTAAGCTGCACAAGGAGTGCTGTGAGCAGTTTATGCACAAGACTGTGAGCTCTCCAGCTGGGGGTATGTTATGTTGGCATTCAGCTTCCCACAGCTGTCTGCAAGGAGCGTATCTGACACCAGCCTCAGACCAAAACTGCTTCCTCTGCCCCCCTTGTGCCCTTTGCCACGTGCCGCTGGCTTACCTGTACCCATCCCAAGCTGGGGTAGCTTTTCAGTCGCCCCCTAGAGCAGCACAGGTTTGCAGGCAGTTGTGGTTCCTCGGGATGTGGCCCATGGTCCTGGAAGATCTTTGCAACACATCTTCTCCTGAAGGGTATTAAAATATTAAAATAAGTAAGAGATAGATGAAACGGGAAAGGGGGCAATTAATTAAAAGAGGTTCCCATGGGAATGTGATTTGCGGGAGCCTCATTTTACTTAAGTGAGAAGACAAGAGCTTTGGCGACTCCTACAGCAAAGCCTAAGCAGGGAGGACAGCAGATTTCCACCATGCTAAAGGTTTTGAGTGTGTTGGGTGTTTTTCCTCCCAGTTTTGGTGCTGAGGCATTTAAACACATCTTCTGAGCAGGCTGGTGAACGTGGCAGGGAGTTAATGCAGCTCAGCGGGGAAGAGCTGCATTAGAAGCCATTTCCACTGCTGGGAGCCCTTCTCATGCTGAGGCTGTGCGCACTATCAAAGGCGCAGGCCAGGAGGAGCAGATCCAACGCTTGCGTCCTCGTTTCTCTTTATTGCTGAAAATGTCCCCAAACCTGAGCCAGTCAAACAGACAATTTCCAGGCCAGGTGTCTGCCTAGGGCTGGTTTCTTTCTAGGAAAGTGTTTTCAGAACTGGATCAGCTGCTTCTGTGAACAAGGTGGGGGAATACACTGATACCAGACTCTGCTCTCTCTGCCTGTGTTCAGGTTTTAACCTTGTTTCCTCAAGAAGCCTCAGGGTCCAGGAGCAGACCTTGGCATGTGGAAAAACCTTTTGCCCGGGATCAGCCCTCCCTGGTGCAGGAGCTGCTAACCGAAGAGGCGACACGGCAGGAGAGGCTTGGGAGAAGGGATTCCTCTGCAGATGGTTTTTGGTTTAAGCCAGTAGTAACTTACACTGGTCATTGCTGCGTTCCTGGTAACCCACAGAGCTTCTGGTTCCAACCCTATAGACGGTTTCTTCTCATAAAAGAAAAACGGAGCCTCTAAAAAGTCGCACTAACTCTCTGGGCATCCCAAAAACATGTAAAACCAATTGCAGATGTTGGCATCTCATTGCCAAAAGGGTGGCTGTGACTGTTTTTGCTGTGTTTCGTTCCAGCATGAGTTGTTTTTACAGACAAAGGGACCTGACACTGGTTGCCTTGTCAGAAGCAGCCGCTGCAGAACAGAGAAGCAGTTTGAGCTGTGCCCCTGCTCGCTTCGTTTGGTTTACAGACACGAGAGGATTTAGCTTTGGGTGCAGTAAGCTCAAAATCAACCCACAGAATGTTTTCAGGCGCTTAGATCCAACACCTCTGGCCTTGAGGGCCTGAACGGCCTTTAGTTGAGCTGGCTGTTAGCTGCAGGTCGGTGTGTGGTGGTGGTGAGATGCCCCGCGGCAGGAGCTGGGTCAGGACGGCCGTGCGTGGCGTGGGGACGCAGCCAGTGGGAGATGTTTGGGCTGGCAGGTGCTCTGAGCTCCCGCTGCGCGCAGCCAGTCCGGCAGGGACACCTTGGCACTTCTGCTCTTGGGAAGATGTTGGTCCTCTGCTGCTACCTGATCCTAGGCTGGCTGAGCAGCATCTCCAGCCGTCAGCAGGAGCGTGAGCTCTTCTCATGCCACTTTCTTCTAATCAGGTACCAACCCGAAGGCTTGCACGAGATGTCACACGCTGATAGAAACCCCAGGTGAAGGTATGATGTGGCCTGGGGGCCACGTGCAAGCTGCAGCAGCCACAGGATGGAGCCTGGGGCTGAGGAGGCTTCAGCCCTGCTTGGCTCCCATCTCCCAGCCCAGCCCAGCCCTGTGGAGAGAGAACCCGCAAGGAGCTGCTGCAGGAAAACCACGGTGATGGGCAAGCAACCGCAGCAGGAGACTGATTAACCCACTTGGCTTCCAGCAGCGTGACTAAATCCCTGCTGATATCCAAGGAAACTTAAAGTCGTCTACCCCTGTGTTTTCCAAGAGGCTCCACTTGCCACTTCAGTACCATCCTGGAACTGTGGTTTGCTGAAACAATTCCTGCTTGTTTCAGTGCTGCCCTAGGGAAACCCGGCAGTGATCGGTGGAAAGCTCTGGTCATGTGGCACCAGTTTCTCTTCTTCATTTCCAGCTGCTAAATTGTGCTGAAACGGCAATAGAAATAAAACCAGCTTCTGCTCCATTCACTACTTTCCAAAAGGGAATTTGTCCAAGTGTGCAGTCGCTGTCCCAGCTGCAGGGATGGTTGCGCAGTGGTTGCAAATTGGGAAGGGGAGGGGGCACTTGGGGAAGGCAATTGGTGCTTGCAGTTAGGAAATCCTTGTATTAATGAGTAATGAGTATTAATGAGCAAGCAGAGAAAATGGTAAAGCCTGGCTCTTGCATGCTTGGTTGTCCTGTTGCAGCCTGCCTGCAAGGGTTAATAGCAGATGTTGTCACAAAGCAGAGTTTTACTAAGCTCAGGGGGCACAGAGCATTAGCAAATGTGGAGCAGAGCACTGTTAGGAATGTTTTATCACAGTGTTGCAGAGAGCAGCTGGAAGGGAGCTGAAAAAAATCATCTTGGCAGATGCAGCTGGTACCTTTAGATCTCACCTGTGAAGGAAAATCCATCATTTCAGGGTTGCAGAATAAGCTGTTCTGAAATAATGCCTGGTGCAAATGCTCCGTGCCATTAAAGGCGGCCTAAAGTGAATAATCTGTTGGTCCTGGCCACATCCCGTTTGCGTGTGAGTGTGCTGGGAAAGGGACTCCTTCACCAAAAGCATCTGGCCTGAGAGGGGAGTGGGCACTCGGCCCCTGCAGCGCTCTGCAGGGTTGCGGCACCGCTGGTGCGTGGATTTATGGTGATGGGAGCAGCGTGTGGCTCTGGTCTCCTACTGCAGAGCCCTGCGTTGGGTGTTTTCATACACCCTGATCATCAGACGCGAGGAATTTCACACACCTCTGCAAAACAGGGGAGTGGAGTGTTGTACCGATCCTCCAAGGGAATGCATCTGACTCTTCAGGCCTCCTCCAACATCACAAGGTGGATATTTTGAGCAGGAGCCTGAGCTGTGGCTGATCCATCTCAAAGAAAAGCCAGTCGACAAGATTTCCATGGAGAGACGAGTGAGCCAGGGCTAGGGCTGACCCTACGCTTCAAGGAAGAGCCATCGCTAAAAATGCTTTACATTCCTGCTGGGCCCGAAGGTTTTCTGACTCCCCAGTGAGGCTTGCTGGCATGGCACTGCTCTCTTGTGGCTGCAGGACTGGTGTGGAAGCCAGAGTCCAGCCAGGCCACTGAGCATGCCGGCAGGCTGCTGGTCACAGGGGTGTACAGTGCATGTGCAGCAGCCAAAATAAAGCTTTTGTGGCCCCAAAAGCACCCAGCCGAGAGGTGTTATTGACGGGACGTTATTACCTGCCCGGGCGAGGGGAGCAGCTGCCGTGCGCTCCGTGCTGCAGCTTGCTGCCTACCAGTTTTAATCTGAAATGGTGCCTGGCTCCAAAAGCAAAGGAATTTAGCAAATTCTCACTGCCAGATGTTAATGATGGGGACTCGCAGCTTTGGGAGAGGCACTTTGTCCCAGTGTGAAATGCTGGGCTGGGGGATTTCAGCTTCTCCTTGCTTAGGGGAGCTGCCACTTGCCTGCTTGGGTAAAATAAATCACTACTGTAAGGCTGAAAGCTCTATTAAAAAAAGAAAAAACAAACCAACAAACAAAAACCAACAGAACTTCCAGCCACTGGTATCCCAGTGACAAAAGCATCTGCCTTGTTAGCAATAAGGATCTATTTCAAATGAGAGTGTCTCCCTAAAAGCAGCAGCTGGTGGAGGCTGCTTAGTCCACAACATTTTCCTGCTCCAAATTTCTGTCAGCTCCAATGGCTTTTCTATCATATGTTTGCTCTAGAACAGAGCAAACTTTGGTATATTTAAGCATATTTTTATTCGCTTGCTAGGAACTGACATCAAGATGGGTTGTGGGGTTTGAAAGCATGCAGATTATCAGAATATCCCTTGGAAAAGGGGAAGTGGTTTGAAAAGATAAACCTGCCTGGGTGAGCCTTAAGGGTGGGTGTTAGAGGGGCAGCAACAGATCAGCTGGGAGGTGGTGTAGGGTGACACTGGGAAAAGTACAGAGAACAAATTATTAGGAAGCTGATGAAGAAGGAGATCAAAGGTGGTGTCTGGAAGGTCACAAAGGGGCAAGGAATATGCATTTTTGAGTCGAAAGTAGGAAATTAGTGATTTTTGCACAGAATTACAGGAGCTATAGGGCTGACGGTAAGACTCTGCTGCTGAAAAGAAGTAAGTATGAAATGGAAAAGAGTAACTTTTTCTGGTGAAATGTGTCTTTAGTAAAATGAACCAGCAACAAAGTGGAAAATTGTGGTTAAAGGATGCCACCTCATCTCTTCTAGAAGTCCTTATTTCTACTGGACATGTAAAGGAGGGGGGAAAAATCCAGAAGTAAAAAGCAGCTCAAGCATAAAGCCAAGAATTATGTGTGGGACTGCAGGAAGGGTGACACTGCTGCCCAAGTCCTTCATCACTTAATACTTCTGTGTGCTGCAGGCAGAAGGCCCCTGGGAGTTTGTGTGTGGCTCTACAAGTGGAAAGTGAGAAACCCACGTTAATTAAATATTTTGATTCTGTGATGGTTATACTCAGCATCGCCCCCTGTGCAAATCCACCGGGTCAAGCTGAAAACCATGACTGTCCACTCAGGGCTGGACATGCCACCGGCTGAACAGAAACTTCAAGGCAGAAAAGCAAAGGTCGTGCTCCAGCAATCCCACCAAACCAAAATAACCTCCTGCAGCTACACGCTCAGGGATAACCAGATCTAAAGGTAAGAAGCTTCTCAGGGAATACTTGATTTGTTTTTGAAAGCAGAAGAGGCAGCAGCAGAATGTGAAGCTTTAGGGATGAAAGAGTGAGGTGAGGGGACGGAGCTCCCCAGCCTGCTGGTGATTATAGACACGGGATGAAATGGGTAAAGGCTCAGCTTCTCCCTGAGCCAGGTAGACTGTGGGCCAAAAATGTATAAAAGGCTTGATAAAAACAAATGCAAAAATTGAGGTAAAAATGGAAAAGGAAAAAACTCACCAAAACTTGGAGTGACAACACCAGAGGCAAGGCCTAAATATAATCAGAGCTGAAGTTTGGAGCTGCAGGTCAATATTTTAAAAACAGAATTTGGTGACAAAGACGCTGCGCTTGCTCAGCCAGCGGGATCGAGGACGTATCAGCAGAAGCTGGTTTCAGCATATAAGGTGCACAGTGTGACAAAGGTAATAAAAAAGGTAATAATAATCTTGTGTGTTGTACCCTATGTGGCAGGTAGCTGTTAAGCAACACAGGAGCAGCGCTTATTAAAGAAAAAAAATGCACCCACTTTAAGTAAAAAATGTGACAAAATATGGAAAATATGAGTTGGTGTAGGGTAAAAAAGTTAACAGAATAGCCCCCAGAATGGAGTTTCTGTGAGAACATGTATTTAAAACAGAAGCACAACAGGTTTCATGTTTCTAACAGAAGAGCCAGAACACACGGCATTGCTCTGGATACCAGGTGGAAACAGTCAATGTCTTGACACGCAAATTTTACAGCCACTCCTTGGGAACAATAGCAATATGTCTAAATGATGTGGTTGAAACTGCAAGCTGCACTGTACAGTCAAAACCCAAAGCTGTAGGCAAATCTGTAAAAGCTCTAGGGCTGCAGAAAGATGTAAACAAATGGAATGATTTTCAGGACAAAAAATTCCACAAACCAGTCGAAATCCTACTAGTGCATGGCACCTGTGAAGGCAGGAGAGGTATTGGAAATGCTCAGTACTTACTAAAAGCATTTGATGATGATGATGGTGCTCTACACAATCACAGATCAACTCTGACTGCAGCCCCCCACTGAAGTAAGACGCCCTGGTGATGAATTTCCCTGTCCTGCACCATTTCTTCCTCCTGTGCTTCACTCCTGTCACTGTCCCCCACAGCGTGCAGCACTGAGGGAACAGGGAGGGGGACAGAAATGACACAAGCCCACCCAAAAATGGGGCAGAGGAGACTGAGCAGTGGGTTTTGATCCTGCTGTGGATGCAGCTGCCTTCCCCAGGTGTGGTGGTATTCTCACAAGAGCTCGCTGTGGTCAGGCAGGCGGGTGGCTGTTAGGGAATTCGCGGGGCTGGCAGCTCTCCTCTGGGGTGGGTTTTGAGATAGGATAAAAAACAGGGAAGGAGACAACAAAAGCTTTTCTACTCCTCTGCTTGCATCTCAGTGTAGCTCTGTGGTTCAGCCAACACAGGTGCTGGGGTTTTGCACAAAGGCTTGCAGTGAGCAAGGGGAGGGCAGCTGGGGTGATTTCATCTTTTCCTTCTTAGTGTCTTAAACGCCGGCAGGAAAGGAGCACATTCCCTTTCGCTCCCCTCTCCTCCACCTTCCAATCCCTCCCCTCCTGCCAGAGAGGCACCGCAAGGGGGGAAAGGCCAAAAACCACATTTTTCTGCAGCTGCAGGGTTGCTGTTTTACATTCACAGGCAAGACAGGAATGTTTAGCAAAGTGGAGCCATCTGGGCAAGGCGCTTCCAGGGCTGTCGAGCATTTGAGACAAAGGACTGTATGAAGGCAAAGCATCACGGTGATAATCTGGAGTGGAAAAGATGACACTAAGCAAGGCCAGGCCTTGGTCACAACAGCTTGGCTTTGGAAGACAACGTTCTTGGGTGTAGTACACTGCTGCAGTAGCCACCTAAAGGGGGGGGGGGGGGGGGGGGAAGTTGGAAAAAGCTTAAACCAGAAACAGACAAAACAAGACACCTCTGCGGTGCTTCGAGCGGTGTACTTCTTAAAAGTGCTCACAGAGGGACTTCCCACCCATAGGAGGGAATAAGAGTGCCCAAAGAAATGTGTTATTGCCCATACAGCCTTCAAATTGTAAAAACACAGGTGGGGAGAGGTTGGCAGCGCACAAGTAAGGATTATGTGCAGAAGACAAAGATAAGAAACTGCTTGGGCAAGAGACAACAGATTAAAAGTTCTGTGATGTTTTTGGAGACAGCTTGTGGAAAGCATGTACTTAGGGCAGAGAAGAAAATGTGAGTAGGTAGGGAAGGGAATTGAGGAGCTGTACCTTAAACTCAACCGAACGGCAAGTAGAAGGATTTGGAGGAAGGGAAAAAAAACCCCACCTACAGGCCTAGACAAAAAAAATAGAGTAACAGACTTGGAGCACGAGCATAGCAAGAGGGAGGCAGAAAGAGCTTGTGTTTATTACCTCAGCGTACCCTGCACAGACCTGAAATAACCACGGTGGTGAAAATACCAGTGTGGGTCACACCTCTGCTCTGCCTTGCGGTGATAATCCTCACCTCGGGCCGCAGGGGCACGGGTGAAGCAGCTGCCTGACACAGCAAAGCGAGGGAACGCCAGAGAAGGGATCCTTCCCGCAAGGCAGAACTTGTTTTGACAGAAAATTTCCAGCTTGCAGACGGGTCTCAGCGGTGGGATGAGGGTGGCTGAGGCGGGCGGTACATCACACAGCTCTGAGGACGGTGCGGGGGCAAGAGGCCGGGGCAAAGAAATCGCCAAGCGGCCGGGCAGAGCCGCCGCAGCGGAAGGCCCGCGTCCGCCCGGCGCTGACAGGAGCGGGGGAGGCGCGGAGGGGACAGCAGGGGACCGGCGGCGGCTCTTGGCGCCCCCAGCGGGCGGAGGCGGGAAACGCCTCAGCGAGGCGCCGCCCCCCGCCCCTCAACGGCGCGTTCCCGGCGCGGGAGGGGCCGGCTCTGCGCATGCGCGCGCGGCCGCCCCCGCCCCTCCCGCGCGCCGCGGAGGCGGAGGCGAAGGCACCGGGGGGGGGGCCGGCGTTCGAAAAATGCCCGCGGCCTCCCATTGGCCGGCGGCGCCGCCGCGTCCCGCCCCCCTACCGCGCGCCGCGGCCACACCCCCCGCGGTCCCGCCCCCGCCCCTTTGCCCCGCGCCCCCCCCGCCGGTTCCCCCGCCGCCGCCGCCGCCATTAGAGGGGCCGCTTTGTGTCCGCCGCGCCTGCTGGTGAGTCCTCCCCCCTCCCCGCCTGCCCGCCCCCCGCTGCCGCGGCGGGGGGGGAGCGGAGGGGGGGGGCCGGGCGCGGTAGGCCGCGGGGTGGTGCGCGGGGGCGTCCTGGCGGGGCAGCCGGAGGGGCCCGGGAACTCCCCTCAGCGCCGCACCCCCTCTCTGACAGGCCGCGGAGGGAGCGGGGGGACGCGCTGTCGTGACGAGCCGCGACAGGCCGCGCGGGCAGAGGATGCTGTCGCGGTGAGCAGCGCGGCCTGCTTCCCCCCCACACACACCCCCCCCTCCGTACCCGGGGAGGCCGCGGTGCGCCGGGCTCGCCCCCGTCCAGGCCCGAGGAGGAGGCGGCCCCGGCCCGCGGGTGTCGCCAGGCCGGGGAGGTGCGGCCGCCGCGGCGGGGCCTGGCGGGGTGCGGGCCCCCGGCCTCTCGTCGTCGCTCACAAAGGAGGTGCGGGCGTCAAACCCGCCTCTGCCGTCCCGCTGACACCCGGTAAACGCCGGCGGGTGTGGGGGGGAAGGTCAGCGGCGGAAGGGGCCGATAGGTCTGCGACACAATCGCTGTTGATAAACTTAAGAAGTGCCTTAGCTCCCGCGGTAGCCTTCCCGCATTTTGGCTGCTTGGCTGGGGTTTCTTTTTCCTGCACAAACTCACTTCATCAGAGGCACCAGAAGTGCCACCGCTCGAGGAGAACCTTTGTCCGAGACTTCAGGTTGTGGCTCTGCTTCCCAAAAACAAGCTCTTAATCCCTCTCGGTGCTGCTAGAGGTGGATAGAGGCCTAAGCGTGAGACTACTAGGCACTTCCAAACTCCTCCCCGAGACCCTGTGATGGTCATAGCCTGGTTAAAGAATGTTAATTATCCTCCTCCCCTTATTGCACATGCTTCTCCATAGAGAAGCCTATTAAATTCCCGTCTGGAATGGGACTGTTTCAGAGGGGATTCCATTCTGGGTTCATCGTCCTTATTGCCACTCTAGACTGGGGTTTTTCCAGTTAAAACCCTGCAAAGGCTGACAAAGAGAAGGAGCAGTGTACCGAAATCACAGCTGATGTAAGGTGGTGTAGCTCTCGCCAGGCCGGAGAGGCTCCACCAGCTTATGGTGCCTGAGGACAGCTCCAGACCAGAGACGCTGTTCAGCACAAATCCTTCCCGCCTGCATTCTAACTATTTTCACAGTCACCATTGTCTGCAAATCACGGGGGACTGCTCAGCCTGTGCTGCAGGAGAAGAAAAGTTAGATAATGTGGGGTTGTGGGTGTGTTCGCTCCTTTTAAAAGTGTATCAGAGACTGAAAGTTCACTCAGTGGTATTTCACAGGTTACTCTTTCCAGGAGTCTTATGTGGCCACTTAATTATTTTTTGGGTTAACAAGCGTGTGTCACTTCTCAGTTCTTATCAGGCCTTTTGAGTAATAGTTGCACCCTCATTTCCAAGCATGTGACTTTTTGTGTGTGTGTGTATTTATTTTTACCATAAATAGTATTTTTAGCATCTTCAGGAAATAGCTGGCCAACGATCTTTGGCAAGCAGCTGTCTTATTGAGGCAGGAAAGGTTCAGAAGTGCTCGTGTTCATAAACGGTGTCATACTCTGAAGCTCCTCCACGTGAGGACAGTGTGCATAGGGGCAATGAGGGGAGAGGGAGGGATCGCTGATGAGCTCGGTTAAAGAACAGAGGTGTTTTGATGGACAGGGCAGGAGAGGACTTGCAACCCCTCCCTCAGGAGGGACTTAGAGATTGGTGGGTAGAGTAGGAAATCCTTGGAAATAAGGAATGGGTAGGGGATAAAAAAATACACATAATGACTGTTGGGGAGAAGAACTTGGTGTATATGCCTTGAAAACGTCTACTGGCTTTTGCAGCCTTTCTCCCCTTTACCTGCATGTGCCTCCTAATTAATTAGTTCTTCAATGAACCGTGCACTTTCCTCAGGTTGTAGCTCCTTGATTTATTTTTTGTTTTCAGAATATCTTTTTATTTTGTGTTTTCTCTTTCAATAGAAACTGATGTGTGAATCTTTTGTCAGTGTTTTGCTAAAAGTGATCCAGGGTGTTCTGAGGATTTTAATTTCCATGAGAGGGAATAAAAAAAAGTTTTACATTGATGGACTCTGATGTGAGGTGTGAGTAGATTTTATATAGACTGCAAGAAAATCACAGCTTTTGTCATGTATAGTTTTGTCCTATAGAACAGTAAGTGATGGGTAAATAACTAATATTTGGGAGGAGGGTTTATATATGGTTTTAAATTTAATCTATCTAAGCAAGGAGGATACAGCCTATAAAAGTTTCATACCCTGGTACGTAATGTTAGCAACCTAAATTTTCATTCAAGCGTCAGTGGTTTGTCAAAATCCATAATGTTGGATCCTGGAATTAAGATATTTCATCCAGGGCTATGAAGCTTGCAGCAGAGGATTTTCATGTTGGAGGAGTTTGAATTTTTGACCTAAACCTGTTCTAAACTTAAAGCTGAACCCTGTGCACTCTAATATGAACTATTTCATTCCTTAGCTGCTTGTGTCAGTGGCAGCCCACGGAGAATCTAGATCAAGGACCATACTAGCCAAAAATTGTTCAAAAACTCTTTTTGAATTGTCCCACAGAGGTTGTCTCTGTCACAATCCTGAGCATCAGTGCAGGGAGGGATTATTTTTAGACAGCTATGCAAGAATTCTGCTTCGTATTCCTCCCTTGACTGAAGTTTTTGCAAGTTTCTAGGTATGATGGTGACATAATTTAAGTTGCACACTACCAGGCTTTGACTGTGTGTTTGGGGATGTGAAGAAAAACTCCTGGGTATAGGATGAGAAGGTAATCCAGGCCACGGAAATGATCTGCTGTTACTGTTGTCTTATAGATCAAAGATTGATCAAGAAAGAATCTGAAACCTATAGGGTTTTTTATATTGAGCTGGCATTCATGTTGGTGAAGGATAATGGAGATGAGGCATAGATTGTTACTTGTATTTTAATAAACATCTGTTGAGATTGAGTTGACTTTGAGTTCTGGTATTACATCCTACAGAGACGAGGTGCTGAGCTCAGTCCCAGGAGGGGAGGCAGAGCATCAATCTCACTGTAGTAACTTGCCTTTTTTGGGTTTTTTTTTGTTTTTTTCAGTGAAAGCAGCATCTCTGTGTGCAAAAGGGCAGTATTTAATTTTTACTTTGCTCTGTAAAAGTCAACAGGATAGGCAAGGTGTAAGTCACGTTGCGTTCATGGCGTTTGGAGTCAGAGGTCCAAACTCAGTACTACCTTGACATGAAAATATATCTTTAGGCTTAGGAAAAACTCTCCTTTGGGTCTCCTTGTGTAGGAATGCGTGTGTTTGGATATCAGAAACATGACAGATTTTCACTGTGCTCCCCTGAACCCTAAAGTACTTGGGATTTGTTGGTCCCCTCCTTAACGCTGTATAGGGAAGGAGTGGATGGAAATAGAAACTGTAGCAGTAGTCAAGCCAAAGAATTTCTTGCCTGGCAAGTGGTGAGCTATTGGATCTTCGTATTGGACCACTATTCTTCTTTAATTGAATCAAGATGGTTTATAATGCTTGTAGCAGCGTGGGTCTCAGATAGCCTGTAACAGATCTCTGGGAGGCTCGACCGCAAGAGAGTTGCAAATAGAGCCCTTGTCGCTTAATCAGGAAGCACAGGATTGAAAAGTCAGTTTAACTAGGACACCTCCCAGGAAATCCATGCGGCGTGGTGGCCGTAGGGATCGGGATGAAGTTAGCACGAAACTTGTTGAATGGCAGCAAAAGTGATGGGAATGCCAGTTGTGAAGTCATGCTCAGCCAGATGTGAAACGGGAGTGAATTTCCGAGCAGGTTGCCAAATAAGGATTAGAAGTGGGGACTAACTTGTGTTCTGTATTCAGTAAGATGTTTTATTCCTCTGCACATTTTTAGGCTGTTTTAAATGACTGAATACTAGTGGTCTGATTTAATCAAGACAACAGGCAGCTCGGTGAACTGCAAAAACAAAAGGGGATCAGTAAATGCTAGAACAACTTTGTGAAGCGGGCTGTGACAGGTGATCAGCTGAGAACTTTTAACAGATACATTTTGTAAAACAAGTTTGTATCAAAGATGCTGCTGGGTGATACGTTCTGTAACAATCTAGATACTGAGGGCTTGGGTTAGGTAACTTCTACCTGAGCTGGATTTTTAGGGAAGAGCTTTGAGGATTTCAGAGGACCAGAAGTCTTGAAAAAGTTGGCCAACTTGCAACTTAGAAGGTAATATTTTGGCATGTTTGGTTTGGATTTCCATTTTTGCTTTGTGAAAATATTAACATTTCCTGTGCTTTTTTTCTGCAGCTTCCAAGACATTTAAATGTTCTTCTGCTCAATTCAACTTTAGAAACTAGTAGAGAATTGCATGATAATCAATAGCCTGTTCTTGAAATCCAGTTACTTTGCTTTTTAAGTCTTTCTAACAATGAACAATCATTCTGGCTTATGTTGCTTCTGAGGTTTTGTATCCCTTGACACCCTGGCTTCAAATCTGCAAGACCATAAAACCTTTTTTCTAGCCCCTTTTGACCTGATTTCTAGACCCATCGCGTACTGTATACCAAGTCATGTCTAAGAGCACATCAGTCAGCAGTGTACGTGTCGTGTAACAGTAAGTGGACACCCCTAAGGGCACAGGATTGGATATGCTTTCTCATTTTTCCATTGCATATTTGTTTTCAGTCTGTGCACCCTACCCTGTGTCCTTGTCACTTGGTATTTCCGCCAGCGTGACAGTTGGCTTGCCACATTCAAGACCTGATTTCATCCTGAAATATTTTCCCTTGAACGAGATTGAAGTCTGAGATAAGCTGGAAAATCTGATGGCCAGCAGAAATTCGAGGAGTTGGCCAAACTATGCTTCAAATTAACTTCTTTCTTTTTTTTTAACATTGTATTGTCTGTTACATTGCTGGGGGGACTCCACTCTTCTGAAATACTATCCAAAATGTGTGTCTCACCGGAAGCCTCCTTTTTTTTTTTTTTTTTTTTTTTTTTTCCCCCCTAACAGTGTGCTGATAGCTCAGGAGGAAGTTGCAATAGTTTTTCTTAATAGTTGATGGAAAGCTACCTGTAGCTTTGGCTGGATCTTCCATTAGTGGTCACTTCCTGAGCTGGGAGACCATTCCTGCTCATCTAGAAATCCAGAAAGTGAGGAGTTTTTTATTCTCCTTGCTGGATCACCACCTTTGAACTAACTAGTTCATGATAGCTGGGGAACCTGCAAACCTGCAGTTCAAATGCCCCATGGGAAGATGAGTGTGAGTAGCTATGTGAGGAGTTACTATCTGTACTTTCAAGCAAGTTTTTGAAAAGGTTGGTATCCTGACATTTGTATTGTTGCTGATGTCATTATTTGTTTTCTGACAGTCATCAGGTTTAAGCGTACATGAGAGCTACCCAACGACCACCTTGAAAACCTGCGTCCTCAATTGATGGCCTCTTCCTATTTTCTAAGCACAATATTTGTTTCTTTGACATTTGTGTAAATGCAAAATACAGTTATTGCTTTCCAATTGTTTATTAATTAAGAGTGTTGCTTGTAATCAAAACTGTATTACACATTTAGAGATGTCTTGGTATCCCATGCGTGACATAGGGTGTCCAGAAAACAGCTGGTTTGGGTGACTTGATTTTTTTTCATTAAATCTATCATTTTATTTGGAGGGGGGACTGAGAGGTTTTCTGCCTTTCTGTTGCAAAAACTTCTAGTCTTTTGCTTTATCTTTTTGAGAAACTAAATTCAGGCCTGTTTGTAGTTGACATTTCACACCCAGTCCAGAAAACTACCTTTGATCCCTTTGTGGAAAGAAATAGGCTAAGGAAGAGCAGTCCTTGAGCTGTGATGCCTTCACAAGGTGGTGCTTGTGACTTTGCCCTTGAATATCAGTGCTTTGAAATCAATAGGAGATTATCCTCCTCCCCCTCTGATTCCCTTGGCCTTTTGAGTGGGAGATGATCCACGCGTGGAATCGTGGAGGGAATCAACAAGCTCCTGTTTGGGTCACTCTGAATATCTGCTGGATGGTGACTTATTTGCATGTATTGTAGGCACTGAAGTTATGAATTTGCTGTGTTAAGGTTCACACTTGAAAGCAAGAAGTCTTGAGTAGTTTCTACTGTGATCTAAACTAAGGGGTTTTTTAGAACTTGTGGAATTTTAAGTCAGAGTTGGGAAAACTGTGTTTTCATGCATGTAACGTGCAAGTCACACCGTTTAAAAATAAATAAAACCCAGGACCAGGTCAGGCACAGTGCATGCTTGTATGTGTGTGTAAGTAATCCCAGGGAAAGCATCTTTTGCAGCCCGCAACCGATTTCTCTGAGGACGTATCTGTAATTGGTTGGTTTAGGACTCACTTCAGAATACTGGCATTTTTTTAGCTTCAGGCTATGCTTGCTAGAAAAAAGCATTTGATATTGAACTGAAGCCTGGTGGAATTTTTAATTTTTCCTCTCATTTTCTACACTTGAGGAAGGTCCCATAGAAGAAGAAAGAAAAAAAAAAAAGTGCTGGGCTGTAGTTTGTATGTTCTAATTGTCTGTTAGTATTTTTTTCCCATTCTGAAATTTCATAAGAAAGCTTCATTCATTTGCTTTATTTTGGTTTTGGCATGTAGTGTGTTTTGATTTTTCTGTTTTGTCTCAGAAGAAAACATCCGGCACTGTTACACTCATTTGTTTTTCCTGGTGCTGCCACAGGACTAGTTCACTGTCGTTTTTCAGAATGACTGTTCAGTGTCAAAGGAGAGGTCATAGATGGTGCAGAAGCGGGTTGACTGCCTTTAGCTGTCCAAAGTGCTGCGCTTTGAAGATGACCAGCTCCATGCATGTCTTTTAGAACATCTCCCGTGGAAATGCTGCCTCGTGATGGGTCTGGTTCTCCCAAAATGAAAGTCTCTTGGTCAGTTGTGCACCCGATGTGACACTGCACCCACCTGCAGCAGCGGTGGAATTAGTTTATTAATTTACGGCTTTATTATTTGGAGAGGAGATCTTGTAGGTGCAATGACATAATAGCCTCTTGCATCATCAGTCTTTATGAACCATCATATTTTAACACACATTCCCCTCAGCTCTTCTCTCACTGCTGCTGGTTTCTGAATGGAAATTATTTACACAGCTTGGAGGTTTAACAGAAGTGCTCTGTGCAGACGAGCTGTGTTTTGGGTAAACAACTGAGGGAGGCAGAACCCCTGTGATTGATTAGGAATCCCCACTGATGAGTAATAAGAGAACTGTATGTTTGGGCAAGAATACGAAATAATTGAGGTTGGTATTGATGTGGTATGGGGCATCCACCCCTGCAGTGGTGAAAGTCATCTTGAAAACAGTGCCAGGAGTCGTGTTAGGTCTCTGTTCAAGAGGAAGACACTCGGGCGTATAAAAGTGAAAATTTATGGTTAAGTGTCTGCCTTCACATCTGAGCAAAGGAAAACATCCAGAATAAGTCGAAATTGGGAGCGTTTGGCTGCTTCTCTGTAAGGAAGGGAAGAAGGGATTCTGGAGCTTGATCTTTGGATGGAATAGGGGAGGGCAGGTCCAGCCCTGGTTTGCTAGAGGCGAGGCTTTACTTCTGAGGTTTTTAAAGGGGGGTGCTGTGAAGAGGAAGTGAATGACCAAGTGAACTTTCTGTTTTGCAATGGAAATAGCGGAGCCCCTCTCCTTAGGAGAGGCTGGTGCAGGTGGATGGGCCACAGGTAAGAAAAGTTATAGAACTGTAATGGTAGTAATGGGTAAGACTTGATGAGGGTTAAACTAAGCTTAACCCATTTGGTACCTGTGACAGTGCATGTGTTTGGAGGAGAGTTTTGTGGAGTTTATAAATTCTTTTGTCGAAGGTATGGAGACTGCTGTTTCGATGGTTATTTTCTTCTTCAAGGACTCCTTAATTTCTATAAATCGCATGGGGTTTAGTTTGGGAGGGGCATGGTTCGGGTCCCCAGTGTATGTATTTGCTGCCTAACAGATTTAATGGTTTAATTCCTTAGGCTGATAGAAGCTGGATCAATGTGTCAGCTCCTGCTTTTACCCAAAGTCAGTGACTGACTGGTTACCTCAACACCTCACTTTAGGCACAGTCTGCTTTCTGTTGTTTTAAAGAGCCTTTTTATTCTTTCAGATATGTTTTAATGGAGCAGGCTGCAGGTCTGGCTTACACCTTTGCCGTTTTTGCTACATCCATAGCACTCAAGTTTGCATACATGTTTTAGCATCTTTGTTGAATGCAAGTGTTGATTGTCGGTTATGTTAGTCATAAGCTGTAAATCATTTATCCTTCTTTTCTTTTTAATCTTTAGTTTGTTAGATACATGGACATAGATGTTTTTATTTTGTTAATTTTCACACCACATCTTTTCTGTACTTTAGGTTGACTCCTCACTGCATTGTGAAAACCATTAGGAAAAAGTCCTTGGGGTTAAAACCTGGGGCTCCGCAGTGTTACCTGCACTTGGGGCTAGAAATTAATTTAAATGGCGACTGATCTGTCTGAAGCTGAACCCGTGCATCATAAGGCGCTTCCACTCTTAACGGGAGCTCAGCTGATCCACACGGACAAGTTAAGTGAGGTAGGGGCTGGCCCATTCTCCAAGCTTGCCCTTGGATCAGTCCTTGACTTCCAGTCCTGCTGAAGGTTACTCGGTACTTTCTCCCCCGCTTGTAGGAAACTCGATTGGGAGTGTAATAAACCCTGTAGGCACTCTCCTAACCCTTCCCTGCTTCCCCGAGATGCTGTATTTGTCAAAATCCTCAAATGCTCGTCTCAACTAATTTGGAATTGAAAAGAAATTATTTCTTTTATAACTGTAAAATATGCAACTGTTTTCTCCTAGTATGCTTCAAAGAAGCTGGTTTGAGGGTTACTGTCTTTTAAAATTCTGAAAAATCCAAACGTAACCAGAATATTTCTGCTTTGATTTACTTTAATCCCATTTCAAAAACTTTCTGATTCTTTCCAGTATCTGTACTGATTTTCATAGACAACTTTTCATCTTTGTAGAAAGTTGAAGAAGACACAATGCCGATCCGTCGCTCGGTGAATTCTTCTTCCCGTGAAACTGCTCCCAAAAGCAAACCTGCTGAAGGTGAAGAGGTCAAAGCGGGTACGGTAATAGTTCTGTAGCGGATTGTTAATATATGTCCAAACATAGGCTTGTGTTTGGAAACTTCTGAAAAACCCTACTGCCAAGTTTAAAATATTTACTAATGCTTAGCTCCTTTTCACAGGCTTTTCTTGGATTATTGGGAAGTTGTGTTTTGCAGCCACTCTTTTAAGTCTGAACCTATTCGTTTTGTCTTTCATACACCGTGAAAAGGTCCTGACACTCCAGACATGAAAATATAGCTAAATATAGCCCCTTTTAAGCTTGCACGTTCTTTAGAGTAAAGGTGGAAATTGTGAAGTTTCAGTAGTGTCAGGAAGAAGGCTTGAGATTGAAGGGTGGGGTTAGTGAATGGAAAAACAAAGTATTTTTTTTTTTCTTTCTTTTCCTGAACAAAAGGATTTTACCACAATGTGTCATAAAATCTAGTCTGATATTAACGTGTCTGGTCTTAGCAGCTTTACCTCAGTTTCTCAGAATGTGTCATTTCAGTATTGCATTCAGTTAGTTTCACTGATTTTGTCCTCTTTGGTGTCACAAATAAATTACATATGAAACTATTACTACACTGTGTATTTTAAATGCATGATGCCTCCATGGGAAGACCATGCACAGGAACGTAGCAGGAGTGCTTAAGCTCTTTCTCAGAGATGGAGAATATGTCTACTGCATGGAGCAGTCCTTGTAGACAGCTCTTTACCCAAAAAGTGGGTAGTGGCAATTTATATGTGTCTTACCTAGCAGACAGCCCGGTCTGAAAGCTATTCTCACCTAAATATACTGGAGTTAATTTGCTTGGTAAGTTGATTTCTGACTGGATTTGATCCTGCTGATAGACAAGGGCTTCTGCAAGTGGATGGGCAATCTAAAGCTTTGCTGAGTCTGAAAAAATGTGATTGAGTGGTTAAAATCCTTCAGGTGCCACAGTGTGTGGTGCAGAAATAGCAGTGTTTGAAGATCGTAAACAAAGCTACTTGTATGTATCCATCCAAATTTCTTGTAGAGATGTATGGTTTTGCTTGGAGTTGAAAACACATAAACCTCCACCTAGGGGAAAATGTTAAGTGTTTCCTGGTACTGATTTCCTCCTCCCTTCCCCACCCAGGCCTCTCTGATGAGGGACGATTGCAACAGTAACTGCTGGAGTTAAGAGGCGAAGACTGGGGCGATTCGTTCATTATGAAAATTCTACATGATGTTGTTTGAAGTTGTTTCGGCATTTGATGGTTGATTGCACCTTATTGAAACTTTCAATAGCTTTGTTCCCTTCCTAAGTTACATTCAAATCATCTGTTTAAATTAGAGGAAAGAAATTTGTCTGGTGTGAAATAATTTTGGGGTGTGTTCGTAAGCTTTTTTTATTGCCCCTCCGCCTTCCTGATGAATAGAGGGTAATTTTAGGGAGTAACTTGATTCACGTTCACCATCTTTCAGATGCAGAAGTCACCTCTGAGGAATCTGCCTCTGCTGGAGAAGAACGAGAGACTGAAACCCTGCCTGCTGCATCCAGTGAAGCAGAACAGCCAAAGGAACCTGAGAATGAAGGGAAGGGGGAAACAAAGTCCTCAGAAGAAACCAAAAAGGAGTAAGACTTGCTTAGTGCTGCATTCAGGGATTTGGGTAGGATTCTGGAGAAAGTCAGGTTCTAGAGATAGAAAAGATGATGGCAAAGATGCTGTTCTTAGAACATGTGTGAGACTGAATATCGAGATAGAGTCTCTATTTTTTTCTGATAGAAACATCAAAATGTTCTTTAAATTATTTTCAGTGTCAGATGTTCTGGACTTTTTGTTGTTGTTCTGCTTGTTGGCTTGTTTTACAGTGTCTCTTGTCTTACTATTGCTTTGTATTTTTTCTAAGCGAGAAGGATCAGTCTAAGGAGAAGGAGAAGAAGGTGAAAAAGACCATTCCTGCGTGGGCTACTCTTTCTGCTAGCCAGCTAGCTAGAGCACAGAAGCAAACTCAGATGGCTGCCACCTCACGTCCCAAAATGGATGCTATTTTAACTGAGGCCATCAGGGTAAGCAGGAGACAAAAGTTTCTTTTGTTCATCTGTCACAAAGCAGAATAATTTGTGCGCCTAAAATCCACAATTTCAGCTTGCTGGTGGTACAGATGATAGTGCTGTCTGTTAGCAGGAAACTCACTGTGTAAGATGTGTATGCTTCTTCCTGACAGCCCGTGGAGCTGAAATGTGAGTCCGTGATGATGATGAGGAGCCCTGTAGCTTATTTCTTTGTTTAGAATTTGTTTATGTTATTAGAAACAGCTTGGGTGACATAACCTGGTTGATTGCTGTTATTGTTTAATTTGGTGTGCCTTCTATTTAACTTGACTTAAGTATTTAACTTGATTTACCTTGATTAATCCATCTATTTGATACGTGCTTTTTTCAGTGTTAACTTATTCTAATTCAGGACAGATGGAAGTACTGTAAACTAGCATTCCAAAGTGGTGTTGGTCTTGGTTTACTGTATCCCTCTTGGTTGGAGAAGACCTGTGCTGTGTAGTTGTGCTGCTGCTCTCCCCTTGAGGCTTGATTCATGCTCAGGGGGCCTGGACTCCACCAGCCTTAATTGCAAGATGGCCTTTCCAGCTGCCGTATCTTCAATTTAAGTTTTTTACTAGTTTACTAATGTCAATCCTCCAACTTCTTAAAAAAAAAAAAAAAAAATGGCAACTTGTTCTGACTTGATTACTCTGTCTGACATTAGTAAAATGACTTAGCAGTTGGTTTGCCAAAAGGTGACTGTTTTGTAGCAGCATGTGGTGTTTATGCCATTACTTGTAAATGCTTCGGAATACGGGAGCAGCTGATACACTCTTGCTGTACTGCTTTTGTGTTGTCTGCCCTTCAGCCACTCTGAAGGGGAAAGTTAAGTATTTTGTGGGTCATATTTTATACTCTTGAGTCATTGTGGGGAAAAGGCCAGCCGTGGCACCCTGTGCTGCTGTCCTGGCTTATACACATCAGTTCAGTCTCGGTTCTTCCAGGCCCACAGCAAGATAATTGCAGTGCAGGTGGTTTCTACTAACTTTTTGCCTCCGTTCCAGGCGTGCTTTCAAAAGAGCGGTGCGTCGGTCGTTGCAATACGTAAATACATCATCCACAAATACCCTTCCCTGGAGCTTGAGAGGAGAGGCTACCTTCTAAAGCAAGCATTGAAAAGGGAACTGGAGAGAGGAATCATTAGACAGGTAAGAGTTGCTTTGTGGAGCAGCCCTGGAAGTGGTATCGCTCAATTACAGAGGAGTTTCTTAAACTCCAGTAGCAGGTTTCTGGGGTGGTCGTGTTCTCCCTCGTGGAGATTAATCAAGCTCTGTCTCCACCGTGTTAGACACTGACAGAATTTCAGCATTGTTCTGTCAATCAGACACTTTTCACAGCTGTCTTTTGTGCAATTTATGACCATTCCTTGGTGGTGTGTCATACAGCATTGCAGCAGCATGTGTCTCCAAACTGAGTCCAGCGATGTCACTTCTGCAGCAACACGTTTCTCTTACCACTGTCATTTATGCCCGTGATATCTGTTAGGCTCTCCTGGTCAGGACAGCAGAATATGTTATTAATGTCTGGCTGTGGCTTCTGATCTTAGTGACATGTCAGTGGGTTCAAATCAGGCTTCTGCCATAACGTCCATCACCAGGGTGACAGTGCATTCAAAATCTGCAGTTATGTCAGTCTTTTTCAGGGTGTAACAATTCTGAGTTACTTTCTTAAAGACTGAAGTGGGCTTTCTTTTGAACTAGGTGAAAGGAAAGGGAGCTTCTGGGAGCTTTGTGGTGGTGTCTAATGCAGGAAAAACGGTTCCAAAAGCCAGAGACAGAAAGGTAAGGTGCATCATTTTAACAACGCTCTTAAAAATCTTGCACTGAAACACATGTATTTTAAGAAATGCAGCCTAACGTCAGCCCAAATACTATTCTCCTCTTTGCTGTACTTTTCCTCCCCAAGTACAGTAATCAAAACATGCATTCCACTAAAATCAGAATGACAAAGTAAAATCAAGTAGAATAATCAAAACCTTAGTTTTAAAATGTTTACATTAAACCCCTAGGCTTTGGTTCAGAGGCAGAAAACTGAATAACCATGAAGCTCCTCTTCTGTCTTTACCTGGTAGAGAGAGATGCCTCTCAGGTATTGTAAGAGAGCTTTATGCTATTGCTGTTTCTCTTATATCTGTTGCATGGATAAATGGAAGACTTCAGGACTGTCAGATGACCATTTTTACATCGGCTGTGAGGGCAGAGGGAGGAAGAAGAAAATGTCCTAAGGCTTCTGGAAGAAAGCTGCTAATATTGGGTGTATATTGTTCTGAGGTAGTAAAATGGGATGTGGGGTTTTTTGAGGCTAGCCCTCCCAATTAGACATGGTTCCAGCACTGCTGTTCCCCACTCCCTGCTGCGCTGGGTGTTTGAAACACATTTCTAACACCGCCGTTACGAAACGCTTAGCTGGAATTGCCGATCCCCTTGCGGCTTAGACGTGTGAACCCAGACAGTATGTAACGCCTTGGTGCTTATCTCTTGGCTACTGGGGAGACCAAAAGTCCAAAAACTGAGGGAAGCGGTGACACACTTGGTATCAGGGCACTGAAGGAAACTAATTGCAATGTAACTTCTTTTTAAATAGAGCTCACTGGCTCCACGAGAAGTTTGAGCAAGGCACCTGATAACTGCTAACACATCACTTTTCTTGTCTGCAGCATATCGGTGTCTTTGTTCGTAGTTACTTTCTCTGTGTTGCAGCAAAACAAATAGCTTGCTTTTGTTCTCGGTGAATTCAGCTAGCAGTCGAGCAGCTGTCTGGGTGAGCAGCACTCTCACCCATTTGACTGTTTGCAAAGCTGCTGTTCAGCATCAAAATCGTTACAAACTTCAGCACATTTCACCAACTGTCTTTTCTGTATAAAGAACAGACCCGTTTTTTTTCCTGATCATCCCCTCCTCATAGTAACAAAGGGATGGAGGAAAATTCAGAAGGGAGCATTGGCTTCAATCAAGATTCCATTCTGTCATCTGGAAAAAAAAAAAAAAAAAAAAGGCATTCCTGTTCAGCTGTTAATTTTGGGGAAGATTTAGCCTGTGTAAACAGGTCTTGCCTTTGGTTTTTAAGTTTCATGTCAGCATGTATCATTTTCACCTGTCCCACTGAAGGGTAGCAGAGGAAGGTGTCTACCGAAAGAGGAAGGAAATAATTAAAAATACAGATGTTGTTAAATACTCAGCAATTTATATTTGTAAAACTTTTCCTAAGACTCCTATGCAAATTCTGGCCAAATTTGCTCAATGTTACTTAAGCTGCTAAACTTTTTAAATTGTTCATTTAAAGAGCTGCCATACAGAACTTGATTTTCCAGATCTGTGACCAGAGACAGGAGCACTTCTCCTCACCTGTGCATTGCTGGTTCAGAAAACCCAGAGTTTTAGGCCCCACTGATGTGTAAAAGTATGTGTATTTCAGAAAAGCACTTCCACTTCGACTGCAGAGCAACAAGTCAAGCTGGAAGATGTCCTGCCACTGGCTTTCACCCGCCTTTGTGAGCCGAAGGAAGCTTCTTACAGCCTGATCAAGAAATATGTGTCTCAGTATTACCCCAAACTCAAAGTAGATATAAGGTAGGTGCAAGGGTACCCTTTTGCAAGCAGAGCTGCAGAGGAGCGGTGAAACACAGCCTTCCTCTGGCTTTGCCTCCCTCACGGTGATTCGGTTCAGTATTTCAGCAGGCAGCAGGCAGGTGGTGCTCTGCATTGTAGAGCCTGCAGGAAAGCTTGAGGAAAAGCTCTGCCTTTTTCTGCATCCCTCCACACCCAATCTTTGTTCCTGACGCTGACATCAAGCACTGCTCTACCCACCTCCGCCCTTAACCAAAACCAGATCCTTTTAGCTGCGTGGATGTGAAGGTCTCTCCTTGGGATCTTATCCCACTTGTTTCTGGATGCTTTAGCTGGCACACGCCTCCAGTAATCTTCAGGTGTGCCCATACAGAGCGGGTCAAGGCACGGGGAGGAAGCAAATCTAGGAAAACCCTGTGCATCACCTCTTCCAGGGGCTTGTACTCAGTCCCTTGGTTGTCTGCAAGCTGACTCACTGCCCAAGTCCAAAGGTGCTTTTCAAAATGGGTAAATCCTTCCAAGCAAAGAAGCTTGTCTGTTTCTGGATGCGCAGTGACACCCAGAAAGCCTTGCAGCTGAATTTCCGCTAACGTACGCTGTTGTTCTTCTCATCTAATCAGCACTTGCTGACAGATCTCCGTTTAAAATGTCTGTATGTAGGCAGATACCGCTTGTAAGTACTGCTCTGCTCACACTCTGTATGAAGCGTTGTTTCTCTGTTTTTCAAGCTGTCAGTGTGTGTCAGTAAAGCTTTATCCTCCTGTATTTCAGACCCCAGCTGTTGAAGAATGCCCTGCAGAGAGCTGTAGAGAAAGGCCAGTTAGAGCAGATCACAGGGAAGGGAGCGTCGGGGACATTCCAGGTCAGAGCCAGAGTTCGTCTTTTTTTGTTGACTGTACTGACCACAAACGTTGGATCGAAGCTAACGCGCCCTCTCCCCCCTCCCAGTTTCACGGGGTACACCTTTCTTTAGCAGCCTGTCATGCTCAGGAGTTGTCAAATTATGAAGCAGTAGCACTGTTATTCTCCTCTTGGTCTACGTTTCTGGAGCAGACCCCCCTGCTTAGCGTGCTCTGCGCGCTGCTTCAGCTCTGAGTCACTAGCACAGTAGGGGAGCTGGTGGGGTAAGCTTTCCTTCCCATCACTAATTGTAAGTGCAGTAGGTACCCCAGATGTCTGCAACGTCTTTTTCTCACGTCTGTGCCATAGAAGTCTCTTGGGTACATTTGGTCTGTGGGATGGAGGAAGATCTGGTTTATTGCCTTCCCTGAGTGATAGGCCCTTAGATTGCCACATCCTTGCAGTGTATCTGGGGACTAGGACAATGTGTTACTGATAAAAAGCCACTCCAGGCCAGTTGAATGAATGGGCCTTTCCTCCCAATTAAAGCTGGGAGAGCAGCGTTCCCTGTGCAGTGTTTTAATATAAAACGTATCTGTGCTAATGCAGGAGCGCCGACCCACCTGGTGCAGAGGAGCTTGTCCTGACCTGGTTTGGGAGAATTTTGTCTTGATGCTTTTCTCTTCCTCCTTGGAAAATAGCTGAAGAAATCAGGGGAGAAGCCCCTGCTGGGTGGGACTGTGATGGAAGATGCCATCCTGTCTGCTATTGCGGCCATGAATGAACCGAAGACCTGCTCCACCACAGCACTGAAGAAGTATATCCTGGAAAACTACCCAGGGACCAACTCCAACTTCCAGGGTAAAGTACCAATCTGTGTAAAGGCTTCTCCTCTGCATGCTGAGAGAGAGTCCTGCAGCTGCAGATGCGTCTGTGCAGCACCTTTAAACTATTCAGTTGAGCTTGCTGGGGCACTGACAGCTGCTTGGCTCTTTGTGCTGCAGAGATGCTCAGTGTTTTTAATACCCATTAGTTCCTTTCAAGCCTGACAAAGGCTCGTTTCTGAGACATAATGCATGTTTCTCTTGTCCATTGCATGTTCCCAGGAAGGGGGAACGGCATTCAAATAGTTTATTGTTCTTAAATCACTAAGTTGATTTCATCCGTCTCTCTCTATTTTGAAAGGCTACAGCTTTGCATAAATGCAGTTCCTCGTTGCTTTTTATTTAGAGAAGCTGCATAGTCTAACTTTTAAAAAAAATTCTCAAGCACCCCTCTTAGTGATTTGTTTGAGGTCCTTCTTTGGCTCTGATTTTTAAGAGGTCAAGCAAGTGAGGAGAGAAACTAATCCTGTTGTATTTGGGAAGAGATTTGGCATGTCTTTGTTCCCAGGAATGACACTAATGTCTGTTTTGACTTTTGCCTTAGCAGAAGCAATACTGACAGAGATTTTTAAAGCAGATCTTCTAATGGCTTCTTTGCATGGTTTGGTCTGAGCCCCCATACAGTTGTTTAACCAAGGCTGGAGGTCATTTGAAGCAGAACGAGCTCGCGGCAGCCTCTACTAGAGTCAAACCTGGAAGGTAGATCGGTTTGTTACTGTGGTGTCACCGTGCTGGTGCCATTCCTTGGGACGTGGGGCCGGAGAGGAGGTTGCTGCTCCCGCACTCTTTGCCTGGAGCTGAAGCGCAGCATCAGCGCGGCTGTTTGATGTGGGGCTCGGTGACACGGAGAGGAGCGCAGGTTCCCTCACAACTAAAGTAGTTGCCTGAGGCCTTCTGCCAATTAGAGACTGATGTCAAGTGTGACTTCTTAATCTTGGGGCAGGGAAGAGTTTGCCAAGCCCTTGCACAATTTATTTTCAGAACCACTGGAAATTGCCCTGTCCTTTGAGGCCTGTGTTTAGCCGTCCTCCAGTGCTTTTCAGTCTTGCAAGTCAGATAAGGAAATTTCAGCTTGCAATCTGTTGTTTTCTTTCTCCTTCCATTACATAAAAGAATTTTGATGATCTCTGGTCCATTTTAATAGCAACCGGAGGAAGATCTGGTGAGATGTAAAATCAGACTGGTACGTGCTGCAGAGCCAGTGCTCTGCACTCCTCCCCGTTTCATACCTCGTGCTTCTAACTGGACTTGACTGGAGTCAAATCCTTTACGTACTGCTATTGATTTTCGGTACCCAGAGTAAAACCAGCCCTGTTTTATGTCTTGCTCGTGTTTATGAAAGTAGGGGCTTTTTAAAGAATTCTTGAACGATGACAATCCTAATGTTGCAACAGTAGTAATTTAATGGATGCAATCAACTCAATTAGCTGTGCAAGCTCTTCCAGTGCCAGTCAAAGTCAAACATTTCAGCAGAGGTAGCCTGTAAGCTAGTGAGGGTATGACATTGTCCCAAAGGATCCTCTTGTTGTGAGATGTCAGTTCTTGATAAAAGCCCGTTTCAAGAGTGTTGAATAAGTGGTTGGAGTGAATACCTTTGCATTAATTGTACAGAACAGATTCAGATGACAGTTCAGCCAGCATGTTGCTTTGTATTTTTCCATTTCTCAAGGGAACCTCTTTGGAATGTACTTGAGGGCAGGCTTTGCTTCTCCCTTGGTTTGGAGGGAGCTAAATATGTAAATGGTCCCTCTAATTCAAGCTGAAAATGGTTTTGAACTGACTAAACAACTTCAGCCCTTTGCCAGAAACAAAGATCCCCTGTCCTTGCATGGTTTCAATTACAATTCTTACACAGTGCACAATGGAACAGAAGACTAGAATAAAAAGTGCATTTGTCATATTTCTAGTCTAAATATTTTCCCCTTTTTAAAAAACAAACAAACAAAACAAAACAACCACCCAACAAAAAAAAACAAGAACAGAGAAAGATGCACCACATTAAATTTAGAACATGAGGAGGCCAAAAGCAGGGTAAAGGCTTGTTTTTAAAAGCACTTTGGAGAACAGGCTGAAGAAAGCCAAGACTTTGGAGAGTCATAGTTACGTGGTGCTGTTGAATGCGTTTATAAAGGAGGATCCCTTGATCGTGACATCAAAAACACATGCTGTTCTTGACTTCTTCCTTCCTTTAGAGAATTTAAAGCCACACTTGCCAAGTGTTCGGGAACAAACACTTGTATGTTGCTTGAAAAATTAAGTGCGAGAGGATTTCCCTTTAAATGAGATGTACTAAAACTTCTAAACATAGTAGTCTAGCTGGGTCCTGCCCGCAGCAGCTACTCTTTGCTCGTGTAGAAAGAAGCATGCGGTGATGTCTTCACGAGTGTTGGGTCTCCGGTGCTGTTTCATTCCTCTGCAGGTGTCCTGGGCAAAGGAGACTTTATCCTGACTCTCCCTCTCTGATTTCAGGGGGCACTGCAGAGAGCAGTAAGGTTAGACAAGCGGATAAAGATAGTAACGCAACCTTTCTCTGATTTTTTTTTTTTTTTTTTTTGCAGTGCATCTACTGAAGAGAACCCTGCAGAAATGTGAGAAGAATGGATGGATGGAGCAAATTTCTGGGAAGGGCTTCAGTGGAACCTTTCAGCTCTGCTTCCCTTATTATCCTAGGTAAAGAGCTTGGCTGTAAAATGATGTTCAAGATAGGTGAGCCAGATAGACCGACCTCCTATTTACAAGGAAGTTTGTGGAGGGTTTAATAACTGATGAACCACAAGGTTGTCACCCACATTCACTCTAGATAATGACATTACTGGGGTGTCTGACTGTGAGTGGACATAAAGCAGACTTCATTAGCAAGAAAAGCTTCTAAGGGCGATAAAAATATTGGGCTTGATATTCTCAGGTACTCTGTCGTGATGCTTTTTTTGCAGGATGGGGGCTATTTAAGCATTCCCATGCCAAAACAAATCCGCGTGAGCAGGTAGTGCGGTGGTGTTCTTAACGCAAGGATGCTCCTAACAAGCAGGACCCAGCTGCTCGCCTCTCTTAGTGCCGATGTGGAGGAGAGGTGGGAGGAGGGAAGATGACCTAGATTAGCTACGGTGAGACTAAAACAGCCTCTCCTCTCCTGCTGTGCGTGCATATTGTGCTGGGCCGCTGGAGCCCAGGGAGGGTGACTTAGTGTCCCACAAAGAGCCAAATGGCAGCATAGTCATTAAAGTCTCTGCTCCCCACCTTCTTTTACTGCATGCACACAAAGTGCTCAGTGGCTTCAGCCCGCGTTCAGAGCCACCAAAGTCTGATCTTGTCCCTTTGTTGTCTGCCTTCCTGTGTCTGCGCAGAAGGAGCAATGAGGAAGAGAACTGGAGAAAGGGCAGCTGAGGGCTGGGGCATTCCTGGTGACTTACAAACTGTCGCGCTTCTGCCATTGCAGAGACTAAATAACATTGGTTTCAGATAGCAGCAAACACAGAAGTCTTGGGGGGTATTTCTGGATTAGGCTCAGAGCTGTAACCTTACAGGAGGGTGGGCAGCAGTGCCTGATGAGCGCCAGGGTTACCCAAGGCTTGCCAACCCTGAAGTTGTATCCTTAGAAGTCAGTCACGCTCTGACAAGAACCCTCTTGTAGCCCAGATGTGCTCTACCCAGAGAAGCAGCAGGATGAGGATTCTGAGGAATCTGATGAGGAAGAAGAGGAGGAATCGGAGGAGGAAGAAGAATCTGAAGAGGAAGAGTCTGAGGAGGAAGAGCCACCACCAAAGAAGAGGTATGGCAGCACGAGAGATAAATGGGTTCCTTCAGATGAAATAAAAGCGACTGTCACAGCTGTAGAGCACACAGGTTTGTCTCTTGGTGTGGTTATTTATCCACAAGGCTCTTTCTCAGAGGTGTTGGAAAAAGTTTCTAATTATGCCTTGCTCTAGAGATACCATAATTTGAAACTTGCCTCTTTTTTTAGCTCCAGATGAGAAGAGAGCCCGTATTTATCTTTGCGTTGCCTTTAGTCTCCTAAAGTCACCTTCTCTGCTTTTTCATGTGATGTTTCACATGGGACTTCTTGTATTTATGAAATGTTTCCTTAGGAAGACTGTTTCCTACAGCGTTATTTGCAGTTCTGTAGCCAGATATGAAACCTGCCTTACTAGAATATGGATTTAAGATAAGTGTTGTTCATTAAGTAATAAAATTCCATTTAGAGAGGAGAGATAGTGCTTATCTCTCTGAATTGTTCTGACAATTGACTTTGATTCATTGCCATTATTTGTATGTTTATATGCCTAACAAAGGAGTTTGAAATCTCACTGGCAGAGCACTGTGGGGATTGAGAAGTGCTTAGCGTGACACGATCTGCCAGAGGAGTTCTTGCTCTTTGGGATTTAGCTAATGAAATGTACTGCTGCATAAAGAAACATCCGTGGTAAAGAACAAGGATGCCAAGATCTGCTTCATTTATGCAAATTGACGACAGCAGCTCTGCTCTGGGTAGCATTTGCGCCTCCACTGAGATCTTGTGCTGTCTCTCTTTCTGACAGGATGCAGAAGAGGCCGCCTCCAAAATCACAGAGCAGGGCCCCTCCGATGAAGCGAAGAGAGTCCAAACCCAAGCCAAGAAAAACCCCCGCAGCCCGCCGGGGGAAAGCAAAGCCCCCTCCCAAGGTTAAAACCCCTGCTAAGAAAGCCAAACCAGCAGCCCCAGCCATCAAGAAACCCTCTGGTGGCAGCTCTTCCAAGAAACCAGCAGCCAGCGGGAGGAAGGAGGTGAAACCTTCTGCCAAGGGCAAATCCACCATGAGGAAATCTCTCCGGGCAAAAAAGTAAAATTTTTCCACTGTCAGGGAATCCCATGGTCAAATCCACAACCTTGTTTTATAAGTCAACGTGCATTTGTATTTTAGTTCTGATGCTTAAACACTTCTTTAATTTTTGTTATGGTTTTTTTTTCTTGAATGATGGGGAAAAAGCTGAAAACTAAATCAAACCAACCCGAGCATTTATTAGATCTGAGTGCTGTGCCTCCTGCCTGCCCCTCCCCTGGAACAAGTCATCTTTAGTTTCTGCGATACTTTTAGGACTTTTCTAGGACATATATAATCTGTACATTTTACCGTGTTCCTCTTGGGTTTGGGGGGGAGGGGGTGGGGGGGTAAGGGTTGGCTTTTAAAAATTCTTCAGAGAAGATCTTTATATCTTTAGAGAGCAGGAACAGGATGATTGGGGGAATATGATTCTTAAATAAGCAGGTCCAACGGCAGAAGAGTCCTCCCTAGACCCCCGGCGTGGCGAGGTCCTTACGCTCCCGTGAGGCTGCGGTGTCCGTACAGCACTTACCCGAGCCCTGGGGGAGCCGCCTCCTGCGCCGCCGTGGCAGCGACAGCCCGGGCTCCTCCAGAGCAACGAGGTTTGTTGGACAGGGACTCAGATCTTCAGCAGTCAGAGGCTGCGGCGTCTGCTGACGGTCTGAGGCCAGAGGGGTTCCTAAAGGGGTGGTTCTCGGTTAGGCGGGTGATTTGAATTAGTGTTTCCACACCACATCTGTTACCTTAAAACCAAAATATATAGAAGTCTTCTTGAATCCAACTTTCAGATGTTTTTAAGAGATGGAAGAGCCTGAGTTTTGTCACCTCTTGTTTACCCTTTTTTAAAGAAAAGTTGGAGAGCTATACAATTGCTAATGTAGAGATGTTGATAAGTGAAGAACATGCAGTTTGCTAAAATAAAATGAAACTAGATTCCAGGCCCAGTTTGTGTGTCCTTTCTCTTTCTCCTCCTGGAAAGGTAGAGAGGAGGGAATTACAGTCACCGTGGATCGCTGCAGAGGCAAATCTTTGTTAAAACTACATTGCAGGTGTGGAAGACCAGGGCTGTTTCAGCCCGAGCCCCTGACAAGCTCTGTAGCTGCACCCGCTTGTGACCTTTTTCTCCCCCATTTTCTCCGGAGACAAAGGCGAGCAAGCAGAGAGCTCTGCTTGAACCTCTCACTGCTCCTCTTCTCCCTCTGCCCCCCGTCAGTCACCAGTGGGGACAAAAAAAGACCAGCTGAAATCCTTCCACCTCTCGCCCTCCTCCCCAGAGCAGCGCCCGCGTTCCGAAACGCTCCACCACGGCCCGGCTCTCCCTCGGCCTCCTCGGGGCAACGCGGATTCGATGGGACCTGACAGTCTTTTTCCTTTAACGGCCTTTTGGAAAGAGCTTTGCACGTACCGTGCTGAGAGGAGTGGAAGTACCTCTAGAAATAAAATGCATAAAAAGGAGAAAAATAGCCTTACTGAATTTATTATTTTCAGTTGCCATCCCAGCGTGGTACCTCTAACAACTGAGAGTTAAAAAAATTCTTACAGAAATGCCCTAAATTGTTCCCAGCCCTGTAACGAGAGTGTGCAGACAGCAGGTTAACTAAAACCACAGCTGGTGTGAAACTGGCAGAGTGAAAGCACTGATCAAAGAGGAATCCTCAGGGATGTAAAGCATGTAGAGACATTGGTTAATGGCTCTTTCCTAGGGCTGCTTGTACCAAAACAGTGGGTTTTGTCGGTGTTTTCCTCCAGGCAGGTGCTACCGTGAGCCAAATTTGAGAAACTGCTTCTCTCATCAATAGGATGTTTACAAGGACAAGGAGTCCTCACTCAGCGCAGGACGTTTTGTGCCTTCCACAATAACGTTCCCACATCAACAACCCCACAGATATTTGTTAAAACACTGCTCAGGATAACACCAATTTATTTAGTTTTTTTCTCCATGTGAGCTTAATTTTGCTGTGGGGCGCCTCAAATTAGAGCGTTGTGCTAAAAACAGCCATTAGATCCCTTGGTCATCACCAAACTTCTTGGTTGTGGTTTTAATTGCTAATTAGGTGATTTCTACACACCAAGCCAAAATAAACAGCCGCGGGTCTGCCTGTATGGAATCCAAAGGACAGATCCTTCCCTCCCAGGAGCAGCAACCGGGATCGAACGGGAAAATCATCCCACAGCAGCATCGCCGCGTGTTCGGGAAGGTTAATCCTATCTCCTGCTCGCTCTTCTCCAGGCTCTGCTTCCTGCCCAGACTGGGCTCTGTTATGTTATTTCTTCAGCCCCATCTGTCCTGGTTTTTTCTTTTTTTTTTTTTTCTTTTCCCCCTGTTTCTACGCTATCAACATTTCCGGCAGGCTCTGCTGGGGCATCTCGCAGCATCTCGAAGCAGCTGGCGGGGACCCAAGGTTTGAATGCTGCCGTTTGGACCCTTTTCCTGGCACTTTTGGGAGCAGCAGGGCACAAAACGGGCATTTTTGGATGCACCCCTAAGGGCTTAGACCCCATCTCCTCCCCAAACTGGTGCTTTCCCTTCCCAGGAACCAAGCACACCCCTGGGGCTGGGGGCAGCTTTTGCTTCAGCCCTGTGGATTTGGCCAGCTGGAGGATTTTGGGGACCTGAGGCTCTGGGGTTTTATGGCCATTTTGCAGCAAGGTCAAAGCCATCCTCTTCTTTTTTTTTTCTTTTTTTTTTTTTTTTTCCAGTGAAGGTGGATAGCAGTGGGCAAAAACACAGGGAATTCAGAAATTGGGGTGAAAAGAGGCTGAGTGTCGGGGCAGGGGGTGGCGAGCGAGCATGTTGGGGTTAGAAATCGCTTCTCTGCTGGGCACGCTGTAAGAGAGGAAAAAAAAAAAAAAAAAAAACAGAAAAAAAAAAATCAGTTGCAGCCGCGTTTTCCAAAAAGCCCGAGCGTTTCTGCTCGCCGTCGCTTCCAAGAAACGGAGAAAACCGGGGAGGTAAATTGCAGTGATTCATCGCGGGCAGATCGGAGGCAGGAAACGAGAGTTTGCTGCCTGCCCCGTGCCCGGCGTGGGCTCGGGCTGCCGGGGCCTGGCTGGTGGCGAGGGCCTGACGCCCACGGGCCGAGCATCCCGGGGCCACGGCGAGAGCGGCCGCAGGAGCCACCCGAGGGGAAGAAAACAACCGGCCAAGGCTGAAAACCAGAGCAGGGGGAATTTTTCGCCTGCGTTTCTCCGGAGCCATCCGAGCGAGCTGCCTGTGAGCCGGGGAAGGGGGGGACCCCGCGGGCTGGGGGTCCCTGGGGATGCTCGCTGTCTGCATGTCGCACACACACACGCAACCCCCCCGCTAAATTTTGGGGGCTGCATCCCTTCCTTGGGGACCTCCGGGGGGCTGGGGGGGTCCGTTGAGAAATGGAGCGTGGGAAAAAGGGGGCGGGGTTTGCGAGGTGCCTGCCTGCGGATTGGCTGGGGGGGGGGGGGAAGACCCCCCAAATTGTGCTGGAAGGGAGAGGGGCAACCCTGAGCTTGCAAAGGGGATGGGGGCACCATAGAGACACCCACACCCCCCCGCCCCATGAGGATGCGCTTGAGGCAGCCGGACCCCCCACCCCCCCGCATGTGTTTGCACCCAGGCGGCTGCGACTGGCCTCGGTGACACGAGTTGCACCGGTCTCAGCTCGGCCGAGGGCTGCAGAGGGCAAAACTCCTTTGGGTGGTTGGAGAGGGGCCGGGCGCGTCCTTCGGTGGGTGCTCTGGCCAAAAAGCCCCCTCAAACCTGCTGCTCCCGTCGCTGGCGTTTTGGGAATCGCCCTCAAGGGACAGCTGGGGGGGGTCTTGGTGCTGCATGGCTGGCGGGGAGTGGGATGGAGCGCTGGGGGGGGGGGGGGGGGGGGCAGGATGGGGAGACCCCAACATCTCGCTGGGGTTTGGGGTGTGGGACTGGATGTACCTCGCTTGGGGTCCGGACCCTCCGCTCGGGGCGCGTGGAGCACTTGCATCTTGCTGGGGGTCAGAACATGGGGACATTTCGGTTTCATCTGGGGCTGGGAAGTGGGGACCCCTTATGTCATATTTGGGGGCAGGATTTGGGGACCCTCACACTTCTTTTGGGGGTGGGACGTGGGGACTGTCTGCATCCTGCTCGGGGCAGGGACCCGGGACCCTCGTGCGGTGCTCAGGGACAGGACACGGGGTGCTTGAGGTCCTGATGCTGGGACCCCTAAATGAGGGTTGGGACACGGGGACCTTCTCCCGGGGGTCGGGGTCAGGTTGTGGGGACCCTTGCATGGCACCGGGGGTCATAGGGGTGGAATTGGGATGTGGGGACACTTGGGGCACAGGGACCTTTGCATGATGCTCAGGGTGGGGACATGGGGACCCTCCTGTTGGGTTTGGGGTCAGGATTTGGGGACCCTTTTATTGGGGTGGATACGGAGGGGCCCTTGTGTGGGGGCCAGGGCTTGGGGACATCTGCACTGGGGTCAGGATTTGGGGACCACCCTACGGGGACCGCAGCATCTCCCCAGGGCTCAGCGGGCTGGAATCGGCGGATGGTGGGGGCAGGTTGTGTCTGTCCCCTCCCTCCTCGCAGGGGCTTTGACCAGGGGCCAGATCTGGGCTCCTGCACCACCACCCTGGGGGGCTCCGGATAATTCGGATGCGGCACCGGAGCCGCTTAACCCCATCCTGATCCAGCCTTCACCCCGAAACCCCCCTGCCATGAAGAAGAAGCCAGCTAACGGGAGGGGGCCGGATCCTGCACCCCCCCAGCAGCGGGCCCGGGGCATCGCCAAGCCAGCGGAGGTGATTTACCCGGGGGGGCGACGGGGACACCCTAAGATGAGGTTTGGGTGCGGGTGCATCCCCATGATCCCCAACTCACCATCTTGGGGTGGTCGGGTTGCCCCGAGGGGGGACAACTGCAGCATGATGGGGGGGTTGGAGCTGACACGGGTGGGTTTTTGTGTGTGTCCCCCCCAGTACGTGGGGTCCTTCGCGGTGGAGGACTTGGACCTGCAGCAGCAAGCGGGACAGCTGGAGGAGCAGCTGCGGGCGCTGAAGGTCGGGCACCCACCACCACTCCCCCCTCGCTGGGAAATGGGGGGACTCCAAATAGAGGCGGGACCCCAAATAGTGGTGGGGTCCCCCCCCAATTCCTCATCTCTCCTGGCCAGGACTGTCCCCGGAGGAGGTCGGTGGTGCTGAGGTTCAGCTTGCAGGGGCTGAAGGTCTACGGCGCCGATGGGGAGGTAGGGGTGCTGGGGGGTGCTCTGGGGGGGTTCTGGGGTGCTGGGTGCTGCTGGAAAGGTGCTTCAGGGCAGCTGCACCTCTCTGAGCCTTGCTTTATTGCTTGGGAACTCCCCTTGCGTTTGAAAATAGGGCTGCAACCTGCCGTGCAAACAGAGGCGGCCCCGGCATGGATTGCACCCCAGGGTGGGGTTCAGGGGTGCTGGGTCCCAGGGTCACCCCCCCGTCTGGTCCCCGCAGACGCTGCTGATGGCTCACGCCCTCCGCCGGATCCTGTACAGCACGTGGCGACACGCCGATGGCCAGTTCGCCTTCGTGGCCCGCAATCCCCGCAGCCCCGCCAGCCCCCTCTTCTGCCACCTCTTCGTGGGGCTCCCGGGCGAGGTGCGTGGCCCCCCAACACCCCCCCAAAGAACCCCGCGATTATTGTTTTTTAACATTTGCACGTCACTTCTCCCGCCTCCCCCAGGTCCAGACCCTGCACCTCCTGCTCTGCCGCTCCTTCCAGCTCTGCTACCTCCTGGCGCACCCCGAGGAGCAGGGGGGCGACGGGGACGCCCCGGGGCTCGGGGTGCTGCGGGAGCCGCTCAACCCCGAGGAGGTGTCGCGCAACGTCAACGCCCTCGTGTCCTTCCGACGCCTTCCCGCGCCCGCCGGCCTCGGCTCGCTGAGCGCAGGGGTGGGTGCACCCTGGCGGGGTGCTGGGTGCTGCTCCACGGGCCTTTGCACAACGGGTGGCTTGCACGGGGGTTTCACGCGGGGGATTTTTTTGCACGGCCTCTTCTGGTGGGGCATTTTGTTTTCACACGGTGTGCTGTCCTTCCTCGCACGGCCGTTTTGTCACACAGCATTTTTTTGGTGCCAGGGTGTTGGCATGGCGGTTTTTTGCATAGCTGCTCGCCTGGCAGTTCTTGCACAGCCTTTTCTTGCACGGCGTTTTGCACGGCACATTACGGCACAGCACATTTTTTTATGGTGTCTTGCACGGCAATTATTTGCACACCCTCTTTGTATGGCATTTATTTGCACGGCGGTATGCACGTGGCACTTCTTGCAGAGCGTTTTTTTTGCACGGTGGTATTTGCATGGCATTTTTTTGCATGGCATTTTGCCTGACAGTTCTTGCACAGTCCTTTCTCGCACAGTCCATTCTTGCACGGCCCTTTCTCTCACGGTCCTTTCTTACACAGTCCTTTCTTGCACGATCCTTTCTTACACAGTCCTTTCTTGCACGGCCCTTTCTCTCACGGTCCTTTCTTACACAGTCCTTTCTTGCACGATCCTTTCTCTCACAGTCCTTTCTCGCACGGTCCTTTCTCACACAGTCCTTTCTTGCACGGTCCTTTCTTGCACAATCCTTTCTTGCACAGTCCTTTCTCACACAGTCCTTTCTTGCACGGTCCTTTCTTGCACAATCCTTTCTTGCACGGTCCTTTCTCACACAGTCCTTTCTTGCACAATCCTTTCTTGCACGGTTCTTTCTCTCACAGTCCTTTCTCACACAGTTCTTTCTCTCATGATCCTTTCTTGCACGGTCCTTTCTTACACAGTCCTTTCTTGCACGGTCTGTTCTCGCATTGTCTTTTCTTGCACGGTCCTCTCTCTCACAGTCCTTTCTCACACAGTTCTTTCTCTCGTGATCCTTTCTTGCACAATCCTTTCTTGCACGGTCCTTTCTCACATGGTCCTTTCTTGTATGGTCTGTTCTCGCATGGTCCTTTCTTGCACAATCCTTTCTCTCATGGCCCTTTCTCACACAATCCTTTCTTGCACGGTCTGTTCTTGCACGGTCGTTTCTCTCACGATCCTTTCTCACACAGCATTTTCCATGGGGTGCATGTTCATACGGCATTTCCGTGTGGCCGGTTTCGTGTGATGCATCTTGCGCAACCTCTTCTCTCACGGTGTTTTTCACAGCGTTCTGCCTGGTGTTTTTTCACGTGGTGTCTCCCTGCCCAGCTTTTTGCACGACACCCTTTTGCATGGCGCATTTTGCCAGGCCCATCCTGCACAGCCTTTTTTTGCACATTGTTTTGCACAGCCCGCTTTCAATGGCATTTTGCGGGGCAGTTCTTTTCACAGCATTTTGCACGGCCTTTTCTTGTACAGTGTTTTGCATCGGACATGTTTGCACGGCAGGTTTTTTGCACAGCAGTTCGGCACGGTGTTTCGCAGGACGTTCTTTCCATCGTGGTTTTTACATGGCACTTTTTTTGCCTGCCATTTTTTGCACGGTGCTTTTGGCGTGACTTTTCTTTGAAAAGTGTTTTTTGCACGGCATTATTTGCATGGTGGGTTTTGCAAGGTGATTTTCGCACAACATTTTCACATTACTTTTTTGCATGGTGTTTCACACAGCTTCTTCTGGGTGGTTTTTGCACATTTTCCCATGACTTTTTTGCACACTGTTTCTGGTTCTTTTGTGCAGTTCTTGCACTTTTTCACATGACTTTTTGGCACAGTGTTTCCTCTTCTTTTGGGTGTTTTTTTTCACATTTTCACATGACTTTTTTGCACAGTGTTTCCCATGGCTTCTTTTGGGCAGTTCTTGCACATTTTCACATGCCTTTTTTGCACGGTGGTTCTGGTTCTTTTGAGGGGTTTTTGCACATTTTCACATGACTTTTTGGCACAGTGTTCCTCACAGCTTCTTTTAGCACAGCGTTATTTGTACAGTTTTTCCACATGGCATTTCTCCATGGTGTTTGGCACGGCTTTTTTTTTTTTTTTTTTTTTTTTTTACGTAGTTTTCCTTTCACAGCATTTTTTTGCACAGCACTTTTGTGTGGCGCTCAGCACAGCATATTTTTTTTTTTTTGCACGGCGTATTTTTTGCATGGCGTTGATTTGCACAGCATTTGGGGGAGGGGGGGGGGGGCGTAGCATTTTTTGACATAGCATTTTTTGCACGGCATTTTTCCGCACGGTGTTTTGTGGGACGTTTTGCACAGTGAGAGCCCCCAGACCCCTCTCACAGCACCCCTTGCACCCCCCAGGAGCGGCGGCCGGAGGCGGAGGGCAGAGCTGGCGCCTGGCGCCCGGGGAACCCCTACTGCTCCCCGGTCCTGGTGCGCAAAAAAGCCATTCGCAGCAAGGTCCTGCGCTCGGGCGCTTACCGGGACTGCGGGGCCGAGAGCCAGCCCCACCAACCGCCCCGCGATGCTGGTGAGTGTCGGAGGGGAAACTGAAGCGAGGGAGGGGTCAACACGCACACGTAGCCCCAGTTTTGTGGGGTTTTTGAGGCGAAGAGGGGATTAACGTGCTCCCGCAGCGACGGCGGGATGGGAGAGCAAAGGGGCGAGGAGCTTGGCCTTCCTCCCCGAAAACGAGAGCGTCCTCGCCGAGAGCGTGTGGGCCTTCGCCGGCATCGCCAGGTGAGCGCGCGGGAGCACCCCGCTCCTCACCATCACCCCCCCGCTCCCCGGCTCTGCGCCCACCCGCCGCCTCGTCCCCAGGGACGGCGGGATCGCGCTGCTGCGGCGGGACGTCCCCGGCGCTTTCCTCCTGCGCCCCGAGCCCGGGCTGGCCAAGCGCTGGTGCCTGTGGGTGCGGGCGCCCTGCGGCGTCGTTCCCTACTGCCTCTTCAGGACGCAGCAGGGCCGGTTCTGCGTGGAGGTGAGGGTGCTGCGCGGGGGCCCTGCACCGGGTGGGGGTGCGCGGGGGGTGCTGTGGAGGGTAAGTGTGTTTGGGGCGTCGGTGCGTGGAGGCTGGGGTGTGTGGGTGCGTCAGTGCACCGAGGCACCAGGGTCTGGGGGCTTTGATGCATCTGTGATGCATCAGTGCGTTGGTGCACTGGTGTGTAAGTGCATTCAGGGCATCTACGCATGGATACACCAGTGCGTGTGTGTTTGACACACTGCGTAAGTGCATTCGGGGCGTCTACACATGGATGCACCGAGGTGTGTGTGCATTTGACATGCTGTGTAACTGCATTTGGGGCATCTACACGTGGGTGCACCGGTGTGTGTGTTTGACACGCTGTGTAAGTGCATTCGGGGCATCTACACACAGGTGCACCAGTGTGTGCGTGCGTTTGACACAGTGTGTAAGTGCATTTGGGGCATCGACACATGGATTTACGTGTGCGTGCATTTGACACACTGTATAAGTGCATTTGGGGCATCTACACATGGGTGCACGAGTGTGTGTGATTGACATGCCGTGTAAGTGCATTTGGGCATCTACACACGGGTGCACCAGTGTGCGTGTGTGCGTTTGACACGCTGTGGGAGCCCGTTCAGTGCCTCTGGGCACAGATGCATCGGCGTGTCGGTGCATTTGATGCGCCACGTGGGTTGATTTGGTCCATCTGCGCATGGATGCATCGGTGCACCCCGGCGCGGACGGGCTCACGTTGACGCATTTACCACTGTAAGTGCATTTGGTGCCTCGGTGCACGGTTCCCTGGTGTGCACACGCATTTGATGCAACGGCACGTGGGTGCATTTGCTTTGTGGGTTGCGCCGGTGCATGGGTGTATTTCTGCCGACGCGCGCGGGTGCGCAGGGGCTGGTGCTGCGTGGCTGCGTCCGTGCAAGGGCGCGTCGGTGCGCACGGCCCCCAGGCGCCCACGGGTGGGGGCGCGTGGCTGTGCCCGTGCTTGGGGGTGCAATTGCACTCGATCTGCGCGTGCGCCAGGGCGCCTGTGCACGGCGTGTGCTTCGGGGGGGCGCTCCCGGGTGCGTTTGTGGGTGCCCGTTGGATCCGCGCCCGCGTGGCCGCACCGCGCGTCGGGTTTGTGGGTGCGGGGGTGCGTTCGGCGCACGGGGGGGGTGCACAGCGCGCGGGCGCGTGGGCAGCCCGGCGAGGCCCGCGGGGGGGGGCTCACCTCTCCCCTCTCCCCCCCCCCGGCTAACGGCAGCACTCCAACACCGAGTTCGCCAGCGTGGCCGCCCTCCTGGCTCACTACTCCGGGGCGCCGGGGGGCTGCTTCTGCCGCTTGGCCCCCGGGCGCCGCAACCCCGGCTACGAGGAGCGGGACCCCGGCGGCGGGGCCGGCGCTTGGGGGGAGGCGGCCTGGGCCCCCGCTGCCCCCGTCGGGGCGCAGCACGAGCGGGGTTAGGCCCGGCCGCCCCCCGCTCGGGCACGGCTCCCCCCAGAATCCCCCCTCGGCTTTAGATGGCTGCCGGCTGCCTTATCCCCCCGCGGGCTGTACGCTGCGTCCCGGCAATAAACGGCTCTCGTGCTACCGGAGGGGTCTGCGGGCGGCCTGTTATTCCCACCCCGACACCCAACACGCGAGGACACACGCTTGTGCGCTCACGCGCCTGCGCTCGCGCGCTCTCGTGCACACGCCCCTCGGGAACTTGCGCTCGCGGCCTCACACGCTCGTGCTCGCCCGAGCACCGTCCCCGGCGCGTCTGGGCTCGTCCTCGGCCGCCCGCCCGCGCTCAGGCACGCGCCATCGCCCGCCCCTCGTGGGCTCGGGGGGTCACACTCGTGCACTGGGATGCCTGCGCGCCCCCGCCCCTCGCACTGCCACTCGCACGCACACGTGGCCTCGTACAGACACACACGCACACAGACACACACACAGAGACACACACACTCACACACCCTCACTCACTCACACACACTCACACACACTCACAGACACTCGCACACACACACACTTGCACACTCACACACACCTACTCACACTCACACTCGCACACATACGCTCACTCACACACTCGCACTCACACACACACTCTCACACACTCGCAAACACACACACTCACACTCACCGCACACACTCATTCGCACTCGCACTCACACACACTCACTCACACCCACACTCACTCACACTCACATTCACTCACTCACACTCACTCACACTTGCACACACACTCACACACACTCGCACACACTCACTTGCACTCACACACACACTCACTTGCACACTCACACACACCTACCCACACACACTTGCACATATACGCTCCCTCACACTCACAGACTCACTCACGCACTCACACTCACCGCACACACTCACATTCACACTCTTACACTCACACACTCGCACTCACACACACACTCACACACACTCTCACATACACTCACTCACACACACACACACTCACTCACATTCACACACTCGCACTCACACACTCGCACACACTCGCACACACTCACACACACTCACTCACACTCACACACACTCACACACACTCACTCACACTCACTCACACACTCCCGCCCCTCGCACGCGCGCGTCCCGCCGTAGTCACGTGGCGCAGGGGGCGGGGCCTCGCGCCAGACCGTCGCTCCGGCAACCGCTGGGGTCGCTGCGCGCATGCGCGCTGCCTCTGCCGGCGCGTCCCGCCTGCCCTCGCCCCGGCCCGGGCTCTCGGCTCCCCCGGCCCCGCCGCACAGCCCGGCTCGCCTCGGGATCGCCTCCGCTCCCTCGGGCTGGCCCGACGCCTACAGGTTTACCTCAGGTTTTCCTTCGCCCACTTCTCCCTGGGCTTGTCCCAGCTCCCCAGAGTTACCTCAGACTTTCCCACCCGCAGCCTCCCCTCAGGTTTCCTCCCCCCAGCCTGCCCTAGTTCCCCCTCAGACTTGTCCCGGGTGTCCCCCATTCCCCTTTATCTCTCCCAGGCTTTTCTCCTCCTTAGCCTCCCCTTCTCCCCCAGCCACTCGCGGCCCCCCTGACTCTTCCCTCATGCCGAGTTGCCGGGGGGTCCTTCCCCTCGGTGCGCCCAGCAGGCGGTGAGTGGGGTGCAGGCCCTGGGGTTTGGCTTGCCCCAGCCTTCCCACAGGTCTACCCGCGCCCCGATGCCCCTCAAGTGAGCGTGTGTGGGGTTGAGTTGGGCCTTGAAGAATGGCCTCGGAGGCAGTGAAGGTGATCGTGCGCTGCCGGCCCATGAACGAGCGGGAGAAGGCTCTCGGCTGCAAGGCGGTCGTCAGCACGGAGAGCGCGCGGGGCCAGTGTTTCCTCCAAAACCCCGCTGCTGCTGGCGAGCCCCCGAAGCAGTTCACCTTCGATGGGGCATACTACCAGGAGCACAACACGGAGCAGATCTACAACGAGATCGCCTACCCGCTTGTGGAGGTGAGTCGTGCCTTAAGCAGACCAGAAACAGCCAACACGTAGCTCGGGATGTGGACCGAGGAGTGTTACATGGGTAGGTGATCCCTAAATAGAACTGATTTCTGGATAGGAACAGCCCTGTCTGCTCCTTCAAGAGGCTGAGCTGCAACCCTGGAGTGCAGAGGAGAGCAAAACAGCGTCCCAGTAGAAGGCTGGGATACTGGAAAGAAAAAAAAAACTTTTTCAAGCAGTCAGTGGTGCACTAAGAATAGAATTACACTTAATTGTTTTAGGCGGATGTTTATATGAAAGATAAAACCCCCTGAGCAGGCCCTAGAGACAGACAGAAACTGCAGTGGAAAGTGATGTGAGGAGAAGGGGGACAAACAAGGCTCCTGATGATTTTAGGGATGTTTTTACTGTCAAGTGAGAAACCTTGGAGAAGACAAGGAAGCTCAGCCTAGTTTACAATAGCAAAATGAGAGAGGATGTATTTGCTGCCTGTTAATACATCAGCATGGTAAACAGCTAGTGTGAGAAAGGAACCGGTTAAGAAAAAAAATCCCCAACTCCTCCCCCCACCCCAACCAATTTTGTTGGAAGAAGAAACAGGGATAAAATGGCCAGTGATAATTTTAAAATGGAAGTTTCTGATCAGGAAACAATCAGGGTCTGGAACAGTAGATTATTAGGTTAATATATTATTTATTTTCCTTTTTATTTAAACCTTAAGAAACCCACATATCTTCTGTTCCTACCATGCTTCTCTGAAATAGGAACAAGTGAAAGTAAGCCCTTCAGCTAGCTTTCCAAGAGAAAATTATTCTAAGCTAGAGAATGTCCCTTTGGCCACCCTACAATCGACTAGCATTCTAGTTGCCTCTCTGGGTTTCTTATGATTTTTCTGCCCTATAGCAAAAATAATCTGGTCTTCTAAGTGTTGTCAACAGCCTTTCCACTTTTCAAGGCTTGCATTTCTTCAATTTTTCCACTTCTGAAAGAAAACCATCAATTTATATGCTAGCAGAATGCATTTTTAAATCCTTTTACCCTAATGGCATGTGAAGATCGGGCAGTTGTTTAATGTTTACTTCCAGCTTTGCCTTCAGAATACCTTTTATGATGTGGGATTGAATCTGGGCAATGTAGTTCCAGTAGTGCAAAAGGCGAAGGTAATGGCTATTTTTTGTGGTTTTCCTCCCTTTACAGGGTGTCACCGAAGGCTACAATGGCACCATATTTGCCTACGGCCAGACAGGCAGTGGGAAATCATTCACCATGCAGGGAGTCGTGGATCCTCCGACTCAGAAAGGCATCATACCCAGGGCACTTGAACACATTTTTGAGAGCGTACAGGTAGGTGTGTGAGGATGTGGAAGAGATCCTGGTGTAAGATGGTGTGATATCGGGAAAGATGGGGTTTTTGTGTCATACCTCAAGGAGCGAGACTGGGGACAGGCTCTGGGGTGTGCTGCCTCTCATCCTAACGTTAAGCCCCATGTGTAGCCAGATGAACTGCGCCCTCATCTCCGCTGACTTTATGGACCCACACTTGAGATGTTTAAGGACCAATAGTCCCTATAGCGAGTGTGTTGAGTGGTTATACATGGGAATGAAATGCCAGGAGAGAGATGATGAAGTGCTGAAGGGAGGCAGGCACCCAGCTGGCCCTGAGGATCTACGTAGGCTGCCTACTTGCCTTCATCTTGAGAACCTTACCCAAAAATCATTCCTGTTTCGTGCAGTGTGCTGAAAATGCCAAGTTCTTGGTGAGAGCTTCCTACCTGGAGATTTACAATGAAGACATACGAGACCTTCTGGGAGCTGATACCAAGCAGAAGTTGGAGGTGAGGTGGAGTCAATGTGTCTTAATTAAGGAGTGCTTTAATTTGCTCAGATAAATGTTGTCACCAAGGTCTCGCAGAAGCGCAATAATACACTCTGTCAGAAGCTGAACGCCAGAATATGAAGTTATAGTGGTGAATATGGAAGCCAAGAGGAGATTTGGAGGCACTTTAATGAAAGTTTAGTGGCAGAAGGAATGTGATTGAGTCAGACATGTGCCCCATGTGTCCCACTTGATAGCAGCCAGTAGCTCAGCAGAAGCCACGTGAAAATCATTACTGGACAAGGATGGAATAAAGCGCTCATGGGGCAATTTCCTCCTAATCCTCTTCATGTCACGTCTGGCTCTAAAGCAGGAGGATTCTGTGCCTTATAAATGTTTAATCTGATCCACTGTAGCTGTGGATGATCTCATTATCTGTCTAAAACAAAAAAGGCTGATCCTTTTTTGAGGGGACCCAGAAGATATTACTCCCCATGGGAACGCAGGGGGAAGGTGGGCAGTTTCCAGGCACGCAGGAGGGTAAACTTTCCTGAAATCCTAATCAAGGGGCTGATTTTTCTAAAATTTACCTCTTGGTGGCTTTGCAGATCTTTTTGCCCATATTCCTGGAGGGAGCTGCAAATCTCCTGTCCTAATTTATTTCCCCAAAGGTGAAGAAAACCGAGGCACTGGCACCATCTGCAGCACAGGCATGCTGAGATGGTGACAGACCCAAACCGCCTTACGGGGCAGATTTTTTTTTAACATGCTCTTGGCTTTAAGGGAGGCAAAACCCTCTCTGCTCCGTGTTCCAAGCGTGCTTCGCCTGTGCATGTCGAGAGGGAGGGTGGGAGAAGGGGACTGCTTGCTGCAGTTTCCCATCCTTTGTTTCACATCAGCAGTGACACCGGTTTCCATGACGACGGCAGTTGGCACTGGGAGGACAGGAGTTGGGCAGAACAGTTTCCAGGGTAACACCATCACACCGGTGACAGCCGCTGCCTGTTGCTGCCTCCACCGAGTAATTAAGGGAGACAAGTCCTGCCGAGACCGAAAGCCCGGGCTGCCCCACTGCTTTCTTGTGTCCCCCAGTTCTCCTCCAGAATCTCATTTCTCTTTGTTCCTTTGCCTGTCAATGTCAGCACCTTCAGTGTCTCCAAAGTGCACAGCCACCTCCCGTGGCATGAAACCCTGTGAAGAGCAGATTTTATGGAGCTCTGTAAGGAAAATGCCCCCACTAGTCTGTCATTGAGTTGAACAGCCACATCCCCAGTTGGGTGTTCCTCAGGGACTCCGCAGCACCCTCAAATACAGCTGGGCCAGGCGCAGGCTCCTCCTGTAGCACAGGCAAAAGTCACAGTGTATGAACAGTCTGGCTGTGATTCTGTAACTGGATTCGTCCTGGGCAGTCATGGCTTTAGAACAAGGTTAAAATCCTGCCTAGTTTTGTTTTTAGCCACTTCTGCTCCATTCTGTGCCTTATAACAGCAAACACTCTATTTTATGTTGCTTCTTGTGGTGCGTGCGTCACTAAAGTCCCCAAGGCTCTTCTTTGGAAGTCACACTGCCAAACGCAGCATCTTTCACTCCATGACACCGAGTCATGACAGCCATATCTTGATATCCCAGCTCTGACACGATAGAGTTTTGGTGATGAACTCAGCAGGTGTGGGGCGTAGCGTAGCTGTTGCAAATGAATTCAGCTTGTTTAAAATTCCCAGTGTGGAGGGAGCTTCAGAGGGGCCTGGTGTAGGAGTGCAGGGATCTCTCAATTGTTTTGTATTTTTTATGGAGGTTTAATCAAGATTTTGAATGTTTCAATCATTTATTAGCATACTGTATGGAATTTTTCTTCTGCATGATTTGATAATTGCTGAAGAGGCTGTTAGATATTTAACACTGTCTCTACCCAGGTGCCTGAATAGGATTTAAAAACATCTTAAAAATGAGCTAATTTGGAGAAAAATTATTATAGTCCGCCTGTGTGGGATGGGTGTGACTTTGGGAATTTTGTCAGGGAGATCAAGACGCCCTCTCAGAGCGGAGGGGTTCAGCAAAGCACCGCTGACGATATCCGTGACTATTGAATCTGTGCTTTGATTTGTAAAACGCTCTCTATGACTGAAGAGATATGAGAACCTTTGCCATAATAGGTGAAAAAGATTTCAGTTCTTTTTTTAAAATATGCAGCTTAATAACAGGGGAGGTAGAAATCAGCTCAGCGCAGGTTTCTTGTGGCCTGGGAGATGTCTGAATCAATCCACAAACTTTTAACCTTAATTCTTTTTTGCCTGCGGAGCCATGAAGGTGGTTCCCTCTTGTGTGGTTTCATTCCTTCTTCAGAAATCTTAAAGCTTTTTGATGCAGCCAGATAACGTTTTTGCCATACTGCAGTTAATTTCTCCACATGCAAAACTCATGTAGCCTTCAAGTTTCCAGATGGTTTCCAGCCTTCCCTCAGCCTTGGTGTGCCTGGTCCTAACGTGTCCTGCGTTGTTGCTGTTTGCAGCTGAAGGAACACCCAGAGAAAGGGGTGTACGTGAAGGGGCTGTCTCTGCACACCGTGCACAGCGTGCTCCAGTGCGAGCAGATCATGGAGACAGGCTGGAGAAACCGAGCAGTGGGTTACACCCTCATGAATAAAGACTCTTCCCGCTCCCACTCCATCTTTACTGTCAATATGGAAATCTACACTGTTGGTAGGTAGCTGGGCGTCCTGTGTTAGGCCTGGGCCTAGCAGAGAGCAGAATCTGTGCGGTCTGACCAGTCGCCCCACAGCAAAATGTAGATCCTAAATGATTTTAGGTCCAGTAGAAATCAGAGTTGCACCAACATGGACATTCTTCCCAGTGTGAAATGGCTGAGTATTGTCTTTTTTTTTTTTTGATTCCCCCTTGGGAGAGAAAAGTCTTGCACTCAAACTGGGAACATATTTAAGTCTCCTTCCATTTCTTTATCTTCTCAAACCTTTACTTCCAGCAAAGGGAGCTAAATCTCAGGCTATACAATGGCTTGGAGTTCACGGGTTTTACAGCCTGGAGAAACTTACGTCGTTACCCATCCTGTCTGACCTTCTTTACAATGCAAGTCAGATCATTTCACCCAACAGTTCCTTCACTGAGCTTAATCACAGGGCACATCTTTTAAGCAAACAGCTAATCTGGGGTTTAAGATGGAATAAAAGAATCCCTTAATAATGTTTTAATGACTAATTTTCCTTTCTCGAGCATCTCATTTCCACTGGAATGGTAATAGCTGATAAAGCTGCCTCACTGGGTCTGAACATGGGCCTCAAAAAGGTTTTTTCTGGGACTAAGAAATGAATTAGTCTCCTATATTCTGTCTAGTCCTTGACCCTGGCTGAGGCTGCAACCAGCTTGGCTTTGTTTTCTTCAGCTATTTCAGCCATGGGGAGTTACACAATGTTGTCCTAAATTGTGGTTCCAGATGTTGGTGACAGTACCTCATTTTCCTCTATCCAAAATGGGCCATGGAGGATTTTTGGAATTTCTCAATTAGCACAGCGGGTGGGTGATAATCCTTGCATTATGTGGGTCTGTAAAATCCCAACTTTAATCCTAACAAGGAAAAAGAAGTATTTACACTCCTCTTTTGTGTTCCAGATGGGTGCAGGACTCTTAATCTAGCCTGCAACAATTTCTCTAATTTAAAGCTTTGAAAACCTGTTACACAGAACAAAATGGCAGGTGGGGAAACTTGTGGTTTTGGCAGTTAAATGGAAGACAGCTGGAATATTTGAGGAGAAAGTTGGGGGTTCTGGCACACTGCCCATAACTGGATGGTTCTACTAGGGTAATCATTAGTTGAAACAGTTAATGAAGTTGGTATTTATGTTGTCATCTTTAAGCTTCATGAAGAGGTGCGTGGAGAAGTTCAAACTTATTTTCCAGTTGAGCCTGTAGTAAATGAGACTTTAGAGGCAGTTGATATTTTAAAGGCTCTCTTTGCAGTTAATGTGGACTAAAGGGACCCTTTAAAGTAACAGTTTAGATTCAGGAGCAGAATTATGGCAAATACCGGGCTCTCCGGCTGCAGATGTATGAGAAGTGTGAGTTACCGTCAGTATTTTTACTGTATTTAGAGCAGCAGATGTTTTATTGCTTTACATTGTGCTTAGAGATTGATCAGTTAGTGAGGAAAACATAAATTTGGGCAGTGCTTATGCCACCAGAACTGGCCGATGGGCTCTACGGGAATTAGATGGGCAGACTTTTGGGCTGCTGCAGGCGTTTTACCAAAAGTCTGGGGACCTTGTTACACCATGGAAACGAAAGCGCTAAGCTCCCCGACCGAAACAAACAGCCTCCCTGGGTAAAAGGACTGGCAGGAACCAAAACTGCTTTTTAATTGCCATCAGTGTTTACATAAACTGTGGGGGAAGGAGGGAAAGGGTTAGAAAACCAACTTTTTGTGACTATCCGCTCACCCTAGCTCTCAGAAGGGATAGTGAGAGGGTGATCTATTTAAGGTCCGTCCCTCTGCTGTTTTTCTTTTTTCCCCAATTCTCCCAAGTCTTGACATGCCAGAAAGATCTGGAGTGAAACAAGAAGTTTGCTCTGCAGCAAACATTAAGTTCCACGTTAACAATCTGTTTCTGTAACTGGGGAAACGTCCTGGGGCAATAGATTTTATATTTTTTTGTTCACTTGTAAACTTAACTTTCCCTCATGCATCGTATTATTCATTGCTCACGTTTAGGTGTTGTCCACAGCCTTAAAGCTTAACTCTGATTAAACTGAAGTCAAGGTTTTGTAGAAGTCTGTCTGGAAAAGGGCAGACTCAATTAAAACCTTGATTTTTTTTTTGATTTTTTTTTTTTCCCTTGGAGCACTCTTCCCTTGAACTTGGGTTGTAATTGTGAGCGGTGATTGGGACATGGACATCCAAGAGTGTGGTCCAGTGCTTAGGACACTACTTTGTGATTTGGGAATGTGTGTCCAACTTCTTGCTCAGCATGAGGCTGGGAAATTTCAGTAGCCAGTGAAACCGAGGGGTTCCTGAAGTGCCCAAATGTGCTTTCTCTAGTCATAGGGGATTTGTGTCATCATGTTAATCCAGCCTCAAAATACAGGTCGGGAAGCAGATACTGTATGTGTGAGGTGTGCATCCAGGTAGCTGAGGAACTACCTGTTAACTTCAGCTCCCATCTTCTCTTGCCTTCAAGCATTACAATGGGGATGGCACCGGCTCACTGGGTCTGACTCCTCCCTGAGATCCATCTCCTCATCTGGGTGGATCGGGCTGAGTGCAGTCCTGATTTCTTGCAGTTTTCCCCTTTCTTGCCTGCATTCCTTCATTTTACTTTCTCACTGAGAATGTCATGAGTTGAGGAGGAACAGACACCTGTGTGCTGTGCCACGGCATGGTTTTACAGCTCTCTGGGCAGGAGGGGAGATCTGCTGAGCTTCTGGAACATTCAGGCTGCCTCAGGACAGAAAGCCAGATGGTGGACCTCGATGGTATCTGATAGGAAGTGCTTTTTCTTTTGAAGCCCAGCAAGAAACTTCTTGAATACATCCATTGATAAAGGTAGGTTGGATGCCAGTCTTGAGAAAAGCTGTAGTTTGGGAGGTCATGGAAAAACTGTTTCTCAGCGTAGTATCTACTCCAGCCTCTCCATGATAGTCTGCAGAGGTAAGCTCCCTGCGTGTCTCTCCACATCACATAGGCATTCAGGGAGCCTGCTCTTTCTCCTGTGCTCTCCAGCTAGCCCTGCTCCAGTTGCTGCCCAGTGACTCCTCATTTCATGCTTCCTCTCTTTTTTTCTTTCCAATTGTCAGACGTAGTTTAACTTCATGAAACAATCTGAGGAGGAACAAAGTTGAATAAACTCACAGTCTGACATTGTTACTTGCAGAGGGCTTTGTGTGAAGTTCTGAACACTGTAGGAATATGTGGAAGGGGGAGTTGTGTGTGTGTGTGTGTGTTCAGAGCTCACTGGGGAAGTAAGAATGGGCATGAATTCTTACTGTGCAGGATCTCATTCAGGAAAGCACTAAAACATGTAGTTCTAAGATTAAGTAGGTATTTATTTACTTAAGGGAGTCAGGGCCCAAACGCAGACAAAGAACAGGACTTGAACTGGAAAGTAATGCCAAGAAAGTCTTGGTTCTTGACTGTTAAGATGCTTCCTCTTAAAGAGCCTAACACAGGATTGTTTTCTTGCAGATGAGAGAGGGCAGGACCACCTTAGGGCTGCAAAACTCAATTTAGTGGATCTGGCAGGAAGCGAGAGACAGTCAAAAACAGGAGCCACGGGGGAGCGGCTCAAAGAGGCCACCAAAATCAACCTCTCCCTCTCAGCTCTGGGCAACGTCATCTCAGCCCTGGTCGATGGCAGGTGTAAGCACATCCCCTACCGAGACTCAAAGCTGACCAGGCTGCTGCAAGACTCCCTCGGAGGGAACACCAAGACACTGATGGTAGCATGTTTATCTCCGGCTGATAACAACTATGACGAAAGCCTCAGTACTTTGCGCTATGCTAATCGAGCAAAAAACATCAAGAACAAGCCCTGTATCAACGAGGACCCCAAGGATGCTCTGCTGAGGGAGTATCAGGAGGAGATTAAGAAGCTGAAGGCCATTCTAGCTGAACAGATGGGCACAAATAACTTGTCGGGTAGGAATGCCCTTAGTGGCTGCAGAGATGTTTTATCTTTGACAGAAAAAATAGGTTTTTACACATAAAATGCTCACTGGATTTCACCTCAACCTTTCCACTAACTGTTGGAGGAAGAGTTCTTTGTTCTGGTAATGGACTTGTCCTTCACTGTTGCCAAATTGACCTTATTCCACTGGTAAAGACCATCTCATTCAGTATTTTCAAAAATGACAAATTCTGTTAGAAAATGCGGATGTGATTAAAATCCTCAGATCTTCGTGGTCATTCTAGCTAGAATTTGGTCAGTCCCACACGAGAGGTTTCATCTGGCAGAGCAAAAATGATCTGTGAAAGAAATAATAATATAGAATTCTTTATTAAATATCTATACATGTTTTCAAATTTAGCATTCAGCCCCTGTTCTACTACACTGTGAATTTCTGACATGACCAGAAGTGTTTTGCCCTGCTGACGGGGAGCAGCACTGTCCTCTCTCTGAGGATTCAGCCCAGCCTCAGCAGACTTGCTCTTTGCTGTTAAGTAGGAATAGCAAATGTGGGAACAAATGAGTAAGAGCAGTCTTTAGGGAGCTGATCACCTTTTGAGAATTATCCCCTAAAAAAGGGCAACTTTCAGCAGAGGAATAAGGCTGTAAGATTTTTTTTTTTTTCCCCCTCGCACATTCTGCCACCTTTCAAAAACAGCTGTGAAGAAAGAAGGCAATTTCCTTGCACGTTTCATCTCTTTCCCAGTGTCTTTTATCTTCTAAATCGGTTAGCATAGCCCTGGAAAATTCTCCTGTTATTCTGTGAAAGAGATTAAATTTGTATTTGCTTTCATATACCTGAATCTTAAACCTCTCCCCATCTGCTCAGCGCTGACTCCTCTCCCCACACCTAAGGAGTCCCAGGCCAGTGGGTGTTTTGGCAGCACAGATGCTGGCACACGAGCACAGTTTAAAGGAGCACACGGATTGTGATGTTCTTTGCTGGCAGACAGGTTCTTTGTTCTGTCTCCAGGCATTCTACAGACAATCCCACCCAGTAACTGTGAGTGATTTTTCTTTCTGCTTTGCTTTGTAGGGCTTCTACCTGCTGAGACTGCTCACCTGGCAGCAAAGCCAGGTCCCCTCCTCAAACCCCAGTTAGATCTTGAAACAGAGAAGCAGCTGATCAGAGAAGTAAGTCAGGAGGGGGTATCCCATAGCCTCTTTGACTAAGGCTTGTGGGTTTTTATAATAATTGTTACAAATATGGTGTAGAGCTGTGTGGTTCAGCCTTTTCAGAACACTTCTCTTACTGTTTTTTGGTCCTCGGGCTTCTCCTGCAGACAGAACGTGTGTTGATGGAGGCCTTATTTACAATGCCGCTTTCTCTCAGCATTGTTCCCACCTCTCTGGAGATTAATTGGAATGGATTCCCAAGAATTTTTGAAGTAACTACATGTGAAACTAAATGTGATTCCTCCTGTCAGAGGAGGGAGAAATAGGGAAGAGGAAGGCAGTAGTCAAAGATGTTAGGAGAAGTACAGGAATGAAGATAGGGAGGGGGTATGTAGCCAGGAGGAAGAATGAGGAGTTGGGGGCCAGGAGGAAATAAAACTCCCTCCTTGCTCTTTAGAAAGCTACTTCCAGGGCACGGCATCTCCCCAGGATAGCCATTTCCAGGGATAAGTAGTCACCTTCCATCAATACTGTGTCAACTTAAATCAAAGAGTCAATGAATACTGGATGGTGAAGCTTTATTGGGGTGGACAGAAGATGTGACCTAGACGTGACCCTGTGCACAGTCAGGAGTAGGGCTGTTGTGTCAGCTCTCTGCTGTGCCTTTCAGGAGTACGAGGAGAGGCTGGCCCAGCTAAAGGCCAGCTACGAAGCGGAGCAGGCGTCCCGTGCCCGCCTCGAAGAGGACATCAGTAGCCTGAGGAGTCACTATGATCTCAAGCTGTCTGCTCTCGAGGAGAACCTCAGGAAGGAAGCAGGTGTGGACAAGGCAGGTGAAGGGTGCACAGCACAGGCTGGATGTTCCCTGATGCTTTAGGCATGAGCAGACACAGACTGTTTCTGCAAAGTCACATTTTGCAGCAGCCGCTGCAGCCTTTGAAGTGGCAGTGACTGCTACTGCAGCAAGTGCTGCCTGGCACCAACAGCAGTCCCTGCTCTCAACCCCAGGAGCAGTAACTCTGGCTCTCCTGGGCCACTTATGAGACTCTCTGTCCCAGCTTTGTCCTCTTCCTATTTATTTCCCTGACTTATTTTCCCCATCAGGACCAGCCTGGCCCTACCCTGTAAGCCTTGAGGCCACAAAATGCGATTTTTTTGCCCACGTAGCTGTGAGTTTCTTCTGGTTTAGGGCAGCGTTTGGAGCAGAGGTTTGAGCTGCTGAGATGACTGGCTTGATCCGATTGGCTTTGCACAACCCACATGCCCAAGCTGAGGGTGGCTGCAGCAGCCTCTTCCATCGCATGCAAATGTGATGCAGCCCTTGGTCTCCCGGTGGATTATCAACACCATCGCTCTGCTGGAGGGTGGATATTCCTCGCACATACCTATAAATTGTTGCCAGCTCTCCTCTTCATTACTGCTTTTTGTTTATACTTCTGCAGTGCCTCAGAGCCTGTTTTGCAATGTGCTTGTACAGCACTTATTGCCCAATATTAATTCTTGAACCTATATTCTTAATTTTTGATGCTATCACTTTCTAAGGTGAGAGGTTCTTTTTTTTTTGTTTGTTTTTCCCCTCTCTGATTACAAACGTGCACCTCCCCACCCTCAGAAATTGTGTGCGAACATGAGGACCCCGGCTCTCCCCACCCTGTAAAATCGGCAGTCCTTACATGATACACCCTCTGGGTCTTTTATGGATAGAACGTGTGTTGATGGAGGCCTTATTTACAATGCCACTTTCTCTCAGCATTGTTCCCACCTCTCTGGAGTTTAATTGGAATGGATTCCCAAGAATTTTTGAAGCAACTACATGTGAAACAGTAAAATCTTTTTACTGACCAGCATAAATGACAGACCTTTTCTTTCCAGACACATAGTTTTTGGCTTTTGGTGAAGATTGTGTGTGATGTTTTCACAGATTTGTGCTCTAGTTTTGCAGAGCTCGTTCCTTACGTTGTGGGTATTTCCTCTTCAGCTGCTGTGAAGACTGAAACTACTCCTGATGAGGCACCTTTGCCTGAAGACTCTGGTGCTGCAGCAGATGAAGAACCAATGTCAGCCCAGGTACCCTTCAGGCTACTCTACCCCCCTGGGTTGAATAAACCCAAGTGGGTAGCATCGTGCTTCGTCCATCCCAGTACTCACACTGCATCTTTTCAGAGGCGCAGCCTTTGGTTTCCTCTTGTCCTCAGGACCCAGCAGAGCCTCGGACTGTGCAAGAGGCTGGTGGTGTGAGCAGGGGAAGTGTTGGAGCAGCAGCGGCTGGTGCTGCTGAGGGGATTGTGCTGCCTGCAGACCAGCAGCAGGTGCTTGCCAGGTCAGTGACTACGCTGCTCCTGCTAACTGCCTCCTGGGCACTGCCTACAACACACAAAGGCAAGAAGCAACCCTGTTCTTTCGTGATATTACAACTGTTGAGCTTCAGCTGCCAGTTCAGCGCAGCACAGAACTAGGCAGATGCATATTCTTTACTCCCAAATTAACTTTGTCCTATTTGGGCAAATAAATAGCTGTTAGCTGCGGCATTCAATGATGCCAAGTGCCAGAATTATGAAAGAAAAATCTGGAGATGTCTGTGTCAGCAGACAGGGATGCAAAAAGGCTTGCTTCCCTGATAACAAATCCTGCCTAGATCTGTAGGCAGGGAGTCTCTTCCTTCTCTGGCTTATTGCAGGTGTAATTTATGAGGAGTTTATAAAGCTGAGTCTGGTGGTTGCTGACAGAGCTTAAGTGTCCAACCCGGCCTCCCTTTCCTCTTAAAAATGTTTCTTGAAGGGTACTTGGAGCCTTCTCTTATCAGTTCAAGGTGGCAAGGCCTTCCTGCTGCTCACAGCACGTGTGGGTGGAGGAGAGTGCATCCTCCTGGACTCTCCCTTGTCACTGAGGTTGCTTTTGCCTCTGGCTCACACATCTGACAATGTTTGCAAGATGTCAGCCAGAACTGACCTCAGGATTTCCCAGTAATCACATTTTAGGGGCAACATTAGACCCTGGGCCTGGAGCACGGGGCTGGGATGCCAGGGCTGCCTGGGCTGTTTCAGAAATACATGTTTGAAGCAAATTCTGCTGATTTCTCTCTTTTACTCTTGTGTGGAATTATATTAAAGTAAGAAATGCCCAACATAAAATATATTGTGGGTGATGGAGTTTGATTTGGAAAAGCCTTGTGTTTTTTGATGGGTCTTTCAGCTGAAGAAGGAGCTATTAAGAAATCTAGAAGAGCAGCATCTGTAATTTGTGGGTAGTTCTGTCTATTAACAGAGAGGTCTCCAAATAAGCCATTTGTTTTAACTCTCAATCACATCTTAATAGTCCTATTGCAGCGTTTCTTTTTGTGACAAACAAGGGAAAAATGTTCTTCTAATTACACTGTTAAAATCAAAGTTCTCTGCAGATGAGGCAGGAGGGTTTGGTTCTGCAGGTGTGGGGCTTTTTGAAGCTGCCTGTTAAAAGCTTTACAGGTCCAGGCGGCTGTGAGATCTCCGATACTCACGCAGCAGAGCGAGAGTCAGTCGTCTGTTAAGCAAACGAACTGAAGGCTGCTTGGCAAGCACGGTAAAGTAGAATAGCAGGTCATCTCTGGTGGAGAATGAGCTCTTTCGGATGGGTTTGAAAATTAAGAGGCTATTATCAGCGGAGCTTTTAACAGTGGTGGGATTTTCCCTAATTTGAGCCAGTGCTGGCCAGCCTGAGCTATCTGCTCTGCTGCAGATTCCCATGCAGACAAAGAGAACCGCTCTGGAGCGTGGCTTTATTTCTGTGTTGGAGCGTACAGGGCCATTTGGCATGCACATCAGACCAGCTTGATTTCAAAAGTGGGTCTGTGCCTATGCTCAAACAGCGGTGCTGAGGTTGCCCAAGTCATCCACCCTGGCCAGTATTGCCCCAAAAAGGAAATTGCACTGTGGTGTCCAGCTGTACTACTCCTAGATCCATTTAAGATATTACTTTGGGTAATTTTGACAGATTTTGTGCTTGAGAGTCTTTCAAAGTAGAAAGTAAAAATCGAAATAATATATTCAATATATGTATCAGTAAGAATTTAAACATAAATTCCACAAAACGGGGTTTTTAAAAAGAATTCTGTGAGCGTAGCTACAGATTTCTGGACAGAGGTGCTCAGAATAACACACGCTTTGCCTTGGGTCCACAGGAATATCAATGACAGAAAGTGTTAACAACGGTAGAATTTGCCGTGATTACTTGGGGCAGCAAATCTCATCAGAAATCACTATTTTCTGTACTGTGTCTTCCCAAACATCGTTTCCTCCACACAAGTCTTAGCACTTTGTAGTGCTAAGAGAAGCGTTTGCCTTTTCCAGGCTGCAGATGCTAGAGCAACAGGTGGTTGGAGGGGAACAGGCTAAAAACAAGGACCTCAAAGAAAAGCATAAACGCCGGAAAAAATATGCGGACGAGCGGAGAATGCAGCTGGTGGCTGCACTGCAGCAGTCTAACGAGGACAGCAGTGATTGGGTTCTGCTCAACGTCTACGACTCCATCCAGGAGGAGGTTCGAGCCAAGAGCAAGCTTCTGGAGAAGATGCAGGAGAAGGTGAGCAGCTCCCTGCTATCGCTGCTGACGATTTAGGGAGCATCTCTTTCCTCCTCTGTGTACCCCTTTTTTTTTTTTTTTTTTTTTTAAGGTTAAGGAGGAGTTTTAGGGCAGTGTGTTTAGACAATGACTGTGGCTGTGTCTAATATTTCCTACACGTGCCTGCGTTAGTACTTACAAGGTTGCTTGAGTGTACTTTTCTGAAATATCGGATGCAGCAGCCCTCAGGGTGATGAATTAAGTTGCTGACACCCAAAACCCCACTGTTTTCATGGCTGGTCTCCTTGCGCAGCACACTGTCTGAAGGAGGATATCTGGTGATGGGAGAGGATGCTACTCCCTCTACTGACCCGTGCAATCTATTGCACAGCTTCCTTCAGGCATCACACCTGCCTTCCTGGAAGAAATTACACCGTGAAAAGTTTTCTAGGGGAGAAAAAAAAAAAAAAAAGGCAACGTTCTGAAATTTCAGGCACACTTGAAACCAGTTTTGCTCTCATGAGGCAGAATCAGAGGAGCTTCAAAAAAATCTGTGTGTATGTGCAGTCCTAAATCTGCACATTAAGAACTTGCTTTATTTCTGTATTTAGATTATCAAAGAAATATTGCACCTTTTTCATCGAAGTTAGGAACTCCCAAGAATTCATTAGTAATGAATTAGACCACACTAGTAAGATTAACACAACATCCATTCAAAGACTTTGGAGAAACATGAGAAATCTTTAATTAAAACAGACATGGAATAATCTCTCCACACAAATCTGATCTGCATTCTTAACGATAAATTAAAAATCTTCCCAAATAGCGAAGCTTTTTTATGGGTCTTTCCATCCCTCTGCCTACAAATTCTTGTATTCGCAGTAACCATCAGCCTCTCTCCTTTATAATCCCAATGACTTATTCTGTCCCAGTTGCGGGCTGCCGAGACCGAGATCAAAGATCTTCAGTCAGAGTTTGAGCTGGAAAAGATCGATTACCTCAGCACCATCCGCCGCCTGGAGCGAGAGCTGATGCTTTTCCAGCAGCTGCTGGATCAGGTGCAGTCCCTGGTCCGCCGCGACTGTAACTACAGTAATCTGGAGAAGATCAAGCGCGAATCCGTCTGGGATGAGGAAACCGGCTGCTGGAAAATTCCAGAGCCTGTCATTCAAAAAACCCGCCTGCCCGCAGGTAAGAGGGTCTCCATGGTGCTGCCGGTGCGTGGCTGCTGCTGGGCTTGGCCGAACACATTTGGGCTGCGCTCGCTTGTAAAATCTGCCACATGCAGAAAGTTTGTCTAGAGAGTTCGAATGACGCCATCTAATGCGACGCATGGTACGGATCCTTCCGGAGTATCTGTGAGGCCAGTGACCGGGGCGGTGCTGCGGATGGGTTAATTGTTCTAGAGAGCACAACCCTGTAACACCTGTCTCTGCTCACAGCAGTTCCAGCCCTGCCGCAGCCCAGACCTGCCCAGAAGAGCCCTTCAGCCGAGAGCCAAGACGTAACGGTACAATGCTTTTCTCCTCCTTTTTTGTATTGTATTTTACCAATTTTTGCCGTATTTCCAAGCCGTAACCCAAGGGCTAGCGCAGAGTCTGACTCTGCTGACAGCGTTTTCCGCTTCCAGCCTGAGGAAGACCGCTACAAACTGGTGCTGAACAGGAGCGACAGCGAGACCATCGCCAGCAACTACTTCCGCTCCAGACGGGCCAGCCACATCCTCCACCCTGACCCAAGCAAGAACAGAGGTGAAACATGCCTTTTCCTATGGATTGCTGACATTAATCTTCCCCTTTTGGTTTGTTTTTTTTTTGTGTGTGTGTGGTTTTGGCTCAGCTTCCTCTCCTTTTTCAGCTCCCCTGGGGCCAGACGGGGCTCCAAGCAGCGCCTCGGCCATGCCTCGGCCCTTCCGCCTCCAGGCCCTCACCTTGGCCCCGCTGACCGCTGCCGCCACCACCAAGCGCAAAAAGGGCAAAGCTGACTCCAAAGGTCCCCCCCCCTGACCCCACCACTGCTGAGGTGTCTGGCAACGCAGGAAGACACCCAATCTCTGTGGTTTTGCACCAAAACACTCTCACTCTGCATCGGGGTGTGACACAGAGGGGGAGCTTGCTGTTACCATGTTCTCTTAACACCTGTACACACACACCCCGCCGCTGCAATAAACGAGTCTGACACTTTGAGGCCATTTTGAGGTCTTTTACTGCGAATCTGCCTGCTCGGGCGGCAGGGCCGAGGCGGGGAGCGGGCCGCGGCCGGGGTCCAGCCCCGCGCTGCCCGCCGAAGCCTCGCCGCCATCTTCCTCCTCAGCGGCGGTACGGTGGCCGCGCGCGGGGTCACGATAGCGTCCCGGTGATTGGCTGGCGCGGAGGAGCTGTCTGTCGGTGATTGGAAGACAAGAGGCGCGGCGCCTGGCCCTGATTGGCTGCTCGTACCCGCCCGCTTCCGGGGCAGCTTGGCGCCGGCGAGCAAGATGGCGGCGGCCGCGCTCCGGCTGTGGTGGCTGCTGGCGGTGGCGGCGGCCGGGGCTGAGGGGGGACCCCGCACTCTGGTGCTGCTGGAGAACGGCAACCTGAGGGACACGCACTCGCTCTTCTTCCGCAGCCTGGCGGGTAGGGCTCGGGGAGGCGGCTGGGGACCCGCGCCGGGCTGAGGGAGGAGAATGGAGTTCCCTAGGGCTGAGGGGGGGCCGGCCGGGGTCCCCTGCTCAGGCTGAGGGAGGAGGCTGAGGGTGAGAGGGACGGTTGGGGTCCCCTGCTCAGGCTGAGGGAGGAGACTGAGGGTGAGAGGGACGGTTGGGGTCCCCTGCTCAGGCTGAGAGAGGAGACTGAGGGTGAGAGGGACGGTTGGGGTCCTCTGGTCAGACTGAGGGAGGACATTGGGGTTCTTTGTGGGAGAGAGGGAAGTTTGGGGTTCCGGAGTCGGGCTGAGGGGGGAGATGAGCGTTGTTTCCTCAGTCGTGCCGTGTTTTCAGGTGCCCTGCAGCGTTGGTCCCCACTTGATGAGTGTCAGCGGGGCATCTTTGCAGCAGAGGGGCTCCTCAGGGGCGTGATCCCCCTTGGTTTTATGTGGGGACACCCCGGTGGTGCTCCCCGAAAACCCCTAAGCGACGTTTTCCAAAATACTCCTGTTTAGTGGGGAAATAAAACTCAGGATCTTGATGCTGCTTTGCTGGTACTTGTGCTGATTTTTTTGAAATGTGAAAGTTGTCAGTTTTGTCTTATGTCTGCAGACAGGGGCTTTGATCTCACTTTCCGGACAGCGGATGATGCGGGCTTGTCCTTGATAAAATATGGAGAATTCCTGTATGACAACTTGATCATCTTCTCGCCATCCATAGAAGGTAAATACAGGAGGGGAGAACTTGTGTTCTTGGAGTTTAGTGGCATATTTGGAAGGGGATTTCCAACTGGTTTGTGAATTAAATCTTACACTTTGGATGTTATCCTTTGTGTCTTGCATCCGGTAGGAAACTGCAGATACGTCCAGGGCTTTAACGGTGGTTCTTCCAGCTGCAAGAGAAATTATTTGGTGTTTTGTCATGGTATTATTTCTGAGACCTACTCATGAATTTCTGCTGTGTGCTTTCAGATTTTGGTGGAAACATCAACGTGGAGACCATCACCGCTTTTATTGACGGTGGCGGCAGTGTCCTTGTCGCTGCCAGCTCAGACATTGGTAAGTACAAACATTTGTCAGAGCAAATTAACACATTTCAGCCACTTCTTGTTAACAGACACCTACGCTCCTTGTGCTCTGCAGTGAGCAAATAGTTTATTCATCCTTCTGTGAGTTCCTGCAACAAAACTGATGAGAAAACGTCGTTTCTCATTGTGGACCTCAAGGTCTGAGCTGTAAGGAAATGGGTGATAAATAACATTTATTGACATTTTGAATGGGAATTTAGCTCAGGGAGGTTGCAATGTTTCTTGGGATTTGGCTTGTAAAATGTCGAATGTGTGACTCTAAGCTGAATTTGCCTTTTTTGTTGAGTGCTGAGACTAGTGTTATGACCTGAACGTGCCATGTAACAGAGAATCCGTTTTGTCCTTCCAGGCGACCCGCTGCGAGAGCTGGGCAGCGAGTGTGGGATCGAGTTTGATGAGGAAAGGACAGCTGTCATCGACCATCACAACTACGATATATCTGACCCTGGCCAGGTAAACGGGTTTGCCTACATGTTTTGGGCTCATTTAATGATGGGTTAGGTGTAAAGGTTTAGGGATGAATCTTCTGTCCTTTTTCCTTCATCTGTTCTTCGCTCTCCCACTTTCCTCCCAGGAAGATCATAAATCATGCTGCTCCGCAGCGTTCGGTCATGCTGCTGTCGGGAGCACTGACACATGAAGCTCTGCACGTTTGGGTTCTCTGCTCTCAAATCCATCTTTCTAAATATCCTGGGTTTGATCTTTCAAATTATAGTTTCAAATTTCTGCCGTGTCTTGGGCATTCACACCACAATTACTGGCGGTTTTGAACCCTCTGAGTGGATATGGGAAGGAAGATTTTCAGTCCCAGAGATCAGTGTAGAAATGTACACATCTCTGTGAGGGTTTTTTTTTCCCCCTAGTGTCATCCAGTACTTCAAAATTCAAAACTATATTAAGGTCTGAACTAAATATATTCTAATTTTTATTTAAACTAAACTGTTGAAGCAGTATATGGATGTTGTCCTAGTTTAAGGGTGAAAGCTTCTAAATATGGGGAAGTAAAATACTGTGGGTATTGCTATCTTTATCAAAAGGTGGTTTAGATTTCCTTATGTATCAGTGTTAATTTGATCATAATTAAACAAAAAAATGCTGGTTTTTTGCTTTTTAATTGAATTGCAATTTTAATCCAACAGCTGCTCAGTTTTAATTGCCTGTAAAAACCAGGTTACCTTTCAAATAACAAGAAAAGCTGTTTCCTGTTAGAACCTGACAAACATCAACCCACCAGCCCGTTCACGCCAATGTCTCTTGTTTCTCCCAGCACACGCTCATAGTTGCAGACGCTGAAAATCTCCTGAAGGCCCCCACCATTGTGGGGAAAGCAGCGCTGAACCCCATCCTTTTCCGAGGAGTTGGGTAAGCGACTTGCAGTGCCGTGTAGGAAGGGAGGTGAGGGGGCTGTTGTCGGGGAAGCAGAGCAAAAATATGTTTCTTAATGTGAATTAGTGAAGCTTGACTATGTATTTTGAGGAAAACATTTTATTTCTTGGTGTGTGCGAGCTCTGCGATTCTCTTGCCACACCCGAAGGATGAGGAGGTTCGTGTGGTTGAGCTGGTGCCTGTGTGGGTGTGGGGGGTCAGGGGTCTTGGTGCTGCTCACCGTGCCTCTCCCTGCAAGGATGGTGGCTGATCCCGACAACCCGCTGGTGCTGGATATCCTGACCGGCTCTTCTACCTCCTACTCCTTCTTCCCAGATAAGCCTATTACTCAGGTATGCTCTGTGATTTTTTTTTTTTTTTTTTTTTTCTCTCTTTTGGTGAGTACTACTACAGAATCACAGAATCATCTGGGTTGGAAAAGCCCTTGAAGCTCCTCCAGTCCAACCATGAACCTCACCCTGACCGTTCCCAACTGCCCCAGATCCCTCAGCGCTGGCTCAGCCCGACTCTTCAACCCCTCCAGGGATCCCGGGGACTCCCCCCCCTGCCCTGGGCAGCCCATTCCAACGCCCAACAGCCCCTTCTGCACAGAAATCCTTCCTCAGAGCCAGCCTGACCCTGCCCTGGGCAGCTTGAGGCCATTCCCTCGGGGCCTGGCGCTGGGGCCTTGGCTCCAGAGACTCATCCCCCCTCTCTGCACCCTCCTGGCAGGGAGTTGCAGAGGGCCAGGAGGTCTCCCCTCAGCCTCCTCTTCTCCAGACTGAACCCCCCCAGTTCCCCCAGCCGCTCCCCAGCAGACCTGTGCTCCAGATCTACGATTGAGTCCCTCAGATATCAGCAACTTGGGGAAAAAAGCTGGAGTGCTTAATCTGATTGGTTTTGAAAGGGTCAGGCTGTCGTCTGCTTTCTGACATTGCCCTGGGAATCTTCCTTGGATTTTAGTTGCTGGGAAAACATCCATTGTGAGGGAAGCTTTGGAAGAAAGGCCAGCTTAGATCAAAGTGCATCTCCTGGTCTCGTTCCACTCAGAGAGGGCAGAAGCTGTGACAGCTGTTACTGTTTCTCACAGGTGATTAGTGACAGAACAAGAGGGAATGGTTTTAAACTGCAACAGGGGAGGGTCAGACTGGACGTTAGAAAAAAATTTTTCACAGAAAGACTGGAATAGGCTGCCCAGGGAGGGGGGAGTCCCCATCCCTGGGTGTGTTTAAGGGCCGTTGGGATGAGCTGTGGGGGGATGTGGGGTAGGGGAGAACTTTGTCGAGTCAGGCTGAGGGTTGGACTCGATGACCCCGAGGGGCTTTTCCAGCCTGAATGATTCTGTGGTTATTCTGAGCTTCTCGATTTCTACTTAATGGCAGTCTGTGCTAGCTACAGATTGTTCCACTCTCCTTCAGTCACCCCTGATTGGCTAAACGCTCGTCTAAACACGCTCCTTTTCAGTACCCACACGCGGTGGGGAAGAACACCCTTCTGATCGCGGGACTCCAGGCCCGGAACAACGCCCGCGTTGTTTTCAGCGGCTCCTTGGATTTCTTTAGCGACGCTTTCTTCAATTCTGCTGTGCAGAAGGCTACTCCTGGCTCCAAGAGGTATGTTGGCTTCCTGGCGTCCCTGGCTGAGGAATATTTGGAGTGTTGGTTGGTGAAGAAAGTCCTGGGAAACAGGCAACAAATATTCACTTTATGGGAAAGGGCAGAAAGCTTGAATTAAATCAGGTGTGACGTGTTGCTTTGTCCTCCTTTAAGCCTGGCTGGCTTTTTGTTTCTTTCGCATCTATTAATGGTTTGGTTTTTGGCACACAGTGTATTTTTTTCAGCACGGCTGCCATCCTTTCTCAACCTTCCTTCATCCGCAGGTACTCGCAGACGGGTAATTACGAGCTGGCTGTTGCCTTGTCCCGCTGGGTGTTCAAGGAGGAGGGCGTTTTGCGTGTCGGAGCCGTGTCCCACCACCGCGTGGGGGAACTTGCACCGCCCAACGCCTACACTGTCACCGACCTTGTGGTAAGGCTGCCTGCGCTGCGGGCAGGAGGGGACGTGGCACCTGAAAAAAAGGAATTTAGGAGAATTTGAGCTCGGAGTGGGTCAAGGTTTCTTTTCAGGCGTCGCTCGTTAACTTCATGCCTCGTGGGTTCGTTCCAGGAGTACAGCATTGTCATCGAAAAGCTTTCCAACGGCAGGTGGGTCCCTTTTGACGGAGACGATATTCAGCTGGAGTTCGTCCGCATCGATCCCTTCGTGCGGACCTTCCTGCAGAGGAACGGTGGGTTCCCCTCGCTGCCCCCACCCCACCCGGGGGGCTCTTTTTTTAACGGTAGAACCTGCGGTGGCTCCCCCTGCTTCCCACCTCAACCCAACGTCGCTGCCGTTTCGTTCTCAGGCGGCAAATACAGCGTGCGGTTCAAGCTGCCGGACGTCTACGGGGTGTTCCAGTTTAAAGTGGATTATAACCGCCTGGGTTACACCCACCTCTACTCCTCCACCCAGGCAAGCGTGGTGGGAGTTGGTCACCAAGAGGGAAGGGTGCCCGGGGCTGCCAGGCTGACGGGGCTATTCTCTCTCTTCCCAGGTGTCTGTGCGTCCCCTCCAGCACACGCAGTATGAACGGTTCATCCCCTCAGCGTACCCGTACTACGCCGGTGCCTTCTCCATGATGGTTGGTCTCTTCATGTTCAGCATCGTCTTCCTGCACATGAAGGAGAAGGAAAAATCCGACTGAGCTCCCTGGGGGAGGAGAAGCCTTTTCCCCAGGGATGGACAGCGCCTGAGACCCGCGTTGGTAACGTGTGAGGACTGGTAGGTGCTGGAGAGCTGTGGATTTGCGTTTGGACTTTTTATTTTTACACGTTGTGGGGAATTAATAGGAAAGAAAATGCGATTTGGGGGGGAAATCTGTCACCGAAGCATCTGCAGACATGGAACTGTGATGCCTTTTGTTGTTCCTTGATGACTCTTGCCCCGCCGTTGGGATGATTTTGATTCGAGATGAACTCCCTTCTCAAAATAAAGTCTCGTTCCTGTCACCCTGGGTTTGACATAAGTGAATTCACTGTGTGGGGCTTTCGGCTGCGTCCCTGGACTTGCAGGTGGCACTTGAGGGACACATCCCTGTGTGACCCTCGCTGGCGCGGGGTGTCCATGGGGTGGGCTGTGAGGGAACAGTCACACGGCGCTGAGCCCGGAGCACACCGAAAGGCAAAAAGCGGGGAGTCTGGGGTGCGTGGAAGGGCTTGGGGCACCCCAAAAAGCACACTGAGGGGTCTGGGGTGTCACCAAAGGCACACTGAGCAAGATGGGGCACCCCAGAAAGCCACGCCGTGCACTCCAGAAAGCAAACAGGTGGGTTCAGAGACACCCCTAAAGGCCTTGGAGCACCCCAAAAAGCACACTGAGGGGTCTGGGGGGCCAGGGAAAGCGGCAAGAAGATGCGTTCCCCAGAAAATTGGGGTGGAGTGGAGGAGTTGGAGGGAGGAGGGATGGAGTGAAGGGGGCTGCGGGTGTGTCCGGCCTGTTTCGGGGTGGACGACTGAGCAGTGGTGCTGGAGGGCCGCGGAGTCCGAGGCCCCGCTGAATACCGGGGCTGAATAAGGGGCTGGGGGCTCGGGGGGCCGCGTTTGGGGTGCAGGGACCCCCCCGGGTCACAGACCTCTCCCACGTGCCGCTGCAGGGCGGGGGAAGCACCCCCTCCCGCCCACTGATTGGTCGAACGTCCCTGATTGACGGCCGTCCCGCCCCGATCCGGGGGGGCGGGTGCTTTGCGACGGCGGCGCTTGACGGCGGCGGCGGCACTTGGCGGCGGCGGGGCCGGTGGCGGCGGCGGCGGCGGGTCGGCCATGCTGCTCACCGTGTTCTGCCTGCGCCGCGACCGCAGCGAGCTCACCTTCTCCCTTCAGGTGGACGCCGACTTCGAGCTACAAAACTTCCGGGCTCTCTGCGAGCTGGAGTCCGGTATCCCGGCAGCCGAGAGCCAGGTCAGGCCCCGCCCGCCGACGGGCCCCCTCCTGAGGACCGGGAGAGGGCCCCGTCGTTACCCCCTCCCCTCCCACCCCCGGGGTTGGGGTCCCCTAGGCTGGGAACGACTATGTGTGGTCCCGCCCCGCGAGGTCTGTGGCCGCTCTTCAGCCCCCGGGGCCTCCGCCCCGCTGGATCCCAGAGTTCGGGGGTTATTTGAGGGGGGGGGGAAGGTCCCTTTCCGCGCCGACCTTTCGGGTTTGGGGAAGAAACGCGTCTTTTTCCCCTCAAAATCCTCCTCTTCCCCTCGGGAGAGAGGGCTCCGGGGCCATAATGATTTGATGTCTTCCCGGGGTCCCTCCGGGAGAGGCTCGGTCTCCTCCCGCGGTGGAGCTGAAAGGGAGGAAAAAAATGTCTTTTTAAACTGAGTTTTTAGAGGAATTTGGCGTTTTAATGAGGAAGAATTTGGAGCGAGAGGACTGGAAGTTGGGAGAGCGGGGACGGTGGCAGCCCGTGGCCGCCTCAAACCACAGGGAACGATGCTGAAACGTTCGGGGAAGGGTTTATTTAATCGTATCAGATTCCTGCTGGTGTCTGGGCTGAAAGAGCGGATTGAGGCTTTTTGCCCCTTTTTTTTCATACAGGTGCGTTTGCCTGATTTCCCCCCCAGCAAAACCCCCCCTCCAGCCCGAACTGGGGGCTCGCTTGTCGCAGGCATGCCAAAACACACGGCAGGCTGCGGCGTGGGGGTGGTTCTCATCCGCCTGTCCGTCCGTCTGCGGTTTACTCACTGTTTTGGGTTCAGTCCCGCTTTTCCTTTTTTTTTTTTTTTTTTTTTTTCTCTTTTTTGCAATTTCTACTCATTTATCAGCGGGACGACGCGTTGCTGGACAGGGCGACGTCGGCTCCTTTTCTGAGGGCGCTGGCTGCTTTTGGCAAAGTTTGCGGAGTTTTGTGGTGATCGCTTTTGCTTCCTGAGCCTTTTCCTAGTCTAAATTAATAAAATATTTTCCCAGTTAAGCAAATGTTAGTCAGCGATGGAAAAACTGCTGAAGCGGCAGCCCTTGAGGTGGACGCGTTCCCTCGCCAAGCAGGTTCTGAACCCTTTACTGACGGTGTTTTGCTTTACCTCTGCCTTCAGCGAGCCTTTTACTTTGCGATGAGAGGTTGTTTTGAGAGGGAAGCTGCCTCCAAAGCAGGGGTAGAAAATGAAGGGGAGGTGGATTTTCCTCTAGTGGAAAAAAACCTCTTGATTTTTGGGAGGTAGAAAGTGAGAAATCACCTCGTATAAAGGTTCCCATCTGCTATGCTTTAGCAAACCCCCCACGTCTGTGTCACAGCTGCCAGCAAAGTGCCCAAATTTGCGGCCGGTAAACGGGGGCAACCTCTATGCGTGGGACTCTGCGAGCACTAGGTGGCTTCTATATTTCCAGGCATGTGGAGCATAAACACGTCGTCGTCAGCTTTGTCCCCTTTGCGTCACGGTAACCCGCCAGCTCTGGGTCTATTTTAGGATAATGAGGGGTCACGGACTTTTCTGCTTGTATTTTGCTGGGAGTTCCCTTCCTTTGCAATTAAACTGCTGCGGAGTTCTGCGATTCTATCAGCCACAGGTAATAGGGATCAGCGCTGTGCTTTTTGTAGCCACCTCTGCTCCCCTTCTGCTCACCCATCTGCCATTTATGCATCATCTTGCTTCATTTCACGTTTTCTAGCCATGTTTTTATTTCTTCCTCTACTGTTTCTGCCCAGCATTTGTGAAGTGTTTTGGGGACCTTCAGTGAGGAGAAAGTTATAAAAATACAAGTAATCAGTGAAGCAGCTTGTTTTGTAGAAGGATTTTGCGTGCTTAAACCATCCTCCACGAACAGGCAGTGATACATTTACTAAACTTGGTGGTTGGTGCCGTTTCTCCATAACCAAGGTGTACATTACGTTAAAGATGTCATATTGGCACAAAAGAGAGGATGAATTTAATAGTAAGGGTTGTACAGGGAGGAATCAACCACAGCTGTGTGTGGAGGAGGGTTAATCCCAGACTAATTTTCTGCTGTTTTGTGAAATTAATCCTGCAGTTTGGGGTGGAGGCGAGGAGGGGGCTGCGAGGTTTCTGAGCGAAGCCTGCGGTCGCAAGGCGTGAGATAAGGGGGACGGGTGCTGGCAGGCTGTGGTGATAAGAGCAGCTGGGCGAGGAGAGGAGAAATAATTTGGCTCGCCGCAGTTTTCCTCCACACGTCGAGGAGGTGGCTGCTCTGGAGAGGGGACAGGGAGGCTCTCAGCAGCACCATTATTTCCTTTGTTTCTCTTTCTTTGCGTGCCATGTATCTACTCTCCTTGGCTGTGCGTGGCCGTGCATAGGAAGATTCAACAGGTTTGGATTGATTATGGGTTGCTGGTGGTGTCTAGCACTCTTGATGGGGGTTCCTGGCTCCATAAAGGGGTTCTACCCTGTGGCATCATGAAAAATCCAACCGTCGTGTGGTATTGGCACCTGCGTCCCTGCCCAGGTTGCCTCCAGAAGAGCCCATGCCCAGTACCTGGCCAGCCTACAAGCTCATCTTCTAAAATGTGCTACAAACCAGATAATCAAAACACAGTAAAATTAAATCAGTTTGTTTTAACATCAGAGAGGGATGGGTCAAAAGCACATTAAGCCATGCTGCTAATGGATGTAGAGTGAGTGTTGGGTGCTTAATTCATTGTCTGAGGTGTTAAGGCCAAATGCTCATAAATCCAATCCCAGCAAGATGACAGAGGTAAAACCTCACTTAAACTGATTAACTTGTCTCTTCCAGAGTGTCTGTGCAGGGAAACTGCCATTAAAAGATTTGCGCGTGCAGCTCGGATTTATCACGAGCTTGCTTTCTCCACGGGCAGCAGCGCTGCTGAGCGAGGCCGGCTGGGATGGCCGGCTGGGGCTCTTCCCATCACCACCTAACCTTAATTATGCCAGTAATGTCTTGCAAACCTTCAGAGCAGAGACTGCATGCCTTAATATAGCTTGCAAATAGACGCGTGTTTGCTTTGGAAGGGACCCAGTCTGGTGCAATACCACTGGGGCCGTGAATTGTGTCGTTAATGAGAAGGTAGGAAGCTCGTGCTTGTTTCTAATTGCGTGTGTTTCTCTAATTCTGATGGCTCTGATTGCTGTCATACACAGTTCATCTTATTTTTGCTTCTTCTGCCTTGTCTTACTTTGGCACCACAGCTGACAATGGACCTCCGCTCTTAGAATGTGTTAGTGAGATTCTGTCATATTTCTGAGTGCCTGGAGTAAAGCAGTGAAAGTCTGTAGCATCTTCCAGATAAGAGGGGGAGCAATTGGGTTTTTTTGGATCTTCTTTGTGGATCTGCTACTTGTGGTAGCATCGGGTAGAGCCATAGCTCATCCATGCAAGGACTGCAAAGCTTCTCCCACGCCACTCTGCCAGTCCTGACCTGTGGCATACATGTTGTTGTTGAACCGGCCTTTTCCAGACCCAGAGAGACACGGTCTTGCTAAACTGAGGTGGTAAACGTGAAATTTGATCGTGTGCCCGAGGGGTTCTTCAGCGCTTCTTGCTTTGGACTCCTGCCAGGGGTGGGAGGCTGTTGGACTGATCTGCCGAGCCTCGTTGCGCTCTGATGAAGGCACAGAAACCTTAATATTTAGCAGATACCATTTCTGGGAACTTTTATTTCCGTAAACCACGTTTTTATCTTATTTTTCTTCCCTGTAATTTAGGGCATCTGTAAGTATTACAGATCTAATGTTAATAGAAATGTTCCCATGGTGATTATTCATTTTTTATCTCAATGTGTTTTTATGTTTAATCTGCAGACCCCTTGTTAAGTCAGATTATCATAACAGAAAATGATGTGACTTTGTGTTTTATAGTCAAAAGAAGTTAATTCCCCACCATGGACTGACTGCAGTTTCGGGAGTGGTGTCTTTGGGTGCTGAGCCTTCAAGTCTGGATAGAGTGACATCACTGAAGTAAACTGGAAATCATTGAGCTAATTATTGAGGTCCCTGTAAAACTAGTTATTCTGGGGAGCAGTGTTGTGGGAGAAAGCAGAGATCATAAATATTGGACTGGATCATCCATGGATCTACCCTGACCGACGGTGCCTGCGTGTGTGCAGTCGGTCTGTGGCCAGTCGTTGCTGACTCGGGGGGAGATGACGCTGTAGAAGACAGCTGTGACTTGCGTAATCGTAGAGACTGGATTTTGTAAATGTGTGGCAAACAGCCCTCGTGCAAGGCTTGCTTTCCTTTAATAATCTTGGCCTCTAATTAAGAGAGACCAGCCCTTCTCTGAGCTGCTGGGTTTCAAGAAACCATTGCTGGGTTTTGGTAAGACCAACTCTATGTCATTGTCCAACCACTCGTTGAGGACTTTCTGTGCCTGAGGTAGAGGTGCTTGGCAGGGCCTGCCTGTTCCTGTGGTCATAATTGCATACTTTCCCTTCTGAAGCTTGAGGTGGCTCTGAGAGGATTTAACAGAACACTTTCCTAGAGGAAAAAAAAAAAAAAAGTCGTCAAGATGTTGTCAGCTTTGCCACGCGTGGTGTTTTTCATTGCACTCTCTCCACGAACAGATAGTCTATGCGGAGCGACCTCTAACTGACAACAACAGATCTTTGGCCTCCTATGGCTTGAAAGACGGGGACGTGGTGATTTTGCGACAGAAGGAGACCGTAGAGCCACGGCCCTCCATCCGTTTCCCAGGTGAGAAAGGATTTGTGCTAACTTTTGCTCTGAGCATGCAGTGGTCTCAGTATTTATCAAAAACCAACTCCATGTCGTGTCAGCCTCTTTCAGCACCTCGTTAGGCAAAACACCTAGGGAGGGAGGGTGGCTAAGGATGGGGCAGGGCGCTTTTAAAATTAGCGAAAGGGCTTGTTATTTAATGTGGGTTTTTAATTCCAAGAAAGCAAATACCATTGTACTGTTCTTTTGGGGAAATACAAAGAAATCAAGGAAAAGGACGGGTTCAGAACAGCAGTTTTTGTAAAGGTGTGTTCATTTTCATACGACCACTGGTTCCCTTCCTGCTCGGTGTAATGGCGCAATAATCTGCAGTCTGTGCGGCTCAGGCACGTTAGAAGGCCGCTGTCGATGTGTGCTCTGAATCTGTGTCATGACAAATACCCGGAGAAGCCACGTCTTAAACCCAGTTACACAACCGTGTGTACGTGTGAGACTCCTCCGATGACGTCTGATGGAGCCCTGCTCCTCTGTCCTGCCTTCTGCAGCGATTCCTAGCAAATCTCCATCATAAAATATCGCTGGAAAAGAAGGTACGGCTGGCTCAGAAGGGTGTGGGAGCATTGCTTGAGGTCTTCATCCTCCTGCCTCAGCTGGAGGATGGGTACCTGCAATGCAGGTCTGCAGAAATGTTAGTTGGGTGGTTTTTTTTTTTTTTTTTTTTTAAATCCAATTGATTCAGAGGTGCCTTAGAGACTCTGGGTTTTGCCTTGTGATCCCTCTGTGTGGTATTCACATTTGCGAAGCTGGAAATAACTAGTCTGCAATTCATTAAGTGCATTTCAGGGGATAAAAAAATGGGCCAGATAGAAGGCTAGACTAGTTACATAAATAGGTGCTAGCATTCCTAACCCAGTAACCTGTGTGCATGACTGTTCACAGAATCCAGTCTGATACCGTAGAATTAAGAGCAGCTCATCCTTCCTGTGGTTTTTTCCCCAGCATTTTTCAAGAATTGCAAACATGAAGTGCCGACACCTCTTTTTCCCCCCCCCCCCCCCCCAAGGTCTGCCAAGGATAGACTTCAGCAGCATCGCTGTTCCTGGGACATCCACTCAGCAGCATCAGCCGCCAGCGCAGCGTCCTCGCCCGTCGCCTCCCGATGCACCTTCGTTCCCTCAGGGTTTGGACAATCCGGCGCTGCTCCGGGAGATGTTGCTTGCGAATCCCCACGAGCTGTCCCTGCTGAAGGAGCGCAATCCGCCCTTGGCGGAAGCGTTGCTCAGTGGAGACCTTGGTAAGTTGGGGTTTTTAATTTCCAGGAGGTGGTTTTAAATCTTGTTTGAACTCAGTTCTACTAAAAGGCAGCCACAGGTTTTTAACTAGCTGGGATGTTCGCTGCCAACTCATTGATGGGGCTGATAAAAGGTGCCAGCTGGGAGTATGCAAGGCAGAGTTCTCTCCTAACAAGATTGTTTCTGGCAAGTTGGGCATATGTCCCCTGCTTGGCTTCTTTAATATCTTCTATCCCCTACTTTGAAATGTCAGATGCACAGATAAGTTGAGCTTCTCTGAAGACAAGTGGCTCAGCTCCTGATTTTTATGCTAAGATGCTCCAAATGCACGTTTTCCAGTAATGGTGTTTGTGTTTGCTGCATCCCAGAGCCCACTGAGACCTCAGCAGAGAGCTGTAAACCCAGCTCTGTCCATAATGGCTAGCTGCTGGGAAGGGAGAGGAAGAGAACAAGTGAATAGGGAGCTTTTTCAATAGGAATGGTTATAAATGTTTAAGTTTTTGTTAATCTTGAAAGTGTTTACGTATTTTGGGTACAGCTGAAGCCTAGGACCAAATCTTTCACTTCCTCTGCAGGACAGTGGCTGGTTTTGGTCCCTCATTCTTCTTGTGATGAAAGCTTTGAACGCTGGTGTCCTTTCAGTATGAAAACAGGGTGGTGTTTGGGGCATCAGCAGATGTGCTTCTGAACCTTTGCAAGATGTTTAGTTAGGAAGTAAATCCGGTTGAGTTTGGGGCAAGGAATGAAGAGGGAGGAGCTTCTATCAGGAGACTTTTTTTTCTACTTTGAAGGTTACCTCCTAGGGATGTGTCTCTGTCAAAGGAAGCTAGAAAGGAACTTGCATGGAAGTTGTCAGCCTATTTCATTTTCTAATTCTGGTTTTAGTTCATGTCCAGAGTTAAAACTGTGTGCTTTGTGCTCTCGAGCTTCTTCACGCTTCTTGCAAGCGCTGCGTCCATAGTGCAGGTGTTTTTCCCATCACCTTGAGGGGATGTGCTGCTGTTGGCAGAAGAAACAGGAGGTTAAGCCCAAGACACCCAGAACTGGCTCCTCTGCTGATCTGTCTTGTGCACTTAAACTTTGACTCCAGTGTGCATTTTTAGTCCCAAATCACTGCAGTGGGCTGTCAGAAGGAAGTGGTTTGATCCGGTTATGCTCTCATCGTTCTGTACTGCTACTGTCAGTATTTGGGCACAGATCCATTTCAGCTCTGGCTCTGATGCCCAAATATACCCACGGATACGTGCCGTGTGACTGTGCTGGATGCACCACAAGCACTTTAGAGGGCACCTGCTGTATAGAAGCCTAACTTAAAACAAACAAGAAAACATACCCAGTGCTGTCCTGAACATGAACAGCCTTTAAGCCAGAGAGCTTCTTCATGGGAACTGCATTTCTGGATTAGAAAACCCACAACCTTCTGTGTTTACGCAACTTAATTTATTGCCAAGTCCTTTTGGGAATGTATGTGATCACATCCAAGTAGTAAAAAATAACCAGGGGCCATCCAAAAAGTGGGGATCTAAAAACTGTGTTCTTAAATACATGAGGTGGGTGTCCTGCCTAGGACCTCTTGATTTCAGTGGTAGGCACTCAGCTTCAGGGATTAGGATGTATCTGCCCGTGTTCCTTGAGTTTAAAGTAAGTTTTGTTGTTAGCCTTTTTACGTCTTACAATTTTGTGTTTGCTCTTTGCTGGATCTACAGGCTGTTATTTTACTGGGGATTGCTGAGTGTAAAACGTGATAGATTTTGCAAGCTGTTCTTGTAGCTGGGCCATCTTACTGAGAGCTATGAAATCTCACTTCTATCTCTGAAGCTTTTTCAAAATATACATGCACTCAAGCTTCTCATTTGAATGGTGTAAGTTCTGTAGCCTGGATTTCTGCTTCGGGTCTCATCTGCTGCTTTTGCAGATGGGTTTTTTGGCGTATTGTGTAGGCAATTTTTGCTGCAATAGAAGAATTAATTCCTGTTTTAAAGGCAGCTCTTTGTTTTAAATATTGTTGTCCTCGTGTTTTTTCCATTTTTCTTCCGTATAGAAATGTATGTGCAAAGAAATTGAGTTTGATTGTGCTGAGTTTGGGTAGCAGACGGAAGGGGAAGGAGCTCTGTACAGTTGCCTTTCATCTCAGTGGGTTCCCAAGTTTACCACCGATCCTTTGAGGTCCATCCGTGCTGCCTTCAGATTAAGCCTTTTGTGCTTGTGCTGCTGAGTCTACCCCTGAGTGCATGCTGGCATAAAAAGAAGCATTTGCTGTGCCAGAACTTGATTTGTAAGAGTAATTTCCAGTAAAAAGCATTTCTGTATCTCCTTGTTACTGCAGAGAAATTCACCAGGGTGTTGCTGGAGCAACAGCAGGACCGAGCCCGGCGGGAGCAGGAGAGGATCCGACTCTATTCAGCTGACCCTTTTGATCTGGAGGCACAGGCTAAGATAGAAGAGGACATAAGGTAGCAAACCAAAGCCACTTGCAGGCTTTGAAGGTCTTCACGGTGTTTTTATGCAGAGGGTGCTTCCATCCATGGTGCTTTTTCCTTGGGGGATGCAAGGAGTGTGTTTAGATCCTGCCTTAAGACACACATTTGCTTGCAGGGTGATGCTCCAAGTGGTTGGGATTCAGGGACACACAGGCACACCCCATCCGTCAGATGTGTCTGGCTGAGCACAGGTGATGAGGTGGCAGCACCACTGTCCGTGCTTGTGATGTCCCAGTGCTAAGCTGGATCCCTCTGAAACAGGAGCACTTGTGGAAAGCACTTAGTGAGATCCTCTTGAGAGGTGGCACTTGGGTGCCTCGGGCGTGTTTTGAACCAGAGGACTGGGCCTGTGTTAGTCTCTGAGCTGAGCTCTCTGGACAGCAACGTGATGTCCTTTTCCCCAGCTGCCTTCGAGATTCAGTTTTGTGTACTGCTAATTATTCTGTCTCTCTGGCTAATTCCAGACTCTGAACATCACTGCTGTCAGAAGTGATGTTCTGTAGAAATATGTTCTGCCCGTCAGCGCTCGCTCCCTCTTGCTGTCTTCCAGATGTAATTGCATTGGGCTGAGGCTTGATTTCTTAAATTGAGTGATAAAACCTTGAGTCAGAACATGACTGGTGGTTTTTTTTCCCTGATAAAGAAATGTCTTTCTGATACAAGCTCATAGTTGGTCATAACCAAAATTCATTTGTGATAAGAGTCATTTTTGCATTATGACTGACAAAGTGTTGGTGCCAGATAAATGCTTAGCTTAGCAATGCAGAAAAATATACTTATGTGAGAGCAAAGCATGTGGCTTGGAGGCACAGGAACACTTTCCTTCCTCCATAGGTGAGCTGGCAGATAAAGGTGATGTTGGCAGGTAAAGGTCCAAGGCTGGGCAGCTGGTGGGGAGCAGTTTGGGCATCTTGCAGTCCCCAGATTTCACCCCTCACTTAGCTTTTCTGAACTCCTTGCTTAAATAGATGTGCTCTGCCCCAGATTGTCTGGAAGCTGTTGCAAGCATCGTATTTTTTGAGACGTGTCTCTCTGTCCTTCAAGTATATTTTAGGTGGAGAGAGTGTCAAGCACAGAGGAAACAGAATAATGGATTTGACAAGAAAACAAACTGAAGGTTAACCACTGTATATCCAATTTAAGCTTAAATAATAGAAGACAGGACAATGTGTGGCTCTTTTTTCCATGAGTATATGCACTGGGACCAGCAGCTCTGGTTCCCAAGCGAGCCAGGTCCCAGATGCCATTAGCTGATTCCTGCCCCCACCAAGAAACCATGTCTACCCATCTTGTCATGGGAAGGCTACCACAGGACAGAAGATGGGTGAGAGAGGAGCTTGGAGTTCTCCCCTTCCCCTGCTGAGGAAGAAAAATGAAATGGCATCAAAATTGGAAGGCCTTTTCCCTTTTTTGGTAGGTAAAGCTATTTCAGATGCAGTCGCTACGGATACCCATCACTTCCAAGATGACTGTAGGGGCTGTGATGGGCTTCTTGAAGAGCGTTTCTTCTGTAGGCTTGAATTTGCACCAAGGGCTGTGCTCATGGTGGTGTTCTCGCTGCCGTTTTGCTCACCTCCCTCCCTTCCTATGCCTGGAAAAGGAAAGATACCAGGGAAACGTTGGAGGATTTTAATGTTCAGCTGCTGTGTGGGATTCCAGCATTGTAGCTACTGGCAACATCTTCATCGTGTGCCCTCAGTGCTTTATTTTAGGGTGACTAATAAATACGCCGGTTTTTTGCTCGCAAGTTCTCCAGGTTAACTCTGTGGTGACAGGTTTCTGTTGCAAACAGAAGGTCATCTGGTGCTGCAGTGTGAGTTAGGCATGAGTTGGAAGGAGCAGTCTCCATGCTGCTGGGGAGTGACTTGGTGTCTCTGGATTAAGCCAAGATGATTATGACCAATCCCTCTGCTAAGAAGCCTGTGTTTAGCTAACAAACAGTCTTTGTTGTGGTTGAAACATGCTGTTTCTAAGGTGAGCTGCAGCGGGTGGGATTACCAGGTCTGTTTGTAAGTCAGAGGGATGCTCGTAAGGTCTGGCTGACGGAAGGTCTGATTTTTCTCTCTCTTCTCCATTAAATTCAGACAACAAAACATTGAAGAAAATATGACAATAGCAATGGAAGAGGCCCCCGAGAGCTTTGGGCAGGTGGTGATGCTGTATATTAACTGCAAAGTCAATGGACATCCAGTGAAAGCCTTTGTTGACTCAGGTGAATTGCCCCTGTTTTCATCTCTTTCTCTGCACTCTCGTTTCCCTCAATGAGAGAGACTAAATGTTCTGGAACTTTTGCCCAAAAACTCCATAATAAAGCACTGCACCTAGTTAAAACCTGAAAACAGGCTGAGCATTAAGGCAAACAGAGCAAACTGCTGTGCGAAGCAGCTCGCGTGAGTGCTTGGACACCCCAGATCAAGGCTCCTGTGAGAATTTCTGAGGCTGTGATGGTGCCACATGTGTGTCTTATCTCCATTTACAGATGGGGGGATTTCACATGCCTTTAATGCTGTGCTTCCCACCCACAGCCTTAAAGGGAGAGTACTTGGGGTTATTCCAGCTCTACAGTAATGGATACTTTACTGTCAGTGCTGATCTGAGTGTACACAGTGAATTCAGCGCCCTGGGATTCACAGGAAGCCTTTATTCCCTAATGCAGTAGCCTGATGCAGGCTGGTTGGTTTCCCAGCTGCTGAGTGCAAGATCTTAAGCCCTTCCGGGAGAGAGTTTTAATTTGTGATGAACTGCCAGGATTTAACATGAATTCTGTTGCTGGTAGGTGCCCAGATGACCATCATGAGCCAAGCTTGTGCTGAAAGGTGCAACATAATGAGGCTGGTAGATCGGCGGTGGGCTGGCATTGCTAAAGGTGTAGGGACACAGAAAATAATTGGCAGAGTGCACTTAGGTAAGTGCTGGCATTCTTCTTGGGGCAGCTTTAGCAGCAATTGGACTGCATTTTCCCCAGTCTTGGCACTGAGGAGTATCTGGTTTAATGCTGTAATTGTTAGAAACTCCCACAGAGTAAAATAAAAGTGCATCTGCAGTATGGCTCAGACACAGTAGCCTGGCTTCTGTCTCATTTAATGCTTTTTAAAATGGAATTACCTTAACACTTTTCAGTGAGGGAATCCTCAGCTCCTGCAGATGTAGAGGATGTGTTCACTCTGGTTGCAAGAAACAGGGTTAATGTGAAATAGCAGGATCTTTCCTGTTTGGGGTGGGACTGTTGGGCAGTATGAGTTGCTTAGGAAGGGTTCCAGTGCAGTGGAGTGTTTCGGAAGAGAAGACTGTGTGTGCTGTTGCGCAGGCTTTCTGGATGAGAGAAGGTTGTGCTTATTTTCTGTAAAATCAATTTTCTTCACTGCTGTTGCTTCTTAGACTTGTGCTCTCTTGAGCTCTACACAGATGCTCTAGCTTGGAGGGTCAGATAAGCAGGACTTAAGGCTCTAGAGCAGGTCAGCTGTTAAAATAATTAACTTCTTGAGATCTAGGCAGGCCTGGGGCTTGCATAGGGCTCGATTTTCTGTGACCAAATCAGTACATCAGAGCTCTGGTTTCAGATTTCCCCAGCATGTTTGGGCAGACCTTTCCCAGGAGGTGAAAGAGCAGAAAGTAGATTTGTTGCACTGCAGTGTTGCAAGGTGGTGACTTTTCTCCTCTGCGTTTCAGCTCAGGTCCAGATTGAAGGGGATTTCCTGGCGTGCTCTTTCTCAATCCTTGAAGAGCAGCCCATGGACATGCTTCTAGGACTGGATATGCTAAAGAGGCATCAGGTATCAACACCTCTTTTGAAACAGTTACTGGCTCTTCCAAGTTAAGTGCCAAGTGCAACGTAGGTGCCTTGCCGGTGTATTTATAGGATTTTTCGGGGGGGAGTTGGTAGTGGATCTTCCAGCCAGTTAGGAAAGTACATACACCATGGATAGCTGTAGGGTGTCTGGCTGCTCCCAGAAGTTTTTTGCTCTCGTCAACGATGCACGGAGCTTTCCACTGAATGATTTATTTCAAATCAAGTCATACAGAGCCCCTTGCTTATAACTGGTGCTCTTGGCCCCCTTTGCTTAGCTGCTGTGAGCTGTTGCCGTTGGAAATGCATTGTTTAACTTGTTTTTTCCTCCTTCTCTGGGAATTGACTGGCTCGTACACAGGCCCCTGATGTCTCGATGCTCTTTCGCAGTGTTCGATTGATCTCAAGAAGAATGTACTAGTGATTGGCACGACTGGCTCGCAGACCACTTTCCTCCCAGAAGGAGAACTCCCAGAGTGTGCCCGGCTGGCGTATGGGGCCGGGCGGGAAGACATGCGGCCAGAGGAGATTGCAGACCAGGAACTAGCAGAAGCAATACAGAAGTCTGTAGAGGAAGCAGGTACCAGGAAGAGCCCTGTTGAAATATTAATCTGCATAGTTTTCTTGCTGTGTATCAGGATGTCTGTCAGCAGTCTCCCTTCTCAGCTCCCAGGAGATACATTCTAATGCAGCATCAGCGAGTAAATGGTGGAGAGAAAGGGGCTTTATTCTTCCTCGTGGCCTCTTAACTGCACTTCTCCCTTCCTGTACAGCAAAATTTGTCTGCATGAAGGCATTCGGGGGTGCTTGCTGTTTAATTTGTGCTCTCCTTGCAACTTCCTGCCTGCTCTGGTTTCTCGGCCTTCGGAGGTGTGGAGATAAATGGCTGTTTGGCACCTGTTCACCTGGGTCGAGTTGTAGTGCCTAGGCAGGGACGTGGTTCGGTTGTGTGATATTTTAGCAGCCTTGTGTAGGACAGCTTTGTGGAGGCTCCCACAAATCCTGTTCTTAATAGCTGCAGCATATAAAAATAGAGAAGCTGTAGCAGTAAGTACAAATCTCTGGACAAAAGTTCATGGCAATTTTTAGAAATAGTACTATTTCAGCATTTTTTCCTTAGAATGGTGCTTGTGCCTTTGGAAGGTGAATTGCTTCTTTTACTGAAGGTTACTGTTGCTCCAAATTTGAAAAGAAGCAGCTGAATTCACATCCTAATGTAGATCATCAGCCTTAAATGTGATCTGCAAAGAGAATTTTCACCCTCCCCACAGTTTCGCTCCCTGCCTCTGGAATCCATAAGCTGCACAAATGCAGACTGACTGGGCTATGGAAGATTTTGGTAGCTGAAAAATTTAGTTAAGTGGTGATGCCAAAATAGCTGAAAGCTGAGCTACGAGCCAAACTGTCTGAAACTCAGATTTTCTGTTTAACTCCTCCCTTAACTTCAGTATATGCCTTTGATTAAAAGAAAGCTCATTACTTCTTTCCCCGCTATTACAGTGAAGCTGCGAATACCTCACAAAGTGTATTCCTTAAGCCTTTTCCAAAACTTTTAAAGATAACATTTTATATGCAAGTGTTTTACAGAGACATTTGAGTTTTACTGCTGCTTTTCCCTCTGAAAGCATGCAGTAAGATTCTGCTTCCCACACACATGCAAAACTCTTTGCCAGGTCACGTTTAAGCTGATAAAGTTGATTTCTTCAACATTTTTATCGCTAACTTTTTAAGACTCTAGCATGCCCATATTTAAGATTGGCGTCCAATAACCAGATTTAACTATATATCTCTGTGTGTGTATATAATCAGTTGTAATGCACTGAAATTTTTCTCTGACGCTTCCCAATTCCTGCTTGATAGTCCAAAGGGTAAGCAGTGACCTTCTTGCAAGTAATGAAGCTCTTTAAATTAAGGGGAGCATGGGACTGCACTTACTGGTCCCTTTGACCAATTTTCTTCCATTTTAAGAATATAAGTTTTCCAGAGATGTAAACACCTTCAGAGGAAGGCTTGGCTTTAGTGAATTAGGAAGAAATGTTTTATATGTTTGACTTTCAAAGCCAAATTCGAATGCTTGTTAAGTCGCAGCAAGTAGAGAGAAACACAGACATAGATTTGACCTTGCCCTTCTCAGGTTTTGACATCACAAAATGTTAGAATTGGTAGTTTGGGCTCATGTCTCTTCACGTAACCTGTCAGAGACAATGTACAACTGTAAATGTTAGTTCTTTTCCTGTAAAAACTTTGAGTCTGATGCAGCCTGGGTTGGTTTCTACAGTATCTCTCCATTTCGGATGAGATGTTGTAGACACCACAGTTGGTTGGACTTAGTTCTCTGCTAAAACGGTCTAATAAAAGCAAACCTCTCAGCCCAAAATATATGAATCTTTATAATAAAAGCATTTTAGTCAAGTGCTTTAAAATAAAATTGTCTAAAATGACTTAAAGCTGCTTATGTACCATTACAGTTCTAAAGACCATGTGGCTTTGTTCAGACTAATCGGCAGTCTACCATTTTCCATTGATGCTGAGCCCTAGAGGAATGTAAAAGATTTATGAGAATAGAAAAATCCATTTTGTATGTTCACTTAATGCTTGTAGAACACACATGCACAAAACTAAGGTAGGTCTTAGATTGACTATAAGTCTTAGACATATTACAAGCCTCTGGCCCACAGGCATTTGTTAGCTGTATCCTAAGGTGTCAGAATATTAATGTATACCCTCTTCCTCTCTTCCAAAACTATTAGCTGCTGCTAGATGGTACCAGGAAAACCAAGTGAAAAAACCAGGAAACTGGAGAGGAAGAGAATGTAATGTAGGACAAGGAAGCTCAGCTCCCTGGAAGGCCTGTGTTCTTTCATAACAGCTTGAATTTTTGCTGCCTTCTGGTAGATGGTACAACAGAAATCGCTGCGTACATCTGTAAGCTATTACAGTTCTCGTTCTGAATGCACCTGGATTATTCTTGAGCTTTATTTAATCCCCTGAAGCCCACTTTAGCAAGCCTCATGATTTCTGTCAGCTGACTTGCTGGTGTTTCAACACCTACAGCCAGGCAGCTGAGGTGGTAGTGGAGTCCTCCTATGTTTTACTGTCATCTAGATCCTCCACACCTGCTTCATTTAGTTCTGAGAGCCTGCTCTTTTCTGCCAGTATGCAGTGTTCCTCACCACCACTGGGAAACTCAGTGATTACAGAGGTTTTACAAAACTGGCAGCAAAACTGCAACTGCTTTAGGAGGAAGCATATTCAGGTAGTTTATCCCATACGCAGCTTTTCACCCAGACAGCCTCGATACAAAAAAGGCACTGCCACCACATGTGCAACTCGGGCTCTTGCTAATATAGAGAGGAATTTTTCCACTTTGTGGTGAAGAGTTTGTACCCGGTGTTAGCTGGATCGATATGCTTGATGGGGCTGGGATGCAGCTGCTGCAGATGCCCCTGGAGGAGCGTGACAGTGGGTCTCAGAAGGGTGACGCTGAGGAGTGCTTGGCAGAATAGCAGCTACTTCTGCTGTCTTAAATGACTGCAAATCCCGGATGTGTTTGACAGATCAGACCCTTATTAGTGATCCACTGAGTCAAAAGACAGTTCTGCTTCCTCTCTAAAGGACTGGCTTGGGAGCTGAGAGCGTGAATAATCCTACCGTGTAGAAACAGAAAAAGATCCCTCCAGTTTGCATCCGTATCCTGAAGCCTCTTTGCACCCTTATGAACGATGAGCAGTCTGAAAATCTGCAAGACAATTCTGGCTTTTTAACACTCCCAACAGCTCCATGTTGTTGTAGCTACATTAAGACCAGATGTGCGGCCAACAGAAGGCTTTGCTCTGTGCAACAGCTGCTGTATTTTATACCGAAATGTATTGATCAGACGCGTGGTATCGCAGCACATAGTGCACCGTTTTTATTTAATGGAGAATAAAAGGAACAAGTAGCTGAGGTGGAAAAGGCAGATTTTGTCAGTGTTGTGGAAGTTGGAGATCCTGGCTGAACTTGTGAGCACGGTCAGCTGTCCCCCAGTACCCCTGGGCATCTGTAAAAAGCGAAGGACTTAAGGTAAAACAGTGGTATATGTTTAAGACTGCTAAGTTTGGAGGCCTTTGGGAAGGGAAAGAGAACTAATGCAACAAATCACACAGCGCAAAATCTGTGTATCTGACACTGGGCAGAGTAGGGCTTTAATGGAAGAACAGGCACTCTGACAGCAAAGGTCATGTTCGTTATTTAACGAGAGCGTGAGAGCTGATACACTGGCAAGATAAGTTCACTTATTCAGTCTCTCCCGATGACTAGAGCCAGTGTTTGGTGCTACTAATACAGATTTGCAATTTGCCTGTTCTCCATGTGGGGAAGGAAGCAGTGAGACTTCTGGCTGTCTCTTCCTTGGCTTTACTCTTCCCAGCCTTTTGGGGCCTGCTGCCTTTCACCCTAGGATATTTACACTTCCCTTTTGCAGTAAGCGGGTGTTTGCTCACCTTCTCTTGCCTGTGATGGCACTGCTGGGAGAACAGTCCAAGAATTGTGTTGCCTTCTCAGTTCTCATTTCCCTGAAAGGTGCCTCCTGGATATCTTCAGCCTTATGGAAAACAAACTAGTACAGTGCCAGATACATGCTTTGTGCTGCCTGTATTTTATCAAGTGTGTAGTATCACCCACAGACTGCTGTGCAGCATAGATAGTACAGAACAGCCTTTAAATTGTTCTCCAGCAGTCACTTTTGTCTTGATGTAACGAGTTTCCCAGGCAGAACTCCTTCTGGAAGGCAGTGAACGTGAGGAGCTCCTGCTGCCTGCACGCTGTCTTGATGGACAGTTGGGAGGGGAGCTGCAAGGTTGCAGGACTATAATCATGCATGTGGTGTGCTCTGAATGCTAACACGAGTTTGGTGTGTTTGTTTCCTAATCCAAACAGAACGTCAGAAGCCTTGATGCATGTAGTGTGTGTTTACTGCAGCTGGAGTGGGCCACAGACCAGGTATTTATAGCCATTGGTTTATAAGTTTTCGCTACGACAGTGAAAACAATCATTCTCCGGGGTCCTGACTACTTCTTTTTTTCTGTCTTCTGTTAGAGAATAGTGACAAAGAAACTACCTCACTGGAAATGCCCTCATTACCAGCTTCTGATGGGTTTCAAAATCCAGTCCAGTCTTCAGGACTCAATTCCAAGATCTGTAATCCCACAAATCAATTACTTGATCGTTCTGTCTCTGCCCCTGCTTCAATTTGCTCATCCAAATCTAGCCTTGCAGAGCCCATTGATCCTAGAGCCGTCAAGTCTTTTGAGTCTTCAACTGAATGCCAGATAACCCCAGAAAAAGAACATCCTCTCTTATTACAGCATCTTTCCAATAACGCTTCCTTGGCAAATAACGACCCTTCTCCCCAGACAGGCAAGGTAACCTGTCGCAATCCAGCTTGCCTTTCACAGAAGACACTCAAAGAAACATTTATTGCTGACAGTTTAAAGGAATGTAATGCTAAAGAACAAGACCATGGTCAGGGGCATCCTTTGGAAGTGACAAAAGAAGACAGCTTGGCTGACGCTGCTGCTAAGCACAGGCAAAATAAAGATGTACGTCTGTCTTCAGAACAGGCGGAACAGGAGCAAAAGCACGAGCTTCCCACAGACCATCAGACACGTAAAGAACCAGAAAAAGAACATCTGGAGAAGCAGACTGAGACAACTGACCCAGAACCTCCTTGCCATGTTGATGGGTTTGAGAAATCTATTGTGGAAGAAGCCAATCAGCCAGAAAATCCTCCTACGGAAACGAGAGGAGATGGACAGGAGAAGGTGGGTCTTGCCTGCATGAAAGGGTGTTTCCAAATGTCAGCCTCCTGTAGCTGTGTGCATATGGAAGCCTGCATGGAAATAGATGTAGTTGAGCAGTCTGCAGCTGAAGTGCACAGCTCAGCAAGCGAACAGAAGCGGCAGGCTGAGATCAGAAGTGTATCTGACCTGAACTCGGGTGCCTTTTCCATGGAGGTGGAGTCGCTGAAGTCTGCGTCCTCCATGAGTGAGCCAACTTCCACCGGTAGTGTCCCGCAGTCTGAAAGCACTAGTGAAATTCCTGCAAAGTGTAATGAGCTGTCTGATTTAGCAGCTGAAGGCAGCTCTTCCCCCTCCAGCATCCATCAGCTGGATGTGGATCCAGGAAGACCTTCAGAAGAGTCATGTTTCTCTCTAGCATCAGCCTTGAAAGAGCTTCACAAACTTTTGATAATCAGTCGGAAAGGAGAATGTAAAGTCCTTGCCTCTGAAGAAGTCTCTCAGCTGGAAGTGGTTCACAGAGGGCCAGCAGCACAGCAGAAGGGGCTTTCTGAAGATGAGCAGAAAGGCTCAGATCCAGCCAGCCAGGAACAGAGTTGTTCCTTCTGTGATGTGAAGTCTGAAGGTGGAAGAGCAGAGGGGAAACAGCCTTGTGATTCTGTCAAAGAAAACATCAGCGCTGGGTCTGTCGGTCACGTGCAGTCAGCTCTTGGAGAAGGAGCTTTAGAGATTCACAGGTTTTCAGGTAAGAGTAATTTGGTTGTGGTGAATCCTCCAGCGTCATCTGACCAGCAGCAGGTCTCTGAGCAGGTGGAGGTTTTGGCAGAAGGTTCTCAGAGTCCAACTGGTTCAACTTTGGAGCAGAACGCATCTGTTCCCTCCGCACCTGCTTTGGATGAAGGTGCGCTTCAAGGTGCTCAGAGCCTGGTCACAGGAGCACCTGGGAGAAGCAGCGGTTCTGCTCCTGAAGCTCCGTGGCCTTTGGGAGGGTCTGAGGAGCCACGGCTGAGCCCACCAGCTGGCTACACGGGACTTACCTCGGGTGCTTCTCCTCCACCACCTGCTTTCCCCGCGGCTGACGTGGATCGCATCCTCGGCGCCGGTTTTACCGCGCGGGAAGCTCTTGAGGCTTTGGAACAAGCGAATGGAAACGCGGATCTTGCTCTTCTCATTTTGCTAGCCAAGAGTATCGTCGTTCCTACGTAACTGTGGAAGAGGTAGCTGACTGGGGTGTCTTTTCTTTTAAAGGACGTATCTAAATTATACATCATAATGTACAAGCAGAAGGTTGAGCCAGATTTGTTAGTTATTTGCAGCCAAAGTTACTTGTCTCTTCTGTTTCACCCATTAGATTTGGCCTTCTAAAAGAAAGAAAACATCCTAGCGTTGTGTGGACAGGATAGCTTTTAATTATGCCTACTGGATGAAAATTAATGTTTTTATTTAACTGTACAATTTTAGAATAAGCTCCAATGTTATGAATAAAAAGCAGAAGCCATTAAGATCACCGCCCTGTCCAGCACAAAGCAGGTTGTGAAGTGAATTGCCCGTGTGCACGGGACAGGAGGTGCACGCTGAGTTCAGTGTGGCGCAGACGCGAGACAGCGCTTGTCCAAACGGACTTTGGGGATTTATTTCAGCTCTTCTGCGCTTTGTAACCCAATGTCCATCTGTGACGCTGATGAAACTATTACGGCAGCTACTAAAGGTATGTAGATGCCTACAGACGTGTAACACTTTGCAAGAGGAGTGAGGGGTGGAAGGGAGGGCTGGTTTTTGGAAGCGTGTGATGCCTGTTTTTGCCAAACCCTTTTACGCTCTTGGGCCAGTGTGTTCCAGTTTACAACGTCGGGGATAGAAGAAGGGAAGAGATAGAATTTGGTGCTACCAAAACTTAAGAGACGTTTTAACTTATTTGCAGATGTGCTGGTATTAATTGTAGGTGGGGGGAGCGGGGAGGGAAAAGGAGTATTTTACTTTTTTTTTTTTTTTAGCCTTGCCCACATCACGTTTCCCCCAAACAAAAGAACAAGCTCAACCGCTTTAAGGCAAAACCTTAAGGATGAAATTGTTTAACAAACCAACCGTATGTTACGGCTCTTAATCCCCCTCTGCCTGGGGAGGAATGAACTGTTTCAGTAGATGCATTCTCTATGCACCAAGCAGGGGCATGATCAGAAGAATGAAAAAATCTGCTTTGCACTCGTTTATCTGGATGTTTGGGGATGGTCAGCCTCTCAGCTGTGGAAATGCAAACTGCAGAAAGTCTGTAGTGGCTGGTGGGGTACTAATTTAATACCTCTTAAAGAGTGAGGGCTCCCCAATAGGGTTTATGAAACAAATGCACTGACGTGGCTTCTGCATTATAACCATCGTGGCCTTCTGGGAAGTCCCTGGTGAGTCATGAGTCACCTGCACGATGAGGGCTCACCCAGGCTATGCTGTAGGAAGCCTTTTCCAGATGCTTTTTTTTGGGGATGAACTACTTTGTAATGCTGTGCAAAGCCCCAAAACACTGCTGGGGCTGGGGAAGGGAAAGTGTGGCTGAAACATAATACCAAATTTTAAGTAGGAACTTTTACTTAGTCCCGCTTGCAAATCTCAGAAGTGGCTTTGTGTCAGGTGTTCATCCTGAACTTTCTGCTTTGAGCTAAACCTGAAGTGATGGGTCAGCAGCGGCTGGAAACATGTTTTTCATGGCTTTTATTTGTTGTTACCATTGTCTCAGGCCTGTGTTCCTGGTGTTTTGTTTTCCCTGTCGATTAGCAGTTTTGCCTACATGTATGCTAGGCTTTTTTCACGCAGGGTGGCATTTAAAAACAACACAAATTTGGTTTCATCTGTGAACTTGCAGGAGTTGCAGATGTCAGCGAGCAGTGGTTGTATACAGTTGGGCAGCCAGGAGATCCTTTAGAATAACAAAGAGCTTTAAGACATTCCTCTGTCTGTTGAATGGAGCTTTTTGCATGACCTGTGAACATACCAGCTAGGCCTGGGGCTCCCAGACAGGTTTAGCTCGTGTCCCACTAGTGTCCCACTAGTTGTGATGCCGGCAGCCGGCGTTGTTCCGTGTGTATGGAGGAAGCAGTGCTTGGCTGTTGGGAACCCCTTGCCAGAGCAGCATTGAGTAATTCACCTGAGGCTCTGTTCAAAATGAGTTACTGAGGCAAGACTACAGCTTTATGATCTTTACTCGGCAGGTGGTAAGTTACCCCCACTGAAGTTTGGGGGTTTTTTTAATATTCTCCTTGCAATGAGCACCTCAAATCAGCAAAAGCCCCCTCTGTGAAGGGTAACGCTTGGGTTACACAGGAGTACAGTGTCATCAGATCTCTCTCTAGAAGCCTTAGGAAATAGGATATATTAGACCCATTCCCATCTGCATCTGGTTCACTATCGAAAGCAGCAACAAGAGTGAGGCCCCCCAGCTCTTGGCTTCAGAGCATCCGCAGCCTAAAGGGCCGAATCTGCTCCCGGTTCCCGCCCCGGGGCTCAGTGAGGTTGTCCCAGGAGCAAGGTCCCCGTCTGTGCGCAGGTACAGGCTGTGGGCTGCCCCTCTTGGACGCACGAGAGCTGAATTTACGCCCTTAGCCTGCGGGTTCATCTACTGCCAGCTTGTTGAAGCATCAGATGTTAGCCATTCAATGTTATACCCTTTTCGTATTTACATTTTATGTTTTTAGAAGCAATTGCTAATAGCTAGACAAAGTGCTGCTGCTTTGCACCAAACTGGTTAAAGGCTCTAGTTTTATGGCCACATTTACTTAGACTGCATATACAGAATTTATGCTATAAAAGCTTTAGAGCATCAGCCAATTTGCTTCAATGCTCAGTTTTATTCTTTGTCAAATACAATTTTTGAAATCTGCCCTTCTGCCAAAGCTGTACTAAAGCATTTATCAATAGTGCTAGAATTTCCTGGGTAACTTTCTCTGAACTGCTAGAAACAAAGCCTGACCCCCAACTGACAAATACTTGTAAAACTATTTTATCAAATTGGTCCAAGCCTGGTGATTTAAATCTCTTCATTTCAGAGCCTTGCGTTGAGTGAATGTCTATGTGCTGCTAAATTAGAGAATAATTTTTTTAGGGGCAGGATTTATGTTGGAGAAAATTGGGGCAGTGGTTAGTATTTAAGGTTAAAAAAGTGTAGGAGAACATGTATTTAGCGAATGCTGTCTAAAAGTTGTCTGCTGTTTTAATGTGCACATGTGTCCTCTCTGCTGTCTGCACACATCCTTTGCTCAGCCTTTAGCAATCCTTTAACTGGTCTCTGCTCACCTGGCCCCCAGGGTGGGAATGCTTCTATTTCAGCAGGGATGGCAGACTGCTACAGCTTGTTGGCTAGAGTAAGGGATAAAGTTAATGCCAAAAGCTGTTTGGGTTTCCAAGAAGCCGTGTACCCTGGCCTAAAAAAAGGCTCTTCACTCTCTTCCCCCTCCTCATTCATCACAGCTCCAATGTACTAATGTCACATCAGCTTAGCAAAATTATTTCAGTATGAAAAGTCCATCTATTGAGAATAAAGCAACACTAGGAAGCTGCTTTATAAAGATGCCGACGCCTGTGGGGACCCTTGTGGGTCTGTAGAGCTTGTTTCTGGGTGTTTCCTGAAGGCACTGTGGTCACGTACCTTGCTGTTGGTTTCTGAGGTGTGTTCTTTTAAAGATACTGAAAGAATTTACTCGGCCCCTGGCTGAACGCGTGTTTCTGTACATGAGGCTTTAGGTGAGTTTAGAGGTGATGTTTAGTGAAATACTGACATCTGAAAGTGTTGGGCACAGATAATTCTGACAAGAGGAGGAAATATTTCCTGGTGATGGTCCCTGGCATGTTTACCTGCTGCTGAACAGAGCTGAGCTACGCTGTGTTATCGTGACAATCTCTGCCTTGTTGCTACGTATGTTCAACTTTCTACGTAGACACTTGGTCTCCAGGACTGTTAACCTTGTGCCTCCTAGATATGTTCCCTTCTTTCTGTGTTTGTCTCTCCCTCTTGCTGTCTCCTTTCCTCAAAAGTAGCAATATTTAAGTGTACTTGCTGAGTGCGTAACTTCCAGATAAGTTTTCTTTAAAACACTATGCCATTTACAAATGAAAGGAGGAGCAGATCCTAGAGGTTTCTTCACCAGACTTGGACTTCTTGCCAAATGGCTCCCCAGAACTCTAATGTGAATTCAAAGAGGAGAAATGAAGAGGTGTTTTTGCCTGCCTCTCTCGGAGTCAGCTTGGGAAATGGGGTCGGTTTCATGTACATCATTCCCTTCTGAAGCGTTCAAGAGATTTCTTCCTGCACTGTGTAGACGAGGCTTAGTCTGTGATCCAAATGCGTAGCAGTTTGGGTTACTCTTTGACTGATGCTTTTTAGCTTAAGAGTTTTACAAACTCACTTAAGGAACTTGAGGGAATCAATACTCAGGAATCCTAAAAGCTGGTTGCATTTCTGTCATTTACTCTTCTGGGCTGAACATACTGCGGTTGTCCTTGCAGGTGGCTGAAGGGAGGAGTGGTTGTGTCATCAGAGAATGGGATGTGGTTCTGCCCAAAGTAATACACACTTGATTCTTTCTTTTGATTATTTTTTTTTTAATATTGGGGGACTGTTTATCAACAAAATTGATGTGTAAAAAAAAAAAAAAAATTTGATATTTAAAAAAAATGAATAAACACTTTATCATAATGTTGCTTGATTGGTCTGTCTGTATTTCTGAGGTCAGCATTTCTGCACTCCAGTCCTTCTCTGGCTTTTCTTCCAAAGCCAATAGAATTTCCATAACATAAATGTTGCCATTTTGAACATAATGAGTAGAAATCTGTTGCTAAAATGATTCCAGTTGGCAGGGCCTGAGAACAGACATGAGAAATTAATGTATTGGGGATGGGCTATTGAATCTCTCAGGCAGGGCTTGAAAGTGGAAGAGCATTAGAGTACAACACAAAACGTAACACTTGGCTGCAGCACTGTCTGCTGGAAAAATGCGTGAGGCACTCCTCATGTCTTCTACTTAAATACATCATTGCCAGCCAGATTAGGAAACAGTTGGTTTTGTTTTTCTGAAGCTGGAAGTTAATCTCTTGGGACATCAAAAAATTGACATTTATATCCCTGGAAATCTCATGACAGTGTTAGTTGGAAATTATTTTTAAAGTCTCATTCTCGTAGTGTCCAGGTTTTGGAAAGTTGGGGCACAGTTCGCTAACCCTAAGCGGCAGCATTTGTCTCATGGAGCAGTAATTCCTCTTTTTTTTTTTTTTTTTTAATATCTTGAAAAACAGATGCACTTTTTCTTGAGATGAGCGTGGAGTTGTTGACCATTTTAAATCTCAGATATCCAGAGAACAGTCAGTGTTGGTACCAGGTGAGCAGGCACTCAAAAACATGAGTTTTTTATGAGTCAGTTGCTGTCACAAAGCACTTCTTGGGCAGTGGATTCCTCCTCACGTGTTCAGAGCTCTACACGTGATGCTGGTGTCACTGTTACAGCTAAGTTATGTCATTAATGTTATTAATTAGAAGGGCCAAACTACATTTTGAATTCTGGTCTTGGGGTGGGAAGGGGGAAGTTTTTAATGATCAGGGTGCTACAGCCCCATTCAGCCATTTCATACAGCCAAAATACTGCAGTTTCTTCTGCAGGGAGATCTTTTGAGGACTAAATTCTCTGACTGAAAATTATTCTGAGCACTTGGGCCTTGTCCTTTCTCCTTTGGGAAGGTGGCATTCTTCTGATAGAGACACACAAATTAACCGTAACAGCGTGGTTCACATTTGGGATTGTCCCAGACTGGCTGAACTGGGGCATTAGCACTTTTAAATCTGCAGCCCCTTACGTGGCCAATAGAGGTTCAGACCCTGTGCGATAGATGTAAAGCTTACTGCAAGTTGGGGTGCTTTCTTCTATGGATGCTTTAGGAGGAGGACAAGGGACTCGCCCCAGAGGTCTGGAATTTAAAAATGACAAATGCAGGTTTTTTTGAGTAGTCACGTGGGTGCAGAGGCTGCAGAAGAGCAGGAGCCGGGTGCAGAGAGGTGAGCATTGCATCATTCCACTTCCTGCACCAGAACAGCACCGAGTGGTCAGCAGAAGAAGCGTGGCTGAGCCATCGCTCAGAAATTCCGCAGCGCCACTCACTGAAGTCTGCTGCCTCACTCCTCTGCAGCCTGATGGTTTTAGCACGTGTCTGGTGTTGCTTTGCCAAGTGAACCACTTTTTGGGCAGGTTTGTCACCAGAATGGGATTTGGGAAATGCTGCTGGCCAGCCTGGCTTTTGACTCACTCTGGCCTTACATGGATTATCTGCTCTACCTCTTCTTTCCCTGGGGGTACGCTGGGGGCCAAGGACCCTCTTGGAAGCGTAATCATTCCACTATGACATAATTGCCTCTGACAACCAAGCTTACTAATTACAAGGTGCTGTCATGATTGCCAATAAAAGCATTGAGTCACGCAGACAAGGATGTGAGTGGTTGGTGATTGAAATCCCTCGCAACAGCAGCTGCCAAAGGAGTGTCTAGTTCTCCGTCCCTTTGTCAATAAATGAAAATGGGAAGCATTTTAAAATCAAAACATTTGTGCAGGTTTGTGGAAATGGAGGTGTGCTGGCAGGGCTGCACGTTGGTCGCAAGATGTGGTGCTCGCTGTTTACTTACCCTGATAAACCTGCCGTTTCTTCTGTGTGTTTTTCCTAATACTAAATTTTTTCTTGTCTAAATCTTAACTGCTACCTCCTGAAATATTTCTTGTGCTTCTTTAATTTCATTCCGGATCGCTGGCAACATAACTGAAGTAACAGGCACTGCATGGTAAGGAATGTGTCTTAGGAGGATGGTATCTTGCCGTGAGCACACTTTGCTGCAGGAGATGCGATACACTTCTGTGACTCATCCTCTTCCTCACTGTCCAGCTACGACAAGCGCCTGACGGCTCCTCTGTTCATGGGTAATGTTCCTCACGCTAACTTCAGGCTGCAAACACTGAGCGAAGAGTTAAAACCCCCTTAGGAAGAGGGTAGGAAGCAGACCAGGATGTGGTGGGAGTGGGGTGGTGCCTCCCAAGCTGTCTTTAAATGCTGAGAGCAGGGAGTTTTCCATGTAAATCCTTAATTGTGTGGTGGGTGCTTTAAGGGATTACAACCAACTCGTTCAACTTGGAGTAAAACAAAGACTTGGGGCATTCAAAACATCCAGGAAGACTGTAGGAGACAGGGAAGTCTGCCTTACCATGGGATTATACAGGTGTAAACGCTGCATCTGGTGCCTCCAGAGCAGTGAAGAACGCAAATGGACGCGCTTACCTACTGGCTGGGGCTGTACCAGTTGTTTTCTTTATATCCTGAGCGTGCTTTAAATCCTAAAATTCACCAGTAAAGAATAAAACGGTGCATTGGATCTGCTGGGCTACTTTGAAAGGGGCTGCCTTCAGCTTGCTGGTCTCCAGTGACTTGTCAGGGTTAAGTGTTTCATGCTCAGGACTGCTCCTCAGTAGCTGTGTGTGCATTTTAGTGGGGTTTCCCTCAAATCTCCCCCCACTTCAACAGGAGAGGTGTTTACCTTCTTCCCCCGGTGCTAAGACAAGCTCTGATCCTCGTTGGGATCCTGCTCAGCACAACAATTCTTCTCCAGCTGAGAGGTCAGAGAGGGGAGCTGAGAAAAGGAGTTTCATGGTTTGGCTCAGTTTGAACCCAAGCACTAACGAGCTGTGCTCTGTTCCCTTCCCTGGGAGTTTCTCCCACAGTTTCCAAAGCTGTTAAACTGGCTGGGCCGTTCCCGCAACTGTGGGGAAAGAGCAAGGCTTGGCCTGGTGTGTTTTCTCAGTCCAAGTCCTTGCTCAGCCCTTCCCTTCCCTGCCAGCAGGTTATTTACAGAGGAAGGGGTGGCAATGGTGCGGGGAAGGCGCTCCTGAGAGCTGCTGGCTTTTCCTTTCCTAATTGCTTTTACTTCTAGTTCCATTTTCAGTTATCAGGGATGAAGGTTGTGAGGGTGATGAGCCAGCCCTGAGGGACAGCCCCAGACTGAGGGCCTTTCACCTGGATCTCAGGAGGAGGGTTTATTAGTAATTTTATTTCTTTAAAACCCTCCCTCCATTAAGCCTTTGCACCAACTCCTAGCTCTGTCCTGCGATGTCTACTGGGGCCTGTATTTGGGTATTTTAGGAGCTTTTTCCAGCAATGGAGGTTTGGGCTTGAGCATCACTTGGCCAAATTTTGGCTCCAAGGTGCCGGACCACCAAGCACATCAACCTTACCCGAGGTGGATGCCCTCTTCGTCTCAGGGGTTGCTGAAGCCCTCGGTGTGGGGGTGCCATGCAGGCCCCCCCCATTTTTTCCATCACACTGCCAAATATTTCTCTTTTCTGCCCTTGCCAGCACCCTGAAGCACAGCAAAGCTGCAGGCCGGGCCCTGGCTAGGAGGGCTGGGTGGCCAGTGGCCGCCTCGCCTGGTGTCCCCAAACTGGGGCCTGCTGACCCACCGCATGTCCTCTCCACAGACACCCAACACTGTTGTCCCCTCGTGTCCCCTCAGGGGGCTGTGAGGGACTCAACACCATCTCCCCTCACCCCCCTCATATCCCCTTGCTGAACCCTGGGCTGAGACAGACCCAACGGTATCTCCCCTCATGTCCCCTCACTGTCCCCAACGCCATCTCCCTTTGTGTCCCCTCGCTGTCCCCAACGCCATCTCCCTTTGTGTCCCCTCACTGTCCCCAACGCCATCTCCCCTCATGTCCCCTCACTGTCCCCAACGCCATCTCCCTTTGTGTCCCCTTGCTGTCCCCAACACCATCTCCCTTTGTGTCCCCTCACTGTCCCCAACGCCATCTCCCTTTGTGTCCCCTCGCTGTCCCCAACACCATCTCCCTTTGTGTCCCCTCACTGTCCCCAACGCCATCTCCCTTTGTGTCCCCTCGCTGTCCCCAACGCCATCTCCCTTTGTGTCCCCTCACTGTCCCCAACGCCATCTCCCTTTGTGTCCCCTCGCTGTCCCCAACGCCATCTCCCCTCGTGTCCCCTCGCTGTCCCCAACGCCATCTCCCTTTGTGTCCCCTTGCTGTCCCCAACGCCATCTCCCTTTGTGTCCCCTCACTGTCCCCAACGCCATCTCCCCTCGTGTCCCCTCGCTGTCCCCAACGCCATCTCCCCTCGTGTCCCCTCACTGGATCATGGGGGACCCAGCGCCATCTCCCCTCCGTCCCCTCACTGTCCCCAGCGCTTTCTCCCCTCTCGCCCCTCACGGCCTCTCGAGCCACCCAGCGCCATTCCCCCCCCGGCTCCCGCCGCCTCCGTGGGGGCCCACAGGCGCCATTGGGGGCGGGAGGCGGCTCCCGGCGGGGCGGTCCCCGGTGCCGGTGCCGGGGGCGGGCAGCGCCGTTCCCGTCCCTCCCTCCTGACCTCAGTTCCTGGCGGAGCGCGGTGCCCGTCACGAGTGCGGCCCCGCTCCGCTCCCTCCTCCTCCTCCTCCCCGCGGGGCCCCGTTCGCCTCCGCGCCCGCCGCGGGGGGCCCCGGCGCGGCCATGGCGCGCTGAGAGGCGGCCGAGGCCGCCACCCCGCAGCCGGCGGGCCGGGCCGGGGCCGGGCCGGGGCAGCCGGCAGGACGGAGCCGGCCGGCGGGGGGCGGCGGGGCGGCGAGCGGGCCCGGCGGACGGGCCGGGGCTCGGCCTCCGCCGGGCGGGCGCGGCGGCGGGCGGCGGCGGCGGCAACGGCGGGCGGCGGCGCCATGGAGCCGGCGGAGGTGAAGGACCGCATCCTGGAGAACATCTCCCTCTCCGTCAAGAAGGTGGGCGGCGGGGGGCGGCCCTGGAGACACCCCGCTCCCGAAATCTGACAGGGGTGTGAGGCTGGGGACCCCCAGTGCTGTGACTGTGGGACTGGGGACAGGCCTGGGGACCCCCAGTGCTGTGACTGGGGCTGGGGACAGGCCTGGGGACCCCCAGTGCTGTGACTGTGGGGCTGGGGACAGGCCTGGGGACCCCCAGTGCTGTGACTGTGGGGCTGGGGACAGGCCTGGGGACCCCCAGTGCTGTGACTGTGGGGCTGGGGACGGGCCTAGGGACAGCCCTGGGGACCCCTCAGCCTTGGGGTGTCCCTGGGGACTGCCTCTGCCTCTGGCTGTGGGACGTTCCTGGGGACCTCCCAGACTCACACGAGCACCAGAAATGTGGGGGCTGAGGGACAGTCCCTGGGGACCCTCCACACCAATGTAGGCGGCTGGGGACACCTTGGAGACACTGGGGGACCCTTTGGGCCGGGGGTAATGGGGTCAAGGACACCCTAGAGGCAGGGGACGCCTTTAGGGGTTCCTCTGTGTGGGTTTGGGGATGTCCCTAGAGACTCCCTGCGCTGGGGATGTGAGGTTGGAGGCATCCTTTTTGCTGGTGCCGTGGGACACCCCAGAGGCACCCCTGGGTGTTTGGGGTCACCCCCTGGCTCACCCTGCCAAAGGGACCCTGCCAGGGTCACCCCCAGGAACCTCTGTCTCTGCCAGTCAGGATATACTGGGGTTACCCCCCTGGGGCTCCCCCTTTTCAAAGGGTTTCTTTCTCCTGTGGACAGGACTGGGGGATCCATTTTCCTGGAGCTGTATGGTGGGGGGCTCTGTGTGAATCCAGGTGAAACCTTTCCAGAGGTCCTCCCTCCAGGCAGGTGTACGCCATGGGTTGGCCTTGTCCTAAAAATGAGGCTCTGAAGACATGTCCCGTCACACCTCATCTCTCACCCTATCCTTCTGCTCCTTGCCCCTCGTTTCTCCTTGCCCCTCAGCATCTGCTGCCGCTGAGGGTGTTTTTTAAAGCCCATCCCTTTGGGGGGGAGCATCCGTGTGCTGGTACGAAGGGGACTGGACTGGAGTCTGGGGCGGTCACAGGAGTGAGTTGTAAAGACATGCTGGAAGTTTTGGGTTGGGCCACGTGTCCTGGTCCACATGTGAGCCCCAGCCATCTCTGAGGAAGAACTCAAGCTCTGTTTGAGCAGGTAAAGGGCGTCTTGTTTCAGTTTTCATCCCAAATTTTGGGGGAAAGGAGGCTTTCTGGACTCACGTTTTGGCAGTTGTTGGGTTTGTGCTGCCTTATGGAATAGGAGTTTTCCTGGTGTCTGCAGTGTGTCCTGACACAGATTCATCCATGAAAGCTTGTCTTATGAAGACCATCACGAGTTAACCCCTGGCAATATTAAGGAAGGGATGGCCTGACATCGCCTCTGGGATGTGGGATGGATGTGCAAACCTCTCCCAGCCTGTCTCTTTTCTTCCATGGATGACCTTGTCGCCTGGTCTCTCAGCTTTCTGTCCTCTAAAAATTAAAGATAACCTTTAATCTACCTGGAAATCAGTGGATGTTCTGTCTGCTCCAAGCCCTCTTACAATGCTCTGCAGCACTACTGCCTCAGTTTCCCCATGTGTATAAGGATATACTATACTACTTCCCACACAGGATTTGTTGGACATCATTCATTTGCATTCAGAAAATTCATGGAGTTTATTTTAATTATTATTGTACTTGAACAGGACTCATCAACTACAGCTCTGCCAACACACCTCTGCCTAGACCTGCCTCAGTCTCTGCCAACTCCTGTCTTAGTCCAATGGTGAAGAAGGATTTGGGTTTTTTTGTAATGCTGCCCCTTTTGCTTTCCTGTTCAGAGTGAGAAAACTCTGGGAAACGTAGGAATCTGCGTGAGACTTCAGGCTGACAGACTTTTATACCATCCCATCAAAACCTGACTCAACTGCATGGCGAAAGTCCAGTGCTGGCACACCTCTCCTTTTTACCCCTGGGATGCAGTTCTTCCTCAGGGATGTCGCTCCCCCTCAGCTATGGAGCTGCTAATTTTTCCCACTTCCCTGTCTAACTTCAACCCTCAAGTCCTTGATATTTTTCCTTTTCTCTGCATTAGTGGGAAGAGTGAGGTAGTAGGTTAGGGGAGCAGGTACACCCTTCCCACACCCTGACTGCGTGCTGGGAAATCCTGCTCTCTTTCATCCTCCTCTCCCTACCTCTGGACCCGTTTTGACTAACTCCTCGTGGCTGAGATTGTGTCATGGGGCAGGGAGGAGTTTTCCAACTATCTCGCCTCTGATTTCAAAAGCTTCCTAGCTGTGAAGGCTGCTTGCTGCTTACTTTTGCCATCATTGCAAGTCTGAGTTGTAGAGTGGAGGGTTTGGATCTGTTTGGGATGATGTGCACAACTCTCCACACCGCTTTTTGGCCAGATGAAGATAAATTGTCTTTTCTCAGCTTCAGCCTCAAAGAGGAGTTTGTGGACTCTTTGTCCAGTCAGTTATTATAGAAGGCAGCCAGGACTAAACCCCACTTCGAGACTGGGTAGACTGGGACAAGTCACCACTGAAGGCTGAGGTACCTGGTTATGATGTCAGGCTTTGAGTAGCAGCAGCAGAAAAAATACCTTATTTTCACCAGGTGACCCAGGGAAAACCATCCAGATGGTTGTCAGCTTCTTTCTGACTCGGATGGGGAAGGCAACGAGCCTCAGCACAGCCCTGAGCAGAGTTTGTGCCGCAGAAACCTGTGGCTGTGACTTTGCCTGGCTGTGATTTGAGTTTCTCCAGGATGCTTCTGAATTTCAGGAGTAGGAGGGATCAGAGCACAAGCAGCGGGTAAATACTCTATAAATCAACAGCAAAAAAGTGCTTCAATTCCAAGCGAATTGCTCAAGCCTTTGGGAAACGGGATTGTTTCTCTCTTATTTTCCTAGAAATGGGAAATGGAGCACAGCTAGAAAAGGTAGGGTTGCAAACTTGCTTGGAGAGGGTAATTACAAACCTGTGGGTTTCTCTGTGATACCCAAGTGCCAGGTCTGGACTGTTTGTCTGCTTCACCTGTATCTCAGACATCAGTGGTAGCTTTGCTGTTGACAGCAGAGGTGTGAGATTAGAGGTGTGAGGTCAGGCCTCGACTGCAAAGAGAGGCAAAATGTCTGAACTAGACAAAATTGGCCTTTCCAGCTGCAGAGATGTCAAGAGGCTTTTGCTCTTGGTGGCTTCAAGGGAGGTTGGGGAAGCTCAGCACTGGCAAGCTGGGTCCCCGCTTCAATTCCAACACACATCCAAGGGAACTCTGAGTGTGGTGTTGATTTTCCATCTCCTCCTTGTCCTCTCTGTCCTCCATGGGAGATGTAAATTAATTCAGAGCGTGCTGTTTCCTGCACACACGGACAGTGATGCCACAGAGCTCATTACTTCTGTCTCATGACCGTTTCTTTTCCCCTTTCTGATCTAGTGCACCCTCACCCTGCTTTTCGCCAAGAGGGCTGTCCTCCAGCACAGATTACTGTGCAAATTGCTGTATAACCCTTTTTTTTTTTTGTTTTAAGGAATAGGGCTTTATTGAGGGAGAAGGCTGGAGATGGGCATGTTATGGCTCAGCGAGCAGTCATGGCTTCCTGTGCATCCTCTCTCAGTGGGGTGCAGGCTGTTCACTCAGGTGCTTATTTTCCTCTAGCAGATGTTACTGTGAGTGGCAGCAGCAGGATGAGAGCTGGTGCCTCCCAGTTGAACTCTTGCCATGATAAGCATGCTGGAAATGCCAGCAGTGTCCTAGCCATCCGTGGCCAACCATCTCCTGGTAGCTAAGGGCTATCGCAGGTGACATCGTCCATGCTGAAGCTGGCAGCCTGGATGTTTTGTGTTCTCTTGTTGGATTTCCATGCCCTCCTGAACATTGAAGGGTGAGATTTATTGCTGTCCTGCTCGTGATTAGATGGTGAAAATGCAAAGTCTTTTAAACAGTGCTCGTTGTTGGCAATTCCGGGAACTAAATGAAAAATCAGAAAAGAGATCAGAATTCAAGATTTTGGGGCTCTTCTCTGTTTTTCAGGCTTTTCTGCTGGCTTTGAAGGACACACATTCCCATGAACTCCAGAGCAGCTGATTCTTGGTGCATGTCAATCAGGTTGAGCGGTGGTTTTTGTCGATGTTGCAGGAGTTCTTGCCAAAAGCCCTGGCTCTGCTCCGTTTGTGCATGACTTGGGGAAGGTTTCCACTTCCCCCACAGTGAATTCATGTGCCTTTTCTGCCTGTTTCCGGATCAGATTTTTAGCCCTATACCATTGAAATGCCTCTGCAGTCTCTCAGGCTCCCTGAGCTCTGCCTTGCAACATCTCTGCTTCTCCTGCACAGTGAGGGAGGGGAGATTTGAGGATGGCTTAGTGCCCCCATGTCCTGGAGAGGTGCAGGTAGTGCTGGAGTGGAGCATCCCTCCTCAAATCACGTAGGGAATGTGCTCATCTCTGGCTGGGTGGATTTATTTAGCCCAGCTGCCATGACACAAAGGCATCAATTCTGGGAGATGTGAAAATAGCCAAATCACAATTTGCCTTCTGCTTCCCGTTGAGGGGCACCTCGCTGGCTCTAAGACCACAGGGGTTTTTATCCCTGCCAGGGTATTTCCTCTCACTCGTGTTTGCTTCAGGCCACATCCCTTGTTGCTGTGGGAAGCCCGCAGCAGGGATCAATGTTGGTACATGCACGTCACTCCCCTTGGTGGTCCTGGCATGTCCCTTTGCTGGGTGTACCAGGTTTAGCAGACCTCCAGAAGCCTGTGGCTGAACCTAGCAGCAGTCTCATAGATCTTGTAAGTCAGCTCTGAAGACACAAGGGTTGCTCAGGTGCTTTTAAGAAGTCTGTGAGTACTTGCAACTCTGACACTGCCTATTGTGGAGGTCCTCTACGGGCTTTGCCACTGCCAAGCGAACAAAGCTGTTTGCTGTGGTTCTGCGGAGTGCAGCTGTGTATTTCTTGGGTTGCTTGAGTATTTCAAGCTTTATCTCTTTGGAAATTCCTACTGCCTCATCCTGGCACGGTTTTAGTGATAATACGAGGTTCGGCATCTGCAGTTGCAAGGGGATTGGATTCTGCAGGTACCTAAACTGATGTTTGTCTCTTTATATCCAGGGGAGGCATTTCTCAAAATCAGCTCTGGATCTGCTGGTGGACGAGGCTATGATAGCCTTTTGGGGAGAAAAAAAATCCCGTTTGTTCTCCTACCGCTAACAGAAAGCGTTTCGCTGGAAGAGCAGCCGGTTTAGGAGGCTGAATTTTGGCAGTGGGTTTTGTACGAGGAGCTGAAGCGATGCCTCTGAGCCTCTCTGCCTCTGATTGCACAATTTCAGTGGCTGTTGAGTGATTTCAGCTTTCCCCACTTCTGATATCCTGGTCCAAGAGGAGTAACCAAAATAACTGCAGGACTCGCTCGATGGGGAAGAGTCAAAGCAGCAAATGCCCGGTGTGAGAGTAAGCAGCAGCTATTTGGGAGAGCAGCACCGTTACCAAGACTTACAGGTCACAAGCACCCAGTGCTCACTTGTTTTTTGGTGTGTTTACCAACTGAACTCGTGTTTTTCTTCCTGTGAAGTCTGTTTTTTCTGTCATGCCGAGCGTGTGACCTTTCCGTCTGTCTCAGTGCAGAGATCCTGTTCCCCAGCAGCCAGCTCCATGCCTGTCCCTTGCTCCATGGGCTTTGCTCGCCGTGGCAGAGGAACAGGATGCTCCCTGCGACTTGCAAGGTGTCACCACTGGAAAAAGTCCTCTCCTTGGCTGAGCCACGCACGGGCCCAGCCAACTGCAAGGTCTGCTGCTTAGAAAGAATGAAGGAAAGCCCTGGAAAAGCCTCAGGGCTGTGAGGGCTGATGAGTGTACGTGTCCCAGGAGGTGACAGCCTTGCTGGCACTGGATTGTGAGGCGTTTGCAGCCACAGAGCATCTTTGCTGTGGGTTTCAGCTTGGCCTGTTTCAGGCTCCTGTCTTTGCATGTCACGAGCATGCTCTGTTTCTCTCCAGGCTGCCCCAGCGTCACTTGTGGTGCCTTCAACGTGCTGATGCTCTGAGCGTGCCCGTATATTCCATCGGGAAAGCCACAAGACCCAGGCGAGGCGTACCGAGTCCAGGATGAGAAGCTGGGCGCTGAGCCCGGTGCTGGTTTGGAAGCTTGTTGTAAGAAATGTTGAGTCAGGTCACATACACAACTTCCAAAACATCCTGCTGGAGTTGAAGTTTTAGGGCTTTGTGTTATATAAGTGGACAAGAGAGAATAACACCCCTCCCTTAAAATTCAGCCTGCTTTTATGGGTGGCATAGAAGGCTAGGAGTTTTCCAGGCAGAGTAGTTCAGCCATTTGCTATTTTTTATCCATTTGCCACTGAATGTCTGTACTCCCGTGAGCAGGTATGAGAGTGCTGGTTGCTTATTTATCTTCTTATGTATCTGTCCTGTCCCTTCCCATTGCCTCTTCCCTTGGGGTTGAGCTGCCATCACTTGTTTGGGACAAGGACAATCACCTGACACCTTTTTTTGGTGCTCCCTGGAGCTCCAGGCTTTCTCCTGAGAGTGCTCAGCTCCAGGTGCAGGCCCAGACTGAGTGCCAAGACCCAGAGCTGGCTTCTTAATCACCATTTTTTTAATCTCATTGCTAGACAGCTTTGCAACCTGCATTCACAGGAAACCATACAGGTTTGCTCTTGCTGTGTAAGGGTTATTCTGGCTGTGTAATCCAGCAGGTAACGTGCCACCATCCTTGTCCAATCCACCAGTGCAGCGTGGTGGGAAAGCAGATGCTGGGAGCAGGCTGGGGAAGGGGGTTGTGTCTAGCAAAGGGTTTGTGTCTTCAGCTGCCTGCCTGGATGGCTCACAAAATACTGCCCTCAAAGAAAACCTCCTTGATAGGTTGGAGAAAGTGTCTTTCCAGCCGCTGGGGAAGACAGTGAGAGGACAGGAACCAAGCCAGGAAAAGGCTGTGGCAGTTAGGTTCTGGCTGTCTGCTTGCTGCTTTGTGGTACTGGTTTTGTTTTGCATTCCTGGAGCAGGGGAAAAGCCCTCGCCAGCCCATGTGCTGTGAGTGGGAAAGTGGGTTTTGAAGCGCCTCTCACCTTTCCCATGCAGAAAGTGCGGCAGTTAGGGAGCTGGGGGAATGCAAGGAGTGTTTGCTTTTCTTTTGCTGTGTTTTTCCTGCCAGGGAAATACCAAGCACAACAAGGGAAATGAACTTGGTGTTGGAAAGCTGCTTGTGAAACATCTGTGGGCCAGATTTACAGTGGGGAGATGGAGACTCAGTTGGGTTGTGGCCAGCCGTGAACAGGTCAGGAGACTGTATTTCAATAAGGTTTTAGAAATACTGGAGAGATTTCAAAGGAGCACCACAAGAATGATTAGAGTTGGAGAATGGGCTTTACAGCCTCCCCGATCGTTTGTTGGCATCCCTTGCAACACAGGAGCTCTGCAAATGGGCCTGGAAGGCTTCACACTCATTGAGAACTGGTGCAATTAGTAAGTTATAAGGAGTATCCTTTCCTTTGCATGCCAGCATGGGGTGTGGTGTATCACTGAAAAAAAAAAAAAAAATTGTGATTAACACCTTCTCCTCCATGGGGATGAGGTGTGATTGTAAGGAGCACAAACCCCATGTTACCTTACCGTGCAAACCAGCTCCCTGTTCCCTTTGGACAAACGTCCTTGTGCTCAACTTTGTTCTCAAGGGTGTTTAACTCGCCAGCCTCGAACGTTTTGGCTTTCATAACCAGTTCACCGAAGCAGGTTTTGTCCTGTGCTGTCGCAACACTGGTGCTCAGACCCAGTTGGGGCTGCAGAGTGGTCTCGGTGAATGGCGGGGATGCCTTCTGCATGCCAACGGCGCTTATTTTGGCCACAGGAATGTCTATAAATAACCCTGAGTCAGGGCTCAAGGCGTTCACCGTGCCCCACATGAGTCCTCTGTCCAAGCCAGCCTTCAACACTTCCTTCTGGTTTTGGAGCGCAGAGGAGACGAGGGGAAGAGCATCTCTCTGGAAAACCCACACATAACCAGCATCACATTTGGTTAATGCTTTTTAACCTTTTTCTTGCCTCCTTTTCCCCAGCCCCAGCCCAGCTCGCTGCCCTGGTATGTCAGGGAGCTGCTTTGTGGATGCTTCATCAAGTTTGGTCAACCACCTCCCAGACAGGTCCGCCTGCCACGCCGTGATTAGGGAGAGGTTGGTTTCAAATTATTCGTTAGTGTTTTATAGCGATTTACAGGAGAGGAGTAAACACTCCATACAAATGACAATTTTTCAGGGCAGTGTCACATCATTTCTGCCTGTGCTGCACGATTAGGGCCAGGTGCTGGGATCATCCATGGTCTGTGCCTCTGTCCTGGGATGCTTGTGGTCATAATTCCTACAGATTTTCAGCTAGGTGGATCTTGGAGCAGGCCAGTGGGCCATGGGGAAATGATGCAACATTGTACCTTTCCTCCATGTGTGTCTTCACTCCTCTTCCCAAGCTGAAAACACCTCCTCATCAGCTTTTGCAAGTCTCACCTTTCCCCACCCTCCCTGTAGGAGTGACTCCACCCAGGAGATCCCAAGGCTTGTTCTGGCTTGTTTCCTCCCTGGACACGTGTGGGGATTCGCCTGGCTGATCCCTTTTTGGGGCTAGTTGTGCTCCAGCGAGCTGTGCACGTCTTTTCCTTGGGGCTGTAAGCCGTTGGTCGTGTTGGAAACGGCACCACCCCTCGATGCAGCACCATACAGGGAACATGGTGGCACATCTTTGTCCCTGCGGGTAGGAGTGAGCCCTTGGCGTGCTTCCCTGTGACCAACAGCTCCTAAACTGCCGTGACTCAGAGCGCCCGAATCCAAACCCAAAACTGCTGAGTGTGTGCTTCCCGCTCGCAGGGTCCCACGTGCACGGGGCTGGTGTGGCCTCATGACTCTGAGCAAAGCTCGGTCACGCCAGCTCGTCCTCTGGCTGCTGATGTTGCAGAGGGGCAGACTTGAGCCTTTTGGGGTAGGTTTTCTCTGGATATCGCTGTGGGGCTGCGTTTTCCAGCAGCCTCCCCAGGAAGGGGGTGCAGTGCAGGGCAGGAGGTTGCGTGCTTCTTGCAGAGCAGCTCAGAGTAACACCAAGCCTTATAAATAATGCAGAACGAGCCCTTCAAAACCTAGATCCCTTCACAGGGGGAAGATTTGGCTTTTCTAAGGAAGAAAAATCCATTTTTCAGTAATTCCCTGGTGCTTCTCAATGTTTGGAGACGTTGAGATGAGACAACCGCCATTTGCTAACGGTTTGCATCCTCTGGTGATGGGAGCAGGTTGGTCCGTGTGGCAACAGAGAGGGCTGGGAGCTGTAAACTGGTTGCAGAAAGGACTGTAACAAAGATCTGAAGTTATTTTTGGAGAAGGAAGGAAAGAAAAAAAGAGGAAATGTTTTTATTTGCTCATCTCTTGCTGCTCAGGCTTGGAGTCTGTCTGTCGTGAGGAATCCCTCCAGTTGGTGACACAGACAGGCTCCAGGTTCCCTCCACAGGACCTCCCTGAGCTGTGTGTGCAGAGCTGGCTGAGTGGCTCCTCGTTTTCAGTGGTACACTAATGTAGGGCCTGGTTATTTTTGTTTTCCCCCAGCTGTCTCCCACAGCTGCATTTCCTCAAGCCAGCACAGAGCCTGCAGAAACACCCAGGACAGGAACCTCATCTGAGGGTACCCCGGCTCTCTGCAGAGGCAGCAGCCTCGTTGGGACAAGCCAGGAATTTCTGCCTTCAAATCCGGGATCATGACCCATATGGCGGGGACTTTGCTTCCTGCCTCGGTTTCCCTGAAAACTGAATGTTTTAGTGAGCTCCAGACAGCTCTTGGACAACATCCCCCATGGCTCCATCTATTTATTCTCAGAGGGATGTGACTAAATTAAGACTTTGTTTCTTCCTCTAGTGTCCTTGCTGCAGGAGGGAGCTTAAAGCACTGGCTGCAGGTAGCTCCTGAAATAGTTCCTGAATAGAGGGATTTTAGGGCATTCTTCTCCCTGCTTGGGTCTGAGCTGCCTACTAATAGTGTAAATCTTCTGGGAGAGCCTTCTCCCCAAAAATGGGTAAGAGCTGCTGAGCTGAAATGCTTTGAGTCTCACCTGGGTGTTGTGGAAAAGTCTATACATCACCAGAGCACCCACGGGTGGCTCTGCAAACAAAACATTATTGCATATTTCCTTACGCAGGGGATTTACCTTCTGGACTTGACGGGACAGGGACAGGCTGAACTGCGCTGTGTGATCAGATGAGGGAATTTGGCCACAGTTCTTTGGGCTCAGCAGTTCCTTCCCACGTAAAGGCTGGGACTAGCTCTGTGCAGGAACACGCCTGGTTCTCCTGTCTTACCTAAGAGCTCCAGAAAGAGTCACGGTCTTCAAGCCAGGAGGGTGTTGGAGCTAGATTTGTGCATATTTTTAAGAGGGTTGTTGGGAACAGTTCCCCAGGGGCTGTGAGGTGTTCTCTGTCCCCCTTGATAACTTTTACATCGAGACTGGATGATTTTCTAAAGGAGCTTCTCTGCCTCTAATTCAGGAGGAGAAACCAGTTTCTAGGGACAGGTCAGACTCGACAAGCCCAATACTGTCAAGTTTTTATTTTTCAAATCTGCTGTCTAGCTGGTGATGTTTGGCAAAGACATATTGGGTCACTAAGATAATATACAGATGGGTGATGCGTCTCGTGGCTCAGCTGAACCGTGCTCACTTGTCACCAGCCAGAGCAAATAAACATGGCATATACAGCTGAGATTACATCCCGGGTGTGTAATCTCCCTGCCTGAATGCCAAGTATGTGTGTGACGGGGACCTAAATAGACCTGTAATCTCTAGGGACAGGAGGAGGCCGGTGGCTCAGCTGGGAAGGGATATAGGATTTGGGTGTAAGGGGATTTCTAGGATTTCTGGCGTGTGGTTTTGCAGAAGCAGAAGAGCAATTTACACTGTGTGGGGCCTCCGGGGCTGCTGTCAGCAGAGCACGGGGCCAGCACTGACCACAGAGTTAACTTTGCAGTTGTGAATGGGTTAACTGAGGGTGAATCAAGCTGTCCTGATTTTTGAGAAAGCAGCAGCTATGTGCTGCTACGTGGTGTGTGGTAGCGATGTCGCCTCACCCCAGGAGAGGTAAAGGATTCGGGATTAACTGAACTGCCGTTGCCCCGTATGCACATGCCTCTGTCCTCTGCACCCTCCGAGTGCTGCTGTGCAGCCAGGCAATCTGTACCAGCCTGTGTTTGAAAGTTTGGGGCAGCTCTTGGCTGCCTGGCATCAATGCCCAGCATTGGGGCAGTTACTCGAGATGCCTGTTACAAGAAAAACTTCTGTCTCTTCCTGGGATGCTGAAACTGCACTGAGGTTTCGCATGGATTTAGCACAGAGCATGTGTGCTACAAGACTGAGGCTCTGAAAAGTGCACGGATCTTTGTGGGTGAGGTTCTTCCCTGTGAGTTACTGCCTTCAGGGTACTCTTAAAACCAATTGTTACACCCTGTAAGTAACCTGCATCAAAGTTTAACAAGCTGAGACATTTAAAAAAAGCTATTTAATGCTGGCTGTGAGTGTCGGCATCTCCGCAATGGGCTGTCGAAGGGTGTTTCAGCTCTCCCATCTCTTCCTTTTGCAGCTGCAGAGCTACTTTGCTGCCTGTGAAGACGAGACACCAGCCATCAGAAACCACGACAAGGTTCTGCAGCGGCTCTGTGAACACCTGGACCATGCTCTGCTCTATGGGTAAGTGTGGACCTGCCCTTTTCACTGTGCTCTGCCTAGCGTGCAGCCTCAGCCCGGAGAAGCCATCTAGGTGTTAATTGGGATGGAGATAACAAAGCCCTTGTTTAGCCTTTTTCTGGCCTTCTTTCTCCTCCCAGCCTGCAAGATCTTTCCTCGGGCTACTGGGTGCTGGTCGTTCACTTCACCCGCCGGGAAGCCATCAAACAGATAGAAGTGCTTCAACATGTGGCCACCAACTTGGGACGCAGTAAGTATTTGCAGATGCTGCCCTGGCTCTGTGAGCAAACCTCGGTTCAGGGATATCTGGCAGGAGACCCAGGCGAGTTATGTTGGCCACTTGATGCCAGCTGGGGCTGCAGGCAGGCTGAGGGAGCCAGTGGGCAGCTCCCCACTAAGTCTGGCTCACCTTGGCTGAGGAGGTGAGAGTCCTGGCATGCTGGCTCTAGAAATAATTTTACCATGCCTCAGGACTGGGTGTTGCTGGGTCAGAGATCACAGAATCATTCAGGTTGGAAAAGACCCTTGGGGTCATCGAGTCCAACCCTCAGCCCGACATGACAAAGTTCTCCTCTACCCCACATCCCCCCACAGCTCATCCAAACGGCCCTTAAACACACCCAGGGATGGGGACTCCCCCCTCCCTGGGCAGCCTATTCCACTCTCTGACCACTCCTTCTGGGTAAAGTTTTTTCCTCATGTCCAGTCTGAGCCTCCCCTGTCACAGTTTCCAGCCGTTCCCTCTTGTTCTGTCACTAATTCCCTGTGGGCAGAGCCCAGCCCCAGCCTCTCTGCAATGTCCTGTCAGGAGCTGCAGAGAGGGATGAGGGCTCCCCTCAGCCTCCTCCTCCTCACACTGAACACTCCCAGCTCCTTCACTGGCTCCTCACAGGATTGATTCTCCAGGCCCTTCCCCAGCCTCGTTGCCCTCCTCTGCCCTCGCTCCAGCCCCTCGAGATCTCTCTGGGATTGAGGTGCCCAAACCTGGACACAACCCTCCAGGTGTGGCCTCCCCAGTGCAGAGCACAGGGGGACTGTCACCTCCCTGCTTCTGCTGGTCACACTATTGCTGATACAAGCCAGGATGCTGTTGGCTTTCTTGGTCACCCGGGCACACTGCTGGCTCATGTTCAGCTGCTTGTCAATGAGACCCCCCTGATCCTTCTCCTCCAGACAGCTCCAGCCACCCCTCCCTGAGCCTGTAGCCATGCAGGGGGTGGTTGTGGCCCAAGGGCAGGACCTGGCACTTGCCCTTGTTGAAGCTCATCCCGTTGACGTTGGCCACCGATCCAATCTATCCCAGTCTCTCTGTAGAGCCTCCCTGACCTCATGCAGATCGACACTGCCGCTTCACTTGGTGCCATCTGCAAACTCACTGGTGACACACTCTGTGTCCTTACCCAGATCATCAGTAGAGATGTTGAACAGAAACGGTCCCAACACCAAGCCCTGAGGACACCACTTGTGACCGGCCGCCAGCTGGATTTAGCTCCACTGACCACCACTCTCTGGGACCCTCCAGCCAGCCAGAGCTTGACCCAGCACACTACAAACGTGGCCTTGCTCCTGCTGCCGTGAAACCAAAGCGATCTGCTGGGCTGTGCTCTTGGGAAGGGTTTCTGGCAAATGGGAGGCGTCACCTCTTGCCCCAGAAGGTCTCTCTGGAGCTGTCATTTGCCCGATGCTGCTTCTCCCCTGCTATGAATTGTCTGTAGTGGATGTTTGGGACCATTGAGGCCACTTTTGATGCAGGATGGTGTGCAGACACCTCCTCTCTGCCTGATTATCTCAACACCCTTCATCTCCCAAGCCATGTACCGGTGAGAGCAGAGCCGAGCACAGACTCCACCGTCACCTCTCTCTGCACCAGAATTTGTGTAATTTCTCAAATTGCACCCCCACTGATTTAGAGCGATTCTCCCTCTGTCTCTCCTGTCTCCTGATCCCTGCTGGAAATGCCAGCAGGGCTCCCATCTTGCTGGAGAGACATAGTTGTGTGTCTGCTTCTCAACCAGCTACCACGCAGTCTCTTATTCCCGTTCCCCCTCCAAATCATGAATCTGCCCCTTCATTTCCTGCTGACATTTCTCCCCACAGATTTTCCCAACGGTCAGCTGCTCCCCTGAAATGACATGAATGTACAATCTGACGTGTTTTAACTGATTTTTGATTATTTCCAGCCTTGCTTCACTTCTCAGGCACTTTCCCACATATAAATCTCTCTGTTGCTTTGTTTTCAGGCCGGGCATGGCTGTACCTAGCCCTCAATGAAAACTCCTTGGAGAGCTATTTGAGGCTGTTTCAGGAGAACCTCAGCCTGTTGCACAAGTACTATGTCAAGTGAGTATCCTGGCTCCTTCTCATCTGGGCACTGGTTGGCATCCCTTCTTGTCAGAAGCCATCCCTAATTTGCCTGTGGGAAACAAGCAGTTGACCAGGGTCTGATTTTTTTCCTTGTGGGTTTTGCAGAGCTTTTTCAGGATTAATTTAAAGGTCTCAGATGTGGACTCACTGTCCTATATAAGAGGGTCTGCAAGCACGTCTCCTAGTTACTGCTTTTACTCCCAGTCCCAGACGTGCCCTTTATATTCTTCTATGTTTTCCAAGAAGCTGCTGAGCTCTTGTCCAGGGTCCCAGCTCGGGTGGATGCCTGGAAATCTGGCTGTAGCTCGGTTCAGGGACAGCACATAGTGGATTCCTGACTGCTCTGAGCCACACATGTCTGCCCTTAAGCTCTGCCATCACTCTTAGGAGGCAAACAGCAGGCTCACAGCTCTGGGGCTGTTTGTACGGCAGCTCAGAGACACGCCACCAAGAACACAGAAGGGCAGTTGTAGCTGTTTCTTCTCTCTCCCACATCTCTAAAGCTCTTTTGTTTTATCCATGCTGCAGGAACGCCCTGGTTTGCAGTCACGATCATCTGACCTTGTTCTTAACACTGGTGTCCGGGCTGGAGTTCATCCGCTTTGACTTGGATCTGGTGAGTGGTTTATGTTTGTCTTGGCTCTGGGGGAGCAGGTATGTGGAGCAGGGGGAGTCCCGGGTGTCCCCCTGTGCTCTGCACTGGTGAGGCCACACCTGGAGGGTTGTGTCCAGGTTTGGGCACCTCAATCCCAGAGAGATCTCGAGGGGCTGGAGCGAGGGCAGAGGAGGGCAACGAGGCTGGGGAAGGGCTGGAGAATCAATCCTGTGAGGAGCCAGTGAAGGAGCTGGGAGTGTTCAGTGTGAGGAGGAGGAGGCTGAGGGGAGCCCTCATCCCTCTCTGCAGCTCCTGACAGGACATTGCAGAGAGGCTGGGGCTGGGCTCTGCCCACAGGGAATTAGTGACAGAACAAGAGGGAACGGCTTGAAACTGTGACAGGGGAGGGTCAGACTGGACATGAGGAAAAAGCTTTTCCCAGAAGGAGTGGTCAGAGAGTGGAATAGGCTGCCCAGGGAGGGGGGAGTCCCCATCCCTGGGTGTGTTTAAGGGCCGTTTGGATGAGCTGTGGGGGGATGTGGGGTAGGGGAGAACTTCATAGAGTCGGGCTGAGGGTTGGACTCGATGATCCCGAGGGTCTTTTCCAACCTGAATGATTCTGTGATTCTTGTTGGTCTTCAGCTGAAAATGTGAAGCTGCCATTTTTAGGAAAGGCTTTAAGCTGGGTCTTTGGCGATCCAGCAGCAGGTTTTATTCCTATTGCTCAGTCATTCCTCTGCACGGGTCAGAAGAGGAGCAAGGCAGGTGTGGGGAAGCCAGCTGTGGGGCAGATTGATGGGGATAAAGGAGTTGAAATGCTGGCGTCTCTCCAGGCAAACACAAAGCTGCTGGCTAACCCCGGTGTCGCAGCGGAGCCGCCGGGTTTCCTCTGAAAGGCAGCAGGAGTGGACAGTCAGAGGACGTTCAAGGATGGTTACGGCTGCACTAATAGCTGTGTACAGTGACTCAGAGCCTGACTCACCCCACGCTCTCTTCTCTGCAGGATGCTCCTTACCTGGATCTGGCCCCATACATGCCAGATTACTACAAACCTCAGTACCTGCTGGACTTTGAGGACCGTCTGCCCAGCTCCGTCCACGGCTCGGACAGCCTGTCCCTCAACTCCTTCAACTCGGTCACCTCCACCAACCTGGAGTGGGATGACAGCGCCATCGCTCCATCCAGTGAAGGTCAGTGGTTTTTTTTTGGAAACAGATGTGGTAGTAAATCATGGGCTGAAAGAAGCCAAAGTGAGAGACCCAGCTGTGAGTCTCTCCCATCTTGCCCTGGGAGGTGCTGGGATTTAAGCTCTGGACAGCCCCTTTGCCTTGGACCAGGAGAGAAGGACTTGCTCTGCTGGTCACCTCAGGCTGTGTTGCCATCCTGGGGTGTGTGTTTTTGCAAGAACTTGAGAAATGTCCACAGGGAGTGACAGCTGTGCCAGTATCTGAACATGGTGTCTCGTTCAGAGCAGGTATGCAGGGCTGCAGAGGACCCTTTTTAACTGCTGGGTTTGCAATCCAGACACTCCCAAGTATGCTGGAGGTGGTGGGGAATAGTTTCCACAGTCTTTTCTCCATGTCCGCAGTCTGAGGGAAAGGCAGCCAGTGGTCTCAGAGGTGCTGGTTTTCCCTCTATGCATCTTAACTTGAGCAGCCTGATGAGTTGTCACATTTACCCTTATCCCTGTCACGGACAGCTGGATGTTGTTCCTGATGAACTGAGAAGACACGTACCTTGTGCCTGCCCCCTTATCCTGCTTCAGGCTGAAGCAGGGAGCTCTTATCCTCACGCAGCATGTTCACCTGAAGGAGCAGATCTGCTGCTGCTGTTCTTAATCCAAAACACATTGGCTCTGTTCCTTTTTTGCTGTCAGTTTGAACAAACTGAGATCAGGGGATTCTGGAATGGATGGGGCGATGCCATTAATGGGACGCAGTGAATTCAGGACTGAGTCCACCTATGGGTTCCCTCCGAGACAGGACTCCGCCAGTTGCCTTTTATGTGCAAGACAAAAACTGCAGATATTAAAGATTCTGAGAAGGAACAGTCCGGGATGGATGTTAGCATCCTTTCAGCAAAGGGTTTTGAAGCACAGCACTGTTTTGGGCTGACCTGCAGCATCTGTGCTCGTGCTGTAAGCGTGAAGGGTTTGCTTTTGGGGACTCACTTACCCTTCAGCATCCCAGTTGGGTTGGAGACGACCTGAGGAGCCTGGCAATAAAAGTCACAAGAAGAAACTTTGGCTTAAGCAGCCGTTTCAGAGCTTGCTGCACCCCCTGGGCTTGTATTCCTGTTGCTCCCCCAGCATCTTGGTGCCAGCACATCTCCCGACTGTCCCTATTGACTGGGCAAGGGGAGTCATTTGGGTTTGGCTACGCTCTCCAGCCTGTCTGATGGATGGGAGCTTAAAGCTCAAGAGAAGAGGGGTTTGGAGTAGAGATCCAGGACATTTTGGAGCTATGTTTTGGTTTTGGCATCATCACAAGCTATTCTGTGTGCCCGGGCAGCGGTTGTGATCTGTGTCTCAGTTTCCCCCTGTGTGGAAGGGTTGGTGCTGATGTGGAAATACCTGGTCCTCTGCTGTGGGACCAGGTCGGTGGCAGTGCAGCCCAGGAGGGCAGGAATTGCTGTTCTTCCTCCCCTGCGGAGGAATTTCACTTCAGTAACTGTTTCACTGCTCGTCATTTCAACAGGAGCATCTTGCTGCCCTGGGAGTGTAGGTGGAACTGGGGATTTTAGGATCAGAGGACAAGTTCTTCCCTTTAATCAGACCCCTGGCTTTGCAACATTAATGAGTCAAACAACACAGAATATATGGGTGGTGTGAAGTGGGGAAACTGAGGCACAGAGTAAATTCATTCACAAAAGGGATCCCTGATTAGGTACATGCCACTGATTGCTCTGGTTTAGCTTTCCAGCAGCTTGCATAATGAGGCCTTCATCCTTCACTGGTCCCATTGTAGCTCCCACAACACAAACATCCAGCAGGAACAACCGTTAGAGCAGCCAGTTTCCATTTGCATCCATGTTCCCTAACTATTTTCTCATGCGTTTCAAATACTGGTGGAAGATTGTTTTGTTTCTTTCCCATCTCCCTCCCCAAATCCCCTTCACACTCGCCCCTGTCCCCCCTCCCTCCCCACTACTTGTATTTCTAATCCTGAGTTTTATCCCTCGTTTTTGTAGATTATGATTTTGGAGATGTCTTTCCAGCAATGCAGACCATGCCCAGCAGAGACTGGGAAGGTGGGACATACTCATCTATTACAACATTTTATTTTTCTCTCTGCATTGCTGCCACCTGAAGCTTGCTGCATGCTCCCTGGTTCATTTCTTTTAACAAGCAACCACCACATCTTGATGGAATTCAGTAGAGACAGAACGGAGCGAAAAAGGTCCCCCAAGGTGGGAGGTTGTGTGTCTCATCTGTCCTTCCCAGCTCCTGGCGTATGCAGGCACGCTCACCTGGGCCTATATCCCGGAGCGGAGGGATGTTTTCCTGCCTCTCATGATGCCTCCGTGTCTTCTAGACATGTCTGCCCCAGCACGCGGGATAGCAGACGCAAGGCTGGAGTTTTGAGTGTGGTTCTGTGGCTGCTCGATACATTACAGCCTGTGTTGATAAAGGACCCTTTATTTTTTTATAAATATTATAAAAGAAAATCTGCAAAATCAGCCGCGCCACAAAGCTGGCAGGCAGGATCAGCAGCCTTCCAAAATGAGCGTGACATTATGCAGTAGTAGATTTCCTCCTTGGGGTAAAGCTGATTGAAAAACTCATCCACCTTCATCGATTCCCTGGAAAACAGCTGAATTAATTCTGCTTTCTTCAATTTTGGGATCTTTGCAGGGATTAATTTGAGAGGTCCAAGGTTGTTTTCTTTGGACCCTGCTGTCCCATATCAAAACCCCTCTCTCAAAGCCACAACATCCAGCACATGGCTGTGCTCAGTTTGGGTCACTACACCTTTTTTCTAAAACCAACTCGTCAGCTATGTCTGACCTTTATGGTCAAGAGCATGTGCCCATTTTAGAGGAACTTGTTCTCCTTCCTCCACATGCAGTCCCTGTGCGTATCCTTTGCACGTCACAGGAGTAGGAGACCTCTCTGCTTTACCCCCGGAGGAAATACACCCACACTCTGTCCTTTCAGCTAAAAATTGGGTGGAACCTTGGGTCTGAATTGCCTTGGCTGGTACCACCTGAATATTTGGGGAAATTCTGCCTGAATTCCATGTGGATTGCTCTTGGGCTCTAACATGCTCCCTTTCATCTTCTTTCTTACCCCACGCACAGAGATGCCCACAGAGATGGTTTAATGTGTCCCTGAAGCTTGAGCGTGCACCCAGAGGGTACAAACCACGTTTCCAAACCCAACACCCAGCAAACAACTTAACCGTGGGTGTTGGGTGCAGGCTGGGAGAAGCCAGGGGATGCTGGGGGCAGATCCCTCCGGGTTTCAGAGGCGTGCACATCTCCCACGTGCAGGGTCATCGTGATCCACTGCTGCTCCGCGCTGGGTTCCTGGGTGCTGAGCAAACCTCAGCTGTAGCAAAGTTTTCATCTTTTCATCCCAGCCCCCTGCCGGGTTAACTCACTGATGCATTCTTTGCTGTTTGTACACAGAGCGAGGGGTTAAGAAAGTTGGAGCAGTTTCCCATTTTCAGCAAATGCATTTTGGGGTAAAGTTCTGTATTTTGGACAAAGATCGTTTTGTCTCAACAGAACCAGCAGGGTTTAGGCAAAAGAAGTGACGTTCGTTTTGGTGATGCAGGCTAGAAGGCTGGGACTGAAACAGCTTTTAAACGGTTTATTTTCCCTTTAATGTAGACATTAAAAATCCACCCGATTGACTTTCCTTGACAGAGCTCACACCCTCCCTGCTGCAGGGCAGGCATTTCAGCAGGGACAAAGCAGCATTTTGAAATCGGCCGTCACAAAACTGCCTTTATTAGTGTTGTTTTTTTTATTTTTTATGAGAGGTTTCATTTTCCTACTCAAAACCTACGCCCCCGAGTCAGTCTGCAGGGGCTGCAGTTTCCTTCAGAAGGGGTGTCCTCCCTCCTGGCAAGAGGTTTCTAGCTGGCTTTGGAAATGAAGGGTGCTGGAGAAGAGAAGGGCATGGGTAACCTTCCGTTTAACCGTGTGGATGGATAACTCTGAGCATGATTCCTGTAGCCCTTCTCTGCTGCTCCTTTTCTCTCTCGAGACTAACACGGGCCAAGCCTGTCTGTGCCGCCTGCTGTTCTCAGACCCCGGTGAATGCTGTGCGTGTCCCCCCGCATTTCCAGTCCCCCATGTGTGTCTCGTGCAAGCGGAGGGAAGCAGCCAGCTCCATAAGGATCGCTGACTCCCTTTCTGCCCTTCTAGCCGAGCGAGCATCTTCCTAAGACCCCGTCACAGGGGAGAAGCAGCAATGCAGCGCAGCAGCCTCGTTAGCTCACTGTCACCTTGCTAAGGAGCGCCGTGGGCCCCACCACCCAAGTTCCTCTCCGAGGACACTACCTCTACTTCTTAATCTGGCTGCAGAGTGACTGAGCTGTTATTTCCAGGCGTTGTCTAAATTGCAGAGCGACGCTGGGTCACGCACTGGCCCCGCTGGCCCTCCTGGCGAGGAGCCTGCTGCCCGCAGCAATCTCTGAAGCTAAGCTGGCCCAGGATGGGGTCACCTGCAAGCAGTATGGTGACCGTGCAGTGCCCCCAGCCCCGCGCGTGCAGCTTTGCTTGATTTGCCTTGATCCAGGTGCCCAAGCTGACGTTAATCTCGCTCTTCCCTTCTTGTCTTTGCAGACGGAGACCTCACAGACACGCTCAGCTGCCCGCGCTCCACTGCCTCGGAGGTGAATGGCAGCAAGGCCTCTGTGAAGAGCCCGACACAGCGCTACAACCCCTTCAACGAGGAGAAAGCTGACGTGCAGTCTTCCACCGAGACCACGCCGGTGCACACAGCTTCCCAGGAGAAGGCAGAAGCCACCCCTGAAGGAACAGACCAGTCTGAGAGCTGCACGGAGCTGGAGGTCATCAGGTAGGAGCAGGGCTGCCTGACTTGGAAACATGCCCCTGAGTGTCATCTGTCACCAGAGGTTGATGATGTGCCCCCCCCCCCTTCTAGCCCAGCACAGAATCACAGAATCATTCAGGCTGGAAAAGACCCTCGGGATCATCGAGTCCAACCCTCAGCCCGACTCTATGAAGTTCTCCCCTAGCCCACATCCCCCCACAGCTCATCCAAACGGCCCTTAAACACACCCAGGGATGGGGACTCCCCCCTCCCTGGGCAGCCTATTCCACTCTCTGACCACTCTTTCTGGGAAACATTTTCCTCATGTCCAGTCTGACCCTCCCCTGTCACAGTTTCAAGCCGTTCCCTCTTGTTCTGTCACTAATTCCCTGTGGGCAGAGCCCAGCCCCAGCCTCTCTGCAATGTCCTGTCAGGAGCTGCAGAGAGGGATGAGGGCTCCCCTCAGCCTCCTCCTCCTCGCACTGAACACTCCCAGCTCCTTCAGTTGCTCCTCATAGGATCATTTCTCTAGGCCCTTCACAGAGACAGCATCTGTGGTGTAGCCTTCATAAAATCATGAGAAAGTGGTTTTATACCTCCAGACACCAGCTGATGCTCTGTAGATGTCAACAGGGCTGGTTCTTGGATCTGTAGATCTACAGGCTGGCTCGACATAAACACCTTTGCCCGACAGCCTGTATCAGAGAGCTCAGAGGAAGCCCTGAGCTTTTATCTTAAGCTTTCTCCAGCTGGTGGCAGGTTTGCGGCAACTCTGGGTCTCAGATCTTCCCTCCTGTCCTTCCTCTTTGTCAAAGAGCTGTGGCTAAACCTGTTGAGGGAGATGCCTCCGCAGACCTGCTGGCCTGTGTTTGACTCTTGCAGAGGAGATCCCCAGGGGTCCCTCGGAGCCCTTAACCCAGACAGAGTGCTCCAGGCTCTGTCTGCTCACACCCAGGGATGGGGGCACCCCACAGCCAGCCCATCAGGCCTGTGGTTTGTTCCTGCACCCTGTTTTTCCTGGGAGGAGCAGAGGAGCTGGGTTATGTCACACCCCGCTCTCGGGCAGACAGGAGGGAAGGGGAGCACCGCGCTCGTTCCCAAACCCAAGTGACCTGGCAGCAGTTCGGGTGCCATGGGAGGCCTGAACACTTCCACATGCCGGTGTGCTGTTGGCTGGACCCTGCATCTCCCTCTTCTGGCAGGCAGGGACAGGGCATTCCCACATCCTCTTGAAACCTTCTCCTTTCCCAGCATCTTGCTCTCACGCAGGGATTTCTCCCACATCACTTGAGCTCCACATCCTTTTGTGATCCCCTTTGCAGCCAACAGAAGCCCAAGATGCTGCATCCAGCAGCCGATGCCTCTTTTCTTTTTTGGATAGGGAGGAAACAGTGTCCATCCCTGCTTTTCTTATGATGGCTGGCATGGAGACAGGGCCTCTATGTGGCTGCACACTGAGCGATGTCCTTGATAGAAGGATTTCTCTGCAGTAGGGAAAACTGCAAAGGAAGGTGGCTGGGAAAGGGTGGGACCCCTCTCTGTATTGCAGGAGTCTAAGCAGGCACAGATGATTGATGGGTTTCTCACCATGCAGGTTAGCCAAGAAGAAGAAAACAGGCAAGAAAAAAAAAGCAAAACCCGAGGAGGCGGTGAACAGCACTGCGCCCCTGGTGCCCGAGACCCAGCAGGCCAGCGGAGACAGCGGTGTGAACGGGCTGAGCGACAGAGAAGACCCACAGAGAGACGAGGGTCCCACTGCCCCGGCGGGTGAGCCAAGCCCAGGCGCGCAGGAGGAGGGTCGGGAGCGCTCGACCCTGAGCCAGCTGGCCTTACGCATCCCCGAGATGAAGGACACGTCCATGGAGAGCGTGGGGCAGCCGCTGAGCAAGGTGATGGACAGACTCAACGGGCAGCTGGACCCCAGCGGCTGGAACGCCCCCCTGGAGCCCCCCGGGCAGTCCTTTCGGACTGGCACGCCAGGGGAGACCCCGGATGGATCGTCCTCTGGCGACTTTAGTGAGGGGATTTCAGCCCCCATGGACTTCTACCGCTTTACCGTCGAGAGTCCAAACGCTGCTGCACCAGGTGGTGGCCACCATGACCCTCCAGGGCCTGGCCAACCGCCACATGTTTCTGGTAGCCCTGAGGCTCCTGAAGAAGAAGAAAGGAGAGAGCGAGAAGCACTTGGGGCAGTAGAGGAGACTGGAGGGGGGAGTGATGAACCCCAAATGCTCCAGACAGAAACTGCCGACCCCCAGGCTCTCTGCGAGCCGAAGAAGGAGCAGCCCAGCCCTTCCCCGAGCAGTGCTGAGGACTCTGGCGTGGAGGAAGGGCAGGGCAGCCCTTCGGAGCTGACCCATCCCTCCGAGTTCAGGTGAGGCTGGGTTTGCTCAGCAGAGAGAGCATCTTCCAAACAGTCTTGACCTCAAGCTGTCACTTTTTCCTTTGTCCTCGGTTTGGAGGGCAAAGACTGTCCTCTTCCAGGATGAAGGGGTCAGGAGGAGGTCTTGGGGGCCAACAGGTGCCCAAATCACAGACAAGTTCAATGAGGAAAGGGGATTACCCTTCCTGGACTCACCCAGGCCCACATCTGTGTCCATCCTCTGCTCTCTCTGTCTTCACAGGGTGGATAACAACCATCTCCTCCTGTTGATGATCCACGTCTTCCGGGAGAACGAGGAACAGCTGTTCAGGGTAAGGTGGTCACCATGGATCTCCCACGAAGGGCCAGCTCTGGGCCTGCATCGTGAGCTGAGAGCTCTTTACTCTCCACACAGATGATCCGAATGAGCACGGGGCACATGGAGGGGAATCTGCAGCTGATCTACGTCCTGCTGACGGATTGCTACGTGTACCTGATCCGGAAAGGTATCCCATCCCCATAGCCTCTGTGCTCAGCTCCAGGGAAGGAGGCTTGCTTGATCCATGCCTGTCCATAAATCAGGGCAACAGAGCTCACTACCTTCCCTGCCAGCTCCTGCCAGTTCCCTCGTGTCCCTTGGCACGGTGGCAGTCACAGTAGTGAGCTCAGGTTGATTTGTCCCCCGAGAAGCCCTGGGACATGTGCCCTGTGGCTCCTTGCTGCTCAGGACATGGCATGGTTGGCAGATCTGTCGCTGCCACTGTGCAGCGGCCCAGATCCGGGTGGCACTGGGCTCCTTCACCCCCCCTTCATGTGGCTCTTCGTGTCTGTGCCAGGGGCAGCGGAGAAACCGTACATGGTGGAGGAGGCAGTTTCCTACAATGAGCTGGACTACATTTCGGTGAGTGGAGCCTGGGTCGGGTTGGCCCTCCTGGGGGCACGAGGAGGGGAGTTTGGGGGTTGGTCCTCACCCCTGTGCCCACGGGGGTGTCAGGAGCATCATGGTGGGGTGGTTTTGTGGGGCGCTTTGTCCCCCAGGGAGTCTTTCGGCCAGTGAAACTTTGAGACTGGGAGAGTTAGAAGGGATCCCCCCTCAAATGGCACCTCTGTGGTCCCCAGCTTGATTGCACCTTCGCATGGGCAGCAGAGTGACCACTGACCTTCTCCCTGGGGCCAGAAGCCCAGTTCAGTCCTGCTTCGCCACCCCTCGTCCCCCGCCTGGTTTCCTTAACTACCGGTTTCTCTACCTACCGTCCATGGCACAGGTTGGGCTGGATCAGCAGACGGTGACGCTGGTGTGCACCAATCGGAGGAAGCAGTTCCTGCTTGACACCGCAGACGTGGCTCTCACCGAGTAAGCAGGGAGCAGGCAGCAAACCGTGGCACGTTCCTCCCGGGTGTGGGACTTCTGCCCCGCACCTCGGACTCCCTGTGTGACTTGCAGAGCACAAGAGACTCTGGTGACAGCCCTTCACGACAAAGTCCTGCCACCAGTGAGGGCTTGGGGTTGGGTTTGATGCTGCCGGCTAAACCCTGCAGGCAGCTGGAAATGCCTTGAGCGTGGATTAACCTGAAGTGTCCTCCCTGGATACACGCAGCAGTCGCCCTGTCCCTCAGGCTGACAGCCTCAGGGCTCTGAGCAACACAGGCTACGTGTCCTTTGTGTCACTTGGGATGTGCAGGGACAAGGTCTTGAGTTTCAAGACACGTCCCCGGGTCTCTCTGTGTGTTGTCGGCTCAGGGAGGTGACCTCGTTCGGGCCTGCGTGGTCATACTGGGATCTGGGATGGGATGGGTGTCCATCTCTCAGTCCCACCCATCTCCTTCCCTTCTGGAGCTCAGACTTTGCAACCCCCGTCACCTTTGGTCTGTAGGTTGATTTCAAGACCCCTTGGTCTGGAAGACCAGAGGCCCACAGTGAAGGGAGCCTCCCCTTGGCATCAGAGCGCGTGAGGGAGATGAGGGCTGCTTGCCCCGGCCTCGTCAGAGATCCCTGTCTCCCTCTCAGGTTCTTCTTGGTCTCCTTGAAGTCAGCCATGATCAAAGGGTGCCGGGAGCCCCCGTACCCCAGTATCCTCACGGATGCCACCATGGAGAAACTGGCACTTGCCAAGTTTGTGGCCCAGGAGTCCAAGTGCGAGGTGAGTTTGGGCATCACCGACATCTCTCCACCTTGGCGGAGCCTCGGGGGAGTCTCCCTTCCGTTGACTTTCTCCACCTGATTCTCGCAGGCCTGCGACGTGGTGGTGCGTTTCTACGGCCTCGTTCACTGGGAAGACCCCATGGACGAGGCGCTGGGACCTGCCAACAGTAGCTACACCTCCGCAGACAACACGGTCACCAAGGACGGCGTCCTGCACTACAAGGCGGGGACATCCTACCTGGGCAAGGAGCAGTGGAAAACCTGCTTCGTGGTGCTCAGGTGGGCGCCGGGGCCGTGGGTGGGGACTGGGGTCAGCCAGGGCTTGTCGCAGAAGGTGCTGGGACCAGTTTGCTGCCCAGGAGCTCTTTGGGAGATGGAGGGAGTAGCCATCTTGTCACTTAAGAGGCCAAAGCCACCAGTTGGGGCTGCCCAGCAGCAGGAACGTCACCCCACGGGTGGAGGGCAGGGCAGGAGTGGCCATGGGTGTTTGGGCAGTTGCCAGGGCCGAGCTGACACCAGTTCCCACCTCTCTCATCTTCCCAAACGGCAGCAACGGGATCCTGTACCAGTACCCCGACCGCACGGACGTCACCCCTCTGCTCTCCATCAACATGGGGTAAGCGGCTGGCGGGACGTGGCACCCCGACTCGGCAGGGATCTGGGGCTCAGGAGCTCCCTGGGACATTCGGGGGGGTTTGGGGCAAATTGTGATCTAGGCTGTGCCACAGGACTCCCCGCTTGCTCCTGGCTGGGTGCAGACACCCCTTTGCTTTGGCTCTGGCGCGTGTAGCTGGAGATGGGCTCATTTCCTCCTGGTTTTTGTGTGCCAAGCCCACCCTTCGATGGGGAACTGGCCTCTGTAAGGTTGAGGTACCCCTCCTCAAGAGAGCCACACTGGGTGACCTCCACAAACCCACCGTGCTCAGCGCCGGCTCTGCCCCCACGTGCAGCGCGGGAGGCCGTCCTCAGAGCGACCACAGGGGATGTCACAGATGGGAAACGAGAGCTTGTGGGGGAGAAGGAGTGACAGGCAGCGCAGGGAGGGCGACGGAGGCTGTTTCCAGGCTGCTGTCAGGTCCCGCTGATCTCCATCCTCCCCCTCTCTCCCAGCGGCGAGCAGTGCGGGGGGTGCCGGCGCTCCAACACCACCGACCGGCCCCACTCCTTCCAGGTGATCCTGACGGACCGGCCCTCCCTGGAGCTGAGCGCCGAGAACGAGGAGGACATGGCGGACTGGATGCAGTACTTCTGCCAGGCTGTCTCCAAAGGGGTGAGCCGGGGACAGCCCCCCAACACGCACAGGGGCACCCACACCCTCCTCTGTGCCCAGGAGCCCCTTTGGGGCACAGCCCAGGTGGCGGCGGGGGCGTCTGGCAGCGATGGAGCGGGTGGTTTTCTCCCGAGCTGGGCAGGCTTCCCCACAGGGCACCCCACGGAGACAGGGCTCCTTCGTGCCAGATTTTAACACACCGCCCCTGTTTCCCTGCTCTGTGCAGGTGATTCCCCAGGGTGTTGCCCCTACGCCGTGTGTCCCCTGCTGCCTCGTGCTGACGGATGAGAAGGCTTTCACCTGCCACGAGGACTGTCAGACAAGCTTCTTCCGCTCGCTGGGCACTGTGGAGCTGACGGACATCACCGCCGTCTCCACGGAGGCCGGCAAGGAGTACTGTATCCTGGTGAGCGTGGTGCTACGGGACCGACCAGCCCAGGGCCCGGACAAGGACCGCGGTGGTAACACCCAGCCTCTCTCTTGGTGTTTAGGAGTTTGCTCAGGACAGCAAGCAGTTCCTGCCCCCCTGGGTCCTCTATTTTAGTTGCACTACAGAACTGGAGAGGTTCCTCTCGGCGCTGAACGCCGCGTGGAGGAACATCTACCAGGTGAGTGTGGAAGGCTGCGTCGCAGTGCTTCCCCCGGTGAGGAAGGGAAGTGGGGCCCTTGGAGGAAGGTGTGGGTGAACCCAGCTTTCCCATGGAGGGCAGGAGAGCCACAGAGCTCCTCTGTGTCTGTATAACCACGGGATGTGGGATCCAGAGCCTGAGTGCCCTGGCAAGGCCCCTGAGCATCTGGGGCTGGCGAGAGGAATGGGGAGGAACCTGGGTCAACCCCATCCCCCCTCCCTCAGCCATAAACATCACAGAATCACAGAATCATCTGGGTTGGAAAAGCCCTTGAAGCTCCTCCAGTCCAACCACGAACCTCACCCTGACCGTTCCCAACTCCCCCAGATCCCTCAGCGCTGGCTCAGCCCGACTCTTCAACCCCTCCAGGGATCCCGGGGACCCCCCCTGCCCTGGGCAGCCCATTCCAACGCCCAACAGCCCCTTCTGCACAGAAATCCTTCCTCAGAGCCAGCCTGACCCTGCCCTGGGCAGCTTGAGGCCATTCCCTTGGGGCCTGGCGCTGGGGCCTTGGCTCCAGAGACTCATCCCCCCTCTCTGCACCCTCCTGGCAGGGAGTTGCAGAGGGCCAGGAGGTCTCCCCTCAGCCTCCTCTTCTCCAGACTGAACCCCCCCAGTTCCCCCAGCCGCTCCCCAGCAGACCTGTGCTCCAGACCCTGCCCCAGCTCCGTTGCCCTTCTCTGGCCACGCTCGAGTCATTCAATGGCCTTTTTGGGGTGAGGGGCCCAAAACTGAACCCACTCATCGAGGGGCGGCCTCATCAGGGCCGAGCACAGGGCTCAGATCCCTTCCCTGTCCCTGCTGGCCACGCCAGTGCTGACACCAGCCAGGATGCCATTGGCCTTCTTGGCCCCCTGGGCACACTGCTGGCTCCTGTTCAGCCATCTGTCAATCACCCCCCCAGGTCCCTCTCTGACTGGCAGCTCTCCAGCCACTCCTCCCCAAGCCTGTAGCCCTGCTGGGGGTTGTTGTGGCCCAAGGGCAGCCCCCAGCATTTGCCCTCAGTGAAACTCCCCCAGTTGGGCTCAGCCCATCGCTCCAGCCTGTCCAGGTCTCTCTGCAGAGCCTCCCTACCCTCGAGCAGATCAACACTCCCACCCAGCTGGGTGTCATCTGCAGACCTTATGACACGAGCACCTTTCCCGTCTGTTTTTGAGGTCATTTTACAGCAAGGGGGAGAAGCAGCTGGTTTTCGTTCCCCTCCTGACTGCCCCGCACATGTGTTTCAGATCGACCTCCTGCACAAGGCCATTCTGGACGCCGCCATCAAGAAGAAATGTGAAGACGCTCAGAGCCTCATCGACAGCGCCTGGCAGCGCAGCGACAGCCTCTGCCGCGGGCGAGCGGAGCGGGACCCCTGGTGTTAACCCTGCCCGGGCTGGGGGCGGAAGGACGGCTGACGGGGGCCTCAGCGCCCGTATCCAGCTGCCCCGCAGCCAGCTGGCACCCCAAACCCTCCTGCCGGCGCTCGGGGCCCACCGGGAACGTGCCTGCAGGCGTGGGCCCTGCACCCCATCCCCACCATGCTCTCCGCCGAGTCGGGGAGGCCCAGCGCGTTTTGGGGAGACACCGGACGCTCCAGCGCGCTGGAGGCGAGGCCGAGCTCGGCTGCTTACCCTGCCCAGGCGAGCCTGCGCCCTCCAGCCACAGGGCAAAATAATTTGCCTTTCACGGAATAAATATCCCACTAGTAGTGAGGGAGCGGGGTGGGCTGGGGATGAGCATCCCCCCGTTGCGGCGGGGAGCGGGACTGAGGACTTGTTCATTTTGGAACAGGGCAGGGGCGCGGGACACGGGAACACGAAATCGCTACCGTGCATGTTTTCTCCTCACTAATACAATCACCGGGTACACCGCTGCGCCGCCTCCTCCTCCTCCTGGCATCTCCCAGCGCCCGGAGATCTCGCCCGGGGGCCTCCAGCCATCACTGAAACCACTCCCCAGCCTGTCGATGAGATTTGAAGCTAAGGAAGAAGGACCAGGGCCAAAAATTTGCTCTTCAAATATCGCAGCACGGTTTTGGGAGATCTCAGAAGCTGGTTTGAGGTTTGGACGCTGGCGCCGTGCGCCAGGGGAGAGAAGAGAGCGAGTCCATGTTCTTCAGGTGTCCGAAGGGACGTCGTCACAGGGCTGCCACCAAACGTCCCCGTCTGCTCAGCTCAAAGCATCTGAGGCCAGCGAGGACCCGTTGCCGCTTGCCCTCTGCAGCGAGCCCTTTGGGGCACCACCCTAGCTTTTAAATAATAATAATCCGGAGACCTTCTCATGTAATATATGTTCACGGGGCCTTTTTCTGAGAGGAAACGTACGTGACTGAATGTATATGTATATACATCTGCTTCCTTCCCCTCTCCCCAAATAAATATTCATTGGTAGCTCAGCTTTGGCCCTACACCAGATTCCAGGGCCGGGGGCTGCTGTTCCTGTTCCCCCCCCCTCCGTGATGTTGGAGTCTGTGGCTTCGCTTTGGGGCAGGGAGAAGGTGAAATTTAAGCTGAAGAAGGGGAGGCTGTGCACCCCCAGCTTCTCCCTGAACCCCAGCGGCGTTAACCCAGCGGCGGAGCACGTTCACGGCTTCAAATTATCTGTCCTGACGCTCCGGCCCTGATTATCCCTGGATCCTGGAGACATCCCAGTCTAGACATGGAATAAACACCCCAGGGCCAGCCCCAGCCTCACCCACCTTCCCCAGAACCCCTCCCTCGCCTTTGAGGATTGAACAGGGGGGATTTGGGGAGGGGGGGGAGAGTAGGGATTCCCCCCCATACCCCCAGTAATCACGGAAGCGGCTCAGCCATGGCTATGCCATGGTGTAAACCCGGGTCGCAAGGGGGGGTGTGTGTCACTGCACAGCCCTAAAAATAGGAATTGGGGGGGGGGGCAAAAGAGGATGCACAGTGGCGCCCCTCTCCCCCCCCTCCCCTGCAGCTTTTTTTTGGCCTGGGAAGCTCCAATTCCAAAGCATTTTGGTAACGGGCTGAGACCCCCCCCAGCCCCCTGAACCGAAGCCACAAGCGCAAGGAGCTGGTCAGTCCCTCCCCCCCCCGGAGTTTGTCTAGCTGGGGGGGGAGCAGATGGCTGCATGTGTGTCCCTGAAACCTCCCTTCCTCAGCTTTTATTTCAATTTTATCGCGCCTTTTTTTTTTTTTTTTTTCCCGAAACGGCCCATTTTTTCCCTATTTGCGCCGGGGCTCCACCAAGTCACGTGAGACGAGGACTCCCGGCTGGGATTTGGCGTTGGTGCTGGGGGGGGGGGGGATTACCGCACCCCCAGGCCTGACCTTTGCCCCATATCCCTTCCCCAAATTGCGGGGTGGCTTCAGATTGGGGGGGGGGGTGTCGGTTTGCAGGAGGCGGCGCTCGCTCCCCCTTTTTTTTTTTTTTTTTTCCCCTGCAGTGGGGGGGGGGAGGTGGAGCCTGGGGCCATCCCCACGGGCAGGTGCTGCATGGCGGCGGGCGCTGGGGCCCTCGCACCCTTCCCTGGGCCCCCCCCAGCTTCCCTGCATGAATTCCCTTATCCCCCCCAAAACAACCGCAGCGTCACACGGGGCTCCCCTGCTGGGGGGGTACCCCCGGCCGTGGATTTGGTGCTGGGAGCGGCGGCCGGTTGCTTGGCCTGTGTCCTCACCAACCCGCTGGAAGTGGTCAAGACGCGGTTACAGCTCCAGGGCGAGCTGCAGCCCCCCGGCACCTACCCCCGGCCCTACCGGGGGGTGCTGCGGGCGGTGGGGGCCGTGTGCCGGGCCGACGGCCTGCGGGGGCTGCAGAAGGGCCTGGCCGCCGGCCTCCTCTACCAGGGGCTGATGAACGGCGTCCGGTTTTATTGCTATTCCTGCGCCGAGGACGCCGGCTGGACCGGGTATCCCGGCGGTACCGTGGCCGCCGGGGCCGTGGCCGGGGCGGTGGGAGCTTTCGTGGGCAGCCCCGCGTACCTGGTGAGTGCCGCTCTGCCCCAGAAACCCTCGCGTTGGTCGGGGGGATTTCGAGGACACCCTCCCCCCCCCAAAAAAAAAAAAAAAAAAGCTTTGGCCAATCCAGAGCTTCGCCGCATCCTATAAACGCCGGCTCGGTGCGTCCTTTCTCCCCCTGCTTCGCTTCACCCCCAAAACCTGCGGGGCTGCTTTGTGCACGCTCTTTCCCACCCCCCCCCCTTTCTCCCCCCAGATCCTCCCCCTCCTGGAAACCCAAGGGGAGAACTCCCTCATAAGGAAATTAAGGTGTTTTCCCTCTCCTTTTAGGGGGTCTGACCTGTTTTGGGGGTAGCAGGGTTCAAAGGGGGGGGAGACAGCTTCAGTAAATGTTCATGGGGCCCTTTGCCCTGCGGGGGGGGCGGGAAGAGGGGAAATGGGGTTCAAAGTCTGGAGGTGCCATTTGGCAACACATCTGGGCACCCCACATCTGCTGGAGGGGCTTAAAACGCCCCCCAAAGCTGTAAGAAGAGATGGGGGGAGCCACAGCCCATCCTAACGGGGGCTTGAAAGGTTTTTGCCCGGGCGCTGTCCCCCCCCCAGGTCAAGACCCACCTCCAAGCCCAGACGCTGGCAACGGTGGCTGTGGGCCACCAGCACAACCACGAGGTGAGCGGGGACTGGGTGGAAGGGGTGGGAGGGGGACAGGATTTGGTGGCATCTTGGCCACGCACGCACTGGGACCCAGCAGGGATGATGCTATTTTGGCCACCGGGTATTTAAAGCTGCTGTTTGGCAGCCCGGCCCCGTATAGATGCTATAAATAACGGCACGAGGATGGGGAGGGGGTGACAGGGACACGGAGCTGTGACACCAGATCCAGACACCCCTTGGGGCTGGTGTCACCCGACCAGAGCCACAGTGGCTTCATGCCACCGACGAGTGATGGGGTTTTACACACCGGGGTAGGAAATTTTGCCAGGGTGGGAAATTTTGCTGGGGTGAGATGCACCGTTCCCATTTTTCCCAAATTTCCTCTCTTCCCCAGAGCATCTCCGCAGCTTTCGAGAGCATCTACAAGCAGCACGGGGTGGCGGGGCTGTGGCGGGGGGTGACGGGCGCCGTGCCCCGCGTGGCGGTGGGCTCGGCCGCGCAGCTCGCCACCTTCACCTCGGCCAAGGACTGGGTCTGCGAGCGCCAGGTGAGGAGGAGCGCCGCATCAAATCTGGCCACCGCCAGCCCCCGCGTTCCCCGTTTTTTGTTTTGTTTTTTTTTTTTGCGGGGGCAAGAGCTGACAGCCGGCGCTTCCCGCAGTGGTTTGGGGAGGGCAGCTGGGCCGCGGTGCTGGCGGGCGGCATGGTGAGCGGCGTGGCCGTGGCAGTGACAATGACGCCCTTCGACGTGATCAGCACCCGTCTCTACAACCAGCCGGTGGACGCCGACGGCACGGTAAGGCCATTCGGGAAAGAGGGACGGGGGAGACACGGCTTTTCCTGGGATTGCATCCGGCAGGGGTGCGCAGCCGGCTCCTCTCTCCCCAGGGCAAGCTGTACCGGGGTTTTTTGGATTGCATCCTGCAAATCTCCAGCAAAGAGGGGCTGCTGGGCTTGTACAAGGGCATCGGCGCCGTCTACCTCCGCCTCGGCCCTCACACCGTCCTCAGCCTCTTCTTTTGGGACGAGCTCAGGAAGATGGTGCAGCACCAGCAGCCCCCAGGGCCGTAGGACGGGCTCCCGGCCCCGCTGCGGTCTTAATAAAAGGGGTTTTTCTATTTTTGGCGTCGTTTCGGGGTCTTTGGGCTGGTGCAAAGAGGGGTGTAGGGCATGGGGGGTTTCTTGCCTTGCAAAGCTGAGACCTGAAACGTCACGATGCATCAGGCTGGAGAGGACAACGGTGATGGCAGGGCGGGGGGATTAAAGCTGCTGGTGATCCCTGAGCCACTCCATGTGCATCCCATCACAGCATCCCACCCACCACCCTAATTTTCCCCTCTGCGGAGCAGCTGGAGCTCAGTTCCTCCATCCGGGGCTCCAGCTGCCCTCACTTGCCCCGGCAATGATTTACTAGCCAGGGAGGCCGCTCCCTGCTGCCGCCCCACGGACTTTGGAGCCGGGGCCTGGCTATGTTGTGGCTCCTCTCCACTGAAAATGTTTTCTCTGGGGTCCTGGCTGCCGGCGTTGCCCGGGCTGGCGTGGGGCTGGGCGCTGCTGGATGCCCTCCTGCAAGGTGAGAGCCCCCCAGGGTGGCATGGGGACAGCCCAGGGACAGCCTGGGGGACACCAGTGACCCGCTGCTGCCTTTTCCCTCGCAGGGTTGGTGGGTGCCTGCGCCGTCTCAGTGCTCTGCAGCCTCCTGAAGGTTTATCTCTACATCCAGTGCCTGAAGTAAGCACCAGCCCTTCCTCCTCCGCGGGGGGATTTGTTCTGGGGAGCTGCTTTTGGGAGCTGCTTCTGGGGTTCACTAGCAGGGGCGGCTCTCAGCACCCATGGGTGCTGGCAGGTGGCCCGAGCAGGGCGGGGGGAGATCCCCGAGGCTGTCGCCCCATTTTGGGCTGGTGGAGGAGGAAGAGGACACCCCATCCCGTTCATCATCCCCCCTCACTGTCCCCAGTGACCCGGAGAGGCAGGAGGAGAAGGAAGCGATCCGGGCGCAGCGGCGGGTGCTGGACCCGCTGCACGTGGTGGTGCTGACGGGTGTGTTGGCGCTGGTGGGCTCCCGCGTGGCCGCGCTGGTGGTGCTGGAGTTCTCCCTGCGCGCCGCGTCCACCGTCCTCTCCCTCAGCAAGGTGAGAGACGGGATGGGGGAAACTGAGGCACAGCGGGGCGGCGGCATGGAGGGAGCCGCGGAACCGTGTGTCCCTCGGGGATTTGCAACGATCACGGGGGCTCGAGGGGCTGCGGCGCGGAGGAGCCCACGTGTGGCTTTGCAGCCACGTGTCCCCTCGCTGTGTGCAACACCTGCGGGGTTGGGGGGGGCTGCAGCACAGAAAAAGCCGGTCGTCGTGACCGTGCATCCCCCTGACGCCTTGTAACACCCGCAGGGAGGTTGAAGGCTGTGGCGTGCTTGAAATAATGCATCTCCCTGCTGCTTACAGCACCCCTGGGGTGTACGACAGCGCGGTGTGGAGGAGCCTACGCGTCCCCCCGCAACCCCTGCGGGGAGGATGAGGATGGCTGGCGTGGAGGGAACCCCGCATCGCTTTGCATGCGTGCATGCCGTGGCAGCCCCTCGCTGCTCGCAGCACCCGTGGGGGTTACGGGGAGGGCGCAGCACGGAGGAAGCCGCGCATCGCTTCGCAGCCACGCATCCCCGCGCGGCTCGGCAACCTCCGCGGCGGCTGACGGTGCCGTCCCGCTCTCGCAGGGCGCCCACAGCAGCCAGCTCTACCTGCTGTGCCAGTACTCGCTGGGCTGCGGGGTGTCCTGCGGCCTCAGCTTCTTGCTGGAAGGGGCTCCCCATGGAACCTGCAACCTGGTGCTGGCGGCGGGGCTGGCAGGGCTGCTGGCTGCCTACGCCCGGCGCCTGGCTCGTCACGTCTGCACCCTCTACGAGCTGCACAGCCGAGCGCGTTACTGCGGCGTCTGCATCCTCCTCCTGGCCGCCGGTCACGGCATCCCCCGGCTGCTCCGGAATGCTTTGGCCATCACCTTTGCCGTGGCCGATCTGGCTGCCGTGGCGCTCATCAACCGGGATTTCCTCTCCACGGCAGAGGCCGTCCGCTTCTGGACACCGCTCACCATCTGCTACACGCTGCTGGTCATCTACATGCAAGGTGAGAAGGGGACCAAACCCCCAGTTATGTGGGTTTTTTAGGGGGTGAGGGGGTATGTCCCAGTATGGGGCATCCTGGGGCTGTATAGCGGAACGTGGGGTATCCTGGAGGGTGTATGGGGGGAGTCTATGGGGCACCCTCAAGGCACATGGAGCATCCTGGGGCTATATGGAGCTGTATGGGGCATTCTGGGGGTACATGGGGTTGTATGGGAGTACAGGGGGTATTCTAGGGGTGTATGGAACTGTATGGAGGCACAGGGGGCATCTGGGGCTGTATAGGGGCACGGGGGGGCATCCTGGGGGGTGTATGGAACTGTATGGGGCATCCTGAGGCTATATAGGGGCACCTGGGGCTGTACAGGGGAACGTGGAGAATCCTGGGGGGTGTATGGGGCACCCTCAAGGCACATGGAGCATCCCTGGGGCTATAGGGAGCTGTATGGAGCATGCTGAGGGTATGTGGAGTTGTATGGGGGCACAGGGGCCATCCTGGGGGGTGTATGGAACTGTATGGGGCATCCTGGGGCTGTATAGGGCCTCAGTGGGGTATCTGGGGCTGTTTAGGGGCACAGGGGGCTACCTGGGGCTGTATAGGGTGTATGTGGGGCAGTACAGGACATCCTGGGGCTGTATGCAAAGCCACACTATAGCATCCCTAAAATCCATGGTGTCCCCGGGTGGCGGGGCTGGGGAGGGCACAGGGTCCCCCCCGCAGCAGCCGCCCTGACACCGCGTCCTTGCAGAGGAGTCGCGGCAGAGCGCCGGTGGGCAGCTGGTTTACCAGACGGTGCTGGTACGGATGGGCGGCCTCTTCATCCTCCTCCTCACCGTTGGCCGTTGGACTGACATCCTCCACGTCTTCATCTCGCTGCTGGGAGAGCTCTGGTGCCTGCTCCGCGCCGGCGTCATGCTGGAGGTGTGTCGGCGGCAGGTGAGAGGGGGGACCCACCGTCCCGATGCCGGGGTGAGGGGCTGGCGGCAGCCCCAAGGCCATGGTGAGGGGCCTTGCTGCTTCTCTCCTTCCATCTCCTGTAGGATTTCACCCAGCGGCCTCGGCCAGGCAGGCGGTTGGCATCGGGATCGGAGGAGACATCTTGATAAGCTGCGGGGTGTAACCGGGCATCAGAAACTCAGGGTGGCTTTGCCTGGCTCCCCAAAATACAGGTGCCCCCCAAATCCTTCTCATCGCAGATCCCCCATGGGGATGAAGGAAAAAGGGGTCCCAGAAGGTGCTCGACCCCATCCCACAGCATGGGGGAGGTTGGGGGGAGGCTCACGTGGCTCCTGGTTTTTGGGGGGACCCCGTGACATTGTGGCACTGCTGGGGGCTTGCTCCCCGGTCCTGTCGGGGACACAGAATGCTGACAGATGTCCCCGTCCTCCGTGGCTGCAGGGCCGCACTGTTACAGTGCAGGAGCCTCTGGGGGCTTGTAAATCTTGGAAAATAAAGTTTTTTTCCAGCAAAGTCTGTGGGTGGAACAAGCTGGGGTCCTGTTGTGCCAGAGAGGGGCTCGGGGATGGCCACGGTGCAGCTTTTCGGAGGAGGTGGGCAGTGTGGTTCCTCCCTGGGAAGGGAAACCGAGGCACAGAGGGCGTGACCCTTCAGCTGGGAGGTGTTCCTGTGCCTCGGTTTCCCCACCTGGCTGCAGCCGGCCGTGCTGTGCCATAGGGCAACAAGCCCTGCGCAGGTGGGGCGCAGTTTGGGCAGGGAGGGAGGCCCCGGTGGTGGCTGCTTGCCTGGGCAAGGACACACCACCCCCACTCCCCCCAGCCCTGCGTGGGGGGAGCAGGAGAGAGTATGGGGTATCCTGGGGCTGTATGGGGGCACACGGGTGTCCTGAGGGTGTACAGAGGCAGTATGGGGCATTCTGGGGGTGTATGGAGCTCTAGGGGGCATCTGGGGTGGTATATGGGGCACCCAGCGGCTGTATGGGGGCTTAAGGGGCCACCTGAGGCTATACAGGAGTACACAGGCACCCTGAGGGTGTATGGGATGGTACTTGGGGCCACCTCCAGGCACATGGGGCACCCTGGGGGTGTTGGGGCAATCAGGGAGGTCCGTGGGACAACCTGGGGGGGGTGGGTGGGAGTGCATGGGTCATGCCAGAGCACATGGAGCACTTGTGGGGCCATGGGTCACCCAGGGGCGGATGGGGCACCCCTGAGGACGTGCGGGGCACCCTGAGGTCCCACGGAGCACCCTGGGGTGCGTGGGGCTGTCAGGGGGCACACGGGGCACCCTGAGAACATATAGGGCACCCCGGGGTGCATGGGGAACCGTAAGGACATATGCCCCCCCCCCCCCTCCTTCCTCTGCCCGGGGCTGTGGGGCAGGCGGGGGGGAGGAGGAAGGAAGGAGGAGGAGGAGGAGGAGGGAGGAAGGGGCGGTGATGCCGGGCGGCTCTGCCTCCCCGCTGCCCCCGCCGCGCCGGGCAGGGCGCGTCCGCGGAGCGCACGGAGGGACCCGCCGAGGCTCCTCAGGTAGGGGACAGGGACAGGGACGGGGCCACCCGTCGAGGGGCAGGCGGGGCTGCAGGGCCACCCCCGGGCAGGCGACCCCCCCACCGCCCTGATTAGAGGATCTCCCCCACTCCTGCCTAGGCAGGACCGACCCCCCCCAGGTAGGGGACAGGGGCCACCCCCAGGTACGGGACACCCCAGGTATGGGATTGGGGACACCCCAAGATGGGACACGGGGCCCTCCAAGTAATGGGGTGAAGATTGTAAAGGCATCCTGGGATGGGACAAGGGGACCAAGAGCCGCCCCCGTGTAGGGGACGGGGGACATCCCCAGGTACAGGATTGGGGACACCCCCAGGGAGGGGACGGAGGGCCACCAGGTGGGGGGGGAACACACATGGTGGGGCCACATAGGGGACAGGGCACCCCCAGGGAGGGGACAGTGGGTGACAACGGATTGCAGGGGGGCTGCAAGGCCACCCCCCGAGTAAGGGACAAGGGGACACCAAGGGCTGTGTCCCCCCACCCCGTCCCTTCTCCCTTGGGCATCCTCAGAGAGCACCCTCCAAGAGGTCTCCAGGGCAGGGGACAGCTGTAGGAGGGCCATGCCCCATCCCAATTTTGGGGGGTATGTGTGGGTGCCCCAGAAGTGTCCCTGTCTCTGTTGGTCCCACCAGGGCTCCCACCCCAGGAGATTTTGGGGTGATGCTTGCAGGAAACCAGGGGGGCCCTTCCCGGCATGGCCTTGGCCATCTCAAAACAGGATGGGGCTATATGGGAGGACACCCCATTAAAAAAGGGCAGAAGTGAACCCCATTAATGCACCCCTCAAGCCTTAACCACCCTGATGGGCCCCGGCTGGGGGGGGAACTGGGGGTGCCGCGATGGGGCCGCCGGGATCCCATCAGCCCCAGCACAAAGAGGAATGCAACGAGCACATGGTTCCCATTAGCTCTGGAGATTTTTTTTTTCTTTTTTGCGTTGTTTTTTATGATTATTACTTCTTTTCCCCCCTATTTTCTGCAGCTTGGCCGGGAAGGAGGAAAACCAGCAGCTCCTGCGGGCGAGGATTTGAGCGGCTGGGCGAAGGCTGGCAGCGCCGGAGCCCGTTTGGGGTTTTGCCGGAGGGGAGGGAGGGAAGGAGGGAGAGAAGCTGCTTGGGGTTTTTTCCTTTTTAATCCCTTCCCCTGCTTGAGTCAGAGGCTGAAGTCACCAGCGTGCACATCCCAAAGCTTTTCACCCACTGCGGGGAGACTGGCCGCCCCCCCAAAGGATGCACCGACACCCGTGAGCAGGATTTTGGAGGAGCAGAGACACCCCGTGCTGGGGCATGAGACCAGGAAACTCATCACACAGGTATTTTTCAGGCTACCGATTCATCTTGGGGATGGATCCTGCTTCACCAGTGCAGCACCGTGGCTAAAGCCTCGGGGCTCCCCCTCACTCCAAACCATCCCATTTGGGAAGGGGAAGCTTCGCCCCGGCTGCTTTTCCCGTGTGGAAGCTGAATAAACAGCCCTTTTCCTTCCCGAGCAGGGTTTATCGGGGTCGGGCGCATCCTGCCTGCGCCACTGGGCGATGCTCAGGGGCTGTTGCAGTGACAGGGACACAGCGATTCATGGCATCGTGCCTCAGTTTCCCTATCTGCAAAATAAAGCGGGGAATACTCCGAGCTGGGACTGATTAGTGGGGAAATGGGGGGAAGTGGGGAGGGAAGAATGGGGAGCCAAGGGACCTAGAAACACCTCAAAAAAGGGATTGCAAAAGCATATCCTATTACAACTGTGTTTTTAAGAGGAAAGGTGGGTTTTCCCAGCGAGTTTAATCCCAGGTGGGGGCAATAAGAGGAAATAAAGGGGGTTAAAATACTTACAAAAGGGCAGGGTTTTGGTCACAGAGGCATGAAAAAGGGTGATTTCAGATGCTGCTTCTCGTGGACCCTTTACCCTGTGTCCTTCTAGGCACGAGACCATTTATTGCTGTGACGTGGGATGGGGAAGTTCATTCCTTCTCCCTTTCCGGGAGGATGAGAAAGGAGGCGGGTTGAGGCCAAGGGCAGCGCGGCTGCAGGAGCTGCTGGTACACCCGTGGGTTTTGCTCCTTTTTTATCTTATTTTCCCCAAAACTGAACCCAGGTCCGGCCCCTCCGTGGCTTCCACCATGCTGCCGGGGAAAGCAGAGAAGAGGATCGCTTCATCAGTCTTCATCACCCTGGTGCCACCGCGGAGGGAGGTGGTCACCAAGGGGAAAACCCAAAGGGAGCTGCAGCCTGACAGAGCCGAGGTCCCGGGCACCCATCGCCCCCGGACCCCACCACCGCAAGCCCCCGCGTTGCCCAACGGAGGTGAGGGGTGTCCGTGGGGGGCTGCGAGTGATGCCGGGAGGATGGTGATGGTGCTGAGGATGCTCTGGAGATGCTTTGCTAAAGGATGTGTGTGCAGGCAGGAGGGGATGTGGGTTTTCTGGGGCGGTTATTCCCCAAATCCCTGCACCCATCCCGGGACAGATCCGGCTGCTGAGGGAGGGCTGTGTTTGCTCTCCATCGCCGGGTGCTTATCGGTGCTGTTTGTCGGCTCGGCCGCGACGGCGTTTGCTTTTGGGGCAGGTCGGCGAACGCTGCTGCAAAGCTGTTGGGGTGTTACTGCAACGGGGTGTTATTGCACGTTGTTGCCCCTTTAAACCCACCACGTCTGGTTTTCACCACAGAAACCCGCTCAGTGGCCCCTGTGCCTTCATCTTCACCGGTCCTCATCCTCTCTGAAGCACCCCAGCCCTTATCTGCAGAGGCACTGGGTCCGGCGCTGCAGCAACTGGACCTTGCAGCACCCGCCACCCTCCAGGTGAGGATGATGGGGTGCAATCATCTTCAGTTTTCCCACCTGCAAGAGCATAAATGTCATGTGCCTTTGCCTTTCCCCTCTCACCAGGCCCCTGCCACCTGTCCCGCCGAATTGAGGCCACCCAAATTTTGCCAGGAGCAAGCAGGCAAGCTGCAGTGGCAGGATGCAAACGGGTACCCGGAGAGGGACAGCTCCAGGGGTAAGGGGGGGACCCAGCTGTGCAGTGTGGGCTCATCTCCTGTTGGGGAAACCGAGGCACGCAGCACTGAACCTCTCTCCCTTCCTCCTGCAGACATCTGCGCCTTCTGCCACAAAGCCGTGGGACCCCGGGAGCCGACGGTGGAGGCGATGCGGAAGCAGTACCACGCCGACTGCTTCACCTGCCGGACCTGCCACCGGCTCCTGGCCGGCCAGCGCTACTATCAAAAAGATGGGCGCCCCACATGTGACGCCTGCTACCAGGTACCCGTCCTCCCTCAGGGACAACCGGCACCCTCCGGGGGAGCTGGCATCTCACAGCGTGTCCCCCCAAACCCCAGGTCACGCTGGAGAAATGCGCCAAGTGCCAGGGGCTGATCGCAGAGCGCGTCGTCCGTGCCCTGGGCAAGGGCTACCACCCCGGCTGCTTCTCCTGCACCGCCTGCAGCCGGGCCATCGGCGCCGAGAGCTTTGCTGTGGGCGAGCGGGACGAGGTGTACTGCGTGGCTGACTTTTACAGGTTGGGGAGTGTGGCAAAGGGGGAGCATCCCCCCCATTGGGTGGGTTCGGCTTGTCCCTGTCACCCCCCAGGGCTCACGCCACCCCTGTTTGCTCCCATCAGGAAATACGCCGCGGTTTGCAGTGCCTGCGAGCACCCCATCATCCCCCATGAGGACAAAGACACCTACAAGATCGAGTGCCTGGGACGCAGTTTCCATGAGAGCTGCTACCGCTGCGAGGTACGGCCCCGATGGGACCCCCGAAAACTGAGGGGTTTGGCACTGAGGCTTTGCAAAGTGCAGCCACAGGGCTCGCAGCACCCAGGGTTGTTTTAGAGCCAGGGAGGGCTAGAAATAAATAAATCAGGTGAACAGGATGATGCGTTTGGCCAGGATTGCTTTTGATGTAATTCACTGGTTTTTCCAAGTGCTGGTGGGTTTTGCAGGAAAGATGGGATGCAACACAGCACAGGGACCCCTAAAACATAGCTTCTCTTTCCTCTTTCATCCCCAGAGCTGTGGGACACCCCTGTCACCGGAGCCAACGGAGAACGGGTGCTACCCGCTGGACGATCACCTCCTCTGCAAGTCCTGCCACGTCCGCTGGCGAAACGAGTCGTCCTGCTAAAACCCTGCGGCTCAACCTCCGTCTTCCACCATGGGACACCAAAAAGGGGGGGTGCACCTTCTGGGATGCACCCTGCAACCAGTGTCGGGTGCCCATTGCACCCCCAAATTGCTGCAGGACTGGAGTTTCCATCACCAACGTGTACCTGAGACCCCAACCTACTGGGCTGGCCAGGTGGAGAAGCACGGATATAGTGTCCCAGCACAGCTCTGTGCTTGTTACGAACATAAAAAGCCCTGGCAGAGCAGTGGTGGTGGAGGAACTGAGGTTCTGTTCATTTATTTCTTTTTTAAAACTCCTTTTCTGAGGCCGGTTTGGTTTCCTTGGGTGCTTTTTCTTTCTTCTCAAGCTTCTTTGGGGTTTCACTTAAACATTTCTCGCTGTGGTGACACAGAGAGCAGGCACTGATTTAGTTACTTGCAGTTAAATAAAGCCCCAAGTTAAAAACCCCTCGTTTCTTTCATCCGCCCTGCATTCCAAACCCATAAAACGCAAGTTTAAAAATAAGAAAAAAAACCCAAGCCACTTTTTAGATTTTATAGGCATGGCAAGAGTCGGGTTGCTCAGGGTGATAACACTGCTGATCTGTTGATGCCTGGGGGAGAGCGGAGGGTCATTTTGGACTTGGGATTTTGTGAGGTGCCGTGGTGCTGATGAGAGGGTGTTCGGTGGTGGGTTGTGGGGTTTTTTTTGCGGACAGGCTGCACTGTCTGGGCTCCATCTCAACCAAGTCCCAGAGCCGGCAGAGGGCAGCCAGAGCACAAATTCCTCCATCAAGCAGAAAATCTCCAGCTAAACCCGTCTCCTGTATCCGTGTCTCTTACATCCGACAGCCGGGGATGCCAGGAAAGACCAACAGCCCCATTTTTACACGTTATCCAATACAACATGGCTCTGCCATCAGAAGGTTTTTGATCTTTTCTCAGTCCAAGCCCCAAACCAGCACAAATGAGACCATTTCTCTGTGTGCCCAACATCTGTGCAACTGATGTCACCGGTGCTTAGCGGTTTTGTTTGTGAGGGCGTTGCAAACCAGCTGGAGAAAGAGGGGTTTTCTTTTTAACCGAAAGTGCTTAAAAAGCCACAAATCGAGAGCAGAAAATAGCAAGAGCATCTGAGATGATGTTTAATGCTTTCCTGATGAAAAAAGGGAGCTGATAGAAACCAGCAGCCATATGCTTCTAGGTTGCGTTGTACAATGGCTCTCCAGCATGTGCTGTATTTATGAATGAAGGGGTTAATGTATGGTTAAGGTATGCACTGCAGTCTGGCGGGCTGGCTGATTAATCACACCAACCCTGAAACTATTTCCTGCCAGCTCTCCCCATCTACAAAGCCTATTACTCAATGTTCGTTAATGTGCGTCCACGGCACATCCATCAGGTCATAATTAGCTATAAACTTATTTATAAATAGGATGTTAATGTAAAGTTGTGGTCTGCCCAGTCACTTAAGTAGGTGGCTTTGGGTCTGGCTGGGTGCGGACCCCGTGTCCCACGCTGGGGAAGTCCCAGGCTCAAAGTCAGCTCTCGCTTTCCAAACCCTCTCACTCTTTGGAGAAAAACAGGCAGCAAAAACAATGCTAAAAAAGTAAAAAGATGTGGGCAGGCTTGGCAGTGGCAAAGAGAGCGGTGAAGGGAAGCCCCAGAGAGCAAAGGGCTGCCTGTTTTTTGGCGATACGGGTATTTTTGCAAGAGAGGTTTTCGGGGATCATGGCAATGCTGATGCTGAGCAGCGCTTTGGATGAGTTATTGCATTACACGCTGGCTTAAGCCCCCTGTGCAGCACCCATGGGTGCTCAGCAAGCTACACTACCCCTCTGCAGAGCTAATGGTGAGGAGGGGTCGGCTAGTTCCCCTGCAGAGCAAGCCAGGATGGGTGCACCAGGACTGTGGCAATTTTTGGCTGGTGGTAGGCAGGGAAAGGATTTTATCGACGTGAAGCCCTGGGAGAAGACCCTGGAGGGTAAGGAGAAGGACAAGGCACAGTTGGAGAGTTTGATGGTGCAGCAAAGGGACACAGAAGTGGTCACATTAGGCATATTTTTCCAGGAGTGGAGACTGGCAAGGGACAGGGATGGATGGACAGGGAGGTAAGAGAATAAAAGACTGATTGAAGCTGTTTTCTTCTTGGCTAAGCATTACAAGTTGAGGCACAGGGAGCATCGCTAAGCCTGAAAAGCACGGCCCAGTGTTTTCCCCCAGGAGGATCTCGAGGAATTTCCAGTGTCGGCCGAGCAGCGTGGAGGAGATTTTGCGGGAGTGAGGCTGTGGGAGCCAGGTCCCATCCTGCTGCCAAGCAAGCCCACATCGGCTGCAATGGCTCAGCCCATCCCTGGGCTCCTTGCCCCACTGCAGGCGCTTTTGCAAGCACCCAGATCTGCCAGCAAAACCAAAACAAACACAAAGCAAACACGAGCAACATGAAGATCCTGCTCTGCCCTGGGAGCCCCCCAAAGCCTTGCAGAGCCCCCCCAAGACCACCCAGGCATAAAACCTACTCGAGGTCTCTCCCGTCTTCTTCCAGCGGCAGTGCAAAAGGGCAAAGAGGATCGTACTCGTACAAATCGCACGGGCTGGCCCTGCCCTTCCCTCGGCTGCTGCAATAAACCCGTCTTTTCTTGCAATCCCTCTTGGCAGGCCAAGGAGAGCGGGGAGGGACCTGGCTGCCCTCCAAGGAGAAGCAAATGCAAATATTTCTTCACTTCAGGCTGGGTGCGGCCCGGGGATAAAATTTCCTCGGGCTTTCCCAGCGAAGGCATCTGATACCGTACCCTGCTGTGAGCCCTATTTGTTCTCAGGAATACAACCGGTGTATCCCATTAAAAAACACCGAAGGTTATCTTCCTTGCAACTCAGAGGACTGCCTGTTTTTAAAGAGAGCTTTTTGAATTAAAGGAGGAGCTGACAGCCACAGCCATAGCGTTTTTACATCAGTGGTCAAGGTGTTACTGCATAATAAATAAGGTCTTTTTGCATATTTTGTTTGCAAGTCGAAGATTTTGGCTCAGCATGAGGGAAACGGGCTGGAAAGTGCTTTTCCCGGGCATCCCCCCCATCAGCCGTGAGAAATGTGAAAAGCAGAGGGGGAGAGATGAGCTGGATTCCTTGCATGCCTTCGCTCTGCCATCACTGCCTCCAAGGTGCCGGGAAGGAGCCGGCTGCGGAGAGGGAAATGCTGCAGGAAGGGAAACTGAGGCTGAAGCACCTGCTGGGGCTTTGCTGGCTGGAAAAGGTGCTGGGCAAAGGGTTGGGTGCTTAGCACTGATGATGCTGGGTTTTGTTTTTTCAGATGGGACTGAGAGAGCTGGAGGAGAAATGGGTTTTTCTTTTGGTCGACCCAGGTTAATTGTAACCCTACCCCAGGCGGCTTGTTGCAGCGTTGTCCTTCCCCACAGAGCATTCGGACCCATTTTCTGCCCTTTTCCATCTTCACCACAATCTAAAACCCCAACGTTTCTGCAATGAGTGGTCTGATCCTGCTGGGTAACGGGAGAGGGGGGGGAACCAGCAGGGATTACTCTGGGAGCAGCCCAAGCCCTGAATTTCTCCAGCTTCATTAGGCAGTACAGGCAGGATACATTAAAAAATTAATGCAATATCCTCCCTTTTCCCCCATTTTCCCCGCAAAACTGAAACACCCAACGCCACGATTTATTTTTAAAGCATGCCATGTTTTCAATAACGTGAGGTGAAATCGATGCAGCCGGTTACGCAAGTGTGTTACCAGGCTGCAAGCGATACACTGGGTTATTAATCGAAAAAATAAATTTAAAAAGAACAACACCAAACCAATCCACCTCATTTCTGAAAATAAACGCACGGCACATGCCTGTAAGTGGGGCTTTGACATTTTATACCCCAGCTTTCCTTCACCGTATCAGCAGCAATTACAGCATCCCACAGACCTATTTCCCCAAAATTAACAATTTTCACCCACACCTGGCTTCAAGCAGTTTACGTTAGATCTTTATTTTGCTGGAGCGTCCATTAGAGCTCATTAGGCTAGGAGAGTTATTTTTGGAAAAAAAAAAAAAAGTTTTTTCTCGCAGAGGTTATCGCGTTTGTCAAGGTGGCTTATTGACCTCGGCAATTTATCATTGCGAAAAAAGCTCGAGGGAGGAGAAGGAACAGGGAACAGCTCCTAAGAATAAATACATTCTCCGTGGGGCTAAACTTTCCCTCACAGCCCAGCCGGGAAAATATACTTTAAGGTTTTTTATCGGAATGCTTCCCCCGAGGCTGAATCTTCCTGAGGTGATCGGCCTCCAACCGGCGTTTTAAAGGCACCATGTTTTGTAAAGAAAAAGAGAAATAAACGAGAAAAGGGAGGGCATTTGCCTGACAAAAGGGGGAGGAGGAGGCGGCCCCTGGGCCCGGCCCCGCCGCCTCCGGCTCCACAGCGCCGCCTCACCCGCGGTACTGCAGGAGCTGTCCCGCCGCTCGCTTCACAAAATGGCCGCCCGGCGGGGCCACGGCGAGTGGCGCCGAGGCGACAAAATGGCGCCGGGCGGGCAGCGGGGGGAAGGACGGACGATGCGCGGCTGCGGGGCCGGGGCGGCGAGCGTGGGCTTGAGCCGTGCCAGGAGCACGGCGGAGGGGCTCCTCCTGACGCGCGTATCCCCTCCAGGTGGGCAGCGAAAGCGCTGCGGGTGAAACCTGACCTCCACCCCCCCACACTCCCCCCCCCCGCCCTTTTCTCCTTGGGAGCTTTTGCAGAAGGATGCGAAAATGCCCAGAAATGCGCATTTCCCCTCGGCCACGGAGGTGGCGGAGGCCTCGGCCTCCCCCCCCCCGCCTCCACTGTCGCCGCCATCGCTGCCTCAGCCCCCCCCTCCAGCACCATCGTCCCCTCATTCCCCTCACGGCGCAACTCGCCGGCACTGACCCCTGAATTTTAATTTTTTTTTCCTCATAGCATGAAGGTTTTTGGCCCAGAATTGCGCTTTCCACGCGCCCCCCCCCCCCGCTCATCTTCACGACATGCACCCCAAGGTGTGTAGTTTTATGCCTAATACTTCCTTTTCCACCGCTTTTCTCCTTTGCAGGGGTTGAAGCCACCACCTTCCGCTCTCCTCACAGCATGGAAAATACCCAAATGCACTTAATAAAACCCCCAAACCCAACAACAACAAAAAAAAACAAACCAACAACCCCAGAACACCCGAGGATTGATTTATCTTCCGAGCCGGAGTGGTGCAGGGAAGAAGCCGTCGCCGCTTGCCTTGCTCCCCACGACAACCTGCCCGCCATTCCATTAATTAAAAGCATATACTTGGTGTGATCAGACGTGGTAATGCCGTAAAAAAAAAAAATAACCCCGTAACATCCAAATGCTCGTTGCTGGAAGCTGCAGCCAAGGTACTACCTATGCTTCTTTCTTCTTCTTTTTTTTTTTTTTTTTTTTTTTACGTTACCTTTTTTATGCACCGCAGTGTTGCTACAGGTTACATTATAACATTGCCCCTTCTTTGTATAGAAACCACATGCCTAAAATACTGCTGTTTTTTCCTGGAATTACAGATATAGGCCCATACAGATGCTCTTTTATTTCTACATATATAGAAATAGTTCTATATATTCACTACATATTTCTATATATATGTGTATCTCCTTTTTCCAGGGACTGATTACAGAATATAAAATAAACCCACACACCTAAACCACTTATGATTTACTTATATATAATCAACTGTAACTTTGGCCCATATATGTTTGATTTTATATATATATATATATTACCTTTGTTTTCCTCCATTGGCTTTCTACTACAATATATCCTAAAAGCTGGAGAAAAAAATGCCATAAAAAAAAAAAAGAACAAAAAGCAACCCATCTCTTTTTTACAGTCCATGGTGGAAGTTTGTGCCTGAATGTTTTGTTTGTTCCACAGAGATGCAGATTTTCCTTGGGAGATTTGGGGAGGATTTTTTTTAAATTAAAAGAGGAAAAAAATACACCCAGAAAAACAACAATAAAAGAGAATAAAAAAAAAAAAGGCAGCACACAAAAACAAACCCCAGTAAGTGAAGCTGTAAATGCAGTCAAATAGTCCGGATCAGACAATTCATTGCAACAAAAAGAGAGGACAAATTAGTTCAACTGAAATAGCAGGCTTTGCTGTAGATCCGGGAGGAGGGATCAGCTCCTTTATCCCACCATCTAGCGCTCCCAACACCACCATTTTTTTTTTTGTGCTTTGTGTTGGGGCGTTTTATTTAAAGCCAAGCAGGCTGCAAAACCCTGCCGAGCCGAGGCTGCCAAAGCCACTCATGGCTTAATTTTTATATAAATCTATTTTTTCCCTCTGCACACACCCCATCCTTGTGCAATCCTCTCCCTTTTATTATGTGCCCTATTGCTTGCGCGCTCTTTTTTTTTTTTTTTTTTTTTTTTTTCCTCTGCGGGTATAAAGGTTTCTCTTCTCTCCCCAGCTTGGCTGCTTATTCCAGAAGTTTCTACGGGGGAGGGGAGCACCCACTGCGGAGCCTTTGCCGCAGCCGGGCAGGCGTGGTCCCTGCCGCCGGGGGAGGAGGAGGAGGAGGAGGAGGAGGATGCAGAGGATGCACCACCTCTCCCTGCCTTCCCTCCCCGGCTGGCAGCCTTTTTTCCAAGCCTCTCCCCCTTGCTAGATTTCCCTATTCTTGAAAAGGGTGCTGGGAGGTGTTTGCAAGGGGTTTTTTTGTTGTTGTTTTGGTTTGGTTTTTTTAATCTTTTTTCTTCCTCCCCTTTTGCTAAATAAATTAAAAGCAGAGCTGTCTTCTGATGGAGATGGATGAGGCTGGGCTCACAGCAATGGGGTTGCTCACTCACACGCACTGCTGCAGCCTTGATCTGGCGTAGGGAGGGCACTGATGGCAGAAGTGACCTTTCCCAGGCAGTGGGAGGGAGGCTTTCCCCTCTTGCCCTGACATGCTCCCGACTGGAATTCATTTTAAATAGCAGGGTTATTATTTTTTATTTTCTTTCCCCCCTCCCCTTAAAGAACAGCTTGCTCTTTCAATAATTCTTTTTTTTTTTCCTTGGTAGCCTGTGGGTTGAAGCTTCCTCATGATCTTTTTTTTTTTTTTTTTTTTTTTTTTGTGTGTGTGTGTGTGTGTTTTGAATTGCGTTTTAAAATTGCCCAGCTGGAGACAAGTCTTGATTAGAGCTGGAACAATAGCTCCATTTTATTAATAATGGGAAGGATTTCTACATCCTACAGCACCTTCCTTCGAAGGTTTTCAAAATAATTTGCAAACATTCACAAATTTAAGTTTTCACAGCCCTTGGCTGTGAGGTGGGTAAGTATTTTAATGGTGCCACCACCAAAAATCATGTTGGTGGCAGATCTCTATTTCTGAGTGCTTAAAAGGATGATGAATTTGGTGGGGCTTAGGGCTGCAAAGCTGGGGGGGGGGGAGGTTGGTAGGTGGGGCTGTCTAGAAGCTGTAACCTGAATCTGGTCAGTGTTCTCTGTAGATGCAGAGAATTTTGCTGTGTCCTGGGAACTGGGCTGTTGTTTCTCTGCCTGCTCCGTGCAGACGACCATGCAGCTTACCAGAGCGAAGCTGTGGACTCGCCTGCTTGTCAGTAAACATCTGCTTGTAGATTTGGTGTTGTTTTGGTTTGGTTTTTTTTTTAATTCATTAGCTTTTTGTAGTCCCCAAGTGACCTCCTTTAGTGCTGGCTTGGCTGTGGTTTGACCACAGCTTTGCATTAAAGCAGGCTTGCTAGTGCTAATGTGCCTCCCTGTGAGCCAGAATGACCTTGCTTGAGGGCCTGGGCCCACCGAGCTGATGCAGATGCTCTTCTTCACTTACAGTACTCTACACACTGCTTTTTTCCAGCAGATCCCTTTCCTGACTGAGGTAGGAGGTAGCGCAAGAGGATGTGACCATATTATGGGTGAAAGCTGTCTTATCTCTTATGCCTTTTTTTTTTTTTTTCTTTTTTTCCTTCCCAGGGAAATACAGGATTGTGTGTGTAACCCCTCTCCACAGCAGATACTTTCCTTGTAAGTATTGTAAACATACAGAGATCTAAGAGCTGTCTGAGCAGCTGGATCTGGCCTTGTGGAGGAGCGTAAGGCACAGTGCTCTGGTTGTGTAAGTGTGTGTTGTACATGGGCCACAGAAACCCACAATGTTTCCGTGGTTACTTCTGTCTGGATAGCATGAGTAGATCCCAGGGCTTCCCCTTCCCACCACTTACTATTTCACAAAAGCAAAGGCTGGTGCTTCTGGAAAAAGCTCTGCCTTGTGGCCTTTAAAAAAAAATAAAAACTGCTCGGGATTAGTCATCCTTATTTTTAAAGGAAGCTGTGTTTGCCAGTCCTATCAGTATAATGCATGTGCGTGTGAGATATTAACTATTACCTTCATTTGTGAAGGCTGGTTATGTGCTCTGCTCGCTGCTCTTTGGAGTAGTGCCACTGAAGCTCCTTCGAGCTGCTGCTGGCAGGTGGAAAAACTGACAGTCCAGCTTTTGATCCCCTTCCCTCCATTTTCCTTTTTCACTGCAGGTATCTCTGCACTGGCAGGTGTGGAACCATAGAGACAGTAACAACTGTAAGCGAGGACAGATGAGCTGTTTTCTGGGGTCACTTCCAATGCCACAGAAGAAACCCTGGTGGTTTGTTGTGGTTTTTTTCTTTTTTTTTCTCTTGCCTGTGGTAGCTTCTACTCTAAGCTCCACTGTATCTTGTGAGAAGACTTGAGTTTGACCCTTTTGGATGCTAAAAATAGTACCGTTTTTAAACCTTAAGTGGTTTTTCCCTTCCCTGTGGTCACATAGAAGAGCGAGCCGTGCAATTAGAACAGTATAGCAAAGGACAGCTCCCTCCCCCTTTCCCCTTTCAAAAAACCTTCCAGAGTTGTATGCTCTTGAACTGCTGCATAGGCAGAAAATATACAATGCAGTTGTCAGCATTGTGCTGATGTGTGGCACATTTGAAAAAAAAAAAAACACACACAAAAGGGGTGGGGAGAACAGTTGCCTCCAGGGAGTAAAACTGTGGGGCCCCTTCCCCTACAAGCCAACAGCCCTACACGCGATAGTGTATTACTCCTAATTTCCTCAGGCAAATGCAACGGGCAAACGTCGGAGGGAGCGTTGCAACATCCTAAATTGTGTTGGTGAAGATCAGGGTCCCCTTGAACTATTTTTTTTTTTTTTTTTTTTCCTGTGAACTTGGTCCCGTGAGATGCTGCAGTTTTATTACTTGATTTCTCAAAGTTGTGCTCACTCACCAGGAAGAAGGAAAATGCTTCCTTACTGGGTGCAATTTCTTTTGTTGTGTTGCAAAAGGTAATAAAAAGCACCTGGTGCTGGTCTCTTCTAGGTCACACATGACTTCAAGGCACAGAGTCCCGGCGATCATTAGTGCACAAGGAGTGTTGGGTATGGGAGCCTTCTCGTTAGCCTCCCTTAATGAGAATATTGGCAACAGTATTGCACGAATGCCTCTGGCTGACCAGTGGAGAGGCCCTGCCCTGCTAAGCTGGAGCAACACCTCATGAGAAATGCAGTGATTTCACTGCCAATGAGACAGCCTTCTTGCTGCAGTGATTTGTAGAGCAGCTATGACTGTGTTTTTCTGGCAAAAATTTAGCAGAGGGTAAGTATGAGGTGTCCAGGCCAGATTTCATACCGTGCTCCCTGTGGTGGAGAGCCGGGGAAAGTTAGTGTGTGGTACATGTGAAAATTGTCAGTAGCTCCTGTGCCTAAAGCCTTGTCTGTACTTGAAATAATCCAGCGTGGACAGGGATATTAATGTTGTTCTCTCACTAGGGATGTGTTGGTTTGGAGATCCGCCTCGTGCTCATCAGAGGCCTGCGCTGGCATGGAGGTCTGGTGTACCAAGAAGCTGGCTGGGCGGGATGTTTCCACATTTTTCAGGTTGGCACACCCTGTGGGACTTGGAATTACTTTTCTTTGGCAGTTTTGGACAAACAAGTGAGAATTACCTTGTGAGCGCTGAACTTTTCGCCACCCTCTGCTTTGGACTGAAGAGTTACTAGAACTACATCCCTGAGACTTCCAAGCTAAACAAAACCTGAATTTCCAGTGCCAAAACGTAAGTGAGAGATAGAATCCTCCGCTCCTCCTCCATAAGGGGGGAAGCCGCAGTCTTTCAAGCCTTCCTATTATCCCGAAGAGTTAAAAAGCTGCATTGTGAGATCAGCAGAGGTAAAACGAAAGCCAAAACTAGCCGAGGAACTGTTCTCCTGCTCTGTATTGCTGGAGAGGTTTTTGAGCGCAGCAGGTCTTGATGCACAAGGATCTTTCTTTGTGCTTTTTCTGAAGTGAAAGAGCGATAACCACACAACCGCATGTTCAGTCTGCTCTGTTTAAAACACCATCAAAGTTGCTTTGGTATGAAATTGGTGTACGATGAAACAAAAGCTCTGATGCCTGACTGGCTCGGTGTTTATTTTGTGCTGGGTGTGCCAATCAATCTGATGAGGAATATGGGGAAGAGCAGCATTTAGCTCACAGGTTTAGACGGTGGGCTTTACGTTAAAACCTTGTCCTGCAACATCTCCAGTGTCATTTCTGTGATTTTTCCTAGGCGTTGCACGCCGGCCCTTTATGTAGAGGTAATACTACAATTGGGTATTAAAAATGACAGTACAGGATACGGTGATCTATCCAGTCCTAGGAGATTTACATCCTTTGCAGTTGTCATGTTCTAGTATCAAATCACACGGGGCTGGCTTTTTTGGGCTTTATTTCTTTGTTTTTCCCCTAAAATGTAATATTTTGCAGCCTGGAAGGCCGAAGTCCTCTCTGTCTAGCTGGTGAAATGCTCCTTGTTTGGGAAAAGCCCTTGTAAGGTGAGCAGGTACAGTTCTTCAGTATATGGTCGCACACAAGCTGGGGGGCAAGGGGAAGCAGGGCAGAAGCTGGCACTGTGATATTTCTAATTTTTCCCAACAAGCAAAAAAAAAAAAAGGTATGAATTCTAATATATTTACTATGCTGTAAGCAAGAGTAAGCTCTTTTGCAGTCTTGTGATGGCACATGGTGTTTTGGTTGCATGGCTCAGCAATCCCACTGTACTCTGCTGCTGAAGAAATGTCTGTTTTTGTGTATTTTGAAAACAGAAGTGTGCTTTTATATATGTACAAATGGGTTCAGTGTAAACTGAATTCCAGGGGGCTCCTGAGCTGTGTTTACTGTGCTGCAGAAGGTAACTGGTGCAAAGCCACCGGCTACAGGGGAGGTATTTTGTGGCAGCTCTCATCCCTGGTACTGTGGGGATAAGAACACCACCACCATGAAGTCCAGCAGGGAAGAGCCATTAGAAAATAAATTACTAAATACTGGGTTTCAAAAACATGAAGGGAGTTTTCTGGACAGAGTCATCTCATTGTGAAGATCTGGAGCACGAACCTTCAAAGAGGAAAGAACTGAAAACAATAGTTTTATTAATACAAATCCTATACTTTGTGTTGCTTAGGATCCAGAACCAGGCTTCGTGTTCAAAGCATTATCAGTGTGTAAGCCAATATCCTCTGACTTGGCAACAAATGAGCCCAAATATCAAACAGCACCCGTTCCTTCTTGGAGAAAATTATCCATTGCATAAAACCTAATGGGTAAGCAATAAAATTAGGCCAGTAATTCAGGCTGGCTTAAAAATGAGATAAAAGCCTAGCTGGCAATTTGATATTCAGCTGCCATACTGTCATTTTAATAAATATAGTAAATGAGCAGGAAAGGCACGTAAATATGTTTTATAATGACAAGATGGTGGCTGGAGCTGGCCGACTCAAACAAAGAAACGCTCTGAGTGTCTCTGGTGGCGTCTGAGGGCTCTTGTCTGGGTCACCTACTGTTTTTTTGTAAAAAACAAAGCAAGCTGGATGCATACTGGACACTGGTGGGGATAATCACTGCGTGCCGCTCATGCGACCGCTCTAATCTCTGCGAGTCCCCGGTGGGTGTAGCTGGCCGGTGTCCCCAACGTCAGGGAGAGGCGCAGGGCCTCCCTTCCCCACCTCCAGCTGTGCCGCTGCAAGCACAAAACTCGGAGCTAGCGCTAAGCCAGAACCAAGTAGAGGAAGTTACGGCCTTAGCAAATATAGCTCTGGTTGCTGTCCTTGTTCGGTATCTAATCTTTGCTTTTTTAACTGTTTGGCAAGCGGTCCTGGCGACACGTGGCAGTGAGCTCCACCGCTTGTGTAAGATGCCGCGTTAAAAATGTACAAACTTGCCTTTTCAAGCGTTGTCTACTCACTTCTACTGTCAATTACTCCTTGAAGTAAGGCTGTCTCTGGCCGTTTGTGTGGACCCCAGTGATGTTTTCTGATCTTCCTGTTCTCTTTTTTTTTTTTTTTTTTTTTAACTCCAAGCTGGAGAGCTGCTAACTTTATTAGCTCCTTATACGGCAGCACCATTTTCTCACGCCTTTAATGGCTTTCTTTTGATCTGTCCTGTTCTTGCTTTGCTTTTCTTGATGTGAACATGGTGTTCAAGCTGCGATGGGTTTATAACCTGTTCCCTCATTAATATATGGCCTGGCATTTTAATCCTCTCCAAGTGCTGATAAGAAACGTCCAAATGTTTTAACTGCGGGGTTAGCCGAGATGCCCGGAGATAGCTGGGTTCTTGGCTACACCCACCGCACGGGCATGAGTAATTTCAGTTGCGCCGTGCGGCACACCGGATCCTGCCCTCGCGTGTCCCGAAGGCCGAGGGCCATCGGGCGATGGGAGAGCAGCTGAAGCCTGCTGTTCCTCAGCTGTTCGTCCCTCTGGGAAGGGTAGCAGGCGGTGGCGCGTGTCCATGTCTTGCCTCTGGATGCTCATTGTGTTGTCAGCAGTGGCAGGACAGTGGGCTGGCATGAACATGCGTCCCTTCTGCGGTGACAAGGACGGTGTTGGTCGCTGCCACATAAGATGGGTCCTTCATCAAGGCCCCTTTGGCCTGCTGAGAGGAAGGTTATGCTCGCTCTGATCTCTAGCCCGGGTCTGTGTTCTTTAAAATCTTCAAGCAAGTTGGAGGGATCTGGTTACAGCGGCATCGCCTGAGTGTGGTTGTGTGTTGCAACCGGGAGCAGTTTCCCCCCAAAGCGTTTGAAAAGTACTGGGATGGTCCAGAGCTTCGTTTTGCGTCACGGGCCGGGCTTTGTGCTGCTCCTCCAGCTGTTTTTTTTGTAAATGGAGCCCTTCAAGCACTCGTTTCAACTGTCTGTCAACAGTCGATGGCTTTGTTTGCAATCCGTGGTTGTCCCTCCTGGCCAGCCTGCCTGCGAGATGGCCGTGTGTGAGGTTTCTTCTGAAGGACCTGGGAGCTGGCATGGTTTTCTCGTGTCCCTTGGAGGTGCCGCCCTAGCAGGGAAGGAGGGGAGGAACAGTTGGAAACACTGTCGCAGCAAGCACGCGCCATCGGAGAGGGGAGAATTCAGCATCGAAAAGCTGTTTGATGCGTGGTTTGGGTTTCTTCCTCTCCGAAATGGATGCCTGTAGACCCTGTTAAAGGCATCGACATGTAGCGGCCGCTCTTTGGGCTTCTGACCAGTTAAAACATAAAACTAAGCCCATTTCCACAAAGAAAGTGCTGGTGGAGCGTGTTGGCAGTGCATTTCTTGTGTGCACGTGGCTCTGTCACATGTTTTAAATAATAGACGGTTTGCGTGCAAAGAGTTGGGTGTTTTTTTTTTTTTTATTAATCAGTAGATCTCAGTTTGGCAGAGCAGCGTAATGCCCGTCATCACTGGGGAAACTGAGGCACAGGGCTGTGAAGGGATGGGCTCGCAGCCACCCAGCAGTGGTAGAGCTGGGGATAAGACTCGGGTCTGCCAAGGCTCAAGTCGATGTGCGTCAGAGGTCCGATTAAATCAAGAGATTTGCATGTTTGTTAAGCCACCTATAGCTTGATGACTTTGACCAGTTGTTGAGGTGGACTTGTTGCCAGAAGGTTACAGCGGCCCTGGGCAGGGTCTGGCTGCACTGGGTGGCAAAGGCAGAAAAGCTGCTTCGCCCTGACAAATAAAACGTGGTTTTAATCAATAGAAAAGCGCCGTCAGGAGGCTTTGGCCAAGGCAAATACTGAAATATCGGTGCACAGTCTGCAGTGAAAGCAGCTGACTGGCTTCAAAAAGCCCCAAAAGGACTCGTGGCCCTGGGTGTGTGTTTGGTTTTATCCTGACCTCGAACTGCTCAGAATCTCACGGCAGTAATTGGTTGGGTATTTTCCTTTTTGGGTATAGAAAGGTGTTTTTAGCCACGCAGAGGCACATTTTGGTGGAAAACAAGACCTGCTGGGTTGAAAAATGTTTAACTCCACGTTGCAGAGCTGCCTTTCGGGCAGGGACGGGGTGCAACACGCGAGTCGGTTCCCTTCTGCAAGCTGGGTGATACTCGCAAGGAGTGTCACTCGCGCCGTTCTCGGGGTGACGTTGGCCTCCGCATTTTGGTGGAGGGAAATATTTTGGCCAGCCGGGAGGATTCGGTGACCTCTGGCCCTGTTCGCTGCCGCCAGCCCCGGCTCAGGGTTGCCTATAGCCCTGAACTTTGGAGCCCTACACGGAGCTATAGGCTCCCACACGGCCTGGCAGCGCAGGGACCTAAATTAATTTTTTACTTGCTCCCTCCTGCAGATTGCAGTGAGCTGGGTTTTCTTTTGCTTGGGGGTAACCCCTATATTTTTTGCAAGGTAACCCCTTTATTTTTTGGCTCGCACCGGCTCATTTTTGCAATGAAACCCCCCTTTATTTTTTGCATAACACCCCATTTTTGGCAGGGTGGTTCCCCTTTATTTACCTTTTGCATAGCACCCCCTCATTTTGCAATGCACCCCCTTTATTTTTTGGCAGTACAGCCCCCTTTTATTTTTTCATTGCAACCTCCCTTTATTTTTTGCAGTGCACTCCCTTTATTTTTTGCCTAGCACCCTGTTTTTTTTGCAGTGCAGACCCCCTTTATCTTTCGGACAGCCCACTCATTTTGCAGTGCAGACCCCCTTTATTTTTTGCCTAGCACCCCGTTTTTTGCAATACACCCCCTTTATTTTTGCAGTGCAGCCCTTTATTTTTTGCCTAGCACCCCGTTTTTTGCAACGAAGCCCCCCTTTACCTTTTGTATAGCACTCCCTCATTTTGCAGTGCAATGCCTTTTTATCCCAGTGCAGCCCCACTTTGTTTTTTGCATTGCAACCCCCATTTTCTGCAATGTAACCCCTTTTTTTTGCCTGGCACCGCCTCATTTTTACAGTGAACACCCCCTTTATTTTTTGCCTAGCACCCTGATTTTTGCAGTCCCTCTTTATTTTGCATAGCACCCCCTCATTTTGTAATGCACCCCCTTTGTTTTGCACAGCACTGTTTGTTTGCAGTGCACCTCCTTTATTTTTGCAGTGCAGCCCCCCTTTATTTCTTGCACAGCCCATCATTTTGTGGTGTACCCCCTTTATTTTTTGCCTTAACATCCCGATTTTTGCAGCGCAGTCCCTTTATTTTTTTGCCTGGCACCTCGTTTTTTTGCAGCGCCCCCCTTTATTTTTGTGCCTAGCACCCCTTTTTTGCAGTGCACCCCCTTCATTTCTCACAGCCCTCTCATTTTGCGGTGCCCCCCCTTTATTTTTTGCCAGGCACCCCGGGTTTTTTTTGCAGTGCAGCCCCCCTTTATTTCTCGCACAGCCCACTCATTTCGCAGCGCACCCCCTTTATTTTTTTGCCTAGCACCCCTTTTTTTGCAATGCACCCCCTTTATTTTTCTCACAGTTTCGCATTTCGCGGTGCCCCCCCCCCTTTATTTTTTAGCAGGCACCCCGGTTTTTCCCAGTTATTTTTTGCCTAGCACCCCTCTTCTGCAGTGCACCCCCTCTATTTCTCACATCCCTCACATTTCGCGGTGCACCCCCCCATTTCGCAGTGCTCCCCCTTTCCGTTTCCTATCGCTGCCCCCCCCCTTACCGCCTCGCCGCCCTCTCGCGGCCGCGCAGGCGCAGTCCCGCCGTACCCCCCCCACCGCGCACGGGGCGGGGCGTTACGCGCCCGCGCTCCGCCTCCGCCGGCGGGTCCGCGGCGCGCGCCCCGGGGCGCAGTGCGCCTGCGCGGGGGCCCCCGTGTGGCGGTGCGAGAGGCGCGGGGAAGGGAAGGGGAGGGGAGGGGGGGGGGAAGAGCGAGCGGAGCCGCCAGAGGAGCGGGAGCGCGGAGGGGGGGAAGGAGGAGGCGGCGGCGGGGGGGGGCGCCGCGCTGCCGCTGACGGAGGAGGAGGAGGAGGAAGCGGGAGCGAGCGAGCGAGGGCCGCGGCGGGGGGAGACAGGGAGGAAGAAAACCCGCGGCGGAGGGGGAGCCCGCCGCCCGCCAGCCGGCCCGCCAGCCAGGGGGCCCCCCCGGAGGGGATGGTGTCGTCCGCCGCCGCCGCCGCGGGGGGAGGCAGCCGGCGGCGCTGAGGGCGGCAGGGCCCCGCGGCGGAAGAGGCGGAGGGCGGCGAGGAGGAGGCGGAGGAGGAGGAGGAGGAGGCGGCGGGCGGCGAGCGGCGGCCGGCAGCGCTGCGAGGGGGGAGGCAGCGGCCGGGAGCCGGGGCAGGGGCGGCGGGCTCGCCCCGCGCCGCGCAGCATGGTCCGGGAAACCAGGCACCTCTGGGTGGGCAACTTGCCGGAGAACGTGCGTGAGGAGAAGATCATCGAGCACTTCAAGCGGTGAGTGGGGAGCTGGGGGTGGGGGGGTCCGCCGGTCCTTCCCGCGCCCTCGGGTCGGGCTCCCCACCCTCCCCCCGGGGAGGCCCTTTCGGCGGCTCTCCTCCTCGGTTTGAGGAAAACAAGGAATAAAAACCCGTTAAAAAAAAAAAAAAAGTGGTGGTGGGGAGGAATGCGGGGGGACGGTGGCTCCCGCGGCCTGTGGAGAGGAGGAGGAGGAGGAGGAAAACAAAATCGCTGTAAATAACCCCCGCGCCATGGCGAGGATCGTCCGCAGAGGACTGGCGGCGTGCACAGATCCGCGGGGAGACCTGCCGGAGCGGAGAAAAAGATAATAATCACAATAACGACTAAAAATAAACCACGAAAAGACAGAGGAGCAGCGTGTCCAAGCTCGGCTTTCTGCACGGAGTGGATTTCATGCCGAGCGGGGTGCGCGGAGTCTCGGAGGCAGCCTTGAGCCTGGCCATCTTGCTTCTCCATTGCTGCTTTTTTTTTTTTTTTTAACACAACGTTTGGAGTGTTCTCTTTTTATTTTCCCCTCTTTTTACTGTCTTTTTCTCCATCTGGAGCCACCTCGGCCCTGAGGATGCTACGTTCCCCCCCCCCAGGTGCGGAGAACGGTGGGAACCGAAGTGCCTGCAGCTGCAAAACCGTGACTCTTAAAAATAATAATTAAAAAAACCCCGCACAAACCCACGAAGAAAACACCGGATCCCTCCACGCGGGAAGCGCTCTGGACTCATTATATTGTGTTTTGTTTTTTATTCTTTCCTTTTTTTGGTTGTATAGATTAGTCCTGCTCATAAGGAAGTAGTAGCTGTTTGCATGGTTGTATTTTTTCCCTCCTCCCTTCGTTTTTTTCATGCGGGGAGGAGGAGGAGGAGGAGGAGGCGGCGGCTTCTACCCTGCCGCCTCAGCAACACCTTTTTCCTCGGGAAATGCTCTCGCACAAAGTTGATGCCCGGCACCCCACGCTGGAAGCTTTTTTTCTTCTTTTTTTTTTTTTTTAAGTAGGAGAAAAAGAAGGTAACGAGCCTAGGGTGGCTGCTCAGCTCACGGCCCCTCCAGCCAGTTTTCTTCGCCCCCTTTAAAAAAAAAAATATTTTGAAGCTTCCTTTAATCTTCCTGAGTTGGAAAAATGACGGAGCGTCTTTAATAATGAGTCACCATGGGAAAAATAGATGCGGTGACACCGGTGGCGGGGGGGGGGGGAGGAGAAGGAAGGTCCCCGCCGCCTCTGCCCCGGCTCCTGCTCGCCCGCCGCTGCGGAGGGGTCCGGGGGGGCTCGCAGCCCCCCGCCCCGGTGGCCAAGCGGCCCCGGCGAGCGCGGGTGCTGCCAACCGGGCTCTAAAATGGCGGCGGGGCCCCGGTTGGGGCGGGGGGGGGGGGGGCAGCCTGGGTCACTCCGGGGGTCCCCTCCAGCCTCCTGGCCTGAGCCGCAGCCGCAGCTAAACCCCACCTCGGCATCCTCAGCACTCAGAAACTGGCCTGGTTTCGTTGAGCTTCACCTCATTTTGTCCCCGGAGCCCAGAATCGCGGGTCCATCCCTGCCGGCGCGGGATGGGGGTTCTGCGTTCGGGGGGGTTGGTGTTGTCCGTCGGTCCAGGTTACGTGACCCAGCGTTGTACAAAGGGGTTTTGGGGAGGGAAGACCCGCTCCGGGGTTGTTTGTTTAATTCCAGGCATAGCTAGCTGAAGGAATAGGCACTCAGAAGTGGAAATTTGACATTCCTGGGTCTTATTTTGTCCAGTCCGCCTCCTTTTGTAAGATGTATTAAAGCAGGAAAAAAGTTGCTATGGTACTGTTGCTTAGAGATAGATGGGAAAAAATGGCAGGCGCTGAATTGTTAATTACCTTTTTTTGGTTGTTTTTACCTTTGTGAGTTCCAGTCGGAGGTTTGGGAAGGAGATTTGCAGCCAGGCAACACAACACCCCCACCCCCCCCCCGCAAATTCTCACCGTTTTTAAAAACTGATTTTTAACCGGGATTTGCGTGAGATCAGCCTCACCCAAACGCACAAGTAAGCGCAGTTAAAATGTGGGGGGAATGACATGCTGCCTCCCTAGCCCTTTTGGGGATGGAAACTTAAATATTTATGGGTGTAAAAGGGGTAAAGGCGTCTGTGTCGAGCCGGGTTTCGGGCTCAGTGTATAGGTGCTGTAGGTGGACAATGGAGCAAGGCTTTCTTTGTATGCTGGTACTCGCCTGGGGGAAGGGACACGTTACACAAGGATTGCATGGCGTGGTGGGTATATCCACAGGGAAGGCGGCTGCCTGAGCCTGGAGGTGGGATGTGGAAGGTTCCCTCCTTGGAAAGGACGGTTTAGTTTGGTGAGAAAGTCTGTTCAGATGGAGCTGGGCTTGGCGAAACCCAGTTCCCACCCATCCCCCAGCCTGAGAATAGGGTGAAGAGCGTGCGGAGAGGCGGGAGCAGGAGAAAGAATTTGGGGAAATATCGCCTAAAATCTCAGCTGTGGTGCTACCAGCAATACTGTTACCCCCGAAGCCTCTGTGCAACCCATGGGAATGTTTGTTTTTCCACTTTGCTTAGGAAATACTGTCATTTCCATATTAAAAGCCTATAAGCAAGCAGTCTTGCTGTTGCATGGTCTCTGCTAGGGGCAAGTTTGAGAAACACAACCATTTTGTTTCTAAAGAAGCAAAAATTCAAGGAAGGCTCCTAAAACTTAAAATCCAACAGGCGTATTCAGTGTGAGGGGTTTGCTGCTTCCTCTCCCCCCTTCAGTTAACCAGTTACTGTGGGAACCTTGCCTGGGTTTGCAGTCTCACAGTTAATTCTTGTAAGGAATGAATTAAGATGAAAGAGGCGTTTTGCAGAAAGGGTATGTATTTTTTTTTTTTTTTTTCAAAACGCTCCTTGGTTTTGTTTAGCGTGAATTGAAATAACGCTTTCTGGTTACGAATTCCCCTCTGAAATTAGGGAATATTAGAGCTGATCTCAAGAAGAGCTGGCTTACATGAGCAGTGTTATTTTTTTCCTTCAAAGCCAGGTTTTTTTTTTTTAAATCTATTGTCTTGATATTCAAGGGATGGCAAAATAAATGATTTTTCTGTGCATTTTAACAAGTTGAAATTGGTACGGGCTTTCTGTACTTCTATACAGATGCTCCCTTTTTTAAAACTTATTTCTAATTTGCTGTATTTTCTTTCAACTGAGTTATTAAGGCATTCCCGAATACAAAAGCAATTGGTGCCAGGATTGGAGGTCTGCTGTTAGGATGGAATAAGCAGCAAATCTCTGTTAGGGTATGCGAGAGGAGAGCTCGGTGCTCAGGGAAGCAGTGGTAGCAATCATTTGGGTTCACCTAATTAATGCTGTCTTGACTAGCAAGAAAAAAGTCATTCACCATCATTGAAACAGATGCTCGGCAGCTTGCAGAACAAGGCAACTAAATATAGTAACAGTTGTCCCCAGCACAAGTGCTGGCCTTCCATATTTTTTTTTCCCCTCTGTGTTTTTCTTCCAGTTATCTGAAAGAATATGGCTTTGTCCCTTTATTGGTGTTTTAAAGGGCAAAGAGGAGTAAAAGCCTCTTAATTCTGAACCATGTGACTTTGGTATGCTATCTCCTATTCTGTGGGAGAATTAAGACGTTCAGAGTGGCAACCAACTCCAGGAGAAGCCCCGGATTTCAGGAATCAAATGTGCTCCTTTAAAATTGTTAGAAGTAAGTTGCAGATCAGAGCTGTGTTGGAGAAGACAAATAACTGTTAAGGGTTTTTTTGGGGGGAAAATAGGCTTTTGTCTGGCTTCACCTTGTTCTGATTTCTGGTTTTGAGGATGATGCATAGGGATATCTTCTGGAGAAGTGGTCTGCGCTTCAAACACAAGTGCTCTGAGAAGTTGCTCTGCAAAAAACTGTCATAACAGCGAGCACATGATTGTTTTCAATAACTTCTAGAAAACATTTGGTCATTTTACAAGGAAATGTTTTGTCTTGATGGCTGGGAGTGTAAATTCAGCCTGGGAAAGTGAAATCTCCAGGCTTTTTGCTCTGTTTGTCACCCTGATGGGCTAAGGTGGAGTAGAGGGATTTTGGTCAGCTCTTGTACAGACTGTGTGCGGGGGAGAGCAGTGAGGATTGCTGGAGTGCTGGCTTGGAGCACCGAGAAGCAAAAACCTCTGTGCCTGTTTAGGATGGTGGCTGCTAGGACAGCACCATTTCTGGTGCCTTTTTCCCACATCTGACACCGGCAGGTCTTGCAGTGCCTTTCTGCGGGAACAGGCTTGAGTTGAAAGTAGTAGTGCTGTAGTTTTACTAGAAAACCTCTCAGATATGGTCTCAGGCTTTTATTGCTTGTAATTGAATAACAGCTCTTGGATATCACTTAGGATGCAAACACATGGATGGTTATACTAAATTAGTTTTGCATATAGAGATCTCTATCCAGATGCATTTTTATTTTAGGAAAATCCAGAAGAAAGGCTACAGAATGAACTACTCCTGTTTTCTTTCTCGATTTGTGTAATTTTTAAGTGACAGTATTTTCATAGAGTAGGTACGAGCTTTTTCAGTTTAGACATTTGAAGGGAGGGGGAAGGTAAAATTTATGCTTCTGCTTTGCTGAAGCAATGTCTGGAATATCGGGCAGTATCAGGACTTGGTTTTGTTCTGTTTTATAAATATCTTCAGTAAGGTAATCTTAGTTTTGCAGACTATAAAACTGAAGAAGATTATGGGAGGACGTTTGGTTGGGGGATTAAATTGAATGTCCGGAATCAGGAGGGCGGGAAAGGTGTGGAAGGCACCTGCCTCCTCGAGTCTTGGTCAGTTCCTGGTGAAAGGTGGCCTTGCACTGAGAGTAGGTTCATCAGTTGGGTAGCTAATTGAGGAGATGGTGGTGCTGGTTCTGGTGGTGGCTTGCATCTTTGTTTCCGTTAGATCTTCTTTAATAATTCTATTCCTAATACTGACAGAACGAGTGCCATAAAGCAGCACAGGCATCACGGCTGCAGTGTACCGGGGTGTTAGTGAGCAGTGTTTGTCTGCAGCCACCTTCTTCCCCCAAGACTTGAGTCACACAGAGGACGGCTCCTCAACAGTTTAAGATTCATGACTCCTCTGGCTGCTCCGGATTCTGCTCTTTGCATGCACTTGAGGTGGCAGCTTGTTGACGCCACTCTGGCCAAGGAAATGCCTCTATAATTATTTCAAAGAAACTTAATGAAAAGCCACAAAGAGCATAGATTCGGACTAAGCTTCTATTAAGTGTTGTTATACGCTGAGCTGTGTTAGATAAGTTGATGTCACTTGGTTACAAAATTCTGTCATCCTCTGAGCCTTTCTGGCATTGTTTCTTCTCTGAAGTTTCATCAAAGGTCCTGGCTGTGTTTATCTGTGATTTCTTGAGAGCAGCTTCTGTTGTTGCTAGCAGCTCCAAAGTGATGTTGGCTTTTGGTATTTCTTGTCCTTACTCTAAATTCCTTCAGTGCAGCGATAAAATAAACCTAGGGCCCTTTCTTGCAGGCTGTAAGAAAGCAGACATACACGTTGAGAACTTAGCAATCCTTGCGAGGCTTACGGAAGTATTAAATCCATTCGTCAAGTTAGAACAGGGGATAAGAAAAGGCTTAAATTTGTTTTGTGATAGCTTTGTTGATTGTTTTTTTTTTTCCCCTCCTTGCTTTTCATAGGACAGAAAGTCATGCCAAGTTCTCCGGCAAATGACCTTATTGCCGTCTTAAGGTGTGTCCAAAATTAGGTCCTTGTCTTTGCTGAGGGCGAAGAAGCGCTAGCTGGCTTTTCATAAAAAAGGAAGTAAATATCCAAATGAGTAGAGGGCAGGTGGCAGATTTTGGATGAGTCGGTGAGTCAGGATAAACCTGGGGCTCCTTGGGAGTTTTGTTTTCGTGAACTGATGTGTCGCAACTGCAGGCTGTCTTGCTGTTGTGGTGGTTTCACGCTGGTGTCAGATTGTGAAGAACAGGAGGAGATGCCTTCTGCACGTGAAGATGCACCTGAGAAATAATATCAAAACAAAGTCTTCTGAAGATGTTCGGAAAGGTGTAAAACTGAGGGTCACCCCTCTCGGTTGGTTTTAGACTCCACAGGATTTTGGGAGAGTTGCTGGCAACAAGGGTGTAAGTTGTTAAGCTGCTAGTGGGGTGGATACGTTCTGGTTTTGGTAGCTACCAAAAATAAGCACTTGTGAGATGTTTTGCTTGTGTTTTTTATTAAGTTCAGTGAACTTGCTGAGGTCTGAGAACACCCTGAAACCAAAGACTGCAAGGGCAAACATTCCTAAACAATGAACTGAGGAATAAACTAGAAAATATGATTACTCTCCATAATAAGATTTGGAGTTTAGCTGCATCTTCGGCATGCCGATTTAGAAATCTCATGGGAGGAATGTGAGCCTGAAGATGGAAATTCACAGTGTACAACCAGCCTCATGGCTTACCTTTGCATGAGTCTTTGTAGTGTTCTGAAGACTACTTGAACAGTTAATGAAAATCAGACAAAAGCTGCTTTTTTTCATTGCCCAAGTCAGTAGCGTTTCCCACCTGGCGGTTGTACATGCTGGAGTAGTGCAGGAGGTTTTGCCTTTCTGTCTGCCTGGTGGTGAGTAATGGCAGCTCTGGTCTCCGTGAGTCTGAAAAAACATCTCCTAACACTGTTCTGCAGTAATATATTAAGATGTGATGAAGACTTCTGTATGATGAATAAAACACTGCAACTGTGCTTTGGTTTCTGCATTTCCATAGTTATTGTTTAACTTACTAACACTGTAATCATCCTGTGCAATCTGTAAAATCCTGCAGTATGAAGATAATGTCCTTCAGTAAAAGAATAAACGTTGTTATAGACTTTTCATAAATATACCAGGATATATTCCTGGGCCTGCTGAAATCTGATCTGTTAGCAGGATAGATTGAATATTAAGGCAGTGGCTCTGAATTCAGTTAAAACAACATCCTTCTCAGGACGGATTCTTTGGAAGTGTGTCCTGTAGCATTGCATGTGGCTGGCTCTCTACTGTACTTTGTATATTCATGCCTTGTCCGAGGTCCAAACATTCACGGTGAGAATGGAGCAGAATTCAGACGTGAAGGGAACATCAGTTTTTCTGCTCAGACAAACTAATCACGGGAGCAGAGCGGTTGTCTGTTTTAATGACCACTTTCTGGTTAAAGTCTTGGGCTTCTTTTAAGAGCAAAAGGGAGCTTTTTTTGCTTGCTTTCTCTTCCCCTTTTTAATTAAACTTAGCAACTTAAAGCTGAAAGCACTTTCTTTTTTTTTAAGCACACTTAGATCTGAAGTGTGACCTTCCAAATCTGATCAAAATGCCCCGAATGTGCTCTCATCTCAATACTGAAAAGCCAGATAAGTCCAAACATCTCTGGAAGGAGTGTGAATAGATGATCTTAACTGCTGTCTGTTGGATACCCAGTGGCGCTCTCTCCAGATGAAGACAGTGCTAACTTGTATGTGTATTCCTCTTGGATATCCCTCTGTCCAAATAGAAGAGCTTGCATGTCTTCTGTTATCCCCTGATGGGGTGGGAAATTGGTTCAAACCGAGTTCTTGTTACATAGGTAGTCAGGTGCCCAGTCAAAGCTGGGTTTGAAATTATTTTTTTAGCTCAATTAAAAGACTACTGCCAGGTTGTAAATTACTTTTTTTTTTTTTTTAAGCAAGTGGTGAATGGCCTTCAGTTTTTTCTTCAGGTACAAAACTGAGATGGTTGTGTCTTCTTTCCATGGGATTCATTGAGAGTAACTTAATGTCCCTGTTGCAGATTTCCCCAACTGCAGTGTGCGCATCTTTGGTGAGATGCTCACTGCTTCCGCGTGGCACAAAGCACCGAGCTGTGATCCATCTGCTCTTGCTGCTGGTGTGAATACCTCCCGTCCTCATTAATAGTGACGGCTGCCAAAAAACGCATAGAGGCTTATTTAAATGTTCCCTCTTTAGACTCTCTGTGGCAGCTGTGGGTCACCTGTAATAGTTAATAGGGAAAAATAAGAAAAATAAATTGCCGAGTTGTATGTTTAAAGTAGTCGTCTTTGGAGGGGAAAAAAAAGTCTTCCGGCCTCATTAGCATCCTAACTGTGAAGAGAATAAAAGCGCAGGATGGATAAGTATCTCCCTTGTATATGTAACCAACATCTGATTTAATTTCAGGGGATCTGTGCTTGTGTGTGTGAGACACTGCTCTTGGAAAGCCAGCTAAATACTCATCCAGACAGCTAACAATCTGCACAGTAACCTCATTGTAGTCAAAGTCTAAATAAACCTTTGGTCTTTTCCTTAACTCTGAAACAACTTGTTTGAACTATTAGTAGCAGAGAAGCTTTGCCACATTTAAAAAATAAAAATGGCTTTAACACTGATGGTGTAGATGATACGCTGGTTGTGGGTACAGTGAGATGGGCTGGTTTTTGGCAGCAGCTGAGCTCAGGAAGCATCTCTTTCTCTATGTCCGTTCAAAGATTATGGTCTCTTGGTTGTGCTGGCAATTCATGCTCTTACCTAGCTTGTGACAGACTAATTTTTGAAAACAAGCATTTAAAGATGAATCCGATCACCGAAACAGCATAAAATTAGGAAGCGGCTTTCCTGGCGGTTCCGGTGCTGTACCCGGTGGTGGTGTGGATGGTACGATGTGTCCTTGAGCCGCGGGAGGAGCCCTGTTGGTCTGGTAGTACCCATACACTGTGGTAAGGGTCTGCTGAATTCTCTGACCTCCTTTAGGTCAGCTCATAAAACTGAGGTGAGAACCCTCACCTGACATTGCGATGAAATTCAAGCTAGACTGTTTGCAGCTCGGCTTTGCAAAACCTTGACTTTGAGTTGCATCAAAAGAAAAGCCATTAAAATCTGGCTGGCTAGGAGCTCAGTTGGGGCAAGTTTTAAGCTCTCACCTATGGAGAAACTGCCTGGAGCGCTGGTAGTCACTGCAGACAGAACACCTGAGTGTGTGCCTGGCTCTTACTGTCAGCAGGGAATATTAGTTTCCTTGGGCTGACACCTGGCTCGCGCCGAGTGTTGTACTGCCAGTTGGTTTAGTCACAGGAACAAGCACTTTCTCCAAGGTGATGGTAGCGGTGAGTTGCGAACCAGCGCAATAATATTTGCCCATCTGTATTTGGGTGACTGCTTGGTGTGGCAGTATGGGAGTGGCTGGCCAGCTTAAATACAGGGTTTTGTGGATGAGGCTGGACTGGCTGGGAACTGACTTTTTTTTTCAGGGTGGTGGGACTTTATTCCTTCCCGTTTTCGAGATTGTAACCTTTTAGGAGTAGGTGAGCTTTTGGTGTTGGTGACTTGACTGTGAGTCCTTGGATCCATGGCTGCTTTCTATCAGATACAAAATTCAAGTTGTCCAACCTATTGGCTGAAATGAAGCCGGTCACTTGGTCAAACCAAGTTGTGGTTTGAGGGGGAAGAACAGTCCAGTCACTTGGGATGGTCTGAGAGACTGCAGACGGATAAACTTTATTTTTTTCTGAAATACCATTTTCTGGAAAACGTACAAAACCTTGAAGAAGAGGTTGTAAAGTTTGTGTTTTAGTGGAGAAGTATGAACCAGTGAGCACCAAGACTTACAAAGCCTTAAGATGATACATATTTAAAGTACTCCACAGCATGGCTGGGAGACCATAATGTTATGACTCTGCATTTTCCTCCATCTGCTGCCGAATACATGCAAAGCAGGGCTTGGAGAAGCAAAACTGAGATGGGGAATTACTCTTTCATGTAAGACTGAGAAACTTGATTAATCAAGAGATTCCCCTACAGTTGCGATGCAGCGCGTTCTGAAAATCAAATCCAAACAAATCCTGAAATCAGTCACACAAAAGAACAGGCTTGAGCAATTCCTAAAGCAGAAAGCATTTAATGTAGCCTATCGCCACCGGTATTTTTGAAGCAAATCTGCAGATTATGCTTTAAGCTGGAAGGAAAAATGCCCTGGAGATGGAATTTAGCGGCTCTGTGTCTAGCATGTAGTAACGTGATACCGCACATCTGCGTAGGTTGGAGGATAAAGAATCACAGTGCATCATACTTGATACAACACAGCTGAACATGCAGAGTTTCTACAAATTTTTGTAACCTCTTCAGGCTTCTACAAACAGTTGTATTTTTTCTCATCTGCGTGGAGAGCAAGATTGATGGGATCTTGCCACGCATATGTATCCTCCCTAATCAATTTTAAACCCGTTAGCCAGTTTCAGCTGTACTTCAGGGTGAAGGGGGTACTCACAGTCTCAGAGATACAACAGTTCCTTTGAGTTTCGTGAAAATAAGCAGTTTTAATAGAGGAGAGAGACCTGATTAGTGGCCCCATGGAGAGAAAAGCTGCAGCTAGAGTGCAGCCCTTATTAGACATTAAAGAATCCACATGGGAGAGAGGTGTTCCGGACCGTGGGAAAAGCTGCAGTGGGAGCTGGCGGTTATTGGACACCGGAGAATTCGACCTCGAGACATGCATCCATAAGAAATGAGTCTTCATTATTTCTGCTCACAAAGCCACTTTGATTTTTTTTTTTTTTTTTTAATAACGTATATACCAATAAGCCCTGCTATGGATGCTTGCATACTTTTCCTTAATTGAACAGAAGTGACAACTAGGAAAAGTTCCTTAATAACAGAGCTTCTGCCTCTTTTCTGGCTGGCTGAGGTGGCTGTGCAAATGAGAAACTTGTATTGTTCAGCTACATTTACACAGCTTTAACTGGGTAATTTTGCGTTAAGCCCTTCATTGCAGTTCAGTCAAGATTTTCCTTCTGACTGCAGCCTGCAGACAGTCTGATGCAACGCTGGGTTTGCCTGACGTTGCAGGCAGCGGAACTGCTGACTTGGACGAGGATATTAAATACAGCCCGGCTGGATGTTGCTCAGGACAAGCTGGGGCGTTTTTTCACTCTTACAGCTTCATGCAATCCCAGTGCCCAAAGCATGGATTTGTCTCCCCTTCTGTCATCTTCGTCAGGTTGAAATGTTGTTAGGGCTCCTTCTGAATGCTGTTTTGTGTTGTGGGGGTGTTGCATTGGAACTGATCTGTATCTCAAGGAGCGGATTTATCTATAGTCAAGTTTAACCTGATGCGTGTGTACTAGAACAGTTTATCTGCAGCAACATTTTTTTGTCATGGGAGTTGCAGAAAAATTTCCTGCTGTGTTGACTATTGAAACAGGTAGTTGCTACCAACAGTAGCAACCACGAATAAACCGTTTGAAATACGCTGTTCCTTTCCTCTTTGGTGGTACATAACAATTTCATTTGTATATTAATACTTCAGCAGTATCCAAATGGTGACTTCGCAATAAATCAAATGTCTTAATTAGGAATCACTCTTACTTTGTGTCTTAAAATGGACATTCAGCTGAGCTGTAAAGCAAGAAGCGAGCGCTTATTTCAGCACAGAGTTATCTGCTGGACTATCTGATAATGTCGAGCATGTTACTCTTAAATAACAGAGGTATCAGAAGTATCAGTGAATGTGCCTATGCTAGCTTTTTAATTTCCTACTTTGTCATCTCTTAGGGAGGGATTACGAGTGTAGACAAAGCCCTAGCTGTTTGCAGTGCGTGGCAGGAACACGTGCTGTATCTCATTAACAAAACCCCTGTTTGTAGTTGGGAGTTGAGAGATTTCCCGTTGAATGCTGTTGGGCCTAAAGGGAGCTGCAAAGGCTAAGAGTGGTCTTGGTTTGAGTAATTTGGGCAGTGGGGCAGGAGGGGAGAGTCACGAGTGTCGTGGTGAGGACTCACCCCAGTCATGTAAGCGGTCTGACTGGGCTCTGTACCCTGGCTGATGGTTTCTGCTCCTGAATTTTGAGGTTTCCCTGAAGGTCTTTATTGCTAGGAGGAGAGCTGCAGAGAATGCCCTGAAGAGTGTTGTTTTTCTCCCCCCAAAGGTCTCGGAGCCAATAAAGATCACTCTAAACAGGTTTTAAAACATTTCAGATTGCAATCTAGAAAATTATGGGAGCTCAGTAATTAGGGCATGTTTCTGAATCATTGCTGTCACAAGGTCTGTTCTCGGTATGGCTTGAAAACCAGTGCTCCTTGTGATACGAGGAGCTTTTATTTTGCCTAGCTTTGGGAAGGTAAAGGTTTTCAGAGCCTTACATTATGTGGATTTATCACTCACTGATGAGCTTTCCTACTCATGATCATCCAGAATGCTATCCTGACCACTCACGATCGTTTATCGTTATAGAAAAAAACAATTTACCTATACCAATGCCTGTAGTGTGGGTAACAAACAGGAGGAGCTGGAAGCCATTGTGCAGCAGGAAAACCATGATATAGTTGCTATCAGGGAAACATGATGGGATGACTCACACAACTGGAGTGCTGCAGTGAATGGCTATAAACTTATATAAATATATAGGGGAGAACTTTGTAGAGTAGGGCTGATAGTTGGACTTGATGATCCCAAGGGTCTTTTCCAACCTGAATGAAAAAAGCCCACAACAACTCCGCAGAAGGGATAGGCAAGGAGTGAGAGGTGGTGGGGTGGCCCTGTATGTTAGGGAGTGTTTTGATTGTCTAAAGCTTAATGATGGTGACAGTAGGGTTGAGTGTTGATGGGTAAGAATCAGGGGGAAGGCCAACAACGTAGATACCATGATGAGAATCTGTTGTAGACCACCTGACCAGGATGAAGTGGTAGATGGAATACTCTATAAGCAGCTGGGAGAAGTCTCGTGATCGCTAGCCCTTGTTCTCATGGGGCTTCACTTTCCAGATATCTGCTGAAAATACAATGCAGCAGAGAGGAAAGAGTCTAGGAGGTTGCTGGAGTTTCTGGAAGAGACCTTCCTGACATAGCTGGTGAGGGAGCCAACAGGGTAAGGCGTCCCGCTGGGCCTGTTGTTTGCGAACAGAAAAGGATTTGTGGGCGATGTGATGGTTGGAGGCCATCTTAGGCACAGTGATGATGAAATGCTAGAGAATAAGGAGGGGGGGCAGCAGAACTGCTCCCTTGGACTTCCAGAGGCAGCCTTTGGCCTGCTTAAGAGCCTGGTTGCCAGAGTCCCTTGGGAGGCAGTCCTGAAGGGCAGAAGAGTCCAGGAAAGCTGGACATTCTTCAAGTAGGAAATCTTGAAAGGTGCAGGAGCAGGCCGTTGCCGTGTGCCGAAAGATGAGCTGCTGGGGAAGAAGACTGGCCGGGCTGAACATAGAGCTTTGGCTAGAACTCAGGAAAAAAAGGAGAGTTTATGACCTTTGGAAGGAGGGGCAGGCAACTCAGAAGGACTACAAGGATGTCATGAGGTTATGCAGGGAGAAAATTAGAAGGGTCGAAGCCCAGCTAGAACTTAATCTGGCTACTGCTGAAAAAGGCAGTAAAACTGTTTCTATAAATACGGTAGCAACAAAAGGAGGACTAAGGAGAATTACCATCCTTCATTGGATGTGGGGGGAAAACACAGTGACAAACACCTGAGGAAAGGCTAAGGTACTTAATGTGTTCTATACTTCTGTCTTTAATAGTAAGTCCAGTTGTTCTCTGAGCTGGAAGACAGGGACAGGGAACAGAATGAAGCCCCCATAATCCAAGGGGAGATGGTTAGCAACCTGCCACACCACTGAGACACACACGAGTCTACAGGGCTGGATAGAACCCACCCAACGGCACTAAGGGAGCTGGTGGAAGTACTGAACCGGCCACTTCCCATCATTTATCAGCAGCCCTGGCTAACTGGGAGGTCCCAGTTAACTAGAGGTTAGCAAAGTGCTGGAAGGAGGATCTGGGCAACTACTGGCCTGTCAGCCTGACCTGGGTGCCAGGAAAGGTTATGGAGCAGATCATCTGGAGTGCCATCATGTGGCATGTACAGGACAACTAGGTGATCAGGCCCAGTCACCGTGGATTTATGAAAGGCAGGTCTTGCTTGACTAACCTGATTTCCTATGACAAGGTGACCCACTTATTGGATGAGGGAATGGCTCTGGATGTTGTCTACCTAGACTTTTGTAATGCCTTTGACACCATTTCCCACAGCATTCTCTTGGAGAAACTGGCTGCTCATGGCTTGGACGTGCGTACTCTTCACTGGATAAAAAGCTGGCTGATGGCTGGGCCCAAAGAGCTGTGGTGAATGGAGTTCAGTCTGGTTGGTGGCCAGTCACAAGTGGTATTCCTAGGGCTCAGTGCTGGGACCAGTTCTGTTTAGTATCTTTATCAGTGGTCTGGATGAGGGGATTGAGTGCACCCTCAGTGAGTTTGCAGATGACACCCAGTTGGGTGGGAATGCTTGAGGGTAGGAGGGCTCTACAGAGGGATCTGGACAGGCTGGAGCGATGGGCCCGGGCTAGTTGTGTGAGGTTCAGCAAGGCTCAGTGCTGGGTCGTGCCTGTGACCCTCTTGGGTCACAACAACCCCAGGCAACGCTACAGGCTTGGGGCAGAGTGGCTGGAAAACTGCCTGGAGGAAAAGGACCTGGGCGTGTTGGTTGCTGGCCAGCTGAATATGAGCTGGTGGTGTGCCCAGGTGGCTGAGAAGGCCAATAATAACATCCTGGCTTATATCAGCACTAGCGTGGCCAGCAGGGACAGGGAAGGGATCATCCCCCTGTACTCGGCACTGGTGAGGCTGCCCCTTGATTACCGAGTTCAGTTTTGGGCTCCTCACTACAGGAAGGACATTGAGGTGCTCAAGCATGTCCAGAGAAGGGCGGTGAGGTTGGTGCAGGGTCTGGAGCACAGGTCTGATGGGGAGTGGCTGAGGGAACTGGGGGGGTTTAGTCTGAAGAAAAGGAGGCTGAGGGGAGACCTTGTCATTCCCTACAACTACCTGAGAGGGGGTTGGTTTCTTCTCCTAAGTAACAAGTGATAGGACGAGCGGAAACATCATCAAATTGTGCCAGTGGAGGTTTAAATTGGATATTAGGAAAAAATTTCTTCACTGAAGGGGTTGTCAAGCATTGGAACAGGCTGCACAGGGAAGTGGTAGAATCACCATCCCTGGAGGTATTTAAAAGATGGGTAGACGTGGTGCTTAGGGACATGGTTTAGTGGTTTAGGGCAGTGCTAGGTTGATGGTTAGACTTGATTTTCTTAAAGGTTTTTTCCAACCTAAACAATTCTCTGATTTTGTGCAGAGAAAGAAGCATTTAATTTGTTTTATTTTTAGCTGTCTTTAACGTGATGTAGCAGCTGGAGATAAGGAGAGCCAATACCATACATTGAATCTCCTCTAGAGGCTGCTGGAAGTGATCCATACGTTGCTGGCAGCCTTTGTGCTGATACCCTTGTCCTAGTGAGTTCTGTCACTTAAACTTACTTCTTTAGAAAACTGGGGGAAGATCAGGTGTTTAGAGGAGCATTACAAAATGGTCCTGTCGGGCTCTTCAAAGTATGCGTGCATGTATATTAGACAAACACTCACAGTATTTTCACCACAATCCTGAACAGCTAGTTTTCAATTTTCAAGACAGAACTGAAACGCGTGTGCGTTGATGTGAGGGATTTCTGGTGTCCTGAGCCTTGCAATGTGCTAGCTCTGTGCAGAGCATGCTCTGGTGCCCTTGGGGATGAAGGCTCCTGCCTTCAGCCAGCTTTGGATCAGGCCCTCAAGCAATGAGACGTCGTGCTGAGTTGTTCGTAGTAAATACTGCGTTTGGCCTCCCTCAAGCACAGCTGCTGGCGAAGGCCAGCGGCCATGTGTACGTTGCCATATTTGTCGTTAAGCATTTGTGATATCGTTTGACAAATTCTCCAGGGGTTGAGTGGCAGTCCCACAAAGACAAGTGATTGTGGCTTATTGGGTGACAGTCGTCATTGGGCGCCCCCCCCCCCCCCCATTTGTTAAAGTTGATTTTAAGTGTTGTTTTCCAGGACTCTGGAATTCTGTTTGTTGTTTCTATCAAGATACATTTCAATTAACATGCATTATTTTCATCCCAGCCCTGTGCACAAGCGTTGATGTGTGAGGTACTGTATTTATGGTAGGATCCAAACCCAATATTGCAGCCTGTGCATTTTTGAGTACTTTCTGTTTAGATTCTTTTGTTCTTCTGTATCTGTAATCTCTCAAGTCTTCCTTCCATGCTAGGTACAGGATGACGTTGTCAGATTTTGAACTGATCCTTGAAGTAGAGTGTAATTCCAAGACTTTTGCTGCTGAGTTCTGAACGTGGTGAAATACCATCTTGTATCACTCTTGATATGAAACTCCCTTTCTAAAAATAATTTGAAGTATGTAAATATTTTTCATGTCAAGTAAAGTATGTGGCTATAATGAATATGAAGCATGGAACGTGGTGGTATTTAGTTTTCTTAGGCCAAGCATGTTATAACTTATTATATGGCACAATTTATTATATTAGTGCCCATGTTGTGATCAGTTACAGTGCCTTATTCTTTGCAAGTGCCTGTGTAAAGACACAAGTCCCTTTGTGTTGCTGGCTCAGGACCTTTTACAGCGGTGAATGTGAAACACTGCTTTTGTTAGTGCTATGGGAGGGAGACGCTGGCTGTGCTGGTCATGTCGTGAGCTGGTGATGCTGGAAGCTGGCGCTTAACTCTGAGCAGGATTTCTTCAGGGTAGCTGTCACCATGGCTTGGTGTCCTGCTGCTGGTAAGACTGAAAGTGCAGTGAGTTTTGCTGCTCTTCAGCGGGTTATTTTGCATATTAACGCGGATGAGAAGGAGATGTGTGTGCTCTTGTGGCGTGCCAAGTTCTTAAGCTGTGAAATTAATGTCCATGATAGCAGGAGACCCCAGAACTGGTGTTACCGGAGTTCAGCAGACATCAGCAGCCTGGCTAACATCCCCTGCAGAGCTGGTGGTGGCAACCTGCTTTATGGCAGCTTTAGTATTTGCACATCTTGCATTTCCCTGTATTGGGAGCAGATCTGCTTTGTGCAGGGGGAAGCAGGACTAGAGTAGCCCCTAGCATGGGGTATTTGGACTGCTTTGCAGTTAGAATAAGGAGAAGAGGCGCAGACATCTGGATAAGTATTATTTCAGGTCACATTATTTTGTTATGAAATAACAACAAAGCACGAAGAATGTGATTGGCCAAGAAAAGCTTCAAGCTGTGCGAGCGTTTTACTGAATAATGCAGGCCGGGGCTTGCCGGGGTTATATAATAATGGAGGAGGAGGGAGTTTGAGCGCAGCACGGAAAAGTCATCTGTGCTTTTTAGATGGCTAAAGATATCTGGCTTTAGTCAAAGTGAATCCAAGTGAATCCAAAATATTCAGATGTCCTGCTGTATCAGGACGTCTTGTCAAATCATGCTCTTAATGAGCGGTGCAGAAACAAGCACAAAAACAATGCATTATTTCTGATCTTGCAATGTGTCTTGCATTTGGTAGTATCTGGAGCGTAGCATTGTGCCGGCATCTAAATAAAAATACAGGGGAGTTTTTTAGACTGAGATGTAGCTGACCTGCAGAATTCTGCAGTAATGAAAATGGTTGGGTAAAAAAGGTCTGCACGAGCGTGGGGGGAGCTCAACATGAGAAACAGGGAAGTAATATGATTTGAAGTGGGATGGGGTTTAAATCAAAAAAGGGAATATCCCTGGTTTCAACCTACCTTTTTCTATCGTGTATATATCATCTTGTAAAGATCCTAATCAGTTTATCAAATATTGCAGCTAAATGGTAACATTTGCTTACCAAACATTTGCTGGCCAACTTCTTCCTAGTCCATCCTTTGTGTAAAATGCTTTTGCTTGGGAATAGCAGAGGCTCTGCAGAAAAATGAATGTTTTAATTTTTAAATTAAATTTTGGTTAATTAGAAATGGAAAGGTGAGAGTGCTGAGGGTGCCAGTACCCCTGTGTAGGGAAAGTTGTAGGGTGAGGGATGACTTTGACTGTGTCTGGGTGACACGTTGCCCCTGGGGAGGAGGAACCAGCTCGGCCTTGCATTGGTGGAGGCTGAGTTTCCCAACCTGGCCGCGCTGTCTGCTGGTACAGGAGGAAGAGCTGGGGAGGAGGAAGGGCTGGAGAGCGAGAGAAACATGCCGAGCAGCCATGCCAAGAGCCCAGAGACATTTCAGCTGCTTGATTATAGAGGTGCTTTGATCTACAGTGAATAAACCGATAATGCTTAAATTATGAATTCCTTTTCTTTGTCTGAAAAGCTGGATTAGCATGGCTTTGTTCGAGCAGTGATTATCGAGCAACTTTTTTTTTTTTTTCCTGAAAGGGCCGCTAGATTTGTGTTTACAGCTGGGTGCTGCGATCACGCTGTGCTGGTGGAGGGGCTCGGTGACATAACAGCTCTCGCATGTCCTCGTCTCCTCTGCTTCTGGTTGAACTGTAAACCCCTCCGAAAATACGGCCTTGGCCACCTTCCTTACAACATGGAGCTAATGATTAATCAGCATCAGTTGTGGATGGGAAGAGGCACTAAAATGCCTTGTTTTCATTAGGGTCTGCAGATTTGGAGCCGAGCAAACGCGCCTCTTTGTTTTCTGTTTGGTCTGCCGGTGATTGCAAAACGCAGCCTTCTTGGAAAAGGCTGATGCGCAGGTATAAAGATACGAGGTGAAGGTTGAGAGGAGCTCCTCTGCGAACATTACCAAAGGTCGCGGCGATGCCTCCCCTTGTCTTTTGTCCCCTCTTCCCAGCCCTCGGGGTCCGGACAAAGGTCACCACTCAGAGCGCGTTCGCATCCATCTTGCCTTAACTTGTGATCTGCGTAATAAAACGCGGTGTTACCGCTGCCTCTCCTCCCCCCTGGCCCTCCACAAAGTATCGTGGGGGTTTTTTTGTTGTGTGTTTTTTTTTTTTTTCCCCTTGTAATGTATTATTCTGCTGCAGTAAACTCGTCTGGTGATGCAGCACTGCAGATCTCCCCTCCTCTCCCCTCGATGCGGTCCTCCTCCCGGCAGCATCTGCCAAGACGGGAGCAGCTCGGAGAGACGCCAATGGGTGGGGCTGGGTCAGATCAGTAGACAGATTAATCTTCACGGTGGGGGACCGAAGGATGTGTGTAATCACAGGACCACGTTGGGGCAAGGAAAATGCAAACCTTCCTCTCCCAGCAGCTGTCCTTGGATGCTCGGGGCTCTCTCCGTCTCAGTTTTCTTTCATCCCCCCCCTTCTGCTCCCTTTCTCCTCCCCCCTCGCTTTCAGCAAAGACGATTGTCACAGATTATCCTCGGGGCTCGTCAAGGGTACGGTGCAGGGCACCAAAGCCCAGCGTATATTTACGTATCTGGATAACGGATGGTTTAAAATGTGCCGTCTCCGAGTGGGGTGATTTAGGACAGTGGCTGCAGTGGAATACAGTAGTAGCCTTCTCCATCCATTTCTTTAGGAAAAAAATTTTTTTTTTTAAATTAATGGCAATGCAAAGTACACAAGTACAAAGTACCCAGTACAAAAATTAAGCTCCGTTTGCAAGAGTTGTGTGTTTGTTGGGTGATTTTGTTGGTACGTGGGGATCAGATTATGTCAGTGTTCTGTATCTTCTGCACCTTCTGGGCAGCGTTGTCTCAAATATTTGAATGTTTTAACACATTCCAGATCTTCTGCAGCAAAAGAAAAATAATTGAGGTCTGTCAGTGTGTTGTAATCACACATACATGTTATGATTTCAGCATTAGAAAATAAAAGAATTGTCAGAGTGGTGAGCGGGAAGTCTTTCAGAGCCTGTTTCTGATGTAACTGGCAGCAGCGCTTCATGTGAAGATGGCTGTGGTGACTGCAGTCAGGAGGTCAGTTAGGATTTTAGGGTTTTTTTGAGGCGTGCTAAGATACTATTTCTGCCCCGCCCCCCCTAAAGGCTGTAGCCAAAGTGTGGGCTCATGTTGCCAAAGCTGAGTATGTAAACAGGGAGCAAAGGGAAAGTACGTGTTCTAACCAGTCACTTCTGTATCTACATTATTGAGAAGACCTCAATGGATATGAGAGTTGGAGTACTCTGTGCTGCTACATCTTTCCTTTGTAGTCTGCAGAGAACCAGCACTAAAGCGCATGTTGAAGGGTGATTGATGGTAACTAGGATTTTGTCATGTTCATTCATGGCATGAACGGTTTTTCAGATAGGCTCTTCCCTGTTTTCCTTCCCCCTTCTTCTTTTCCTGTTTCTTCTCTCTTCACATGTGCCACATCCAATTAGGCCATTTTCCCTCACAGGGTTTTTATTAACCATATGCTCTACTTCTCTGGTCTTCTTAAATCTTGCCTTGAAGGCAAGATAACCATATCCAGCTTCAGAAGAATGCAAACTTGGAGAAGTATCTTCCCTGCAGTACCATTCGCCATTATTTGCTCCTTGCAGCTTTTAATTAGAATAAAAACTAACCAGTGCATCACTTTGGTATCACAGGTTAGGAAACTCCTGAGAATTAATGTCACCGTGCTGTACCCACGAGTACAAAGGTGGCAAGATCTGCTATGGGTAGCTTAGAGGCAAGAATGCATCCTGTGTGTGGCTTGGCCTTTTCATGCCTAACAAGGCGCTTTCCGACTTGAAAGATGCTCTTGTTTGCTCATATATTCCTCAATGGACAGTGCACTGTATTCGGTGGGGAATAAACCAGTGAAAAATAAGACCTAAATCCAAACCAGATTATATATAAAGTGTAGTAGGTCAGGATGAAATGAGAAGCCAGCAGTCAGCGAGGCAGGTTTTCAAATCATGTTTAAGGATTAGTCATCCAGCAACAATAACGGAATTTTAAGGTGTATGGAAAGCCATGCATAAAACAGAGTCAGGTGTGGGTTCTGACAGCATTTGCTCCTCGGAGAGGCAGTTGTATTACCTTTTTCCTATGTGTAGACATGAAAACAGCTTTTCTTGTTTAAGATCCGTTTACATTGGCTCAGCATTGGGCTGCCTTTATGAGCAGAAAATTTTTTGCAATAATTCTTCATTGAGTTTACAGATATTTCTTGATTAGTTTTTTATTTGTGTGTCCTTTTCCCATCAGACATTTAAATAGGCTTTTTGCCTCTTTTTGTCATGGATTAACAACTGCAGTGAAAAGTCCTTACCCGTTTTGCTCAAAATCTCTTGGCTGAGAGAAATGAGCAACCAAACTGCGACCTGCAGTTTGTGGCTGTTTTAAAATGTTGCTGTGTTCATACTTCCCGTTTTATTCTTTCTGCTGTGAGTTGATGCAAGTTTCTTGTGTGCACAGACATTTATTTTTTTTCTTTCATGCAGACATTTACTCATCCGCAAGTGCCTGTGTTGCAATTACTTAACATACATTAAGTAGGGTGGCGTCACGTTCCCGTCAGCTTTCCTCAGTGTGCCTGTGGTGCGGCTTAGTCCGTAGTGGGGATGTAAAGTTGAACCCCAGAAGCACCCTGGTCCAGGGGTGCCTGTGTCCAAAGTATCCTGCGAGGCTGTTGTAAATAAATGGGTTTGAAAGCAGGAGCAAGGATCAGAACGAAGACTCTTGGTTTAGTGATGAATGGATTAAATATAGATTGGAGTAGTGGAATTGCTGTGTCAAGGTCATTTTTTTTTCTTAAGAAATTGTTGGGATGTCTGTATTTTTACTTGTTGTGACACAGTTTTAATTATGTCGTGCTCGTCAGATTAAAAATGAGAAGGGCTGCTCTAATTGTGAATACCTTTCTATTTCTTCAGCTGCTCTTGCTGTTATTATAAAAAAGGGTGATCTCATGGTAGGCAAACCAAAGAGAGGAGTTTTAAATACAGTGATGGAAAGTTTAAATGCTTTTTCCCCTCTACAAATGACTTTTTCCCTCTTTTTGAAAAGGCGTCTTCCAACCTCTGCCGTGCTTTGAGATTGATTTTCCTGCCGTATGGGAAAGGTGAACGGTTTGAAACCGATTTGGATTTTGCAGGAGGCGATGTTACTAAATGTGGGGTTTTTTTCCTGCCAACACTAATATACGTGCTCTGCTTTGCTTTTCTTCCAGATATGGACGTGTCGAAAGTGTCAAAATACTCCCTAAGAGGGGGTCGGAAGGTGGAGTGGCAGCGTTTGTGGATTTTGTGGACATCAAAAGTGCGCAGAAGGCACACAACTCTGTCAACAAAATGGGAGATAGAGACCTACGGACGGATTATAATGAACCAGGAACCATTCCCAGTGCTGCTCGGGGATTGGATGATACAGTTTCCATAGCATCTCGTAGTAGAGAGGTTTCTGGGTTCAGAGGAGGTGGTGGGGGGCCCACTTACGGCCCCCCACCATCACTTCATGCACGGGAAGGACGTTATGAGCGGAGACTTGATGGGTAAGTTCCAAGGTTTCTCTAGGCAGGTATTTTGTATTTGATATGGTGAGAAACACAAACTCTTATCTAGGGCCCCCAGATGGATTTAAAATTTTGGGAATTATCTGTGTTTCCTATTTTGGGTTGGAGACGGAAGTGATTTCTATCCCAGTGGCTGGTACCTTGTGGATCCATAGAGGATGTTGTCTGCAGCTGGTTGGATATCTACACTTGAAATAAGGTGGTTTTAAGATGGAAGATTTCCTTTGGCCAGCATCGTTATTGGAGTTACTCTTTTCTAGAAGTAATGATTCCATTTCTTGGATAATATTAAGGCCTTGCTCGGATGTATCCCTGCTGCCAGATGGAGCTATCTTACTCTACAACATGTGGTGAAGTTCTCTATGGAGTATCTTCGGAATACTAGAACCTAAAATTCTTTGAAAGCTTGATGCCTAGTTCTCAGTTCTCACTATACGCAGTTGGTATGTTAATTGGATTGTCACCACAAAATTTCTAGTAGACTTTAATGATGCGGCCCCTTGGATTCTACAGACAACACTTAGCCATGGAAATAACGCTTGGATGGAGAAGACCGAAGGCAGCTTGTGATGTTTCCATTTTGGATCTACATAATTTCCAAGTTATTGGGATTATTCTTTCTGATGGTATTGGCAAAAAGAGATGATGGACATTACTAAATTTTGGAAATTATAGTGTTTTTTTAATGCTGGGATAAGAACTACTGCCTTGAATTTATTGGATGGTATACAGTCAAGACGCCAGTAGCCATGGGGAGTGGATTACTATCTAGTCTCTTAAAAAGCTCTTTGCTACTCCACATTAAACATACTTTAGTTTTAAGGACGTGGTACTAATACCAATTTGTGGATACGCCAGTGAAAAATGACTGGGCTGGATGGTTACAAAGGCGGCTAGAGGATGCCTGCTGGCCAGCAGCGATGAGTGCCCTCGTGCATTGAGTGATCTTCTACCAGCTGCTTGATTCAGACATAGGGCTGGAAGTTAAAATAATGGATCTATTTAAGTGCCTACTGTCTCAAGAAAGAAGTCTGGGGGTTTCAGAGTTATGGTTTCAGTCTGGGACTACTTCCTTCCAGTGGAATTTTTTTTTTGTCTTGTCACTAAGATTTTTTTTTTTTCTCCTTGTTGGTTCATCTAAAATATCATTTGACACCCTTGCCCATTAAGAAGGTGGATTACCCCTATAAGAGGGGCCAAAATTGGGGAAGTTATGTTCACAATTCTCTCCCTAGATTTAATTGGGAATATAGGTCGTGTTTCCACACTTGGAAAAGGTTGGTATGTCCTGCCCTGTGTATATTAGCCCCTCTCCTAACCCAAGTCAAACCCTCTCTTTCCACTAACTCCAGTAGTACTTAGTACTAATAGATAAATCGAAAAAGCACTGTAGCCATTAGATTTTCAGCTCTGCTAGCTCCTCTGTCTGTCTTCTGTGTCCTTTTCATGGATAAGGACTTTGTTCTTTTATGTCAGCTATGTAGCAGTAACCCTCTAGAAAATACTGCTTTTTCTCTTACCTCATTAAATCAGCTTTCACTGATTAACACTTTATAGGATGCTAAATGCAATCGTTTATAAAATTGTTGGTCTTGGTCCTTCAAAAGGGGGGAAAAAGAAAAGAGACATGTTTCTGTGCCAGATCCTGAAATTTTCTTTCAAAATGCCATTGTTGCGAGCAAGAGATAAAGAAAATAGAAAGGCAACAATGAATTTCAAGCAGATATATAAGTTAATGACATTCTGTTGCACTGGTGAGGTAGTTTCTTATATATAATTTGAGAGAAAAAATGCAGGCAAAACATGAGCTAGCATTCTTTAGAAAGCTTGAAAACGAGTTACAGTTTAACAACAGAGGTTGAATATATTTAGAGGATTAAGGATGTAGTGATTCATTGGAGAAAGAATGGAAGGATCGTCCTGAGATGCTAATCGAAAAAGGTTCAAATCCCACTTTCAGTTTATAAAAGATACCTGAAATATTTCTGACATTTTAAATAGAAGACAGATCTGTGATGCAGGAGAGGAGGAGGAAGCACAAGGCAGAAATTGGGTTATTAGGATTCAGGGGACTGAAGTGGGTAATAATTGATTCTGAAGGAACAATCCAAGATAGAAGGCTGGAAAAGAAAAAAAGGTTGAAATGTCCTTCATAAGATGGATAATTAAATTTTTAAATTAACTTTGGCTACCCTGACATATTTAGAATTTTGCAAATACTTTTTAAACATTCAACGTAATCATTCTTGATCTTTCATTTTGCGGACATAACTTAGACATACCGTTCTGGTGCTTGTCTAAATTGGACTACTAAACTATTTGTAATGTTCTTTTAACTTTACCTGTCAGTTTTACTATCTCTTTATTTGAGAGATCACACTAACTTTCTTAGGATATAGAGCCTTTCTCAATTGACATACAAAATGTTTGAAACACTGAAACAAAACGGGCCTTAGCTACTTGAAAGCAGTGTGCTTGTGAAGATAGAAATTCTGTGATTGCAGTAACAATAGCAGTCTCAACAAACAAAAACACCTACTGAAAAATTTAATTTATGCTCCTTGTGTAGGTTCTTAGTATCTTTTGGGGGCCTGCACCCTTGCAGTTTTAAGTATTCTGACATTAGTAATCAAGATGTTTCTTTAGTGTATGCAGCTTTGATGAGAATCGAGTGTAGCAGTCTGATAAAAGCAAATTCCCTCTAAGAGGATGAAATACTTTAGAGCAGCAACAAGAAAACCTTAAATTTTCTGGGTCTTCTCTGGGTTATGCTACCCCTTTTGAAAGCAGCTTCTTACCTCTGGGTCATGCTTTGCACGGAGGCTTTCATGGCTACAGCCCAACTTGCGATGCCATTTTTGCAGAAGGATAATGAGAAGAGCTCCAGGAATTACCAGATTCCAAAACAATTTTTGAAGCTCTTAAGCAAAAATGGAGGAGGGGGAAAAAAGTTAATTATGATGTCCACAAAGTTTTTTTTCTTTACTGAATTTAAAAGAAAAAGAAAAAAACAAATACAAATTAAACGAGGATTCTGCGCTGGAGAGCAGTATTTTTTTTCCTGTGCAGGCAAGATGCTGGTCATGAAAGCCTGATAATGTGATTAAAACAAAATGATTGCTCAGCTTTATTGTATACAAATATAACTTCGGAGTCAAGTAAAATGTTTTTAAGTTCGTCAGTGTTTGCTTGATAGGTTATTGCTGTTTAGTGGAGAAGCAGCCGCAAAAATAAGTTCAGTGCTGATGTGAATGTTTGCATGATTTGCTTTTAGTTGTGCTTGCCCCTTTCTGATGAAGTATTTTTCCCCCTTCCTAAATGCAGGGCTTCAGATAACAGGGAGCGTGCTTATGAACATAGTGCCTATGGACACCATGAGCGGGGGACGGGAGGATTTGATCGGACAAGACATTACGATCAGGATTACTATAGAGATCCTCGAGAGCGGACTTTACAACACGGGCTCTATTATACTTCTCGGAGTCGAAGTCCAAACCGTTTTGATGCTCACGACCCCCGTTACGAACCTAGGGCCCGGGAGCAGTTTACATTGCCCAGTGTGGTACACAGGGATATCTACAGGGATGATATTACACGGGAGGTACGAGGCAGAAGGCCAGAGAGGAATTACCAGCACAGCAGGAGTCGGTCGCCGCATTCGTCCCAGTCCAGGACCCAGTCCCCGCAGCGGCTGGCCAGCCAGGCGTCCAGACCCACCCGCTCCCCCAGCGGCAGCGGATCCAGGAGCAGATCTTCCAGCAGCGACTCCATCAGCAGCAGCAGCAGTACCAGCAGCGACAGGTAAGGTCGCAGTGGGTTGTTGCCCGACCCAAAACCACCATCCCCAGGGGTTTTGTTTTCTGAGGTGTGGCGAGGAGTTGTGAACCCGGTCAGTGAAAGTATAAGACGTTTCATGGCAAAACGTTATTCACTGATGTAGAAATAAACCGGCGTGAAATGTAAAAAGGCTAAGTTGGCACGAAGCAGATCCGAGGGGAATGCTGTGGATGTTGTTAATTATTTTCCATAGTGGATCTGTGCAGCATCCATAAGGCGCTAAGTAGGCAAAGTGGGGGATGTACCAACATGAGGCCTTGGAGACTTGTCCCTGTGTGCTTGCAGAACTGGGTGACACTTTTATTTGCTTAAGTGAGGGAATAAGCAAATTTTAAGGTCAGCCACTTTTTACAGGACACATTGGAAAATATTTTGGGAAATGATGAGTGGTATTCAGTTTCCTCTCGTTCCCTGTTGCTGCTAACATTTAAAAGGTTGATACATTGCCTTTCCATTTTTTCCCCCGTTGCCTCACAGCAAAAATTGTAGAATTAAAAAAAAAAAAAAAATCAAGTTTCCTAGTGATATGCCTGTGTGTTTGGTTCTGTAATAGCTGTGGTAGTTCTGTATTTGTGTGGCTTTATAAACTACATGGCAGCTGGGGGGGGGGGGAATGGCTAGAGGTAATCACCGGATTTCTTTCACTAATTTGAAAATTCGTGTTGAAATGCCTCTCAGATATTTACCTTTCTAACAGTAAATTCACCCTAAGAGTGGAAACCATTGTACCTGTAGGTGTTTTACACTGAGAAGGGTTGGCAGAGTTGGAAGTGTTTCCTTTGCATACCAGTTCTTTGCCAAAACTGAAAATATTCATTAAGTAAATATATTTATCAGTATAATAAATACGTAGTGTTGGATTATTACTGTGAATGGAATTGAACCACTGGTAACTCTCTAATCGAGGTAATTATTCTCATAAGATTTTACTTGCTTGAACATTGGACCTTGTGGAAGGGTTAGACAGGCTGACACTGGGGAGAGTGTGCAGAAGTGAAGATGAGGAAGTTAGTTTCTCCTCATTTCCCCACATACACTCCTGATGTCTAAAGAACTGTGCAAAGATTTATTTGCTTCATTTAATTATTGTTTTCTACTCCTGGATTTAGAAATCCAGGTCCTGTCTTGGCTGGAGAGCAGGCAAGAGAGGCAAGGGGAGAATATGAGATGCCTTTCAGACTGCTTTAAAGGCTTGTTTGTTTATTTCTAACACCTCTCTCTTAAGGAGATCTTAACACTTAGATAAGCACAACCCTTTGTCAAAGATTTTCACACTTACTGCAGCTTAAAAAAATTGGTGAGACTTCCAGAGGTCTCCAAAGAGAAGATGAATTGAAAAGAGGACTGGTTACATTTAAGGTTTAAAAAAAAAAAATCCCAAGCAGGAAAAAAAAAAATAAAAAATCTGTCTTCTGGTGTTCCTTTGCTCTTTGCAGAATGGGTAGAAGGGAGTCCAAGAAACTCGTAATATTTATAAAATGTCATTGTTGGGATGTCAAGATGGGATGAAATACTGCTCTGAATTTGAGAGGACTAAATATGATCCTGCTGGAACAAAGTTTTAAGATGTAATCAGAAGATAAGCAGCATCTGCTGTGCTTTAGCATTTCATTTTCTCGGCAATTTCTAGTTGTTGTAATGGAAAACTAGATGATACTCTGTGAGGAAAGGGAAATAAACATTTTTTTTCTTACTAATACAGTAAATTCAAATTCAGTAGAGCAAGTAATGGAATCTGGTGGATAGTATATTTCATTTTGAAGGCTCGGAAAGAAGTTTTACATATTTCTAAGCAATGAGTCCGCTATTAATAAACATTTAACTGTATCCTTACTTTCTAAAGCAAAACCCCACCTGGCCTTGAAGTCTTTAAAAGCACAAGTGGACTCTTCTGTTTAATTTTTAACACATTTTGAATTTAGTGATATAAATATGTGAACCCCTGGTACCCTGTGGTGAGCAAGAGCTACCTTTGCCCCCTTTTTACTGAGGGGTAAGGTGCTCTCACTTGCTGTCCAGAACACAGACCAGGCAGAAATTTATTTTCATCTCCATATCCTGGGTAGTAAATTCTGGCTGTGTCATCCCTGGATTGATTGATCAAATTCCATATCTATTTTTAATTTCTAGAGCGGGATTTACCTGGAATAACTAAGGACAGTTTGTTATCTGAGAAGAAATTACTTCTTGCAATTTCCGTAGTAGTTCTCGGGGATTTTAGTAAACTGGAGATCTTCTTTATTGTAAGTGGAAATGATTTGGTGATGCTGTGAAATTATTAAGGTCTTTATGACACTGAATTCTTCTGGAATTGTACGTCCTGAAGAACTTTGTCGCTCAAGTCTCGTCCTGTCTGTGTCTCAACTAGCAGGGTGGAAAAGGCAAAAACAAGTGGTGTTCACTTAGAGAGGTGGGTCTCTTACCCACGCTACTGGGAATGTGTGGGGACAAACACTGGAGCCTTCTGAAACTCGTGGGTGTTAAACACATTGTGAGAATTTTGTGCGTGGCACCATCGTCCTTCAGGTGCTGTGAGAAACGAGCAGAAAGGCAGCGAAGGAGAAGTTTGGACTCCACTCCCTGTGGTTTTCAGAGAGCTGTGAAGTAAATACAGCTTTCAATAAATGGAGATTATTTTTCTGGACAGTAATGTGAAGATGCTCTGCAGATTGTTTTAAAAAAACAACCAAAGAAAAACACCCCCAAAAAAGCCTTTATTTCATAAAACTTTGGAGTTGGTTGCATTGGATCTCAGCTAAGCTTCACTTCAAACATGTATTTGGAGGCCTTTACAGGGGATTTGTAACAGGAGCTGCAAAGGAGTAATTTAGAAGATAAGACCAAAAAGAACATGGTAAAAGGAGGGCTTTATTTGTATTTTGTGGGCTCTTGGCAGTTGCAGACCGGGCTGAGGTGGGGAAGCTGGTGGTGCTTTCCACGGGAGCTCCTGTCTCAGGTGCCGTTGCCTGTGTGCGGATCTGAGGGAAGAGTTTGCGTTTTTGACGTTTCTTTAACGTGAGACTGCTTGTTCCCACCCATCTTATGGAAAAGGATCGTTGGGGTTTTTTATCACCTTGAAACGGTAAAAAACTCTTGGAAATGATGCTTGAATTTTCTGCCACCGAAAACCTTTATTTCTCCATTTTGTTGACTGGAATGTGCACCACAAATAATATATTAGCAAACGTATTCTCTCTGCTCTGTCACAGAAGAAGCTGAACGTGTGTGGAAGCTGTGGGACCCCTTAGGAAGCAAACCAGATTTTTTTTTTTTTTTGGTGCCTGTCCCAACCTCCTGAATACCCCGTTTTTTGGTAGAAAACGGTCATTTCTGTGCTGCTTGTCGAGGTGTTCTAATGCGCTAAAAAAAAAAAGTGTGCTTTTTTATTCAGTTTTGTAATGTCAAGTGGCTCGACATGTTTCTTACTGTTCCATGTGTTTGTGATTATTTTTAAAGCTTTGCTGCAGCACTGTACTGAACCACATGGCACTGAGCAGTGGGACATTTTGCTCTTAAAAGCTGGGCATGTGGTGAAGTACCTTGTTGAGAAAGGATTTAGGTCGATGAACGAAATCCAGAATGGGAAAGAGCGAACACAAATGCGTGTGTAAATCTACAGATACTTTTAAAATTTATTTTTTGAGTGCTTATTCAGTTGTATGATGTCGAGGATGCTAGAGGATTTACTAGTTAGATGAATGATTTCCTATAGCTTGTAATGTAAAATAGATCTTGCTCTGGAATTAAAAAAACAAATTCAGCTTAAATGCAAAGTGACTATTTTCACCAGGATTTAGGAGAGCATAGTCATTCCTGTAGTTTGGAATTAAAGCAATGGTAAGAAGTTGCACATATAGAAGTCTGAAATTTTTTTTTTTTTTTCAATAATTGTGATAGGTATACCCTAAAGCTCTAATGAGAAGTGGGCAAGGCTTAAAGTAATGAGAGCTTGATTTTAATTTTAGATTTTTCTGTGATGAAATTCTTTCTGGAGCAGTGAGTTACAGTTGGAAAGGATACATATCTGTTATGTGTCTTAATATTGAACTTGATGATTTTAAGGGTCTTTTCCAACCTAAGTGATTCAATGATTCTAAATAAACAGATGAAAAATACTGCCAAGGGAATTTTAATCATGGGAAAAACAGGCTCCCTGAAACCTCCCATGGAGGCTATGGTGTGTTTTGTTTTGTTGGGGACTTTTAGTCTGTTTAAACAACTGAAGTGAAAGTAGAAATAAGTGAATTTTAGTTTCATTACATAATGCAAACCTTTCCCTACCATTGTCTTCCTCTCCTCTTTTCCGCTTAGTTTGTCTGCCAGCAAGTGATGAATCACTGACTTAGAATGGGATTTAGGGTTTTTGAGTGGGTTGAGAGATGCCTCTGCTGGGGACAGCTGAAAAATCGGAAAGAATGAGGTTAAATGTAGCTGTTCTGTCTTTATTTAAGAATCTGTGAGATGGCCTTTGCTGATGTTAAATAATTCCACATAAATATTGCACTGTAGAGATCACCTGGATATTTTTAATCTCTTCTGGTAGAACGATAGGGTTCAGCACGCTCCTATTTGCATGGGGAAAAGAATTAGGCTAAGATTTAAAAAAAAAAAAAAAAAAAAAAAGCATGGAGTAGGAAGCCTCCCTTTCGATTACCACAAAAGCAACAGTAAATCCTGTAAGAGTCAGGTGAAACACCCAATCTTTACCTTTTGTTCACTAAAGCCCTGTGCTGCTTTGATGTTCTGTCTGTAAAGGGAAATGTGAATTAGGGAAAGGAAAATTAAAAAATCCAACTCAGGTATTCTCATGTTCTTGTTACCGACTGTCGAGCGCTTTCACTTTGTTCTTTCTTGTGTTACTGTTCATGTCAGCCTGTGCTGCTTCTCATCTAAATATAACCTAGACCATCCTCTTAAACTTTTTTTTTTTTACCCTTGGGAGTTATCAAGTTTCTTGAAATGGAGAACAGGCAGAAAATTTTCAGATAGCTTTGAAGAGAGGAGATATTTTTGTGCTGAAGAGATTAAAAAATAGAAAGCAAACCTTTATACACTCCGCCGCAAGAAGCTACCTGTACATGCACGCACACGCACATCTACACATAAGTAGATCCTCCTGTGGAAAAGAAGCAGCAATACATCTCCCGGGCTCCAAGATCTCCTCGCAGCTGGCGAGCAAATGGTGTCTGTGTCCCCTTGGGAAGGGAACCGGCGACAGCCCATCGGTCACCTCAGCCCAGGGGGAGAAGCCGTGCTCCCGCCCGAGCCCCGCCGCCGCCGAGCTGCTGACAGAGCGGCTGGGGGAGGGCGCCAACTCGCATTACCTCATCTGTATACTCTAGAGTAATCTATTAAAAATGTGCGTTGCATAATAGATTTTTATCTCGCTCTGAAAATCCGCCGCTTTAAATCACCTCATAGCCTCTGGTGGCGGCGGGAGCGCGGCCCGGCGCTGTAATGGCGGCCCGGTCGCGGGCAGCGGGGGGGTGTCGGCGGAGACGAGGCGGCCGGGGCCGCGGGGCCGCCTCACCCGGGTGTTTCTGAGGGAAGGGCGGCTGGCCTCCTCGCCGCGGGGCCGTCGCGGGGGGGGGGTGGTGGTGGTGGTGGTGGTGCGGCGAAGGGACCCGCAGCCCCGGGCCGGCGGCCGCCTCAGCGAGCGGCGTGGGGGGGGGGGGGGGGCGGTTGTTTGTGCCCGAGAACCGGTCTGAACCGGCGGGAGCCGGCCGGGCCCGCCGCCGCGCCGCCCTCAGGGCGGGGCCGCCCGCGCCGCCCCTCCGCCGCCCTGGAAACCCGGCGGTTAAAAATACCTCCGCTTTCTACAAAACCTTTTTTTTTTTTTTTTTTCAAATGAAAAAGCCCCAAACCCTAGCGCTGGAACGGCTTTCGCTCTTGCGTGGAGATTTTTTCTCACACAGCGCAGGAAAGCGCCGCGGTTATGCAGTGAAGCAGCAGCGCCTGTGTAAAAGCAACGTCTGAGGGAGCTCACTGGGCTCTCCGTCTCGACCTTTGAGTTTTAGGTCACTTTTTAATTTTGAAATCTTCCTTCAGTACCCGATGCTCTGCCCACTCTAGAAGTTAGCACCACTTTCCCCAAAAAGCCCCCGAAAGGGGAAACTTTGTGGAGCCTGCCCCACATCTTACCACCATCACTGCCGTGATAGAAGGCAGGTAGGACACAGTTGTGAAAAAATAGAATTTTCAGCGTTGCTAGCCCCTCCGAAAGAACCCACCCCTCGTCACTTAGATTAATATACAATAAAATCTTCTAAAACATCATTAAGTGAGGTTTTTTTTTTATTATTTTATACACAATTTTCTTTGCATGCACTGCTCAAAAAAGCATGGACAATTTGCGGCAATTAATAACCCTCCCCCTGTCCCCCGCAGTACTCCCAGTAATGGTAATTGCTGGCTCTAAATGACAAAGCAATTAAGCCTCTTCCTAAATCTGCAGAAGTAGGTGTTTCTCTAAATCTGGTCTGTCAGTCTTTGTTTCTGTAGCGGGGTCCAAAAGCTTAACTACTACTGCTGCTGCTGCTTTTTCAAAGTGTGTTTGATTTCTTTGCCTCTGCAGGCAGAAAAAGATTGCCATCTTTTTCCAAATTGATTTCAGGAAGGGAGTCTTAAAAATGCATTGTGTTGGGGATGGATGCAAAGGGAAGGGGGTCCTAGAGAAGTATCTCTGTTTTGTTACATTTATAACTATACTGATAATCTCAAATTACTATTGTTTTGCATTCTGTTAAAGAGATTTTTTTTTTTAATGCTATAAAGGATGCTTGCAATTAGATCAGAGTCTTTGCTATCAGATTTGAGAATTTCTGGCAGCTAAATCCAGACCCTCGTGTGAACTTGCCTTATCCTCTGCTGCAGGAGGAGGACCTGGCATGTTTTAAAAATAACATTTCTAAGTCACCTGTGGACAGCTGCAGGTCTGTGGGAGCCGGTATCTGGTGTGAGGTTTGGCAATTTCAGCTCTTCCTAACCTTTTTTAGGAACAATGGGAAAAAACTGAGCTGTATGGGAGGTATTGCGCCCACCAGTGTCAGGGGAGATGTTCTCCTGAGTTTTGCTGGTTTGGGGCCGTTCGTTAAGCCCACGGGAGCTGCTAAAAATTGATTTTCTTCCTGTGGGCGTGCTGCAGCCCAAGGAAGGTCTGGTGTTTTTGGTGGATTGAGTTTGACTTTGGGGTTGTGCGCGTGTGTGTTGACAAAATGGTCACTTCTAATGGTGTTTCTAAGGCTTTGATTTCCTTCCCAGTATTTTGCTTAATCATCTTGAGTAGGCTGAGGGAAGGAATTAGCTGAGGTCAGGGAAGTTGAAGCTGCCTGTGCTACTTCTCTGAAGCCAGGCTTAGTCTGAGGGATCCTGAAGGCAGGAAGAAATCTGCCTCCTGTTCTCTTCTGCTCTATGCCAAAAGAGCAGAGCAAAATCAAACCCCGAAAAAGCCAAACAAAACAGGGAAACAGTGTAGTGCAATAGGCTGTGTTGGGTGCCTCCCTCTGCATGAATGGTCCAGATTCTCCTTCAAGAGAAATAAAACTCATATGTGAATCACGGCTAAAATAGATTAGAGGGATCATGGTGTAGAAGTGCCTGCTTGTCTGCACTGATGATGAGGGGAGTCTAGACAGCTCAGATGGAGACACATACATTATAGGCAGCAAAAGGTGGGGGAGAGGATTCCCGTCCTAAAGACCTTTGGAAAATAGGCAATTTAATAATTACTAATGAATATTCACGTGGAGGGATTAATAGTAAAAGAGGAAGGCTGTATTGAGTGCTTCCTGAAAAAATTCCAGTCGTTACGATGATCAAAGGAAAAATCCAGCCGCTGCCTGTGTTCAGTCATACAGTTTCCATTAAAGCGTGGGTGGAGCATCCCTTCACATCTTAAAGGTCGGACTTTTGCAAATACAGCGTTTTGGCTTTTTTTTTTTTTTTTTCCCCAAAAGAGGATGTTTCTGGCTCTGCCACAGGCATGGATGCGGGTACTGTAATATCTTTGGGAGGAGAACCTTCCCCTTAAAACCTAAGGGTTGGGAGGACAGCTCTCTCCAAAGTGTGTTTGTGAGACCTGGGCATTCACCTTAAAACCAGCTTTAGGTAGAACATTCTGTACTTAAACTAAGGCCACAAGGATGTGAATTAACAGTAAACAAACCTTACCGGGGGAAAAAAAAAGAGAATATCATGCCTTATCTTTGCCCATTGAATTAACTGTGTAACTGATGCACTTAGGTTTGCCCTTAAAGTCCAGACATCAAGCGTAGTCCGTCTGCGACGTTGCAAGTGCCGAAACCACTAATGATGGTATCAAGGTTTTAAGCGTGAAAGCTTCTTAGCGAGAGATTAGATATCCCTCTCCAGATCATTATGGTCAGCTGGTGATGCCGCTCAGAGAGGAGAATGCAGCACGTTTACGAGTGGAAAATCACAGACTCAAAGTGAGGACTTTGATGTTGTATAGAGGAGACACAATTTGTATGTGCCAGGACGTAGTCCTCATTTTTCAGAATCTTTAAGGGAAGGAAAAGCTGAGTTTCCAAAGGGAGGAAGAGGGAGATGTGCACTGTGTAGAGGCCGTATTACTGACAACCTTGCATTATTAAGTGCCTACTACAAGAACAAAAATAGCACTTTTGGTGGGTGTGGCATTAAGAAACCAGACTTCTCTGCGAATCCGTCCTTCTTGCAAGAATCCTGGGACAAAGGTAGAGGAGCTATTCTCTCCTTTCCTGATGCTCGCTGAGTTTCAGAAACAAACACTGCATCTCATTCCAGCCACGAGTCCTCTCTCCTGTTTGGAGGAATGAGACATGGAGCCTTTCAAACACTTTCCTTTGAAAAATATTCAGGGTTCAGTGTGCAGTTGCTTTATTTAGCTCTAAGCAATGGTTTTGGCTAGAAGACACCTAGAAATCTGGGATGGCAGCAAAAGTACCTTTTGGAGAATCCTTCCTACAAGAGGGAAGTGGTTTTAAGGGCCATCACTTCATTTCTTCCACAGTTGCTTTGTATTTTCCACGTTTGCCCAGAAATCATCATTTTTATATCTGGGGAAAAATACAAAAGCCTCATCAAACATTTGAGAAAGGGGAATAATTAAGGCACTTCTCCAGCAGATCCTGGCAACAACAGCATTCACGAATTTTATTATCTTCCGTCCGTTTGAGCATAGAAAGCTTTTCGAGTGCGATAACATGTGAAAGAAAGGCACTGTTCTCCTGAAAGTGAATTCCCAAGAATGAACAGCACCGGGTCCCCATGGACAAATGGTGCCGGGCTGGGCTGATGGAGAGATGCAAAGTGCCCTACTTATTCCGGCTGCTACAGGTTTGACCTCCTTGTATCATCTGACACCTCGTTTGGTAAGAGGTTGCTGCAAGATCTCAAACCCTCAAATTATGTAAGATTTACACAGTTGCTTTGAAGTTAGTCCCTCCCTTCAATGTTTGTTTACTGCCTGGTATGTCCTGTTGTCTGGATTGTGAAGGATGCATAGTCACAGAAAGGAAGCTATCGGGTTAGTACAAATTTTCTATTCCTCTTGGTTTTCTAAACGTGTGTGGGGCTGTGTTTATCCCTGTTTTGGAGTCTGGGAATACGCTGAAGACATCCTGCCCTGGTCAGGACTTTGCTGGGTAGATGTTGGCTTGTAAATTTGCTGTTTGTTTGTTTTGAGGCGGAGGGAAATGAGGAATGGCTGGTTGTGTTGTTAGAGGAGAAACAAATAGATGCTATCTAAAAGTTATTTCAGAAGGAGTTTATGTTGGTTTTACTTTTTAATATGCAGTTTCCCTGTAACTTCTAGAAATCACGTGTGAAAAAAGATGCTTAATTAATACTGTATGTGTGGCTTACAGACTGTGCCTTGCTGCACTGCTATGGTTTGGAGGTTTTAGAGTCTGCTTTCCGTAAGCACTAAATCCCGTAAGGGAAGCACGCAGGTGGGGCACGTAGGCTTTGTGTGTGGGAATTCCTCAGAGGACTTTTCTGCTGTCCTATAATCTCCAGCGTACCAGCTGAATTGCCTCATGCTACTCCTCCTTTCCCAGCCCTGGTAACTATGTGCTGCTGCTGCCATGTGGCATGGAGGCCAGGGATATAAAGGCAAGTCAGTCTGGGGAGTTGTGAGCACGTAAGGCATTTTTCTTTTGCATTTTTCCCTACTTTTGCATTTTCCCACAAATACCCAAGTCCTCACCCTTGCTTTACGGTCCTTGGTGTGATGGAACTGTCCCGGGATTTTTTGGGAAGGAGAGTCTCTGGACTTCTGACCACGTGGAGGTTTAATCACTAAGTGATAACAAATACTGCTAAATTAAATTACAGTAAGGGTGCTTTTCAGAAGTTACTCTTAAGAGATGAACATGAGGACTAATCTGTCATATGATACTGCTTTTGTGTTTGGTTTTTTTTTTTTTTTTTTAATTTTTAAGGCTGGAATACTCTATATAGTTGCTTCACAAGTGTAAAAACACATTTTTGCCACCAACGTGATGTACATTCACTAGGCTGTGGCACTTTACCTGTTTCATATAAAGATTGTATTTTTGATTTTATTTCATGACTTAAGTGTTTTCTACCCATGCGAAATTGCACAGAAAGTTCTACTTTTAGTTGTATTTTTATTTGCATGTGGGCAGAAAATGAAGTAATTCCCAAATATAGTCCTAGCCAAGAGATCCATCTGTTCTCTGCATTTTTAAATGGCAAATTAATCCTTAGCATACAACTCATCAAATGTCTTCTCTTTTATAATGTATGCTGCCTGAGATCACAGAAATGACATTTTTTTTCCCAGGCCTTCCATTTTAAGTAGTCCTTTACGTGAGAATAACAGCTACCGTTCCAGTTTGACAAAGCGCTTGTGTGAATCTTCCAGTTGCTGTAGTTGGCATAAAAAAGGGTATTTAAAAAAGCCTCCAAAATTATTCTTCCCTTCATCTCTTTGGTGTTTCTTTCAAAGGCAATAGAAGGTGCAAGGCTATAGGAATTTTGTTTGAAAAACACCCTTAATAAATGTACTTATTTCTGATGGAGATATAGAGTCGCTCTGTCCATTTTCCTTTAGATTTTGCCCTTTTGACAATGTTTAGAAGTACTAAACTTCCACAGCGTTATCTGCCATAAATGGAATTTCTATATTAAGCTTTGCATGTTCCCAATTTTACTTAAGAGGCATTGTTTATCAGCTCTGTATCTTGGCATGCCTTTCATCACGACTCCCATCCGAAGAACAATTCTATTTGTTTATAAGAGAGCATGCACCGTTTCAAAACCGCTCCAAATTGAGAATTTCAACAAATGGCATTTTGTGTAATGTTAAAAAAACCAGTGCCTTGAAGAGGGAGGTGATGATCTCACCCACCTTTTGGCAGGGCAGAGCACAAGGTTAGGGGCTTGCTGCCCACACAGGCAGGGAGAGCGGCCGCGGGGAGCAGAAGGTAAGGAGCAGCCAAGGGTGGAGTCGATGGGGCACGTGTGGGGCCAGATGGCAGACAAATGAGAGCTGTCAGGGATGTAGGGCATAAAAACAGTGCCAGCTTGGGTGTTTTTAAGGCAAGGTGTGATGATTTTCTAAAACGTGAAGACGGAATTAATTCTGCAGGTCTGTTTGCCGTGATCTACCAGCAGCTTTATGTTAAAAAAACATTTATACCTCTGCAAGACTGAAATAACCCGGGGATGAATCAGAGCTGGTGCTTTTTTGGTTTTAGCTTATGTATGAAAAAGGCTTTTCTTCTGAAAAATGTCCAGTTCTCAACATGATGTCAGTATAGTTAAGTCCGAATGCTTTTATAATTGTATTAAGAAGTGTTTATTCCCAGGAAATCATTTGACAGTGCTTTTAAGGACAAAAGAAGTTGCTTTTTACTCCTGAAGTAAACATGTAGTAGCATACTTGGATACAGTAGTGATTGTATTTAAATGGCGTTTCACTCTCCTGGCTTATAGACAGTACTTGGAGTAGGGTTTTAGTTTGTTTTTATTAAGATGCATAGTAGATCCCTTCATGAAAGCAGTGCAGTTGTTGTTTAGGAGACTGCCTTTAAATGTTACTTTCTTGGTATTTTGAAAAGATTTGGCCTCCCACGAGCCAGGATATCGAGTTCCTCAGCCTGCTCCCTCAGTGATTCATTGAATGACCTTGGGCAAAGCCCTTGGCCTCTTCTTACCTTATATTTCCATCTGCAGTGCAGGGATGTTAAGACATACCTACCTCTTGAACTAAGCTACTTCTTTTTTTTTTTTTTTTTTAAAGATTTCATATGCTGTGAGGTGACAGTTGCAAAATACTAATTTAGATTGTCTGCAGATAGCTGGAAAAAGCTGTTTACTTTAACAGTATTACGCTAATTTTGGCCAAAGGGTTGAAAGCAATTTTTCTTCTAGACTGAACAAGCCATTCCTCCGTCGTAGTGGTGAACTCTGCCCCACCATTTTCTTTTAAAAGCCACTGCAATCGCAGGCTTATTGGTGCTGGCAGCCTTGAGTGGCAGCTCTTCTGCTGGAAAGCCCTGGTGGGGCTTGAAATAATTTGGCTGAAGCCCCATGTCGTCGGAGGAGGTGGGAGTTTGGGGTGGCTGCAGTGGGACTTCTCAGAGGGGCTGCTTCTTGACCCAAGGCTTTCCTTGATGAAGGTAATGTTGAAAAATAGAGGCTCTTTGGGCTCGTGCATTCTCACACCCACCCTCTTTCTTCCCTCTTTGCATCGGTGGAGGTTTAATAGTGGGAAAGCTACGCCAAAGAGCTGGCTTTGTACTTCACCCTCAAGGCCTCGATGACTTTAATCTTTCCCAGCACTGAGCTCCGTCACCGTGGCCGTTTGCTGAGAAAGCATTTCCTCTGGCTTCCCAGAGTTTCATTTCTGAGCGTGAGCGGTCCCAACGTTCCATGGGAGCATCCGTGTTTTGAAAAGGTGGTGGCTGGGGAGGCAGGCAACTCCAGCTGCTCCCAGGTTCAACAACAAGCCCATCCATGGCTGAGTTAACAGCCAGCGCAGGGAGCAGGGGGCTTAACTAGCGTCTTCCTGGCGGTAGTAAGCTGCTGTGGTTGCTGAGTCAGCTGTTTGCTATGTAGATAGGCTGATGTGTTTGTAACCAAGACATTTTATTTTCTTCCAGCTTAGTGTTTTTTATTCTTGGCTGCACGAAGTTCAGGCCTGAGGACAGAGAGAAGTAGGTCGAGGAGCAAGGTGGTAACAACCGACTGTGGGTTGGGCACAGTCTCCATCAGCCAGACAGGGATTAATATAAACATACATATTTTTAGTGATCGTAATGGATTATTCAGTTGCAGGGAAGAATTAAAAGGACCTCACGGCTGTCTTGAAGCTCTCAGAGCATGTGGTGGCTCCAGGAAAGGTGGTTCTGGGAGTGGGAGTAGTCCTCTGTCCTTCTGAACAATGTCTTCATCTTTTCCATGATTCATTTCAGCCTGCTGTTTCTCATCAAAGATCAGGTGTCAGACATCATGAAAAAATAACTAAAGTAAATATATTAGTATGGCCTGTCACAGAAATGTAAATGTGATGTTAATAAGCCAGTCACTGGACGTGGGTTAAATGTATAGTAAATATTATCTCGAGACTGTATCTTAAAAAAATTTCTAGTCAACGACTAAAAAAATACTGCAAACAGCCCGTGTTAGTTGGCCAGCTGAAAGACATTGAGTTGTCATGGTTGTATTGCTTTCCCATGGCCTTTAAACATCATTTAATGTCATTTCTTTCGATTTAGGATTCCAGCTCAGCAGGAGATTTAAGTCTCCTTTCTGGGCGTGGTAAAACAGAAGAAGTTAAGGGAAAGAGGATGTCCTAATTCCACTTGTCTGCAGTATTTCATGACTTCTCTTCAGAGCAGTAAATGTTTTTTTTGTTTTATTTTTTTTTTTTAATTTGTTGTGTGCTTTTTGTGACTGGTTTCCACTTCCATGCAGTAGGTTGGGTTTTTGTTTTTGTTTGTTTTTTTTTTTTTCCCCTGCAGTAGATTGTTTTATCATAGCAGTGTGTTGTTAAATACTTCAGTGTGTGACATGTTCCTTGGGTGGCAAGTTCTCAGTGCCTTGAAAGGGTGCCAAGAATGTCATGCTGTTGCATCCCGGCGTGCTTTTCACCATGAGCTCCAGAGGTACGGGAGGCCTGGGTGATGGGCACAGGGTAATTACAGCAAGAGAACATTAGGTGTAGCCCTCTGCTCCCCAGCTTGCTTTCTCCACCCTTTCACACCGAGCAGTCAGCATCTGCTAGATACTGATTTAAAATGTAAAGCCTTGTTATGAAATGGAAGAACAGGGTTCAAGGTCTTTGTGGTAAGTGCCTGTGGGCTGAGCCCCTTCAGCTGCTCACCTGCAGTCTGCAGAATATGGTAACGACTTGTTACCTCTTGATCTCTTCATACAAACAAACTTTAGATGTTTGACTGAGTTTTATGATACCTTTAACTTCAGGTTCAACAGCTCCTTTTAACTAGGAAAAAAACCGCCCCTGTATTTATTTCCACAGATGTGAGAAATTATTTTTTTTTCCTTACAAATACACTGATGTGGACTGGTATTATGCAGGATGCATTGTGCGTAGAAAACTACCTTCTGCTCACTTGCATATTTAGATCAGCGTTGGAATCAACTCCCGACAAAAAGCTGCTAACCCTCTGCCCAGACCTCTTGAATTTTCATCGTGGTTATTCCTCCCTGAATGTGGCAGAGCAGTCATTCAGATTGCTGGAATAACCTGGTGCTGTCTGAGTTTTGTGGGAAGGGGTGGAAGAACTCGCTGTTCTTATTACAGTACATGTAATTTGATGTGTGTTTTTTGACCTGCACATGTGTAGAGAGTGGAGGAAATTCTGGTTAAATACCTTTTTAGATTCATGTAGTATTTAGTAGTAGGGCAGAAATAGCAGCCTGTAATAGACCTGTGCATATATTATTTCAATATATCATTTTTCATGCAGAAAAGCAGTCCAAGTGTTTCACAGGCAGAGATCCTTTAATCTATAGCTAGAATGGAATATGGTGCATTTTTTAAGGGTTTTCTTTTTTAAGCAGTTAGCATCATATTTTTTTGCTGGATGTTGGATGGCAGTAATCAGGTCTTTTAAATTCTTTTTTTCCAAGCAACGCATTGGTGCATTCTGGATACTTTCACCGATTTTCTGGTGCTGTTTTCCCAGGTCCAAGAAATCTAACTGGCAGTTTGTTTCCTAAGCCTGTTACTGATATATAAAGTATCACAAGGATTTGTATCTTCTAGGTAGAGCTGAGCATACAGCGCTCTTGCTAGCTGCCTTTTGCAGCTGGTGCTTTTTGCATAGAGATCATCTACAGTGACTTAACTTGGATCTGGAAAGGGAGGGATGAGAAAAAAAAGGGTTCCTGTTGCTTCTGTTCAGAGATGACTGTACGTTAACTTTGGATTTCCTGACCTGACTTGGGAATCTGCTGCTGACATCAGCCGTGAGAATAACCTGCCGTCAGCTGGGACTGGTGCTGCAGGAGGTTGTCCTGAATAGATCTGTCTAGGAGATAATCTTTACTTGGAGATTATTTTGACAGGGTATTGAATCATAGCTGATCTAGGCAGAGTTCCTGATTTCAGTTAATTTTGGCAGGAAAAGAAATAATCACTCTGCATATTTCTGTAAAAGGAATCCTGGATCATTTACCAGTTCTAGTTAAACATTTTTTGAAGGCAACTATTTAAAAAAAAAAAAAAAATTACTCATTTTTGCTTTTTTCCCTGCTGAAACTTGGCATATTGCCTTGAAAAATGAAAAAGGTTTCAACCAGTTTTAGGTGGCTTGATTTTTAACTTGCTCCAACAATCAGAGGCTGTTTTTGTTTTACTGTTTCTTAAACCTGAAGTTTGGCAGCACATCGCCCGCAGTGTCTGTTAATGCTTCTTCTTTCTGCTTTATTTTCCATGAAGGCTGCGCTGTTTCCTGCTTGCCGTAACCAGGGTAGTCACCAGCCTTGCAGCTGACTCACCGTTCTCAAATCAATTCACAGAAATGACAATTGTCCCACATTTTAAAATTGCAAAAGGGTAGGGCAGGTTGTGAGATCCCTTGATTCAGCGCAGCTGCCATTGACGAAAAGCAGCGGGTATCCTGTTACATCGACTGGTTTGGAGTCTCTCTTTTATCTCCTTTTTGCTGGGGAACAAAGAGAACGGCTCGCTTTGTATTCTTCACTCAAGTGCTTTCATTTTTCATACATAAAGGAGCGTAACTTCATAGTTAGTTACTAGAACTGCAAAATGCAATTACTTGAAAATGAGGTATTTCTGTGGAAATGAGGACTGGTTATATAGGATGCCTACACCAGGATTTGAAATGTCATCTTTGCAGTTAGAAAAGGAAAATTCTCTGTGCCAAATTAGCCTGCAGCGTGCTGAAACTGGGCATATTTGGGGCTCATTTTTGTGATCTGAACCCCATTGCCAAATTCTTACGTGTTGAGTCTTTGGGACTCAGCCAATATGGATAAAACTTAGACTGTATTACAAGCAGATTTTATCTTGATTAATAGAAAATGAGATACATAGATAAATACCATGAGTAAGAACACACTCATCCTTATATACTTGTAGACAATTAGAAGGCGGCAGGTTAATATTTTTATAGGGCTTGTAAACTAATCTTTAGTAGTAGAGTGCGTATGTAAGAGAAGGATTTCATGTCCACCTCGTTATTAAATAAGAACAGTCTCCTTTATAGTTCAGGCTTTCCATCTGATTTTGCTGACAGTAAAAGCAAAAATCTCTATTGTACATTGCTGTGATGCCATGATAAAAGCCGGAATGAAACTGATTTTAGAAGCTATCTGGACTGGACAAAAGAACATCTGAAATCTGTCCTGGTTAACTGCTCAAGTTCTTCATAAATGAGCAGACGTCACCAGAAAAAGTCTGCAAACCACCAAAGAGGCAACTGAAGCTGTAAGCCCAAGATGTTTAAAAAAGCAAATTCCCAGCACAGGCTCCCTCTCCGTGCAACGCGTGTGTTGTGACAGCTCAGGAGATTAGTTTTTCTGTGTGCTGGCATTCTGCTCTGCTGAGTTTACATGGATGTTGAAGAGCAGGTTTTCCCGTGTAGGGAAAAGGCTGTGTGCCAGAGCACGCTCTGCTTCTGGAAAAAATCATCGTGGGCTTAATACTGTTAGTGGAAGTGCGAAATTAAGTTACAAAGCCATTTTCTTTATGCTGTTTTTGGCCTGCTTCAAGACCTATTGATTACTTGAAATACTTTCAAGAAGGAGGTTATCAGAGCTCTTGTTTTAACCTGTTATATTCACATGTTAGACTTTCCCTAGCTTGTTTTTCTTAAAAGCCTTTTGAGCTAACTTTTCACTCAAAGAATTTTTAATAACGTATTTTCTGCAAGTTGGCAAAGGACAGTTGTTTTCAAAATTACTCACAGGGAAAAGGAAAGCCATATTCTCATTTTAATATTCTGGGAACATACCCTTGTGCAGTTTACATGGTTTAGTTTCCTATATTTTTAAAGCCAGAGTAATTGAAAGGGAGTTCTGTTTTTCTGCTTGAGACTACATATAATTCACTGTCAAATGCTTTATTTTGATTCTGCTGTGTGCTGTAACTGGATGACACAGCAGCTATAATTAACTCTTCCATCATTCTCCTATTCACTGAACATAAAACCTTTGACTTACTTTTGAATTATTATATCCACATTTCTTCAGTTGGAAAAGTGACGAGGCTTTCCCTAAAGAAAGGAGAATTGTTCTTGCTACCATTTTTTCCGCTTTCTAAAAACAGAGTCAGGAAATACTTCCCCCCCCCCCCCCCCCTTGGAATGTTCTGAGAAAGTCTTGATTTGCTTAGGGACATATATCCCTAAAACTCCCTGGGGAAGTGGCAATTGTCAGCAGGATCTTTGTTTCCCAAAGTTGCATGGAATTCAAACCCCTGTCGTAGAATTTATCACCCTGTTAGATTGCTGTTTCATTGCTTGTATGTCTTACAGTATTACCCCGAGATTATCTTTTTTTCCCCAGTGGAATGCTGTGATTTTAACAGTATGCTCCATATTTTAAACATCCTCATTTAAAAAAAAAAAAAAAAAGCGCACTAAAAATAGCCTGTTTCCATTTTAAAGCACTGCTTAAATAGAAGTTCAATGCTGCTTCTCACTTAAAAGATACAATCTTAACAAAGTAGAATATTTAAGATGCTTTAGAAAGCATATAGTTTATCATAATACCAAGCATCAAGACATGAGAAAGGAAAGTAAAATTGTGTACAGGGCAGAGGCTTGCTGCAGCCCTAAAATCTTATTTTAGCCTTTCCCAGGGGAATGGTAAACCACGCGGTACTGCTCTTAGCTTGGGAATTATTTTCAGATTCTCCCCACACACATACTCTGACTATATTTGTGTATTAAACTAAGTTTTTTTTATTATCTGCCGATTTATTTCATAGTCGTAGGTGATTGCTGATGTTACCCCTTGAGACTCCTGAAGGCCTGTTCATGTGGGGCTAGGTTTGTCCTCCTTTTCCCAAAATGCTGTAGAGAAGAACTTCAGTGTAATGAGGACTTGAGGTGATCCAGCATTGACAGAGTTAGCAGGAAGGTCGGAGGCAGAGGGAGTGGGATAAATGGGCAAAAGATGAAGAGTGAACTGCAGCGTGCTTCGCTTTCAGCAATGAACTAGTTTATTAATGAAGGGAGCATGAAAGCAGGTTGCACAAGTACAGGTGAGGCAAAAAGAAAGGCATTTTACAAATTTGGAAGAAAAAATGAGGCTGTGAACAGGCTTCTTGGTGGTAGGAGCTGAGAAACACAAGGGACTGTAGATTGGAAGGGGAAATGTTACTGTATATGAAATAACAGGTTGGGTGGTGCAGGGCAGCTGCCCCTTGGCGAGCGTATAGCACAGCCAGCCTTGGAAGTGGAGGGCAGGAGGAAGGGCTCAGTTTTTCACTCCTTTTCTGGCATGGCTTTATTTTCTCCTCTCCCAAAGCGACACTGAACTTCCTCCTCTGGGGATGGAGGAGTAGGAGGAGAATGTGTGGGAAAGGCACCAATGTGTGAAGCGGCTCCATGTCGACTGGATGAGAGGGTTGTAATGAGAGGGTGAGACTGGGAGGAGAGTTTCTCATGTTTATTATTACTTCTGTGTTTTTGACCTTTTTGTTTGGTTTTGTTTTGGTCTGGCGTGCTTTTATATCCTTCAATTGTTTGTAAGCATTTGGGGACAGAGATTGTCTCTTCTCTGCCTCCAAATATAATGGGGACAGAGCCCAGGGGCTTTTGGTAATGTGCCACAGCTCTTGTTACACCAAGATGTTCAGGAAAAAAAACCCCGTTTTTCTGGAATGTTTTAAGAAAAATGACTCTGGCACTGTTACCCTGGCGTTACATAAACTGCATACCCCACAAAAGAGTGTAGTAGAAGAGGTCACAAAATCAAATCATGAAAATGATTAGAAGCCTGAAATGGTTTCCCTGAGAAAAGACTAGCAAAAATATTAAATGGTTTAATGTAAAGAGGGAATATAAGAAGCCTATGAAATAATTTAAGGTAAGAAAAAAAAACCCCGTTGCTTGTTGTTCTTCTGATATGATGTGGAGAAGAACATAAAAATTCAATCGAAAGCAGCAAATTTAAATCTTGACAGGATTATTTTTGTACATGGCAGATCTCCCCCCTCCAGCCTCAGAGTTAAAATTCCAACAGAATTTTTTAGAAGGCTGCTCGTGTAATGGAGAATGAGAGTCTCCAGGGTTATGTCAGACAAAATTATTTTTAGCGATGTTATAAGCCCTCATGCCTCGGGGAAGAAATCAGCCACTGAAGAAGATGACGTGTCCCCACTGGGCAAGCTTTAATAACATTATTCTCTGTATTTCTTACTCTCCTGTGAAGCATCTAACAATCTGCACCGTCAAGAGTTGGTGGACTAGATTGACTCCCTGTATGATCTAATATGCAAATCCTGTTCTACCATAATTATTGTTTATAAAAGATGTTCTTGGGTCTGAATTCCTCATACCCTGAAGTTGGCTGTTGAGGCTGAGCCTGCAAATAGCGTTTGCTAGTTCATACACATCTGCTCAGGTTATTGACCAAAAATACTTGTCATGATATTTTCACAAGAAATTTTTGAATCATCAGAGGTACAGATCTTTTTTTTAAGATATGCAAGAGACAAAAAGGAGAACTGTAGGGCCAGCTCTCGGATTGACAGCGGTGCCCAAGAGCATGATAATTCTTTTTTTGTACGTGAGAGTGTTGGGAGGGATTCTTAGGCCTCGGCAGACCTGTGTGGCCTCACTGTATTTCTCCAGTCTTCCCACACAGCTCCTGAGCTGATACAACATTGTATTACGCTTAATTAAATCTCCACCATTGTCACAGCGCGTAACAGGATCTATGTGACATTTTACCCATATTCCGTTTCCGTGACTGTCTCCTCTGAGGGCTTTGCAGGAGAATATTTGTAGAATGACTCTAAATTCCTGTGTACAACTGGACTGTGTTACAGAAACAGGTTTTTCTGCATCGGGCAGAGGGGAGACGAAGGTCTGTAGATGAGCAAAAACTCCCAACATTTTTCTTTTTTTAAATAAAATACCTGTGCCCTCTGGTCGCTTTGCTGTCACTGTGCGCTCATCTGTCCTTTCCTTCTGCTCTTCGTAGCAGTGACTCCAGCAGCAGCTCAAGCGACGAGTCCCCAGCACGGTCAGTTCAGTCGACAGCTGTCCCAGCGCCTGCGTCCCAGCTGCTTCCATCTCTGGAGAAAGATGAACCCCGGAAAAGTTTTGGGATCAAGGTTCAAAATCTTCCAGTGCGCTCAACAGGTAAATTCACTTCGGAAAGTGAAATAGGGAAAAAAAGGAATAGGAAGCAGGCTAGGGACTGGTTAAATAACCTCGATCGTGTCTTTGACATAGCAGCCATGTGCTGCCTCTGAGAACGGGATTCTCTCTCTGCTTCTGCCTCGGTTATTGTGTGACAGTGGAAAAATTGCTTAATTAGTGACCATCTGTGAGGAATCCTGCAGGTCCCGAACTTGAGTCCCTGAGCTTGAGCACTTAGAGCTACTGGAGCTGGTGCTTTGAAACAGTAACGTGGATTTCCCCGGGGAAAAACCTGAGGCATCTCAAATTTTTCACTTGGACCATTTATTCTCGCCCTGCTTCGGTTTCTTTTTTAATACAAAAACTTCAGGGTTTTCTGTTGCAGTGTTGAGCGCTGTAAAACACCCATGAGCATATTAGTAATGGCATTGAATATTGCATGGTAAATAATGCAAGAAACCACTCACTGAGGAGTGCACGTGATCACTCTCTGTTCCCTGTGCTGAATGCGGGAGAGATCCCATAGAAAAAAACAGCATGGGATCATTTGTAAACCAGTTGTAACATAATTCATGGATACAAAGGCACTGGCTGAATTAAACTAATATGTCTTAACTTTGTGAGCAGCATACCTCACACTGTTAATATTCTTTCTATTGATTTTATTTCTGTAATATTTTTTGAAGTGACGTGACACTGAGGTAAATACCCCACAGATCCCAAGCAGATGGTGTGGTAGTGAGTCAGATTTTACAAAATCTGATGAATCTACTTAGTTATCTTTCCGAATTGACTGAACTGAATGCTCTGTAACTTTGATCTCCATTCCAGGTGCCTCATCCCAGCTTTGGAAAACTGCTCTATGCAGTGGTATTATTAATGAAATAACACTGTCTGTTTCTTCTTCATCTTGAATGGGATGTCTCTTAGAAGTAATAACCATACACTGCCAGCTTTAGCAATGTAAAACCTTGTGTGTGTAGTTTCTTGGGTTCAGAAATCAAGGCAGAGAGAAAGATCAGCCAGAAGCTTTTGGCATTGGCAGAATTAACATCCAGAATTAAAAAGGCACTTCTGTGAACACTGAGATTCAGGTTAAACTGGGAGAAGTCACATTTCTGAAGGAAGATCAGATTTCTTCAGGTCTTTTATGGTGCTGTTAAATTGGTAAAATGCATGTTTTTATAGTACTGATGTTTATTTGTTGGTTTAGATACAAGCCTTAAAGATGGACTTTTCCACGAATTCAAGAAGTACGGAAAGGTGACGTCGGTGCAGATTCATGGGGCTTCTGAGGAACGGTATGGACTGGTGTTCTTCCGACAGCAGGAAGACCAGGAAAAAGCACTAAATGCCTCAAAAGGAAAACTTTTCTTTGGCATGCAGATTGAAGTCACGGCCTGGATAGGACCAGGTAAGGCCCACACACTTCTCACACTGGACACGTGACCCCTCTGGGCTCTTGTAAAGAGGCAGCATATGAGTAAGAAATGTTAAAACTGCCTTTCTGCAGAAGCCTAATTTAAAGAAACTGGGAAAAATGCCAGGATAAATTCCAGAGCAAGAAGAGTGGATGCTCTTAGGTCAAACAGGGAGAGAGTTCCAGTCTGAAACCTCAGAGAAGGAAACCTGCCATCCTCTCAAACAGTGGGATTGCTGGCTGCTGGAAGAAACAATCTCATCTTCCATGTCTCAGTGGAGCAGAAGCCAGTGGGTAGTATAAGCACAGCACTGATCCTCACAGGCTTCTTTTCTCTGCTTTTAATTAAAACAGCTAACGATGTCTGCATTTTTGAGGCTAAGGCAGCATAGCCCAGGTGACCGACCGGTGAAAATGAACACGTGGTCGTTAGTCTGTACTTCAGTTGCTTGTTTAAAAGTGGATTTGTGAAAACAAACGTCTTTCACTTACTGTTCCCCCACCCCCGTACAGTGAAACCTTATTCAAATTCATGCATTCAAGCATTAATACTTACTAAAAGGGTAAATTTCTAGAGAAGCAGTTGGAGAATGCAGCCACCTTTCACCTGAGGATGCTCAAATTCCCTAGCACTCACCCAGTGGTATGATGCAGAGGTTTCAAATTCCATGTAAATAACAGAATTCACAAGTGTAGTACTGCGTATTTTTGTCAGAGACATCGGTTACTCTCATTCAGATCATATCTGCTCGTCAGGAAGTAGACTTGAACAAACAAATCAACGTGAACTGAACCCACATGAAAAACACCTCGGTGCATTACAAATTTCTTGCTCTCATTTGCTTCTAGAAACAGAAAGTGAGAATGAATTTCGTCCTTTGGATGAAAGGATAGATGAGTTTCACCCAAAAGCAACAAGAACTCTCTTCATCGGCAACCTGGAGAAAACAACCACCTACCATGACCTTCGCAACATCTTTCAGCGCTTTGGTGGAATAGTGGTATGTGAATTCCCTGTACTGTGTAGGGTGTCGTTGCTTGTTCTTTCTGTACAGACCTGTAAAATGCTATGAATAGTGGTAAATTGTAGTGTCGATGCCAGATAATTCAGTGTTTAATAATCTGAGTCGTTCATCTTGCTAGAATATATCTGAAAGCTTTTCTTTGTGTTCAGAGTGAAATTTTAGCACATGGGTAGATAACCTAGCAGTAGAAACAGCCCTAAGAGCATTTACCAGGAATGTGTCTTCTGCTAGCCTGGAGCCTAAGAGCTTTACTAGGTCGTTGGGATGTAAATATGCCTGGTGTTATCTTCATTCGGAATCGGTACAACTCTGTGAAGTCTCAGTTTCCTGTTGATCTCTGAAACAAAGGTTTTAGTTGCTGCATGTGGAAGTAGCCATCAGCTGTGCAGTCTGTGCCCTGACAATAGGGCAGAAGAGGCCTGGAGCAGATGGATTAGTGATGACACATGCGGGATTTGGGTTTTCAGCTGAGCAGGCACATCTGAACGAGACAGAGCAGCAGTCATCCCCCTCTCCTCTCTCAAGCTGCAAGTCTTATCAATATTGCATTTAAGAGAAACCTTCCAGAAAAGTAAAGTAACTATCCACAGTCAGTTTAAATAATTGAATTTGGACTTCAGCGCGGATACTTTATGTACTCACTGGTAGCTGTGGCTGCTCATCAACATGCTGTGCCTTATTTGTTCTGCTCTGGAATATTTTTGTAACCGTTGAGGTATCAGTCACACATACCAGGAACCCCATACGTACTTCCCCTCAAAAAGAAGGGGAGGCGTGCTTCCATATATGATGTGGACAAATATAAAATTTACATTTTATGATGTCTGGCAGCTCTTGTGCATCCAGCCTCCGCTGTATCCTTGACATCAACACTGATTTATGAATTCATGCAGTGTCTGCGGCTTAAACCCTTTTCTAATGTTATACCAGCAGAGCTGTCCTGATAAAGATGCTTATCAACAGTAGTGCACTGTCTTGTAAATTGGCTTTGCTGTGAAATAGTGCTGTCCTGTCAACATTATTAATCGGTCAGAATTTAGCAGCAGTGCTGCCTTGTACAGTTTTCATGAAAACTTACAAGCTCAGGTGGAAAAGGGACCCGCTTTATAACCTTTCCGGTGGATAACGAGCAAAGTAATGGTATTTTATTTGCTTGTCAGAAAGAATTGCTTGCCCAGGGTGAGTGGTCAGGTATAATTTGCCACGGTTGCAATAGTGCTACTTCAGACTCTTGGAAATGTACTCCTCTATTAGTATTCCACTTAAATCATTAGGCCAGGGCTGTAGTAGTCTTAACAGTTGTGTAAATCTCCCTGTTTACTTCTGTTTTCCTAGATAAAGAGCTCTTGGGTGAGACCATATCAAACTGCTGCCTTGTCCCTAAATTTATTAACCATGAAATTAGTCTGTCCTGCATATTGGAATGTTTGTGCTTAAATTTGTGTGCTGGTGTTGGCATGTAGCTCACAAAGGAAGCTTGTGCTATTTAAACAAATAAAACGAAACACTCCACCTTTCTATTTTCAGCTCGGAATGAATCATAATATCATGAGTTTGTTCAGCGAGTTTCAGTACATTTGCCAGTACTAGTGCTGAGCTTGAATGTTAACCAAGTGTCAACTCCAAGCTTGCTGTTTTTTTTTAAATTGATTAAAATCAACCTTTATTAGGCTTTCATATCTTTCTTGTGACTGCACTTTTGAATGGGCCTGTGTTGGCTTGGCTTAGAAGTTAAGGATCTTTTTTGCCTTTGCCATATCAGTGCCAAGTTGGTTCAAGAGAAGAGTCCAGCATCACTTTCTGTTTCTAGGAACAGGATGGCTCATGTTTATTTGGAAAAGAAACCCCGCTTGCCTCTTGGCTCAGAAATGAGAATTGGAGCAAGTTGTTTTCTCTTGAGCCTTTGCGAGCGAAAATTAATCTGTATTTCTTTGATTCTGAGCTGTCTCTGCTTGACATAATATTAACAAACTAAAGCTACTGTTTGTTGATCAGGTCAGACTTACTTCTGCAGTGTTGAATTTTAAATCTGCATTACAAAGAGCTTTCCCCTGTGTCAGTAAGGTTTTGGTTCCGCCATTGAGTGAGATACAGCAGAACAGTGAAGTTTTTAGCAGTCTGCTATTGTTTAAATCCTCTCTCTGAAGAAAATATTGATTAAAGAGTGTTTGCTGTGCCATGTGTGTCTCTCTCAAAAAAAAAAAAAAAAAAGTCACTTAGATCTAACTGACACTGCTGAATACCCTTTTTAGCCTGTTGCTGACTGTCGATTGTTCTGTTCTGTGTTTTTCCCCAGGATATCGACATTAAGAAAGTGAACGGTGTTCCTCAGTATGCATTCCTGCAGTACTGTGATATTGCAAGTGTGTGCAAAGCAATTAAGAAGATGGATGGGGAATATCTTGGAAATAACCGGCTCAAGGTAAAGAAATCCTCCTGTGGGCTGTATCCTTCTTCATGTTACTTTCATTTACAGCATCATGGGATATCTTGCAGCAGCATAGTTTATGGAAGTACGATGGTTTTTAATGCGTAGGACAGATGAGAACGTGATGCTTTCAACCACCACCGTAATTGGGATTAACCTGCATTTTTGTTGGCTGTCTCAGCACGGAGCCCCAGGATTGAGTAGCCTTGGAGACTGACATTCCCTGGCCCTGGAGGTCTGTGTCTGGAGAGGCTGTGCTGGGAAGCCATACGGGTACCGATGATGAACAGAGGCTGTCAGTCCCCAGAGCTGTCAACCTGTCACTTTTCAGATGCATTCAAATTGTAGAAAAAACAAATGTTGTCAAACACTGTATTTGTTTAAGCATGCGGAATTATTTTCATTAATTGCTATTTGATTTTTGTCTTGCTTGCACCTGTGCAAGATGCTAATTTTAGAAAATCTGTACAAATGACTAGCTTTCTTCCAATAACTCTGTAATTAGGCGTGCTCTGTTCAGTTAGTTCAATGCTTGTGAATTGTACTGATGGAAGTTTTGCCCTTTTGTGTTCAGCTGGGTTTTGGAAAGAGCATGCCTACAAACTGCGTGTGGTTAGATGGGCTTTCTACAAACGTTACGGATCAGTATTTAACTCGACATTTCTGCCGATACGGGCCTGTGGTAAAGGTAGGTGGGAGGCTTTGGTGTGTGGTTTGAAGTTGTTACTGTCTTCCTTTCTTCCCATCCTGTCCTTTCAACCCCAACTGTCCAGGGCTTTATAGTTTAGGTAGAGAAATCCTCTCTGGGGTGTAATCTGACCAGCAGGGCTCTGTAGCTTTGCATCCTGTTGATCTGATATGTAGAGCAGTTGTTTCTGATGTTTTTGGGGAAAAAAAAAAAAAAAAAAGTATTTTGTATGAGCCGAGATAATGAGTATTGGAAACCATTTGTTGCTCTTGTGCAGTACAGTCTCTCCCCAGCAAAATTCCTTTAGAAGGCTAACACTGGAGGAACAGCAGTCTAATTATGTAGTTACACTCATGCATGCTAATTACATAATTAGATATAACTCTTTTTTCTTTTTCTTTTTTTTTTTTTTTTTTAAATCAGGCTAAAAAATTACTTTTTAAAATCAGTTAGGATAGTCACACTGACAAAAGTATGTGAAAGAAGAGAGAAAGTCAATGATGGTGCCACACACCCGTGTCACACAGTGGGAGGGCATTACCTGCCCCGCTGTGGGTCAGTGCTAGTGATTTGTGCACGTGCTTAAACTTAAGCATGTGAATTGTCCCGTGTTTTTCTGTTGGACATCGATGTGCTCAAAGTTAAGCAACGTGTGTGAATCTTCACAGGATCAGGGTCTTGCCTCCTTAAAGGATTTTTGTGGGTTTGTGTTGCAGCTTTGACATTCTTAATTGTAGCTGTTGTTGCTTGAATAATAAATGAACGTTGCTAAAGGAAGCTAATATTTGAAAATTGGGAGTTCAGCAACTGACAAGTGGTACTGCAGACTGTGATAACAAAACCTGTATCCATTTGGGATTAAATGTTCCCTTTACCTTTTTTCCCCCCTAAAACACATTGGTAATTTTTCAAAAAACTAAAAGTAAAGAGAAACTACAAAACTCAGTCACCAAAGAAAAAAAGTAAAATACAGAAAAACAAAATAAAGGCATAATATACCTCAAGCCACAATATCCACAATTCAAAGCAGTCCCGTGTCCTTTTATTGTCTCTTCATTACAATACGCCTCATCAGAAAAGCCTGGAAATTTATCTTGCTAAAAATTATTTCCTTACTGGTATCCTCATGACTTAGGATTTTGTTGGGACTGACATTAAGTCCTGTGGATGAGGCTCTTATTTGGTTTTTGTTTTGTTTTTTTGTTTTTTACAGGTGGTGTTTGACCGCTTAAAAGGCATGGCCCTGGTTCTCTACAATGAGATTGAATATGCACAAGCAGCTGTAAAAGAGACCAAGGGGAGGAAAATCGGTGGGAATAAAATTAAGGTGTGCAGAATGACCTCCAAAACAAAACAAAACAAAAAAAAAAAAAGAGAAACAAATTGTATTTAGGCCTTACCCCTTAAATGCTGGCATTTGCAGACTGCCAGACAAAAGGAATACTTAGTGGGACACGTATGTCCCAGACACCAAAGGCTTAAACTATTTTTTTTTATATACTCGGCTTATCAAGATGTTAGGGTATCTTGAACTGTTACTTATAAAGCCTTTTCCAGTATTCTGCCGTTTGTTTCACTGAACTTGTCTCTCTAAGCTTCTGAGTGTTGGTGTCCATGTTACTGCCTCATTTACCCGAATCCAAGGCAAACTTCTGTCCGTTTTCATGTTAAAAAAGTGAAATCTGAGGGGTGTGAGTTCCTCCGGGATAACACATCGCTGCGTTTCAGCTGCTCCCTGCTGATGTCCAGGCTCCTGACCTGGCCGAGGCGATCTGCGCTGGCTCACGCACCATAGTTGTGGGCTGTGGCAACCCGAGCATGCAATCTGCTCTTGCAAGGACAGCTCCTTCCTTGTAACAGATTTAAAAAAATAAATTAAAAAACACTACTTAAAAAAATAGAGAGAAAATACTTTTTCCTGGAGCAACACTTAACATTTATGGGGATGTCTTGGATTTGGGTGAATGTGGTAATACCTGTTACGACTGTCCCATCAGTTCCACTAATTGGGGACATAAGATGTCAGCCAACCCTCTGAATTATCTTCCTCCTCCTCCTTTCTTCTCTCCTAAAGAGTGGATAATGATTTCAAGCATGATCTCTCATCTGGTGTGTGTTATTAACCTAGCAACTTCACACCTGTTGGGGTTAGGAGTTGGATATACTGCAGTTTCTAAGCGTGGTGGTTGACTATAACTAGTCTTATATGCAGTAAAACGTGTGGTCATTTAAAAGTTTGTGTCTTGTGTTCGTGGGTCTTGCTACTTAGTGACTTTGGAACAAGCAACACCCTTGGTGCATGTATGTCTGTGCTCCACTGCTGTGTTTATACAAATGTCTAGGCTGATTTAAAAAAAAAAAAAAAAAAAAGAAAAAAAAAAAAAAAGAAAAAGAACTAGAATGTTAAAAATATTGCATTATGTGAATTGCATTATGTAGTTGAATCCATTCTAATCCTCAGTTTTTTGCATCAGCTCTTGCCATTAACTTCTTGATAGTGTCACCGTTGGCTAGAAAAACATCCACTCTTTGAGTGGCTAAAATAGGAGCTGCAATTCAGGAGGCTTGGTTCCTTTCCTGTCCCTTGCTGTATGACTCCAGGCAAATAGCGTGGAGTCTGAGATAGATTAATAATACTGACCTGCTGTAGCACTGCGTTGACATAAAAGGGACTTTGGAACTGTAATTGGAGTCGTAGTATTAAAAACGTCAATACCACGATAATAATGTGTATTTTTCCTGCTGGTTTACTGAACAGAAGCCTCTGGTCTGGCAGCTACAACAACATAACTCAGCGAGGAGGTAGTTACATAGCTCCACGCAGCTACACCAAGTTGAGAGAGAAAGGTCTTTATTCCTGGAGAGTGTAGGGCCAGTCCTGAGAACCATTTGACGTTTTTTTGTTAAATAGTATCATCCCCAGTTTCAGTTCTGCTCCCGTCTTTAGACTGCAGAAGACAGTGAAATGTTGTGAAAATGGGCTGTTTCTCTCACTGAAGATGATTTATGCTTTATTTTTCAGGTGGACTTTGCAAATCGAGAAAGTCAGTTGGCATTTTATCATTCCATGGAGAAAACGGGTCAAGATATCAGAGACTTTTATGAAATGCTGGCAGAAAGAAGGCATGTGTCAATATCTTTATTACAGTCTTTTGTTTTCTCAGTGTTGTTTTAAGTGCAATTAAACTTCCTTCAGGCCTTAATTACTAAACAAACACTTAGTTTTGTTCCTCTCAACTTAAACCTTCTATTTAAAGATTTATTAACAACATTTTAGCATATTTTTAATGTCTTTCACCTTTTCATTTTTTTTAAAAAACAAATTTAGGTGGTTGGATTTACTGTGCAGATTAAAGCAGGCAGGATATCTCACATCTGAAGTGTAGTTAGTTACTGAAATTAATACTTAGGTGGAGGTTTCGGCTATCTGTGTGATCTATATATTTAGTATCTGGTTACTGTGCTGGGTCACCAGGACACAGTTGTGAGTCGTTCATCATTTCTTAGGAATGCAAAGAATAGCTTGTGGGTAATGCCTTCCTGTACCCTCGAGACAAATGTATATGTTAACAGGTGTATATAGAGTCTGATAAACTACTGCTGTTCATCTGAGCAGAGAGTAAAATTTAGTCTTTCACCTACCTCTTTTCAACAGTTTAGTTTGTTAACTTCATAAAATAATAAAACACAAGTGAGGCTGCAATTTTTTTTTTTTTTTTTTTTTGCTATTTGACATGAAAAATGTGTTCTGTGTTGGTGCCCTTCTGCAGCATCTGTCATGACAGTGTCTGGCCATTTTGCACATGCTGCAACGGCTTGTGTTCCCCCTGTATGGCCACTTATCTCTGCAGACCTTGGCTGAGAGCAGCCTGGCACAGAAGCACTCTGCATTTTGTGCTTTTTTTTTCCTCCAGTGGCTGAATAATCCATCCATGTTTTTTATTACCTTCAGAGGCTGGCTTAAGTGTTAGGGTTCTGGTTTACCTGTGAATAAGCCCATGTGAGGTAGATAAACTCATTGTTTTTTTGCAACAAAATAGATTGGTCTAAAATACATGCAAAATTGCTAGATTTAAAAGTGAGGAGAGTTTGGAAATTGGCAATCAGGATCTGCATAATGAAAATAAATGTGTGTGTTCCCCAGTCCTGGCCAGATGTTGTGGTATGCCATCAGGCAGTCAGCAATGATTTCCTCTGAACTACACCATATTCAGAAAAGAGAAGTGCGTTATCAAATGTCTTCTTACAAACAGGAGTCTGCTGAGCTTGTCTTTATAATTCTGATTTCTAGAACAACGTATACTTGGGTACACGTTAGTCTTGTTTTTCCTTTTCTGTCCTTATGCTCACATAGTTATTACAAGATACTTAAGACTAATGAATCACAGAGTGATCGAGTGAGCTCTGCAGTGAGTCTCGTAATTCTGCATCTTCTGGTCCTCCTCCAAGCTCCTCCTGGCAGTTTGTGATCTCTTGCAATGATGCTAATATTTGTACTATCCAGGTTCTCTTAGGGTTGTAGTTATAGCCAGGCTAAATACAACCCAAAGGAAAAAAACCCTACCAAAACGGGAACAAAAACCATGATTAATTTTTTTAACTTCACAGCTGCCTTTCACAACATCCCACTTCGCTTGCAGAATGAGGCTTTTGTCTTCCATGTTTTGTGTCTTTGTGTTCTTTTTCACTTTTGTACATTTTCTAAAATGTCAAAGCTCTCAGCTTTTAACATAAACCATAAACTGTGAAGCCAAATAAATGTGTGTGAAATAGAGTGTGCAAAGCACTCTGTAATGGTGGAGAATTGGAGCACCAGCTCTATGCCACCCCTCTGCCAAAGAGGCATGTTCAGAGTTATAAATGGCTTATTTTTGCTGTTTGGAGGTATTGAGATGAGAATGTTAATTGCTTGACTTATTTTGCTGAATGCTTCCTGTGAATTCACCTAATCTCATAAACAACCTGAATTTTTTTTGTCAACTTGGTCTGTAAATAGGCAATGTCAGCATGTCATGCAGTGAAAGAGCTAATTTTGGAATTAAATTATCACTACAGGGTTTAGGATTTTTAAAGAAATTGTACTACCACTTTACTGCTTAGTAATGGAGAGGTTCCGGCCTTGAGTTTTTCACTTGTCTCATGTTTTCAGAGGTAGGTGGAGACTGTCTCAGGTTTGTGGGATGGGGTGGTCTTCACCGTGACAGACTGTGTGTGGGTGCACAGGTGCTGTGTAGGTTTTACCTTAATTTAATGCAGTATTTGAATCTGGCAAAAATGAAGCAGAAGTGAGGCTTGTGAAGAGATACTTAGCAGAGCTGTCAGGAAATGACCAATTAACTGCATATGGTATTTGATAAGCTGACAAAGTAGTTCATCCACTGTGCACCCATTTGTTGTTGTTAAATTTAGACTGGATATGAGGAAAAAATGTTTCCCAGCAAGAGTGGTCAGAGAGTGGAACAGGCTGCCCAGGGAGGGGGTGGAGTCCCCATCCCTGGGTGTGTTTAAGGGCCGTTTGGATGAGCTGTGGGGGATGTGGGGTAGGGAGAACTTCGTAGAGTTGGGCTGAGGGTTGGACTCGATGATCCCGAGGGGCTTTTCCAGTGTGAATGATTCTGTGATTCTATGATCTTGGTATGCAGCTGTCTACAGTTGCCTTGATGTGCATATGTAAAGAAATTATCATAAAATGATTCCCCTACGTAACAAAAGAACAGAGTAATGCAGTGTGTTGATTGAGAAGGAAAACTAACCTGTTTATTCTTATCTTTAGCAGGGATGAAAGAAGAGGATCTTATGAATATGCCCCTGATCGTACTTACTACGAGACTGTTCGGACTCCAGGGACATATCCTGAGGATCCTCGTCGAGAATACCCGGCTCGAGGCAGAGAGTTCTACGCAGAGTGGGATCCCTACCAAGGAGACTACTACGACCCACGATACTACGACGACCCGCGCGAGTACAGGGATTACAGGGGCGATCCGTACGAGCAAGACATAAGGGAGTACAGTTACAGGCAGCGGGAGAGGGAGAGGGAGAGGGAACGGTTTGAATCCGATCGGGACAGAGACCATGAACGGAGACCGATTGAACGGAGCCAGTCTCCGACGCACTCCAGGCGTCCGCAGAGCCCTGGAGCCTCGCCCTCGCAGTCGGAAAGGCTGCAGAGCGATTCCGAGAGGAGGATTTACAGCAGGTCATCGGATCGCAGCGGCAGCTGCAGCTCGCTGTCTCCTCCACGATACGACAAGCTCGATAAAGCCCGCGTGGAACGTTACACAAAAAATGAAAAAACAGAGAAAGAGCGTGCTTTCGACCAGGAGAGAGTCGACAAGGAGAAACGCTTGGTGAGAAAGGAAAAGCCGGAAAAAATAGAAAAGGAGAAAACTGACAAGCAAAAACGAAAAGCAAAAATCCATTCACCCAGCTCTCAGTCTTCTGAAACAGATCAAGAGAATGAGAGAGAGCCCAGCCCTGAAAAACTGAAGGGCAACAGCAAACAAAGTAAAGAGAGAGGTGACAAGGAAGGGACAGCTAAAAACCGCTTGGAACTAATGCCCTGTGTTGTGCTGACCCGAGTAAAAGAAAAGGAAGGGAAAGTTATTGATCAGCCCGCTTTGGAAAAACTGAGAGCAAAGCTTGATAATGACACTATGAAGTCCCCACTTCTGGAACAAAAAACACAGACATCTCAGGCTGAGCAAACCAAGTCTGAGCAGTCTAAACTGGAACCTGTCAGAACCAAGGTACAAAAAGAGAAAGCCCTTGCCAGTCATGTAGAAGTGGTGGATAAGGAGGGAAAACTGAAACCCAAAAAGCACTTGAAGACAGAGCAAACTTCTGAAGGGGCCAACGCGGTAGATTTAGACAAGTTGGAGGCTCGTAAAAGACGTTTTGCTGATGCAAATCTGAAGCCTGACAGGCAAAAGCTGGAAGTAAAGAGAAGCAGCCAAGATGAGGAAGATGCACGCATGGTTTTGAAAAAGCAACTTGATGCAACGGCTTCGTCTAGAGAAGCAACTATGTTAAGGGAAGGAGAATTGGAGAGAAAACCCCTGAGGAAGGAGATGCTTAAAAGGGAATCCAAAAAACTCAAACTGGAAAGACTTATTCCTGTTACTAGTCCCAAAGAAATTCAGGAGACTCTTAATGTTGGGATTGGCGTGCGTCCCACCCTGGATCTTCAGGCGAGGCTAATGGAGGCAGCTGAGGAACCAGTGGAAGTTCAGGAACTCTCTTCTAAAAAACTGAATCCAGTAAAACCCCAGCATAAACCGGTACAGCTGCTAGATGACCAAGGAACAGAGAGAGAGGATGCAAGGAAGAATTACTCTGGCCTTCCTGAAGACACACCTGACCATAAAGTTGGCCAAGAGAAACCTCAGTCAGCTGATACGGAGGAGAAAATTGGCATTGACATCGACCACACGCAAAGTTACAGGAAACAAATGGAGCAGAGTCGCAGGTTAAAACAGCAGCTGGAAATGGAGATAGCAAAGTCTGAGAAGTTTGGCAGTCCAAAGAAAGATGTCGATGAATATGAAAGACGGAGCTTGGTCCATGAGGTGGGAAAACCTCCGCAAGACGTCACCGATGACTCTCCACCAAGTAAAAGGAAAAAGACTGACCAGTTTGATTTTGAAATTAGCACCAAAAGAGAAAGAAACTACAGAAGTTCTCGTCAGGTGAGTGAGGATTCTGAAAGGACGTCCTGTTCCCCTAGTATCAGACACTTCCCTTTCCACGAAGATGACGACACGCTCGATTCTCCGAGGCTAATGCCCTTAAAGGAAACCAAAGAGTCACCTAAAATAGAAGAAAAGGGTCTTTCGTACTCCAACATGACTGTCAGGGAGGACTCACTGAAATTCAATCCTTACGATTCCAGCAGAAGGGAGCAGATGGCAGAAATGGCTAAAATAAAACTGTCCGTGCTGAGTTCTGAAGATGACTCGAGTAGGTGGGAAACACAAGTGAAGCAGGAGCCTGGTAGGGTTGACATCAGCTTTCCAAGCAGCATCGTCAAAAGAGACAGCATACGCAAGCGGTCTGTCCGGGACCTGGAACCCGGGGAGGTGCCTTCCGATTCAGATGATGACAGTGAGAACAAACCCCATTCCCCGAAAGCCTCCTCCTTGTTAGAGAGCTCCAGGTTGTCTTTTTTATTAAGAGACAGAGAAGAGAAGTTACGTGAAAGAGAGGAAAGACTGTCAACTCCCTTAGAAAGAAACAAATTTTACTCTTTTGCATTGGACAAGACAATCACACCAGACACAAAGGCCTTGCTTGAAAGAGCTAAATCTCTCTCTTCGTCCAGAGAAGAAAATTGGTCCTTTCTAGATTGGGATTCAAGATTTGCTAGTTTTAGAAACAATAAAGACAAAGAGAAGGTTGACTCAGCTCCGAGACCTATTCCATCTTGGTATATGAAAAAGAAAAAAATCAGGACTGATTCAGAAGGTGGCAAATTGGACGATAAGAAAGAAGATCATAAAGAGGAGGAACAAGAGAGACAGGAGCTGTTTGCTTCTCGGTTTTTGCACAGTTCAATCTTTGAGCAGGACTCCAAGCGCCTGCAGCATTTAGAGAGAAAAGATGATGATCTCGACTTCATTTCTGGTAGATTGTACGGGAGACAGTCTTCCTCTGATGGCACTAACAGTGCAGCTGATTTGGTGCAAGAACCGGTGGTTCTCTTCCACAGCAGATTTATTGAACTGACACGAATGCAGCAGAAAGAAAAGGAGAAAGATCAGAAACCAAAAGAAGTGGAAAAACAGGAAGATAAAGAAAACCGGCCAAAAACACCAGAAACGGTTCCTGATAGTAAAGAACCAGAACATAAAACTTACTCAGTGGTTGGTCCCTCTTCAGTCGCTGTCCTACCACAGGAACAGGCACCAGTCACTTCTGAGAAGGTAGCGAACGAAAAGGTAGTGGTGGAAACAGCTTCTGTAAAAGAAGAAAAAATATCTGAACCTGCTTCTGCAGCAGAGGAACAAAAACCTTTTCCTGAACTTACTGCTCCTGTCAAAATCGAACCACCTGAGCAAACCGAGCCCCTGCCAGTCATAGAAGCTAGTAAAGAAGTTGTTGCTACAACCTTGGCACTGGAGGAAGATGCTGTGGCAACAGAGCATCCTTCATACTTGGATACCAAGCCTCCTACTCCCGGAGCCTCGTTTTCCCCAGCAGACATCAGTGTAGACCCAGAACCCGAAGCTGCCCAGCTGATACCGCCTCCGCCCAAGCTAATTCAGAAGTCTGATGAGGCCACCGAGCTGAAAGAAGAAAATCCTGTGCCTTCTGCCAATGCTGATGCTACTGCGAGTCAAAAGGTGGAGGCGGCTGCTGAGGTCCTGCCGCCTGTTTCCGACAATGATATGGAAGTCGAGCCTCCGGTTGTTGTAAAAGATAAAAAGTCCTACAAGAGTAAACGCTCCAAGACTCCCGTGCAATCAGCTGCAGCTAATGTGACGGAAAAGCCCGTCACGAGGAAGAGTGAAAGAATTGACCGGGAAAAACTCAAAAGGTCAAGCTCTCCTCGTGGGGAGACGCAGAAGCTTTCGGAATTGAAAGTGGAGGCGGAGAAGGTTTCAAGGAATGCTGCTAAATCCCCTAGTTCTGCTGCAGAGCCAGAAAATGTGGAGCCAAGCTTGCCAATAGGCCGCACCAGGCGCAGAAACGTGAGGTCAGTCTACGCTACCACGGGGGACAATGAAGGGCCATCTCCAGTGAAGGACTCCGTGGAGGTCACTAGATCCACCAGGAAGAGAGGGGAAAAGGAACCGCAGGAAACGGTGACAGCGGTTCCTACAACCCCGAGGAGGGGAAGACCTCCAAAAACACGCCGTAAGCCGGAGGAGGACATCTCTCCAATAAAGACAGAACCGGTACAGCAGGAGGTGGAAGAGGCTGAAACTAAAGATGCTGTGGAAGCTCCTAAGCCTGCAGAAGGCTGGAGGTCTCCTAGATCCCAGAAGCTAACACACAGTCACTCATCAGCTGCTACCAGCCAACAGGGGAAAAAAGGGAAGAATGAACTGAAAGCCGATACTTTGGCTGAGTCTGAAGATGCTGCTGAAAGAAGTGGTCAGGAATCAAGCGTTAGTGACAACAGCAATAAAGCAAAAGCCACTGAGAAAGAGCTGGCAGCGAGCGAGCAGAAACGTGACAGAAAAGAATTGGATGTGGAGAAAAACCAACTAGAAATCCCCACGGTTGAGATCATTGAGAAGAAGCCGGTGCCAGAAAAGGTTACGAAATCCAAAAGGGGAAGGTATAAAAATACCAAAACCGTTGTAGATAAAGCGTCTGTGTGTCTCAAAAATGTAGAAATACGCCTCAACGTGGATGAAGTCAAGGGCGCCTTGCGGCCGACTGAGGAGGAGGTGGAGCCGGTGGCGGTGTCACCGGCCAAAATGAAGAGCCCCCAAAAAGAGGACATCTTGCCACCCCATTTTGCTAAGAATGAGGTAGAAGATTCATTCCCAGAAACGGAAAAAGAGGTGATGCGGGAACCAAAACAATCCCCTGAAGCTGCCCAGTTAGCAAAACAGATTGAACTGGAGCAGGCCGTGGAGAATATTGCAAAACTCACCGAAACTCCTCCGTCAATTGCTGCCTACAAAGAACCGACGGCAGATGTGCCTGAAGTTCGTCAGGAGGAGGAAGGAGATAAACCTGCTCATCAGGCTAGTGAAACGGAGCTGGCAGCGGCCATTGGCTCCATCATCAATGATATTTCTGGAGAGCCAGAAAGCTTTCCTGCACCCCCAACGTATCCCGCTGAATCAGAAGCTGAAATCCCTGCGGAGCCCTTGGTGCTACCATCGCCTCGGGAGGAGATGGAGCCTGAGACGGATCAGGCAGTGAATAATATCCTGGAAACCGAGGCAGCTGTCGAGCCCACAGTGCAGCCGGTTCCTGGCTCTGCTCCGTCAGCGATAGAGACAGAGAGCAAGGAGCCTGAAGTCAGCTTCAGCGAGTCTTCCAACTCTGCCCAGGAGGCTGAGACCTTGCAGGAGGCTGAAGTTGCTCGGAAGGAGAAGGGCCGTCAGAAAACCACACGGCAGAGGCGCAAAAGGAGCACAGGCAGAAAGGGTGACGCCGCCGAAGTCAACACCTTTGAGCCGGAGAGGGTGCAGAGCAAGTCGCCCCCTGCCAATGAAGTTAAGACAAAACCTGAAGAAGCCGTGAAGGAGGAAAAGCAAACAAAACCCGTGGCATCTGTGGAGCCAAGCGCTTCCGACGCCAGCAAGGCTGCGGCCGCTGATGTTGTCGTCGTGGCGCATGAAGCCGTTGGCGAGAGCAGCACCTCTCCGAAAGTGCCTGCTCCGGCTCCTCTGGAACTTGCCACCCCGCCAGTCCCTCTCGATGAGGGGAGTCAGAGCGGGTTCAAGATCCGGTCGCCCATGGAGAACACGCCCATCACGCCACCGAGCGCCCCAAACGCGGCCCTTCCTGCTGTCCCCACGGCCAAACTGCCCACCCCGCTGCCCACCGCCATCGTCCCCCTTCACTCCAGTGCCGCCAAAGTGCCGGAGTGGATGGTAAGGCACGAGGAGCCCCGTGCCCGTTCCACGCCCCCACCCGCTCTCCCACCGGATACTAAAGCGTCAGATATCGAAACAAACTCCAGCACTTTGAGGAAGATACTTATGGAGCCCAAGTATGTCTCAGCAACAAGCATAACCTCCACGCACGTGACGACGACGCATGCCGAGCCGGTGAGCGCGCCGTGTTTGGAGGAGGCACCCCTCCACCCTGCTGTCGAGGCCATAAAGCCGGTTTCAGAGGAGAAGCCGGCAGTTCCCGTCACCAATGCCTTGGACCCTCCGGTAGCCGAAGCACCGGTGTTCGGCGAGAAGGAGAAGATAAGCACTGTGATTGCTCCCAAAGCCACTTCTGTTATAAGCAGGATGCCCCACAGTGTGGATCTGGAGGAGGCTCCAAGGATCACCTTGGTGAAGCAAGCTCCCCAAACCCAGACGTGTCTCGTCAACGCTCCCTCGCCAAAATTTAAGCAGAGATCAAGCACAAACGATAACAGTAGGTTTCATCCGGGATCGATGTCTATTATTGAGGAGAGGTCTGTAGAGAGTGGGTCCAGTCCGGGGCTGCGGGTGAACACCTCAGAAGGCGTAGTGCTTCTGAGTTACTCGGGGCAGAAGACGGAAGGCCCTCAGCGAATCAGTGCCAAGATCAGCCAGATTCCCCCAGCCAGCGCTGTCGACATAGAATTTCAGCAATCTGTATCCAAGTCTCAGATTAAACAGGAACCTATCACGCCATCTCAGCCAACGCCAAAAGGCTCCCAGACCTCGGCGGGCTACGGGACTGTTTCCACCCATTCTTCTTTGGTACTAGGAACACAACCTTATAATACGTCGCCCGTCATCTCCTCCATTAAACAAGAGCGCACTGTGCTGGAGAAGTCGGACTCGTCCCACCTTTCTGTCCCGACTCCAGCGTCTCAGCCTGGTAAAGTCCTCACGCAGACTGTAAACACTCCACCTGTACTCGTACATAACCAGATGGTTGTGAACAAAAAACTGTCCGATCCAGCTGCTCTGAAAGTGGAGACCAAGACTCTGCAACCCTCCAACTTGAGCCCTGGGGTCAGTCCTCACCACCCTTCCCTCTCGGGGAAAATGCATTCAGAAGCCAACCATGTCAGCTCGGGACCCAGCACCCCGACCGACCGGGCTATTTCCCACCTAGGGGTCACCAAACAGGAGCCGCACTCGCCGCGTACCAGCGGGCACTCGCCATCGCCATTCCCCCGGGCTTGTCACCCCGGCAGCACCTCGTCTCCGGCTTTATCGAGCAGTACCCCAGTCATGCTGGCGCCGGGAATTCCCGTTCCTCAGTACATCTCCAGCATGCATCCTGAGCAATCTGTTATCATGCCCCCTCACAGCGTAACGCAGACTGTGTCCCTGGGCCATCTGTCCCAAGGCGAGGTGAGGATGAACACCCCTCCTCTCTCCAGCATCCCTTATGGCATCCGCCCAGAAGCGCTCCACTCCCCCAGAGCTGCTCTGCAACCCCAGATAGAGATCAAACCGCAGCGATCCAGCACCCCCCAGCCCGCTCCAATACGAGACATCGTCATGCCTCCTCTGTCTTCTCAGCATCCCCCCGAGGAGGAGATGCACTACCACCACACCACGGTGTGCCGAGGACCGGCCCCCGTTCAGTCCGACGTGCTGGTGATGCAGCCGGATTACCGCATGCACCCCACGAGCATCAGGCTTGACCAGTACAACGTTCCCCGGGATGTGAGGATGATCATGCACCCGCACATGGCCGCCGTGGGCGAGCACCACTCGGAAACCAGACAATCCCGAACACCTGAAGGGGCTGTGAAAACTCCCCCCGTCAGTAAGACCCCGCAGCCTGGAAAAGAGACGCCAAAATCGTCCGAAGGCAAGATGGCACACTCTCCTCACAGCGAGCCCCGGCTCCTCAGTGTCCCCTCCAGCAGCCAGCTGCCAGGACTGCCTCTGACGCAGCCAGTGGTGGTACCGCACGGGGTGCAGATCATGCACCCCGCAGGGAGCTCCTTTCATGATTATCGGTCCGTGTACGGCGACATGAGGAATTACCACACGGCAGCACAGCTCGGGCATCCTCAGTTCCCGGGTGCCTCGCCGATCGGGCTGCCTTCTCGCAGCATGACCCCATCCCAGGTGAGAAATAAACCCATTTCTTCTCCTTCTACCTGAAATCTGGAGCGCTTCGAGCTAATTACAGCCCCAGCGCAGCTTTGCGTGGCCACAGGACCAGAGTTTAGCTCTCCGTGGTTAGTCTCCAAACCCTACTTGAGTTCATAGCACAAGGAGAGCTATTTTAGTTTGGGAAACAGAGTTTGAACACTGCTCAGCATTAGAGGAAGCTAAAATAACTCATTTTTTTAACTACTCTAGGTCTCAAACCAGAAGGTGTGAAGCAACCTACAGGTTTCTAGACATAGAGGTGTCAGGGGGGAGAATTATCAGCGTCAAGGTGGCACATAGGTCAGACATCCTCGGAGGGATGGCGTGGCTAAGGCTGGGCTTGGGGCAGGATTCAGGGAATGTGGTTTCAACCCTTGGGTGCAAGAGGCTGGTGGGGTGGCGTTGGAAGGGGGGCACCATCATGGCTGGTGCTGTGATGTGGAGACGCCCATTTCTCTGTCAGCAACCATGGCAGCCTTGTTGTTGAATTAATGAGCTCTGGTGTGCCCACAGCCTAAAAAATCTTTCCTTTTTCCCCTGCTGCCTGCGTCCCAGGGTCTACCAGAGGGCGAGCACTCACACCCCAGCCAGCCAGTGCGCAGCAAGACCCCTCAAATCCCCCAGGATCCCAAGGGCCCGCCAGCAGCAGGACCCGAACAGAGTCACCACCCCCCTGTAAATAGGCATGCGGCACAGATTGACCCTCACGTCCACCTTCAGAGGGCACAAGCGGACACAGGCCAGACCTCCTACCCTTCACCCGTTGCCATTTCGATGAAACAGGAGCTTCCGTCACCGCACCAACCTCAGGCGGTCCCCAAACAATCCATGTTTATCCCCACGACGTCGGGGGCCGGGGCCCCGCCAGGGCTGCCCCTCAATCGCCCTGAGCCCCAGTCTGCTCTCAAACAAGAGCCGTCTCCTCACCCCGTTTCGCAGAGACCTGTGGATATGGTTCAGCTTCTAACGGTGAGTATCATTCTGCCATCTCCTTCCGGCCGAGCAGCCTTGTGCTCCTGGTCTGGGGAGAAATAATCAGGTTCTGCATAACCTCATCTCACTTCTGGCACCAAAACTTGACCTCTCTTGCATCAGATGTTTCAGATGTGAAGGCAGTCGACCGTCTGTCTGCTTTCTGGGCTGGTTTCTGTCCCCGGTGAATTTTAGCCATGTTCACATTTACCCTGCATTTCCTAGAGCTTCGCAGTAAGGTGCTGTTCATGCAGAGCAACCCCTGCTCCACTCATTTCTTGTTTCAACAGCCTGCAAGCTCAAGCAGGCAGTGCTGCAACATTTGTACAGTCATCTGTTTCTTGAGAAGGTTTTCTTCATGGTCAGGTGGTGTATTTAATATAAAGAAAAAGAAAAACACTCTCCCAGAGCCCAGAGACTGAAGAAGAGGAGAGAGATAGTGAGGAACAGGCACCAATGAGGAACCCGGAGTTGCATTCAGCACTTAGTATTTCCCGTATAACCTTCAGCAACTCTCCTGCTGCTGCTGTTTCTCAATTCCCCCATTTGTAAAAGAGAAAATAACGTTTGGTAACAGCCCCGATCCGCCTCGTGCTGTGTGGGAAGCTGAAAGATTGGGAAGTGCTCTGATGTTACGATGAAGGGAGCTATCCGGGCACCTTAAGTGCAAGAAAAAGGACTGAGTTACTGATGTAGCAGGAGCTGACCTGAGCCCGAACCGATGCGTACAAGGGGGGATAAGATGTTATATCTGTACTGAGTCCTTACAGCAAAGTGGTGGTCTCTTAATTAACCTGGGAGGTATCGGAGGCAAACAAGCAGCTTGGATGGGATTTAAGATCCCCCTCTCCTTCATTTGCATTTAATATTTATTCTCCCTCTCTTTCCAGAAATACCCGATTGTCTGGCAGGGCCTTTTGGCTCTAAAAAATGACACAGCCGCTGTTCAGCTCCACTTTGTCTCCGGTAACAACGTCTTGGCGCACCGGTCCCTGCCGGCGCCCGAGGGAGGCCCCCCGCTGCGGATCGCTCAGCGCATGCGGCTGGAGGCGTCGCAGCTGGAGGGCGTCGCACGTAGGATGATGGTGAGGGCTGGGGACGGGCTGAGGGTGCGTTTGGGAAGAGCTAATATCTGTGTGCTGAAAGCTGGGCTGTTCACACCAGCCGTGTGACAGATAATCACAGAATCATTCAGGTTGGAAAAGCCCCTCGGGATCATCGAGTCCAATCCTCATGCCGACACGACAAAGTTCTCCCCTACCCCACATCCCCCCACAGCTCATCCAAACGGCCCTTAAACACCCCCAGGGATGGGGACTCCCCCCCTCCCTGGGCAGCCTGTTCCACTCTCTGACCACTCTTTCTGGGAAACTTTTTTTCCTCATGTCCAGTCTGACCCTCCCCTGTCACAGTTTCAAGCCGTTCCCTCTTGTTCTGTCACTAATTCCCTGTGGGCAGAGCCCAGCCCCAGCCTCTCTGCAATGTCCTGTCAGGAGCTGCAGAGAGGGATGAGGGCTCCCCTCAGCCTCCTCCTCCTCACACTGAACACTCCCAGTTCCTTCAGTCGCTCCTTGCAGGATTTATATATATTACACATATATAAGATTTATTTATTAATCCCACGGCTTCTCCCAGAAACCTCGGCTCTCGTTGCTTGTGTCAGATTATTTCAGGATTCTGGTAGCATCTGTGTGATTCCTTCATCCCAGGGAGTGTGAAATACAGATGGCCAGCGGGGAGCACTGGGTATTGCTCTGCACTCATAGGAAAGGGAATGGCAGAGTTGGGAAAGCTTTGAAGCCGCCCATCCCTCATCCCTGGAACAAATTCCTGCTGGCTCCAACACGTCTCAGTAAGGTGGAAGGTGGAATTCAGGCGGCCGTGGAAATCAGTTTTGAGTCCTCCTCACCACCTCCTAGGCCGGCTGAGCTTTCGGCGAGTCTTTTGCAACTTTGAAGGAGTTCAAAGAGAGGATTTTCCACTGCAGATAACGTGTGTCAGGAATGGGCCTGTTCCCAGCAAACATTTGACTTAATTACTGTATTTTCTTTCCAGGTGGAGAGCGATTACTGCCTACTGCTGGCCTTGCCCTGTGGCCGAGACCAGGAAGACGTAGTGAATCAGACGGAGTCGCTGAAGGCTGCGTTTATCAGCTACCTGCAGGCTAAGCAAGCTGCAGGGATCATCAACGTTCCCAACCCTGGCTCTAATCAGGTATTGGCACTCTCAAACGCCGTAGAGAAATAGAATCGATCAGTGGTGGGACAGTACAGCCTTCCCTGCCAGGTCTTGGCTTGAGATTGTAGTTGAGCTGCCTGGTTTTAGTATTAAACCCCTCACGGTTACTGTTTTGATCTTACCAATCGAAACACACCAGTATAGTTAATATAATCAACGGAAGATGAACTGCAAAGCCAAAAAACCAAAACAAATGTATGCTGGGTTTGTTCACAGCCCAGCATCTTTGGCTGAAAACAAACCAAACCCATTTTCCAGCTCTTTTTGCTGTGCTGGAAGTAGAGTCGTTGTATCATACCCTGATTTTTCCAGGTGTCTTTTTGCTCTTGGCTGCACAAATACAAAAAAGCATTTGGGTTTGGTGATGCAGACCATTTATTCCTGATGCGTTGCTGCCTCGAATCTAGTTTGATCTGTTCCCTGGGTACAAACAGCCCAGGATGAGCGGTCAGCGCTCGGAGCAACCGCTGAAATGATCATTAATGGGAATTGTTTTCTCTTCTGCAGTAAAACCAGCCAGCTCTTAGTGTCTGGTGTGGAAAAACTCCCCACCTTGGGAACCACACCTGAGGCTGCTGAACAACCTTTTTTAAACAAAGCATGTATGAGCCTTTAAGCACCAAAAAAATCCTCTGAATGTCCCGTTTTAAAAAAATTTTAGGCCAGGCCTCACCCCTGTTTGTCTCATTTGTGTTTCTCTTCTCCCTCGCAGCCTGCCTATGTTCTGCAGATCTTCCCACCCTGCGAATTTTCAGAAAGCCACCTGTCCCGCCTAGCCCCGGACCTCCTCGCCAGCATCTCCAACATCTCTCCTCACCTGATGATTGTCATCGCGTCGGTATGAGCTGTTTACCGCTTACTGACTTTATTTTTAGTTGTTGGTTTTTTTTTTTCCAAGGCCCTGCAGCAAAAAAAAAAAAAAAAAAAAAAGCCCACAAAAACCACAAAAAAAAAAAATTAAAATAAAAATAAATAAAAAGAGAGAGAGAAAGTAATGAAACAAGAAAATGCTGCCAGACTACCAGCCTCCTGCCCTAACCGGCCTCGATCAAACTGTTGCTGGGGAGCGGTTCTGCTGCCCTGTATGTTTACATATTGCTTTAGCTTACGGACAACTGATGCACTCAGCAGGCGGACTGGTATTGGGTTTCTGTGCCTCCTTTTGGGGAAAAGATAAAGGATGGCTTATTTTTTTTAACAAAAAAAAAAGGAAAAAAATAAAAAAGAACCTGAACTGCCTTTGCACTAAATTAGTGACTCGGACCTTTGCACAGTTGGAGACACGCTGTGACGTTCTGGATGTCTTGACACACATTAACATGCACCGTGGACTAAACGCAGGACCTGGGGACTTCTGCTGAAATTTGTGGGTCAAGGATCATTTCACACATTATCTTTTTTTTATTTTATTTTATTGGTTGTTTTTTTTTTCTTTTTTTTTTTTCTTTTTTGGTTTTATTTTTTCTGGATGTGAACCTTCCTCTCCTCCACTTGCCCCTGCTGCAGCCGTCTTCTCTTCATCTGGGATGTACAGTTTACACTGAAAAAAAAAAAAAAAAAAAAAGAGAAAATACAAAACAAAACAAACAAAAAAAAACAAAAAAACAAAAGGGAGAGCTATTTTCCTTCCTGGTGGGATATGCAGAACTCAGTGGGTGTGTGTATATATAAATATATATATAATATATATAAATATATATAATACTGACTTTAAAAAAAAAAAAATCAAATCCCCACAACATACATTTTTTTTTAATCTGTGCCAAAAATGTGTTTTCAGAGAAAATCTTATTTTCATACTCAGACTTTGTATTGTCACTCATTTGTAAGTGCGCTTCATTTAAACATGACCCCCCCTCGTCTCATGAGCTGTGGAAGTGTTATACACTTGTACAAAAGACTTTCGACCCCCCCTTCCCCCCCTTCGCCTTCCCTAACACTTATTAATTTATGGAACTGTTTTTTTCTCAGCGCAGTTTTGTTTTGTGTGTCCATTGGATTACAAACTTTATTAAAAAATACAAAACACCTCGGCGCCCACATCTCGTCCCTCGGCCGCTCGGGATGGGGTGGGGGGAGCGGGAGGAGGTTTGGGGGCTCCCCCAGGAGTCGTCACCAACCTTCTGTTAAAAAAAAAAAAAAAAAAAAGATAATTTTCATCAAAGTAAATCAAATCTGTTTCTTTTTCCTCATGTGTTGTAAATATTTGTGGAAAAACTAAGTTGCAATTTTTTCCCCGCTTTTAATTTTGATACGCGCCAACTACTTGGAAAATATCCCTGAATTTTGATATTCGCCATCCTTGAAAAACCAAGAGCCAGACTTCATGTTTTTCACTGCTTTTCCACCCAAAAGCAGGCCGGGCTCAGGTGCAGGAGGGAAGCGACACCAGGAGCCTGTGGGAGCCACCGAAACCCTGGGTTAAGCACCAGTGGTGGTGCAAATGGGTTAAAATGAAGAAGATATGGTAAAAAAGAAGATTTATGAGAAACTCTGGGGGCTTGCACCCCACCAGTGGGGGTTTGGGGTTAAAGACTGGGGCGAGGGACACCCCGCTGCCCTGTGCCGAGGTTGAGCGGGGCTGGCGGCAGAGGGCGGCCCGGTTTGGGTTAAAAAAAGGACAAAAAGGTGCTGCCGGCACCCCAGGATGAAGGTGGGAGGGTGAGAGCCTGGTCCCATCCTACCCCCTGGGGACACCCCCCCAGGGCTGTGGAGGGGGGGACACAGGGTCAGGATGGGGCCTGGGACCCCCCCCTAGTGCCCCAGGGTTGGGGTGGAGAGGGGGGGTATGGACAGACAGACGGACACATGGACCATGGGAGGGTAAAGGGCCTGATCCTGGGTGGGGGTGCAAAATTGCTGGTTTTTGGAGCAGGATCTTTTGGGGCAAAATATCTGTTTTGTTTTTTTCCTGGGGGGGTGGAGCAGTTGGGTGGGAGGAGCAGTGTTGGGTCTGTCTGTCCATCTGGGTATGCACTGTCCGTGTGTCTGTGCCACCCTCGTTACCCCACCTGGGGCACTGGGGGCTTTGTCTGGCAAAAACCCCTCGAAAATTGACTTTTTTTTGGTCCCAAAGGACCTGCTCAAAACCCCAGCCGTGTGTCCATCTGTCTGTCTGTCCCCGTGACCATCACCCCTCCGGGGCCCAATCCCAGCTCCAGACACACGGCTGGGGGGGTGCACGGACAGGTGGCAGGGTGTGACATTGCTGGTTTTCAGAGCAGGGCTTTTGAGGCAAAAAGTCCATTTTTGGGAAGCTTGTGCCGGAGGGGGTGGGGCGGAGGAGATGAGTGTCCCGTCTGGGTGTACAAGTGTCCGTCTGTCCGTCTGGCTGTGCAGCTGTGCAGTGCCCCCATCCGTGTGTCTGGCTGCGTGGCCAACCGTCTGGACAATTGTCCGTCTGTCCAGCTGGACATGGGAGTGTCTGTCTGTCCGGGTGGCCTGATCTGTCCTCCCCCCCCTCCCGGGTGGGGTAATGGGAGTGGGACAGACACACGGACAGGTGCACAGCCAGATGGACACACGGACAATTGCACGTACAGGCAGACACACGGGCGGTGGGACAGGTGGATGGACACACGGACGGTGGCAGGTCCAGCTGCCTCCTGCACCCCCTGGCACAAACCCTCCAAAATGTTGGGGTTTGGGGTTTTTTTCCCCCAATACCTGCTTGAAAACCACCAATTTCACACCCCCCCACCCCCCCTGTGGGCAGGCTCAGCCCCTTTGAGCATGTCCTGTTCCCCCCCCAGCTGCGGTGTGTCTGTCTGTCCTGCCCCAATCCTGCCTCCAGGCACACAGATGGGGGTGCAGACAGACAGACGGACACATGGACATGGGGGGGGGGGGCGCTAAAGGGGCTGATCCTGCCCCAAGTCCTGGCTGGCTCCACATCCATTTGTCCGTGTGTCTGTCCACGTGTCTGTCCCCCATCCCACCCCAGAGCACTGGGGGGGGGTGGGGGGTTCAGGCCTGATCCCACCTTCAGGGTCCCCACGAACCGTGCGCGCACCCCCCCGGTGGGTTTGTGCCCCTTGTCCTGCCCTGGGGCACCCCAAAAAAAGAACCTGGAACTGGCCCCTTGCCCCTGCAGAGCCCCACAGGGTCCCTGTGCCCCCCCCCATGTTGGGGACACACGGCCCCCTCAGCCCAGCACTGCAGTGGGGGGGACACGGCTGGAGCCTGTGCTGCCCCCCGCCCCCCAAATTCCCACCCACCTGGGTGGGGGAACAGGGCTGGGGGGGGGGGCAAGAGACAAACAGACACCCATCTCCAGACCCCCTGTGCCCACCCACCATCTCAGCAGGGCCTGGGGGGGGCTAGACCCTGGAGTGGGGGGGCCAGGAGAAGGCCAGGCTCACACCCCCTGACCCTGGGGTGCCAGCAGCACCTTTTTGTCCTTTTTTTTAACCCAAGCCGTGCTCCCCTCTGCCTCCAGCCCCCGGCAGCAGGACCAGGGTTTTTACCCCAAGGCCCCCCACTTGGCCGCTCAGGGGGGGTAAAACCCTAAACCACCTTTTTTAACTTTAGCATTGCACTTACCCTCATTTTCAAAGGATTGCACCCCCATTAGTGATTAAATATTTCACTAATTCCTGGTGGGCTCCTTCACCCCAACACATCATCTGGGAAGTAGCAGGGGCACAAATTGCCTGCAGCAACACCCCCCCCACACCATCAGCCATTAGAAAATATTGCAATTTATTCCATCTCCTTCCAGAAATACACTTTTTACACCATTTCCAAGCAGCTTTTTTTTTTTTTTTTTTTTTTTTTTTTTTTTTTTTAAATAGAGAGGAGGGGGGAGAAGTCACTCGGCGGGGGACTGACCCTCCCCAGCACCTGGCGCGGGGGCCAGGGGGGCGGCGGGGGGCTCTGGGGGGGCGTCGCGGGTGCGGAAGAGCAGCTCCCCGGCGGGGATGACCTGCTCTGCCTGCCAGGCGCCGGCCGGGCCGTACTGCTGGTAAAAGTCCGTGTCGGCCTGGAACATGACGAGGGCCTGAGCCGTGTGGATGCGGACGTGCTGCGCCAGGCTGCTGGCGTCCAGGAATTTTTCTCCGCAGGAATCGCAGGCGTAAAGGATCTGGGTGTTGGGGTCTGTTAAAAAAAAATAAAATAAAATTGAAAATTAAAAAGGGAAGCAAGGAGGCAGCTGAGCCAACCCCCACGCCTTGCCCCTTCCCCTTCTCACCTGCTTCCTGTACTTGTTTCACCGCTTTGGTGATCTCGGCTTTAAGTGCTTCGGTCTCGTCCGCCGTCACCGCGGCTGCCACGGGGACCACTGTGGGGGGAGAGGAGGGAAGGTGATGGCAAGGGGGGGCGGGTGTCAGATCACCCCAGCTGGAGCAGGACAGGGGTTGGGGAGGGGGCTCCAGCCAGGCCGGGATGTTCCTGGACTCAGGCTCTGGTAAAGGGTGCTGCAGCCCAGGGATGTGCTGACCCCCAACCTGCACCCCACGGTTAAACCTCGCTTTTGGGACGGCTCTGGGACCCCCAACCTGCGCCCCACGGTTAAACCTCACTTTTGGGACGGCTCTAGGACCCCTAAACCTGCACCCCACGCTTAAACCTCGCTTTTGGGACGGCTCTAGGACCCCTAAACCTGCACCCCACGCTTAAACCTCGCTTTTGGGACGGCTCTGGGACCCCCAACCTGCACCCCACGCTTACACCTCGCTTTTGGGACAGCTCTGGGACCCCCAACCTGCACCCCACGCTTACACCTCGCTTTTGGGACAGCTCTGGGACCCCCAACCTGCACCCCACGCTTACACCTCGCTTTTGGGACAGCTCTGGGACCCCCAACCTGCACCCCACGCTTACACCTCGCTTTTGGGACAGCTCTGGGACCCCCAACCTGCACCCCACGCTTAAACCTCGCTTTTGGGACGGCTCTGGGACCCCTAACCTGCACCTCACGGTTAAACCTCGCTTTTGGGACGGCTCTAGGACCCCTAAACCTGCACCCCACGGTTAAACCTCGCTTTTGGGACGGCTCTGGGAGCTCCCGGCTCACCCGTGAGCTGCGTGACAGCGGTGGCGGCCAGCGCCTCGGTGGCCAGCGTCACCATGTCATCGGAAGCCACCGTGACGATGTTGACCTCGTCGCCTTCCTCCGGCTCGAGGATTTTGATGCCCGCCTTGCCCTGATGCACCGTCTTCACGTGGGAGCGCAGGTTGTCCACCCGGTTGAACCCGCGGCCACACTTGTCGCACAGGAACGGCTTCTCCCCTGGGGACGAGGTCAGGAATTGGGGGTGGTTGAAGGTTTAGGGGGTGGTGGTTAAAGACTGAAGAGGTAGTTAAAGGTTTGGGGGGTGCTTAAAGATTTTGGGGGGGGTTGGTTAAAGGCCAGGGGGGTGCTTAAAGGTCTGGGGGGCGAGGCAGGGTGCTGTGACGGTACCCACCGGTGTGGATAATGATGTGCTTGGAGAGATCCCCCACGTTGACGAAAGCTTTGTTGCAGACGCTGCATTTGTGGGGTCGGATATTATCGTGGTGGCGGATGTGGTTGGCCAGTTGGCTGGACTGCACGAACCTTGTGGGGACACACACACACACACACGATGGGTCACCATGATCCCCTGACACATCCCTGCTCTGTGTTCCATCACCTGTCCACGGAGCGGGGAGCAGAGGTGCCCCCTGAAATTCCTGGGGCATCCCCTCACCTCTTGCCGCAGCGTTCGCAGACGTAGGGCTTCTCCCCCGTGTGCTGGCGCACGTGGGCGATGAGGGAGCTCGCCTGGGTGAAGGCTTTCCCGCAGATCAAGCACTGGCACGGCTTCTCTCCTGGGGGAGGAGAGGGAAAAGCGCGTGGGGATCAATAACCCAGGGATGGGGAGCCCGAGGCTCCCCCCAGCATCCCCTGAAGGGTGGAGGGAGCAAGAGCAGAGCTGCGTCCCTACCCGTGTGGATGCGGACATGTCGCTGCAGCGCCCCGGGGTCGGCGAATTGGCGCTGGCAGTGGACACAGACGTAGGGTTTCTCCCCGCTGTGGATCCGGAGGTGCCGTTTCAGGTTCCCTGAGAGCAGATGAGGCTCAGCCCTGGGTTGGGGGGGCTGCACGGTGACCCCAGCACCCTCCCTCCATCCTTCCCAGCACCCCTGTAGCCCCCTGGGGAAAGCCCATCGCGTCCCCACGGGGCAGGGAGCGCTGATGCCTGGAGCCGAGGGTCAGGGGGTAACGTGGTGGTGGGGACGGCCAGAACAAGCAGCTGTGGGGATGGGAAGACTCTTCCGGGCTCATCCAGACACCCCCCCGGGCTCTGCAGCAGTTTGGAGAGATGGGAGGAGACACCCCCGGTGTGATCCCATGGGGGACGCCAGCCCAGCCCTGCACAGGGAGAAATTCATGCGCCACAACCACGGCACCACAGTTAAAAGGATTAAACCCTCCTGTGCCCAGGATTAAATCCTTCCTCTGGGTTCTGAACACCCCTGGAGCGGTCCCTGACCCCCCCCAAACCAGCCAAACCCCCGTCGCTTGCACCTCACCACCTACCCACCCCATGCTACCTGAAGTGGTGAACTGTTTGCCGCACTCCCGACACTTCAGGGGCCCGTCCGCGATGTGAATCTTCAAGTGAGCCTTCAAATTCCCCACCTGGCGACAGGGAGAGGGATACAGAGACCCCCCCTCATCCCCCCCATTTCCCTCTGGAAGGACCCGAACCGCCGTGGGTCCGGCTCTTTCCCCCCACCCTACTCACCTGGTTGAATTTCTTGTCGCAGTGGGGACACTTATGCTCCTTGTTGGTGTCGTGGGTCTCCAGGTGCCGCATTTTTGAGGTGGGATCGGAGAAGGAGCGCCCGCAGTAGTCACACTGGTAGGGTTTCTCCCCGCTGTGGACCAGCTGGTGCCGTTTGAGGTTGCCAGAGGTGGTGAAGAGCTTGCCGCAGTCGTCGCAGCGGTACTTGGCCTCCCCCGTGTGCCGTTTCTTGTGGAGGTTCAGCAGGCTGATGAGGCGGTAGCTCTTCCCACACTCCTCACAGCCGTAGGGCTTCAAGGGGCTGCAGAGGAAACGAGGTCATGGTGTGGAACCGGTGTGCAGAGCCGAGCCCCACCGCCCCAGCTCAGCCCCTCCGGGTCCCCCAGGACGTCCTGACGCAACACGAAAGGGAAGGACCGGGGCAGCTCCCGTCCCCTCCCACCCCAACGCACAAAGATTTGTTCTTTGGTAGCAAAATTCCCGTTTTTTAGGTGCTTCTGGCATCTTTTTATGGCTGGCACCATCCAAATGAGCTGCTGGGAGTCTCCAACCCTGCAGCGCCAGCCTCTCCAGAGGAGAGGTTGAGTCCTTACACCCTTACAGCCTCATCCAAACCTTCCCCCACCGGCCTCGTGGCCGTACCTGTGCGTTTTCTCATGGGCTTTGCAGGCAGCTGGGTCGGAGAAAGCTTTGTTACACTCCCTGCAGGAAAACGGTTTCTCGCCGGTGTGGATACGGATGTGCCGCTTGAAATTGCCGGTGTGGGTGAACTCCTTCCCGCAGTCCTAGGGACAGAGACGCGGCCGGTGACGCTGCGGTGGCCCCGAGGGACCGGAGATCCCCCCGCGGGGGCCCACGCCCGGCCTCACCTCACACTTGTGTGTGACGGAGCCGTAGGCTTTCGTCTCGGTCCTGTCGCTGTAAGTACCCGAACGCAGTAGACGGGTTTCACCCGAGTTTTCCTGTCCAGAGTCGGTGCTCCCTGATTCGTTATCTTCAGCGTTTTCTCCGTTTTCTAACCGGGGCTGCTCTTCCTCAGGGATTTTAGCTTCCTCTTCCTCCTCTGCTGTCACCTCCCCCTCTTCCTCCTTCCCCTCCAGCTTCATCTCTGTCAGCAGTTATAAAACGGGGACGCTAAAGATCGGGAGCAGCATCAGAGACACAAACCCCGCCTGTATGTCCTAACTCTAAGCCTGTGTTTAAGGCGGTGGGGATTAAACCTGCCCTACTGTACTCCGGAAAACCCTGGTACTCCATCACACGACACAGGTGCCTGGAGTCAGTTTGGATTTGCAAGTCATTAGCCCTAAAATCCAAAAGCTAGCACAGAGAGAGGAGCATTTCCCAACCTCTCCTAGCTCTGGCCCAAGGAAACTTGCTCCCATGAGCTTTGCGACTCGCAGGAGACAGCGTTTGCACAGCAAAACTCACACTAACCAAATTATTTGCACGGAAAACAAGGGTCCAACCCTTGCTGAGCCCTCCTGGAGGGAAGGGGCAGACAGCAAAGCCCTCGCCCCCACCCTCGCCCATGAACACACCTCCCGTTTCGGTGCCCTGAGAGACACTGCCCTTCGCCGTGGGGCTGCCGCCGCCAACCACGCTCTCCGCTGGCTGCAAGTGGCTGGTGAATTCGGCGTTGGGGCCCTCCTGGATGGCAGCACCTGCCCCAGAAACAACAGAGTGTCTCAGGCACGCGCGAGGAGACAGGCAGGCTGCAGGCAGCAGAGTCTGGCTGCAGGACAGGGTGCGTTTTGGGGGTGAGAGTGGGATTTCAGGTGGTGTCCCATGGTGGCTCACCTTTTTGGCCACCCAGCTGCTCTGCCTGCACCTCGGGCTGTGCTGCTGCTGCTGCGGCAGCTGGCGTCTCTTCCTTGCCCTCCAGGTCGGGAGGAACTGGTTTTGTTTTGTCGAGATCACCCAGTGGTTCTGCCACCTTCTTGTCCTCGACAGTTGCCTTGTCAGTCCCTGTGAGGGAAGAAACAAATCGATCCAGCATTTGGGGCCCAGGCAGGGGCTGTGAGAAGAAGGATTCCCACACCCCAGAAAGATTCAAGGAAATGACAGTTCTTCAACTGCTGGTGCCGCGTGAGGATCAAACCCCATCCAGACATCCCAGGTGTACCCAGGACGTGGATTTGGCTGGTGGCCAGAGCATGTGGCTGCTTCATGGGGCAATTCTGAGTCTCCTCGGATGAGGGAGAGCAAGGAGGTTACGTACCAATCTCGGCAGGGTGCTCCTGGCTCTCGGTGGGGCTTTCTGCTGGCATGGAGAGGGACTTGAGAGCGTTGCAAGCGCTGACAATCTCCTGCATCTGGAGGAAACCCGCCACGGCCATCACGTCTTCCACGTTGTCAGGGTTTAGGCTCAGCTTAGCAGTGTACATGAACTCCAAAACCTGACCCAAACCTGCCAGGGAGGCGATGCAACCAGAAATAAGCTTTCACCTCTTGGCCACACAATTTTGAAAAGCCCGCAGTGCACCAAATAACAGGCTGAAGAGCCTCCCTCAAACCCCAGGCACCAAACCGCTTCATTTAAGCATCTCGGAGGGATATCGGACAACCCCCTGCCTACCCGCTGCATTGCTGATGTCGAGGTGCACCACGTCCTTCTGGTCAACAAAAAGCATCCTGAAATACTCGCTGCACGCTGCCAGCACGGCTTTGTGGGCCTTGAAGTTGATGCCGTCCACCACGAAGGTGCAGTCGCACAGCAAACCCAGCTGCCGCTGCTGGTTCAGCTGTTCCAGGACTTGTTTGCTATGCTGGGGGAATTCCATGGCTGTGGGGAGAAAACAAAAAAACCAAACAAACCCCGGGGAGGGAAGTGAGGCGGGTGCCGAACCCCTAATGCCGCCTCAGAAAGGGCCACGAAGCAGGACAGATCACAAAGTCACGGATCAACCACAGCCTGATTGCCCTGTTCATTAAAAAATGTGGCCTGAAAAGCCTAATTTCAGCTCCTCGCTACAGCCACCTGCCTCCCCCACCACAGACAACCCCCAAAACCTCTCCTGTTGCAGCTGCAGTGTCAACACAGGGCTGGAGAAAGAGTTCACTGAACAGTCAATATATTTTTTTGCCATCCTAACAGTATTTAAAATACATTTATTCCTCTTCAGCCGGCCCAAGCTGCGAGCAGGAACCCTGATGCCTCTGCAAACACAAGTCCACGGTCCCTCTGGTGAGCAGGCGCTCCCGCTGAGGGCGCAGCACGGAAAATGTTCAAAAATCTTCAAGCTCCTGCTCATTTTAGGTGCTCACATCACGATACCGAGGGATTTTTATCTTTTATTGTGTGTTTGGAGGGAATTCTCCCTGCTCAAAGTGCAACTTTCTCAGAGGAATGCTGCAAACTCCTGGAAACACTGTAAAAGCCCATTTTTGAACGAGGTCCTCGTCGGCAAAGGTTGAGGGGTGCTGCGAGCTCGATCTGCTGCCACGCGCTGGGTTTTCTTCTGGGCTGCACCCGCAGGGCACAGTGTAGAGAATGAAGGGTTTGCACTCCGCTTTGTTTTCAGAAAATGATTCCTCCGTGGGCTAAAGGGATTGTTTCATCACTTGCCCAGCAAGCGATGAGCAAGGAAGGAGGAGAAAGCAAACACGGACTATCCACAGTTATTGTTCAACAGGCCAGGACGTTGCTAAAGCTCTGGATGTTGGAAGAAACAAAGTTACAGCCACGGAAACACTCTTGGTTTCGATGCTAAGTCTATGCTTGGTGTCTCTCTAACGTTTTCCAGCCCATAGCAGCTGCTTTTCCACTTTACCAGGTCTTAAAAACAGTACCAGGGAGTCTCAGTTAAAGGGAAAACAACAGGTTTGGATCCACAAAACCGGGTCGCTTCCAGGCAGCAGCGAGCACATCCCTTCCTCCACACGCAGCCGGCGAGCACCGCGGGCAGAGGGAGCCTCCTCCTGTCTGCTGCGGGTGCTAGCAACGGCCTCGAGGAAAGATCTTCCACTCAAGGATCGATTCGGCTTCCAAAATCATTTCCAGAGGGGATGAGGAGCCCAGAAACCTCCGACAGCATCGGATCACGCGCAGAGAGTTTCACTCCCAAAAGGCGCCGTTTGTCTTTGCAGTTAACTCGCCACCACAACTTTCCCCCAGCTCTCCAAAACACGGGGTACTTTTTATACATCCCTTATACAAAATACATCCCTGGAGAGCCAGAAAAATCAGTATTTGTATCAAAATCCATCTAAACCCCCGCATACGTATGACCCTATAGGGTTTGCAAAGGAAGCTCTGGAAAAAAAGGGGAGGATTTTCCCAGCAGGACAAACAACGCTGCGTTCCATGCTTGGAAAGCTCTGTGCAGCAGGACCTGAGAAATCACGATGGTTTGATGCACACAAAAAAGGCTATTTTCAGTAATTTGTAGGAGGGACTTTACATCTGAATGATGATTTTTATCCCCGATTGGACTCGCCTCAGCTTTGCACCCCAGCTTTGCGATGGAAGTAAAAACTCAAAAAACTCAACGCTTCCCAGTAAGCCTCCTCTTCTCTGTGGTTTCCTCCATGACACCACGTTAGAGCTTCATCGGAGCACGTGAGCGCAGCAGGACAGAGGTTGGGACGAGCTGCGTGTCACCCTCCGCCTGAACCCAGCGTCCGACGTCCTCCAGCAGCTCAGATCACCTTTGTATATTAAAATCCCTGACTCCAAGCCTTAAAAATCCCAAATATCTGGATCAAAAATCCCACGGTGCACCAGAAACACCACCCTGGCTCCTTGCCACCACTCGGGCAGGGCCAGTTTGAAGCTCCGGTGTTGAGATCAAATGGGATGCGCTGAAATGGGGATGGATCCGGGGAGGGAAAATGCCAAATCAGGCATTGCTGGTCCACCCGATGGCTAAATAAATCAGCTCCCGTTCGCACAAACCCATCGCCGTTGGCTGTTTAAGGCAGCAGTGCTGTCTGAGGAGCTCTGACACACAGAGTTTTCGCCTGACAAACAAAGATAAGCCAGGATCAGTGCCTGAACTCACCCCTGCGCTGCCAGGAGTGGAGATATCCAGGGGACCAATGCTGCAGGCGAGATGGATGCAGCTCTCCTTCACAGTTTTCCCCCTTCCCAGTACTCAAGTCAGTCTCTACGCAGCCATCCTAGGAGAAACAGGACAAAAAGCTCCATTTAAAAACCCAAACCTTGTGTGTGGAAGGCACCAAGGTCCGGCGCTACCAACCCAGGACCGGGCACCCACCAATTTCACCTCATCGGAGGCACAGAAGCGCCATTTCCCCTCCTGCCCTCTCCCTGACACGGCTGTTGAGTCTCTCATTACCCGATTAATCATGGAAAAGCTTTGTTATAAGAACACCGACGCACGCAGAGATAAAATACAGCAGCGACAGTCCCAGGGAGCTTCCCACACGAGCTCTGTTAAGCTCTCTTGCTTATTAAAGACATTAACCTCTGCCTGTACTTGCCACCCAAGTGTCTACCTATCAAAAAAACCCCAAAGCCTCAACAAATTGGAAAAAAATAGCGGTTTAAACATCGCCTTTCAATGCTGTCACCATCCAGCCACCCATTCTTATGCCGAGAAGATAAAAAGGAAGAGGGAGTTTACTTTCTGCTTACCGTCATCACCCTTCTTGTGTGTCAGCTCGGGGAACAAAGCAGCCCTAATCCCTTCAGTCTCTGCGAAGAGAAGTCTGTCCTCATTTCCACTAACTGATTCTGCAATATTTTCAGTTAAAAAAAAAAAAAAAAAAAGAAAAAAAGTTAAGAGCTGATCTAACCAGAGCATTCAAGGTACAGACGTGCCAATAACATAAATTACGAAACAGAGAAGAGCTCTGGAGTTTGTGGTCAGCAGTAAAACTGTAAGGTAAGTTCACATTCTGCTGTAAGGGGTGGGGGGGAATGACAAGCAGGAAAATAACTTGTTGAAAAGGAACTAAAAGGAGAAAGACACGAGGAGAGAGATGAGCAGAGACAGGCTGGACCACCCCCAGTGAACAGACACCCTGCAGAGCCCTCGGTTATTTAGTTTTCAGGCCCAGGGATAGGCTCGTGCAGGCAGGGCTGCCCGCAGGTAACCGGAGCCCTGGGCTGCAGCAGGCAGGGAGCCAGCGGAGCCACTGAGACATCGCCAGACCTCGAGCTCGGCCGTGAAAACCGCCCATTTCTGCAGTGCCTGGATGATGAACTCCAAAACCTTCATCTTCTCACAAAAATCCTGCCTTGGGTATGCTGCCCAATCTCTGAAATTTTAGCAGAAGCTTCTAATGTAGAAATGCAATTAAGGAAACGTGGTTTGTCCACATAACACGTCATCCGTGTCCAAAAAGCGACGCCCGCAGAGGGCACGTACAACCAGTACAGGATGTCATCATGCCAAAAAAATATGCCAGAAGATGAGAAAAACCCTTTTTTCCTTGAGCTGCTGCATGATGCTTTGAAGTTTTCTCCGCTCTTCTGCTGACGACGTCCTTGACGCGCAGGCAGACAACTCAGCGGTGTCGGGGCGGTGTCAGCTGTCAGGGCTGCGACCCTCACAGATGTCCCACTGCGTCCTGAGGGGGTGGCGGCTGCCCCACACGTAGGGGGAGGAAAGAGCTTTGCTCCCGGCCTCGCCTCAAATCACCCCACGGCTCCGTGGAGGGACACACGTTCTCCCACAGAGGACATGGACACCCGGATGAGCTGGCGAGGGCACCAGCAGCCCCCCCGCTCCCCTCACGACAGCTGCCCTAGGCCTGAGGAGGGAGTACAGGGTGCAAATCCAGGGGGGATGAGCTGCCACAGCCCTCCCTCGAGTGCTAAGGGGATGGGGGGGACCCCCACGCAGCCTCCTCTCAAAAGATCGGGGGGCACACACCGGAGTGCGCCTCAAAAACAGCTTCCTCTGGGGGGGACCCCGCAGGCAGCGAGCTGGGCCGCAGCCCCCTTCCCCTCCCAGCCCCCGTGACCCCCGCAAGGCCCCTCCTCAGGCCCGCCAGCCCTCTCCCAGCCCCTCCCCGGGCTCCCCGCCGCGCCCCGTGCCGCTACCTGCCATGCCGGGCCGGGTGGGAGCCTCACACCACCGCCCGCAGCGCTCACCGTGACACGGACCAGACAAAGGGCGCCGCCATCTTGACGCCGGGCGGAAGCGGCGTCGCCCCTCTCCGCCCACCGACGGGGCCACCGCGCATTCGCGACGCGGCGCGGCCCGGCGATTGCGCATGCGCAGACGGGGCGGTGGCGGTGATCACGTGATACCGCCTTCTGTTCCGCCCCCCCCGCCTTAGGAGCGCCGCCATGACAGTGCGAGGGTGGCGGGCGGGGGCGCGTCGGGAGTTTCTAGGGGTTGCTTGGTCTCGGGGCTGGCCCTGTGGCTCCGTGAGGAGCAGAGGGCCCTGTTCCTCCATGCTGTCTGCCCCTGAGGGCTTCTGTCCCCGTTCCGAGGTTGCCCACACCCCAGTTGGCCAAGGTGTCAGGCAGCCACCATGATGGCGGCTGGGCGTCCCCACAGGGAGCGAGCCTGGTGGTGTGGTCCCAGCGGGCCAGCACTGCTCAAAAAGCTGTAGATGTTGTCTAAGGTGGGCCCTTTGTGTGGGCAAACCTCCCCTTGCAGGTGTGCAGGGCCAGGTGGCATGAGGAGGCCTGTGCGGCTCTGAAGGCAGCTGTTCAGTGGTGTGCGCTGGAGGGTAGCAGTGAGTTTGGGCAGGTGCAGGCAGCAGGCAGCCCCACAAATGTTAAATTCCCATCAACCTGTTTTCCCCTAAGTCCAGATTTCGTGGCCTGACTGCCAAAAATGAGCCTGTAGTGGGGTCAAGCTGCTGTGGGTTTGGTGCTGGGGCTCTGAGCTGTCCCTTCACCAGCTCCATGGCTCATAAATCTTTCCTGTGCAAAACCAGGTGGTTCTGGGGAGAAAAAGGGCTTTTTAACTTTCTCCTTTTGCTGGAGCTTTGTGGGTGAGGGCCACCCACTAGCCTGTCACCACTAGATGGCAATCTGTGACCGCGGCGGGTGGCTTCCTGGGTGCTGGGGCACCCTGGGCGCCCAGGCTGGCATTTTGGGGCAGGGCAGACACATCCCATTGCAGAGGATTAACGGCAGGACATCACCGCTGCTCCCTGCCTCCATGGCTCCGATTTCCTAAGCTGTGCTGGGGGCTTTTATAGCCATTAAGAGGTTTTTTAATAACTTTCAAACTTTGTTCCTCACAGCGTCCTGTGGCAGGGAGTCCCCAGAGTGACCCGATAGACAAACTGCCCGAGGAGATGATGGAGGAGGCGTTTGTGTGTGTGTCACCAGTGCTGCAGGTGTGTTTATGCAAGTCATGAGTTGTTAGCGGACAAGCAGGGACGAGATGACCTCAAAGTTTGTGCAGCAACACAAGCTGGGCGGTGTGTGGTAGCTATAAACAGCCACTCACCCTGGACGGGTGCCTCGCTGTTGTTTGTACACATGGGGAGATGGAGCCGGGCCCTTGGTGGGGATCTGGGGAGCTTTTGGTCCCCTAAAATGAAGCCCTTGGGGTTGGCAGCCAGGCTGGGACCATTGTCCTGCCTCTTGCTGCTGCTTGGGGCTTCCCCAAGGGTGATGGGTGCGGGTGGACGAGAGGAGGAGGAGGATTTGGTGACCTTCCAGGTGGGCTGGCGGCTGAACAGCTGAGGGAATGGCTCAGAAATAGAGCGGCGGGGAAGAAATGAGTCACCTCGGACTGGAAATAAACGGGGCCACAGGCACTGGAGGGGAGCTGGGATGGCTCCTTGTCCGTGTTTTTGTCAGGAGGAGGAAATGCTCACAGTACCCCTTACTGAGACACCCCTCGGGACTGAACCTGTAGCCCTTCTGGGGGAAAAGCATCAAGAAAACATTAAAAAACTGAGGAGGCAGCAGTCAGGCATTCTCAATAATTTATCACAGGCTGTATATACAGAGACAAGCTCTGGCGGAGGGTTGGGGAAGGGAACCTTGCTCCTCGCTCCCGGCGGGGCTCTTGGCATGCTGGATCTTCCCCATCAATCCTCACTGGCTAAAAACTGCCGGAGCCCGGAGCCGAGACTTCCCTCCGGAATTTCTCTGGTGGGTGACAGGATGTGTCTCTCCACGCCAGCCCCTCGGCATGGGTCTGACCCCACAGGGGAGCGTTCCCGTTCCCTACCCCACGTCCCACCTCCTTCCCAAATCACCCAAATAATTAATAAGGGGAGGGGAAATTGGACCCCCAGCCCCTCAGATCTTGATCTCAGTCCGGAAGGTTTGCTGGACGTGGTCGGTGTGCTTGGCGGGCTGTCGCTGAGCCCGGATGGTCAATGTGCCATCGTCCCCCAGTGAGGATGACACCGATGTGGGGTCCACGTCTTCGGGCAGCTGACATTTGTGGGTGAAGGTGTTCATGACAGTGCCGTCCGCAGCCAGCTGGGGAAAAAAATGGGTGAAAAAGGGGCAGTTTTGGGGTGCAGGCAGGACAGGGGCTCATTTTTCCCTCCCCTTGGGTGAGGTTGGTGGTCACGCCTTGTGTGTAGTGGTAATATTTATCTCCCCAAGGGGACGGGCAGGATGTGGGTGGCACTGGCGGGGAGAGAAAGGTGCTGGTTTTTGTTGCTACCCCCCTGGGAGAAGGGTGATTACAAGGCATGAGTTTGTTGGGCCTCATGGGATTTGCTCCTACAAAATACAGGGTGAAAAGACAGGGAAATGGTGAATTAAACCTCACCGGGGTTACAGCCAGGGCCATTAGGAAGTTGGAGGGGGGGTGGGGGTGTCTCCATGTCCCCCAGCTGAGGATTTTGGGGTTCTGCAGACTTTGGGGGTGAAAAAGGAAGGGAGGGAGCTCCCACCTTCTCGGCGTGCACCTCGATCTGGTTGTTGGAGGTGGTGACGATGATGTCCTCAGGGGCGAAGTCGCTGACATCCACCGTGAACTGATAGGTGTTGCCCAAGGTCTTCACTGTGCCGGTGTTGCCGGGACGAGCTGCTGGCAAGGAGCGGGGTCACCGCTACGGTTTAGTGGGGTCCCCCCCTCCTCCAAAACACCTCTCAGGGTCACGGTCACATTTTGGGCAGGGTCCCCCCTAAATGTCTCTCCCACAGCTCCAACTCTTGCCCAAACCCTCCAGGAGGGGACGTGCCAGCGTGGGGGGAGAAGAGGCATGACTAACCCCACCTTCACCCCATGTCCCAGCCTTAAAAATGGGGGTCCCCCCTCCCCCAAACTCACCTGAGAACCCCAAGGTCTCACCACGGGGCCGGACAAAGCTCCCAAAAAGTTCCATAGTGCCGGCGGGCGACGCCGACCGGTGAAAGCTGCGCTCCGATCGGAAAGCAGACGAGGATTTCACGTTCATCCACCGCTTCCCCCCCAAAATCTCGGATCCCCAGCTCCCGCCGGGGAGGAAGAGCGCAGCCCCCTTCCTCGTCCTCCTCCTGCAGAAGGCGAAGCGGGGTTATATCGGGGGGGGGCAGCTTGACGAGCTTTTTAAAGCCTCGTTAAGGCTCCCGGCCGCCTGCCAGACCTCTCATAAATCGAGCTAAATTTAGGTCTTGCGCCGGAGACGGTGGAAATTTTTCCCCTCTCCATCCCCCCCACTCTCAACGCCATGGAATGCGATGCTGGCGTTCCTGCCTATTATTAAGGAATAATAATGATAATTAATTAAAATACTTATTAAATACTCCCTACCCCGGGATGTACTTGGGGACTGGGAGCTTGGAGGTGGCGGCGGGGGGGGAAAAACCCGGCTCGCTCCGGCCAGAGCGGGTCCGGCGGCTTCGTCAAGGTCGTTTTTAATGAGCTCGTTTGCAAACTCAGTCTGGCAGCAGAGGCTGAGGCAGGAGGACCGGCGAGGGGGTGCTGAAAAAGGCGGGGGGTCCTGTCCCCCAAAATATCCCTGGGATGGAGCACCCCGTTCCCGGGGGGCTGCGGGGAGAGAAGGAGGAGGAGAGGGTGCTGGTGTCGCAGCAGAGCTGGAGACCCTGCCCTGAAGCCCGGAGGAGGCTCCGAGGTGAGACCCCCCCAACCCAAAGGGGGGGACCTTGGGTGTAAGGGGGTGTTTTTTGGGGGTGACTACCCCATTTCCCCCCCCCTCTCCCCCCCCCGGCAGGGTGCCTGGAGTGGGTGAAGCGGCAGCTTTTCCGTGTCGGGGAGGACTGGTATTTCCTCTTCATCCTGGGGGTCCTCATGGCCACCATCAGCTTCATGATGGACCTTGTCGTCTCCAGGCTGTACGAGGGTAAATGTGGGGCTCCCCTGGGGGGGTTCGCCTGGTGTTAGGACAGAGTGGGGGGGTTATCTTTGGGCTAGGGGGACATCTCCCTCTCGCTGCTGCTTCTCCAGCCCACCGGTGGCTTTACCAAGAGGTCGGTGACATCTTAGTGCTCAAGTACCTCTCATGGACCATATACCCCACGGCGCTGGCGGCCTTCTCCACCGGCTTCTCCCAGAGCATCACTCCGCACTCAGGAGGTGAGCCAGCTGCACCCCAACCTCCCCAGCTCCCCAAAACTCCCCTCCCGTAGCAGGAGGACCCTGAAAATGTGGATATTCCCCCCCCAACACTGGCCCAGGCTCTGGCATCCCGGAGCTGAAGACCATCCTGACCGGCGTGGTGCTGGAGGACTACCTGGCCATCCAGAATTTTGGAGCCAAGGTGGTGGGGTTGACCTGCACCTTGGCGTGTGGCAGCACCATTTTCCTCGGCAAAGTGGTGAGGGATTCCCCCCCGCCATCCCAGATCCTGGCATCGCCAGCGGTTTTAGTCAGCGCTGGGGTGGTGGGGGGGGGACGCTCAGCGCCATGTCCCCCCTCCTCATCACCCAGGGGCCCTTCGTCCACCTCTCGGCCATGGCCGCGGCGTATCTGGGGAAGATGCGGACCTCAGTCACAAGGGAGTATGAGGTGGGGATGCTGCCCTCACCCCTAAATTAGGAGGGTTGTTATTTTACACCCCCTCCCCCCGAAAAAAAAAAAAATTGGGGTTATGGTAACCCCCCCTGCCCCGCAGAACAAGTTCAAGCAGAACGAGATGCTGGTGGCAGCACAAGCCGTCGGGGTGGCCACAGTTTTTGGGGCTCCCATCAGCGGTGAGGACTGTCCCCACCCCACCCTCAGGACCCCCAAACTGCCCTCCTAAAGACACCCCCAACTCGCTCCCCCCCCCCCCCCCAATTTTTTCCAGGGGTGCTTTTCAGCATCGAGGTGATGTCCTCCCACTTCGCTGTGCGGGATTACTGGCGAGGTTTTTTCGCTGCGACCTGCGGCGCCTTCATGTTTCGCCTCCTCGCCGTCTTCAACAGCGAGCAAGGCAAGGCAGGGTGGGCAGGATGTGTCCCCCTTTCCCCCCCCACCCCGGGGTGGTGGTGGACCTGTAGCATTTTTGGGGTGCCCAGCCCCAAAACCATGCACTCATTCCTCTACCTCCCCACTCCAGAAACCATTGCTGCTGTTTTTAAGAGTGACCTCAAGATTGATTTCCCCTTTGACCTCCTGGAGACCTTTTTTTTTGCCATTTTGGGGTAAGGAGGGCCCTGCCTGTACCCCTGCCTGTACCTCACTGTACCCCACCTGTACCCCCTGCCTGCCCTCTCCTCCACAGGGCCGTCTGCGGGCTCTTGGGCTGCGCCTACCTCTTCTGCCAGCGCTGGCTGCTGGCGGCGGTCAAGGAGAACTGGCTCACGGCCAAGCTGCTGGCCACCGAGTCTGTACCGGGCGTCTGTCTGTCTGCACCCTGCGTGTCCGTGTGTCCGCTGCGTGCAGCCTGCGTGTGCCCTCCATGCACCCTGTGTGTCTGTGTGTCCGTGCTGTGCGGCCTCCGCCTCTACCCTGCACATCTGTGTGTCCCCTCACGCACGCTGCATGTCTGTGTGTCCCCCGCCAGGCACCGTGCGTGTCCGTGTGTCCGTGCCATGCAGCCTCCCCGCCGACCCTGTGTGTCCGTGTGTCCCCCGCCATGCACCCTGTGTGTCCATGCTGTGCAGCCTCCATGTCTACCCTGCATGTCTGTGTGTCCTCCCATACACCCTGTGTGTCTGTGTGTCCCCCCCATGCACTGTGTGCATCCATGTGTGTCCCCTCAGGCACCCTGCGCGTCTGTGTGTCCCCCCCCATGCACCCTGCACGTCTGTGTGTCCCCCACACACACCCTGCGTGTCCACCCCACTCACCTTGATTGTCCATGTGTCCCCCCGCCCACCCTGGGCGTCCCTGTGTCCCCCGCCATGCACCCTGCCCATCCACCCCGTACATCCTGGGTGTCCTTATGTCCCCCTCCACGTACCCCATCCGTCCATCTGTCCCAGCCCCACCTCTCCCCCCCTCCAGCAAGCCCGTCTACACGGTGCTGGTGGTGCTGGCCCTCGCCTCCGTCACCTTCCCGCCCGGGCTGGGGCAGCTGATGGCCTCCAGGGTGAGTTGGGGGGGGGGGAGCGAGGCTCCCCAGGGCACCCCAACACATGCCAGCGGGTGCTCAGGATGTCTGTCTGTCTGTCTGTCCTTCCAGCTCACCATGAAGGAGTATCTCACCTCCCTCTTCGACAACCGCACTTGGGGCACGCTGGTCCCCAACACCTCCTCGGTGGCCGACCCCCCCAGCGTGGACCCCCGGGGGCTCTGGCAGGAGTGGTGTCACCCCTCCACCACCATCTTTGGCACCTTGGCCTTCTTCCTGCTGATGAAGGTAGCCATGCCCCCCCCCCCCCCAGTCCCTGTGTCCCCACTCCCCGAGATAGGGTCCCCATGGGGATGACCCCCCACCTCTGCCCCCCCAGTTCTGGATGCTGATCCTGGCCACCACCCTGCCCCTGCCCGCCGGCTACTTCATGCCCATCTTCATCTATGGTGAGTCGGGGTGTCTGCTGGCCTGGACTGAGGGGGGGTGGGGGGTAATCATCCCTGAGGGTGCATCTAGCCCTTGAAGGGGGGGTACAGGGCGTGCATGCAGCCCTAGGGGGGTCCATCCAGTCTGGAGGGGGTACAAGGGGTTTTATCCAGCCTGGGTGGGGGGCGATACAGCCAGTCTTGGGTGGGGGGGCTACAGGGATTTTATTCAACCCAGGGAGTGGGGGTACATCCAGGCTGGGGGAGTGTGGGAGTTGTATCCAGCCCTGGCAGGGGGGCTACACCCAGTCTGCGGGTGGGGTACAGGGGTTGTATCGAGCCCTGTAAGTTGGGGGGCTGCATTCAGCCCCAGGCTGGCTGCAGAAGGATGGTCATGTCTAGCTGCACCATTCCTGGGGGTGGGGGGGGCTCCTGGGGTCTCTCTATCTTCCCCCCCCCCCCCCCCCCCCCCCCATTTTAGGAGCTGCCATTGGGCGCTTGCTGGGGGAGATGGTGGCCCTGCTCTTCCCCCGAGGCCTCCGTTCAGAGGGAGACCTGCACCCCATTATCCCGGGTGGCTACGCCCTGGCTGGTGAGTCACTGGGGAAGGGCAGGCTGGGGGGGGGACACCCATGGGTGGGGAACACCCACCACTCATACACCGACCCCCCCTGCCCCCGTCTCCACCACAGGTGCAGCCGCCTTTTCGGGCTCGGTGACCCACGCCATCTCCACGGCTTTACTGGTGTGTGAGGCCACCGGTCACCTGGGCCACGTCCTCCCCGTCGTCCTGGCCGTGCTGGTGGCCAACGCCATCACCCAGAAGCATCAACCGTCTTTCTATGACGGCACCATCATCGTCAAGAAGCTGCCCTACCTACCCCCCATCCGCAGCCGGCACATGGCGTAAGGCCTCCACGCACACCCCCCTCCAAAAAAAAAAGCAACATATTTTGAGGCGACTGATGGAAATTTGAGGGGTTTATGGCTCACCAGGTCTTACCAAGTGGTGGTGGAGGAGTTCATGGAGCGCCGGGTGGTGGCCTTGGCCATGGGTGATGGCTTTGAGGAGGTGCTGGTGGCCTTGGATGCCTCTGCCGATGGCGAATACCCGGTGGTGGAGAGCACAGGTGGGACGTGGGGGATGAGGGGTGTCACTGTGACCCGCGGGGGACACACACACAGACATCACCAGGCTTGTCCCTGTCCCCCAGGGTCACCCACGCTGGTGGGCACCGTCAGCAGAACCCAGCTGGTCACCTTCCTCCAGACCCACGAGCATCCCCAGGCCCCTCAAGGGGAGAAGGTAAATGGGGGCGGGGGGTGAGGGGGGATGAGCCCACCCCCCACCCCCAAAAAGCTGTTTTTCCAGCCAAAAAATTAACATGTCACCTTCCCCAAGTTGGCCACTGCGGGGACACTTGGGGACAGCTGCACCATTGAGCCCATCATCCTCCAGCTCTCACCGTGGACCTCCCTGCACCAGGTTTGAGGGGGGGACCACTCCAAACACCCCCCCCAAATTGTGTGTCGCGGTGAGGGGATGCGGCAGGGCTGGCTTTGTCCTCACGTGTCCTCGTTGTCACCTCCCCAAGGCCCATCACCTCTTCGAGCTGCTGAAGCTGCAGCGCGTCTTCGTCACCCGCTGCGGGGAGCTGGTGGGAGCTGTCAGCCGCGTGGAGGTAAAGGGGGGGCGCACAAAGGGGTGACAAGGGGGGGGAAGGGACAAGGAGGGGACAAGCTGCTCCCCACCTCCTCTGTCCCCTTGCAGCTGCGGAGAGCGATCGAGGAGCTCGCTAACCCCAAGTGATGACTTTTGAGGACTGCAAGGGACCTCCCCCCATCCCCCGGGATGTCACCCATGGAAAGGGAGGGGGGCGGTCCTACCCACCCCCCCCCCAAAGTGATGTGGGTCACCCCGCCCCCCCGGGGAAACCCAGATGTCTGGGAATTGGGGGGCGGTTCTCCAGCAAACTGTGCTCTTGCATTAAATACATCAGTCCCGCAGTGCTTCCTCTTCCTCAGCCCCACAGATTCATTTTGTGTCTGGGGGGGTGGTGTCACACACCCCCCCGTACCCCACAGCAGCACTCAAACCACCCCAAATCACCCCAAAACTGTGCCCAGCCCCGGGACATGCATCGAAGCACCCCAATCTCTGCCCCACCCTCCCCTATAATTATCAGTGCATAATTATCCTTAATTATTGCAATTCATGAGGGTGGTGGGTGTTTTGCGACCCCAAGATCCTGGGGGGAAATGGCGGGGGGGGGGGGGGGGGGGGCAGTTTGAGGGCCCAGCTCTTTAGTGCCCCCCCAAACTAGGCTGCAGTGTTTTTTAGGGGGAGAGGGGGAGCAAAGGGTGTGGTGGACGCTAACGAAGACATAATTAAGCCTGCTGGGATAATTAAACTCGGCAGGGCAGGTTGGGTGAGGTGGGCATGCCCGGGCCCAGCCGGAGGAGAGGTGAAGCGGGGTCAGCGCCAGGGGAGACACCCCAAAAGCGGGGCAGGTGATGGGCGAGGCACTGGGATGGGTGCTGGGGTGGGGGTGAGTCTGCTGGGAGCAGGGACGGGCTGCAGCACCCTGTGCCCCATGGAGGGTGCTGGGTGGGGTGAGGGGACCATGGGGAGGGGGTCCACAGCACCCGTGAAGGGTGATTTTGGGACACAGGATCCACAGCACCCATGTCATCCATGGAGGGTGCTCAGTGGGGTCCACAGCACCCATGTGCCCCATGGAGGGTGCTCGGACCATGGGGAGGGGGTCCACAGCACCTTCATGGCCCATGAGGCTGCTCAATGGGCGAGGAGGCCGTAGGGTGATGGGACCACAGCACCCACCCCCCCCATGGGGACCGTCGCACTCACAGCACCCACGGGTGATGCCCCCATCCCTGCCTGTCACCCCACTCCTGCTCCCATGGGGATGAGGACAGGAGTCTCGCCGGAACCGAGGCAGGCAGTGGTGAGAGGGGGCACCCAAAGGTCCCGCGTGCCCCGTGCCTCAGTTTCCCCATCACCCTTATCCGGCTCCGCCACAGGCAAACAGCGATAAGGTGCTGCTGGGTGCCACCACGCACCCAAATCCGGGGTGTGTGTGTGTCCCCCCCCCGCTGGCTCCTCCCTGGGTGCTGCTGGACTTTGAGCCGGGACCGAGGGCGGTGACAGGGCTGAGACCGGCAAACTCGTGCCATGCACGGGGCATCCACAGGCCCAGACACACCAAAAGAAGGTGAAAACCACCCAAATGGCAGCTTTCGCAGCAAGATGTTGGCCCCCCCTAACCCCCCCTCTCCTTGTTTATGGTTTTGGGCATTCCCCCCCCCCCCGCCCCGCTCCTTTTTCCGGCTTTTTTCCACCCAGTTATTTGCAGGCACCAGGCGGCCGGGCCTGCTGCCGCCGTGGCTTGGGTTTGGCTTTGGGGGTGCGGCGGGTGAGAAAAAGGCCAAATTCCTCGTGGGTTTTGCTGAGGACAAGAGGCCCTGCATGGGAAACGCTCCTCGAACTGTGTGCAACCCCTTAAAACCTCCCTTAAACCCCTTAACCCCCCCCCTTCAACTTCTTCAACTCCCCCTTAAAAAAGTCTTTTAAAATAGCATTAAAACCCCTTAAAAATCCTTAAAACCTCTTAAAAACCCTCTTAACAACCCCCTAAACCCTTTAAAAACCCTTCAAACCCTTCAAAAAACCCCCCACCTTCAACTCCTAAAACTCCCCCTTAGAGCCCCCCTTTAGAAACATCCCTAAAACCCCTTAAAAACAACCCTAAAAGCCCTTAAACCCCTTAAAAACTCCTTACAAATCATTTAAAACCACCTAAAAACACCCTTAAACCCCCTTAAAACCGAGGGAAAAATCCCCCCCCATACCTCTTTGCCCCCCAAATTTCTGCAATCTCAGCAAGCCAGTGGGAAATGCCAATATTATAGAAAAACAAAAAAAAGAAGCATATTTTATTTGAATCAAAACCCCACAAAAAATCCCCCAAACCTCCAAAAATCCATGAAAAAAAAAAAAGGAGAAAAAAAAAAAAAGGGATCCGGGTTTTTGTGTTTTTTTTTTTTCTTTCAGTTTTCCCCCTTTTTGCTCTCCCAAATCTGACATGACCTTTGCTTCTTTGCAATAAATATACAAAAATAGAATAAATTAGGTTAAAAAATAAAAGGAAAAGGTAACACTGGCAGATCAGCCTTAAAGGGGAAAAATAAAAAACACCCCAAAACCCGGTGGGAGAGGAATAAATAGGGAGAAAACAGCAAAAATAAGCCAGTTTTGGGCTGAGCCCTTTTTTTTCTTGAAATGTGGGAAAAAAAAGAGAGGAAAAATCTGCTAAAACACACTCCCCTCCCAGCCCGAAATGAACTTGAAATTTAATTTTCATATTTTTGGGCATGGGGGGTGGTGGTGGAAGGATGGAGGTGACACCCGTTTCGTCCCCAACCCCGGAGGATAATAATAATAATACTATAAAAAAAACCCTTAATAATAATAGAAATAATAAATAAACCCCTCGGGGAGGAGGGGGGGGTGTCTTCATTTGGTTGCTTTCAAGTACTTCGGGGGTGCTGGGGGGTTAAATGGGGACCCCCCCAGCACCGACCTGCTCCTGCAGCCCCAGCAGGCTGTAGGCGATGCGCTTCTGGTGCCCCGGCAGACGCACCCCGATTTTCTTGATGTCACTGGAAATAAGGGGGGGGGGAGAGATAAAAATAAGGTTTATTGGGGTGGAAAGAGCCTAAAAAAGGTCCGGGTGGGAGCGGGGTTTGTGTGTGTGTGTGTGTGTGGGGGGGGGGGGGGGGGGGGGGGGGCATCCCTTGGGCATCCTGTGGGGACGGATCCAGCTCCATCCTGGTTTTGGGGGGCCCGCCAGTGCCTCATCCCCCCACCCCCTCCCGGCTATTCCCAGGGGACAGACAGATGGACACGGCTCATCCCGACCTCTCTGGCCAGATCCTGGCCAGGGAACGTCTAATTTTATCCCGTCCCTTGGGCCAGGCACGCCAACGCCACGGAAATGGCTTCCTTTCCCAGCACGTCCCTGTCCCCACGGGAGCTGGGGGGGGGACACCATGGGGACACCACGGAGACACACCACAGGGACAGGATGGGGATGGTATGGGGACACCATGGGGACACACCATAGGGATGGTATAGGGACAGTATAGGGACACCAAGGGGACACACCACAGGGACAGCATGGGGATGGTATGGGGATGCCATGGGGACAGTATGGGAGTATCAAGGGGACACTATGGAGACACCAAGGGGACACTATGGGGACACACCACAGGGACAGCATGAGGACAATATGGGAACACCAAAGGGGCACCATGGGGACAGTATGGGAGTATCAAGGGGACACTATGGGGACACCATGGGGACAATATGGGAATATCAAGGGGACAGCATGGTGACATAGCATAGGGACAGCATGGGGATGATATGGGGACAGTATGGGGACAGTATAGGAATATTAAGGGTACAATATGGGGACACTAAGGGGACACCACAGGGACACATCGCAGGGACAGCATGGGGATACCATGGGGACAGTATGGGGACAATATGGCAATACCAAAGGGGCATGGGGGAAGTGTGGGGACACCGAGGGGCCAGTATGGGGCCACCAAGGGGACTCACTCGCTGGTCATCTGCAGGACCTTCTCGATGGTGCTGTAGCCCGAGGCCATGAAGTGCTCCGTGTACTGGGGCATGCGGATGGACTCCAGCCACTCGGGGACGGAGCGGAAGGGGACGCCCTCGGAGCCGCTGGTGCTGGGCAGGCGGATGGAGACCCTGGGGGGCACAGGGTGTGAGGAAAGGGGGGGCACAAAAACCGGCGCAGAAATGGGAGGATGGGCAAAACAATGCAGAAATGAGAGGATCGAGAACAGATGTGGAAACGCAAAGGTGAAAAAAAAAAAAAAGGGTGTAGAAATGAAAGGATGAAAAAAATGCGAAGATGGAAGGATGAAAAAGAAAATGCAAAAAATGAAATGGTGCAAAAAATGGTGCAGAAAGGGAAAGATGGAAAAGGGAATGCAAAAATGCAAAGATGCAAAAATAATGCAGAAACAAAACGGTGCAAAAAGTAATGCAGAAATGCAAAGATGCGAAAAAAAAAAAAGATGCAGAAATTCAAGGGTGCAAAAAAATGATGCGAAAATGGAAGGATGCAAAACTGATGCAGAAATGGAGAGATGGAAAAGGGAATATGAGAATGCAAGGATGCAAAAATAATGCAGAAATGAAAATGGTGCAAACACTAATGCAGAAATGCAAAGATGCAAAAAAGATGCCAAAATGGAAGGATGCAAAAATCACGCAGAAATGAAAGGATGCAAAAAATAATGTAGAAACGCAAAGATGCAAAAAAATGATGCAAAAATGGAAGGATGAAAGAGAGAATGAAAAAAATGCAAGGATGCAAAAAATAATGCAGAGATTGAAAGAGGAAAAAATGTTCCAGGAATGGAAAGATGCAAAAATTAATATAAAAATTGAAAGCTACGAAAAATGATGCAGGAATGGAAGGATGCAAAAAATTACACTGAAATAGAGTGGCAAAAAAAAGCACAACTGCAAAAAAGCAACACAGAAGGTGTGGAGATGCACTAAACAACGCCCCAGTGCAAAGAGGCAAAACGTAACGGCAAAAAGGCAGTGCAAGACGGAATGCAGGAAACCAAAATTATAATGCAAATAGTGCAAAAAAAGTGAGAGGCGATGCGAAAGTGCACAGATGTAAAAAAGAATGCAGAGATGTGAAGATTCAGAGTAACGCAAAAAGTGGAAATGCAAAAACTGAGGCAAAGATGCTAAAAAGCAAGAAACAATGTGAAAATACCAAATGGAAAAAAAAATAATAAAAAAATAAAAAGCACAGATGCGAAGAATCAGAAAAGAACGCAAGAATGCAAAACTGCAAAACCAGTAAAAATGAAAATATGTAGAAAAGAGTGCAAGAACAAAAAATGGCAATATCAATTAAAGGAAAGCACAGATGCGTAAGGAGTGTGCAAGAACGCAGAGAGGCAAAAACCAATGCAAAAATGTAAAGATGCAATAAAGGGTGGGAGAATGAAGAGAGGCAAAAAGTGACACGAGGATGTGAATGGTGCAAAAAAGAGTGTGAGAATGCAAAGATGCAGAAATCAATAGAAGAATGCAAAGATGGAAAAGTTCAAGAACGCAAAGAAGCAGTAAAGTGCGATAATGCAAAGATGAAAAAAAGTGCAAGAATGCAGAGAGACAAAAAATGATGAAAAAAAAAGCAAGATGCAAAAAAGCGCAAGAACGGCCAAGGTGCAAACAGGAGTGCAAAAATGCAAAACTGCCCAAAAAATGTAAAAAAATGCGAAGATTAAGAAAGTGCAAGAATGCGAAAGTGCAAAAAGGAGTGCAAGACTGCAAAACTGCCCCAAAAATATGCAGAAAATTGCAAATATGAAGAAAGCGCAAGAATGCCAAAGTGCAAAGAGGAGTGGAAGCATGCAAAACCACAAAAAACAATGAAAAAAAAAATCAAATATGAAAAAAAAGTAGAATACCAAGGTGCAAAAAGGAGGGCAAGAATGCCAAACTGCCCAAAACAACGCAAAAAAAAAAAAGCAAAGATGAAAAAAAGCAATGCAAAAACGCCAAGATGCCCCCTTGCATGATGCAGCACGTGCTGCCGCAAATCGCTCCCCTTTCCTCGCCCCCCCGTGCCCCGGCCCGTCTCGCCCCGCTGCTCACCGGGGGTCGAAGTCGGCCAAAGCCTTGAGGGACTCGGGGGCGCGGATGAGTTTGTCGAGGATGCTGACGATGTCGGCGAACTTGGGGCGTCGGGCGCGCTCCTGCTGCCAGCACTGCATCATCAGCTGGTAGATGGCCGAGGGGCAATCCAGCGGGGCGGGGAGGCGGAAGCCCTCGTTGATGGCCTTCATCACCTGTGAGGAGCAGGAGGAGGTTGAGCCGCGCTGTCCGTTCACAAGAACAACCCTCCCGCCCCCCCAAAAAAATAGCAGAATCATCTAGGTAGGAAAAGCCCTTGCAGCTCCTCCAGCCCAACCATGACCCTCACCCTGACCGTTCCCAACTCCACCAGATCCCTCAGCGCTGGCTCAGCCCGACTCTTCAACCCCTCCAGGGATCCCGGGGACTCCCCCCCTGCCCTGGGCAGCCCATTCCAACGCCCAGCAGCCCCTTCTGCACAGAAATCCTTCCTCAGAGCCAGCCTGACCCTGCCCTGGGCAGCTTGAGGCCATTCCCTCGGGGCCTGGCGCTGGGGCCTTGGCTCCAGAGACTCATCCCCCCTCTCTGCACCCTCCTGGCAGGGGGTTGCAGAGGGCCAGGAGGTCTCCCCTCAGCCTCCTCTTCTCCAGACTGAACCCCCCCAGTTCCCCCAGCCGCTCCCCAGCAGACCTGTGCTCCAGACCCTGCCCCAGCTCCGTTGCCCTTCTCTGGCCACGCTCGAGTCATTCAATGGCCTTTTTGGGGTGAGGGGCCCAAAACTGGTGGTGGAGGAGGGCGGGTGCTCACCTCATGGTTTGAGAGCTCCCAGTACGGGCGCTCGCCGTAGGACATCACCTCCCACATGACGATGCCGTAGCTCCAGACGTCGCTGGCTGAGGTGAACTTGCGGTAGGAGATGGCTTCGGGGGCCGTCCAACGGATGGGGATCTTCCCACCCTATGGCAACATTGGGGTCAACACTGCAACCCCCCCAAATAAATCCAACCCCAGTTGGCCAACCACCCCGTCTTGGTGGCACTTACGCTGGTGGTGTAGGTGGCTTCAGGGTCATCTTCCAACACCCTTGAGAGCCCAAAATCGGACACTTTGCACACCAGGTTGCTGTTCACCAAGATGTTCCGGGCGGCCAGATCCCGGTGGACATAATTCATGTTGGCCAAGTACTTCATGCCGGCGGCAATGCCCCTCAACATCCCCACCAGCTGGATGACACCAAATTCCCCCTCTTTTTCCTGGAAAAAGGGGAAAATCCAGTCTTAAATCCATCTCTCGTCCCACCTCCTGTGGGAGTTTTTGGTGGGTTTTTTGCCCCGGGGTGGGACGTTGCCACCACACTTCACTTACCCGCAGGAATTTATCCAGCGCGCCGTTCTCCATGTACTCCGTGATGATCATGAAAGGCTTGTCTGTACCAAAAAAAGATCCAAAATGAGTCAAGAAAACCCAAACACATCCCCCAAAACCCTCACCCCCCAAAAAAATCCCCAACCCCCCAGAACAATGCAACCCACCAAAAAGCCCACCCATCCACCCCAATCAAACAAAAAAACCAACAAACCCCAAAAAACCTCTCAACCTCCCCCAAAACTGAAACATCCTCAACCCCCCAAAACAAAAAAACCCCGCCCAACCCTCCCCCCAAAAGCCCCACCCCCCCCATGCATTGTTGCTCAAAACACCCTATTTTTATATAGTGTTTCTCTGGGGTGTTTTGCAGGGAAATTGGGGTTTTTTTTTGAGGGGGGGGGAACACAACTCACACTTGGAGACGACCCCTTCCAGGCGGATGATGTTGTGGTGGCAGAACTGTCCCATGATTGTGGCTTCGCTCAAGAAGTCCACCCGTTGCTTCTCCGTGTAGCCCACCTTCAAGGTCTTGATGGCCACCGGCACCTCCTTCTTACCACGCTTCAGGGTGCCTTTGTAGACCTCCCCAAATTCACCTGCTCAGAGGAAGGGGGGATGATTAAACCCCCCACCCTGGTCCAATTTTGGGGTGTCTTTGGGGTGACGAAGCCACCTGAGAACCTACCGGCACCGATGACCTTCTGTCGGGTGATGAAGGATGGAGGGATCTCGGTGGTGAACTTCAGCATGGCTTGGTTGGGGTCTTCGTAGGTGTGGGGGTCAACGTAGGTCTTGAGGGGCTTCAGCTGGTCTGTGGGGTGACGATGGTGGGGGTCAGCACCCATGTCACCCCCCACCCATCCCCACTGACCCCACCATCCCATTTCTCACCTGACTTGGAGAAGTAGACGTCCTCAGCGGACTGGCGTGGCCGTGACCTCTTTTTCCTGGGGAAAAACACCATTTTTCCCCCCCAAAAAATCATTCCTCATCCATCTTTAGTGGTGGAAAAATGTTACTGCAGGGTTTTAGGGGGAGGTTTGGGGGGTTCTTATCTCCTTACCGACGGAGAACATAGAGTAGAGCAGCCAAGAGGAGGAGGACGAAGAAGACACCAGCAACGGAGCCGCTGATGACGGCGGTGGATGCCATGGCCTCGGCACCTGCAGGGACAATTTGGGGGGGTCTGGGGTGAACCATGCACCCCTTGGACCCCCCCACCCCAAAATCCTGCCCGGCCCCTTTGGTCCTCACCCTCAGGCAGGGTCTCAAACTCGTGCTGGGGGCTGTAGGCGCCGTGGCCGTCTGGGGTGAGCGCCTGGACCCGCACCACGTAGGCGGTGGCAGGGGACAACTTGGGGAGGGTGACAGAGTTGCCCTCGCAGCGCAGCACCGAGTAGCTGTTCTCATCCACCTGGGGACATGGGTGGGGGCAAGGATGGAGATGATGTGGGTGGAGGTGACACAGATGGGGGGGGTGACGTGGATGGAGGTGACACGGATGGAGGGGGTGACACGGATGGAGGGGGTGACACGGATGGGGGCAAGAATGGAGGTGACGTGGATGGAGGTGACACAGGTGGGGGGGATGGATTTGGGGCTGGTGGGCTGAAGCCCTGACACCAGACGGACCTTCTTGCTGTAGGTGACCTCGTACTTCCAGACCCGACTCTGCTGCCGCGGTGGCACCGTCCAGGAGAGGACCAAGCTGGTGGCCGTCCGTCCATCCAGGCTCACCGACGTCACCCGGGGTGGCTCTGCCGTGGGGACAGGGTTGTCACGGAGGTGTCCCCATTAGGGATGTGACATCATGGAGGTGTCCCCATGATGGAGGGAAGGTGTAGGAGATGCTGGTGGCCCCTTACCCGTCTGGTTGACGCTGATGGTGGTGGTGGCCACGCTACGGTGGTGGCTGTAGGATGACACCCCATTCCGGGCTTCGACGGTGAAGGTGTAGTTGACGTGTGGCTCCAGGTCGGTGACGGTGACCCCCGTCCCTGTCAACCCCCGGGGGGGCTGCGAGTAGCGCACCCCCCCGTCACAGGGACGGCACTCCCCGCTCTCGGGCCAGCACTGCTCGCAGGTGACGCTGTAGGTGACATCCCCGCGGCCACCGGGGTCGGCGGGGGGGGACCAGCGTAGCTGCACTGTGGCCCCCAGCCCCACGGCTGTGACACCTTGAGGGGGCGAGGGGGGACCTGGAGAGGAGTGGGGGGGGACAGAGAGCAGAGAGAGGTGTCGGAGGCGGGGTGGCTACACCGTGCCTCAGTTTCCACCCCCCCCCCCCCCACAAAAAAAAAAATGGTCACTTACGGGTGCAGGGGTCGTCGGGGGGGTCAGCGGGGGCGCGGAAGAAGCCGTCCTGGCAGGGGCAGGCGGCGGCGGCGGCAGGAGAGGGCAGGGTGTGGGGCGGGCAGGGCTGGCAGCCGCTCGGGGACACCGCGGCCTTGAAGGAGCCGGGGGGGCAAGCTGGGGGGGACACACACACAGTGACACCGGTGAGACCCCCAATGCCCCCTCCTCACCCACAGCATCCTCACTCAGGGTTGGGTTTTAGAGGGTCACCTCCCCCCCCGACTCCCCAAGCACCCAGAGTGGGGATTTTTGGGTATTTCCCCTTATTTTGCAGCTTCTTTATTATAGGGACGCCCTCCCCCCGCCCCCCCCCCCCCGCCGGCACCCCCTCTCCCAGCTGAGCCCGCCTACACTCACTGCACTAGTGATGCTCTGGGTCAAGGATCCAGGATGGAGGATTTCAGTGCTGCCACCTCATTCTTCTGACCCAGAGTGAGGATTTTAGGGTATTTCACCTTATTTTGCAGCTTTGTGCCCACAGAGGTGACAAGACCTCCCCCCAAGCCCCCCTCCTGGCTGAGCCCTGCCGCGCTCATTGCACTGGTGATGCTCAAGGTTGAGGATCCAGGATGGGGAATTTTGGTGCCAACACCTCATTTCTCCCACCCAAAGCAGGGACTTTAGAGAATTTCACCTTATTTTTGCAGCTTCCATTATTACTGGGACCCTTCCCCGCGGCCCCCCCTCTCCTGGCTGAGCCCTCCTGCACTCACTGCACTAGTGATGCTCAAGGCTGGGGATCCAGGATGGGGAATTTTGGGGCTAACACCTCATCCCTCCAACCCAGAGTGGGGATTTTAGGGTATTTCACCTTATTTTGCAGCTCCATGCCTACAATGGCGGCAGGACTCCCCCCAGCCCACCCCTCTCCCTCTGAGCCCTGCCGTGCTCACTGCACTGGTGATGCTCGAGGCTGAGGATCCAGGATGGAGAATTTCGGGGCCAACACCTCATTTCTCCACCACTCCTTTCTATCCCCTGGCATGCACCGAGCTGGTACGTCCTCAGTCCCCCTCCCCAAACCCAATTTACCCCCCCTCAAGCTCTACCTTGGCAACTTTCTCCCACTTTCTCATAGCCAGCCCGGCACAGGCACTCCCCGATGGGCACCAGCCACTCGCCGTCGGCGTTGCAATGCAGCGCCGGAGCTTGGTCAGCCACCGCCTCCTCCACACACGTTCCCCGCACCTCGGCCAAGGTCTGCGAATCGACGCCGGCCACCGTTTCGGGGAAACGAGCCATTCCCCGTAAAACAGCCGGGCACCTCTTGTAATAAATCCGCACGGAAAGCAACGCCACGCAAGCTCCCAAATCTTGGAAAGCCAAGTAGAAACCTTTCCGACGGAGAGGTCCCACCGATCGCACCTCAACGTTGAGTTTAACATTCCGGGAAGCAAAATCATCCTGGACGGTGATTTCATCCGGAGCGATGGTGTCGATCTTCTTGAACTGTCTCTTCTGGAAGTTGGTGCCGTAATCCACGTCGGATTCGGCGTAGTAGAGGTTGAAGGTCTCCTTGCAGGAGCCGCCGCCGGCGGTGGGGAAGCTGTTGCAGTCGCGGACGGTGAATTGGAGTTCGATGAAGATGCGTTGGGCCACCCCGCGGTAGATCCAGTTGGTGCGGAGCCAGTTCTCCTGCTCGCCCTCCAGCACGTTGCACACCGAGTAGATGTAGATCAAGGAGTCGTTCAGCACGTTCTGCAGCAGGTCCCACTGCGCCCCCCCACCCCGAGAGAGAGAAAACAGTGCTATGGGGGGAAACTGAGGCAGCGTGGGTGGTGCCCCCGGTCTCCATGAAGGTGCTCGTCCTCATCCCCATGGATGTCCCTGTCTCCGTCCCCATGAGTGCCCCTGTGCCCATGGAGGACCCCAACCCCATCCCAATGGAGGTCTCCATCCCAGTGAATATCCCCAGCCCTCTGGATGTCCCCAACCCCATCTCCATGGGTGTCCCCATCCCCCTGGATGCCCCCTGTTCCCACTCCCATGGATGTCCCCACCCCTATCCCCCATGTGGGTCCCCATCCCTCATGGAGGTCCCTGTCCCCATCCGCAAAGAGGTCCCCATGGACACCCCTGCCCCCATCCCCATGGATGTCCCCTCCCAACGGAGGTCCCCATCCCCAGCCAGATCCCCACGGAGGTGCCCAAGGATGCCCTTGACCCCATCCCAATAGATGTCCCCATCCCCACAGAGGTCTCCATCCCCAACCAGGTCCCCATGGACGTCCCCATCCCCACGGAGGTTCCCCTTGGATGTCCCCGTCCCCATCCCCGGTGTGGGCTCTCGGCGCCTGGGTCCGCGGGTGCTCACCCCTTTGCCGTAGGGCTGGGTGAGCCAGCCCAGCTCCCCCTGCGCCTTGGCGAAGTCCAGCAGGACGACTGGGGGGAGAGGAGGGGGGTGTTAGTGGTGAGGGGACGGCACGAAGCCTGGGAGATGCCGCCAGGACCCATGGATGGCCCCATGGCCTGCAGGTGCCACCAATACACCCCTCGGACCCATGGATGTCCCTGGGACCCACCAGATGCCTCTGGGACATGCAGATGCCCCCCCCGGACTCATATGTACATCCCTGGGACCCACAAATGTCCCCTAGGACCCACAGATGTCCCCTCCAGGACCCTGGGACCCACAGATGACTCTGGGACCCACAGATGCCCTCCAGGACCCATGGATGTCCCCCAGGACCCACATGTATATCCCTGAGACCCATGGATGTCCCCCAGGACCCATGAATGTTCCCCAGGACCCATGTGTACATCTCTGGGACTCACAGATGCCTCTGGGACCCACAGATGTCCCCCAGGACCCACAGACATCCCTTAGGACCCATGTGTACATCCCTGGGACCCACATATGTCCTCCACGACCCACGTGTATATCACTGGGACACATGGATATCCCCCAGGACCCACAGATGTCCCCTCCAGGACCCTGGGACCTACAGGTGCCTCTGGGACCCACAGATGCCCTCCAGGACCCATGAATGTCCCCCAGGACCCACGTGTATATCCCTGAGACCCATGGATGTCCCCCAGGACCCATGGATGTTCCCCAGGACCCATGTGTACATCTCTGGGACCCACAGATGTCCCCCAGGACCCACAGAAGCACCCAATTCCCACAGATGTCCCCATGACTCATGGATGTCCCCAGGACCTGCAAACCCTCCCGGGACCCACAGGTGTCCCTTAGAGCCCGAGATACTCCCAGTCCCAATAGATTCCCTTTGGACCCACACGAGAAGACCCCCAGGGACACCCCCTGCCCCCTGAAAGAGGGGAAACCGAGGCAGAGCTCTGCACGGTGCCGAGGCCGGGTGGACTTGCCGTGGCTTGTCGGCCGCCCCAGCGAGGGCGGTGGCCAAATCCAGCCCGGGAGAGGAAGAGGAGGCCGCTGAGGGCCGGGAGGGAAGTGCTGACTGGTGGCCCCCCCACTCCGGTGAATCACCCCCCAGGAATGCGCCCGGACGCCCGAGTTCACGCCGGCGGGATGGATCCCAACGGGGTGGTGGAGTTTCGGGGATGGATCCCCCCCCCCCTTCAACTGCCTCCACTGAGAATGGGTGTGCTCGTGACATGCCCCAAGAGGGGAAAGTCTAGGGGGGTGGGAAACCCCAAGAACATGGTTGGGGACACACACGTGGCTCCGCTGTGTCCCCCCCCCGCCATGCCCGGGGTCAGGAAGGATGCCGGGGCGGATATCCCGGCTTTCCTGCGGCTGGAAATCCCCCCGCGTGCCTCCGGAGAGCGGAAAGCCGGCGGGAGGCTGGCACATGAGCTGAGTTGGTGGGTTCTCTGCAGGGTGTCCCCCACCCCCCCGGGGGCTGTGGTGGGGGTGAGTCAGGGGAGAAACCCGGGACTGTGGCTGTTGAGTCAAGGGGTGCAGCACCCAAGGGCGCACCCACGCCCGGGGCCACCGGTGCTGTTGGCACATTTGGTGCCATCACCATCGGCATCTGCACCCCCATCCCTGCTGCCACCTGCACCCCCTCGGCCACTGCTATTGCCATCGTCATTGTCACCACCATCAACATCTCCACTGTGGCCATGACCATCTCCATGGCCAACTCCATGGCCAACTCCATGGCCACCACCACCTCCAGCACCATTGTCAACATGGCCATGGCCAACAACATGACCATCGCCATCCCATGGCCACCCCCACTCCCATGGCCATGGCCATCAATGCCTTCACGGCCACCACCGTCTCCACCGCTGTCCCCATGACCGTCCACAGTCCCTGCCCTGTCGCTGTCACTGTCCCCATCCGCGTGGCCGCTGCTGGTGCCATCACCACACTGCACCCCCCACTTGCATCCCTGTCCCTCTGCACCCCCCCTTAACCCCCTCCCTGCCCTCGGGGACACCCCAAACCTCAGACTGGGCAGCGCAGGATCCAGCCGGGGCACCCAGCACCCCCCAACCTCCCCATCCCACTGGATTTCACCCTTTCCAAACAACGGGAAGCACCCGCCCCCCTTCCAAGCCCCCTCAAATCCCGCTACTCTCTCTACACTTTCCCCTTTTCTGCATTTATTGCCCCCAAAATCCCGATGTCCCCAAGGATCCCTCCCGGGAATCGGCACTTCAGGAATGTGCCTCAAATCCCGCAGCCGCGTGGAGGCGGTTGGGGGTCCCTGCCACAGGGGTCACCCCCCCTGCCTTCCCTCCAGCACTTAAACCCCCCTCATTTTAGGGTTTCTTACCCCATTATTATTTTTTAGGGGGGGTATTTGCCATCCCAAACCATCCCCCAGCCTCCGATTTGGGGCCGGATCCTTCCACCTTTCCCTCAAAAAGCGACAGATTAAACCCTTCAGCCGGAGTTTTTACAAACCTCAATTAAAAAAAAAAAAAAAAAAAGAAAAAAAAAAAGTATTTTTTTTACCCTTTTTTTTACCCAAACGCCCCCAAACTGAGCCCAAAAATCGGTCGGGGAAGCGTTGCGAGGTGGAGGTCAGGACGCTGCTTGTTTTTCCCAGCACTTTTTGGGGTTTTCCTGACATTGTTTTCCAGCTCCCCGGGCCGGATCCTGCCCGGCCCATCGCCGGCCATGGGAAACGCTTCATTTTAGGGTGACTTTCCTCTTTTTTTAGGGTGTTTTTTGTTTTTTTTTTTTTTAATCCCCTCGGTCCTAAACACTGTCAGACTTCTTTTGGGGGGCACCCAGCAGGATTCAGCCCCAGTGCACGAGCCGGACGCTCTGCATGGAAAAAGTTGCCTAAAACTCTTGGTTTTCCCCCCATTTTAGCTTTTTTTCCTCCTATTTTAGCTTTTTGCTCCCCACTTTAGCTCCCTCCCCATTTCAGACTCTTTCCCCCCACTTTATCTCCCCCCCCTTTTAACTCTCTCCTCCCCCTTTTTAACTTCCTCTCCCTTTTGAACTTTCCCACCTTCATTTTAACTTTTTCTCCCCCAAAATGCGCCCCACCAGCCGGTGATTCGCCGCCGCACCCATGGGCGCCCCCTTTTTTTTTTGGGGGGGGGGACACCCCCCTTCATCCTTTCTTTTGGTGGAGCTCCCCAGCCCCCCCCCAAACCTCTCAGCCCCCCCAAACCGCTCAAACCTACCCCAAAACCACCACACACCTTCGCGCGCCCCCCTACCCCCCCGCCGCACCCCAACAAGTGGGTTTTGGGGTGCCCCCCCCCCCCCAGCGTGGAACTCACCTTCCTCGGCTGCCAGGTGGGTGATGGCGGTGAGGAAGAGGAGGGTGAAGGTCGGGGGGGTGCCCGCCATGGCGGGGGGGGGGTTTGGGGGGGACCCGGGGTGCACCCCGCAGGCAGCTCTGTGGGGTGTGTGGGGCTGAGCACTCCGCTCCTGTTCATTCATGTCCCGAGTGATGTCACCCGGCCACGCCCGCTCTTAAAGGGACAGGAGCCGCTCCCAGTACCCACCAGTATGGGACTGGGAGGGCCCGAGCTTGAGGATGAGAAGTGGGCAGGGTGGGGGGGGGGGGGGGGCGTGGGGAAAGAGGGGGGCTGGGACCCCCCATGAGGCAGCACACATGGGTTTTTTTGGGGGGGGGTGTCTGGATCCGTCCCGCGGGGCTCGGTGCGTGGGGCCGGATCCGTCCCGCAGCACCGTGTGCGCCCCCCCCGCTCCGGCCCCGAAGGGGTTAACGCGCCCCCCGCCACCCCCTTCCCCTTTCATTCATTAAACGGCGTGGGAAGGGGGGGGGCCGGCAGCCAATGAGGGCAGGGGGCGGGGCCAAGCGGCTACTACCGGCCCCTCCCTCCGCCCACCAGTTGGAAAGTGGGGGGGACACGGGACACCGGGTGGGGGGTGGCTGGTTTGGGGGGGCGATGCTGCCTTCCCCCCCCCCCCCCCTTCCCCGGGTCCCGCGTCCTCTGGGACGGAAAGAGGCCGGACCAGAAATCGGCTTTTTCCGGCCTAAAAATAATGCCGGTTTTCTGCCACGCCGGGGAGCGGAGTCTGGGTCCAGCTTGGGGGGCTGGATCGGGCCCCGGCACTCCCAAGCACCCCAAATCCCCCAGCACCCCGCAGCACCCCACATCCTGCAGCACCCCCAATCCCCCCCAGCACCCCAAATCCTGTAACATGCCCATGATCCCGCAGCACCCCAAATCCTGCGTCTTCCCCAGCACCCCCAGCACCCCAAATCCCCCCGACTCCCCCAGTACCCCAAATCCCTCAGCACCCCCACGCACCTCAAATCCCCCCAAGTCCCCCAGCACCCCAAAACCTGCATCATCCCCAGCACCCCCATCCCCCCAAATCCCCCAGCACCTGCAGCACCCCCATCCCCCCCAAAATGCCCCACCCCCCCGAATCCCCCACTCCCCCCAGCACCCCAATTTGGATGAGTCAGGGCACCCCAGGATCTTTTTAGTGGAAAGAAAGCGGATTTTGGTCAAAAACCACCTTCCCCCCCCCAGCAGCTCCCCCATCACAGATACGGGCTGGCAGCACGGTTTAATGGGGGGGGGGGGGAGCAGAAGCTGCGCTGAGGGACCCCCCGATGCCGCAGAGGCCCCCCCAAACCTGCCCCACGACAGGGGCGTTCAGCCCGGGGGGGACCCCTCATCCCCCGGGGCGATGCCGGCGGTGATTTGGTCTCGACGCCAGAGACTCTCCACCAGGGCATCGAGGAGGGGGGCGACCCGGGCCAGCCCCCCGCGCCCCCCCCCGGCCCCTGGCCTGCTGCCCGCCCGCAGCACTGGCACCCCCCAGGTCCCCTCAAAGGCCGTCACGTCCCCCTCTGTCACATCCGCCTGTGGGGACAGGTCGAATCTGGTGCAGGGTGGACACACGTGGTCAAGGGAGACACCAACAGTCTGAAAATCCCCTCAAAACCCCATAAAAAAAGTGGGAGGGGCCAATCCATCGGTGGAACGAAGTGTGAATGTTCTCAGCCCACCAAGGTGCTGAGTGGTGTAATACATGGGGGTGCAAACCTGCTTGTGTGTGGGGGACACATGGTCAAGGGAGACACCAAAACCCAGAAAAACCCACCCTGGTGGGGGGAAAACTCCCTAAAAATAAGGGGAAGCTCTGAACCCATTGGTGTAATGAAGCGTGCACGTTCTCAGCCTACTGAGATGCCAAGTGGTGCGAAATATGGGGGTGCAAACCCGCTTGTGGGGTGATGCGGACATCTCCAAGGGCCCCCCCGAGAAGGATACTTGGTGCCGACGACCACCTTAACGAGGTTTTCTTCGTCGGGGCCGACCACGCGGCTCATCTGGGCTGGCAGCTCCTCGAAGGACGAGCGGTCGGTGAAGGAGAAGAGGAAGAGGATGGCGTCTGCTTCCTCCTTACAAGCCTGGGAAGGCAGCGGGAGGGCGACCACCATCACCGGGGGGGTGTCCTCTGTGTGCGTGTGTGTGTCCCCAAAACTTGTGTGTCCCCCCACCCCCGGTGAACTTACAGGCAGGAGATGCTCAAATTTTTTCAGGGCGCTGTCCCCGCAATCCCAAAAATGGAGCTGGAAGATGACGGGGCGGCCGCTGGCCCGCGGCTTGGCCGGCCAGTAGACGGTGGTGACCTCTATGCCTGGGTTGTGTGTGGGGGACACACACACTGACAGACAGTCCCCCCCAGGGGACACTGGGGGTGCTGCCTGTGTCCCCCCACCCATGACATACCCAGGGTCTCGTGGTGGACAGGGGACACGGGGGTCCCCCCCAACGTGGCCACCAAGGCCGTCTTGCCGACGCCGCTTTTGCCGGAGACGAAGAGTTTGTAGGTGACGATGGGGGCGGCCAAGCTGGGGGGCAGCGCTGGGTGCTCCAGCAGACCTTTAGAAGTGGGGGAGCGGGTGTGGTGATTTGGTTTTTTTTTGGGGTGTTGGCACCCCGTTTTGAGGCGGGGGGAGGCAGGGTGTGTGGGCTCACCGAACACGCGCCGCTGGTTCTTCTGCAGGATGGAGTCCAGGTAGGGACGGCCAGCGGGGGACAGGAGCCAGCCCGGCTCCAGCACCGAGCCCCCCCGCGCCGCCATGCACCCCCCCGAAACCTGGGGGTACACAGAAGATCCACCCCCCACCAGAACTTTTTCCGTAGGGGGTCACTGCACCCTGCAGCTTGGGGGAGGGTGACCCCTTCTAACCCCCCCCACCAGTGTCTCCGACCCCCCCTTGGGGTCACAGCATCCTCCTGTGAGGTCTCTGACCCCCCCATGAGGTCCCTGACCGCCCCCAGTGTCCCTGACACCCCCCTTGGGGTCCCAGCACCCCTCTGGGGTCCCTGACCCCTCCCTGGGGTCCCTGATCCCCCCCCAGTGTCCCTGACACCCCCCTTGGGGTCCCAGCATCCTCCTGTGAGGTCCCTGATCCCTCCCCGGGGACCCTGCATGCCCCCCCTCTGGGGTCTCTGACACCCCCCTGGGGTTTCAGCATCTCTTCGCCCCCCCCGGGCTCCTGCACCCCTCCATTGTGTCCTTGAACCCCTCCACGGGGTCCCCCCGCCCCGCCCGCGGCCCCTTTAAGGCGCGGCCCCGCCGCCTCACCTGCGCCCGCTTCCGCCCCGCGATGACGTCATTAGAGGGCGTGGTACCGCCTGCGCCCCGCCCCCTCGCTGCGGCGCATGCGCAGGCGGTGCGGAAGGGGCCGCCCCGGCGCAGGGCAGGGTTTTCGCCCCCCCAAGCTGATGGAGGTGGGGGGTCCCTGTAGGCTGTGGGTGCCCCGGGCCCCTCGGGGCCATTTGGGGGCCGCTCGGGGCCTGTCCTGGCACGACGCCGTGGCCTGCGCCCAGCGCTGCCCTCTCCGGGGTCCGCAATTTCCAGCCACCCCCGCCCGTGGGAGCCCCGTTTCCAACACCCACCCCCCCACCCCCCCGGCTTTGGGGTCCCCAGTTTCCAGTGCTGGCCGGATTTGGGGGTCCCCATCCCCAATTTCTAGCCCCCCAGGCTTTGGGGTCCCCACTTCCCAGCACTACCCCCTTTTTTGCTCCCCCCAAACTTGTGCCCCCCTTTTTTCCCCTCTCTGTTTCTTGCTCTAACATCCCCTGGTAGAAATATGGCCTTTTAATACCCCAAAAGACCCCAAATCCCTCCTTTCACCCCCAAACTCGCTGGGAGAGCAGCACGGGTGTTTCCCTCCACAGCATTTCCACCCCCCAACCCCCTCCCCAAAAGGACCAACCATCCATTTCTTTTCCTTTTTATTTGTTAAACCGCTAAAAATTCATTGGGATGGGGGGGGGGGGGGGGGGGAGGAGGAGGAACCCATTAACACCCCACCCCCCCACCCCCCCCAAAATGTACACAAGATTTTAAATATGACCGAAAATCGCTTTTCATTCCTACGCTTGGCCGAGCCTGGGACAACAATGTGGGGGGACACCTGAGTCGCAGGAGGGGGGGACACACCTCGCTCACAGCACCAGCAGCTCACGGCGCAGGGGGTGGGGGGGTGCGTGTGTCAAAATTTGGGCTGAATTCATCATTAACGGCGCAGAACATGCCTTTCCGCGACTGAGGGGGGCGGAGGAGGGACGGCTCCAGCCCCTCGGTGGGTTTGGGGCCAGTTGGGGGCATTTTGGGACTGGTTGAGGATGGAGATGATGGAAACGTTGGGAAAACACCCCTCGAGGGATGCTCCGTGCGAGGAGAAGGATGTCAACCCAACGCCGACGCACCGTCCATCCCTTTTTTGACTTTTTTTTTTTTTTGGGGTGGGGGGGGTGGGGGGTGGATGACAAGAGACATGCAAAGGGGAGGGGGTAATCAATGCCGAAGCCCCGATCGCCTTCCCCATGGTGAAGCTTAAAGCAGAGAAGAAATATTTCATAGATCACCCTAGGTGCTCCTGAGGTTTTAGGGGTAAAAACTGCATTTTGCCTTCCCTTAGGACAAATCAAATACGTTTGGGACTGGAGCGGGAGAGGCTGGATTTAACGAGGTGGAAAATATTTACAGAGGTGGAAAAGCCGCAGACGAAGCAAAACCCTCCCCATCCCCACGCGGCTGGGATGCGATTTAAGGCTCTGACCGGCAAAAAGCTCAGTGGGGACAGACGGGGAGAAGAGGGGGGGGAGAAAAGAAGGGAAAGGGGCCACGTCATGGCACTGCCGGTTTGGGGAGGGTTCCCTCCTTTTTGGCTGCTGGAGGTTGTTGACCAAAACCTGGCAGAATCCGCCCATTTTTCCCACCCCCCCATCATCTCGAGGGGAAAGGGAAGGGGGGAGGTTGTCCCAGAAGGACGCACAGGTTCAATCCCTTCGGATTTTTATTTGTTTAGGTCTTTGCAGAAGGAGGCACGTGCAAAGATGAGGTGCAGTTACTGCTATCAGGGCTGCTCACGCCCTCAAATTTACCAATATTCACCCTTTTGACTAGAAAAAAAGGACCCTGGTCCCAGGCTACAAGGTGCTGGTTCAGCCTTGAATGGGTAAAGCTGTTGAGTGAAATGAAACCTTCATGTCTAGCAGGGAATGGGCAGCCAGCTTTCTTGGTGTTGGGGAATAATGGGACTTTTAAAGGTTTTTTTTGCTGATCAGAAGGGATCAGGACTGATCCTGGAGCCTGATCCAGCTTGATCCAGCACAGGGCAGGGAGGGGAGGATGCTAACGCGCAGCTAATTCTTAATATTTTTGGCATCTTGATGCAAAAACCCTGTCCTTTCTTCCTTCTCATGGTCCTGGATGGAGGACAGGAATGAGACTGGCAGTCCAAAGGGGTGAGAGGCAAAAAAAAAAGGCATCATGTTTGTGTCGAGCAAAGGTTTGCAGCACTGGAAGATTCCTGGTGGGGTATTGCTGTTGCTTTCCTTACGGAGTCAAGCACGGAAATAATCAGTGCGCGCAAGCCAACAGCCTCCTGCCTGCCGGTATTTGGTTTGTTCGTATAAAACCCCTTTTACTCACATCCCGCGAGGAGTTTTGGAGAGATACGAAACCTCTCAAACCCCTGGAAAATAAAAACCAACCTCAAGAGGACACTGGATGGCAGATTTCCCTACGTGCTCACCCCAAATCCTTGGCTTGGATCACAGCGGTGTGGGTCCTTCCCCGCCTGTAAACACAATTCGCTTAACTGGGACCTTACTGGGAACCGGCGGGGCAGCGCTGGAGGTTTTGCTTGGACTTTATTGGTTTCTTGCTCCCAAATTCACAGTTGGAACGCTTGTGTGACAGAGTTAAGGGCTTGGAAAGGAGAGGGAAGAGCCGCGGGGAGGGAGGGGAGAAGGTGATGGTGGCGAAGGGCTCAGGCCGCATTATCTTTTTGCTCGCACAAAGTACAAGGCATTTGTTTTGGGATAGTATTTCACGTTTTGTTTCTTGTCCATGAGGCCACCGAATATGATTAACTCCCCTCGGCCTTGCACCACTGTGTGTAAACTGGTTTCGGGCGGCCCCACCACCGAACTGCTGTTGAACACTTTCCATTTGACTCGTCCTTTCTCCTTGGTGTCTTTAATGTCCAGCACGTACATCTGCATGGGTTTGCAGTTCATGCTCTGGTATAAAGGCTTCCCCACGTTGAGGGACTGGGGAGGGTGGTGGCCCAGGCGGCGAGCGATGGGAGGTAAGGAATGGCCGTCGCCTTGGGTAGAGCCTGGACGCGCCGCCGAGCCCGTCTCAGTGCCCGGGGACCCCGGGGAAGAAGCCAGGGGAGGGCTCAATGCCGCAGAAGCCGAGGAGCCTTTGGAAGAGAGAGCTTTGACGGCCTCCAAGCTCCTCCGGAGCGCGCTGGGGGAGACGGCCCCCGGGAGGGAGCTGGCGACGTGGGGCGGTGTGTGGATGCCGTTGGTCTGCTCGGGGGGGTTCCTCATGCCAGTGCCGACCGTCCTGCCCTCCACCCCGTCCATCTGGCAGAGGATGGAAGCTGGTTTCTGTTCCCAGTTCAAGTCGACGGATCCCAAACGCAGGTCTTTCTGCTCCGGCAGCGATCCTCGTCGTGGCGCCAGGGCGAGCCCCACTTTGAGGTCGTATCCTTCAGCCGCCGAAGGTGTGCTGGGCGACACGACCTGCACGGGGCTGTCCAAGGAGGCTCCGCCGGCCGCTGTGGCTCCGGGTGACAAACTCCCACCGTTGAGAACAGGGGAACTGTCCCCTCTGGCCGGGGAGAGGCTGCCTTCCCGGGATCCCGAGGGCGTTTGTCTCTGCGCTCTGGGTCGCAAGGTGCCCCAGCGGCCGTTGACGCAGGGAGCTTCGTCCGTGTTCCTGACGGGAGACTGAGAACGATATTCCCGCGTTTCAGGGACCAGGGCAGGCGGCGTGGCACTGATGGGAGAGGGGCGAGAGTTCAAGCTGGGACTCAGCGGAGCTCTCCCGCTGGGAGCTTGGCTAAAGACCACAACGCACTGTCCCACCTGGAAGAGGAGAAGAGGAGGTAACAGGTTGCAAATGGCAGGGTGACTCTTTGTGCTGTACTGGGGGAAAAAAAGGATTATCACAGAATCACAGAATCATTCCGGTTGGAAAAAACCCTTGGGATCAGCGAGTCCAACCCTCAGCCCGACTCTACAAAGTTCTCCCCTACCCCACATCCCCCCACAGCTCATCCCAATGGCCCTTAAACACCCCCAGGGATGGGGACTCCCCCCTCCCTGGGCAGCCTGTTCCACTCTCTGACCACTCTTTTGTGAAACATTTTTCCCTCATGTCCAGTCTGACCCTCCCCTGTCACAGTTTCAAGCCGTTCCCTCTTGTTCTGTCACTAATTCCCTGTGGGCAGAGCCCAGCCCCAGCCTCTCTGCAATGTCCTGTCAGGAGCTGCAGAGAGGGATGAGGGCTCCCCTCAGCCTCCTCCTCCTCACACTGAACACTCCCAGCTCCTTCCCTGGCTCCTCACAGGATTGATTCTCCCAGCCCTTCCCCAGCCTCGTTGCCCTCCTCTGCCCTCGCTCCAGCCCCTCGAGATCTCTCTCGGATTGAGGTGCCCAAACCTGGACACAACCCTCCAGGTGTGGCCTCACCAGTGCAGAGCACAGAGGGACTGTCACCTCCCTGCTTCTGCTGGTCACACTATTGCTGATACAAGCCAGGATGCTGTTGGCTTTCTTGGCCATTATGGAGCATTCTGGACAGGCAATAAAGATCAAAGGACGGATATGAGAGAGCAGAGACTCCACTGCGTCCGTACCCTGCAGGCAGGATGGCACCACAGCTCCGGGGCTCCGTGGTCTTCGTTCTCCACCTTGAGCGGCTGCCACGTCCAGGGGTTCGCATGCATGTGCAGTAACCAGGCGTCTTTAAACAGCTGCAAAGAAAAGCATGACAGATTTAGGAGTCCGGTTTGAGATTTGGGAGCCTGGTTTGCTGCTGAGATCATCCCATCAGAGGTAGGAGCAGCGCTTTCCTGCTGCAGACAGAGGAACGGTGACCCAGATCAGGATCTGACCGCCCAGCAGTGACCACACCCTACTATGGCCACGGACAAATCCTTCATCTCTGTCTTCTATCCAGTATAAAATCAGGGCTAATTCTTCCAAGGCTCAATTAATCTTGGCGAGCTGCTCAGCGCCTGGGGTGCTTTTTTCTTAATTAAAGCAGCTTTAGCCATAGCCAGACAGCTTCTCTGGAAAATCTACCACGTGGGTGCCCAGATTTGCAGAATAAAATGCCACCTGGGTAACGTGCAGGGTCCGTCCTCTCCCCAGTCCAGACCCAGGGCTCACAGTTACAGCCAGACGCGTGTGGTTCATGCCCACGCTCCCCCCCGGATACTTACTGCGTTGGGACCACCACAGCCACCGAGGATTAAAATGGTTTCGTTGTCTATTACAATCTGGAGGGGACAAAGAACAGCATTTCAGACCAGGAAGGACACAAAGCTGTTCCCTGTGATTTTGGCAAGGCCTCCAAGCACAGGCAGAGCCAGGTTATGGCTTCTCAGCTACATAGACGCTGACGAATTTTGTCTGCCCCTGGATGAGGAGTGGAGCTGGGGTTGAGAGCAGGTTTTACTGGGCCTGAGGCAAAGTGGGGTGCAGGGTTCACACCACTGCCTTGTCCCAAACGACTCACAAACCAGTTTCTCTTCCAGAGGAGAGCAACTACCCTACCCAAAGCTAGGCCAAAGCGCAGAGGACTTGACGCCCCGCTTCAAATAAGGGTGGCAGGATTGTGTGGGAGGGCACGTGCTTGCAGCAATTACTTGTTAGATGCTGGTTGTGGGTGAGCTGCTCCCTTAGTCTCTTTTTCCAGTGGATGGAAAGGAACCTTCCAACCATGACCCATCTGATCTCTTCTGGGTGCCCTGCTAGGCTGAGATGAACCACTGACCATCTTCCTGGGGACCACGGAGGGAAGGCAGGGATGGAGACACCTGCATCAAGGCGGGGGACTCCCACGAGCTCCCTGCTCCAGGCAGGCAATAAAACAGGTGCTGCCAGAGCGGTGCTTTGAGCGGGTACAATCCAGAGTCACTCGAACTGAGAATCAGAAGAGCGAAGTAATCAAAAGGGCCCTGAGCCAAACCAACTCGTGATAACACTTCATTGATCTTAAACGCCACGGGGGACGATCGCTGGGTTAAAACAGCAATTTGTTTTCTAGAAATGCTCATTAGAGTTCTGAGTCATGTGCAAGGCATGGCATGGTACCTGCCTAAGCGTTAGGGAGATTAAACGTGCAGTCTCACAGAACAGATGGCGAGGGAAAACAAGGGCCCGCCGGGCAAAGGCTGCAAAGATAACCTGGAAATGGGGTGCTAGCTTTCAGACAAACTGCTGAGAGCTGCCTGGAAGCTGGAAATGAAGCTCTGTCTGCTTTATCTTTGGCAGCGTGTGTTGGTGCTGAGCTAGGGAAGGACTCTCACCTGAGATTGGCCACCTCGCGGGTGAGGGCTGGGCCCAGAGATGTTGGGCTTGGACCAAGCCCACTGCTCGAGATCCAGCACCCAGACGTCATTGCTCCTGCAAGGATGAGATGACAAGCATTGGCGATACAATCAGGCCTCTGGGCATTTGAAACATGGGTTCTGGGCAGAGTTTTGGGTCAGACTTGTTTTTTTTTCCAGGCTGGAGCCTCAAGGGGATTCACTGCGAGAGGGGAAGGGTATGCTCAGGCAGCAGGCAGACCCCAAAACCCTGTGGAGATTTCCTTCCAAAACGGTATGAGCTACCCCGGGACCACCACAACCCACTCCCCACTTGCAGGAGCACTTGTCAGACACCCTCACCCCAGACTTACATTTGTCGAGATCCCAGTGAACCCCCAAAGACAATCATTTTGTCTTCGATGACACAGGAGGAGTGTCCTGCCATGGGAGGGGGGCCGTGGGTGGTCACGATGCAGTTCCACCTAGGGAAAGGAGGAGGAAGACGTTCACCAGCTGGTCGGAAAGTGCTAGATGAATGGCAAGAAGAAAAATCCCAGGGGCCAGCAAAGTCCTCAAGAACACGTTACAGAGGAAAACCTCAGGGAAAACCTCCAAAGAGCCAAATAATAATGAATCTAATTAGAAATACTAATGTGCTAAACATTTTTAAAGCATGACAAAGTCACAGGGCTAAGTTGGAAATATTGCCCCCCTTTCAATTAAGTTCGCCCTGTATTATTTCCAACGCGGTTTAATTACAGCGTTCTAATGACACTGCCCGAAAGTGCATTGGATAATTGACACTTTTGATGATGAAAAGTTCTCAATGAAAGAGGAGCAGGAACCATCTCCGCTTTGATACAGCATTTGCTCCTTTCTCACACACAAGCATCAGTGAGAAAGTCTGGTCTGAAACCAGCTGAACGGTGTTTGAAAGGGGAAAGGAAAATTCCTGCCACCTCCACGGTCACTGCTGGATTCTTCATTAAGACTCCAGGAGCTGTAAAGGCAGAGAGATCACTTAAATGTGCAGATACCTGCTTTATCACACCTCCCTTGGAGGGCCAACTGTGGTTTGAGTTTAGGACCACTGCTAAAAGCCAGACCTCCAGGAGTTAAGGCTTTATCTCCTGCTTTCCGCAAAGACCTCACTGTCTTGCAGCCAAATCAATTAAGCGTTTAAAACCTTCACATCCAGATTTCCCACCTGGCTGGATGGGAACACAGTCTGGCATATTTTAGGTATAAATTGAGAGCCATACGGAAGCAACCACCACCCAAGAGGTGCCAGACAGCAGCATGCCCACGTCTCCAGTGTGCTCTTGTGGTTTTTTTGCCTTGGTTTTTTTTTTTTTTTTGTTTGTTTCACTAAGAGCATCGCAGACACACCAGGATTAGACACACCTAGGAAACCAGGACCATGCACAGCTTCCCAGGCGGGCTCAGAGACACCCTCCGGCATTCCTCCAGCTGCATTACAGACGCATTTTTACAGGATCAAAGCCTGGGTTTCGAATCCAGATGTGCTCTTACCAGTTTTTGGAGGGTGAGTATGTATGGATTTCATCGAAGAACCTCTCTGGCTGGTGCAGGGGGTAAGGGCTCGGCCGTGTCCACCCACCAAAAAGCACAAGCAAGTCCTTGTAAACCACCAGTGTGGCCCCAGCCTTGGGTGAGGGGTATGAACCTGGGTAGGGGTAGAGAAGGAGAAGGTTAGGAAATCATGCCTGAACACAAGCACCAAACCCTGCATCAGTTTTACTGAAGTGTAACAGCACAGAGACTCCACCTTTGAAAAAAAAAAAAAAAACCAACAAAAAAAGCAGAAAAGAAGACAAAATTAGAGTTGGGAGCCTGGGAAGAAAACTACTGCCAATTTGTGTCGTCGTAATTAGTAGGAGCCTGAAAGCACATCTCATGTATGGCAAAACATCTGTCACTCACTGGCAGGAAATTGCTAGCTTTTGAACGTATCCCTTGAAATTATTGCTTTAGCACTGAATAAAAGCAATAATTACCTCCAAATACCTACTAACTTCTCCCCCAAGGAAGGAGGGAGAACAAATACCAATTCTAACGCATCCGGAGTCGCTCGTGGCGGATCGCTCAGGTACTCATGAACGGCCGTGAGCACCGAACCCCATTTTTCGCCAAGCAGCACGATTAAACCCTGAACACTTTGGAGTGTGAATGAGCAGTCACTCGTCGAGCCTGCAGAATGAAGTGTTGCTCGAAAAAATTATGAAGAGACCTTTTGTTTGGTTTGTTTGAGGCACCAAAGGCTCCGCAGGGGCCAGGGACCACCTGAGCAGGACTGGTGTGTGAACAAACAAGATGCCACGACCTCTGGGGCTCGGTGCCGTTGTGATACGCTGTGCTCGGGACAGGCTGTGTGTGCCAAAGGCTTTCCTGCAGCGTAGCAAAGCGCCGAGCTCACCTCTCAACCCACCGCTGCTCCGTTACGACCCCGCTGCCTGGGGTCTGTGCCTCGGCCACCCCATCGCTCCTTACCCAGCTCGGAGCAAGAGTGACTTCAATGCAAAGAGCCCCTTTGTGAGGGTAGTCATCAAAGGATGGGATGCCTTTGAGTTTATGTCAGGAAACGGGCCACGGTCCGCTGCAAAAATACAAACCCTGCCTGCTCCAGCAAGCTGTGTCACTACCTTGCAGGTGTGTTAGGTGCTGACTGGCTTCGCAGGAAAGGCTAAAGCCTCTCCAGCCAAGGCCGACGTGTCTGAGCATCCTCCTTCCCACAGCTGTCACCAGCACCAGGCAGATTCCTCCACCTCTGCAGTCACGCTTTCAAAATAATCGTAAATACATCATCCGAAAAACACGGATGCGGGAACCGGGGGCAGCTCAAGGGCAAGGGTGAGCACGTGGCCACAGAAGCACCGTCACCCTCTCCAAAAAGGCTCATACACCAAACCGACCTCTCTCCTCCAATGTCCTAATAGGACTTTGAGAAACATTTTTAGCAGGTAATGACATGCAGAACAGTGACTATTTTTAAAAGAAACCAGAGCAGCTATTTTAAGATGCTGCAGCTGAGAAAAGCAATTTGACTGCGATGGGTTCCAGGTGGTGGGTGGTAAGAGCCCAGCCAAAAAGCAACCCCCAGCCAGACGCAGAGGAGAGGCTGCAGGGTCCCTGAGCCTTTCTCCAGGGACAAAGCACATTTTGCTGCTGCTGCTGCTTTCAGGTATATGGCTGTGGGGGAGAAGGGGAATAAAGTTGCGCAGGAAACAATTCTTGTGCTGGGGCACACATATAGCGTGGCCAGAGCTATACCCAAGGTCTCCTTAAAGACAAGAGTGACAGTAAAGGGTCACATTTGTTTGCTCTTTGTTCCCAAATTCCAGTTTTTCTGGCTTGTTTTGTGGCTGTGTACAATTCATTAATCCACACCAGCAAGTTGCCAGCTTAAATATTTCCCTGGCAGAGCAGAAAGTTGCTCTCCCAAGCCTGGCATCACAAACTAGACTGCTAGACACATTTCTACCTGACTTGCAGAGAATTGCCTGGCTGGGCTTCTCCACTGAGGACACCACAGGGCAGCACGGGGTGAAAGGTGCTGGGTTTAAACTGGGTTCTTTTTAAATGAGAAAGGTTAGCTAGAGTCATCCCAGGATGCAGAAACAGATTGGTACTTTGCTCAGAAAGGTCTGGGATGGTGCAGTGAGAAAAGCTACCTTCCTACTGCTGTAACCTGAAGGTCAACCCTGGCCTCAGACACTGAGACGGTTCCCAAGTGAGTCAACAACATGTAAACAGCCCAGGGCAGAGGCCAGCCCTGGTTATTCAGGAAGCTTTGCCTGTTCTTGGATGTTGCACGGGTGTAAAGGAGCAGTTTCATTCTGCAATGCAGGAAAAAATCTGAATTTTACAAGTCAAAGAAGAGTTGGCCTCTCAAACCCTCTTCCAACTAGAGAATTGTGTTCAGATGCTCTCTGCAAAACAGATGCACCACAATCTTGTTGTACCAGAGAGGGCTTCAGTGATCTTGTGTTTGAGTAGAAAACAAAGAGTGGCTGAAACCTGGAGAATTAATTTCACTTCTCTCTAAAGCAGGGGAGAGCTGCTGGGTGCTGCTGCCCACCGTCGCCGGGAAGGGCAGGAGCATCTCGAGGGAGTCAGAGCAATGCGGGCCCTGCCCAGGCGAAGGGGGAAGGCGACCGGCAGCCTTTGTGACTTCAGGTCTCAAGTATGTGGAGGAGTGCAGGGACATCAAAGGGACACGACTCAATTACGTGGGGCCCCGCAACGACCTGCTCAAAGTCCGAGCTCTTTAGAGGTGCCGAGCGGCGTTTCAAAGACTCACAGGAACATATTTGACATGGGAGGGCTTCTTCCTCTCCAGGATTACGCTTGTAAATGAAACGGCTTCTGTTCCTTGCCACCACCTGAAGTGCCTGCACAGGAGCATCGTTAGCTAATTGCTCTGGTTTCAACTGCTCCCTTGGTCAGAGCACAGAGAGGACTCTTCCTGGCTGGGTTTCTAAGCTCTGCACCCTGATAACACCATCCAGCCCAAATCAGATTATCTTTCCTTGGGGATAAAAATTCAAGCACATCGAGGGTGTGTAGCACACTTAACTACTCCTAAACATAGAACGCAACATCTCTTTACAGCTGACGCTGTTTATTCTGTTGGGATGAGTAGCTAAAAGCTGGTCCAAGCTATTTTTTTTTTTCAGTTGATGGATTTTCCTGGCTCGCAAAGCAGATACATACTTTACAAAAAACAAACAAACAAAGATCTCCGGCTTCCACGGCTGTTTGGAAGAGAAATGCCAGCCTCTGATCGCTTCTGACATGAGCTCTGGATGCTATCTATTTAGGATCTGTCCTTATAAGCATTTTTTAAAGCCCATTTATTCAGCCCTCTAATGCAACTGGAGCAGCACACACAGAGCTCAGCGACCACAAAAGAAAAGCCTGGCTGTAAGGGCACGTGTAACATGAATTTCCAGACGAGCCTTTTACCTACAGCAGGCGCAGCCCCGAGCGACTCCAAAAATGAATACCAAGTGGAGCTTGAAATAAAAATTAAGGGGGTTTTGGGGGGGGGGTGGAAATCATGCGGCGCATGATTTGATGGGATTACCCAGATGAAAGGATCAGTTCAGATCAATAACGTTTGGGAAAATATTGTAAAAGCAACATGCTGAAATGGAGCCAAGGGTTTGCACCATTAAGATATGGAAAGACTTCTGGAGTTGTGTCGAGGGGATATATTTTGGAGAATTGTCTTACAGTGGATTTCTGGAGTAGGATGAGAGCTACTAATAACAACCAGGGGCCGTTATTGCTAGGATCTGATGGATTTCTCAAGCTGCTTTAGCTCCAGTAAGAGACAATGCTACAACTCCAGCGAGCTGATCCGAGTCATCGCCAGCCAATTGGATTTACGTGAAGTGACAGGATAAACAGGCCCGCAGCCGCGTTTTCCAATTTCAAAGCCAAGAAATTAAAGTGAGCTCGTTCAGCAGCCAGTGGATTTCGATGTGCAAAGGAAGCCAAGCTCTCAGGTTCAAAAGCTGCCCACAATCTGCACACCAAAGGCATAGGAAACCATCCTGGGGAAGAGCTTGGGGCTAACAGCCACTACCTGCACCAGCAAAACAAGGAGCAAGGCGATGGTCCTGCTCCGCTGCGGCTCAAGCCTCACTGGAAACACAGCAGCTGCCTGCCAAAGCTGGCCTCTCCCTGTGAGCAAGTTACATTTGTTCAACAAATTACGTCCTATCGCAAGGATGTGCTTAATTTGGTGGGTACATTATCAGCGGAGCACATTATAATCCCAAAGAAAAAGCCAGAGGGAGATGCTGAACCTGCACAGTCAGGTACAAAAAGCAACATTTGCTGGTGACCAGTGCTGGTGTTTCCCAGATGGTTTGTACCTCTGCAAAGTCAGACTGTTTTAGTATAACTCATCTGCAGAAGAACCAGAAGTTGTGCGGGGTTTTACCCCGAAGAGCTTGTGTTGCTTAGGGAGAGTCAAAAATAAGTGGTAAGAAGCAAATTCCTCTTAAGAAGGGAAAAAAAAAAAAAAATTGACCCAGATGTCACAGCAGAAGTGAGGCCAAAAGGATGGGTTGGACTTACTGCAATTCTGCCTCTGACTTACAGAAGCCCCATCTCAGACCTTTCCTTGCCGCAGGGGCTGTTTTAAACCGCGTACATCTCTGGGGGAGCAGCATGTGAAATGGAGAGCTTGGACTCTCCCCAGCAGCTTGGCAGAGGGTGAAACCTCCTGCGCTGACAGACCAGCAGCAGCCAGCTTGATGCTCAGTCTGGATTTATTAGCCTGGTTTTTAGGCTGGCAGAGACTTAAAGATGCCAAATTATGGGTCTTAATCTGGAAACCTTGTCCACCCCAGCACTGTCACCTACCCCAGCTGAGGGATTACCTCGACTACACTCCATCACACAAAGGTCCATCCCAAACTTGCATGACAGTGTGAAATCCCCAGATGTTCCCCTTCGATGGGAAACCAGAGAAGGAAAAAATAATAAATCCCTCTGCTTCTCAGGCCAGCCAAGATTTTTCCAGCAGTCTGCATATTTGCCCAAAAGCTTTTCCCCTGCCAGCAGTTTGCGAGGTTTCGGAGAGGAAAGACGACACGCTGGTGAGCTGCGGTTCAGAGGCCAGAACACGGCGCGAGCGGCAGAGGCTGAGCAGCCTGACAATCCCAGCATCAGATCTGGGAGATGCCGAAGGAGAGCTCCTGTGAGAAGGACGGACACCTCCACGGCACGTTGCACACCAGCTCTTTCCCTCAGACAAATCCTGACATTTAGGACTCGCTGGTCAAGCTGCCTCAGATCCAGCATCTGACATTCACCTGGTTTTATCCTCAAGACATTCAAAATGGGGAACTGGGATTCTGAATGTTTTCAAGATCGGCTTTGACTGGGTCTGTCTAAACCTTAAAGCTTTCTAAGAGCCAGGAAAGTATCATTTTCCCTTACCAAAGCCACATGTGATTTAGTGTTCCCTCAAATTTGGCTTAAAAAAAAAATTCCTTGCTCAGAAGTAGACAGGAATTCAGCTTTGCAAGAGTTTAAGGAAGAATTGAACAAGTTCACATTTGTCTCCCCAACAGGGAGACAAAACCTTTACAGGCACATGCATCTGCTGCCTGCAAAACACCTCTCAGGTAGCAGGGGGGAAACGTGCACCACTGTAGAGGGTTTTTTTTGCAAGTTGTAGGGGTATGTAACCAAACCACAGCAGCCCTCCTGATGTTTACACACAGAAAAAGTTTCCACCGCGCTCTCAGGGTTGAATTTCCACCCTATAATGACACAGGCTTATGGTACAAGCCCAGTCAAACCCACGGCGTCGAACCAAAGGTCTGGTTTCTTGCAATCTTTACAAGGTGGAGACAGAAATCCCCGCCGGGGAGGATAAGTCACCTCCAAGCTTTTGCAATGTCACAGTCATTCTTATTTTTTTTTACCCGGGAAATTCTTACCTGCCACAACTCGGAGCCCGATAAAGCTGTTGAAAAGGAGAGGCAGTGCCCTCTGAACCCTGTGCAACAGGATTACTGAGTCACTGTGCTAATGCTTGGCAAAAATGTCCTTACACAGCAAGTTGAGCAAACAGTGACGAGATAAGAGTGCCAGAAGGCCCCGGGGCTTTGCCCCTTTATCTCTTAATAGTTGCAAACAAGCATCACTGCAATTCATGCACCTCCATGCTGCAGGAAATGTTTTATTAGGGTCCATCCTGAGTGTTTCCCACCAGCAGCATCACTCCAAGATGTCTAATACTTCTCATGGTGAGGTCACCCCGTATTCCCCTTTGCAATCATGTCACCCAGTTTTGGGAAATGCAAATTTGGCCCTACTGGAAAGGGTGCTGCTGTTGCAAAAGCTGCCTTTCCCTCCAAGTGGGTGGAAGCAAAATGCCAGCCAGCGATCCACCTCTCTCTGCTTTAATACTTGTTTTTTTTTTGTTTGGTTGGTTTTTTTTTTCTTTTCTTCCCCTCACCCTTAAGTGATACTGTACCCTGCAGACTTTCAAGTGATTTGAGTAACAGTTTGCCATCCTACACAAAACAGCTCCGATGCTAATTAAAGAGCTCGGCGCTTGGAGAGAAAGGGTTGATCAGCTCCTGCAACTTGTCTTCCCTCCAGGAGGCAAACGGAGAGATGGAAATTGCTGTATCAGACTACACAACGCCGCAATAAGTGGGTAATTGTAGGGAAGGGACCAAGGTATGTGTGGGTTAGCGGAGGAGCATGGCCTGGCTCTGCTGAGCTCCACACTTTTCACTCGAGTCACGCTCCTGTTTCGTTTGCCACAGCGTGAGGGAGGCGGCAGAGGCACTGCAGACGGAGAACCCTGAAATTACTGGTGCTTCAGGAAATAGCTGCTGTGTAATTTGGTGAGGCTACAGCTACCATGGGGCTAAAAAACCTCAACCATCCTGTGGGCACAGGCAGAAAAGTCTACTTGAGTAAGTGCAAAAAGTTCAGTGTTGGGAAGAGCAGGGCTAGGCTCAGCTCATAATTTGCTGCAAAGAAAATGCAGCTACTTACTGAAAGCCAGACATCTACCTATTGAAAGCCCCAGTACAACACACAAAGGGATATTCTGTCTGGTTCTTTTCATTTTCCTTTTAACCAGCCCTTCTCTCACTTGCTCTTTCCCCCCTTATTTTCATTTTCAAGCCGTTGGTTCCTGCACTATATTTGCTCACAGAAGGAGTGTGCTTTTCTCCCTCATTCCAGTAAATCCAGCGCTTAATGCCAAACTCGCTAAATATTTCATGTCAGGAATAAATATTCACCTTTTGGACTGCAGACAAGCATGAGCTAGTGCTTCGTCATTCCGCGTGCTTACCAGCTTTAAGGAGATTTTGCAGCAGATGCTTTGGTGAGAGATGTAAAATCAGGCTACACAGCATAAGGATTTAAAGTCTCTGAAAGTGTGTCGTGCTGGCTAGGGTCTACCCTGAAAAGTGAATATTGGGTGTTCAATCTTGAGTATTTAGTGTGTTATCTTGGTGGACAGGGACCTTAAGGCAAAGGCCTGAGAGCAGCGTGAGCTTCCAGAAGGGAAACGCAGCAGCAGGACGTGGGGCTGGCGTGGAAGGAGCCGTTGCCGATAGGTGTCAGCACAGGCTGCCCAAAAAAATTCTCCAAGGCTCCTCTGAGCTCCTGTCCGGCCGCCAAGACACATCCAGCCACGGGATAACGGGCTTTTATTTCACTGACCCCAAAACGGAACTGCCCCCGAAGGTGAAATGAGCCTGCCGAGGAGGGAAGGCTTTGCAACAGTCCCAGGAGGGGAAAGGAATAACTTGATATAAAAACAATCAGGGAGGTCGTGGTCAAACCAAGCTCCATCACACCTCGGAAGCTCCCGAGCCTCTCGCTGAGGGCAGCACCTGGGATGACGGCACCAGCCCCAGGCAGGAGCGGGTTCAGGCTATCAGCTTCCTCCCTGGTGCAATGCATTAATTATATCTGAGACAACACCAATGTAAACAATCAGTATGTGTGGCTGAGGCGCCCGTTTGCATATTTTTAAGCCTTCTTTCCTGAAAAGGAAATAAAATAGAAGGTTTCACAGATGCTTTGGCTGCTCTCACAGCCACCCGACAGCTTGCAAATACCTTGGCTCAAGTCAGCCAAACTCAGATGAGCAGATATCCACAAGAAATTAAATTTTCCACAGGGCTACGAAATCAAGAGTTAGGAAAAAGTCAGACCCCTGAAAGGAAAAAAGTCCTTATAGAAAAAAAACCCCTCTTGCTTAGAGAAGTACCAGTTTGAAAGACTACAGGCCTGCACTTTTGAGACCGTGAAAAAGCAAATCATTCTCTAAGTGCTGGCTTTCCAAGGTGGAGGAAGAACTACTGCAGGAGTGAGATTTCTGTTTATCGCTTCAACAGCAAAGCACCCATATCTCAGATGTGAGAGACCTTCGGAAGTTTCCAAACTCAGAGCTACCGGATGCTCAGCACCCTCAACAAGACACAACTACTTATTTGTCTATATAAGGACTCCCAATCCCAGTAAACCTATTTTTGCAGATCATGGACTTCTTATTTACCAACAGGGCTGCAAATAGTTTTCCCCAATTTTGGTACAGCATGCTTGTCAGCAGTATTTTCAGATGGCCTGAGGGTCATGTTTAAAATGAGCATGTACTACTGATGATGCTGAAAAGCAGCGTGCATCAGGAGCCCTAGAAAGCCAGCTGCCCCGTCCCTGCTCGAGGCTACCTTTGTGCATCACACATGGGGACCAGGGAGGCTAAAAATTCTCTGCATCCATCCTGGAGGCTGATAAATGCAATAGTGGGAAAAATTCCTCCGTTAATCTCTGGAGAGATTTGCGCCCAGGGAGCTTCTCTCTAAGAATCTAAATCTGACAAGGTTAAAGCAACAAGCTATTTTTCATGCCTTTCTGCTTGATCCGTGCTGAGAGTGTCTTAAGAAGGGCTGTTCCACACTGAGAAAAGCTTCTGGAGACACAAATACCGTATGGCCAGATTTAAAATCCTGAATAAATCCCTCTACCTCTCATCATCCAGGAAACAACAGCATTACCAAACCCATTCCTTATCAAGTCTCTTGCTCTATTAGATGAGCAGGCTTGCTGGTTTTACCATGGCGAGGCCACCAGCTCCCTTTTGAATAAGTGCTCCTGAAAAACTCCTTCTGACCAGCTGGGTGTCTCCTGAACACGAGCAAGAAAGGGTGGCAGCCAGCAAGCTGTGGAATGCAACAGGGAAGGGGAAGAAAAAATCAGATCACTTCTTTCAGGGCTGGGCTTTCTTTTTTTTTTCAGCCTACATGGAGCCCCAGGCTCCCCATGTCAGAGATATCAAAGAGATCCAGCATCCTATGGACTAAAACAAACCCATGGGCTCAAGGATGAACAGATGCACAGGATCTCCCCCTTCCTGACTCCATTTCTGCACCAATATAAAGATGCCCAGCTCTTCCCTTGCCTTAAAGGGAAGCACAAGTCCCTAGACCCGTACAGAGGCAAGAGGAAAACCAGACCATCACTTAAAACATCCATTTCGCTTTGAGTCACTTCTCTCCCAGCCTCCTCTGTTGCACTTTGCTCTCCATGCTCCCCCCGCAACATGTTCCTTTCATGTCAGGCCCAAGTGTCCGAGGCAGGACAGGAGGGCATCCAAGAGGGAAAGCATCTTTCCCTGCGGAAGCGTGACGGTCAGAGAGACATGCCTTGCTGACTGCTGACGAAAACAGGCGAGCCATAGCTCCAAGGAGCAATTTTCCCACAGCAGGGACTGGTTTTCCCTTGCCAGGTCTCATCTGCAGATAAAAATTTGCTGAACTTCCAACTAACAAAGCACAGCAAGAGCAGGGAATGAGAGAGAGAAGACACCAGTTGCTTTGTTCTGCTGCTGTAAAATCACCTTTACCGAGTCTCAGCACCCCCGTGACAGCTCATTAGCAGCAAGCTGGCTCTGCTGCTGCCGGCCCCGAGCCCTGGGCCTGTTCCCACCTCCACGTGCAGGCGGGCTGGCTTCTTCAAAGCAACTCCTGCCCGCCTCCAGCACCACATTCCTGTGATGCCGCACACGCTGATGCTGGAGATGCAACAGCAGCAGCATCCCAGCGTCCCTGCGGACAAGGTGAGGACCAGTCACTCCTTATTTTAATTGCCAAACAGACTCTGCTCCCCACCCGCGAGCTGTAAGAGAGGAATGAAGTTATGGAGTGACTTTATGACCTCTACAGATATTAGGAGCAATTGGAAATGCCACAGGAACTCGGCTCTGGTGCGTTGATAAGGATAGACTTGTTCAACGCCAGCTGGGATAAGGGGCAGACTGCAGCCAGGCATGAGCAGGGGGAGGGAGAAACAGAGGAAACCGTGCAGCGAGATGTTTTTTAGATGCAGTGCTGAAGAATAGGAGGCTGGGGTGTATTTTTCACCCTAGTAGCAGTAGCCCACATCCATTTCCCATCACACTGACTGGCTAAAGAGTTTAAGGGCTTTACCTCTGAAGTATTTAAATAACTGGTCTCTCCAAGCAGGTGCCCTTTTTTACAGAGAGCAGATTCCTAGGCAGAAAGCCTCCAAGAGCCACACAGACCCCCAGGAAGAAGAGGGGAGTCTTCTGGCTTTTCCTTGGGTTTAGCAAAGGCATTTGCAGGATAGATGCTTGCAAACAGCAGATTGCACATGCGTTTTCTACCTCTGTGTCCCTGGTTAAATTCATGCAACACTGCTGGGTCAGTTGTGACAGGGTGTCCTTTCCCAGGGGCAAGAGCCACGCCGCACACAACGAGTGACGCTGAAGGAGCACGATTCAGAGGATGGATTCAGACGACAAAAAGCTTTCAGAGGTTAAATGCAAACAGCCAGAGAGGCCATGAGAACAGAGGAGGACTGGGCCTGGCAAATCAAAGGGAGGGTAGATGCGTGCTGTAAACCTAAACCCGCTCAGATTAGGCATCTAATCGCTGGGGCAGAGCAATCCTATTGAACCCAAGCAGCGATGGATTAATCTCCTAGAAACCAGCCCTCCATGCACCAGCAGTACTTTCTCAACGAGGCACGACAGCTTCTGAAAATAAAAAACCCAAACCCTAAAACCTTCACCTGCTAATTTTTCATCTCTTGCCCTTGAAATATTTCATATTTAAGAACACAAATTTCATTAGAGACATTTTTCAAAACCACCCAAGCAAAGAAAGGAACAAATTAGCATCCTGTCTGCCTTGCACAGCTTAACCAAGGGACTGAAAGGCACCGAGAAACACCTGAGCTCTGCGAAGCCACAGCTCAGAGCCTGCCAAACAAGCTCTGGTCTCACTCTCTGGAAGGGCAGTGAAGTTTGAACTCTATATTCAAGGACATTGTTTCCTTCGGCGAGCAGGGCGTAGCTTGCCATTTCCAAATGCAGCAAATCCAGGTCCCACTCCCTGCAACGTTGCGTTTTGCAATATAAATTGTTTAAGGTTTGCACAAGTGCAGTTTTCACCTGGGAGCAGCAGGCTACTGCCCCGTGTACCTGTAACAGAATGACCTTGGCGTGTTGTGCTTTGCATCATTTCTGTGCATACCACCAGCTAGATTTCTCTAGTTACCAGGATTCTTCTTCAAAAGATGCTCTTTGCCTTTTTATTTCTTAATTCTTCTGCTTAAATTGCAGAGAGGCTCCATCCTTCAGCGCTCCTTCTCACTCCCAGCCTGACAAGACATCACCAGCTGCCAAAGGCTACTAACCACCTTACGGAAGTGGTTACTCATCTCCTTGTAAACCTGTGAGCCCAAAGAGGGGAAAAAACCCTCAATATATTTAAATCAGAGAAAGCAATTCTAAGCAAGTCCTCCTGTGACAGCATCCATCCCAAAGGATGGTATAGAACAAAGCCTAGAAACTTGTGTTTTTCTTTCAGAAGGGCAGAAATTGGCTGTGTGATAAGCAAGCTCTGGGCAGGGAGCAGACTCACCAGAATAAAGACAGAGTTTCCAATGAGGTCAAGTCACTCTGGGCTTGAGGGCTCAAAGAGCATTTTGATCACGGTGGGAAAGCCAGGGATTTTTTAATAACATGGAAAATTTTAGCCCTGGGAAGGCAAAATACATCCTACTGCTACTAAATTCAAAAGGCAATAAGGAAGAAACAAACCAGATCAGGAAAAGAGCTGGAGAAAAGCTTTCCTCTCTTTCAGGCTTTGTTCAATACTACAACAGCAGAAAGACACCCTATGTATTGTGAGGGATTTCCATCGGTTTCATTAACCTGTTCTACTTTGAAGTATCAGACACCCGCAGTCAGTAGCTGCAGTCATAATTAGAGTCATTATTCTGTGCCAGGTATCAGCTTTTCACTCCTTTTGATTCCCAGGAGGCCAGCAGCTACGACACGGCTTCAGTGTGCTCAAGGTGATCCCAAGATTTTTATTAAAAGTTAGGCGTGCCTTCAATTAAAAAGAGCCCTTCGACACCACACCGAGTTCAGAACCACACAGGTACACAAAGACCATTTTGCAGCCCTCCCCTCAAGGGCTGTAAGTGGAAATAAGTTGGGCTAAATTTTGAGTTTATTTTCAAAACCTGCTTCTCCTGGTTTCCTTCTTTGCGTACGTGGGAACGTGTTTGTTTTGCTAAAAAACATCTTGCAAATGGTGTCTCGGGGACCAGCAGCAGTCTACAAACTGAGAAATGCTGCTCTAGAGAGGCTACTGGCATGGTCAGGTCAGGATTTTACAAGTTTATTTTAATCCCCAAAGCAAGGATGTGCCTTGGATCACTCGCTGCATTACCACAGGGCAAGTCACGCTGCAATGGGGACAGAAGAACTGCAACAGGAGGTCATGGCAGAGTATTTCAGTAACGGGTCTCAGCTGGTTACTGCTATTCAGAAAAAAAGATGATGCAAAAGACAACCAAGGACTGAACAAACGGCACAATCTCAGGAGATCTTCGGACACGGTAGGTTTTAAATCCAAATATGAGATGGTTTCCACTACTCTAACAATTCTTCACTCTTTAGAAACTCCATGAATCCTTTGGACCATGAGTCCTGCAAGTTATTTACACCATGCATGAAGGTGTCACACCGATTTGCGGATGCAGAGGGCTGGATGTCTGCTGGCTCTCAGCTGCACGACCGGGTCCCTTCCTTGGAAAGTCCAGTCCTGCGCCATGGCTCCCAGCTCCTTTCAGCTCCCCAAATCATGAAGGAGGCCCCAAACAGGATCAGGACCAGCATGAAACTTCCAACTGTTTTGAAAACTTGCCACTGTTTTCTAGAAGGAGATGATGAGAACAGGGATTTTTGTTTTTTGCTTGGGGCAAGGTTTTTGCACAGCTTTGTCAAGGGCAAACCGCTCTGCTTCACTCGACGACTAACGGGCAGGTTTCTCTTTTAGCCAAGAGAGCCTCCCACCGCACAGTGACCACATCTTATACAACCACCCCAGGCAGGTGACAGCAGAGTCTCTCTTACCTCCTTTGGGCTGTTAGTTTTGTTGACACAACACCATCAAAGGCACCTTCCCCTCAGCTCACAAGGGGAAACCCGATCCTCAAACTCCGTGGCTCCCACTCAAAGCATGGAGGGGACCTGCGGGAAGAACTGAGCCAAGACAAACCAACATGGGAGAAGGTTTTTTGCACACTTATTGCGTCGTGTTAAGGCTACCCAGGAGCTTTTAAGTGCAAACTTCAGGCTGAAGGTCTCTACTTATTTTCAGACTAAAGCAGGGAGGATCAGCTGCTCTGATGTGACTACGTCTTGACAGTGTGGACATGGGCAGAGAGGATCAGAGCATCTAATGAATGAGTTTGGTCTCCAAGCCTGTTTTTACCCTGAAATCCTGAGAAAGAGACGAGAAGCTTTCCCATCTCCCCAGCAAATGACTGCAGGGAGACAAAAACACCAGGAAACAAGTACTGGGGAGTTTTACCCCCCCGGCGGAAGGGTGGACGTGGGGCCAGCTGCACAGCGAGCCTTTTCACAGCAAACAGGAAAAGTGGAGCCGCAAGTCTCCTGAACTCCCCTGATATCAGAGTGGGATATCACAGCCTGGCAGTGGGAAAACACACTGTGTCAAGGGGCAGACTGGGGTCTTTCCAGCATTTTGCCTTCCCAGGTAGCTGTAGGGAAGATGGTAGCAAAGTGGAGGATGACACTTGGCTGAGGATGATAAAGCAGAAACAGAGAGGATGCACAGATCCCATAGGACTTCAGCTAGTGTTCCTCTCGCTGCAAAGACCTGGTCTTTATATCGCCATTCTTTTCTTTATAAGCACAATAAAAGGCTCAGTTTTATAGAGAAAAGCTTTCCACCTCTGTCCCATAAGCCCCTGGGAGCATGGGCAAATCTACTGACATTCTTCTCTCCAATTTAAAAAAGGGTATTTCCCAGTTCAGTGTATGGTTCTGGCAGACAGAGGCCAAGTGCAGGGCTCCTGAGGAATATAAACTAACAAATACAGGAAGGGAGAAAGTCTGCAGAAACAGTCTGAAATAGCACAGGCAGGCCAGAAGGATAACTGCCTGGGGATATCCTCTCAATTCTGCCTATAAATTATCCCTTGCAGCTTGAGGATGATGTGAAGAGGAGACACAGACGACGGCAAAGGGCCTGGGTCAGTGCTGATGGCTGAGGTGGCCTCTCCTAGGACCTGCCAGCAGTTTTCATCGCAGAGGTGGAAGGGATCTCATCAAGAGTGTTTCACAGACCTGCATGGAAATAGGAAAAAAATTTCCCTGCCACCGGCACAGCAGATCCAGGGCCAAATCCTGGGTTAGCCACGTCCAGGTGTCAGCAGCCTCATGCCAAAGCCCTCACCACGGGAATCTGTGCAGCTCCTGCATCACCCACTGCATTAAATCCTGGGAGTCCCCATTTCAAATGGGTTTTGGTTTCTTTCCTGGCCGTTTCAGCTGCACGAGAGCTTGTTTCTGGAGAGCACCAGAGGACTAGCGCTGCTGAAGCCATCCTGCCTGCACCCTCGCTGTAAGAGCAGCGTGCTGCAGCTTGAGTTACAGAGGAGTTGAGACTATCCCTTGCCTCTAGCTGGATAAACAGACTCCAGCGTAAACCACCTCCAGTCCTCCATCAGGTTCTCCGGCAGATAGGCTAAAAGTCAAAGCAGTGCCTAGATTAATTATGCAAATAAAGGCAAAGAAAGCATCCCCAACACACGGAGAAAGGCACCTGCCTCCCAGGGACCACCTACCCTGGGATAACATTGCAGGCTTCCCACATAATACAGGCCATTAATTATCACTCCCCTCCTGCTCCATCAAGACTCCCAAGTATGTGGGAGTGGAGGAGGTGGAAAGTAGCTCCAAAGTGGCCAGAAAAGCTTGAGGGAGAAGAGTTTAGAGACATTCCTGTGCACGTTCTTAAAATAGAGATCCTGCTGCCTTACACCCTCCTTTGTAGAGCATTAAGCCCCACCAGTAAAAAGCACTACATAAAAGTGAGGCTTTAACTCTCTTGTTCTGCTCCAGCCTAATAAGTAGAAAGTCAATGCCATTGTTTTAGATCTAAGCAAAAAAAAATACTTTGAAACCTCAAAAATTAGGTTTTTTTGAAGCAATTATCTCCCTCCTCCGTCTCCAAGACTAAAGAAACACAGGCCAATTATTTCTTTGAAGGCTAAATATGTACTCCTAGATGGAGTGCAGCAGCTCAGGCTGAGGATGAACTACCCAGCTCTGATGTCATCTAATGCCTGCAAGTAAGAAAACCCAAATGAAAACAGGTTTGAACAAACAACAACAAAAAAGGGTGTTTTCTCCTGGAAAAGCCCTTCAGAGAGGGGAAGAGGATGAAGCTGTTTCAGCTCACCTGAGCCATGTCCAAAGCATTTAGTATGGCCCTGGCACCACACTCATGTTCCCTTAGGTAGTCCTGTCCAGGTCTCATTAGATAAGATGCTCATGCTTAATGAGGGCACATGTAGAACGTGATCAAACCTCTCCGAACAAGAACTGGCATTGTGAAAAAGCCACTGCCTTATTCTAGAGCAAGACCTACCCTATAGAGTCTGTAGGGCCAGGTGTGGGAACTCCTCCTCAACCTCCACAAGCAATTAGCCTGCACACAGAGCAAGTGTTAATCAATCAATGTCAGCTCTTCTTTTTTTTTTTAAAAAAAAAAAAAAAAAAAAATCCCTCCTGCCTTATTTACGTCTGACTCCCAAGTTTCAAAGCTCTCTGCTTTTGCCCCCTCCAGTCACTATTCTTTCCCAGGCAGCGGGTGCCAACCCTTGGGTTAAGGGCACCAAGAAAAAAAAAAAAAAAAAAAAAGCAGCTATGTGTAAGAAACTACCACCGGCACAAGCACGGGGTGACTCATCTCCTCTGAAGACGGAGGAACAAGAGCGCTCTCTGTTTGGTGAGACTGCCTGAAGTTTCAGTTGCGATCCCATCTCACTACACACGTTCATGACAGCATGCAGAAATATCTCCTCGGGGGATCTTCCCATGGGACTTAACTCTGACACATATTCCCACAGGACTCGTTCTTTTAAAAGTGTTATTTGTTAGTAAGGCAGTGGGAATTTGACTTTGCAAAATACCAAGAGAGTGACTGAGCAGAGCTGGGTGCCGACGGCTGGACTCGTTAACACGACTGCGAGTCGTGCCCCGCATTCAATCCGACGGAAGAACTCGCTGGGCTGTAAGAATAGATGTCCTGGGTCAGAGCAGAGGTCTGCATCGCCCAGTATCCTGTTTATGCTACCCATGGCCTCTTCTCCACCCCTGAGCAGAGGGAGAGCGCTACGGCAAAGAAGGAGGAAGAGCAAGAGCCTGTTTCCACATATGCGTAGGCTATGGTTTGGTTTTTTCCTCCATTTTAAGTTCACAACTGCTTAATTCTCACCTGTAAGCATCATGCAGTCAATGTGCAGACACAAAGATCAAATCAAAATATTAAGAGTTACTTTTTAAGAGTTAGTATTAAGGCTTATATCTGCTTGATAGCAGTCATCAAGCACCAAGTTACACGTTAACATTTCAAAGTGACATCCGACCAATTCCCAGATAACACCAGTACGCAAAAACATCTGGATTTTGAAGGACTTTCATATTAAAAAAAAGCTTCAGACAAGAAAATATGACTTGAAACAATAACTGAGTAATCCACAATACTTCAACCACAGGGTGAGAGGGAGTCTGCACCCAAGCAGACTAGCCAGCAAGGAGTCCTGGGTGGATGCTGAGTTCCTTTTTTTCTTCCTATACTCTTGGCTAAATGTAAGGCTTTTGCTGAAATGGCTTCATACTGACAACCCCCCTCCCGCCACCAAGAGCTTCCCCCAATTCTTCTGCTTTTGTTAAAAGTTATTTTAGTCAAATTCAGAAATATATGGAAAACAAGTGCACTGTGTGTGACGTTTTGAGTACAAAAAACAGTGTGGGAAATCATTTGTGGCGTTTTCCTGCCCTGCTCAGAGCGCGTGGACTGCAGGAATGTACCTGGTTTCCCACGCTCTCTCGGTTGCTGTGGGTAGCCCGCACAGGCATGTCTCCTCCACTCCTCAAAATACCTGAAGTGGCATCTACTAAAGTTATTAAAAAAAAATAAATATCTCAGCTTTGGGACAACAACTTATATCAGTGCAGGCTCTTGTGGCCACAGGTAAATGTCACTCATCTTGCGTGGCATGAAGCAGCACCAAGCAGCTGCTCCAGACCAAGAGAAACAGTTCAGTGTGGTGCTGCAAGCACGAGAACACGCATGTTCTGTGGCAAAACCACCTGGAAACCAGACAATAATCACAGAATCATTCAGGTTGGAAAAGACCTTTGGGATCATCGAGTCAGCCCGACTCTACAAAGTTCTCCCCTACCCCACATCCCCCCACAGCTCATCGAAACGGCCCTTAAACACAGCCAGGGATGGGGCCTCCCCCTTTCCTGGGCAGCCTATTCCACTCTCTGACCGCTCTTTCCGGGAAACATTTTTTCCTCAGGTCCAGTCTGAGCCTCCCCTGCTGCAGTTTAAAGCCGTTCCCTCTTGATAATGATAAACCACATGAGGAAATAAGAGAATCAGACCAGCCCTGGGGAGAAGGTAAGTTTTGATGAAGTGGTAGAGGAGTTGCACATCTGCCAGCTCTCACCTGATGCCAGGGGCCGGATCCACTCCTTGCTGTTCAGGTCAAGTCTCCAGAGGTCGTTGAAGGCGGCGTTACAACTGCTCTGCGTGCAGCCACCGAACACGTACATTGACTGGTTCGCGTCATAGTAACATGCACCTAGAAAAAAAAAAGAAAACTCAGATTAGCCAGTTCTCTGACCTTTGTGTTTTTGGGTGGGAAGAAAGATGATTCTCTTCTCCCCGCTGGGTTTCACAAAAGCAGACAGGCTGCTCCAGCTTCAGTAAAACCAGAGACCAGCTTAGGGGTATCCCTGACCAGTGTAACCCTCCAGCGAGAACCTTCTGAGATGATTATGCCCTCAAGCAGAGCTGCTCCTGAAAGTGCAAAGAAAGCTGCCTTAGAAGCTCATAGTTAATTAGATTAGCTACGATTAACACACTCAGCACATTTACCTTCTCTAAGCTAGTGCATATGGTTTACAGGGCTGCCAAATTAAGACTAAGGAACCAGCCTGTGTACTTAGACCTGGTTGCTTATTCTCTTTTTCCAAATCTGACAGCATTTCACCTTATCTCATCACAGAAAAGCACCACTGAAATGCACGGATTTTGTGAGCATTCCCTTTGCTCCTTGTGGGAAAGGATCAGGCAGTGACATGGGGAATGGGGCGGGAACACAACACTTGACAACCCCTCAAAGATACTCAGGGAAATAAAGAGCTTTTGGCCCCAAAGCAAACTCTGCAGCAAGAAAAAAAAAATGCAAGTGGCTGCCTTTGGCAGTTAGTGTCCCTTGGTACCCAGGCATCTTTGACAAGAAGTAAATTAAACATAAGATAGAGCAGAGAAGACTTGCTCAGCTTATCTGCTTCAGAGAATGAGCAAGATTCAAACGTGTTCAGAAAGTTAAACTCCTGCAATGACAAAGAGGATTTCCTAATTTCTGAATTTCCTTCATCAAATGCAATGAGCCCTCTTGATTTCATACCATGACCCCTCACCTTTCCCATTCTTGAGATCCCTGCAAAGCAGCAGCATCTCCTCCACACCTTAACTCAAAAGAAGCAGGAGGAGAGCATGATGGCAACGCCGAAGAGCAAGCTCGTCCTCTGACAGCAGCTTTGCTGGACAAACTCACATCAGCTCCTCATCTTGCGAGTCAAGGATCAAGGAGCGAAGGCAACTTCAGCTCCTGGGCTGGTTGAGGTGATGGGGCAGCAGGTTCTTCTGCACCTGCACGCCCTGATCAGCCAGGCACCGTCTGCTCCCGTGCAACAACGTGTTTGAAATGCAGCCCTCCCTTGACCTGACACAGCCTGGAAAAACTCCCATTCCTGGGTTTTCTGTAAAATCCTCCCCTTTCTTCCCCCAGAATTTTGGTAAAAAGTGTACAGTGTGACTGACAGGAAGGGCAAGCTTGCTACTGAAGCCGCAATCTACCTGTTGAGGTGTTGCTCTGTTCATTACTGCATCTCCCAGGACCTATTTAATGGTCTCCAGACACCAGGAATTCAGCAGCACACACAGTCCTGGAACACTAAATCCTGCATGCAAGTCCTTTAGCACCAGCCAGGTGAGCACCAGCACTCGTCTCAAAGAGGACTCGCTGCCTGAATCCTGGTCAGAACCAAAGCATCTCTGCAAAGCCCAACTTCATACATAAATACCTTCAAAACAAGTCATAAAAAACTAATATTGACCCTTTCAACATGAGCAAGGCCTCCCAGCGATTCCTTGAGCATTTATTATCAAGTCTAGCAAGGGGAAAACCCGCAATAAATCATACTGACGTACACATGTACCAGTGCAGAGTAGAAAGCCACAGTGTTTTACGCTCTGGGAACACTGAAGGGTATCAGCCAGGGCTCGGAGGGAGCAGGAGTCATTGCCCTCGCAGTGACAAGCGATATATTGCTCAACACAAAAAGCAAGAGGAAAAGTCAAAGTTCAGGCAGGCAGCCTGTGGCGCAGGGCAGCATCTGGCCCTGGGTCTGAGACAGAGGTGGGAAGCACTGGGGATTATGCAGGAGCTGCTCCGCGGAGCATCTTCAGGTTGAGGATTGTGTGCCGTCGTAAATAACCAGCACAAGGAAAGCGATAAGATGAAGGATTAGCACGCAAGATAGAAGAAAAAAAGCCTAAATAAAGGAGCATCTGGAGTGAAAGGCTGACAACCTACTTCTGGTAGCAAGAGAGAACGATTCAGAGCAAATCCCTACGAGAAGTCCCTGCTTCCAGCTTTGCTCCAGACCAGCACAAGCAGGTCTCTGGTTTCCAATGATCCATCCCCACAGCCCCGATTCTGCTGGCTGGAGGTAGGCAGTCCCAGCGCGAAAGAGCTCTTTAAGGCAGCCCACCCGTACGTACGCCAGCGATATTCATCTCGCCGCCCTGAATGAAGGGCGACGCCGTAAACCGGCGCATTCAAGCGCCCGCAGACAATACCGCGGCTCGGCGGGGGACGCGGGGACGCCCGGTGGCCTTCGCCGAGGGTCCCATTGTCTGACCCGAGCCCTGTCACGCAGATCCCCTATTGAAAAGCCGGCAGCCCCCATGCCCTTGGCTTTTAGGGACAAGTCCTGGGCACTCTGCTGACCACACAGCAGGATTGGGGGAGCTGGAGACACAGGGTGTGCTCATGGGGTGAGACCACCCAGGTCTCTCCTACGTGCGTCCACGCAACGTCTTTACGTGCAACTGAACTGTCTTCATCTCAGCCCAGGTCTTGCCAAACTAATAAAACACACACCAAGCCACCACGGCACATCGCTTCGGAGCTCTGGCCAGGGTGCAGGATCTATAAATAGTGGTGTAGTGGATTTACCTGGGACAGAATTAAGAAATAATGATCAAGAGCATTTTTATAGCTTTACCTACTTATTAAGATTTAACCCTTTATCATTTTTACATGTTAAGACCCCTCGTAGGCTGCTCCTGCCAGGAAGACACCAGCCAGTGCTTCGCACCTGAAGTATGTGCAATTAAAACCTGGTGCAAAGCAATGCTGTGGTTTTACTCCTTAACCTTTCTTGAAAGGTTTAGTTTCCTCAGCAATCTAATCTCTACCTAAACCATGACAGGTTGAGAGCCTCTTACCTCCTTACCCCTGGCAGTCACAGCTTTCACACACCAGCACAGCTCATTTATTATTTTTGAGGGGAGGTGGCAGCATTCTTCTCCTCTATTTGGATTTAAAAACCAGGCCAGCCCGCCAGGCACCATGACGTCCACATGGCATGTATTTTAATCCTAGACCAAAATAATTTAAAACTGTGCTTTCCTACTTCTTATTAGCAAGCCATTTAAAGCTTCTGAAGCTGAGGGAGACAGATGAGTTTGGGTAAGAAAAAAATAAAAATACAAAAAAAGCACACATGTGAAAACTCCAGTTTAAACCAGCCTTGCAAAGGTGTAGAATAAATCAGGGGATGAGGGTGCAAGTCCTTGGTGCCTTTTTTGTGTGGAAAACAAGCAGCTGGAGACCACTAGATGGATTTTCAGGATTTTGGATTTTTTTAAAGCCCTTAAATCCCAGCAAAATTCAGCATGTCCAAGAGTGTTAGTACTACAGAAGTGGCATATCTTCATGACTGGAAATGAAGAGAATAAGCATTTCTGATGTTTGAAGACACCGATACCCAAACAGACTGCAAAGCCAGCTTAATTTGAACATGTTCCCATTTCCCTTCTGTGCTGCACAGCAAAGCATCAGAAACTTTCACCTGGAGTGTGAGATAACTGAAATAAAGATTAACTGGAAAGGGAAAACTGAATGCAAAGCACATGTCCTTTGTGATAATTAAAGGGCACTGACTTTTTAAACTTTGAGGACATCAAATAAAGTAACCTATCCAAGTTCAAAGGTCATATTCCCCATCGGAGAGAGGGAGGGGAAAAAAAAAACGTATTGAAATCCCATTGCTATGCAGTCCTGCTCAAAACAGCACCGTGGCTTTGTGGCTAAAGGTTGACAGCCCTCAGTATCGGCGTTCCCAGTAGGACCCTGCCAAGCTGATGCTGTGAGCATCGTTCGTTGAGCTGCTGGCACTGCTTCCCCCAACGCGGGGCTGGGTTTTGGAGGTAACTTCTCTGTGCCCAACCGCGCCTGGCACGAGCGCCGGCAGGATGGCGGCGCCGAGGAGGAGGCAGGGCTGCAGATGAAAGCGCCCCGTCCTGCTGGCTGGCACGGATGTTTACACCAACTCCGCTGCAAGTTGCAGCACGATAAAAACGCATCAAACCTCAGAAAGCCCAGCTCTCCACATCTTCAGCAGGGGAAAAGAAAAAAAATAATCCCACATCTATCTCCTTATTCTCTAAAATACTATTTTATATTCTAAAATACTCCTTGCAGTGCAAGGACTTGGTGCAGCCAAAAGGCAGTGATGTGAAGAGCCGTAGCTCTGGTGGAAAAGCAGCCCATCCTGTAAAACAAACAACATTCCAGCTTTTACCTCTCCCTTGCCTCTCACGAGTAAACCCACAAAATTGCTTTAATTAGTCATCATGCTGGTGCCATGCTCCCCAGACTGCATGGAAAAAAAAATAATCAGTACTTAAAATTAGTCACTCTTCCATCAAAGGATCAATATTTCTGGCACAACGGTCGGCATTCCTCTGCTGCTTTTCTGTTTCTGCATTCCTGCGCCTTCTGACATCGCTTTCTGATTGTGGCCAGTTATTCAACTACATGAGTCATCGCCCTGCTATGGTATTTGTAGGCTCATACATTAGGGCTAAAAAAGAATTAGATGACTACTGCAAACATTACACCTGGTGTATAATGTTATATATACACCCAAGCATGAAGTATTTCTTCCTGTACATTCGTATCTAAAAACCAGGATCTTTGATATCGTCTGATGTTCTGCAGCTTCAATCAAATCCTTCAGAAAACCTACAGCCCATCCATAAAGTTTGTTATCAGTTGTCTGATCAAAGGACTTGCCAAATACTCCCACCCCACGAGATGACAGTAACTTCCATTACTTATTCCTTATCAAACAGCTTTTCTATCACTCCCTTCAGAATTGATAGAAGACATAGTGACCTTTAACTATTTAAAATTCTTTTGCTTCTCCTTTTATGCTCCATATGAGCACTTCTGGGATATTTCCAATAAATCTTGGAAAAGAGATAGCCCTAGCTACGTCTTTGATGCCAGCTACCACTGCCTGTTGACTTCAAACGACTCATGCCTGGTAGATGACGTCTTCCCACAATACCTGGCAAATCACTCATCCCTAAAAAAAGGTGTTTGAGAGTCCTCTCTCACTCCCCCCTCCCCAAACGTTCTGTTTTTACTTCACCTCGGCTCACCACATCTTAGTATTGTAGATCATAGCTTTACAGATTCAGTGTGAATTTCTGCAATTAATCATTTGTAGCTTCAGTTTCATATTGGAATCCACCCACAAACATGCAACACTGTTGTAGGGAAAGCAAATATCACAGATCTGAAGAACTGCTTAAAAAAAAAAATCAATTTAAGTCAGCAAACATGTTAATCTAGATTAGCTTTTTGCACACGAATTGCATTAATAATGCTTCTGTAGCGACCAAGGGCTGACCAGAGTCGGGACACTGTCAAATAGTGAGACTAATACAGATTACATGCTCCAAGGGCAAGGGCTTTAGTAAGACAACTCATTCTGGATCGAATATAACAGTGACACGCTCAGAGGAAGACCCCAGTGGGCAGCAGAATAAAGAGCACACAGCAAGTCCCTGGTGCAATATTTGGGCCTTTTTCAGGTAATTTCTAGCAAGACTTAAACCTCACCAATTGCAAAAAGGCTGCAAAAATTGAGGGGAAAACACAGGCAAATCTGCAAGTCACTGATAAGCACTTTACTAACACGGTCACTTAAAAATGAGCTATGAACAGTGGTGCCTTTTTTATTCCTTAGGAGGATAAGGAAATCTTTGAAGAGCACAATGACTTCACCAGAGCTTCCCGCAGTGTCTCCTGGACTTGTCTTGGCAGGAGGCTGCTTCATAAATTATTACTTGGGAATATGAAAATTTTACGTCTGCTTGCTCTTGGAATCGCACTGCTTACACCATGTTTATTTACCTTTAGAAAAATGAAATTTTCTCCCCAGAAGAACCACCTTCCAGAGGGCCCAGGCCCAGTGTCAAAGCCACAAAGACTCAATTTCTGTCACATTTGACTATGTTACCTGGCAGAGCAGGCTGAGGCAGCTCAGTGCTATTGCAGCACAAATAACAAGTTTTATTTAAGAATCTTTCCTCAACATGAATGCTTTTTCCTGTTCTCTTCCAGAAACTTGGAAGCAGGGCAAAAATTCACCTCTACATTAAGCAGTGTTGTCAACTGGATCGCTTACTTCTATCAGCAAATACACTCCTCGCGTGCAGCTCAGTGTTTGATTTTGAAGCAAGCCACACTCAGCCCCCTACAAATTGTATTACAGATGTAGATGATCTGCTGTAAAAGCAGCCAGCGTACATCCCCGAGTGCTGCAGGCATGCAAACTCATTGGCTTTGATGGTAATGACTTAAGTCTAGCATCTAAGTGAGGTTTCTATTGAATAGGACACAATGCTCAGACTCAAAGGAAGCCGTGGAAAGAAGTCTGCACGTTAAATCTGCAAAACCAGAAAGCAAAAATCCCACCCCAGGCCCATTAACATCTCCTAGGAGCAATGAGCCAATAACCACAACGAGCAGCTACTGCATCCCCTACTCTTTGTGCAAAGTGTTTGTGTTGGCAGAGCTGCGTCTTACAACGACTGGTCGAAATTCTGCTGCAGCGACGGGCACTTGTGGCACTGCTAAATCCCCAGCAATGCAGCACAAACCCCTCGGCTGCAGCTTCCTGTCACAAATTAGGTGAGCAGAGCTTTTCCCAGCTGCTACTTACTGTGTGAGAAGCGTTGTGTGATGGGGGTGCCAGGGTAGGGATAAGTGCGACTCTCCCACTGAATATTTCCTTCTTGCACCGCTTTGATAAAGCCGTGATAACACTGATGGGCCACACCTGGGGAAAAAAGAAGATGTCAGCAAAATTTGGGGCATGTTAGGAACAAACTGTGCCTGCACAGTTGCACAAGCAGCGTGACAGCAATTATAAAGAAACCCTGTATTTAGATTATAAATACGCTGGTGGAGATTCGGAGGATTAAAGAGAATAAAGAATAGGGACTCTGCAAATGTGGAAAAATCAGCAGCATTCACCTAACTGATTCACTACATTTCCAATATCTGTCAGCTCTAGCTTGGTAAAGCAAAGCCTTTGTGAGAGGTAAGCACGTGTGATGCCTTTGCAGAGCTGGTTTTCAACCCTCTTTGCTGCAATACAAGCCTGCTGTCCCCTAATCACACCCCCAGAGGAGCAGCTGTCCTTCCCTTAACGGACCTTTGAGAACGTGCAGTAATGAATTTTGAAGAGCGTACATGCAGCTACTGCACAGGAATCTCAAATAAATATAAGAGGAGACATCAGTGATAAAAGTCAGTGTGTCTTAGGTGAAAGTATTCCTCCTTAGCCGCATGAGGGAGCAGATCTGGCCAACAACAGCTCCTCCACAGAGCAGGCCAGCCCCGGAGCTGCAATTAATTCTGCGTGTGGAGTACATGTGTCTGTGTGTGTGCTGAGAGGGGCCAGAGACTGCTCCCTGTGGAAGGAAAAGGGTCTGGCAAAGACTTACAACTGCAGTAGCTCAGCAGATGCTTGGTGGCATCCGCTATGCTATGGCAGCCCTCGCACTGAGGATGCCACAACCTGCCAAGACTTTTTCCCTGAGGATTTGCTTACTGAAAGTCCCGTTGTCAGGAACACCCGCAGCAAGAAATCATGCTCTGGCATATAAGGCAGGAAATATTTTTAAAAAAAAGCAAAGCCCAGGGTCCTCAAGCAGCTGGTCCCCAAAAGTCATGCGGGAAATGTAATCTGAGCTATAGGATTTCATAGCAGATGTATCCTGACAAACAGGAAAAATTAAACAGAAGAAAACAAACCAGGCGTTTACCTCGAGTGACCTCTCTGCTTTACAATGTGCAGGTTAGAAATTACTCTCGCCTTTTTTTTTTTTTCCCCTATAATTGCCACAAAAATGCCATGGCTGCCCAGCACCACTCATCCCCTGAGACCAGAGACTTGGACAACTCACTCTGAGGCCACGTTGCGCCTCGGGCTGCTCATCCCTCCCCTCCACTCTAGGGATGTTTCCCACAGTCTCTTTTGGGGTGAATCACCAGGTGCTTGTTCATTCCAGCTGTATCCTTTGCATCTCTTAAGGCGACTCCAGGAACAAGCACGCGTGAGAAAGTGTGCCCAAGCAGCAACTCAAGGGCCGTGGACACAAAAAAACACCCTTTTACCAGGGGCACGAGCTGCTGCTGACCCAAAATTATGCAAAAAGAGCAATTTTGTGCAATGCTCACTTCTGAAGTAGTAATGGGCTTTTTTTTTTTAAAGCCTCCAGCCTGTGAAACTCTGGGCAAAGCAGAAAATGCCTGGAATCTGAGCAATGCTTTCACATGTGCAGAGAAGTCCACAAATTAGACATCACCCCACACGCCTGCCAAAGGCGTTTCTCACCTGACACCCGCTCTACGTTTTCCAGAAGAAACAAGTTACCCTCATGCAGCAGCGTGCCTCATTTCCTACTGATTTAACTGTGGTCTCCTCCTAAGCTGCCTGTTTTTTAACAAAGCTTGCAATCAAAGTGAGTGTCCCCGATGGAAACATAACAGAAAACATCCAATGTATTCAAAAAAATACCAACACAGATAGCTTTGCTTGTATCCTTGTCCAAATTTTACCTACCTATTTGTCATATCATATATATCTAGCATTAAAATATCCCCATAAGGCTCCAGAATTAATGCTGCACAGAGGCAAAGTGAAGTATCTGTATCTCAGGGCTACTCTTTCAGGAAGTCTGAATATGTAGATGTACATTAATGTAGATTTTATATACCATTTATCTTCAGCAGAGCTGTAAGAACCAGACATGGTTTTGTTTCCAGTCAAAAGCATAAGCTTTGGGAACGTTAATTACTGAGCAAGACGCAAACGAAGCACAATTACAGTCACATTAGACATGGGACGATGGCAACAGGGGCTGCTGTGTGGTGGAGAGGAAGCCTGAATGCAAGGTCAACAGCGCTGCACGCCAGCAGTGCACAGGGAACATTCAAAAGCAACATAAGTGAGCTGCTCTGTTGTGGGTTTTTTTGGGTTTCACTCTTTTAAACTACAGAAGAGGCTGAGGGGCTCAATTCTGCACCATTAGCAGCAACGCCCTGAGCAAAGCAAGTGACCTGATGGCTGTAGCTATTTTTCTGGCATTTTGCAGAAGTCACGTTTCTGAGTTTGAAGGGAAAACAGGCGAGTCTAAATGAAAGCAAAAAGCAGCTGGGATACAACTCCCACAACTAAAAAAATGCACTCTCATTACAGCTATTTGTACCTTTGATCAGTCGATACCACTGTTTGCAGACAAGGGCAGCAGTTTTGTGCTCCTGATAGGGCGAAAGGAAGGAGAGGATATATTCTAAAACCTCTTCTGGGAGCTCCAACATTGATCTGTTATGCCTGGTCTCCTCGACCTCCAGCTCAGCATGTGGCTCATCATCTTGCTCCATCGTTCCTTCAACCACAGTGTCTTCTGGATCCACGGCCATGAAACCGTCATCTTCACTGTCCGAGGAACTGGCCATGGCATTCCACTTCAAAGCTTCAAGATGGGAAAAACAAGAAAAAAGACAACAGTAAAGTCACAAAGAAAATTAACAGCATCAGAAATGCATCTGCAAGTCATGTATGTTATACCAAAAGTCTATGTTAAGCTCTACCCCAGCCAACTCCAAGTCAAGGACGTGGTTTTTGCAAAGCTTTGAAGAGGCTGAGCACAGTTTACGAACAAGTTGTCCATCGGCGCAGCATTTTCCCAGGCCACTTCATCTCTCACTGCTCCCAGCCCTACTGCTGTCTACATACGGTACCAGAAAGGGAAAAAAACCCAACCCACGGCTGGAGGAATTGCAGCCTCTCAAACTCCTTCTCCCTCACCGAACACAAGAAGGCATCACATTGCTGCACTGGTGGCCCCATTGGTTTGCACTGTGGGGCCAGGCAGCAAGGGGGAAAGGGATCCCCACTGCATGGAGAACAACTCAAGGCAGACAGGATGGAAGCGACAGCTTTGCAGCCCCTCCTCCCCTGTGAAACCAGTTTTGCCAGCAAGCCTGCTTTACCCCAAGCAACTCAGCAGCAAGCACTGGGGAAAAAAATCCCCATCCCATTCTCCCTTAACAACTCCCCCCCCCCCCCCCCCCCCCTTTTTTTTTTTTATTAAATACTTGCACACAGTTCTTGCTGGCAGTAGGTCAGGAAAGAAATAACTCCCACAGGATTTACTGCTGATGAAAGGCTGGAATACTGAATATTGCATCTCCAGTTATTCAGAGCATCTTAAGCATAAGGTAACGTACCGGTGACAGGAATACATCATGAAATAAATCCATCTTAACGAGCGTCTGCATCCAACTCTGCCAGTTGGCACAGTGTGCAGATAAACCCATGTCTGTTGCTGCAAAACAAGTCCCTGAACCCTATTTCCTAGGAAACAGCCGACCTGTTTTGGGGAGAGTGGTGACAGTTTTCCCTTACAGTGCTGCCGGGTGAAGACCAAGGGATGCAACTGCTCGATGATTACACCTGCACTGATGGCTCAAACCAATACAGCTCTTGAGGACGACACAAGTACTTTCTTTTCCAAAAACTGCAGCCACAAGTTCCCTTTTTATCCTTTCCTCGCACAGCAGGTTGTAACAAAGGACCCAAAACAGGGCAAGCCCTCAGCTCCTGCATCACTCAACCTGAGATTCTCCCAACTCCAGGAGGCAGAGGGTGCCCGGCCATCCCCAGATGGACCAGGATGATGGGATACAGATCACCACAGCCCATGGAACAAATCCCACCTGCAGCGAGCCCAGGAAGCAAGACCTGCTCCTCAAGAGGGAAGACATGTCTTTTGGCCCAGTATATTTAAATACAAGTATATAGTATCTTATTTTTACCAAACTCTTAGTATTGCAGCAAATACTGGTGGAAAGAATTTAAGATATTGGGAATAAACTAAGTTGCTGTCACAGGCTTCCAGCGATGCAAACTCCGCTGTCTTCCCCAGCTAAACCCAAGGTTTTCCCATCCCAGCATATACTGAGCCAAAGAGCCATGGGAATAGCAGACAGCGGAGATGTAGAGGAGAAAAGCTTGCCATGACAACTAATTCATGCTCAGAAAAATTACGTTTGACAGCACTCCTCTCCACTTTTGTCACATTCCCCGATGAAGCAGCTTCAGAAAAATCCATAGGGCTGTCAATCTTCAGTAGAAACCACGTCAAAATTGAACTTACATTTATCATCCTAACAGATGCTCAGCACGTTTTCCCATGTCAGAAATCCTTCTTACAGTCAATGTTATGACAGAGAAATGCTGAAACCCAAACACTTTGACACAAGCACTGCTGCTGCTGCCAGCAAACTGCATTACGCAGCAGATAATACACAAATTCCCAAAGATTAAGAAATGGAAAGCTAAAAAAAAAAAGAAAAAGTGGAACTGCGCTAAAAAAAATAATTAAAAAACAGAGGGTTGGGTCTCCTCCAAGTGAAAGCATCTATCATCACGAAGTGCATGTGCCGATTTCCATCCTGACAGGGCATGGCAGGAAGCCACAGGCTGCCGGTACTCCAACCACGGGATGCAGTTTTGCTTGAGCTGGGGAGGTTGGAGGAAGGGGGGTCAGACCCTATCTCACAGCTTGGGAAAACACAGAGCACCACGTCTACCCAGGCAGAGCAGAAAGTGTTTCACACCTTAAAAATGTGCTAGAAAACCAAACAGAAGAGCATTTGCATCCAGATCAGGTACAATGGGACACCTGCGGGTGACAACACCAAACATAAGCCTCAGCTTGACAGGTTCACACAAGACATCTGTGGTGTTATTATGGTTTAGAAGCAAAGATTATGTGTGTTTCCCAACAGCTTTTATTTACCCTTTAAATAATGTCCAAAACCTGCTGAAGGAAGTCAGATGAGAAGCACAGGAATGAACACCCAGCTAGCAAGGGTTTTTTTCCAATTATTAAATCCCAGTTTTGATCCTCTGGAGCCGGCTTGGGAACACCATAGAACACCAAGTGAATCACAGGCACCGAACAACTTGGGGGTTAGAAAAGCATCTCTAAGGCCCATTTTAAAAAAAGGCAGGAGGAGCAGGGGAACCCCTTGATGGTTCAAACAGCACATGCTTGTGCAGATCTGAGGATGGAGAAGCTGCCCCGAGTTTTGTCTGGTCTTACCAGGCCACTTGATAATATTATAAATACTCAAATGCATCTACTTTGCTAGATACTAATTTTCTAAACATTTGAGCATAAGAAATATCCATCCTCCAAGTTTTCACACCCACGCTGTGCTGTTTTTCTTAAGGAAAACATGACTAGCAATAAATTAAACTCCCAAAAGGCGAGTTGCCATCAAAATAACCCTTCAAGCTTGACCTGCCACGGATGCAGATTTTGCTCTTATGGCACAGGAACAGCGGGCTGGGAATAACCACCCCCGGACTGCAAAGCAGCAAAAGTCCTGTCCTATAACCCTGCTCCAACATCAAGAAAGGAAAATAGAAACCCAGCAGTTGGTAAGAGAGAGCTGAAGCATCCCAGCCAGCTCCTATTACCAATTATTCAGCAGGTCCACAGGAGAAAATCCTATGCCCATGTTTTTACTGGTTATTCAAAGATCAGAACAGAGTGTTTCTGTCCCATTTGCACTTTGGGGGGGCGGGAAATGCAGTAGGTGCTTTCTCATTCATCCTGACTCTTCAGGTGCTCTCTGCTTGCACTGAGTGGGCTTCAGTTTGTACACAAGCTAAAATTAATCTCCAAGCACTCAAAAAGCCGCAGCGGAGGTATTTAAGCAGTCAAGTCTTGTCCAAAAGTACATGCGATTCAATTAACTCGTCAGGACGGATCCAGGAGCCCTGTTCTGTTTGGATCGATCGCTGTGAAGGCCAACATGAGCCCCCTGAAGCATCATACACTTTTTTTGCATCCTACAGCCCTCCTGGTCCCAGAGAAGTGCCTTTCTATTCCAGCAGCAGAAACGTTTTACAGCATTCAGAAATTAGCCTAAAGCCCTACCAAGGAAGAACTGCAGCTGCTTACAATAACATGTAAAGAAATGCTAGAAGGGCAATCGAAACAGAGCTCTGCCAGTGCTGATCAAATTTGCCTGGCCCTTCCTAAAAGCTGTCTCACTGCCAGTTGGCAAGACATTTTATAACTCCTTTCAGAGCCCTTCGGTTTTCCCTCTCTCCCCTCCTAAAATTATTTAAGACCTTGCTATTGTAATTATCCACTGCAGTGGAACAAACAGATGACAAATATTAAATACAGGCAACAAAACTCATCAGGTTTAAGCACTTCTCAAAGCCCAGTAGCAACATCAGGCAGCCAGCCTGCTCCTGGAAAACCCCTCTTGACCCAAGGTTTTCCTACCTGCAGGCATCTCTCCTGGTCCCATGGACCCCAGTTCACAGGCATGGGTGGCATCAGTGGTTCCCATCCTGAGCTATCTCCTCTTCTCCGCAACTCTCAGCTGTTTTAAGAAGTGCTTGAACCCGCAGGGTTTTTGACCTGGCTTTTTTTTGTTGTTTAAAAAAAGTCAACAGATTTTAGAGGGGAAAAAAAAAGCCTCCAAGGGAAAGTTCTTGAATGAAAATAAGAGGCTGTGCAATAGTACTGAGTCAGAGCACATTACACATAAGGGAATGCTCATTTTCACATGCCACAAAAAATTCTCTCCAAACATAGTCGTAGAAGCTATGTTCTCACCCAGGAAAAAAAAAAAAATAAAGGTGTGTGAAAGGACCCAGCCCTGGCTGGCTGACTGCTTCGGCTGGAAGGAGAAAGGGACTCTGCAGAACAGAACGGTTAATTGCACTTGGCAATCAGAAGCTCTAGCGTTAATTTAGGGGTGGAAGATAGCAACTGCCTCTAACCCACTCCAGACTCTTCCTCATACTTTGCAACTGCTTATTCTGCTTGTCAACAGCCCCATTGGCACGGCAGGGTAGCTTTTATGGACACATTTAGACCTTTCAGGCTTGTTCTCTTACCCAGTTTAAAAAAAGAAAAAGCCTATTCCATCAGACAGACATATTAGGCTGCTTTCCTTGAAGAAAATCCTATATGTATTCGGAAGGATTATTTTTGCATGATATTTTCTCGTTTGTCTCATGCAGCCGTGCCATCCAGGACTGCGATGGCAGCTCCCATCTCCCAGTTCAGCTTTTGCTACTGTCAGCTGCCCTATAGAAGTCCCGAGCTCTTTTCTAGTGATGCAAGAGGAAAAATAAAGCACTGCTTCCTTGCCAGAAGCACACTATTTTATGAAAGTAATGGCACAAGGAGAAAAAGGTCTGCGGGAGCCACAGGATTTGGGTTAGGGATAAACACCGTTAAACAAGACACCATTTCCAGTCCTCCAAAACTTGCATCAGTTAGAGCTGATGAATTTGAAAATCAACTGCTAGACAGGTTCAATGGGAAAAAACCAGATTTTAGTCAAAAAAAGAAAACAAAGCCTCTAGGAAACCAAACGATGAGCAATATCCTGTCTGTGCTGCAGCAGGAGCACTGCGCCCAGACAAATGAGCAAGACCTCGGGGATACCTGCACCACGCTTTTCTTCTTATCCCTGCAAAACAGGCAATTATAAGTTCTTTGAAGCACAGCTTCCCCCCCCCCCCCCCTTTTTTTTTCCTTTATCTGCCTTTCAACAGGAAATTGTTTTTTTCCTTTCACATAAGGCCTAGTTTCATCTATGAAAGTAAAGGTTTCCTAAATTCCATCTGCGAGCTTGAAAATTCAAATATGTATCTTTCAGTACTACCTCCCTGCTGCATGTTTTGCTTGTTAAACCAGTATTTTTATAGAGACTCCAGAAACAAAATTACGTGACTTCATTTTACAGTGCTATATAACCTGCACCATACTGTAATGAAAGAGCATGATTGCAACTGAATTTTAATTGATATTATTATAATAAAAAGGTTTAGAGTTACCAGAAATCCCTCCCACTCTGATAAGTTGACCCTCAGCTATTCCATATTCCTACTCATTTTTATTCTAAGCTTTCAGAAAAAAGAAAGTAGCAACATTACACAGCAAGATTTATTGTGCAAACAGCACAGCAACCTAAAAATAAATTCTGCCTAATCTATCTTCCTACAAAATTAAAATGTTGAAAATGAGAAAGAGAATTTGGGGTTTATTCTGGATTTATTACAGGAATACAAACCTAGGTAGCACACATTTTATGCACTTGTCGTTAGTGTACAGTTCATCAGAGCAAAAGGAAACAGTTTAATGACACCACACTTCAGGTGTAAACAGCAAAACCTGTTATTCGAATTTGCTGATGGAATAAACAGGACAAAACCTCAGAATTGGCCTAAAAGCTTAATAAAATATTAACAAATCAAGAATCAGACCAAAAAGGAAAGGCATAAAGTCCATCTCCAAATATTCCTGCAGAACGCTGCTAAACAAGCTGAGATCTCCAGCCTCCAACAAAACCCCCAAAATGCATCTGTAACAAACGGGATTTGAAGACTTTCGAGTTTCTTTCGACACCGTTATCACCTTTAGAACAGCTTAAGTTGTTTAAAACCTGTTGAAGCCTGGCTTGATAAGCATTAGCAGCACAAAAGAAGCTGTTTTATTACTTATTTAGGTACCATTTGAGCTCACACTCATGCTGTTGGCCAGTTTAATCACACTGGGCATTAAATATATTTATCCTTAGGTTAACAGGTGATCTGGGTGGGCCAGGCATCCGTACATGGGGCACCGTGCTCTTTGGGATTCCCTGATAAAAATTCCAGCCTCCATGTGCACGCCTCCAACTCCGAAATCTCAGTAACTGCTCAACACCATTACATCCCTCCAACCAAACCGAAAATTACTAAGTCTGAATATCAACCCTAGCTGGGGTCCTCCAAACACAGAAGGGATCATTCCAGTAACTCAGACCCAAATTCGGTCTGTTTGAAAACCATTGCTCAGATGCAGTAATCAGCTGGACCGTGTCTAGGTTTATTCTTACGATTCATCCGCTCTACTGAAATCACTCTAAATTTTGTAGGGCCATAAATATTATTTTGGGCTCACACACTCCCTCTACTGGCTCCCTTCACACTATTAAAATTATTTTTGCCTGAACTTTTTCTAGCAAAACAAATCATGATTCATTTCAAAATGAAGGTAAAACTGCATGCTAGCCAGAAAATGAGAACGATCCCAAAACAAGCACCTAAAAGGCTTTGAGACTTGAAAATAGAGAATTTTACAAGAAAATGTGCAGATGTTTCTGCTGTTTAACACACTGTCTGAGGATAAACAGTTTGCACAGTAGCTGTCTGGATAAAAGTATCCGATGCGATTTTCAGTACCTATCCAAATCTGTGATGATTTATTGGCAGAAACTCCTGCTCAATAACACCAAGCAAACACATGACAACAGATTCTGGAAATAATTGTCACCTCCCTCGTTCGTCAAGATAGTGCAGCAGCTCTGGAGCTCACGGGCAGCACTTGGAAAGCTGCAGTTTAATTATTTTTGAGGACAGCCTGTAAAAATGACACAGCACTCCTTACTTTCTACAGACATCTCTTAAACCTACCAGAACGACTAAAACTGGTTAATCTGTATATAGGTTTCAGGCAAATGAAAGCAAATTTACAGCTGAACCACGAGGAAAACACATGCTACTGATCTAAAAGCCAGACTAGTTTTGACTGTGCAAAAAATAAGTCTGCAAACACAACATCACTTCTGTGGTTACATTTCCAGAGAGCCCAATGCCCATTTCTGTGTCCAAACAGCCCAGAAAACCTGTCCAGGCAAAACAGTTACACATAAAGCATGGAAATACCTTGGAGAGTAAGTTTTGCTAACAAAACTAGGAGGTACTCAAATGTATTGAGGGACTTAATTCCTGATTTTTTGACAGACTGCACGAGATGCTTATTCATTGTGGTTGGGATTTTTTAAAAAATAAAATCTTTTCTTTGCACAGTATAACCCAATGAATCGAAACAGCTGCTCCCAGCACAATTCCCACTAAAGCTGCTGCCCACGCGGAGGAAACCGCAGTCCCCGAGGTGCCCACGTGTCAAAGCAAACACTGCCACAGGAAAGCAGCCCGCAGCAAGTGTCAGAGTCCGACCCGGCGCACGACTTCCTTGGCCGGGAAAGCCCTGGATCACATCCACCTCCTCCAGCTCAGCCAGCAAAACAGGCAGCTCGGGAAGCAGTAAAATGTCATTTCCTACTGATACATCACTCCTGGTTGAGCCTCCACCACCTGCTGCAATGGTGCTGGGGGTGTTGGACCATTTTCCTCCCCAGTAGCTCCTCTGGTCTCAAGGATTTGGAGCTTTCTTGTCTTCAGCAAGGGCACTCCCAGGGTCTTTCCCATCCTGTGAAACTTGGGGGGAATTCAGGGTCTTTGAGACCTTTATCCTTTCATTGAATTAGGTAGAAAAGGGGCAACAGGAATTAGCGTGAGGGGGAAAAGTAAACTGTGTAAGCCTTGTTTCCAAGAAAACCAACCCTGGCAAAAGCCCATTGAGAGACAGACACACACTACTGCCCACAACTTCCTTCAGAAATTACCAGCACTTCAAGAGACTCAACTAATCAGCGTTAATACCCACGCTGCAATGCTGTCCATGTAAATCAGGCAGCCTCTTGTTGCTTTAAGCAGTAGGACCACCAGTCAAGATTTAAGTTTCCAACTTCGCTACAAAATTCAGGCTTAAGGTTTTGCTGTGGGAACAAAGAATGAAGTTTTAGAGCTGAGGAAAATTAAACACACACTAGGTCAAGGTCAGGGTTTACCAGTGGGGCAACTTGTCATGCAGGTGCTCACATTCAAGCCTCTGGTTCCCCCCCGGCGACGTGGTCTCTGGCTTAGCACATGCACATGAAGGAGGAAGGATATGGAAGAATTTCATTTTTGCAATAAACAAAGTTATTCTGTAGCCTAAATTCACAAACCACAACGTTCCTCTATCCACTAAGAAACGGAAGTCACAAGCAGCCCTGAGACATTTCATCTCAAGTGAAGACAAGCTCAAGGGTACTGACTTTCAGGCCAAAGAAAGGATGCGCTGGAAAAAGCCATGTATTAGCGTAAGCTTGGTAGCCAACGTTTAATTTAAATCGATATCCATGGCTTTCAGAGGGACTGCTGACTTTGCAGCAGCGTGCTGATGCAATGTTTTTATCTTTGTTAGCAAGCAGGGCACCAAGATATCTAATACCATCTCGACACGGACATTATCAGCGTACAAGCACTGCAAATGACGTTCCCCTCCTGATCTTAACTCCTAGCAGACGAACTGCTCGGCCGTAACATGTATTGTGTGTCTAACACAATAAAAGCGTGTTTTTGCAATGTCCACTCGCCTAATCACATCGAATAAATTTGTATGCCACCTCCAAACTAGTTCGTGTAATTCCTAGTGGAAAGCCTTTGATGAAAGCTGCCAACTATGGAGTTAACCATCTAGCAAATATTGCCCAGGAGCAGGGCTGGATCACACCAAAGAGAATTTAAAGGCAGATCTGTTTGCTAAACACTGACTGCAACAATACAGAAAGTATTTTCCCTCTCTCTCAGCGCTGGGAAAAAAAAAAAAAAAAAAAAGAGTTTATATCAACAGAGATCCACCCAGCCAGAAAACCCTCTGGCCACCTACCTGCCCAACACAACCTTAAAAGGCTTCACACATTACAAAAGTGCAGCACTGGTGGGTGTCCCAGCGCCTGGCTCGTAAGTGCTACAGCGGTAATTAACCCCATTTTATAGGTAAACGAACAAAAGCACCGAGAAGCCGAGGTCAAGCAAGTCCTCAACAGCACTGGGATTACAATACTGGAGGTTTCTGGCTGCCTGACCTATGCTGAAGAAATTAGGCCACCGCCTCTCCCGAGTTAAGATGAATATGCAGATAGTGCCGAGAGCTCTGTTTTATTTTTGACGGGTGAGCTGGAAACAAAGATACGCTAATCAAAACATAAAAGGGTGATTGAAAAGAGTAAGATTCATGAAAAGCAAGCACAGAGCTTCCAGCGCTTGCCTTGACACCTATGTTGAGGGCTTGAGCATACGAATTCAGGATGTGGCTGAATTCATCACTGGGCTTTTTTAGCAGAAGATATTAACTAGGGAGGGCAAACACCCATCAATCTCTGCAAATATAAGACTACGTACCCCCTCATCACTCTGCGCAACGCGGATGGAGAGACAGTGCCTATGGCTCCACGAGCACAAGACGTGTGTGCCAGAGACCGCAAAGAGGCAAACACTGGCTTCGAGGCGGGACTGGCTTCGAGGCAGTGTGTCTTCTAGTCGCTCAAAATCCTGCGGAGCCATCATCAGCTCAGTGACTGGCAGTCTAGACTGCGTCTCTTTTATTCACTGTCAATATGGTGTTGGCAGCCACACTGCGAGAGCTCTTCTCCCAGCACCAAAGCTTCTGCTAAACACATTTCTCCCATAAACCAGCATCTTGGTGGGGAAAAATCCCAACCAGCTCCCAGCAAAGAGCGATGTCATTTAAAGCGAGCAACAGAGAATTCCTTTAAATCTTTCGGGAAGTAAAGCAAATGGGAAGGGAAGGATACTTTCCTCTTCGGCGATACAAGTGTGCAAAAGAGCCCACAGGGTGATAGCGACTGCAACCCTATTATTATAAAACAGGAAGGACTGCTCCATGTCCCCTCTGACACCAGGGCTTTAAAGGACAAAGAAATAGGGCTAAAGCCCCAGGGAAAACCCAGATGCCTCAGCATGAGGGGTTGCAAACAGCACCGACACCACCACCAAGCAGACCTCATAAGCAACTGAGCCACCTACAGGAAAATACAACCAAGCAATTCAAAATAGGTTTCACAAGAGCTAGTTTGACCCATGCAGCAGGCTGGATGAGGATTTGCTGCTGTTTCCACATATTTTGAGAATTTGCTTTTCTTTTTATAGGTTTTTTTTATTTTCCAGCTAATGAAAAAGGCTGAGAAGCAAAAGCACTGCAGATTTGGGGTGCATTACCACTGAGAAAAGCAAGGATTATCTTTCTATCCTATATGCCAGATCTCAAGTCTCGCTGTTTAGTCAGACTTAAAAATACTAGGTGTTAAATACTAAGAAAGAGAAGACCAAAAAAGAGAGTCAAATCCACATTAAATTAACAAATAAAAGTTCAGGGAAATTGTGCTAATTTCAAATTCATCCCTATCTCTTAATCAAAAACTGAGCTTCCCCCAGCAGCCCAAGATCTCCCTTCGTTAACATCCCAAAAGAGAGCGCTCCTGCCACCCCAACAGACACCCCTTCCTAACTGATAATCACAGACTGGCATCACACCGAGCACGAGAGCAAGGCAAACCACGTATTATGAAACCCCAGGGATTTCACAGCATCCAAGAGCCAGGTTCAGAGCAGGCTAAAGCGTCCCTTGTGTCCCCTCCCGAGCCACAACATATGTCTGTGTCTGCAGAACAGGTCACCACGGCTCCGAAACCTGAAGGTCCGGGAGGTTCGCAGGAGTCACCAGCAGTGCTCACGACGGGGAAAGAAAATAGTTGGCCTAAAAACAAATGCAGGAAGAGCATGCATTCAACAGAATAGATTAAAGGTGACTGCTCGACAGAGGAATTGAACAAAATAATTGCAGAATGGATGCGACAACAATGGTACAGAAGTAGCTGCTGTTTGGTTTTCTAGTTTAAGGTGTTCTGTGCAGGTGCCTTTGCGTGCTGGCAAAAGGATCTGATGCACATCCGACACCAGCGATAAGAAAAAACAGATTCACTGAAAAGTTTTCACTGTTGCAGAATTATTCTTTTTTAAACAGGCTTGATACCCTGCACACGCTCAGCCCCCTCACTGCAAGGATAACTGCACCTAAGGGGTTCGTGATCCTTCATTAAAGCACAGAGAGAAATCACTCGGTATTGTTGCAGGCTCTCCAGCATGATAAAAAGCCAACTGTAACGATTAATATGTATCACAGATTCCCTGATGTAAAAAGTTTCAGGACACACAGTTTCTTCCCGCAGTCACTCTGACTTAACAGCAAGATTTTTACAGTTATGAGCTACTTTTTATCCCCCAAACCCCAAACCACTCTGCAAACCAGAGACAATCTTTCACCTGCTGAAATGTGTCACTTGCAGACAGTCAGTAAGGACAAAAGTAGTAGTTTCTGCAGCTTCACAAGGAGTTTTGCTTCGGCAGAACAGGTATCACAAAATGGATTTTGCTAAGGTTATTGTGTATTTTTGGTAAGGACCTGCAGCATTCAGTGACAGCCTCTTGCTTCTACACCTCTGGTACAAGAAGGCAGCCCAGCAGCAGGACATCTCCTAACATCGTCCCTTCACAACCAACTCAAATAAAAACATCCTTTCACCAAACACATCTTGCTGTGGAGAGTTGGGGTACCCTTAAACACATCTCAGAGCACTGACGAGGCTGTCACCACTGATCTGAGGTTTGACAAGACCAGCAGCAGAAGGGAGTGTTACCACAGCACATCAATATTAACCTAACGAGGAGCCCCAAATAAATACAAGTAACTCTACCAACTTAACTTAAGCCTTCAAAACCCCACATCATCACAAAACAGGCACAGAACAAAATAAGCCAGACAAATGTTTCAAAATGAGTCTGAAACATCTGAAGAGATACAGCATGTCTGGGCTGCAAATCACCGTTGCCTGAACATTGTTAAGTCACAGATGTTTCAGTAGGTGTTCAGCTAGCAAAGATAAATATTTTAAAATTTTAAAAATTGCCATAGAAATGGGAAAGCGAATACAGTCCACAGCACGGTCTGATGTGAATTAAAAGCTCTAGGAGAACATTTGCAGCTCTTGAAATAGCAAGCTCCTGAAGGCAAGATCCACATTTTCTGCATCTTGATCAACACAAGCCACAGTTTTCGATGAGGATGTGTCACCCCACTCTCCTTTAATCTAAGACACAAGCAAGTTCAAAAGGGATTTTGACCTGAATTTCTAAACTACATCAAAAAGCTGCATTAGCTGTTAATGGCAGCAGAGCCCAGATACCTTGATGCATCTCTCGGGGACGTCACGAACTGCAGACAGTCCCACTCAGGTCAGAAAACATACTCCAAAAGGAGCTCTTACCGGGAGAAACACCCATCGAGCATGTTATTGGGCCACCAGAGTCCTCTTTTCACAGGCTTTTATCTAGATTTGGACCAAATCTGAGCCCAGCCCTGGCTCTAACACGTTTTATAAGCCCTCGCAGACACCCTCACAAGATGCTGCATTTCAAAAGCCCAAGGGCTTGAAGGTTCTTTATGTTCAACCTTTAGAAAATTTATTAGTGCAAAGCCTGAATCGATGTTTTACAACAAAGCCTGCCATGACTAAATACACAGGGAAAAATAACTTCCCTCAGAAGGCACAGCTCTGTTTACACAGAAAGTGGGAAGCCTTTTCCAGCAGCACTCGCTCACATCCTGTGGAAGTGGCTGGAATTGGCAGCAGGCAAAGCAGGCTGCGCTGAAACCTAACGCCTTTTTGAAGCCCTGAAAACAGACCTTTACAAATCACTTGTGTGCTGGGAATGCACAAAGAACAGACCATGCCCATCTTCCTACCCCAAAGCTACAGCTGGTGTCACTCCTGTTAAAGGTGAAGATATATATATATACCCTAAATGTCCTGAGATTAAGGACAGGGCAGTTGAGCACATCCTCACTATACTTGGGAACCAACACCCCCCTCCAGAAGGCGCCTGATGCAGCAGTTAGCAATACAGGTGACTTGAAATCCCCACGTTCAACAGCAGCAATAAACCATCCCAATCTTTATACCAACCACAGGCAGGATGGTAACATTTGTTCTGCAAGCGAGATTTCTTCTAGGCCTTCTCCAACAGCCAAACACAGAGAAAATTTGAGTCCCAGAGACTAAAGGCTCTAGTAAACTCAAATTAAAAATTTCAAATTACACGTACTGCCCTTAGAAGTCCACGAGAGTAAACCAGCGCAATATTAAAACCATACTATGCCTTTCAAACCCAAGTGCTTCACTTGCCACCATGGAAAAAATGCTGCTCGGGCGGAGTCACCCATCAGTTAAAATACCAGGTAATACAGCAGGAAAAACACGCACAAGCATCTTCATTATGCGAAAACAACTGCTGGATGCGATTCTGCTTCTGCTAGAAGCATGCAGATACAAAAGCCCTAGTGAACATGACTGAACCCAGTGCAGAAACAACTGCAATTTTTCCCTCTGAAAGAGAGGCATCATCCTGTCTTGGAAATATCCCAGAATCCTGCCCAAGATCTTGATCTCTTTCTCCCAATTCTGACACCAGGGCAAGACCAACCACAGGCAAACCTGAGGGACACAACCTAAGGGAAAGCCACCGGTATTCAGCCTTTCTCTGGCACAAGCATAAGGAAAAGGAAGGAGAGATGATGGTGGGAACACACATGGCTACGGAAATGAGGCAATAGCAGCGAGTCTCTTAACTCTTGAATTAACATCCCGCTCAGAGATTTGGCTCTCTAGAAGGGCCAAGCCTGAGCTGGGACTGCTGTGTTGTGATATAAAGCAGTTCATTAGGACGCTGCAGCTTCATCACCAAATCGGGGCTTCACGAAGCCACCTGCGAGGCAGTGGATCGATCCAGGCTTTGGGATCCGTCGCTCTTGAAGGGCGGACTGGCTAAAGACATTGTTACACCCAGGTTACAAATTTAGGTCAGCGGCATCTCAAGTGTAATTTATTTTAATTCATGTCCCCTTTAGTAAAGGGGATGACTTCCAGCTGCTGACCTGAAGCATGAGCCAGTCTCTCCAGTGATAATTAAAACCATTTTAATACAAACAACATCCCCAGTGATCAACTGGGTTATCTTACAAACAGAAGACAGTCCTCACGTAACAAACATTCACCATACTGCAGACAAGCATTTCAGTTTGCATGACTTCTCTTTTGTTCTTCCTCTGAGCATTAATTAGAGTTTAGATTATTAAGAGCAAGATACCAAGACTCTGCTCCTGCTCTTGTGGCTCCTAAGAAATTCCCTGCCCTATTTGAAAATCCAAACAGGCTTGAAGCAAGACACTTCACCCCGGAGAGGTTTGGCCAGCATCTTGCAGGCAGCATGAGATAATCCTCCCGCGTGAGACCCGCATATCAAGACGAGTCCCTGCAGTGTCTGCTCAGACCAGCCCCGTTGTGACAAAAAAATATAACAATAAAGCAAGCCATTCTCAAATCACCGACAAGAGATTAGCAGTGAAGACAATGGGGAGTAATACTCCAAACCCTGTCGGGCTGATTAACGCCAAACTTGCCACCACTACTGATTTAACATAACACTTTCAGGACCAAAACAAATACACACACACACATAAGGTGAGCAGCACGCGAGGCACGAAAGCAGATGTGAGTCGGGATGTGGATTCACAGTTATTTGGAGAACAACTGGAGACTGAGCCTCACCTTTGTTTTTATACGTAGGAGACGTGAGCCTTCGGGGCAGCCACAGCACCCCGCAGCCTCCACACAGCCGGCAGCACCCGTCGTCCCCCCCCCAACAACTTACACCTTGGCGCTGCCCAGTGCCAGCGATGATTTTTGGGGAGAAACTTGGACTTTTGGGGAAGGGCAGGTTTTGCCCACCCCCAGCACAAAGGAAGACCCGGGTCTGTCTTCACCTTGTCCCCCCGTCCTGGGGCTGCTGCTGCCCTCCGCGGGCAGGTAAGGGGCCTCCCCACCCTCACAGGGACAAGCAGCCCTCGGGGGGTAGGGGGACAACACCCCGGTGGCTCTGCCCTCAACAGGAAAACCCCCCCAAAAAGAGGTAAAGGGGGAAAAGAGGAGCTCAAGTCCCCCCCCTCAAGCCCTCAAACGAGGGGTCCGCTCCAGGCGAGGCCTGTCCCGCCTTAAGGGGCCTGGTGGGGCGGGCCCGCCGCCCCGCTCCCCGGGGAAGGGACGCTGCTCCCCGCCGCTCCCATCCCTCCCCACCCGGGAAGCCGCACCGCGGGGCCGCTCACCTGCCGCCGGCCACCGCCCGCCGCGGCTGGGCCGGGCCCTCAGGGCTGCAGGTGCCGGGGCCGCCGCGTCGCCCGGGTGACGGCTCGAACCGGCGCCGCCATCTTCCCTTCCCTCCGCCGCCGCCGCCGCCGCTCCGGCCGCGGCGGAGAACGGACTGCGCAAGCGCGGGCCGGCCCCGCGTCACATGATCGCGGAGGAGGCGGGGAGACCGGCGTCACATGGCGACGCGCGCCATGATGGGAAGGTCAATTCTCCCGCCCCCTCCTCCATAGCGCAGAGGCCTTTCTCTGGCGGGGGGACGCCGCCATGTTGGGAGGGTCCGGCCAGGGGCTCTCGCGCCGTCCCGCCGCCATGTTGGAAGGGGCGGGCGGGCGAGCGAGACCGCCATGTTGGGGAGGTCGGCTTTGAGGAGAAGGTGGCAGGGCGGCTCCTTCTCCTCCTCGGCCGCCTCGCAGGCCTCGTCCTTTCCCGGGCTCCCCTCCTCAGCCACTCCCCGGGGAGGCACTGCTTGGGGCCCGGGGACCCTCCCTGCCTGCAGGGCCAGGGTCCCCCTCGCCACCTGCCACAGCCCTACCAAGTCCTGCCTCTCCCCCAAGGCCCGGCCACCTCCTGAGGCAGGAGAAGAGGTGGGAATGGCCCCAGCAGGGAGAGGAGATGGGACTTGTCCCTGTGCCTGAAGGACAGTGGGTGCCTGTTTCGCCACAGAGGCGAGGAAAGGAGGGAGCCCTTGGTGCTGCTGGAGCCCTTCCCCGTGGGGGTACGTACGTCTGGGCACACCAGGTCTGCGTGTTGTGCTGCCGAGTTGTGGGGTGACATTATTTCTCTGGGGAAGGGGCACTGCCATCCTCTCTGTCTTCTGCAGACTTGCATCTACGCCAGAAGTTGTTGCTCAGCATCCCAGGCATGTCCCTTGCTGAATCGGATGCCCCAGATGCCTTGTGGAGGGCTGGGATTACCTGAAAAGCAACATGGAATTTGTCCACAAGTATGTAAGTAACCCAGCGTCCACCCAGGTGTGCATATACTACCATTAAGGTCACATTCCCAAAAGATCTGCGATGTTTCTGCACGGTTTTGTGGGATGCTTGGTCTCAAACAGAGCTCGGTGGGATGCTCCGTGCCATGGCTGGGAATGGGATTTCTTACAGCATGGGCAAAACTGGCAGGATGGAGGGAAACGTCCGAGAATAATGCTACTGGGATGCTGAATAGGCTACGGTTTGAGCCAACAATGCCAGGCACTGGCTGCTTAAAAACAGTGTTCCTGTTTCCTTCTGGAAAAATCCCAGAGGATGGATAGGAACAACCTGAGGTTGCAGCACCCTTTCGTCCCATCCACACTGCCCCCGTCAGCCCTGCACTGGGAGATGCTGTCTCCCACCCCTCTGTGTTGCCAAAAAATGTTGAAATCCCAGGATATAAATCTGCCTTGAGCACTGTACATCCCGCAAGAGCGCAACAGCATCTCCGCTTTCAATTAAACAGCCCCCCAAAACTCAGCTGCGAGGGTGCCCGGCAGTTCCCTGCCCAGATTTTGAGTTTGGCAGAGGAAGGGGAGACCCGGTAGGGCTGCAGAGGGCAAACAGCAGTGTTTGTGTCAGGATTTCTTTTAGCGGAGTAATTTTTTTTTTTTTTTTTTAAGAAGCTGGTCGCCCCCTGCCGGTAAGCTGCGGCTCTCGGGTGGGGTGTTTAGGGGAAAGTTTAAGGATTTAAGGGCAGTTTCTGTAACTCCCTGTCCGATCTTTTTTTTTTTTTTTTTCCAGGATGCTGGAAGGGGCATTTAATTTTGCAGTGAGCAAAAGTCAATGCAGCCTTCACCCCAGATACCTTTGTATCACTCAAAACCCAGAGTAATACATTGGTGTGGTGAATATTCTGGCTACAAATTAGATAAACCTAATAGATTAGGTTTATTTTGGGGAAATCTAGCTGTTTTTAAAAGTTGGAGCTGAAAAACTGTCCCTCCTGCCCCTCAGGAGAGTAGCTGAGGATTTGAGTGAAAGGTGATGCAAATTGGGGTGATGGGAGGACACACAGACACCTCGATGCCTGCAGAAGGGATGCATTAATGGACAAGATTTGCTAAAATCAGGGGGGCTGCTTTGGCCAGTAACCCTTAAATCAAGGAAAAATGCCCCCAAACCACCCAGCTGTTGGCGCATGGAACCGTACGTGGTGCTGAGGCCTTTCGCGCGCTGCTGTGGCTTGGTGTGTGCTCTTGAGGATCAAGCGCTGGCTCCGCGGTGGGGGGATGAGTGTGCAAGTGTCACACACACACACGTGTGTGCCCCCACCCCGTCCCTTCGGCCGGTCCTCCCGGCCGCCAGGGGGTGCGTGCCCGCCCCGCCGCACGTGGCCGCCCGCAGCGGCGCCCCGCGCATGCGCTCTGTGCCCGGCCTGCCGCCCTGTCCCCGCAGTGCGCATGCGCGCCGGGCGCGGGCCGGTAGGAGGGGGCGGCGCAGGCGCGCTGGGGGGCGGCGGGCGGCGCGCGCATGCGCGAGGCGCGGGCTGGCGGTGGCGGCGGAGGGGAATTAAAATGGAAGATGAGGAGGTCGCCGAGAGCTGGGAGGAGGCGGCCGATAGCGGGGTGAGGGAGGCTGCTTGTGACGGCGCGGACGGGCCGGGGGCGGTGGGGGGAGAGGGGAAGGCGGCGCTGGAGGCGCTTGGAGGAGGCGGTGGGGTGCGGCCGGTGCGGCGGCAAGCTGCGATCGCCTGCTAGGCCTCTTAAAGGGACCTCGGCCTCGCTCGGCGTGGGGGACTGCAGCCCGGCTCCAGCCCCTCCTGCTTGCCTCATCTCTGTCCCCCGGTGCCGGGACTGCCGCAGGGAGCCGCTCCCTGCCCGTCCTTCCGCCCCCGTTTTCCACTCGCTCTCCAAACCATCCGTTTCTCTCCCCGGCCTTACGGGTCTGCGGGCAGGGCGGCAGCGACTGGTCAGTGTGGGTCGCGGCTGAGCCCGGAACAAAGCTCCTGCTGCCGAGGAGCATGTGGTAGGTGCTGGGAGGATGGCTGGTACCTTGCTTCCTCTCCTGAGGGGCTCTGACAAAACGTGTCTCTCCACCGTCACATTAGCCCTCGCAGGGCCTCTGAAGAGAGGCGGGTGGGCAGCCCGTCGCGGGGTGTAGTGGGGAAGCTGGGGGTGCACATCAACAGCCCTTTCTCCCCCTTGCTCGAGATGAACGTGCTGCTTCGTTAGGACGCAATATGGGGACTCTTAGCATGGCCTAGTGTGGCTTCCAGTGTTGTAGCTGAAGTTCTCGCCTGCTTTTAATAACCGGCTGTATAGCTGAAGTTTTCATCACGTCTCTCATGCTGAGAGACTCTGAAGCACTTCTGCGTGTCGCGCTTGCAAAATAAAATCATTATTTTAGAAGGAGTGTGGGCGGGTGATCTGCGGGGTATTCACAACAGTGTGATGAGAGAAAGGAAACCGTGTGTGCCAAGCAAACTCCTGTTTTAATAAGTTCATCAGGCTCGTTAATGACCAGAGGGCAGAAGGGCTTCATAACAATGACTTGGTGAGAAGACCGAATTTGATTCTGGTCAGGAGATTGTGTTACAGCTGACCAGAAAGGGAGTAGCAAAATAGAGCCTGTAACTCAATGCCCTCGCCAAGCAGTGTGAGAGGTGCCAGCAGCAGGCTGGCAGCATAAGCGAAGCACTCGCCCTCTCCTCTTGCCAGTGCTGTGAGACTGCAGTTGTAGGAAGCCTCGTGCTGGGCAGCAAAGTTAATTCCGGCACTTGTTAAATTGTTCCATGAAGGGGCATAGCTTGTGTCTTAGGAGCTGATGATAGCTGTGGCCTTAAGTAATGGTTTAAAATTGTAGGGCTGCTCAAATCCCAGCCATTGGCTGTCTTTATTCTTTGTCCTTGTGCCTTTTAGGTGTTCTTTTAAAGCCCTTAGTAGGAAAAACATCTGTCACCTGTCCTTTCTCATGTCCTTTTGTAGTCCAAGCTACTGAGAATTTCTGTTCGTCACCTTGGTGGTGCTTTGCCTCTGAGCAGAGATTTCTTGAGGAGCTGCCACCATGCTTGCAGCTGCTTTTGCAGTTGTCTGGGCTTTGGATGTCTGCAAAAGCAATTGGAGCAACAAGAAAAGTGAGCTGTCTGCGGCAGGAGCTCTTCTTACGTAAGAGAAGAGATGGGAGCTGCCTTCTGGCATCTGTTGGGGTTTAGAAAGGTCATTTTCAAACCCTGCCCGACAGGAAGGAGACTCTCTGCTGCTGGTGGTGGCCACAGGAAGCGAAAAAATGAGTGGGATGGAGCGGAGGAGAGCCCAACATTGCTTTTCATGGACCAAATGGATGCTGGTGCAGTCAGAGACTGTAGGTTCTTGGTACTGCTACAGAAATCAAAGCTACCGGAGGTAGGCAAGTTGAGAAAAGAGGAAGAGGGGGCAGGAAGAGGCTCTGCTGTAGAGCAGGCAGTGTGACCAACTCACTTGTTGGCTGTTGAAAGAGATTTCAGGCACGCCTGCTGTTCTCTGCACCTCAAACCCCAGGGTACTCATCAGGCAGAGGAGCCTGGCAAATGCCTGAACAAGCTGGGTATTCTGTCGAATGCAAGAGGAAAAATTGTGGGCAGGAAAAGATGATGAGCTGGCCTGCTCCTGTCATCGCAGGGGTTTTTTTGTCTTAAGGAATCCCCCTTTATTTTCTTCTTCCACCTATATCTTATTTGGTGTAGGTCTGAGGTAGCATGTGATGGATCCCAGTGTGAAGGTGTCAGACATGACAGCCTTGGTCAGAACTCAAGAGGAATATCCAATAAAATGTAAGAGATGCCAAGGAGCAGCTTTAAACATGTACTCTCCTCCTAATACTTCACACAGTTGAAAACCTGAGTTGTTATTTTTTTTTAGACCCTTTAGCACATCTCTGAGGAAACAGCAGTGACGTAGCAGGAGATCCATGGTGGGCTTCTGAGATTCATTGCCTGCTTCTTGGTGTGTAATTTTTTTTAGTATTCCACCCAGCAGGTGTTTGTTAGGTCAGAAAGGACATCAGAGTTTCAGTACTGGTCCTTTTTTGTGCTTGTAGGTTTTGGTGTTAAGGTTGTGAGCTTCTACTTGAGGTCTTAAAGAAGGTGATTTCCAGCAAGAGGCAGTTGTGGGCTGACCAGAGGTGCCATGGCCTCCCAGTTGTAATCTCGCTTCATTTATCTCTTACAGATCTGCCTTCCAAAACCAGCAGTGCCAAAATCTCATTAGGTTGAGGTAAAACCCCCCCAAAACCTGATGCAGATCTTCCACTTTGCTTTGGTCAGTCAAGTAGCTGTAAAAGAGATCCTCAAGCATTTTTTTTTTTTCTTTAACGTGACTTCTGTTTGTCTTTTAGCATTCTGTGTCATCAGAATTAGCCAGTGCTTGATGGAATAAGGAGCAGCTCCTTGGGTATGTGCCACCCCCTGAGTGACCATATGCCAGGCAGATGCCCTCTGCTCCGGCAGCTTCACCTACACCAGGAGTCCTGCAGGCACCACAGTCTTAATGCTGGTGCATTAGATCTGTGTTATCTAATTAAATCTTCAAAATGTCTGTGAAATGGGAAGGTTTTGCTTGTCTGTGAGTTACAGGTGGAAAATCAAGTGTGTGAATAACAGATGAGTTGTCCAGGTTATGAGTGAGGATCGAAGCGCTGGGCTTCAAAGACCCAGTCTGGGTTAGTAAACACTAATATGACTTAGTGCATGGCTTGTTTTTCTTTTGTGTGGTCTAGCTGGCTTTAGGGAAGAGGGAAATCACAAAGGAGAGGTCTGTTTGTGACACAACAGTCTATCTGGTTAAACTAGTAATTAAATGTCAGGTGGGAAGCTGGGCCCCAAAACTGGAGTGGAAGCCCCATGTCCAGGGTCACAGGTAATCCTCAGCCCTTAATTGGCACTCTCCAGCTGGATGGATTGCTTATTCCTTCACTAACTAGAATTTGAGTATATCAGTGTCTTCTTAATTAGTAACTTATCTCAAGTCAGAGCCTGTGAAGATAAAACATTAGTCTGGCAAACAGTTATAAAAGAAACCCCATCTATTTAAGTGTCTTGCTTTTCCACTTCAGTTGGCTGATGGACAGTTTGCAGGGCAGTTAGATCCCAGCTGCTGCCTACAGCCTCCTCTCTGGCACTTAAAACTTCCCCTGCCACAGTCCAGAGTCTAAATCCCATAGTTAGACTGTGCCTTGCTTCACTGATCACTACCAGAAAGGGAAAAATCCCCCTTATCTGATTACCGGCTGCCTGGGGAGGATGTGAGCAGCCGAACGTGTGACTGAACTTTGTCCCTCGTGTGGGGATGGGGATTGTCACCTGCTTGTGTCACAGGTCTTGGTGAAAATCGGTCACCTGAGGTTTGCAAAAAACCTCATTTCTGTTGTCTCTAAATTGGTCAGGGTCTGAGTGGCAGAAAGGGCTGCCCGCCTTGGATTTCATCCTCTAGCAAAGGCAGCGTGTTTGCTGGTTATAAAGGTTTTGGCTAGTATTGCTTTTAGCTAGTTGCTAAATATGATCGAAGTACAGAGAAGTCAAAAGGGAAATATTTCAGAGTGTAGTGCTGTGACCTCTGGTCCGCTAACTACTCGTGGGATCAAAGGAGAAATGAACAAGGTTTTGGTGTGCAGGAACTGAACCCTGGAGGAAACCCATGAGGATAACTGCTGATTTTTGGTGTCTGAGCTGTAAGGACAGGTTTTTGACTTCACAGACCAAAATGATTTTTGTAAAACTTCTGCTGAATATTTGCTTTAGGTGTTTGTAACTGGGAGGAAAAACCGGGAAATGGAAGTTTCTGTTCCTGCTGCTCAGTGTTGCTTAGGCAGAGACAGTTTGACGAGGGAAGTGATGTTTGTAGGTTGGGAATGAACAGGTACTGTAACACCATGAAGTGAGTGTTTGTTTTAGGATACCACAGCAGGTCCTGCGTGGCCCTGCCCGGGTCGCTCAGGAGCAGGCCCTGCGTCGTACTGCTCTCACAGACCTTGACGAGCAACTGGATGTGCTCACAGAGCCCACACAAGGACGTGGGTGCAGAAGGCAAGGGTGATCATCTGGGTGAAGAGATGTTTGTGAAACAACACACAGAGGGCTTTTGCTAGATATTTGCTTCTATTTTTTTTTTTTCTAGATTGATAAGGGGTGTAAATATATTCCCAGTATGGATCTCTGAGGAGCGTCTGTGCGACCTGTCCGCCGCAGGAGGTGTGAAAGGTGGGAGGAAGGAGCTGCAGCCCTCCCAAATGCTTCCCCCCCGGCCCTGTAACATGTCTGTGCTGGGAAGACCATGTGGCGCCTGCCAGGCTTGTTCCCAAAAATACTCTCGTGTCTTGTTTCTCAATATCCTAGCTGCCGAGAAGTGTTATCTACCTATGGAAGATGTAAACGCCAGCACAGCTTAAAAGCATCTGTGGCTTTCTTGGGTATGGTCCACTGCCAGGATTTAACATAAGTGGAGTAACCTGGAGAATTAATTAATGGAGCAGTCTGATTCCCAATAGCCTCAGGAATTGGAATGTTCCAGTAATTAATAGAAGATTAATTTATCTTCAGAGGAAAGAAATAGATAGCTAATGAGGAGTCAGCTTGGAGATACTTTAGGATTATCTACTTCTGCTCTTACTTCACGGTGTTTTCAGTGAAGCAGTGAGTTTGGTATCTGCAGCTGTATGTTTTTGGGTACCTGTGAACAGCTCTGGCAACCTCAGATGTTAAAATCTCTTTTTTTTTCCTAAAGAAATGAATGTTAACCAGGCCTTGAAGTTTATCTCCTGTCATTCAGAAAATGCCAGAGTATCTGATGGTGCTTTTAATAAGCAGATGAGATTTTGGTTTTAGTGTTAGCATGGGAGGGTGCAACTCTAGTCTAAATTCCCTCTTTCTGGGTTTGATCTTACACATTATTTGAGTTAGCAAAGGTTGGAAGGTTGTGTTCAGGAGTGATCGCCAGTAAATACATCAAAGAATGTGGTTAATGGTTTTCTAGAGCTGCATATTTGAAAGGTTATCAGATATCTAGGAGAGCACAGCTTCCTTTACTGGACACTAGCCTGTGCTCTGGCAGGAGGGCTGGTAGGTATCTCCTTGATTTCTGCAAGGTAACCTACTTCTGGAGGTGGAGGGGGAAATATCCTCCTACTGTAAGGGATGTGTAGGAAGTCCAAGTCTCTGCTTTCCATCAAACATTCAGTCGTGGCTGCTCACTAAACTTGAAATAAAAAATAGCCAGCAGTTTTCTTGTTGCTTCCTTCCCTTATCAGCAGAGCTTGGAGCTGCTGTTATTTAGTCTATTTAGAGAGTCTTTGCTGGCAACGATGGGAAGGATAATTCCTTATACGTGTCCGACGCATTACAGTTATTCCAACAAAGCTCTTTAGACAACAGCTTGGGCTGACTCCGGCCTCTCTCTGCTTTGCAGTATGCTGGAGAACTGGGTTTGCTTGGGAATGTGCCTACACCTCATGTGGAGCCGACCTCCAAAGGAGCATCCCTTCCCAAAGGGCACGTTTCTGGGTGTTGGGGGGGAACATCTATCTCCAACCTGCCAGTAACATCTCAGAATTGTCAGCTGTGTCAGTGGGGTTCTTGTTCAGGGTCAAAGAGCATAGGCGTGTCAGATCTAAGTGGCAGGTTTGTGTCTTTGTGTCTAATCGCTCTCCCAGAGGTATTTTATTGATCCTTTTATGCATTGCTATTTTCCCCAGGCCTAGAGGGTAGGACGGATGGCTGTGATGGGGCTGGAGTTCAGTTTCCATTACGTCCTCATCTACAAATGCAGCTTAAATGTCAAAGAACAGTGTCTTCTTCATGCTGTTTGTTTGGGTCCTTTTTAGTATCTAGACATAATAGCACTAAAAATAGTTTGTAGAGATTCTTTACTAATCTTTGGGGAGGGTGTTTTGAACGGGGGTGAGAATGAGGCTTAGTTTTTGGTTATATAAATAAGTTTCGTGGGAAATGAAAGATAGGAGAGCTTCCTAAGATTAATAACTGGTTTTTGTATGGTGTGACCTGCCCAGCTACTGGGTACGTGCAGCACGATGTCCTCGAATGCCAGGTCTAATTGCTTCTCCTGTGAGCTTGTGCCTTTGGGTTGTTGTAGTGCTTCTGGCACTTGCCCTGTAAGTCAGGTCCTAATTTTATCTCGTTACCCACACAGCTCAGTGACAATGTGACAGAGCAGTGGAAAGGGAATGACATCAGCAGACAAACAGATCTGTGGAAAGCAGCCGCTGGGGTTTTTTCTTTTATTAAGAATAAGCTCTGTCAAGGTGTTTCTGCTTCTTGAGCTTGTAAATTCATGCAGCGTGATCCCCGTCACGAACTGCTAGCTCTGTGAGGCTGCTAATGTCTTGGGTTGTTTTTGCAGCGTGATTAAGGGCTGCCCATTTGAATTGGGAATGCTCCCCATGTTCACACACCTCCACACCTACAATTCCAGCCATAGCAGTCTTAAACACCAAGAGTCTTTAAGCAGTCCTGTGGCTTCTGCTGAGAAAAGATGGGGTCAATCCCTGCATTTAAAAGCAAGCACATCAGGAGGTGTGTGTGGGGTGGGGAGCTGCTTTTCTACACTTAGCCATCCACTTTGAACAAAGAGGAAGACTTTTTCTCCCCAAGAGTTCAGTGGATATCTGCAGGCAGCTGGAATCCTCTCAGCAGTGCTGGGAACAATGAGGATCGTGCAAGACTAACAGTTGTTTGGATGGAGTGAGAGTGATACGTGTATATTTGGTGGGGATGATTGTTTTATATTATTCTGCCAGGATTTCTACGTGTGGAGGAAGTCTCTTGTTTTGGAGAGTACACAGTGGTTCTAACAGCTGCTGACGTTATAACTTAGAGGATATTTTAGCTGCCTGTTACTCTGCTTCTTAGTGAGGAGCTCCCCAGGCATGGGGCAGCTGTTGAGCCTGTGTGTGGTGGATATGAACCAGGACCACGCACGTTTGCTTAGCATCCACTGACAAGGGAGGGATAAGAGGCAAAAATACCAAGTATTTTGCAAAAAGTGGTCTGTACAGGAGTAGCAAGGAGTGAAACAGGGACTGTAAAGGGCTCATTTGGAGAGGGGGTGTCATGATGGCAGATTTTTGAGGGATTCCTTGGAATAAGTTTGTGTGTGAGCAGATTTAAGAACTATAGTGGTTTTGTTTTTTTTCTGGAAGGGGATGTTTTGGGTTCTGACGTCAGAGGATGCAGTCCGGCGCGTGTGAGGGTATGAAGAGCTGTCCAGCCGTGCTGGGGGTCAGAGTGACAGTCGCATTAATCAGAGTGTTTTTCAGATGCTGAGGTCGAACTGACGCTTTGCAATTACAGGATCCTGCAGTCCAATGTATGGACCGCAACTTTAGCCCTAGGACTGACCTGCAAAGCCACCAGGAATGCAGAAATGTGGCTTTTGTCAAAGCCATCTCTCCTCTTCCAGGAAGGAGAGAGGTCAGAGAAAGGAGCCTTCCTCGTGGCTACCGTGTGGCTTGTCATATTTTTGTGCCCCAGAGTCCTCACTGCAGGCAGCCGTGCTTGTCTGCCCTAGTTCAGCGCTGTGGCTCTGACCCGTAACCGGCTTCGTAGTCGCTGCACGGCGCCGAACGCTAAACGGAATGAGATGATCTTGAACGTGCTTTCCCCCCACCTCCGCCCCATCTTCCTGTCATTCCTCTTCCCCACGTGCTGAAGTATTTAATAAGGGATATTTAAGGAAACTTCCTTCCATTCCACCACTTCCAGGGGGCCCTGGCTAGGCGTGGTTAACTATTTCAGTTTGAAAAAGTGTTTTAAGGACTCTTCTACAGCAGGATATAACCTCTCTGGCGTGGTGCAGGCTGATGAGCTCACCCCTTCCCCTTAATTTGACTTTCATTGTTTGCCACCAGCCACTCTACAACGTCTCCATCCTTGCCGGGATATCCGTTTCCCTGCTGCCTATTCCTGGCTGGCTGTTCCTCTGTCTTTGCAGGCAGGAGGCAGCTGATGCACATTTTTTTTTCCCCATCCCCCGCAGCATTGGGATGGGATTTTCCTCCCAGTCCTCTTGAAGAGGAAGGAAACTGCAGGTGCATTTGGCCTCAACGGGAGGCTCTAGCTGTGACCTGGCCTTCAGCTCCATGCTGCGTGAAGCCCCTGGCTGCCTTTGTTCTTACAAATCACAGAATTTGGTAGAAAACTCAACCTCCCACCCACCTTTTGTTTTCCCAAACCAGTTTAAAACTATTACCTTCTAGATGGTGGCTACAGTGGGCTGTTGGCCTGTGTAGCTGCATGACCAAGAGCAAACACAGTGGTTTGGCATCTTGTAGAAACTTGCATTCATTCCCTGCTTACTGGGGCATCAAGGAATTGCCATGCAAACCAGTTTCTTCACCGGGTTGGGCCTGCTATGGTTTTTGACAGCAGGGTAGGCTCCACTGGCAGTGAGCTTTCAGCGTAGTTAAGCAAACCCGCCTGAAAAGTAGAGCAGCTGCATCCTGCCAGAAGCTTGGAATTTCCTTCAGTATTGCCAGTTATCAGCTGGTGAAACTAGGACACTCACAGGTAGATTTTTTTTTTTCCCTTTTCATTGATGATGAAATAAAACACATCGCTGTTTCGTAGGCTCTTTTAATAGCATCAGCAGCCGTGGGAATCTAAAGATATCAGCGAGGTTGAGGAAGGTTACCTAAAGAGAGACTGAGGCTGAAAGTTGACTTTATTTTTCTGTTTAGCAAGATGTCTCTGTATAATTGCTCCAATTGCAAAATGTAAACACCTTTGCTAAGGTAGATGCAAGCCTTGGACAGAAGTTGACATGCTTAAAGCCGCGCTCTGTTGGCATTCAGGGGTGATTAATACGTCTTTCCGCCGATTGATGACTCGGCAGCGATGTTGCAAAGGGAAGGAGAAGTGCAATAAGGCTCTGCTCTGCTCCGATGAGTCCTTGGGTGCACGTCGGGCAGGGCAGGGACTTTTTTGTGAAGGAGGATTATTGCAGCAAGCAGCAGGAATGTGGCCCTGCCGGCTAGTCCTCCAAATGGCTGCAGGCTCTGGGGCTGAGCTGCCCCACTGAAATCAAGCGTGTAGGCTGATGCGGATCGCCCCGGCCAGCGGCTGCTGCTGCTTCTCTGCCCGAGAGGTTTGGCGCCGGTTCCTGCTGGGATCTGGGAATACCTTGCTGCGTATTCCCGTGGCTCTTTACCCTTAATAGAGCTTTCTTGCCAGATGAAATCCTTAAAATGAAAGATGAGTGCCTCGCGGCTGCCCTCTCGCCACGATATGCAAAATCCACAGCCTGCTGTAGGTGTATTAATGGCTACATAGAATATACGTGGTGGCTTTGCTTTTCTCTGCCTCTTGATTTGCAAGTCATCCTCAGATGGAGACGCGTGCTCTCTCTTGCCCCCTTTATAGTATCGCTGTGCAGAAGAGTGAAATTAAACGCGTGCACAGACAGGCTCAAACTCCAGTCTCCAAGATGAGCCTTCAGGTTTTTATTTTTATCTCCTTCCTTTCTAGGAAATAGACAGACGGTTGGAAAAGAAGCTGAAGATCACGCAGAAGGAAAGGTAACAATGCTATGTGATTTGGTAAAAAAACTATTTTCCTGAGGTGCTGTTGGACATCTGAAGGCCTGGGGAGTGGGAACAGTGGGGAAACAGCTTCAAACAGAGCAGAGAGCGCTGGGTTTGAGTTCAGAAATAGAGATCTCTGTAATCATGCCACTAGATGGCCCTTTCGATCTGTAGCAGGGTAGCGGAAAGCTTCTTGAGAGTGATTTTATTTCAGAGCCGGGTCTTCCAGACTGGATGTAGCTACAGCTATGGGGAAGCCATTTAAGAAAAAGACACTCAAAGGAAGAAATGGGTGAGTCAGGTAATCCCAACTCATGGCCCTCAACTGGCTTGCTGTGTCTTGCGTCAGTAGGACTTTCTTTTCCTGCTTACTTTGGGTTGGGGTGGGGGTGTGTGATATTCTCTTCTAGCAGAAATATTTCTAATCATTTCTGACAAGTCTTTTGTTGTTGGTTGGGTTGGGTTTTTTTTCCTCTTTGATCCTTAGTGGACCATTTAAAGAATCGTGTTACTGCTTCTCTGGGACTTCCGCACAGAGAAGGGATCATAAAAAAAATACAAATGGAGCCAAGGCTGGCTCTGAGGAGTGAAATGGCAAGGTTGGAGTGGAAGGCTGGGTATCCTGGTGAGAGGAGCCCTGAAAGTCCTTGCAGGAAATGGAATCAAGGTGCTTATTACTGATATCTTCAAATTGAAGTGCTAAAACTTTTGCCCAGTGTCTGCTTCCCTTTCCTTTGGTCGAGTTTAAAGATGTCAGACACAGCAGGGACTGATTTTTCAGTCCCTTGCTGAGCTAACCTCCTGCAAACTTGCCTGCCATTCTCGTTTAGGGTTACAAATATAACAAGGTCTTTAATTATTACAGGCTGCCTCTTAATCATGGGAATGACATCTGACTGGGAGGAATTCACATGCAGAACGAAAAAACGTGGCTGCCATAGAAAACAAGTGCCAACCCAATGTTTTTTTTCTTTTAAACAGTAGAAAGTCAAAGTCTCCTCCTAAAGTGCCGATCGTGATTCAGGACGACAGCCTTCCTGCGGGTCCTCCCCCGCAGATCCGCATCTTGAAGAGGCCGACAACCAACGGCGTGCTCAGCAATCCCAACTCCGCCAGCAGACCGGCCTTCCCCGTGAAATCCCTAGCGCAGAGGGAAGCGGAATACGCCGAAGCCAGGAAACGAATATTGGGCAGCGCAAGCCCTGAAGAAGAGCAGGAAAAGCCTGTTCTAGATAGGTGAGGAACCTGTTCTGGATAGGGGGGGAATGTTCTAGATAGGTGAGGAACCTGTTCTGGATTGGGGGTGGGGGTGGGGGTGTTCTAGGTAGGTGTGGAACCCCATTCTAGATAGCGGGTTATGCCACAGCAGCTTTGTCTGCACTCCGCTCAAACACCAGAGGATGTCAAACATCAGAAGGAGGTGGACGAGCTCCTTGAAGAGTGAAGTGAGGCCAGCAAGGAGAAAGAAGAGCTTTGTTAGAGAGGGAAGAATCTTAAATCTCAAGTATATGGGAACTGAGGGAAGCACAAGTACCTGATAAGGCCATGAAGGTTATCTTAGACTCTTGGAAGAGCGTGCTGGGGGTATAAAGAGGAGTGCAGGCAACCAGTTATCTTGGTGGGACATACCGTTGTCTTTCCTGAGGTTTTTGACTTATGGGAGCTGCCAGGTGTGGGTGGGAAAGTCCAGCTTAAGCACTCGCAAACGAATGCAGGTTATTTGAAGGCTCTGTGCTCGCCCTTCTATTTGCAGCATGGTTCTTGCCTACTTTTTGGGAAGAAATGAAGTGCTAGTTAAATTTTTGGTCGTGTTCCCCATCCCAGGCAGCGACATGTGCCGCTTGTCCTGTGGCAGTGACTTACCACTGAGGCGAGTATGGAGGAATATATTATTATTTGGCCAAGAAGATCAGTGGTATCCTGGCTTGTATCAGCACTAGCATGGCCAGCAGGGACAGGGAAGGGATCTGAGCCCTGGACTTGGCACTGTTGAGGCCACCTCTCAATTAGTGGGTTCAGTTTTGGGCCCCTCACCCCAAAAAGGCCATTGAATGACTCGAGCGTGGCCAGAGAAGGGCAACGGAGCTGGGGCAGGGTCTGGAGCACAGGTCTGCTGGGGAGCGGCTGGGGGAACTGGGGGGGTTCAGTCTGGAGAAGAGGAGGCTGAGGGGAGACCTCCTGGCCTTCTGCAACTCCCTGCCAGGAGGGGGCAGAGAGGGGGGATGAGTCTCTGGAGCCAAGGCCCCAGTGCCAGGCCCCGAGGGAATGGCCTCAAGCTGCCCAGGGCAGGGTCAGGCTGGCTCTGAGGAAGGATTTCTGTGCAGAAGGGGCTGTTGGGCGTTGGAATGGGCTGCCCAGGGCAGGGGGGAGTCCCCGGGATCCCTGGAGGGGTTGAAGAGTCGGGCTGAGCCAGCGCTGAGGGATCTGGTGGAGTTGGGAACGGTCAGGGTGAGGTTCATGGTTGGACTGGAGGAGCTGCAAGGGCTTTTCCAACCCAGATGGTTCTGTGAAGATTAGTTGAAGGTGCTCAGCATTACGCAGCCGTGTTGCTTCCGCCTCTGATCTCCTTTCTCGTTGCAGGCCGCCGAGGATCTCTCAACCAGAAGACACCAGACAGCCCAATAATGTGATCAGACAACCCCTGGGTCCCGATGGCTCACAAGGCTTCAAACAACGCAGATAAACGCGGGCGAGAGATGCTGCTGCGGAAGGCAGGGTCCGCCGCCACGGGTCGCACTGCCGTGACGGACAAACGGACTTGAGCAAAGGGAACTACCTGGTTTATTTGCACTGTGATCCCCTTTGCTCTGCCCACTGTGACCTTCAACCCCACGCACTGTGACCTCCCCTCTCCACCCACTGTGACCGGCAAACCGAGAAGGGCTGTCCCCAAGTCACTGTCAAAGGAAAGGGGACAACGAGGGAGGGGAGGGTGTAAAGGACTCGGACGGGTGCAGGGAGTTGTGTGTGTGCCACTTGGGTTGAAGCTAGCGCCAGCAATAACGTTTGTTGTACTCATAACCTGGCATTTAAGGAAAAAAAAAAAAATGGGAAGCCTCCCCAGACACGCATGTTGTCCTCATCACTTTAAGAGCAAGTTCTGTTTCAAAGGATCTCTTTTATTTTATTTTTTTCTTGTTTGTTTTCTGTATATCAGCTCAACGGAGTGCATGGGAAGGGTTTTAACTGTTTGTTTTAATTGAGAGAGGTAGTTACATGTTTGAAAAGGAGTTTCAATGAATTTCTGCAACTTTAATGGCTCGGGTTTGGCAAACTCTTGTTTCTTGTTCTCTATTTCTACCACTGCCAAGCACGTGGAAGCGGACTCCCTCATACCTGGCCTTTCTGATCGCCTTGGGAGCCGGCGGAGTCCGATGACCTCGTTTACGTTTTGCACCTGTTAAAGCTTGGCTAGTATTTTCTGCTGGCTTGGAGGAAAAGCTTAAAATACATCCTTTTTTTGTTTTCTTTTTTTTGTTTTCTTTTTGTATTTGGGGAGAAGGGAATGTAGACCGATCCCGTGAAAATGCTTGCTGCCCGCCTGCTGTTTGCGGCAGAGAGCGCCAGGCGGCGAAGAACCAGGGCTCCGTCGCCAGGAGAACAGCCGGCGCCGCTCCACTCTGAAATAAATAGGTGGCGAGGAGCCCCGCTCCGTGAGGTCTGCGCTCGTCAGGAGGCTGGCGTAGCAACAGGGAGTGCGGGGTGTCCCGAGGGTCTGAACCCGAGCAGCGGCTTAACCATGCAGTGAAGGCTCCAGTCGATCTCTTGGTCACGGTACGAGCTGTGTTTGCCTCTGGAAATCAGAGATGTCGGGAACAAAACCGGCGTTGGATAAAGTCTGGATGATTCCCCCTGTCTTCCTGGTGGCAGCTGGCTCCGCGTGAGGCTTCAGGGAAGGGATTTTCCTCCTCTGGCTCCCAGGAAGAGGACAGGGAGAGGCTGGTGATCCGCAAGAATGCGGGTGTTTCCCCTCTGGACGAAGCTGACCTACCTTAATATCACTTAATATCAAGGGATTAGATGAACACTAAATGCTCTTCTTGGAGGGGATGGTACCTAGAAAACCATTTCTGGTTCTCAGCGGATTATTCTGTACGGGTGCAGCCTTCCCTGCCACTTCGTGCTCAGTAGGTTCAAGGGTAAACGAGCAAATCTTGACGTCTTCTATGCGAAGGGAAGTGACCGTACAAAAAGACGTGTATGGAAATAAGGCTTAAAAAAACAAAAACGGTAAAATAAACCTACCTGTGTTTAAAAAGAATCTGCTAGAGCGTTAATTAGCTGATTAAAGCACCAAGGGCGGTGGCGAGGTGGCGAGCATTGTCCCTGGGCATCCCCAACTGCTGAAGCTATTTTTTTGGGGGATGTCTTATATTTTATTACCCCCCCCCTCTGGTAGTCAGGATGAGTCCCTGGGGGAGAGTGGGAGGGGAGAAGGACGTCAGCAATAACCGTAGTCACCGCGCCTTTCCTTAATTATTAAAAATAGCTTTTAATGGCCAAAAAAACCCCAAATCCACCGGTTCTTGGTGTAGTTGACCAGTGTTAAAATGACCACCGCCTCTGGCACCAAAATCTCCAGTTCAGGCACTGAAATCTCCCGGCTCCTCCGTCCCGGTGACCAGGATACGTCCGGCCCGCGGGCAGGGTTCGGCGGCGTTCCTGCGGGAAGCCCCTTTGTCCCGGGAAGGTGGAGGATAAACACGATACCATGTGTTTTCACCCCAAAATGTGCGCCGAAGAGAAAACTGTTTTATAAATTGTATTTTAAATAAATGTCTTTAAACTTTTAACGACTTACTTTTTCTCCTTTGTCCCTGTCTCTCGCAGGGGCTGCTGCAAGAAGGATGTTTCAGTGGCAGCTTAAACTCCCAGCACGAGTAGATGTTTAAAAATGCGTCAGGAAGGTAAAATCTGGGAGCATTCGGCTGTAATTGTGCCAGTATTAACCCAAAAAGGGGAAATTTTGCCCCATTTTTAGGCTCATTTTGGAGATGTGGCCCAAGGAGGGGGGGGAAATGGCAGTGCTTGGAGGGAAGATGTAGTTTCCCAACCCAGGTGTAAACTGGGACTGTGTTGCTTCTTGCCGTGGAGGGTATAGAAGTGATTTTTATTTATTTTATTTAGTTTTTTGCATTGTGCTGGTCTCCCTGCTCAGGCGTTGTGCTCAGTAACCATCAGAGAAGGTGGGCACAGGCTGAGGGACTGCCTCTCCCTGAGGCGAAGAGGGCTCAGGGTGTGCTGGCAGCTCCTACAAGCCCTGACTCCCTTTTAATTCTTTAAATATTTTAATGTGGAATCGGGGAAAAAAAAAATAAATCTGACTTTTAGTGAGTTGGAGTTGCGAAGTGGGGAGGAAAGGTGCTGCAGCAGCACGCCCGCCTGGCGGTGTGCCTTGACGGGGCTGGGCTGGGAGCTGGCCGCAACCGGGCGCTGTGCAGCCGCTCCGCCACCGCGTACTGGTTCCCAGTTCCGTCAGCCCGCTGGGACCAGTTCCCCCTCCTCTTCCCTGCAGTGGAGCCTCCCGCCCGCCAGGGGGCGCCGCGGCGGCGGGTGCGGAAGCGCCTCCCCCCGCTCCGCTCCCCCTCGGTCCCGCCCGGGGGAAGGGGGCGGCGCCGTGGGGGCGGGCCGTACCATCGAGGCGGGGTCCCAGAGCGGCGGCGGGCGGAGTTCCGCCGCGATGGCGGCCATGGCAGCGGAGGAGGAGGAGTACGAGGCGGTGCTGTGCGTGAAGCCGGCCGTACACGTCTACCGGGTGCCGCCGCGGGCCTCCAACCGCGGCTACAGGTGGGGTCTGACCCTCCCCCGTGGGCCCTGTCCCGCTGCGCGCTGCTCCTGTCCCCTCTTGGGTTACGTGGCGTCTGTCCCCTCCCTCCCCATGGGGTGTCTGTCCCTCTGTCGTGGGGGTGTGTGGGGTTCCCTCCCCATGGGCCTGTCCCTCGCTGTGGGGCAGCACGGCCTGGCCCTCATGAAGTATCCGCCCCCCGTTCCGCTCCCCAGCCGGGGATCTCCATCCCTCCGTGTGTTTTGGGGCTCCTCTCCCATCACTCCTCGGCCTGGACTATCATTAAATGATAAGGCTGTTCTAGCAGAGGCAGGCTGTAGCTAAGGCAGCTCAGCACCTTCAAGAAATTGCTTCTGAGCTGGAGATCCGTGGAAAGGGAAGTGAAACCTCTTGTGCAATTCTCGCCTGGTCCCTGCTGGGACCTGACGCCCGGGTTTGCACGGAGGCAGCTGGTTTGGGGTGAAACGAGAGACACATTTTGATGAATCTACCTCCTGCAGCAAGCGCGGGTGCAAGCAGGTTCTTGAGCCGCTTTGGTACCATTAAGGAGGAGAATCAAGCAGATGAGCTCCGTGATGCATTATGGGGGCATTAAAATAGGTCGGTGCTGTTGTCTGGGAAAGCAGCTCAGACATCCGTCGCTGTTTCCTCTTTCTTCAGAGCTGCAGAGTGGCAGCTGGACCAGCCGGCATGGAGCGGCAGGCTGCGGATCACGGCCAAGGGCAAGATCGCTTACATTAAGCTGGAAGACAAGACCTCGGGTAAGGAGGAGGGGAGGCGACAGCTCCATGCCTCTTCGTGGGGAGGAAATTGGCGCAGAGCTGCTACGTGTTGGTGTTAACCCGCTCCCATTTCCCTTTTTCAGGAGAGCTTTTTGCCCAGGCGCCAGTGGAGCAGTTCCCTGGCATCGCTGTGGAGAGCGTGACGGACTCCAGCAGATATTTTGTCATCCGGATCGAAGATGGGAACGGTACGTCCCATCACACAGGGGACAGGCTGGGGGAATCGCCTCAGAAAGTCTTCAGTGTCCTTGCTGCTCTTATTTGTGAATGATTCCTGCTTTCAAGGGCTAAATATTCCCTGTGTACAGTGGCAAAAGGACGAATTCTCTTGCTCCCACACACCAGCCGTGCTCTGTCCTTCACCGGGAATAAAAACAGTTTAATCTCACTGCTCGGTGTTAGCGTGAGGACGCCTCTCTGTGCGGGATTGTTGCCATGATGCCAACCTCCGCTTTGACTTGTTTACATTAATTTAAAAAACTGGTTTTACTAAGCCTCTACATGCAGCCAACAAGCCAAAGATATCTCCAGTCCCGTATCTCAGTCTCTGGAGTCCCAGTGCCAGCTGGAGGAGGTGGCAGGCACGAGGGTGTGTGGGAAGGCCTCTCCCCTCCCTCTTCCTCTGCTGCTTTGTGATTCCCACCCTTACTCTTCCTCAGGCCGACGTGCTTTCATCGGAGTTGGCTTTGTTGACCGTGGGGATGCTTTTGACTTCAACGTGGCTCTCCAAGACCATTTTAAGTGAGTTTGTGCCTCGCCCTGCGTCCTCTCAGCTTGACATTTTTTTTGCGGATGTACGCCAGAAATGCTGGGGGAGAGGAAGCTGTGAGCTCCTGTCGCACTTGGGCAGGCAAGCGTGGTCTAAAGAGGTGGAAACGCCTGTTCATCTGCGCAGCCTTTGTGCAGGCAGCTCTCCCTCTCTCAAATATTTCCCAGTCTGTATTAGCAGAGTCCCAAACTGGGCTTCCCAGTCCAAAACTGGGCAAATTTCTTAATTCCTGTCCTCCTCTTTGCGTGCCACCAGTAAGGGGCTGCTCCTGAGGGACCGGGATGCTGCTCCAGCTGCTGGCAGGTGGTGGCTGTGGGGAGGATGGGATGTGCTGCTGGCATGGGATGGTTGGTGCAGCTCGAGCACTGACAGCCGCTGGTAGGAATCATTCCCCTGGCACGTTACTCTGGCAGACAAGGTCTCGGATCACATCCAGCACCTTTAAAGAGCTGCTGCCAGGCAGAGGGGATGATCCTGGGCAGGATTTGTCCAGGAGAGCCTCAGGCTGGTTGTTCATGTGCCCTTTTCTGCTTATTTCCTTCCTGCAGGTGGGTGAGGCAGCAGAGCGAGCTGGCCAAACAGGCTGAGAACCCTGATCAGGGACCCAAACTGGATCTGGGCTTCAAGGAGGGACAAACCATCAAACTCAACATTGCGGTGAGGGGCTTTTCCAGCTAAATCCACCGCCAACCTTTCCTTTGGGATGGCACAAGAGAGAGCAGTGGCTTCGCCCCACAATCCCTGTGCAGGGGGAAGCCCAGAGCAGAGCCCTTTGTGATAACGCTGCGTGCAGTGATTTGCAGAGGGGTTGTGTTATGGTTCTTGGCTACAGAACCGGGTCTGTGGGTTCATGGTGGGGATTTGTGAGTTAAAAGCCATCCTTGGTTTGAGCACTTTTGCTGCGCCAGCTGTGCGATGTCACCGTGCAGCCGTGTTTTCCCCCAGAATAAAGCGATTTGGCTTTGTGCGAGCTGCAGCTGGGAGAAATCGCGCTCCGGCTCTGCATTTAAACGTGGCACCACCCAAGTTTCCCTCTCCTTTCAGAATATGAAGAAAAAGGAAGGAACAGCGGGGAATGCCAGACCACGTCCTGCAGGTCCTGGGGGCCTGAGCTTGCTCCCACCGCCTCCTGGAGGAAAATCTTCCGCTCCGGTTTATCCTTCTGGAGAGCGGCCATCGTCGCTCTCTGAGCCCGCCCAGCTCCCGGGCACCCCCATCACAGGTCTGTGGTCATACAGCAACAACTGTGAAGCTCTTTAGACTCCTATAAGAGTGGAAAATAACTCTGGGTGTTTGTTGTCTCTCTTTCTGACTTTCCTGCCCACCGACAGACTCCCTCTTGTCCTGGCCGCAGCCCGCTGCTGCTCCCGCCGCAGCCGCCGCCGATGTCTGGGGAGACTTTGCCAAAGCTTCAGGGTGAGGCCATGTGGGGGGTTGTGGGTGATCCAAATCCCACTTGTTTTGCTGAAAACCCGTTTGGAATTTAAAAGGGGCTCTGAACAGCATGTGTTGCAAATTCCCCAAGTTCAGTGCAGGTCTGTGGGTGCTGCCTTCCTCTTCCTCGCAGTGCCATGCCCTGTCTTCCCCTGCTGCTCTGTGCGGTGGGGAGAGTTTTGAGGTGACCCCAGAGGACCTGTTTCTGCCTGCCCAGCTCCCTTCCCACATGCCACAGTCCCTTTTAATGTCTAAAATCAATTTTTCCCCCTCTTTTTCTCTCTTTCCAGATCAGCTTCTAGCCAGACTCAGGCAAATGCAGGCTGGGTTCAGTTCTGATCCAAGCCCCTTGTCCGCTTTTCCCTGTGCGGGTGCTGGAATCATCGAGATTCCTTCAGGACCAAAACTGGGGCTTCGGGACACCCCGCTCTTGCCCTTAAATCCCCGGCATTGAAATGCTGAAATAAGTGCCAGAGGGCAAAAGAACACGTGCCTTAAAACTCTCCGCACCAGCACCCTCTCTATCGGGGGCCTTTTATTTTCTGCCCAGATTGCAGCAAACCTCTGAGGCTTCTCCTTTCCACAAAAAAAAAAAGCTGTTGGCTTCGGCACCTCTCCTGGATAACGAGAGGGCGTGCGAGTGCTCAGAGCAGAAGGACTCTCGCTTGCAGTGCTGCCCTAATTAAGGTAATTTTCACTAAAGGTTCATGCTCTAGAGCCTCCTTGGAGACTCCTCCGCTTCCTCCTCGCGTATTTGGGCTGGATAAATTCATCCCTCGGTGGGGAGCATCCTCCTGGAGACACCTCGCCTGCAAAATCCAGACCCAACGTTCTGCTGAGATGCCAAGCATCGCTCCAGTTCTTTTCTGAGCGTTTAACTGTGCGGTGTGGGAGCCGGACCACCGCGTTTTGATGCTGAAATTCCTGATTTCTTGCTCTGGGAAGTTTGTTTTGGTTTTTTTCCTCCTCTGTTTTGAAGAGAGGTTTTTACTTCTTTCTGCGGACTTTTTATTAAGTGATATATGCAATGAAGGACAGAATGGAGTTGGTCTCTTTGACAGAGCTGGCGTTGAGATTCCTCTTTAAACAAATAAATATTTTCTTACCTATTTATATTAAGGCCTTTCGGTGTACAAAGTCCTGCTTACATTTTTTCAGTGCCTTGGATTTTTATTCTTTTCATCTCCAATTTGATGAGCATTTTGGTTTCAGAGCTTAACTGTGCCTGGCAGCGAGCGCGCAAACCCAGGTGAGAGATGTAACACTTCAAAGCAAATAATAAAATGTTTTTGATGCCAAATATGAATCTTTTTAGCCCCCAGTGTGGGCTTGGAGGGGCTGTAATGAGCTTTTGTGGTTCCCCCTCCTTGCTGGTGCCGAGGAGTGTCAGTCAGCGAAGCACAACAGACGCTTGTTGCTTAGCGCTGGTTTTATGGTTGTGAAGGACTCGGCGAGGGGAAGGTAAGGAAAGAAATGAGGGAAAAAAGAGGGTTTCTTGCGATCCCAAAGCAAGGGGGGAGCCTCGAGGCAGCTCCCACTAGCCGGAGCAACCTGAGATGCCCTAAATCCTCGATCCCATCTGCTTGTCCCAGCGCCGTCTCCCCCCTTGCCGTTAATCTGTGGCTTTTGGGCAGGAAAAAGGGCCCTTTTTCTTGGGGAAGAGAGCGGCTGGAAGACCCCAACCCTCTCCGGAGGGTGGCTCGGGGTCGGAGCCATGATTTATTTTGGGGACAGCATGCCTCCAGCCCCTGGTGGGGCGGGGTTTGAGCTTAGCTTGGGGATTTACCGGCGGCTTTTAAGGGCAAAAAGTCCTTAATTACTCCAGGGGGTAAAATTTCCTGCCCTGGGGTGCCTGCGGAGGCTCTGGCGGAGGAGGGGGGGGACTCATCCCGCGGGGCGGGGGGGGGGTTAATGCCGCTTTGCCCCGTAGCAACGCTGGCACGCTCCACCCCGAAGCTTTTCCTGCCAGAGCAAACCCCTGGGCTTTAATGAGCTTAACGAGGGCCACGGCTTAACGAAAAGGCTGGCTTTCTCTCTCCAAGAAGCTCCTTTCCCTGGTGGGAACCAGCACCATCCTGCCGGGGGGGGGGACAGCACAGCAAAGTAAGCACATTTCCACTGATTTGGGGCACGGGGAAGCGCCGGGCACTGCTATTTTTTTATATTTTCCTTGATTTTGCTCATTCCCCTCTCGCTGAGAGCCTCAGGGGTTGGTTTTATTTACCAAAGCCCTGCTTGGCCCGGGGAGTTTCTGGGGGATATTTTTGGTGGTGGATGCTAAAATGTTGCAGCTTGAAGCCTCGCTGGAGGCGTTGGGACCCCCGAAGCGGCCAGGAAGAGGAGGGTCCCCGGCCCCGCCGTCACGCTGGGAGGGGAAGGCGAGGATTTGGGGCTAACGCCGGCCACACATCCGCTTTCCGCCCGCAGGCGACGAGCCAAAACGGAGCCCCAAAAATCCCGGGAAGGGGCTTGGGAGCAGGGAGGCCGCGGCGAGGGGGTGCGAGGGGCTCGGCGCACCCCCTGAGGGGCCCATGAGTGAAGCGGAGCCCCCGGGGGAGGCTGTGGTTGAGGTGGGTGTCGGTGTCCATCCCCCCCCTCCACCGCGGGAACTGGTGGCGGCTCTCGCGGGAAGGGCCACGGAGCCACGACGGGGGGGGCGGCGGGTTTGCGATTGCAAACGGCCCTTCTGCAGCGGTGGTTTGCGGTGCAAACGGCCCTTCTGCAGCCGTGGTTTGCGGTGCAACGGTGCGTTTGGGGCTGCAGATTGCAAAGCGGCGGCGGGGCTGCGCTCGCCGCTGTAAAATCGCAGTGGTTTGGTTGTTATGACTGCGGATTGGCAGCGGGTTTGTGATCGCAGGCGCAAATTTGCAGATGTTTTGTGATGCCAAACATAAATCTGCCGGGGGGTTGTGAAAGCAACTGCAACTCTGCCGCGGTTTTGTGGCTGCAGCTGCAACTCTGCCGCAGTTTTGTGAAAGCAACTGTAAATCTGCCGCAGTTTTGTGAAAGCAACTGTAAATCTGCCACAGTTTTGTGAAAGCAACTGTAAATCTGCCGCAAGTTTTGTGGCCGCAGCCGCAACTCTGCCGCAAGTTTTGTGGCCGCAGCCGCAACTCTGCCGCAAGTTTTGTGGCCGCAGCCGCAACTCTGCCGCAAGTTTTGTGACCAGAAGCACAAATTTGCAGCGGCTTGGTGATCATCACCAAATTGTGGTAGTTTTGCGCTTGCAGCTCTAAATCTGCAGCGGTTGTGGGATTGCAAGTGCAAATTTGCAGCGATGTTCTCATCGTGACTATAAATCTGCAGTGGATTTGCAATTACGAACACAAATTTGCAGCAGTTAAGTGATTGCGACTAAATCTGCAGCGGTTTTGTGATCGCAAACACATGTGCAGAGGCTTTGTGGTTGCAGCTATAAAGCTGCAGCAGTTTTGTGATAGCAACTGCAAATCTGCAGCGATTTAGTGATTGCCACTATAAATCTGTAGCATCTTGCAATTGCAAACAATTCTGTAGTGGTTTTGCAATTGCAACTATAAACCTGCAGCGCTTTTGTGGTCACAAACACAAATTTACAGTGATTTTGCGGTTGCAACTCTAAATGTGCAGCACTCGGGTCCGCAGCTGCAAATCTGTAGTGGCCTTGCAATTGCAAACACGATTCTGTAGCGGTCTTGTGATCACAACTGCAATTTTGCAGCGATTTTGTGATTGCAGAAGCAAACCTGCAGCCGTTTCACGATCGCAGCTTCAAACCTGCAGTGATCTTGCGATCGCCAGCGCAGATCTGCAGCACCCTTGTAATTGCGGCTACAAATTTCCCGCGGTTTTGTGATCGCAACTGTAAATTTCCAGTGATCTTGTGACCCCAACTTCAGAACTGTAGTTGAGTTTTGCCGTTGCCAACTGCATTGCTCAGCGTATCTGAGTCGCAGGGGGTGCAGCATTTGCAACTGGGGGAGGGGGAAAAAGGGCTTTTTGTGGCCTTGGCTGAGCGCGTGGGGAAGGCTCAGCCCAGCCCCCTTCCCTGCTGAAGGAACAAAGCAGCTCTTGCTAGCAAAGGGCGTCTTGGCTCCATCCCGGGGCCAGATCCCTGACCCAGAGCTGGATTCCCATCCCGCTGCTTTCTGGAGCCGGCCTGAGCCCCGTCCCCGTCCCGCAGCGGCTGTCGCGGGGGCCATGTCCTCGCTGCTGTCCCTCCAGGAGGAAAACCGCATCCTGCAGCAGGAGCTGTCACGTGTCGAGGACTTGCTGGCTCAGAGCCGGGCCGAGCGCGATGAGTTGGCCATCAAGTACAACGCCATCAGCGAGCGGGTAAGTCCCCAACTGGGTTAACCCAAACCCACCCGTTTGGACCCCAAAATCAAGGCGCTGTGAGGTGTGACCTTGGCGTTCCCTGTGCTCGGAGTGGGACACGTTGTGGTGTCTTGCAACATCCCTGCGATGGGAGTTTCGCTGCAGCACACCTGGCTTGTCCAGGCCTGTCCTGGCATGCTGGGGCTTGTCCTGCGGGATGCACAGAGCGTCCCCATCCCTGTTTTATTTATCCAGCTGCTTTTTCGGGAAGCAAGTTCCACTCCCCCCCCCCCCCCCCCCCCCGCCCCCTGTGGGCATCCTTCTTCTTTGCATCCCTTTACCGTGGCAACGGGGGAATTAAAAAGGGCTTTGGGCAGCAGCCAGATGCTGAACATGGCTCCTGGGGAGATCTGAATCTAAAGGGTTTTTTGGGGAGCAGCACCCCTATTTGTGCCTGGTTGTTTGCAAAATAAAAGCAAATATCGGGAAAATATCCCAAAGGGAATCACCACCTCCGTGCCTAAGGATCCTTTAGCATCGGCTAATCCCATGCAAGCCAGGATGGTGCTTTGCCAAACTCCTAGATTCAAAGTTGGGTTATTTTTAAAAGCACACCCAAATTTTCCTATTCATCCCCACCCTGTGCATGCAAAGAGCAGGGGATATCAAATTTGGGGGGGGTGTCTCAGCTTTGGCTGTATGGGGGTTTGCTGTAGGATTGTCCCAAACTGGCTTTGTCTAGGATGGGGTGTTGCGGGTAAAGTTGGGGGATGCTCAGTGGGTGTTGGGGTGGTGGATTTAACATCCTGATGGGTGTCGGGGGTGGGGGATATCCGGGGAAATCCCACATCCCATCCCAGCTGGAGCAAACCCTGCGGCTGGAGACGGGAGAGCGGGAAGCGGCGGAGAGCCGGAGCTTGGCGCAGCACAACATCGAGCTGCGGCGGCTGCTGGAGGAGGAACAAGCTGCCTACAAGCGCAAGCTGCAGGCGTACCAGGAGGGCCAGCAGCGGCAAGCCCAGCTGGTGCAGAAGCTCCAAGCCAAGGTAAATCCTTCTTAGGGGACACAGGGACATTTTGGGGACCCACCTCAGTGTCACCCACCCCATCCCCTCTGTCCAGGTGTTGCAATATAAGAAGAAATGTGGCGAAGTGGAGCAGCAGCTGCTGGAGAAGGCGACGGAGCTGGAGCAGGAGAGGCTGACGGTGAGCGCTGGTTTTGGGGGGGGTCTTCCCTGTGCTGAATCCCCCCAAATTGGGGTGATGGCGAGTGGGCTGATGTACTTGCAGAGTCAGCTGGAGGTGAGCAGCTCGCTACCGGAGGAGGAGAGCACCAACGAGCTGGAGAACGCCCTGATCCGGCTGGAAGAGGAGCAGCAGAGGTGAGCAGGGGTCCCTGGGGAGCTGCAGGACCCCCCTGAGGGTGATGCTCCAGCCATGCATGACACACACACACCCCCCCAATCCCAGGAGCAGCAGCCTGGTGCAGGTGAACTCGATGCTGCGGGAGCAGCTGGAACAAGCCAACGTGGCCAACGCAGCACTGAGCGAGGACATCCGCAAGCTGACGGCTGACTGGGCACGGGCACGGGATGAGCTGGAGCAGCGGGAGGCAGAATGGAGGCGCGAGGAGGAGGTTTGGGGGGGGTCCCTGGGAATGTGATGGGGGCCTGGGGGGTGACGGGGAGAGGGATTTGAGGCAGAGGGATGCGGGGGTGTGGAATGGAAAAGGATGTGGGGAGGGATGCAGGCTCACTGAGAGGGATGTGGGGTCACAGGGGATGTTGTACAGAGAAGAATTTGGGGGTGCAGGGGATGAGGCACGTGATGGGAGGGTGATGCTGGGCAGGGGGATGTGTCCGCCGGCCCTCTCTGTGCAGGGTGGCAGGGAATTGGGGTGGGGGGCTGCTGGCTGTGGAGAATTGTGGGAGTGATGGGGGTGTTGTATGGAGATTGGGGGATCAAGGGGAGAGAGATGGGGGCAGCATGAGGAGAGGGGGTGCTGCCTGGGGGAGCTACAAGGCAGAGGTGGCTGCATGGGGAGGGTCCCCCAAACCTGGCGGGTACCCAGCTGGCACCGATGCAGCTCCGTGTGCCCCAAACAGTCCTTCAACACCTACTTCAGCAACGAGCACAGCCGGCTCCTGACCCTCTGGAGGCAGGTGGTGGCTTTCAGGCGGCACTTTGGGGAGATAAAAGCTGCCACCGAGAGGTCAGTGGAGTCCTGGTGTGGGTGGGGGGGGTCCCTTGAGTTCCCCAAGGATGGCCAGGTCCAATCCTGCCTCTCCCAACACAGGGATCTGGCGGAGCTGGGCCACGAGGCCTCGCGGACGGGCAGGGCTGCGCATGCCGCCTGCCTTCACCTGGCTGCCAACCTGCGGCTGGCCGAGAGCCGGGCGGGCGCCGCGCGGGAGACGCAGGCGCTGCGGCTGGCGCAGCTGGAGGAGCAGCTGACGGCGCGGGCGCGGGACGCCGACCTGGAGAAAGTTGCCCTTGGTGCCAGGTACCACGGGTTAAGGGGTGTCTTTTTGTGGTTTTTTTTTTTGGGAGGGGGTGGGTCAGAGGGGTGGGGGGGCGTCCCTGCTGCTGCCCGGTGTCTCGCCGCAGGCTGGCGGAGCTGGCGGCAGCCCTGGAGCGCCTGCGGGCTGAGGATGGGGAGAAGGAGCGTGAGGTGGAGGCGCTGACCCTGCAGCTGCAGAACCTGGTGAGTGCAGGGCATGCGCAGTTTTGGGGGTGGTGGTGGGCTGCACGCCGGGGCAGGCTGCACCCCGCAGCGGGTGCCAGGGCGTCGAGGGATGCTGCCGGGTGCAGCACAGCGCACACTAGGAGGTGATGGGTGCCGGGGCACGGTGCGTGTCAAACTCTGTGTGCTGGGGGGCAGCGCCCGGTGTGTGCCCGGCTGCCGCGGGTGCTGGGGTGCGCCGTGCAGCACCTGCTGGCCCTGCCTGAGGCCTCGACGGGGGTTTTGCAGGAGGCCTCGCGCGCTCGGGAGCCATCGCCTGCGGAGGTGGAGGCTTTGCGCTCCGAGGTGGAGCTGCTCCGTCAGACGCTGAAGGATGTCACCCAGGTGCTGGGTTTTCCCCCTTTCCTGCCTCAGTTTTTTCCCCTTTCTCCATCTCGTTCTCCCTCTGGTGACAGGGGGGGGTCTCCCCCTCCTCTCTCAGGCAGTGCTGGCAGATGACCCCGAGCAGCCACCGCTTCCCCCGGAGTCCCCCCCGTGTTCCCCCACATCCCCTCGCCGCAGCCTCTCGCCCAGCGCTGCCACCACCGCCATACACGCTGCCCTGCGCCGCCGCCGCCTCCAGCTGCAGGTGAGCGCTGGGGAGGGCTCTGCGGGGGGAGGAGAAGGATGAAGATGAGGATGAGGAAGGCTGACCACCCCCTTTTTCCCACTCCCAGGATGCTCAGAGCCAGGCAGAAGCCAGCCGGGAGGTGGCCGGGAGCCTGCGGCAGGAGCTGGGGGACAGCGAGAAGCGGCTGGAGGCCCTGGAGCGGCGGCTGGAAGAGCTCAACGCCGAGGCCGGGAGCTGCCGGCGGGCGCAGGATGAGGCCCAGCGTGAGGTGACCCGCCTGCGCGCCGAGGCCGAGGTCCTGCTCAGGTACCCACCATCCCCCTGGCTGGTCGTGCGTCCGTCCGTCCATCCCCCTGGCTTGTTGTGCGTCCGTCCCTGAACATTAATCCCCATGGATCCTGCCTGCCTGTCTGCGTCTGTCCCACTGCACCTCGCCCTGTCCGTCCGTCCATCCCTGCACCCTTATCTCTGTCTTTCTGTTCCTCTGCATCCCTACACGCCCCTCAATCCTGATGCACCCACCTGCGAGCATCACCCCACCCCTCTGCCCACTTGTGTCCGTCTGTCTGTCTGGCAGGGAGCGGCTGCAGGCGGAGGAGGCGCTGGCAGGGGAGCAGCAGCGGGCGGGTGCCCTGCAGCAGGAGCGGGCGCAGCTGCAGCACCGGGGCGAGGGGCTGGAGGATGCCCGGGCCGAGGCCGCCCGCGCCGCCGAGGCCGCCCGCCAGCAGCTGGAGAGCAGGTGGGGGCACGGGTGGGTGCTGCAAGACCACAGTGGGTCCCCTGCAACCTCCCACCAAATCTGAGTGCTGCCACCTTCCTCTGCCCGCCTCAGTTGGGTGCTGCACCCCCCCACCAAGTGGGTGCTGCAGAATCTCAGTGGGTCCCTGAAATCCCCCCCAAGTCGGTCCCCTGAAGACCCTCGATGTGGGTGCTCCCACCTCTCCGCCCTCCCCAAATTGGGTGTTGCAACTTCCCCTCCCACCCTGAGTGGGTGCTGCAGCATCTCAGTGGATGTTGCAACACCCTCAAGTGGGTCCCCTGAAGCCCCCCCCCCCACAAGGAGGGTGCTGCCCGTCCCCCGTCCCTCTAGTGGGTGAGGTACAAAACTTCCATGGGTGCTGCAGCCCCTGCCCCAAGTGGGGTGCTGTAAAATGGTGGGTGCTGCAATCTGCCCCCCCCTCCGTGGGTGCCCCCGTGGGGGCTGTCAGCCAGCAGCAGGTGGAGGAGCTGGAGGCGCAGCGGGCCGGGGCGCAGCGGGAGCTGCTGGAGGTGCGGGAGGCGCTGAACCGGGCGGTGCTGGAGGCCGAGGTGGCGCGGGGCGAGCGGGAGGCACTGGCCGAGGCCCTGGGCAAGGTGGGTCCTCCCGATCCCCCCGCCCCAGTGCACCCCTCTGTAGCGTGTAAGTGCCACGCAGCGGGTGCACCCCTCGGTAGTAGGTGCACCCCTCGGTAGTAGGTGCAGGCGCTACCTCAAGCAGCAGGTGCAACCCCTGGGCCCCATATGCACCAGGTTTAACCCTCCGCCATGCAGCAGGTTCAGCCCTCCCATGCGGTGGGTGCAACCTGTAAGCAACGAGCACAGCCCGTGCGGTGGGTGCCCGCCCGTGCAGCAGGTGTACCCCCCTCCCCATGCAGTGGGTGCAACCCCAGACCCTAAGCAATGGGCACAACCTCGTGCAGCAGGTGCAACCCCCAAGCAACAGGTGTAACCTGTAAGCAACAGGCGCAGCCCGTGTGGTGAGTGCAGGCCCATGCAGCAGGTTTATCCCCCTCCCAAAGCAACAGGCGCATCCCCATGCCCTGGGTGCAACCCCTAAGCAACAAGTGCATCCCCGCACAGCAGGTGCAACTCCTGTGTACTGGGTGCCACCCCCATGCAGTGGGTGCAACCCCAAATGCTAAGCAATAGGTGCAGCCCCTAAGCAACAGGCGCATCCCCAAGCAATGGGTGCAACCTGCAAGCAACAGGCGCAGCCCATGCACTGTGTGCAACCTGTAAGCAGTGGGTGCCCCCCCCCATGCACTGGGTGCCCCTGTGCGTTCGGTGCTGCAGCGGGTGCAGAGTCTGTCCAGCTCCCATCGCCCGCGGCCGCCCGGCAGGCGCAGGGCAGCTGCGGGGAGCTGGCAGCGGCACAGCGGGCAGCGGCGGCAGAGGAGGGGCGGCTGCGGGACGCCCTGGCCAAGACGAGCGAGCTGGCGGCCGGGCTGGCGCGGGAGAAGACGGAGCTGAGCCGGAGCCTGGCGCGGCTGGAAGAGGAGCGGGAGAGCGGCCGCATCCGGACGCGGGAGCTGGGGCAGGAGCTGGCGCTGCTGCGGGGACGGCTGGAGCGCGGGCGTCGGGCCGGGGCGGCCGAGCGGCAGGGCCTGGAGCGGGCGCGCAGGGTGGCCGAGGAGGGCTGCCGGGGGCTGCGGGCAGAGCTGCGGGTGCTGCGGGGCCAGCACCTGCGCCTGCGCCAGCACCTGGGGCAGGTGGGCAACTGGGAGGGTGCTGGGGGTAACTGGGAGGGATGTGGAGGGTGCACGGGGCAATTGGAACAGTGCCAAGTGTAACAGGGAGTAGTGTGGAGGGTGCAGGAGGTAACTGGGAGGGTGTCAGGGTCAACTCGGAGGGATGGGGAGCATGCATGGGGTAATTGGGAGGGGTGGTGAGGGTGCCTGGGGTATCTGGGAGGCTGTAGGAGGTAACTGGGATGGGTGGGGAGGGTGCAGGGGGTGACTGGGTGGGATGTGGAGGGTGCATGAGGCAACTGGGAGGGTGCCAGGGTCAACTGGGAGGGATGGGGAGGGTGCCTGGGGCAACTGGGAAGGTGCATGGGGTAACTGGGAGGGATGGGGAGGGTGCACAGGGGAACTGGGAAGGTGCATGGGGTAACTGGGAGGGATGGGGAGGGTGCACAGGGGAACTGGGAAGGTGCATGGGGTAACTGGGAGGGATGGGGAGAGTGCATGGATAACTGGAAGGGGTGGGTTGGATTATGTACAAGTTAACTGGGAGGCTGTGGGGGGTGACTGGGAGGGCCATGGTGGGTGTGGGGGTGACGGGGTGTCCCGCAGGCGGTGCAGGAGCAGAGCGCGGCGGGCGAGGCGCTGGCGCAGGCGCGGGGGGAGCAGGAGCGGCTGCGGCGGGAGCTGCTGCGGCTGAGCCGGGCCCGCGAGGGACTGGCCAAGGAGGGGGCCAGCCTGGCCGTCCAGCTCGCCGCTGCCCAGCGCCAGGGGCAGGATCAGGCCCAGGAGGCGGCCGGGCTCAGGTGGGTGCTGCTGAGGGGTGGGGGGGAGGTGAGGGTGTCTCCCCACCCCTGGACCCCGAGTTTCGGCAGCGAGGCTGGCGGCGTTTCGGCAGGACAGAGAAGGAGGGGCTGGAGAGCAGCATCTTCCAGCTGCAGCAGCGCCTGGCGCAGCTCGACACCCGCAACCAGCAGCTGGAGGCCGAGGGCCGGACCCTGCTCCAGGCTAAGGAGGCGCTGGAGGGTGAGGGCTCCCGACCCCCCCTGTCCCTATCACCCCGGCCGTCCTCATCTTCATCTTCCTCCTCATGCCTTCTTATCCCCATCTTCAACTGCATCCGTCCCTATTCCTCTTCGTGGCCATCCTCATCTTCTTCCCCATGCCTCCTCAACCCCGTCTTCATCCCCATCCAGCCCCGTTCCTCTTCCTCCCCGTTCCTCTTCCTCCCCGTTCCTCTTCCTCCCCGTTCCTCTTCCTCCCCGTTCCTCTTCCTCCCCGTTCCTCTTCCTCCCCGTTCCTCTTCCTCCCCGTTCCTCATCTTAATCTTCCTCCCCGTTCCTCTTCCTCCCCGTTCCTCATCTTAATCTTCCTCCCCGTTCCTCTTCCTCCCCGTTCCTCATCTTAATCTTCCTCCCCGTTCCTCTTCCTCCCCGTTCCTCATCTTAATCTTCCTCCCCGTTCCTCTTCATCCCCGTTCCTCATCTTAATCTTCCTCCCCGTTCCTCTTCATCCCCGTTCCTCATCTTCCTCCCCGTTCCTCTTCCTCCCCGTTCCTCATCTTAATCTTCCTCCCCGTTCCTCTTCATCCCCGTTCCTCATCTTAATCATCCTCCCCATGTCTCCTTATCCCCATCTTCATCCCGATTCAGGCCTATTCCTCTACATCCTCATCTTCATCTCCATCTTTAACTGCATCCACTCCTATTCCTCTCCATTCCCATCTTCATCTTCCTCCCTGTGCATCCTTATCTTCATCCCTATCCATCCCTATTCTTTGTCATCCCTATCATCATCCCCGTGGCCATCTCCATCCTCACACCCATCTGTCCCCATCTTCATCTCCACCCCCAGCCACCTTCAACAGGGTCATGACCTCTGCCCAGGTCAAGCCCTCTGCCACCACATTCCCTCCCCGCCCGTGTCCCTATTCCTATCGCTTAACCCCCGTCCCCGCTAACGGGGGGTGTCCCCACAGCGGAACTGGGCACGGCACGGCTGGAGCGGGAGCAGGAGCTGCAGGCCCGACGGCAGGCGGTGGCGGCGGCCGAGACGGCGGCGGTGACAGTCGCCCTGCAGAGCGCCCGTGATGCACACCGTGATGAGCTCGACCGCCTCCAGCGCGAGAAGGTGGGCACTGATGGGGTGCAATACTGATTTCTGGGCTGCAATGATGATTTTTTTGGGGGGGGGGAGGGCAGTGCTAACTTTTGGGGTTCACAGGAGGAGCTGGAGGCCGAGCGGGGCCGGCTGGCGCGGGAGCAGGAAGAGCTGGCGGCTGAGCTGGCAGCAATGCGGCGGCAGCGCGAGAGCGAGAAGCAGCAGGTGGGTGTCCCCAGTGTCCCCCCTCCCTGTGTCCCAGCTCTGGTGTCCCCCTGCCCTGGCTGAGCCGTTTTGCCCCCCCAGGCACTGGCACTGCAGGAGGAGGAGCGGGCGGCACTGGCGGAGACGCTGGAGGGGCTGCAGCAGAGCCTGGCCGAGGCCACGGCCGAGCTCGAGCAGCAGCGGCGAGAGGTCACCAGCCACCAGGAGAAGGAGCAGGTGGGTGGGTGGGGGTCCTGGGCCCCCCCTAAAATGGCAGAGAGCTCCACATGTCCCCTACTACAAGCCCCCATGCCTGGGCACTGCTCACCATTGCAAACCCCCATGCCTGGGCATCCCCTGTGGCCCCCCCATTGCAAACCCCCATGCCTGGGTGTCCCCCATGCTCCCCCCAGCTCCCCCCCAGGTCCAAATGCCCATGGCTGGGTATCCCCTATGGCCCCTCAGTTGCAAATCCCCATGCCTGGGCACCCCTCTATTGCAGTCCTCAATGCCTGAGGGCCACTCCCGCTTTGCAAGCCCCACTCCCTACACCCCCTCTGCTTTTGACACCCCTCAATGACCCCCCCTTCTTGCAGCCCCCCAAGTGTAAACCCCCTCATCTCCCCATTGCAAGCTCCCTGGTGATAGGGATGTTTGGGTGTGGTACCCAAGCACCTTCATCTCCATCCTCACTGCAATCTGCCCCCACCGGCACCCCCACACTGCTGTGGGGGGGATGCTCAGGGCTCTGTGCCCGCCCCCCCTCACCAGAGCCTGGCAGCAGAGCTGCGCAACCTGCGGGCACAGGTGGAGGAGACGGCAGTGGCCCACGAGCGGGAGGCGAAGACTCTCCGTGACCAAGCGACGGCGGCAGCCAAGCAGCGGGATGGTGCCCTGCGGGAGGTGAATCCCCCCCCTAAACCCCTTCGCCCCACCCCCAAATGTCTCGCCCACCCCCCTAATCTCCAGCCGCCCCGGCTGCAGGTGGAGGAGGCGCGGGCGCAGCTGCAGCTGGTGTCGGAGGCGCGGGCAGCGGGGCGGCGGGACCTGCTGGAGGCGCAGCGGGAGGCCCGGGAGAGCCGGGAGGGCCTGGAGACGCAGCGGCGGCAGGCGCAGGAGGCACGGCGGGCCCTGGGCGACGAGGCCAGGGAGAAGGAGGCCCTGCGGCGCTCCAACGAGGAGCTGCGGGCGGCGCTGCGGCGTGCCGAGGGCGAGCGCATCAGGTGAGGGTCGGGGAGATGCTCAGGAGAAGGGCATGCGTGAGATGGGAGGTGCAGGGGAGGGGGGGTGCTCGGGGGCAGGGGATGCATGGGGTGGTGCAGTGGTTTGGGTGCTCGGGGTCAGGGTGGTGCTCAGGAAAAGGTTGGAAATGCAGGGATTGAGGTGATGCTCGGGGTACGGGTGATGCTCAGGACAAGGGGATGCTTGAATTGTGGGGTGCAGGGGGTGGGGTGATGCTCAGGGTTGGGGCAAGGATTGGGGTCAGGGTGTGCATGGGGTGGTGCCACGTGTTGGGTGCTCGGGGTTGGGGTGATGCTCAGGACAAGGGGATGCTCAAGTTAAGAGGTGCAAGGGTTGGGGTGATGCTTTGGGACAAAGGGGTACCCAAGTTGGGCAATGCAGAAGAGGGGAATGCTCCAGATTGGGGTAACGCTCGGGTCAAGGGGGTGCTGTGGTCCCTTGGGTGTTCAGGGATGGGCGATGCCCCTTCTCCCCCCTCCCACAGCCTGAAGCGTGCCAGCGAGGAGAAGGAGCAGCAGCTGGCGCTGGTGGAGGACGGGCGGGCGGCTGCGGACCGGGAGGTGACGGAGCTGCGGGCAACCCTGCGGGAGCTGGAGCGCGCCCGCCTCGACGCCCGCCGCGAGCTGCAGGAGCTGCGCCGGCAGGTCAGGAGGAGGATGGTGGGACACGCACCACCCCTCATCCCATTTGGGGTGCCCCCAACCCCCCCTGTCTCCTCCTTGGGAAGGTGAAGGACCTGGACAGCGAGAACAACAAAAGGAGCAAGGAGGTGGGCGAGCTGCAGGCGCGTGTGGCCCTGGAGGAGCAGCGGGAGGAAGAGAACCGTCGCGAAGCCTTCGGCCTCAGGCAGAAGGTTGTAGAGAGCGAGGCTGGCACAGAGGCTGCCAGGAAAGAGGTGGGGGGGTCCCCAAGACTCCTCAGTGCCCCATTGCTCCGGTGCTCCCCCATCCCGAGGTGTCCCTATAACCCCACAGCTTGGCACCCTGCGTAACCAAGGTGTCCCTGTCCCTCACCCCACAGCCTGATGCCTGTTGTCCCCACGCGTCCTTGTCACCCCATAACTGGTACCCCATGTCTCTGGGTGTCCCCATCACCCCACCACTCTCTGCCCTGCATCCCTGGGGGTCCTTTGCATCCCCATTGTCCCCTCGCTTTGGGCCTGGTGTTCCTGAAGTGTTCCCATCACCCCACTGCTCTGTCCCTTGCTTCCCTGGGGGTCCCCATACCCCACTACTCCATCCCTGGGGGTTCACCCTCACCCCATTACTCCATCGCTTGCACCCCATCACTCTGTGCTTCATCCCCTGTATCCCCGTCCCCCCACCTCTCTGTGCCCTGCACCCCAACTGCCTACATCACCCCCTTTCTGCTCCCCCCTCCCCTCAGCTCCAGCACCTGCAGCAGCGGCTGGCAGAGGTGGAGGGTGAATTTCGGCAGCGGGAGAAGGACCTGGCCCGCAGCCTGGAGGAGGCTCGAGGCAACGAGAAGAAGCTCCTGGCCGATGCCCGCAACCTGCAGCTGAAGGTGGAGGCGGCGCGGGGCGAAGCGGCCGAGCTGAGCCTGCGCCTGAGCGCGGCCGAGGGTCGGGCACAGGGGCTGGAAGCTGAGCTGGCCCGCGGCGAGGCTCTGCGCCGGGCTGCTGAGACCCGCCTGGGAGGCATCCAGTCCGCCCTGCGCCGTACCATGGGCATTGGCCGGACACGGGCCGGCTCCCCGGGCAAGGGTGAGAGTCCCCGGGGCCCCCCAGTGCCCTGTCCCTTGCTTAGAGGACAGGGATGCATCCTGCTGCAGTGTGTCCCGCTGCAGTGCTCCACACCCTGCGTCCCTGGGTGTCCCCCTTATCCCGTTGCTCCGGGTCTTGCAACCCCATCAGCTCATTGCTCTGTCCCCTGCATCCCTGGGGGTCCCTCATACCCCATTGCTTCATCCTCTGCATCTTTGGGGGTCCCCTGTACCCCATTCCTCCATTCCCTGCTCCCCTGGGGTCCCCCATACCTCATTGCTCCATCCCTGGGGGTCCCCCATCACCCCATTACTCCATCCCCTGTATCTCCATCCCTTGCACCCCATCACCCTGTTGCTATGTCCCTTGCATCCCTGGGGGTCCTCCATACCCCACTGCTCTATCCCTGGGGGTCCCCTGTACCCCCCTGCTCCATCTCTTACATCCCCAGGGGTCCCCCATATCCCATGTGTGCATCCCACTGCAACACATCCTGCTCGTTCCAGCCTGCCTTCCTCCCTCCCTTGGGTGCTGCGCCCCACTGTCCCCACATCACCCAGTTTGTCCCCATACAGGTGGGGGACCAGAGGGGTCGGGGAGCCCCAGCTCATCTCCGGACCCCGATGCGGCAGCCGAGCCCGAGGCGGTGCGGGCAGCCCTGCGGGATTTCCTGCGTGAGCTGCAGGATGCGCAGCGGGAGCGGGTACGGCCCCACTTTCCCCTCCCCTCCCCACCGTCCCCAAAAAGCCCGTTTCTTGCCCCGTTTTCTCGCCCCAGGAGGAACTGCGGGTGCAGGTGGGCAGCCTGGGCCGGCGGCTGGCAGAGGTGGAGGAGGAGCGGGACAGTGCTGGTGCCCGGGCACAGCAGCTCCAGAAACTGGTCACTGAAAGCGAGGAAGGTGATGGGAGTTTTTTTGGGGTGTATCCCCTCCTAAATTGTGGGTGATTTGTCCCAGACAGGAGCCTTGCTGGCAAGCGAGGACTTTTGGGGAAACTGAGGCACAGGGGGTAGTGATGGTGCTGCCTGAGACTGCAGGATGCTCAGTGGGATTTCCCCCCTGTGCATGGCCCCAAAATGCTGGTAAAATGGGTAAAACCTCCCATGCAAACCCCATTAACCCAAGTAAAACCCCCTGTGCATGCCCAGGAAACCCCAGTAAAACTAGTAAAAGCCCCCATGCATCCCTCATAAATCCCAGTAAAACTGGTAAACGCTCTGTCCGTCTCCTGTAAATCCCAGTAAAACTGGTAAAACACCTACACACATCCCGTAAACACCAATAAAACTGCTAAACCCCCTATAGATCCCCTGTAAATCCCAGTAAAACTGGTAAAACTCCCGTGCATCCCTTGTAGACTCCAGTAAAACTGGTAAACCCCCTGTGCTTGCCCCATAAACCCCAGCAAAACTGATAGAAGACCAATGTACCCGCCGTAAACCCAATAAAACTGGTAAAACCCCTTGTGTAGACTCCATAAATACCAATAAAATGGGTACCCCCCCCCCTGCGCTTGCCCTATAAACCCCAGTAAAACTGGTAAATGCCCTGTTCATCCCCTGTAAAGCCCAATAAAACTGTTAAAACCCCTGTGCTTGCCCCATAAACCCCAGTAAAATGGGTAAAACCCTCTATGGAACTCCTGTCAATCCCAGTAAAACTGGTAAACCGACTGTGCTTGCCCCATAAACCCCAGTAAAACTGGTAAACTCCCTCCATGGATCCCCTGTAAACCCAGTAAAACTGGTAAATTCCCCATGTATCTGCTGTAAAGCCCAGTAAAGCTGCTAAAAGACCTATGCACCCCCCGTAGACCCCACTAAAACTGGTAAACCCCCCTGTTCAGACTCCATAGATCCCAATGAAATGGGTAAACCCACCTTACATCCCCATAAACCCCAGTAAAACTGGTAACTCTCCTCCCCTGGAAACCCAGTTAAACTGGTAAATGCCCCGTGCATCCCCTGTAAACCCCACTAAAATGGATAAAACCTCCTGGGCAGACTCCATAAATCCCAATAAAATTGGTGAAACTCCCTATGCCCATCCCACAAACCCCAGTAAAACTGGTAAACCTCCCCCATTCCCTGTGCACAGCCCGGTAGGGTGGGTGACCGTGGTGTGGCCCCGGCAGGACGTCGCTGCGGGGAGCTGAGCAGCGCCCAGGCCACGCTGGTGCTGCAGGAGGAGACGCTGCGACGAGGCGAGCGGGAGCGGAGGGCGCTGCGGGAGAAGGTGGCGGCGCTGGAACGGAGCCTGCACGCCGCCGAGGGCCAGCGCCGAGCTGCCCAGGTGGGCATCGCCATGGGGGGGCAAAATCCTGCTCCTGTCACCACCCCCATTCATGCCAGGGGGATTTATGGCCTTGCAGGAGAGGGTGAGCGCGGTGCGAGCTGGCGAGGCCGAGCTGGAGGATGCCAAGCGGCGGTTGGAGGCGGCGGAGAGCCGGAGCACCCGCCTGGAGCTGCAGCTGCGGGTGCTGGAGGGCGAGTTGCAACGGGCACGGCTGGCCCTGGGCGAGCGGCAAGCGGAGGCACGGGCCATGCAAGACCGCGCTGACCTTCTCCAGAAGCAGGTAACGGCACCAGTTCCTCGAAATCCCGATTGCGTGGATTTATAATTTTTTTTTTAAAAAACATGATTATATGTCGTTTGGCTCTTGGTTTTGGGGGTGTAGCTAGCAGAGAGTGAGCAGCGTGCCGGCGCGTCGCAGCTGGCCGTGGAGAGGCTGAGCGCGGCGTTGGCGGCCAGTGGCTCGAAGGACAATGAGCCGAACGTGCCGGCCTCGGCCGATGGCACCGTGGTCCACGAGCGGCTGCTGCAGCTCCAAAGCGCCCTGGCTGCCGGCGAGCTCGACCGCCGGGCGCTGCAGGTAGGAGCCAGCACCCTTGGGTGGGGTGACACCGGGGGGCCTTCGTTTTGAGGGGGGGTCTCCAGGGGTGTGTTTCTCGCCCTCCCGTCCCAGGAGGGGCTGGAGGTGGCGCGGCGGGCGCTGGCGGAGGCGCGGGAGGAGAAGGGAGCGCTGTGGGAGCAGCTGCGGGCGCTGCGGGGGGAGCAGGAGGCCCTGCAGCGGAGCAAGGAGGAGCTGGAGGCGCAGGTCCGACAGCAGCAGGAGGTGAGAGGCGGGGGGGGGGGGGCACCCATGTCCTTTTCCCCCACGTGACACCCTTTGCCCACTCTATGAAGCATATTTTGCCCCCATGCAGCACCCTGCACCCTTCTCCCCCTCCCCACCAGCACCCTGTTGCCCCCATGCACCCTTCTGTACCCTTTAGCCTCCCCATGCAGCCCCCCTCCACTCTCTTTCCCCCTCCCTGCAGCCCCCTCCACCCTTTTCCAGCCCCCCATAGCACCCTATTGCCCCCATATAACACCAGCATCCTTTTCACCCTCTCATACAGCATCCTATTGCCCCCATGCAGCCCCCAGCACCATGTTTCCCCCTTTAAAGCACCCTATAGCACCCTCTGTCCCCCATGCAGCCCCCAGCACTCTTGCCCCCCATGCAGCACCCTCTTGCCCCCATATACCTCCAGCCCCATCTTGCCCCACCTGCAGCACCCTCTTTCCCCCATGCAGTGCCCTCTTGCCCCCATATCCCCCCAGCACCCTCTTTCCCTCTTGCCCCCCCTGTAGCACCCTCTTTCCCCCCCCGCAGCCCCCTCCCCACACCCCTGGGGGGCCGGGGCTGACCCCCCGGCCTGGCGCAGGCGCTGCGGCAGCGGCAGGAGGAGCAGGGGGGGCTGCAGGAGCGGGTGGGCAGCCTGCAGCGCGCCCTGACCCGCACGCAGGGCGAGAAGCGGGAGGCCGAGCGCGTCGCTCTCCGCCTCGAGAAGGACAAGAGCGCCCTGAAGAAGACCCTGGACAAGGTGAGAGGGCGGGTGGCACCCGTGGGTGCCCCTGGGGTCACTACTGGGTGCCAGCACAGCCGGGACTCGCAGCCCTCCTTGGCCACAACTGGGTGCAAATCAAATATAAAGCCCTAAACCCAGCTTATTAACAGTGCACGGTTATTTTCCAAGCATTAAATATATTTTATTATATGTGCTGCGTCCTGCTCCACTCTGCACAGCATCTATATGCACTTGAAATACATACATTTTATATGTTTAAAATGTATTTATATATTTATCTATTTTAGAATGTATTTTACATGTAAAATATATATTTTGTGCTATGTATTTTATGCTACATTTTATATATATATTATATACATGTTTTACATGTGAAATACCTATTTTGTGCTAAATATTTGATGGTACATTTTATGTACGTTTTACATGTAAAATATCTATTTTGTGCTATATATTTGATGGTACATTTTATATACAATACATGTTTTACATGTAAAATATCTATTTTGTGCTAAATATTTGATGGTACATTTTATATATATTTTATATACGTTTTACATGTGAAATATCTATTTTGTGCTATATATTTGATGGTGTATCTATTTTTTATGATATTTCTATTTTATGCTATATTTATGCTATATATTTCACATGTGAAATGTATATTAGATGTATTACATAGCTTTTAAGTGTGATATATATTATATGCAAAACATATGCAGTATATAGTTTATCTCCATTTTTATATTGATCTACAGAGTATGTAAAATAGACATATTTTACATGTTACGTATATGTATTTCCATGGTGTGTATGTACTTTCTCCCTTGTATCTCTGTATTTCACGTCTGGTACGTCCCACTGTGCATATCTCCGTGTCCCACCCGCTGGCGGGAGGGTGCAGTGGGGGTTGGGGGTGCTGCACCCCCCGCACCCCGTGTCTCTGTGTCCCTCCGGCGGCGCAGGTGGAGCGGGAGAAGCTGCGGACGCAGGAGGCCTCGCTGCGGCTCTCGGCGGAGAAGGGCCGGCTGGGGCGCTCGCTGGGCACGGCCGAGCGGGAGCTGGCGCAGGCGCAGCACCGCATCCACCTGCTGCAGGTGGGTGGCCCTGGGCCCCCCCAGGGGCGATGGGTGCAGGCGGTGGCACCCCTGGGTGCTGCCCGACCATGCGGTGCACCTCTGCCTTGTACTGGGATGGTGCTGGGCTCCTTGGGGGCTCGTCCCAGCTTGGGGAGATGCTGGTGCTTGTACTGGGATGGTGCTGGGCTCCTTGGGGGCTCATCCCAGCCTGGGGAGATGCTGGTGCTTGTACTGGGGTGGTGCTGGGCTCCTTGGGGGCTCATCCCAGCCTGGGGAGATGCTGGAGCTTGTACTGGGATGGTGCTGGGCTCCTTGGGGGCTCATCCCAGCCTGGGGAGATGCTGGAGCTTGTACTGGGATGGTGCTGGGCTCATTTGGGGGCTCATCCCAGCTTGGAAGGATACTGGGATGGCACTGGGCTCACTTTTGGGCTGCTTCCATTTTGGGACGATGTTGTGGTGCTTGCACTGGGATGGTGCTGGGCTCATCGCAGCTTGAAAGGAGGTGCTGGTGCTGGTCTCCTTTTGGGGCATTTCCCAGCTTGGGAAGATGCAGGTGCTTGTGCTGTGCTCTTCTGGGGGATCATTCCAGCTTAGAAGGATACTGGGATGGTACTGGGCTCTTTTGGGGTGCTTCTCGCTTGGGGAGATGCTGATGCTTGCACTGGGATGGTGCTCCTCGTGGGGCTCATCCCATCTTGGGGAGGTGCTGGTGCCTGTACTGGGATGATGCTGGGTCATCCCAGCTTGAAGGGAGGTGCTGGTGCTTATACTGGGATGGTACTGGTCTCCTTTTGGAGCGTTTCCCAGCTTGGGGAGATGCCGGTGCTTGTATTGGGGTGGTGCTGGGCTCCTTGGGGGGCTCCTCCCAGCTTGGAAGGATACTGGGATGGCACTGGACTCCTTTTTGGGGCGCTTCCAGCTTGGGGAGATGCTGGTGCTTGCGGGAGGGTGGTGCTGGGCTCTTTTTGGGGCTCCTCCCAGCCTGGGGAGGGCGGGTGCCCAGTTTTGGGGTGACAGCCTCCCCCGCCTGCCCAGGCACAGGTGTCGGTGCTGGAGCACCCGTCTGTGCCGAGCCCTGGGCCGTCTCCGGAGCTGCAGCGGGGGCTGGACCGCCTGCGCATCGCCCAGCTCCAAGCCCAGCGGGTGCTGGAGGCTCGTGACCGCGGCCACCACGTCCGCGACCTGGAGGAGCAGGTGAATGCGGGGGGACACCCCGAGGTGGGACGGGGACACACACCCGTGTCCCCTCCTCGCTCCCCCCCATCTCACCCCGCCACCCCCTGCCTTGCAGGTGGCGCTGCTGAAGGGGCAGGAGCTCCACCGTCACCCCACCAGCACCTAAGGACCCTCCGCACCACCCGCAGAGACCGGCGCAGCTCATCTCACGGGTGAGGGGGGGAGCCGTTCCCCATCCCCGTGCTCAAACACCACATCGACTTGTGTCTCATCATGCCCTTTTCTCAAGCTAAAAGCCGCACTTTACCGAAGAGGTGATGGCGCTCATGTATTTTTGATACAGGTTGGGGCCCAATGGGTGTTTTTTCCCACTTTTCTATTGCAATTTTTAACAAAAAGTTTGGAAATACTCCCTTTTTTAGCCCCAGGAGACCCCTGTCTCAGCACTGGCCAAGCCCCCTGATTTATTTCCCCCGATACATGACTCTCCTCCAGCCCTGACAAGCCCCAACACTCACCAGATCCTAATCTTTTCACCTTTTTCTAACAAAAGAACTACTCCAGGTTGATGATTCTGTGGGTTTTTTTTAGAAAATAGCAGGGATTTTATACCACTATTTTTGGAATTTGAGGTTTTTACTGGTGCTATGGGGCAGCCTGAGGTCTGGGGGCTGAGCCAAGCTGAAAACCCACCTGCATCGAGGTGGTGGCTTCAAGCACGGCCAAACCTTGTCAGTCCCAGCACGATTAAATGTGGATAAACCTAAACTGGCAACCCCTGAGGGTTTTTTTTGGGGGGGTGCAGGGTGTGGTATTTTGGGGATGCCCAAAATGTGTGTCTGTTGGGACACCAGGATTGATTCAGGTCCCTAAATAATAATAATGAATTAAGATATACTAATAAATAATCATACATAATAAAAATAATATTAGTATTATAATTATTACCACTCCCCCTTTGGAGGAGACTGCAGGGATGCACCGGAGCCATGAACATCATCCTTATGGGGTGCCCTTCTCCTTGTTTTAAGCCTTTTTGGGGGGGTTTGAACCCCAAGGGAAGGATGAATCCCTTGTGCCCCCAAGGCCTGGAGTGGTGCAGGGCTGGGGAGGGGATGGGGGAGGATGATGAGGGAGAAAACTCACCACTGAGCCCCCCCGGACTCCTTTCTCTAAGAGAATTGGGAATATAATGCACCCTGCAAGCTCCACGCTAAGAGAGAGACACGCTATAGAGCTGTATAGAGGGGGATGCAGGCTCTACAGGAGCTGCACACCACAAAGGGAGCTGTTTGCTCTAGGGGAAACACACCCCATGTCAGGTATACAGCGTATCAACCCCTGGGGGGTGACTGCCAGCCGGCTGAACAGGAGCCAGCAGTGTGCCCAGGGGGCCAGTGGCATCCTGGCTTGTGTCAGCACTGGCGTGGCCAGCAGGGACAGGGAAGGGATCTGAGCCCTGTGCTCGGCACTGCTGAGGCCGCCCCTCGCTGAGTGGGTTCAGTTTTGGGCCCCTCACCCCAAAAAGGCCATTGAATGACTCGAGCGTGGCCAGAGAAGGGCAACGGAGCTGGGGCAGGGTCTGGAGCACAGGTCTGCTGGGGAGCGGCTGGGGGAACTGGGGGGTTCAGTCTGGAGAAGAGGAGGCTGAGGGGAGACCTCCTGGCCCTCTGCAACCCCCTGACAGGAGGGGGCAGAGAGGGGGGATGAGTCTCTGGAGCCAAGGAGCCAGCGCCAGGCCCCGAGGGAATGGCCTCAAGCTGCCCAGGGCAGGGTCAGGCTGGCTCTGAGGAAGGATTTCTGTGCAGAAGGGGCTGTTGGGCGTTGGAATGGGCTGCCCAGGGCAGGGGGGAGTCCCCGGGATCCCTGGAGGGGTTGAAGAGTCGGGCTGAGCCAGCGCTGAGGGATCTGGGGCAGTTGGGAACGGTCAGGGGGAGGGTCATGGTTGGGCTGGAGGAGCTGCAAGGGCTTTTCCTACCTAGATGATTCTGTGACACAGAGCTGCACAATATATATATAAATACATATAAAGAGAGCTGCATATTCTATAGGGGAACTACACCATATAGGAACTGCACACTATATAAGAACTGGATACTGAGAGCTGCATGCCATAGGGGTTGCTCACTGGACAGAACTTACATGAGACCTGTAGGCTATACGGGAGCTGCCCACTATATAAAAGAGCTGGATGTACGGGAGCTGTACACGCTGTGTAAGAGCTGCCCAGTATATAAGAACTGCACCCTATATGACCTACTTAAGAGAACTGTAACCTGTATGAGCCGTGTGCTGTATAAAAGAGCTACACCCCCTGTGAGAACACACTATATAGGAGAGCTACGCTACAGTTTCCTGTAAGAGACCTGAAGAAGCTCCCCAAGCTGAACCCCTAAAGCCCCCACCTATGTGAACCAAACCCCAACCTCTCCCCTTCTTTCTATAGGGGAATCCAAGCCCTACACACCGCAGGACCCCAGCAGAGACCCACCCTCCCCTTTTTTCTATAGGGAAACCAGGCAACACCCCAAAAACCAGCCCCAAAATCCCCATTATTTTCTGTAAGACCCAGAAATCTGCCCCAAACACCTATAAACCTATATATTTTTTCTATGAGAACCCACCCAAATTAAGCCCCCTCCAAGCCATGCTACTCACACCCCCCCCCCCAACTGGCCCCAAATCAGACGTTTTACAGGCACCAAAACACCTTAAAGCACCCCAAAATCACACACCTCCCCCCAGCCCTTCCTCCTGTGCACAGGGCTGGATGGTCGGGAATTGCTCCGATCATTGGAAAACACCCCCAAAAATGAGAAATCCTTCCCCAAAATTGGAAATATACACCACCCCACCCCACTCCCCCCCGCAAAAAAATGAGTCGGGAGCCGCAGAGACCCTTACGCTTTATCTCTTGGATACTCTACGTAGAAAACAGGGTGGCGAGGGCTCGCACCGCCCCCCCTTTACAATATAATAAAGTAAGTAATAAAAATAATAAACCTCCCCCCCTTTTTTTAGTTATTATGTGCACAAAAAAATGGACTTTTTTTTTTTTTATGCTCTTTCATGCACAGTTTCTTTAGCACCACGGTGAGGCTCTGGAGCGGGACGGATACCCGGGAGAGGAGGACGGGAAGGGGTTGGGATCCCGGGATGTGGCTGGTGGAGGGGGGTCCCCTCCAGCTCAGCACCCGCCGCAGCTGCGGGCGCAGGATGCGACCACGGTTTGGCAGAGCCCGCTGGTGGCCATCACCCCGCACTTGGAAAACTTGTCACGGCAGAGATCGGCTGCGGGGAGAGTGGGAAAAAAATAATCTGTAAACGTAGGAAAAATACATGGAGATGGAAAGCAGCGAGGGACCCCCCCATCTGATGGGGACATCATGATGCTGCAAGGGGGTGGCTCAGCCCCCTCAAAACAGGATCCCAGTTTGGGATCCCAACGATTCCTGGAGCTGGGATTTTTTTTCTCCCCACATCATGGGTGAGCTGGATGGGGATGACCCCAATTTGGGGGTGCAACCCACCCAATTCCTCCCCCGCACACTTTACCTCGCAGCAGCTCTTCGTGGGCACACACGGTGCGGACACAAATCTCCTTGTTGATCACGTAAACCCGGCGGAGGCTGGATGGGGTATAAAAAAAGATGGGGGGGGGGGTTGAGTGCGAAAGCAGAGGGAGTCCCCAAAATACGGGGCGGGGACAGCGAAGCTCCCCCCTCCCTCCCCACTCACCTGTAAAAGCAGATCTCGTTCAGGCACTGCTTGCAGGGCTTGTGCACGGAGTAGAGCCTGGTGCAGGGGTACTGCTCCTCCCGGCAGTCTGCGAGCACAAAAGGCAGTTGGTTTCTGATGGGGGTCTGGGAAATCCATGGGAGGGAGTCCTGATGCCCCGGGGATGGGCTTAGCAGCCGCTCGACACCTTCCCCCACTCCCCTAGTTTTTTCCCCTGGGTGTGAGTGTGGCAGCTCAGCCTCACCCCAGCCGGGCTAAAAGGGAGGTTGAAACCCCCAGCCTGAGGCACTCACCGAGGGGTCCTGGCTCCGTGGGCTCAGTCTCGGGAGCAGCAGCTGCAGGGCGGGGAAACAAATTTAGGGATGGAGCAAAAGCATCTCAAATTTAGGGATGGAACAAAATCATCTTGTTGCCCTTTCCCTGGGTTTAGGGCTGGAGCATCCTGGCGCTGGCACCCGTGAGACTGCTCCAGGGGGAGCACAACCAGTGCAGGGGAGGGATGGAGACCCCCAAGGTCTGGTGGGGTGGGGAGGGGGCTGGTGGCTGCCACCCACCTGGGGTCGGGGCCGGCACGATTTCCTGCTGGGATTGCTGCTGGGACTGGTACCGAAACTGCTCCTCGGGGGCACGGGGGGTGACATCTGTAAGGAGAGGGACAGTGCAGGCATCCCCCAAAACCCCACCCCCTCCCCACCCTGGCATCCCGCAGGGGAACCACTTACCATGGTAGTCGTAGTAATCCTGAATTTCTGCGGAAATAAAAACAGAAAACAGAGCAGAGGCTGAGGGTGGTTTGGGTTTTTTTTTTAACTATAGGGAGAAAAAAACACCCCAGTGGGGCCAGGACTTTGCATCAAGCTCCCCAGAATTTTGCAGCTGGTCTGAGCAAGGGGAAAACACCCTTCAACTACTCCAGGAATGAACCTGGGCAACATCCCACCAGGGTTTTTTAAAGCTTAATAAAGGCTTAATAAATAATTGGCAGGGTGAGGAAGGGGAAAGGAGAGGCATGTGTAAGGGGGGAGGTGGGAAGGTGTTAGGAGGAGGTTGGAAATTTAAGGGGCAGGACAAAAAGAGTGGAACAAAGAGTAATGAAGCAGAAAGAGCCATCAGACTGAGGTGTATTCGGCCAGAGAAAGCAGAAAAGAAAGGAAAAAGAGGGGGGAGAGCGGTGGGTGAAGTGTCTCCCAGTTCAGGGTGCTCTAACCTGCTTGCTGGTCGTACTGGGAATATTGCACCGGCTCGGGGTAGGTGATGCCTTCAAACCTGCTGTACTGTCCCTGGACCAGGAGCGCTGCTGGGGAGACAGAGCCGGGGGCAGAAGCATCACCAGGAGGGGCAGGGCCACCCCAACCCGGGGAATTCGGGGTTCCCTGCTCTGCCTCCGCCTCTCCAGCTTGGCATCGTCCCCCACAGCACCATCCCAGAGCTGTCCTCAGGGGCACGCTGCCGGGGCAAGAGGGGAATGGGGTGCTCACCGACGGGGGACCAGCACCAGCACAGAATTCCTACATTATCCGGGCGCAGCGGGGCTGATCCCGGGTGATCCCGATGTCCTGCAGCACCCGGCGAAGGACCCAGCATCCAGCTGAGCCCAGGGGTGCTCCTGACACCCCCTGCAGCCCTTGCTGACACCCTGGGGTGTCATCCTGACATCCTGCCACAGATCCAGGGGAGCAAACGGGGTTCAGATGCCAGCGTGCACAAGTTGATGTGATCACAATGTTGGGGCGGGGGGGGGGTGCAAGGGGAGGGATCAGGTCATCCCAATCCCCAGGGCACAGCAGGGACCCATCTCCGGGACAAGCCGTGATGCCCCATGGCCCATCCAGCCGCCGCACCCCCCCCCCCCGCCGTGTCCTTGCAAGAGGCAGCAGCCGTGAGCAAAGCACTGCTGGGAATGATGCTGGGACAGGACTTATCTTTTCTACCCACTACCCCCCACGCTGCCCCCCCCTCCTTCCCCAGGCTCCCTTGGCCTCGCCTGCTTAATGTTTTCCATCTGCTCACTAGCCTTTGTGCCGAGCTGGTTTCGCCCAAAGTTTTCCTGGCTCCAGGCTCCCGGGTCCGTCGCCTCCCTCCTTGTTTCCATCCCGCCTTTGCCAGGCCCCCGGGGGGTTACAAATATAATTTCTCTGGATGTAGTCCCAGCCCCGAAGTGCCAATTTTGTGCCACCTCATGGTGCCACCTCAATGTCCCCGAAGCAAGAGGGACTTGCTTAGTGCCAGACCCCCCGTACCCTCTGTGTCCCCCCAACCTAGAGTCAGTCCCAGCCTAAATACAAGCCTATGCTGCGATTTTGGGTTAACTTTGAGGTAGAACAGGCAATGAGGTGATGCTTCCCCCAGATGGGTGAATGAACCCAGGTATCATTAGGGGTGGTGGCCGGCTCCTGGGGTTTAATGGGGTGTCACCTTGCCTTGGGGACCCCTGGGGAGGGGGCACTCACCTGGCAGACACAGCAAGAAGAGCCCCACCGCTCTCATCCTGACAGCAGCGATGGAGGAGCAGCGCAGGCCGGGATGCAGCCGGAGGAGTCTGGATGGGGTAGAGGGAAACACACAGGGGATAGCAGGAGGTGGGGGCACACGGATCCCCACACCCCTCCGTTCCTCATCCCTTACAGCAGCCCCTCTCTGCCCCCCGCTCAGCATGACACTCCTTGCATCTCTGCCCGAGATTCCCCCAGAGGCTGGCTCAAAAAACCAACCCCAAACCCTAAAAAAAAAAACCCCAAACTTCCCCCACAAAAAGGCAGGCTGGGCTTTCCGCCTTGACCATGCACTCCCGGGGGGGAATTGCAAGGACCAAGCCCTGAAATATCCTGCGGGCAGGACAGGGATGTGAAATGCCGGGATGTCTGAATCACCACCATGGGGGAGACATCTGGACCCCCCCTGGTGATAACGGACCCATGAGCTGGAGGTTTGGGGGCTCCTCCCTGGGCTTTTCAGCCCCGCTCCTCGGCCAAGGGCTTATTTTGTGGGTGCCTGTCACCGGTGGATGATGGCGTGTCCTTGGGCATCCCCTAAATCCAAGGGGATGCGGAGATTTGAGGAAGGAAAAACTGCTTTCAAGAAAAATCCCGCGCCGGCGCTGGGGCTTGGCAGCCTTGGGAGCTCACGGCTCCTCCGCGCTTTCCAAGCGGCGATTTCCATGTCGAGCGTCTGCTTTCCCCGGCGGGGAGACGGGCCAAGGCCGGCTGTGCCGCCGGTGAGCCGGGCCCCTTCCCCGCCGCGGGCTGGCAGGGATGCTGCCTGCCCTTCCCCCTCGTCCCAAGCCAGCTCGAGGGGGGAAAATCGGGGGGAAAAAGAGGAGTTCCCCCCAAACCCTTTGAAATCCAACCAAACACATTTGGCTCTTGGGGATAAAGCCTGTTGGCTTTCCCAACGGGCTGAGATGCTGCAAGGATGGGGAACCCCTCCTGCCTCTGCTGCTGGAGCAGGGAAACTGAGGCATGGTGGAAATAAGCCAACCCCAGTGGTATCTTGCCCCGGCTGAGGGGGAACACGAGCTCCCCACACCAGGGGGCAGCCAGGGCACCCACCCCAGGACACGGCTCCAGCCCCAGCACGGTCCCTGCTGGGTTTAAGACCACACTGGGGAAAGGGGGTGTGTGGGGGGGTGTCAGTGGGGCTGGGCACCATCACCAGACTGTGGCACCTTCTAGTGACCACGTCCTCACCATCACCAAACCTTCCAGGGACCATACTCTGCACCATCTCCAAAGCACAGCACCTTCCAGGGACCACGTCATGCGCCATCACCACAGTGTTGCACCTTCTAGCCACCGTGCCCTCAAGATCACCAAAATGTAGCATCTTCTAGGGACCTTGTCCTGCACTGTCACCAAAGCATGGCACCTTCTAGCCACCATGCCCTTGCACCACCACTGTAATTGCATCTTCTAGGCATCACATCCTCCTCCATCCCCAGGCTCACAGGTACTGGAGATGTTGACAACTGACTTCCAGACCCTTCCCAGCTTTGGGAAAGCCAGAAAGTTGGTCCCTACCTGATCAGATAACCAAGCTCAGCCGACACGCAGTTTGGTGGCCCCAAATGAAGCACCCAGCAGTGCCCCATCACCAACCCACGGCGGCATCTTGGTGGGACCGGCGTCCCACCAGCCCCATCTGCTTGCCATGGCAAAGGAAGTCCCAGACCCGGGTTTAACCGAGGCAAAACATGTCCTGGGATAAAAGGGATTGCGCAGGGATGAGCAAGATCAACGTGCAGCTCTGGGCTTGGCGGGTGCTTGGCCGCGGTCCGGGAGGCTTTATCAAGCCTTAGTGGCTGCTGGCAGACCTTGGGTTTGGGAAAGCAGCTGGGTCCTGGCCAGGACAGGGCTGCTACAGAGGTTTGGGGGCACCTTGAGGCAATAGAAAGGGGCTGTAGATGCCCATCCTGACCATTGTCAGTTCTCCAGATGCCGGGATCCCGCGGGATGCCGGTGCCAATGTCCTGCGGCCCCAAATTGCCCTGGGCTGGCACCTGTATCCCACCCAGGCCAGCTTGGGGCAAGGCTGGGGGGCAGATGGATGCCCACCTCTGGAGGCATCACACACCCCATCCTCCCGTTGCTCCAGCGAGCCCAAGGACATGGCCACACGTATTAACCTGCCCTGCCAGCCCCTTTTTTACCCCAAAGCAGTCTGCATGCGCCCAAGGCCTCTCTCAAGGTCTAACTCCCCCTGAATTTCCCCCGAACACGGAGATCTTGGACCGAGCTCGCAGGGTTTGGCTGGGGAACGGGGACAGACGGGTCACGTCTTTTCCCGAAGGCGATGCCAACGTCTTCTCCCCCCGACGGAGGACACCGAGGCCCCCGCCGCCACCTCCAAACCCAGCCGGGAGCGATGCCGAGATGCAGAGGGTCGTCGTGACACTTTACTTAAACCCAAAGTCTTCAAAGAGGGGACGGGGCCACCTCCACCCTCCTCCTCCTCCTCCTCCTTCCTCCCCACCTTTGGCTTTTCCTACCACCAAAGCAACCGGGTGAGATGCCCCGGGAAGGACCCGAGGTGCTCCCCCCGGCAGCTCCTCTCCCCTCCGCACAGGGGTCCGGCGACTCCAACTGTGCCAGATGTTTTTGCAACTGCACATCTGGGAACAATCAACCCCGAAGAAAGAACACCACAGTCTCTCTCTTTCATTCTGCTAAACCCCACCTTCCCCCAGCCTTTCCCCCCTCCCCCAGCTTTTTTTTTTTTCTTTTTCCTTTCTTTTTTTTTTTTTTTTTTTTTTAAGCTCTCCAGTTGCCAGAGAGTGGGAGAACAAAGGGAATATGAAAGGACTCAAATTTTTTTTGGCTCTCGACCAAAGGTAAAAAAACTTCTTTCCCCCATCCCCGTTTTCACACATCACATTTTCATTAGGGTCCCGTCCTCCCCCAGGGGGGCAAAATAAATAGAAATATTAAAATATCCCTTTTTTACAGTCTCTTTCCAGGATGGAAAAAAAAAAAAATACGGCTTCCTTCAGACATTAGGGTATTTTTAGACTTTTTGAAGTGATTAAAAATCTACTACAACAGCGGTCAGGCTGCAAAGATGGGGTCCCCCCCCACGGCTGCTGGCTCTTCAGCACCCCAAAAATAAAGTGGATTTTCTTTTTATGAGTTTAAAAGGTCGAAAACAGCTTTTGTGAGCTCGCCTGACCCGACCGATGGAGTTTTTAAGGCGACTTTGCAAAGCCCCAAAGAAGGGGTTCAGCCCCATCTGCTGCTGGGGGGGGACCCAGCATCCCTGCCTGATGCAGGGGGCTGGGATGGGGGGGTGTCTCTCGCCTGGTCCTTACCGCTCTGGGTGTTAGTGCTGGTTCTGCCCTTGCCCACCGCCTTGGTCTCTTCTCTCTGCTTTCAAAAACTCCGAAATGAGAGTTAAAAAAAACCCAAAAACCTCCTACCTCCAACATGGGGGATCCGCTGGGTCCTAATGCCACACCTGAGCCGGCCCCTTCCTCCTCCCAAATTGCTGCCTGCTAGGGGGGGAAAAGTAATAATACTTTTAAAAAATAAAAATCAGTAAGCACACATCGATGCAACGGTCGGCAGGGTTAGGGGTTTTTTTTCTTCCAGCTGGATTAATTTTAAATTGATTGTAAAACCAAGGAGGGAGGAGGGTTTTGCACAGCGCAGAGCACGCCGGCGTGGTTTAGGCTGGGTTTAGTGCTGCTGGAGGGTGAGATAAAAGGATCATGTCAGGGCATTGCTCTGTGATCTCAGCTGCTCTTGTGGGAACCAAGATAAACCCACAAACTTTGGGATTCTGGGATCCCAATCACCCCTCCTGCCTCCAAGCTCAGCATTTGTGTTCCATCTGCCCCCTGAGCAGCGAGGATGCTGCAACCCCGTAGCAGAGTTAAAGCTTTATCCCAGGATGGAGGGGAAAAAAAAAAAAAAAATCCCCTTTTCTCCCACCCAGGCTGAGGATGCTGGAGCAGATCTGCAGCCCCTGTGTGGCGGCAGAGGCAGCATTGCTGACCGTGGGGCCCTCTTTTCCCCGGCTCGCTGGCGGCTTTCCGGAGGACACGGGATGCCGGCTGCATCCCGGCGAGGCTGGGGATGCTCCCCTAAAACCCCCGAGCCCCGCTGCAACACCCTGCTCGGCGCTGGCGGGTAAAAAAACCTGCAAATTTTAGGCAGGTTTAAAACCAGCAAGGGAGCAAACGGAGGGTGCTTGAGGGCTGGGAGGGAGGGAGAAGCTCTCCAGCATGCAGGGGGATGAGTGATGGGGAGGAGATGGGGCTCTTTCACCCCTGGGGCAGGATTGCACCCACTGCACCAAGCCCACAGTCAGAGATCTGAGTGTTTCTGCAGCCAGGAGGGACCTGATTTCTTTTAAAATGAGCAAAAAAACCCCAAGTTTGAGACCAGGAGGAGAAGCAGGGTTTTTTTTAAGGTGCTCACATCTCATATCAAACTCGGGTTTTCCAGCCTGGAGGATGGATAAAACCATCCACATGACTCCAAACACATCTAAGAGCTGCTCCATAAAGCTTCTGCCTGCCCCAAAATCCAGCATTGTCCTTGTCCCCAGCCCTATTAACCCCTAGCGAATGGCAGGAACTGCCTGTTAATAATTAAATGGACTTTGCACACCCCCCTGAGGCTGCGAACACCCTGCAAAAACCAGACAAGCAAAACACCCCTGTGTGGGGTGGGGGTGATGGAAAAAACGAAGTGCAAAGAGGTCCCTCACACCTGGGTGCTTTTTGCTTTTAAAATTACCAAGCACAGGCAAAAATCTCGGAGGGTTGTGTGTGGTGGTTTTTGTTTTTTTTTTTTTTTTTTTAAGCTCAGGAAGCCTGGTTTAATAAGTCAAGTCTTGGCTAGGATTTCAGGAAACCTCTTACCTCTGCTTGTGCCTCATTTCCTGATCTAATCCCCAGCTCCCGGAGGGCAGAGAGGCGCCGCTGGCGCTTGGAGGGGTTTAGACTTTCCATGCAGGCGGGTCCCCACAAGAACCAGCCTTCAATCCCAGAGCCAAGCTCAGAGGCAGCTGAAAAACCCTTGGAGGGCAACGCAGACAGCGCGTCCCCCCTCCATGGGCATCAGCTCTTCCCCTTTCGGTACGCGGCATCTCCATCTACCGGCTTTTTCTCCATGGAAGGAGCGAGGTTTTGCAGTCTTGGCGAGGACACCTGGGTTTTTCCAGCAATTATTATTATTTTCTAGGAAATTCCAGCTGGAAAAAGGCTTGGGGATGATTTATTTGCTGATGCTGGGTTTGCGCTGCTGAAATCCCAGCAGTGCCGTCCCTGGGCTCAACTCTCTGCATTCAGGCATCGAGGACAGCATCTTCCAGCCCAGATGGAGAAGGAGGTGACCCTAAAAGCTCTTTCACCTGCTCCCTGACTCCATCCGACGCTCCCCCGCGCTGTTGATACCATCCTGTCCCAAGCAGTCCATCCATGCCAGGCAGCACAAGCAAGCAGTCAAGAAAATAGTGTTAATTTATTAGACAACACTCACGACAGCACCATATGGAAACCGAAAGCGGTACGTCATTCTCCTGACTGCACTTACACCTCGATGCACTGGAGTAGAGTTAAAAAATAAAAATTCGGGGGGTTTTTTAATGCTACAAAGGTCCCGTCCGGAAGCAGAAGTGCTCTTCAGGAGCATCACAAGCGGAAGGGTGCCCGTGGCTGGTCCCTGGGTGTTGGGGATTGAGCAGCATCCTTGGCAAGCCGGGGACGGGGCGGTCTGTAAACAGTTCCTACACATCTAGGGTGGTCACAGAGGGGAAGCAGAGGGTTGTTTTTTTTTTCACAGTGAGCAAAGACGCGAGGGTGGGGTGGGTGCCCTCGCCATGAGAAGATCAGGGACTCTCTTCTTCGTGGTTTTGACCAACCAGAACAGTAAAAGGGAGGCGGCGTCCCCCTGTGAAATGGTACCAGAGCCCAGCGTGGCGAGATGGATCCAAGGCCAGCACGTGAGTGGGAGAGGTCCTGGAGGAAGAGCTGAGCTGGACCATTTCTCCTCTTCTGGACTTTCTCCCCCAGTTTGCTTCTCCAGCATCTCCTCCTTTTGGCCACGGCTACGGGACCATCACATGCGGATTCACAGCTGCGATGCTGGGGGACTCCCCATGAGAGCCTGCCTGCCGCACCCCTCGATTTACCAGGATAAATAAATAAGTGACAGTGTCTGAGGGCCGGCAGGCAGCGCTCGCCTGCAGAGCAGGCAGCAGGGAAGCCCCACACGTGCTATCTCATGGCGATAGACATCTTGGGTGTAGCGAAGAGTGGTTCATTAAGGGGCGGCCAGGGTGGCTGCTGCTGGCTCAGCTCCTTCTCCAGCCTCTTGAAAAGCTTCTTGGACGCTTTCTTTTGGCGCAGCTTGCGGAGGCAGGAGAGCAAGCCGTGGTCCAGGGCGGTCTGCAGCAAAAATTGGGGGAAGAACAGGTTTTTGGGGCGACTGTGGACCCCAAGGAGATGGCAGAGATGATGCCAAGGTGAACCCTGCACCCTCCGTGCCCACAACTCCTGGAAAAGGGGTTGCTTGGACGGACCCACAAGGACAACACGCGTCCCTTGTGTGCCCAGTGCCCGCCCTGGGCTGCCCTACCTCCAGCACAAAGGCGGTGAAGAAGTTGAGGGCAGCTATCCCCAGTAGCAGCAGCTTGAAATTCAAGTCATCAATGCTCTGCAGCTTCAGCAGGGTTTTGGGGAAGCCCAGGGGGTAGAGGGTCAACCATATCATGAGGCCAAAAAGGAGGATGAGGACTACCAAGAATAGCACTGAGGGCGAGAAGGAAGAGGGTGAGAAGGAGGATGAAGTTTTGGTGTCTCTCTTCATCCACGTGGCCAGCATCATCCTCACCGTTGGTGTACAGTGGCTCCCGAAACGGGTACCCCTTGGACATGGCGACGGCCAGGATGAGGTACTGGAAACCCGTGACACAGAAGAGGACTGTGTTCTCGTAGTTGGGCAGGTTCTGGGGAGCCGTCACCGTGCTGTTCAGTGGCACGTACCTGAGCCGGGCAGGGGAGAAGGAAGAGGGTCAGAGGCAAAGAGAGGGTCTAAATAAGGGTTTTCCGTGAGTGTATGGGAGCTGCTGTGTGTCCTTGATGCCAGCTAGAGTTGGCCAAAGCTAAGGATGAGCGCAATCCTCTGCGCTGTTCCCATTGCTAAACCCACGTGAAGCCGGGTCCCTTACCAGCTCTGCGAGATGGTGATGAAGTAGCTAAGGACTTGCACGGTGATGAGCAAAGCCGTCTGGAGGACGAGGCTGCCCAGCACCAGGACGCTGATCAGCGCCCCTTGGGGCCGCTCCACTCCCAGCTCCTGGGCAGGACCGGTCCGACCCATCAGCACTGCCACAGTGGTGGTGATGATCAGGTCAAAGAAGAGGAACTGGAAATCGCTCAGGTTGGTGTTGATCTGGGAAGGAGAAACCACTCGCTCTCAGTGGGGGGGCTAGGAAAGGGACAGGTTAAAACTCGGCCAGGACAAGGTGACCCAAAGGCATCCCTGAGTGTTGCAGGCACCCGGGCAACCACAGGACTCACCGTGTAGAGCAGCAGGACGGACACAAACTGCACCAGGCTGTACAGGGCCATGTACTTAAAGACACCGAAGGAGGTGACCAGGGAGCACCTGCCCTCCCTGCAGAGAGAAAGAGAGATTCACCCACCAGCCACAACACCCTGCCCATGAATTGTCCCAAAGAGGGGACAGAGGCACTCATGAGACCCCCTCGCCCCTGATTTTTATCCCCGCAGCCCGAGGCTCCTGGCAGCTCACCGGATGACGGTGGGCACGCACTCGATGTTGGCCACACAGGAGGTGAACGGCGAGGCCACCGATGCCTCTGCCTCCGACAGCGAGATGCCCACGTCAGCCGCCTTCAGAGCCCCGCAGTCGTTGGCACCGTCCCCACACATCCCCACACAGTAGCTGCAGTGAGAAGGGATCCGGTATTTCACGACAGGACAGGGGAAAAGCCCTGGGTCTTTAAGGTTGCACCCTTGTCTTTAGGACCACCCCACATCTGGGAGAGGGCAGGATGCAATTTCACAGCTGCCAATCACTCCGGCACACAAGAGAAGTCTCCAGGCAGAGGACTAACCCTCTTGCCCTCCTCTGTCCTCCATCCAGCCAGTCAGAGGGACCTGGCGGGGTTGATTGACAGCCGGCTGAACAGGAGCCAGCAGTGTGCCCAGGGGGCCAAGAAGGCCAATGGCATCCTGGCTGGTGTCAGCAGTAGCGTGGCCAGCAGGGACAGGGAAGGGATCTGAGCCCTGTGCTCAGCCCTGGTGAGGCCGCCCCTCGATTCCTGGGTTCAGTTTTGGGCCCCTCACCCCAAAAAGGCCATTGAATGACTCGAGCGTGTCCAGAGAAGGGCAACGGAGCTGGGGCAGGGTCTGGAGCACAGGTCTGCTGGGGAGCGGCTGGGGGAACTGGGGGGGTTCAGTCTGGAGAAGAGGAGGCTGAGGGGAGACCTCCTGGCCCTCTGCAACTCCCTGTCAGGAGGGTGCAGAGAGGGGGGATGAGTCTCTGGAGCCAAGGAGCCAGCGCCAGGCCCCGAGGGAATGGCCTCAAGCTGCCCAGGGCAGGGTCAGGCTGGCTCTGAGGAAGGATTTCTGTGCAGAAGGGGCTGTTGGGCGTTGGAATGGGCTGCCCAGGGCAGGGGGGGAGTCCCCGGGATCCCTGGAGGGGTTGAAGAGTCGGGCTGAGCCAGCGCTGAGGGATCTGGGGCAGTTGGGAACGGTCAGGGTGAGGTTCATGGTTGGGCTGGAGGAGCTGCAGGGGCTTTTCCAACCCAGATGATTCTGTGATCCCTGGGGGTTGGAGGGGCTTACTTCAGCTCTTGCAGGCTGCACACCAGCTGAGTCTTCTGGTCAGGAGACATGCGGGCAAACACGGTGGCTCGGATAAGGATCTGCAAACAGGGAAAGGCCACGCGTTTGTAACACAGCCCCCCACACCCCTGCACTCCCAGGAGGAGCCTGGTTATTTTGAGCTTTACCAGCTCAGCCAGGCAGAGGGCAACCTGCACCGGCCAAAAAAAACCCACCCCAGGGCATTTTATTTTGGAGCTGTGAGGCTACAGAATGAAACCCCAGTGAGGTCAACCTTGCCAGAGGATTCCCCGCTGCCAGACTCACCTTGGGCAGCAGGTCAGCGAAGTGCTCACAAACCACGGCGAAGGATTTGCCATTCAGCGCGAAGTGGCAGGGCTGTGGCTGCTGGAAGCAGCTGTCCCGTGGGTGCAGACCCTGCCAAGGAAAACGACTCCTTTTTCTGCAGCAGGGCCTCGACTCGTGCTCAAATCCTTGCTGAGCAACGATCTGAACCAGCATCCTCAACCCACACGGAGCAGGAGGTAAAGCAGCTTCCCTTAAACCTTGATTTCAGGCATATAAATGATGGTATTCTGGATAAAAAGCTTGTGTGACCGAGCCCTTTGTGCAGAACCTGAGCAGCACAGTGCTGGCTGCATCCGATGAGGGTGTTTGGAGGCTGATGTGCTCCCAGGGATTAAAAAAGAGCAGGTTATCCTCTCCTGAAGTGGGTATTTAATAAAGGGTTAGAATTGCACCCATAATTGCCCCTAAGGCTAACGATGCTGGGAAAGGACAGTCCTGCAAGATGACCAGCAGCTTGGGCTTTCCAAAACCCCCCCAAAACGTTGCCTTGGGACTCACCTCCACTTGCTCTTCGCCCTGGGAGTGCTCGGCGAGGATGAATTTCAGAGTGGCGGGTTTGTCGTGGCTGGGCGGGGAGGCGGTGACGAAGATCACCCGCTCCTTCGGCTCCACCATGCGGCAGCTCCGGGCCACGTTCACGGCCGTCAGCATGTTGTCTCCTAGCAGAAAGAGGCGGCGGGGCTGAGTAACTGCCAGCGGTGTTGGCTAGCCGGCGCTGGCAAGAGGCTCGCATGGCTGCGAGCCAAGAAGAGCAGCTCAAACCTGCCGTGTCCCCTCTCCCAGCCACCACAGCCACTTTGAGGGGCTCTTTGTTTCCCTCTGTTTTGGAGGAGAGCTCCAAAATCTCATTTCTGCCCTACCCCAGGGAACGGCAGCAGCTTCAACCCCTGGTGGTGCTGCTTGCCTTGCTGCAGAACACCCGAAGGTGACTTCCACGTCCCCCCATTAGCTGTGCAATTCGGGGTGCTCACGAGATACCGACATTTCTGGGATCGGCGATGAAACCATGAGCAGTTTTGTGGTTTAAGCTGCCCACCCCAGGTCTGTGGGTTCACGCTGCATCCATGAAAAAGCAGCCTGCACCCTTCCACACCCTGCCTGCTGCGAGCCCACCGGCAAGGCAGTGTGAACAAGTATCTAGGATGCACAAAACCACAGCCCAGGAGTCCTTGCCGTGTCTCCCACTCATTTCTGGTGGAGAAACCCTTCACCCCTTGCACAACGTTGTCCATGTCCCAGTTTCTCCCTGAGCCCAGCATCCTCATTCCCCTCCGCAGGGTCACCTGTCACCATGACAGGGCGGATGTTGGCGTTCCTCAGGAGGTGAATCACGGGTGCAGACTCTGGCTTGAGGACGTTTTTCATGACGAGGAACCCCAGGAAGGTCAGGCTGCTCTCCACAGTGTCCCTGGTGGGATACAATGAGCCATTCAACACCGCCTTCAACACAGGGCAGAGAGGATCAATTGGTATAAACAGCTAAAAATCCATCTGGGGGGGCAAACAGCCACTGCTTTAGGGTCAGGGTTTAATTCCTTGCAGGCTGCAGGGCAGCAAAGCATCCCATGAGGCAGAGCAAACAAGATCTGAACAGAGACAAGTTGTTGGCACCAACCTCGGGAGCTGCAGGGCCTCCTCAAAGGTGGTCACTGTGCTCAGGGGTTTGCAAGCCAGACCCAAGACCCGGAAACCGTCCGTGGTGTAGTATCGCAGCATCTGGGAGAAATCCACGGGCACTGCCAGCCACGAGGGGAAAAGCAAGGTCAGAACAGTTCCTGAATGAACCTGGGCTGTGTAGGCCTGGTGAGGGGAGCCAGGGCTCGAGCTCCCAAAGGACCGAAGGGCTCTGGGTGCTCATCCAGACTCCAACCCCCTTCCCTGTCTTCTGGCCGGAGCTAGTGCCTGTAGGAACTGCCTCACACATCACCGAGGGTAATGCCTTGTGGGGATGAGCTGCAGGGATGCAGACGGATGCAGAACCGGCTGCTTCTCAGCTGGGGAGAGACAACAAACCACTGTCCCCCCAGCACGTACCCGTTTCCTTCCTGCAAAGGCTGGCCACCATCTCCGGGGCACCCTTGACGTAGACGTGGGCTGAGGCTTCACCGGGCACCTTCACCAGGACACTCATCCTCTGCAAGGAGGAGGAGAAGGGGAAACGCCGGAGGATCCCCACGGGCGACTGGTGCTTCTGTGTAGGAGAGAGAGCAGCTGTGGGGGCCAAGTGGGAACTTCTCTGGGGGAGGTACAACCTCTCCGGGGGCTGGGAAGCACAACCACCCTTTGAGGGCTGTAAGGAACTGAAGGAAGAAATGCCTCAAACATTCATCGGCAAAGAAAATCTCAAGCACAAGCTGTGGCCTTTGGATTAGTCAAAGGAATGTCACCCAAAGAAGTGGGAAGGTATTGAAGGCTGCACCCCCCACTCCCCTGCAGTTGCACTGACAAACTCCTTAGATAAGCCTCAAAGGGGGAGACACTGACGGAGCTAAACCCTACAGAGCAAGCCAGACACCATGCCTGCCTTGCTAATGACTTGCTAATGACTAATGGACCTTGCCACTGAAGTGGTAACAAGAACCTATAAGAGGTGATCCATGACTGAAAAGATCTCTGAGAACAGAGGAAAAACCCAAGCTGGGCAAAGATCACTGACTCAACTGGAACCCCTGCTCCACTTTTTTCCTCATCTCTCATTGAAGTGAATTTGTGGAATACCTGCCCCTTCCTCATCTAGTATGCTAATCAGCTATTAAGAGGAACTTAAAAGGGCAACAGAAACTTTGCTCTGTGTGCACCCACCACCCAGGATTACTGGACCTGAGACAATGCTGGATCCAGGTGTGGGGGTATGGATGTCTTTGATTTCCTTTTCCTTTCCCTTTCCCTTTCCCTTTCCCTTTCCCTTTCCCTTTCCCTTTCCCTTTCCCTTTCCCTTTCCCTTCCCTTTCCCCTTCCCCTTCCCCTTCCCCTTCCTTTCCTTCTTAGATTTATAAGAGACCACATTGCTTATTATCTTTTTCCAAGTTACATTGTTTTCTACTGCTAGTAAAACATTTTAACTAGTTGTTTGGTGTCATTTCACCTTAATTTAACCTGAGGGGATCACAGAACCCTTGCGATTCTCTGGGCTCCCAGTCGGGGTCATGACAAGGGCACAGACCCAGTGGCTTGGGGAACCTCAGCCTCTCTGGTCCACGGGACCTACCCTGTCTCGTGGTTGTTCTTCCTCAGGCGGAGGTTTCATCACAGCCAAGACCTTCGTCCCAAACTGCTGGAATGCGGGCAGCTCACCTTCCTCCTCCTCCATCATTTCCAGGTGCTGAAACCAAGGCAGATGCTGAGCTGGCAAAGCCCCATCCACCCCACAGATGGTTTTACACACCCCCTTCTCCTGGCAGAGCAAGATGTGTGCCACCTCTCTCTTTATAGATACGTAACTTTGCCCACTGATTGTCTTACCCAGCCCGTAGACTCCACCATCTTGAGGTCCACGGGGTCCCCGACAGGCTGTGCCCGCAGCAGTGAGACGGTGTGGCAGGCAGCCAGGGAGTAGAGCAGGGGACCGGCGGGCAGGCAGCGGGGCTCGTGGATGAGGGGCATGAAGTGGTTGTTCTCCAGCGGGACCACCCCCCAGACATCCAGACCTTCCTCTGTCAGGGTTCCTGTCTGCAGGGAGAGCGCAGTGGGGTCCAGGCCAGCCCCCCCCAAGCTGGACACCGTGATCCCGCAGTGCTGCCCCAGACTCACCTTGTCGAAGCAAACCAGGCGGATCTTCCCGCAGAGGTTGATACGGGGAGGGCTGATGCAGAAGATGCCCTGTTTCTTCAGCCTGTTCTGGGCATAGATGGTGCCCACCGTCATCGCAGCTGGCAGAGCGGGGGGCACGATGACAGTGACGAGGTCGAGGGCACGTATGATGATTTGCCCCACGGGGACCTGGCAGGCGAGGAAGAAGAGGGGTGGGTGTCCTGAGAACCTTCGTCCATCTCCACCCGCATCGGCTGACAGCCCCAGTGCCAGCCTGAGCTCGAGGATTCACCAGCTCCAACAACCCTACCTGGTTTTTAACCAAGATGAGGATGCTGTACAGCGTGCCAATAAAAGCTGTGCAGAGGGAGAACAGGCTTGATTACAAAGCAAAGCAGATGAAGGGTGGGTTCAACCATTTAAGAGGGAGTTGGCTGCTCCTGGCCATGCCTCCATGTTCAGACGTACCCAGGATGGAGAGGAACAGGACAAACTTCACAGCATCCTTGTAGAACTTGAAGCTCACGGGTTTGGGGTAGAGGATGGAGCTGATAAGATCCCCTTTGGCCGTGCAAAACCCTGTAGGATACGGCCAGAAATTAAGCACATGTAAAGCCACCGCTCTGAAGGATGTGGCTTAATCCCGGCTTTTCCCCTCAAACCATTACCTGTGCGGGTCACCACAGCCAGCACTTCTCTGCCCACGTAGGACTTGGCTTGGATGACCTGAGTCCCACAGAACAAGGTGTGTCGCCTGTGCTCCTCGGGGGAATAGATGGTGCTGGCTGCCTGGCTGCCAGCTGGGAGGGGGGTTTTCATCACCGGCACGCTCTCCCCTGCGGTGAGGGACAGAATGGAGGTTTCACAGAATCACAGAATCATCTGGGTTGGAAAAGCCCTTGAAGCTCCTCCAGTCCAACCATGAACCTCACCCTGACCGTTCCCAACTGCCCCAGATCCCTCAGCTCTGGGTCAGCCCGACTCTTCAACCCCCCCAGGGATGGGGACTCCCCCCCTGCCCTGGGCAGCCCATTCCAACGCCCAACAGCCCCTTCTGCACAGAAATCCTTCCTCAGAGCCAGCCTGACCCTGCCCTGGGCAGCTTGAGGCCATTCCCTCGGGGCCTGGCGCTGGCTCCTTGGCTCCAGAGACTCATCCCCCCTCTCTGCCCCCTCCTGTCAGGGAGTTGCAGAGGGCCAGGAGGTCTCCCCTCAGCCTCCTCTTCTCCAGACTGAACCCCCCCAGTTCCCCCAGCCGCTCCCCAGCAGACCTGTGCTCCAGACCCTGCCCCAGCTCCGTTGCCCTTCTCTGGACACGCTCGAGTCATTCAGTGGCCTTTTTGGGGTGAGGGGCCCAAAATTGAACCCACTCATCAAGGGGCGGCCTCACCAGTGCCGAGCACAGGGCTCAGATCCCTTCCCTGTCCCTGCTTATCACCCTGGGGGGTCAGGATCCAACCAGCCTGGATGGGAAGGGGCTGCTGTAGGGCCTCTTAGATGCAAGGCTTGTCCTCTCCCCCAAAATCCCCAGTGAAAGACAGGGTGGTGAAGGCGTGCAGCCCACGGGGTGCTGGATCTCTCACCCGTCAGCATGCTCTCATTGACCATGCACTCGCCCGTCAGCAGTGCGGCGTCACAAGGGACCAGCATCCCGTCCACGGGGAGGCTGATGCAATCGCCTGGCACCAGGTCTGCAGAGCTCACCACCATCTCCTCTGGAAAAAAAGTGCAGTCGTGCTCAGACACGTCATCCCAGCACCCTCCCAAACGGCTTCATGCCAGGAGCCCTCGCTCCTTGCTGGTGTCATGCTCACCTCCGCTGGGGCGATGGACTCGGACCCCCACTGACATCTTGGCCATGGTTTGCAGTGTGGTGCTTTGCTGCGAAGGGAGGGAGCAGTCACAGAATCACAGAACTACAGAATCATTCAGGCTGGAAAAGACCCTGGGGATCATCGAGTCCAACCCTCAGCCCAACACGACAAAGTTCTCCCCTAGCCCACATCCCCCCACAGCTCATCCAAACGGCCCTTAAACACCCCCAGGGATGGGGACTCCCCCCTCCCTGGGCAGCCTGTTCCACTCTCTGACCACTCTTTTGTGAAACATTTTTCCTCATGCCCAGTCTGACCCTCCCCTGTCACAGTTTCAAGCCGTTCCCTCTTGTTCTGTCACTAATTCCCTGTGGGCAGAGCCCAGCCCCAGCCTCTCTGCAATGTCCTGTCAGGAGCTGCAGAGAGGGATGAGGGCTCCCCTCAGCCTCCTCCTCCTCACACTGAACACTCCCAGCTCCTTCACTGGCTCCTCACAGGATTGATTCTCCAGCCCTTCCCCAGCCTCGTTGCCCTCCTCTGCCCTCGCTCCAGCACCTCGCCCAAGGGCAGCTCAAAAAGCACAGCATCCATAAAACAGGTGTCAAAGTCTTGGGCCCATAGAAAGGAAAAGGAAACCTGCCCCACTGTTGGAGTAAGGGTTGTCCTCCCCCAGCTGGGCTCAGAGGGAGTTCAGCATCAGAACAGATGTCAAATAGCATCAGAAAATGGGCTCTTACACCAGAGCTGCTTGTCACAAATAAGCCCACCACCAACCTTCCTCGTCTCGTAGAGGGACAGCCCTAAGGAGATGGTGGAGATGAGGAAGATGCAGGCAGCGTAGTAGTAATAGGCATCACAGACCCACAGCACGATGCTGAACACTTGGAAGATGTAGAAGGGATTGAGCACCTGGAAAGGAACAAGGAGAGAGAGAAGGTTTTGGGAGGGGAGAACTTCCTCCAGCCTACTGTCAGACCTCCAGGCTCCTTGAGGAGCAACAGCTTCTGCAGAGGAGAAGCTGGCCCTTCCTTGGGGCTGTGGATGAGCCAGCAGACTTCTTACAAACCCTCCGTCCTCCGCAGCCCTGCTTATGTTTGATAGTCCTGAGGATGCTCAGCCACCCCTGCAATTACCTGGGAAAGCTCCTGTCTGAGCTAAGAGGCAGGATGGGTCCCCCCTACAGCTGTTCCAGCTCTGCCTTCTCTGACTTCTGCCCAAGCTGCCTAAAGGCCTCTCTGTGTCAGAGAAGAAGGGCCCACAAAGCACTTGCAGCGAGGGACGTGGAGCAGGGGAAGGATCTGCCCTGGGACAACTCGCCCTTTGGAAGCACGGCCCGTCGATGCACACCTCCTCCACCAACAGCCTCGCGTAGGACTTGACTGGCACCTCGATCAGGTTCGGTCCGTATATCTTCCTTCTGCAAAGAGGAGAGAAAAGCACGGGGGAAGCAAATGCATGGTAGGGAAGAGACGTATTTCCAACCCAAGGAACCCTCACGCTGCCCAGACCTCCACGGGAGCCCCGTTACGTGGAGAAGCCAAGCCAGGGCAATCCAGCCCACCGAGCTGTACTCTGTTTTGAGGTCTGAATGCAAGAAACATCCCAGGCTCCAGGATTTGGTGGCCCCTGAAAAACCCTCATCTGTGCTCCCTGCGTGTCCCACGAAGCTGGTAGATCCCTACCTGGTGTTGTGGTCTTGCTGGTCAAGCCCAGCCTGGGAGAGGTGGAGATCTGCGCAGGTCCAGCCTTCATCCAAGACACTGGCAAGCCCGAGAGAAAAGAAAAACAGAGGCAAAATGGAGTCAAAATCAGCAGGAGTCTGGCTCAGTGGAACAAACACCCTGTCCAACTCCTTGGTGACAAAAAAAAACATTTAGGAAAGGGAGAGCATCTTGTTCCTCGGCCTCTGACACAGCTCATGGGCGCCAAGGAGCGGGAACAAAAGGGGCACAGTTTGGAGAGCCGCGAGCAGCACAGCGCCATGGGGACCAACCCAGCACGGGGCAGCTGCCAAACTACTTCACCCGGTTTCCTCTGCCCACAAAGACGGACAATAACAACAACTTGGGGTGGGGGGGAGAGGCAGCGCAGCTTCCCTGACCCAACTCCCCGGGGATGGTCTCCAAAGGCTTTGCAGCATGGAGAAAAGCTCCAGCACGGTTGTGTGACTTCCAGCTGGGTCAGGGCCATTTTGGGGGGTTGAGGGGCCAAGATAAGCAGCAGAGAGATGCAGAGAGGTTTGCTGTGGCATGGAGGCACAGAAAAAATACCTGACTTTGCAGAATGCCTGCCGCCGTTCAATCCAGATGTAGCGCATGCCCTCGAAGAGATAGTACCGCAAGATGTTCTTCTGAGCAGAGCGGGATATTAAAAATAAGGTGTTGGTGGGACACAAGGGGAGCCCCCGCCAAGGGAGAGGAATTAAGGGGTGGAGGTGGGAAGGGTCGCTAGTGTTACCTCTTCCTTGTCATGGAGCTGGATGGTGTCCCGGCTCTCCTCCTCATCCGACACGCCGATGGCAATGCTGGTTCTCCGGTCCTCCAGCCTGGCCCCAGGGTGTTGCTCCAGGCTGCTCAGGGTGGAAAACCAAGGGTCAGACCCTCCCTGTCCACCAGCGCTGCTGCAAACGTCCCCCTCCCTCAAAGCCAAAAGCTCAGGTGAGCCCCTGCCCGCTGGCATCACCGCGGGGACATGGGCCCAGCTCACCTGCCCTCGCCCAGCGTCTCCGTGCGCACGCGGGTGGTGAAGCACTGTCCGAATCGGTCCTGCAACACAGGCACGGGTCTGAGCAGAGGGAAATGGGGAGCTCCCCGCATGTCCCCCCTGCTCCTTCAAATGGGGACAGCGTCACAGGCAGGCAGGGAGTCCCCGGCCAACCGTCCCAGATGGCAGCTGGGATTCAGAGACAATAAAGAGAAACACAAAGCCAGGCTGGCTGCTAAAGAAGAGGAAAGCACAAAATTATTCCAGGAATATAAAAATTATTCAATTAATTAAAATAAATAATTAAAATAATAATTATTCCTGGAATAATTTGGCTCCGGGGTAGCGCATTCCTTGATGAAAGGAGATGTCAAACACAATTAGGGAGGGGAGGGTGACAAGCAGCAAGGAACATGCCCAGGGTCCCCCTGGGAAGGCAGTGGCAGAGCCCAAACCCAGACCCCTGGACACTTCTGGGGACTCACTCTGATGATGACCCAGTCGGCCTGGCCGAGGGCGCAGGGCTTGCACTTCGCCTGCACCTCCAGGCTCGGCTTCCAGTGGAAGAGGACGAGAAGCAGCCCTGCCGTCAGCACAGAGCAAGCGTGGCACAGGGCCACCCGCCACGTCTTGGTCTGGTAGCCCGTGACCTCCTAGAAGAAAGGAGGTCACTTTTACAGAGATGCTTATTCATAAAATAAACTGAAATTAAGATTATCAAGCATCTAAATCCTACACTGATAAAAGCCCTAAGATTCCTGGCGTCATTTAACACCAGGCAGGTGACAACCAAGTAGCTTTGAGGTTGGAAAACCACCGTCTTGTGCTGGGTGTTGTAGATACCGTGGGTTTTGTGCCACCCCTTCCCGAGCGTGCCTTCCTCCCCACAACGAAGCCCTCGGAGACCTACCATGCGGGATTTCTCAGCGTCTGGCTGCAGCGTCCCGTACCCTGGCCGCTGGTTCCCCAGCAGCCTGCTGCTGTCTGCAAAGTCAAAGAACAGCGGGGGGAGAAAAAAAAGTAAGGCGAGCTGATCTGAGGGGTTATTTAGGAGATGCCACCACGGTGATGGGCTCCCAGCGGCAGCGATGACATCCCCAGATCACTGCTGGAAGGTGGCTGGACTCGGTGTCCCCTCTGCCATCCACCCGGGGTGCTCGGCCACCTCCGCCGCGCAGGGGGATGCCGTGGGCATGGGGTACCCCAGCGCCGCCCGGTCACCCTCCCGCGGCACGTGACGGTCACGCGAGCGATGCCAAAGGAGGCCGGGGAGAAAAGCTGGCACAAAACCAGCAGCTTAGCAGCCGGGGGAAGGGAGCAGGGCTGGTGTAGAGCCAGATCAAGCGCAGGGAGAGCTCTCCCAGCCCCTTTTCATGCTTGTTTGCTCCTTGAGTTTTCCCCTGCACGGAGGATGTGGTCACAAAATTTGCTTTTTCTAGGTTTAACAATGCCCAGCGTGGCTCAGCACCTCCAATTCCTGCCGGTCTCCGCTGCACCCCAATTCCCAGCCTGGGAGACGGGGATCACAGGAGGCATTGCTGTAATCATCCCAGGTGGGCTTTTGATCATCACCCTCTGTCCCAGGAAGCTGCACCCACTTATGCCCTAAATCCACACTGGATTACAAGCCGTCGTGTCCCAACTCCAGGATCTTAAAGCAGCAGCAGCAACGAGATAACACTTGGCACAAACACGAACCCAGGAGCTAGTTCCCACCCTTGGGACAAGCAGAAAACTTCCTGGCTGGGCTGGATTCAGGTTTCTAGGAGGGCGCTCAGACCGGCTTAACGATTTACACGCTGGGTGGGAGCCTGTACACCCGTCCTCTGCTGGAAAAGCTACCCCGGCTGGATTCCTGCCACTCCCTGCTCCGACCCCAAAGCTCGTCTGCAGGTGACAAAAGTAATTAATTAAAACCATCCTCTGGTTTTGACAACCACCAGTGACGGGGTGTCCACCTTGCCAAGCGGCCCAGTGGATAGCCAGCTCCCAGAATGCAGCCGGTGCCACTCCAAGTGAGAAGTTTTGGGTTGAGGAAGTGGGGGATGAGCCCAAGGGATGGTTTATTAAAATAAAAACCCTCCCAGGAGCCAAAACGAACGGCTGTGAAGCTCGCCAAGGGCCCGCGAGGAGATGGGACGCCAGATCTCCCCACTGGCAGCGTCAAAGCCTGCGAAAAGCATCGATTCCAGGTGAAACGGGCACGGGAGGGTGAGGAGGAGCATGTGCTGCCCTTCAAGAGAGCAGAACAGAGGAGAGGGCAAGGGGGTGCCTCATACAAAGGCTTTTCCCCAGCGCTGTCTGAAGGGTTTGCAGGAGGGGGGAAGTATCAAACCAAACTGAAAACAACCCAGTTTGCTTTCTGCACCTCCCCAAAACAGGCTGGGCAGCAAGAAGCACAGCCCACCTCTCCACCTGAACTCTGCTGTGAGCAACAGCAAAAGTATTAGGACTTTCTCGACTCTATAAGCAGTAAATCTCCTGGAGGAGCGCAAGCATGGCCGCAACCGGCTCTGTCCTGCAGAGCTGCAGCTCTTGTCCAACCCCATCTCCGTCCCCGTGGGTTTTCTCCCCTCCCGCTCCCATCCCGGCTGCTCCCCGAACACAGCGAGCGAGAACGGGCTCTCACCTCGACTCACCGCGCCTTACCCCGCCGCTTGCGCAAGCGGAGCCGTCCCCGGGTGGGATGGGATCGGTACAACCGCCATCACCTGCCCGCCGGAGGACGTGTCCGGGAAGCAGTCGGCGGGGAGGGCAGAGCGCCGCGAAGCTGCGCTACCAGTTTGAATCGCGGCGCAGCGGCCACACCTCGTCGGCAAACACGGCGTGGAGGCACCCGGCCACCCCTCCTCCCGCTCCCGAAGCTGGGGGGGGGGGTTTCCCCTGAGCTCATCTGGAGAGCCCTGGGGAAAAGATTTGCTTCTCTCTCTGCTGCTAGAGGGGGACTGTGGGGAGGGGAACGGCCGGGAGGGGCTGCAAACTCAGGGAGGGTCAGCGATGCACCAGCCTGGCTGGCAGGGGGAAGAGGGGAGCCACCATTCCCCGCTGATGCCAGGTTTGTGTGGCCAGAAGGCTGCTTGAAGTCCCAGCACCAGCTCCTTGCCTGGCTCTGAGAAGAGTTGGTGCCCTGTCTTGCACCTTTTAGAGAACCACCACGTGTCCCTGCTGTCAAAGTTTGGGGAAAACTGGGGATAAAGATGCTCAGGATGACCTGACATCTAGCACAGGTCCCAGGAGGGGAGGTTGTACCCTCTGACACCAGAAAGCGGAGCTGGAAACCTTGAGCCTGCAAATCTCATGGCAGTGAACATCCCTCTGCAAAGCTGCCCCAGCCCTGGCAGCCACTGTCTGCAAACACCAGTACCTGTACTTGACCCGGGATTTTATGCTGAGACGCAGCCTTTCTCCCCAGCAGCACACACACACTGAAAGCGGACTCATGTTGGTCCCAAGGCCCTTCTCCACAAGCTCCCTTTGCAGCCACGGCGCTTTTACAAGCACCTTTCTTGAAGCAAACAAACCCCAAAGGGACTTTGAAGATCTCCCTCTGCTCTCATGGTCCCCGTTGGATGCTCAGGGCTTCCCAGGCAGCAGCATCCATCCATCCATCCATCCACCCACCCATTCATCCATCCATCCATCCCTCCCATATCATCCATCTACCCATCCCACATCCCTCCCTCCCTCCCTCCATATCCCATCCATCCATCCATCCATCCCTCCCTCCATCTCCCATCCATCCATCCATCCATCCATCCCACACCCATCCATCCCTCCCTCCCTCATGTTCCATGCAAGAAGAGGAAGGTCCACCCAGGGAGGTTACTGCTCCAGCCAGCAAGGTCTGGTGCTGTCTGGTCAACGGATTGGGGCTGGCAAGGTCAGTCTGGGCCCTCGGAGACAGGGGCATGGAAAATCAGGATGAGGCAGAAGTAAGGAATGAGGGATGAGGAAAGGAAAATGACATTTGGGGCACGCAGGGCAAGATTTAACTCGTGAGGATCTTTCAGAGCAGCCTTCAGGCTCTAGTTTGGGATGGGAGATGTCCCAGCCAGCTGCAAGCCCAGACCCAGCGAGGGCTTGGGATGAGATGGCGTCGACTCTCCTGCCCTTTCCACGAAGCCAACATCAACCCGTCCGTGTGAGCCAACCAGAGAGAAACACGTCGTCCTGCTTGCCATGCAGCCGGAGCAAACGTGTTCTACCAGGAGGTCTGGTCCTACCCAGACATGGCAGCATCTGCTGTTGGGGGGGGAGCGCAGCCAGTAAAACGCCCCAGGGCTGGAAGAAACAAAAGGACAAGACTGGCTCGATGCAAGGTGAGGACGTGGAAGACAGGGATTCGGGCTCTGCCGTTGCTGGTAACCCCAGGGAAATCACTCTTGTGCATCAGACCCTTGAGATGGGTGAGAAAATAAAGTTCTCATAGGCGAGGCACCCTCCCAGTAGACCTGTCCACCTCAAACTGGTTTCAGTTTGGATTTGTAGGGAAGGTTTGTCCACGAGGAGGAAGCCAGCAGCACAGCCAGCGTTTTCTTTGCCACGTGCTGACGACACCGGCTGAGGCAAGGGCGGTCAAACCCTTCCAGCAAGGCGGGTTTCTCTCCTACTTGGGCAGGCATCGCCCTGACCTCTCCTGCACTCAGTTTTGCAAGACCTCACTGTATGCCAAAACCACCTGCCAAGCTGGAGATAAACGCCCGGTGGCTTCAGGGAGCATCCTTGGGCAGCCACTCGTGAGGGGGGAGGAAAAAAGGTCGTTTATATCCAAAACTCCCATTTTCCCCAAATTGTGGTTAAATAAAGGGCTCTTGCCTCCCTCAGGGAGAGAGGGGCTGTGCTTCTCGCAGCCCATCATCACTGTTTGGTGTGTTAAGCCAGGATTAGAGAATCTCCCACCCCTTGAGCCAGTCTGCCAGGCTGGCAGCACTAAACCTGGGTACTCTTAAATTAAGCAGCACTGGAAGAAAATAAAAATGGGGTGAGGTTTAACCCTCAACTACTACTATGCTGGAGCAAAAGATGGGTGAAGGGGGCCTGAGGGGTGGCGAGTGGGGTCACCACGGTGGCAGGGACAGTGGTGACAGGGACCATGGCGGCGGCACAGCCAGGCAAGCCCCACAGAGCCCAGTCTGGGCACCCAACGAGCCTTACGAGGGGCCACGGTGCGGTCACACTCCTGCCTTTCCTGCCACAAAGCTCCTTCCCCTCTTGTGCCCATGCTGCCCTTGAGAAACTCCTCCGCGCTTTCTGGGGCAAATTCAAAAGGAAACGGGCAAAGGTTGCACAGGCTGCACCACTTCCGTGTGTCACAGAATGAGAAACGCTGCTGACACGAGGGATGCAGGGCGCTGTGGGCACTTTCTCCAATGCAATATCGCACTGAGCACAAGGCTGAACCTAAATCCAACCCTGCGAATGGTCTGTAAGGCCAAGCCATGGTCGGAAGCGATGCTGATTCAGGGTTCGTTTACCCAACGTCGCATGACGTCCTTTATCACAGAATCACAGAATCATCTGGGTTGGAAAAGCCCTTGCAGCTCCTCCAGTCCAACCATGAACCTCACCCTGACCGTTCCCAACTCCACCAGATCCCTCAGCGCTGGGTCAGCCCGACTCTTCAACCCCTCCAGGGATGGGGACTCCCCCCCTGCCCTGGGCAGCCCATTCCAACGCCCAACAGCCCCTTCTGCACAGAAATCCTTCCTCAGAGCCAGCCTGACCCTGCCCTGGGCAGCTTGAGGCCATTCCCTCGGGGCCTGGCGCTGGCTCCTTGGCTCCAGAGACTCATCCCCCCTCTCTGCCCCCTCCTGGCAGGGAGTTGCAGAAGGCCAGGAGGTCTCCCCTCAGCCTCCTCTTCTCCAGACTGAACCCCCCCAGTTCCCCCAGCCGCTCCCCAGCAGACCTGTGCTCCAGACCCTGCCCCAGCTCCGTTGCCCTTCTCTGGCCACGCTCGAGTCATTCAATGGCCTTTTTGGGGTGAGGGGCCCAAAACTGAACCCAGGAATCGAGGGGCGGCCTCAGCAGTGCCGAGCACAGGGCTCAGATCCCTTCCCTGTCCCTGCTGGCGACTGGAGAAATCCCCGGGATTGCTCCGCTCGTGGGGTCAGAAAGGCAACGCCGTCCTTTGCAACCTTCAAGCCCAGCCCCAGCCCCGCGCCGCTGACCAAGGGGACGCTTCGCTCGGCTCCAGACCCCGACGAGCTCGGAGCTTCCCCAAACGCGGAGTCGGAGCGACGGGCTCGCGGGGCTCCAGCTGCGGGGTTTGGCAGTTCTCGGAGCATCCCAAAGCGACGCCTGGGTTTCGTCCCCCCATGTTTTTCACGCGGATTAATCGGCGCACGCCTCAACGCCGAGTCTGACGCGCCGATGCCGCCAGCAGCGGGGCCAAGAGCTCGTGTCTCAGCGGGATGAAAAGCAAAATAGTTCTGCACCAACTGAAAGCTGCAACATCCCGCCACAGCAAAAGCACGAACCCGCTCAGCCGCGGCCTCAAAGAGCGTTTTCCAGACCCACAGCACCCCAGGGTGGGCGGGGGGACAGCGCTGCCCGTCCCCCCCCCGTGCTCAGCCATCCCCCAAATCTGTGATGCCAGGGAGGGGGCAGCACCCCGCTTTGCACCATCCCCATCTCCTCCTTTTGCAAACCTTGCTGGAGGGGAAAATAAAGCAAAATAAAGCAAATGAAAGCAAATTAAAGCTGCCCTCCTCTCTGTGCCCTGCATGCAGCCCCCCCCCCCCCCCCCCCGGCTCCTTCCTGCAGAACACACCGCACGGGCACGGCCGAGGGGGGTGAGCGCAACCCCGGAGCTCCCCGATGCAAGCCGGGGAAGGGGGGGGACAGGGGACGGACGACGAGGGACGGGGACTGTGCAGACCGCGCCCCCCCCCCCCCCCGGCCTTCCCCCCCCCCCCCCACGCGTGGGTCCCCTGACCTGAGCTCATGGCTGGCGGCCACGCGCGGGCCGGGGTGCGGGCACCCCGGGGCCGGAGCCCCACGCACGCCCAGCTCCACGGCGCTCGGCGGAAGGGCGGCCCGCGGGCGCTGCTGGGACTTGTAGTCCTTCACACACACACACATCCCCCTCACCCCCCCCCAAAAAAAGCAAAGAAACACCCCGAGTGCTGCCCTCACACCCCCCACACCCCCCCGTCTTGCAGCCCCTCCGTGGCAGCGCACAGCGCTCACGAGGGGGGGATCTGCACCCCCCACAAACAAAATACCGGGGTCCTGCCCCAAAAAGGGGTTTGCACCCACACAGCTTGTCATGAAATGCACAGGGTTCTGTCCCAAAAAGGGCTTTGCACCCCCATATGTTGTAAGGAAACGCTCAGGGCTCAACCCCCAAAAGGGGCTTTGCACCCCCGTATCTTGCAAGAAAATGTTCTGGGTTCTGCTCTCAAAAGGGCCTTTGCACCCCGTGTATCTGAGAGGAAACACACCACGTTCTGCCCCAAATGGGGCTTTGCACTCCCATAGCTTATAAGGAAATACACCAGGTTCTGCCCCCAAAAAGGGGGGTTTGCACCCCCATATCTTGTAAGGAAACACACAGGGCTCAGCCCCCAATGGGGCTTTGCACTCCCATAGCTTATAAGGAAATACACCAGGTTCTGCCCCCAAAAAGGGGGGTTTGCACCCCCATATCTTGTAAGGAAACACACAGGGCTCAGCCCCCAATGGGGCTTTGCACCCCCATATCTTGCAAGAAAAGGCACTAGGCCCCGCCCTAAAGAAAGGCTTTGTGTCCCCCTATCTTGGAATAAAACACACCATGTTCTGCCCCAAAAGGGGCTTTGCAGCCCCCCCTTTTCTCCCCCCTTGGCTGCACCCCCTGCACGCTCCCACTGCAGCAGGGCTCCCACTTGGAAAGCTGCAGGAAAGGGAATTTTGAAGCCAGTAACTGGGTGCAGGCCCAAATAACACCCCTGGAGCAGACCCCTGCACCTGAAGTGGGGATCCAGTTGCTGCAAAACCAGTCAGAAATACCAGTAACTGCGAGAAGGGCTGCTCCTGCCCCGCATCCCCCCCAGCAACTGCCTTCCCCACTGAGCCCATCCTTGCACAAAGGTTTTTGTTTCGTTCACAGGAGGGGAGTTAAGGCCAATGTTTTCTTCTGATGGGCCTCAGGTAGGGCGTGTGCTTCCTCCCGAAGCCAAAGATGAAGCAGATTTTGCTGATCAGATCAGAAAAAAACCTCATCTAGCGCAGCGACTGCCAAGGCAGCAAGGGGCTGCTTTTGGCTCCTCAGCACCCTCCTGCATTTCCACCCAACGCTCAGGAAGTGTGCCTAGCTTTTAGATAAAACAAGGCAAAAACCAGTTCATTTGTGCTCAAAAAACCACATTAACTAAAGAGGAGGGAGTAGTAGGCGAGGACGGGGATCACAAAGCTCTTTTTATACAAGCTGTTGCGGGGAGCCCCTTGGATTTTATCTGGAGGTGAGATTACAAAGCGCAGGGATGCAACAGATATAGAAATATCAGTATCGTGAGAGTGACACCACGTCCCTGCTGCCTAACATCAGCTGAGGGGTCTTCTCCATCACAGCACCTGCACACAGGACCGGCGCTCACCCATCCTTAACCACAGCTCACTCCAGACACAGAAAATGGGGGGAACTCAGTGACATGGGGGGAATTCAGTGACATAGAAGAACAGCCCAACACACACGTGGATTTTAAGTGTAAAATCTCTGACCTAGGGAGGGCTGTCTCACAGCAGCTCTTGGAAATGAAGGCATTAGCTCCAGGAAAAGTATTTCTGCAAACAGAAATTAAGGCACCATCATCAGCTTGGCTTCTTGACACAGCCACAAGGCTCCCTTACTGCAGGATATAGATAAATGTATAGGAAAACAGGGTCACTTTGGGGGTAAGCCTTTCCAGAGCTGTACACAACTTTTATGCCATCTCAGTCTTCCAATCTGCTGCTCACTGGCAGCATCCTGGTTACCACACCACATCTCAGAAGCAGCATCATGACACTTCTAGAAGTTTTCAAAAAAAATTTTTTTTTTCAGTCTAAACGTAGCAAACAGCAAAGCAGAAAGCATTTCCTTTCTCTCCACCTCCTAAGACTGCAAACAACATCACAAATTTGAGAAATCTGGAGTTAAACACTTGTACTAGAGCAAAGAGAAAGATTCAGCCCTGTTCTAATAAATCTCATCTACTTTAGGACTTGGAATAAGCATCCCAGCAGGGCAGTGGCAAGACACCTTTCCTAGTGGCACGACCAGGTATTTTGGCACATGCCTGCACCCTGGGAGCTCCAGGTCCTCACTTTGCTCCTCACCAAGGAGCTCCCAGAGGATTTCAGAACAGGGTGAAATTCTTCCAACATTCCCGTTTCCCAGCCACTTCTATTGTTTTCTTGCTAATTGCCACAGGGCTTCCTACTCGCAGGTCTCTCTTCCCACACAGGCACTCTTTCAAGACATGGGATCAAGGTCACTGCAGAAATTCTGTCTCTCTTTATCTCTGCTGCAGAGCCCCTTTCAAATCCTCATCCCACAGGAGAGCCTCAGAGGTGACCCAGCTGCCCACACACTCAAAAACTGCAAACCAGAGATGTTCAATATTGTTAATAAACTAACAACTCTTATTTGTTCTTTACAGTATTTATTGTACATGCAAGCCTATGAGAAAAATGCCAAACTCCTTGCTGGAACCTTCTCTTGTTAAATCATGTATAAATTACTTTCAGGTAAAGCATGTTTGTGTGTTATGATTCCAGTTAGGGAACAGCATTATGCAGCAGTTGCCTTCTCTTTGTAAGTTGCCATCATCTTCTTGATCTCAGCAATTGCTTTGCCAGGGTTCAAACCCTAAGAAAGAAAAATTTGTTAGCTCCTCTGGACATCAGCATGTTAGAGCATCCTCCCCCCGATCTAAGTCGTAATAAACTCAGAAATACGCACTACTCAAAAATAGCTGGCAAAGGAGGTGCTCAGCACCCTTTTTTTCCTCTAAGAGCTGGAGTCCAGCCTAAGATTGTGCTTCCTTAAAGCTGGGAGGTTACAGGAGACTGAGGGACAGCTCTCAACAGCCTGCTCCAGGCAGGCTGAGCATTATGGTACGCAGAGCCCCTCGGTTAAGGTGTGCTGATGCAGGTTTGCTCCACTCCAGCCCCAATTTACAAGGAAGGAACAAGGCAGCCTGGAGTAGAGACGCAGTGCTGGGAGTTGACCTCCTCTACCTGGAGGCTGAAGCAGCAGCACTTCCCACTGCTCGAAGAAAAAACACTCATTTGACTTTGGAGGATTCATTTTAATCAGCAACGCCGGGATCAAAGAGAAGAATGAGTGGCAGAGCGATAGGAACTTTTAATAAAGCTCAAGTAGGCCTGAATTCAACACTTTTACGGGTGTTACAAGATGACTTCTGGAGGCAGGAAAGTGCCTTGGAAAAGCTTGACAGTGACAGTACAAGAGAGGTGGTTTTTCTCCTTGTCTGAAACAACAAAATAGTTGTGTATGGGAGGACACCAGAAGTGAGCAAGAACACTAAATCACAAGGTGGAAAATGCTCCTCACACAAAAGCCAGCTAAGCTTTCCTAAGAAGGTTTCTCCACAATATAGACACATGTCATGTTGCAAAGGCCCTTAATCCTGCAGCACTGCTACCCAACCAAGCATGCCTAATCTCAAAATGAGAGAGGGATCACAGCTGCCCTGCGCTGTCGTGATTACAGCAGCAGCACTGTGGGACAGAGAACGACCAGGAAATTACCCTGGTGCAGAGCTCACCATGCAGCCTTTCAGGGCTGATCAAGACAAAAGCCAGGATTTAGAGCATGTGAGTGGAAAGGCATTATTAACCATAGATGTGTCTCAAAACTTGACAGCAAGCACCATTTCCCTACACTACGTACATTTCTTCACACAGCCAGATCTCCAAGTCAAACCTTCACCTTTAGCTGAACCATGGTTGACACCAGATCACAAGCTAGCTCCCCATACAAAGGGGGGTATTGTCTGTAGTCAGTGAGTCACTTTAGAAAAATACACACAAAAATCAGCATGCAGCACTCCTGACAAACACATCAACTCAGATCTCAGGAATCTCATCTTCCCCACATCCGTGATCCACTCAGACATTTGCCTTTACAGTATTTCACAGCTCAAGGAAGATTACTCCACCACCAGGTGCAAGCAAAGGCTGGCTAGAAAATAGCACAGCTGGCAGGAGAGCAAAACTTGATAATCTGCCCAACAACAGGCACAAGGTCATTACAAAGCGAGGAGGAAGCAGCACGCTCTGATTTGAGAAAGCTTGCTCAGTTCTCGAAAGCAATACCAGAGAGAAGAGACCATCTGGGAAATGCCCTGACAGCAGGATGTCAGCACAAAACATGTTCCCCAAAGGTGCCGAGAAACTTGCTGTGGTCTTCTCCATTACCCAAGTTGCACAATACGTGAGGGATAGCTGTTACTGTTGGAGTTTAAGGCCGCACTGTGTGTGGGGGTTAAATGTATTAACCAAAGCTCACACCACTGATGGGACGAGGCAGGACAAACTTCCCTGTACTGTTTCTGGCAGTGTCCCTCACACAAAAAGCATCCTAAATCCTGGAAACACAGGTTCTCAGAGTCACAGCCTTGCTCACAAGGAAAATATGTGTAATACAAACCTTGCCACATTCTTTTGTACAGTCACTGTCATAAGCACGACTGCTGGGAACTCACTATTTCAGGTTGAACAACTCAAGGCAAGGAAACCAAAAGCCAAAGCGAGTATTTTCCTACTGGTTTCAAGCAGGGTGTTTGGAAACAAGTCAGTAACCCAAGAAGGGACGTACGCAGGACACACATACCTTAGGGCAAGTCCTTGTGCAATTCATGATAGTGTGACAACGGTAGAGAGAAAATGGGTCTTGAAGCTGTGCCAGGCGTTCCTCTGTGTAGTCATCTCTGGAGTCAATCATCCAGCGATAGGCCTGAAAATCAGTGGCATTGGACACACCAAACGCTTCTCCAAGGTGTTGCAATCGGTGCGTGATTTTAAAAGCGCCACCTAATTCAGGAATTCTGGTCCAGGATCTGGACTACGTAATACTATCCCACCTGTGCTCGCAAATATTTGTACCGCTTTGAGATGGGGAGTCCCTCAGCAGCCCCCCCCTGTGAGAAACGGCATCTGTCCTTACCTGCATCAATACTGCAGGACCCAAGTACTTGTCCCCATTCCACCAGTAACTGGGGCAGCTGGTGCTGCAGCAGGCACACAGAATGCACTCGTAGAGGCCGTCCTGCACAGGGGTGGGAGACCACAGTCAAGCCACTCCAGAAACCCATGACAAAACTTTTTTTTTTTAAAAGAGGGTATTTATAAGAGCACATGCTCCCCTCACCACTTTCCCCTCTAGTGTCTTACCACAACAGAGTGGCTCCAAAAACCTTACGCTGAAGAAGTGCTGCTGGAAGAAAGTGACTCCTACATGCACATCCTCTGAAACAAGATGCACACAATCCTCCCAACTTGACCCATATAATAAGCTAGGGTTTTGTGGCAACACAGGAAAAAAAGCATAAACTGAAGAAAAATGTGAAAATTGCTTGATCTTCCTGCATTCCTCCCTTCCAGCATGTCCCAGTAAGTGGCCAAGGAAAGGAACAAATACGTAACCAATTAAAGCCACGTTACAGGAGAGAAAGAGCAAAGTCTGTCCAACAGCCTAATGGAGAAGAGCTCCTAATTCAGCATGTGCTTTGAGGGGATCCCCAAGCATTTACAGTATGGAAATGGTGCAAGTCTTTAACCGCTTCACCATTTTTACAGAGTTTAAGGCCTCTGTATTTCAGGCCTGAGGAAAGACAGACCTACGTGGAAGTGACACTGGGTAGAAGACAAACTCCGAGGAACAGAGGGTCTCCCAAGTCTCCCAGTCAACCCCCCAAGCTAAGAGACGGGCTCCAGTCTGGCTTAATTTACACATCTGAAAGTTGTTCTGGGACAGAGGTCTCATTAAATTTAGTCCAGAAAGATACCTGATGCCAGAACTCCTGGGATCTTGTAAGAGATCTACTAAATTTACACCCTAAATTTGTCTTATTTCTAATTGTAACATTTCAAGTGATTGAAAGAAAAAGGCGGGAGTTTTGCAGATGACACTGTATCCAAGTTTCTCCGGCACAGAGGCTGTTCTCAAAGCAAGAGAAGCTTCAGCAGTAAGATAAAAAAGCAAGCTTATTAGCTGTGAGAAAGATTCAGGCAGCTCTTGCAGTCACTTTTAGGTTTGCTTATTTCTACCTGAATGAGAAAGTGATTTCAAGGATGCTGCTTTATGAAAACTTTATGCTTTATGTGAAGGGAAAGTCCCTTTAGTCTTTTCACATGGATCATGTAACGCATGAAGGGTTGCCCGTGGATAGAGATTCTTTCAGACTGTAAAATCCTGCGGTTGTTAAGACATCACAGCACCAGTCGCACGGTGCTGCGACATCACGGGCACATGACCCGCCTATTCACTGACGTTAACTTCACATAATGGAAAACTTTCAAAGATCACTGCAGAGAATTAGGCTGCAGCTCACATGTTTTCACTGAATCCCCTTTAATCAGCCTTCCTCTTTGCTGTTCATATTCACCTCTTTTACTACTTGCCAAAATCTAGGCTGCTCGCCCACTTTGTGCCTGCTCAGTGACAGCCCCACAGCAACGATCCCAGCTGAGCACTGACAGGCCGAGCTTTGAACTGGGAAGCGAGTGATGGATCCATCAAAACATGTCAGAGGCCAAAGAGAAACTGATGATTTAATGATACTTACTGTGGCAGCCAAGGAAATCCAGACAAGAACTTACCCACACTATAAGCTTTTTAAAAAGCTCTTCTGTCCCAGCTGTTCACGTGGCTCCTCAGCCACCCTTCAGCTTTATGCAGAAACTTTGAACCACCACCACCACATTCCCAGAAAATCCCCTCAAAATAACACCGTGCTCAAGACAGACAGCGGAAGACTTGCACTAACATATCATGCTTGCACCTCCTCATCCAAAAGGGTTTAGCTTTGGCCATTAGTTTTTAGGGCTGTAAAACCCAGCAAGCAGCAACACAAGCTCAGCATGCTGCAGCTAGACAAGACAGTGCTGAGCCCCAGAGCTACACGCCGGCATAAACTGCAGTGCCTTATCTCCACGGGAATATTACAAGCCTGTAGCCTTCACAGTGTTTTTACAAGCACACACGGTTTCGCAGCTCAGACAGTGGAAATGAGCTCAGAGGCCCCATCGCAACCGCGACTGCATTTCATTAGCAAACGTTACCCCTAGCAATGCCGGCATGCCATGACACAGCATTTCAGGGAGCACATTCCACCCACGTCGGGTTTTGCACCAGACAGCTTTGTCATTAAAGGAACTAGAAGCTACTGCATGTTAACTTGTAACCCTGGTCTTATCTGGAAGGGATTACAACAGTAGAAAAGAAGCAGTAACCAGTTTCTGACGGTCTTCTATGGACTGCAGGTACTGCTCCTTGCCCTGTTTCGACTCATCCTTCTTCTTCAGGTAAGGCTCGATAGATTTGTACTGTGCATAGAAGTTACTCAAGTCCTAGGAGTCAAAAGGCAAAGAGGTCACATTTATTAAGCTAAATTGATGCATGAGAGACTGAACATGTGCTACCACTCCAACAGAAGGCGCCATTTTCTACCTCAGCGTGCCACATTCCTCCAAACGAGGACAGATTTAGTCACTGCTGTGAAGCTCAGACCCACCCAAGCCAGAGAACACCAGCAGGAGTAACAAGGGAATTGTGAGTCCCGATCTTGTTGGCACCTCCCAGCATTACCCTTTCCAGGCCAATCTGAACCCCACACTGCCTGGAACCCTTGGTCGCAAGCTGAGGGAGGCAGATACTCACGGGAACAAGGTCTTTCACCACATACATGTGGGGGAGAGGGTAGATTTTAGTGATCTTGTTGAGATCGGGGTCAATTCTTTTGATACAGGCCAGTGTGTTTCCACCTGCAATGTTCATAGCACAAGAGCCACAGATGCCTGAGTGGGGGAAAAGAAGTAAAGTATTAGATATTTACCCTCTTATCCTCTTGGCCCCAAACATACCCTCGGGTTGTCTTCAAGAAACTCTGTACGTGACAAGAAAAACGCCAGAACTTGCCATTGGGCCAAACACGTTGCAATTTAAATAAAGAACAAACACAGGAGTCATTTTCATTAAAGCTCAAACACATCCTCAGTGCTGAACTTCCTTCCACAGCAGAAAACAAGTGGCTTGGACACTTCATCCCTTTCGCATCATTCATTAATTTTACATGTTACTTAGGGTGGGGAAGACACTCAGCTTTGTTCGTAAGTTTGAAGCACAAGTTCATATCGATGCGAAGCAGCTAATGCTAAGATTGTAACATGGGAACCAGGCGCATCCTCCATCAGCCCTAGTTACAGTCAAAAGCATTCCTGAAGGTCAAGGACATAAAACAAAGTCCCTAAGACAGAAGCTTCTTTCTGTGGCTTCTGCAGCAGGGTAGAGCGGTGCCATAAACTGCATTCATTAACTCCCAAAGGTGAGAGGACAGACACTCACCAGAACAAACAGCATAAAAATAGCTTAACAAATGGATTAAATGACACCACTAATGATCTCTCAGTAATAGAAAGATCAGATGAAGCACAGGAAAGGCCAAGGTTTGCAAGAAAAACCACTGCAGACCTGTCGCATATACTGCTCAGGGCAGGAGCCTGGTATCCAATTCAGAGTGATGCCTAAAACATCAACAAGGCAAATGTTGAAAGGGCAAAACTCTTAATGTCAGAGGATTTGACACATATCAGTTGATATGAGTCAGAGGAATGCCACCGCTCCTCACAGCGACAAGCTAGCCCGCCCCAGCACCTGATGCACTGGCCCCTCACTGCCAGATAAATGCTGGCACTGGAATGAGGTTATTGCTCCCACTCCAGGAATGGTTACAAGTATTTTCCAGCCAACTGGAGAGGGAACCAGGGCTGCAGACACAGGCCTGAGTATGCAACAGGAACTGTTTTGTGGTTTGTTTTTTTTTTTTTTCCCCTGCATGGTATAAAAGGGGCAAGATTGAACCAGTCTAGCTTGAAAATCTGTCTTCAGGTTCTCAAAGTACTCGGGGCAAGTAATTCCCACAGTGTTGGCTATCTGAGTATCAGACACTGAGAACAAGCACACCATATGAAATTCCTCCACCTGCTATGCAGATTCTACAGGAAACGGCTGCGCTAAAGTGTGTTTTTCATTTAGATCCAAGTCAAAACATCTTTATAGACACCTTTCTCATACTTGCAAACCCACCTAAACAAATCAAAGATCATTCTGTAAAGGCATTCTCCCTCCTTGCATTTCCACAATTATCGTTTTAAGCTCAGCATCCCAACATTACCCCTGAATTAGGATTTTTTTTTTTTTTTTTTTTTTTTTTACAAGGAAAGTCACTCGGACAGGTAAGTTTTAATGCAGTTAAGGAGATGTGCTCATTTGTACCTGCATGAGAACCAGCCGCTCGCTCTGCCATGTAAAACCACCAGATGGCTTTTTCCTCAATCAATCAGGTAGCTTAGTCAAAGGGCCAAAAAAAGATTCCTGAAGCTATTCCTAGAAGTCATAAGCACTCTTCCAGTTACACCCTTTCTTATTTCACAGCAGCACTAGATAAAGCAGCCCCTACAATTCATTCCCATTTGCCACCTCTGCCCCCTCAATTCTGCTGTTGTAATCTCTTCTGCTATATTTCCCTATGCAGTTCGTCACTGGAGGGCAGCAAGATGAACAAGATTAGGACAGAAACAGGAACGACTGGGGCTGCTTAAGCATATTGCTCATAGCTCAGTGTTGTGCGATTACACCCTGGGAATATGAGCTTTAACTTTATTACTTGATTCATTGTGGTATTTCATACGCAGCAGCTGGGAGAGTGGTACATTGCCATCTACCCTGAAGTTTTCTAGTGGTCACATGTACACTGTCAGCAACAAACAGTCTTCAAGGACAATCTTCAGTTTATCAGGCTGGAAATTCCTTCTTACCTTCCCTACATGATCTGCGGAAGGTCAGAGTGGAGTCCAACTCATTTTTAATCTTGATCAGAGCATCAAGCACCATAGGCCCACATCTGTAACAGAAAACAAAGTTGGTGAACCTCTATAATTTCCTCCCCTCCAGCCTTAGTGCTTTATCTCTAGCAACCTAAGAACCTAAAAGGACTTTGATCAACTACAGTTAAGAATATGGTTTTTTTTTTTGCCAATCCAAGGCAACAAGATAGAGATCTCGTGATCAGCAGCATGACCCATTTGCCTCAGCACACCCCAGGGTCAGGGTGGGAGAGAAGTCCTTCCTTTTGCTGATGCCCAGAAGATCTGGCTCAGCTGAAGACAGTTCAGAACACAACTGAAGACCAAGTGCCTTGCTACCAGTTCTCTCCTTTTGGGTCAGGTTTTAACAAGTCTGCGTATCCTCATTAGTCACAACACGCAATGCTGCACACAAAAACAAACAGTCCTGGACAACTTATGTAATTTTATATACAGCAGACAAGGCAACACCCAGAAGTTATTAAGTGATGCAAGTCACACAAATTTGAGTTCTCTGTCATGTGCTTCTCAAGTCAGGAGCTGCGTGGCTTTGTATCTGAAGCTTTCAGAAAGGGCTTGAGGTGATTCCTCAAGCTCAGGGAAATCAAGGCACATGTGCCCATGCAAAGGTTTCTGCACCACAGGGAAAACTGCACCCCTTCGCAGAATCAGAGAACTAAGAGCTTTCTTGGCCATAGCTACCAAAGCATGCAGGTGATTACTACAAGTTCCACATGACCTGCAAATCATAAGTAACTAAGCATGAAGAAAACTATGAGAAGAGTCGATAAAGCTTCCACCTTATCTCCCAGGTTTGGGACTGTGAGCTATATGTAAAACAGCTTCCTTTCAGAACACGCCCCAGAATTTTCCATATAAATAAAGCTTATTAAAGTCACAAACACCTTGAAGTCTTCGACCCAAACTCTCACAAAAGTCACAAAGTGACCATTTTACTGCTGACAGCTATTGAGACACTGGCATTCAGGGTACAGTTTTATTTGTCACACTTAGCACCAACAGGTAAGGGAGAGAAAAACAATCCCACGTGATCATACAAAGATTTATCAGAAAATTAACACTGATCTCACCTGGTGTGAGGATAAGGTGCTCTGTAACATGGCTGAGCACCACCTCCCTGGCCACTCCAGCAAGATTTTAACAGTCCCTGAAGCTTAATGAGACTGCTGACACCTTTAGCTGTCAGCTCAAGTGCTCCTCAACCACCCTCCATTATCGCTTGTCAGATAACCTGCACGCACACACAGCCCCAGTGCACCTGCCTGGCAGCAAAGCCTCTCCCTAAAGGGAGATACTCACTTATTCAAATCCACTTCATATGTCTGCATGCGGGGCTTGTCCCCAGGCTTGTCGGGATCCCATCTGTAGATGGCAAACTTCTTGATACGGGGTGCCACCGCAGCTGCTGTCTGCGCTCCCCGACATATCTGTATTCAAACAACAGGAGAAGAGCCCTTAGGTCCCTTTGGGTGGCTCTTAGCCAGGCAAAAAAAAATGACTTGAGGCCACATGTTTGGGGTGAGAGCTGCAGGACCCATCACTGCTTTGTATTTGGCATTCAGATAGTTTTGGGAAAGCCCTCCCACAGATTTTCTACAGTAGGGTGCCCTGGTGCATTCAACTACCCCTGTCCTGGGGCTCCCTCCTCCACAAGGCAGACAAGTTAATCCTAAAACTAAGGGACAACCCACAGGTGCTCCTGCAGTGCCTGCAGACAATCGCTCCTCCAGAGCCTTGAAGACTCTCCCTGCCCCAAAACTGCCCTCAGAAGCTCCCAGCCGCATCTCTACCTAGCTCCAGGCCAACAAACCACCTCCTCACAGGATTCCCCCAGGAGCTTCTTTCCCCTCCAGGCCACCTGCCCCTACCCCTCCCCAATTTACCCCACATCCCTGTTCCTCCTGTTTCCACTTTGCTCCCCCACCCTCTTCCGAATCTCCCGTGTCCCTCAGTCTCCTGCCAACCTCTATCTCCCCCTAAATCCATCTCGGACCCCTTCCCACTCCTTTCTGCCCCCAGACCCTCCCCAGCATTCCGCCACATACATGTTCTTGCCTCCCCCCCTCCAAGCCCAGCTCCTCTTCTCTTACCCACTCTGAGTCCACTTCCCACCCTGTGCTGCACCCTGGACCCCCTCCTGCCCCTCAGCTCCCTCTCCTCTTGCCCATCCCCAGATCTCACACAGCCCCTCCCGCCCACCAGACCCGCCCCCAACTCCCTTCACACCCCCTCCGGCCCCTCCATCTCCCCCCAACCCCTCAGCCACGCCTCCCCCGAGGAGCCCCCCACCTGACTGCCCGGGCAGGAGGGCTCTAGGCCCCTCGCCGGCCGCGGGCCGGCCCGCAGGAGCCGCGCGGAGACACCGCGCCTCAAGGAGACTCCCACTACGGCCGCCGCCATCTTGGCGTTGCGCAGTTCCGACCCCGCTCCCGCCCCGGAAGCGGAAGGAGCCGCCCGCGCGCCCATAGGGCGCCGCTGTAAGAGGAAAAAGGGGCGTGGCCACGCGGCAGCCATCTTGGGAGTGGCGGCGGCCGCAAGCGAGGCGCCATGTTGCGTGTGGCGCGCCCTGTGGCACAAGGCGGGATGGCGGGGCCAAGGCCACTGGATCCCCCCTTTTTGGAGAGGGGGGAGAATTGTGCGTCCCTCCATCAATTCCCAGCCTCATTTTTTTTGCAGGGGAGGTGCCCAGACCCTCCCACCTGCCCCAACATCGGGCAGGGCAAAATGGTGGGTGCCGAGGGCCGGAATGGCGTCCCCCTTGCCTCACTCTTCCTGAGGGATTGCCTCCCTTTCTCTCACAATTATCACCCGTTATTATTTAATTCCACGTCTCTTTCCTCACAGCAAATTTATTTATGAACTGAATTGCAAGCAACACACGTTGAAAACGCCACTGGGGCAGGGGTGGAGGGGGAAGGAGGCCCTGCTATGGCGTTACATGCCACCATTTGAAGGCGAAAGGCTGCCGCTGGACGTTGGTGCCACAGTGGACCTCCCCAAACCTGCCGTGGTAGGAGGCCACCTCCTCGAGGAAGCGGCAGCGTAGGCCCAGCGGCTCCAGGAGGGAGCGGGTCTGCCGCTCCAGGCAGCATTCGCCCTCCAGCACAGGGCCGAAGGGTTTGGGGATGCCCAGGTCCCTGGCCAGGATGATCATGGTGACCTGTGGGGTGACACAAGGGGAGCCCAGCAGCATCGGGATTGATGAAGCCAAAGGAAAGTCACTGGTCACTCTCCTCCATCAGCCTCACCCCAAAATGGGACATCGACACCATTTTTTGCAGCCACCCTCCCCCAGGCCTCCAAATCCAGCATTGTTTTCCCCCTTTTTATCATTAAAACACACCTCACACCTTGCAATTTTTCCGCTTTGAAAGGTTTCTGCCTCAAAGCTACACAGATTAACCCCAGCCACAAAGTTATGGTAGACCTGGGCTTATCTGAGCCCGGCTGGAGAGATTTTCTGGGCAGCTGTAAATACTGTTTTTTTGGGACAATTTTGGGGACTCATCCTGGCTGAATAAGCTGTTTTTTGGAGAGGACCTGAGGAGCAGGAACCCCCCTCACCATGTTGGGGAAGTACGGCATGGCTTTGCCTTGCTTGTCAAGCTTGAAGAGGGCCGGCAGGTCGATGATGTCCTCCTCTGTCAAACCCAGCTCCTTCTTGAGGACATCCCTGTTCCAGTCAATGCAGCGCTGGAGGGGACGGAGAAGAGCCGGTCGAGGTGGGGGACACAGGTGGGCACAGTCCCCAAAACCATCTCATGCAGGAGGAGAGCCAAAATGCAACACCTCCCTAAGGGTTTGCACTGCCTTGAGGCAGCTATTGCAAGAAATATCAATTATTACGAGAAATATTGATTATTACCTGGACATATTGGTTCTGTTGCATCAGGATGTCATTGGAAAGGACCTTGTTAATGGTGACCCGTTTTGTGTCTGTCCCCAGGTACCCTACAAATGCAAATCCCTGTCAAAATGAAGTGGTACTAGCAGAAGCCTGGCTTAAGATGGCATATAGTGATGGAAAAAGTCCCCAAAATCCTGATTCCCTGAGCTTGGGGTTAAGGCTTCTGGGAGTCCCAGTTCTTACTTTATTGGGAAACTGGGTGAGAAGAAAACCTTTGCCCACTGGAGAGAGCATTGGAAAGGTTGTATCATCCATCCTTCTGCCCACAGGAATCACTATCTGCTAAATTTCTCCGCTCAGCTCCATAAAACCAGAGCTGCCATCTCCACGAAAGCCACCCCTGGTTTGGAGGACACCTGGGTCCTGGGCATGTGGCAGTGACCCAGAGGGACCTGCAGAGGTATGGAGACCTTCCCCCAACCCCACTGCGGATGGACAATGTTCAAAACTGCAATTAAAGGATGCCCAAACTGCCAGCCATAGTGACATTGTTGCAGGGAGGGAAGGACAAGCAAGGAGAAACGGCGCTAATTTGGGGTGAAGTGAGAGCCCTCGTTTGTCCCACTGGGCTGGAGCTCTGCTGGCATTTACAGAGATGCTCCATCCCACCAAGCAAGCATCCCCTCCATGCAGAGGGCTTTATCTCTTCCGTCCCACTCAGTTTCCCAAAATAGGGTTTGAGGAGGCTGGTTATGGTGGGCAGGCATCCCGCTTGCCAGCCGTGAAGGGCAACTGGGTGGGAAAAGGTCCCCACGCCCCCCCGATACCCGCATGTTGGTCAGGCGCTGCCGCCCTCAGGCCGGCTGCTCTGCAGGGCAGCTCCGGCTGTCTCAGCTGACATCAAAGCTCGGCCAAAGCCACCTGCTGTCCCCTTGCCTTTGAACATGGTGGCTTCGCCCTGGCCCTCCTTCTGCTTCTCCCGAAAGAGCTTGTAGCATGCCGCGGGGCTGGCCATCAGCATCCGAAATCGCTGGGGTGAGACGGGAGGGAGAGCGGTCACCAAAAGTCCCTTATCCAAAGCCTTGGGGGGACCTCAGGGACTTATTTTTGCAAGCTTAAACTATTAAGGTTAGGTGGGTTTGCTGTTATTTAGTGCCTTTTTTATGCCGTGCTGATGGGATATACCTGAATGAGGTGCAGTGATTTATGCTGTTGGCCACCAAACCATCACTGACAGGTTAAACTGCTGCTGGGACAGGGGGTAAAACTGCAATTTTTTTGGCTGTAGCTGTGCCCAAGCCTGTCCACCCCGGGTGGGATATATAAACACCTGGGAAGGGAGTTGCTGAAGGTTTGAGTGAGCTGAGATGGGGAGTGAAGAGTGTGGCTGCTCTCTAGGGTGGTATTTTTTCATTCCTGAGATGGCATTGTAATGTGGGGGGAGGATGGAGTAAATGAATAGTCATGCTCTGACTTTCCTAGGAAATGCCAAAAATTGGCATTAAGCTATTCCTATGGAAAGCTGAGAACTGTGAATTTGTAGGGTCTGAGCCCCATGTGTGTCCTGTCTTGCTTTCCACCAGCAGAAATGGTCTCCTTGGTGGAGTGCAGGAGGCTGCTTGCTGTGGTCTGGATGGCATCTCTTACAGGGGCTTAGCACAGCCCTGGGGGAGGGCAAAAGCACTGCATCTAGGGTTTGTGAGGGATGTCTGTGCATAAATACTCCTTTTCTGAACCATCCAGGTCAAAGCATGGTTTCCCCTGGGGGAAGTCTCTCGTGTCAGGAGCAGTAAAAACTAGGATAGGAGAAAGAGCTAGCTTCTGAAAATATCTGGGAGATGCTTAAGCAGCTGTCAGCCCTAGCCAGCCATATGAATATTGAGGTTTAAATTTCTTGGACTACCTTTGCAGGCACCTTTTTTGTTCTATCTGTGTTGATTATTAGCTCAGCAAATCCCTTTTTGTGTTCAGAGCCCTCATGTTGGGGACAGGGGTGAAAACCCAAGCAAATAACTGCCTGGGACTGTCAAGGAAAGGAACTTTGGGGTTTTCCCTAGAGGTTCCCCAACGGGATTAGTATTTCAGAAGAGAAATCACGGAGCGGCGTGGGGTTTTGGGGTACCTTTGCATCAGAGGTGGGCACAAAAGTGACAAACTCATCGACGTGGCCCATGGACAGCCAGTCGGAGTAGAGCTCCACGGGAGCCTGCACTTGCTGGGCGTAGAGGAAATCCCGTACTACTCTGGTCATTCTCCTCCCTGCAGATCTGGGGGCACAATACCCCCAAGAGAGGGAATAAGGGGAATAAATATTTATGCAGCAATATATACATACACACAAATTGCTATCAAGCTGAAAGAAAGAGAGGAGGGTGCAAATGTGAAGGCAGAGGTTGGGTGCATGCACTCCATAGAATCCCAGATTTGCAGCTGGTCAGGGAATGGCTAATTAAGGCCCTTAATGTGATTTTTTTTTTTTTTTGATTATATTTAGGGGCACTTGGGGTTCATTTGTTCCCAAACGTGTGGGTTTCCCATCTCTTACGTGGGGAAGCTGCTGCCGATGAGGATCCTCCCCAGGGGATACTCCTTCCCTGCCACAATCACAGGTGGGCTGACTTCCAGGTTGCCGAAGGAGTCAAGACTGGTGATGGCTTCAAAGAGGGGCTCTCTGCTCACATAGCCAAAGTCGGGGCCCTGGGGAAAGAGAAATCTCTGTGGGCTTTGTCCCAAGTTCCCCCTGCCTCCATGTCTTTACTTTTATCCCTCCTGCTGGGCGCAGACCTGCTCCAGTGGGTAAAAATATTGAGAATGAAGCTGTCCATGAATGGGGAGAGGCTAAAGGAAAGGCAAGAAGATAAAGGTCTGCTAAGTCATCTGAGCTCAGGAGTAAATGACAAATGCCAGGGGCAGAGCTGCGGTGTTGAGCCAGGGAGGGTTCTCCTCTACTATCCTGCAGCCAGCGTTTAAGTGTCCACATTAAGCTAATTAGGTGCTGGGGTAGCCCGGAAGCTGAGTTTCTGGATGGCTGTTGTCGAACTAGAAGAACTTCAGCCCCTGAGGGTAAATTCATCCCAGGCACAAGAGTCACCCTAAGGGCTATACTTCACTTAAATCCTATTTAAGCCCTGATTTTCAGGACTGAGTATATCTGAGATTTAAGGTGTTGTGCATGCAAGGGTAATTAATCCTTGGTTGTCATGTGCCAGTGTCAAATGTACAAGGGAGAGATGGCAGTGTTAAAAACAGGGTAAAAATGACAGTGGTGGGTCAAAAATCCTGCCTTGAACCTGTCCTTGCTCTCCGGTTCAAGTCAACATGGAGCTCATGGCAGCTCCTAGGACAAGATCAGGTACCTGCTGGGTTTGCATTAAGTCCCCATCATTTGTTGGTGTTTGGTTTCCTTAGCAGTAAACTGAACGTACAGGTCAGCAAAAATGAACGGGGAGGCCTGAGGGTGCATGGTTATGATGTAGGAATTGCTTTTTTTTTTTTTTTTTTTTTCAAATTGAGGTTGATTGGAGCAGCAGGGAGCTGCTGTTACCCGTCCCCGAGGCTCTCCATGCATTTTTGGGGTGCCTGTCTGGAGGATGGCTAGGGGTCAGACCCTTTCTGTGGGTGCTGCAGGAGGGACTAAGCATGACACACCTGCTCTCAGCTTATTTTAGTTTAATAAACCATGGAGCCGGTACAGTTTTGACTGTCAAGGCACTTGTTCGTCTCAGGTTTGTGGATCACATTCAAGTCCTATCAGTTCCAGATTGATTTTGAGGGGCTCATTCCCTCTTGTCTCCTTTTTCCCTGGTGTGGGGTCCCAGGGCCTTAGGGCTTGGCAGGGGTGAGAGGAGGACTAATGTGTGTTGCATTTGGCTAAATATTCCCAGCTGGAAAATGAGATGGGAAAGATAGGAGTGGGGATTAGGGGAGACTTCAAAGCAGAAGCTGGAGTAAAATGTGTCAGCAGCTCCAAAGGCTGAAATTGCTTCTCTAAATATGAAACAAGGCAATTCCTAAAGAGGACAGGTAGGAGCGGTTGCCCAGGTTATTTGTGAAGGAGCAGATCAGAGTGCTATTCCCATCCTGCCTGATGAATCTGGGACTGCATGTACTCATCTCAGGCATGAGAAATGATGTATTTCAATGCTTTTGAAAGCACTTAACCTTCCTCGAAGTGATGTGCAGCAAAAAGAGTGAGCTGCCCTTTTCACCTGTTACTGTAGAAGACCAGGGCTGCTGCTGCTGCCAGGGCTTGGCTGGGTGTATGGCGCAGAGATTTGATGGCTACTTGGGGGTGTCCTGCCCTTTCTGCATGGTGATGTCTCAAAGACATCATTCAATCCATCTATTTTTTTTTCCATGCTTGTCTCTGCTGGGTTCTCCCAGAATGCCCTGGCCAGGGTCACTGCTCTCCCAGGCAGCATTCTCTGTGTGCCCTGCCTGCAGCTGGCCCTTTGCCTTGGCAAAGAAGCCCCCCCAGGGATGTTTTTTGGCATTTGGCATCTTGTTCTCTTCCGAGGAAGTAAATTGATCCCTCTCCATGCCTTCCTTTCCTCTCCTGCTCAGGAGCTGCTGCATATTCACAGGTATAGAGAGAGGAAAAACCAGCCCGTTGCGGGGATACTTAGAGTGAAGGAATCCACTCATGTCTTACCAGCAGCTTCTTGATGGGGAATTGCTCCAGCCCTGTATTTTGAGGGGAGTCCAGCACCACTGGAAAGCTTTTGTGGGGAGCATGGATGTAGCCAAACTCAATCTCATCCTAAAGAAGGGAGGAAAACACACATGGGGCACATCAGCGGGGAGGGAAAGCTTTACCCCGTCTCTGGTACCCACCTACCTGCATCCAGCGGTCCCTACGGTTGATGTAGCCGAAGCAAACCTTCAGCTCACAGCCAGCCTTGTTCACCAGGTTTTTTATCTCCTTGATGAAGAGATAGTTGTCCTTCATGCTGGGAAAGTGGATGGCAGGAGAGAAGGGGGTGAAGGGCTGCTGGAGGATGGATATCCCCTGCAGGCAGCTGCCTTCCCCCTGCCCATCACCTCCCCAGCCTGTCTGGGTGACCTCCAGGGAGACTGTGGGGCTGATGCTGATTCGACTGGGAAGGGTCATCCCTTGGCCATTACCTGCAGACAAAGACGTTCACCGGTGCCAAAGTGTTGGGGGTCATGATCCACGGTGCTACCCTGAACACTACTGTGTCGGTGAATACTGGTGTATGGGGGATACCCTGGGGGAGGCAAGCAGAAATCGGGGACTTTCCACACCCTGTTTATCACTATTCCCCCCAAACACTCTACACCTGAGGCCATTTTTGTGGTAAATTCATGGGGACTGCTCTCCATTCATGCCCCTTGGACTGTTGCAGTCTCACATCTGCACCCCTTCCCTGGAGCCCCCAGACCTGAACCGGTGTCTCCAGGAGGCTGACATGGATGGAGACCAGCCCAGAGAAGGTGTCATCAGGAAAGCGGAGCCCCTCAACAAAGAAGTCGAGCTCAGCAACCCCACCGGTGTACTGCACGGTGTGGTACAGCTTCCTCCGGCCCAGCACGTGGACGTAGCGCTGCCCGAAGAAGGGATCTGCAAGAAGAGAAATGGGGAGGTCGGCAATTAGCAACGTTCCAGTGGTGGTTTCCAACCTATTTTGCTTGTGTGCAAGGAGGGACCACAATCCCTCTGTGCTGGAGCTTCTGCCCCTCTGTGGGTGGATACAACTTCATCTGGCAGAAATACCTTAAAACAGGAGTTAAGGGGCTTGTAATTTTGCAGTTGTGGTGAAGAAAGGTGAGGAAAAATGTCTCGGCCTTTCCTTGGTTGGAGCAGTCATTAGGAAGATGTTTTCATGGGGTTTCTGCCTTTGCAGCCCCCTCTGACCTGCCATGGGATGACAATGCCACCAGCCCTGCTGCTGACAGACTGACTGGCATGTTTCTGGGCTGGATGAGGGCTTCTGGTCCCAGGGAATAAATCACTGTGCCCATAACAGGGAACAAGGAGGGGAAAATGTGTTGCAGAGCATGTTGCCATCACGTACAAAGCATCTGGGTGTCAGGACACATAGCTTTTTTTTTCCTACTCCTTTGCTGGATGACCTTGGTTAAATGGCTTTATAACCCTGTGTTAATCTCCAAAGTTTTCCAACTGATTGAGAAGAGACAATATTCCATGCTAGAAAAATTTGGAGAAGGGATGCTGAGAGCATGATTTGCTTCAGAAGTGCCATTTGAAGAGCATGGAGAGGACAAGTTCAGAGATGGAAAGAAAAGAGCTTGCAGGGATCTCAAAAGCACCACAAATGAGGAGGAAGGGGCAGAGGCAGAGGTGAGGAAGGACTTACTCTGCACATAAAAGACCCCAACTTTGTCGGCATCAGAAACAGGAATATAGAGAACGATTTCGTACCCCCGGGGCAGGCGCTGTGGCCCTTCAGTCCTTAAGACCATCCGAGACATGTCCAGCAAATCTGGGGCACAAACAACAAAAATAATTGTGTGATGGATGATTTCACCGTGCAGCTCTGGCCTGCTTGCATGCTCACTCCTGGGGTTTGCATCTCTCATGCCAAGAAATCTGCTCTTCCCTTGCTACCAGCTTTTGCAAGCTGGAAAAACAACCTGCGGTCCTGCTAGCATAGCAAACCTGTGACCTGTGCTTTGAAACAAATGCCCTTTCCCCCACCGCCACCACAGTCCTGGCACAGCCGGTCCCTGGCCTCAAAAAAGCCAATGGGCACTGGCTCCGTGTGGTTTTAGTTTTCCAGGAACAGGCGGGTGTATTTCTGGCTGTCTCACCCTGAGCTCCTTTCACCCGTGCAAAGCATCCCTGGGCCAAGCTCTGCCATCAGTGGCACCTCTGCTATTTTTCTGGCCATGCTTCATGCCCCTGCTTGATCGCAATTAGTTTTTATGGCATTAAAAAAAAAATTCCCATGTGGGAAGCTTACTCAGCAGCTTGGTGGAGAGTAGCTCATGGACAGCTGGTTGCCAAGAAGAAGTTCATCTCCAAAAAGGTTAAAGAGCAGGAAAAATGGAGCATTTTTTGCTTTATATGATTTTTTTTTTTGAAGCTGTGTTACCTTCTTTGCTGAACACCCTTTCGTCATCGCAGTCCGATGCCGGTGTGAAGGGGCAGTCCTTGTCACAGCTGACGAGCAGGATGGCCCCATGTCCCTCAGAACCCCAGGTCCAGCTTGCCTAAAAAACCCCACTGGAGCTTTAGCAAGCTCAGGCTCTTGCAAGCCTGTGGACTTTCTGTGCAGTGGAAGAGGTTGAATTACCTTGTTGGGGTTGTTCTTTTCCACCACGCCATCCCGGTCCGCATCGACATCCAGAGAGATTCCTGGATGGACAGACCCCACCATCATCCCAGGGTATGGTGAGGTTGGAGGGATGCAAAAGCCCCCCAGACCCAGCAAATCTGGATCGATCTCTGCCCCTACATTACATCACCCTACTCCAAGGGACTGAGGAGTATGATTGCTGCATTGTAGAAGCCTTCGTACTCACCGATGCCTGTGAGGAAGACCCCGGCTTGGTTGATGGGCTGCCCTCCCTCTGCGTAAAAGCTGACAGTTACCTGCAAATCCCCAAATCCCAGGTTGGGGAAGGATGCTCTCTCTCTGTGGAGGTCCCACACCCCAGCACTTCACTTCTTACCTTGTTATCGTTGACCTCAGTGCTGGCCCGGCTCATGCTGAACCTCAGGACAGTCCCCTCATCCAGCGGCCACCGCGTCCCTCTGCCAGGGATTGACCTGACCTCTGCTTGGCCCCGGCACGCCACCTCCACGCTCACCCCCTCTGTGTGCTTCACGCTGAAGGAAACTGCCCCAGCCGGGGCCGCCCTGCCAAAAACAGTCTGTATTTTTAGAGGTTTGCACCGAAAACATCTGGTTCTCACTGCAATTAATTTCACTGCCCAAAACACAGCCAAGACTGGGCACGCTGGCGTCTTCACGCTCACCGCCGGCACCTTTCTCCCTTTCCTCCCTGCCTGGGAATGCTTGAAGTGTCATTTTTTTAGGGCAGAACACGCTATTTTAGCAAAATGAGTCTATTTTGTAGCCATGGGTGCAGATTATGATCTATAATAATCCCATCCCAGCCAAAGCACTCAGTGCCACTGGAACCAAACTCAGGTTTGCACTTCAATGGAGAAATCCATGTTTATTTTCCAACCGAGGCAAACCCGGTATTTAACAGCTCATCATAACGGCGTGGCAACCCAGCTGAGAGACTTTACCATGGGAAACTCTAATTTTTTGGGGTGATTTTATCCAACCCCAAAGCAGCTGGTGTTGCATCACTCACAGTCCAGTGTGTCCTTACTCTTCCCGGATGCTCCATGCATCCCTTTCCCCTCTCCTGGCTCCTTTCCCCTAATTTCCCCAGCTTGCCGGAATTATTATTTTTGGGCTGCTTGCAGCTCCTGAGGTGCAGGCTCCCTTTGAGCATGTATTCTCCCGACACCTGAGACCTCATGCTGTATCACTGTTACAGCACCATTTATTGGGTTTCTGGATGCTGATGGCCCCGCCAAACCGGCATCGGTGGGGGGCAAGGGGAGAGGAAATCTGAGCTCTCGTTTGCTGCTGCTGCCTGGGTGTTTCTTAAATTGTTAAATTACATTTAATTATGCATGGAAAAACTGGTTTGGTTTCCTTGTTTCTGGGTTTTGGGAATCCCAATGGGAGGAGATTTGACCTGGAGAGATGCCAGATGAGTTGTAACTGTGCTGCTTGGCTTGAATATCAAGAGCGAGATTTGCAAAAGCAGCAAAGTCCAGAACTAACCATGAAATGAGCTTTTAAACTTTTTCCTTTTGAGGGAATAATTATCTTGAAGCGCAGCCTTCGGTTTGTTTTAGGGGAGCAGGGCTGGTGTTTGTGGGGACATGTATGCTTTCCCAGGACACTACTTAGTCACTACATCTTGTTTTCCTCCCCTCTCCCAGCTGCATCCCCTCCTTTGCAGTCTATCCCCGTGGCTCCTGCTCATCCCTCCGCTCTCCAGCAGCTTTCTGAGATGACACTGGACCTGTTGACTGCATGGATTAAACCCGGAGTAAATACCGTGTCATTCAAACACGGATGCTTGAAGCTTTCCCAGGACTCGTGCAGATTTGCAAAGCCCAAAGAGGATTTTGCCCATAAATTCCATTAAATCACAGTGTCAAGGCTGTGGGTTTTGGGGGACCAGAAGGGAAAGTGAGGAGGGGGGATTTGCAGCAGGAAAAACGAGGGGTAAAGGGGAGATGGAGGAGGAAAGGGCAGAGTTAAGGTGCCCCACTCACCCATAGACGTCGGCAGAGATGCGGGTGCCCAGCACACACAGGGCCTCGATGCGGTTCCCGTGCTGCAGCCGGAGCGTGCGATTCCCTGGCATCTCCCCACGCAGCAGCCCCGATGCCCCAACGATGGGCACGCTCACCCTTCCCCACCCTCTCTGCGTGGCACTGAGCCCCCTGGCAGCACCCAGCTGCTTCTCCTTCCTCCCCAGCACGCCTTCCTCCTCCTCCTCGACTGACCCCGGAGCAAATCAATGGGCTTTTGGAGCTTGCAAAGTTTGGGATGACCAATCTGCAGCTCCAACCCCGGTTCGAAGGGAGGGGGCGGTTGGATTGGACCCTCTAAAGCCCCATGAAAATGATCTCCGAGGGAGGGCGGCTGGCCCGAAGCCCAGCCAGCTCCCAGCCCTGTGCAAGGAGCTCCCCCAGCTGTCCCCGACTCCTCGTCCCTCCAGCATCTCCCCGACCCCAAACAGGGACAAGCAGCCCAACACAGAGGTGATTTTGCAGTTCTTTGGGTTTCAGCTCTTTTTTTTTGCTTTCTAGGGAAAAGCTCTGGCTGCTCTTGTGAGGAAGAAACACAATTTCCCAGCCCTTAGGCTAGAGCAGGACTCTACTTTTTTTTTTCTCTGCTTATTTTCAAAAGGAAGCTGGGGAGCCAGTTGCTGATGAGGGGAAAATCAGAGGTGGTTTTGCACGGCAAACCTGCTGCTTGTCACCCCACACCACAGCGGAGCATGTCAGGAGCAATTGCTGCCTACGCAGGCATTTGCATTATTTATTAACATCCAGCTAAATATTCATTTTAAAAACCAAACTTCTGCCCCAGATTTTGAAAGCCACAAGCAATTAGTGAGGAGCAGAAATGTTCAGGTTGATGTTCTCTATTTATATCCCTTTCGGGCTTTTCTTTTTTAGTGCTCTCTTCCCTCCATGGCTGGGGTGTAGGAAACAAGCTCAAATCCAGTTTTCCATCTGAAGTCGATTCTAGTTTGTTGTTTTGGTTTTTATTTTCCACGACCTGAACAAATGTGAGGGAGGACTTTGCGTTGCTGAGCAAACACCTGAGAACACAAAAGAAGGCAGTTTTGCTGGTTTACTGCACATGCAAAAATGAGATTGTGACAATTGGGAGATTCTATTAAAGGCTGTAGATGTTCTTCCTGAGGAATATGAAAAAATTTAAACCACTTTGCTTCCGGACTGTGCCTTTTGTAGAGCATCGTGGTCAGGGCAGCACTGCCAGGAGCTTGGGTTAAATGACCCCAGGTCTCGACACCCTGACTCAGGAGCTGCCCCAGCTGGCAGCTGGAAAATGCTCCTTCTGAGAAGCATCATGATTTATCTGTTTAACCCCTGTCTGTTTAAACCGCCAGTAGTAAAAAACACTGGTGAAAGAGGAACCAGAAAGAGAGAGAATTTAAAAAGAATAAAAAGAAAGGAAACCAAAACTGCATCATGTTTGCACAAGCAGGCTCTGTTCTCCAGCACTGTATGAGACTTATTTTCCCTCTTTTTACCCCAAACCAGAGCCAGCAGCTGGCCTCGCATGGGCCAGGGTGGCCTCACCTCCTTGCGCACTCCTGGGACCTGTGGAAATAGAGCTGTAAACCCATCAGTTTGGAAGAAAATGTTCAAAAAGCAGCTTCTCTTTTTCCATTTTCACTTCCCAGTTCCTGTGCCCCATTTCAGTTATCAGTGAGTAAAACACATGCTGTTTAAATCCTCTTTTTCTTCAAAAAACCCTCCAACCCCAAATCCCTCCCATTTTACAGAAAGGCCCCGAGGTCACCACATCGCTTGTGATTTTTAAAATCTGCTGGAACATTTCTAACTGGTCATGGGGGCAACCACACTGCAGAGAGGTGGCTGAGGCATCCTCTTCGTGTCTGTCCGGTGCTGGGGACAAGTGCGAGGACCTGCCTGGCCCCATCCCAGCGAAAGCCTGGGTGACTCCCTCCACGAGTTGCTGAATAAACCTTGATTTATGCTGTAAGAATGGGATTTTTCAGGAGGCAAAAGTGTTATTTGTGTTGCAGGCTCTGCTCTGTGCTATCAGGTGGGAGATTAGACATGGTAAACCGTCACAGGACATATATATAGATATATATACACACATGTAGATGTCTGGAGGCTCGTGGTTTTGTGGCTATAGTCAATCTGGTCAGAGGAGTTCTTCAGTTTTTTTTAAAAATCAGATCTGCCAGATTAGGAGCTGCTCTGCATAAACTTCCCCGCTGCTGATGGATCTCTGCCTGCCCTAATTTCGAGGACCTGGGAACAGATCCCAGTGCTAGAGCTTGCAAATAACCCCAGCGAGATGATTCCTGAGGGTTTTCACGTGCGCGTCATCCAACATCTTCTCCCCAAGGAGGTCCGAGCTGGTAGGTACGAAGGGGTTTTGAGCTCTGTGGGTGCTTGGTGAGGAGTTTTGGGGTGGTTTTGTCACTCCCTTCCTGCAGGCACGTGCCTTATTGCAAGGAGTAGGAGGGAAATGTTCCCCCCCCCCCCCCCCCCCCGGAGTCCTTTCAAGCTGACCTTTCACGTTTAGGAGGTGCAAACAGGTGCCTGTCCCAATCGAGCCACGAAGCACTGCCTGTTCCTGCCTATTCCTGCCTGCACTGGCTTTATTTTGGAAGAGGCAGGCAGCTTCGAGGAGGCGAAACCAACCCACTGGCGAGGATGAAGGATCTTGGGTGAAGCTGAGCCCACCTGTGGCTTTATTGCTCTCCCTGGGGGAGTCATCCAGCTCGCCCGAGCGAGGGAGATATTTATAGGGCAGCAAATCTCATGCAAAGCTGGGGGAGAACGTGGGCAGGACGAGCGCAGGGGTATGTGCACAGCTCCAGCCCCGGGGAAAAAGCAGTTTTACAGGGTGCTTGGCTCTTGGATTGCCAGGTATGAAGTCTCCCAGCAGGCAGACAGCTTTATTCTGGGGAGAAGAAATGACCGAGGGGGATTTTTGGTGTTTTCTCACCCAGGAGAAAGTGGTTGCAAAGCCGGCTCTGATGAGTCCTGGCCACGGGTGATTTACCAGGATGGGGACCAACCTCTCTTGGGTTTTACTGGCTTTAAAAGCATTTTTTGCTGGTTCAAACCAGCCTCCTGCCCTTCTTCCCTGGCTTCCAAGTGGGATGGGGAAGGCAAGTCCCCAGGAGGGGACTTGGTGCCTGCCTGGGATACTCCTGCTGTGCTGTTACAGCTACGCACCTATAGAAAATAAACCCTCATGCAAACTGGAGCGGGACTTGATAACTGGTTCGATGCTTGCCCTGTTGCAAGCAATTAGGCTGACATGGCTCTTAAAAATTCCTGCCTGCAATTACGCATGCAGAATAATAAATAAGGTGTAATTATCAGTTTAGGGAGATTATCAAACTTTCCTTGACAGAGTGGTGATGCAGGATGGGTGAGAAGAAACACCCCAAGGGGGTCTGGGCTATTAGTGGGGTTCCTGGGGGAGCACTGGGGGGTCAGGTCTTGCTCCATCATGATCAGAAACAGGCTGAAATTGGGAAAAAGATGAAATAAGCCTCAAAAACTGAGGTCTACCAAGCTCACTCAATCTGATGGAGAGGCGGGATCCCATCCGTCGTGTACCAGGGATCTTAATAGCACCTTTGCAGGACAAGGTATTATTAGGAAGAAACACTCAGCTCTGAATGGGCTTAAAATCGTCATTCTCCCTGTGCACCAGCTAATAGCAGGTGGAGGAGGAAGAATAGGTAAGTGTAGGTACCACCCAACAAAGACGAGGTGCGTTGGGCTTGAGCGAGCATCTGCAGTGACCGTGGTGGCTCAAACTGTGCCGTGACTAAACTTGCCGAAAAAAATCCCAAACCCAAAATGAAGATGAGGTTTCAGCGCTGTGTCTCCATCCCTTCTGGATGGGTGTGATGCTGGGTGTGCTTGGAGAAGCACATGCTCCCAAACCCTCTGCTGAAGCCCTCATGCTTGTTGGGAGCCTGAAACCACCATCCTCCACCTCCCTCCAGATTACAGACCATACCAGCCTGACCCCGTGGGGATTAAGGTGTGTTCCCTGTCCAGCACAGGGCTCAAACCAGCTGAGCAGGATACGATGCTAAAATCACAGCAGGCAGCAAGCTCAGCACCATGCCCAGTCCAAACCAGTGTGACCAGCAGCCATGAGTGGGAAATCCAACTTGCAGTTCTCTTCATAGAGATGCTTCCATGGCCAGTCTCTTCCTCAGAGGATGCAGCGAGCTCCTCACCCACCCTGCTGGCTCTGTGTTGCCCCAGCTGAAGGGTTTTAGGGGTGCGTGAAGGCTTGTCCTCCCCTGGGAAGGCTCAAAAATCCATCAAATTCACAAGTTTATGAATATTAGGAGATCGGCTTGTGCTGGGTTTTGAAAAAATAGGGTTATATCTAAGATCTCAAGCAAGGCAAAGTCCTGGAAAGCCTGGAAATGCCACTAGCGTTCCCCACTTGAGCATCCTGGCTGTCCCAGCAGGCTCCCACGATCTTATTAAAGCCGCTCTCGTGTACAAGACACGGTGCTGGGTTTTTTTCTGCTGCAATTAAAGTCAGAAGGAGCCCTTTAATGTAGACTGGCTGGGGGATGTTTAAAGCAGGTGGTTTGATCTTGCAGGTGAAGGTGCGCACAGGTTGCTGCTCCTCCAGCTGAGGACGTGCAGCTCGGTGCAGTGGTAGGGACCGGTCCTTCTAGCCCCGCTGAGCCTGCTTTGACCTTTTCGGCTTGCAGGGGGTCCTGCTGCTCACAAAACTGGGTCTCTCCTGGCTCCAGGCCTCTCTTGCCCGTTGCATTTCTAATGACCACATCGCCTCTCGTTCACCTTGCTGTAAGGATGAACCTTGCGGCAACAGGACGGTCGGTGCGTTCTCCATCCCCGTGCTGCCTTTTTCCTCCATTTTAGCTACCACCTCCATCCCCGAGCGCAGTGGAGACCTCCTTCCCAGCTTCAGCAGGATTAATCTCACCCCATTTCCCTCTTCACAGGCAGGTGAAGCCTCCTGGGATGGCCCGGAGAGAGATGGCTATCTCCAGTAGACGTCTTCCAGCCATGGGGATGTTTCCCATGGGAGCTTTGCTGCATGCCCAAAAAACCCCAGTTCCCCCGAAACGCAAAGTCCAAGCAAAACACCAAGAACTTTCCACTGAAAGCCTCTTGTTGTTTTGTTGTTTTGTTGTCGTTTGTTTTTTTTCCCCTTCCCTGCCTGCCAAATAACCAGTTTTCCCTGCACCCGTTTCTGCTCGTTGCGCTTCTCGGGAATTGTTATGATGGGAAGGACTGACCTGAACAAACATTTTCTTTTGTTAGGCTTTATTCGGGCATTGCCCTAATGGGGTAGCCGAGGCCGTGAGTCACCTGAGGAGAGGCTAGATGGAAAATTTGGGTCGTTTTAAAGAAAATGCTTTATTTTAATGATACCAAGTATTGTAATAACCCTAAACAACCACGCTGAGCAACAGGAGGAGTTGAAATGTTTAATGCATTAAGCTTTGGAGTCCTTATATGGAGCTGTAAGGGAAGAAAAAGGTGAGAATAAACCCCGAAAGAGCTCACTGCTGAGCATCCTAGGGCAGGGCTGGGTGTCACCCACCCTGTCCTGCCCCTTTGCATTGTGTCCCCTCCCCAGAGCTGCCCGTCCCCCCCAGGGGCTGCCTTATCACCTCCATCTCCCCGCGTGGGGCGGCAGCTTGCTGGGTGGTGGAGGTGGAGACGGCAGGGTCCCCTGGCTAAACCCCGTCATCGAGGGAAGGAGGAGTTAAATTCCCCTGCCTTTTAATCCAGTCGTGCTGGTTTACCTACAAAGCCAGACAGCAGCTTCCTTCGCATGCGGCCGCAGTCCCCGGCACATCATGCCCAAACGTCACGTTGTGCAGATGTCCACCAGCCACGCCAGCTACGGCGTCTGCGTGTTGGGTACCGAGGTCTTCCTCGATACGCGCCGGTAAGGCTTGGAATTGGGGTATCCTCATTGTTTTCCATAAGGCTGAAGGGTTTTGGGGGAGCCCAGTGGTGTTTTTGCTCTTTGCTTATAGGAGAAATGACTAGTAGAGGGAAAAATCAGAGCTCATTTTGAGCCCATACCATGAATTCATTCAAGGATTTGTCAAGCTGGTTCAGTGCACAGGGGACATGTCCTGCTGGGTCTGGTTTAGGGGATGACGTGCCACAGGGAGTTGCACCCAGACGAGGGATGTTGGCTCCGGCAGAAGCAAGGTGTCAAAGCGTAGCCGAGCCATGACGATTTGCAGGCAAAACCCATGCACACCCTGGCTAAGTGAGATCTATTTCTGGCTGTGAAAACATTAGGCAAGAGCAATTCAAGACAAGCAACTTGGCCAGAGCTAAAATGGGGGAAAGAATAAAATGTGTGGCTCAGGCAGAAAAAATCCACCAGCAGGTTTGCACGGGTGATTGCACAAAAAGAGATTTTTCCAGCATTAAATATGGGGGTTGCTTTATTGGCCAGATACGAGGCTGTATTTACCCTGCTGTTACATTGTCATTATTTAATAAATTGCATTTATAATGATAGAGACTACAGGACAAGCCAGTCGGCATCGCATCCAGGGCAATTATTGGGGTTGTGTGTTGGAGCTGGGCCAGGATGTGCTGTTGTCCCCCCAAAGAGTTTCAGATTGAGTTTTACCTGCCCTAAGAAGTGTTATTTTTCTGTCAGTGAGATGGGAATATATAAAACCTATTTGCATTTTTTTTCCCTGGATTTGGACTCAAAGCAAACTTCCATTTAAACATGGAGCCTGAGACCCAAAATGGGCTGATTTGGCTCCTCAGTAGCAAATTTGAGCTTTGGTCCAAAAAAGCAGATGGTGAATGCTCTTCTAGCTAAAAAAAATGGGATCATTTTGTTCCTGGAAAGCAGTGGCTGGGGGGGAAGTTGGTGATGACGAGCTTTGATTGTGGTTTGGGCTGTTTTGTGACAGAAAATGGAGCATGATGGGAAACTGGTGGTGATGCTTACATGTGAGGGCTATAAAATCAGGTCAAATAGACCCAAATTTGAGAAGTTACAGCATGCAATGGCATGCAACAGCTTGCAGGTGGATTTACGACAGTGCATGATGTTAAATACGAGGGGTGACATGTGGAATGATGCTTTAATCTCTCCTTACAAGCTGCTGTAGGCACCAGGGATGCCATGCCAAAAACAACACTGTGAATGAATTTCTTCTGTGTTGTTTTTTTTTTTTTTTATTATTTTTTTTTTCTCACTGTTACAATTTACTGTCCTGTCCCTTTTCACATGTGGCTGGGGAGGCTGGCTTCTGATGGCAGACAGGTCGGAGCACTCGTGCTCCTGGGATGGAGGTGCTGGGGCTGTAATGAGCAGGTAGGCAGCACTTCAAAGGCAAGGGATGTCATGCAGGTGGGGTGCAGGTTCTCCATGCTCGGATTCAGGCTCCGCTCCAGTTAGGGCATCTCTTGGGTCAAGGTATGGTCCCATGATAACCATCTCCTGGCATGGTTGATATCAAAAATTGTCCTGGCTCTTTGTTGGGGTTTTCTCACAGGATGCTGAAATTTTGGGGGTTTTCTTACTGTTGTGGAGGAAGGTTTGATGCCTAAACTTCAGCAATTCACAGTCTAGGCTTAACCACAGATGTACGTGCTGAAGCTCCAGCAGGACCTCTGCTTGCTCAACACTGCCACAGAGATAATACATATAAAATTCAGACGACGCGTTTCATCACCTGAAGTTGGTTTCTGAGTCCTTTCCATCCAGTTAAGGCTGGATTTTAATTCCAGGTTCAAGTATTTGGCTCCACAGAGGAGAACAGGAGGGACAACTTGGTCTGTAACCCAATGCTGCTCTCTGTTTCAGATCTACCCCCAAAGGTGCCACGTCATTTGATGTCCATGCCACCTCTGCGGTTACAGTCCACATCATCCACAGCCCCATGACAAAGCCCATGATTAACTCCAGATGGCCCCTGGATCCTGATATAGAGGTTTTAGTGACCATTGATGTCACCAGCAGGACTGTCAATGACAATAAGGTTAGTGCTTTTTATGCACCAAACCCAGAGAAATCAGTCAAATTTTCCAGGAAAGAAGGAAGGATTATGGGCAGGCTCAAGCATTTCTAGATAGTGCTGACATGAGGTTCATTTCCATGGAGAAGACTCAAACTTAAAAAGAATTGTGTAATTATTATCTATAAAAAATGAAACTAAGAAGGAGAAGGACATCACAATTTGTACCCTAAATAAGAGATAGTGGTGGTTGCAAAAGCTGGTGTCATAAACTCCACGCCAGGCAGCAAAAATACTGCAACCATGGCTTTTTTTCATGCCTGTTTTTGTGCTGAAGCAGGCAGAAATGGTTCGGCAGAACTATGATTAATGGAGAATGGCTTGGATGAACTCTCCAGAGTCTTGTTGTATAGCATTGGTTGGTCAACCTAATGAGTGGAAAGACCTACTCAGCATGACAGAACAAGGGACTTGGGTCACGATCTGCTGATATCTTCACAGGTTAAGATTTCATACTACGGACGGGAAGGCAATGAGCTTTCGGTGGCTTGGTTGTATCTCACGTGCGTAGGTAGGTATTACAACAACGCTCAGTCAAACCCGGCCAATCCTTTGTGATGCCAAGACCTAGTTGAGTTCATGGGACGGGAGTTAAGTGGGGGGGCGCGGGCTGTCCATCTGCAATGTGCAATGAACTTTTGGGTGTTGACTGATGCTGACAAGCAAGAGGGAAATAATTAAAATGTTATTATGTTGCCTTATATGGTGCAAAAAAGACACAGGCTGGCCCGTGTCCCCACCCAACACACACACACTGAGCATCCTCTTTCGCTTGCCAAGACCATTGCGTTGGTGGAAGAGGATACAAAGGAGACCATCTCACCTAACTTTGGATGGTGTCCCCCTCCTTGACCTCCGTTGCAGCTAGTGGAGAGGAACAGGCACCAAAGTGTAGTTGTCTGACCTATTTTAGAAGTTCAGGATGAGATGAATCATACCCTTGAAATGGCTATTTTCCTCTGCTGACTACAAAGGGAGTCTAGACAACCAGTCTGGATGCAGAGCCTTCCACTTGGATGGATTAATTACCCTAAATTTGAGATTTTCTAAAGTGTTCACATGACAGTCAGACTTGTGTCCTTAAGTAATGCATATGCTTCCCAAAATTGCACCTGAAGAGGTTGATGGTTTCCCACGTCCCATGACTGATGGGCCCTACTGGAGCCAACTAGGGCCACTGCTGTCCACAGGGCTTTTGACTTACAAATGATCTTCACTTGCTTAGATTTAGAGCTTCATTTCCAGCTTCGCCACGTCCTCCTCTCTGCATCAAAGTTGCTGGTCAAGCTCCACTTCATTGCAGCAGAGGCAGAGATTTTGGCCAAGAAGAGCTCTGTAAGGGAAAGTCCTTCTCAAATGTTGCATCAAGTCTAGTAATTATTTAGGTGTCCACTTGATCATGGTGAAAACACTTTCATGTCTCCACCATGTTTCAGCTTCATGAAAAATGCTACAGTCAATATGAAATTGGTGAAAATACAAAATACGCCATGAAGTGAATACGTCCCTGCTGGGGGAACCAAGACATGAGAAGATAGTTGGAGACTGAAGGAAGAAAGCCATAAAAAAGCCATTGGTTGGCTTTTCTATCACCATTTTGATGGAGATGTTGGGTCTGGAGCAGTTTTGGGGCGTGAAGTTGGGGGTGATGGTGGGTGACTCATGATGAGGAGAAGCCCAAAATGCAACCAAGAGCTCGTTCCCCTGCCAGGTGGTATCCTTTTCTCTCTTGATGTTTCAGATGTATCTCTGGACGTGGACTTGAGCCGTAATGGCAGAGTGAAGAGCAAAGGGAAGGACAAGGTAATGAGAAGCTTTGCAATGTATGGAGGGTCAACGCAGGGTGCAGCCACTTGCAGTCTATTCCCTGAAAATCTCCAGGAGGGAGAAGGACATGGGTGGTGTCTCTGGTGTCTGAATTAGAGAAAATAACACAGCAAATTCTCAACCTACTAATTGGGGTGGAAAAGACTTTATATTCTTATTCAGTGCCAAAATCTCCTGCCTCTCCAGTCCAGATCCAAGGCTCATATAGGACAAAATACTCCTTTATTTTTCCTTTTTGGACTTGAAACATGCCACTAAATGAGTCAGCTGCAAGTTTTGCAAACAGCAAGAGATTTACCCCTTTGGCAATAAATCTGCATATGCCCAAGCACTTAAGCTCAGGTAATTAGCTGCGCCCCGATCGGCAGTGCAAATTGTACATGGAGATGAGATGCTTTTCTAGAAATGGCATAGTGTTGTCCAGATGAGGCCTGGCAGATACTTTCTGGCTTGTTAGAAGATAAGATCTGTTTGAAACAGTCGTTGCTGGCCCTGCTAGAAGCTGAGGTTAGGAAATTTTGTGGCTTGAAAGCATCACTGCTGTCACCCCAGCAGCCTTGACTGCATGCGGTAGGTTGTCCTCCAAGTGTGGCCGTGGCAGTGGGATTTTCCCTGGTCCGGGAGGGGGATGGGATGGGGAAAATCTTACTCCCATCCCCTTTGGGTGTTTCTCCTCTAGGCTAAGTGGACATGGGGTCCGGATGGGCAAGGTGCTGTGCTGCTGGTCAACTGTGACCGGGACAGCCCCGGCAAGGGGGGGACAGACAGCGGTCAGGTGGACATACGGACCACTGCAGGTAAGGTGCCCTCTGCAGAGCAAGGAGACCCAGAAGACCTCACTGGGATGTTTCCCACTTGCAACACCTCCATCCCCTGTCTCTGCATCCCCCCATCTCCATCTTTTCCCCACCGCAGACCTTCAGGACATGTCTGTCATGCTGTTGCGGACTCAAGGGCCCAGCGCTATCTTTGCCGAGTACCAGGTGGTCCTGCATGTCCCCGAGTCAGACGCAGATAAAGTGCGGGTTTTCCACGCCATCTGTGAGTATTTCTTCCTTCTTTCCATGCATGATCCCGAGGTGGGTGAAGCCTAATTTTTTTATTCGCCGTGGGCACCTCTGGTTGCTGGAAATGCTCATTTATCCCCGGAGCTCCTCTGCTGTTGTAGAAAAGGGGGTTATATGGGAAAAATCAAAGGAAAAAGCATAAAGGCAGGCTTTTCTCAGCGGACTTGCTGAAATTTTGACATTCCCATGGGGCGGATAACCCCCACATGGCTCCCGGCACCGTTTTGGCGCAGGTGATGACCCAGCCACCAAAGCAGCCCATCTTGTCGGGCAGCACATTTTGCCTTTGAACACCCCAGCGGCTGGATCCCCAGCAGCTCCCCGCCAAAAATCAGGTCAGGGAACTCAAGTATATCATTAGATGCTTAATGCGAGCCACGCACCTTGAAAGGGTTGGACCTGAGGGTATAGAGTCCTCTTTGTAGGAGGAAGATCAAGTGTGTTCCCCAGAGAAGAGGAGGCACACCCGCTCCTCTGCAAACCACGCTGGCATCAGCCACCTCCTCGCTGGTGCCTCCTTCCAGCTCGGTGGACAGGTTGGTCACCCCGTCTTGGGTTGGGTATTTCGGTGTTTCTCCAGGGAGTGACTCACACCCCCACTACAAACCCGTGCTGGGGCCTGACAAGCTCTCCTATGTGCTGGACCATGTCGGCAGTGGAGAAAACACCTTCTATGTTGAAGGGTTGGCTTTCCCTGACGTGGGCTTCTCCGGGTTGGTTTCCTTCAGTGCCAGCTTGCTGGAGGTCCCCCATCAGGTACGTGGGGTTTGCCCCATCCCTGCACAATCCCCCAGCTTTGGCAGCTTTAACCGCACTCCCTGGCATTTTTACCCCTTGCAGAATTCACCGGGCACCCCGATTTTCACGGATACGGTGGTTTTCCGTGTGGCACCCTGGATAATGACTCCCAACACTCAGCAGCCTATGGAGGTTTTTGTCTGCAGGTAGGAGGGAGGTCAATTCATTGCTCTCCTGTCTTGGAGGACTCTCCTTGCTATGTAGCAGCTGTAGCATGAGCCAGGATTTATACATGCTCAGATTGGGCACTGGCACTGCTGCAGACATTGCAACCCCAAGGAGAAAGGTTGGAAGACCGTCTCCAGGGTCTAACCTCAAGCACGACTATTACCCAGCACATATAGGAAAGAGGAATGGGCTGCACAGTTGGGGGAGCTTCTCCTGATCACTCCTTCCTCTCCCTCCAGCATCCAGCGGGGCTCAGACTCCAACGAAGTCTTTCTGGAAGGGCTCCAGGTCCTACTGAAGAAAGCCAACTGCAAGCTGACCATCTGCTCAGAGGTGGAAACACGCAGTGACCGCTGGATCCAGGTCATCCATTGATGCTTGTAATAAGCATCTCTCCTGGTCCCTTAGAGGCTCCTGGGGCATGTAGTGTGTCACCCCCATTGCTGACACCCCTGGGAGGGACTAGCTGAGGTGCTAAGAGGTGAACCAGGCAACCGTGAACTAAAACACGGGGAAATGTTGCTGGTAGTGGCAACCAGCACAGACAGAGATGTCCAGGGACCCAACGGGTCATTGCAAGAGAGAGCCCATGGGACAGCGCAAGAGGGGCCCTGTTACAAGAGGGACCTAACAGAGCATTGCAAGAGGGACCCTGTGGGGCATTGTAAGAAGGATCTCATTGTGAAAAGGACCCTGTGGGCCTTTGCAAGGGTGTCCCCACTGCAAGAGGGACCCCATGGGGCATTACAAGAAGGACCCTATTTCAAGAGGGACCCCGTGGGGCACTGCCAGGAGGATACGGTGCACGCTGGCTGGACGTGCCATGTGCTCCCCGCAGCATGCCCAAGCCCTGCTGTCCCTGTCCCACTTCCTTGCCCATTGTTGCCACGTCTGTCTTCCCCAGGGGTGACCCGTGCCAGGTGTTACGGTGCCAGGTGGGGTGTCAACCCCCAAGGAGAGCAAGACAGCTGCCTCCCTTGGGGTTAAGGGCAGCAGTTGGGCTTTGTCAGGTTTGCCCCATTTCCTGCTCCACCCTCACCGCATGCCTCACCGAGGTGGCTATCACCCTGCCAGGAAGCCTTCCTCCTCTTCCTCCTTTCTCCTCTTCCTCCTCTTTTTCCTTTTCCTCCTCTTCTTCTTCTTCCCACAACAGGATGAGCTGGAGTTTGGCTATGTGGAAGCGCCGCACAAGATCTTCCCCGTTGTCTTTGACTCGCCCAGGAACAGAGGCTTGAAGGATTTTGCTTTTAAAAAGATCCTGGTGCGTCGTTGCATTGCCAACCCTGCTTTCTTCCCCGCAAAATCCCCTTGCCCAGGGGGTCCCTGTCACTGCTCCCCTCTTCCCCAGGGCCCCGATTTTGGCTACGTGACCCGTGAGCCCCCCGGGAATGCCGTCTCTAGCCTTGACTCCTTCGGCAACCTGGACGTCAGCCCGCCGGTGACGGTGCGGGGGAAGGAGTATCCCCTGGGCCGGATCCTGATTGGCAGCCCCCTGCCTTGGTGAGATGCGGGGGGGGGCTGAAACCCTTCCTCTGGGATACAAGGATGCACTGAGGAGGGTTTGCACCCTTTGGGGTGGAAATTTGGGGCTGGTTCCCATCAAATCCCAGATTTAATGTGCAAGTCAATCTGCTATTGCTTCATCCCTTATAAAATCCTGCCACTGCTCTGATTTGTACTCCCTCCCAAACTGCTGGTGCTTTTGCTCCAATCCTACAACACCGTAAGCATCCAGGCTACTTTTTTCTCCCCAGTAAAGGAAAAGCCAGGGAATCCAGGAAAGGGTAAAATCCTGAATAACTGGAAATTGTTTTGCTCTGGGCAGGCAGTGCTAGGCAGCCCTGCGGGAACAACAGCGCCCTGCAAAATCCTCCACAAAGGAGTTTTTTTCTCCAGAGAAATAACAACGGGGATGAATCCAGATGGGGTTTGATCCAGGATAACAAACGGGATGCCCCGACCCCAGCCCTGCTGCAGGCCAGGGGACTTGCTTCTGTTGTGGCGGCAAGTAAATGGCATTTTCCCAGCCTCACTGGGACCATAATTATCCCTTATTACTAGAAGTTTAATTAATGTTTTCCCAGCCTGCTGCTGTCTGTCTAAGAAAACTTCACCCCCGCGCAAAGCTCTGTGTAAGGAGTGTTTTAAGATTCATGAGGACGGGGGAAATTAAATCCAAAGGTGCCCAAGCAGAACGGGGGATGCAATGCACAATTGCCTATAGACATCTTTGGCCTAGATATATATAAATATATATATAATATAAATATATAAGTATATAATATAGGTATAGTAATGTAATACTTTTTCATATATTAATGTACTGTATGTAACTATGTAATGTAGATATATTAATATATAATGTATTTGTATATATTAATATAATATAGATTATGTGGACTATTTCCAGACTCTTCCCAGCATTTCCCATAAAAATGGGATGTGCAGATGCATCTTCCCCCCTTGACATGATGTCTGGGGGAAGGATGGGGGTAAATCTTGAGGAGGGGTGCGATGGGCACCCATTTTCTCCTCCTGCCTCTGCTCCCCAGGGCCTCCGGCCGGCGGATGTCCAAGGCGGTCAGGGATTTTCTTTATGCTCAGAAAGTGCAGGCGCCGGTGGAGATTTACTCGGAGTGGCTGAACGTGGGCCACGTGGATGAATTCCTCACCTTCGTCCCCGCTTACGATAGGAAGGTACCAGTCCCCGGAGCTGTTCCTGCTCCTGCATGGGATGTCTTCTGCAAATGCCAAAAAAAAAAAAAAAGGTTTTTTTGCAATTTCTCACCCTCCCTGTGGGTTCTGGATAATGCACCTTCTTTTGGGGTGGCTTCCTGGAAAATGGCACTTCCCTGGGTGGCCTCCTGAGCCCTGTGAAGGTGGCATCCCAGGCACCCTGCCATGCCTGGGGCTGGCTTTGGGATCAGTGTGGTGTCTCTCAGCAGGACAGGAGGATAAAATATCCCACCAACAGCAAAGTGTGACCCCCCCTCTCCGGGATTTTTTTTGCAGGGTTTCCGGCTCCTCTTGGCCAGCCCCAACGCCTGCTACAAGCTCTTCAAGGAGAAGCAGAGGCAGGGCCATGGTGAAGCCACGCAGCTCATCGGTAAGGGAGTGGACGAGGGCACCCCCACAGTGTAGCAGGGGCCACCCCCACCCCTTACTGGTGCCCTTATCCCTCTGCTCCCACCCCTATGCAGGGCTGAGGGGCACCGAGAGGAGAAGCATCGATGAGATCCTGGAAGATGAGTTGTTGAAGAACGACAACAAGCATGTGCAGGTGGGTCTTTGCAGTCATGGATTTGGATGAAAGCAGGAGGGGGAGAAGAGCAGCCATGAAGAAGCTGGACACTCTTGGGTGCTGGGTCACCCCAAGCCCATTGTCCCACTGGGAGATGCCCCAGGGGACTGCAGAGGTGTCAAAACCAATGGAAAAAGAGGTTTTTCGGGTTGGGGACAGCTCCAGGAGGTTGCTCAGAGGGATGGGGTGGGATGCAGTGGAGCAGGCGAGGATCTGGACAGGATGTGATAGGGATCACGGGAGTCCATGTGTGGGATTTGGGAGCCTGGGATGGCCAGGGGTGGCAATTCCAGGTGGCCCCTCCCCGCAGCGCTGCATCGACTGGAACCGCGACCTCCTGAAGCAGGAGCTGGGCCTGAGCGAGCAGGACATCATCGACATCCCCCAGCTCTTCATCCTGAGGGGCTCCCGTGCGGATGCCTTCTTCCCGGACATGGTGAGACCACTGACACCTCCTCCCCTCCCACCCTTCTTTTTCCATCCACCCCTGATGCAAACACACCTTTTGGATGGAAAAACCTGATTTTTTTTTGGTCCGGCTGCAGGTGAACATGCTGGTGCTGGGCAGGCACCTGGGCATCCCCAAGCCCTTCGGACCACTGGTGGGTGGGCAGTGCTGCCTGGAGCAGCGGGTGCGGGCGCTGCTGGAGCCCCTGGGCCTCACCTGCACCTTCATCGACGACTATTTCTCCTACCACGTCCTCTCCGGTGATGTCCATTGCGGCACCAACGTCCGGCGCAAGCCCTTCGCCTTCAAATGGTGGCACATGGTGCCCTGAAGCACCCGGGGATGGGCTCGGCTCCTGCAACCAGAGAATGAAGGCTCATTGGGTGCATCAGAAGATGCATCAAAATAAAGGGTTTCACCATTAAAGCTGCATTAACACCAGGGCGCAGCTCTTCTGCATCTTTCATCCTTCCTTTCAGCTGTTGGGTTGAAAATATCATTTAAAACCTTTTTTTAAGCACGTGGGTTTATTATGGGAGCGGGGGGACAACGTGTGGGATGGGGACAACATGGGGTGTCTTCAGGAGTGTGGTGCATGTGTGTCGGTGGCGAGGAGGCTGCTGTGAGGGTTTGAGACCCCATCCCCCTGCTAAAGAGTCTTTACAGTCCCTTATCCTGGGTTTGTAGATAATAATCCCCTCTCAAATTCCCTTTATCAACCAAAAACTCACCTCCCAGCTGGGAGATGGGCTCTTCGCCCGGGCACGGCGTGGAGGCAGAGCCCCTTCCTTGTGCAAAATCATATTACACCTTCCCCAGCGAAAACAATTTCCTTTTCCCTTTGCAGCGGCCCCACTGCTCCTTCTCTCCCTCTTTTCATCGCAAACAAAGCGTGTCGTTTCCCCGTGCCAAGCTGGCACCCCTGCCCGTCTCTCCTGCCCTCACTGCCCTCACCCAGCAGACGAAGCAGCACCAGGAACCGAAACCAGTCCCCTGCCCCAGGCATCACTTAACCCTTTGCAACCCTGAGAACCGCTATGGGGCTAAACCCACTTTTTTGGCGAGCAATTTGTTTTTCTACCGACACTTTTTGAGGTGTAAAAGTGTAGCTCCTCCTCCAGTACCCACTGCTGTGACGCCGTGTTTGCAAGCAGTGCTGGACTATCCCAAACAGGGTCATGCATCCTGCTGGGCACCTCTCTTTTGCCCCAAAAGATGATTTCTAACCCGATTTTCCCTGCAGTTACGGCTCTACTGAGTTTCCCCAGCCCCGAGGAGCAATATTAAATTCCAGCGGCGCATGACCCCGCAGGGAGTTGGTGGGGGAACAGCTGCATCGGTAAAGGGCTCTCCCACGCCGAGACAAGGATTTAATTAAAACAAAGACGATTAAAGCCGCGACAGAGTCCGCTGTCCCCACCGCAGGTGACACACCGACCCCCCGGCCCATGCAGAACCCAGGGGATGGGGCAAGCATACAGCTTAAATAAGAATTTAAGCCAATTTTTCCAGCTAGGCAAATAAAACCCTTTAGAAGGAGAAATAAAACCCCTCTGAGCCTGGCGCTGGCACATCCCCAGCTCGGCTCGGGTGTCACACTGAATATTTTACGGCGTGGGTTTAAGGGTGACTGGTCACATCAGCGTCTCTTTGTGCTGAGGGGAAAAGAAAACCCACCCCTGAGCTTCTTAAAGAGAAAATAAAAACCCTCGTGGGTGTCTTGCGGTGCTTTTCCCCCCCGCACTGATTCATGCTCCATTGCTGCAAAGCACGGCCAGGCACCTCACACACCCAGTCCAGAGGCTGGGAGCCTGGAGGTGGGATTAAGCTGGGCTCTGGTTAATCCCCTCCCAGCAGTCAGGCTTTATAAATCCCCTCGTGCCACCCATCAGCACCCAAGGGTGCCGCAGGGGCCCGCCGGCATGGCCCAGCAGCGCCGTGTCCAGCTCTCCACCCAGCGTCCCACCAGCACCGTCTGCGTGCTGGGCACTGAGCTCTCCCTGGATGTCTGCGGGTAAGCGGCCATGACGCTGGGGGGAAAAAATAAAATCTGAGGGGTTTTGTTTGTTTTCTCACTTTTATCCCATTAATCAAGCTGATAAAAATAGCTCTGGGTGGGGTGGGGGTGATGCTGCTGCTTGGGGAGGATTTCTTAGGGGAGGCCGAGTCCCGGGAGAAAGGGGATGCACCAAATCATGATGTGGTGGCACCTTAAAGGGGGATTTTGTAGTTTTTGGGGTGCCAAAAGCCCCCTCCAGCAGCTTTAAGCGATGCTCCAGGCTGAGTTTCACATCCCTGCCAGGGGCTGCTGCATCTTCCTGCAAAACGGAAATATTTCCCAGTTTCGGGGGAATGCGGAGAGTGAAACCACCGGGGCGTCACCTCCGGGCACTGGGTGTTTTATCTGCCTGGTTGGCCTCAGCCCAAGTTCAAGTGCTTTTTAGCAGCAGGTTTTGCTTTTCGTTTCCTTAAAGCCCAGCTCAAGTAGCAACCCAGGGTTTTATTTTCCTTAATGCATCCAAATTCACTGCCAATAGCACCCCATCCTCTCCCATGAGCCCCGGGGTGGGTTTTTCCCCTCCACCCTGGAGATGGATCCGTGTGGATCCGTATTTCCCTCCTTGCGGGTCAGGATTTGTGCTCCTTGGCCCATCGCCCGTGGCCTCTTGCACCCGGGCGGAGCGACGCGAGCTGCAGCCTGCCCAAGTCTTGCAGCTTTGCTTCACTCTTAAGGGGTTGCAGCTGGTCAGGGCTGGTGCTGCTGTGGGGTGAAATGTGAATATTTGCGAGGCCCCACATCAAAAAAAAACCCCAAACCCTCAAAGAGCTCCAAGGTTTTGCTGCAATGGGATATTGCAGGATTTGTCACGATCGGATTTTGCGGGGTTTGTTGCATTTTGCAGGCTTTGTTGCAAGTGAACGTTGCAAGATTTGGGCCACGTTGCAGAGTTTATTGCCATTAATACTGCGGGATTTATTGCTATTTCATATTGCAGGACTTGATGCATTTTGCATCATTTGACGCGACTGAATGTTGCCAGATTTTGTGCATATCGCAGGGTTTGTCGCAATTAATATTGTGGGATTGGTTGCCGTTGCCTTTTGCAGGATTTGTTGCCTCTGGTGGGATTTGTTGTAATCACCTTTTGCGGGATTTGTTGCAATTGCCTTTTGCGGGATTTGTTGTAATCGCATTGTGTAGGATTTGTTGCATATCGAAGGATTTGACGCACGATGCAGGATTCTGTGCATTTTGCAGGACTTGTTGCAGCTGCGCTTTGCGGGATTTGTTGTGTATTGAAGGTTTTATTGCAGCTGCACGTGGCGAGATGCGTTGCAATTGCCTTTTGCAGGATTCCTCGCGTTTTGCAGGACTTGCTGCAATTGCACGTTGCAGGATTCACAGAATCACAGCATTGTCTAGGTTGGAAAAGACCTTGAAGATCATCCAGTCCAACCATCAACCCAACATTAACAGTTCTCAACTCCACCAGATCCCTCAGCGCTGGCTCAGCCCGACTCTTCAACCCCTCCAGGGATCCCGGGGACTCCCCCCCTGCCCTGGGCAGCCCATTCCAACGCCCAACAGCCTCTTCTGCACAGAAATCCTTCCTCAGAGCCAGCCTGACCCTGCCCTGGGCAGCTTGAGGCCATTCCCTCGGGGCCTGGCGCTGGCTCCTTGGCTCCAGAGACTCATCCCCCCTCTCTGCACCCTCCTGGCAGGGAGTTGCAGAGGGCCAGGAGGTCTCCCCTCAGCCTGCTCTTCTCCAGACTGAACCCCCCCAGTTCCCCCAGCCGCTCCCCAGCAGACCTGTGCTCCAGACCCTGCCCCAGCTCCGTTGCCCTTCTCTGGACAGGCTCAAGTAATTCCTTGGACATTGCAAAATTCCTCACACACGGCAGGATTTTCATCCCCTATAGGCCATACACTATATTATTCCAGCAATACCCCCCACCCCGGGCTCTCACCGCACTTTTCCCCCCTCCCCAGATCTGCACCCAAAGATGCCATAGCCTTCCACGTTCAGGGGACGCCGGGTGTGAAGCTCTACGTGGTGCATGAGACGCAGAGCGTCAAGTTGCCCTCCAGTGTGGGCCGATGGCCCCTGGCCGCCGGTGCAGAGGTGCTGCTGGCCATGGATGCTCTCAGCAAGGACGTGGGCGATGAAAAGGTGGGTGCTGGCCTGCCGGAGGGATCCGGCCCTTCTTTGCGCGGTGACGAGAACCCACTCCTTGTTGCAGGTCAGGATTTCTTATTTCAGGGAGGCTGGCGGGGTGCCCGTGGGCAGAGCCATGCTGTACCTCACCTGTGTGGGTAAGTGGCACGGGGGGAACCCCCAAACTGTGGCACCCGTGGGGATGCCCCCCCCTCCGCCAGCATCCCTCTCCCCGCAGAGGTCTCGCTGGATGCTGACACTACCCGCAGCGGGGCGGTGAGCAGGACGCTGCTGGATAAGGTAGAAAGGGTGGGAGCCCCTGGGACTACTGTGGAATGGGGGTGGGGTGATGGCTGACACTCCCAGCCCTGCTTCGGTGTGTCCCCCCCAACTAGACGACATGGACATGGGGTCCCGATGGCCACGGGGCCATCCTGCTGGTCAACTGCGACCGCGACGATCCCAAAGCTGAGACACCAGATAACCGTGACACCGCCATCCGCTCCTACGCCGGTACCAGCACATCCCATACAAGAAACCCCCGTTTTCCTATTTTTTTTTTCCCCAAAATTTTTCCTTTCTTACACCCCTTTTCCACCCCAGACCTGAAGGACATGTCACAGATGGTGCTGCGGACCCGAGGTCCCCGCACCATCTTCACCGGCCACCGCCTCGTGCTCCATGTGGACTTTGGCGACGCTGATAAAGTTGGTGTTTTCTACGGCGGCAGTGAGTGCCCGATGCCGGGGTTTGGGCAGGGGGGGAAAGACACCCCAAATTATTGCAGTTCAAGCCAAATGCTTGCAGCAGAGCGGGTACCACTTCTGCAGCATCCCACCTACATCCTATGGTGGGGTTTTATCTGATGGGCTGGGTGATTTTTCTCCTCCTGTGCATGCTCTTGCCTTTTTTGCAAGGTTTTAGAAAAAAAAAAAAAAGGGCTGAAATGCTGCGGAAAAGAGATCGGCTGTTTAAGAGGGTTGCATGGTGCTTATACCTGCAGACAGCATCGCGCTGGAGGAGTACAAGCACGTGCTGGGGGGCTCGAAGCTGGCCTACACTGTCAAACCCAGCCGGCATCAGGAGGAGAGCATCTTCTATGTGGAGGGACTCGCCTTCCCCGATGTTGGCTTTTCCGGGCTGGTGGCTTTCCACATCACGCTGCTGGAGAGCCCTGAGAAGGTACTGGCTGTGGGGGGGGTCGGGGTGAGTCATAACTGGGGGGAGCAGAGCCCAAAAACTGTCCCCCCCCCCCAGGGTTTGCTGGAGACTCCGATATTCACTGACACAGTGGTTTTCCGCGTGGCTCCGTGGATCATGACCCCCAACACGGCAGCACCGCTGGAGGTCTTTGTCTGCAGGTGGGTGCTGGGTGGGTGGCCTCATCCTGCCCGGTGCTGGATCAGCTCCCATATCCCATTTTTCTCCCCAGCGTGGATGACAACGAGGATTTCGTGGCAGCCGTGGGCGCCGTGGCCGAGAAAGCCAAGTGTCCGCTCACGGTCTGCCCACTGCTGGAGAACCGCCAGGACCGCTGGATCCAGGTGGGTGCAGGATGATGCCCAGCCCCATCCTTGCTGCAGCAGCTCCTGGGGGAGCTCCCCCTCATCTTCTCCATCTCTTCTCCAGGATGAGGTTGAATTTGGCTACGTGCAAGCCCCCCACAAGACCTTCCCCGTTGTCTTCGACTCGCCCCGCGACCGGGGGCTGAAGGATTTCCCTGTCAAGAGCATCCTGGTACCCTACCCCTTCCTTCTCCCTCCCCCAGCAAGGCGTAAAGCTTTAGAAACCCATAAAAAATTAGATTACATCTATTTTTTTCCTTGTATTTTTTGGGAAGGGAAGAGCCAGCACAGAGGGTGATTTGGACACGCTGGACTTTTAGGTGCTTAAGGCTTTTTTAAAAGCCATTTTCACTTTTTTTTTTAAACCATTATCACCTTTTTTTTCCCCATCCAGGGCCCTGATTTTGGTTATGTGGCCCGGCAAGCACCAGAGGGTGCTTCCAGCCTCGATTCCTTTGGGAATTTGGAGGTGAGCCCCCCCGTGACAGTGCGGGGCAAGGAGTACCCCTTGGGCCGCATCCTGATCGGCAGCAGCTTCCCCAGGTGAGATGAAGGATGGAGGGGGTAAGAGCACGGAAAAAAAACTCCAAAAAAGGATTTTTATGCACCATTTGAGGTTGGTTGCAAGCAGAGCATCACCATAGGTCACCCTAAAATGGCAGCCCTCCCCTTGTGCCCCTTCAGATTCGGCGGCCGGAGGATGGCAAAAGCTGTCAAGGATTTTCTGGTCGCCCAACAAGTGCAGGCACCGGTGGAGCTATTTTCAGACTGGCTCCAGGTCGGCCACGTAGATGAGTTTCTCAGCTTTGTCCCTGCACCTGATCGGAAGGTAATAAGTCCCAGGGAGGGAAAAAGTGGGGTGAAAATTCTACACTCCCCCCCCCCCCAAATCATCCCTTTCTCCCTCCCCAGAGTTTTCGGCTGCTCCTGGCCAGCCCCAGCGCCTGCTACCAGCTCCTGAAGGAGAAGCAAGAGGAGGGGTTTGGCGAGGCAGTAATGTTCGAGGGTAGGGGGGGGCGATGAAAAATGGGGCTCAATGGGTTCATTTTCCCTTTTTCCTGCAAAATGCAACAGGGCGGGTAAATATACAACACCCTGAAACCCAGCTAATGGCTGGAAAGTGCTGCCTGCAGAAAGGATGGGAGGTAGAACTAAGCAGAATTAATTAAAAAGCCGCACAGATCTGATATCCTGGGTTGGGATGGAGCTCACTGCCCGCGACCCCTGAAATGGGGGAGCTCCTGGCTCAGACCTGGCAGTCTCGTCCCACACGTGCTGGGGGAAGACTTCCTGCGGGTTATCTGTGCTGCAGGACTGGAGGGGGTGCCCAAGCCCACGATAAACGAGATTCTGGCTAACGAAGGCCTCCGGAAATTCAATAATTATGTCCAGGTGAGGCAGGGGGGCAGAGGGCTCCTTTCCAGCCTTCCCTGTCCTTCCATTTCTCCAACCCTCTGTCCAGTCATCCATCCATCCACCTGCCCCTTTGTCCCTCTGTCTGTCCACCCACCCCTCCCTCCATCTGTCCACCCATCCCTCTGTCCATCCCTTCACCCCTCTGCTGCTGTCCCTCCATCTCTTCACCCATTCCACCCTCTGTCCACCCGTGTCCATCCATCCCAGATCCATCCATCCATCCACCCATCCCTCTGTCCATCCCTCCACCCATTCCAATCTCTGTCCATCCCTGTGTCCCTCCATCCTGCTCTCCATCCATCTCTATGTCCATCCTTGTGTCCATTCACCCATCCCTGTCCACTCCTGTGTCCACTCATCCCTCTGTCCATCCATGTCCATCCACCCAACCCTCTGTCCCTCCCTCCCTCTGTCCCTCCCTCTGTCCCTCCCTCCCTTTCCATGTGTCCATCCACCCATCCCTCTGTCCATCCCTCTGTCAATTCACCCCTTCCTCCATCCCTGTGTCCATCCACCCAATTCTCTGCCCATCCCTGTGTCCTTCCCTCCCTCCATGTCCCTCCACCCCTCCCTCTGTCCCTTTGTCCATCCCTCTGTCCCTCTATCTGCTCACTCATCCCTTTGTCCCTGTCTCCCCACCCATCCCCACCCTCCTTCTGTCCATCCTTCCATTCCCCCATCTGTCCCTCTGTCCCTCCAATCACCCATCTCTCCATCCCTCCCCCTGGTCCCCCACTGACACCTCTCCCCCTGCTCCCACCAGAGCTGCATCAGCTGGAACAGGGACATCCTGAAGCGGGCGCTGGGGCTGGCCGAGCCGGACATCCTCGACATCCCCCAGCTCTTCCATGGCGACGTGGCCTCCGGCGCCGAAGCCTTTTTCCCCGACATGGTAACTCTCAGCATCCTCCCTCAGCCCCAACCCCCTGGGGCATGAATCTGAGGTGGGATTTGCACCCTCACCAGCACCCCCGTGCTGCAGGTGAACATGCTGGTGCTGGGCAGGCACTTGGGCATCCCCAAGCCCTTCGGACCACTGGTGGGTGGGCAGTGCTGCCTGGAGCAGCGGGTGCGGGCGCTGCTGGAGCCCCTGGGCCTCACCTGCACCTTCATCGACGACTATTTCTCCTACCACATCCTCTCCGGGGAGGTCCACTGCGGCACCAACGTCCGGCGCAAGCCCTTCGCCTTCAAATGGTGGCACATGGTGCCCTGAAGCAGCTTCAGCACCAAACGTTCCTCCTCCCCAAATCCCTCTCCCCATTCTTGCAAAGTGCCTTCAGCGGTGGTGGCCATTGGCTTTATTTTGAAATAAAAAAGGGCTGCAGGTTTTTCCTGGTCTCCCTTCTTGCTGGGTGCAAGGTTTGAAGGTTTGTTTTAGACGGGAAGGTGTTTTTTTCATCTCTGGGTGACACTTTGTGGTGGTACGGTACGTGGGTATTGCTCTGCCAGCACAGCGGTTCAAATTAAAATGGTTAAAGGTGAGGAGGTGGGGGGGAAAGGGTGAGTGGGGTTGTAGAATCCTCCCGTCTTGCTGCAGTGATGCACCTGCAAAAACCACCACACGTGCCCGCGGAAAAGCGAGCGAGCGTGACCCTAAGGGCAGGTGCGTGCACAAAAATCCACATGCGTGCACAAAATCGTGCACAGCCGTGCAAAAAAAGCACAAAACCACAGTGCACTGAAATACTCCTAAATGTATGTACTGCTCTGGGTTTGTACCCTGCCTGCAAAATATTAAATAATGGGGTGGGGGGGTTGTTTTGGGATGGAGGATGCTGTCGGCAGCAGGATGGTGCCCTCCCATGGCTGTGGATTGGCTTTGGGGTATGCTGGGTGTGCATCATGGGGAGGAAAAAGCATCCCCTGCACATAGCCCTTTGGTTAAATGAATTAAATTTAATTTTTTTTAATTTTAAAATTTAAAAATCAAGTTTAAAAAATGTCAAATAAATGGAAAAGCAAAAATAAAAATTAAATGAAAAATTAATAATTATAAATAAAAATGAAAAAAAAAAAAATTGGGGTGGATAAAGCAAGCGGAGCAAAAGGGGGTTACACAATGACGTCGTTTATTTAAACATTTACTCCAAGAAATATAAAAAAAAAAACAAACCATGAAGAAGACAATTACAGCACTAACCCAGGACCCTCTCTGCTAAAGGACGAGTTGTTTTGAGATCCTCGTGGTTTTGGATTATTTTTTTCCTCGAGCCTCCTCCTTCCCTTGCCCGCAGCCAGCACGTGGCAGCCAAGGTGGGAGAAGTTTCATCAGGCTAAAAATACTTTGCTGGCGGGCAGGATGAACTGAAATGATGCTTTTTTTGAGGGGTAAAAGTGGGTTTTTGGTGATTTTTTTCCACCCCGTTTTATTGGGGTTGCAGCATCTGCTCATACCACAACCCCTAAAAAACTAGTATTGCTAAAAAAGTGGAATATTTGACTTTTCCACCCAGCTGCTCTCCCTGTCCTGGATATTTTATTTCTAACACACCCCCGAAAAACCCCAAAATATCCCCCAACCCCAACTCAAATGAAAAAAAAAACCACCCTTCTTTTTTTTTTTTTTACTGCAAAACTCCCGAAATGGGTGCGAATGTGGCAAACACCACCCCCCAAGCACCCAGCGCGGCCCCTCGGAGGGGAGCGGAAAGGACTTACAAAAAAATATTAAAAATTCAGAATAAACCCTACAAATTCAAAGATAAAAATTAAAAAAAAAAAAAAAAAAGTCACCCTTGGGTTGCGTGGAGGCAGAGCTGGGCTCTGCTCTAAAAGGCACCTCGTTTCTCCAGCACAGTGCACAGCGTTGTAGGAGGGACTTTGGGCTGATACCAGGCGGAAATAATTAATAATAGTTAAAACAAATTAAGAATAATTCCAAGAAAAAGCTTACGTGATGCTTTCGGGCTCCCCTCTTCATACCTGAGATCTCCCTGGGGTGGGCGAGGGCTGGGATAGCGGGGAGGGGAGCCCCAACATGATGCTGGGGAGGGGTTTGGCCCTTGGGGGATGTGGGATAACGTGGGATATCCTGAATCCGGCTGGGAAAAAGGGATGCTGGAGGAGGGGGGGAACCCCCAAAACTACAGCACCCAAAATGGGGGGTATTTGGGAAAAATGCCAAAAAACCTGGAATACTGGGGGAAAAGAGGCGTTTTGCAGCTGCTTTTCAGGTCCCCAAATTTACCCCGAGCCCACAGCTGGGGGTATTTGTGGCTAGAAAAAGGGGAAATAATAAAAAGTGATGCAGAAAAATACAAATAAAATTAAAACAATTAAAAAAACAACCCCCAAAAAACAAGCCTGGATGCGCCAAAAGATCCTGCTACGGTTGGGAACTCAAAAAGCCGTGGGGAGGGGAGGAGGGGGCAAAATAAAACCCCCCCCAAGGCTTTGGAAACGGGAGAACAGGTAGTTAAAACCACGGCTGGCTTGGAAAAGCGGGGTTTTGGGGGGGTCCCGGCGGTGGGGGGGGGAGCCCCTCAGATGGTGCGGGGGTTGTACTCGGGCAGCTTGCGGAGTTTCTCTTTTTCGGCGTCGGTCTCGTCGCGGGCGATCACCAGCGAGTGGGCATAGCCCATGGCCACCTGGGAGGGGGGCAGAGGGGGGGGCGGAAACTGAGGCACGGGGCCACGCGCCTCATCCCTGCTGCTTTTTCCCCCCCACCTACTTTTATCCGGGACCACGTTTCGCATCCCATGGGTGTGACGAGTTGTGTACAGCCTCAGCTGCTCAATCTATTTAAGGGGCGGGGGGAACCCCATGCACCCTCCCTCCAGCATCCCACGGGTGTGATGAATTGTGTACGGCCTCAGTCGCCAGATTTATATAAGCGGGGGGTGTCCACGCACCCTCCCTCCAGCATCCCACGGGTGTGATGAGCTGTGCACAGCCTCAGCCACTGTATTTATTTAAAGGGGGGGCCCACACGCCCTTCCTCTGGCATCCCATGGGTGCAATAAGTTGCATACGGCATCGGCTGCCGTGTTTATTCAAGGGGGGATCCACGCACCCTCCCTCCAGTGTGCTCCCCCGCTCACCTGCTCCGTGTAGATCCCATCCAGGGTCTTCACCTCCTGGGCGGCCGTCGAGGACTTGGGCTTGTGGTCCCCATAGCCCTGCCAAGTGCATCCCATGGACAGGGGGGAAGATCAGTGGGGTGGGGGGGTAATTTGGGGTGTCAAGGGGTTGGGGGGCCTCAGTAAATCCTTACCAGCTCCCCGAAGGTGGGCGAGGGGCCCCAGCTGATGGTGCTCTCATCTGCTGCCACGATGATGCTGCTCTTCCTGCAGCGAGGTGCAAGGCAGAGTGACCCCATGCCCCCCCCCCAAACCACCCTGCAGGTGGCTGAACCCCAAAAAAGCAGGAAATTGGGGTGGGTTTGGAGGGGAGGGAGGGCAGAGCTTGGACTTACCCACAGGCCAGGCTGCGGATTTTCCAGCCACAGAGGTCCTGCACAGCTTTGGGGTACATGGTGGACTCCCGGGAGGTGTTGGTGGCACCCCAAAAAAACAAGCCGCCTGCAAACCCCGACATCACCCATCAAGCTACGGCACCCCCCAAGCATCCTCAAAACACCCCAAATAACGATGGATTTGCTTCAAAAAGCCAAAATCCTGACCTGTCTCGCTGACGGCGAAGGAGCACGTGTAGCCGGCGTAGATCTGCGCCGCCCCGCGCCCCGGGAAGTCGAAGAGCTTGACCAGCCGAGGCACCATCTCGTCCTTCTGCTCGGCGTGGCCCAGCCGCCCGTAACCCCCAAACCCCCAGGAGAAAACGCGCTTCTGCGAGTCCAGGACGAGCTGGGGGCCAAGAAATGTCCCCCCGCAACCATGAGCAGCTGAGACCTGACCAGCTCGGCGCAGGGAAAGCCGCAGCGGCCACAATAAATGGTCACTGCCGTGTGCACTGCAAATGCTAAATGCGCCCTGCAAATATTTATCCTTAATTCCACACTTCAAATTTTTAGCCTTAAATGCACCCTGCAAATATTTCTCCTTAAATGTACGCTGCAAACCTCAACCCTTAAACGCAGGCTGCAAATCTTTAGCCTTAAATGCACGCTACAAGTACTTATCCTTAAACACACACTGCAAATATTTATCCTGATACGCATGCTGCAAACCTCTATTCTTAAACACATGCTGCAAGTATTTATCCTTATATGCACAGTGCAAATCTCTGTATTAAATGCACGCTGTAAAACTTTACCCTTAAATGCAGGCTGCAGATTTTTACACATGCTTGCCAATTTTGACACTCAAAAAGCCCCCGAAGATCTTTATCCTTACACGCACCCTGCAAACCTCTACTCTTAAATGCACGCTGCCAAGTATTTATCTTTATATGCAACAATGCAAATCTCTACCCATAAATTCACACCGCAAAACTTTTATCCCTAAATGAAGGCTGCAAATATTTATCCTTATACACATACTGCAAATTTTGATACTTGAAAAGCCCCTGAAGATCTTTATCCTTACACTCACCCTGCAAATCTCTATTCTTAAATGCACGCTGCAAGTATTTATCCTTATATGCACAGTGCAAATCTTTATACTTAGATGCACGCTGCAAATCTTGGCCCATAAATGTAGGCTGCAAATAGTTATCCTTATACACATACTGCAAATTTTGATACTTGAAAAGCCCCTGAAAATCTTTATCCTTACACTCACCCTGCAAACCTCTATTCTTAAATGCACGCTCCAAGTATTTCTCTTTACATGCACGCTGCAAGTATTTATCTTTATATGCACAAGGCAAATCTCTATCCATAAATGCACGCTGCAAAACTTCTATCCCTAAATGCAAGCTGCAAATATTTATCCTTACACACAAGCTGCAAATTTTGATATTTAAATGCACCCTGAAGATCTTTACCCTTACAGGCACCCTGCAGATGTCTAACCTTCCACGCAGGCTGCAAATCTTTACCCTCAAATCCTCCTGCAGGTCTTTACCCCATAAAGCAAGGTGCAAACCTCTCCCGCCGCAGGGGTTCAGGGGTTCAAACACACCCCCCCCCGTACCGTGTGGTTGGCCCCGCACGCCACGTCCCGCACCACCACGTTGGGGACAGGCAGGATCTGCCCATCTTTGGTCTTCTCGATGAAGATGGCCACGCGGCGTGGCACCAGCTCGCAGTCGTACTCTATCCGCTGCGCCCGGGCGATGAACTTCCCATCCGAATTATGCCCTGTGGACAAGCACCGGGATGAAAACGGGGTGTCCCTGCCCGCCCCCCGTTATTTCCAAGCCAGAAATCCCCTCTCCTCTTGCAAAACCCTATTTATTTGCAGCTCTTTTTGCTGGAGGTAAAGGTTGCCCAGATGGGGAAACTGAGGCAGGGAACTTTTCCCCTCCCCCAATCCTGTAACAGCTCAAAATTTTAGCAAATCACCCCAAAACAGCACCGTACCCAGCTGCCCGTACTCGGGGCACCCAAAGGAGTAGAGGTTTCCTTTGCAATCCATGATCATGCTGAACTCGGCCCCGCAGGCCAGCTTGGTGATGGGCTGCCCGTTGTACATGATCTGCAGGAGAAGCAGAAAAAGGCATTAAAAAAAAAAAACAAAATGAAAAAAAAAACAAGCAAAAAGGGAAAAAGCTGAATTTCCCAGGGGAAACCACAAAATCCTCAAATCTGGGGTTTTATTTCAAATTCCTCTTTGCATTTATTTGCACCAAATAAAGCAGCACCCCTAAGACGGATGCTCTTGCATCCTCAGGAGGTTTGGGCTCTGCTAGGGATTTTTTTTTTCCATGAGAAAACCCCAAATCTGCTGGGTTTTCCCCAAAAAAACATGAGGGGAAGCAGGGAAAGGCGCCGTGATACCTGTGTAGGGCTGGGTACAGCGTCGGTCTGGTTCCCCAACCCCAGCTGCCCCATTTTATTCTCGCCGAAGGCAAACACTGAGCCACTCTCTGCCATGCAAAAAAAAAACCAAAACAAAACAAACGAGTGGTGTTTTAGGGCAAAATGAGGTCATTTCAGACAATTTCAGCCCCAAAAAAAGTGAGTTCCCCCCCTTAATACCTGTAAGTGCCAGGGTGTGGTTCCGGCCGCAGGCTGCCAGCACGATGGCTTCACCCCCCAACACCTCGATGAGCTTCGGGGCTTCCACCCGCTTCGTGTCCCCGTGGCCCAGTTGCCCTTTTTCATTGCGCCCTAGCCAAAAATCGTGATTTTTTTTTTTTTTTTTTTTGGCAGTAAAACGAGAGGACGAAGCCTCCTGGCATCACATTGGGATTTTTTTTTTTTTTTTTTTTTTTTTTTTGTGGGGGTTGCTCCCCCCCTCGCCGCTCACCCCAACTCCAGAGCTTGCCCTCGGCGGTGATGAGCAGGCTGTGCGCAGCGCAGGGTCCCGACACCACGCTCCGCACCTGAATACCTGAGAGACACCCGTACCTGTGCGGCCCCCACAAGTTCTGGCCCAGATTACGATATGCAACTGCAGCAACAACAAAAAAAAAAAAAAAAAAAAAAAAAAGTTATTAAATAGAAACGCGTAAAAGCGAAGCAGAAAAAATGAACTGAATGCAAATGCATGAAAATGAAGCAGCGCTGTTATTTTGCTTCGCAGGGGATCCAGCACACCCTAAGTTCTGGCCCTGATTATGCTATGCAACTGTAAAAAAGACCACCTCAAAATATATTAATTAATAAAAGTAATAATTAAATATACATGCAGAAAAAATAAGCAGAAAAAATAACTGAATGCAAATGCATAAAAGGGAAGCAGCGTTGCCGTTTTGCTTTGCAGGAGATCCAGTGCACTCCAAGTTCTGGCCCTGATCACGCTACGCAACCGTAAAAAATACCCCCTCCAAAAATATTAATTAATAAAAATAATTAAATATACATGCAGAAAAAATAACTGAATATAAATGCATAAAAAGGAAGCAGTGCTGTTGTTTTGCTTTGCAGGAGATCCAGTGCACCCCAAGTTCTGGCCCAGATTATGCTATGTGACTGTAAAAAAAAAGAAACCCTGAGAAAATATTAATTAATAAAAATAATAATTAAATATACATGCATTAAAAAATAAGCAGAAGAAATAACTGAAAATAAATGCATAAAAAGGAAGCAGAGTTGTTGTTTTGCTTTGCAGGAGATCCAGAGCCCCCCAGGTTCTGGCCCAGGCTACAATATACAACTGCAACCGCCCCCCCAAATTAATAAACAAAAATGTAATTAAATATAAATGCAGAAAAAATAAGCAGAAAAAAAACCCCTGAATATAAATGCATAAAAAGGAAGCAGCGCAGTTATTTTGCTTTGTAGAAGACTCAGCATACCCCAAGTTCTGGAACAGATTAAAATATACAACTGTAAAAAAAAAACCCCCACCCCACACTAAAAAATATTAATAATATTAATTAATAAAAATTAAAATTAAATATAAATGCATAAAACCCCCCAAATATAAATGCATAAAATGTAAGCAGCACTGTTGTTTTATTTTGCAGTAGATCCAGGGCACCCCCAAGTTCTGGCCCAAGAGTACACTATGCAACTGTAACTGCCTCCCAAATTAATAAATAAATAACAATTAATTAAATATAAACGCATAAAAAATAAGCAGAAATAAATTAATTGAATATAAAAGCATAATAAGGAAGCAGCGTGGTTATTTTGCTTTGCAGAAGATCAAGCGCACCCACAAGTTCTGGCCCAGGCTCTAACATGCAACTGTAACTCCGTTGCCCAATTAATTAATTAAGAAAAATAATGAAATGTTAAATACACAAAAATAGGCAGAAAAAATAATGAAATATAAATGCATCAAAAATAAGCAGCGCATTTATTTTGCTTTGCAGGAGATCTGGTGCACCCCAAGTTATGGCCCTGATGACAACATTCAACTATAAAAAAACAACCCCCAAAATATTAATTAATAAAAAATTAATTAAATGCATTTAAAATACATAGAAAAAACACTGCACATAAATGCATCAAAAATAAGCAGCGTGTTTATTTGGCTTTGCAGGAAATCCAGCACGCCCCAAGTTCTGGCCCAGATTATGTTCTGCAACTGTAAAAAAATGTTAATTGATAAAAATAATAGTAAAATATTAATGCATTAAAAATAAGCAGAAAAAAAATAATTAAAGGCATAAAAAATAAGCAGTGCGTTTATTTTGCTTTGCAGGAGACCTGGTGCACCCCCAAGTTCTGGCCTAGATTCTGATATGTAACTGTAACACCACCCCCCCCCCCCCAATTAATTAAATGTAAATGAATAAAAATAAGCAGAAAAATTAATAAAATACAAACACCTAAAAAATAAGCAGCGCGTTTATTTTGCTTTGCTGCAGCCCCAGCACAGCTCCACATCTCAGGTTACGATATGCAACTGGTTTAAAAAAACAAACCCCGCAAATATTAATTCAATATAAATAAAAATTAAACATAAATTAAACGTAAATGCACAAAAACACCCCCCCAGTGATGCCCTGGGTGCCCCCACCTTGCTGCTTAGGCACTTCTTTGCGGCCGATCAGGTCCCAGTTGGTGGCTCCGAAGATGAGGAGCTGCCCCCGGCACCGGGAACCCTCCAGCTTCTGCGGGGAGCCAACACCGTCAGGGGGACATCGGGGACACGGGGGACACTGGGGGACACTGGGGGACATTAGGGATGTGATGGATGTGGAGGACATCAGAGACATGGGGGACACTGGAGATGTGGGGGACATCAGGGACATGGGGGACACTGGGGACACAGGGGACATGCAGATCATGGGGGACATTAGGGATGTGATGGACATGGAGGTCATCAGGGCTGTTGGGGACATCAGGGACACAGGGGACACTGGGGACACAGGGGACACTGGGGACACAGGGGACATGCAGGTCATGGGGGACATTAGGGATGTGATGGACGTGGAGGACATCAGGGCTGTTGGGGACATCAGGGACATGGGGAACACTGGGGACACAGGGGACACTGGGGACACAGGGGACATGCAGATCATGGGGGACATTAGGGATGTGATGGACGTGGAGGACATCAGGGCTGTGGGGGACATCAGGGACATGGGGGACACTGGGGACACAGGGGACACTGGGGACACAGGGGACATGCAGGTCATGGGGGACATTAGGGATGTGATGGACGTGGAGGACATCAGGGCTGTGGGGGACATCAGGGACATGGGGGACACTGGGGACACAGAGGACACTGGGGACACAGAGGACATGCAGGTCATGGGGGACATTAGGGATGTGATGGACGTGGAGGACATCAGGGCTGTGGGGGACATCAGGGACATGGGGGACACTGGGGACACAGGGGACACTGGGGACACAGGGGACATGCAGGTCATGGGGGACATTAGGGATGTGATGGACGTGGAGGACATCAGGGCTGTGGGGGACATCAGGGACATGGGGGACACTGGGGACACAGGGGACACTGGGGACACAGAGGACATGCAGGTCATGGGGGACATTAGGGATGTGATGGACGTGGAGGACATCAGGGCTGTGGGGGACATCAGGGACATGGGGGACACTGGGGACACAGGGGACACTGGGGACACAGGGGACATGCAGGTCATGGGGGACATTAGGGATGTGATGGACGTGGAGGACATCAGGGCTGTGGGGGACATCAGGGACATGGGGGACACTGGGGACACAGGGGACATGCAGGTCATGGGGGACATTAGGGATGTGATGGACGTGGAGGACATCACGGCTGTGGGGGACATCAGGGACATGGGGGACATCAGGAACACCAGGGACATTGGAAATGTGGGGGACATGGAGGACGTCAGAGACATGGGGGACACTGGGGACGTGGGGGCCATCAGGGACATGGGGGTCATGGGGGACAGGGGACACTGGGGACATGGGAGATGTGGGGGACACTGGGGACATCAGGGACATTGGGGATGAGGGGGACCCGGGGGGACCCAGGGGGGACATTCTGCAGTGTCACCCCTCTGAAGAAGCCCCCGTGCCCCCCCAAAGCCAAGTGCTCCCCTTGCAAAGCAAAGAAGGGCCGGGAAATGGGGGGGGGTGCTCTGGGACCCCAAAATGTGCCGGCGCTTGCAAGAAGTTGGGGGGGTGTCTGAGATCAGGGGGCAGGGGGGGTGCAGTTTGGGGGTACAACGGGGGGGGGGGGGGCCTGGGACATGGAGTGAAGGGGTTCGCCAAGAGGTGGGGGGGGGTGCATTGGGGTGTCGGGGGGCATTTAGGGGTACAATGGGGGGGGGGCGTTAAAGGGGTGCAGCGGGGACACGGTGAGAGGGAATGTTAAGGGGTGCAGTGGGGGGTGATGTGGGGGTGCAATGAGGGGTGCAGTTGGGGTACACTGGGGGTCGCGATGTGGGGGTGTAAGAGGGGGTGCATGAGGGGTGCAGTGGGGGTGCAATAAGGGGAGAGAGGTGCAATGTGGGGGTGCAAAGCCAGGGTGCACTGGGGGTGCAGCTGGGGCCCACTGGGGGTGCGGTGAGGGGTGCAATGGGGGGGGTTCAAGGAGGGGCACGGGGGGATTCACTGGGGGGGCACATTGGGGGGTTCATTGGGGAGCACATTGAGGTTCAAGGAGGGGTGCGGGGGGCTTCATTGGGGGTGCAACGGGGGGTTCATTGGGGTGCAATGGGGGGTTCATTGGGGGTGCAATGGGGGGTTCATTGGGGGGGCGCATTAGGGGGGTTCATTGGGGTTCAAGGAGGGATGCGGGGTGGTTCATCAGGGGTGCAATGGGGGGTTCAAGGAGGGGTCCAATGGGGGTTCACTGGGGGGCGCAATGGGGGTACAGTGGGGGGTTTCACTGGGGGGTTCATTGGGGCGGTGCCTTGGGGGGATGTAATGGGGGGGTGCAGCGGGGGGTGCCCTCCCGCCGCCCCACTCACGACGCGCTCCTTGCTGTGCTCGGGCTCGCAGATCACGACGCTCTGTCCCCTCGCCGCTCCTCCTCCTCCTCCTCCTCCTCCAGCGGCCGCTCCGCTCCCGGCCCCCCCGGGCCTGCCGGGCCGCCTCCCCCCGGGGCTGCCGTCCCGCGGCCGCCGCTCCCGAGGCGCTTCTTCATCGCTGCTTCCTCCGCTGCTCCCTCCTCCTCCTCCTCCTCCTCCTCCTCCGCCACCTCCTCCTCCTCCTCCGCCGCGCTCGGGCCGCGGCCGCCGCCTCCCTCCCGCCGCCGCGGGGCCGGGCCGCCGCCTCCCTCCCGCCGCCGCCGCCGCCGCCCCGTTGCCCGGAGCCGCTTCCCAGGGCGGCCCCGCCGCTTTCCGCCGGGGCATGGCGCCTGGGGACAGCGACGGGCCGTGTCACCCGCCCGCCCGCGGCCCGGCCCCCCCGGCCCCCCCACACCCGGGGGACACAAAAGCCCCCGGGGGGCGGGCGGGGGGGGGGAGAGGGGAGCGCGGGGTGACCCCCCCCCCCATCCCACCCCCCCCCCCCGGCCCTTGAGTGCACTTGGAGAAAGTTTAAAAGGGGGAAAATGGGGGGGGAAGGGGGCGATTTGCAAACGGGGGGGTCGTAAAAGTGGGGTGGCGAAGGGAAAAGGTGTAAAGGAGGGGTGTAAAGGGGGGTACACGGGGGGGGTGTGGAAAAGTGGGGTTGAAAAAGGGGGGTTAAAAAGGGACAGTTTGCAAAGGGGGGTACCAAAAAGGGGGTGCAAAGGGGGGGGTGGTGTAAAAGTGGGGTTAAAAAGGGAGGGGTAGGAAAGGGGGGTGCAAAGGGGGGGGTTGTAAAAATTGAGTTGAAAAGTGGGGGTGCAAAAGGGCGACTTGCAAAGGGGGGGTGCAAAGGGAGGGGTAGAAAAGGGGGGTGCAAAGGGGAGGTTGTAAAAGTGGGGTTGAAAAGGGGGGGGTGCAAAGCGGCGATTTGCAAAGGGGGGGGTCATAAAAGTGGGGTGGCGAAGGGGGGTGCAAAGGGAAAACTTGTAAAGGAGGGGTGTAAGGGGGGGTGCAAAGGGGGGGGTTTGTAGAAGTGGGGGTGCGAAAATGGGGTTGCAAAGGGGGGGTCGTAAAAGTGGAGCTGAAAAGGGGGGTACAAAGGGGGAGTTGACAAGGGGAGGTGCAAAGGGAGGGGGGGGTGTAAAAACGGGGTTGAAAGGGGGGGTGCAAAGGGGGTGTGTGTAAAAGTGGGGGTGCAAGGGGATGATTTGCAAACGGGGGGGTTGTAAAAGTGAGGTTAAAAGGGGGGGTGCAAAGGGAGGAGTAGAGGGGGGGCGCAAAAGTGGGGTTGCAAAGGGGCAATTTGCCAAAGGGGGGGGTTTGCAAAAGTGGGGGTGCAAAGGGGCAATTGGCAAAGGGACGATTTACAAGGGGGGGGGGATTGCAAGGAGACGATTTGCCGGGGGGGGGGGGTGGTGGTGCAAAGGGAGGTTTGAGGAAGGGGGAGGTTGCGGGGGGGTTGGAAAGGGTTTGTGGGGGGCGCACAGGGGGCTACAAAAGGGGGGGGGTGCGCGGTGGGGCGACAAAGACTATTTGCAAAGGGGGGGGGTGGATGGGGGGGTTGCAAAGGGGCGATTCGCGGGGGGGGCACGAGGGGAGGGTGTAAAGGAGGTTTCCGCGGGGAGGGGGGGTGCAAAGAAGGGGGGGGGTTGCAAGGGACGATTCGCAAAGGGGGGGTTGCGGGAGGGGAATCACAAACCGGGGGGGCTGCACGGCAAGAAACCGGCCCGGAGACAAAAAGCCCGCCCCGCCCCCCCCCAAAGGGAAGTGGGGGGAGCTGCGCACCGGGGGGGTACCGGCCCCCCCCTCCTCCCCCCCCCGCACCCCCACACCTGATCTCGGGGGGGCCCCGCTTGTGCTCCTGCTGCCTCTGGCCTTTTTTATTTGCTTGTTTGTTGGGGGGGGGCTTTTTTTTTTTTTTTCGGGGGGGGGGGGAATGATATTTGAGGGGGGGGCTGCAAGATAAATCCCAGCCCCCTGCGCGGCTGGGGCCGCCCCCCCGGCTCCATCCCTCTCCCTCCGTCTGCCCCCCCCCCTTTTTTTTTTTTTTTAATTTCCCCTTTATTATTGCTGGTGAACAATGGGATCTCTGTCTGGCCCCATTAAACCACGTGGATCCGCCTGCCTTTTTTTTTTTTTTTTTTTTTTAGGCTTTTTAAGCCCCCCCCCATCCCCTTTCCCCTCCTCCTCCTCCCCCCAATTCCCTGCCCCCCCCCCTCGCCCCCCCCCCCCCCCCAAATGCAAACCTGATTTTAGGGCGAAGGGTGCAGCATAAAGAAAGCAACAACTCGGGGCCTTTGCAATATTTTTGGTGGTGTTTCCTGTTGCAGAAAAAAGGAGGTAATTTTTTTTTTTTTTTTTTTTTTTCCCTTTCCTCCCTTAGCGCCCACCCACCAGATGCACTTAAAATGTAAATATGAGCCGCCAGAACAAATGCTACAATACAAAACAGAAACACATGTATGGGCAGGAAAGGGGAAAAAAAAAAAAAAAAAATCATCTTGCTTTGGAGAGGAAGAGGCTGCAAAGTCCAGCTCTGCACACACAGCTCCATCTTTAGGACAGGAAGACTTGGGGAGGGTGAGAGCAAAGAAATAGTGCAAAGGGATTCCCCTTCTGCAGCAGCCAGGATGCACACGCTCCCCTTCTTGCTAAGGGATTTATTTTTTTGTAAAAGAAAATGCACAAAATTCTCATCGCAAAGAAGAATTTTTTGCGCTCGCTCCCCTAGTTGTAAAAGTTGTTTTTTTTTCCCCAAGAAATAAATGCACATGTAGCCTTTATTCCAAAGTGCTTTCCCCCCAAGAAATAAATACACATATTTCCTTGATTGCAAAGTGCTTTTTTCCCCGAGAAATAAATACACATATCGCCTTTATTGCAAAGCGGGTTTTTTTCCCCAATAAATAAACGCACATATCGCCTCCATTGCAAAGTGGCTTTTTTTTTCCCCTAAAGAAATAAACGCACATATCACCTTTATTGCAAAGTGTTTATTTTCCCCAAGAAATAAATGCACGTATCGCCTTTATTGCACAGAGTTTTTGCAAAGGAAAGGTGCACTCCCTCCCCTTTCTGCAAAGCAAGATTTTTGCGGGAGCAGACACACTCCCCTTCTTGCAAAGCAAGTTTTATCCCAGAGGGAAGAAACGTTCTGTCTCAAAAAATTAGAATTTTTTAATTTTTTTTTTCAGGAGGGGGAAGACACGCTCTCTTCTTATTGCAGATTTTTTTTTTTTTTTTTTGACGAGGAGAAGCTTCCCTTTGTTGCAAAGAGAGATTTTGCAGGAGGGGAAGCCTCGTGCATTTACTCCGACCCTCCTTTGAGGTTCAGTTCTGCTGTCCCCGTGCTGTCCCATCCAGGCACACCGGGACAGGATTCATTTGCAATTTTTGGATTCATTTGCAATTTTTGATTGTGTTTGCAGTACGTGATGCAACCCCAGTACGTGATGCGTTTGCGGTGTGGGGACCTGGGCCCACGGAATGCTGGTGGGCATCCTCTGCAAAAACAGCGCAAAAAGCCAAGCTGCTGGCAAAACCTTGGCGTTATTTAAGAAAAATAAAGCTCCTTGGTGGTTTAAACGGAATTTAAAAAAAAAAAAAAAAGGAATATATGACTTACTGAATCATCTGCGAAGCATCTCGGCGGGGAGACCTCCCATCCTGCTAATGCTCTGGCTGGATTTGGGAGATCAGAGGTTGGATGGAGAAAAATCCGCCTGGGAAGGAGGGAAAGAGGCACCGTGGCCTCGGACCATCAGCACCCAAAAAAAAAAAGCTGGTGCAACGCCGGGGTTTTAAAAGGGCTTTTGCTGCGGAGGAATAATTTGGCGGTGACGATTCCCCTCGCTGCCGGGATGGGTTTCAGCGTGCAGCCCGAGCACCCAGGCCAAATTCCCATCCCATTTACCTGCTTGCCTCTATAAATGGCAGGTTTTCTCTTAAAATTTGGGGTATTGGGGGGGGGGCGTTCTGCAGATTTTTACCCTAATTCGGGTAAAAATGAAAAATTAAGCATTGCTTCCAGGAGCTGGCGGGGGGAGGGGGGGGGGGAACTTGGTTTATTTAGGGGTTTTCCAAGATACCGATAGCAACATGATGTAATTAAAATGCTGCCAGGACTGGAATGCAGCTGGTTGGCCCTAAAAATGTATTTTTTTTTCCCTCAAAATGCCCCCCTGGGTTATACAGGGTGGATGGGAAAAATTCGGCAGGTTGCATCAGGCTGTGGGTTAAACTGGTTTTTCTTGGGATAAGGAAAAACTGGTCTTACCTGTTAATTCCTGAGGGCGTCTGGGATGGGGAGAGACTCACCTCGGATAACCTTGGCCTTGCTCGGCCTTCCCCAGTCCTGGATCTGGCCGTGGGGTTTGCATCCCCGGCCGATGATATATTTGGGGGATCCCTGGGGATGGGGATATTTGGGATACACCCGTAGCAATTGGAAAAAGGGGGTTTGCAGTAAGACCCTGTGCAAAAGTCACCCTGTCCCTGAGAGAGGGCGGCTCTGGGTGCAGTGTGGGAATGGGTGCTGGGGGTATTTGCATGCCCTACCTGCAGCGAGGGTGCAAACAACTCCCTTTTCATGCTCTTTAGCAGCCCAGTTGCACCGCCAGAGTTTTTAAGCGAGTTTATCCTCCAATACATTGAATTTTCCCAAGCATTTAGTGCAAGTGAGGGGAATTTAAGGTCTGGTTTACCTCCGACCGGCGGGGTGTTGCGGGCAGATGGAGTCTCGGGAGGGTTTTGCTGCCAAGAGCCCTGTTTTGCTGGGAATCGCATGGCCGGGAGATGTGGAAGAAGCAAAGGATGAGTTTAAAAAGAGCTTGCATATTTGCAGTGGGCAGCTTTGTGCACATCTGAGGGGTTTTTGGTCAGGATACCAGTGAGCAAAACCAGCCCAGCTGCTCACTGTCGTCCTTGCATCATGCACTGCATCTTTGTCCGGGGTTTCTAGCAATGCCAAGATGCCACAGACAGCAGCTTTAGGCACCTCCCTGCAAGGTCTTTTCCAAAAAAAAGACCCTAAACCTGTGGAGAAGTCGGGACAGCTCTTAGAGAAGGTGTCCCAAAGCCTTGCCCAGGAGGATGCCAGCAGAGGGCATCCCCGGACCGGCTCCATCACCCCAGCCACATAGATCTCTATAAATACATAGATATTTTTGCACAGAATGGTTGTATTTAGATAAACACCCTCCATGCACATCACTTCTACTCCGTATCACATCACATCACATCAATATACATAACATAAATAAATATACAGATATTTAAATGCCAATTATTTAAAGTTTTTTGAAAAAGTCTCCATTCACGCCCATAAAAACAGGTTTATTGAGTTCCTGCTGCTTTACATATTGTAAAGCTTTATGGGGAGGGCGTAAATCTGCACGGGGAGTGGTTTTAAATTTTTGCTAGGGCAGGATTTGGCTTGGGGTTTGCATTTTAAACCGCAGTGTCGGTGGCTTTTGTAGGGGGCGGTGCAGGATGAGACCAGTTGGGTTCAATCAGCATCACAAGGAGAGAAGGAGGCAGCTGCTTATTTAAGGGCTGAGCAGGGGTACAAGCTGTTTGCTTGCCCAAATATCCTGTGAGTCTTTCCCTGGAGGAGTGAAGGTCTGGATCCTTGATGCAAAAACCAATATCTCAGTCAGGCAGGATTAAATCACTGTGACTACGGGTGGGTGACCCCCATCCTGCATCCCTGATCTTTTGTGGGTGAATAAAACCACGTTACTGAAGTTGATGGATTTTTTTTTTTTTTTTTTTTTCTAAATGGAGGTTGCTCTGCATGTAAGCAGGGGGTGCATGAGATTGTTTCCAAGCAAGGAGCTGGGAAAGCATCCTTTACCCTTGCAGGTGCTTGCAATCCTGCTGCGAAAATGCAGCCCTGCACCTTGCAAGGAGGGTTTGGTTGCTGCAGCCAGGAGCCCCCTTGACTTTCAGAGGAGAGGGTCTATGGGGTGATGCTTTATTTTTAATTTATTTTTAACTTATTTCTTTTTGAGGGTTGTTTCCACTCCCAGGACCCCAGGGTGGCCCAACCCTGCTGACGCCGGCACCCAGCCCCGGCTGAGTCAGTGCCGCTGCCCCGCACCGGTGCCAACACGCCGGCCACAAGCGAGCAAATCTCTCGTTGCTCCCTATTTTTACGGAGCACATGGTGAGTTTTTTGGGGCCAGGGGCACCCTATGGGTGCCAGCGAGGCTAATATGCAGGGGTACATTGGTGCACCCTTGCAAGGGGGGGGTTGCAAATCGCTGTTGGGTGCCTGGTGCGTGTCATTCGGCATGTGAACAAACTCAGCCCCTTTGCCAACGCAACCGTGCTGGCAAACTGTAATCGCCACCTAGTACTGACTCACCGGGAGGGTTAGTTAGTCCCTATACATCCACGTGGATGGATGGCAGGGCTATACAGAGCCGGCCCCGGGTCCCAAGGCCCTGGTTGTGGGTGCACCAGGACCTTTCTGCTGGGTGCTGCCTGCACCCCATGGATGCCTGCTTGGCTGCAGAGAAAAATGGAATCAGCCTGCGAAGGTGTGGCTGCTTTGGGTGCTCTTTGCTCCCTTTTCTCTTTGCTGTGGCCTTTGCAGAGCTGTTTTAGGGGTGCAACAGCCCCTCAGTCTTTGACTGTCTTTTTGTGTGTCTTTAACTCCTTGCTGTGAAGTTTTTGGGGTGGGGAACGCAGTGTTGATTCATGACTGAAATGTGACCTGAAAAACCAGAAAAAGAACTTCTATTTCCGTGATTGCTGCGGAGATGCTTTGGCTGAAATGGGCTGTGGAGGGTCTCCCCCTTCCACATATTGGGGCAGCGAGGATAAAGTCCTCTCCACCATGATGCTCGGGTCCTGTTCCTTCTTGCAGTGAGGTTTTCCTGGCAGGGCTCAGCACCTCCACGGGCAGCAATACCTGGCAGGGCAGCAATACCATTACGCAAAGGAAAAGGTGGGTTTTTTTAGCTGCCTGCGAGTCATCCGAAGGGCACTGGGAGATTTTTTTTTTTTTTTCCTTTTGCCGGGCTTGTTCGGCGGGTTTTGAACTGGATTAAACCTGGCAGCTATTTAGTTTATTTGCAAGGGGTGTTTTCCAGCAGGGCTGGGTAGCAGCAACCTGGGTGTGCCGGCAGGTATAGCCGTGACGGCGACAGAAAACTCTTTCCCAGCAAGAAAAACACAGTCCCAAACATTGATGAGATAGGTAAGACGGGTGCATTTTGTAGTGAGGATGTTGCATTTAAATAAATGCACGCGTGGGGTCCTTGCACTGCTTTAACCTTTTTTTTTTTTTTTTTCTGTAGAGAGTATTTTGGGGGGTGGGTGGGGTGGGTTTAGGGCCTGAAAAGCTGTCGTGGGGGAAATACCCTTGAATGGGGATGTGGAGCTGTGTCTTGGGACTGCTGGCCTTGCAGCCAGTGCCTTGGATGTAAAATATCCCAGAGAAAATCCTCTTTGCCTGGATATTTTGAAAGCTCCTGCTGCAAATCCTGGGGCTGTTTTTATACGGGCGATGCTCTTGGTGGCGAGAGGGTTAATAGGTCGCCCTGGCACACAGGGGGTTAAAAGGCAAGGAGGGGGCCAAATCCTGCTTGGGGGGTTATTTATTAGGACTGGGGACACCAGGGGTGTAAATCAGTGCTGCTTGGGAAGAAGAAGAAGAAGAGGAGGAGGGGGAGGCGGGGGAGATGCTGCCCAAAATCCCGGCATCCCTCGGTGCAGCCGCTGGACCGCGGCTCCCATCCGGCTGCGAGCCCTCGGCCGCTGGGATCTGGGGGTGTCGGGGTGGGTGCCAGCTGGGTGTCACCCACCCTGGGCACCCCATTGCAGCCGACGGTGGGATTCATTCCCATCGGGTTGAGGGTTGGCTTTTTTTTTCCCGACGTTGCCTCCCCGCCGGGGGCCTGCTCGGCCGATGCGGATACAAAGCCGGAGGAGACGCGGCCTTCCCAGGTCAGCAAAAACCCATCTCCCCTCCCCTCCTTGCCCATAAATCCATCCATATATATATTTATAATCTATATCTATAGGTTATTCCATCCTCTTGCAGGGGGAAGAGGTCACCCTTCACCACCCTGCCGCTGCCAGGGCCGATCAGGGCTTTTGTTATATATATATATATATATATATCATATTTTTTAAAATTGCTTTAAAATATATAAGCAAGAAGAAGAAGCAGTGGGGAGGGAGGAGGTGGGCTGCGGTGTATCGAGCTTATTCTGCACCCATTCCTGGGCTTTTTCACCCTATTTTCTTGCAAACTGTGACGGTTGCAAATCCCTCCTGGGTTTTCCCAGCTGGGATTTGCAGCACCTGCAGGAAACTGTAATTTCTTGTGAAGGCGTAAGAGCTTCCCCCAGGATAATTTTGACAGCAAAAAATGGCAATTTCCCCCCTTTTAGTGATTTTTTTTAAAAAATTTTTTGGACATGGGTTGCATCGGCGTGTGAGGTTGCATTGCATGCTGCAAGGGTTGCAAAGGGACTGGAGTCGCTGCAATATTTTTTTTCCCTCTGTTTGTACCAGTTTGGTTTTCCTTTTTTAATGTAATAAGTGTGTTTTAGTGAGATGCCAGGTTGCAAAGAGCAGGTTTTTGCCCCAAAATACCAGCAAAAAAAGTAAAGTGATGCATATGTGGGGTAGAAAAAAAGCAGTATTTTATGCAGTGCTTGAATAGGTGTTTGCAAAATGGAGAGAAATTAAGAATGTTGGGGAGGGTGATCCCTAATTCATCGGTGTCACCACCTGATGCTGATTTCCGAGTCACTTTTCAGCCAAAATATGGTGACCTCAGAGCACTGGCAGGAGGAAAAATCACTTGCAAAGGGTGGGGGAGGTTTTAATTTGGAGCTTTGCAATGAAGAAGACACCAAAATTGTTGGAAATTTTGATCTGGAAACACTAATGGGGAAAAAAAAACCTTTTTAAAAAACTTTTTTCTTGTTATTTCTGATTCAAAATTCTTCCTTCAAATTTCTTTCCAGGGTAGTTTTGCAGTGGGTGAACTTTGCAATTGCTTTGGAAAGCATTGAATTGGGGAGGTTTTGGGCAATAAATAAGGCTTTTTTGTTGCTTTTTGAGTCTCTTTGCAAGGAATCTTTGCAGAACAGGCTCTCTTTTTTTTAATTCAAGTGCTATAACTGATTTTTTTTTTTTAAAACTGATTCTTTTTCCCCCCCCTTTTTTTCCCCTGCATTTGCACTTCTCACGGTGCGAGCTGGACAAGGGGTGGATTTTTTCCAGTTCGTCAGAGATGTTGAAAAGGGAAATAAAAAGGAAAACGGCGGCAGTTTTCCAGGTCTTGGGTTTTTAGCTGGAATATTTGTGGGATATTTGCCCAGAAGAACCGTTTTGAGGTGAAAGAGGGAAACACCATGTTCAGAAAAAGCTTTTCCTATAAGATGATGCCTTTTGGCAAGAGTTTATTTAAAATATAATCAAAAAAATGACTTGAATTTTGAATTTTCATGGATTCTTTTTTTCCAGGGGGAAAACCCACCCTTTTGTCTTTTTTTCCATGAAAACCCTCTTTAAATTATTATTTTTTTTAAAATTGGCACTTTTTTAGGGGAAAACTCCATCTTTTTGCTATTGTTCCATTCCCACAAGCCGCCCCTTTTTGCCACCTCCAACCACAACTGCATCAAAACACCCAATTTGGGGGAATTTTGAAGATGTGGGATAATCTTTCATCAGGATAATTTCTCTTCTTTGGAGCCCTCATTCTTGCACTGATGCCTTCAAATATCTGCAATTAATTTCTTAGAAAATTGGCAAATAAACCACTTGGCCCTTAAAACACTGATAACACACCACGCAGACACAGTTAGGGCTAGGAAAAAACCCCACTACATTGCAGCAAATATTTGCTGGTTTTTTTGTGTTTTTTTTTTTTTTTTTAAATATTATTTTAAAGGACTGGGCTTTGGGGGAGAAAAAGCTTTGCTCAAGGGACCATGCCACTCCTCCCTGGCATCCTGCACACTGGAAATAATCTGAATTAATTCTATTTTTTGGCCAAGGTGATGGTGGAAAATCATCCAGGTGGTGAAATATGCCTTGAAACCGCAGTTGGGATGTGGGACCGTCGGCTGGAGGAGTTAATAAGAAGTTGGAGGAAATTCTTGGGAGATAAAAGCTAATTCTTATTTCTACCCCACCCCCCATCCCTTATAAATAGAGCCAGGGTTATTTATAAGGAGAGATTAACATGGTGGGGATGCAGAGACAAGCAGGAGGGATTCCCAGTGTAAATCCTGGCTGCATCCCTGCTGTGATATTACAGATATATTTTTTTAATATTTTTTTTCTTCAAAACCCCTATATTTATGAAAAAAGGGGGTTGGTGAGATGGGGCAGAGGATGCTTTAACCAGGGACCTGTCCCCTGGGCCTGGCAGCCGTCCCCTCCAGCTGGGACCTGTCGCTCCATCGTGGCAGCTAAAAATAAACAAAATAAAGCCAAATAGTTGCCAGCTTGCTAGGCAAAGGGTCGGGCCGGGTTTAGCAGATGGCCCTGCTTCTCTGCCTTTATTTAGATCGAGCTCTATTTATTTTTCCTCCCCGCCTGTGTTGGGAGGGAGACGGGGCTGAACCGTGGCTCGTGATGCTGCCTCAAGCTGTTCACTGGTGGCAGGGTGAGGACCCAGCAGCTCCTGCAGGCTTTAAATCCTTATTTCCAAAGATATTGTATCCCTACATCCTTCTGGGATTACATTGCATCCCTGCCTCCTCCTTGGATTATTCTGCATCCCCATTTTGCTATCCCAGTCTGGTTTGGGGGCATCTCCCTGGCAGGGCAGCTTGTCCCTGCCAGCTTTTCCCCAATCTCATGGGATGCATTTTGCTTCTGGGATGCTCCTACCCCTGAGAGCAGTTTTGCTATGAAAAATTATGCAAAAGAGCCTTTTCTTTCTTTTTTTCTTTTAAATTTAGCAAGACCAAATCAAAAGTTGCGGCGGTTGTTTTGGAGAGCTGGTAAGTCTCTTCAGTGGCAGGCGTGCTTGCAGCCGGAAAAATAACCAGCCATGGGACAAATTGGGCGGATGGGAGCTTATGTCAACTGTCAAAATGGGAAGTGACCTTCTTCTGCCTCGCTAGCGGGATAAAATCGGGACGGAGCCACAGGACCCAGCTGTGCATCATCCTCCCGCTTCCCTCTCCAAACACAGAAGCCATGAGATCACTGGAAAAGTGAAGCAAACCAGTGAACAAACTGGTTTCTGGATAAAACCATCAGCATCGCTTTTCTGGGTTTATTCTACCCAGGTGTTGCTATTTTCTCCTTACTTCGTTGGGGTTTTGGGGTTTTTTTTTGAGGCATCGCTGCAGAAATATGGCTTTTTTTCCCCTGTGGTACTCGGCTCCATCGCATCTCCTGGTGGGGCTGGTTTTTTTGTGGATTTATGGCTGGGTTGGCATCGCATCCATAGGGATAAAACCTGGAGCTTGCGAAAGAGGGAGAGAAGGGAATCGCCTGCACCCATGCTAATGGGAAGCAGATTAGGCAACATGTGAGAGCAGCCTTGGCTGCCAACCACTTTCTGTTTTGAGGGCCAGGAAAAGAGTTCAAGGAGAAAAAAAAAAGTGTCCCTGGGTCCTCCCCCCGCCCCGATAAATCCCTATTAATGTGTTTATGGAGGCTTGTTGCAAAAGTGGCTGGAAGAGGATATTTGTGGTGGCAATGCAGGACAAGGAAGGGAAGAAGAAGTTTATTTTGGGTTTTTTATATATATCTGGGAAGGGGTTGGATGGGTTTTAGCTCGATGCTGTAGGGGGGATATTGCAGCGGGATGGGGTTGGGGTTGTTGAGCACTTTGCAGCCTGGCTGGGTTGCAGCATCGGCTTGTGCACGTGCTGTGATTTCAAGCGGTTTATAACTTGTTTTCCAGGGATAAATGGAAATCTGGGAGGTGATCCCAGACCTCAACTCCCTCCTGCTGTGCTCTAGACCTACTTATATATATGTATATATATACATGTGGCCCTGGAGCTGTATGACTGGCTGCAAACCCACGTGGAGCAAGTGCACCCACGCTGTGCTGCAGCTCCGAGGGGTTTTGGCACAGGGGGAATAAAGAGATCCTTTATTTTGGGGATCATCCAGGGTCTGTGCATCCCCTATATCCACCTCCCAGGGGACATGAGGATCCAGGCGAGGGAGAAATGGTCGCTGGGGTAGGGGGTCACAGCTCTGCGGAACAGGGTGGTGGCATCTGTCATGTGCCAGTTTCTGCTTCCAGAAGGACCAAATGAACAAAGTTTGGTCCCGTTTTGCTCGTTGCAACCTCTCGGGTGTTGTTTCTCTGCTGCATCGTCCCTTGGGCACAGGGGGTGTGGGTGTGGGGGGGGTGTCCCTGCTCTGTCCTTCCTCTTCCTCTTGGCGACCTTTCAGGGCGTCGTGCCGGGCGTCTCTGGTTACCGGAGCGGATGAGCCATTGATCGAAGGAGGATGCTTGGTGCTTCCCACCCTCCGAGACCTTCAGACTTGATGCTTGGAGCTGGATTTACCATGCAGGGGCTGGATTTGCCATGCACAGGGTGGATTTACCGTGCACGAGCTGGATTTGCCATGCCAAACTGGGACCTGGGAGCAGCTTTTCTGCTCCCCCGCAAAGTTTTGCTGGAGCGGGATCCATCACACCTGGGGGTTCCTCACATTGCCTCCTCTCCTGGGGATGGATTCGGGGGGCTGATCTCCCCCTCTCAACCCATTTCTCCTTCTCTCCTGCAGGAAAGCCTTGGGGAAGGGCCCAGGCGGAGCATCCAGACCCCCCGTGCCATGGCTTCGTCTGAGCTGCCCCCCAACCCTGCAGTAGGTACTGTCAATCCGCTCGAGCTGTTTTGTTTTTTTATTATTTGGGGGGGGGAGGGACGGACGGGGACATCCACCCTTGGGCAGCAAGGGGGGTGCGTCACCTGGGGGCATCCCACACATCCCCATCGGAGCCTCTTGGGGTTGTGAAAACACGAAGGGCTTGTTGCATCTTGCAGGTTTTTTGGGGGGATGCTCTCTTCTGTCCCCTCCCCTGCATCCCTCCATCCCTCTGGGGTACAGCAGCACCGCGAGGGTGGGGACACTGAGTGACAGGGCTTCTGCTCGCCCCAGAGACCCCCAGCGCCCTGCCCCACGGGGAGGAGGACCTCGGCGAAGCCTTCGACTTTGAGGACAGCGAGGAAGAGGAGGAAGAGGAAGAGGATTCGGCGGCTGAGCCGGGCGGCGAAGCTGTCCTCCGGGCACCCCCTCGCAGGCGACGTGCTGCCAGCTCCGGCATCGGTGAGGAGCGCAGGCGGGGGGTCCCCAGTATCTCTGATGTCCCCACTGTGTCCCCTTTGGGTGCCCAGGGTGGCACCGCTGTAAGTCCAGGCGCCAAGGTTGTTTCTGTTTGCTTTTTCTGTCCACAGACGGGCTGGTGCCAGAGACCCAGGAAGGGTATGTGGGGTGTTGGGGGGGGGATTTTGTGGGGGTTTTGAGTCACTTGAAGGAGAAAGCACAATTTGGGGGTTTGCGCCCCTCTGTTTGACATGTTGCAGCCTGGTGCCGTGCCTCAGTTTCCCCAACTTCTCCCGGTTGCTTGTGAAAGCAGCAGAGCCCTGAGCTTCTGGAGTGCAGCCCTGGGGATCTGTGGAGGCTTTAGCTGCCATCGGGGTCTGTGATTAAGTGGGTGGTGGGGGCTTCCTCCAGCCCCCCGACCAAGGAGATGAGGGACAAATCCCCTGAGATGGGTATTTGAAGGGGGCTGGTGTTCACCCCAGCTGCAGATTTGGGGGGAAAAGATGCAAATTTGGCTGCAGGGAGGGCTTGTCCCCCCCCCCCAGCAGAGCATGCACAGGGCACAGTGAGAGGGGCAGGACCCCCACCAGGGTTGGGGACCCTCTCCCCGTGCTCCCTGATGCTGGCGCATCCTCTTGCCCTGCAGCAGCATGCAGACTTGAGGATAAAAAAAGCCATTTTTGAGTCTTTAGCATCATCCCTGTGTGGGTTGCCTGGACCCACTTAAAAGAGCTATCGTGACCCTAAAACCCAGGACCCCCCAAATCCATGAAGAGCAGAGATGTGATGGGGGGGGAGGGGGCACAAATATAGTCTTTATTCTGTGCTTGTGAACCCAGGTAATAGGAACTGGGGGTGCTAGGAGGTGAGGGGCTTGGGTGCACCCAATCCTGGGGGATTTGCACCAAGTCCTGTGGGGTTTGCACCCTGGGGTGCTCTTTGACCCCCTTCCCTGCAGGCTGCCAGTGGGGGTGAGCAATGGGGAGGCTGGTGGAGACCCCCACATCGGTGCCCAGACCTGGAAGAGGAGAAGCAGCCACCAAGGTGGGTTAGAATGCCAGAAAAAAAAATCCCTGCCAAGGTTTGGGAAGGATTTCTCCATCCTGGCTTGATCCTTGGGTGCTGACCTGTGAGTCCCTGGGGTTTTTTTTTTTTTGTCCCACACAAAGGTGAGCGCTTCGAGTTCCCGGCGGTGGAGGATGATGTGATCTATGATGATGTCCCCTGTGAAACCCTCGATGCTGAGCAGGACGGTAGGGACAGACCTTGCCCCTCCTCCCTGCTTCCCCAGGGACCACGAGCCCATTTTCCACCAGGGCAAACTGAGGCACGCTCTGGGAAGGAGACGCTCATCCTAGAAGGGGATGCAAAGGGGGAAAAACCCCTGGGATTTGGGAGAGATGAAGACAGATGTGTTCCCAGAGGGGTTGCAAGACCCTGAGGATTTGGGGCTTCTCCTGTGTGTCCCTGGGGCAGGGAAATTGCCTTTCAGGGAGGAAAAGGAGCTGTTTTTTGTTTGCTAGGCCCCGGGACGGAGCACGGCCTGATCTACGAGGAGGTGCAGCGTGGCGAGGGGCCGCGGGCGGGCGAGGATTTGGGCTGGAGCTCCAGCGAGTTTGAGAGCTACAGTGAGGATTCAGGCGAGGAAACCAAGCCAGAGGCCGAGCCGGCCAAGCAGCGGGCATCCTTCCAGCCCAAGGTAATGGTTGAATTTATGTTTTTATTATTGTTATTTTCCTTTTTTTTTTCCCCTGGGTTTACTTGTGTAAAGGCACTGGAGCATCAAGCCCAGCTGCTCCTGCAGATGGTGAAGGAGAGGATGCTGCGGTTCCTGGGGTCACCCAGTGCAAAGCCAGGCTGAAACTTTGGGGGTTTCATTTCTTTCTTGTTTTTTTTCTTCCTTCCCCTTTTTTTATTTTCTCCTTTCCTTTTGCATTTTGGCATTGCTGGAGCATGGCTGCTGCCTTTCCCTGTGCTTGCTCCCTTACCTGCTCAAGCAAAGACAGATTTTTGGGAAGATGCTGCCTGTACTGTGCTGCTTTGGGATGATTTCTCCTCCTCTCTTTTTTTTTTTTTTTTTTTTGGCTGCTTACCTGGATCTCTTCTCTGCTTTTTCTCGCCTCCTCTGCCTTCTCCTCCTGCCTGGTTTGCTTTGGGCTCAGCTTTCTCCAGACCTGAATAGACTAAAGGAGAGATACGCCAGGACTAAGAGGGACATCCTGGCTTTAAGAGTTGGGGGGAGAGACATGCAGGAGCTGAAGCAGAAGTACGATTGGAAGGTACTGTCCCTCCTCCGTTGCTTGTCCCTTTTCCCCCAAATTTCCCAGGGAGGGGAAAAAAGCCCTCCTGGAGTTTATCCAGGCTGAATTCATCCCATTGTATCCCCAGAAGAGAAAAAAAAAAATGGAGTTAAGCACCGCAAAGCTGCATGTCCATCTGTCTTGCAGCTCCCCGTCCTTCAGCTGCCCGATCTATTTGCTTTTTGGGTGTTTGTTTTTTTTAAGGGGCGTTTGGACGAAGCGAGGTTGCCCGCGGGATAGATGGATCTGAGAAGGTTTTTCCCCTGATACAGGGTGGAAATCAGGTGGGGAAGGAGATTCTTGGGAGGTGTAGAAACTTAGTGCAAAGCCATTCCCAGCCCCAAACCATCCAGGTTGGCAGTTTATGGCCAGTTTGGTCTGGGAAGGTGATGCCAATGTCAGCTTGGGCTAAAAATGCTGCGGTTTGAGGTGTGAAAGGCCAACACCCCCCACCCTTTGCTCTCTCTCATGTAAAGCCCTAATGCAAGGAGGGGATGGATGCACTTGCACCTCCCTTTGCTCCCTCATTTGCTTTTGCTGCATGCTTCTGCTTTGCCTGCACCTGCTTGCCCATGGCCGTGTCCCTGCAGAGGAAGGAGAGATGCTGGAGCATCCTTCTTCCTCAGCCATGTGTCTCCTCTTCCTCCCCGTCGGGCTGTGTGAGAAAATGGGGATGATGCTCGGAGGGCATGACCCCAAAGGGATGGCACTGCTGTATCCGGACCCAAAACGGGGTCCTGGTGCGGCCTCGAGCCTCCCGGTCCCCCTTGTCCCCCTGCCCAGATGACGCAGCTGATGAAAGCAGCCAAAAGCGGCACCAAGGATGGTTTGGAGAAGACCAAGATCGCGGTGATGAGGAAGGTGACTTTCCTACACCGGAAAGAAGTGCCGGGTAAGTGGGGAAAACCCCACCTTGCTTTTGAGAGGGGGGAAAAAAAGTCTTCTTGAGGGCCTCTTTAAAGAAATCCTTATGGCTTTCAGCTTTTCCTTTTGCTGATTTCTTTTCTGCATTTTACGTTGGGTTTGTTCCCCCCCCCCCCCCCTCTTTGCATCCCTGTGCAAGCTCCATCAGTTCAGCTTGCTCCTTGCTCCAAGCACCCACGTCCTTTTGGGATCAGGACACTGAACCCACCGTGCCAGCACCAATGGGTTGCTCCCCTTGGACACAGAGCAGGATCTGCCCTGAAATACCGGGTTTTGGGGTGTTTTCCTAACCTTCCTGCTGTCACGTAGGGGATAGGGAGCGGAGAAGGAGGGCGGTGGAGGCGGAAAAGTGGCCGCCTGCCCGCTGGAGCTCGAGGGTCTCCCTGGAGCATCGCGGGGGAGGTAGGATCCTGGCGGGCGGCCTCGGCCGGGGCTGCCCGGGGGATCTGGCGTGTGTGTCCTGGCCTCACTGCATGTCCCCGACTCAGCTTAACTTTGCAGAGGTTGTGGCTTAAATGCTTTTGAGGGTTCCCAGGGGTGCTGGAAGGCATCCCATCCCCAGGGTGCTGCAGAGCATCCCGTCCCCAGGGCATGGAGATGGGGAGAAGGAGCTTGAAGAGCTGGCAGCCAAGGGCAGCGATCCTCTCTGCCAAAATTAGGGAAGGAAAAAGGTCACCCGGCTGCCAGCGCCCTCCCCTCCAGCCCGGCCGGTCCTCCCTGTTACCGGCTGTTTATAGGCGACGGGGATGGGGCTGGGGTGGCCGTAGCGGGGCGTTGCGGCCATGTGGAAGAAGCGGCCGTCCCTGCATTGCGAGTCCGCCTTGGCTCGCTCACCCTCCTCCTCCTCAGCTGCTTCGGCCTCGGGTAAGGGATCACCACGCTGCCCGGTGGGTGCTCGCCTGTCTCCTTCCCCATTTTCTTCTGCGTCTGCTTTTGCCTTCCTTTTTCCCCATTTTCCCTGCTTGTGCCCACCCTTGGGAGTGAGGACAGGGAGCTTTTCCCCCAACCAGTGTGGCTTTTTGGGGACGGGGACCCTTTTTGTCCCCTCCCTGCTGGGAGCTGGCTCGGTCTCTGCTCGCAGCCTGACTCATGCCGGTGTCCGGTGACAGTGGCTGGGGCTCCAGGAGGGACACGCGATGCTGGGAGGACGCTGGGGTCCATCTCTGGTCGCAGCTCTAAACCCGAATGCATCCTCAGCCAAGCAGCTGATGGGGCTACGGGCTCTTCTTTAGACCCAATAGCGTCTAAAATTGGGGATTTTTTGGCTTTTGGTTTTGTTTTTCTTTTCCTGCAGGGGACTCGGAGGAGGAGGACACGGGTTTTTTGGAGGTCACTGTCTCTGACATGAAGCACCCGCCACCAGAGCTGGGCCCCATGCCTGAGGGACTGAGCCCTCAGCAGGTCGGTGTGGGGTGGATTGGGGGTTTGGGAGGAAGGGGCATGGCTTCCCCTTGGTCCCATGATTGAGCAAGCAGGGAAAAAAAGGGGAGTCAGCAGAAAGCGATGCTGCCATGTCAGCACTTCTGCAGCTCACCACGCCTGCATTGTGTGTCCCCCCCTGCTCCCGATCCCATTATTTGGGAGCGAGGGGGACCAAAGCTGAGCCCTGGCATCGTTACAGGTGGTTCGGAGGCACATCCTGGGCTCCATCGTGCAGAGTGAGCGGAGCTACGTGGACTCCTTGAAACGCATCCTGCAGGTGGGGGACCCCCTTTTTTTTCTGGGGGGTGGGGTGGGGTGTTTCTGGGTGGGGTGCAGGGATGTGGGGATGCTGATGTACCAGCATCTCCCACAGGATTACAGGAACCCGCTGATGGAGATGGAGCCAAAGGTGCTGAGCGCTAGGAAGTGTCAGGTGGTGTTTTTTCGCCTGAAGGAGATCCTGCAGTGCCACTCCATGTTCCAGATCGCCCTCGCCTCCCGCGTGGCTGAGTGGGACTCAGCAGAGAAGATCGGGGACCTCTTCGTGGCCTCGGTAGGAGGAAAAGTCAGGGGATCACTGACAAACTTCCCCCTGAACCCCTCTTGATGATAAGGGGGGGGTTTGGAGGATTTAAGTGGTGTAACCCCAATCTGGGGTACCACCAGCATCCTCAGCATCACTCCAGAAATACACAAGCACTCCCACGTTTTGCTGACCCCCCCACTTTTGGGGGAGCCCCACGCCATTGTGGCTCTCCTCCTGCCCTCTCCCCAGTTCTCCAAGTCGATGGTGCTGGACGTCTACAGTGACTACGTCAACAACTTCACCACTGCCATGTCCCTCATCAAGAAGGCTTGTCTCACCAAACCTGCCTTCCTCGACTTCCTCAAGGTCAGAAGGACCCAAACACAGGCACGTGGTACTGCTGGTCACCACTGTGGGTGAAAACTACTCTTTTTTTTTTTTTTTCTTCCCTTTGCAGAAGAGGCAGATGGCCAGTGCCGACCGAGTCACACTCTATGGGCTGATGGTGAAGCCCATACAGAGGTTCCCTCAGTTCATCCTGCTCCTGCAGGTAGGGGCAAGGGGTACCTGTACCCACCTTTGCACCTTATTTTTTGCAGCTTGGGTGCTGCAGGAAAGGGTTTAGCAGGGGACACGTTTCTGCGTTAGCAGCTTGGTTGCAGCTTTGGGGACTATCCCAAGGATCATCCTCCAAGCTTTGATTTTGGAGGTGCTGAAAGCACTTCCAATTGTAGTGTCCCCAACAGGGCTGATTTTCCTGGGGTGATTTTTGCCTCCCATCCCTTCTGCCACCCCAGGATATGCTGAAAAACACCCCCAAGGGCCATGCGGACCGCCTGTCCCTCCAGCTGGCCCTCACCGAGCTGGAGACGTTGGCGGAGAAGCTCAATGAGCAGAAGCGCTTGGCCGACCAAGTGGCTGAAATCCAGCAGCTCAGCAAGAGCATCAGTGACCGCAGCAGCCTCAACAAGGTGCGTCCTTCAGTCTCACCTCCTCATCCTCATGATGGGTGGGTTTTGGAGCTGGTGGTTGAGCTCTGCATCTTCCACCTTCCTCTCCGCATCGAGGGTTTCAGGAAGCCAGGATCCGTTTTTTCTCTGAAAGGATGTTGAGTGAAAACAAAGCTGGAGGCTGACACAGGGAAATTCCCCTTCAGGCAAAAGCAAGGACGAGCTGCTTTGTCTCATGTGTCTGATTTTGCAACCGTTGGTGGAAAAAAACAACCTTAAATGAAGCTCTTGCGACACATCCTGGGCTGGGGATGGCCATGGTGGCAAAAACTGCAGTGGGGCACCCACCAGCCTCAGCCCTGGGATCAGGATTTAGGGCCAGGGGATGAAGAGAGACCCAAAAGGGGCTGTGAAGGGGCCACGTTGGTCTTTCAGGGCTCTACTCTCTCAGTGGTTGGACATACAGGGTGCAAAGGATTATTTCATTGTGCAGCCTCAAAGCATGTTGCATGTCTGGAGAACTTGGGGCTGGTCAGAGGAAAATCCTTGCAATAAGAAAAAAGGAAACCAGATTTTGGGGCAGGAGGCTTGTGAGAGCCCCCAGGCTGAGCCCCTTTCCTGCTCCATCCCCTTTGCAGCTGCTGAGCTCGGGGCAGCAGCAGCTCCTGCTCTGTGAGACGCTGACAGAGACGGTGTATGGCGACCGGGGGCAGCTCATCAAGTCGAAGGAACGGAAAGTTTTCCTGCTCAATGACATGCTGGTCTGCGCCAACATCAACTTCAAGTACGTGCTGATGGCCGCTGACCCCAAAATCACTTTGCAAAGTGCTGACGTAGCGACCTCCCCCCTTCCCCACCTCAGTTATTGGGCTAAGTGGGTTTTTCTGTCTCTAACCCAAGGACCTTTGAAACCACCTCACCTTGTTTCAGAGGGAGAACCCACCTGGGTTAGGGTTTATTTGCCTCACGTTTTTGGCATGCCTCCATGCAAAGCCTCCATCCCCTGGTGCTGTGGGGTCTGGGAGCCTGCTGGGACCTCAGGGCTCGGTGGAGGTTAATGCTGCAAATGGAAAAAACCTTTCTTGAGTTCCCCATAATACCTCTTTATTAATTCTTTTTCCCCTCTTCCAGGCCAGTGAACCCAGGGTAGGTGCTGAGTGTGGTCTGCTGTGGTTGTGTGCCCCATGTTTGGGGGTGCAGGCATGGTGTGGGCTTGCAAATGGGACCTGCCTTGCAAAATGCATTTTGCAAGGGCTTGCAGGGCAAGCCACGGTGCCTGCTGATTTATTTATATATATTTTTGCATCCTCCCTCGGCAGAGGCCAGCTGGAAATTAGCAGCCTGGTGCCCCTGGGTCCCAAATACGTGCTGAAGTGGAGCACGGCCCTCCCGCAGGTGCAGGTGGTGGAGGTGGGGCAGGAGAGCGGCGCCTATGACAAGGACAACATTGTCATCCACAATGCTGGTGCCAAGAAGCACGCGCCGTCCGGGCAGGCTTCGCACAGTGAGCACCCATCCTTTGATCCAGTGTTGGGCTGGTTTTGGTGGGGTTGGATGGGGCACTCTCCATTGACCTCATTTCTCCATTTCCCTACTCAAGATAAAGTCTACCTGGGGCCACCGCGGCTCTTCCAGGAGCTGCAGGACCTGCAGAAGGACCTGGCGGTGGTGGAGCAGATCACCCTTCTCATCAGCACCTTGCATGGCACCTACCAGGTATCTACGGGGCAAAGCATGGTCAAACTCGGGATTTGGGTAGAACCAAGCTTAGGTGCTTTGCAATAACCATGCGGTTCCTCGGGGACAGCTGGACATCTCATCCTTGTGCGCCTCACAGATGAAATTTGGGGATGATTCAGGCTTGTTTTGGAGGCGCTTCCATGATTTCTGACTTTTCCCCCAGAACTTGAACATGACAGTGGCTCAGGACTGGTGCTTGGCCCTGCAGAGGATGATGAAGGTAAAGGAGGAGGAGATCCACTCCGCCAACAAGTGCCGCCTCCGTCTCCTGCTGCCCGGGAAGCCGGACAAGTGAGTTTGTGGATCAGGGGTGGGTTCTTCCCACCCTGGGGAGGAGGAGGCTAAAGACCAACCTGGCGATTCTTTCCCTACACAGGTCTGGCCGCCCCATCAGCGTCATGGTGGTCTTCATCACTCCAAACCCCCTGAGCAAGATCTCCTGGGTGAACCGCCTGCACTTGGCCAAGATAGGACTGCGTGAGTAGCCCCGTGACGTGTTGCTTGCCATCACCCTTGCTTTGAAAAGCCAAAATTTGGAGTAAGGGGGTGGGGTGCTCCATCGCTCTGAGCATCCTGACATGAAATGGAGCAGAAATTCAGAGCAAGACGATGGAGAACATTTTGGGTGTTTTCACGTTGGAAATTATGGGAATCAGGAGTTCTGGCTCAAAATGCTTTGCATTTTGGTGCTCTTGGGTGGCATCTCCAGGTTGGCATTGTGTGGTGATGGATTTCTGTTGGCTCCCGTGCTGATGGTGTTGGAGCTGACCCGTTTTCTGTGAAATTGGATGAATAAGCAAGGGAAGAGCCATCTCTCCTGCTGCTTCCCTATTCCTATTTAACTCCACCAGCCACTGCAGAAAAAAAAAAAGTTTAATGGAAGAAAAAAAAAATAATCATTTGCAATCCTATTTGAGTGCTTGGATCCCCCCGGGCTGGAACAATTTCTGATTCTCTTGTTTTTAACAGTTTATGTGGATTTTTTAAAATCTGGGATGCCTAGGGGATAATCCTGTATCCATGAGTTAGAAATAAAAACACATTAAAGCCTAATGTGAAGAAACACATTAGGGTGTACCTTTTTTCCCCCTTTATATATAAACTTACCTGGTTTATTAGGGCTTTTTTTGCCTCTACTCGAGGCGGTTGCTTGGCTGCACGCTGCGGTGGGGTGCAATAGTTTAGAAGAAGGGAGAGAGTTGTGCCCCAGGTCACCAGATGATGGTGGTTTGGGGTTGGAGATAAGAGCCCTGCACTTCAAATTACTAATTTTGAGGTTCCATTGGGGAGGGGAGGGATGCTGGGGGGTGTCTCAGCTGTCCTCAATCGCCTCTGCTCACCGCAGGGGAGGAGAACCAGCCGGGCTGGCTCTGTCCTGACGAAGACAAGAAGAGCAAAGCTCCTTTCTGGTGCCCCATCCTCTCCTGCCACATGCCTGCCTTCTCCTCCAAGGCCCTTGATCTGCAGGTAAGGGTGACAGCTAACCTCTTCAGCCCCCTCAGTACCTCCTTCCCCTTTTCATCCATCATTTTGGGGAATAAAGGCAGAAATCCCATAGTGGATGAACTGGGTGGGATGGCCAAGCTGGTTGCAGAAATTGGTGCAATTCACCCTGGCAAACTGCAAAACCAGGCTGGGCTGTGGCTGGATCCTTATTTTGGGGGTGTGCAGCAATACCTTGCATGCATTGGGGTAATTTGGGGGTGTTGTGGACCCCCCAGTACCCCCGTCTCTCCCCCAGCTTGGCGCTGCAGTGCACAACCCCGTGCAGTCCTCGCTGCTGGGCTTCTCCGCCGTCAGCACCTCGCTGCCACAGGGCTACCTCTGGGTGAGCTACCGCTCCAAAACGGGGCAAAACCTGCCGAGTTTGGGTCACGCTGGCTCCAAACCCCCTCTCCAGTGCTCGTGGCTGGTGCTAAGACCCATTTTCTGGTCCCCACAGGTTGGGGGGGGGCAGGAAGGCGCAGGGGGGCAGGTGGAGATTTTCTCCCTCAACCGTGCCGTGCCACGGACGGTGAAATCTTTCCCGGTGGCTTCGCCGGTGCTGTGCATGGAGTACATCCCCGAGGTGGATGAGGGGGAACTGGCAGGCACCCAGGAGCCCCGACCGACCACTGAACAGCAGCCTGCATCCCCACATCCCACCGTGTGCTTGGGCTTACGAGATGGCAGGTGAGCCCTCATCTTCTGCATCCCTCCCTCGGTGCGACCGCCAGCACCAAACCTCGAGCACCGGCACAATCTCCTGCATCTCCCCCTCCCTGTTCCCTCCCCAGCATTGCGGTCTACGGCAGCGTGGACACAGGGACACAGTGCTTGCTGACCTGCAAAAGCCCGGGCATGCAGCCTGTCCTCTGCTTGAGGCACAGCCCTGAGTACCTGTTTGCGGGGTTGCAGGATGGGACCGTGGCTGCCTACCCCAGGAACAATGGTGAGGGCACCCCCACGCATGCTTTCGAACAGGCTTCTTGGTGGGACACCCTAAAAAACATGGAACAGGTGGTTTTTCACACTAGCAAGATGTTCTGGCTGATAAAATGGTGATAAAAGCACTATTTTTCTTTTTTTTCCCCATTATTTCATCCCTCCCTTGCAGCCCAAGGGTTAAAAAAAAATAAATTTACATTGCCAGGATGAATGCAAGAGGTTTGGGGGAAAATATGTGGAAAACAGTCCTGGTGAGGGGTTGGTGCTGCAGCAAAGGGTTTGCTTGGAGGGTGGTTGTGGTCAGGGGCTACAGGGAGAGTCCACTGCCAGGATGCACAAGGACTTGGAGCTTTTGCCTTCAAAAACCCACCTTTTTGGAAGTATAAACTGAGCTGTCCCCCTGCAAACTTCATCCATGCAAAAGCCCTCTCATTTATTACCTTGGTTTGGGGTTTATTTTCCCTGGCTGCAGCTCAGGCCAAGGCTGCAGCTTGCTGAGAGCCTTCCTCCCCCGGGGACTCCTCGCCTGGGCTGTTAAATACCTTTGCTTCATCGCTAGAGGGTAGGAAAGAGCCTCAAATAATGTGTTCCATTGGCCTATTTTTGGACAAAACCCCTTATTTGCTCTGAGATACCCTGCAGCGAGCAGCACCCAAGTCAACCCGGCGCCACTTAAATTGCATTTTGGGGTACTGCGTATCCCCTTTCCCACCTTATGGGAACCGTGCAAACTATTTAATAAAGTGGCTTTAGTTTAATCTCCATTGCATAAATGCATGTTGAAGGCAGCAAGCTGCTGGCAGGACTGCAGGGTGGGGTTTTTAATCTTATCCCCATCTTTTTATAAGGAGAAAGCTTTCCCAAAATAGCTCGCTTTAACGTGAAAATTGGGATTTGCTGAAAGGCGGCTCGGTTGCAAACTCCTGCTGATGGGAGCAGAGGTCCGAGCGCCCAAAGGGCTCTTTTATCCCTCTGATCCTATGGTTTTATTTTTTTAAAAAATGCATTGGAAATAAGAAAAGGAGAGCAATTATCTATTGAAGTTGCTCAGCCACTGCTGGTGGTGAATTCATCCAAATCCAGATTGGATGCTGTTCACAGAGATACTCCAGATCGGCCCTGGATGAATCAGCTCTGGAATGTGGCTTCAAGAGGAAATAAATTAAAAAAAAAAAAAAAAAGTGAGTTTTTGGCTTTTGCAGCAAGGATCATACCCGAGCGTTGCAGGTGGCCAGATGTCTGCTGCTATAAAGCTGTTTGTACTGGGGCAAAGGGGCTTTGGGGGGGGTTGAAGTTGGGGGTGTGTCCTTCCCCCATTCTTTTGATTGTGGCATTAAGGTGCTTGGAGGCATCCTGGGGACGCGAGGGCTTTGCAGCTGACCCCAGCAACCATTTTAGGGGGGCTTCAGCTGCATCAAAAGATGCTTTTACTTTTTGCTGAGCACCTTTTTGCCCCCCCCTCCATCCTGGCATCTCTGCTCTAGGGGGGCTGTGGGACCTGGCGGAGCAGCCCACGCGTCTGGCCGTGGGTACCGGCCCCGTGCGAGCTCTCCTGACGCTGGATGAGACCCTCTGGGCCAGCTGTGCCAACCAGGTCACTGTCCTCGATGCCACCAGCCTCTGCACCCAGGTAAGGAGCATCACCGGGACCCTTGCGCTGCATCCACGGCAGGGCCACAGCGTTGGCTTTGGGGGGGTCACAATGGTTTGAACCCCAAAAGGTGCACATGTACAGGCACATCGCTGGCTGTGCAATGCCCAAAAAACCCTTTTATTGCTGCTTTTTTCTGGCTTTCATCACTTTTGGGACCCTTCCCCTGATACCAGGTCACAGGAGGAAGATGCGGAGACATCTCCTGCAGCTGCATAAACAGGGAATGCTGAATAGTTCCTGTTTTTTTAAAAAAACCCACCAAACAAACACCTTTCTCCCACCTTTAATTTTCACATTTAGTGCCCAAACTTAGTTTGCATGTATTAGCTGTCGTAAATCCAGCCTAACGGCAGTGCCGGGAATGAATAATGCATCAGGGACTGGGTTCGTTTTCCATCTCCGATTTTATTTATGACAGGAGCCGGGTGGGAATTTTTGCAGAAGAAAAGTGATGGGGGAGGAAAAAAGTAGCGGAGGGGGGAGGCGGGATGCTGGGGAATGGTATAAATAGCATTTGATGGTCCTGGGTCTGCCTGGATGGGACCAGGGACTTGGGAATAAACCCCTTGTGGGGTGGGGAACAAGGGGGGAGATCACCTAAAAGTCTCTATCTGCCCCCATTTTGTACAAGGTTTTTTGGGGGATGCTCTATGCTGGTCCTCTTTGGGAAGGGGATCAACACCGCCTCATTTTTTTTTTTTTCTTTTCCTATTTTAAATGCAATTAAAATTTTGAAGTAAAAAAGTGAGATTTTAAAGCCATAGGAGAAATGAAGGTGAAGTTGCTGCATGCAGGTTTCTCCCCCAGTGGTTTAATCCTTCGATGCTAAAGATGAGTTTTTATTTTGGGAAATCTGCAGCAGGGGTGATGATTTTTTTTTTTTTTTTGGTGCAAAAAGGTGTTTTTCCTGCAGTTTGCATCCTGTGTCTGATAGGAAGATGCTCCAGCAGGGAGCTTGGGAAGCAGATGGACCAGCCTGTGATCCCCAAATAAGCTCTTGCAGGGGGGCGGCTGAGCCTTTGATTGCTGATTTTTAGGGTAGGAGAGAAGCAGGAAAGTCTCGTCCCAACTTGGGATGGATTTTGCGGATGTATCTAGTCTAGCAAATGAGTCTTAAAGAGAAAAAACCTGGAGGGGTGGGAAAGGCTGTGTTACCCAAAAAAAAGCCAACCCAAGAGGGCTTTGGTGATGGGTTGGTTTTGGTGTCCTCTGCCCAGACTGGAGCTGGTGAGGAGGGATGGGACCTCAGCGTCACTTTGGTCCCCTCCCTGTGCAGCTTTGCAGCCCTAAAGCAGCTCCTGGAGAGAGCCTGAGCTAGCGGCAACTTTAGGGAGCAACCCTTTGATTTCCTTTCTGCAATTCCCCTTTTGGCAGCAAACATTCGAGGCCCACCCGGACGCGGAGGCCAGTGTCACACATATGATCAAGGCGGGCAGCGGGGTCTGGATGGCCTTTGCCTCGGGCTCCTCCATCCGCCTCTTTCACACCGAAACGCTGGAGCATCTGCAGGAGATCAACATCGCCACCAGGACCACCTTCGTCCTCCCGGGTGAGCTCCCCTTTCCCTCTGGCTCTTCATTGTGATTAATGGGCAAACCGGGGCATCACCCCACGGATGTGCTGCTTTGCTTTATGCATCCCATCCGTGCACCCCGTGCTTACACATGCCTGTGCATCCTTGCACCCATGTGCATCCCCATTCATGCATCTTTGCACCCCATCCCTGTGCCTATCCTCATCGCTATGCGTGCATCCTTGCACCCATGCATTCATCCATGCCTGCACCCCACTGTCACTGCCCGGTGCACCCCCTTTTTTCCCAGCACCATCTCCCAGCCGCATCCACCCATCCAGCTCTTATCCACCCTGGGTTTGCCAGGTTGTCTCCCCCCTTGTTCCAGCTACCAAGCAACATAATTGCGTAATTAGTTATAAGCACGATACTCATGTAAGTCACTTTTTCTTTTTTTTTTTTCTTAGGGCATGTTAAAATATTTATCACTTCCTTTTCTTCCTGGGCGAGTGAGCGTTGGGTATTAATGCGTTTTTGAACTTGCGCTCCCTCATCCTTTTTAACTCGACAGGTCATTAATAAAGTCCTCCCGGAGAAATCAGAGTTGTATCTCCGCAGATATATTGCTTCGCTGAGTCCGACGCCGTGCAGCGCTAAGTCCCGGCGATAAAATATTCATTTGCCATTAGAAGTCTCACTACTTCCCCCCCTCCTCTTCTTTTTATTTATTTATATTTGTAGCGCTCTCTCTGGCACGGAAACCTTCGTGCAAAGATGCTGCTTGGTTTTGGGGCAAGCTCTGAAGTGTGTTCCCCATGAAAAATGCACTGATGGTGGGTTATCTGGGAAGATATTGATGCAAAATCATCCCTCGCCCTCTTTTTTTTTTTTCTCCTCTTGCAGGTCAAAAACATGTTCGTGTCACCAGCCTCCTCATCTGCCAGGGTTCGCTCTGGGTGGGCACTGACCAGGGCATCATCGTGCTGCTGCCTGTGCCCCGCTTGGAGGGCATCCCCAAAATCACAGGTGAGCACCCAAAAAAACTCCATCCCTATGTGGATGCAACGTTATTTTGGGGCTCGTTTTTAGCAAAGCCACTTTTTTTTTTTTTTGGCAGGAAAAGGCATGGTGTCCCTCAATGGGCACGGTGGCCCCGTGGAGTTTTTGGCGGTTGCATTGAGCACCCTGGCTCCCGATGTGCTGAAAGGTGACCAGGAGGAGGAAGAGGAAGGTCAGGAAGAGAAACCCCCTGAACTGGATGGCCCCCCACCTCGGGAAATGAGAAAAAAAGGGATTTTATTACAGTATCGCCTCCGATCCACCTCCCACCTCCCTGGGCAGCTGCTGTCGGTGCGGGAAGCGCCGGTCGGAGACTCGCCGGCGCACACCGAGGAGGACGGCTCCATCTACGAGATGGCCGACGACCCCGACGTCTGGGTGCGGAGCCGACCCTGCGCCCGTGACACCCCACGCAAGGAGATCTCCTCGGTGGCCATCATTTCGGGGGGTCGGGGCTACCGCAACTTCAACACCGAGTCACCGCGCCGGGGCAGCGATGCCGACAGCACCCTGCTCATCTGGCAGGTCCCACTGATGCTATAGCACCCCAGGACCCCCCCCCACCCGGCACCTACCTCAAAAAGCCACCCAAAAGCTGCCGGGGGTGGTCTTGCACTGAGTGCAGCACCCTTTATTTTTTATTAAGAAGGAAAAAACTGAAAAATGAGCTTTTTTTTTTTTTCCCCCTGAAATACAGCTTTGTGCATGGGGAGAGGGGAGTTTTTAACGGCAGGAACGGTGACCTCCCTGCGGGCTTTGGAGGTGCTGGCTCTTTGGCCGAAGACGTCTGTGTGTCTGTGTGTGAATATATATATATATAAAAATATATATATAAATGATGTATATTATTACCTGTATAAAGAAGGAATCTGTATATATTGGGGCATGTGGAGATGCAGAAGTAGTGGTGGGAGCACTCAGTGGGTGCCAGCTGCTCCAAAATGGGGATTTTGCTGAAATAGACATTTTTTGACTGTGAATCAAGGATATTTGGTACAAAAATCCCCTGTTTTGGGGAGCTGAGTACGCGCAGTTTCTGGAGGAAAGGAGATTTTGGGAGCGTGGAAATAAATCCTATAGGAATCGGTGTGTTTCCTCGCAGTATTTTATAACTGGGTTTGGCTTTAGGTGCAAATGTTCTCTTTCCCTTGCTTCAGGGACAGCATCCCAAGGGGTTAATATACCCCCTTGGAGCTGTACATCCTCAAAAAGCAATAGGAAGCCCTAAAATGACCTTTTTTCCCCCTCCCAGAAATGATGCAGGATGGAGGGAAAATGGGCAGGATGCATCTCTGGCACACAGAGCACTCCCTATCCGCGGCAGCAAATCCTGGGGCCAGGGAGGTGGAAACTTGTCCGAGGACTAAATCAATTTATAATGTGATCCTCTAACTGGCTTCAATTTGATTTTCATTTGTAGCATTACAATTATCAGATTGATATTCCCGACCGTTCAACCTTGAAATGGGACGGCGTGGCTCCTGCTGCTGGGGAGCGAGGATTATCCGCCTTGCACCAATTTCTGAGTATTTTTCTAATTAGCCATCAAATGTGCTTTGCTAGGTTTTTCTTTCTTTGCCCTTAAAGTCTTTTCTGATTAAGTTTTCTCCTTGTCTCAGCTGTGTGAAACGGCATGAAGAGGGTGGCAAAATCTCTGGACAGCCATGGGGCACGCTGCAGCTGAAGCAGCATGAGCATCCTCACGTGCATCAGCGATGCCTGTGGGAAGGGGGTTGAGGAGCTCATGACTTTTTCCACCTGTTTTTCCTCTTTTCCTTTGCACTTTTGCCACCTTTAGGGGTCAGCATGTGGGAAAGCAGCTGGTTCTCAAGGGATATCACTCCATGACAGGGTAGGGAGTTCCCATGCTATGCGATTGCAACCACACAGTTAAAAAATAATTCTGGATGTAATGCCAACCGTGGAGTTTGCATTTTATTTAGCAAAAGGATGTTATAAAATCAATTTGTGGGACCCTAGACACTGTCCCTATGGGCTCACCAGCCACTTGAGCTACAGTTTCACTTAAAATACCCCCAAATCAGGAAGCTACACTGAGCAGTGCTGCTGCTTTTGAAGCCTGGAGGAGATGCCACTACAGATGTTTTCCCCCTGTGCATGGCCTGACAGCACTGGGAACAGGCTTGGCTTTACTCCCTTAGATGTGTTTTTTTTTTCCTTGTCCCAAATTAATGTCCTTTAGCTGATGAAGATGTTTCTCATGCTGCCTGCTAACGGTGGGTATTGCACTCCTGAAGGAAGAGGGGAACCATCAAAGGGGTTCGTTGCTGCCGTGTTATTAACCCAAGTACAGTCTGACCCCCATCCCACCCCATTCGGGGACAGCCCTGGGCATGGTCGTCACCTTTTTCTACGCACAGGTAGAAAATATTTTCTGTTTCAACCACAATGTGCATTGAATGCAAACACTTCTATGCTGGTGCCCCTTAGAATACGCTTTTGAGCCCGTTCCCCCTCATACAAGCTGTGGATGGGTGTCCTCCACCAAGACTCACCTTTCCATGCTGATGCTGCCTATTATTATCGGTATTATATTTTTATTTTTATTTATTATTTCCCTTTTCATTCTGTTATTCACTGTATCGATCCCTTCCTCCAGCCTCATTATCTCGCCCGGATGCTAATGTGCCAGGGCAGCCGGTGAGCTTGTCGGAGACGATGTTTGCAAACACCCAGCAAATGCTATTTAGCAGAAGGCTCTCTTTAACGACTGTGCTGACAAAAGGGAATATATAAAACCCTGGGGCTCTGGTTTGAGAAAGATTTTTTTTTTTTTTTTTTTTTTTTTTTTTTTGCTTATTCTCTGAAAGATGCTGCTAAGGGGCTTGGAGCAGCCCCCTGGCTTCAGAGAACTTGCTGGGAGGGGTAGTTAAGACTTAAAATGGAGATTTTTTGCTACCTTGGAAGGTTAGAATTGGTTGGGGGGGGTGTTGTTTTTTTTCTTTCAGGTAAGTTTAAGGATAAACAAGCTCATGACCCTTGTCCTGGGGGGATGCATCATGCACAGAGCATCTCACATGCAAGCAACCTTGTAGTTGCTTTTGCAATGGTCCACGGAGGAGGAGAAGAGGCTTTTGCTGTGCCAGCATGTCCAAACCCAGGTATGGACAATGGAGAGCCTCTTCCATTGTGCTTTTAACCCCTAAGGATGCAGAAGCCTCCACCCAAATCAGGCTCTTTGCTGTTTAAGTTATTCTTTCCCACCTTCCCCCATTCTCTTTGGTTGCCACCGAGTCCTGCCCAGACCTTGGTGGCCGATAGCCTTCAGCCCTCATCTGTGTTGCAAAGAGGACAGAGAGCCATGGCTCCATCAGCACCCCTTGTCCTAAAGCCCCTCCAAGTGATTGAAAAACTCCTCCTGGTTTGGGCTGGCTGGTGGCTGACGCCACGTGGCTCCCACTGGCCAGGAGATTAAAGATGTTCCAGTCGTGCTCCTTGCTGAAGGTCAGGGGATGAATTATGTGTGGTTATGCTTTCCACCTTGGAGTGGGGTGCAGGTGGGCATAGGGCCATGGATGTGCTGTGGTCCAGGTCTTGTGGTGGGACTGTGGCCTGACCACCAGACTGGAGGGCAGTTGTAGGCCCTCAGGATGAGTTCTTACTGTGGGAAAAGATGGGGAGAGCTAGGTGGGGTCCCTTGGCTCCTCTGGAGAGCTGCTGTGGGGAGGACATGTCCTCAGGGTGTGCCGTGCTGATGTGTCTCAGAAGTGCCATGGTGGCATCTCTGAGGGTTGCTGTGGTGGCATGTCCCAAAGATGCTGTGGTAGCATGTCCGAGGGATGCTGTGGTTTTGTGTCCCAACAGGGTGCCCTGGTGCCATTTCCCAGGGCTGCTGTGGTGATATGTCCCAAAGGTGCCATGGTGGTATCTCCAAGGGTTTCCATGGTAGCATGCCCCCAAAGAGGAGCCCTGGTTGCATCTCCACAGATGTGCCATGTTGCTATGTCCCAAAAAGGTGCCTGGAGAGGATGGACATGCCAGGCTGTGGTTGATGGGATCTCTGTGGCTTTTTTCCTCATCTTAAAGAACCTGCTCTGCAAACTGGATGTCCCACTGCAAAGGAAAAAGCATGGCTGTAGCAGCCGTGTCCTTCAAGCAGATGGTACCTGCGTGGGGAATAAGCAGAGTTATGAGGTGCCTGAGCTGGCCACAGCCATAGGAGGAGAAATTTCCTTTATTCCCTGATATTTGGGTGTAGAAATCAAATCTGAAAGGTTTCTAGGAGGGGTATGTGGTCCAGCTGTGAACTTGCAAAGGGAAAGCAGCTTTGCTGTTCTTTCCCCCTTCTTCCCCAGGAGACACAAGCGAAGCCCATTCCCTCCCTCACTGCCCATCATTCCCCTCTGTCGCCTTTAATCAAGACAGTTTGATTCCTCATGGATTTCCCCCCCTCCTCCTTGCAAGCTGCGGGTGGAAAAAAACCATAGAAATAAATTTATAATAATAATAATAATCATCATAACAAGCAGCGTGGGAGCCCGGGGGGGAAAGGAGCAAAGAAGAAATTGCTTTGAGCTGCAAAGGCAAGACCGCTCTGAAGATGGGCTCGCTTGAGAGTTGGGATGAGAAACCTGCCTTGAAAGGAGCAATTAAAAGAGGAAAGCAATTAAATTGCTGCAGAAAAGTGGGGTTCAGGAGCTGGGGTGGGATGGAGAGGGCTGGGGGTTTGCACTGGGTGCTGCATCCCTGGCAACGTTCCTTGCTTCTGAGTTTAGGAGCGCTCAAATACCGCATGTATATGCATTATATATTTTATATCTATACATATATACAAAAAATTATATGTGTGTGTATATATATGTGCATGCACGGCAGGGTAGAAGAATATTATTTCCATGGGATGAAGTTAAGGTCTTTCTGAAGGTGTTTGGTTATTAAGTCCTGAGGAAGTGTGGTGACCGGAGGGCTTTCGAAGTGGAAATTATTCCATCAAACACAACAAGTGGCTGCCAGGCGGGATGAAATAAGCTTTGCTTAACAATAAATACTTGACAAACCAGACCCGATCTGTAAATGTTTTTCTTGCTGCAGCAAGCAGTGAAGTCCCTTGGGTTCAGTTTCCCTCCCTGCTTGGTGGATGCCACCTCATTGAGCACCCTCTGAAGGATGGTATTTCCCCCTTGCTGGGCATGGAAGAAATTTAGGGATGAAGATATTTGCTTGCTATTAAAATCCTTTCTGGTTATATTTTTTATTATTTTTTTCTTGCAGTTTGAGTGCACCCTCTCCAGGCTATAGGACAGCAGAGGCTCCACATTTCCCTCTATCCCTGTTTTTTGGGGGTGCAACCCTATCTCTTTATTTTCAAGGCTCTCTTTGCACTAATTAGACCTTAATTACAGCAATAAGTTCATCTTGGGTCTGGTTTTCAATCAGTCCTTCTCCCCCATCCTCCTCAGGGCAAGGAGCCTGGAGCTGGTATATACACATCTATAATTATATATATTTATGCAAAACCCTCCATTTGGGATATATTCCTTCAAAATTCACCAAATTTGGTGCAAATTCTTCAGGATCTGGACCATAAACCCCCCTTGGGATGGCCTCTGCAGCAACAGAGGCTCCAACCTGCTTTTTGCTGCAATCCTGGTGGTAAGGGCATTGTCACACGTGTCCTCCTCACGGGGAAATGGGGATTTGGAGCGGTTTACATGGGAACCAGCTGGGGTTTTTTTTAAAAAAAAGCATATCTGAGGTGTGCTTACATGTGTAAAGCAGTGCTAGAAAGGCTTATGCAGCACTACCTCCCTCTCTATGTATATATCCCATGGCCATAATGCACAAATGAATAGGCTGGCAATTGTCATTTCCAGGCAGAAGAGCACAGAGAGACTAGTTTAACTAGGGAAAAAAAAATAAAAAAAATCCTTCTTTTTTCCTTATTTTTCCTGCAATGGGAGCTCTGCTGAATAGGAAGAAACAGCATTTTCTCTCCTCTCCCTCATCCTCAATCTTATAAAAATAGGTCAGGAAAGTTGCAGCATCCCTAATTTATGCCCTTGTCTGGCTCCTTTGGTGGGTCACAGCCCCGACCCCCCCAAGCTGTTCACACCCACCGTGTCTTCCCTACCGTAACTCAAACTGCAATGATTTAGCCAAATAAAATTTCCATCTGTCGAGGACTTTTCGGGAGTTATTACCAGCAATAAAACCCATGTGAGGCGAATGATGTATCTGAGGGGTAAGTGCCTCCATTACAAGCAAAAGTGACTTTTAAATAAGGTTATGGGCTTCCTTATGAGCCTGAAAAAGCCTATTCTGGATGGCCTGTAAGGGGCATCCCCTAAATCCTTGGGAAAATCCCACTGGGAATAGCTTTCCCAGGTTAGCTGGGCTGGATAAATCAGAGGAATTAATTGCTCCAGCTTGGTGGAGGAGCTTTTGGGTACTGGGATGCTTCTGCAGCTCTGGGCTCCCTCGGGATGCGGCGCCTTTTGGGACCGGAGCTCACACACCTGCCCACGAGCATCATTTCACCCCCTAAATCTCGTTTCCCTTCAAAACAACTCAAGGAGCCGGCGTCCTTCGCTCATCCCTTATCTGACGTGATTGAAGCTGCTGGGGTTGGACGTGCAAATCCTCCCCCTTCTCTTAATTGAAGCGGAGGGTTAACGGCTGCGGTCTTTGCACGCTCTCCCGGCGGGGAAATGGCTGCCTGCTTAAAAAAGATGGGATGCAGAACTGGTTTTTCCAATCTCTTCTTGCTCTAAACTAGCTGGGTAGCAAAATGTGATGCCCCAGAAGGGTGACTGGATGCTCCTGTAAAGCCTTTGTAAGGGAGGAGGAAGGATCGCATGCAGCAGGGTGGGTGCCAAGGTGCAGAGCCTGTTGCAGGTGGATGCTAAACTCAGCTGTATCGCAGGGGGATTTGCTGCCCTGCTGAAAAATAAAAGGATATTTCAAAATGCAGCTGCATCTCCGGTTTATTTTCCCTCACACGTGTGGCCGGCTGCTGCAAGCGTCGAGCCATGCCCAGGTTGCATCGTTTCAGCTTGTAAAAAAAACTGTCGGGGGGTGTTTGGATAAAAAAACCCTTCAGCAAAACAAAGCTGGGAGGGGGGATGCACACTGACAGAGAGCAGCGGGATGGAGTCACCTCCTGCGGCTAACAAGCAATATTTGTGCCCTTTTAATTCCTCCAAGTGAATTTTCTCTCGGCAATTTGGAAGGATTAAACCCAACTGAACAGCAGGTAATAATCCCGATGCTGTCGAATGCTTAACCAGCCGGTGGCTGGCTGCGTCCTCAGCTGGGCAAGCGAGAGCTTTCCCCTGCCCAGGGCATCGCCAAAGTAGGCATGTTGCATCTCGGTTTGCTAGCAGACAGGAGCTGGGTGGCAGCTCACCTGGGGACGCTTAAATTCCCCAGGATGCTGTTTATTCCTTGAGATTTAGCTGCGATGGGGAGCAATTTCTACATCTACACCTTTATTTTCTCACCTTTGCAATTGCTGAAGGGCAAAGATGCTGCGGCAGCATCCGTGCAGCATGGCTGGGGGGGTGGTGGTGTTTGGCATTGCAAGAGGGACAGCAAAGGGGTGTGGGATTTGGGGTTCATCCCCCAACCCTGCCTAGGAGGCATTTTGGCAGCTTGGAGGCTTGCAAAAGCCACACTGTGTCTCGGTGTTAACTTGGTTTGGGTTTGGCTGCCAGCCCGGAGCCCAGCTTAGCCGGGATGGCATTCAGACCCTGCTCAACGCACTCTAATTGCCTCAAAACTGGCTTTATCCTCCCTCTTGAGCTGGGCTTTGCTTCTCCAAAGGAGCCATGTCCCGCCCAAAATGCCCTATTTCCTTCAGCTGTGCCACATGTGTTGCTTTTGCTGGGGATAGAAAAGCACCTGGGGCTCAACCCAGGCTGGGATTTGAGGTTTGAACCCAAAGGGAGCTGAGGAAAAGAGGAAAAAAAGGGATAATAAACCCTCGGAAAATTTGGAAAAAAATCCTTCCACCTTCTCTGCTGAGCTATCAGCTCTGCTGGCATCTCAGCAAGGTATTTATTTGAGCTTTAACGTGCTTCTGACACCCAAATGGCTCTTCATCTTGCCATTGCCCTGCCAGGGACATTTCCAAAACCCATTTAAGGCAAGCTTTTTATTTTTTAATTTACCTCCTCGTGGGCAATGGGGGTGTTTCCCTGTGTGGAGGTGCATTACTGCTCTGTGGGAAACGGCAAGGAGCAATTTAGGGGGGAAGGAGCAAAGGCAGAGGCTGGTTTTTAGGTGGATCAGAGCTGGGGAGCCAGACTGGAAGAGGTTTTGTTAAAAGCTGACCCCTATCACCAGCGTTTGCAAGTCCCAGTGTTGTGAACACCGAAATCCCCTTTGCTGAGGGATGACCCGGAGCTTTGCTCAACACTTTTGCAGTTCTTGCTGCCTTTTGTGCCTGCTGTTAGGGTTAAGGCAAGGCCAAGTGCAGCTTGCACGGGGTGAGTGTGCTCTCCTAGTGCTGCCCACTGAAACCAGCCGCAGGCATCGCCGGGAGCAAATGTAGATGAATTTCAGACGCAAAATATCCCCTGTGGTATCTTTGTCTCGGGCTTCTAAAGCAAGCAGGGGAGCTAGCGACCCGCCGGGCTGCGGCTTTCGGTATCAAAGCCCAGCTACATGGCTCTGGCACAGAGAGCAGCCATCTCGATCCTGGGAGTGATGATAAAAAAACCCCTCCAGAATTTCATGTTCATTTGCAAGCTTTCCTCCAGGCTCTACCCCTGGGGAGCCGGCGACTGAGAGACATCAAATATAACAGCAGAGAGGAGCGGAGCAGAGGAAATAAGCTTTTGTGAGGCTTGAAACGGAGTTTGGGTTCAGGCTTAGCAAAGCTGCCATACAGATCCACTGCAAGAGCATCACAGATGGAGATAGAGGCTCCAAACACTAAATCTTGACCTTTTCCCCCCATTTTTCAGCTAGGTCTGAGCATTTCAGAGCATCCTCTGCTGCAGGCAAAATAAATATCATCTGCTAATTGCCTCTGCAGTTCAATACTTGTATCTAAACCTTAATGAAGTGACTAACGCCAGAGCCAGCGGGACAGACCTGACCTCTGCTCCCAGTTGACTCCTGCCATAAATAAGGCATTGAAGGAGCATCTTCAGCGTGACCTTAGCTGATGGCTCTCATTTTATCCTCACCATCAATTTTTAGGGACACCTGACTGCCAATAATAACCCTTCCCCAGCTCTTGTGACTTCTACTGGTCTTAATTTAATTAAGTGCAGTAACTGGTGCAGAACAGAGGCAGAAATGAGTTCCCATCCTGTGCACTGGTGGTTTTCTCCTCTGGTTGTCCTGTCCCAGGTAATGTGGGTTTTGCAGCCCCATAAGTGGCTCCAAGGGAGGGATGGAGGTGAGGGGGGTTGTCCCTATTCCCATCATTTTTGGTGCCTTGACCAGCTGCTTCTCAAAGCAAGGGGAAGCCAAGCTCCAAAGTTCTGATTTTGCTCTTGGCCGAGTGTTTGAGCTTGGAAACAGTCACCTTGGGTTGGGCAGAAAGGAAGCAAAACACTTGAGAAATGTCAAAACACGGGCTGTTCAAAAGTAATTTGCTAAACTAACAATTTGGGCTGTGAGAAGAGCCGTGATTGCCCTCTTCAGATGTCTTGGATGGGTTTGTTTTTCCTCCTGGCTTGATGCCCTCCAAGCAGGATTTTGGTTTCGAACTCCTCTTCCTCTGAAACTGCAGAGGGGGGAGGAAAGGAACCCCAGTTTCTTCCCTCTTTAGACAACAAATCAAGATGCTGAAGTCTCCGTGACCAACTTGGATGCTCATTAGGGATATTTCACCCTGCTTTAGCTTTGTCCCCAGCCCTTGCATGGCTGGGAGATGCCTCTCGCAGTATCACTGGGATTGAGCAACTACTAATTGCATTGGTGGTGACTGCAACCTCAAAGGGGGTGATCCAGCCCCAGGGGCTTAAATTATCCTAAAAAAGAGGTTTTCCTGCTCCCACGCTTGCTTGCAATGCCCTGGTTTGCTGAGCTAGGGGCCCGGTGCTTATAGCTGTCTGTATTTCACTGCGAGGGCAGCGCTGCCTTTCCTACAGCCACTGTATATTGTGGGCTTGCTATAGGCGCCCTGCCAGGCTCTGAATTTGGGTTGGCAGGTTAATTTTAGGGCAACCCTTGCTCCTGACTTGACCGGGGCTATCGGGGCCAACCGCCGAGGATGCCGTTTAATAACCACGCATCTTTTTGAATGCCCAGCTTGCTAATATCAGGTGCCATTAAATGGCACTTAAATGCTTTTAACATTTCACCCTGGCACGGCTCAGCTGCTTGTTTGCTCGTTCATGCTGACAAACACGACTAGTCTGCATCCAGCCAATTTCATGGTCTGATTCCTGCGCACAAGCACAATACAATAGTGTCCCTGGCTAAAAATAATGCAACGTACGCTATATTAAAGGCTGATTCATGATGTCTCTATGAAGCAGTTGCTTCAGTACCTTCCATGCAAGGAGGGGATTGGAGGACGGTGCAATAGCTGCAGCGTATGCAACTTGTGTGGTCTCGTCCTGCACTTTTTTTAGCAGCGATCTGGGGATGCTGAGCAGAGTCCATGGGCTGTCGTGCTCCTGGCTGCTCTTTTGGAGGATGCGCTTGCCACGCAAACACCTTTCTGACGCCATCCACTGTGCCAGTGGGCATGCAGGGAAGGGAAAGACGGACCTGAGATGCTTCACATCTTGTTTCAACGGGAGCTGGAGCTGCTGGGAAGAGTTTCTCCTTCCCAGGGTAGGATATTAGGCAGCTGCCTTAATCAGGCGTCATTGTATACAAGAGCTGGACCTCTGCATGCGCTGCTATTCTTGGTGATAGGGCTCTGCCAGCAAAGGTTGCCAAGAAGAGAAGTTGGGTGAGCTGAGAAGTAGCTGCTGCTTTTGGGGAGCTTTGCTACAGGCAGATGTTTGGGAAATGGGAAGGGAGGCAACGGGGAGGGTGAAGCCAACTCTTTCATCATGGCTCTCAGTGAGCTCCTCTATTGCTGGGGGTGCGGATGTGACCCAGGGTCCTGGCGGTCTCACCCAAAGAGGTGCAAAGATGTTTGGGGATCTGTGGCAGGACTGGTTGCGTCTTCTGCAGGACCAGCTCCTGTGCTTTAACCCCATGGGGGGTCATTGCACTCATGGATGGACACAACTGGGACCAGTAAGGCTGGAGAACTGGGCTGGAGATCTTCATGATAACTCCCTGTTTGCTGAGCTTGCAACCCCAAAACGCTGGATTTGAGGGCTTAATTCCACCCAAGCCAAGTCTCTCCTGGCTGGTAACAGGGATTTGTGGCTTCCCTGGCTAACAAGGCTCAGTGAGTTCCTGGTACCCCCGACAAGGAAGAAAAAACTCAAGAATTTATTAGTCTAATTACATTTTCCTAATGCAGTTGACCCCAGCTGTGCAGCAGAGTACTTATCAAAGCTACAATCTCCCAGACATTATTGGACTCTTAATAAGAGTCAATCGGTTGCCGTTCCTCGCTGGGTTGGATCTGTCTGTCCCCTGGGAGCGCAGTGGCGGTGGCCGTGGCTTTGCTTTTGGACCGTGGTGCTGATTCAAAGGGCGGCAGAGCTTTGGGGGTCTGCGGGGAGAGGGGATGGGCATGGCCCTGATCAGGGAGGATGGGATGGGGACCGCGGTGCCTTGCGTGGTGGGGTTAACCCCCTTGGGTGCGGATTTGGGGGTCCTGGGTTGCTCACTGTGGTCTCATCCCCAGCTCAGGGATGTAAACCATCCTAATAGGATTGTAGCCTGCGAGTGGCGAGGGAAAAAGTGCTCTCACAGGAGCCTCTCGCAGAAACAAGGCTTAAACGCTCTTTGTGTCAGAGCTTTTTTGAAGTCCTTGTCAAAAATGACAATTTTCAGGTTGTTAGCCAAAACCCCCCTCCGACAAACCCCAATCTGTCAAGTGGACATGTCCTTTCCCGTCCGCCTCGACAAAACCATTTTGATCCACTGTCGGCGCTGAACGCCGAACGCCTTCGCTGCAGCAAAATGCTGCCAGTGACACCGGGTCATGCTGTGTGGTGGGAACTTTGGGGGGAAAGTGGTTTTAAAAGGTTGGGGGGACGCACACACACAAAAGCAATCCCCAGGAAAGCATGGAGAGCCTGGGGTGAGGATGTGCCCAGGCTGAGTTGGGATGCAGCAGGGCAGGCACCTTCTCGGCAGGGGATTTGAAAGCCTGGGAAGGTCAAATCCTGCTCGAGGTGGGGAAAAAAAAACAACCTCATTTGCGAGTGGCCGGATCCTTTGCCCTTTGCTAATGGTGATGCTGCGCCCACGTTTGGGGTTGAAGCGTGCCTGGGTTGCCCCCCTGATATCTCCTTCTCCTTCCTATTAACCTACGTTCAGGCCAGAGGCTAATGGGAACTTGATCTCAGGGCTGAGCATCGTGGCTTTGCCTCCTTCCAACGCTCTGCAATTAAAGCTAGAGGAGCAAACAAAGATGCTAAGGCAATAGGAAAAAACTCATCAAGGCTGGTGTTAATTCCCCAGCATGGGGATGATGGAGGCAGCATTGGGTTTGAGACTCTGTCTCCCCCTTCTCTGCAGATGGGGGAGGGAAAAAAGTGCTTTTTTTTTTTTTATTTTGGTAACTGCCTTCTTTAATCTGCTGACTCGTTTTCAGGAGTTTAAGGCTGCAAAGATCCCGCCTGGCTTGGTTTCAGGTTGCCTGACAGGCTATAATCTCCTCTTCTCCAAACAATTGACAATCTTTGAAACGGCACAAAATAGCCATCTGCAACTTTCGGGGGGCTTTTTCTCCTCTGCCAGCTGCTGCCAGTGCCACGAGGGGGAATTTTCCCCTTTTTTCCCCCAAAATGGCTGTTTGCTGGAAGGGGACTTGCTGTGCACTGAAGCCTGGGGAGGCGTACGCATCCGCTGTCCCATGTTTGTTTAACTGGTTTATAATGGTTTTGGGGGGTATCAGTCAGTAGATTCCAGCTCCAAGCCCTGCTCTGGGTTGTGGAATCCAACCTCATCCCCTTTGGCTTGCTGGAAAAGGCTCTCTTGCCCCAAAATGCCTCTCCTGAAGAATGCTTTGGATGGGGTCCTGGTGCAGCTCTGTGGGGCAGGATGCCGCCCTTTGGGCTGGAGGATGAGCGCGGGTGCTCCCATCCCACGCCTGGCCACTTGCTTGGGCTTTGCAGGGGATGCAACGATGCAGTGGCGGCGGTGACGAGTGGCTGCTTTGGCCTTTTTGGGCTATTTTTGTCTCACTTTTTATGCAAAAGGGCCATGGAAAAAGACGCTATTGAATTTCCTTTCTCCAGGCTGGTTTCCTCCCATCTTTATTTTCCTGTCGCTCTGATCTCCTTTGAAACCAGCTTTAACGCTGGTGGTTGTCCAAGCTTAAACTCTCACAAAGGCTTATCCCTCCCATACTCCCATTTTTGACAACCCTTTCAAGCCACGCAACTGCTCACGACTCTCTCTTTCCTAGATAATGAGATTAATTACAGCCAGATTTGTGTTCTTTGCACTCGTTTTGGAGGAACTCCTTCTTTCCTGGGTTTGGGATCCTTCATAGCTTTGCTTGGAGCTAATTAGTGACCAGAAGGGTGGAAGATGATGGTGTAAATCTGCGAGGCTGGGGGGTATTTTTGCAAATCATGCTGAGCAAAATCTCTTGCGATGCTGGTAGGGGATGTTGGAGTGATGGACATGCCCGTGACTAAAGTCAACCCATAACGATGCTGACTCCAACCACCCCACTGGGGTATGGGATCATGTGCAAACCCTCACTCCAAGCCTCAGGGATGTTGGATCGATGGCCATGCTGCTGGGCAGAGCCAACCCAGAGCAAAGCTGACCCCATGGCAAGCCCATAACAATGTCGACCCCAGCCATCCCATCATGGCACAGGACCACGTGCAGCAGTGGACTCTCAGGGATGCAAAATGGCTGGTCAGTGGGACAATGTTGTCCCCACCACAACGTCGACCTTCAGGATGTCCAGGTCCACCTTCAGCCCTACCCTTGCATACCCTTGTGCTCTAATTATGATTGTGGTGTTCTCATTAAGGCTCAAGCCAGGGCTATTTCTCAGCCCTAGCATCTGAGCCATGTGCAGCTGGGGAGGAGGTTAGCCGGTCCATTCATAATTACAGGGCCAGAGCCTGCGTGAACATCAAACCATTAGTCTAATTTGACTATCTAACAAGGAGCTGTGATGTTTTATGCATGGTGCCTAATTTTACCCTCGCAATCTCCTGCTATATTTAACATCATTAATCATTGATTCCCATGGGGCTGGAACCCTGATTAGTGTCAGATGTATTATGGGAGGAAAGGGATTTAAAATAAAACCCCTCGCCTTTCTCCTGTGGGAGATGAAGCCGGTTCATCGGTGTTGAGCTGCCGGTCCTTGGCTTGGCTGAGTCTGTGAACGTGGCTGGATGAGATCAGTCCTTTGCTGGGCTTTCTGATTATATTTTTAGGGCAAGAATGGGGAAAGACAGGTGATTTGGAACAGTTTCCCCCTCTCCACTCCCTACCCCAGCCTTATTAGCTATGTTTATATGGCAGGGATGTCAAGCGATTAATTTTTAATGGCTTGGTTTATTGTGGGTTTGAACAGTTTATTGAGTAATTCCCACATTTAAGTGATTAATTCCCCAGGGTTGGAAGCAACTGGTTAGTTTTACATTAATCAGGCCGTCTGGATGCCAAAGGAGGGACGATCGATCAATCCCCACCACCAGCAACAGGGATGTTGAAATACCTCAAGGTGCAATGAGGTTAAGGGAAAGGAGTAATTAAGGCTCTGAGTACCCTTTGCAACGCTGGTGCCTGGCCAGCAGCCGTCTGCTTCCACTTTCTTCCTGTTCCCCAAGCAAAACAAACCCCCCTAATTAATTTGGAGACCCAACGCTTGTAGCTCAATACGGTTTTGTAGGGTTAGTAGCAAGACAGGGGGGTTTATGCACACGTGGGAGATGCCGCTGCTATCAAATCCTCCAACGCCTGAGCTAAGATCGATGCGAAACCTCCTCAAGGTCGAGTGTTTTAAGTAAATGACACTAATTACGGCGAGACTTCTTCTTCTTCTGGCGCTAATTGCTGCTTGATGTGTCGGAGGGATAGGAGGATGCTGTGAATGTTTAGGGGGGCAACTGACTTCTGCAGACAGCTGGTCCTCAGCCCATTGCTGTCTTCTCGAGGCGACCGTCCATGAGGATCTGCTCCGCCAAAATTGTCCTTGCAATAGATAAATAGTTTGCAGTGTGGGATGGTGGATTGCTTGGGGACATGTTGAAGACTGGTCTAGTCCAACAAATAATTTTTTTTCTCCTTGGGCCTGCCGAGATGGAGACTTGGGTGGTGCCTACGAGCCTCTTCCAGCTTGCAGATATCCAAGGTCCTGCTTTTCCACCACCCCACTTGGTTTAAGGGTTTTTTTTCCCCCTGCTTAGCTCCATCCCCTGCTATTTTACACAGAGGCAGCTCTTTCCTCTCCCACATGCTCTTTTTTTCTTCCCAAGCTGTTCAAAACCCACCTGCAAGGGAGATGGGAAAGCAGCAAACAGGTGCTTTGCAGCAGATCTCCCATTGCTCTGGGGCTGGCAAATAAAACAAATGACGCGGGTTTATTTATTTTTTTTTTTTTTTTAATTTTTTTTTTTTTTTTAAACACCTCCGCATGGAAAAGGAGCCGTTTGCTGCCAGCCAGGCAGATGCGAGCTGCTAATGACGGCTGCCGAAGGCGCGGGGAGCCGCTGTCTCCTGCCTCATCAAAGCAGGCGGAGGTATTTTTAGCAAAGGTTTTGCGCTGGCACTGTGACTGAAACATCTGAAACATCGTGGGAAGAACAAGAGATGTTGCGTGTGTTCCCCCCGCCCCCCCCAGCTCTTTTTTGTAAGAGATATTCAGAGATCAAGCCCTTAATGGGTAAAAAAATAAGGTTTTTGAGGTCCTAACCACACTATGCGGGAAAATGCAGCTTTGCCACTGCGGGCTGTGGGGGAGGGAGGATGGAGGTGCTTTTTGACACCTCCACTGAGGATTTAATTGATGCTTTTCGGAGCACCGACTCTTGAGAGTGCAGCAAAGCCCCCCAACTCCTCCATCTTCAAATCACCATCATGAGCCAGGCACTTTGTGAGTAAATGTGTGCCCAGCTGGCAGCAGGTATCACCTCCTTGACCCAGATTTGTTGTTTCTGTCCCTGTTTTAGCCTCGCAGCTTGGGATCATCCTGATGGGTTTGTGGGTCTGTGTGTGACACAGGGGGATCATGTGTGTGGGGGGGACACACACACAGCTGGTGTAACAGGGTCCCACACCCTGTTGGGTGCTGCTTTGGTACACATTACCTATTTCCCACTAAACTACCCTAAAGTTGGAGTCTTGTGGCTGGTGGGTCTGAGCACCAAAGTTCTGGGCTGGGGGGTCATTAGGACCAGAGGGGACATTGGGACATGGCGAGTCTGAGCATCCAAGCCCTGGGCTGGGGGGGGAAATTGGGTCTTGAAATTGCAGAGCTTTTCTCCAAGGCAGGGAAAAAAAAAAAAAAAAAAAAAGAGAGGAAAAAAATTAGCAAAACAAGGGATGCAATTGCATCTTCCCAACGCACAGATGGTGCAATTAGAGGACAAATCCTTCGTCGAAGATGATACCACTCCAAGAAAGCAAACAGTTCCACGGGGGGTCCTTTCTCTGGTTTAAAAGGCTGCCAGCAGCATGTAATTCCTTGATGGAAATTGTATATTTAAGTACTTAAGATGGTTATGAGAACAGCAGAGGACGCGGAAACAACCATTTTCCACCTTGCAAAGTTCAACAGAGCATTGTTCTTGGGGTGCAGAGAGCTGCTGGAGAAGAGGGATGAACCCCACGCAGATAATTTCAGGAAGTCAAAAATCCCAGGGAAAAGGAGTATCCAGGTTCATCCCCGCCCAGCCCAACGGCTGCAGGGGGATTTGGGGTTGGGGGTGTGGTGGGCGCAGCCCTACCTCCCTTCTAGCCTCACTCCAGCTTCTTGGGTCACTGACTCAGGCTCTGGAGGCCAGAAACAATTTCTCAGTGCTTTAAATTAAGTGCTTCCTATATGAGAGTTTAATTAGCACATTATAGGACAGTTACTGGGCATTATGATTTTTTTAATAATTATTAATATCGTATTAAACAATGAATTATCACGAACAATTAAAATTAATTACATTTCTCCAAGTTAATTAAATTATTCCTATAATAGGGAGACGAGTGTGCTCCACCATAAAAATTACTGTCTCTCATGGGAGAAGCCGAATAACGTGTCATTGGCAGGAACGGGGAGGGAGGTCGGTGCTCCCAGATTTCATGTCTCTTGTGGTTTCCCTTATTTCCCTGCTTATCCCTGTCCCATGGCTGCATCCTCCCAGCATCTTGCTCCGTGGGCTTGGATACAGTGAGCTTTTCAGATATTTCTCCAGGGAAAGGTTAAAAACTGGTGTCTTTGCTGAGATCTTCTCTAGGAAAAGGCATTTGATTGAAAAGAAATGATGATTTTTATTGAATCAGCCGGAAGCGGGTCTGCAACAGAGGTTAAAGAACTTGCCCAGGGTCACTCAGGAAATGCTGTAGCAGAGCATCAGTCCATGGTAGCACATTTCCAGCGCTACAAGCCCCTAAACACCCTTAATTCAGGCAGTTTTCCCCTTCGCATGACCGAGGCTCGTTTTTTCCCGCACCAACAGGGGTTTAGAAAATTGCTCTTCACCAAGAGGATATTTTCAGAGGCTCAAAATCCCCCATTCCCTGTGAAAACAGCTGTACGGCACTAAGCACAGCAGCACGGCTGCGTTGTGCCAGGATCAGGCCGTTTGACCTTCCCCGTTCTTGCCTGTAATAACTGTTATCCTCCATAATCGCTCGGAAATAACTCGGGGTCATTATGCACCTTCTTGCAATTTTCCCCCATTTATCCGCCTTGCCCAGGCTGGGTGGGGATGGGATGTAATGGCTTTATTTGACTTCCTTTTCCTCTCCCTTTCTTAGATGGATTAACCCTTTGTGGGTTAAAAAAGAGGATACTGAGGTTCTCCACTCTGCTCATGAGTTGGCCTGTCCTCTGCATAAAAAAAACCCTCCCCCCGTTTTCTGAGTAAATTTGTAACTGAGACCTTAACAAGGAAGGAGAAAAAGAGAAAAGCTGCAAGGAGTAGAAAAAAGCCATTTTTCTCTCTCTCTAAGTCTATAATACCCCAACACAGAACAGTGCAAGTCCTGATGGGACAGGATGCTGCAGTGGGATGAAATAAGCACTTTTGGGGCGTATATTTAGTAGCTGAGGTGTATCTCAGCCCCCAAACAACCTGTTTTTACCTTCCTTACCTTGCTCTGAGCTTCTCCTACCGCTGGATTCATCCCCCCACGCTGGATTTATTTACTTTAAGGGCTTTTCTGCTTAATGACTTGCTTTAAATTGTCCCTATATTTACCCCATCTGTAATGTTCCCATTACACATACAAGGGGAAAAAAAAAAAAAAAACCCGAACTCCCAAAAGACACATAAATGCAGAAAAAACCCACTCAAACCCAGCCAGCAAAGCACTTAAGCACCTCCGTGGTGATGCTAACATTGCTGCTGTGATTAGCAAGGACTAAGTGCTTAAATTTTGGCCAGATCCAGCTCCTTTGCAGCTGCTGAGAGATGAAGCAAGCACCGTGGGAGCAAGTACCCATGCCCAGGTGACAGCCAGTCCTTGTTTTACAGCCTGACCTATTTGTTTCCATCCATCGCGCCATGTGAACATCCCTCTCCTATTTGCATGGTGTCACTGAGGCGGTGACACAAGTCAGAGCCAGCCCGGGGAAATGAAAAAAAGATCTTTATTAATAAAGCACTGGGCATGCTGAGGATGGCCCAGGCTCTGCTAAAACCTTGTCTTTATTTCAGCAGCATGTTGCAATATGGTATACTTTGATTTGCAGTAGGACACAAGGAGAAAAATCCATTTATTGCCAAATAATTCTGTATTTTCCCTCCTCCCCTTTATAATACTGAGATTTTTATAATACCGAAATCTGCCCCTTTTAGAGATGCGATGGGCACCTTGAACACGTGCACCGTCATGCCATTCTGCTTCCCCCTCCCTAACATTTTAAACTTAATCTTTTTTAAATGCAATAAGGAAGGAGAGTTTTGTTACAGGGGAAGAGCATGAATAGGGGGGCAAGGAGCTAAATTCAGCCTAGGTTGGATTAAGGTGCTGGGTTTGACCTCAGCAGGAGCTGGAAATCCTTCCCCAAGGGGCATTTGCAAAAGGATGGGTTTGCTCCTGCAAGAAAGAGCTGCTTTTTGCAGTTTCCCTATAATATTTGCAGTTTCCCCATAAATTTTGCAGTTTCCCCTTAAATTTTGCAGTTTCCCCTTAAATTTTGCAGCCGAATGTAAGTGGGGAGGCAGAAGTTTATTTGCTCCAGATGGGGCATCACCTGTAGTTTATCAGGAGCAGGTGGTGCCTGTGATGGTTCCTGGGCTGGAGAGGTTGTGTGGGTTCTTGCTGCTGGTCCTTTTTATTTTCCCCCTAAACCAGAGAAAAAAGTGGTTCAACTCAACCTAATTTTTACAGTTTGCTTTGTCTGGTTGTGACCTTGTGCCTGGAGGAGCCAAGATGCTGATTTTGGAGAAGGAAAGCTGGGGCTTGTCCTGCATCTCTTCACCTCCTGCACTGAAGGAATCATGGTATGTTCCTAATGTGATTTCAACCTGCACTCTTCTGGAAATTATGATTTTTAAGAAAAATATTTTTTTTTTATTATGTCTTTTGGTACAGGAGGGTTTGTGCTTTGTAGGGCTTCAGAAAGGGTTTTTTTGGCCTTATCTCACGGGCTTTCCTCACTATGATGGGTTTTGCACTGGCTGCATGTTCCACTGAGGGGGGGATTTGAATCATCTGCTTGAGCTGCTCCATATATCCCAGCCTGGTCCGGAGCTTTTCCGAGCTGCTGGGATAAATTCATCAGCTGCAGTGCCTGGCATAGGGGACACATCCCTGGGGGCATGTTTGACGTCCGGACCTGCTTTTTGGGGTCTTCCCCATGACAGTGATGTCCTGGTTTTTGGGCGCTGCTCTATTTCGTCTTTCCTCTGGCCCAAGAAGCAGTTTAATTAGTGTTCCCTGTAATTAGAGCATTTATCTGGGAGCTGGGAAATGCTGCTTGGTGTCCGCTCTCTGAGGATGCATCATGTCCCTTTGGCTGCCTCCTGTGTGCAGCCTCCCATGAGCCAACTGTGCTGCATTGCACCAGTTTGTGAAAAAAAAAAAAAAACCAAACCAGATGTGGGGAAAAAAAATTTAAATCAGCCCTTTTTTGCCCTATTCCCACCACCCTGAATGTGGGTGAAACACCGGTGCTGGCGGAGGTTCAATGGAGCAAAATTTTTCCCTGAAGCTCATCTCAGGGCAAGGAAACAAAGATTCCATGCAACCTCCAATATATTTTTTTTTTCTGCAAATGAGGAAAATGATGCATTTTCTGCAAATTTAGGTTCCTCCTAAATACAAAACATCCCGGGGAGTAGACGAACAGGAATCGGTTGTGCCATTTAGAACCATGGCTAAAAGCTTAATTCATTTTGCTAATGGGTGTGAAGGTAAATGGAAAGCAATGGAATGGTGTGGGTTTGCAGCAGAAAAGTCACGGGGCTTCTATAAATCAGGAGGAAAGAGTAATTAATGGGATAGTTTTGAGGGATTTGTAAGCTGGCTAATGGAGGCGTTATGGCATGATGTGCTCATTTAGGACTTGAGTGAAATCAGGCCGTTTTTCCTGAAATAGCTGCAAAGTTGGCCTATTAAATGGCAGGATGCTGGTGTGGAACTGGGTATGTTGAGGACCTACCACCAAACATGTCTAAGCTACACGGCCTGGCTTAGGGGCCATATTTTGAGATAAGAATCCTGATTTACTGAAAGGGTAACCACCCTTTTTTGATGTTGTCTGTGTGTCCTCCACTGACCTCCCACTCCAAGCGTGCCACAACTTGGCTTTTCAGTGCAATTTTCTTTCCTCCAAGCACTGAGATGGGATGAGATGGGGGATGACTTTCCAATGCTTGAGTTTCCCAGATCCAAGGCTGGATATTTGCTTCCTCAGAAGGATTTTTTTCAAATTTGCAGACCCCAAATTCAGGCTATGCAGGGAAAATAGGCACGAGTTTCCAGAGACAGGTGTGATTTTTATTGCTCCAGGAGACGTGCTGCCTCTTGTGCCAAAGCATCTCCCCATCTACTCTGTCTGCCAAAGCTTCTGTCCATATCTGTGTTCTATACCTACTTTTTCACTCTTATTTCCCATCCTCGCACCAACTCTTGGAGCTGGGAGATGCTGGGAAGGGACGGCAGAATTGCTGCCGGACCCGTTTCCATCGTATTTATCCCTGTCACTGCCCACTTATCCCTCTGCACTTTTCTTTCCTTGTCTTCTCTTTCATTTCACCAGAACACCGTGTACTTTGCTTGCTGCTACATCAGCACAGGTATATATAGACACAGGTGGAGTTAATTTATAGACAGCCTTTCTCATCTCACCCTTGACCGTGAGCATTTCTATTGGCACTCCCTTGCTTGTACCATATAACTTGCAATCTTCTATTGTTGTCTGTTTTTTTTTTTCTTTCCCCCCTACCTATAGTTTAAGAGTTTTATACTAATGTCCTTGGTTCCCGGGTTGAATTGCTCACTTCAAGTGTTACCAGGCGATGGCAGGAAATAAATGTAAGAACCAGGCTTTTAAAGAGGGAAAAGGAAGCATCGTTTCATTAAATTAAAATCCACCAATGTAAATACATTTTCATTATCAGTAGGAAAAGTGCAGACAAGGCAAAGGAGACTCTTAAATATGAAAACATCTTTATCTGGAGGTCTGCACGTGCCTGGGGCAGGGGAATGGGAGTTGCATGAGATGAAGCTGTTGCTGGTCCTGCTGGGGCTGTATATTTTGGGAAAAGACGGATATTTCCATGCTGCTGTGCTTTGCTGGACCCCCGGTGGGGTTTTCCTGGTGCTCTGAAAAAGAAATAAGGGATTAATGGTTTTGCAAGGGGCCAGGGGCTTTGGAGGGGCTTGAACTGAAGTGGTGGACATGTGGCTTGGTCTTCTGTCCATCTGGATGGAGAAATTGAGGTCTCGGGGGACTCGGGAAGTGGGTTTGGGTGCCCCATTGGAGAGATCACAAAGCTCCTCTTGGCTTCGATGCTCAGAGCTGGGGATGCAAGTTTTTTTTTCTTAACCTTAAATATCTCTTTTCAAAACTGGAGTAAGTCATCGGCTGTGGGTCACCAGCTTGGCACAGGGGGTGCCGGACCTGGTGAATGCCAACTGGGATTACTGGCATGCCCAAGAACTGCTTTGCCTAATCTGGTTAGAGGGGAAAGAACTAAACAGTCCCTTTGGACGTGCCGTTTCACGCAGTAAATGGTTTAGCAACGGCTTGGTGAGAATTAGCTGGGCTCAGAGATAACAGGAGGAATCGTGGCACGCGGAGGGTCTCCCTGTTTATCTTCTAGCTTGGGCACATTTTGGTTGAATTCCCAAGATTTTCTGCGCAATCACAAGGGGGAGAAATTGGCATTTCTCTTCCCAAAGCTTGAGCTGCTCGCGCTATGATGAGATGCCGGGAGCCTTAAAACTACAGTAATCACGAGAGCTGTCAAACAGCACATTAAAGTAAGTAATTACAAGCGTGGAGGGTTCCCAATTCTGCGCAAATTTTAGCTTAACACAATTTTTCATACCAAAAAAAAAAAGAGATTGGATTGATTGTGACTGGCTCTGCTTGCAGCCTGTTCTACACCTGCCTGGTGCTCCAGGGACCGATGTTTTTCTTCGTCACCAACACAGGAGCAGAGAGCTGAGATGAAATGGCACATGGTCAGGAGGGAAAAAACCTAGGTTTGGGGGGATTATTAAGCCATAGGGTTTTTTTCTAGTCTTTGTGGTCGCAAGGAGAAGTTTAGCTACAGAGCCAAACGACCCCTTGATATACACCCCCCCCCCCCCCTCAAATATAGACTCATAAGTGGTTCAGTTTTCATAAAAGATCTTTTGATTTGGGAGACAGAAGAGCAGCTTAAATTCTGTCAGTGGTTTTGGATGAACCTTTTTTTCTGTGGATTGCCTTTGTGGAGGTAAGGGAAGGGTGATTGACTGACAGCAGCGCCGCTTTGAAGATGTTTCGGAGTGATTGCAATAGGTTTTTATGTTCTGAAATTGTCAAAATGGAGCAGCTTTGTAGTTGCAAATGATTTGCTTTGGAAAACGAAGCCGGTGATGGGAGGAAATTGAAATCAGGAATGAGCAGAAACACGTCTGGGAGCCGGTGTGCCTCTAACTGTTGCAAACCCGTCATCTGTCATGGTCTTTTAATGCAAGTCTGGGTTTACCTGTTGTCTCAGGAGCAACTCTTCGCCCTCTTCTTGGGGATGCTTCAGCTGATGAGGGGGTTTTCATGACCCCAAAAGCTGTGATGTGGCTTGTCCATGGCCTTCTGATCTCCCTTGGTGACAGTGCTGATGATGAAAGTCCTAGGGAGGCTGCAGGGAGCTGCTGGCTCCTGGTTGCACAACCAGCCCCATTATTTATGTCCCAGCCTGGGGACATTTCTGTTTGTGGCAAAGAGGTAGCCAGGCACTTACCTCCTCCGCTGGGACTTTGCCCACAGTACTCTTTCTCCTTTCCTTTTTTTTCCAACAGAAGGAGGTTTCCTGGTGCTCATAGAGCAGAAACTGCTTTCTTTATGATTATGATATACACCTGAAAAAGGTGTAGCTGGGTAACTCAATGATCTACCAGCTTGTGTTTTGCCCGAAGTCCCAGCATCCTAAAAAAACTTTGTGCAACCGAGCTCAAGAGCGTTGATTTAATGTTCAACCCTTAGAAAGGCTCCTGGGTGACCTTGTTCATCTCCCTCTCCTGCTCAGCCTCTTATTTGGCATCTGGGAAGGAAAGGAGGGGAGAAATAATCCTCTGTAATTTAGGGATAAACCCATTAACACAGTTGGAGGCTTCAGGAGGACCCAAGTAGCCCCTGGTATGCTTGTGGGATGTGATTCAAACCCCATCCCTGCCTGCGCTGTGGTCATTAATGATGCTTTATATGTAACCTCCTGGTTGCAGATGCTGAAAAAATGGGGAAAATGAAATTAAACTGGGAGGCTCTTGAATACAAGCAGCATGAGGTAAAGCCCCTGTCCAAGGCTGTTTTCCTCCTGTCTCGAGTGGGTGGGATTTGCATGGTTGCTTGCTTTACATGCTCTGCATCGTGTGGATTTAAATGGTTTTGGGGGGAGGAAACATTCAGGGTGAAACGTATTTTTGGTGAATAATCACTCAGTGTAGGGCTTGTGCTGCCTGAGGTCCTGCCCCATCATGTGCCGGGTCTCTCCTCTCTGCAGCACCCCTTATTTCTGGGGTTTAGGTGAGTTTTTTGCAACATCCCCCCCCCCCCCCCCGCTGCTACACTTGATTCTCATCATACCACAAAAATAAGAGTGATTTCCCTGTGAGAAGGGAAAGCTTTGCTCATCCCAGATCATTGCTTCCAGACACGAGGATGCACCTCTGGGAACCAGTGTGAACACTTCTCCATGCCAAAACCTGCTTTATTATATATATTTATTAGTTTATCATTGTTTAATCTTTTCCTTCCATACTTCTTTGGCAACTGATCTATTTGCCAAGTGCTTTTCATCCTGCTCTGCTCCAGCTCTGCTGCTGGACCCCACGGGATCCCCGTCGCACATGCCAGCGATGTCGCATCGCTCTCCACGTCTTGCTCATGAATTATTCACGCCATTTGCAGGCTGTCTTGTGCAACCCGGAGTAGTCCTGCTGTTGATTTTAAGACGTCGTGACAGGTCGAGGACTGGATCGGTTGCGTTAATACACGGGCGTGTAGCACGGCAGCGTGGCAGAGAAGATGTTGTGTAAGTCACAGTGTGTTAACACTGCGATGAGGCATTGCAGAGATGCTGCAAAGGTGATACCACCCCGGAGAGTAAATGAGGTGTAGTGGTAATTAAGGCTGCTCTGCACTGCAGGCATCTCTGATGGCCACACTCTGTTAAATCCTGGTGGGGATCCGATCCCTGAAGCTTTGGGAAAGGGGATGCTGCGGGAGGAGGACGCACTCTGCCTGGGTTTAGGTCCCTGCAGTGAAGATATTGGTACCAGAGCAGGTTGTGGACCTTCTCTTAAGGATCAACAGAGAGAAATAAGTGCCCTTAGGGTGCTGTTATCTTGGACTAGTGTCCTTTTTCTTTACTTTCTTGCTCAAATATCTCCTTTTTTCCTGGTTGACTATTAAGAGCATGGTCATGGCCCAGATGTGACTATCTAAAGACATCTCAGATAGCAAAGGTGAAGCCTGGTTTGGGTTTCTCTTTTGGTTGGATGGCCAAAAATTCAGTGTTAAAGGTCTGCTCCCCTTGCTGCTTGCAAACTGTCTGTATCCTACTGGCATCTTTGAGGAGTGAGTCAACTGGAAGGAAGCAAAATCTTGAACTTGGATTCAAAGCAGAAACTAAGCTCTGTTGGTGCCTGGCTTGGAAACACTTGCTTCTGTCACAGTATGGGGGTTTGTCTTTGCAGCCTTCCCTGCCAAAAAAACCTCCAGGATTACTAGAAACCGCACACAGGCTCATGTTATTTCCAGCTCCTTTGCAGGAGGATGGGATCTCATTCAACACCCTCACCAGCAACCAGAGCCTTGTTGAGCATCTCCCAGTTGGGTTTGGGGGTCTCTCGGAGCCAGGTGAGCTCCATACCTGACAAAGAGGGATTTGAGGAGCCAACATGTGCTTTTGCTCCAGATCAGCCAGCATGCCAAAACCCTCATTAAAATTGCATGAGTTTGGCAGTATAAAAATATGGAACTTGGACAAAGATGTGGTTCTTCCCCCGAAGTACAATCAATTCCTTCAGTCTAAGTACGAACGTCTATATATAGCAATGGGAAGATGCTTAAGTATTGTAAAAAGGCTCTGTTTAGGGGGTGGGTGCATTAACCAGGCATGAAGAAAAGCTGGAGCTTTGGGGCTAAAGACCCCTTTTTTTTCACACTGGCTCTGCAAAGGTGGCTGTGCATCCTCTAGTGCCTGTGGTGATGCTCCTTTGCTTTGCTATAAGAGGCTAAAGGAGCCCAGAAGCTCCCAGTTTAGGGTAACTGTGGGTTTGAACTTCATAAAAAATCTTTTTTATTTAAGAGGTATCTGTGAGGAGCAGAAGTCCATAATGGGGTTAATGACTCAGTTGCTGGTTCCCGCGAGCCAGCAATAACCTGATAAATTGCTGAGTACACTCAAGCTCGCTTTGCCCGACTCCCGGCTCAGGTTATTTCCTGCACGGTAGAGACCTCCAAGTAGGTCATTACTGCCTAATTACTGCCTAAACGCTCTCATTTGTCCTCCCCTTGTCAGCCAAGGCGTGGGACTGTGCAGCCAACGCAGTGGAGATCCCTCCTGGCCTCATCCCTCTGCGTTTCCCAGGCCAACAGAAAATAAGGAAAGGAAAATAAAAGCAAGTTGTTTTTTGTTGTTTTACTTTGCAAACAAAATTAATTCCATCCCAGCATGTGCTAGAGCCTGGCTTGGCTTTTTCTTTTTGATGCAAGCTGAGCCCATCATGTCTTGCACGCTTGCAGCAAGGCTTGTCTCGTATTCTTGCCTGCTTCTGTTTTTGCCTTTGCTGACTTTGGTGCAAGAAGCTGCCGTTAGCTCTTCCAGCCAAAAATGCTGCCAGCTTAGGGATATCTTCCCAGGTTTCATGTCATTGGGATGGAGCATCAAGATTTGGGTGTGTTTATTTATTTATTTTTTTCCCCCCCCTCTTCTTGCTGATGTTTTTTTTTTTTTTATCACACTCACAGCCCGGCTTGTTGTCTCTGGGTGACAAGTTGATGAAAGCTGCTCCGGAAAGAGGGCGAGGAGATGGATTCGTGCAGGGAAAAAAAAAAAGGAAGAATGGGGAGGGGAGGAGGTCGCGGAAGGAATAACAAGATGTCGAGATGCCACTTCGCTGCCAGCGCTTGCCTTGATTATCCGATTGCGGCTCTTCGGAGCTGGAGTGCGTGCCGCCTCCCTCCTCATGCAGCGTGATTAATCGCCTCCTAGGTTTCTGGTGTTTTTCCCTATTTTTATTTATATATTTTTATATAGTCATATATTGTATATATATATTTATATATGTGTATAAAAACAAGAGTCATCTCAATGCCAGCTGCATCCATGCAACGAGGATGCGGAAGGACAAACCTGGGTCTGGGGTTGTCCCTTTCCCATGTCAAACCTGCAGCCATAACGCAGCACAAATATATCTCTGGGAGGGCTGCTGATGGCAAAATACCAAACAAAATGGATCTTTTTCTTAAAATAATGTGGGTGTTTGGGGTTTTTTTTCCCTCATGGAGAGTGTAAGAGCTTTGCAGGCTGAGTTAATAAAGTTTTTGGGGTTTTTATTAATAATACAGTTTTTACCAGAAGCTTGGCTGTGGAAAATGGTAAATGGTTTTCAGGACTCTGGTTTCCATCTGTGGGGCACAGTGCGCTGGGAATCACAGTTGAATCTGGGGGGTTTTCCCTACCCTTCTCGTGGAACTCGGTAGGCTGTTGTGCCCTGTGTCTAATCCTCTCCTGGGTCCTTTGTCTGGGTTTCAGGGGGCTGACTCTTGACTCCCTAAAACCTGAGCCAAAAGCATCAGTGCACCCCAATTTTACAGCAGGAAGGAAAGTCCACCAAGTCCAGCCTCGAATTTTGTCCCCCAACAGGTTTGCAAAGGATGGGGTTTCTCTGTACATGCGTGAGAGATGATGTAGAGAAATGTAAATTTTTATTCCCCCCCCGACTTTCCAAAATACCTTGTACTTCCCCCAAGCTGTCACGGGTAGCAGCCTCCTCCCCAAGGCAGCAGCACCTGTCTCTGGGATTATTTTTACCATCTCTTTTTGGCATCACTATCTCCTCCCGCAGAAAACCATGTCCTATAAATAACTCCAGCCTGCGCTCGTGCTCACTCCCCCCTCCTTCGTATCGCTCCATCTTCCTTTCTCCTTGCCTTGTCTGTCCCTTCACTTGTGGAGACGAGATGCTGTAAGAGCCTGGAGCGGGGATTCATCTTATCCAACACCCCAATGAGCCCTTAAATCAGCTGCATCTAAGGCACACAGCGGATACCCTGTAATTGGTTTATATGCAGGATAACCTACCCTAATTTTCTCCCCAAACCCCCATAATGATCGATTTGTATATGGGATTGATTTTACTTTCTATCCTCTCTGATGCTCCCAAATCTAGGCAGCTTCTCCCTTAATATTTCCCCCCATCCATGTAATTGCCTGGTTTTCCACCCAAAAAAACCCCCATGAAGGTGAGGTTTTCCTGAAGGAAAATGCTTGTAATGATGTTTTTCAGTCTTTTCTGTGCACAACAGAGCCTGGTTCAAATAGATGATGGGGGAAAGAGCTGCACACGGATTATGAACAGGGTCTCTTGGCCCATGGGAATATGTATTTACAGAAATAATCGCTGGGTCCAGATGAATGCATAAAGCTTCAAGAAGTAAAAATTTCCCTGATGAAAGTGTGGTAATTCTTGGGCCCATTGGGAAAAGCTAAAACAAGCTTGAACTGAGCCTGAACTGTGGGAGCACGAAGATAAATCCAGGTCTGGAGAATGGAAACTTTGCACCCCATGCCACTGAGAATCTGTTTGGGAAATCAGCCAAAGCTCTTGGGAATTTACTTTGGACTTTTCCAAAGGGAAATTTGCTGAGGATGGTGGCGGGGGTTGCAGTAATGAAATGCTGCTCACGTGCCCTAATGAAGTGCCGAAAGACTCGGCGCCAGGCTCCCAGCAAATTAGATCTGGATTATTGGAGCAATGAGAATTGAACGATCCGAGATGTTATCGGAGAGGGCAGGAATGCCTCGCCTCGCAGCACCAAGCAGCATGTATTTAATTACCTGGAAGAGAATAAAAGGTATAAACCCACCGCCCCCAAATCCAGACTTGAGGAGGATGAGAGAGGAGGGACCATCATCTGCAGTGGTGATACTGGGTTGAGCAGGGATGCAGCAACTGAAACGTGTAAATGGGGTCTCTGGAGCTTCTCCAGCTTTTCATAGTCTGCATCTCTCCAAACTTGATGGCAAAGGAGCTTTTTCTCCAATTTCTGGCTGGCTTTGCCTCCATGCTCCTCTCTGAGTGGTCCTCGGGCATGTTTGCATCCCGGTGCGCGGTCCAAAAGTGGCATGTTTGGGAAATACGATGCTTAAGCATGGGGGTTGCTCGAGTTTCCCAGCAAAAAATACTTCATCAAATCTACACCCAATCCAGCACCTTTCACATATGGGTGATCACCCACGCACCAACATGCTTGGGACAACCAGGATCCAGCCAGCACACTCCCCGTTCTCCCTTGCAACTACAGTCCCTGGGGAAGGAGGGCACATCACAGCATCCTCCCCCCACCTGATAATGGAGGCTCAGAGCTCATTTAAAAGCAGAGAACAAGCAGATTTAATTAAACATAACCTTCCCTTTAACAAGAAAATAAACCGCCTTCTCCTTATAGAACAATTAGTATTTACAGCCCCCCCTTTGCTGTGTTTCCTCCCTCTCTTAATACCTCTCCTTTATTATCCCTGGCTGGGAACAGGCGCTGTTTGATTTCCATAAATTAGCATGAAGAATTTGGGGGGGGGGGGGGGAGAGAAGGGGAAAAAAATAAAAAAGCTGGGGAAAAAAAATGGTATTTTTAAGCAATGAACTTGCTACAGAGAAAGAAACAACAACGCTCCCCAGCTGGAGGAGGGAGGTGGCAGGAGGAGGTGGGAAATGATGATGTTTTTTGTGGTTTTTTTTTTTTTTTTTAAAGTTCACCCGGTCCCTGGTGTTTCTTGGGAGATAAAAGCTTTCACCAGCCTGGGCAGGGTGCCAAAATCTGTGTTTATCTGAACACAAATATAAAATATGATCTGCACGACAGCCGCTAATTCCTTGGTTTGGTGTTTTTTTTTTTTTTTTTTTTTTTTTCGTGGGGAGAATCCACTGCTCTCTGGCTTTTCTGCGCCAGGGAAATGTCAGCTCAAAGCTCCTGGGTGTTTTGGAGTGAGGAAAACCCCTCTGGCACCCCTGAAGTTGAGCTCTGAGGATGGGATACAATGCAACCTGTGGCTTTGGAGGCTCATTTTGCTTCCAGAGTGGCTTGTACCAGGGATTTACGTGAAGCCCCATCATGTGAGTACCACTCAGGTGGAGGGGAGAATGCTGAGCATCGAGGACCATGACAGTCCCATCTCAGATGTGCATTTGGTTAATGTGAGTTCGACAAGTCAGGTTTATCTGCATTGGGTATATATGGAATAAAAATTACTTAATATCTAGGTTTGGACAGGTGAGGAAGGTTGAATCCCATATCTGCTCTGTCCTGACCTTAATAAAAAAAAAAGCGCTATTTAATATCGTTGCGAAGGTGACCTGCTTTGCTGGAAGATTTCACGGCTAATTGCTGGTGACAGAGGACCATCAAGATCTAGGAATTTTTCTTTTTATTCTTGGTCTGTGAAGCACCTACACTGTAATTACAGAGTGAGGATGTGCTATACTCAGCCCTGTGGCTTCATCAAGTCCCTTGGTCTCCAATTTCTGGGCCTTAGGCTGGAGAAGGTACATCAGCAGTTGACACTTCTCTGGAAGAATGTGGTCGCTTTGTTCGCAATAGCAAAAATATTTACAGTTGCTGCTTTTATGGGTCCTTCCAGCTGCTTTGCAACCCAGCAGTGAACTGTGCAAGGCAGAGCTGGATGTGCATGGATTTTTGGGTAGTCTTCCTCCTGATGGTGGTTTCTAGGGTTTAATTGCTGGGAGAGAGGGCTTGGCGTTAAGGAGATGTTGGGATGATTCTTGTCCCCATCCCTTAGAGCCTGTCCATTGCCATCAGCTGCCTATAGGTGATGCATCTCTGCACATCTAAAGGCTTGATGGTGATGGACCGGAGTACACCTCCTAAATCCCATATCTAAATCCCCTGTAACACTTCTGAGATGTTTCACTGGTTGTTATTTGGATGTCCTGGCGAAAACCACTTGCAGAAGAGCAGCTCAGAGGGTCTTCCATCCCCAATGAGAAAAATGTCCCGTGGCCCACCTCATTGTCAAAACCCAACTGTTTTTTTGGGTAGAGATGGATGCGGAGTAGCTTTGGGAGAAGGATGGCACTGAATAAGCCATCTCCTTGTTTCCTTTGTCTTAAAACCATTGTGCTATTTGTTCACTTCAATATATATTTTAAAAAAACACTTTACGGGTGGAAAGCGCTATCTGCAGTGTATCTGTTTACTCCCTTATCCCGAGCCGTCAATCAACTGTCCTGATTATGTAGGTGTGATGGACGGGTGCGTGGAGGTGACATCAAATCTGCTCACAATATTTGGGGGGATAATGAATGGCTTGCAGTGATTTATGATGACGCTGATCAGGCGCGTAGTCACGTCAAAAACCCCTGAGCTCTTGCTCAGCCCCCGTCTCAGCAGCATCCTTGAGACAGAATTAAATCTGCAAGATTACCAGTGGTTCAAAAGTTATGGTTTATGTATTTTAGTCTATTTTGAGGATGGGAGACGTGTAAAACAGCTGAAACATATAACTGGATTTGAGGAGTTATTATAGGAGCACTAGGACTCAATCTGCTCTCACCGAAGAGGAAGAAATTCCCAGAAAGCCAATTTAGCTGACACGTCTGAATGAGTTTTTACTTAAAATCGCATGTAAATGCCATTTTCTTCTTTTAAATGACCTCAGTGAAAGACGGTGAACCTGACATCGGGTTTTTGCTGCCTGGTCAGGCCCTTGCCTGTAGACATTTAGAGACAGCAATTACAGAAGTCGGCTTCCCCCAGCGCTTGCTCATCCTGTGATGGAGGGATGTCCTTTGGGGACAAGGGTAGAAATATTTCTAGAGATGGTTTTTCTGGTCTTTGTCCCCTTCTGAGATGTTTTGGGGAAGCGCTGGAGCATTTTACCAGCTCTCCTGTGGTTTTCCAGGATGAATTTTTCTCCTTCCCCAGGAAATTTTAATTTGGACTGCCAATTTGGGGATGTTTATAGAGATTTTTTTTTTTCCTTTTTTTTTTTTTTTTTTTTTTTAAATCTGGGTTTGAGTTTGCTTTTCCCTGCAGAAACGTGGTGGTCCTTGGAGACAACGGCAGAGAGAAAATGAGATTTTTAGGGACACCTCCCTGTAATTCTCCCCACAGTCCCCTGGGTGCACACACCACCCCAACACAGAAAAGAGCATCCCATGGGGAGAAAAAGAAAGAGAAAACCGTCACCTTCAGCCAACAGAGAGAAAACAAGGGGTGACGAGCTGAAAGCTTGAAAATACCCTTTTTATTTTTTGCATGTTGCTGTGCTCATATCCCTAAGACTACCCCATTCCCCCTTAGTTTGTATGATGTTGGCTTATTCCTGAACTTGCCCTCCCTGTTTTTCTTTTGGTCTTTATTTCTTTATAAATATAAAAAGAATGTAACTAAATATATATAGCTAAATATATAAAAAAATAATTATATATAAATATATATACACACACATCTCTACATGTGTGCCTGCAATTTCTCCAACCCTCTCTTTTTTTTTTTTTTTTTAAAAAGCAAGTTGATTTTTTCGCCTGATAATCCTTTGAATATCGCCTCTCTTTCCGTCACAAATCCCCGCAGCTGTTAGGACTTCAAATACTTCATCCATCAAGAGAGGCAAGGAAAAAGGGTGGGGGGGGACTAGGCAGGGAATGAAAAAGCCACCCGGCATGCACGAAAGCACCAGAGCCTGGAAAAAGGCACTAGCTATGCAGTTGATGCATAAACCGGGGAAAATTTCTGGCACTCATCGTATCATTAATCTGTCTAAAGTGCCTTTGATCTCTTCTGCTTTAATTAACTTACAATTATAATGTCATTATATTATTTTTTTTTGTGTGAGTGAAGCAGTTTTGCAGCAGGGATGGGCTCTGCTCGTCGCTGTCCCTGTGGGGATGGGTGAATCTTTCCAAGGCACCTCCACGCACAAGTCCCTTTGGACTTGGTATATCTGGGGGACCTGGTTTAACTTTCATTGAGCATCCCTTGGAGATTCAAGTTCCAAAATACCTTTTAAAAGGCCATTTAACAAGCAAACATGGCTGAGTTTTGGGGTCACCCATCTCAGCACCTGGCAGCAGCAGCCATCTCCCCAGCATCTCCTATTCCCAGGAGTAGCTGAATTCGTCATTTTTGGCCAGTTTGCTGCAAAAACTTGATTTCTGCAGTGATAAAGCAATTAGTGAATGGGTCAAATTTCTAAAATAAGGGGGGGAAAGAACTTGAAGTGCATGGGGCTGCCCCAGAAGCCATGTTCCTGGGGACATGGACCACAAAGAGCCCTTTACAGGAGCAACTGGAATGAGGATGCGGAGCAGCTCATACTCATCACTAGCCCAGTGGAGTTTTTAAACTTTATTTTGGGGTCTATTTGCCTCCTTTCACATCTCTCCATCTTCTAATTTCTTTATAAGCCTGAAGGTAGATGTCTGGCTTTTCCAAACAGGATACCTCTGCCATGCAAATGTGTTTCCCTTAGGAAGAATTAATGGGGGTTGTGGGGTTGGAGGTTCAAAAAAACCCCCCTCAACCTCAAATCATCTTTTTTGTAGGCACTGATGAAGTGCATTTGCCCTGGAAAGGGGAGAGAGGCAGGGTGATATTGGATAATGTCCCTTTGGGTTATATATATATATTCCTCTGAAATTCCTACTGAGTGGCTGCTTTGCACCAAAACCTGGGTTTTGGTGCTGTGGGAAACACAGAAAATAGAGAAAAAGGGGGATTTGCACATCATTTTTGCTTGCAGTTGTGCAATGCTGCTTTGTTCTGAGTTCTTCCTCATCGGTTTTCCTTGCCCTGCTGAACTGATGGGTATTAGAGCAGAGATGGGGGGATGCAGAGCTGTGTAGTGTTCCTACAAAATATGGCGGCATTTAGCAGCCCTTGCTAAATCCAGAGCCCAAATTAAGGTTGGGTTTGGTTGAGGTCTTGCTCATCTTCCCTGATAGCCATTCACATCTCTCCACCCTCCCTCCCCAAGACCTCAAAGCACCAGGGGCTGCTCCCCAACTGCTTTCTGCTTTCTCTTTTTGCCTACGCACGAGCAGTTTCTGCATTCAAATTGCAAATTAATGCGGGCGGTCAAACAAGCTGGTATCGATCCACTTTATGCATCTAAAATTTCACGTGCTGGTCCATGAAGGCAGATGCAGATAGGAAAATTCGGGCGTTTAGTTGGTAATATCATCAGCAATGATGTCTGGGTATGCTGGTGGATGCTCTACAGGGTTTGTATGGGGAAAGCAAAAATGCATCCCTCCAAAAACCTCTTTGACATAACCAAGGACTATTTCCTTGGAAACTTTTGGAGCCAAGAGCCAGTGATGATGGTTATTTAAGGGATATACCACTGGCTGGACCCTCCTGGGTCATGTGCATCCATCAAATCATGTAAACCCCCTCATTCTGCCTTCAAAAAATAAATAACTCATGGGTTGTCCCAGCTCTACCTCTTCTTGCAAGAAGCGCCTGGACTCACTGGATGTGTCAAAGCTGGTGGCAAGAGAACAGAAAAAGGATGGGGTAGGAGAAGAAAAGTGAGATTTGGGTGACTCTAAACTATTGTCATTGATGAAAGCATCAAGTTCACAGGCTGTTAGGCTCACCAGAGACCAGATCAACTTGAGTCATTGGCTCATCTGACCGTGACGGGATGGTCCGTTTGTCTGTCTACACCACAGTCCCCGTGCAAGAAGAGAGGCAGAAGCGGCTCTGGTTTTCCTGCCAGAGCTCAGAAATTCAATTAAAATGAAACGCCTATTGATTTTGCAATCAACGTTTCAGGAGGACTCTTCTGCTCGCTTGCCCTGAGATAATTGGCCCCGTAGGAAAGCCGGTGCTATGTGGCCGGTGGGATGCAACAAAAAGCAGTTGCACATCTCTGTTGCGTGTGTGGAGTTGTTCAGGATGAGAAGCATGGCCAAGACGTGCATCTTGGCATCTCCTGGGAATATTCAATGGTAATGTTGCCTTTGGACCATGGAAAATTTAACCGTTCCCCTCCCACAAAGGACCCTGTGATGTGGTGGTGTCCTGTCTCCAGACCCCAGGTCATGGAAGAGCCCAGCTGGTCAAAGCTCAAGGAGTTTGGGGCTGTCCCCAAGTGTTTGGAGGACCCCGATGTCAGCACCGGGGTGGCTGTGGGACCCGTGGGAGCTACTCCAGCTGTGAGTACTGGCAGCTGGGGAAAGCGTGGGACTCTCCACCAGGAGAAATGCTGCTGTCACAGCAGCAAGATGCCTGTTTCCAAGGCAATGACATCTCACCAGAAGATGCTCATGGAGAAGGTTGCGTTGAACATCTCATTTACACCTGACAGGCTGGGAAATAGTCACCTGCCAGCAGGAGAAATGCCATATCTCACCCCAAAATTGTATGTATTGATGGCGGGCAGCACTGGGGCCACTGTTGGGTGGCATGGAGTCAGAGCAAAAATCAAGGGACAGAGCTTGTCCCCATCATTGGACCCACCCCCTCTTCATGCAGGTGCTGTGAGAAGATCCCATTTCTAAAAAGCATCCCTCAGGTGTGTTAATATATTAGAATTCAGATTTGCAAAATCAAGGCGCTGGTTTCTAAAGACGTGTTTGGGTCTCTAGGCAATTCATGTCAAATCCAGCCTTGGAGACAGACTTCCATGGAGGTGGCAGAGGGCTGGTACATCTAACAGGAGACATCTCAATTGAATTATAATCTATTAAAAAAAAAAAGTCCCCACACGTTGCAAAAATGGTGAGGGTTTTGCCAGAATCCTGTTTGGGGAAGAAAGGTCCAGAGAGAGCAAAAATGTTTTGTTTCATCTTTTTTTTTTTTTTTTTCAAAACCTTAACACATTATTTATTTATTTCCCCCACTTTGAAGCGTTTGGGTTTTCAATTTGGTTTTGAAATACATAAGCTGACGTTTCAGAAAAGCCTAAACCGATGCTTTTGGAGGAGTTTTCCTCTGGAGAGACTGGGAAATCTGGATTTTGCTTTGATTTTTTTTTTTTTTTCTTTGAGGACATCAGTGAAATCCAATTTTCATGTTTGCAGGGCGTGAGTTTCTGAACTTGGCAGTTATCTGCCTGGGATAGGTGTTATTCGTTGCTCAAAAAAACCCTAGACTTCTTTGTGCTGCCTGCTGCACACAGGAGATTACAGGTACCCCAAGGAATTTATAGCAATACAGGTCACCCTGCAAGGGGCAGGTGGAAAAATCCTCCCTGAAGAAAAGATAACCAGCTCCTGAGCTTTTTTCCTCTGTGCCCAGCCCTAATATTTTTTTTTTGCATGAGATAAATCAGATTTTTTCTTTTTTTCTTCACATTTTGTCTTCACTCAGGGAACAGTTCCCAGATGCATTTGCACCATGAAGAACAACTTCGGCTCATCTCGTTGCTATCCAAAATTAAATAAAAGCCAGTTTCTGTTCCTCTTATTGGGACTAATGCCCACTTTGATTTATTATGGATTTGGGATTTATTGGTATTTATTGATAGACTGCGATCTGCCAAAGGCAGGTGGTAAATATAGAGGAGCTGTTCCCGCAGCGGGTGTAAATTGGTGTCGCTCCTTGGCAGTCAGTGGGACTTGGGGACATTTACACCAGCTGCTGAGAACACCCACAGCACACCAAAATTGACTATTTTTTTAATATTTTACATGGAGTTTTGCACCCTGCTCCATAGCAGTGTGTGCAGAGATAGGGAGGGGAAACTGTTTTTTTTTCTTGAGTTGCCCAGAAATGTTGGTTCTTGAACAATTTGCCCAATGTGGATGGGTGTTGAATTAAGCTGTGCTTCTCTTAAGGGTATCAGGGGGTGGAGGGACCACTGGATTCCAATAAAAATTGGGTTACGAGGGTGGCTGAGCCTGAAATAAGAGCCTGAATGATGCTGTCTGGGATAAAGGGGCTCTGCAATGCCCCTTTGGTGCCCATGGTGGGAGGTACACGCAAAAAAATCTCAACCCATTGCATAGCCCGGGGAGATGGGACCTCCCAAACACCAGCAGCGACTTTCATAAAAAGTAATTCTTAAAAAGCCAAAAAAAAAAAAAAAAGAAGGCTGAGCTCTTGAAACCTCAGATTAAATCCTGGGGTGAGCTGTTGAGCTGTTAGGGGGTCTCGCAGCTTGGTGCTGAATTAAACAACAGATCAACGTTTGTTTATTTTTTCCCCAAGCAGAGTTAATAATGTTTTATGGCAAAATTGGTGCAAATCTCTGTGAATCAAGCAATAGCATGGTGTAGAAAAAAAATAAGAGAGGGATCAAAGCCATCCAAGGGCATATTGTGCTTGGAGGAAGGGGTTTTGGGGACCAGTCTGGGGATAGAGTGTGATGCTCAGCCCCAAAAATCACATCCCTACCTCAGCTCATCCCTGAGAAATTGAGACTGAACCCAACAGATGGGATTTTTTTTAGGTGAAACAGTTCCTACAGCTTTCAGCCCTGATTTCCTGCTCTTTAGCCCCAAAATTCTTAATGTGCTGCCTCGTCTGCACTCTTGGGATGGAGCTGCAAGGATGCTAGCAAAGCATTGTGTGGTTTTTTGGTTTTTGGTTATTTTTGTTTTTTTTTTTTTTCTTTTTTTTCCTGGAAATAGCCAAAATAACCAAAATATTCATAGATCTGGCTGTGGTTTGCAAGCAGGTGTGGGGTGCTGCCATGTATCGGGGGAGGTTGCTGCGAGCTTGCAGAAAGGCTTATTTTAAGGAAATCCACCCTGAATCCATGTGGAAAATTGGTTGCATGAGGTTTAGCTCCTGGGAAATAGTGGCATGTTGCATTTTTTCCCATAAAAACCACCCCAAAATGACAAAATGTCCCAACGAGGAATGGGCACATTGGGATTTTGTGTCAGATCAAGACTGAGGATGGAGCCTGTTGCCATGTCCTGCCAGACGCTTGCTCAGCCGAATCTCCCAAGACTTGTTAAAAATAAAAATAAAAAAATAGGATTTTTAGTGTGCAAAGGTGCTTGCAGACTTCGGCTCATGCCTGGTGAGATATTGCCTTCCCTGGGATGTAGAGATTTGGAACAAAATGCAGTATCCCCACTGATACATGGCAGATAAAAGGCAGCAGGTGCCAATGGAAATATGGGAAATTAGGATGGAAGGGGGATGCTCCCACCCTGCCACCTTCTCCCGTGCCCCAGCACCCTCTCAGCACTCATCATCTTCTTATTCATCATGATTAAGCCTCAAAATTGGCCAAAGACAGGGAAAAAGGTGCCAATTAGAAGCTTTATTTCAGCTATCCGTCTTCCTTTCAGGCCCTCAGCTTGCCGGAGAGGGACCGACGGCAAATGAAGAAAGACTTAAACGCCCCCAAATGACTTCCAAAATGTTTAAATAAGACTTCCATCAGTCTTCCCCCTTTTTGACCAGGCATTTCAGCAGGCTGAAACAGGATGATTTACAGCCTGCGGCTCTCTTAATGGGCTCAGCATCACCCTGGTAGCTGCGGGGGGAGGAAGAGGTGGAGCGTGGGGGCAATGAAGGTTGAAGGTCGAGGGACCTTCCAAACTTGGGGAAAAATAAAAAACCAAAACAATTAAGGATTTTTTTTTTCTCTGAAAAACTAAAAAAAAAAAAAAAAAAAAGGCAAGGGAGAGAAGGGAAGCATGAAATTCTTAAAGCTACAGTGAAATGCGTTGATCAAACCCATAATTTTTCAATAGCTTTCAGACTTTTTGGAGATTGTTTTTATAATATTCCACCTGATTCAGAGCAGAAGCATTTACCGATACCCTGCGAAGAAAGTGCTCCCCCAGTCCCATCCTCCTGGGGCAAAGCTGGGCTTTAGGAAGCAGAAACCAGTGGCATTTAGTGATGTGGGGACACTTTTATCCCAAAATTTGGGAGATACACAACATTTATACCCCTGAACTATTTTCTATCACCTATATGGTTTTTCCCCAACATTTTTTTTTTTAAATTCCATTAAAGACAACGTTGAGTCTCTATTAAAAGGATTTGCCGGGACTGGCTGTGTTTGAACCCCCTCTTTGCCTTAGCATTTTTTCCTTTAAAATGTGAATTTTTACCCCGAATTACCAACCAGTAGCAGCTTTTGGTGCTCTTCCATTGCCAAACATAACATGCCAAAGCAGATATTGGAGGAAAATTGGGAAAATCACTGCAGAATTGATGACCGCAACCACCTTTGAGGCCTCAGTAACAGGGGGACATCGGTAATTTGTGGAAAGATGGGATTTTTTTAAAGTCGGAAGAATTTCTTTGCCTCTACCAGCCACTTTTGCCCGCTGTGCTTGTGGAGCAGTGAAAGGAGAGCAAATCCTTTGGTGACAATTCCCAAGCCCAGGATCATCAGTAACAGGAGAGAAAGTAGCCAGAATAAATCTCGTTGGGACATTAAAGCAACTTAGGAGGAGACAGGAAGGGGCAGGGAGGGGGAGAAAAATGCCATTTATGGATTTCAACCTTAAATAAATGAATCCCAAAGAAATACAAAGGAGTGGGGCAAAATAAATGCAATTTTGCTGTCTGGGATGAAGTCACATACTGCAGTGTGTCCCTGTGGACTTGGTTCAGCTCAGCCCCAATTTATGCAAAATTTAGCTTCGAAGGTTTCCTCAGCATCTTCCTCCTGTCTCCCCTTACCCTCCCAGAGGCCAAATCCATCTTTTTTTTTTTTTTGTCTTCCCCCCCCCCCCCAATCTACCCATTCTCTCTCATGGCTTCTCCACCAACTGCATGACAATGTTGGGGTGGTTTTGGGTTTGGAGTGAGGCTTTTGGGGTTCAGAAAGAGGCTTTTTGGCTCCGGAAGGAGGATTTGGGAGAGATAGGAAGGTTCTGGGTGTTTTTTTTTCCCATGCTTATCATCAGATACAGCTCCTGAGCAGGGTGGGCAATGCAACTTCATCTTGGGGAGCAGAAAGGCAGCTGAACCCAAGCTTGCAGAGTTTTGGGGGGCCGCTTCTTACCCAGTTCATGGCAGTGAAATCCTGGGGAGTTTTTTTTATGCACTGGGCTGAATTCAAGCCAAGCATGGACCCCCTCTCTCTTCCACCAGGGAGTTTTAGCTGCATGTGGGTGCAGGAGGTGGATGCATCCATCACCAGGTCGTAATGGGATTATTCCCCCCCTCTTATCTTTATTTATAGGCATCCTATGGGGGCGGGAAAAATCTTACTATTGTGGGGTTATATAATGCTCTGAGTAGCAAAGTACTTGATAAGGTGGGAATGGCTTCACCCACCAGTGAAAAGGATTTGCTGTGGGAGTGGGAAGCTCCTCAGCATGCAGTGAGCAGCCGGGATGCTGCAAGTGAGCGTTTTGGGGAGATTTCTGCCAACGTAGTGTGTGTTGTGGGGTAGAGTTAACTTTCCCCAGAATGAGGTGATCCATCCCCAGCAAAGCCAGGGCAAGGGGTAGGGTTAACATTGCTGACATGGAAAAGCAGGAAAGGAGAAGTTTTGTAGAAAATTAGGTTGTTTTTTTTTTTGCATGAGCAAAGCAACTAATTTGAGCTGGAGCGATGACAGATCTTATGTTACTGTAAATTTGAGAACACCAAAGATAGGATCTTCTTCTTCCTTTAATTAACCTGAGCAAAATTGAGAGCAAGTGTTGCAGGGGAGAAGTGTCCTGCTGATTCAGCATCCTTAGGAAGTGTTTGGGCTTTCTGGGTTTTGAGACTTCAAACTTTCGGCATCGAGCCCTTGGCAACGATGATGCTCTGCCAGGAGTAAAGGGCAGCGATGCAGAGCTGGAGGGGAGATGGGGTGCTGAGCCCCGATGCCTTCATCACACAAATGGGGATGCAGAGAGCTGCTAGTAATAGGAAGATTTCCAAGTGTGGAGAAATTATATTAACCCACCAGGGGCTTGAATTAGTTATTCAGAGATGAGGAATCGATGGGCCCTGATCCTAAATGGAGCATTAATGCATTAGCAGCAGTTCTGCGGAGAAGAAGCAGCAGCCCTAATGCAATTTCCCAAGGCTGTGGCCAGCAGCCAGCGGGCACAGGCACTGCTGCCCATCCTGCCCACACCCCATCCCTGCCTGCTTTCAGAGACCCAAGACCAAATTTCCTCTAACTCCATGCTCTGATGAAGTTTAAGAGGCATTTCTTAGCTTGCAGAGGTCTCCCGCACCCAGTCAGGTTTCTTTCTTCCCCTTTGTTCTAGGATGCATGTAAAAAGACATTTACCTAAGATATTTTCCCTCCTCATAAATCAGATCGGTGTGCCCTCACCCAAGCAATGCCAAGCTAATTACAAAATTACTGCATGATGGATTTTTAAAAAAATACTCAAAATCTGAAACAATTTCTAGTAGAGGAATTAATCTGGCAAATGTTTGACTTGGGCACAGTCATCCTACCCTTTCCTTCTTGGTGTCAAAACTGGCGCTAGCTAAAAGGACTTTGAGTAATTTCATATTAATCAATCTCTTTTTAAGAGGAGCTCAAAGGACATTCAAGGCCAAGGGTGGAAATGAAGGCACGGGGCCAAATTAATCCCCGGCGCAATGTTACGGACTCTGGTGAAGGCAGGCAGCATGACACTGAAGTCAAAGGAGGCAGGGAGGAGCTGGGGTTCCCAAATTCCCTGGAGAACAGTTTGCATGGAAATATTTCCAGGGCAAAGGAGGAGTAGAAACATGGAGGGATGCTCGGCCGTGGTGCTCTGCTGCTGCTCCCGTCGGCTGTGGTCCAGCAGCAAACCTGTGTGTCCCTGGGTTCTAGTGATGCTGGTTCAAGCAGCATCCAATCTAAAGATTGTTTTGATCGTGGTGATGGCAATACTCTTGCAGCAAGGCACAGCGTGAGCTGGGAATAGGGCTGTAAAGGATAGAGATGGTAAAATGGAGCTGAAATAGCAAAGAGGATCGTGAATCGGGGAAATAAAAGGTCAAAGCTGGTGGTGCTTGAGCTGTGCAGGAGATGGAGTGAAAACCCTGCTGCAAGAGATCCCTCTGCCCAGGATGCTGTTGCAGCCTTGCAGTGGTTTTGGGGGGAGGCAGAGGGAGATGGGGAGCTCCCTTGCAAACCCCACTTTTCCAGAGAACACCACCACAACCCCGACTTTCATGCGTCTGCTCATAGTGACCTCGATCAGTTTTTTCTGCCAACGCGGTGCTGCGGAGAGTTGAGTCGCAAAGGGAGCGTCAAAACGTGGAGGGACCCTGAGTCATAGGAAAATGGGGCGAGTTGCTGTGTGCTGGGGTACATGGTGTGCATGGGGGAGAGCAGCTAAATCAGGCTGACGGATGAGTCACAGCACGAGGGACTTGCTCAGCAGCCTTGGAAAAGTTTGATTTCTCCGGGTTACCAAAGATTAAGAGAAGAAGAAATGTGCCGGCGATCTCCAAGAGGAGATGTGCAGAAGGATAACTTTGAGCTGGCCTCATTTTCAGGCTGTACGGCTGTGGGTTGGTTATTTCTGTCTGGTTTTAGAATTATTTTACTTTATTGTAAAGTTTCTGAGAGCTGGAAACAGGACCAGAAATGAGCTGCAACTGGCCATTTGCAGATGCGGCCACAACCCTCACCATCAGCCCATGTTACCCCCAAACACTAAAAACCTGGTTTTAGGTGAGGTCCTTGCTCGATGGCCTTTCTGTTACTGCAATATGAAGCATCTTGGCCTGACGAGATGGAGAAATGCAACGTCTGATGTAACACTTACAGAGACAGCAGGGTCAAAGGGAGAAATGGGGAGTTTCTGCTGGATATTTCTTTTTTTTTTTTTAGCAATGCCATTGCCTAGTGCTGCCCTTTCCCCTGGGGAGGAAGGGAGCAGTTCAACAACAACAAGGAAAACAGTCTGCTTTTGTGCCCAGCCCTTTCTCTTTTTTTGGCTGCTGGAGGATTTACCAATTAAACGGTTGTTAAGGGCTCTAAAACCTCTAATCAGATCTGCCAAAAGCCTTAATGAGAGCTTTTCACTTCCCTTCCTCTTTGGTTTTTTTTGGTTGGTTTTTGTTTTGGTTTTTTTTGTTTTGTTTTTTTTTTTTGCGTGTTTAAAGGTTCATTACAGATCCACAAAGGATGGCAAGGAGTTTCTCAAGCCACACTCCTCTCCCCAAAATTATTGCACCGGTGATTCTCGCCCAGCTTTTGCCAGTGCCACTCGCTAACCTGCCCACTGCCATGCTGGTGGGAACTGGGGATGGGATGCTTCTCCCTGGGAAGTGTTTTGCTTCTCCCCTCCCTTCCTCATTCCCCCCACCACCTTTTGTTTTTTCCCCATTTTGAGCCTTTTCCCTCCTTTTCTCTTTGCTATTGTGTGTGCAAAGTCTGCTGCAAGCCCTTAGGAAAAGGATGTTTGGGGCACGATGGGTTGGCTCCATCCTTGACCTCCAAATTCCTCCTGGACTTTTTGCTGCTCTCATTCCAGCTCCTCTCACTGTTTCCAGCCTTGGAAACTAAACCTCTCCCCAAAGAGCGTGAGCCCTTCAAGGGTAGCAGATGGCTGATGAGGAGGAAAGTCGTGGGCAGAAGGATGCAAATGATCTTGGATGTCTTTGCAATATTCATCTCGTCAAGGTCGTGCTGCTGGGGAAATGCATCATCCAGCTTGGCTTGTTGCAGGTTCTTCCCCTCAATCACCTGGATTTTGGGGTATTTAATGAATATTTTATGCTTTTGCAACACTTCTAACGTCTCGGCTGGTATCACATCACTGCTAACAAAATATTAAAGCTCTGCAAAAAGTGTTTTGTAACATCACCCAGACTTTTCTGGAGATGCTACTCCAAAACAGAAACCCCCCCGCATCCGTGGGCAGTTTTGAAATAATATCTTCTCCGTCAGCTGGAACAAACCTACAAATTTCAGGATGTCAGAATTTCTCCTGGGATTGAAATTCCATGTTTTGACCAGCTGTAATTATTGCGTGTCACCGTGTGCTGCTTTTGCCATTCGAGCGCGTAGGCGTTTCAAAGATCTGAAGAAAATAACAATTTCCAGTGGGGGTTTAACTTTCAAAAGTTGGGCTTATTTGCAGCAAAATGGGATCTGCTTGTTTTCTTGCTAGAAGAAACTCTTGCTTCTAGACCCACTGCCAACTCCTAAGTGTAGTGCCGAACAGATATATTTTAATATCGAAGGGAAAAACCATAATAACGTATGCAAAAATGCCGGGCAGTTTCTCAAAGCTACTTATCAACTGTAAAACTTCATCAGCCCTCTTCAAAACTGCAAAACTCTGCTCTCAGATGAGCATATTGCACATTTAATTCTCTCTGCACAGATCTCCTCTGCATTGCTAGGCAGCTTAAGATACTTCAATGTGTGCTGCAAAGGCTGGTGGTGACACATGTAATTAAGTCTTGCCGAACACCCTTCGACAGTGGAGATCAAAGCAATTTGCAAAATAAATATGCGTCATTATCTCGACTTTACAGGGAAACTGAGGCTTAGAGAGGGGAAATCTCCCAGCAGACAAAGTCTGGAGGCGGGGAGGGGAAAACAGGATTCCCAAATCCCCCTTCTGCTGATGAGGCGAAACTGTGGAGTGCTAAAATTACCGGTGAACATGTTTGGTAGCCTACAAATGATGAAGGCTCCAACAGGGGAATAATGGGGCTTGAAAGAAGAAACGGATTGAGATGCAAACAGATTCTCCCCCAAAAAATGAGAGCTTGAAAGAGGGAACTTGACTTGTTGAGTGGGAAACCATTTTAAGGAGAAAAGTCAGTATTTGTCAGTGTTGATCCAAGGACCCCTGTCCTACGTGAACAAAGTTTGTCTCCAGTTTTCATGCTATGATTTGGGGTGACTCAAGCTGTTTGCATTCTGTAGGCTCTACCTCACCCCAGAACTCCTGCTTGCTGCCTTGGTATGGCACCTCCATAGACCATGTCTCCAATATGACATGGAAATTTAAGATGCATCCACATGCTGGCTTATTCATGGCTCTCCATGGCCATGTTGGCCAAGTAAGAGTGCACAAAGCCAGGGGTGTACCTCAGGTCCCCATTTCTTGTTCCTATGCGGTGGTGATTTTCTTCAGATAATATTTCTTGTTCTTAGTCCTTGCTGAGCAGGGCTAGATGCTCCACTTGCCCACCCAAATCTCTTTGTTTCCAAAAGCCCTCAAGATAGTACCCCCACGCTTTCTTTGCCATAATTAAATTTTGCTTTGCAACCACTAAAAAAAAAAAAAGCCTCCTGACAACCAGTGAAAAATAATTAGCAGCACATTGTGTCATTAAACACTAGACTTTAATTAAATTGCATAGAGATAAATGCCTCTAACGACTGGAAGTCTGGAGCCTTGAGACAGCCAAGCACTCAGCAGAATGGAGTAAAAGACCTCATAAAATAGACACGAGTCAAGTTCTTTCCTCTGGCTGATGAAGCACCTGCTTAAGTAGGGCATCACATTGCATCTCCCACCTGAAAATAACTTATTATCCCTTGTTCTCCCCTGCTTTTCGTCTCTTTGGAACTAATGGGCTTATGTCGGCCTTGGGTTTCATTGTGGAAGGAGACGCTGCTCTTCTTGTGTTGGTCTCCCTGTATTTCATAATCTCTTTTTCATCTTTGTGTCTTGGGAAAAGACGTTTCTCCTGGGATGTGGGGTGGCTAGACCTGGACCAGCCACGATGGCAGCTCAGTGGTGGTCACCCATGAAATTTGGTAGTGTCAGGTATTGGTGGAGGCTCATAGAAGTAGTGGCTTTGGTGGGTTGACTACAGGAAGAGCTCTGGGAAGCATCTAGGTCACCACGTCCTGTTGCTTGCCCATGTCCTTGAGCTTCTCTAGAGGGGTTGGAAGTCTTCAACAGACCCATTTTCAAGATCGTGACAGGTCTACCCACATCTCCAAGCTGATTTTCAGGCATGTATTGGCTTTACTACCTCGCTACAAGTGTCTCTGCCTGGTGTATGTCGGTTGAGTTTGCACCACTCGTGTACTTCTCAGGGTCTCTGTGCATGTTTGGTGGGTAAAAAGTTGGCAGCTGGATTAATATCTGGGGAAGCAGGTGCTCTGGGGTTTTCACTTGTTTTTTGATCTGAGAAGTGTTACATTTTTCTAGTATTATTGCCTTGCCCTAAATACAATTGCAATCCCCTCATTGTTGGCCCACCCTGACGTTTTATGCTGACTTCTCCCAATGCGGGCGCAAAGCAGAAACCTTCTTCCGCGTGAAAATTTAATTACTGCTTTCTCGCATCTTGCTGCCAGACCTATAAAAAGAAGCTTATCGGGAGTGATAAGCCCAGCGTCCTCGGGAAGCGCACCGTAACTCATGCACGGAGCCGAAATGCAAAGGGGCAGCTCCTTTTGTGGCCTTTTTCCAGCCGCCTTCTCCTGGCAGTGTTACAGCCAGGCACTTTGATGCAAATGCCTGAGGTTTAGGGCTTGGGGTTTTTTTCCCCCTTTTAAATAAAGTAAATATCATTAAAATTCAGCTGCTTCTCTCTTGCTTTTTGCTACGTCTTTCATCCCCACCTCTTCCAGCCATAGTACCTTTCCCCCCCCTACTTCTTTAGCTGGAAATCCTCTTGGGAAAAGGTTTATTTTGAAGGAATCCCTTTGCTGGTGTAAAGGAGCAGAAAGGATCCGGGTCAGGTGTTGTCTGTGACTCTTTGCTTGCCATCATGTTGCAACATCCCTTAAAGCTGCCCCTTTGTGAGCAGATATCTAGCCAAATCTCCAAAGAGCTCATAAATAAAGAAAGCAAAAGAAAACCTTGCTAAAAGTCAGTTTCCTGCAGATTCCTCAAGGTACTTTTCCTCTTCATAAAACTGCCCGTTACCGACCAAGGTCAGGTCTCCAAAGAAAATAGTCGTGTGCTGGGCAGGGTTGTGGATGTGCCCAGAATTGAGACAGGTGCTGAGCATGATGCTCCCTGTAAACGTGCATGAGGAGGACAAGGTCTCCTCTGAAAGGCTCAGAAAAACCTTAAAAAAGCAAAATTCTCTCTCGGCTGTCACCTCAAGCTCAAGCAAAACAACTGGCTCTCGTCTCCTCTTGGCTTTTTCACTGCACGAGCTGGGTCGTGCTCTTTTCCTTTTGCCTCCTTGTTGCTTCACGGCAGGTTGTGGCGATTGGCTTTGATTTATTATTGCTGGGTTTGTTCAAAAGCACCAGGGAATGTGGTACTCCTGCTCCTTTTTTACCAGGGCCAGAGAAGGAGAGAAAGCTCCAAGCAGCGCCCAAATTTATTTTTCTTTAAAACAGTTTTTGTGAAAAATAACTTTTTTTCTTTTGCTCTGAAAAAAACCAAAAATACTGGTTGTTTCTCTGCTTGGTGGGGGAGATGCACGGGACCTGGCTGATATTTTGCATCCTTTAAGGTCAACTCTGTACATTTTCACTTGCAATATTTGGCTGCCAGCACCACAGCTTGAGCTGATGCTGAGTTGTGCATCCAGTCGACCAAACCCCTCCTGTCTTGACAACACTGTTGTTTTTCTCTGGAAACGTCTAGCTCTTTTTTGAGGTCATTTTCAGGTTCCTCGCCCCATGTGATGCAAAATGTGGCTTCTCCCAAATTGCTGCTAGCTCTGATGCACAAATGTGTTTCCATCCCAATGCAAAGCATCGCTGCTTCTATGATTTTCTAGAAGATCAGGGGTTTTTTTTTAGGGTTTGCTCCCATAGGAGCAATCTGGCAGGAGCATGGCTGTGTGGGTCTGCTCTCCAGTGCCGGCAGGTACAGGCAGGAGCCGGCTGCAGGCAGCGATGGGCCATCTGGCAGGGCTTTGTGTGCAGGCAGGTAGCTGGCAAGGGGAAAGCTCAGTGCTTTCAAAGAAAGGGGGAATAAAAAGGCATTTGAATCATACTTGTGAAGTTTGCAGGCTGGAAAGTCCAGTGTTTATACTGGGTTGGTGGAAGCATTTTCTTACAACCTTTGCCCTAATATTTAGAGGGGAAAAAATACCAAGTGTGGTAACTGATTTCAGCATTTTATGGAATAACCCTGTAAATTGATGGTCTGGCTTCAAATCTGAGCTGTGTTCCTATTCCTGCCCTCTGTATGGATGACAACTTTCCTTGGGTTTGGGAGGTTTTGGGTGAAAAATAAGGGAAAATAACAGCGTGCTCAAGAGCATGATAAGACACCAACACGTACTTGCTTGCCTGTTCCCATCTCCAGGTTTGCTCAGTGTTGTATTTATTTCGGTTAGCCTGCGGGGGAAAATAGTGATTTATTCCTAGGGGGAAGCATTTATAAAGTCTGCCTGCCTTGGAAAAACTTGCCTCTGAAGAGCGATCACGAAGATTGGACTTATTTATCCAAGAGAAGAGCCTGGTAGGAAGTGTATTATGGGTCTGGAAAATACAGAATAGGGTAAAGATGAGAAATCAGGTACCAGCGGTCCTGGAATAAAAGTCAAGGGCTGAGAAATGCTGCAGAAACCCAACGGGGAAAACTTGACTTGATAAAAGGAAAATTTCATGTGTCTGGTCCGCAATGAGAGTATACGCTGTGGTTTTAACTGTTTTCTCTTCCAGCTCACTTAAATTTGGACCGGTGGGTGCTACGGTACTATGTATTGGATTTGTTTTTCAATGAGAAAAGCTTCCCTGCTACCATCAGATGCATTTCTTTACCCTGTTTCCATGCAAACTTCAGCTCTGGTTTATTCTGCTCTTCTCCAGGTACTTGGCGGTGGATGGATTTAATACTTAACTACAGCCTATTCGCGCACCTCACCTGCCCGAGGAGATGCAGGGAGTGATTTGCATATTTATTAAATATCTTTTAGTAGTATACACAAGCCGCATTGCTACATCTCGCTTGTGATGCTGGGAGGTGAAGCAGCAATGGGAGGAGGGGGGAAACCCATCATGGAAGAGCACGTTAAAAAATATTGACAGTAAAAAAGGCAGGGGTGCTTGAGAAGTCGGAATCTCTTTTTTAATCCATTATTTTCCCCTTTTTGCTAAATCTTAAGCAGCAAAACCATCCTGGTGCTCCCTAAGGAGTCGTCTGGAGTCAGAGCAGACGTAGACAGGCGGTGCGGAAAGCACTTGGGGTCTTGTTTTTAAGCTCGAAAGGCCTGTGCTGCGCTTGAAATGCATTGCTTAACGTGGCCTTAATGAAGAAGGAGAGCACCTGTGGTGATGGGATGCTCTTGGAGATCAGAGCGTGATTCATCTCACTGAATTTTTGACGCCTGCCACGCGGATGCTTCGCATCTGAGCTCATCCTCCGGCTGCTTTTGCATCTGCCGCGGGCAAAGGAGATGGGCAGCCCCCAGGGTGAGAAGATTTTTTTTTTTTTTTCTCCCAGATTTGGCAGCAGTTTCTATATTCTGGTGCAGCAGCAGTGAACCACCGAGTCCCCTTGGGCTTCCCCAAAAAAAGCATACTTTTATTTTCTTTTTTGCTTCAGTCTCAGTAAGCAATGAGCCATCCCATAAGGTATTTAACAGGTCCAGAGCGGGACTGTCGGACAGCTTGTTTTAATCCATTTCCCCTAAGTAAACCCATCTTGTGTGACTCCTCCTTGTCCCTCCTTGTGCCCAAAGCCTGAAATTTGGGGCCAACTGGGTGTGCCATCTCAGAAACCCCATTTTGAGGCTTTTGAGCCAAAAAACATCTTGTCCCTTTCCCTCACTCCTCCCTCACCACTAAGAAGGGCATGCACTAAAGTGATGCTACAGTCCCCATCATGGGCTTGTCTTGCTTACCTGAACGTCAAGCAGTCAACCTACATGTCTTGAATTTGGGTCAAAACTGAGGTTTTTCTGCTCTCCTGCTTGGGGTTGTGCCTGCTAACCCAGCTGCCAGGAAAAATTGCATAATTCATCTTTCTTCCGAAGCAGAAAGCAAATACATTGCTGCTGGTGGGGGTGAAAAGCATGCAAACAAGCAAATGCCATTTACACCTTTGGGAAGGAGCCTCAAACCTGTGGAATTAAATGGAAAACTTGGCTGAAAGCTTCCCCCGTGCCTGAATTTCACCTGTTTGCATCGGTGTGTGGTGTCTGTTATCTGTATTTCTTGCTGAGTGATGGACAGTGCTTAAAGTCAGCATCTAGAGCAGAAAACACACGTTCTCTTCCGAGATGAATGGATGTTCGCCGCTCCACAAAACATCTTACGTGCCCAAGGTGATACAGACATTGTAAGAGCTCCCTTGACAATATGTAAAAAATTTATAGTTGCTTCAAACCTGCAGATTTATGGGCTGGGGAGGTAAAGCTATGTGAAAGCAAAGTGGGTATAGGGATGCTGGAAGTGACTGAGGAGGGGGACAGTCTGGATGATGCAGCTGCTGTAGGTCTGTTCCGGTGGTGTTAATACAGAGGGTGCCTTGGAGCAGAGGTGCGTAGGAATTTCAGTGAATTTGTTAGAAAAAATACAATCTTTTCCCCTGGCAAAGGTCAGGCTGGGTGGCCAGGACAATCCCTTCAAGCTATGGTTGCTAGGAGTTGAACTGCAAAGGGACGTAAACCTTGTAATACGGGATGCGAAGAGAATTTTTAGGAGGCACGGGTGAGATGTGAAACGACATGACAGCCAAGAGAGGCTTGGGTGATATTGCTTTTGCAGGAGTGTAAACAGCCAGGCGACGCACCCGACGGCATCTCTGTTTAAACAGACGTCGGCTGCTGTTTGCTCCTGTGGAGTTGGGCGATGAGAAGTGTCGAGATGCTGCCTGCCCCGGTGCTAGCCAGGATTGCCCAGAGACGAGCTCCTCCACCATGGAAATCCCTCTGCAGATGTATTGGGGATGTATTTGCCTTGCTGCGGGTGAGGAAACGAAGAAGGGGGAGACAGGAGTCAGCCACCCCCCTGTTCCTGCCGTGCCAGGGAGACAGGAGAGGGCTGGAGGGAACCTGTCTTATCACATTTGGCTGGGGCCCGGTGAGACCTGCCTTCATAGCCCTGGCTTTTCCCAAGATTTAGGGCATCCACGGTGGAGCTGAGGTCAAAAGAGGGTGCAGGCAGAGCTGGAAAGATTCCTGCTACCATCAGCATCCCTCCTCGGTTCCTATTTGGAGAGGAAACACTGCTCTGGGTATGAGCTCCCCTTATTCCCCAAGACACAGCTGTTTTATTAAATGACTTTTCCATGCAAAAATATAAGTTAAAATATATATATTAATGTCCCATAAACCCACAAATGGTGTTGAATAAGCCCCAGATCAGGCCCCCAAAATACAAGCAAGCTCAGGCACTGCAGAGCAAGGCACCAGATGCAAAAAAGACCTGACAGCCTTCTGTAAGAGATAATGATGGACATCAGTAAAAAAAAGAAAAAAGAGATCTCAATGCCTGAGATGGCAGCGGGGTTGGGTTCTGCTGACTCTGGTGGTTTTGCTGCCTGAAGGGAAAAATGAAACAATAAGATGGACAGCATGAGAGGAGGGAGGTCCATGTGCCCCCCAAGTCACTGCTCACTCCATCTGCAAAGCAAACAGCCTCAAAATGTGAGTGTGAGTGAAGCCGCAACAGGGGAGATGCTCCCAACATATATTTGAGCAAAATATATTAAAATCCCAATGGCTTATGGCCACGTGCAGCAGCCCTGAGCTGGTGGACAGCTGCCCTCTGTTTTTAAAAGATGGTTGTCCCTCTGTTTACATGTCCATCTGTCTTCTGCTGCTGCTTGAAACACGTTGGATTTCTGGCTGGAAAGATGTTTAGAGGATTTTTCCCCATTGTGTGGAGCAGCATCTGGGTTTTTCTGGCTTTGCACTAAAAAATTCCCCCATGAAAGTGGCCCTGACCATTAAGACAAGGAGATTTATGTCTTTTTAACAGCTACCAGTTGCCAGCTCTACAGAATCAGTCTGGGGCTCTGCAAACACTTGGGACCACTGTCCCTCCTCCCCGCGATTCTGCCATCCCAAAGGATGCTGCATCCATGTACCGGCCCCATTTTATCCCCAACATCCCCACACCAGCACTTCAGTCCCTTCTCTCCAAGCAGAAATCAATCCCCAGTGCTCTCCTGGAGCCCTCAATGCGTCTCGAGGATAAATTTGCAATTATTCCCCAGCCCCCAAATTACAGATATATATGTTTAAATCCCAAATCCACCTTCCTCATCAGCACAAGATCTTTGAGGCTTGGCTGTTTGGTGCTGCTTTCTTGCTAATAGCTCACTGTGCCTTGTCACAACTGGGAAATATTGTTTACCCCTTTTCCTACTCTTTTTCTGGGCTCCTCCATGCCCTGCCAAAGCCACCATCAGACTCAAACAGGATCCATCCCCAGGGGCTCGTAACTTGGCCAAAAAACCCCATGGGAGGCTGTAGGTAGCTCCAACTCGGTGCCGGCTCCATCCTTTACCCTCTCAATTACATGGTAATGCATGTTAAAATTACAAATTTATTTATAGCCTCTATTTTTTCCTCCCCCCTCAACTCCACGATTTTTTACAGCTCATCCACCGTAACAAATTCGACTTCATAAAGCAAAGGCGTGGGTTATTATTGCCTTATGGAAATAAACGGGAGCAGCCGATCTTTATTCCCGGGCCTGGCATTTGTCTCCCTGAATGCTTAACACAGTCTCGGTCGACACTTCGGATTTGTTCCAGTTGCTAAAGACGGCGACAAGCTCGGCTTGGGAGGGTATTCCCACCCTCCCCTCACTCTTTGTGTTGGGTATTGCTGGTGAACCCCCCTGTTATTTGTTCACCAGAGGGATGCTCCATTGAAAATCCCTCGTTATTTTTTTGCTAGGGGGGGTGCTCCTTTGCAACCCCCCTCCCCGTTATTTGTTCAACAGAGGGATGATCCATTGTAAACTCCCTGTTATTTGTTCAGCAGAGGGTTGCTCCATTGCAAACCCTCCATTATTTGTTCAGTGGAGGGATGCTCCTTGTAAACTCCCCGTTATTTGATCATCGAAGTGATGCTCTGTTGCAAACCCCCCGTTATTTGTTCGCCAAGGTCATGTTTCATTGCAACTCCCCTGCTATTTGTTCAGTAGAGGGACTCTCCATTGCAAACCCCTCGTTACTTGCTCATCAAGGTGACGCTCCATTGCAAACTCCCATTATTTTTTTTCAGGGGGATGCTCTGTTGCAAACCCCCTGTTATTTGTTCAAGAAGAGATGCTCTGTTTCCAACTCCCTGTTATTTGTTCAAGGAGGGGTGCTCAGGATGAAGGCAGCAGGAAGGCATGCTAGCTCTTTTTGAAAAACCCTGAGCTTTTGGGGTGGTTTTCTTCCAACCTGCTGATGGAACAGAGGGTGCTGCTCTGGATTTGGTCACTGCAAGGGAAACCCAGCTTGTGGTGGGAGGTTTGCTGTAAATTTGTAAGGGCTTGAAAGAGGGATGGAGCCAACGGGACAGACGCCGTGACATCTGTGCTGTGCCCCATCCGCTGGACACTGTGGGCTTTTGGACCCCAAAAGCCAGCAGGGTTTTGGGCATCACTTCACAGTGTGATCGCCTGTCCCCTTGTCCCAGACACAGAGGGACGATGGGGGAAGCGAGTGACAGCTCTTATTTCTCCACTTGCTCATTTTTATAGTAATTTTCTTTTTTTATACAAGTCCCATCAGGGAAAAAACTGAAGCGATTGTTCAGCATGGCTGCCAGCATCAGGAAAAGATCCTAAAATTTATGCTTAATATTTTTTTAACCCATTTTCAAGGCTGAGGGGCCCTGACTGAGCATTAGTGGGTTTTTTTGAATTGGGAATATTGGGGAAAAAGGGGAGAAAAGAAGCATTTTTGTCTGTATATAACATTGTTCAGTGGCAATTAATTTGGTGAAATTGAGGATGGATGTAACCCCCAGCAGCCTAAGAAAAAAAAAAAAAAAAGCCTTGAGGCTGGTACTGAGTGGGTTTTGAGGCCATTTAACCCATCTATTTGCAAACAGAATCGTTTTAGTGCAAAAATGGGGTTTGGGAGAGACTGGAGAATGGTATTTTCTATCCCCTCTGCAAGATGTGTGGGGATGGAGGTGGGAAAAAAGCCAAGGAAAGGGTGCCTGCAACTTTTAATCTTATTTATATGCACCCTGTGGCTGTCATCAGCCTATTTATACAGCTGCGAAGACGTCCTCTCAAACGTCTTATATGTATATATATCTATGCATGTGCACTTTTATATTTATATAGCTCCTAGGAGGATTCATTTAGCGATGGGAGATGTTTCTTGGAGGTGTTCAGAGGAAATTTAGGGTTGTGGGCTGATCGAAGCGTTTTGAGGATGAGCATACTATTAAAAAACCCAAAATATTTCCGATGGTGGTTGGTGTTAAAGCAATTTTTTTCCCTTCCAATTTGGAAATGCTGCAGGAGCATCAGGTACACTGGTTACAGCACAGCCCCCAAACACAGCAAATAAATTTGGGGACAAATTTGGGGAAAAGGAGTTATTCTAGGATAGAAAGAAAATATTAAGGTTCCTGGCAAATCATGGGTTTGGGGGAAAAACACGAGCGGCTGAGATATTTGGTCTCAAAGGCAGCTGAAATGTTTCAATTTTGTTTTTTTTCTAAGGCAGAAGTGAAGGGATTTCTGTAACAAAATGTTCTTTCCAGCTGAAAAACTGAAACCCTCCATTTATAGGGAGGGAGAGAAAGGCCACGTTAATCTCTTCAAAATACTCCCAATTTTTCTAAAAACATGACATTCAAGCCCCAAAACCCTCCCTAACTGACTTACAGGCATGAAATACTGCAGTGTTTTTAAAGAATGAGGGTTTTTTTCACTCCCCCAGATCTTCATTTTGGTGGAAAACAGCAAATCCAGCCTTGCTATTGACTCACAGGCTCAGGAGAAGGACAGGACTGAACATATGGGGATCTATATTCTGAATTTTGCCCATATAGAGAGGATATTTCTCCCTCTCGTGTGACCATATATTTAGCTATAGGATTCCATTTCGGTGCATAGATGAATGAAATAAGGACTTTTAAAATGTATTACCCACCAACATGGATTTATAATCATTGTCATAAATAATAATGGAATAATTATAGCTCCAAACAGCAGCCCTGGGAATTAGTCAAGGCATGGTGGAGCTGAAGCAAGAGGCTGGGTTGAATAATACCTTAATTTTGAGAGATTTGGGGATAAAAGCACGTTTATGCACATTCAGGCTGCGGGTTTAGGGGCTCTGGGGTTTGCTCCTGCCCTTCTGCATTGATGCCAGAGAGTGTTAATTATAGTTTATTAATTACTGCGTGCATGCTGTGAAAAGCCCCTTGCTAAAATGATGATGCTCTTTTGCTCCTCGTGCTTTTCCACCACTCAGCTTGTCAAGGGAGGAGAAAGCATTGAAAAAATTGCTTTAATTCCCTCCTTCATCACAGGGCTTGGATACTTCACATTACCTGGCTGGAGCAGGCTCAGTTGAGGACATTCAGCGCTCAATGATACACTAAAAATAAACGCAATGAGATTTTTTAACCAGGGAAACGGCGCTTTGGCTCCAGCTGCTTTGCTAAGAAAAACTTCTGGCAGGAGTGCCAGAAAAGCTGCATTTCAGAAACGTGGTTGTTTCATTTTACAATGGGTTTTTATTGTTGAAAAATGGATGTTGCGGGTGGGAAAAGCCAGACTTTGGGCTACTGCGGCGTAGCAAAATGTTTTGGGTTAAATGCAGCGTGTTGGGTCATCCCATGATGATGTTTTTTTGCTTTTTGACTGCTGGCATTTCTGTTTTTGATGGAAAACTGCTTGTGAGGAGGAAAATGGATTATTTGAAGTCAGCCACCTGTGACTTGATTTAATTTTGCCCCAGGTTTCAAGACATCAGGGGATGCAAAGAGGGATGAGCTGGGGTCTGGGAACACTGGAGCGGGGTACATTTTTCCATGGGGTAATTAGCCAAGGATAACGCTAATGGGAATGACCTGCTGCTAATTACCCCTTTGCACCGTCACTTCGATAATGGCAAAGCAGATGGGAGAGGTTTTGCTCTCCAGACAATGTGGGGAATATCTCCTCTCCCTCCCAGTGGCTTCACAATCGGGACCACGGGATGCGGCTGAGAGTGGGCGCTGGGATGCCAAAGGGTGCTGATGCTCTTGGGTTGAATCGATGTCGTTTTAGCTCATAAGCAACAGAATGCTACAGAGGGGGGACCAGAGACGAGCACTCTCCGTGTCACCCTTTATCGCACACGTTAACTTATTATTTTAGCTCTGAGCAAGTATTTTCCAGCACTAGGGATGTTGCAGGAGCCGGGTGTTAGGGACCAGCTGAGATTCTGGACGCGTTACATAGAGATTTCCCACCTAAGGGGAAAATCTGGGTTATTTCCAGGCTTAATGGGGACTTTCTCCACCAACTTGCTTTGCTGAGAAGCATCCCCCCAATTTGGGATTTGCCCCATTTTGGGAGGTGCTTAGCTCCCCATGAAGGGCAGAGGGGAGCCACGTGCTGCTCTTTGCCTGTTTCCTCATTAATCTTGATTACGGAGCCCTCACACCCAAGTTAATTTTCTTGTAGATGCGTATCAGTCATGTAGCCGGGAATCTCTCAAAAGCTAATGAGGAATCGCATCCTCGCCACGTTATTACTCGGCTAATTAGTACATGGGCTTCTTCTGGAAAGGTCAGGAGAGAGGAGCTGAGAAATTTTGCCTTTTGGAGCCTTTTTTGTGCCAGATCGGCGTCACGGAGGACAGGCAGAGGACGCTTGCCTGCAATGCTCTGCCCTGGATTTTAAGCTGCTCCCAAAGGATGTCAGGGATGAGGCTTTGGACCTAGTTTTCCAGGTTGGATCCATCCTTCACAAGGATGAGAAGGACAGGAGGATGACAGCTCCATCCCAAAATAGTGATTTTTTTTCAGGGTATGATGTCTGGAGGAAGCAATCTAGCTTTTGGCAATGGGATGGGGCCACGGGAAAACCCTTATTTATTAAAAAAAAAGATGGAATAACCCCCCTCACAGTCCAGATGGCTGCGTTTAGCTGGGAAAGGAGCATCGGTCCCCATTGGCTCAGCTCATTTCATGCCTTTCCAGGGGACCGAAACCCCCAGGGCCGTCAACTGAGTAGCTTTTACCAGCCGCTGATTTCGCACGAAATTAAAACCCAGGCAAAACCCAACCAAGCCAGACACCCAGTACAAACGGCAATATTTTTATCCAACAATTTACATCACTTACTGTCTCCTTCAATGTCCTGGGATCCAGCTGATGGCCCGCATGCTTCTCTCTGGGTTTCCCTGTGCTCAAATACTAAATCTGGAGGCTGCCAAAGATGCTTTGCCATGGGAAAACAAGTCCTGCTCTAAATGTTTTGGGATATTTAATTTATGCTTCTCCCATTGGGTCATCACTTTTGCTCTCGGGGAAGGCTGTGCAGCAAAAAGTCGGAGCTGGAGCTACAAGGAGACAAAATTCAGGTTGAAAAGGCATAGGATTGTTTTAAATTTGAATGTTTATTTTGCAAGGAGGTATCTCAGAGTGCATCTATCAAACTTCCCTTTTCTCTGGACAACCTTTCTCCACTTCCCAGCCTAAAATCTTCACCTCTTTATGCACTTCACCTATGGGTTACTGCATCCAAGGATGGAAAAAAAATTGCTCCATGCACCTCCAAAGAAAAATATTCCAGTTTGTTTGGCATGGGAGTGAAAAAGACAACGGTGAGCAATGGAGCCGGAGGGTTGTGGCTCATCACGGCAAAGAAAAAAGAGGAAAAAAAACACATCTCAGTGGAGGCATCTCGGAGCAGCGGCTCTTACAGAAGCTGACAGCACCATTTGGGTCGAGCGAGGGCTGTTAACCCAGCAGACCAGCTTTAAAACAACAGCCGTGTGCTTGGCTTGGCTGAACTCAGTTTTACCTCGGGGCTGGTTAGTTAGGCTAAAGCTTTTTTAGGGTCCACTGGGTTTGCTGGGATATGGCCCTGCAAGCGCCAGTTTTTCCTACCCTATCAATTCTATTCCCAGAAGAGTAAAGAGAAGGCGATATCTCTTGGGGGGGTGTCTTTCAAATCCGTGATCAAATAGAGCAAGATTTGATTTCCAGACATCTCCGTGCAAGAACGAAGCGTGGCTTTTCCCAGTGGATGAAAGGCAGAGGGAAAAGGGAAAGAAAATCCAGCTCGCTCAAAGGAATTTCAGCAACTAATTGATTTTATTTAAATTTTTTTTTTTTTTTAGCACTGATCTACTCAGAGCCTGATTGCTTTCAGGCTGGTTATCTAAGAAACAAGCCATAACCCACCAGTTTTTGTCAGACTGGTGTCACTGGTTGTGCCAAAGTCTCAGCACAGGGGCTGTTCCCCATCTTCATTCCCGGGAAATCTTTTACCCTAAAGCTTTTTTTGGCAAATATAAACCCCAAAAGAGGATGCTGGGTTGTTTGGGTTTTTTTGCATGGGGATGGCTTTGTGCTGCTGGAGATGAGGAACATTTGCTTGATTTTGGGAAGCTGTAGGTTTAAACTGGGTTTGAGGGCTGTAAGAAAAGGTCTTGGGGAGACAAGTTAACCACACGGGACCAGAAAAAAATCAAAACAATTGCAAAAAAGTTGATTTTGCAAAGAAAAGAGGTGTGGTTTTGGGAAGCGCTGCTTCTAAGGTGGAATAGTAACAGAAAGAGGCCTCCGACCTCAAGGAAAATCTTCCTTCAGCCCCCCAATCTCTTCTGCCGTGGCTGTCTGCAAGCCCCAGGCCATCCCACTCCCTACCTGAGCTCTTCATAAATAATACTCGCATCTTCCCCTATGTCCAGGAACGAATTAAATCTGGGGAGTTGGAGGAAAACAAGGTCATCTGCAAAGCAGGGCCATGGAGGAATGTACATCCCTGGCCAGTGGGTGATTTTGTCGGGGACTGGATGGCTCCGGGGCTGGATCCTGCTGCTGGGGGGGCAGGGAGAGGGGAATTGCTGAAGGAACGGGGGTCACATGGAAAGTGCTGCCCCACGGCTCCCTCTGGCTACCTGGTGCCAGCACCCCACATCGCTGCCTGCATCCCATCCGCCTGCCCGCATCCCCTCCCCCTGCCCGCATCCCACCCTCTCCTGGAATCCACATCCCTGCCTGCACCCCACATCCCTGCCTGCATCCTCCCCCTGCTTGCACCCCACACTTCTGCCTGCACCCTACCTCCCTGCCTGCACCCAGCATCCTTCCTATGTCCCCCCACTGCCGTGGACCCCCTCCCTAAATCGCCCTTCCCCTCCTGCACCCTCCCAAACGCCTCGCTCCCCTTCCCGCACCCCCACCTTAAACCGCGCACCTCCTCCCGCACCCTGCACCCCCCGTACAGTGCCCCCCTCCTCCCGCGCCCCGTCACCCCCCCAATAAACCGCGCCCCCCCTCCCCATACCGCATTACTACCCCATACACCCCACAACCGGTCCTGCTCCCCCCTCCCGGACCGTGCATCGCTTTCTCCACCCCGCACCCCCAAACACCGCGCACCCCCTCCATATACCGCGTTACCCCCCCTCCCCCGACACCGTCCTTCACCCCCCCTCCCTGACCGTGCATCCCCTTCTCCATCCTGTACCCCCTCCTGCATCCCCCTCCGCATCATTCGCCCCCCCCCGCCCCGCGCCCTCCCTCCCGCACCCCCGTCCAGCGCTCCCGCCCCCTCCAGCACTTCCCGGGGGCCGGGCCGGGGCGGGCTCAGCAGCGGGGGGGGGACGGGGGTGGGCGGCCGCCAGCTCGCTCCGCTCCCGCTGCAATAAATCGGCTTAGGGCGGCAGCTCGACGGGATCAGCGGCGGGAGCTGGGGCGGGGGGGACACGGAGCCGGGTTGAACCCCCCCACCCCCCCACCCCACCTCCAGCGCGATGCCCGCCTGCCCCCCGAATAGGGGGCTGGGGTGCCGGTGAACCCCATGGGGCTGCCCCCCCCGCGGACATCATGACGAGTCCCCTGCCCCTCTGGCTGCTGCTCTGGGACCTCCTCGACCTGGCGCTGGGTGAGTGTCATCCCCCCCCCTTCCCCGCGGACAGGGACCCATTCCCTCAGCCCCTGAAATAACGGGGTGCCCACCTGCACCCCGGTAAGCCTGCGGTGGCTCTGGGCTCTGCCCCTCCCCGGGGCTTGAGGGGTGATGGGGGGGGCTCCAGATGGTGCAGGCTGGGGGGCAGGCTCCCCGTTTGGACCCGGTAATGGGGCACCCGTTAATAGGACACCGGTTTTGGAGGCGGTAATAGGGCACTTGTTAATGGGGTACCCGGGTTGGAGCCGTTATTGGGGCACCCCCTGGCAGGGAACTGGTTTTAAACCCACCAGCAGGGTACTGGTGTTGGAGCCGTTGGTGGGGCAGCCATTAACAAGGGAGCGGATAGTAGGGCAGCTGTGATAAAGACACCTGCTTTGGACCTGGTAATGGGGTACAGGGTGAGAAGGTGGGGGGATGCTCGTCCCTCACCCCTGAGCCAGCATCGCGGGGGGGCACCCTGAGCCCCCTTCCCTGCTGCTCCGTGCGCGGGCTTTGGCTGCGAGTCCCAGCCGGGCTCACTCCGTGCAAGGGCGGGGGGGGTTTCTGTGTGCTGGGGACCCCCATGAGCTACAGCTTTGTTTGGGGGGGAGTGTTGCAGCACCCAGAGGCACCCCAGCCCCCCCTGTCCTTTGGGTATGTTGGGTATGTATGCCCCAAACCCTGGGGGTACCCAGCAGGGAGAAGCAGCCCCCCAAACCTGCCGTCCCAGGGGTTTGCAGCTGTTTGAGCTCCTAAATGCACCTCTTGACTCCCCGCTTCACTCCGCAGAGGTTTTAATACGAGCCTCCCCTTCCCTGTCCCCAAAAACGAGGCTCCCAGGAGGTGAAAATTAACTGGGCAGGAAACTTTCCCCTCCTCGCATCTCGGAGGCTGAGGGATAGCTGTACGATTGAATTTCTTGTGCAGTTGATGGCAATCTCCCTCTTCTTTCCCCCTTTTCCCCACGCATCCCCCTCTCTGTGTCCCCCCAAATCACCCACTGTGGGGTCTCAGATGGCCACTCTTTAATGAGCACAGCAAAACCTGGGGGGTCTCCAGAGGCTGAGAGGCTTTGCCGAGCGCTGGGCGATGGAGAGACGAGCAGAGCTTGCTTGATATCTCCTTTTTTTTTTTTTTTTAAATTTTTTTTTATTTATAATGTACTTTTTCCTCTCCGGAAAGCCGCCGTCAGCTGCTGCAGGGCGCAGGGAGGGGGAGCGGCGGCCGCGCTCTGCGGGATTGAGCGGGGAGAGGTTGACACAAAGGAGTCGATTCTTCCCCGGCATCACGAGCAGCTCCAAAATCATCCCCCGGGGATGACCACTGAGGCTAGCCAGAGCCCGGCTTGGATTTGGCTGAACCGGGGTTGGGAAGGCACCATGCCTCTCCTGCATCCCTCTTTGCCATCCCCCGATGGGTTTTATCTGCTCTCGGGCTGCGGTTGCTGCTCTTTTCCCCCTTCCCCGGTTTGCTCCGTGCATCCCAAGCATCCCACCGGCATCGTACTGCCGAACACACGGTTTATAATAAAACCTGTGTGGCTCAGGGTGGGGGGAAACTTGTGCTAAAGCCAGTCCTGCTTCCCCCCTGCATCTCCTCTCCACCTCCACCATGGTTTTAAGGTCATGGGTAGATAATTTTCAAGGAACATGTCCCCCCGCTTTTTCCCCAGGGACAAGCTCTCTGTCACCAGCATGTGGATCATTTTTCCTTCCTTCCTCTTATTTTTTATGGCGGCAAATCGGGCGATTGCTCTTCTGCTGCTCATTTGTGGGAGCAGGCAAGTGGTTATGGGTAAATCTGTGTTTGAAGTGTGTATTTTTTTTGGGGGGGGGGGGGGAAGAGGTAAAAGTTTTTCTGTGGGGGCTCTAGAGGAAGCTGGCGGCCCTGGGGAAGGGGTTGTGGATCATAAAGTGATGCCGGAGGAGGATCCCAGTGTCTGGCAGGGTCTCGCAGGCAGGCTGATGGGCAGCCCTTGGGTTTGGACACCCATGAGTCGGGTTTTGGCTCTTAAAACCACGCTGGGACTTTGCTGCCTTCCTGTATCCTGAGCATCAGCTGCTTTAAGTATCTTCTAGCCCTTGGCAGAGAAATATTGTCCCAAAAAAGCCAATTTGCGCTCTGCTTTTTCAGCAAATGGCTAAAAAATCACTGCAAAAAGCCTGTCTGGGGTGGGTGCACCCATCCTGATGCCTCCCTTTGGTCTGGGCAGCAGAAGGCTGCGGAGACCGAGTGCTGCTCCCAAAATTCAGTGGGCAGATGGCTTTTCCATGGCTGACGGCATCCTTGGCTGGAGCTGCCGGCGGGGTGGCGGTGAGGGAGGACGTGCCCGCAGAGGTCCATCCCCTCGCTGTCCCAGCGCTTCACTTGCAAGGGATCAAGTAGGATCCGGCCACGTCGCCTGGGAAGATGCAGGGGGGCATGTGCCCAAATTCCCGCTGCTCTTCCCTACAAGTACGTTTGCCCTCGGCCTCTGCTCTATGTCTCCACAGCCATTTTGGGGGGAATCTTGCCTATTTTTATTGTCACCTTATATACTGCATGGTGCCAGCTCTGCGGGCTCCTGCCCCCATCGTTGCCGCATCCAGGAGCAGCAACAAAGTCCTGCTGTCGGCATGGAGGAGAGCACCGGGGATCTATCAGAAGCGTTTCCCATCCTGGAAAGCATCTGCACCTTCACAGGAGTGTTTTGGGGGTTTCCATCCGTCACCTTGGACTGAAAAGCCCTTTTATTTACCCAAAGGAAGCTGCTTGCTTCCTCGCTGTGTGGCAGGTCAGCTGGATCCTTCCCAATGTGTTACATGTCCCTGTGGGGAGTATCACCCCTTGTAATACGGCTTTTTTCCTTATAACAAGCTCAATCTTTCCCCTTGGCCAGAAAAAGCTGCCTAGAGCAGGGCTAAGTGGGTTAAGGAGCCGTCAAGATGAAAAAATGAGGGCATGCGGAGGAGGCGAGCGGCTGGACCACGGATAATGATGGAGCCGTAGCCCCGGGCCCCCTCACAGTTTTGGAAAGCTGGGAAGCCCCATCTGCAAGTCGGGCGATGGCTTCTTGGCATCGCCAAAATCAGGGCTGGCTGATTAGCCGGCACTCAGCTTGTGGCCTGAAATATGTTCCCATAAAATGTTCATCTGGGTTTGTTTTACAGCCGTGTAAAATCAGAGCTGTGTTTTGCAAACATGAAAGGGAGGGCTAAATATGTCGAGTTTTGATCTCGGCAAGATATTTCTATAGTCCTTATCTGCGTGGTTTGCTTTAGCTTCTGTATTTCCCCTCCACGGCAACTCCTGTGATGGGAAAAAAGGGGAAAATTCAAGTGTAGCTTCTTATTTGAAGCTGCTTACAGATTTTCTGGGCTTTGCCCCAAAAGGGCAAGTTTGCTGGGGCTGGGCTTTGCAGGGACCTGCCCTTAGGGATATCCCTGTGCTGCTTCTCCAAGCCAAAAAACAGCTTGGAAAAAATCCCCTTACAGCTGTCATTTTTATCAGCATGCTGAATTTCTCACCCCTCTCCATTCTCAGGGACCCCCCCGAGGCTTTTTCTCGAAGGGATTTTCCCAGCTTGCAGGCAACCCTCAGGGCAGCTCCTCCTTGCAAGCCTGGAAAGCTCATTTTGATCCTTCCCGTAGGAAAATAACAGCGTACATCTTTTTGCTGGGGTGATGAGAGCCACCTGCTTGCATCTCTGCTGAGGTCATTTAAAGAAAAGAGATTTTGGTAGGAGTTTGTGCTGGGGGGGTGAGGGGAAAGGAGGAGCATCCTCTGCACCATGTGGGAGCAAAATCTTTTTCTAATTCACCTGCAAATGCACAGCACCGACCCGGAAAGCTGTCCCACACTTCCCCCCTCCTTCTCTACTCACGCTTTTTCCCCAACAAATCTTGCATTCAGCTTAGGGTCACCTCCTTTTTTAATCCTTTCCTACTATTTCCATGAATTCTGTGTTTCCATGAAGCATGTGCTTTGCTCTCTGGGTAAATCCAGGCCACGCAGGCGGCCGAAGCCCCTTCTGAAAATCCTCCTAACAGTGCTAATTGCCCTTACCCAATTAGCCCAATTTTTCTCTTCCCACCAGCTGCGTTTTGTAGAGGTTTAGAGCTGCCAGTTTGAATCCAGAGCTCTTTAAAAAAGCTTTTAACACAGGCAAGGATCTTCCCTTTGCCTTGTACTTTTCCCAGCTAATAAGCATCTTCGCGGTGAGGAGATATCCTGGGCTTCATTTCTCTGTGGAAACCCTCATGAATTAAATTGTGGCTGGTTCATGAGCGTTTCCAAAGCTCCCCTATATGTCAGAGCTCAGGTTTGGGGTACTTGCCTCCCAGATTCCCTTGCTGCAACAAGTAATCCCTCGGTATTATTAGCACATCCCCCCCAAAAAGCCCAGGGATGCTGTAGGAGTTGGGTTGGGGATTTTGCTCCCCTGTCTGCTGAAATAAGGACTTGTGTTATGGGTCCTGGGTTTGCTTCTTGAGCTAAGCAGCCCCGGCTGTATGCAGCATGCTAAATGCAAGGTGCCTAATGCTATATGCAATATGCTATATACATCACAGCCCTTGTATATGCCCTGTGGCTTCTCTGATGCCTCCAAGCACTTCCAGGCAATGTCTACCCCGGCGTGGTGTCCAGGCTCAAGCAACATTGAAATGCAGCTCAGCTCCTGCATCGATGGGTTTTTATGGAGCATTCAGACATGACGTGAACCACACTCTCACAAGCTTCCCCTTCCCATGGAGACGTTTCAGGGCTTCACGTGCCCCACCTGCCTTTTTTTTTTTTTTTTTTTTTTTTCTCCTGGTTCTCATTGCAGAAATGGTCTTTTCTGTCAGAAAATCTTTGACTGGGAATGCTTGACCGGCACTTCGACAAGTGGTTTAAGATCTGTTGATGAAAAGCTCTCCGCAGTGTCGGGATGAGAGCAGGTTTTATTTAATCCAGATGTGCTAATGGTTCGGGAATGAGGCTGAGACAGGGGCAAGGATCAAGCTAAGGCTCCTGCAGCACTTGCCGAGGGAAAAGCCTTCCAGAATGGTGGGAATGGAGCCAAAACCTCACCCTGGCAAGGATGGAGCTGACCAGGACCTGCCCGGGACCACGCACAGGGAGGATGAAGCATCACCCCATTGGGACCCACCGGTGATGGGATTTTCTCAAGGTTTTGTTTTGTTTTTTTTTCCCCTATTTTCTAAGAGAAAACTGATTTAATTGATGCCAAGTCAGTCTCTGCTCAGACATCAGCGAAGAGGAAAATCAAGGGAAGGAGCCCCCAACCCCCTATTTTTCAGAGGCAGGAGGTGCAGCTCTCGCCTTGCAAACTTCCCCGCTCGTAAATCCCGCTGCAAAGAGCCGAGCGGGGAGGATGCAGCTGATGTGGCTGGTTTTGTTCCCTTGCCAAGCTGCTCTCTTTGCCCTTTTGTTTGCTTTCTGCCGAGGCACTTGGAGTACTGATGGGCTTGTTTTTAACTAATGACTGGCGCTCACATTATCTCTCCCCAGCATTATCTCCTTCCCACTTTTCCCGTCTCCTTCCTAAAATAAACCGTCAATCACAGGCTTGTTTTCAGCGCTTTTGGGACTGGATTCACCGTGAATGCCAAGGGCAGGCGGGCTCATAGCAAAGTGCAGGGACAATAACCCACCACTGTGGTTCCCTCTATGGAGTTATTGTAGAAAATTAGGTTTTTAGGGTCTGCAAATCTATTTGGACCAGGGAAGGTGCGTGCCCTGCTGGTTTCCACTCTCAGCTGGCTGAGAAATGGGGTTCCTGCCCCCTAAACACTGCATCAGAGCCTTCCTCTTGTGCTTGTCTAGTGGGCTGACTGTGAGCCCTTTCGGGGTGACCCTTCTTGCTGCGCCCCTGCAGTCTCGCAGGGTTAACACCTGGGGTACACGTGTGTTTGCAACAGACGCCAGCCCTGGAGCCCCTCCTTTGAAATGCAATTAGAGCTTCTATCAGCTAGAAGCAAAACTATCATTAATAGGGTCCTGCCAGCGCTGGCAGGGAGGTTTGAAGCAGGGAAGGAGGTTTTTCCAGCGCTGGGCTGTATCCTCAGCAAAGCACTGCCTGCTGGAGACCACCCGGCAGAGACTTTGGCTGCTGGCTTCGCAGAGGTTTAGCCCTCCACTCCAAGGAGGTTTGGGGAAGGTCAGGAAAAAACACATTTCCCAGTGGAGGGATGTTACAACTCAAAGGGGTTGTGGAGGTGGAAATGTGGCATCATTGAGCCCTTCCCAGCCTCCAGACCACACATTTCGTCTCTTCTGGTGCTGGGAGCACATCTCCATCTGCAAAAGCCTTCTTGGCTGGAAGACTGGGTGTCTCAGAGGCATTGCAAAACAGAGCAGGGGAGGCAGGGATTTGGTTTGTCTCCTGTCCAAACCTCTGTATAATTTCCAGTTTATATAATGCCTTCAACAATATACTTCGGAGGGGAGGACGAAGGGGATTAGCAGCAGTTATTTCAGCCTCGCTCCACCTCCCTGTGCTTGTAGATAAATCCTGATACAGCATCCTATTTGGCCAGAGCAGGGAAAATGGAAGCTGGAGAACCCTCATTTGGGATGCATCCGCTTCGCACGTGTATTTCTATGGGGATGGGATGGAACAATGCAGAGACACTCCATGATGGGGGTTTGCTTTTTCACAGGGGAGCAAAGTGATGGGAGAGATGCAGGGCGGTGGGGGGACATGGTGGGTCACACTTGGGTTTGTTTCTAGGTGGACTGCCATCCATGGAAATGCTTTTTTGGGGGATGTGTTTCATGGATAACTCTGGATTTGCTGGTAGCAGCATTGCTTTTGATGGTGCTTGTGCTGGTGAGGACACCCGGCTGATCCCCAAGGTGTGTTTTGCCCTTGGTGCTGATAGTACTTGAAAAGAGGAAGATGATGAAAGAGTCAATTTTGGCTGGCAGTTGTCATCGTCATGGGTGCCAAGCAATGGCTTTGGGAGCTGCTGGTTCCTCACTGGGGGGCTGAGATGGACCATGACAGCAAGAGAGGGAGAAAAAGGCTCCAGCTCCTTTCCCCCGAGGGGAAAAAAATATACCAGAAGGTATCACCAAAAGCACCAGAATCACCCCAATTTCAGGGGGGTGGGGGTGGGTGGGTGATGAGGGCAAGCTGAGCTCCCTGTACCCCAGCGAGCCCTCTCATAAGCAAGTCTTCTTTATGACAAGTTGGCTGTTGGCTGTGTCTTTCCTTCTGCAACAAAAAATCCTTGGTTTGATTGGAAATGGCCTGAAAGGGGATTTTAACAGCCAAGTGATTTAGATTTCCATCCCAGCTTTGCACCTCTGGAGAGCAGGGTTCAAAGCTTGGCTCTAAGTCATGCTTAGGAAGATTTCCAGCCTGAATTCAGGCAGTCCCTTGATGTACCATGATCTGAGATAATTTTTCTCCTCCATCAAGCATCTTTTTTGTATTTTTAAGCCCAGAAAAGCCCCCTTCCCTGCAGATTTAGTTTCTGCACAAGCTATTAGAAGAGGAGGACCACACGCACAGGCTTTGCCATCCCAACCCTGTACCCTGCTTGCAGCACTGAGAACATCCCAAGAGCCGGTGTTTGAATTTGGCTGGTTTTCCTGCTTTTCTCCTAAAGATATACCTGCCAAGTTGTATTGCAGAAGGATGTGGTGACTCAGAGCAGGGTGGGAGGATTTGAGCAACTTCGCCTTGCCCGGCACCCCGAAATATATACAGCAAGCTGTTGGGGAGCAAGGTTTTTTCCATGTAGGATGGATAACAGACTAGATCTGCTGATGGAGAAGCACCATATAATGGGTAGATATTGCCCAGAATGGATGCAAAAGATGTATAGCCATCAGGAGCAAGACTGGATGATAATGCTGCTGGTTCGGCTTCCAGACAGACCATCATTCATGGAGAAAAACCTCCAGCTCTTCAACTCTGCTGGGGCCATCCTCCCATTGCAACTCGATAATGAGATATTTTCCGTAAGTGCTGCCCAGGTGGCACTTTTTACGCTATATATGTGGCTTGTTGCGTTATTACGGCTTTCTCTTTTTTTTTTTTTTTTTTTTTCCTTCTCTAAGGAAGATCTTTGCAAGCAGTTGATGTATGCAAACAGGCTGGAGATAGTTGGGTTTCCTCCTGACGGAGAGCGAATTTACGCCACTGTAATTATAGCAGCAGCGTGGGAGAGAAGCGGTGCTCAAGGAAGTGCAGGCGAGCCTAGTTTCCAAATTAAACCCTTCTGCTTCTAGAAATGTGTCTTTATTTTTTAATTTTTTTTTTTTTTTTTTTAGAGCAGGAAACCGTATCTGGGTGACTTCTTGGTGGGAAATGATTTGGAGGGGGCAGGATTTGGGCACTTGGATGGTAGGGATGCTCGTGCCTCTGGGTTTGTTTGCATGGACCAGCCTCCTCCACCTCCTGATCTGCTAAAAGCTCCCCACCTCGAGAAAACAACCCAACTCTTTAAAATTGAAAGGGCTTATTTAAACAATGTTATCTCTCTTGTGAAGGAAGAGAGCATATTGAATGGTTATATTTAGTGCCGGGTGTAGGACAAAGCAGATGCAGAGAGATTTTTAACGCGGGAATGTTAATCACTTACGCCACACCGCCTTGGAAATGTGTATATATATATATATATATATATATGGTTTTTTATATATATGCAACACGCATGTGCTCAGACACCCGTGTACTTGCTGAGGATGCGAGTTGAACATTTCTCCTTGATTTGCTTTTTGACCTTTTTCCACCCTGGAAAGCCCATTCCAGCAGGGTGAAGTGATGCAGCTCTGGGAGCTGGAGACCCCCTGAAACACGCAGCATGAGGGATGTGCTTTGGCTCTATAGGGGTGTGCAGAGCCCCCCTGTCTTTCTACATCCAAAACAGGATGGGGATGGGAAGGAGAGCACTTTACGGGTTTGCAAATGGGCTGTTTAACAACCCCAGCAGTGCTCTCCCCGCTGGCGAGCTGCGAGGAAAGCCTACCGCATTACCCAGCCTCTATTACCCACCCTCGTGGGAGCACTGAATTAAAGGAAATATTTTATGATCCTACGCTTCGTTATGTTTTATTAAAAGCAGAGCATCGGCCTCCCCTGCCACATTCATCAGATCAGAGGCTCTGCTGGGTCTTTTTTTTCTCCTCCCTCCCAAGCACTTGCTGCTGTGGCTGTTGTTCCCAAAGCATCCGACTGCTTGGGTTGGCTTTAGGGCCAGTCTAGGGTCTCCTGGCAGAGGATGAAAATACACAATGAGGTGAAAAATGTGGCTCTTTGGTTTATTTAAGGATGCTCCATATCCAAATGGGCTTAAGGATGTGGAGTCATGCTGCTGAAATAGCTGGTGGTTGCAGGAATAAGGATGGACATAGGAAAGCGGGGTCACAGGGAGATGTCACCCCATGGAGGTGTTTGAGTCATGGATGGACATGAGCACATCCCTGTCAAAAGATGCTTGGAAAACCCTCCCCCCATTTTTTTGGTTTCACACCATTTCAGGTCAGTCAAGCCCAGGGTAGGAGGCCCCCCCCTGTTTTGGGGGAAAAGATCCCCAAAAAATGCCAACATCCCCTCTGCAGAGGTAAAGTAGTGAACAAGGCTGGGAGTTTGCTATATCAGTCTTCGAGATCAGCAGCAAAAAGCCAGACAAATATTGATAGCCAGGCATATCTGGAAGCAGTTGGGGAGACAGAAAGGTATTAATTAGCAGTTATTACTCAACGGTGTGGAGATGGATAGGGATTAAGGTAACAGCCATGTGCATCCTCTCTGTGAGAGCGGTGAAGTAACGGTAAATCAGTGTTATGAATCGGTGCTGTAAGAGGGAGATATTTTTTAATCTTATTAGCGGCGCGGCATTACCGAGAGAGCAAAGGGATTATTAATCATGGAGCGTAAATCGGGGAGAAGAGGGTAGCTTCAGATTAGCAATCCTGCTTTGTACGGTGAGAAGGGTAGTGGAGGTGGAGGAGAAAAGGCAGCGGATGGAGGCTGAGTCAGGGGGAGGTACCAAGGGAGAGGGCAAAAAACCTGTGCCAGGGGATGAGGGTGAAATCAGGATATGGCTGTCCCTCACCTCAGCCAAATTGGTACCTGAGAGACGTGTCTCTGGGCAGCACCAAAGCCCAGACCTGAAAATCGCTGTAGGTTATGTCTGTTATAATGTAGCATACACAGGTACTTGTTCCATCAACTCGTCTGTCTGTCCCTCCCTCCCTCCCTCTCTCCATTCATCCCTTCATCCCTTCCATCATCCCTCCATCCATCCCTTCATCCCTCAGTGGAGAAAAGGTGCAGTGTGGCTTTGACTGCTTTTTAGCACCCAACTCAGCTAATGACACTGCTGATCTGGCTCCCCCAGGCTCCCCCAAGGTTGTTTTTCGGGTAAAAAGCTGCACATCAGACTCTAAATTGAAAAAAAAAAAAAAAAGTGGATTTTGTAGCACTTGGGACTTCTGCCTGTCAACAGGCTTTATTTCTTCCCTTCTTCTGCCTGAGGTTGTGCCTGTGGAGAAGTTGTTCAGAAGGAAAATAGGAAAAAATAATAATAATAATAATCCCTTTCCAGTTACCCAGTGCAGGAATCGATGGTGCGGGCAGAGATTGCTCACAGCAGACAGCTGGGGAGGGAGGGGGAGAATTGATGGCTGCCTTGTTTGTCACCAATCAAAAATATGGGATAACTGGATTTCCTGCAAATAGAGAAATAAATAAGCAAATTCATCATCTGGATCACAGTCACCTACTTCTCCTGGGCCACGTTGGCCACCTTGGCACGGCAAAACCCCACCAGCACCTCACCACGACTCTTAACTTGGTGGGAAACCCAACAGCATCATCTGAACCTAAATCCTCATACTTATTCTTTGGTGAAATTAATTTTTTTTCCCTCTTCTACCCACCCCAAGCCTGTGTATCTTCTGCTAAAGCTGGAAGAAGAGAAGGTTTAAGGAGGATGGTGAGGTTACAGATGGAAAAATTCAAAACTGTTCTTATTTTTTGAGGAGCAGCATCTCTAATAACCCCTTGTTATTACTGCAGGATGGGATTTTTGCTAGATCTCAGGTGGGTTTGTAAGGATCTTGCTTTCCCCCTTGCAAGTGGGGAAACTGAGACACAGAGCTGAACTCGCCCCAAAAGGCATCCTTCGAGCTGCTTCCAGCTCCACTAATTAGTCCTGGCTGGGATTATGCTCCAGACTAGATTAACACCACGAGCCATGGTTTCAAATAATTAGCTGCCAGTGACGTAATCTTCACCCCAGCGGAGGGCAAAGCAGCGGCAAAACCATCAGCTGCTGCCAGCAGGTCCCTCCCCAGTTCACCCAAGAAGTGGATTGGGTTGTGCCAGGGGCTCAGCACCTTTTTTCCCAGGTTTCAACATCTGTATCTGATCCATCATCTTCAGTTTGGAACTCTGACAAACCAGGCTGGGTACAAATAATTTGCTTTTTTACTCCCAAATTGCATCTTTGGGATGGTTTTTGCTCGGCGGCGCTTTCAATGCTGACTGGAGACAAGACCCTTGATCCCAGGTGAGGTTTTTCATAATCTCCCATGCTTGGGGGCAGCATCCAGGTGTTGTGTCTTCCTGATGCCAACATGGGGAGAGATGCCAGAAGGGATCCAGCTGATGGGGAATCTCTCCTGTGTCGGGATAGAAAGCTGAGCCTGTTGCTGGAAAAGGGGGTCTGGGAGTTTGCTGGTGGGGGAAAACACCCATTTCCAGTCCTTTGCAGAGCGGAATTACAATACAGTGTCTCCTCCTGTTACACTTAATTCCAGATTAAACCCCGCATCTGCACTGGGGGGTTTGCTGGAGATTAGCAGATCCCGCCGCCCTCACTGTGGTGCCGCTTGACTAAAAGTAATGAAAAAGCAGAGGGGGCGTGAATTTTTAGCACACACAAGCACTGGGGAAGCTGCTAAGGTTGCAGCAGGGTACCTGGGCATCCCAACCCCGAACATTAACCCACATCGTGCCCAGGTGTCGGGGAGGCACTGTGCTCTATTGCAAGGTTTTTGGGGGGACACTGCACCATCCCAGAGGCGCTGCGTTGAAATTGGTGGCCAGTGAATGTTCCTGCTCTGCAAAAGTGGGATTGTAGGAGAATTTCTTGTCCCGTGAGCTCAGGATTTGCTGGGGAAAGACAAGACCCCGCTGTAAGTCTTGGTACAAATACATACAATTACTACGCTTGGAGGAGTGGTCTAGAGTGCATTATGGGAGAGAGCTGGTAAAGCGATAACAGCACAAAATAAGAAAGATTTGGGGGTTTTTAGCAGGTCTCAATGTTAATTAGGATCTGAAATGACGTACTACTAGAAAAAGGAGAAAACAAATCTCTCCTGGGAGTTATTAGGAGAAGTGGCATGGAGGAGGGAATTATTGCCCTGTATTGAGGCTGGAGGGTGGCAGCAGTTTTGAGTGGAAAGCTTTAAGGAACATCCAGCTGCTGTGGAGGAAATCTGCAGGAGAGCAAGAAATCCTGCAGGAACTGGGTTTGCTTAATTGGGGAAGGGAAAATTTGGGGCAAGGGGGGAGGGATGAGTGCTTAGAGCTGGTGCAACGCAACATGCACGGGGATGGGTGGCATCTCCCACTCGTTGCACCTTGTCTTGCCAAAATCTGACGGCTTTGGCTCGTGGGATGGGAATGATATTGGGGTGCAATTGGTTTCAAGGAGTCTGCCTTAAGTAGCTGGCGTGGGTTTTTTCAAACAGTATGAATGGCAGGCTGCGCTGCAGGCAATCAGCCCCTATTTGCATATATGCATACATGCAAATTAAGAGCACGATCTCAATTTAAAAAACGGGGCATCAGAGGCCCTGGTTGACCTGAGGATGTTTTGGGGCTTCATTTTGGCATCAGTTGCTGCTTGCACAGCTGGGGAGAGGCCAAGAGGTGCCGGCAAAGCCATTGCTCCAAATCAGCGATGCTACTTGGGTTTGGGGGGAATTTGGCTCTGATTGACTTGGTCTCTCTCCTCTCCCAGGACAAGACATCGTTTAAAACTCTGAAATCCCAAAAAGGTACCCAGGATGGCCAAATCCTTAAATAACCCTAAATGGGGATAAAGGAACAATGATAATGATGACAAACATCCTCCCCTTCCAAAAAAACCAAACCCAACGACCCATCACAGGTCACGGCCACCCATTTTAGCAGCTATAAACTGCAGCTGGGCGCTTCAGCGCTGTGCTAAAACATTATATTTTAATGGCAATATCAGTAGTGTGAAGATGCGGTAGTAAAATATACTTACTCCTTCCCCCCTCCAGCATCGTTAGGACATGGAGGTGTGCGTCGGAAGCTGTTGGCTTTACGGTGATGCACTGAGCACGCCAGCAGCGTGGGGGGGAGAAATTATAAATAAAACTTTACTGCGCTAGAGTAAATGCTTCTAAACATACTTCACGTCTGCGTGGCGGCAAGAGATAAATATTCAATCTATAATTTATGTACATGGCTTCCCAGCCTGTGCAGGGCGGGTCTGGTAGCAGCTAATAAAATACAATATATCAAGAAGACTTATCAATGCAGCAAGCACAACCCTGCTGATAATCTGTGTGGGACTGTGAGACCCATCTTCTTCATGTTGACTGCTCTTTTTTGGGGTTGATTTATGGGGGTTTGGGGTTGGGTGGGTGTTTCCCAAGTGGCTGTTAGTTTTGGTTGAGTCTCTGATCTTTCTCCACATGTGTGCATGTAGAGAAATGCTCATCTAGGGGTAATGTCAGTCTTCGGCCTTGGGGATGTTGAAATATTACCCAAATGGAAGATATTTCCCATTCATTCCAGTAAGGTACCCCAAAAATCCCTCTGCTCCCAGTTGCCCCGTGCCTGTTGCTTCCCTTCAAACCTCCTTTTTCTTGCGTTCACCCCCAAACTGGCACTTCTTCACCATCTCTCATTTTGTAGTTGATGGGTTTGGCTTTGCAGTGGCTCACATCTCTTGGGGTGAGCAGGATTCATCCCTTGGCTTCATGACTTCAGAATTTACGCTGCCAGTGTTGTGTCTCTGAGTTTCTGTCTGGGAAATCACCTGATTTTTAGGTTGAGGGATCCACTGAGCATCCAAATGATGCATCCAAGGTCATCCTGAGTGTTTGTAGCAGGGCATGAGCTTGCTCCAGCTGAATGCTCTGGTTGTTTTGCCTCAAAACTTCCATCTTTTTACTGGAACGACTGAATTCATGAGGATTCTGGGCAAATGCCTTGACGGAGATGTAGTACAAGCACTAACTTGGCGTCATGAGTAAAAGAAGCTGAGCTAGAAATGGGCTTTCTCATCTTGTGCTCCAGTGAGCTGGAACAGCCTTGCCGATGAGCCTTCTCTTAGAAAAGGCACGATGAAGACGTTAAAGCGAGTTTTGTTTCAGTCCGTGCCCAAGCCGCGTAGCTGATATGGATGGGTCTATCTGCCATGGATTTGTTTGTCAGGAGACACGCACCAAAGGTGGCGATGAGCTTGTAAAAAGCTGGTGTTTACATCTATTTTATTAGCTTGCGCTTGGTGATGGATAGAGCTGGTGCTTGAGTAGTGATAGAAGGAAATGGGAGAGGGAAAGGTGGAAATGCTGTAAGGAGGAGAGGGAAAAGAGGCAGGAGATGGGCACTGGAGAGGGAGAAGGAGACACTGCAGCACCTCAAGGCTCCCATGACCCAGATCACCCATTGCATTTGCATGCCCAAAGTGGCCCAAACTCTCCCTTTCTGTGTCCAAGGCCATTTACCGTGCCGAGGTTGTGCTGATGTGCACAAAATCCCCACGGAGCCAAAGTATTTGTAACATGTTTTTAGCCCAGCATGATCCATTTTGAGCCTCGCTCTTTGTTTCTCTGCAGCCTACGGTGTTGCTGCACCATACCAGGGCTTAGCTATAGGTACTAGTGTGTAAGATCCAATCTGTGCCCTTAAGAATGTAACAATGACTGTAGTGTTCATAATGAGGACAAAACTGGTCTAAAAATTGATTTTTCTTAAGATTTATTGACATAACTCTTTGGGAAGCCCTTACATGATTGCGCAGTGTTGAAGATGCTCTTTGTGATGCTAGGACAGCTGCACACAAGTGTTGCTGGGTACCATGGCATGACACAAAATTAGACGTTATTTCTTTTTCATTTTGTCTAGGATATATATTTTTTTTTTCCAGGAGGAAGCCAGGATTTAAGGAAAAAAGAAAAGCTGTGGACAGGCTTCAAAAGTCCCATCTCGACTGGATTTTGGCACCAGCATTGAAATAGTTGGGAGCTGGTGTTGGGTTTTGCATTATACTTATGCACTATAAAAAGCTTTGGATTGGGACTTGATAAAATTTGACCAGTAAAGCTCATCATTTTGTGTTTTTGACACATTTTTATCATGAAGTCCTAACTGAAGCAGACCCCTTAGGGTTCCCAGCAGCCCCAGTGAAGTGGTTTCTCAGTTAATCTTGATTTAGAAAGGGTTGAAAGGCCAAACTGGCCGTGCTCAATCAATGTATTGATTAAAATTATTGATTTACATTACAAAGAGCTAACAAGATGCATCCATAGGATCTGTCAGCTTCAGTGCGCCTACTGAATCCTATTTAGTTAGAGGAAAATGGACCAAACCATATTCCATATGTCCTCCCTGTATTCTATATGTCTTCTTGCTGGTTCTGCAATATATAAGGATTTAGGGGCTGGTTTGGTCCAGCAACCCCCATAAAGAATAATTGGAAGTACAGCTGCAAGGTGTTTCCTCCCACTTATGCAAATGGATGAGGTAAGAGGCATCTAATTAAATGTTTGTACTTTAATACACCGCGGTGTGAAGGAAGATGAATTTTAATTACCGGCTTTTAATTGTTTGGTCGGCCCGTTAATATCCTATTTACACAGTATTAATACAATTTGCTCTCTGCCAGCAGGGCTCTTCCTCGCGGCAGGTGATGCTGGGTTTCGTGGGTTTATTTCACGAAACAGCCCCTGTTTTGCCAAAGCCAGCACATTTTTTGAGTGGGTTTGGGGATGCTCAGCCCTGCTGGTGCTCAGCTTTTGGTTTTCTTGAAGACAAAACTGAAAATTCAAGGAAAATTCAAGCGGTTCATGCCTTTAGAAACACAAACAAGCTGCCCCCAACCGATTTTTTCCTTTGCAAAAGGATCATCCTCTTTGGAAGAGTGATGCTGGCTCCATCTGTCATATCCCGTTCTACTTGCTGTTGTTAAACCTGTGTTAAAACACTCCCCCATTAAAAAAAATAGAAAAAACCCAATGCAACAGCTTTCTAGGAGGGAAATCTCAAGATTCAGCAAAATTTGGACACTCTTCATTGGGACAGATGTGACTCCTTCACTGGTTCTTGCCCCTTGGACCCCTCCCGTGTCAGCAAGGAGAGGCTGAAACAAATTAGAATTGTAAATTGTCCTGGAACACCATAAATAAGGCATCACCAGAACTGGGGTGGAAGGGAGAAGGTATTTGCTGTGCTCACGGGAATGGAAGCAACTGCTGGCATTTAATCTTTAATGAACAAGATGTTGCAAAGTGCTTCCAGTCAAAGTGTGTTTGCTTAATGCTCCTCAGCCCCGGCGTGTGGTGGGTGACATCATGCATGGCCATCAACCCTTGCACCTCCCATAGTGCCAGCCATTATCTTCCCCTGGTTGAGAATGGTGAGCAGGATCACTCCCTACTTTTTTGGGGGGGTTGTTTTCAATCCTTTATCACCCCAGCTGGCTCTTTTGCAAGGAACTCGAGCCACAAATGCCTTAAATCATGGAAAATGATGAAAATTGGACCTGTGCTGGTTAGGGGGGTTGTGGTACCCTCCTCCCCCACTCCTTGTATGTGCACCCCAAAATACCATCCTGGCCCTGGCTTGGAAAAGTGGATGCTGGAAGGTGGTGGAGGAGTTGGTGTGAATTATGTCTAAGTCCCTCTAATCACAGGCTGATTAAAATGATGATGTGTTAATATTATCTCTCCCCATCGCCTCCACTGAGGGGGATGTATCAGCACCTGAAGGAATGGGGGGGACACAGTGGGGGTAGATGGGGCAGCTGCATCCCCATGTGTCCTCTTCTCCGGCTCCATCCTGAGGCACCGCTCCACTCTGATCCCTGGAAGCGCCACAGGTGCTCCAAACGCCCATCCCCAAAGGCAAGGGTGGGGACAGGCTGAACCCTGGGGACATGTCCCGAAGGGGTAAAGTCCATCATAGGTTTGACGTTACCTTTCTGGGAAGTGCTGGGAGGTGAGAAATCAGGGAAGGGTAGTGATGGTCAATATTAATAAATTAATCTTTAATTTAGATGTAGATTTTTAAAATGTCATGCATGTGGGGAAGGCGTGGAGGGGTTGCTTTGTGCTGCTGGGGCACACTGAAAGGTTCCATCACCCTGAGGTTTTCACCCAGGGGTGCTGTGTTGGGTTGCCCTTGGGTGGCTGCCAACCACCCAGCCAGCCACTCTCTTCCTCCTCCTCCTCAAGAAGACAGGGGGTTCTCATCCTATTTGGGGGGGGTTCAGCCACACGTGCTGCATCCCAAGAGATTTCCATGGGGCGACCGGCTGCTTTTGTGTGCGAACAACCTCAGTGGGATGCTCAAATGGGGCAGAAATGGGGCTTTCTGCCAGCGTCTTGGTGGAAGCATCCAGCCACGTCCTCCACTTGCAGGGCCGGGGTGAAACCTGCCTCCTCCCTCGCAGCTATTTTGTAATTGAAAGCGCTGAGCATGTTACAATGTGCTCCTTTTATTAACGTGTCACTCCTGATTTAAAAGGACATTTCATTTATCTCTCCCTTCCCCCTCCCTTTGTTTTTTTTTTTTTTTTTTTTTCCCCTTAAACTGGATGTTGCAAGAATTCCCACCACTTGCTAGCAAAAATACTCTTTTCTCCCCAGGGATGCGATCTAATCAGAGGGCTGAATTTCCATAGGTGAGAATCTAATCAGAGGGTGGCCTGGCACAGCTTTTGCTATGAAATATGTCTTATTTAAAAAGAGCAAATGGGAAGGAAAGGAGCCTGGGGGTTCAGAGCTGCCTTTGGGATGCTGTTAATGCAGAGGATGATGGAGATGTTGGGCTGGGCTCCTCCTTTGGAGGTGCAGATCTGATGTTCAGCCCTGTTTAAATAGTCCTTAAAATTCAGCAATACCTGTCACCACTGGTTTCTTCTCCCCAGTAAATCCAAAAAAAAGGTCCAAACCAGAGACTTTGAGGACTAGTCACACTTTGTTGTCCTCCACAGTCGGAAAGCAAAGGGAAGGGGGGACGATGGATGAGAGTCACACGTCAAACACAGCAAAACTGCAGGTTTTGGATGGCTCCATCTGGATTCCTGCTTTATTTTTTTGGTGCCTGCCTTTTTTTTCCCTCTCCCCTACACACATCCTTAGCATTTTGGGAGCTGGCTCCTCCAGGGACTCTGCATCTGTTTCTCTGTGCTCACCCTCTCACTCATGCTCTTTCCCTCCTTTTCCCCATCTTCTGGGGTGATTTTACTTTGAATTTTAGCAGCTGTTGCTCTTTGAGTGAGTAGGTTTTTGCCTTCCCTCCCCTTCCAGGCATTGCTGGGGCTCCAGCATCAGCCCTCTGTGGGGTCCTTCCCCATCCCCCCAGAACTAGTCTCAGCACCACCACACCAAAACGCCTGGCTGGACTGGGATGGGGATGCTCCAGCTCAGGGCTTGAAACACAGTGTTATGGGAAGAGGGGTGAAAAACCACCCAGAGATGCTGTGGTTATGAGCCAGGAACTCCTGTATCTCAATAATTCGTGGGCGCGAGGGAAAATGCAATCTTAACTCTCTCTTTGTCACCCATCGGTTCTGTCGTCGGCTTTATTTAATCGCCCCGTTGATCCGTGCCGGGGGCTGGAGGGAGATGTAATCTTACCCGGAGGCTCCCAGCACCGGTTGATGAAGAGGCAGAGCTTTTCCGCATGTGTGAAGGCTCCATCCCCAGCACGAATCCATCCCCATTTTCTTCTGGGCAGATGCCACTGTGCTGCAAAACATTTGCTCATCCCCCTCCCTTTGCTTTCATGCCTGTTGCTCATCTCGCTTTTGGAAATGTCAAAAGCAAAGCAGGGGGAATTGGGGCACCTGCTGCAAAACCTCACCTGACCTTCCTCGCATCCCTCCTCCTCCTCCTCCTCCTCCTCCTCCTCCTCCTCCTCCTCCTCCTCCCTCTCTCATCGCTGCCTCTCTATATCAGCAAAGCCCCAAATTCGAGAGGACCGCGTGCTGCATTGGCAGCCGCAAGGAATTAATCCCCGCTTTAGCGTGCTAAAATAAACCCTGTCTGGGCAAGGAGAGAGGCTGGAAAGAAGCCGTCCCTGAATGAGTGTGGCTGCTGGCGAGGATTTGGGTCGCCGTCAGCAAGGAGAGAGGCATCGAGCTGGGGTTGCAGAGGTGCAATATTAAAATCTATCTTGCTGTGCACCATTTCAAGGCTGGAAACAAGCCTTAATTTAGCCCCCAGCCCTCCTCAGTGCTGCTGCCTCCCATGCACCTGCTGTGCGACGCTGCAAAGCACTCTCCAGTACTTACCACCACCCCAAAAATCCACTTTTGCCCAAATTTTCTTGCATCCAGATGATTGCAGCAGCAAACCTGCTTTTGCACCCCTGCAAAAAGCAGCACAAAGAAGGTTTCTTGAATTTGAGAGCCCCATGCTCAATATGCTGGGCCACGCTGCCTTGCTATTGCAGCAGGCACGTGTGCGTGCAGCGTGCTCTCCCGCAGGTCGTGGCTGAGATCTATTGCAAAAACACCAGCAACTTGTTTTACAAGTGATGCAAGCCTCAAATGGCTGGCGATGGGACACAGAAAATCACCTTCCCCTCTTTTGGGGGATCTTCTGCAAAGGAGTCTGTTGCTGCAGCCCCATTTCCAAACCCATTCCCATTTTCCAGGTGCTCTGGATTTCTTCTATGTTGCTTTTCTACCTGACACAAGCAGTAATTAAAAAAGAATGGATTTTTGCAGTATGTTAAGGGCTGTTTTGAGGTGCCCTGGTTGCAGGCAGGGTCAAATGGGTGCTGTCAGGGCAAGGATGCTAAAGAAAGGCTCGTATCTGATGGGCTGTCAATCTGACATCTTCCAGTAGCCGGAGGAAATAGTGGAAAATAAAATAGAAATGCAATTGCCTGCCCTCCTGACCCTGGCTGCTCCATGCTCCTGCAATAGTTTTGCAACAAATCGAGGGGAAACAGGGAAAAAATGGTCAGATGGAGCTGCCCATGCTCTGATTTCCTCCCTGCTATGAGTATAAATCCTGCATCCAGCTGTGGGGGAGATGGGGCAGAAGCAGGCTGTCAGCCAAGGCTGGGCTCTAAAGCCACAGGTTGGGCGTTGCAAATCCTCTGAATAATCCGTTGGACCCATTCCCATAAGAAAAGATGAATTTAGAGGATTTTAAAATAAGCACAGGGCAGAGGAACTTGGTCTGCAGTGGGGAGAGAACCACTGTGGGGCAGAGGATGGTGGAGACAAAGTCAAAGCCAATATCTTCGCAGAAAGGATGGACTTGAGTTTGCAGGTAGGAAAGGTTGCCAGTGGGATTGGGGCTTTGTGCATGGACCAAGGCAAGCCTCAAAACCTAAGCACCCAGGGTTTATTTGGGCAAACACGAGCAGTTTTGCAAAGCTGGGGAGAGAAGAAATATTTTGGTGCCATAAACTGGTTAATAAGGTCAGGAAGGATTTTCCCCAGTTTATACTTTTTGGGTGCACTGGGAGCAGCCAAAATTCATCACTGCAAGGGCTCAGGGTGCCACGCTGATGGACTTGCCCATGCGTTATCCCTGTGTGGGATGCAGCCAACGTTTAATACCATAACACCATTTGAGAACAGTATTTTAATCCCCTTCCCCATTCTTCCCCAGCAGCTCACATCTCTTTTTCTCCTTTTTTTAACTTTTTCAGCCTACCTGACGGTCAGCATTGAGCCGCTGCCGCCCGTGGTGGTGGGAGATGCTGTCACCCTGAAATGCAACTTCAAGACGGATGGGAAGATGCGGGAGATCGTCTGGTACCGGGTAAGTGGCGCCAGTGCCTCTTCCCTGCCCTTGGGGACGGGGACATGAAGCCACCCGGCTGCTTTACTCCTGTACAACAGAAGGTCAAGGCTGGATGGCAGAGAGAAAGGCAGACGGCGCTCTCGCTGATGGGAATATCGATTCAGTGAAGCAGGCAGGCAGGCTGGCCTTTGAAAACCTGGGCAGGAGAGATGTAAAGTGGCTATGCAATCATCCTGAGGGCTCCATGAGGCTTTCTCCAGGCATTTTGTTACGTTTTCTGGGTGGATTTGGGGTTGGCAGGCTCAGTTCAATGCTGGGAGCTTTGCGCTGAGGGTTGGTGCCGGTCGGGGTTTGGGAGCCAGGGACTCAGGTCAGCACTGCTGTGCAAAGAGGATTTGCGTGTTGGGTGTGAAATGATGCAAAAAAGAGGGTGGTTTTCATACTGCATGGGAAATTATGCAAAATTGAGGGTGTTCAGAGCTTGGGGAGAGCTGCTGGGCTCTTCACACTGGGCTCTTCAAGGCTCCCCCAAAAACCTTTCCCCTTCCCATCACTATCTCCAAAATACTCATGGATGTACGATGCTGCTCGGGAGCAAAGCAAGACTTAGAGCATCTGGTATTATTTCAGGAGGGGGGATTTGGAGGCTGTAGCTTTTCCCCTTACCAGCATCACTCCCATCTGCACCGAGCCTGGATCCAGCCTCAAAAATAACCGTCCAGAACAGTGATTTTGTCTTTGTCTGGGGAATTTCAAGATAAGCTGCCAAACACAAGTAAAACCCCCACATTGGTTTGATCAGAGAAAGCTCAGTTTTCCAGGATGGGAATAACTCAGCTTTTTGCTTGCACATTTGCCTGTGGAAGAGGCAAAGAAAGAGCTAATTGGGCTGGTGGCATCTGATGAAGCAGCCACCCTTCACCAGAGGATATTTTTTCTTGGTTTTACCATCTTGCTTTTGCTCCCCGAACAAGGAGCATCTCTGCCTTCAAGTTCTTCTTTGTACCCAGGCAGGTTTATAAATAGGAAAAGGTGCTCTCCGGACTGATACATATTCAGTTGCCAGAGCATTGTGAATGCACATTGAGTCCTGGCTGTTATTTGCTAGAAATATGTGTATTTAGGTATGTAGGGAATGCAAGCAGAGAAATATCAAAATATAAACCAAAACCTGTCCCAAACCCTAAATTGTAGCTTGCAGTTGGCTTCATCTCCCCCTTATTTTGTGGAAGAAGCTTTTTGCACAGTGCTCCTTCCGCTGACGCTGCCATCTCACCAGGTTTTTCCTTCCCTTTTCCACTCAGTAATATTGGATTAACCCACTTTCTCGCAAGCTGGGGCTGGATTTGCATAATCCCCCCCTGCGCAGAAGGATGCTGGAGCCCTCGGTGAGAGGATGGCGCGCCAGGGCGGCCGAGTGAATTACGGTCTGAGAAACCACAGAGAGAGTGGGAGGGGAAAAAATAACCCAGCTTTTATCACCACAAATCCCCTTTCTTCCAGGTTTTTTACCCCACCCCCCCTTCCCTTTTTCTCTTTTCCCAGGGAGTTTCCCACAGTCAGAAAATTGGGTTTTCATAGAGCATCTTGGGATTTCCCAAATTGCCTCCTGATTTTATGGGGTTTTCCCCTTCTTTCTCCCCATCTTGTCTCATTCACAGACTTTTGCAGCTGCCCAAACCCCCAGTCACAGCTCCTTCATGCAGGAGATGACAAATGATCTTGGATGATGCTGGGCCTGCAGAACTATATTTATACCAATTTTAAATCATCCTAACACCATCTTTGTGCATGGCACCAGAGCAGTGAAGTGGGGTGATGTGGGGACTCACTGGGGCTCCCGTTTCCCTTGGTTTATTTTACAGGGAGAAGAGCAAGCTAGTTGAGTTTTAGGATGCAGAGCTGCTCCAGGGATACCTGTCAGGTTGTGGAGGAGGAAGGCAAAAGAGGGGGAGCACAGCAGCAAACTCAATGGCAGCAGTTTGGTGTAGGGCATGGGGTGGGTGTATAACTCGTGGAGTGGGTGCATAACCCATGGGGTGCGTGTGCAACTCATCAGGAGCATGCATGACCCATGGGGTGCATGCATAACCTGTTGGGGTGTGTGCATTACTCATCAGAAACGTGCATAACCCATCAGGGTGTGAGAATAACCTGTGGGGTGGGCGCATAACCCACTGGGAGCGTGGGTAACCCATGGAGTGTGTGCACAACCAGTCAGGGTGCATGTATAACCCATCGAGGTGTGTGCATAGTGCATCAGGGAGCACGCATAACCTGTTATGAGCGGGTATAACCCATCAGGGTGCACACATAACCCTCTGTGAGCGGGTATAACCCATCAGGGGGCACACGTAACCTGTCATGAGCGGGTATAACCCATCAGGGTGCACACATAACCTGTCGTGAGTGGGTATAACCCATCAGGGTACACACATAACCTGTCATGAGTGGGTATAACTCATCTGGGTGCATGTATAACCCATCAGTGTGCACACATAACCTGTTGTGAGTGGGTATAACCCATCGGGGTGCACACAAAACCTGCCAGGTGTATGCGTAACCCATCGGGGTATGGGATGCATGTGTAACCCCTTGGTGTGCATGCATAACTTGTCAAGAGAGTGCGTAACCCGTCGGGGTGGGTGCATAACCCATGGCGTGGGTGCATAACCCAACGGGGTGGGTGCGTAACCCATGGGGTGTGTGTGTAACCCATCAGAGTGGGTGCATAACCCATGAGGTGGGTGCGTAATTCATCAAGGTGGGTGCGTAACCTGTGGGGTGCGTGCGTAACCCATTGGGGTGGGGTTATAACCCATGAGGTGGGTGCACCCCGAGGCTGAAGTCTGTGAGGCGTAAAGGAGTTTCGTACCACGGGTCAGGCAGGTAAAACCCCACTGAGAAGCACTGAGCTGCAAACCAGCACCCCCAGGCCCCCTTTCCAGCAACTCTCCTGGGAGCTCCCAGGAGGCTGAGGAGCTCCCGTGGCTGAGGGATGGCGAGCAGGGGTGACAACAAGGGACAACATTTTTCTCAGGTCTGAAAGCCCCTCGGCATGAGCTGCCTCTCTGGGTCGCTTGAAATGCAGGAGACTCGAGGAGACCTGAGATGAGCAAAGGGGATTTTTCACGGCATAAACAGGAACATGCACCATCTGTAGAGGTGTTAATTAATATCCAACCGCCCCCCTGCGCAGTAAATTCATCTCCAGAAGGTGTGATTTGCCCAAGAACATGTGCAAACATGGGTCCGAACCCCTTGCACATTAGGCGAGCGCCCAAAAACCCTTGCAGAAGACGAGGGCGGTGGCATCCTTGCAAACGAGCTTGTAATGAGTCCAGGAAGACACGAAGCTGTCAAGCTGCTCGCTGGCTCCCATCGCAGGCGTCTCGGGGGTCGTGCTCAAGACCTGATTAGTATGGTCACTGCCACACCGCAGCAAGGGCTGGGGAGGGAGAAAATTACTTTTTGCAGCAGTGCAGAGCTCAAAAAAAAAAAAACAAAACCAAAAAAAACCCCAGAAGCAGAAGAGGGAGGGAAAATCCTCTGAGTCTGTTCTGGCTCTGTACAGACATCTGGCAGTGGCGGGGGATGCAGGCAGCCGGCAGAAGCCAGCCTGTACACACAGCCGGGGGCTCGGATGAGATGATGGTAATTGCAAAAAAGTGTTTTGCAGATTTTTGGTGGCAGCCGAGGGCCAGGCGTGATTCCCTGGGGAGAGCAGCACTCCCACGCTCACAGTCCCTCTGCCCGGCAGGGACCAGGGGCTTGGCCTGGGGATGTACAGCAGAGAGAGCTGGGGATAGAGGGGAGCCCTCGGGTCTGGGGGGAGTCATTCTGCCTTGATTAATTAGTTTGGTGCTCAGTCTAATTAGCAAGAAGGAGAATAACTCAGAGCCGTGGCTGGTGTCGCTGTCTGCAGCACCTCTGCGCGGGCATTGCTCTCCGTAGCACCCATGCACGAGTGCTTCTCCCCATAGCACCCATTAACGTGGCCTTTGCAGGCAGGGGGACATACACCCTGTCCCTGTGGATCTCCTTCATCCCTTCTGCAAGCTGTTCCCCCCACTCTTCATGCAACAACTTGTTTTTAAGTTCCCTGGTTCGGTGCACAGGGATTACAAAGCATTTGTTCCATTGAGAGGCTCATCGGGCTGGTCCCCGCCCAGCAAAGTCCAGCGGGGCTTTAAAACCTGTGGCCACAGCAAGTGGGGGCTGATGCATTACAGATGTTGGCGGTGCCGCTTAAAGCCGCCTGATCGATGGTGACAAAGCACAGTCCCTGCGGAGGCTTCCTCTGCCACTGCCCATTAGGAGAAATGAGATGTTACAGCCCCGTCCGGCGGCTCCCACAGTGTCTCCGAGCGGGAAATGTTGCTGGTGACAGTGATAAAGTCACTGCTCGTAGCAGCCTCGGCTCCAGGGGAGAGGGAAGTCAGGGTGGAGGAGCCAAGCAAAGGGCACCCGACGTGCTGAGGCTCTTGCAAATCCTTCCTACACCGTATGACGCTGCTGGGAAAGCCCAGAGCCTCGGCAAATTTGGGGATGCTGGTTTGAGGATGGCCGGGAAGTGCTGGGATGGAGGCACCTGGATGCTGTTTTTTACCTCTCACTCCTGGAAAGCATCTCCCAGATATTTGTAGTTCCCTCCAAATTTTCAAGCCAACCCAGTTCACAGCAGGTTGTGCCTCTGACTTATAAACCTGTTTTCCTTTAGGGAAAAATCTCAAGTTTTACAGCTGCAGAGAAATTCTCTCAAATCGGAGCAAAGCTGCTGATGGAGAGATCTTGGGCCGGTAACTGCGAGAGGTCTGACTCGTGCCATTCATCTACACGCCGGCTGGGTTGTCTCCATGCCTCGGAGATGATAATTTAAATGTCAGTACAGGGAACTCTTTTAATTCCTCATGCTCGGGGGGGGAGAGAAGGTCAGAAGCATCAGCGCAGTTTATTGAACTCTCTATTACCACTGGGTGAGGGCATCGCTCCGGCTCCAGGGAGACAGTGGGGAGCCCGGGCTGCACCTCTCAAAATTATGTGACGCACTTGCAATAATGATTTGATCGTGCATGTGGTTTAGTGATGTCAGAAAGGGGAATACCAGCATGGGTGCTCCCTTTTGGGGGATGGAGATGGGTTGCAATGCTCATTCTGGGATCAAACCATCTCAGTTTGGGCAAGTAAGTCAACTACTCTCTATTTTTGGAAGACAGATTTGCCAGTGGTGGCATTTGAGTAAGGTAGGACCGAGAGCTCCAGAAGGCTCTGGAGGAGGAAGGAGGGATTTCAGTCAGCTGAGCTAAAGGTAAATGCTTAAAACTGGGGGGGGACACAGGAAAAAAAAGCTAAAAATGGGGTTTTCCAGCATGATCTATTTCTCCCAACAGCTGCAATGTGGGCTTGGACACAGCCTGGGGATGCTGCAAACCCGGGTGCTACCCCCTGAAACACGCTGAGCATTGCAGTCACCCCTTGCAGCCCCTTTAGGGTGTTTTCCCTCGTGCCATAGCAAGGGCTTGTTGCATTTGCTTGGAGAAAGGGTGTAAATTCAGCCCCAGGACGAGGGTGGTTGGAGGAGTCTGGACCAGAGCCCAGTGATGTCCAAGGTGCTACAGAGACCTCCTGTCCCTTTACAACCCACTTTGTCCTCCAAAATCCCTTCCCCCCCATCCCCTTGGTCCCCCATCCATCACTCCCCGATACTTATCTAACTCACCGAGCATCCTGGTGAGAGGCTCCAGCAATATTAATGGTACCAGCATATTTTGGGGACAGCAAACTGCCAGGTCACCAGCGAGGTGAGAGTGATGGAGGGAGAGGCAGGAGGGGGCTGCCTCTGTGACAGTGGGAAGGAGCAGGAGGTTAATGTCTCCCTGCGCAGTGGCAATCGCTGGGTTTTTGTCAGGAATAAGATTTTTACTGGGGTTTATAAATAATGCAGTAGGCAGCCTCGGGCTGACTGAGCTTGGCTCCGGTCTCTTAAAAGTGCCTTTTCCTCTCCCTGTGCCCCTTTTCCTCCTGCTCCTCAGTGTGGGCACATAATTTGGGGTCATCAACATCAGATGCTACCGAATTATCCTTTTTTTCCCCAGCAAGAAGCATTGGTCTTGGCTGCTCCCGCATCCCTGTGGGTTTACCAGCAACTATATATGTAGCTCCTCTCCAAAAAAATTGAACCCAGGGCACAGATAAAAGGCTGAAAGTAGGTCTAATCCCTGGAGAGAGACTATATTCTATGTGCCTTTTCATAGGAGCCTATTAACTGCCTGTAATCCCCTGAGGATGTGACTGGGCTGCGGCATCTTCCCTTGCTGCGCATCCTCAGGGGGATGCGAAGGGTCCTGGGGGCCAAGCAGTAGTGTGAGGGATGCTTTGAGCTGTGATTTTCCTGTTTCCATCATCAGATCTAATCTGGTGCTTTCCTGCTTTGCCCACATCTGTCCAGATGTGCTGGGGAACTCCTGTGGCTGCAAACTCCTGGTCCACGGGCATCACCTCCACCGCTCCCCGTCCCCTTGCCCTGAGCATCCCTCCTTGCAGCAACCGCTCTGCTGCATCCCCAAAATAATCTTGGGAAAGCCTGATATATGAAGAGCTTCTTGATCCAGGAGCAGCTCCAAGGTTTCTCCCCAAACCCACCCCAGGGCATAAATAAAAGTCAGGAAAAATCGGACGCGTCCTTGAAAACTTCCCCTCATTCCCAAGGCCGGAGATTTACAACTCCGATAATTCTTCTTGCAGTTCTTTATTCCGCGTCCGTGCCAGCGTGTATTTTCTTTGCAATAAAACCCTCAGCCCTGGTGAATAAATTTGAAGAGTTGGTTTTAGTGACGGCTATTTTTTTTCCCTCTTCCTTTTTACCATTAAAAAAAAGGGGGAAAAGAGAAAATTTGGAGTGAAAGCTGGATGGAAAGAGTGGGGTGTCCTTCTGAAAGATGCTGATTTTGGGGGGTAAATACCCAAATCCCTTTCTCCCGTGCCTGGCCTTTAAAAAAAAAAAAAAAGACTATAAAGACTGTTCTAGCCCTCTGATGGATTGATCTGAGCTGTTCTAGTCCCAAAATGCCCATCTCCCATCTGCATTGCTTTCCTCTGCCTTTTCCTCCTTAATTTTGTACTAAACCTTGCTTCTTGCAAGAGAGGGAGATAAATCTGAAGGCACTGGGAAGAAACGAGTCCTCCCCGGTCCTAAAAAGAGCCTTTTTCCACTTAAAAATTACAACCCCAGAGAGCCACTGGAGATAGGAGTTGGCTACGCAATAACTGGACAGAAACGCTTGGGTTTTGCTTTTAATCTCGGCAGGCTCATAATAAATAAATAAATAAATAATATTTATTAAATCTTGATTAATATTAAAAAGAATTAAAGTAAAAATCTAAAAAATAAAATTATTTTAAAAATTTAAAAACGGGTGCAAATCTGCTTGTGTATTTGCAAACATGCCCACGGGATCTCATATATGTTGGGTTTTTTTTTCTACAGGTCACCGACGGTGGCACCATCAAGCAGAAGATCTTCACCTTCGATGCCATGTTCTCCACCAATTTCTCGCACATGGAGAATTATCGGAAGAGGGAGGATCTGGTCTACCAGTCCACTGTGCGGTAAGTCACCCCGATATTGTCATCTTTGGCATGCTGACTGCTTTTTAATGCCTATTTTTAGGAATTGTTTCCCATTTCGGGGCAGTTGAGGGTATTCTGATGATACTTAAGGTCCTCTTTGGCTGTCTGTGGAGATTCACTGCACTGCAAAGAAATTATCGTCCCTTACTGTGCCCTCACCAAATATCCGAGGTCTGCCCCCATGATCCTGCTTCTCCCTAGGGAAAAGGTGACATCAGTGCAGATTTCAAGCAGTGAAAATGGGCAGAGGAAAACAAGGCTTGGGAGGGGAAAAAAAAAAATATATATATATATATAAAAACAAAAAGCGGTGTGGAAGCTTGTCTTTGCTTTTCTTCCAAGTGCGAAATCACTTGCAGGAGTGTCAGCTTTATTACTAATTACACACTTGCTTTATTGCTGGTGTTATAAAAACAAAACTGGAGCCTGAAAAAAATGTCAGGAGGAGACTTAATTCAAGGCAAAGAGGCTGGGGTGAAGTATTTATTTTTCACAATTTTTTTTGTCTTTGTTTCCTTTTTAAATTAGAATTTGCTAATCGGATTTCAAAGCTCGTTTTTCCCAGCGTGGGGTAATAAAAATTCTGTGTATAGTGGGGAATACAGTTGTTTCCTTGATGTGATGTGATGCTTTGCACCTGCAAATGTCCGTGTATGGGTTGGAAAGGGCTCAGCATCCTGTCAGATGAACATGTGTGCAAGTGTGAAATTCTTTCAAACTTAAATTCTTGGTGGCTTTTTTGTTTTTTTTGTTTTTTTTTTTTTTTTTTCTGCTACACTCAGAGCTATTTCTTATTGTAAGCAAGAGCAGTTGTGTTAGGTGGCTGCAGGGGAATAAGTGTGAATATAGAGTGGAGAAGCAGCAGGAAATCAGGGCTGGAGAGGAGATGATCAGGGATTGCTCAGGAGATGCTCAGAGGATGCTCAAGAGTTGCTCAGGAGGATGCGTGGAGCTTGCTTAGGGGAGGCTTGGGAGTTGCTTGGGATGCTCAGGGGTTGCTCAGGGGTTGCTCAGGAGGGTGTGCAGGGCATGCTCAGGAGATGCTCAGGATATGTTCAGGAGATGCTCAGAGGATTCTCAGGAGGATCAGCAGATGCTCGGGGTTGCTCAGAGGATGCTCAGGAAGGTCAGGAGATGTTCAGAGGATGCGCAGGAGGGTCCGGGGATGCCCAGGGGGATGGTTAGAGGATGCTCAGGCAATGATCAGAGGTTGCTCAGGGAGATGTTCAGGAGATGCTCAGGGACTGCTTCACTCCTTGAGTTTTGTTTCCCCACGTAGCACAGGCTCTGCTCAGCCGCTTGCTCGGATGTTGTACAAATTTCTGACATGACTAATTATTGTTTAGAGGACATTTTGGCAGCTTCACGAAGAGATTACACATTCCCTAACTCAACAACCTTGCTTTCCTGCCATAAACCCAGCAGTTTTGCTCGGCGCTGAATTTAGCCATGGCTCTCCTTTAGCAGGGAGCACCAGAAAAGTTGGGGAATTAAACCAGAATAAAACATCCCCCTGTGCACAGAACAAGAGATCATGAGCATCCCTTGAGCAAGGGACAAGGACACGCCATGTTCACCCGGTTATGGCACATTGCACTGTCCCGGCGAGGCAAAGCAGCTGCTTTTTTTGGCTCAAAACCCTCCATTTTTCTCCTTTTCACCGCATATTGTAGAACTAATAGAATTTGCAAGCAGAAAATTTCACCGCCCTAGGACCAAGTGCTTAAAAGCATCGGTAATTGTCGGCACGGCACCGGCAAATCGTCTGTGGAGCTGGGGATGTTCGTGGTAAAAGTCTTTTCACGCAGTTGCCTCTTTTCAGAGGAAAACAGCAACTTGCCTGGGGGAGAGAGGAGATATTTTTCGGAGGGTATGGAAAGAACTGTTGGCTTGATGGTTGGGTTTTTTTTTTTGGGGGGGGGGGGTGTCCTGCCTTATTTCAGACTCTGGGGAAAGGGAGCAATATTGGGAAGGGTTTGATGATGGGTCAGTTGCTTCCTGGCTGTTTCCACTCAGTTTTTCTCTCCCTTTTCTCCCTTTCATTTTACCCTTCTGTATTTTCTTCTTTTTCTTTTTCTTTTTTTTTTTATTTTTTAATCTTTGTAATGGCACGGTCACGTCAGTGCCGTCCCACGGAGCGTTATCCCGGGCGGCGCAGCTCTTATCTGCACGGCGCAGAGGGCTGCCGGGGCTGCCTCTTTTCATACCGGCTTTGAACGCCGCCTGCTCAGATGTGAAGAGCAAAGCCGGGAGATATCCAACCCTGGATTTTTTTTTTCCCCTCCTCTGATTAAAAACCCACCCTCGTCGAGTAAGGCACTGCTTTATGAATATCTGTATAATTTTTGCCTTATTTCCAGCATGCTTAGAGGACGCAAAGGACATGATGGACAGTGTTTTAGTTTGCAGGGCTGGGGGTCCCCTCTCTCCCGTTCCTACCTATCGTAGAAACATCAAACCGACGGAATTAGGACTCTTTTACACCCAAATCCACATGCAAACCCAAAGGCCTTGTCCTTCATGGCGAGGGGCAGCCGCCAGGATGGAGAGGGTCCCCAGCTTGGCAGGGACCAAAACTGCTCCTGCATGTTGCTAACGAAGGGTGTGGATAATTTCCCGCTCCATGCATGGGTAATTAGAGGCTGGAACAGATGGCAGAGGCTTAGTTGAAAGCATTGCGGCCATTAAAAAGCGCTGCCAAGTGACTGTTTCTTCGATGGGGGCTTGTTTGTGCTGGTGGGGGGCTCTCACAACGAGGAGGAGGCGTGGGAAGGGGCTTTTGGAAAGGATCTGGCAAACCAGTGTCGGATTTTTCCCCTGGCTGGGGAAGCCCTGCGAGGTGTGTGCCTGCGTTTTGCTGGAGAAGTAAGGGGGAGGTTAAGCTGGGGGTGTCTTGCCAGGTGCTCCGTGTGAGAATTGCCCTCATCCTTATTGCCATGGTGGGATGCTGGCAGCTGGTGAGGCGGGATGCTGGTGGCTGGCAAGGTGAGGTGCTCCCGGCTGTCAAGGTGGGGTGCTGCTACCCAGCAAGGCGGGATGCTGCCAACTGGCAAGGAGGGATGATGCTGCCGACCAGCAAGGCAGGATGCTGCCAGTCAGCAAAGTGGCTCCTTTGCAGCCGGTGTGAAATTTTCCACTTCCAGTAGCACCGATCCTTTTGCACATCTCTTCCTCTCTTGATTTTTTTTTGTCTGTATGAAAAAAAATAGGTAATATATCTCTTGAAGTGTACTCCGGGTTTGCTTGGAGTTTGGGCTTTCTATGCTTTTTATCCACCACACTTTGCTACAGCCATTCCCTCGCCCAAGGAGTCTGTAACGTCCGGTGCCGAGCCTATAACATCAGCATTTCACAGGCATTTAAGGTCTGTACTTTGAGGGTTTTTTTGTCTCACCAGTGCCTTTACCTCCCATACACTTCTCCTTTCAATAATGCAATTACTTACCCTCCCGAGGAGCTGTCAGTGCCCGTAAACTCCAGCTGCTAAACCGCATTACACAGCTCTCTCCTGCAACCTTTGCAGTTATTAATAGTTTATTGATCCCTGTCGCTGGTGAAAAGCAACCCCATCCGACGCCTTGATATCCGGATGCTGACCGCTGCATCCCCCAGGAAAATGGGATTGGGATGGAGCAGGGAGCAAGCGGTGAGCCCTATCTCTCCTCCCCAGCCTCCCCGAGGTTCGCATTTCGGACAACGGTCCCTATGAGTGTCACGTGGGGATTTACGACCGAGCCACGCGGGAGAAAGTGGTCCTGGCCTCCGGGAATATATTCCTCAATGTGATGGGTGAGTGCAGCCCCTGGCTGGGTGGGACCAGAGGGGAAACAACTGCGAGGTCTCAGGGTGGAGGGCAGCAGGGATAGGGATGGAGGTGATTGGGATGGAGATGATGGACATCAGGATGGAGATGATGGGCATGGGAATGAGGATGGGCATGGAGATAAGGATTGGGACAGGGATGGGTGAGGGTCGAGGACACCGTGCTAGCACCCTGGCTCTGCTCCCTGGCAGCTCCTCCGACGTCCATCTCAGTGCTCGCCGCCGACACGCCAGCGCCCTTCAGCCGCTACCAGGCGCAGAACTTCACCCTGGTGTGTGTGGTCTCTGGTGGCAAGCCTGCCCCGCTGGTGAGCCCCTGGGGGGTTTTATCTTTCATATATATATATATCTCCAGAAAACATAAAAATATAAATATATGAAATACATAATATATATGTGCTGCTTTGGGGAACAAAATAAGGCAAATAGCTGCCTGCGACCCAAATCATGCCCTACAAAATCTTTCTGTGGAGCCCTGGGGAAGAAGCTCCATCCAAAGGTCCCCAAGGGGTGAGATGCTGGGGATGTCCAGGGTGGTGGCTGTCCCCACTGAGCTCACCCTCCCTTTTGTCCCCACACAGGTGTACTTCAAGCGGGATGGGGAGCCCATCGAGGCCACCCCACTGCCGGAGCCGCCGGCCGGCGCCGGGAGCTGGGCACCCCGTAACCTCCTTCACCGTGACCTGGATGACACCAAGGTGCCAAAATCGCTGGCGGCCGAAGCGGAGGTAGGAGGCGGGCGACTCACGGCCACTGTGGACCCCCCGCGGGGACTGGCAGCCGAGCGGGATCCTGTCACCGAAACCATCCCCGAAACGGTGGTGAGCCGGGAATTCCCGCGATGGGTGCACGTGGCGGAGCCCATCTACTATTTCCGCCACACGCACGCGCCTGTCAGCGATGGGACGGTGGAGGCGCGGGCCACCCTCACCTGGACCCTGAACCCCCAAATCGACAATGAGGCGCTCTTCAGCTGTGAGGTGAAGCACCCAGCGCTGTCCATGCCCATGCAGTCCGAGGTGACACTTGGTAAGCATGGCCACCACATTGGGGGTGTGTGTGGCTTTTTTGCACATTTTGCTTTTTTTTTTTATTTATTTTTTTTTCATTTTTTTTGCCTTTTTTTGGGGGGGGGCTTTTTTTCTCCACTTTTTGCACTTTTCCTTTGGGGGGTTTTCAGGCACCTGTGAGCCAAAGCAGGGTTCTAGGTAGGGCTGCACAATGGTTGGAAGCGATGTTGGGGCTCCCCAAAAGTAAGGGTGAGGGCAGTGGGTTTTTGGGGGGTGTCCATGAGGCAAGAGAAAAGGTTTAATTTGTGTTGTAGGGGAGTCAGAGAATGTGGGGCTGTGTGGGGCAGGAGGGGGTGCAGGAAGCAGGAGGACAAGGGCAGTTTGGGGGAGTGGGGGAGCCAGGGCTGGGTGTTAGCAATAGGGGTGCTGGGGGGGTGGGTGGTCCATGGAGTCTATGAGGTGCAGAGCCCCTCGTGCATAGAGGAGGTGAAGAAAGAGGCTGTGGGGCTGCTGCACCCCCAAGACCTCATCGCCTCAGAGTGCTTTGTAAAGGGGAGCAAGCCCTGACTATGTGGGGGGGGGGGTGCAGGGGGCCCCCCAGCCATGGGGGATGCTCTAGGGTAGGGTTTGCTGGGTTGACATAGTGCTGGAGTTGGGAGGGAGCTGTGGACTCAGGCAGTGAGGATTTGGGGTGATGGGTGGGGCTGGAAGGGGGGATTGAGGTTCCTGGTGTATCGGAGCAAGGCAGCAATGTCAGTGGCAAGGGGTAATGTGAGCACAGCCTTAGGTCTGGGGGGACTGTGCTAGGAGAAGCTCCCTTGGTGAGAAGGAGATGGGTGCTTGCATGTAGGGGGGAGGCACAGGACCAGGTCAGGGGGGACAACCAGGGCCTGGTTTTGGGGGGGAGCCAGAGTTGTGCTGGGTGTAGGGATGAGGGGCGGGGGGGGGGGGGGGGAAGGTGTCGGGGTATCTGGTGTTTGGTGGCTTTGGTAAAGACCTTGGTTGCCTGCAGGGCAGGTGAGGAAGTTGGCAGCCCCTTAATGTTACCTCCTATGAGGTGTAACTCTGGGAATTGATGGGACAGACGAGCACCTCTAGACCAGGGTCATGTTGCAGAGGACACATACACCTTCACCCCATAGTGCTGTCACCTCCAGCCACCTATACCCAGTCCTGGAAGATCCAAGGACATGCCACAACCCTTGTTGGCCATCACCACCCAACTCATCCCCATGGGGATTGCTGGGGATGGGCCAGGCTGGCCCCTGCACAGGGACAGCCTGTGGGGCTGGTGAGGCCCCAGAGGCAATAGGGTGGTGGGATTGAAGCCAGGGCCTCCCTGTTGGCTCCCAGCATGCCCAGGACACTAGAAGAGCAAAAACTCCTCAAGGGACCATGGGAGCCAGTGAACAGATTGGTTAGTGGAGGTCCCTCCCTTTTGCCCCACAGTGTCCCACCCTGGCTGGGCAACTTGCCTCTGGCTAAAGCTGGGTCTCCCCTACCTTCTCCTGGTTCCCTGTCAGAAGAGGCTGAGCTCTCCACTGGGGTTGCCCCAGCTTCAGGGCATCCTCCTGGGCAGGCTGCTCCAGCCTTCCTCCCCTCAAGCTGGATGGAGAGGTCTGGGCTTTGCTCCTGGCCAAGTAGGGCACTTGGCTTGCTGCATCAGCAGTGATGCACCATCTCCTGGAGAGCTTCACCTCGTTGGCTTTCCACCCATCTTTGGCACGGGCTTCAGTGTGCACAAGCCTCTCAGTGCTGGTGCTCTGTCTCATCAGCTCATCAACCACCTCAATTAGTGGGAGGTTGGCGGCAATGAGGAGGTCAACAGGAGGTTGGCAGTCAACAAGGAGGGCAGCCGCTCTCTTGCTAATAGAAAACCCTTCATTATCTGTTCCTCCCTACTGAGTATTAAAGCTCTTTCCCAGAATATGACTGGACAGAAAATAACCTAAAAGTCCTGCATTTTCACATCTTCTGCAGCTCATCAGGTTTAGGTGCCCACTCTCTGGACCTCCCCATGAGGCCAAGACCTTGATGACTTGCTACTTTGTCCCCAGTAACTCCAATACCTGTAATAGCAAAGCTCACCCCACATTGCCCCCTGAATCCACAGCCCTCCTCATCCCCTAAGATGCCTCCAGGCCTATGCACTGGGTGCCCCACCACCACCATCCACAGCTAGTTTTTTGACACCATCACGGCACATCCCCCATTAACCCCCTCCCTATATCGAAATATATATATGCTATATATACCCTCTCAATAAAAGTCATACTGAAACAAAGACAAACCACTTGCTTCAGTGCCAAAAGATATTTAGGTACAGACCATGGTGTAATCACCTGCAGCCTATCACCCCTGCTCCAACACCGGAGGGCTGGATCCTGCATGGACATTGATGTCCAGGTGCACAACCGTGGTCTCTGGTGTGTCTCTGTGCAGAGCATCCTGGGGTGTGGATGCCCTTTCCAGAGGCTAATGTCCATCACTGCAGACCGATGTGCTTTCTGGTGGCTGTTTGTCCCTTTGTGTCATGCAGGGGTGCCATCGAGGCTCAGCCTGTCCTAGAAGCAGTGCTTGAAGGTACAAAGGAAGACGCACCTGCTTTTGCCAAAGCACAACCTCCCTCCTTCCCATTTTCCCCTTTGAGTCTGCAAAAGGCTCCTTCCATGCAAAGACTCCAGGCAGCTCCTGGGCCTGTCCCATCCCACCCATGGCCAGGAAGGACATCCACACAGCCCCAACCCAGCTGGGAGTGAAGAGCAGACCCGGCACGGAAGGGCACCTGGTGTCTGGCATGGGAAAAGGGGTCCCATCCTCTTTACAGGGCTGTGCTTTTCGGCATTTTGTGCCAGCAAGGCTTTGTGGCTGTCTCCCATGCTAACAGCACTTGTGCACGACTCACCGAGGCCACCTTGTCCTGGGGATGCTTTTCTGAGGTGTCCATCTCCTTGGCTTCAAACCAACCTGACCCCTCTTGACCCCTGCTTCTGAGCAGTGAGGGTTTTGATTAGAAAATATGTTCTTCACCATCAGTGCATCTCATTACAGCCATCCATCAGTCTCCCAGTCTTCCCGTTCATCTGCCTGCAGGGTCCTTGTCTACCTGTCTATCAGTCATTTGGACATCCATCAGCCTGTCCATCAATCACCCAGCCATCAGCACCCCCACCCGTGGCTGGCACAGGCCATGCAACCCCCCCCTACCATGATCGTTTGTCAAACTACCATTAACCCCAGCCAAGGGCACCCACAGGCACTGGAAACCCTTGGATGACATCCCTTGTCATTCCCTTTCCTTGCAGTTGCTCCCAAGGGCCCGAAGATCACGATGACCCCGACAAGAGCCCGCGTCGGAGACACTGTGCGGATTTTGGTGCAGGGCTTCCAGGTCAGCATCCTCATCCATCCCCATCACTGTGGGGTGATGCCGTGCCGACCCACAGCCTTAAATCTGCACCAGTGCTTTATGGGGTTGGCTTGGTGGTCTTGGGTTGCATCATGTTCCCCACACTGGTGCACCTCTGGGCATTTCTGCTGTGCCCTGTCCTTGCTCCAGGTGCAAGACAGTGCTTGCTCATCCCCTACACCCATCTCACAGCCCCCCATCTCCCCACAGAATGAAGTCTTCCCCGAGCCCCTCTTCACCTGGACACGGGTGGGGAGCCGGCTCCTCGACGGCAGCGCTGAGCATGATGGCAAGGAGCTGGTGCTGGAGCGGGTGCCAGCCGAACTCAACGGCTCCATGTACCGCTGCACCGCCCAGAACCCCCTGGGCTCCACCGACACCCACACCCGGCTCATCGTTTTTGGTATGGCAGCACCACAGAGGTCACCCATCCCTCCACAAACCCTCACTCATCTCTCCCCCAGTAAAACTGTTTCTCTGCTACTTCTTTCCTATTAGAAAACCCAAATATTCCCAGAGGAACAGAGGACTCCAACGGTGAGTGGTGATGGCACTGGTATTTCAACCGAAACTCCCCAGGGAGGGAAGGACCGTGCAGAGAGCATCTCTGCTTGCATCACCCCAAGCTCTTGGCCATCTCTCCTTGCATCGCCCCAAGCCCTTGCCCTTGGCAGCAGGGATGTCCTTGCACCAAAACAGGCCCCGCAGATGCTCCCCGAAGCATTCCCGACCTGCTGCCTACCCTGCACAAGCTCTATAGTGCAAGTTTAGGAGGGGGATCCCCCCCCCAAAAAACAGTAGTGATCCCATCCTGCTTTGAACCCGAGTGACGAGACGCGGCTCCCTAAACTCCCCGTCCCTTTTCTCCTCCTGCCTAGGTTCACTTACCGGCCACTGCGGCTTCAGACTAGTTTTGGCGCTCACCCTAACAGTGATCCTGGAGCTAACGTGAAGCTTCGCCTGCCTCTTCCTCCTCCTCCTCCTCTTCCTCCGTACTGCTCCACCCGGCATTTACACCTCCGTCAATCAGTTCTCTCTCTCTCTCTTTCTCTCTTTTTTTTTTTTTTTTTTTTCTATACTATTTACAGTCTCAGTCTCTTTCTGTCTGTGTCTTGGCTTCCTCAGACAATTTAATTAAAAGGAAAAAGAAAAATCTCCCCCGGTAGAAGGCTGTGCTTAATCTTTTACCTTGTACTGGGGTACCCAGCACTGTCTTAGGGGACCCAGAGGCTTTACAAGGTCTTGGAGGGGGAGGGGCCCTGTCTATGATGCAAGGACCAGATTTCCCCTGGAAAAAATCCATTTACACCACTACCACTGCACCGAGCTGCTTCAGGTCTCAGCTCCTCAGGGTAAGGACCACATGTATCCCCAGCATGAAAGACACTGGGGACAAGCTCCACTCATCCTGCACACACACGGACGGCGGCACTGAGAGCCCAAAAGCTGTGGATCACCGGCCATATCTGGACCTCGGTCAGGGCAAATCGGCTTTGCTAGAAGCCGGGTGCCATGCACAACACTTGTCCTGGGCTGGGCCGTCAATCTCTAGTGACAGGCAGCTCCCAAACCAAAATGTCAGCGCTCACACATGAGCGAGCAGCACACGTCCCGTCAGGCAGCGCCGGTGTGGAGGCACCAGCCGAGTTTAAAGCGCTGCACCTGTATTTGGTCTGTGCCACCCCTCTCCATCCCTCTTGGCTAATTGTTGCCATGGAAACAGATAATGGTCCAGCACAGCCAGATCCTGGCCATTCCTATGGTACCCCATGCCGCTGGGCACATCCTGGTACAGCATTAACCCTGCTGCAGGACAGCTCTTTGCAAAAACCTGATGGTTTTGTCCCAATCCCGCCCAGTGCTGGGGGATGCCGGAGGCTTGTCTGGTGGTTTTCCCTCCCTCTGGTGCCTCGAGAGCATCCAGCCCAGCGCCAGGATCCCTGGGGAGTGGAAGGGGTGGGGAGAGGAGCCTGTGGATGGGGCACTCCCCTGCCTTTTCCTCCGGGAACTCTTAATCCTAGAGGATTAGCCAGCAGTGTGTGGTGCTTCATCTTTCCAAAGCCCCGTACAAGTGCTAAGCATTATTATTACTATTATGATTAATTATTATTAAGCAGATTCAGTCCCTACCATGCTCCATTGCCAACCTCTCTGCGAGTGCTTTCTCAGCCTCAAAGGACTGAACAAACACACAGCAGCTCAGGAGTTTCTGCCCAGACACAAAAGCACACAGTTTTATAATCTGGGCTGGAAGCAACGCAGGGACAGATTGGGGCTGGCTGGGATGTAGGAGGATCAGTGGCTTCACTTTCATCCCAACAACAGCATCTGAGCATCTGGATCCCTTCAGACCAGCTGCCCAAACTCCTGCTTCCTCTCCAGCTGCTTTCACTGCTCCAGCCCATTGCACCTCTCTGGGTGAGAAGGGAACCTTTATTTTTTAGGGGAACCTTTATTTTTTAGGGGAACCCACATGACTCTGTTTACCCCCACACTACCAAGCAGGCAGAACCCCACCACCACCACGGCGTGGATGCTTCTCACCCTCCAATCTGGATTGGAGATGCTCTGGGAGCCTCATCCCAACGTGATTAAACAACCATTAGGCCTTCTCGCTTCAAAAAATGAGGATTTACAGACGCCCAAACCTCCATTTAAATGCAAATGTGGTGGGTTTAGCCCGGAACCATGGAAATGAGGAGCATTACAGCAGCAGTGCCGCCATCATTCGGCTCTGCTAGATGCCATCTCAGGAGCGACAGGATCTCCCCATCCAGTGGCTGTGAGGGGACCGGTGGGCTCAGGGGCCCTGTGTCCCAAATCCACCCCTCCATGAGATCCTTCCCCAGGGATGCTGGCATGGTGATGGATCAGGCTATAGGCTGGGACCAGCACAACCACAACGATGAGTGAGGGGATGCAGAAACCTCTCCTCATTGTGGGCACCTTCCTACAGGTAATTAACGAAGGACATCAGTTAAATCCATAACCCCCCCCTACCACACACCCTGTTGTTCGAGGACCTGGCAGTGAATAATGCAGGAGGCTGGAGGGGGAAAGAGCTGCTCAGGTTCTTTCATTATTGATGAGAGATGACAGATCCGCGGCTGACAACCTGCCTAAGAGATATGATTAGCTTGTAAAAAATTAATCGTGCTTCTTAGGGATGACGCGAGCTGAAAACCCCAAGGAGCGGCGTTATCGATGTTCCCTAATTTCAGGGGACTTTGAAAAGGTTTTAGCAAAATTTGGAAGAGGCAATTACATTCAATTAGAGTCACAAGCACCGAGACGTCAGAGCTGCTCAGAGATGCTGCGGCTGCATCCCCTGCTCCTCTACATGGCCCCTCGTCCTTCTTACCGCAAGGCATAGATAAATATACATTTATACACTGGACTTGCATTTTTGCCGTGAGGATCCTTCCTTCCCAACATCATCCCGCACAGCTCAAGCTCAGCAGTTGTGCTCTGGTCACCCCATCCTGCCATTTGTGAAGGCAACAGCACCCGGAGCACTCTGCCTGCCAAAAACACCCTCACCTCCCCCCGCACTCCTTGTTTTGCCCTCCCAACGCTCCATGTTTTGCGCTCCCAACATTCACAAAACCCCACAGGTGACAAGGATAATCACACTCATCCTGGCTCGTACCCAGAGTCAGGGTTTTGGCAGCCCAGCCCTGCGTCTCTCAAGGGTGTGACACAGGCTCCCAGACTTTTGGGATATTAGGGTGAGGGGCACAAAGCCAGGGATGCTCCAGCATGATGGGGCTGGGAATGCTGGCGGGAGAAATGGTGGGCTTTGCTCAGTGCTTCCCCGGCCTCCTCCACCTCATTACTGGGCACAGATACTGCCATGGCTGGGTTCACAGGGCCACCAAGTACATGCATAATTCATACTTCCCAGCGCACGAAAGCAAGGATCTTCACAGGTCTACTTGCAGATTAAAAACCGTGGCAGTAAGAGATGAAGAACCTGGGGGTCATGGCCGTGCACAGGTGGCCAGACACTTTGCCAATTAGCTGAGCCCTGAAACACGTGCCCAGCCTCGATGCACATCCCTGTTACACCAGTTCCAGCCTCGGCTTCAGGACTCTCTGTTTGCAGGCAGGAGGGATGCCCCTTTCACGGAGGTTTTGGCCAGATCAAGCCCTCCAGTGGTAGATTTTGGGTCCCCATGTCACATGGGATGGAGAGAGCGACTAGGTGGGTTTTGGCTGGTTCTGCTTTGGCCCCTGGTGCAAGCTCAAGATGCACCTGTGGGATGCATCACACCAGCTCTTGCCCTGCTCCAAAATCCGGCTTGTTTTCTAAATATCCTCATTCCCCCAGCCTCTTCTTTGATGCATTTCCCCATGCTGCACCCATACAAGGTGACAACTTGCTGAACAAACCCCCTAAAAACTGCTGGTGGGCTCTCCCTGTTCATAACAGGGATGTGCACAGGGGTCCCCAAGTGGCAAGCCAGTATGGGGAGTTTATCCCCCTGCTTCCTTACCAGCCTCTTTCTATATATATACAAGTATTATGCTATTTAGCATGTGGTCCGCCACCTAACAAACATCCCTGGCAAGTCTAGTGACAGATATACAACCATCCCCATCCCTTCAGCACTACCACAATCCCTGTGCAAAGCCATCAGGTGAAATTCAACATCCCAGCTTTGGCAGGGGGACATCTCGGCACTTGCAGATGCTGGTTATGGTGGGGAACGTGCCCCAAGGAGGTTCAGATGCTCCTCCCCATCACAAAAAGCAGTGTCCAAGCTCACGCAATGGCTGGTGAAGATCAGCTGCTGCATGGGAGGTGGTTTGGGAGGCAGTGGACACCGGGTATGAGCTCATGAGCATCCACCACCCATTAAAGACCCGTGGCAAGACCTCCTCCTACCACACACACCCATGACCCATGCAGCTGGGACCCATCACACCCACACATCACACAAGGAGTGGTTTTAGCATCACTTGGGTTCATTCCTCTGGAAAATCCCACCGGACTGGGATCAAGCTAGCAGGGAGTGAGTCCCTGCATACAAACAGGAGCAGCCGCCCACCCCCACCCACATTTTGGCTGTTTCTTTGACGCCTGGTAAGGCCTCATTTCTTTATGCATCTCTCAGCATGCGAGACATTCCCCTCAGGGAAAAGGAAATTAATTTTATCCCTTTGAATTCAGCTCGCTTAGCAGCGATTGCAGAGGGATGTCATTCCCCAGGCCTCCTCCTCTCCCCCAACCCCCGCCGCAGTCCAGGCACGGGGACCCAGCTGCCTTGGGAATGACAGGGACAACAATTCCCCTAAATCTTTGAAATTCAGATCAGGACCAGATGCATCACTGACACAGTTCCAGGGGGGGAAAGAAACTAGTGTGACACTGTCTGGCATCCTCTGTGCCTCAGTTCCCCCACAGTGACTCCAATCTCCATGGACATCCCACATGCAGCAGCACATCACTTCTAACCGATGACTCGCATCTCTCCCTTCCCATTCCAAATTTCTTCCTGGTCCCAGTACTTTGGTTTACTTTCCTTAGTTCACCCCTCTCCCCATGCACACGGACGCAGGTCTCTGAACACGGCAGCCACCAGCTGCAGTTTAACTCCTGCCTTAATTTTCTCTTCAGTGCTGAACTTTTCCCCCTCCCAAAGCCCTCAGCTCCTTTCCACCAGCTCTTAATTTCCCTGCCACTTCCAAGCTGACCTCAAAGAGACCCCAGAAGCTTTCAGGCTATTTCCCGTCACCCTTCGTTAGCTAGAACACTGCAAACGAAAGCTACCGAGTTAGTCACCTGCCTCTGCCACAGAGCAGCCGCTCAGTGTCAGACCAAAGGTCTACCCGGCCCTAGGCTGCTTCTCCCTCCCTTCCCCGCTCCTACACCAAGGGATGAGGGAACTTTCCTGGACAAAACAATTTATTTTCACTTGCATTGCATGATCTCTTTTACATAGCAAAAGAAACAAGGAGGTAGCACCATCAGGCTGCTCGGAGGAGATACTTTTCCTCCTTTTGTGCTTCCTCTTGCTTTTCTCTGAGCCTCTCTGTTTACCAGGCTAATAAAGCTGGCTCTGTGCTGCCAGTTCTGGGCTGCACCTTTTCCCCGGAGCCCAGCCCATCCCAAACATGCAAAACTTGTCCGGAAATCTCCAGTCAGCTTTGCCCGCTCAAAGTCACCTTGCCCCAAACCTTCAGCTCCACACTCCAGACTTGCTCAGCAATCATTAATCGTCTTCGCATTCCTGGCATGGAAAAATGCCCCAGCGGGTAACCCTGCTCTGGCAGTCCGACATGCAGCTGGCCGGCAAGCTGGTCCTCTCCGCCGCCGCTCTACTCCTCCTGACTTTGGCGTACAGGTTTTATAAGTCCCGCTCGCTTGCCGGGGGCAAAATCCCACCGGCTGATACGGGAGGAGAGCAGAGGGAAAATGCTGCCCAGGATGGGGATGGGGACGGTGCAGCGGGTCTGCGACGGAGAAGGGTGTTTGGTGGGGAGGCGAGGAGGGATGGTGGGGACAGACAAGTGAGCGGTCACGCGAGTGTCCCTGGGACACAGCGTACGGATCCCCAGGGGGATCCAAGTCTGCCAAGGGGTGAGGAGGCGGAGGAGGGAGGAGAGGAGATGGTTTCTGAACTGGGGCTGACTCGTGGGAGAGCAGGGATGGCCGGGAGAGGAAGTGAGCTTGGAAGTGAGCTGGGAAGTAGGATGGGAAGTGGGAAGGGAAGTAAGTTAGGAAGTGAGCCAGGAATCGAGCTGGAAAGTGATCTGGGAAACAAGCCAGGAAGCAAGGTGGGAAGTGAGCTAGGAAGCGAGCTGGGAAGTAAGATGGCAAGCGAGCTGAGCTCTTATGACCCTGGGGATGCAGCTGAAACACTGAGCAGCCACAGTGAGGACGACACACTTGCCCCAGGCACTGGGCTTTCCCCCAGGATTGCAAATGCCCAGCTGGCGGGGGATGGACATGCTGAAAGCATGGAGCAGGATTTGGCTGTCAGAGGGATGAAGCGGGAGGCTGAGGTGTGCAACCGGACAATCCAAACCCTCAGCGTCACCTCGGACCTGGGTCTAACGATGATGGCAAGCAACGCAGGGTCAGATGCCTCCTATTCTTTCTCCTCGGTTGCAAAGATCCAGGTGGAGGAGAACTACATCGCTGAGCGGCGGGCAAAGGACGGGGCTGGGCAGCTGGTCCCTGGGCTCAAAGGTAAAGTCTATGACTACTACGTCCAGTCCATCTCCCAGTCAGTGTCTAAGAAGAGGTGTCTCCCCTACATTGCTCCAGGAACATCCTGCCGCCGCAGCTTGGAGCAGGTCAATAAAGAGCTGCAGAGCTTTGCAACCCAGGAGTTGGACCCAGCTTCATCAGTGCAGGCTCCCACCACCTCCGCCACAGTTCCACCACCTACGGGAAGCTTGGGGATCTCCCCTGAGACACCATCTCCTGGCCGCAAAGACAGCATCCTCCAGATTGCAAACAGCCCCCACCTCCAGCTGACCATGGAGGGTTCTGGGGTCACAGCACCAGCCAGCACACTGCCTGCAAGCCCCCAGCCAGGGCTGGTGGCCAGTGCTGACCTCTTCCAAATACCACCACCCGCTCACCTGGACCTGGGAAACTGCTACGAGGTGCTCTGCACAGCCAAGGCGCAGAAGCTCAGCCATCTCCAGGAGGCTGCCTACAAGGTGATGAGTGACAACTACCTGCAGGTGCTGAGGACACCCTCCATCTATGGACATCTCAATGCTGGCGAGAGAGAGCTCATCCTGCGGTGGAGGATGAAGGGGAAGATGTATATGGCTGTGGCAGATGTCAACGTGCAGGAGCCTGGCCTCCACACCAGCCGCCTCTGCTACTACGATGATGGAGGGGACTGCTGGCATCGCCTCTGCCACGTGCCGCCAGAAGTGGTCTCCCAGGGGTGCGCCATGTGCAGCATGTTCAACTACCTCTTTGTGGTGGCAGGCTGTGAGGGCGCGGGTCGGATGCAAAGACCCTCCAACCGTGTCTTCTGCTACGACCCCTTGACCAACATCTGGAGGGAGATCTGCCCCCTGAACCAAGCACGGCCACACTGCAAGCTCGTGGCCTTGGACGGCCACCTCTACGCCATCGGCGGCGAGTGCCTCTACACGGTGGAGCGCTACGACCCCCGGCAGGACCGCTGGACCTTCACCGCACCCCTGCCCCATGACACCTTCGCCGTGGCCCACACAGCCACGGTGTGCGATGGGGAGATCTATGTGACGGGGGGCACCTTGCGCTACGTGCTGCTGCGTTACTCTGCTCGCTCCGACAGCTGGAGGGTCAGCCCGGTCGTCAGCAGCAAGGACAGGATGGCTGAGATGGTGAGCTCCAACGGCTTCATCTACCGCTTTGACATCCACCGCAGCACGGGCATCAGTGTCTACCGCTGCAGTGCCAAGGCCAAGCTATGGTATGAGTGTGCCACCTACACTATGCCCAACCCATCCAGCTTCCAGTGCGCCGTGGTGGGAAGCCTGGTCCACTGTGTTGGCCGACACTTCCACATACGCTTCTTGGCTGACCACATCTCACCACGCTTCGGGACCAGGGAGCTGCAGCCCTTCCCATCACCCCGTGGCAGCCTCCACCTGGCCGTCCTGGTGCTGCCAGAGGGAGGGATGGCCCAAACGCAGGTTTGAGGGATCCATGCTGGGGGTCTCATGCAACAGTGGTGATATGCTAGCTCAGACATGACATGATGGTGAAAGCTAGTAGAAGAAGCCACCAGCCCACACTGGACTACATAGCATGGGACCAACACTACCAGGGCAGTGTTACCCATACCTACCATCAAGTAGGTTTCCTTTCAGTCCCCATAAGTAAGGAAGGAGACAAACTGCCCTTGGATACTGCCAGTAAACTCAGCCTTGAAGACACAAGGAAGAGCAAAGCAGGAGCTGGGTGGACTTATTTACTTAGAGGTATTTAAACATAGGCGTGCTTGCTTGGATGCAAATAAACCACGGCTCGCTGCAGGCTCCCAGCTGTGCACTACCCAATAAGTAGCTGCCTTACGCACCAGGTGTTTAACATGGTGTTGACCTGAACATGCAACACACAGGGGATTTTAACGTGGAGGAACACAGCAGGGAGGTATCCCTAAGGAGGTATCACCCAAGAGTCAACTCCATCGGCATCAAGTCAACATTGAGCCTTAGGCTCACATATCATCCCAGGGCTGGAGGCTGGGGGCCAGAGGGTGCACTGCTCCTACCACTACCTTCTCTTCAGCACAGAATTTTATTTATATATATATATATATATTTATTTATATTTATATGCATGCAATGTAAACAGGCACCATAGATTTATAGACAGCTGGTATTAAATGAAATTAAAGTGAACATTTGGTAAAATTAACCACGGGCTACTGTTGCGCATCATTTCAAGCCGTAGCCAAGCCTAATGGGAACAAAGAGGCCGATGCATGTTTTACATTGCTAATTACTGCACAGACAACATCTCTGAGGAGGCAACCAAAAGCAAACCAGGGCCCTGAATGTGAGCAGCCAGTCTTTCATCCCCTTTTCCCCGACCTCACTCTGCTGTCTCCATGTCCTGCCAAAAGCCTACTTTGGGTAATTGCATTTTCTTCCCCTCAAACGACTTGTCATCCATCATCTGTCAGCCCCAGATGGACAAAACCAGCTCCCAGACAGACAAAACCCTCCTGTACCTGCCTCCTCAGTGGCAGCATGTCATGAGTATGAAGTCATGGATGTACCTGAAGGTAAGAGAGGTGCTGCAGCAGTCCATGGTATCACCATTTACACCTTGCATAGGGTTTAGGAGCGCTTAAGTTAATGTTCTCTTACAGTGCTCATGAAAGTATTTATTACTTCTCTCAGTCACTGCTTGGAAGCCTCATGTTTCTGCCTTCAAGGGCTTCCTACGAAGGTCAGTGACATCCACCCATGTTAGGAAACCTTGGGAGGCTGAGTTAATTAACCCTGCCTCCAAGGTTTGCTTATTATCTGTAGCATGTTGCTTCTGCTGACGGTGACGCAGCCTGTCCCTGTGTTAAAAGCTGTCACGGTCCAGCCTTTTTCATCCACCCGGGGGCCACCTCTTCCTACCCCAGGAGGACCACCCCATCGACATGCCAGGGCTGCAGACTCCTGCACCCCAGCATCTCTCTATGCGCGGGTGCTTGGGCTGGTAAACTTTACGAGTCAAAAAACCTCATTATTATTTATTATTGTTATTATTATTATTAACTCCTTGTTATTTAGCTACCTCCATAGCCAGCACTCGGAGCTGCAAGCTCAACAAGATAAACTCACGCATGTTGCAACACACTTCTGTTTCTTCCCTGGCAAAACCCAGGTACTGGATGTTTCACCTGAGCAGCTCAGACCCTTTGTAACCTGCAAAAGCCTCTTGGCCACATCAGCATTCTGGCTTCATGCCCTTCGGCATCCCGGCCACAGCAGGCTGTGTGCTGGGGAGCAGAGGACACGCTGACTGGGTGGGAGCTGGGCAGCTGGAGCCCTTCCAGGTGACAGCTTTTTTTTTTTTTTTTTCATCCCCAGTAAAGCTTTCCTGGGATCCTGCCCTTCTCACGGTGCCTCTTTGCTTCCTCTTAATATTTCACCTTTTCTTTAACTCCTTGCTGCCAGGCTCCAGCCTCAAAACCCAGCAGCTTTTCTTCATTCCCCAGCCTGACTGTGAGCGATGAATAACAAGGACCAAGGGTGGGCAGCTCTCCCCTAGCTCCTGCACTCTCCAATATTAACATGATTTGCCTGGGGAGGCATTTTGGAGATTAAAAGCACAGAGGACATCCTGTGCCAGAGCACTGCTTGTTCTACAGGGAAGGACAACCAGGTTTGGAGCAAAAAAACATGCAGCGATCCTGTGGTTGAAGGTGAAATGACTGGCTGCAGTTAAGGGAAAGGACAAATGCAAACTGATACTCAGACCTGGATGATTTTTTTTGCTCCCAAATACCTGTGCAGGGGAGGAGCCTTTGGAGGGCTGGCAGGGGTGGTGGCAATAGCAGTGTCACCAGCCAACTCCTGCCACTACCACCAGATGCCAGCCGTTGATTTCCAACTGTGCTGGACACCCACCTCTGTGTTTCTGCTAACAGGCAACAACTTCACATCATGGACTTGCAGCTCTCAGGATGACCATAAGGCCCATCAGGTAGTTTCAGTGCAGCTTGCGACATTAGGATATTATTTATTTTCACCGATCGGGTTGGCAAAGCTACCACAATTTACAGGAAAAAGTGTTGGGAGGCACACAGTGAATCCTAATAAAACTCTACAGCATGCCCCCATGGAGCTACAAACCACCCCAAGCAAGTTCAAGTAATGACAAATACTTAGAGATTGCAATAAACCCAGCAGGGCTGGGGGTTTATCTGGAAGATCCTGCTCTAGGGAGCCTCTTCTCTTGCTGCAATACTGGTCACTGCAAGCCAGGACCCTCACTGGGTCAGGGACCACCAGGACTGGGTGTGGGAAGGGAAAATACAACCACCACTGGCCTTGGGAGAGCTGGGAAAACAAATTTCCAGCATCCACTAGCAGTTCTTCCATCCCTACAATTCCCTCAAGGGTGCCACCAAGGATACTCCCCAGCAGAGAGCTCTTCATCACCAGCACCTAGACCCATCTCTGCCCTCTGAGCCCCCCATGACTGGTTTATCTCCCAAAAGAAGGGTGTGACTACTAAACCGTGCTGCTCTGCAACCAAATATAACCTTTGCACTAAATTTGGTATTTTTTTCTAATCAAGAAGACCCATTATCTACCCCCGCCATGTTTATTTAGGCAATTACATAGCTTAATGTACATTGATTCAGATTCTTAATTTTTACATTTTTGATTATGATAAAAAACCAGGGAGTGACGCATTTCTTATTTGCTCAGTGCTCTTTTTTTTTCCTTTGCAATGTGCCAGGCTGCATGCGAATGGAAATTGGAAGTCAATTAAAGAAGTGCAAAACCAGCATTTTAAAATCTTTTTTATTAGTTAAACACGGTTACCTTCAATGTGTCGGCTACAGCAGGGTGGGAAAAAAAAAAATATTAAAAAACCAAAAAGCAAAAAAGTGAGCTTATCCAGACATGTTTTGCATTTAAAACCGATGTGATACATGAAAGAAATATTAAGCGTAGCGAACTGACAAATTAAGTATCTCGTTCCTGACAAGTGGGAGCAAATTCAGTATCAGTGGTTGAGGAGCCAGGTGGGAATTTAAAGGCAGGGAAAGGGAAGGACCCACTGCAGCATCTCTAGGTGCTGGTAATGGAGGTGGAACCTCTCAACCCCTGGTCATGGTTTCTCCTAGACCCTCTAGAGAGTTACCTACAGCAACTTCTACACTTCTACAGGTTGCGTTGCCATCAAGAGAGCCTCCATGCGATATTTAAAGCCAAGCAGAGATGTTCTGTCCTCTCCCACTCATTTCTTCACCCCTCCTGCACCTAACCCAAGCTGACCACCCACACATGGCCACCAGCAACCCCTTGGCAGAGCAGATCCTGGAGACACCAACCTCAGCCTTTCTCCATTCTGGTTTGCAACCAGGACCAACCCAGTTGTGTAGACAGGGAGCTGCACCCAAGCTGCAGAACCTCGTCTGCAAACAGACACTAACGAAGCAGCGCTCCGCAGACCCCACCGCTTGCAATACCCAGAGCTGCCTGCCTGGTGCCAAAGGGACATTTCTTGGCAGCATCCACAAGGAACTACTCTGGGAACGTCAGCCAGCTCCTTGCGAGCGCGGAGAGGTCAGTGCTAATGAAAGATGCTATCGCAGAGCCGGCGTCCGGCCAGACAAACATAATTAGCAGTATTTGCAGAAGACAAACCTTGGCGAGGACAGGGGGGATGGGAGCACATCCCCTTGTGATCGTTTTGGGGAAAAAACACGGCCATTTGGAGGCCTTCCAAGCTAGAATAACAGCCTTGCCAATGACTATTTAATTAAAACCCGCACGGCATTCGAAGGGAGAAGGGCTGCGAGTGAATAAGCGCGGTGATAAAATATACATCGACTCCAGCATAAGTTCTCTCTCCTCAGCACAAGCTTTTGCTTAAACCGTTGATGGTTTTTGATTCACAAGCTCCAGCGAGGAGGGAACATTTGCCAACCACTATTTCAATCCCGCCGGGAGTTTTTTCCGGGGGTTATAGCCATGCTGTAGTTTAGGATGTGTCAGCACTGGCATCATAAACACAGATCAGAAACGCTATAAAAGGAGGAAAAAAAACCCAAAACCACACTCCTGGCTGGAGTTTAGCATCCTGCAAGCTCAGGCCAAAGGCAAATTATTTCTCCGTTACTGAAATAAAATCAATAAAGCTCATTTTTATTTACAGAAGAGCCAAAGAGGGGGAGAAGGGAAAACTCCTCGAGCTGCAGAAGGAGGATAGGGGTGTTTACAGTTTTCAACCGTTACAGTTTTCAGCCAAAAGCACAAAGCACTGGGCAGTGATTTCAAAGCAAAAAGCAGCAGCTGGTCTCTTCTCAGTTTTCTTTCATGTACCTTACCAAAAATGTCCCCAGATCCCTTAGAGGTGCCAACCCTGGGGTCAAATCCCTCGCCCCAAGGCAACCTGGGGAGATGTTACCTCTCAGGAAGCTACCATCTAGCTGAATAAAACCAGATTTATTATTATATCAGCTATTTTGGTTCATTGCTTTCCTACAACAAGTCCTGGACACAGGGAGGGGGTGAGCATGTGGTTTGGGAACAACAGACTCTGTGCCAGGTCACTGCCCCCAAAATACTTCAATTCCCACCAGGGCAAATAATCTTTTAGTTCATCACAGTTTTCTGAAGGGGAGGATTTTGGGCAATGCTCAAGATGCTCCAAATCAACATGGTTTGTGCCATTCACACCTCCTGAATGCCAGGCTTGGTTTCTGGAAGAAATTACCTTTTTGTCCTGAAATGAGTTGCCTGGCAAGGCAGGGCAGGGTTTATGCTGGTGCCGGGGCTGCCTACCTTCACCAAGAAATAGTGATATTTTAAATTTAGTATTTTATTCAGTCCCAGCTTGAAGTGCCTGCTCAGGGAGCGAGCAGCAACACACCTCCCATGGATCACTGCATTTGCATCACCCAAACCCTGCCCACAAGAGCCTCCCCTTGCCCCCCAAGAACTCCTTAACCAATCATGGGGCAACAAGGCACCCCACCAAGACCCATCAAGGATGGTGGAAAGGAGGACATAGGTCATCCTGGATCCAGCCCCAAGGAGACAATGGGCACCACAGCAGTACAGGATGTTTGATTTCTTCATGGCCAAGGGATCACCCAACAAAATGCCCCATCTCAAGCCAAGGTGAAGCCTATCCCTTAAATCCTTCCAGCTCAGGATCTCAGACTCCTCCCAGCTTGCTGTTGTTCTTTCATTAAATTTCTGCTTAATTTATGGTGTCTTTAAGCAAAGGACAGCATCACGCTGGAAGCATCCTTGTGAGGCTAAGAGGAGACAGAGCAGACTGTGCCACATGTGTGGGTGGCTGGGAAGACCATTCAGCCTCATCTGCTATCTCACATCAGAGCCAAGCGTGAGGGCCGTCCATTCCACGAGCGATCCAGGGCAGATGGGAGCAGCAAAGCATATCAGCCATGCAGGGATGAGATGGCCAAGAGAAGCCCAAACAAGGGGCTGTCTCCCTCCGAAACAGCTCAGAACAGGCAGCTTGGTTAACATTGCAGGGATGCTGCAGTCCCTGGTTAATGCTGTGGGGATGCTGCAGTCCCTGGTTAATGCTGCAGTCCCTGGTTGACACTGCAGGGATGCTGCGGTCCCTAGTTAATATTGCAAGGATGTTGTGGCCCCATCCCCATCTTACTTTGCTTGCAAAGGTTGTTGGGGCTGCCCAGGGCCATGTCCAACATCGGCTCCAGGAAAAAGCAGACTGGACACAAGACCAATGAGGTCTCAGGGACTCACGCACCTGCAGTGAGCTACATCCTCCAACTTCATGGCAGGTCTGGAGTCACCAACCCCACCAGACAGCCCACAGGAGCCACCCTTTGCAGATCCCCAATGTAGCTGCCATTGCCACAAGTCCCGGGTTTAGTCCAGCTTAGTTTCAGTGAGGGATTTTGAAGACGTCATTACTGGTTAGGAGGCACCAGCTGCACCGGCAGCCCCTGTATATAACAGCGAGGAAATTCACTGGCAAGCCACGCGAGGTCAATGTGATGCTTGTAGCAGAAAAGCACCCGGCTTGAAAACCCCTTAGCTTCATCACCTCCAACTCCTCCAGCTCCTGCAGGCATTTTGCATCCCCACTGTCGTCCTTTTCATGTCACCTCCCCATACCTGCTGTTTAAGACCTCAGCTCCAGGCCTGGGAGGATTTTTCACCCGCTCCACCCACTCTTCTACCTTATCTGTGGGCAGGAGGCATGACACCATCCTCGGCATCAGCCCGTAATGCAGCCGAGCTCGAAGGTGCTTAGACTGGCCACAGCTGATAAAGGGCTTAGGGCTGGTGCCAAGAGCCAGCAAGGCTCCGGGAAGGGTCCCAGGAGGGGGAACACTGGCTCCATCCCAGGCATCCCATGGAAAACCCAAGCCTGCAGCAGCTCCGCTTTGTCCTGGGTTTCCCTTCCCAACAGCACACACTTGGGGAGCTCTTCTCCTCTTCCTCTCCTGGGGGGAGAAAGAAGATGCTGGAGGATGTGGTGGGGACATTGCATTTATAGCAATACCTATTGATACCTGACACTGCTAAGAAAGGAGCTGGAAAGCTGAAAAAAAGATAAAATTAATATAATTATGAATCAATAGACATGCCTTCCATGTCAGGAAGGAACTGAGTGATTGGATGTTGTGGGGAATAACATCCCGGTGTAGCCTGAGAGCTAAAAGCCATCAGAAGCGGAGGCAGGAGCGTTTCATCTTGGCTCCATTTTTGGCAGCAAGTGGGTTAATTTGCCACAGCGATGGATTTTCGGTGCCCACAGTCGATAAACAGGACAGTAATTATGTTGCATTTCTCTGATGGCTGCAGATCTTTAGAAAAATCAACACAATAGCAGTTCACTGAATCTCAGTGACACACAAATTCGATCCATCATTTTGCTCATGGCTGAGGCTTCCCAACTCTGCCGCTCGGTTTTGGTTGTTTTTTCTTTTTTGTTTAAATCTTCAGTAAAAAGGTGTACACTGGTTTCACGCCACCCCCTCAGTTTCAGTGGGAGGCATCCAGGTTTACGCCTCCCTCTGTAAGAGCAGGACAAAATGCCAGCGAAGGGGCTTTTTTACAGCATGTGGTAGAGAAACAATCAAAATATTCACAGGGAGAATTAAAAACCTCAGGCTGGAAACAGGTTTGCACTTGGTTCAGTGACAACAAAGCCTCTTTTCTTGTTTTCCCCTCAACCCCCCCCCCCCCCCCGAAACTTTACCAAAATATCATTTCCATCACAAATCATCACCATTTTCACTTCCAAAGGACACTGCTACCACTGCAAACTGTTCTAAAACATCAAAGTCTATCTTACTGTGGGTCAAATTATTCATCAAACCGGGTTAAAAAAAAAAAAAAAAAATTCTTCCTTTTTCCTCCTTTCCAATTCCTGGTGAGAAAATCAACATGAAATTCAAGAAGTCAGTGAGGTTAAAGGGAAGCCCTCCTGATTTTCCACCGCTTGAATTTGCAGTGAATTAATCACATTTCATTTAAGACTGAAACTTTCTGCAAGCCCCAGTATGTGCTATCGATTCACAGCTGCGAAGTCTCTGGCCTGGCCTTTCCAGACGCTCTGCTTGGATGTGGCACATCCTGGAGGATTTGTTTATACGTGGATCTTGCCCCAGACATCCCACCAGCAAGGATGGAGGATGCTTTGGGTGACCAACACCAACACAGCCACCTCCATCCCTGCTATTGTGGTACCCTGTCCCCCCCGCTCCCTCCTTGCACAGTTTCACAAGGATGTGGATGTGAGATGCCAGCATCCCCATCACCAATCACACTCACCCTTCGCTCCCCCTCTAGCCTGGAAATGTCATACCTGCACCACAAACCCACTAACTGGCACCTCCTCATTAAAAATAATTTGACAGATACAGAAGAGAAGCACACATGGAGAATTCTGGACACCTGGAACACCAAACCATCCCTGCACGTTCCATCTAGAAATCAGATTCCTTCAAATAACAGTTAAATTCAAGGAGGTTTGACTCCACGCTGCTGTAGGTTGTAAAAATTTTTCATGGGTTCTGAAACCTGAGCTTGCCCAGACTGGGAAGAGCACGTTTGCATGCTCTGCCTTGGGAAAGCAATCCCCTATGGATACAGGCACCAACTCCAGGGGAGCATCCTGCCTGCTGCACCCAATTTTGACACCTGGAGCCAGGAGGCTGCAGCTTTCACAGCTCGGCAGCATCTCTCTAGTACCCAGACACTCATCCTGCTCCATTTTCATTACTACCCTCCTCGCCCATGCGGGACACATAACCTCCAGCCCTGCCCAGGGCCTGTCCCCAGGAGCAAGGAAGATGCACCTGGGCAGTTGGATGCCCCAGCTCCTGCTCCTCACATCAGCTTTAACCCCCTCAGTTTGCACCCCCAGAGCCCCCCAGCCCAGGGCTGCCAGCCTGACAAGGCGAAGATACGGCCACTCCGGGACCAGATGTGCTGTGTGGAGATCTCCCGGGTTGCTACGCAGCTGCTCTCCCCGCTTTTCTTTGCAACCAAATAAGCAGAGATGAAGCCCTAACAGCCATTTGCACAAAGAAAAGCATCTGCACCAAGCCAAGCATCCGAAATTTTTTACTTCTGCATGATAGGCCTATTTGGAGAGCTTTTTATTTGTAATTAAAAATGCAGCCATTACAAGTATTTTGTTTCCAGCTAATTTTTTTTTTTTTTTTTTTAACCTCCCTTCCTTATTTAGGATGATAGACGAGGCTGAAATAGCAGGTTGGGATGGCTGGGAAAAGCACCCATAATAAAACCAACCCTTCATAAAGGAGAATCATGTCTTGATGATGCATGGCTGTACTTTCTTCTGACTTTCTTTTCTCTTTTTTTTTTTTTTTTCCCTTTCTCCAGCCTGTAAACACGAGCTTGTTAGGGCAGGGTGACTCATTAACAGGGGCCTGTCTGCCTTGATGTTTCCATCAGCAAAGCGAGGGCACCAGGCTGTTTAAGCCACTCTATCATCACCAGGTGCTGCAAATACCTTAATCCGCATCGGGAAAGAAACTTAGCTCTCCAGAGCATTGGCTTGAAAGATAATAAACAGGAGTAACATAGAAACGGCTGCCTAACAGCGTGGCTCCCCACGAGCCAGGGCGTTTGCAGCCATCCCAACTCCTTTGAGCCACCAGCCCGCTGGTTCCCTGTGGAATAGGGGAAGTTTTCCACCTTTCCCACCTTTATCCCAGAACATCCAGCTCGTAAAAAGGGCCACTGAGCTAAAAAAGTGACGCATTGCAGCATTCAACTGCTTGCAAGGGTTATTTGGATGGGTAAAGAATGGCAGCAGACGGGCAATTCCCTGCCAGGACAGGCAGGGAGAAGCCTGCAGCCAGCAGCCACTTCCACAAACACAAATTCTGGGCCAAGATTTGGGGTAAGCATATGCAGGGAGAGGAGATGGGAGATGATCTGGGGTGAGCCAGGTGGATGGCAGAGAGCAACAGGCCCCGTTTGCTTCCAGCATCCTCAGTAAGTCACAGCACCTCGCTGTGATTTAGCAGCTGGGTGGGGAGCAAAGCCCAGACCCCAATCAGGAGAGCAGAACCGCAAGGTCGCTGCCCTTTTTGCTTATATGTCACTCTAGGCTATTACTGCAGACTTCTGACACCGACCCCAGCACTGACTGGATTAACTGACTGTGTAACTGCATCAGCTGGGGAGATATTCCTCTTTTTTTTTTTTTCCTGCTCCAGAACAAAGACACTACAGGTAATGAAAAAAAGGGAATTTGACACTTTTGTGGTCTGCTCCTGCCCCAGAGAAAGCCTGGCCAATTCAAGCCACCAAATCCCAAGAAAAAAGGCCAGAAACAGCCACCTAGATGCAGGAGAGCGATGGATACAGAGTTTTGGCATCTCAGGAGCCCTGAAAGATGGAGAGTCCCCAACTTGACTCAGTAAATGGGACCTGAAAACCTCATCTCATCCCTTGGGGCCTCATGTTTTATTCCCTAGCCCCTTACCTGTTGGGCTGGGGGGGCTGCTAGGGCTTCCAAAAGCTGGGAACCAGGGAGCCCAGGCAGCTTCTGGTGTAAAGTTACTTCTGGACCAAGGAGAAATTAATTTTGGCTGGGGCAGAGATGTAGGAAGGGGCCCCCATAGCCACCAGCAGCAGGAGCATCACCAGCCCTGTCCAAATGCCTTAAGGCACTTCTGCCCTTAAATAGCAGCAAAACACTCAGAGCTACCTCAGCACTCCAGTCACTTCTTTACAGCCTTTTTTTCATTTTGCTTTCTCAGCACCAATCCTTCCGCTTTATTTTTCCTTGCTCTGCTGTGGGGAAGGTGCAAAGTTGCCTCTTGGGAAACATCACCAGAACCAAAACCTGAAGAGTGGAAGAAAGGCTGAGCTGGCTCCAGGCTAACCTGAAGTTTTGCAGGGTAAGGATGTGGCTCTGCATCCCCACTGCTCATGAAAAAGGTCTGGGTGGATGCTCAGGGGGTGTCAGGGTACCCGGTCACTGCTACATCCCCCTCTCATCCATTACCGGCTCCATCCCTGAGTACCCAAACCAGCAGCTTGCAGCAAGAGCCAGCCTTGGAGGGTTGTCATCCTTCTTTGCAAATGAGCTGCTGGAAGCAGAGCAGGAAATTGAATGGGTGAGGCATTTCCAAATGCGCTACACCAGGACATGAGGAAGGTAGATATTTCCATCTCCATCCTGACAGGCTAACGCATATCTCACGGAGATTCACCAAGCACTGAAAGAGCTCCACAGAGAAAGCTGGACATGGGCAAAACCACCTCCAACACTTTCTTCCACCACTAAGGCACCTGCAATGGCTGTGCCTCTATCTGGATGGTCATGTCTGGAGTTATTTACTCATTTCCTATTCCCAGATGTGGCCTTCAGGGTTTCTCTTCACCAAAAGGAAGGAAAACTTCCTCTGTGCTGCTGACAACCCTCACACATGACCCCAGAGAAAGGATGGGTGCCATAGCAGGAGGATGTTTGCTCCAAACCAGCCCCCAGGTCTTTGCCGAAGCTCCGCGCAAGGGACCCAGACTGTGCTCCTAAAAATCAGCCACTTGGGCAAACACCCAGCAGGACAGGAGGAAAATGTGGAGCAGCAAATCCCAGGTCTGGTTTATCAGTGGAGGCTACAAACACCTGATCTGCATCTTCCCAGGGGCACCATTCATTTGTCCACCCCCCTCCCCATCCCTGTCATCTGCTGCAGCCTCCTGCTTTCAGCACAGTTCACTGATTAATTACTAATTAGCAACTGGTTTGTGTCACTTCCCTGCCCTCGCCAGCCAGCACTGGTGTGAAGGTCTGGCATGGTCCAAGCCATCTGTTCAGGCCCCGAACTCAGCACCAGTGCTTCCCATTTCTGCAGGGGAGGAAAAAGAAAGAGCCACCTTTGCACTCAACCCCTCCACCCTGCAGAAGGACAGACGGGCGGCAGACAGATGGGAAACATCTCTCTCCCAGCCTTCTCCCTCTCCTGCTGCTGGATGCTTCAGCGATTGAGATTTGCATCCTGAAGCTTTGCTGGAGTTGGCAGAGGGAAGCACTGTCTGGGGCAGGCAGCACCACAAGAAGATTCATCCAGGGCAGCTGAGGACTCCCCAGCAATTAGCAATTAACAGCACCAGTGTCACAACCACGATGCTAGAAGGTAGTGGCATTTTGAAACTCTTATGCTGGCTGGTTTAGCAGAATATCAGCTAGCAGCTGAGCATTCCTATCACCATGCTCCCCCACACCGCCTCTGCTATGAATTAACATCTTTGCCCATCACTGAATTATTTCATCACAGGACCAGAGGGATGGGGGAGCTCTCCAGGGAAAGCTGATAGTCCTCATCTTAACCATCCTTAAGGTACCGATGTGGTCACCAAGGCCACCGCCCCGCACTTCGTGCCACTGAGGTTGGTGCAAGGGATGCTCTGAGTGATGGTGGAGCAGCGAGTGCTCTGTGGTCCCCGCTTCTCCCAGTTCCTTGCCCGGGCATCCCCTGCCTGCTCCCCTCCCAATCCTTGGACTGTGCTGACCTCTCCTGGGCTGCAGCCTGCACAAGCAGCAGCTTCTCCTTCCCACTAGAAACGAGAACGCGTCCCAACCTGCTCCCAAAAGCGCTTCCCCTCTCTTCAGACAGCACCCAGGGGCTGCCTTCAGGCCGAGGCAACCATCCACTGCTCAGCCTGGATGCTCTCAGCTTGCTGGCCACATCCCAGGGACGGCTGGAGAGCCCTTTGCCCAACAAAAACATCGGGAAGACTATGGGGTGGGCGAGATGTTCATCAGGTTTTCTATCTCCCCCTTCCCAAAGCAATAATAAAAGGAAGAATAGGAGAAGAGCATCCACTGATAACGGCCCTGGGCCACATCCCACCAAAACCAACACCAGATGCTGGGCAGTCCTGAATGAGCATCAGTTCAGGGGGGACTGTGGCCTCTACAGCATGAAGCAGACAGATGCTAGAAAGATGTAGAAGTTACCGGCACACAGGCAGTTTCCATCTCCCAAGACCACCCACTGCTGCTTCCCTCGTCTCAGTCATTACCCTCCAGCGAGATAATGAACTCCCGGTGCAGCACAGAGAGAAGCAGCACTTCAACAAGAGCTCTAACTGCGGCTGCTAGAGAAATCATTAAAAGCGAGTACCGGACTTCAGAGATCAGTTACAGAAGTAGTTTAAATCCATACCTGCAGCCTTTCTGCACTCACCAGTGAACTGCTGCTTGCAGAGGTAATTTAGTATCAGCTGGATGCCCAGCAGCTAAGCAGCTACCTGGAGATCCTGACAGATGAGTGCCAGGGGAGGACAGATGTCTCACATGCATCACAGGGAAGCCCAAACCCCCAGGTTGCTCCCCATGGGCACCACAATCCTCTCTCAGACCTGGAGCCCTCCCAAACACAGCTGCTTTGCTTCCCTCCTCCCAACCCTGGTGCCCCACGAGTTCTGCAATGACCTCATCTCCCTCTCCCGCAGCCAACACGAGGGATGGCAAAGCAGTTGAGCAGTGCAGGTGTTTGTCACCTCCATGTACAGCAACCCATTTTCTTCTCCATACACTCCCAGTTCAAGACCAAGCCCTCAGAGGTTTCTCCCAGTTGCCATTTATTAGCATTTGGACGAATCTGCTTTAAGCCAACACCTGCATTTCCATCCCTTGGAGGCGTGTAAAAGGATGAAGGCCAAGAGCTGGTGAGAAACAGGGTATTTTAAGGGTTGTAAAAGGGGCAGCCACCTGTCTGCTTATGGTGCAATAAAGTGATGCAGTAGTGGGAATTTATGGCCAATAAAAAGCACGAAGCACTGATCAGAGATGTCTTCAGTAGTTTATAAACACATAAACCTGCACCATCCCCTTCCACACATCAGCGCTTGCACTCGGTGGAAAATGAATGTGCCTTCAAGAGGAGATGCCTGAAAATTCAATTGCTCCCAGTGGTCCTGAAAACAAAGAACAAACTCCGAGCATCCCTGTGTTTCCCCAGGGATACAGGGTGGTGCAGAAGAGCGACCCAGCTTGGAGTGTATCCTCGGGGGGGGGGGGGGGGGGGGGGGCTGCAGAACACTTTCCTGCAAGGGGCATTGGCAAAAACAAAGCCACAAGTCTTCCTTCCCCAGAGAAGCAGATACCCGCTGTGGTTCACTACATGCAGAAGTGCTTGAGATCCTGTTCCCAGAGTAACACGGGGCCTAGAGAAAGAACTAACAATCTCAAGGCATTTTTTTAACCAAACTCTTTTACTTTTGAAGCACTCTGCCATGGGACTTTTGGAGCCAGCAGACAAGGCTGGAAGACCTGGGCTGATGCTCTTTTCCTCCCTCAGGGGAACTAGACTTTATAAACAGGGTATAACACTGAATAAAGCCAGCCCAGCTCTGTCAGGAGGTCTCCTGCAGAAGGCCACAACCCTCTTGACCTTCATCTTGTCCCAGGTGCTCCCAAAGCCTTTACCAGGACTAGATTCATTAGCAGCATGGCATTTGTGATTTAAACGGGGAATCTTCCCCTAAGACATAAAAAATAGTCGAAGGAGGAAAGGAAAAATAACTGGGCAACCCAGGGATAAGCATGAAAAGAGGTTTTAAAGTTTGCTGAGACCACTGGCCAAGTCACGGACCATCCCTCCATCACTGCAGCCTCTGCCTGCTGCAGCGGTGACAGCAAGCCTGCAGGATCTCAGCATCTTCCTTCAAGCAGCTTTTTTGTCGGTGACTATGACAAAGTGCAGCATCAGATGAAAATTTCTGCCTGCCCAGATAAGTTTGATTGAGCAGAGAAGTTAAACCACCACTTTGCCCCAGCCCTTCCATGCACTTGTTAAAGACACTAAAAATACCACAGCCCTAAGCGAAATGTCGCAGCAATGTGCTGGATGCACTCAAAGACAGCGCTGGAGGGGAAGACACATCCAGACATCAAATGTGGCTCAGGATCCCCCCAAAATTCACCATTCTGAGCATCCTGGCAGTGCAGCCCAGCTGCTGGCAGGGTGTTCTTGCCATCTAGTGGCTCCTCACGTGAGTGCAAACACCAAAAAGGGGGATTTCCAGCCCCCCCCCATCTCCCTCCACTATTTCCATTTTTAAGCGGCGTGAGACCAGAGGACACATAATGTTTTTGCTTTTCCATCTGCATTTTCTCCTACTTTATTTGCAACTTGGATCCTTCAGAAGTTTTCTCCTTTCAATCTTACTATAGCCAGTGTTTGCTGTGGCAGTAATAAACCTTAGAAAAAGGATTGCGTATTTCCACAGGAAAAACTTAAAGGTACAAAAGGACACCCTTGAGGCTCAGTTTGGGCCATAAAACTGTATTGCCAAAAAAATCTTTTAAGCCACACAGTAATTTTTGTGTCCCACCACAGCTCCCAAATGCTTGAGCACACCAAGACCCTTATTCCCTCTTCCACTCTGGTGGAGAAGGACACTCAATTCTTAATGCTCTTCAGCCCATATACAAAGGAAAGGGCAGAGTACAGCTGTAAAAAACCCGCCATCATTTCAGTGGATTTTGGCCAATTTATGATCTGACCCTTGCCTCTAGCAGGGTAAGGCTGATTTAAAGGACCATGAGACTCCATGTACAGTGTGTTATGTGATTTCATCCTTCCCAAGAGCCCCGTTCAGCCCAGAAGTTGTCAGAAAGAGCACTTCACAGCATACTAATAAGCTTTTTCACAGGCAATAGCTTGCCTTAGTCTGCCATCATGTAGATTGTATTGGAAATCACTATTTGACAAGGCTCAGTGCTTACTCAGTGGCATATTCTTCCTATCAACCCACTCAAAACCATGTTTAGGAACAAGATAATAGTTGCTGCTGTTAAGTGAGCATGCAGGAATACTCCTCCTCCTTGGTGTGATGTATCTCTCTGCTCATTTCTCTGTGTATTTTCATTTTTAAGCAGCCAGAAAACAGTTAACCCCTTACACTCATCTTCCAAAGCTGTTGCATGGGGAAAGATAAGACAATGTTGTTCTCTAGAAGGAAAACAAGCACTAAAATAAATACAAGGAACGGAAAGCTTAGAGAAAAGTGCAGCTTAGCAGATTGATGAGGCACAGCCAGATAAATGAGAATCAAAGGGCATCTCTATGCAGCATGAAAGGAGAGATGGTATCACCTGGGATAGTTGGGGGGTACAGGGGGAAATCTCGTGACATACTGGGGAAGGCAAGAGGGAGGAAAAAACCTCCAGCCCATCTCATCTGGAGATTTCTAAAGCCATCTCTCCTCACATCCTTCCTCTTTTGAATTGCCAGGGCTAGGAAATGGCCCAAATATTAAGTTACTGGTCATCTTGAAGGCAACGGTCACACTGGCTTTTTTATGGCTTGATAGGAACCTCCAGTGGAAACCAAGCCTCTGGCAGAGCAGCGGGTCAGGACAGGTTGTGGCATGTCTCTGTGCTTGCCCAGTGCAGAGGAGGTCACTGGAAAGAGAAGCAGAAGACTCTTCAGAGCAGCCTAGAGAAGAAACCTCAGATAAGCTGCTACAAACAAGATCACCCCATTAGCCAAGGCTATGTAGACATGTTAACCCCGGCTAGGATGCAGTGATGGAAAGTACATCTTGGTCTGCTCCAGCAAGCCAGGAGGAACAGTGACTGCAGCCTAAAGAGAACCAGGAGAGAGAAGAGATGCTCCTATAAGCTCCTTCTGCACTCCCTTGAGTGTCTATACAACAGACTTTCCTAATTTCAGAAGTAACACTGAAGGCAGTAATAGCTCTTCTCAGTGCTGCAATGAAGTGGCTTTTAAGGTAAGCCCAGGGAGAAGTTTTAGGTCCAGTTGTGTTTTCTTGAAGACAAGGGCATACAGATGGGGAAGAGAGCAGTGGAGCCAAATATTGTAGCTTCTGTCTTCAGTCCTGACTTGTTTGCAAAACAAGAGCTTGAGCAGGACAGTGCACAGTGCTGTAAGCTCTTCCCGAGGGCAGACACACCTGCCTGGTGTGGGGATAAATTTGCACTGAGCTGGCCAAACACAAGCTGTGGGAGCCACATCAATGCTTTTGCAAGCAAAGAAATCCCCATCTCCTCCCTTGGGTCAAGGGGTCCTGCAGATTATTCAGGAGTATGTGGTCAGGCAACTGCTGTGCTATTTCTTTGCTCTGAGCTCAACACACAGGCTATATTGAGAGAGTCACCTCATCTTGTTAAAACAGTCGTCTCCAGTGTCCCACCTACCCTTTGGCTTCCAGGCTCTAAACTGTCAGATGAGCAACTCCAGTACCAGATCTAGACACCCAGACCTCTAAAACCCCTCCACTTCACAATAGATCTTAAGCTAACATTGATCTTTATTACTAACCCCAAGCTTTTGAGGCAAACTTCTCTTCCTGAGGATTATGGAGACCCAGCTTGACATCCATAAGGTCTTGTGGCCAGCAGCTTCTACTGTAGCATCAACTGCAAATCTCCACCAGTGACAGGACAGATCTGGAGAATCACTGCTGGATACAGGAGGACCATTTATGTCAGGAGGATCCAAAATATCTATATATAGGCTTCTAACAGTGGCATCTGAAATAGCTCAGAGAACTCCCCATCCTCCCCCAGGGAGGACATGTGCCTCCTGGTGTGCCTTTAATGTGAGATCGTTTGAAGAGATGAAAAAGCATGTTACAAGCTGGGAAAGTGATGCCAGCAGTATTATATTTAACCAAGCTACGTATTTTAAAGGTTAGAGAGTTCCATGCTTATGGAAACCAGCAGCTGCGTTGCCTCAGCACTACTGCCTACAAGGAGTAACTTGCTTGGAGCACTTCTTAACCAGCTAACTCTTAAGTGATCCATCAGTTAGACATCTACTTCTGCTTCCTTTACAGAGTTCTTCCTCCAAGCACAGAGGGACCCAGTACTTACACAGGAGCTACAGCAGCAGAGCACTCAAAAATAATCAGGATTTAAAAGCCTGCATGAATAGACAGCTTTTTCCCACCCTTTTCCCTATAAAGCAGTGCAGTTCTGCTCCTAACCAAAGGAAAAGGTCTCCTATACAAGGATAACTATGCCCTATATCCTGAGCACCATCCAGAAGGTTTTTCCTGCACTGGACAAAGCCTTCCTGCCCAAAAGCACAGCTGGCAACTTCTTCACTTGACATTTATCACTAACCACCCAAGTGAAAGCAGGATTCAAGCAAGGGTGGCAGCACATGGCTGACCTTGGAAATTTAAAGGCCAGGGAGCTGTTGAAGAGCTTTTCTTCTGCTCCTAGCCATGCCTTGGTGACACCAGAGCAAAAGCGAGCAAATCCAGCACCCTCAGGCTGCGGCATAAATCTGCCTGGCTCCAGTTCACATATTCGAGTACACTGCTTCACCAGTCAGCCAGTTTGCAAGCACAGCTATAATTTACAGCCCCTGAGACTCTGCTCCTTATCTTGTCTACAACAATCAATCTCCACCAGCCATATGTGTAACAGCATGCTGCAATAAAGAGCCTCACACAGGGATCCAGGAGGTGTGGGCATCTCACACAGGGATCCAGGAGGTGTGGGCATCTCACACAGGGATCCAGGAGGTGTGGGCATCTCACACAGGGATCCAGGAGGTGTGGGCATCTCACACAGGGATCCAGGAGGTGTGGGCATCTCACACAGGGATCCAGGAGGTGTGGGCATCTCACACAGGGATCCAGGAGGTGTGGGCATCTCACACAGGGATCCAGGAGGTGTGGGCATCTCACGCTCTCCAACTGAACAGGAGATATAAAGACATCTTTCTCCCCATTTTAACTTTTTTTAGAGGGAAAAGTATTTTATTGCCTGGATATGAACCTTAAGAAATGCACAGCAAAGTGATCTGGCCCTGAGGAAGGGGTCAGAAATAGGGTAGAAAGCTGTAGTGTGCTGAGAAGTATATAAAAATCAGTCTTCCCACTTATTTGGGTGGACTTGAGATGGACATTACTGCTGGATGTGGACAAGAGTACACAGAGATGCCCAGAGTAGGAGGAAAAAGCAAATATTCCAGCACCCAGGTGGAAAATATGGTCATAAATAATAAAATTAGGTTTCCTGGAGTCACATGAGGCCACACTTAGAGACATACTGGAATTTAGGGGTTTAGCTGTCGATGCCCAGTGTTTTCTCTTGAAGGGAAGGGCTTTGCCTAAAACCACACAGGGAGAGGGGCTTCACCCCATCTGCCTCCACCCCAAGTGCCTGCAAGACGTGGTCTGTTATCCCTCTACGCCCCATCATGTGCATCCCTGTGCACGTGTCAGCCTAATAACCCACCTCATCATCTAGCAAAGGCCCCTGTGTTCATGGGGTTTTTTCTACTACTCTAATTTGTCTAATGACCAGAAGGCTTTCTAATTTATCTTGCCCATTTAAGGCTTTCCCCCTGCTGACCCAAATTCATTTCATGTCAGTCCAAAGGACTCCATGCAGACAAGGGCTCCTTGTGAAAAACCAGCTTTGATGGTCTCCCTGACATCTTTCCATCATGTGTCAGCAGCATCCACCGTGACCAAGGCACTACAATAACAAGTCTATCCGGTGCAGAGGCTGGGTCACATGCATGGCTGCAGGGAGAGGAGATGAAGAGCTAAGTCATTATAAATATCTTCAGATTGCTAATTATTCCTCTTCTTTACCCTTATGTATATGCAAGCTCCATATATCCAAGCCAGACACCAGACCAAAGGCTACACACAAGGAAAAACTTGGGTCAGGACTACTTTTTATAGCCTTGAGTAACAAGAGGGGGGACAACCTTTTCCTATGGAGCTATTTCTCCTCATCACATGGTGTGCCCTCGTGACATGCATGATCTATATCCAGTCACTGACACGGAGCTTTTATCACAACTGGCCCATGCAAGTCTGTCCCATAAGCAGCAACACAAGACTTCCTTCAGAATCTCTGACTGCTGAAACACCCACACAGCAACAAGTACTTACGTAAAGAGCAGGTCTTGTGGCATTAATGAAACTACCTGAATATCAATGTCTACGCCACAGGCTTTGAGTACAGGTCTTGTGTTTGTCCCTTGCTAGTGATGAAGTGCTTGAGCACAAATCAGTGCTCTTGCATCACCGCAGCAGGTTTTAGGCAGGTTTTCTGCTCCAATCCTGCAAATACTCCGCTAAGCTCACAAGTAGTGCTGCTTACTTCAAGCTAAGCACACGTACTTACTTACTGAATCATGGCTTAAAGAAATTCGAGACAGACAATGACTGGAGTTATTCTCATTTACGTATATAACTTCTATCATACAGATAAATCAGCTGATTTCCACAGGGCAGCCGCAGAACAGATGTGAACACGGCGACTGCTTCTCCTCTTTGTGCCATTAGAGTTCATGGGCATGAAATAAGCTCACACACAGTCTCAGAGATCCTTGTCGACAGCTTCTGCTGTTGATTCCTCTGGACACAACAGCGTTTCGAGTGGCAGCACAGCACCCATGATGCTTAACCGTGGTGGACTGCATTTCAGTGGCCATGTACCTGCCATGCATCCCTGGCCGTGACTTGGAGCCAACCCCAGCTACCTCTGAGACTGAACCAGAAACCATTTCATTTGATAGATGTTCGTCTCTCACACCCCTTAGCTGGAGGCTGCGCAGCGCAATCCAGGAGAGACCCATGAGCTCAACGGTTGTTTGTTCAACAGGCAGTGTGCTTAATTAAGGGCAAACATCTCAGAGGCTTTCATGATCCAGCAACAGACCAGGGGGAGGAAAAAGCCACAGATGTGACATTTGTATACCAGCTACTCTCAACTAGTTTGACTGCCCTAGCCCAGCTCCAGCTGGTTTCCTACCCAAGACACTGTAAACTGGTGTTTGATGTCCTCACTGCAGCACCTCAAAACTGTTCAAGCCTCTGGCTCCATCAGCTTGATTTCCCAAACCGAGACTCAGGGACCCTCAGGGCAGGACATAAACCTTCCCTCCCCTGTCCACAGAGGCTGCTCCACATAGCGTGCACAAGACTGATGACGATAATTTGGGCTAGAGCCTAGTTTACTGGTGATTAATTGTACAAGAGCTTAGTAAAAGATGCCAAGTGAAGAAGCCTTGCATTTCAGAAGAGTCAGAGCCCCAGGACCCAGCTTCTCTGCTCAACTCTGCTCTGGGCTTCTCCAAAGCATCAACATCTTCCTCCCTACGCCTCACCAGCCCCAGGGCACATGACTAATAGTGGCTACCACAGCATCCTTGCCACCACTTTCCCTCTAGCCTATATCCTGTCTCAACCTGATTTCAGTCTACTTGGTAGACATTTGATGGATTTACTCTGCCTGTTGGAGCTGTTCAAGAGGTGCCTCTGCTGACAGGAGGAAACAGCTGCTCTCTGGACCCTGCAGTTGGTGCTTACATCATTTTAGACATGCTCCATCTGCCCACAGCGCATGAAGGAGCACGCTGAGGCTTCACGGACTGTCCGTCAGGAACTGAGTGAAGCAGGACACCAAAAACAGGAATGGCAAGAGGGAAATGAAGGGTTTTGTCCTTTCCTTGTTTAAGCCACAGGTGGCAGTTAACAAATGATTGCTATTCAACCCAAATGTAATTTAAATATTTGTTGAGGGTTTGGTTTTCTCTATGTAAGAACACCCCAGTGCCATCTGTCCCCCCAAAATAGGAGGGCCAAAACCTCTGCCCACCTCCAGCTGCCTCCATACCCAACAGCCAAAGATGCTACTCAGAACACAACTGCACATCCCCTGGTTGACTGCTAGGCTTTAGAGAGAGGTAACACCTCATTAGGCAACCCCAGAGCATGAGGCACATGCAGATAAAACCCGCTCAGACTCACGCTGTGGAACTGCAGGTGGAGGATGTTCCTCATGAGGCAGAGATACATCCACCCACCAGCCCTTGCCACCTTACTTTCAATGCAAATGCTCTCTAATTAGCTCAGTTTCTCATGTTCAGCCAGCCCTGAACTTCATTTCTCCTGGCCAGACTGAATGAACACAGAGGATATTGCTCACCAGAAGCTCATCACCTTGCCAGACCACTCGTGTTTGGCAGAAGGCACCCATCCTCAAGCAACAGTGCTGCTTCCTGCCTTCAAGTGACCCTTATACTAAATCATGATAAATAAAACCCCAAACAGCAGTCCAGCATGCAGCGTTCATAAGCTGCTATGGAGCCGCTCCAATCCTTCTGCATCAAGCAAGCAGACAGTGTGACAGTGCCTTTTTCTTATGTCTGCACCTTATTTTTCTCCCCCTCCTTGTGTTTCCCAGTTTAATATCCATTCACACTGATCTCTATGCCTTGACACTAACATGACATAGCAGGTGAGACATCTGTCTTCCAAATTCGCCTGCTCCCCTACCTCCCTTTTGACATAATCTTGGCACAGGAGACCTACCAAAAAATCCTCTGTTGGAGAAACAAATGACTCTGCCCAGGAACAAGAGCTCCGAGTAGGAATGAAGGGCATTTCTCACAGCAGCTGACAAACACCCCCAGTCCCTGTTTCCAGGGCTGGAGGTGTTGCAGGTGCTAAGCAGAGGCCAGGATTGAGTGGAGAAATGCGTGTGGTGAGCAGGGGGAGAACAGGGCTCTGTGTTAGGTGGGATTTCACTTGTCATTATTCACTTCTGTGTTACAGCTACCAAGCAGGGCTGTCAGCTGGCTTCACCCATCTCCCACACCCCTCCATCCAGACAGTGATAAATGGCACGGGAGCGCTCTTACCAGCATCGCTATTTCACGCCCCTAACCGAATCCACATGAACCTCCCAGCAACACATCCTCGGAGACCCCAGCGCTGCGCCTTGTTACCTCCAGGCATTTCTGACAGCAAGGAGAGGAGATGATGAACACAGCTCCCCAGCTGCATCCGTCCTGCGCCCAGTACCAACCTCTGCTGTGACCTGGCACAAGTCCCTTTCCCTCCGTGCACCTCCATGACTCCCCCCAGGGCTTTTTCTTTCGTCTGTTTAGACCACCCGCTCTTCTAAAGATGTGGCCCAGAGATTTTTTTTTCTTGTTTAAGCTCTTGCATGCCACTAACAACAACAAACACGGATCAGTTGAGCAAAGAATGCCAACACTGACTCATATGATTGAAGCCCTGTGTGCATCTCATTAGCAGTAAACATCCCAGGGCTGGCTATAAATATACTTCCAGTTATTCAGAAGGACCACAAAGCACTTTCCCAGCTCCCCTGAGGGATTTGAGCTGCCACTGGGAACTCCCCTGCCCCACAGCAGAAACACAACTGCCCCAACAGCACCATGTTTCCCCTCCTCTCTATCCTGCCAAGATGCTTCAAGCGGGATGCAACGAGCAGCAGGAACAACACGGGGACAACTGTTTGCAGCCCAGAAGATAAAATCCTTACAGATGTTTTTCCCTGATAGCACAAGCTACGAGAAGCTCACAAAGCACCCACCCCACGTGAAAGCCCAGCTCTGAAGGTGGGCAACCTCCCGGCGCCTGCCTGGCGCTTTGATGACGCCGAGCACTGCGGCAGATCAGAGCCTGCTGGGGCTTTGTGCATCGCAGTGATTTGGGAACGCCTGGTATGAAGAGACAGGACTCTCTGCGTGTCCTCCAAAGCCAGCAGCACCTTGATGGAGCCAGTAGCTCTTTCATGGAGCTGCCCAAGGCAACAAGCCCTGCAGCTCCAGCAACATCTACCTCCAAGGCCTATCTCCATAGTTGGCTGATGGCAAGTGGTGGAGATAAGGCACCAGAAGGCATCTCCTGGCCGACTGCAAAGGGAGCTCCTCCACCAGTTTCCCTCATCCCCTGCCCTAAGGCAGCTGGTTCTCTCCCAGTCACTCCAGTCTTGGCTCAAAGCCTTTGCTCCTTGACTCATGTGCCCTGCAGGGCTTCCAGTGCTCCACTTCTCCTGGCAGAGGAGATGCCCTTTCTCCATCACAGCCACCGCTATTCATCCCCTTGCACCTTCTCTCTCATTTACTCCTTCCTTACCTGCACATCTACACCAGTGGCTTGCTACAAGTTTTGAGGGGCTTTTTCCACATCTATGTTATTTCTTCACTGCACTTGGGGCCACCCATCTTAAAAAGCAACAGAAACACACTGAAGGACACAGCTCCTAAACACACTAGGTCAAACATCTCAAATGCAACAAAGTTGCTGAAATTTGGCCTTTTAGAAAGCAGCAAGCACAAGCCCAGTTTCCTGTGCTAGAGCACTTGGGGGTCTGGTAGTGTTGGTCTGCAAGCATGTACACATGTCATAGGGACTCATGATTTGTCTTTTGTTAAAAGGTCAAGTGGGAATGAAGGGTTTAAACCAATTATCATCTTGTGACCATCAAGGAGAAGCGTTTGAAGTCAGTCTGGGGAAGGGGTATGGGGTGAAACTTCAGCCTTTCACATTTCTCTCCAGTGTTTAGAACATTTCTTCACAGGATTTGAAAAGAAAAAGTCATCATTTGAATGCACAGCACCAACTCTGAAGTGAGGTTTCTAGTAAGACCAGGCATGAGAAGATATGCACATACAGACATCATTTGAAAAGAGCTTTGCCCTTGGAAACCACTCCCATTTCAATACTATTCCTTTACGTTTCTCTTTCCAGACTACTCCCCCTGAGCAGAGTGTTCTCATGTGAGCCAGCCTTCAGAGAAGAGAAATGCCCAGATTAGAGGTTTTAATCCACAGTGCAAGTGGTAAATGGACAGTTATTCTGTTTCCAGTCTTAATACTCACCCACAATGAGATGTTTCTCACTCTGCCACTAACACTGGGATCCTAGGCAAAAGTTTTCACCCCTTTAATTCATTTTTCCCCTGTACCTTAACACAGGAAAAGGTCTACCCAGATGAGGTGAATTCCCTTTTCCTACCTACTATAATGTCCCTCTCAAGTGGAAAGCCTTAAGGGACACTTTTCATGCTCTGAGATCTCCCAAATCCAGGTGACCATACCCAGAATTTGCATGATGAAGGTGTAGGTATGACTTGCTTTCACAGCACCAGCGTGGACTTCCCACTCATTTTTAGTGTTTATAAGTGTCTCCATAGGAAGGAAGAGAGAAGACCCCCATCACAAGGCATCCTTAAGCTTCCTAAAAAGAAGGAAGCAGGAAGAATGAGAGAATGGAGCAGGAAGAATGAAGAACTAGTGTCTACATTAGATCTTCTGGGTCTGACATTTGCTGCAATGACAGTGGCATTAGGCACACCATTAACTCCAGAAGGAGCTGGAGCAATGAACCTGCATCTCCTCTAACCAAACCAGATTTTCGGGAGAAATTTGCTTTCCTCTGAGCCTCAGCTCTCACCTATAGCCGATATATCTATTGAATCTTAAGCACTCTACACCACCAAGCTGCTTTCTGGCTTTGTGCATCTTATTTTACACTTGCTCTAAAATAATAATAATAATAATAAAACCAGTGTCTTAGAGTAACCTTATTGCCATTGGTTTTGATGACTCCTGCATGTTGATGCCTTCATTGCAACACCGAAGAGCTCTGCTGTGCCAGAGAAGTGGGGCTCTCCATCACACTCCATCCCAGCTATTCACATACAAAATCCGAAAAGCAAAGATAAGCCACCAACATTTCACCTCTTGGTATCTCAACTTGGCTGTAAGCGATCCTGTTAGCTGGTGGAGGTCAACCATGAACCTGGAAAGTTCAAACCTAACCTTGACCCAGGGAGACCCAAGGACAGGCAGGATGTGCTCACAGTAGCTCGGTGACTCTGGAGACAGAAAGAACATGAGCTGGATGTTGCAGAGAGGGATGGCAGCATGCCCAGGGCAGGGTAAGCCAATAAACTGAGAAATGCAATGAGACAGCCTCACTACCTGACTCCTTCACCTTCAGCAGCTTGGCACAGGCTTTCAGCTTTGAAACACTGCAGGGCTGTTTTCACTGCTGCTGCAACCTTCCATGTAATTATTATTTTTTGAATGAACACAGATTTTTTTGGACTCCCATGCCTTTGAGAAAAATCTGTGCACAACTCTTATCATTGTTTTAACTGCTCTTGTATAAACAAAGCTTTGAATATTATAGCAGCTAAAGAAGGCACAAGCTGCAGAAGTAAGTTGGCTAAAAAAGGTTTAAGAAGGGGGTCGGGGCTAAGGTAAATAAAAGCTTGGTCATGCATCTTGCTTTGCCTCCTTCCACATTTAAAAAGGGCCTGAGCAAGAATTGGGTCTGTTTTTACAAGTCACCCACTAACAGAGGAGGGTTACAAACCACCTGCAGCACTTCAACCCTTCACACAGCTGTCTGGGCCAAGAGTAATGCAGCTAAGCTGGAAAAACAGGTCCCACGACACTCAATTCTTCACTTTGCAGAGAGTGACACCTCCGACAGGTCCTTCCCAGCCTCTGCTCCCTCCTGTGTTGCAAGTACATTAGATACTGATGCATGCTCAGACTCTGCTTGGAGCTCCTGCTAGAGGCCACAACCGCACTCAGCACCCAGTAATGCCTTGTCAGCCTTGGTATCAAGGTTTTATTACCTAGACATGGTCTGAGAAGTCGAGGCCACACAACATGCTCTCTAGATCCCCCAGACAAGGATGCCAAAAAACCTGAGGACTTAAGTGGCACTTAGCCCATCAAAACCAGGAGCTCTGTGCTCTGAGAAGAAGGATCTGAGGCTTTGACATTGCTAATTACACCAAGCCCAGCATCCTCCAGGTCTGCAAGGCAACTGGTACCAAAGGAAAGTCTGACAGATCTCATTCATACACTAAATACTCAGCCCTTAGTGTAAAACACCCCTTCTCAGGGCTCTCATGCATACCTAAGGCTACAGAGTATTTAAAGCATGCTCAAGTACCTTTCCTCACCATCACATCCTGCAGTCAGATCCTCCAGTAATGTCAATATTCGAGAAGGCAGAGCAAGCCTTGCTGCATACTGCACCCCATGGTCTGCAAAGCCCAGCCCATCTTCACTGCACATGGGTGTCAACCCATCCGATGGGGCACTTCAGGAAGGGTCTGAGTAACCAGAACCATGGTTTAGCACCTAAGGACAACAGTGACAAATACCCAGGTGAATTATCAAGGACACAAAGTGAAGATGGATCATCTCCCCCTTGCATGAAGGGCTCAGCAACCGCAAGCTTCTGCTATGATCTTAAGGAACTTCAGATTCAGGCACAGCAAAAGACAGGCTAAGAAAAAGGTAAGAAGCAAGTCACTGGTCAAGTCTGGATGATTATCTTGGAAATCCACTCTATTAGAGTCATAACTGTTTCCTCCTAGACCAGAACAAACTTTGGTGAATCCTCAGGTTTGCCAACAGACTCCTGGCTGCAAGGAAAGCGCATCTTGTACTTTGCAAAATGCCAGTAGAGGAGGAAAAATGTTCAAAGCCAGTGGGATCAAAACAGGAATCAGAGCACATGATTCACCAAGCATCAGGGTCTGCAGGAAACTGGTGACCTTGACCCCAGGCCAAAAACTTGCCGTGACCATCCTGTGTCATGCCCACTGTTCACCATTTAATTGCACCATTTCTGGGCTGCCAAGGGATGAGGAAGGGTTAATGACCTGCTTTTGGCTCCACTGTATTGCCCTGGCATTGAGCAAAGCCCAAGCTCTGACAGCACCAGACAACTGTACAGGAGCCTGTTGCACCAGCCCAGGAGCCAAGTGCCTCCCTCCCAAACCACCGGCGCTTCCAAGGGACACGTTTTTAAAGCCGTTTTGAAAGAGACCCCTTTCTCTTCCTTTCCTGAGGGTATTGAAAAATCATTATCAACAGGGGGGAGAAAAAAAATTCCTCCTTTCATTCTCTAAAATTAACATGAGCTCCTCTAAACACTCATTGTACTGGTTCGATTTTTCACACACCCTGGAGTCTAACCATGACAAGGGGAGACACAGCAGTGGTTATGACCCAACTTTCTGGCTAATTAAGAAGCTTGTCAAAGAGCAGCTTCTCTCCCTGGAGGAGCCCAGGGCAGGAAATGAGTGACTTCCCACAGCACGTGAGCCAAGCTGGCAGCTCATCTGCCGACTTGCTGCACTCTCGGCTCCTGATTTACAAGCCAAAGTGGAAGGAAAGGTGACCACCTCCTGCCACAGCACCCCGAACCCACACAGAGCCCCTCTCAGCTGATTTTGGCAGGTGCTGGGAGAGGCATCAGGATCAGGGGAAGCCCTAGCCCTCCCACTTCCTATTCTGCACCACAGTATTTAGTTTGTTGTATCAAACCGTGAAGCAGAAAAAAAAAAAAAATAGAGGTTTTTCTTCTGTCAAATTAAAGTCAGGATATAATTTAGCAAAACAGACGAGCAACAGTTTTTAAAGCAAAGCTAGGAGTCAGTATGTGCTCAGGTACCCTAAACCCAACATGGAACAGAAACAGATGCAAACCAAACCTCTAAAATCCTTGGGGAAGAGAAAACCTTGTCACCAGGCTATTCACACATCCTTATTGCAATGGCCCAACCAAAGAGCAGTTGCATCCCAGTCCCATGGGTTATCCGCTTCAGTTCCCGTTCCCCCAAGCTTGCTTGGGGGGCAGCTGACCCTGTTGCCATCCCAAAGAACTCATTAAATACATGTAAAGGCCCCCAGACTGCAAGTGAAGGAGACAGAAGGAAAAGTTCCACCAGTCAGGAGAAAATCCAAATCACATGAAACTTTCAGGGAGAGAGAAAAAAAAAAAAAAATAGAAAGCATCGAGTTACTACCCTCCCTGTTTTCTTCCAAGTTTTCCAGACTGCAGGAGTAAGCCTTGAAGGAACTGTTGATATGGGACCCCCAGACAGATCAGCTCTAAACCCAAGTGACACACACAACCCTGCTCCAAAGATGCCAAGAACTAAGTGAAATGCAGCTTCTCCAAAACATCCCCCTGCTCACGGCTACAGACTCCCTCCAGGGAAGGCAGAGCCAGCACCCTCCAGACCTCTGCGTCCCAGTGACGAGGCCATAACTGACCCAGGTCCAGCCTGGACCTGCCCAGGAGGATGAGGATGGCTGGGAGGAAGGCGGGGGCGCATCTCTGCCCGAAACTTCCCGGCCGAGGCCACGGGGTGGCAGCAGGTATCTGCTGATGGAGAGCCGGGCACCCAGCCCGGGACCAGCGCCCCTGAGGACCAGCAGAGGCGATGCTCTGCTCGCCGCTAACTCGGCGCCCACCCCCGAAAAATTGCAGAGGTGAGACTCCGACGAGCAGTTTGCTTCGAGGAGCAGGTTTGATAAACTTCGGACGGAGCAGAGTGAGGGTTTTTCCCCCGAAGAAGGGAAGGCGAGCATCCCCTCAGAGCGCTGGTGGTGCACCGGCTTTGCTGCTCTGCACGGCTGGGCACTGCCGCAGGGGGAAGGGGACACACGAGTGACCTCCGTGTGACAACTCCTTTCTCCCTAAGGGCTCCCAACCTCGTCCTCTCCCCGCAGATGTGCAAGCAGGGCCAAAGGCACCAGGGCCAGGAGAGCAGCCAAGCCACCAGCCCCCCTCTGCTCTCCACGGGGCCCTTTTGGGCTTGGTTTGGTGCCAAGCTCCTGATGTACCCAGATGCTTCACGACATGCTAAGCTTGTACCATTAGAAGGACACTGATTGTTAATGCTACAGAGGAACTTGAGCCGGAGCCTTATCTTCACTGCTCAATGACCAGCAGCAGGAATATGGCAGCCTACAGGTGTCCCAGGTCCTGCAAAGGACTGGCTTAGGGGCAGGAGGCTTCCAAACATTCCCCCATCCCTCGATGGAGAGCTGCGGCCAAGCACACACCTCTGAGACCATGTGCTGATCCTGCCTGAGCTGTGCAGGGATGTGCATCCTTGGGATAACAGGGGACAGGGCAAGGACGTGGCACTGGAGATGTGCGCAGTCAGATTCAACAGCGAGGGGCTGCAAACCTGCATGGAGAAGGTTGGTGGGTGTACTTCAAGGCACCGGTGGCTGAGCTGGCCCAGGAGAAGGAGGGTTGGAAGCCCCAGGAAATTTCACCCCAGGCCCCACATTGCTCATCCCATTCCTCCTCTTCTCAGGGCCACCAGTGGGACCCCAGCAGCCAAGAGTCCAGCCGCGAGAGGGGAGCTGCCAGTCCTCCCCCTCCACACGCTTCCCAGCGGGACCACGCGGGTCCTGCCTGCCTGCACCAGCGAGCCTGCTGCTCACCACAATGCCGTGTTTGTTGCACAACAGAGACCTTTAAACATCAAGGCAACATGACATTTTGGAAAGGAGAGATCTTAATAAGACATCTGAGCTTAATCATTCCACCCCTGTCAGAAACACTCTGTAATCTATCACCAAAAGCAAGTGTGGGGACAACATGGTGCAATGTCATTGAAGTCAATAAAAACGTATGCCAGGCTCTATTTCCATTCCCATTCATACGGCATCCCCTAGAGTTTTTATTAGCAATTTATTTTCTCCTCCACTCTCAATGCATTGGTTCTAACAATGTCTTTTGGCTTTGCTGGAGCTGGGCGGCTGCTGCTGTAGGGGAAAGGAGCATTGCAGCGACTCCCGTGTTAAAACCTGCTCTATCCTGAGACCTCTTTGGGATTACAATATGATAAATATACTTCCAGATTATTACTTTTTTTTTTTTTTCTAGATGTTGTTCTTTGACCCAGTAGGTTTTGTCCCATTCAGGAAAGCATCTTTCCAGGGAGGTGAGGGGAATTAAGTCTGCACTTCAGGGTGCTTTTCTAGACTTGTTTCCAAACATGGTCTCAGGAAGAAAAGCAGATGAAATGTTGGACTAAGCTTCCGTCTGCAATAGAGCCAAGACAACCAATAGCAAAGCAACCCTACTTTCTAGATTTAAAAACTTGGAAAAAAATAGATTTACAGGGAGCAACTGGCTATCCTGACTGCCCTGGTCTGCTTACATGACTGTTTTCTCCCACCAGCACTCTTTTTCATGCCCCGAAGCCACAAAATACCTACCTCCCATGGGCTCCCTCCTCTGCTTCATCAAAATTGCTTTAAGCACAGCTTAAATCCCCCTGAATTTCAGAGGACACCCCGGAGGCATCCACAGCTGCTGACTGAGCAGGGATGGAAGGAAAATGCTCTGCTGAGCCAGCACAGGGCGAAGGCAGGGCTCATAGCAAAGGTCTCCAGTGCCCATGCAAGGTCTGTGTGATTTCACCAAGGTCCAGGAGCCAGTTTTAGAAGGCTCAGTTTAAAGCTATGCTATGGGTACAGCTCTGCCAGCCTCGCTCAACAGCAAAGATGAACTCAGCGAGGTGCTGGGTGCTTTTTGCATTAACACAGCCCAGCAAGGTCAGCCCAAAGACACGCTCCAAAGCGGCCAAGTGTCGCAATACGGCTTTGCATCGCCTCGCCTTTCTCACCTTCATTAGGAGTGCATTCCCAGGGCCTGATCCATCAGAGCTACTGCACAAAATCTTTAAGTCTTCAGGGGGAAAAAAAAAAAAAAATACTTGGCCAACCTGAGGCTTTCAACTCCCCAGGAACAGAGCAGGACCAAGCACAAGGCTGATTTTAATTCTGTACAGATCCCAAACCCCCCTCCTCTGAGGATTTCCACCCTTTAGAAGTTAATTCCCCAGCAACTTTATTTTAGAGCAATTTTCAGTTCCTATTACACCCGCTGCGCTGGGTGATAAGTGTGTGGCTCGTCTACTATCTAGCTCTCTCCAGCCTGGGAAGATAGCTCTACCTCTCCCCAGAAGAGCGGAGGTGATGTTAGGAAAGTGGGTCTATGGATTATGATAAGGGAATGGGTGGTTTTATATGCTGAGCAGACTTACTAACTTCCCTCCCTTTACCTGGCCTTGCGCAGGCTATTTTCCATGCTGCTCTATCTCCTATCAATAGGAAACAGTCAAGTGCAGCCGGCACGTTAGAGCAAAAGACCCTTCTTTTACAGATACTGCATCATCCAAGGCTAATATAACCATGGGCTTAAAAAATTATACAGGTAATGGCTTAAAAAAAAAAAAAAATATCCAGAAACTGAAAAAAGGTGTCTTGAAGACAGAAAGATTTTAGTTTTAGGTGACAAAGAGGAAAAAAGTAGAAATTTTACTGTTCCAGGAGAATAAATCCTTTTGGAGGCTTGTTAATTTGTTTTTCTTAACTCTGAGAAGTAACCTGTGAATGTTAAATATCTGCTTTTCAGAGGGGGGCCCCCAACCCTGCTTCCCATTATGCCGGGCATCCATCCAGCCAGAGTAACTGCACTGAAGTCAATGGGTTACTTTGGATTTAGGCCAAAATAATTCAGATCAAAATCTCCTCCCGTGTTTGTGTTATGGGGACCTGATCCTGCACCACTGCCGCCCGAGGAGTCGGGTATTACCATTACCACACCCTCCTTTACATGGCATGACCAGTCTCCCAGTGCAGGGATGACATCTCCATAGGCTTTCATGGTGCCAGAAACAGGAGGCCACTCATCAAAGACTTAAGCGTATTGGAAGCAAAACAATTAAATTACCTGCTTTCAACAGTTTGTCACCTATGTCAAATATTAAAGCAAAACAATTGATTATGGAGAGGAATTAAGAGGCAAGAAGAAAACCTCTCCCCTCCTTTCTAATGAAAATTCAGGAAATTAGAATTGACTCTTGGAAAAAATACCCTCCTGCCTAATAAGGGTTTTTCAGTGGTTTTTTTTTTTTTTTTTTCCCCAACTTTACAGTGCATTAGTGACTAGATTGTCTTTCATCTCAGGCCCCTGAACTGGTCTCAGCTAAAAGAAATTATGTTTAAAAGTCAGCACCAAATTAAAACAAGCCCCCACAAGCACCAAGGGGCTCTTCTGAGCCAAAGTTGATCCTTTGCTTAATGTTCAAGGTAATATAATGTTCCCTCTCTTGCTGTTCTAAACCACTTTTTCAGACATAAAGTCAGTCTGCAAAGGATCTCACGGACTTTATACACAGTCGACATCTCGGCACTAGACTCGACTAAGTCAAGAGCATCTTCGATGCACTGCGGCAGATCAGAGACCTTGTGTCCAGGCTTCGCTACGCACAAGCAAACCACCGATATATGGATTCGAGATGAATTAAGAGGATTTATCCTGCAGATTGCTCAGGCAGCCGCAGAGCTTGCACCACTGCAAACCCCACCACTGCTCTCCAACTCCAGATCCAGGTTGTTGCACCCAGGATGGGGACAACCCATCAGGGAAAGCTCCCCTTGACTTCTCTCCCCCAGATAGCGGCTCAGATGTTGATCACCCAGCGTTCCTATTAGATTTCAGTGACAGCCGATTGCAATTTTAATATCTGTTTAATTATTCTTCTGCCAACCCAAGCAGCAGCGATTATTGCATGAGATTAAGCACTATGAGGCTGAGCCGCGTGCAAATTTCTTTCTGTGTTTCTGAAGACTTATCTCCTTCAGACAAAAAAATTATGCATTTCTTAGATGGGGATTTTTTTTTTCCCCCCTTTAATGTCTTGTCTCACTGTGAATTGGTGTAATCACTATTATAGGATGAGAGAAAAATGGCTAGAAAAATACATTTTAAAAGGAAGACAAAACACCACTGAGTCTCACATTAGGAAAGCAAACAGCTTCATCTCAAATTTCACAAGGTCTTACAATAACGCTCAGAGAAAGCATCTTACAGAAACATGACGTACTGCTACTGCCTGCATGGAAAGAAAATAATCGCTCATCTCAAGCACTTCTGGGCTCAGATGGAGACAGAAACATACCTTTCAAGCTCCACATGCAGCGTTACTACAACCATGCGCAGCTCCAAGTGCTCCAAAGCGGAGAGAGCTGCTCTTCTCATGCAATATTGCCCAAGCTAATGGCACTGCATTAGTCTAAATCGATAAGGAAATCACAACTTAGCAGTCAAGTTATACAAAACCAACCAATATAGGGACATTTTTTTCCCCACTTAAAAAAAATACCTGGCCATCAAAGGTATCACCTACAAGAAATAGCTCAGCATTGCTGAGAGTCTTAAGCCTGCAGAGAATAGCAGGGTGCAGGGGTACGCCTGGGCAGGGGGTGGGAGCCCTTAACTTAGTAGCTAATAAAACATTTTCCTCCCTATTGTGGCAGCCTCCTCCCACCTCCTGACCTTTTTCCTCTTGGAGTAATTAGAAGCTACCTGGTGGGAATGAAAGGCAGGAATTGGAGGTTTGCTTGGTGGGATTTAACCTTTTCTTCCCCTGCGCTTGCTGTTTCTCTCTTCCTCAGTACTGGAAGAATCCAAAATTTAAACTAGCTTTTGGGAAGAGACGCACAGCCTCCTGCAAATCACACCAGGGAAACTGCAGAATTGTAACTCTTTGGGCAACTCAGGAGCATCCCCAGGAGGATCTGCAAGCCATCATTGTCCTATAGAGCTTGTGGACAAGACAGAAAAGAGATAACAGAAATATTACCCTGCTTTTACTAAAAGGGCCCACCAAAGTTAAATAAAGAAACCCATAGCAAAAGTAAGAATTAAACCAGTTATTTTAATGATAAAGGCAAGTTCCTCAGCCAGAAGGACTCTCTCCTACCACCACAACGGGAGTTTGCAAACCAGCCCCTTCACAAATAAATCATATTCTGCAGCAACAGCTTGCTTTGCTTCTAAACCAACTTGTTTCAGGCTCACAATACTGACCCAGTGATTTTTTAGATAAATATCAAAAATATATAGCTAATACAAGAAATATCCTCAGTGAGCTCAGTCTATTCCTGCATCCACATCTTTATCTGTATTGCTGATACTCAAGGACACCCTCTCCCCAACTCCTCCCCCAGCACAGGGCTCAGAGCAAAGAAAGCTCTTCCAGCCTGTCCGAAAGCACCTACAGAGCTCTGACCTCACTTACTACTACCTTACTCACCATAAAGTTACTTACTACAGTGTATTCCTCCACCTGAGCTGCCCTCCCAGCACTAACCTACCACCACCCACCTCAGAAATGCTTACAAGGGGAGACCAATAGTCAGTCCGACCACATAAAATTAAGGATAACCAAAAAAACACATTTCTTTGGAAAAAAAAACACTAATCTTTTTAAATTACTTTAATAGAATTGCTGTATAAGGTCTACCCTGAATTTGAAGATCAAGAAGACAAGGAGCAAAACTACAAAATTATCAGCTTTCAGAAGAAAAAAAGCCAAGCAGTTATATAACACTTACCTTGAGGTTGGAGTAGCCATCCCAGGAAAAAAAAAAAAAAAAGAAATCCCTAAGTTTACCAGAGCTTGTAAGACTTGATCATTTCTGCTGCTTTATGTATGCTTTTCCCTAAACCTTCTACTAACCTTAGAAATAAATTTGAGAATTGTGTTAAGCAATGTCTAAGAGCTTACTTCATCTACTTGCCCTTGTTACAAGCCCCAAAGAAACTGAACCAAACCCTGAGCACCTCCCCAACCACCCGAGCACTCCCATATAGAGCTTATACAGCCCAGGTGGCTGTGCCCTCTCCTATATGACCCGTTCCCAAGAGGGCTCCCGTGCTACAAAAGTTAGTGGTTCCCGAGCTTCCCTTTCCCATCCTTATGCAGCATCCTGATCTCCAGCCCTTAGTATGTGCTTTACTCTATACCATCACCTATTTCAGAAAAACAATATTACGATGTTGCTTTGCTATATATAATCCTGAAGTCTGCTGGCCATACTTAAGCTGTGAAGGTGTGTTGTGGGATTTTGAATTCTCAATACTATAATTAAGCATTAGAAAGAGGGCTTCCAGCTATCTTGTTTTCTCTCTTTTTTTTTTTTTTTTTTTTATTGCTGGAGCAATGTATTTGTGCGATGTTCTAGTTGGCAACAAACCAGCTCCACTTATACAATACTAGAGGTAAATACCTGACCTAAACTGAAATGGGAATAAAAAGCAAGTTTTATACTGGGATGCCAAGCAATTTTAAACGAAGGGCTTTAAATGAGGAGGTTTTGAGTAACTAGTCTGAATAACGCTGGGGTTACGGCAACAAACCTGGTATAATTATGTATTTTTTCTTGAAGGCTGATATGGTCTGTGTGAGTCTTATTGTTATCTCTTGATTTCTATCAATAAGTTGCTTAGCTGAGTTGTTCTTGCTGTTTTCATACAGCATGGTGTAAAGATGTGCTGGTTTCAGGGTACCACACGGCTAAGCTGCCTTATGCAGTATCTAGAGATATAAAAAAGCACAGTACTGAACTTTTTCCTTTATTCACAAGCTGTCCTGATTCACTGTCTGTGTATTAACTCCACTCCTTTTTCATTGAGCAAAGCATTTCTCCATCAGAAAGGGAAGCATCTGATACAGTCAGGGAAGCCTTACTTGGTTTTTCTTGTTTTTTCTTGGTTGGACTAGCATTGCTGAAAATCTGTGTGTTTAAAGTTTTTCCTTAAATCTCTCCATTTCCTTGCCTTCTTCCTCATGGAAATCCTGGGTTCTGCTGTTGTCTCAGCTTTCCAACTCAATTGGGGACAGGTTTTACTTAATTATAACTCACCTGGTGGAACAGGTAAGCTGTATCTGCAGCTGGTATCAATAATTAACTTTATTAATCCCAGTCAGGGTGAAATAACCCCAGCTGTGAAGTAGGGGGGGAAGGGCTTCTCCTGTCCATCCCTTTCTTCTCTGCAATGAGAGTTGCTGGTGGTGAATAGTGCTATGGCTTCAAATTCAAGCCTTTTCAGGATACAGGTGAGCTGGAAACTATAAGGGAGAAGGGGAAGAAACCTTTGCAAATGCACTTTTTGATCTACCTTAACAACTGCTATAGAGAATTAAATGGAATTCATTTCTGTGATGAAGGAATTAATGGCAATATGGAGAATCAGGCTCAGGTAGGAGACTTGAATCCAAAGAAGGGAATAAAGCCTTGAAATTCAAATGAAAAAATTATTATATAAGCATAAAGGGAAGCTATTTTACACCTGTAAGACTAAATGTATAAATATGAAGCAACTGCTCCCTCTGGGAAGAGAGGATTGTGCTTTTAATTCACCCAGACAAATATGCAGCTTGGCTCCATCTGATTCCTTACACTTCAGGAAAGACCAGACCAAACCTTTTGTGTTTTCTCCCCTCCATGTTCACGACTTCTTCCAGGGCTGCTGCTTGCTGCTGCCGTGGTCTCCTCTATGCTGGCAGCCTCCTGGGGCCAGGCTGGGGGGTACAAGCCCTGTGCTCTGGTTTACCTGCCTCTCCAAGGGCCTCGTCCAGCTTGGTGTTCCCCTTTGTCTATGTAAAGGATTGTTGCTTCAGTAGATTCAGCTCCCAGAAAATTCAGACAGCTGTGGAAGCGCTGAGAGTACCTGGACTGTTCAATACAGGCATCTGGGCGTGCTTTCCTTACCCCCAGCGTAAGGAAGGAAGAGTGATGTCTTTATGGGGGTGTGAAATGTCCTGGCCTTTAGTACTGGAGTGGGACTCATCTGGGAACAGGTGAGTTATGAGCCAGATAACAAGGGGTTTGGATGTATATCCAGCACAGAGGCAGCCTGAGTTATTTGAGGGCAGGTGCTCTGCTCTCTTTTGTAAATCCATCTTTAGCATGCCTGAAGCTGAGCATCCTAAAAAGAAAGGCACCCTAAAATCATGATCGCTCTTCCTCTCAGGCTGTCCTCTTTCCTCTCACAGCACGTTGGCCCCTAGGTGCCCAGGCTCAGTGTTTTCCCCCTGGGACCAGCTGTGTCCCCTGCCACCTTCTCCAGAAGCCTGTTCATATGAAAGCTGTTATTTGCTAAACTCCAAGAAGGTACCAGTTAGGAAAATCCCCTCTTCCACCCTTATTCTGTTCCAGCAGCATCTCCTAATGTGGTTGTTCTCCCCACATGGTCAGGTCCTGTTTTAGTGTTATTTCTACCGCGTAACACTGAACAAATCAAACACATGGAGGAAAGTGTTCTCCCCATCTTCAAAAGCCACGTGAAATGGGAAGTGAGACCAGTAGTGGGTGTACAGGAATCCCGTTTTATGCAGGGAAAACCCAATTAGTCTGCACCCTGACAAAAGTAGAACTGAGCCTTTTAGCGAGGAGTAGTTAATCTTCTTTAGAAAAACTAAGCAGGGACTACCAGTGGAATAGAAGTTGGTGCGGGCCTGTTGAATATCTCTAAAGCCACTTATAGGTTCAAAGAATGAACAAGGCCATTGCCAGCCTTATTATTTTGATTTGTTTAATGCAAATACTTCGCTCATTCCATAGATGTTATGCTTTGATAAGGTAATTGTTCAAGGGCACAGCTTACATCCTATTAATACTGCACCCTGGGCAAATTAAACCTGACCCAGTGGAGAGGCAGATCCAAGGAGCCCGATGGTGTTGTGACACTCTGCCTTTTGTTTGGCACCCTGATGGAGAGCGGAGTTGGAAGAGTTTTATTCTTGGGTTCCCTAGGGGGAGAAAAAAAAAAAAATTCCTGTTACATGCACAAAATAACAGCACGGCTAACCCGGTTCCTTGCAAAGCTGCAGGGTCAGTGTTGATGGTGCATTTTAAAAAAGTGCAAACTTCTCCTTTAGAAATAGTCCTGGAAGTGGAAATGGTTTTCCTCCCTGCTTTAGGGCTTCAAAACCCCCATGGTCTGACTGCATGGAACTTTTTTTCCCTCTTCAGCAAGGAAGTTAAGAGCATCTTGAGCAAATAAGCAGAGCCTTGTTCCCTGAGAAAGGGGAGGAAGGAGAATTGGAGAGCAGCAGGCAGCCCGAGAGCCACACTCTAGAGCTGGGGAACCAAGCAAAAGACCTTAAATTTCCTTTCCCTGCCCTGTCTTTGCTTCTTCTAACCCCCCTGCAACCAACAGCAGATCTTCGCAATGAATGCAGCTCATTTTTTGCCTAAAGCTCCCTTTGAGGAGCTGCCTTTGCCCAAGGACCCCTGAGAGCCAGGGACACTTGTGGGATGTGGGAGGGTTCTTCTGCATCAGCAGGTCAGGGATGCTGCAAGAGGCTTGAGTGGGATCAGGCACCAAATAGCTGCACCCAAATCCCATCTGCTTCCTTTGGCAGCTCCCGGGCTTTAATGCAAATAAGAAAAAATAATTTTTTTGGTGATGGTGAGGATGGGTGGACTTAGCTTCCCTGATCCTGGACCAGGTGCTGTTTTTCCAGCTCTCAGCCACTTTTTAACCAAGCAGCCTGTTTTTCCTGAGTCTGTCTTTGCTGCAAGTATTCCTTCTCTCCTTTCTGGGTTTTCTGAAAAAACAAACACTTCAGGCTGGATGTGTTACTCTTCCTTTGACGATTTTTTCAATGGTCATTTTAAAAAATGCGGAAGTCCCTCAGAAATATTTTTTTTTAAATCCCCGGTTTTCAAGGTGGATTTATCGTCCTTTAAAGAGAGATTTATTGGATAATCGCTTAAAAAAATAATGCTTATTACTCCGGGATCTCAAATGGAAAACCTTCCCACATTAGTAATCTTCTTGTAATTGCAGAAGGTAGCAACTTTTCATTAAATAATTCATCCTCGGGCAGGTTTGGGGTTGAGGGTGGTTTTTTTTTTTTTTCATCTTACTTGTGGAGGGGGGAAAAAAAATCGTGATCAAATTCTTCAGGTTTTAGCTGACCAGATGAGACGCATCTGCCTTCTAAGGAGATTTCTCGTTTCTAGATCGGCATCGCTCTAGAAATGGGACAGCATCCCGAAAGAAAAAAAAAAAAAAATAAAGGTCGGACTTTCCGTTGAGGAGAATCATAATTAATAATAATTGATGATAGGGACTGCTCGCCTCCGGCGCAGTGCTCATGCCCCCGTGATTTTTCTGGACAGGCTTAGCTAACCTGTGTGCATCCTTTTCAAGCCGAGAATTGGATATACAGCCCTTTTCCTTTCCAGCCTGGTGGTGTTGGCCCCCTCAAGGGGACATCTAACACCTCGCTCTTGAAAAAACCCCTTCCTCTCCCGGAGGATGCAGGGGATGGAAGCTGGGGGCGAGAGATGCTCCTAAAAAATAAAATTAAAAAAAAAAAAAACAACAACCCACAACCCCATTCCCTTCTGCTTATGAGTTGGCTTTCAGCGCTGATTTACAAGCCGTTTCTCCAAAGGGAATAGCGATATACGGCATTTATCAACCAGAAACATACCTTAGGAAACCATGGAGATGCGCAGGGAAAGGGGAAAGCGGGGAGGAATTCTGCCCCTGTTTCTTTAAGCAGTTACTTGCTCCTTTCCTGATTGATGCTTGTTTTAATCTATTGCTCGCTGCTCCCAGGAGAGAAAAGAAGGGGTCTCTCTTTTGTGAACATGGGTAATGAAGCAAAGCACTGGGCAAAAAAAAGGAAAAAAAAAATTAAAAATTTAGAAAGGGGTTCCTTCTTTCTCAGCTGGGTGCGCAGGTAACACCCCCCAGGCCCCCAGACCTGCATGTGAAATCGCCATTTCACCCCTGCACACTCCTTAATTGTTAGAAAAATGATTTGTGAAATTGCTTTCCAGCAGGAGTGTCCCCCACTCTCCCCCGGCTGTGACAGTCCCCTGTCACTCCCTTATCCCCCCCCCCCCCCCCCCGAAACAAAATTAGGGGCTGCTGCCACATGCCACCGCGCCACTTAAATAAAAATAAATAAATAAAAAAAAAAAAGTATCTCTTTGCTTAGTGGCTTCCCTGAGCTGGCAGCAAGTGTTGGAGGAGAAAGTGAAGTTTTTTTGCCTGAAAGTGTCAAATCTTACCTCAATTTGAAGGGGGGGTGAAGGAAAACAACTGCTGTGTTTGATGTGAGATATTTTTCTCCCGGCGAGGTAACCCTAGAGCTGCGGGGAAGGCAGGGACTCCGCGCTCGGGTCCTTTAGTTTAATCTTCCCCCGGTGCTGGGAGAGCAGAAACATTTAATTTTCAACTTTATTCCCAGGCTTTTCCCCCCCATCTAAGCAAATGAAAGGCAAATAATTGAATTACTGCCGCGCTGGAGGAATGCGGCTGAGAAGGGGCTGCGAGGGGCTCCGAGCTGGTCCCGTTCAGCTCTGCCCGTTATTTTTCTGCCTAAAACTTCGGGAATTGGCGTTTTTGGGGCGGAGGGGACGAGAAAGTCTTTATTTTCGTTTGCTAGAGCCCTAAAGTCGGGGTTGCGCCGGGATAAGGAGACTTAGGGAGCAACTTGACACTTTGGAAAGAATTTCAATATTGCTTTTTTTTTTTTTTACCCCTGTCCCGTGGGTTGTTTGTTTTTTGGTTTTGGTTTTTTTTTTTTGGGGGGGGGGGGGGGTGGGGTGTGTGTGTGTGCGAATTTTAGGCGTGGAAACGCGAGGAAAACCAAACCAGGGCTGCGCAGAGAAGCGGGTGCGGGTTTAGGCTAAGGTTTGCGGGTGCGGGGGAAGAGGAAGAGGGTGAGCGATGAAGATGTGGCCGGACTGGGGAGGGGTCCAGCCAGGGCTTTAATTTCAAAGCAAAAGCCAGCACTGGAGAAGGGGGGAGATTAGGGGTGGCGATGCCCTCGGGGGAGGGGGGACAGGGAGGAGATTTAGGGACCGCATTTTGGGTCCAGACGGGTCAGAAAGTGTCGCTGGTGGCTTTATTTCTCCCCCCCCTCCCCTCAGGATGCCTTTAAGGGAGGGGGAAGAGAAGTTTCCAGCGGTTTGCACGGCAAGTCCTTTTTACAGCTGCAAACAAAAGGGTTCGTGAGCCCTGGCGTCATGCCCCGCTGCGAGGAGGATTCCTGCCCCGCTCCTATTTTGGGGGGAAAACATTGGCTATTTGTTCAACTCGTCCCGGGTCAACGAGCGAGCGAGCGGGCAGTTCGCGGGAGAACCGCGGGGAGCACCGGAGTCACCCCCCGAAGCTTCCCACCCCCCCTCAATGTACCAGCTAGGCAGCTCGGAGCCTGTCTCTTAATTAAAGATGTGATGTTAATGAGGGAGGAGCGCAGGGAGCTACCTGGGGCTGGGGGAAGGAGGCGGCGGGGCTGCTCCCAAACCCGACCCCATAAAGCGGGGCTTAGGGGCGGGGGGGTGGTGAAGCGAGCCTGGCCCAGGTGCGAGCGGGGCAGGACCAGCCTCCTCCCATCATCTGCTGGGAAGGGGGGGAAAGCGGCTCCAACCCCCTCCCGCGGCTGCCAGGCGGTGGGCAGCTAAGAGGGGTACTTTTTTTTTTTTTTTTTTTTTTTTTTTTGATTCATGTTGCAGCTCCTCGGCCGGGATCAGCACCCCGCCACCGCCACCCTCCCCAAAACGCTGGGCCGGTTTTACCCCTCTGGGACCTGCACAGATGCCCTAGGAGCGCCCAACTTTCTTAGAGAGAAAAAAAAAAAAAAAAAATCACAGCCGAAAAACCCAAACAAACCGAAAACACTCTTTCCTAAACTTCCTCCTCGCTTCTTTCACCCAAATGTATTTTCAAACTGGGGGAGGAGGACCCCAGCTTTCCATTAAAAGGAAGCCAAGCCTAGTAATGAATAATAATTTCTTTAAAAAAAATAAATAAGGCGAGCCCATAGCTTTTCCTGCGCGCTGGGAAGCTGCTGCCTCTTATTGGTCCCTCGGCCCCGCCGTGGTACCCCCTTCCCCGGCCATGAATAAAAGAAAGGAGCCGGAGCCTATCACAGCTCGCTCGTCCTCCCCACGGCCCCAACTTTAACAACTTCCAAACCCTCCATCTGACATTCTTCCCCCCCCCAATTCTCCTCCTCCCAACTCCCCCCCCCCCCCCCCCAATCACGAGCATCCCTGAAGCGACAGGCACCAACCACTTAACAAAAAAAAAAAAAAGGAAAAAAAAAAAAACGCAACAACAAAATAAGGGGGGAAAGTCGGCTCCCTCCCCCCCCCTCAGCCCCCCCAGCCCTAAGCCCAGCCCAGCACAGAGGCAACTTTGGCTGTGTCTGCCTTTCCCGGCAGTCTGGGTTACATTCCTCCGGAGCGCCCGCTCAGGCCGGTTGTGACATAGCCCTAAAACTTTAAGAGGAATTTCTGGTGGGTGATTTTTTTTCCCCCTCCCCTCCCTTTTCCCACCCCCTTTATTATTATTATTATTATTATTATATACATTTTTTTTTTTCCTTGGAGCAAAGATTTCTCCCTTGTTTTGCAGCCGCGGGCTGGAAGAGAGAAGCGCTTCGACTCCGAGGAGAGGCATCCCCGCAGCGCCCCCCCCACACACACTCCCCGGTTCTCTCGGCTCTCCCGGGGCCAAGGGGTGCCCCCCCCCGGTTTGAACCGGACCCGCTCCACCACCCCGACCCCCCCCCCCCCCCCTCCCCTTTACCATGGCCGCTCTGCCCGGGACGGTGCCTCGGATGATGCGCCCGGCTCCGGGGCAAAACTACCCTCGCACAGGCTTCCCCTTGGAAGGTAGGTCTGGGGAAAATAAAAACTCTCTAAACCGCTCCTTCCTCCAGCACCTCGGGATAACCGGGGGTGGGGGGGGCCAGTCCGGGCTGCTCCGGGGGCGATACAGCTCAACTTTGCAGCCGGGGGGGGTGTCCCGACCTGAGCATCCAACTTCTCGCCGATATTTAGCTCCTTCCCTTCCCGCTGGAGCCTCTCCGTCCTCGCGGAATTACCGGGTTTGGGCTTTTTGGTTTGGGTTTGTTGGGGTTTTTTTGGGGTTTGGGTTTTTTTTGCCCCTACTTAAAGTAGTTCCAGGCATCCTGCAGGTTTTGGGGGGAAGACAGGTTCTCATGGTTTGGGGTTTTGCTTTTTTTTTAAACCCGCAAATATCCCGACGATTTAATCTCCCCGAAAAAAAAAAAAAAAAAAAGTGGGGAAGACCAACCAAATTGATTGTTTTCAACTGTTCTGGAGAAAATAAGAAAAAAAGCCTTAAGCCGGGAGTATCCTCTAGCTGCGGATAGTCGAAGTGTCCTTGGCCGGGGCTGGCCAGGGGAAAGGGGGGGGACTTTGTAGCTGTCACCTCGCTAAGTGTCATCCCCACCTCGCAGCGCATCAACTTCCCCCGTCATCTGCTTTTTCTTTGTGTCACGGGCTTATTATTTCTAGGCATAGGAAAGAAAAAAAAAAAAGAAAAAAGGCAAAATTAGAGTGAGACCCCTCTCCCCGCATTTATTAAACAGGAGAATTTTATCCTGACCGTGATCAAGTGGCGAAACTCAAACCTGTGGAAAACCACGCAGGCTGCAAAACATACAAGCTGGGGGGATTTGTTGAAGTGCTTTTCTGTAGCAAATGAAGTAAAACAGACGGCAAGGGAAAGGATCAAAGGATTACAACAATATTTGCACAACATGACTGGGAATAATGAAAAGAGAGAGCGGCCGGCGGTTTTAGTACCTCTTGAATGTAAAATTGGCCACTCGAGTGTTATCTGTCGATAATGATATATCCAGGGAGTGCTGGCCAAGTGACTTGGAATTAGTGGTGCATGATTCTTGTTAAATCGCGAGGCAATTTCTGGAATCGACTTTTCTTTGTATAAAGAGAAAAATCACCCCCCTCGCCTTCCCCGTCCCTCGCCCCCTCCAGTCTTTCTGCAAATTACCCAGCTGAGTTCTTCCCCTCGCTTTTTTTTTTTTTCCTTTTTCTCTCTCTCTCTTTTTTTTTTTTTTTTTTTTTTCCATTTCCAGCCTGTGAAATCGTATTAATCTGTAAGATCTACATTGCGAGATATTAAACAAATTGGGGAGGGGGATTAACGAACGGCTGGATGCGCCTTGCGGGGATGCGCCGCGCAAGGTGTCGGGGAAGCGGCGCGGCCGCGGGAGATCCGCGCTTGGTCTGCACCTCCCCGAGCCGCTTAACAGAACCCCACCAAAAACCACAATAAAAAACCCCAAAAGCACCTCGAGGGGATTTAAAGAGGTTATTTCCAAAAGTTTGTTTGAATGCAGATAGCTCCGTAATTTGAAGCAAGAAGTGGAGTGCGCGATTTTTTGGGGGGGAAATTGAAAGTTTTGGGGGGGGTTGCCACGCGGTTTTAAATCTTCCCTTATTTATAACGTCGGGTATGATTTTAAAATAGGTGTGAAATGCCAAAAATAAAGAGATAGAGGCACAAACACAGCGGCCGCCTCGGGTTGCTGGGTGATGGGGGTGCGGATCATGGGCTGTTTTTATTTTCCCTCCATCGATGGGAAAAGTCTCCCCCGTGATGCGGAGATAAATACCGAGGCCAGGGGATGGGCGAGAAGTTTCTCCCTTTTTTTAAAGGTTTAAATACCGGGAGAGAAGCTGAAGGCGCGGGGAGGGATGCGCTCCATTTTGCTGGATTTTTCCCTCTTAACTTTTCTCCCCTGTTGTTGGGTTTGTTTTCTTTTTTTTTTTTTTTTTTTTTTTTTTTTTTCCCCTTCCCTTGCTCTCCAGTTTCCACCCCGCTGGGCCAGGGCAGGGTGAACCAGCTCGGAGGGGTGTTCATCAACGGTCGACCGTTGCCCAACCACATCCGTCATAAAATCGTGGAGATGGCTCACCACGGGATCCGGCCCTGCGTGATCTCCCGGCAGTTGCGGGTCTCCCACGGTTGCGTCTCCAAAATCCTCTGTAGGTACCAGGAGACGGGCTCCATCCGTCCCGGAGCCATCGGAGGCAGCAAGCCCAGGGTGAGTGCAATGCGGGGACCGAGCTAAACCGCCCTCCTTAGGTTAAAAAAATTAAGATTTCTTTGCGGGGGAGGTGTAAGTTTTTCAGGTGGGCACGCGGGGAAAGACGAGGGGAGGGGAAGGGACTTTGATAAAGCTGCAGCTTGCAGGCTCAGATGGGTAGAAACCGGTGCCGAGTTGAAGGCTATGAATAAATTAAAGTGATTTTTTTTTTTTTCCCCCCCATGTGCAACAAGTGGCGCGCGTTCAAGCATTTGCTTTAACCCCCGTGTGTGGCGAGGAGGCGAGCTGGGATGTTTGAGGGAATAATAAATCGTTGGCTGTACATACCCTCCACCCCAAAAGCATCCGTTGCACCCCCTCCCTGCCTCCTCCTCCCCTTGGGGCTCAGGATAAACCCAGCCTGGCTGATCTCCTTGGCCTCCAGAGACTCCGCTTTAGGGTGGACAACATTTGGGAGACAAGGGCCTTTCCCCATCTTTATTTTCCTCCTTTTCCCTCTTCAAATCCCTCTTCTCAACCCCCAAACTAGCAGCCAGGTCGAGGAGGATTGAGCTGAGCTTGAACAGCTTTTCTTTTCAATTAAAAGCGCTTTTTTTCTCCCCTTCCCTCTCTCTGCACACGCGGGCACGCACCGGCGTCCCTTGATCACAAAAGCAGGTTGCGACTCCCGACGTGGAGAAGAAAATCGAGGAATACAAACGGGAAAACCCCGGGATGTTTAGCTGGGAGATCCGAGACAGGCTCCTGAAAGATGGGCACTGCGACCGGAGCACCGTGCCCTCAGGTGAGAAGGCAGCTTGGCAAGAAGGACACCCCGATACTTGTCAGAAAGATGGAGGGAAATTATTATCGCCACTAGAAATGTTTCCAGGAGTTATAAACATCCTCTCGGCCTCTGCTTTGATAGGGGAGGGGGGGGGGATAAATTACCCCAAGCAAACCCACAGCAGCAAATAAACACCAGGCGAGGGGGGGCTGTGCCCTGGCCCGCTGCGGTCTGCTGGAAAAACAAACACAAACAAACCAATTTTCCCAACTTATTCCAACTCCTGTGAGAACAGGGGGGCTCCTGGTGTGGAGGGAGCATGCACGGAGGCAGACCCCAAATTCAGGCTTAAAGGGGACCCCGGTTGCCCTGCTGGGACTTGCTTGCTCAGTGGGAGCTGCAGAGCAGCGTTTCCATCAGCCAGGGCCCCCCCATCACCCATGGAAAGTGACCCCGTACCCCAACATTGGGCCTGCAGGGATGTGTGAGCGCTTTAGGCCCTACTGAGGGTTGCTCTCTGTTTTGGGGGGCTGAGCCTTCTGTGCAGGGCACATCTGCCCCCAAAGCAGCATCCAGGACAAGGTCCAGGTCTGAATCAAGGCTGGGGGTCCCATTTGAGGCTGGGGTGAAAGCTGGGTATTGGGGGGCCTTTTCCCTGTTCCAAAGCAGGTGGTAATGCCAGGGGTGTGTGCCCCGGGGTGTTGCACCAGCTGCGATGCTCTGGGGGCTGTTGTGCACAACCGGCAGCCACTCGTGCCGGGTGTCTCAGGGGGACAGTGATGAACGTGTCCAACTTTGGGTGTCCACCTTGGCAGCTCAGTGGACTTGGGGGCATTTTGGAGGGCATAGAGGACCAGGCAGGTGCATACCCCTGGGAAAAGGGGGTACGGGTGCCCTTCATGTGTGCACAAGGTTTCCTACCCAAGTCATGCAGCCCTGGCTTGGGTTTTCCCGGCCGGCTCCCACCTTGGCTTCCCAGGCAGCTTATACTTGCCTTTTTGTCTTTGACTGTCTGAGGTTTAGTGAGTTCGATTAGCCGTGTGCTACGCATCAAATTCGGGAAGAAAGAGGAAGAGGAGGACTGCGACAAGAAGGAGGAAGACGGGGAGAAGAAGGCCAAGCACAGCATAGACGGCATCTTGGGCGACAAAGGTAAAGGTGGTCGCGCGTGCCCCGGGGCTGGGCTGGAGGGGACATCTGGGAGAGGGGACATGTCCCTCCCTACCAAGAGTAAGATGGGATGGCTCCAGAGCCTCTTGCATTTGTCCTTTCCAAAAATGACTGATGGCTGAGGTGGGGGGGGGAGTGATGCAAGGCCCTGAGAGGGGAAGGTGGTCCCCAGCCCCCTGGGCTGAGGATGCTCTCCCAGGAGAAAGAGTTGTTGGTGTTTTGCTTTGGATCAATTATTTATAAAGGGGGAAAGGAGATGGCTGAGGGGAGACAACTCTGATTCTTAAATGAATTTGTTAAACAGATTTCTCTCCTGCTCTCTAAGTGGTCCCCTGAAACTCTGGCTGACAGTTGACCGATTTGGCCAATCAATATCAATTAGAGAAGCTGGGATCGGCGCTGCGCTGGGGCTGCTGCCGAGCCACCGGCGCTGGGGAAGCATAGAGGGGAGAGGGGGCGTCCTCGAATCAGAGGAAATGGGGGGCTTGCACCTCTAAATAAACTCAGGAAAAATAAGTCTGGCCTTTCTGATGAAAAGCTTAAGGTCAGGCCGACGGCGAGGAGAGCCAGGGGGCCCTGTTATCATCTCCCACGGTTGGTGCTTTCCTCCTGTGGGAGGAAAAATTAAACTTTTTTAAAGCTCCTGTGTTGTAAATGTGGGGTGTGGGACGAGGCACAGCCAGAGCTGGCCATTGCGGTGCTTGGAATGTGATTTTTGGCAAGCTCAGTGGGGGTGATGATTCCCTGCCCCTCCCAAAAAAGGGGGAAAGATGATATTTTCAGGGGGTCCGATTGAGGTTTATCAATGAAGGTGTTGGCAAGGATGGGGAAGTTTGAAGCAACGGGAAGGAGGAGCTGCTGTATCGGTTTAGGCAGAAAATTGTTTCCTCGTGTCGCAGAGCTCAGTGCTTTTTTTTGGGGGGGAAAACAGCAATTATACAACTCTTGGGGATGGGCTTCAGGAAATTGTGGGTTGCTGTTTTTCTCCAAAATTGATGGCAAAATGGCGATGGCCCAGGCCTGTTGGGGTTGAGTCGGTTGGAGTTCCGGGGGATTTGTGATATTGTCGGTGTCGGGCCAAGAGGGAGCGGGGTGAGAGGTATTTTCCGCAAGGAGAGGGTCCCCAGTCCGGGTGTGGGAAGCAGGGGGGAATTGCTTACAAAGTTTTTCACTAACTACAAAGTTTTCCCCATTTTGGGACAATGCGGGTGAGTGGGGAAATATTGAAGTGGGGGAAATGTGGCGCAGAAAAAAGCTTCTCCATGTCACCATCAAACGTTAGTGGGAGTTTTAAATGAAGGTGCACAAAAGGGGTTTCTTTAAGGATCCGATCCCTTTTTTTTTTTTTTTTTTTTTTTCCAACCTTGAAGATGAACTTCACTTACAAAGACCTTCAAGTCTATTGAAGCTTTATAAGCAAAAGATTCCTGACCACAAAAGCAAACAGTAGAAGGAAAAAAAAAAAAAAGAAAAAGGAAAAAAAAAAAAAAAGAAGGGGGGGAAAGGGGGAAAAACCCTAGGCTGCCTTAAAAATGGAGTAAAGGGATGGGGGAGGGAGGGCTTGTCTATTCTCATTCAAAATTCTGCAAGGAGGAGAAAAAGTTTGGACAAAGGGCCAAGGAAGGGAAGAAAGGGAGATAAATTATTCAAAACTCCCTGCTGTTAGATAGTTTTGTAATATTATAGGACCGTCTGTTGGAAAAAGGATAGCCGTTGGACGTTGCAAAATGTTGCTTGTGATTTGGAAACAGGCGATGCTCATTTGTAAATCGGGGCTATTGTGTCCTCGAAAAGCTCCCCCCCATCACTTTGGGGTGTTTTTAATTTGGGGGGGGGGCAGAATTTTGGGTTTAAGATTAATTTTGTTCGAGCCTCATTACTTGAAAAAAAAAAAAAAATAGCCGATTGATTTTTTTTTTTTTTTTTTCCCCCCCCTTGTTTCGTGCGTGTTTTCCCCATCACCACCCCCAAAATAAAAAAGAGTGAAGGAGCTGGAGGCTTTTTATTCCTTAATAACATGCAGAAGTGCGTGTCAATAAGCAAAACAAAACGCTCTCTTCTTCCTTCATGGGTAATATTGCGGACAAATAAAACACGAGCCCCCATTTCTTTATGAAACCAGCCCGTTTTGAATCGAGGGCTAATTTGGGCAAATTCCTGATGCCGGAGCCCGCGGAGCGCCGCGTTACCTCCGAGCGCGCAGGCTCCGCTCCCTTTCCCATCTCTTGAGATAAATCCTAATTTATCAGGTTTGGGTTTGGGATTTTTTTTTTTTTTTTTTCCCCTCTCCCTCAATCGCTTCCTGATTCCGTAGATTTGCGGAGAAATCACCCCAAAAAGCTTTTGATTTGGGGTTTTGGCGGGGGGAGCATCCACCGCAGAAACGGGGATTTGGGGGTTGGATCCGGCGCCGTCCGAGCGCTGCCGCGATCGCCACAAGCTCGAGTGCGATGAAAAAATAACCATTAAAAAAAAAAAAAAATAATACCGCTGTCAATGTATATTTTCATGTCTGGAAAAGTTTGAATGGCCCCAATTAAGGTAATTGATGATTCAACTTGTAAAACACTCAGAGGCGGGGAGTGTACGCTGTGTATTTTTTATTTTAATTTTTTTTTTTCTCGAAAATAGTAATACTCTTTAAAGCTCTCCCCCCACCCTACCAATTTTCCTGGGAGGTTTGCAATAAAATAAAAACCTACCGCGCTCCCGACACTTGTTCTCCAGCTCTGCTTTTACTGCGTGGGGGGGGTGTGTGTGTGTGTGGGGGGGGTGTTTGAGGATTTTTTTCTTTTTGAACGCGTTTTTATTATTATTGAGGATGAGAGAGAGAGGGGGGGAAACTTTGTTTTGGCCTTTTTCCTCTTGACAAACGCCTTTGCTCCATTTGCGGGTTCTCCTTGCGGGGAGCCGGAGGAAGACAGCCCTAAATGCTCTCTCTTTTTAAGTGTTAAAGAAAGCTTCCACCCTGCGCCTGTTTCTTTCTATCGTCTGCTTGGCATTTAATAATGTTAAGACTTATTAGAGCTGGTAATGAAAACTGTGGCTGTTGAATAGGGAGCTGTGTTGGAGAAGGGTGTAATAGCTCCAAGGCATGCTAAGAAATGTATTTATCCCCAATCAGTACTCACTCTCTGAGTTCCCAGCACAAACGTTAAGTTGAAGGGTTTTAAGGCAGATTAAATTGAGCCTTTATTTCTTTGCACTTTCATCTTTAAACGGCTCACTCCAGCTAGCCCTGGGCATATATTCATGAGGCTTCACTTTATTTTTATTTTTTTATTTTTTTATTTTTTTTTTTATCCTTGTTAAGACCGAGTTGTTATTATTTTGGGTTGTTGTTATTTATTATGACTGGTGGGGTTTATTAGGGAGGGTCACGCGTGGGTGATGCGCTGGTCGCCCGCGCCCCGCAGATCCTCGGCGGGGAGGGTGGGGGGGGAGCATTTGGGCAACCCCAAATCTACGGGGGTGCTGGGGAAGGTGCTCGGTGTTTAATGCGGGAGGAGCAGGGGCGGGGGCGAGGCCTCATCCTGGCGGGGTATTAATTGCAACCAGACGCGGGGGGGGATATGGGGAAGGCGATCCGCCGGCCCTGGAGGAGAGGGAAGTTCAGGGGCTCCCCCCCACCCGGCGTGACACCCCACGACCAGGGGTGGGGGCAGCTGGTCCTGCCCCTCGTACTGCTCCGGGATGCAGGGGAGGATGCTCAGGCCTGGGCGGTGCTCTCGGGGGGACAGACCGGGTTATACCTAGGGTGAAACCGCGGATTTTTAATTATTTTTATTTCCCTTCTGTTTTATTTCTCCGAACTCCTCTTGATTGCACGGAGTTTCTTTCCCCGCTCGATTTTGCTTCGATACCCAACCCCGTCCCGTGATAGCGTGGAAATACTCCGTGGGATGGGGAAACCCGAGTGTGAAAGCCGGGGATAGCAGAGGGGTTTATTTTTATTGGAGGTGGGAAACGCGTACAGGTGTGAACAGCGGGTGTGTGTGTGTGTGTGTGTATTTGGGCACTTAGAGGTGGTAACAATTTAATTTGGTAGCAGTCACTGCCGCTTATGGGGGGGGGGGGGGGGGAGCGGAGGCAGGGGGAAGCGGTTTGGAGTGGATGTACAAGGTCCTGCCAAATTTAATTAGGCTCGGGGGAGGGAGGGGATAGGAAGAAAGAGAGGGGGACACCCCCCCACACCTGGAAAGGGGCTTTGTTTCCCAAGTTGGGGGGGAGTGGGGGAGGAATGGAGTCAATTTATCAGCAAACAATCTGCATCGATTTAAAACCAACAAGCGCTTTCTCTGTAAATGTATGTTTAGAAGGGGGGGGGGGGGGGGGGGAATAGACACTTCATCAAATCAAGGGATTACGAAAGGTTGGCAATCTAATCAAACAGAGACCAGGCGGGATTTGTGAGTGTTGCGAGTGGGATCAGCTCTAATAATGGGGGGCAGGAAAGAGATAGGGTAGTGTCAAGCAATTCATTGGCTTTAGGCTGAGTTATTCTGTGCATATTTCAGGGAGAGAGAAGAGGGAAAAGGAGAAGAGGAAAGAAAAAAAAAAAAAGGCAGGGAGAGGGAGAAGGAAGGGGGGCTGGATGTGAGCACACACGGAGCTTACATGTCACAAAAAAAGCTGAGACAAATGAGGTACAACAATAAACACAGATAACAATTACAAAGGCAAACAGTGGCTTTTGGGAACAAGTAGCTGCAGAACCTGGTCTACATAAACAAAGTAGGCAAATGTTTGCAAGATAAACTCCTTCCTAAATCAAGTGTGACGGGAAGGAGAGAAGAGAGGAGGAGAGATAAGGTTGGAAGGGGGAATAAACGAGTATAATCTAATACAAGACGTTTTAAAAAACAAACTTAAGACAAGGATGCGGGGAGAGAGGTTCAATTATACAGTAGGAAATGAAATAATATAAGGGAGATGTTTGTGATCCAGGGGTTGTGTTGTTTGGTTTGGTTTTTTGTGTTTTTGTTTTTTTTTTTTTCTTTTTCTACATCGTATCCCTCTCCCCCCCCCCCCCCTCCCCCTTCTTTGGGGGAGAAGAATAGGTTCAGTTATAGACCGGGGGAAATAAAAGGCAAATATTGATATCAGGAGCGCTGGCTGGCAGGTGGGGTGCCCGGGGTTCAGCTCGGAAGGGAAAGGAAATACAGTCTAGATGTTATAATCTATAATTTGAAGGTGGATGATAGATTACATTATACTGGGAGGGATAGGAAGTAGATATTTGGCGATGCGGAGGAGATGGATGCCGTGATAGAGGAGAAGAGGAAGGAAGCTGTAAAGTCTATTTCTAATCCGAGGTTTCGCCTGTAATTGGGGTAGGAGAAAGGAGGCAGAGATTGAATTAAGCGGCAGGAAGGCTGTGAGGGAAATGTGTGATCCAGGTGTGTGCAGGGGTTGTTCGGAAACAAACAGATCCCCCCCCTCCCAAAAAAACACTCTTAACCCCCAAATAATTTGAAGAAGTAGTTTAAGGCTGTGTTAGGGCTTATTCTCTTTTATAGAGACATGTATATATGGATCTCTCCAAATGAGAATTGTATATAAGAGGGGAGAGACGTGTCTGCAGTGTGGTTAAAGGAATTAGATATTTACCAGTTTGAAATAAGCCTGGTTATAAAAAAAAAAAAAAAAAAAAAAAAAAAAAGAGACACTGAAAAGATGAGACGGGAGAACACTTCAAACGAATTCATCATCTGGAGTGGTGAAGGGGAGATTTAGAGACAGTATTGGGAAGTTATTTAGATATTAATAACATATTTTCCTGAGGCGTCAGGAGTGCCTCCATACGCACTTTTTTCTCGCAGCTATTTGGCTGGGTGAAATATGGGAGACCCAAATGTTGGGAAGAGATAACACAATCAGCCTAGCCCTGGTCCTGTGACTGCATCATAGCATTAAACCCGGATTAACCTCCCCTTTCTCCCCCTCCCCCTCTCCCAGTTCTTCCCCCCCCCCCCCCCAAGCCCCCCCGAGAAGCTTTCCAAATTTTTCAGGGGAATTTACATGGCAGGATTTTAAAGCACATATAACACTAGCCTTAAAGCTGTAAGGTACTTACTCGAGCATTAGGGTAAGGCGCGGGGGGGGGAGTATCTTTCTGAAAATTACGTTTCCTACAAAAGAAATAAGCAAATAAGGGACCCTCTTAAGACCTGAGCTTTGGAGATATTATATATTTATAGAGGCTATTCTTAAAAAAAAAAAAAAAAAAAGCCCATTTCAATCAGCTGCCACATTTCTCTCTACCACTGGATTTTGGGGATGGTTTTCTGGGTTTTTTTTTTGGTTGGTTTTGGTGTTTTGTGGTTTGTTTTTGTTTTTGTTTTTTTTAAATTTAATCTGAACTTCAGTTTGATTTGAGGTTTTGGGGCGAGAAGATGTTGCGGGGGGGTCCCAGGCCGGGAAGTAGCAGAGGGCTTCGAGTCGGGAGGGGGAACCCCACGTTCCCGAGTGGGAGCTTCTCCTGCCCGGCCGGGCACCCAGGAGCTTTGAAGGTGCAGATGGAGCAACCAGAGCCCTCGCGGCTGTGTTCTGGGATGGGTGTGGGGGGGTGTGTGTGTGTGGGGGGTGTCCTTGTCCCCTCCCCATCTGCCCAGGAAAAAAAGCAATGAAGGAGTTGGGAAGCGCAGGTGCAGCTCAGGGAGGGAGGAGAGGTTGGGATGGGGATGCGGCGTTGCCGGCGTGCCCGGGGGTGGGAGGTTTGCTGCAGCCCCCCCTCCCCAAAAACCCTTCCTCCTTACCGGCTCATCCCGCCCCGGGGCTGGTAGCCGCTCGGGAGGGCTCGCCAGTGCGCTCGCACTTTGCATGATCTTGCCACAAAAGAAATTAGATGTCAGCTAATGCCTGTTTATAAAGACATTTGTCATCCGGAGTTGGGGAGAAGTGGGGAAGAGATGAGGAGGTGCGGGGGAGGGCGAGAACCAGAATAGGAAGTTTAGTTGTGGGTTTGTTTTTGTTTAGGTTGTTTGGTTTTGGAGGGGTTTGGTTTGGTTTTTTTTTTTTTAGGCAGAATATGAAGGTGCAAGTGATGATGATGATATTTTGGGGGCACGCTCTGGCACTGACCCCTGCACTTGAGCGGACCCGAGGGCTGTCGGAAGGGAGAGGGAGGATTGCATCTCCTTGGAGGGGCTGGGAAGCGGAGAGGGAGGGGAAAAAAAAAAAAAAAAAAAAAAGAAAGAAAGAAAAAGTAGGTGAGGAAAAGTAGAGGCAGCTTGAGGAAATTGAGAAGCTTATAGTCTTTGATCCTTGGATGCTTTTCCTTATCAGAAACATTTGTGGTGACACCGGTACAAAGGAAGTTCATCATATTACAGACTGCTAGGGCTGCTCGCAGGAATCACTGTCTATTAATTAGCAGGCGCTCTGTCTTGTGGGACACACTAGATCTGAGGCTACATATTACTTGCTTGGATGGCTCTGGGTCCTGTGATGAATTGTTGTAAAGGGCCGTTGCTGTTTATAGGCTCTGCAGGGATAGCCAAGGCAGGGGGGAGGCGGGGAGGACCCTCGGCTCATTCATGAAATATATCTATATCTATCAATCTATAGCCGGAGATGGGGAGGAGAGGGGAAGGGGGTCGCTCATTCATGAAATCTGCAGCTTGGGGAGACATCTTAGCTCATCCATTTTGTGCGCGGCTGCGGTCCCGGCCGGGCAGCGGCAGCTCTGGGGCTCCCGGAGGGTTTGGGGCTTGAGATGAGGGAAAGGAAAAAAATATTTTAAAAAAATAAAAGTAAAAAATGTTAGTCAGGTCTTCCTAAAGAGAGAGCAAGTGAGGCGAGGAGGTCGCGCTGGAAATGGAGGGTTTCCCTCCCCTCAACAGCATCCCGCCTGAGGGATGCTGCCCTCGCACCTCCACCTGTCAACGTAAAAAATAAAAAAATGTTTAAAATATATTTTTGCGGGGGGGGGGGAGGGGCGGAATAAATGCTGGGGTTCAAAGGAGGGGCTGCCTCTGCTATGGCTGGTCGGACCCCGCTGTCCTGCCCTGCCGGAGGTGGGCTGGGGGAAGGCACGGAGGGATCGATGCTCCCCAGCCCCGAGGGAGGTTGGGGGGGCTCGGCGGAGGCATGGGAAGCGCAAACTATTTTTACACCCGCTTTCCCCTTCAAGCTGGCCGTGTCTTGCCCCCGGGCTCGCTCTCCCTCTCTCTAGAAGAAGGAAGAAGAACCCTTCTTGGTTTTCACTCTTCTCTTGGGTTGGTGAGGGTTGAGTTTGTTTTTTGTTGGTTTTTTTTTTTTTTTTTTTTTGGTGTGGTGTTTTTTTTGTTGTTGCTGTTGCTAAAATTGGAAGGCAGCACTCTGCCTGACCCTGGGGAGCGGGGCTGAGGGCAGGGCTGCTGGCGGGGCTCCCTCCCGGGCGAGGTGGGGGCAGCTGGGGGGGGACACCCGACAGCCTTCAGCCTTCAGTGCCGCCTTTGTCCGGAGCCCCTAAAGACCGCGGATCAAAGTGACCTGGTGGCATCTTTAAAAGAGGGAGAGGGGAGGGGAAACCAGTTATGAAACTGCGGTCCCCAAACCCAAGGGAGGAGGGGGGGCGGGCTGGAAATAAAAAGTTATTTTCTTATTTTCGAAGAGAAGGGGGAAAAATCTACCCCTGACCCGCTGCCATTTCCATTGGTGTCCAAAATCTGGAGCGGAGGGGAAAGTCCGGAGCGACTGCAATTCTGTATTTTTTTTTTTTTTTCCCGTTCCCATTATGGGGACGAATTGATTTGCATTTTTATTGGGAATTAAAGGAGAGGGAGGAAAGTTGACTCGACAGGATTGCTCAACGAGAAGCTGCTTTTGAGCAGCTCCCCTCCAAGTGGAGTTAAAAATACTAGGGTGATTTTCGCCTTGCTTAAAGTTAGAAGAAGGGTCCTTAAATCGTCCGTGAAACTTCCCACTGTTAAACAACTTCGTAAAGATTTTTTTTTTTTTTTGTGAAAAATCAATCCAACTAGAGCCTCTTCTTGCGCTTTAATAAAGATCCACCGGCTGCATTATTTTGCATTTTTAAATATATAAAAGTCTTTAAAAGGAGACGGTGAAGGTACAAAGGACACTTCGATGTCGAAGGATATTCAGGGGACAGTCATGTTTAAATTCGCTACAATTGTCTCCGGCACATTTGATTGCTCGGAAAAAAGAAAGAAACACTGACATGAATAGGAATGGGGGCTGGGGGGGACGGGATTAATAGCCCCCAACCTTTGTATGGTGTAAATTATCCAAGAGAGGGCAGATAGCCGGAGCTGCTGGTGATTTTAGAGGACTATATATATATACAGCCACGTATAGACGCGCGTATTTAGTAAAAAGCTGGCGTTTTCCAGAGGGATTCGTTATTTCTGTGCAGTAACTTAATTATTTTTAAATTCTTTCCTCACTTCTCGGGAAGATGCCTGTTTGATGCTAAATAGCAGCAAATTGAGCTATTTGAAGCTGCGCTTTTTAATTTATTTTTTTTTTTTTTTTAATGCGAATATTTGAGTTGTACCTTGTTGCTCTGTTTCTTTTTCCTGGAGTTTTCTCCTTAATCTCCTTCCAGCCACAAACCCTCCCTTATGCGTGCGGCTGAATATGCTCGCAGCGGGTAAGCTGCAATTTCCATTCCTGAAACTCCAGCAAAAGGAGGAGAAAAGTTTGGGGGTTTTAACAAATGTTGTTTTTAAAACAAACAAAGAAAATAACCCAGTTCTTGCCACCCCCTATTCACTGGAGGGGGGTATGTAAAGAGAGAGAGACGGTCCAGCCCCAGATTAAGACGCATCTAAAGGACGAGGGGATCCAAGACGGTTAAATCCATGTGATGGCTGGGGGAAAATTCTATATATAAAATGTCAAAATCTCGTGCTTCTCAAGGGAAAATGCTCAAAGGTTGAGAGGTGAAGAGGTGGACAATCTTCCCCGTTTATGCTTGGCAAGAGCGTCTCAGCAAATCTCTGTCAAGGAGAAAAATAGGGTGGTGGTTGTGATCAATTGCTAAAGAATAAAATAACTTCAGCGCAGAGCAGAGAGCTGGTCGGGTTTAGAGTTCAGTTGCAAAGAGTCAAGTGTTCCCCGCGGAGAAAAAAATATCCCGTCACCCCCCGCCCCTCGTCAGCAGGGAAACCTAAATATTGTAATTATTTTTTCCCTGCGAGGCAGGGAAGGGAAAAAGCGGAGCCGAAACCCCCGCGCTCGCTCCTCTCCCGGCTGCTGTGACTTCGTGACTTTTCTCTCCGATTTAAAACTTTACCCAGGCTGAATTTGATCTTTTTAACTCTTTTGCCACCCCCCCTCCTCTCTCCCCCCTCCTTTTCTGACGGTATTTTTTTTCTCACTCTGTTTTCTCCCCTTAACCTCCTCCTTTTTTTTTTTTTTTTTGTCCGCCTTTCATTTGAAGCGAGGCTTTACAGCTTGCTACACTTTCTAAGTGCATCAATAGCCACTTTAGAAATACAAACAACTTTTAAAGATAAAATAACCAAACCAGAATGGGACTTTCAATGGGGGAATAGTTGTTGTCCTTTACCATGGAGTGTGCAGCCGCCTCTGCCTAATCCAGCTTTCATTTTCACCGACAAATGCCAAGAATCTATATCTGTCTCCCAACCCCTCGGGAGCTTGATTACACGACAAAAGGCTGCCATTATCCGCAGGAGAAAACAGGGAGGGGACACGGGGGCTCGGGCCTCTGAGGATGAGGGCATCTCCAAACTATTGACTTAGTGGATGAAGTCAAGAGCAAACACGCTGAGATCTAAAGGGGGGGAAGGCGCTTGCGAGAGGCGGGGGGGGGGGGGGGGGGGGAGGATGCTCAGGGAAGGAGCGGAGGAAAGGCAGCAGCAGAAAGTCCTTGAAAGTAAAGCGGAATGGAAAGGAGAGAGTTTTTTTGGGAATTAATCCAAGTGTGGAAAGGTTTTTCTCCCTCCCCACTCAAGAGCAGGTTGATCAGGGAAAACTCCCCCTCGCTCTCCGGCCCCCCGTTATTTTATTTTTTCAGCGTGTGTCTTCTTTCGTAGTGAAATTTAAATTTTTTAAAGCTCTTCTTCACTTTCTCCATGGGGACTTGGGTTTTTCCTCCCGCTGAGAGAGGAAAAAAGGAGGAAAACACCAAGTCCTGATTCTTGAGGACACGGACGACATGGTGCCGGTGTCCGCATCCACCCGGGCTGGGCGCAGGCATCTCTTCCCAAGATAATCTTCCCCCAAAGTTTTGGGGGCACAGGGCGTGGGGAAATCCCCCTCCCCTCCCTGCTGTCACACGGAGACGGGGCAAAAACCCAGCGGCCGGACCCTGTTTTTCTCCTCAAACTGGGAACAAACTGGGTCAAGGTCTCGGCTGTGCGTTTGGCCAAGGAGCCGCGCTGGCACCCCGGGCTGGGGTGCGGAATTAGGGGCTGCGAGAGATGGGGGGGGGGGGCGGAAACCTGCCTGTGAAGCCCCCAAGGGTCTGGCAGGGAGGAGAAGTCACCCCACGCCGCTGCTTTTCAGGTTTAACTGGCTGCGTTTTGCATGACTGCCTCATTAGCCACTGCTGAGCCGGGATTTGCGGTCCAGGCTCATCCCGGCCCGGCGTGGACAAAAGTTATTTCACAGCCCTATCTGTAATTTATCTGGGTCACCTAGGGAGAAATCCTCCGGGTACGGAGAGTCCTAGAAGCGGTACCAAAAGGAGTCCCACCTCCCTTAATTATTCTTTAATCAACCTAACGCAGTGGTCCCTTTAAGGAGCTGCTTTTTGGTGCAAGAGCTGCGTTTAAGCATCTGCTTCCCGGCCGAGGCCGGGGAGCCAAAAACCTGCTCCAGCGTAAGGGATTTAAAGGTGTGGAGCGTGTGGTTCGGGCTAGGACCTGCGAGCATCCCTTTTGCTGTAATCACAAAAGTATTAAACAAAGGAAAGGGTGACGAGGAGGTGGGAAGAACCCGGAGGATCCGATCTGAACTACAAAGGCACTAAAGGAGCCTAAATTCATCTCTTAAGCGAAATTCATCTTTGCGGAGAGGGAAGGGGAGAGCAGGCTGGGTTTGCAGAGCTCCCAACTCCGGGCTGAGGGACTGGCCGGGCTTTTCCTCCTTGAGATAAGCCCAGCCGATAGTTTATTTTATATTATTTTATTTCCCCCCCTCCTTCACGATACATAGAAAAAGGCGGTGAACCTGCTGGCGGCAGCGGGGTCCCGACCTAGGACCGGGGTGGCGAGATTTCCTCGCCGAAATTTTGCTTTTCTCTGGGAGAGCTGCACGGCATCCCCCGGCTTTGCGGTCCTACGGACAGTTCACTGTCTGGCAGCGAAAGAGCAGCTGCTGTGAGAGAGAATAAGTCTTAGAAGAAAGAAAGAAAAAAAAATCCTCGTAATCTTGGGACGTATATAATCTACGTCTCCCTGAATCCCAAAAGGCAGCGGGGCCCGTCTCTCTGATTTATTTTTACGCTAGCCTAGTTTGCATCCCAAAGAAGTAAACTGCTATTTTTAACCACTGGTTTAAAGCTTAATTAAAAGCCCCTAAACTGATTGTTTTGAAAATTGATTTAGAGGAATTGCCCCAGGGCTGAGACGCTATCTAAGCCAAGTTGCAGTCCCAGAGCTCGCAGTGGTGTCTGAATCGTTAACCCCGCCGAGGCAGGAGTCGCCGGCTATGGATGACACATGGGCCAGCGGGGTCCCTACACCCTCTGGAAAGAAAGGTCCTTTGTTAGTCCCGGCTACTGGCTTGCTTGGGTGGATCTCCGCTGGTTTCCTGGAGTTACGAGCTTTAATTGAATTAAGGGAAGCTCTGAGATGCTTGTGACATCGGGATGGCAGAGCTCTTCCTTTCATCTTGCAGATCTTGGGGGATCGGGGGGGCTTCGCGAGGGAAGGCCCCCACCATCTCCAAAGGTGGGCTGTGCCACGGGGGGGAACACAGGTTTTTCAGTACCTAGATCCCTTTTTCCCAGCCATCTGCACCCGGCAGAGCCGCCCGAGATGCTGCCGAGCCACCGCTGCTGTAATTATCTTCAATTGCTTCCCCGGGAGAAGGGGCTTTACCTGCTTAAAAGGGGTGAAATGAAAGTTGGTTTGAAGGCTTGGAAGGGGGGGAGGTTGGGAAGGGAAGTGGCATTTCAGCCTCGTAATTAGATGTAAACAAGAATAGAGACGGGGCTCCATGGTCAGACAACTTGATTGTTAAGGGATTAACACCTAAGTAAACCAATAAAGGCTTCGCGTTGCTGGTGAGAGGGCTGCGGGCCAGGCGGGGCTGTGTAAGACTATCAAGGCCTAATGGGCTCCCCCCCGGCAGAGCCAGGGCAGCATATTAATAAACCTCCGAGAAAACGACGTTTATTCCCGGCCTGGACACGTGTGGGGCCACCCCAGCAATTTTAGGAGCCCGGTTTTGAAGGCTCTGAGCAAAGGTTGGAGATGTTGGCGCTGTTTCTGCTGCCTGGGAAGCGAGGGGCCGTTCCCTTCCCTCCTTCGGGATGCCTCAAGGTAGGCACCCACCGGTACCTGGCACCCATCATTCCCCGGCACCCATCTCCCTGTTTATTAAGGGAATAAATGAGTTAGAAGTGGATATCCTCCCCACCCGTTTGGGGCCGAGCACTCCCTTGTATCACCACCTCCACACATGTAAGTAGGACGGTTTCTTTTGCACAAGGGAAACTGCAGGTTCCTCCAAGCCTTTAGTTTCTCCATCCCTTCTTAATAATAGCTTTTTCTTAAAAAAAAAAAAATAAAATCCTTCAGAGCCAGCTCCAGCAAAACCCTCCTGGGCGTAGCTCTCCAGGTTTGCCTCCAACTGGGCTTTTGTGGTCATTTCTTTTCCTCCCAGCTCGCCCTTGGTTGGTATTTCTCCCCCCGCTCCCAGCTCTGGCCAGACTTTGAGGGGATGGAGGAGTTTAACCTTTGGGGAAAAAAAAAAAAAATCAGGTCTGGCCTTAAGTGATGCGGTGGTACCTGTAAGCCTGATTTCCATGGCTCTCTGCCGGCGCGGATTTGGGATTGAGAGGTACCTGAAAGGCTCAGAGTCAAACTGAGTTCAATAACTTGGGTCTGTTTTGTTTTCCTCCATCTCCCCAGCTTCCAGTGGTCTCTTTACTCCGCTGGCAAGGCTAATATCGGAGCACTCTAGGGTGTGGGTATTTCTTCCTCCTGATTGCAAATAACCGAAAGATTAGCACCAGCAGCTGTTTGGAATTGGAACAATGGAGAGACCTAGGAAGTGGAGAAATTGAAAAAGGAGAACCCCCCTCCTAATCACCCAGCTCAAAGTTCACCAAGTCAGACTGCATGACTTAACGTGACCTCCACCTCGGCTTCACAGGGCTGTTTGCTTATATGAAGGTTGAGGGGGGAGACAGAAAGAGAGAAGGAAGGGGGGGGGGGGGGTAGAGGGCAGTTTAATGAAATTTCCTATAGAACTGCGAGGTTACTGCGTGGCTGGACGGTCCCCTTTGGCCGCCGGGCGCTCTCGGTTCTTGCCCGGTCGGATGGGTTTAGGGGGTTCCTTAACCCTCCCCCGGGGGGGGATGAGCCCCCTCCATCCTTTTTAGGGGTCAGCCCCGAGGTTCGTCGCCTTTTCGGGGGGCCCGATCCTCCACCCCGGGCAAAGCGGGGTCCGTCCCTGCAAGAGGCGCCGGGGACAAGCTTCTCCCTCCGGGCAGTGGCATCCTGGGAGGGGGGTGTCCGCGGTGGGGGGGTCCCCGCCGTGGGGCAGGGGGAGGGGGTTCACACAGCAGCCCGGCCCTGCGCTGGCTGGTGAAGTGTGAGAGCGGCTGAGCTGTCAGGAGGGGTTTGAATGGGATCCCCTAATGGATTTGACTCGGAAATCTCGACTTGACCAGTTTTTTCCTCTTTAAAACAAACTCATTAAACTTGTCAACACTCATTAGGGCCTTAAAACGTTGAACTGGAGTCACTGGGGAGAGCGGTTGGTGGGGGGCTGCCTCGGGAAGGAGAGCTGGGGAGGGGGGCAGCCGCGCATCGCCTCCGCGCCGGGCTGCAGCCGGGCTCCCTCGGCTTTGCGGGGCGGGAGAAAGGGGCTGCCAGGAAAATAAACGCTTTAAAAGAGAAATCAAGGGAGGAGAGCACAGGGAGGGGGCTGTGCCTTAGAAATAGGGGCATCTCCGCACCCCCCGCCTCCGGGCTCGGCTACAAAGGAGGCGCCGGGGAAGGGGAGGGCTGCCGGAGGGGCCGGGCGAGCGACTTGGGTTTGGGGACGTTCCCCGTGATTTGAGAGCGTGTGTGTGGGGAAATATATCTGCTGGGCTGCGATTTCTGCAATTGCCGGGGGAAGGAGGAATGGGGGGGAACGGAGGGGGAAAGGTTAGAGCCAGCTTTCAGCCCTAAATCCCCTGGAAATGAGCCTGGTCTCCGAAATTCCTTCCCAATTCCCCTACCCACAATATTTTGAGAGCTGTAAAATTAGTCGGAGATCGTCTTAATTCTTCGGCAGGACGAAAATTGCTTTCGGGGGTGGGGGCAATTAAATGTTGCCCATTTCTCCGTCTCTTTTGAATAGAGGTTTTGTTTGGGGTTGATTCAGATTTTTTTTTTTTAAAGGGTTTATTCTGATGCTTTTCAAGCCTCGGTTCCCCTTTAAGGGGAAAAAACCCACCCCTATTAAAAAAAAAAACCAAAAAAACCCAAAAAAAAAACCTTCGAGACCTTCTGTTATTCCCCTCTCTGAGAATGAGAACATCAGCTATTCAAGCGTATTGATGAACTCCCCCAAAAAGTTTATTAAGAGAAGCGAAAACAAAAGGACTAAAGGCCGCAGGCAACTGGACAGACAGTTTATAAACTAAGGTCCCATTGTCCCCCTGAGGCAGATGCATGAATACCTCTGAATGGGTCCCTTTGGAGTGACAAGATCAAGCCAGACAACAGCATGTTAAAAGGAAGGAGCGCTGTTTCTCTTTCTCCAACCCAAAGATCTGCTCCCCCTACTCCTCCTGCATTAATGTACATCTGCAGGGGGAGGAATAAATAGCTCCTTAGGATCTGCAGCCTTCGGGGTTTTTATTCTTCCACCCCCAGCACTGGCTCTTTGCACCATATGCTGCAGATCAGCCCTCCTTTCTCCGCAGCCTCCAGCCAGGCAGTCGCCTAAAATGATCCCCAGCAATCGCAAACTTTCTTCCCTCTCTCTCTCCACCCCCCCCCCCCCCCCCTTCCTCTTTCCTTCCCCCTGCCGCTGTTAAAATCGCGATTTACGGCCTGCTTGTCTAGGAGATCCCTCGTGGTCAATTAGGTTTGCACAGAGCAATTTAACTAATAGGCTTTGATGGATTTATTTTATTTTATTTTTTTTTTTTCTTTCTCCGGGATATCAGCCTTGCGCTGTTAGGACGCGGCGGTGGGGAGAAACGCCCTGAGCATCCTGCAGAGAAGGGCAGGGGATGGCAAACCTGGCAATGGGTGTCCAGAAAAGTCCCAAAATTAAGGCCCCGACCTGCTGCTGAGGGTCCCCTCACTTTCACCAACCACTCCCAGCTCCACACTCCATGTCATGGCTGGAGGGGACGAGCTTGAGCAGCATTTGGGTAAATTTGGGTAAGACTGAGCAGCTTTGGTTTCTCCCATAAAATTGCAATGAGCACCTGGTTCCCTGCTTTGCCTCTTTCAGACATTTTCCACCTTGACTAAGGTTAATTTAGAAAAGTTTTTTGAAAGCCTTAGAAGGAGAGAGGGGCTTTAATGTGTGTTTGCAGTTGACAGTGTTTTAGCATTATGGTCTTGGGGTATTTTGTTGCCTGGACAGTGAAAAAAGTAGGGAAAGAGTGAGTTTCTCATCACTTGAGCCCTTGAAATAACTTCTAGAGGTGCAGACCACAACAAATAGCCCAGATGGGGAGTAAACCTGAACGCAGAGATTTTTCCAGCCCACCCAAATGCCTCAGTCCTTGCCTTTACCTCCCAAGCCTGGGTGTTTGCGGGTTCCCCCCATCCCTGTTGTCATATTGAGGCGATCCCTCTGAGGTGGGAGCGTCTTGGTCTGGCCGCCACAGTGGCTGTGAGGGTGTTTTGGGGGTGATAACTGGCACGATGGATTGGTCTAGCTGGTCTCTGGTGCTTTTGCAGAGCTTGTTTGCACACTCCTTAACGAGAGACAGCTCGGAGCGCTGGGTTGGGAGGTCAAGCGATGATAATAATAATAAAATTACCCCCCTTTCCCCAGCCTCACCTTCCCCTCTGCAGCGGAAGAGTTGCTATTTCATGGCTGGCTAAAGCCAAACTTCCCTCAAGGGGGTTATGCGACTTATGACCCTCCTAACCTGTACTTAGTGCTCTCCAAAGGAGACGTGCTCCTGGAGAGGTGACTTGAATGGAGACGGAGCCACAGGGGCAAAACCAATCTATCTTAAAAAAAAAAAAAAAAAGCAGCAAAACAGCAAAAGGGAGAAGAAACACTGAGCAAAAGAAAAAAATAACTAAAGCAGAGTGTTTCCCAATTAGGGAAATACCTGCTTAATCATCTAAGGCAGTAGTTTGTAGGGAACTGTAGGAACCTGATGTGCGGTTTAGGTGACAGTGCTGTCGTTTAACTCTTCACAAACTCAAGGAGGACTTTAGCATCAGATGAGCGGCCCCATCTTCAGCTGTGGCTTAGTGGCGGTGATGCTTTTCACAAAGGGACAGTGCGTACGCGGGCAGTGACAGCATCTCACTGCCTCAGACCAGCTCCCTCGCTCCAGGATAAACCTACACACATGCCCAATCCCCAGCCCTGTCTGGAGGGGCCGTTTGCAGAGAAGCATGGCAATTCGGTCCCATGCTAGAATTAATCAGGCCTCCGACCCTTCAAGCAAATGTATCCATGCTTGATTTTATTGATCTGAGTAAATGGACCTACTGATGGGCCCAGGTTTTAGCAGGACAGGGGACCCTTTGCAGCCCTTCAAGTGCAGGAATATTTTTATTATTTCCTTTTGGGGTTTCTGTAAGGTACATTTCCCTGAAAGCATCACAAATGGGACCGGGGAGAGGAAAAAAAGAAACAGATGAGGAGCTGACGTGATGAAAGACCAACAGATTTTGGGTCATTCCTGTTCCCATAGTGGCTCCCTGAGGCATTTCAAAGGCAAAAAAGAAATGGGAAAACACAAACACATAATCAAACCAAGGAGCCAGTTAACCAGGCCAATACCCGCAATCCCAAAGTCCCATTTAGCTGCTCGCAGGATTATCACTTGTTGCCGATTCAAAACCAGCAGGTGTTGTCAGCTATTTATGATCGCTGTTATTTATACAGTGCCACTGGTGTGCCTGGCGCTCGGCAGCCACGTACAGATGAGAGCCAACCTCTCCCCTGAGAAGATACCAAACTAAATTAGACTTAACACAGCAGCAGACGTTAATACACAGCATATGGGGATGAGGGGAAAAAGAGAGGTTCAAATCCACAAAGATTCTGCAATTGCCAGGCATTAAATCCCGCACCCGTCAGCTTGTTAGTTCCCGTTTTATAGGAAAAGCGAAAGAAATAGATCTGTGTTTATGCACAGGGAGCCCACGGCGTGAGGGCAGGGATCGAGGTAGAGCGTTGCGTTTTGCTTTGCGGGGATGGATGAATGTTATTTGCTTTATGGGAATATTATTTGCTTGATGGGAATATTATTTTTGTTATGGGCCGGGATGGAGATTTGCAGCCGTTACGTTCTGTAGGGATGCACAGCCAGAGCCAGCTTGTGGTGTAGAAAGGAGCCGGGGGATAACCGAAGTGAAGCAGCTTGCCTGGGTTCACATGGTGTATCAGCAGCAAAGCCAAGACTGGAACTTTGTGTAAAAATTACTAAGCAGAGCCCCATCCGTTTTTCTTCAAAACCTGGTGGGTTTATGCAGGAAAATTCTCATGGTATCTGCAGGAGTTTTACCCGAAGATTGAATATGGACCTGGAGATTTGGCTTTTTCTTTCTTTTTTTTTTTGTTTTGTTTTGTTTCGAGGCAAATCAGCTCACAGAGCAAACAACTAGATGCTACTTGGAAATAAAACACATTTCCAGCTTAGGCCTGCAAGGGCTTACGTTTGTGGGCGACTTTATCCAAATGAGTCATCCCATCCCATGTCCGTGAGAGGATTCCCCATGTAAGCAAAATTGACCAATACGACATTTATAGGGATTGGGGCAGGCACCGGTAAGAAGCATTCCCCAGCCGAAGGAGACTGTGCAGGGAAAGAAATCAGCTCTGTAAAATTTAAACAGCCTCCTCCTGTCTTAGGCTTGAAAGACGAGAGTCATGAACTGAGGCACTAGTCGCCACTTAGCTGGCGGTGGTGTAAAATGCAAAGTGACCCCCCGTAGTTGTTTGAAGAAGGTTGGACCCTGCTGTAAAGCTCCGTAAACCGGGCTCCCCCGTCCAGGTTCTTCCCCCCATCTCCTCCTCCCCAGCATCTTTTAAATGATTTTGGATTTTAATGCAGGGCCCGGAGCTCATTCCTTCGTATTCATGGCATCAAAGAAGAGGCTGCTGCCCCCAGCTGGGTTCCTTGAACTTAGGAGCAAAGCTCTACTCAATATTACCTTAATTAATTAACTAAAGAGACAATGGCTTTTGAGGTCTCACCTCTGTTTCCAGGGAGGGGGGCCTTTTGACAGAGCCCTGCCATAAACTAATTCTGAGTTCCAGCAAGGAGTCATAGGGGGAAGAGTTAAGTGACACTATTTACTTGTTTACCAAGACAATTTATGTCATATTTGTTTTTCCCCACCTCCTGTCTGCAGCACTGAAAAGTCTGTTGGGGGTGCAGGGGGAAGGAGGAGGAGGAAAGATTATTATTTGCATTAACCACTGAAATCAAAGCACATTCCCATCTGAAAAATACCACTTCATAGCTTTTGGTATCTTTTTTTTTTTTTTTTTTTTTTTTAAATTTTAATTTACAAAAAGTTTTTGAAGCTTTCCAGGTTCAATATAACAAATCTGAGCTTTGATGCTTTAAAAGTGCCATAAAGAGCTACAGGCAACATCACAGTTAACCAAAAAAAAATATATATTATAGGCTCCCGTGAGCACTTGTATCTCTTCTGAATGTTGTGGGTGTGGGTTTTTTTTTTTTTTCATTTGCAAGCAAGCACTGAATAGATGTTCGCTGGTTTATTCCACTGAGTAACAGGCATTTCATATTTTGTAGCAGCAATAAAAATGTTTTAAAAGCTCACAGTGAAATGTGACCAGCTGGAAAAACTATCTGGAAACACATATGTCATATACTCACCGGTGCATTGTTACTGGATTTTGGGTCACATACCCCCTAAGAGAGGCAATATAATTGGTATTTTTATAGGCAAAGAAATTATAGGAGGCTAGATAGGTATGTCACTTCATGTCCCACTGGGAGCTCAGAGTTGAAGAAGGAACTGAATCTGTGTCTCATGGCATCCCCCCTCCATCCCAGCCTCCTCCATCTTCACAAATCATCTCTGTGCTGAGGCTCAACCCACTCACTGGGTCAAATTCTCAAATAACGTAAAATGGCTTCACTTCATGGAGTTTTGTAAATTGAGTAGGTGATGGACTGTGGATTTGAGGAGGGGCTTTTGGTATTTGGGGTCTGTGATCCACAAGATCTGCATCTCTTGGTTTTTAATAGACTTCTAGGTGTAGCATTTTGATTATTTGGCAAATGATTCCCCTCTCTGCCCAACTGTGTTGGTAAGAATTGTCCACGCCGATCTAGAAATATGTTCCTTACACGCAAGGAAAACAGGATATTTCATAGGAATCATCTCATTTGGATCAGAGAAGGGATCAGTTACTTCCCCCCCATATCCATACATTTTTGGTCTGGGTTTCATTGCTCAGAACTGAGGTTGGTGCATGCAAAATACGTTTGTGTGTATTTCAGAGCTCTGGGGCATATGAAAACGTGATCATTCATAACCGCATCTCCCCATTTAAGGCATGCAGTTTTGGAGGCCTGGGCTTAGCCACTGAAAATTTGGTCCTTATTGTCTCATGTCCCAAATCTGCAATTACTTATGTCCATATTTAATTTTATACATGTGAGTAGCCTCACGGTATGAAACACAGACACGATTAAGAAGATACTTCCACTACCACCTCCTATAGAAGTGAACTGCTGAAAAGGGATCACTAGCTCAGCTAGCAATAAGCGTTCCCCAGGGTGCAGGATCTCCTTGCAGACTCGTTGTAGCAGAGTTGTGCTCACACACAAGGTTTAAGGGAGAGACTCTGCTGAAAAACAGTGAATTTGATGGACCTACTTCAGCTTGCACAAAGTAAGGCACTCCGCCTGTTAACTCCAGTTACTGATTTAAAAAAAATATATTATTTTTATTTCACCACCACCACCAGATTAGTTAATCTGCAAATATGCAACCTGGCCCTGCTTTGTATGTGTTGTTGTGTCTAAAGAATATGAACCATGGCTCTGAATACTTAAAATCTGGCTCTGCCACTGGATTGCTTTGCCTCTGACCAAGCTGCTTCGCCTCTCTGTGGCCTTTTTCTGGCTCTGTCTCATCCAACTGTCTCTTGCTGTGCATTCATTCAGTGCCTAGTATAACGGGGAACCAAAATGACCAAGCTGTCTCATTCTTGCAGTAATAACATATATCACTGCTGCTCTGGTTTAGCTAAACATCTCCTGAAGCTGGAGGATGTCTAAAAAAAAAATCAAAGTTCTGCAAGAGCTGCTCTTAATAATTCAGTAGGTGAATGTGAACCAACTCTGGACTAGTTCTTCTGCACCATGTCTCAGAAACAGTGAAGACGTATCTGTCAAGGTTCCAAGGAGATTGCTCTTAATAGTTATCAGTCCCTTAAGTCTTGGTAGACTGAAGGCTGTTGCCATTTTGGTATTTAAGAGTCTGCTTCATGGAAATCTGCCCTGTTGCAGTCCGACTCCTTTTCTTTCTTCTTGCACTAGTTATGTGTCAGTCGGGATCTTCAAATGAGCCCTTGCTACAACTTGCACTGCCTTTGCAGTCACGCAGGGACGTGCAAGTAGCATGTTGATATGAACTGTGAAGCGGCATCGTTACCATTTCATGATCAAGGCTATACAGCGTCGTGAGACGTGCCGCACTTCTGACTACTAATGACAAACGGTGCTATCAAGGGAGAACTCAGGCTGTCGGTGATTTGTACAGGGCTTGGCTGGCTTTGATTCCAGCATTCCCTCCAGTTGCCCGCGTGTTCTTGCCATTCAAGCCTCTGATCTTTGCGGGGGGCTTGGAGGGTTGGGCGGGACTGTCTACTTGAAATGCGTTAGAACAAAAAGTGACATCAGTGGTGCCGGTGTCACTTTGTCCCTCCTCTCTCCAGGAACCATAAGCCTTGATTAGAGTTGTGCAACTTTACAATTTCCATTTCTTCATTTCCCAGTCACAAATATGACAACAGAGCGAGTGATGGCAATTCTTTTCAAGAGAGAGACAAAACACGTCTGGGGCTCTTCGCCAAGCTGGTCTGAATCAATGTTCCCCCCGAAAACACAGTGACACTAGCTAAGGGAGCTGCAGTAAAAATTACTGGGCATACTCCTGTCCCATTTCTTTGACTCCTTCTCTTTGATCCCAGTTAGTGCTGATCTGCCCACAAAAACAGGCAACTTACAGCTTATTCTCCACATTACTGGGACTAGAGAATTATAACTGCTCAGAGTTCTGGGTTTGGGACACAAGTCTGATTTCCTTGGGGCTCACCTGAGACTGACCTACTCGGTGCATGTAGGATTTCAGTTTGGACTCAAGCCAGGGACCTGAGGGAGAGAGCAGCCCATTGCTAGGAAGAGGGTAGAAAGGATGTCTTGTTTATCGGTGAAGCCACCTGGCTCCCTTTACCCAGGCGGCACCACTTCTGATGTACCTTTCAGAGGGGCAAGAGGGTGAGGGGACTGGAAACACTTCAGAAATGTAAATGCCGTCCATTTGTTTATAATTTTATACCCCGACATGTAACCTGAACCTGATGGAGTCAATAAAGAATTAAACCTCTGCATGTTTCCTACCTCAAAAATACTGGAGCAAATCCAGGGCTCTTGAAGGCAAATTATTCCAAAGAGCTGAAAGGAAAAGAAAAAAAGAAAGAAACCTGACTTTTGTATTCTTTTTTTTTTTTTTTCCCTTTCCCAACGTTTTGAAAGAGTGCCCTTACTTGTTCTCCAACATCAATGGGCAACCAATGTATTTTCGGGAGCATGGCCAGCTAGCTGTGAAGCAAGCCCCACAATTTACAAATAATTTCATTTGTTCAGAGTAGTTTTGAGGATAGAAACTAATTCCAAGGAAATGAAATTTCTCAGGCTGAGAAGGAGTCTCAGTGAGAACTTTCCATTTTCCTTTTTTTTTTTTTTCAGGGAGAAGAATTTTCTGCTCACAAAATATAAGTTAAACACCTCAGGACGGGCTTACTTGTTGCAATTATGCAGTTTGGGTTATTCAGTAACCTGTGAATATATTTTGCCATTAACATTCCTGCACAGTGAGGTTTGTTGTGGGTTTTTTTTTAAAGCTTACATCAGGTAAAACTGACCTAGCCGTAAATCTAGTATCTGGATTTTGCTGCTGCAAATTGAAGGGTCATGTGGAGATAGAGGTGTTGATTTGGCCAGTTAAATCAAATTAAAAACAGGGATCATGTAGGACGGTGTGATGCTACTCTGTCAATGTCTCTTAGCTCAGTATTATCTAGTGTTTGTTTAAATCCAGCTCAAGCCATGGTGATCTGATTATTTCAAGACATTGCAAATGTGTAATTTCTCTCTCTCCTCCTGGAGTGCACTGGTTTAGGCTGGGAAGAAAATACACTGACAAAACTACGCGCTCACGTTCTAAGATTTTAGTGCAGGGACCATGCTTTTGTTCAGGATTTGTGCACCTCCTGGTGCACTGGGCAAAGAGTGAGGGTGAACTCTATATGTATATATTTGTTTTGTAAAGTGACAGAACTAAGCCTGTGGGACTGTAAGCCTATGGGATATATAAGGAACTGTAAATCTGAGCTCCCTCCAAGTGAGGTTTTTACATATGGGCTATACACAATCAAAGCATATGTATAATATAATTGATGATGGCTAGATAGATAGATCTGGAAGCCTGATGTTATACTGGGGCAAAGTGGTCAAGAGAGAATCTGTTGCCGGCGACTGCTCTCAGGGAACAGCAGCAAAGAGGTGGCTCCAGGGAAACTGAATTCAGATACATGGACCTGCAGTGGAAGAAGGGGGTTGGTGTCCTGGTAGGACTCTGGAGAGCTTTGTGCATAAGCCGAGTCAGTTCTGTGGCCACTAGTAATCGGAGGAGCTGCACTGAGACGGGGATGATACGCTACTTTGCCTTACTCCATGAACTATCCCATGCGTGTCCCTCTTCGGGGCTGAATTATGCTCCCAGTTACAGAGCTTCGGCTCCGAAAATGGTGGGCTGGCTCTGGGCAACCAAGAGGAAAATCTGGCTCTTACTTTTTCCGAATGGCCGGACAGCAGGGACTGTCCCCTTCCTCTGTCCTAGTGCCACTGGTCCTCCTGGCTCCTTCTAGTCCCCTATAGCTTTCCTGCTCAGCCAGCTGAAAGGCTGCCAGGTTCCCAGAGCTTTCTGCATTCCTGCCCCATCCTATGGATCCAGGGGTAAGGAGAGTGTGAGCCTGCTGCACCCCTTTTTGGGGTCCAGCCTTGTCTTTTCCCAGTGCCAGCCATGACCCACAAGTAACATGCTTTAAAAACAGCCACTCAGAATGGCAAGGGTGTTTTCATGTTTCTTTTTTTTTTTTTTTTTTTTTTGGCTAACTTTATCAGTGCCCGAGCACGCCTTGAAGTGTCAGCTTGACATAATATGTAACAGTAATTAAGAAATAAGCCTCTTGCCCGGTTTCACAGCAATCATTTAGCTAAGTAACTACCATGGTCCAGTGCCTCAAAAATCACCATTAGCCCACGCCACTTATGGCCATAAAATTTCTTGTTTTCTGCTTTTCATCGGACTCACCCTGGAATCTTCGTTTTGCTTTATTTATACATTTGCACTCAAACAATGGCAATAAACCCATTCCCAGAGTGTTGCAAATCAGAAATTTGTCCACATTTTTTCCACCACCTTCCTGGGTGAAGCTGCCTTTTGCTTGGGAACGGCGGTGGCTGGAGGCAGCTGGGAGGGGGGGGAGCAGGGTGTCGCTTGGAGATTGATCGGTGCTGTTGGAAGTCGCTGGGATGGGGCAGAGAGGGGGAGCAGGAGGAATCTGGCATGAAAAGGCAGTTTGTGGTGACAGGAGTTTCTTTTGAAAGACCTGATTGAATCAGACCTGAGGCGGGAAGAAACGGCTGTTGCCTTCATTGAGTTTTCGCTAACTTTTCCCCCCCTCCTACCATCGAGGTTTTTGGTTCGGGCTTTTTCGCTTTGTTCCGTTTTAATGTGTCCTATACTGTTTAAGCTGGAAGAAATAACCATGAGGTCCTGCCTGCAGAGTGAAAAAAAAAAAAGATCAAGGACATCTCACTCAGTCCCTAGCAGGCTGTGAGACATATTTTTAACCATTCTAAACCAGCAGACCGCTAATTTCAACAGAGCCTGTGATTTTTAAACTGGTTCACTACTAGGCACTTAGCCTCCGTAAATTCTGATTAAAGCTCTCTGCAGACAACTCAATGGACCAGATCATGATGCTGTGACATGAACTGAGTTGTCTTAGTTGGTACAATTTATGGAGAAAGCTGCCTGCCTGGTCTTATTACCACAATATCTGCAAACTGCGTTTCCCTAGGGACTGTGCTGAGATCCATGCTTGCAAACACAGATGCTAAACAGTTCGTCTCTACTTAAATAAAAGTCTGTGATGCTCTCAACCTCATTTTCCTCAATATCAGGCTTGCCCTTTTACCACTACACCTCCTGTGGGCCCAGTTCAGGTTTTACTGGGCAGCCGACTTAGAGAGTAATGACTGCTCACTCAAGCAAGTGCCAGCTGGCATTATGGAGATTTACCCCCAGTGACATCTGAATTGAGCTTTGAGTAAATGCCCTCGTATTTGGTCCACTCAACTTCAGAGGGAGTTTTGTCTGAATCAAAAGAAATAGAGACAGGAGGAGAAAAAAAAAAAAAAAAAGAAAGATTTTAGGACTTAGTGGTTAGTGAAGTCGGACTGCCCGGATTTCCCTCTCTTGTGGCATTTGGACACTAGAGAAAGAGCTGGGACTAAACTATCAACTTCTGGAGGAGAAATTCATACTGGCAAGAACAGTCTTTTGCTGACTGACGTGTGCAGGAGATGACCTACTAAGTCTTTTTTTTTCTCACTGTTGAGTTTCTTTCTCCCCAGCTTCTTGGTTATCCACAGTTATTCTGCTAAAATCCATCTTCTCCTTGAGCCCTCGTGTGAGCATCTCTCTCTTCAGAAAGACATCAAAATCCTGCTCTTCCTGCATAAGGACCTGTGTAATCTACCCCGATTATAACTGCCCGTCCTTGCTCTCTCTAACTCCCTGCCTCTTCTTTCCCTTTTCTTTCGCGCCTTGCCATCCATTTCCCAGATCTCAGAGATGAATCCCTTAAACTGCCTTTCCCCAAAAACTATTCCCACCCTGTTTTTTTTTAATGTGGTGTGCCCCCCTCAAGCTGCCATCATCTCATGGCTGCCTGTGACCCTGGTCTCCCTGTGACTTGTATGCAGCAGCCCAGAGGCCATGATTTATGCACAGAAGCCAAACTTTCCTCTCTGAAACAGCATAGGTTTGGTGCTATAACATAGGTATAATCCATACACTGTGGCCCCTTTGTCGTCACCCTCCAGGTCACGCACGCCAAGGAGCCTGCATGCACAACCACCCTTCGATCCCTCATGGCAAATGGACGCCTCAGGTGCTCCCTTTCTGCCTTCAGGCTGGCGGGAGGCTGAAGCAGGGGCCTGTCTTCTGTCAGCTGAGGGAAAGCGGAGTTTCTTCTACCCCCTCAGCCCTTCTCCAGGCCACCACAGCCACTGAGTCCCTGCGGGAACAGCCCCCGAGTCCCAGCGCTAATGGCGGGGGCGGAGGCACCGCCTCCTTCTGGCACCTTCCACCACACCCAGGTGTTTACCCACCCCTGATTGGCTGGCTACAGAAGGGGGCGGGCCTGCAGCGCAGGGAGCCAATGGGAGCACACGCTCTCACCTGAGGGGACCCTGGCTGTGGTGGTGGGCTGAGGCGGGATCATGGCGGGCTCCAGCTCGTTGGGCTCGGCAGGCTGCGGGCAGGGCAGGGCTGGTGGCCCGGCAGAGTGGCTGTGGCAGGGTCAGTCAGCCCTCATTTGGGCAATTAACCGGTCAAGACAGCCCTAATGCGGGCAGGTAGCCAGTCAGGGCAGGCCTGGTGTGGGGGGTTAGTCAGGGCGGCCACGGCCGCTCTCTCAGGGCGGCTGTGGTGCTGTGAGTCACCGAGGAGCCTCGCTGCGGTCAGCCCACACAGAGCGGTGTGGTCCGGCGGCAGGACAGCGGGCCAGACCCAGCATGGTGCCACTCCAGCAGCCCCCCGGCACCCAGGGCCGTGCCACAGCCTCGGCAAGCTCAGAGCCCTTCTGGGGGTCTGTGCTGAAGTTGCTCTCTGCCTCCAGGCAGTGCTCCCTGAGGGGGCTGTTTGCTGCTCTGTCGGTTTAGCACTTTCTGAGCTTTCCTTCCCTTCATGTAGTGCTGCGCTCATATATCTGTATGTACAGCCCTGGGCACCACCACAGCCCAAATGTCTGTGCTTTGCAATAAAAGCTGTGCACAGTAAATACTGCATTCGGTTCAGACTCTGCTTCTCTCCCCAAAACACATCACAGGGGCTGGGTTTGCTTTTTAACACTCTCCAAGGGCATTCCTCACTGAGTGCTGATATTCATGTGCTCCTGCATCTTTCTTCTCCATCCCTTTTATCCCCGCTCCCTCTCCCACCACAGTGGTGGAGCACAGGGCAGTTACTGCCGTGTTTTCCAGCCCCACCTTTCAGGTACCACCGCACTCCCGCCTGCCCTTTCAAGGCTCCCTTGCCCAGGAAAAACAACCACTGTGCAATCTGGCTCCTAGTCCCATCTGAAAATTTGGCAGGTGTACAACAAACTTCCACGACTCTTATTAGCAGCAGATCCGTAGGGAGGGAGGGGTTGGGGGAGTCTCTCCAACAAAAATAATAGAGGAAGACCAGCTGAGTTGTTGTTGGGTTTGTTTCAGAGGAAGCTGAGGGGTTAGGAAAAAAACCTCCTTGCTTTCTTAGCAAGCTCTGTAACTTCATTATCTCTGACTTAGGGAAAGGAGGGAGCAATGATGGGCAGAAGGAGCCATAGGAGGCACTTTTCACTGAGCGAAGGCTCTGCCCACAAACAAGTTTGCATCCAGATGGACATGTGGATCAATGTCACTGACTTGTAGTCACCCTTGCAGACAATCCAGACCATTTATTTATTTCATGACAGCTCTGCTAGCTTGTGGTGACAGATGATCTCATCCCCAAGGACTTCAAGACTTCTCTTTTTTTTTTTTTTGGTTCCCCTCCCCCCCTCCTTTTTTTTTTCCTCCCACCTCCTGTTTTATTTTGAGGTACTAGCATGTCGATGAAAGTACACTTCTTGCCTTCAGTCATTCCCACTTTCTCTCTTTTCCATCTAGTGACAATTTTTAGGTTGAGAAGCTAACTCTCCCATTGTCTGTCAACCCACCAGGCATGTAGTCCCCTGTATCTCCCTTTCTGCCTACATTCACTGCACACCTGATAAGTGACAGCTACCTTGGAGCAAGGCTTTCTAACTCCCGACTCCAGAACATTTATCAGGAGAAATCCCACTTCTCTGTTACAAGACCAGAGCAGCACAGAGCCCACTGGCTCAACACTATAGCAGGACACAAGATGAGGGCTATAAATGCCTCTGCCTGTGGCACTTAGGAGTCACAGAGAACCTCAGAGGCACAATTTCATTCACCTACCTGTAATTTGTATTTATCCCTTTGGTTACTTACGCCAGTCCTGACTCTGTTCTCCATGTCTGCCCAGATCTTTAGGAATCATGCACAGCATATGTGAGCATAAAAGAAGGTCCATGTATTATTGGTATATAATCTGTTAGCCTTTACCATGCTTTTCACCATCTTTCAGGTGTGTACTTTTGCTAGTAAATCGCACGCATTGCTTTGTTTAAACTTACCTGTCCATCTGGACGCAGTAAGTACCAGATGAAAGCATTTGAGTATAATTTCCATCTCAAGTGAGAGCTTACAGAACAGGGCTTAGGAAGTGCTAAGAGAGCAGTGCTAAATCAGTGCTTTTTAAAGACAAATAATTAAGTGAGCACCTCTGCACTGTGAGTCGAGGAGGGATGAAGATCGGCAAGGAAGCTCAGGCCTTGTTTCATGAATATAAAAGCTTTTCTACTAAAGAATGGTTATTCATGACCTTGTAAGATAGCCTCTAGCTCCTCTTAAACTTTCAGTTTCATAGCAGAATTTTGCTGACAAGTCATGAACTGTTGGTGGGTTTTTTTCCCCTCTTTATTTATGTAAACGTCTTTCTAATGTTGATTTCTCTGTGGTTCTTGGGAGACTCATTCCAGGCCAGTATTTCAGTCTCAAGTTGTCTGAGATAGCAGCTGAATTTTGGGTACTGCCCCAGTTTGATCCAATGTACCAAATAACTATTCTTAATGAAAAAGGAAGTCCAGGTTTTTGCACACATCAGCCATTAATTAATTGACACTGGGAAGTTTACCCTTCACTCAACAGAAGTAATGGTGCAGGAGATGATTACACAGTCGCCTATGTCTCCATCGGGAAGTATCCAACACTGGGAGCTGTCAGGGGCAGGATACTGGATTAAATTGACCATTTATCTCTTTTGTTAAAAAAATTCTATTTGAATGCGTCAGCAGAGGGTGACATTGTGCAGGTTTGGGAAATATCTTGAGTACCATCAACGAAACTTTGAAGTCTGAGTGTTTAGAACGGATTAAAATTCAAAGAAAGTAAGTTAGGTTTTGTGAAAATTGATGACAAATTATAAGGAATTATTTTAATGTAGCATTGCTATGGGCTAAGAAAGTATTTTAAACGTAAATATCACTATTTGTGTGCCTATGAATTATTATTTTTATAAATACTGTTTATTTTTTAAAATATATAACAATATGTGCCCGATCTAAGTTTGTACATGTTTTTGATGGAAATTTCAGTTTTTGGAACGGAAACTCTACTGCCCTCTGGGAATGAAATTGATACAACTGAAATTCTGCAAGAATATAAAATGAATGTTAGGTTCTGTTTCTAGTAAAGAAAAATCTGTGCCGTTCCTACAGGTTTTCTAAGACTGGCTATGGGCGGTTGTTATGAACTTAACTAAAATTGAGTGTGAATGTTTTTGACCAGCTGTTGAACTGTGTAGACGCTGGATTTTGCTGGTGTTTGCTTGTGGACCAGGTTCTACCACAGGCTTTCATGGCTCTGTACAGCACCTACCGCGACAAAGCTCCCACGGAGTCAGCAGCGTGAAGCAAAATCTTTAGTAATCAGTGCGAGGGGAAGATTGTTTGTAGGTACAAAGGGAGTACTCAATCTCCACAGGCTTGAGATGGGTGCCTCCACCTAATACTAAGTAGGTGCAGGGCATGGGCCGCACTTTAAAAGTTTTTCCCAGAAATATCAGCATCTCGCGCAGATCGCAGAGACACAGTGTGCAAAGCGTGCCTTTAAAAAACCCAGTCGTGGCCCGTGCGACGAGGTTCAAGGCTTGCTGGAACTTCTTGAGTTATGTCTCTGTGTGTCAGCTGTCCTCAAGCCCAATACCAAACAGGGGACAATACAGACAGATAAGATAATGGATGAGAAGGGAGTGGAAAATCTATCCTGTATTCTGGTGGCATTTCTAATAGTGATAGCGGTGGCAGCATTGGACCGAAAAGCGTATCCATCACAAAGGGCTGGTAAGTCCTCTCCAGCTCCCACTGTGACGCTAAAGCCGGTTGCAAATATCCAGCGCTGGGGCCCCTCGCAGTGGGGAGTGGAACGGTGGCTACGTGACCCGGGGCAGCCCTGCCATTCCCAGAATGGGGCTCGGCTCCCGCTGCTGCCAATTGGAGCCCAATGCTTGAATATCCCGGTGGGGTTTCTCCCCACCGAAACCACAACACCCCCAGGGTTAAAATTAATATCCAGGGAGAACGGTCCAGCTCTTCAGCTTGTGTTTTACTGAGGCTTCAAGTCTAAGTCTGTTGCTTACTCTTCTGACTGTCCTCCTGCATGGTTTATTTTGCATCGTGGAGAAGGTTGTTCTGATGTTGGGTTGTCTGTTCTCCTGTTTAGGAAACATCCGTTACAACAAGTAAACACTCTGGTTTTCAAAGGGCACCTTCGCTTTCAAACCTTTGCTGACCTGTTGGATTTGCGAGATGGTATCTGAATGCTCTGCTTGTTGGTTAGCAGAGGGGTCTGCCTTGTTACTGCTGCTAACAGCTTCAGGGTTGTCCAGAAAACTTGTGCAACCCAAGAGCTTGTTCTTGCTGGGATTTTTGAAGCATAAAATGGGAATCTTTAGGCACGGAGCAAAGTGTTGAAGTAAGAAGGGCGGGCTGATCAGTGACTTGGATAATGTGTTAGAGCTGCAGGTGATATTCAGCAGAGTGATGTCTTGCAGGAAGGTATGTTTTCATCCAACAGGAAGTTGGGACTTGATATAGGAGTTACGCAGCATGTCTGGCAAGGCGCAAGGAATAGACGAAGACATGAATTTTTTTTGGCATTATCATCTAAAAAGGATCAGCCAGTGGACCCAGCAGCCACCTGAGAGTCAGGACATCCAAATTTTATTCCCAGTATTGACTCAATGTGTAAAAGTGAATTTCCACCATCTAGTTCCCTCATCTTGTCCTCCTGCCGTCGTTTGTCCATGTTTGCTTTGGTCCAGTGCTAACCTCCTGCCTAACCCTCGTTATGGGCTGTAGGAACTACAGAAATACAAATAACAGTTAATACTGTTTCACACTCTGAAACACAGAGAATCTGGACAGTTCAGACAACTGCATTTTTGAAGTGTTTCAGATTTCAGGGGGAGGTAATTTCTTAATTTAGCTAAGCCAACTTACCCCATCCCAAGAGGAAAATCTCCGTGCTTGCACCCTGAATGTCCTCAGCGTGCAGAATGAAATTATTTACCAGCTGAAGAAGTATAAATATCAAAAGGTTCATTAAACATTCCAGCTAATTTTCTCTGGTCTGTAAAATTTGGTTGGGAAGAAGGGGTGGATGAAAGGGGTGAGGCTTTTGCATGGTCAGTGCTCAGCTTTCAAAACTGTACACGGCGTGGAACTAACTTCCATATTACCGGGCCCCTTGAAGGGTGAGTGATTCTCATGTGGGCTCATCAGTAGCTGGAAAAATATTTTTCCTATGACACTTTGTGCACTTGCTCTGTCTGTTCAAGCTGAGGGTGAGAATTTTCTTCTTGCAACACTTCACTGCTTGGTTTTCAAGGAGGTTTATTTGGGTTTCTGACTTTTTTTTTTTTTTTTTTTTTTTTGAGTGAGAGCCATTAGTATCTATTTTATTTGCTGATTTTGCTCAGAATCTGTTTTTGTTAGCTACTAGTGCTGGTCCTACGTGTAGCTCATGAGATACATTTCACATGCTGCCACCTCTCTGGCTTGACTGCCAGAAATCAGCTCATGCCACAGAAGACTGTATGTGTCTGTGCAGGTCCCAGAGAGCCAGACACACAGATCCTCTCCCTTGGGCACAGCAGCAGTCACAGAGGAACCAACAGTCTGATGTTAGAGACATCACGTCTCTAGACAACACAACACCAGCCCTTGGATCTCTTGATTTCTGTGACTGGCAAAGGGTACATGGTCAAAACTGAGCTCAACCAAGACTAAAAGGCCTCTGCAAAGATCCCAGGGACACTGGCCACACACAGGAGGGGAATCAAAAAATACAAAGGGTTTTCAAAGCATTCTCAAATCGCAGCTTCATGCTGAAATGAAGCTACTTCCTAATGGAAAACACATATAATCAAATAACTTGAAAACAAAGCAAGGTTTTTCATTTCAGATCAAGCTGAAATGTTTCTACTACCTTAGATGAAAATTTTTTGGTTCTTTATTAAAAAAAAAAAAAACCAAAACCAAAACCAAACAGCCCAGTCAGAAATTATTTAGGGCTATCCTGAAACACTCTCACCTCCTTGCGTTTGGGGGATTTGACTGTGAAACTGGAAAACTCAAGAACTGCACAGTTCTAACCAAAATAGATCTAGTGGCAGAAATACCTGTTCCCATCTGTGACTGGCAGTCTAGAACGTTGTTCCGCACATATTCAGTCTCTCCATCTGGTAAGAGCGGAGCTCTGCTCACACATCGTTCTGGTTTAATGATGGTGGGAAATGTTTTTGACTTTGCTCCTTATCTTGAATTCCTAAGAAAAAAGTAGTTGTGAAAGGTTTCAGTTTATGCTGTGTGTCTTTCAGGGCACAGTTGCCTCGTAGGATCACAATCCAAGAGGGAAAGAGATCATCGCGAGCTCCTGAAAGACCCCTTGTTACATTTTAGAATACCTAAAGAATGAAGTCATATATCCCAAGAAATACTTGGCAGATAAAATCCACAGAATATCATGAATATATAGCTATCTGCCTCCTGAAAAAACTCCTCTATAGGGCTGGAGACTTTGAAACTTCTGTCTTGATCATGGCCTCATGTGATGGTTGTGTCCTGCCTTCATCAGGGCTAAAGGGTGTGCTCAGCACAGCTCTGGTGGTGGGATTGGCCTCCCCCCCAGCCCTTTAGAGGAATTGGCATCTGAGACTCCAAGTATTTAATCTGGGCAACATATATTCTAAACTTTATCGCAAAAAATACAATTCAGAGCTGTGATCTGGGTGGAAGTGAAGGCTGTGGACATTATGTGGTCTTCAGAGAGCCTAGCTTGCTTCTGAGCTTAACACAGTTCAGTTCTCATGGAGTGAGCTACCTCTTTTATTTCAACTGGGCATGTTCACTCTGGAACCTAGTGATGGAAACTGTCAGCAGAGGAAAACATTTTGTAACCAGTGCTAATAGGCATTAAAGCTCACCAGTATGCTGTCATGATGCTGTGCTTGCTCTTCTGGGAAAGCATCTTGCTAAAGTGTCAGAAGTGGCAAAAAAAAAAAATTGCTACTGGGCTTCAGTGTCCCATCAGCAAAACAGGCACTTCTGTTGCTTGGTTTGTCACTCTGCGCTGGCAGGTTTGCTGGCAGCAGAGCTGAGGCTGTGTCACTGATGGATGCCTTTGAGCACCATCATAGAGTGAACAGCGGCGTGAAGAGGTAGTCTATTTGCTCACATGTGCATACACTACGCCTGCCCTGAAGCAAATGTCCACCAAGCAGGAGGTAGGCTGTAGTATCAAGCAGGTGAGCACCAGTTCTGATTTGCCTGTTGGCCTCCTGTCCAGTTTGGTTCTCAGAGAAAATCCCCATCCCAGGACCCATAGTGGAAGCCATCACAGAAGCCTGTGTGCCTCTTGTCCTCGCTGGCGCTCAAGAATAAAAGCAAAAAGACACTGGACAGTTCCTGAGACAGGAGGTAGCAGGTCGGTAACGGTGTCTCTTTTTTTGGCTGCCTTGCCCCTGGCTTGTGCTAGCGCAGCCCCCTCACTCATCGACCTCATCTTGCTCTGAGCCACCTCCTCCCCCCTCTCCACCCCAAGCTTATTTCCCGGCCGCTGGAGGTTTTAATATTCAAGCCGTACCTTCCACATGAGCTGTGCTGAAGAGTTGACGTGTCGGAGTTTATTGATATCACATCGGGCTGTGCGGGGCTGTCAGCTGCACATTCAGCCTTTAGCGACCCCCTAAGGTGCGGGCTCTGGCAGCTCTAAAGGAATCTGCACAAAAACGCCTTTTTGTTTTGTCCAAGGTGAGACAATGCGAACAGGGCCCTGCACCAGATGACAGGGCTGATAAAGGACCAAGCGGCGCAGGGATATCTTTCTTTCTTTTCACTCCTTCATTCAATCCTTCTTTCTGTCACTTGCATTCTCTCCTCCCTATACTTTTCTTTCTTCTCTTTCTTCTCCGGGCTCGACTAGCAGAGAGCAGCAGAGACAAGCAGAGGGGTTCAATTGCAGGCGAATGTCACAGACCGGCTTCTCAACACATTTTCAGCAGCAGCCAGAGTTGCTGTTGGCCAACTTGATGAGGGACATGCTCTGCTTGTGGGCCCTTTTCACCCAGAGCTCTTTACAGTCATGTACTTCGGCGTTTTCTCCGTGGGCTGAAATTAATGTAAAGCTGTGAGCATTTGTGGATAAAAGTAGGCAGGGGAGGGGCGTAAATACGGAGAGGAAGACTGAAGAGCCGGCAGGAGTTCAGTAGAGAGAGCAGGAAAGCAAGAGAGGATGTATGTATATATACACACACATGTGTATGTGTATATATTGTGTGTATATATTAAAATAAACAAGCATAAGGACACAGGAAGGGGAAAGAATCAGAAGAGGGGAAAAAGAATCAGATGTTCTCCAAGCACAACTGCCTCAACAGCTTTTGCTGCATCCCTCTGTTTTCACAGACACGGTAGAGGACAAAGTAAAGGGAGCGAAGTGGTTGCTCGTGCCCGCTCTCGCACACCTCTTGGCTTCGGGCGGTCGGTCTGACATTCAGATAAATGAAGCAGGGCTTGCAAACAGCAGGAGGAATGTGTTTCTCATGTGTGGTTAAGTGGTCTCTGGTGCCTCATTCTCACGGGCTGGTTTTTCAGGATTGGGAAAGGTTTATGAGGTTAAATTTGTTTATCTTTCCTGAAAGAGTCTTATATTGAAAGGTCTTTAACTTGATGTATCCAGCCAGGGAGGCCCCGGGCTGGAACAGCAGAGGAACTACAGGACAAGATTAAGGGCCGTTGGCAGAGCTATATAGGGGTTTGGGATGAAAATAAAAGAGGGTATTGCAAATTGGGATGGAGGAGCGATGATGGAGCTGTGCAGGGACCCCAGGGTAAGAATAGCGAGGCAGCTATCGGCCAAGATTGAGATGTGCTGGCAGAACGCGTGGGGCCCAGAACTGGAACAGAAGGGGTGGCAGTACTTCAAGTACATGAGCAGAGCCATGCTGGGACGAAGCCAGGGGGAGCAGAGGTTGTCACAGACGAGAAACTGTAAAACTTGGATTTGTGCGTCTCGCTAGGACACTAGACATCTGAGATGGCACGTCTGTGCATACGTGACGTGCTGATGAACACGTTACACCAAGTGGAATCCATCCCAGATCCGGAAAAAGGTAACTTTTGCTTAGGTATCACCAGCATCTGAGACAGCTACGGTGCTTCTGCTCAGACAGTGGGGAAATGTCTAAGTAAAAAGTCCTGGCGTAGATTAAGGATGGGGGATTGGGTCTGGGGTAGAAGCACACAGTTTCTCAAGATGAAAACAGAGGTATAAGGGCAAAATTGCCCAGAGGTGCCTGTCATCTGGCTGGGGTCAGTTCTGAGTCTCTCTCCTGTGGATCTGAGTGTTATTTTCACAAAGGTGTTTGAATAAGTACAGTGTCTTTTCTATTACGGTATTTGTACCTCCAGGCACCCTCGGAGGGTGGTCGTAACGCATGTGGGGAGCGGTTAGATATTGTATTGTGCTCAGAATGAGGAGGCAAACTGCTGTAACAGGCTCCTGGAGGTTCACCCCCTTACTAGAGGGGCTGTGATGTTATGTACGCTTGCTGCTGGGGAGAAGTGGGCACAGCTGGAGCACAACGAGTGGGATTACAGCAAGCTGGGCATCGCTGGGGTTTCCCTGCATCTCCTTGGCCCCTAGCTGGAGCTTCAACCTGGTTGAGGCATGGAATGAACTTAGTGGGTGAGAGTCAGGGCCTCAAGCTGAGCACTGGGGAGAGAGGCTGCTTGCTGAGTTGGGGCCGCACCACATCGCTGCCCCTGGCAAGCGCTAAGTACCTCTGCCGGGAACGGTGCTGAAACAAACCAGAGTATCAAGCTACACACATACATTTAATTTTACCCTTTGGTCAGTCACCTACTGTTTTTTCGACACCAGGTACCATATACACACAGTAGTCTTTCTTGCCTGGATAAAGGGCCTGACTTTGAACACTGCTGCCCAGGTAATCTGTCTTGGGTTTACCTGCTGCTTTAACTTGTAAATCAAGGCAGTTACCAAAGGATCAGATCTCCCGTCCTTAATACTAGCAGGCTTCCAGCAGCCTGGGTACCTGTGCCCAGTCCTTCCATGCTGTGGAGCTCAGACCCTTGCGTGGGACGTGTTTGTGCTGCTTCATCAACTTCCCTATGTCTATGCGAGATTTGTTTTAAGGGAACTGGAGAGATGAAGCTGAAAAGGGAAGAAAGCAAAATAGGGAAAACTCCAGAGAAAGTGAACAGACCTTTTCTTCTCCCTGCCTCTTTATTCCCCCTGTATCCCAGCTGGTCTCCCTTTGCTTTCCAGTTTTGGGAGCACTATTGATGCCTCTCTAACTACATCGTTTCAATTCAAGTAGAGGAGCCAGCAAGCCCCTGCGGTCCCTCTCGTGCAGCCCTCCGCTGGATCCTGCGCCTGCCACAAGCACGCGGCTATGAATATTGAAGTGAAAAAGGGGCCTTTTATGGACTTCACAGATGTGCTGGGGAGTTGGGGCAGGCCTCATTACCTCGGGGTTCTTTAAAAGGCCAAACAAAAGCCAGAAGAAAGAGTGTTAGGGGTGGAGGGGGCAGGGAGGCGAGAACTAGAAAAAAGTTGAAAGAAAAGAAAAGACGACTGGAGTTGATGGATATTCCATCTGTTTATGTTCAGGCCAGTGCTGGGAATTAACAAAGGCTGTGGGAGACGTAGGCTCTCTTTCGCCCTCCCTCCCTCCCTCCCTATCTTCCTCCAAATGTTCTGGATGATTTGGTTTTGTTCACTACTCGCAAGGAACAGAATATGTTGTGTTTTTTGTGACCATGTGTCTTTGCATGGGGGCACTGCAGCTGGTACCTACGCTGCCAGACCCTGATTTGCGTTGGGATTTGCTGGGGCCCTGATGTCTCTTACTACTTTCACATGCAGAGTAGATGGAGCCTCCGGGGCCAGATCCCTCCACCAAGATAAATGAGTACAGCTTCTTGGCTTTTACCAGAACTGCACTGGTGTTCATCAGCAACGGAGTTTGCTTGGTCTATATGTGTGGCATGGATTATGAAAGAGCATCTGGTTAGAGATGCAATTCCTCCTCCTTCGTGGGCTTGGAAAAGCCTTCATCTAGTTTAGCTTCCAGCTTCAAGACAAAGGTATGTTCCCAGCCTGAACGGAGTTACCTGGAATGGCTGAAATTGCTAGAGAGGAATGCAGAGAGAGCTGTTGGATATGTCTTCACTCAGTGCAAGTCCTCGTATTGGCAGGAGGCTTTTGGCAGTGGATGACAGTTTCAAGGAAAACAGGGTCTCTCTAGTTTTCTCTTTCCAAAATCTTGTAGTGCTCCAATTGTAGTTATGCCTAAGAACCTGGCTAGAACTGAGCCCAGAAGGCGTTCAAGGAGAAGTAGGGATTTTTATAGTGGAAACTGGAGGTGAATTTTGGACCTCTCTGCACCCCAAACTGGCACTCTAAGCAAAGAAAAATTTATATTCTTTCATTTCGAGGCATATATGTATTTCAAGGCCAAGTGCCAGGTGAGATACTCCTGTGCAGGCATTTTCTTAAAATTCCCAAACTAATTCATGAGTTAGGAGGCAAATTCTGGCAAATCTGGGAGGAAAGTAACTTTGAGGTGAGTGCTCAGGGAAGCAGGACAGCCAGAACCAGGTACAGGTTGACACACTGCACCACCTTTGAGGCTTCAAGGCCAGCATGTGAATGTGGGGCTCCTCCCAGCTGAATCTTTGGGATTCAGACATGGAGAAATCCTCAGATCCCTTGTTCCAAGCCAGAACAGGTTGTGTGATTCTCACTGTGATCCCTCCACGTGTGGGGAGTTGCACGCATTTGGGTGCCTTTTGATGTGCTCCCTTTTCATCCATTAAACCTCCAACTTTCCTTTCTCCCTCCTTCCTACAGCTTCTCCTTCTACATATCATCTTGCTCATTCAGTAGAGAACTTGACATGTTGAGGGAATTGTCCAGCTGTGAAACTCCTCTCTCTTTGACACTCCTCTCCTTTCCTATATTCACCCCAGACAGACACACACACACTGTCTCTGCCTCCCCGTTCAAGAGCATCAGCTCCACTGTGAGTATTATTTCCAGGTTGTAAAGCCCATAATGGACATTACCTCCGTCTGTGGTTTGGTTACAGCTGGTCAGTTCAGTGCCTGCACAAAAAAAAAAAAAAAACAAACCACCCAAATCCTTATTTTCTAAGGCCCCCACACTAATGCTTTGCTGAACACTGCAGTCCCCAGCTGAGCTGTAAATGACTTTTTCATTTTCCTAGGCCTGCTACCCGGTCTGTTTGGTATTCAAGGGCACCCCACCAACAGGCACTATCATTCTGCTTGGGCTGAATTACTTGATTAAAACGCATATCAACTATTATGTGATTCGTTTTCTGCCACTGCTCCACGCCACAGCCCTCTAAACTATGTTAAACTGTAATACAGCTGCGCAGGCACGAGCAAATGCTGGAGAATGGGGAGTTTACAGGTTGGAAAGGGGAGGGAGGGGGAAACCCAAGCTTTATTGTATGTGCTGTGTCGATTATTGGTTTTTTGTGTCTGGGAATGTGCTTGGACAGGGGAAGGGGGGCAAGAGATGAATTTGAAACGCCTCTGTCCCCCTCTGCTACCTGCTGCTGAATAGGTTTGGAGGTGAGTGGGGGTTTTTCTGCGCACATGTATGCACCTCTCTCTCATTGTGAACTCAGGACTTCATCATTTTCCAAGAAGAGAGAGAAAAGGGTGTTCTGGTTTTCATGTTGGAAAGAAAAATGAAGGCAATACAATTTTGTGCTTGCGATGCCGCCACGGCGTCGCCCTTCTCTCAGGCTTGTCATAGTCTTGTTTGCATTTTGATGGGTTTTGTTTGCTTTCTGCCAGAGGGAAAGGCAGATGCTAAGAAGTCAGAGAGAGTTTCAGCTTTTGCTTCTGAAGCTGTTGACTGCAGGTCCAGCACAGAAGACATGCTCTGTGAACAAACAGCTGTGCCTTGGTGATCCTTGTTCATCCCACATCCTTTTGGGGGAGTAGAAAGTGTTCCACAGATGTACTGTACCCAGATCCACAGCAAGGATCTCACCTATAATATATCTTATTATTTCAGGCCCTCATGACAAAGTACCTGCAACCAGGAGATATTTTCACCTGTGAGATGGGTACCTCCTCACTGTCTCATGTCAGTGTGGTTGCATTTATTAAGGCAATGGCAGGCAGCAAAAGCATCGTATGCCAGGCAAAGCCTACCCTTTTCAAGGTCATTGAGAGACTCTTTAATTGTACCTGAAGTTCACATGGGACCAGAAAAATGTGTGTGTGCGTGTTTATGCAGGGGTAGCTGTTGGGGCCACCAAGCACGACACCTTTGGTGCATGGAGAGTGTTGTGAAGAAGGGGGGGATCTGGTGTGGGGCTGTAACATGTGGGTGCTCAGATCTTGTTGGTACCTTCAAAGTGAGATTTTCTTATTTCTCTCATGCTATTAAATCCAAGTTCCCCTGTGGCTGCATTAGTTTCCCAGCCAGTCACTTCTAGATCTGGTTTTGTGGAGCATCGCTGTTGATCCAGCAGTATATGGGTGAGTTTGCTAAAGCCAATTGCAGCACAAAAGGTGCAGTTACAGCTAAGCCATTCACAAAACCATTCCCTTCCCCCCTCTTCGTCTCTCCCCTCCAACACACATTTAATTTTTAGGATGGTGCAGCTGGAAGCAAGAGAGAAGGAGAGGAAATGAGATGAGAAATACTGAAGGAGAAAATGTGCAGCTCCCCTTTACCCTCTAACAAAATCCGATCCCCAATTTAATGAATGCGTTTTCATGTCTGGTCCTGTCTGCCAATCCTTCCAGACGGCACCAAGGTGCTTCAAGACAAGGCAGCAGGTCCTTGTAGAGCATCAAGGGCTCAGTCTGAGCCTGGAGGGTCTTGTTGTGGCCGATTCCACCTAATCCTGTTGATTAATTTAACTCCAGGGCTAAGAGGCCCCCAGAAGCAGTGAATGGAGGGGGAGAGGAGAAAGGCGAAGGGGGAGGAAGGGAAATAGAGGAGTGAAGGGAATGGGGAGAGGGAGGACACATCCAGTCCATAATTACAGAGGGTTTTTCTTGTTCCTTCCTCAAGGTCCAGTCCACTTCCATTCCTTTCAAACCCCTCCAGAGAGCTCTTCCCAGCTCTTGCTAATTGTATCCCAACCTGAAATGGCAGCATTATTCAGGAATGTGAGTGTGTGGGCCATAATTTACATGTTTTCTCATGCTAGAATGGGTCCCAGAACAAGCCCAAGCTTATATTTGTCACCTTTCCTATGCCATCGTGCACACACTCCTGTGCGCATGCTCTGGCTGTGCTCATTTCTGCGGGGAGAAAGAACCATTTTGGTTTATTCAGTTTTCCCAGCTCAACCTCCTTGAAATGTGGAACTTGATAGTGGTCCGAGGAAACCTTCAGCAAGTCCCTTCACAGGGTCATCTCCCCCCTTTGCATGAGCTGTGTGGTATCTCTGCTCCAAGAAGGTGCCTGAATAACCTCCTCTGAGCAGAGGGAAGAGCTTATGAGTTTTCACACTGGCAAACTTGCTTTCATTCCCATAATGAAGCCTTTGTCTCTTTATTTCTAAGAGTATTGCAAAGCAGAGATTTGAGCAGTTTGCCTTTTTTCTTTCTGATCTACAGAGCAGTTATGCTAAATAATAAAGATGGAATCGCTATTAAAAAAAAAAATAGTGGGATCAGTGTGTGTGTGTCCTGTAACGCGCACACTTTTCTCTTAATTTTTCCTTTTCTCTGACTTGTCCTCCCATGAGATTTTTCCCTCCATTCTGTTCTTTTCTGTCAATCTTTAGCCAGTATGATATCCTAGGGGAGCTGCGTATTGGACAGCTAGCTGTTTCCCATCCTTCATCACAACTAATGATTGGTAAGCCACACAAGAAGCTGCTGCGAGATATTTCTCCACCTTCGTATTTACAGGGTGTTCATTGCTGTCCGTGCTGAGTAAGTGTAAAATGCTACCAGTGCATGCTAATGATTATTTCTACAGCAATAGCCCCGTTGTGCTGGAGGCTGCAAACTAGGATTCACCCCCTGCTCATGCTGCTGGCAGGGCTACACATCCATTTTTCACAGAGGGATGTGGAGCAAAAAAAATGAAGCATTCAAGGTTTGGATGACTCCCTCTGGGCTTGCCTAGTGAAGGACTCTCCTTGAGTTACTCCTGCAGCTTGGTAAAGCTTCTAATTGCACAGAAACTTCGTGGAGATTACAGCAGTGGTTTGTCCAGCAGATTTCAGCTGTTTAGGAATGGAAAAGACCTGTTAGATCCTTGAGTTGCATCTTAGGCAGGTAAGGGAGACTGTCCCCTGGTCATAGGGGATGCATTAGATAATAGGCTTGTACTGCAGTCTGTCTCAGCTGAAAGACTTTCTATATTATTTAATGAATCTGTGTCTGACAGCAGCAGCTGCATCGTACCAAGACCAGCTGGTTCCAGACATACCCTGGGATTTTTCTTGCTCTCTTGGTTTCATCTTTGTAGTCGGGTTGTTGGAGCCTTGGACTTGGCACGAGGAGCTGTGGCTTCTTTTCCCAGCTTTGCTCCTGACTCACAGGGTGACCGTAGGTGGGTGACTTCTGTCATCCCTGCCACGGTTGTAAAATGGAGATAATGCCAGTCGGGAGCTGTTTTGGAGACTTGCGGTGAGAAAGTGTTACATCAGTTTATGTGGCAAGGTTTGGCTCTCTACCCTTTTAACCCTGTAGCCAGCGTGATGGCCAGCACAGTCACCAGGCTGCCCTGAATACAACAGATGGTTACTCATGACAGTCAGTTTTCCTCTCCCACAACTTTGTGGCCAAACCAGGGATCCTTAATTAAGAGCATAAAGTAGTTAAGAAAATTTGGCTGTTTTCCCTTCTAGGCTTTTGCAGAACAAAAAAAAAAAAAAAAAAAAAGAGCAAAGTGAAGGATGAGAGATGAAACATGTTATCAATCCTTTTCTAGACTTTTTTTCCTCACTTGAGGAGATGCTGGATCTCAGGTTTGTTGTATACTATGCAAGCATTTGGACCAAGCAAGTGGGCAAGCTGTAGGCAGATGTTACAAGATGGCTATCAAGTGGCCAAGAGATTTAGATCTTAAAAAAGTCATTTTTGACATTGCTGTCACCATAGTTCTTTCCAGGCAGGTTGGGGCTTTGTTGCACCAGGCATGAAACATGCCACAAATGACAATTCCTGGCTTAAAAGAGCTCACAGGCTGAACGTTGTTCCTAAGTATGCATACTAACTATACAGAAATGTGTATTTACTAGAAAGAAATATGGTCGGCTGCAGAGTTAAATGACATTTAACTTAGTATATTTTCCTTCCCCTTTCTCATATTGGCCCTCTCACATCCTGGACCAAAACACACGTCCATCCTTATTTTACTTCATATCAAGTATTTCCAGAAAATATATGAATTAAACCAAAAATAGTCAGTGACTTAAGTGAGTAACTTAAAGAAATTTACTGTATGCTATAGGTTTCCAGATGTGCTTTTGCACAGCATGGTATTCCGAGGTCCAGATGTGCTTCTACCTGCCCCGAATCATCTGGGACCCAGATGTAGAGGGATGTTATTTTCAAGTACAGATGTTCCTTTTACACCACTTGAGACTTTAAACCTTCCCTGAAAATGGACATAACCAAAAAGCTAGTTTAGTAACAAATTTCTGCTATATACGGTGAAACTGTCTTTAAAATTACTTCAGTGAGAGAAAAAAGTTTCTTGATTTAAAAAAATGAACATGTGTAAAGACCCTGTGTATTAGTAAACCAGAAGAAGGGAAAACCTCTTAAGGTGATGTGTTCGACTCCGAAACAACCCACCACCTTCTCTGCAGCAGTTTCTCTGTCTCCAGCAAAACTGTGGTTAGCTGAGTTCTGACACCGCAGCCTCCCTGTGAAGCCCCAAGACATAAAAGCATTTTTGCGTTGCAGCAAGCTGAATGCAATGGTATTTTGTGGTGATCTCAGTATAAACAAGTGAGCTCCGATGGGATATTTGTCTCATACTCCTCAAACTGCCACCACTCTTGAGCAGCTGTTGGGGAAGTCACAGCTGCAGTTCCCAGCTCTGAAAGAAAAAGGCAAATTTTTGGATAATGATAGTATAGGAGCTGAACAAAAAGGGAGGACTGAAAAACACCGTTAGTAACTTTAGGGAACTTTATCGTCAAGATAAGCATATGTAAGTCCTGCTTAAATCCTAAATTGGCAAAGTTTTTCTCAAAAGAAAAAACATTTCTCTGTGAGCACAGTGTTTAAGCAGATTCTGGCCGAGTCTGTCTGTGCAGTTATTCAGAAAGACAGCAGCCAAGCTTGGTAGAGAAAAAAAAAAAACGAGTGCACATTTAATGAGTGTTCTAGTTTCATGACAGAGAAGTAAAAGGTGCAGCAGAGGCCAGATCTCTCACCTAGCTGAAAGGTTTCGTATGTCATATTCTTCCTTCTCTGCTGCCGTGAACCAGTGGCACATTTTTCACTGTCCCAAAGGCAGACATAACGTTTTGGCCTGGCTGAGATCCTCAATACATCAACATCTGCACCACAGGGAACTGATAACCTGCATATTGTACGTCTTTGAAACCCAAGCTTTGCTCCTCGAGAGGCCTCTGGTGAACACTGGAGTCACCGCTAACTCTGTTCTTGGTGCAGCCCCTCTAAAATCTGCTGAGTCTGACTATAGACTTGGTGAATATCAATGCAATGCCTTCTGTTTTATCTCCACATGAAAAAAAAAAAAAAACAAAAGAGCAAAACTGGGCTTACTTATTTCAGTTATACATGTTTGCGTTTGACAAGGGCGTCAGGAAGCAATAGATGTGGTGCCGGGGTCAAGACAGGGAGAAGGGAAGGGCAGAGATCTGAGGCAAGTGAAGGTGGAGGAAGGAGGTGACTAGTTAGACATTGGTGAAGGACTTTAATGGCATCTTAATGCTGTAGGAGTCTGGCCTTGTGCAGAGCTCCTGCTGAAATTTGGAAAGTAAGAGAAGAGGGACTGTATCCTGTGGGCAGCCAAGCCCAGAGGTTAGTTGGAGTTGGAAATACTTTTCCCAGCTGTAAAAATTCCTAATATTTCTTCTTTTTGTTCCAGAGGTGGTTTAAAAAAATTGAAATCTCAAACACTGATACTTGGCAAAACACAAGAGGAAATCAGGCTGCACAAGTCAAAGCATCGTGCACTGAGTTTTTTAATGCGCTCATTTGAGCTTCTATGACTTTTCAATGTAAAATGTGCAACTCTGAAACAGTCATTTAAAAAAACATAGGAATTTCTTAAAATAACCCAAGTCTACCACTGGAAGTTCTTTCAGTATAAGAGTTTCAGCAGTGGACTTTGAACCATCCCTTTCCTGCAAACAGTTCTGATTTTGATAGGTGGGAGTTTTACAAAGCGGGGGAAAAAAAGTACCAGGAAACTACAGAAATAGTAGAAAACTGGTGGATGTATTTATTATACATGGACAGAATATTTGTTTTGATGGACACCATCACGGTAGATCTGAGATTACTTTGCTGGGCTGCTTAACTCTTCCAACAGCCGTTGTCCCGTGGCTTTTCACCACGCGAGCCTCAGCTCCCGTTTCTCTCCCGCCGCAGGTAACAGGCTGGACGAAGGCTCTGACGTCGAGTCCGAACCAGACCTGCCTCTGAAGCGCAAGCAACGCCGCAGCCGAACCACTTTCACCGCTGAGCAGCTGGAGGAGCTGGAGAAGGCCTTCGAGAGAACCCACTACCCAGACATCTACACACGGGAGGAGCTAGCTCAGAGAACCAAGCTCACCGAGGCCCGAGTTCAGGTAAGGGCTGGAGCCAGTGCGTGGCAAGTCAGCCGGGTGGCACAGCTTCTTGTTTATCTTGGGGAAGGAGATGGTAGTGCCAAGGATGAGGGTGTTGAAAGGTGGTAACGTGGATGCGCTTCTCCGGAGCCACATCCACGAAGATCTGAGACTTCAATCCAGTTCTGCAGATTCCCACGTTTGCCGATATGCCTCTTGGATTTGGCCCGTTGCAGAGGTACCAGCTGGAGGGTTTCCATCCAGGTTGGGACCAGGAGCCAAACTTCCCCTAACTTGGCAAGGCACTTAGCGCTCTGTTTTCTGTGGAGGAAATTCCTCCATTTGCCTAGAAGGAAGCAGTGTGTGTGTATGTTTGTATTTGGTGTTTTAGAAGAAATCACACCATTTACCAGCCTTGCCCAGGGGACCGGATCATATTTTGCGAAGTTTGCAAGTTCTGTGTGTGAATTTTCAGAAAACTTTTTTTCCCCTCGATCTCCAGAGAACACAAAAAGGGCGGGGGGAGGGAAGAAGAGGGGAGGAGCAGGAAGGGAGGGTTTGGAGCCGGGGGACTCTGACATCTACACGATTAATAGCCCTAGTGGGAACTCCACACAGAGACCCTTATGTCTTCCAGATAAAGGCTGGGTCAGCAGTGTGTGCAAACACGCAGAGGGATAAGGAGTGTGAACAGATCGGGGGGTATAATAGAGTCCCTTGGGGAATGGGAAGGAAAGGGGGAGGGATTGGGGATTGTGCTGGGTTAGAGAAGTGAAATGGAGACCCCAGCAGTCCGTCCTCCGTGTGGGCAGCGCGATTAGGTTTCACGCTAAGCACAGGGGTCTCTGTGCATGCAGCGGAGAGTTGAATTGCGGGCACTGAGGGAGGAGGGAAAGAGTACTCCAGGCTTGTGACAAGGAAACACTCACTCAATTAACCAGCTCTGCCGAAACAAAACAGGCTTTTTGTTTTGTTTTGGTTTGGTTTTTTTGTTCTGCGGTTCTCAGGATAATGAGCTTGATGTGCTCACTCAGAAGTCAAAACCACCAAAAGTTTTTGCTGTTTTCTCCCAGCTGTCTGGGAACGGATACTTCCCCCCACACCTGGGACATTCACTGGTGAAGGGCTTTTCCCATTAGCCGCCTTTCCCAAAGAAGTGTTAAGCCAGTCACAGAACTGCACTAGATGCCCTCTCGCCTCCCTCCAGCTTTCTCTTGAGAGGTACTGGATTTTCCTGAATCCATCAACACTCAGGGTTTGGCTATGGAGACTGCAAAAAGGATCTAGAAAACTTTAAACTGATTCTAGTTTTCATCTCAGCCAAAAGACCATGCCAGAGTGTCCAACAGTAACAGTGTTAATTTGCTAGCCAGGTAGATTCATAGATGGAGCTTGGGAAAGTGGCTAATTTAGGCGACCAAGCTACCAAAAACTGGAACATATGAATTTCCCTGTTTCTGTTTTGCAGATTCTGTTCCTTAAGCTCTTATTTATGTGGATGGACATAAGATATTAAGGGGGGAATAAAACCACATGTTTCTGCAGCAAGCAAACTAACAAAAAGGAGTTTCAAGGGAGACCAGAGTTTAGGTAGCATCTTTTTATGGGGTGAGAGAAACCTGTGTTACATGAGGGCATGCTGGGGAGGAAGGGAAAAGCCCTGAAGTGCCAGGCAGTGAAAAACCAGAGGCAGGTTGTCTCTTTTCCAAGGGTCTCTGACCTCACTGTGACAAGGCTGGGAGAAAGGAGGGAGACGAAAGCAGAGAAAGGGAAAGCTAAATAAATAAATAAATAGAACCTTTCCCTTGTCTCAAGCTGTGATCTCCGAATCCCTCTACTTGCTCCCAGGCAGCTTGTGTGGAGGTTGCTGCCAGGGCTCTAGTAGCAGCTGTTCTCTGAGGCACATTCCTGATGGCTTTCTCATTCCGACATCCTGGCAGAGTCAGCTTCTTCCCACCACTTTTAAGCCTGCCGCCCCTTGTAAAATTTTCTGGATATCAGAGCAGATCTTTTACTGGCTCTCAGGATCTACAAACATTAGTCAATCAAGTTCTTGTGGAGAAAAAAAAAAAAAAAAAGCCACACACACATCCACACATGTACCCATCCAGCAGGGAATCTTCTACCACCTTAGTGTCTTACTCTTGTCTCAACAGAGGTTTTAAGGCCAAGAGATGTGCTTCGGATTAAAGATAGCTGTAATAATGCTAAGGCCAGCTGAGATCAGGGTTTCTGGGTGTTAAGGACCATGCCAACATCTACCTATCTATCTTGTCCGCAGAAGCTTATCATGTTAACACGTAAAATGGGAGGCAGATGTATGAAAAGTATGTTGTGCCCCATAGTCACAAAAGAGACTTGAGAGCAGCCTCCACTGCTCCTCAGTGTCTGGTCATTTCTTCATCCTTCTTCTGGATCTCAGTGCCACTTGTGTGCTGCACAGCCACGGCTGGACAATCCCCAGCTCACGGCCAAGTCTCTGAATCACAGCTCAGGTGTTGCTGTGTCGTGTATATACAACATCCCTGCACTAGGATCCCATTTTGATAATCACTCCACAAGCACTGAACAAAGATAAGTGAGACTGTCTATCTCTTTGCTTCTTCTTCCTCCTCTCCTCTCTTTGCTTTACCATGTGAAAGGTGAACTTACCTAAGTCTCATTCATTCTCGCTGATACCTGAGTATTTGCGTACCATAATCTCTTCCACGTGAAAAGCTGATAGCTCTGTTAAACTTTATTGGCAGGCCTGAGTCTCACTGATCACGCAGCTGTCCAGCTAAGTGGAAGTTTGACACGTTGACAGCTAATAAAATTCACAAGCTGAACAACAAGAGGGGGTGGGGGGGAGCAGTTCCAAGCTCCGGTTTCTCATCTGCTAGGAAGATCATGGGAGGGTGAGCAATATTTTTCCAAGGTCACTGCAGTGTTTGTGTGGTTGAGACACAGAATTCCAGCATTCAGACTTCAACACACCCAAAGGTAGGAGCAGCCATTAAAAGGTTAATCTCAAATTGAGCATAGCCAGGGACAAGTCTGCCGTGGATTTCCGGAAGGATCAGGATTACAGTGCCAAACCCATGCCCAGCAAGGCCACCAGTGGAAATTCCCACTGACTTGTTTTTGTGCAAGGCAATGTCTTTACTCATGTGTCCACACTAATTGTCCAGCACTGAACAAATTGTTGCCCGTCTGCAAGCTCCCATTTCCACCCTTCCAGAAAACAAGCTGTTGAATGCCAAGCATTCATGGATTTAAAAATTAAGTCTAACAGCTAAGCGATTCACTTAGCTAATTTAATGGAAGCTTTGATTTTGATCTTGAATGTATTTTGGGTTTTTACGCCAGTTTTTGCAATTATCTAACTGATGATGTCAAAGTTTTTATATGGAAGAAAACCCTAAACAGGATTCTGTGATAATTTTGAAACTTTTCTGCTAGAGAATGGACTTTTTTCAGAACAACCCTTTTCTTGTAAACAGCTTAGCTTTGTCACGACAGTGTTTTTCAATAGGAAAACAGTTTTGTCAGGAAAATCTTGTCTAGGTGTAGAAATGACTTCTCAAAGCAATGTCAAAAAAGACACCAGGTACATCAGTCATGGGTCTAGGGAGTTTAAACTAAGCCTTCTAGATGATCCAATTTGTGGATGTATTTGCCCAAATGTGGGGCATTTTTAAGGCTAGTTACCAACAAACCCCAGTGCTTATTTCCGTTTTTCACTTGAACAATAACAACAGAAAGAAATATAAGGTAAAACAAGGCAGTTGCTATGCCCAAATTATCCTCAGGTCAGCACCGCAATCCCAACAAATTTGTGCACTGAAAACGTTTTTCACAAATGGACTTTGGTGGGTAGGTTCCCACGCAAGCAGCCCATCTCTATTTGTCCTGGTGCTATAAGGAGTCAGATGTGGCAGGCTCCAAAGTATTATCTCAGAAATCTTTCCCAGAAATCTATCTAGATTGTTCCCACAAAATAGATGGCAGCTTTTGCTCCTCAGTGTCACCTGCGGATGATTCGGATGGTCATAGCACAGGCAGCTGGGTACAAGAAATTTTAGTTCCTATGGTCCAGGCAGTGGGTGCTTTGTGGAAATAAAAAAGAAGCACAAAGAGGTGGGTGTGTTGTGATTCTGATGTCTGTTATTAATCCCCAGGAAATTCCATGCACTGAGAAACCATTATTTCAATAACAAAATTAAACTAGACAGCAGGAGTCGCAACCCAGTGCTTTATTGATCATTTTTATGATGGATACTATTGTGATTTCTGCCTGGGAGAAAATGGATGTTTCATTCAATAAAAAGGCTCAGAGCAATTCTGTCTCTGAAATCTTGGTGCATTTCTAGGCTACTCACATAATATGTATTTTATGACACAGTTTCAAACTGTAGTAAACAAACAGCCATATTCTAGATCGTGCTGCAGTGGCTCAGACATGCCCAACAGAGCACCAGAAGAAAAAAAAAAAAAAAAAAGCCATTCAATTTTGCTTGAAATTTTTCACAAAGCAATTGTTTTCTCAGTAAGAAGCTGAAAACCACCATTTTCCAGCAGTACTCTGCAGTCTAGTTTCCAGAAAATACATGGATTTCTCAAGAACTTCTCAAATATCTCTGCTGTGTGCTAGTGGGGACCCAATGCTCTTTCAGCAGCTGTGACTGTGGTCAAAGGTCTATCCTGTGCCTTGAGATGGTGCTTTTTGAAGATGAGAGTGTTATAGGAAGGGACGATACGGTGGTAAGCAGGTCTCCTCCAGCTCTGAGCATGAACTGGAGTCATGCAAATCTGCTGTAGCCTAATACTGTTTGCCTGGTGTTTTGCTTCCCAAACTCTTTGAGATGTGTCCAAACTGGCTCTTCTGAGGCAATCCCCCTGCCTTAAAGGTCAGCTGAGAATGTTTTCTTTCTTCCTGAGGCTCCGAGTAGTTTACATTTCTTGTGAAGAGGGCTGCGATGAGGTTATGACACAACAGCTGCCCTGTGTTTTTGGCAGCAGCCGGGGCACCGAGAGGCTGTGCGGAGGAGCCGGCAGTTGGGGCTCTCGTTGGCAGGGGCTGGCTTGGCACACTCGTTTTCCACGGCACGGGGCCAGCCGCGCTCTCGCACGCCGGAGCGTCCAGATCGACGGCCCACGGCAAGAACAGCCCCTGGCACCGCGGCAGCGGGTCCGTGAGAACCGCGGTGGTACTGCCGGTGCGTGTGCCCAGGCACGTCGAGGGACCGGCCGGGCGATGCCAAGCGGCATCCAGCTCCCGGGAGAGGTCGGGGCGAGGGTAGCGAGCTGTTCCAGCCAGCTTTAAAGAAAGCGGCTCTGCAAGGTAAAGCCAGTGAGGGCTGAATGCAGCCGAGATGGTGAGGAGGGTCCAGATGCTCCCCCCTCGTGTCTCAGGGAGATTTTGCTGCAGAAAGATGTTGCTGATGAGCAAGAGAGGTCGGTTGCAGTCTTCAAACATTGCTTTCTGTTTGCTTAGTGAATCGGTGCTCGATGTCTCACAGCGTTGCTGCTGTTCTTTCACATCTTTCCAGCCTGAATTAGAAACAGAAGGGCAATTGGATTAAAGAGTAACCCACAGCATACCTTGCCCCATCTAGTACGCTCCAAACAAGCCCTCAGTCCACCTACTAGTCACATAAAAAATAGACAAGAACAAACTGCAAAGTAAATTACCAGGTATCCAAACTGCAGCGGCAAGTCTTTTTCCACCTGAACTTTGAAAAAGCCAGAGATAATCTCTTAAAATTGCAAGCACGTCCTATGTCCGTATCTAAGGGCTTGCTTAGAAAAGCATCAGCACTTTTGGTATTCGTGGTAGAATTACAGTAACCAGCCCCCTTGGAAATAGAAATGTCCCACTGACAGGGGACATAGTCCCAGCTATGTAAGCCTGAGGGCATCTTGCTGGAGAGAGTCAGCGCTATTTCATTAAGTATTTTATACTTTACAGAAGATAAAAATGATAAGCCTAATCCTGTAGTCCTTCTGGCAAAGCATCGGTTGAAATCAACAGGAATGAATATAAACTTCAGGACTTGCAGTGTAATTTGACAAGAGCTGCTTGGTTTGTATGTGTGGGGCAGGGAATCTGTATGAAGCAAATGGAGAAATTTATGTCAGAAAGTGCTCCTTTGAATTTGCTGGCTTCTGCAAATGGAGGAATCCATTCAGTTCCAAAACCATAATTTTTAGATAAAATTGTGGATTTCTGTGTTGCGATGCAAAACCTGGAACTGACTTTTTTGATTGTTTGTCCTATTCTGCTTTTCTTGGTTTGCTTTTGACCAAGGAGCTTTACTACCAGCCTCATGGTCACAAGCTGAAAAAGGGATTCCCCCAGACAATGTGGTAACGATTTGATTTTCTTACAAAGGACAGAGGGCCCAGAGGCCAAAGCAATGAACGAGATCCCAGTTCCTCGGATGAAGCGGTTGTGTCTAACACTGCGCACTCAGCTGGCCTAAATGGAAGTCAGTGAAGTTGCACTGATTTATAGCAGCAGAGTGTCTGTCCCATTGTATTAAAAACAAATAGGGCCTCCCAGAGGTTTTATGAGAAGAACCTTTATCACAAAATTTCCAGTCCAGCGAGGGTGTGGACCAAAACGTCTCTCATACACTTTGCTCATATGCCCTATGCTGAACCTCTGATACTACCAGAGCTACCGCCCAGTGCGTGCCCAGTAAAGGGAGCAAGTGTGCCGTTGCTTGGAGCAGCCAGCACGCGGGGCTCTCGTCTGCCCTCAGTCTCCCCAGCTAAGGAGGCTTTCTGCTTACTGGGACACCAATTAAATAGATACTGCTTGATCAACAATAGAAAATGTTTATAATTATCAGGAGGAGAGTTTGCTAGAGTGTTTTAATCTTTGAGCCACTGCCCTCAGGCGCTTAAGCTATTTTTAAAAGCTCTTAGCTTTTGCTTTTGCAAAGAAAATCTTGATGGGAGGAATCAATGTGCTGCTGATTTGCTGTTAAAGCCCAGCCTATCTCTAGCCAAACTACAGCAGCAGGAAAAGTACTCTCCAACGCGTTCATCTCTGTGAGGTGTGAGCATCAAAGCCCGTTCCGAAATGTTTAAATGCAACTCTAACACCATTAAGACTTGGCCGTCTAAGAAGCAAGTGTTCGAGTGGAGAGAAATCACTTCATCAAATCACTACCTTGCAGCTGCTTTCTGACAGCAGTGAACTCATCCTGATGTCTTTCACCTTCCACAAGTCACATTCACCCACAGACAATTTTAAATTGTTTGGGGTTTATAAAGAGATAAACAGATAAGTAAAACAGAGGTTTTATTTTAAATTTTATTTTACTTTGACAGAATTTCCTCCGACGACTGAAATAACCACTCAGAAGCACAGTTTGTAAAATGTAGAGCTGTAAAACACAACATTTGCAAACAATCATTCCGTATCCAATAACTGTTTCCTTCAATGATAATATTTTTTTAATTTGTAAGTATTAACTTATATTACGGTAAATGATAAAGCTGCATCCCTGGGCAGCGTTGGGCTTGGAGCTGTGAAGCGATGAGTTCAAACCCAGTGCAGGATGTCTCAGTGTCTAAGTGGACAGATCTATCCCATTTCTCCTGCCTCCTGCTTCCTCGTCTAGACTATGAAATCCATTAGCAGTTATCAAGTGTTCATACCGTGATGATCATTTAAAAGTAAAAATTTGGTTGAGGAAGTGTTTGTGGCATGATTAATTCAAAGATTAGACAGAATATTACAAGAGTAAAGTAATCAATGCCACAATCAAATATTTCAGTGCTAACAATGGTTTGTTTTAAAAAAAAAAAAAAGTGGTTTGCAAAAAAATCAACATACCACAAACTGTATGTTGAAATTCTTCAATAGATTGTTATAAACAGCTAACACCTTCAGGAACTGATATATGCTGGGAGAAATATAGGCTAAATTCATTGGATAATCTCATTTGTGAGGAGTCATTTGTTCTGCTCCACTAACCTTGTTAAATATTTATCTTAACCGTATCACCCACAAGTGACAGAGGCTCAGCGTTTTAGGCACTGAACCAAAGTGTCACTAGATACAGCCATGTCCCTACATGCGCAGATAAAAATCTACGTGCCTAAAATCTGTGCGCTCTCGTGGGCTTTTTTTTCTTGTTCTGTAAAAAATTATCTGAGTAGCCTCAATGATGCTTGTGTGTGTCTGGTGTCTGTTTTTCACACTCCTCAGCACCTGGCAGAGGAAGCGTACTCATCACTAGCTGTTGTAGGGACTTAGAGGATCCCATCTCACTGTACCATCTCAACTCTCTCCAGCCTGGGCGAGCAGACTCACAGCACATTTGAAAGAAGCCATTTGGATGGAGCAGTAACTACTCCTGACCTCTCTGTTGCTGTCAGAGTTCCTCTCTAAAAGCCTTCTGTGTCAGCCTCCTGGGAAGCCCAGGTGGCGCAGCATTTGTGACTCGTGTGGACAAGGCAAGGCACTGCAGGGATCTGCTCCGGTTCAAAGGAGAACCTGGAGAGGATCTGATATGGCAGAGTTGCTTCTATCCAACCTGGGGAGGGACTTCGTCTGACTTTGGTGGAATTTTTTTGGTGTGCTTGGGCCATAAATGGCCACATGACTCTCTTCCACCTGGTTTCTGCAACCTCTTGGGCCTGTGAAAGCAAACACATGTTGCATCTCTTCCATTCTGCTGGAGAGCAAAGGCACAACTTGGATTTTCCATCCGTTTCCATTTATGAGCTCATTTATCCCATCTATCTTTCTCCAACATCAAGTCCTGATTAGGCTGAGCAGAAACACAACAGGCTTTCTTTCCCACAGGAGGCTCTTTTTGACCTTCCTTTCCTCTCCTTGTCTGACAAATTGTGGGAGCTGACCCATATCTCAGTGGCAGCGGGGATAATTCAGTCCAGCCCCATCCTGGCAGGCAGCTGTCTCTGCAGCCCTTCTCCGGTGCTTTGCTGGTTGAGAACGAGTGGCTGGGACATTCTGGGATGGCCGTTGACAGGGTTGGGTGCAGGCGTCCAGGTTAAATAAGAACCAGGTCTAACCTTTGCCCTAAACCCAGTCTGGCCAGGAGGATGGGCTCTTCTGGAATCAGCTGGTTCTGTGAGGCAGACAGTGATGAATTGGAGAGGTTTCTCAGTCTCACCATGCCTTCCTCTCCCATCTCTGAAGGGGATGGGGAAGGTAACGGATTGAGTGATATTCCGTGGTGAACATCTAGCAATGAACATCTAGGATCCTCGTAGCAGCATACTCGCCTGCTGAGCAAGGTGCACATGGCACAGTGAGGGACTGGGCTTACCTGGACCCTGGGCATGGCTGGAGCATGAAGAACCTGCTTGGATATCTTCTTTTAAGTTATTTTCCATGAGGGCATTCCTGTATCTATCTGCTCAGTTGAGCTGAGCAGTTTTTGTAATGCATCTTCCATTCTTTGGAAGAGATTCGCGGGGACAGAAGCCCCAGATGTCTTTAACAGGTACAAACTGTTGTCTTCAGTGTATGTTATACTTCCATACCCTTGGAAAGCAGCACGTTTACACTGCGCAGGATCTCTTTGCTGTGCACAGAAAAGTGATCATGAGGAACTTATCTTTTTAAGAAAAGACAGGTTTCTGACGTGCCATTTTTTCTGCTGTTGGGTTCTTCACACAGCCCTTTTCCCAAGTGCTGTCTATGTTTTTCCCAGCATAAAACTCTAGACATGCAATCCAGTCCCAGCAGCCCCTTGAACATCTCCACAGGCAGACCAGCCGCTTCAAAACTTCCTCCTCTTCCTCATCTTCTTCCCACCAGTCTGGTTTTAGCAGCCGTAGCCTTCACCCCAGGCTTAACATGGTGTAACAGGATCCTCTGGCAGGGGGAATCTTTAGTGGCTGATAAAACCTTAACTGTTGTGAAATGAAAGCAGGTTCCCTTTGAAGTGCGCCTCGCATTACGGTTAGATGCTCTAGCCTCTATATTTTAACTACCAATAAAATGATTTATAAGCATAAAGACCCAAGCCACCTTTAAGGCGGGGGAAGGGAAAGAATTGCTAACGTCATTAGCTGGAATGTATTTTCTTTTTTTCTGTGGGTTATAAATAAGGGGCAGAATCAACCTGTTTGGGCCATGAAATGTCCCTTCCTCTGCACGGGAAGATAAATCCTATCAATTTCTTTGTGGAAGGTTTCAGTGTATTTGTGGCTGGATTCTCCAGCCAGGCTCTGTGAGGAAGCACTATGTTTAAGCATGTAGTTGTGAATCTCATTTGGTGCGTGTGTATTTACTATTATTATCGTTTATTATTTGTTTTGCTATGATGCTCCAGCCAAGAGAGAGATCTTGCTGCGCTGGGTACGGTGCCTGCTGGCAGTTAGAGAGCCTCTATCTCAGATGGCTGATGGCTGAAATAAACTAAAATGCAAGATAATGTGGGGTTTATCCTTAATTTAGCAGTGGTGGTCTGATGCATGGGTTGTGTAAGGACCTAAATTTATTGGATGCAGCAACGTTTCCACTGACTTTGAATCAGAAAAGCAGCAGCTTTCCCAAAGTCATAGAAGGAGCCCGTAACATAATTAAGAACTGACTTTCTTTTTCTGTGATAGCCCAGTCACGTAAATTAGCTTTCCTTTCTTCCAAGCCCGTGCACATTGTAGACTGAAGTATGCAAAGACACCCTGAGAATGGCCCCTGCCCAGGCCTTTTTCATCAACTCTACCTGGTTGTAAAATAGGATCCAGAGTATCTTTTTATCTTCCTTTAAAAAGAAAGAACTACACACCCTTAACTGGATGTGGAGAAGCAAGATGGGAGGAGTCATAGACACACGTGTGAATTTTAATTCTGAACAACAGATGCAAACGCGCGTGTTGGTGCATGGACAATAACCTCACGTGGTGTAACACAAGACAACACAAATCTTTGCAGAGCTGTGTTTTGATCATATGTTAGCCAAGCCAACTGACAAACCACCACAGGGAAACCAACTACTTGTGGGGCTGTTGGAGAAACGTGTCCCGTACTAGACCATCTCATTCCACATGTTTCTTCTGAACTTCTAATCCCGAGTGGATTTGCCAGCATCTGGCTCTTGGTTATAAAAAAGGAACTTTCCCACCCTTTGCGATGTCAGAAAAGTGTCAGGAATCATTGGAGTGCCTTTTACATTCTTGGAGTTCAATTTCTCTTCTCAATTCCTGGATTCATAGCTGCTTGGTTGTTTTCTCTTCAGGTATCTGGGTTTTATATGCTACTCTCAGCATCAAGATCTTTTGGTTTTGGAGTGGAAGCGCTTCCAGCCTGGGACTAGGCCTTTTTCTCTGAAAAGAGAAGGTTTATTTATCTCCTTATGTTCAGCTCGCAGAAATATTCAGACAGGTTTTATGTCCTTAACAGTGAAAGTGGAAGCAAATGTTATGAGAGGAGGAGTCAAGTTCTGTATCCCTAATTTAAAGCATGAATTACACATATACATGCATGCATGAGAAAGGGACAGGACCGTCCTTTTTGCATGACCAGGGCAAACAAAAGGTAATTTATTCATTTGTGTTTCTCACTGCTCCTAGAAACTGTGCCATGGATTGGACTGTATAAAAGAGTTGTAAAGTGCTACAGACCTTAATGTTCATTCATTTCTCTCTCCTTAACTCTGTCCTAGATTTTGCTAGCAACTTTTGGTGCCAGAAATGGACACAGAGATTCTGACCTGCATGGACTTTGTTGATCAATGCAGATCGGATGTAAGCTGACCTATTTCTGTCACGCTTTTGGAAGGTGCTAAGAGGTTATGCTGCTTCAGCCAGCAGTGCAGTGCAGTAGGAACAGGTCCGTAAAAAGCTGCGTTTGGTGCCAAGGACCTGACATCAGCACTGTACACATTTCAGGGGGGTTTACTTTAGACCAACTCTTCCAAAGAAAACTGGGATTTTTTTGTTTTCGTTTGTACATGGATGTAAAGAACAGCGTGAAGTGAAGGACTGCCCAGGACTGGGTCCTGCCTCGCCATCACCGGCAGGTCACACACGGCTACCATTAGCAGGTTTTAATCAAACTCTTTCCACAGCACACTAGTGGATGAGTAGCCTGTAGAAAGAGCCATAATAGACTGTGATCCAGACAACCTCACAGAAATTTGTGTGGGAAGCTCAGCGTACGCTTGTGTTTGCAGCGAGAACCACTGCAGTGCATGTGGACTGAGAGCCAACGCTCCATTAAATAAGCAGCTCTCGGTGAGAACACGTCGCCTGGTCATGCTGAGTGAATTATATACACTCACAGGTGGCACTAAGAAAAAGGCAAACTAACAAGTCACCATTTGCAGGGGGACTCGGTTTAAAGGCCAGAGACAGATTCCCACTTTGGGAGTTGAACCACGTCTGAAGTGCGAGGTGCATCGGACGAAGGTTCTGCTGTATCTAGGGAGGGGAGTTTTGGTTTGGTTCACAAGATGTAGGGACAGTTCAGACTGCAGTGCCTCAAACCCTTGTAACCCCAGCTTCTGATCTGAAGTTGAGCAGCTTGGAAGCCTGATGGAGGATTTTTTCCCCCAAAATGCTTTACACTCTTGATTTTTGCTCCATTTTTTCTTGTTGCTGTGAAATTTAATCGTGTTTTCTAGCCCTTTAGGCCTCACAAAGTCCAGCAGCTGCATTCTCATCTGGCTTGAAAGCTTATCCGCATACTTCTGAACCCCAAACAGGGATCGGGCCTGAGAGCCTCTCTGATTAAATGAAGTAAACCAAGCCCAAGAGACAGCTTGAGAAGCCCTTTCCACTATGCAGAAGGGAGATTGCCCATGATAAAACACATCAGGGCAGACAAATGCATTTAGAAAAATCTCCCCTGGAGTCTTACAGGTAAAACTAGCACTGTAGGAAACATGAGCCCAGCTTTGCACGTGCATTGATACTGGGTTTATTTTAATGCACAGAGATTTAAATTGGCTGCAGTACAATTCTAGTGCACACTGCAGTGCCTCTTGCAAGGAGAGCATGTCTTAGCATACAGACAAGAGTGATTTGCTGCAGTACAGAGAAGCTAAGAAAACCCTGTATTCCCTCCGGTCTGGTTCTATCTATTTAGCTTGTCTAACATAGAAACCATGATGCTAATCTGTCTATTTATCCCTCCTAACAGTGCAGCCGTGTTGCTATTATGGTACTTAATCCTTCAGCATAATTCACATAGTTGTCAGATAACAAGGCAGAATGGCCAGGTGGTAGCAATGCATCTATTTTGTATGGACTCTCTCGGAATACACAAGCTAAATTATTCCTCCTCATCTCACTCTACTGCTGATAGCACCCTCCTATGCTCTTAGTAGTATCTTTAACAATTTTAAATGCATGTATCTTCACTTAGGAGACAGGGCGGTAGTAATGTCGTCATGTGGGAGAAAAGAAACTGAGGAATGGAGATGAATATTCACCAAGTCTCAGCCAGGCGGTGACCTGAACCTATTTTTGGCGAGTGCTGTAATTCAGGATGTGTTTCCTTTAGCAACCCAGGTGAGATGGGACAGCAGCTCAGAGAGAGTCACACGTGGTCTTTGCTCTCCCATCAGGTGTGGTTCAGCAACCGAAGAGCGAGATGGCGCAAACAGGCGGGAGCGAACCAACTTGCGGCTTTCAATCACCTGCTGCCGGGGGGCTTCCCGCCGACAGGAATGCCGACCCTTCCCCCATACCAGCTGCCGGACTCCACCTACCCAACAACCACCATTTCCCAAGGTGAGCACCCATTCTCCTGCACTGCTCCTTTTCTCTTGCCCTACATCATCCCATCGTCCCTTCCCTTTCTGATTCATGACATCCCACTAAGGGTCTTGTAGTACAGAGCTGGCTTTCCTTTAGCTGGGAAGGGCAGTCAGTGGAAATTCCAGAGTTTTCTCCTCTGTCTCGTGGTCCTTTCTGCTGTGTCAGTGTGTCTCATGGCTGTAGTTCTTCTGCTCAGCTTTCAAATGGAAAGCACATCAGTCCAAAGTGAGTATCATACAGGTGATCCCTCCATAGTGGAAGGAGTATTGCTAATTCCAGCTGGTTTTAGCCTTGACCTATACAAAGGAATTTATGGATTTTGTCTGGGGGAAAATTCAGAGAAAATTCAGATATTTCATCCCAGGTTTGCATATTTTGTACCACGCATGACCTGTCACGTGATAGGCTCGTGTTTGCATGGAGCACCGAGATGGTGAGACCCAGAAGCTGAGCTCAGGGTAACCAGACCACCAATCCACGCTTTGCCCAGTCCCAGCTGTAACACCCCACACCTGTTTACCTCTAAACGCTCTCTCCACAGACGGGGGAAGCACTGTACACAGACCCCAGCCCCTGCCGCCATCCACCATGCACCAGGGAGGGCTCGCCGCAGCCGCCGCTGCTGACACCGGCTCTGCCTACGGGGCCCGACACAGCTTCTCCAGCTACTCGGACAGTTTCATGAATGCTGCAGCTCCTGCCAACCACATGAATCCTGTCAGCAATGGCCTCTCTCCACAGGTACGTGATCCACCTCCATTCTCTTTCTTGGGCTGATAGTATTTGGCTGGTCCAGATCCTCTGAGAGCAGGGCAAGCTTCAGGCTATCACAGTGTGTTATGGTTAACAAGGGAGTTTTTTGTCACAAATTCTTGGAGGCAGCCTAGTTAAAGCAATTAGTTAATTTGTTTATCGGCAGTATCTCTATCCTGAGCTCAGCACTGTACTGCCAGAGTATTTGTAGCCTGTTAGTTCCCATATTCAGGTCAGCTACCCTGCAATTGCAAACACCAGGACCTAGAGCATCCATGTTCATCTTCTCAGCCCTCCAAAAAAATTGCAGTGCAGGTGTGGACCCTTTGATTGTGGATTTTAGCCTAATGACAGCACGCTCAACTTTTTTAGTTACTTTAGCAGTAGTCCCTTATTTGTGGGCAGCTGATTTAGAGATTAGCTGGAGCCAGCTTGTCCAAGTCTGGTTGGGACATGAAAGTGCCATGGATCTGAGCTTCCTCAAAGCACAAGGATGTAGACCTGGGATTTAGTTTTGAGAAACTAATCATCACGTAAACAATTCTGCTTAATGCTTTCCACAAGATCAGAATAAGAGGTGTAGGTAAGCTTTAAAGGAGGAAAGATAAACTTCACACACCACACATCTGCTTGTGTAAATGGAGTGTGTGTGTGTTTTAAATTTACCAGGCAACAGCCACGACCTGCCCATTTAATACACCCTTGATTTTAAAATCCCTGCCTGAGCTCAGAATAGAGAGCCCATGACCTGACTCTGGGCTCTGTGCTCCAAGCCTCAGCCCAGCTGTGTTCTGAAGGGCCCTGTCCCGGGCTTGGTCAGATCGCTGCCAGTGGTGTATGTGGCTTTTCAGTGCTGCATGTGACCGAGCAGCAAGCCTCAGCAGTACAGAGAGGTTAAAGCCTCCATCATCAGCGGGTCTAGAGAGAGCAGAGCTTGTGTTCTGTGTGTGTCATGAGAGTAGACTTATGCCCTCAGCTGGTGAGCTCCACCGAAGGCAGCGGAGATGCCAGGATCTACGGCACCTGAGAATACAGCCCACTCTATCGTTATCCTGGGATAAGAATTCTAACTTTCTGTCACCTCATTAGATAGAACCTTTAACCTTCTCTTTGGTTTACTTGATGTAATCTGCTTTCTGATTTGCTTTTAAGGGGAACAAGGCACATATTGTACACTGAAAATTAACAGCAAGGACTTGTATTTGTGTGGTGCCTGCCGTCCTGGAGGGGTATCAAATATCTTTTACTTTTGCTCTCAGTCACTTGTGAAATACGGAGACATATGAAGTGCACTATAGCAGTTGTTCCAGAGTGGCCAGTAACACTATTTAAGACAGGAAGTACAAAATAATCTGAAACTACAGGGAGAAATTAGGTAGGCACCTGAAATGAAAAAGCTACAACTGTTTAGAGAGAAGTCCAATAAATGGCAACATCAGAGGGGTATATAGATTTTAAGGTCCAATAGCTTGTGATCTCTCAAGTGTGAAAACAAACATTGAGTGTCAATGGAAAGAGGGAAATTTTGCAGCTTCTCTGAAATTGTATAAAAATCCCACTTCTAGCTTCGAATGGTCATGAGATAGAAAATGTAAAAGTGTGACTGGCATGAGGCTGAATATTGCCTCAAACAGTGTAATTTGTGGGGGAAGTAAGGAGACATCTTTCTGACAAGGGATTTTCAATAGCATCGGGCTTGGGAGACGAGCATAGAGTATGGAATTCAGAGGCAGGCTGCAGGTTAGATGGTCCAGGGTACGTGATTAATTCAGATTATCACAAGTGCAATTGAGCACTATAGAATAAGTTAAGGATGAGATCCACGTGATAAGCTGCACAAGCACTAGACATATACAAACAAGTCCATCATCCAATTTCCATTTCTGTAGCTTCATCATCTACTTACTAGTCCCACTCAGTAAATCAGAGGCTCATTGAAATGACCAGACCAACGCTTTTTCTGTGCTTATCCCTATCCCAAATTACCCTGCCCCCAGGCTCAGGCTAGGGGAAGATAGAGTCCTGAGCCAATAAGCCCTTTGTATGGGAAAGAGAGGATACATTATCTAGCAGTCCTGAAGAAAAGAGAGCTTTGCACCCCCAAGAAGGGGAGATTCCCATTTTCCTAATGCTTTTAATCATGTGAGGGCCAAGCTATCAGCATATAAATTCTTCTATTTCTTTTGTGCATAGAAAGGCTAACCCAGGTTATTTTATGACTGCTTGATATTTACTTATCTTGATACCTTCCTGCCTCTCTAAACCCTCTGCTGTTCCTAGTGGAAGGATGCAAGAAATACTCCTAATGGCACGAATGAGAACTCGTAGAAGTGTCTGATTTTTGTGTAGTGGGGTGGGTAAAAGTTTAGTGAGGGCTCAATGTGGGATGCTCTGTGTAATTTATCTGTGCATAATTCAGCTATTCCACAGTGTTACAGGCAAACCCCATTGTACCTCAGCCCTCTCATCCTCCTGTCCAGCTATCTGTGGTATCTGGTTGCTCTCTGCAGAGGTAGATATCAACTACAGGGAAGGAGGGGGTTCAGGAGATAGAAAAAAAAAGGGGGGGGATTTAAAATTATGGCAATTTGTCTGAGCTGCAAACAGACAGTTCTCTGGTTTCATCCCTTAGCAGCAGCAGGAGGGAGATTTCTTTGCAGTTTAGACAAGGAGGTGGGGGCCAGCCTGGCCGAGAGCACCCAGCATTTGCTGCTGCTCGGCACACTATCCAGTTACCCCAGGATTGGGTGTCCCGGCCAGAATCCACCAGACGGGCTCGGTGCTGGCAGCTGAAATTCTAGAGGAGAAGCATGGCATTTCCATTCTCACAACAGAGAAAAGGGGATTACGTTTGGCCTCTGCGGGCTTGGTCCCCCCCCCCCCCGTACTTTAGTCCTCCCCCTCCTGACAGAAAGAGCAGACACTACTGAAAGTTTTACCCAGACTTCACGTGGGAAATGGCCACGTTTCTTGCTTGTTTTCCAGCCTGTAGCACACAAAGCCTTGTGCCTGTCCAGCTCAGCTGCTGGATCTCTAAAGCATTTCCCATGCAGTTTCCACAGTTTAGAGGCTCTTCTGCCTCTATTCCAGATCTGAAACTGCTGAGAAGCGAGAGGTCAGCTGGGAATTTTTGTCTTCAGCTGCTTCGTCCCCTGATGATACTTGATGTGACACTTCTCACAAGAACACTGACTTGGTTGCACAGAGGATAGTCCCATGTGATTAAACCACTACCTGCATGATCTCTCATGTCATACTCCTTGCAAGACCCTAGTGAGACCTCAGGGTAACCCGAGCAGTGATTTGTGATGGTTTCGTGCTGGGACAGCCTTTGTAGGAGAGAGATGTTGCTCTGAGTGTTGCCTGTTTGAGAAAGTGAACTTCACAGGCTGGCCAGCTGCAGCCAGATGAGTCACCTTGCATCTGTCAGGATGCACTGGGTGGTGCAGCAGTCACGGATTATTGGAAAGTAGCTCAGCACTGGGCAGCCAGAACATGCAGCAGCGAGGTCCCGATCGCTCCCCAAAGGTCGCAGGGGTTAGCAGCAGCTGTCACAGATTCAGCTGGGCTGACTCAGTGGCTCATAACCGCCTCCAGGCTGGCATTAATACCCATGCCAAAACTTAGCGAAGATATAGAGACCTGAAGCAAACTTAAATATGAAGAGTGAGTAACCAGTTAGCAGTCACAGAGTGATTTCTGGCCCTGGAGCATCTGTCTCATCACTTCTCACAAGAGTGGGTTGTAAACCAAGTGTGTGTGTGGGTGGGTGGGATTTCATAAATACATTGTAAATATTTCCGATTCATTGTCATCCCACAGAGGAATTATTTCTCATTTATTTGAGAATAGCTATCAACCTCAACTAAAACAAGGCCAAGAAGCAAGACATCCGCGGTCAGGTCATGCTTCACACTGGCAGTGAGGACAAGCTTTGCATCTGTTTTGAAGTTCAGTCCTGTGCTAGCTGAGTATTGTCCCTCACCGTGGCTGTGATAAGGCTTGTGACAAATAGCTCAATATAATGGTAAAGTCAATACTGAGCCCAGTTATGTCCTGATCAACAGTCTGTCAAGACATGTTTATGCTGCAGTGCGGGCTGAGGTGGGAGGAAATTAAGTGAATCCAGCAGTACATGACAAGTCAACATAAAGAGAAAAGCGAGGGCCACATCAGGCTGTGCCTCTGCTATTTTTGGTGATGAGAGATTCCCTGAGTGCTCTTCAAACAGCAAAGAAGTAGGGTCATACTGTATTCTGGGCTGCTTTCATCTCTAGCACAATTCTTCTGCCTTTTAAAATGTCTTCCTGTTTTTCAGGAGGATCATTAGTTTGTTGGAGATGGCCCCTGTGTAGCTGGAGAACATACTAAGGTATAGTTAAGAGTCAGGAGTTTCCTATAACATGTTATTTCTGAGACCTTTGAATCTTTTAACAAACCCACAGGATCACCCAGAGATTAAGACAATTCCAGAAATACGAAGAGCCAAGAGAAACTTGTTCACCACCTCATATTTGTTGCTTTAATTTTCTCAGGGCTTTTAGTGGCTTTTTTTGCTCCATGAGAAAATTCATTCCCAGTGTAATGGCAGTATCTGAAGGTTGGGGTCAGATTTTACAATTTCTGGTTCATCACTGTTTCTCAATGCTGTTCCTGGAGGGACACTTGAGGCACAGGTCAGGTTCTGCCCACAAAATTACAATCTAAACTCAGGAACCTTCTTAGTCTGCACAATTGTAGCACAGTTTTGTTTTTTCCTGACATCTTCCCAGGGCTCCATTCTTTTCCACCATCCAGGGTAACATTTTCCTCAGCCTCACTGGGGTAGGATTAGAGATCCTCTGAATCCCTGTCAGGAGCACACTGATCTGGCAGAAGCGTAAGAAGAGCCAGCTGAGCCTTTTTTCTTTCTTTTTTTTTTTTTTGGAAACCTGGCAATTGGGAAGGACACGATGTTAGCTGGCGAGAGGGGAGCAGGCATCGCAGTGTCTGGCTCCAGTGAGACAGCGCTCCTTCCTTCAGTGACACGGATCCCTTCTGTCTGGTTCCTTTTTTTTCTTTTTTTTTTTTCCTTTTTTTTTTTTTTTTTTTTGTCGGAGACACTGTGCCTATAATAAGCATTCAAAATGAGTCTTGCTGGGCCAGAAGAAGGGGAGGGGAAGAAAGAGGGGGAGGAGAGGGTGAGATTTGGGGGGGGAGGGGGAAAGGGAGGAGGGGGTTTAAATAGCAAAGAATTAGAAAAAAAAAAATCTGATGCAAATCACTAGTAGAGAGAAAATTATGTGCAATTACCCAAGCGATACTGGGCAGCCGTGCCCACCCCAACCAACAAGATCTCATTAACAAGCAGAAAATAAGATTGAAATGGTGTGTAAAAGAGCTGAAAAATGAATTTGAATGCTGCATTTGTCCACAATTACCCCCTCGTTCACACATATTTTATTGCAATTTTTTTATTATTCTTAATCTTTCCATCCCTCAAAGCAGATTGGGAACATCCTGGCATTACAGTTGCTGAGGGAGGAAGCATTAAGGATTCCCCGTTTCCCTGAAAGGAGACCCTTCTCTCGCTCGAATTTTAAAGGGTTGGTTTTGGACGGATAAGGATTCATTTCTCCGGCTTATCTTAGTGTAGGAACATGTTCTTCTAATATTCTCTAACCTCTTACGCTCTTGGGTGCCACCCCACACGAGGGTTTTTCTTTAACCTCGCCTCCTGGGTTCCTCTACCTCCCTTTTCCATCACTCCTTCCCCTTTCGCCTACCCTCCTTTTCCACTCCAGTTCTTTTCCACTCTGCCCTCTTCCCCTCACGCTGCCTCCTCCGCCTTCCCCCTGCAGCCCCATTTCTCTAGAGGACTGTGATTCCCTCAAACGAAGTGTCTGCCCTTCAGAAAGTGGCTGCTGTCCCTTCTCTGAGTCGCAATAATTCCTCACACCCTGTTTCTTTCTCACTGAGTACTCTTCAGCCCCCCCATGACCTTGTGGCAGGATTTTTGAAGAAGGAGGCAAAAACCTGCTTAAATCCATGTCCTTTTTTTTTTTTTTTTTTTGCCAGGGGGTGGAAAGGGGGCATGGGAGCTCCAGGTTTCTCTCTGGGAGAAAATGCCTCTGCTGGGACTGCGTTGGCGTTTTCCCTTGCTCGGTGTCAAATGCAGCTCCATCTCTCTAAACTTTTAACCTATGTGTCCCAGGAAAGCTGGTAGTTTTTCCACTAAAGTTTCTTACTTTCTTTTTTTTTTTTTTTATTTAACCAAACAAAGCCCATCTGCTCTTGTCAATTAGACGCCTCTGCTCCCAGCACGGGAAAAGGGGAGAATGGAACATTTTTCTCATGTGAAAATAGATACGTATTTATTTGCCTGATTCCTAATGACTCTGTTTTTGTGAGTGAAGGAGTAGGGTGGGAAGGGGGAAATTCATATCAGAGGGGTCAATTCACTTTCTGTCACTCTTGAGGTTTCATGAGTTTCCTCGACTGACTTGGATGCTCTGGCCCCATTGAAAACTGGTTCTAAACAAATAAGGCAGCATCTTACTACCTTAACCCTAACTCTAATGCTCTGGGTGGCACGCGTTGCCTTTATTCCTATGTGATTTCCACTCAAGATATTGTTCTCTGTGTGTATTACTGAGATATTTAAGTATTAGAAACGCTGAAGGATTTCAGAGCAAAAAGTTGGTTCCTGAGCCTTGAATTCGATCAGAGTTCCGTCATTACCTTCCGTGGGTCCAGGGTCAGCCCCTGTGGCACTGCACTATTTGTAAACTCAAGTATCAGAATTAGACAAATCAGAGAGAAATAAGGAGAAAATAGTAGAAGGGCAGGAAAAAAAAACCTGAGAATGACAAGAGCAATGACAGCAGGAAGAAGAAATGCAGGGAGGTGTGAAAGTGTCTGATAAGCCCCCAGATAAGCTCCCAGAACAGGGAGCACGTATTTAAGACACCCAGGGCTAAGACATGGAAATCTGTACCCATAAATCTTTAAATATCCCTTCCCACCTAGACCCCGCTACCTGCTTATGGGGTGGTGGGAGCAAAGCTGAAGCCGGGTGGGTGGAACAGGCGTCGCAGGGGCTGTAATTCCTGCTGAAATCCGGACAGAACTAGTGGGGCTTTCAGACTCCTCTGGGTCCTGTCTCTTTGCCGCACCAGGCAGGGTAAGAGGGACTTGGCTGGGAGACACGGACTTGGAGAATTCAAATGCAGGATTTGCCCTGCTTTGTGATTAATAAGGGAACTCGAGACAAGGCAGGCAGGGCAGATAGAGAAAATGAGAGATTAGCAATTAATACAGCATCCAGCCTGGTGACGGGCATTTCCAGGCGACCTCTGGCATTCAGAGACGAGTGTTTTGCCGCATGGCTCGGAGAGCTGCAGTAACCCAGGGACTAGGGAGCTGGTGCTGAGCTGCGAGAGGAATCAAGGGACCGCAGCGGGGAAAGACAGCCCTGGAATGAGGGATGTGAGATAGAGGGGGAAGCTTAAAAGGGAGGAATGCAATAAAAGAAATAATTAGGATTCAGAGGCAGGGGCATGCGCACGTGCTCTCGCACTCTTGTGTGCACAAGGACATTGATAGCCTGCGTGCACGTTCTGTGTGTGCACACCAGCGTGTGTGCCCATGCGTTGTGCGTGCCTGTTAAAATCTAGCAAGGGTGTAACAGCTGTGCTCCAGCTGTGCCCCGGCTGTGAAAAGCCGTCTGTGATAGGAAAAATCTACAGCAACGTACTTTGCAGTGGATCAGGCACTGACCCCAACCTGCCTCCCTCTTTTTTTTTCTACGAAGAGGGGTTGCGGAAAATATATTCACTTCAGTGGGTGCGACAGCACAGCAGAGATACCTCCTGGGAGGGGAGGTGGGACAGTCCATTGCAGGTATACGCGGGTCCTTTGCTCTCCTCGCGAGCCTCAAGCCTGCCCCAGCTCAGGAAACACTCCGCTGAAGATGGACGCAGGATTGTGCATTGCTCCCGCAGTTCCACGTTAGGGAGATAGGCTGTGACCTCCCGCTTTCCCAGAGCTGACGGATGCATTTTGAAAGGGGTGATTATTCAGTACGGTTTATTTTCTGTTTGTTTCACCACCTACGTGTGCTACCAAAGCAGGGAGCTTGCATTCACGCCCATCCCAAAGCCAGCCAGCTGCTGGCATCACTGACGGACGGGTTGCAGCGACTTGGGGCAAAGGTTGCCAGCGGGATGTTTAGGGCTGAGAGGACAGGGAGGATTTTGGAGGATGTGTCCATCTCTGGTGTGTCCTGGAGGGCTGCTCAGAAGAGCTGTTAGGCCCCAAAGCATCAGGAGGGGCTTATGGGCGAGTTGTATCCTAAAGGGATGCCGTGCTGGTCTTTTGTGTGAGAAGGAAGGGAGTTTGGGTGTTGTGTCAGCTTGCAGTGCGTTCATCTTGTGGGTTCTCTTGATGGACCGTGTGTGGAGGGGGGAGCAACGTATGGCTGTGCGATATGTGCTTTGCAGTTTGGGGTTACAGGGCTTCTGTAGCATATGGGGAGCACGGGAAGTGCAAAGGAGAGGAGGTGTGGCTGAGTGTGCAATAGGGGGCTAATGGGGGGCTATCAGGTTGTGGGGTGCATGCCACGTGGGGGTTTCCATCTCGCACGGTGGTGGATGTGAGGGAAGATGGTTTGGGTGCATCAAGGCCTCCTGCTGCAAGACGCTGCTTCTTGCCTCCATCAGACAGGCGTGCACGAGATCAATTTACAGCAGGGGCTGAAGATCAGAAATCCTGGCGGGGTCTGGGGTGTGTGAGTAGTAAATTGATCAAAGGTGCAGAGGGTCTTAGCTCGCCACAGTAAGCTGGAGTCAGCCCTTAAGCCTATCCAGTTTGGAGATGAGGGGGATCTTATTTCAGGGAATAAGTACCTGAAAGGGAATCGTGAGCCACATAGGGGAAAGGGTGGGGAGCTGCTCACCAAGCTGATATAGGAAAATCACAGGGACTGGCTTAAGAGGTTGAAGGGAATGAAGCACGACTGACACCAAGGGGGTGGATTTGGGGTAGGAATTCACCCACTGAGCCAGTGCAGAGCTGAAATAGGGATGTCCAAGCGGCCCGTGTAGGTGGGAGTTCTCACCACGACTCTTGCTTCAGTGCAAAGCTTGGTCGGGACCCACTGATGCGTGGGGCCAAGCCTGCGTTGAGGCAGGCACCGTGGGGAACTCACCTGTTAGTCTGGGAGAAATATCTGCGCTGCTGCATGCCCCACACCTCCCTCTGGCTGCCCTTGTGGAGGGACACGGGCAAAGGGATGCTCCTGATGGGGAATGGGGAAAAGGGAAGGCGAAGGCTGCGCTTCTCTGCCTTTCCCCCGAGATCCAGAGCAGCAGAGAGAGCCCCTCACAACCTCCTCTCCGTGTCTCTCCCAGCTTTTCTTCTCCCTCTCCCTTCCCTTCTTCCTCCCTCTCCTCTCTCCCTCCATTTGATGTGGAGGAGAGCTGTCTGCCACTCGCGCGTCTGTACCGAGAAGGGATCAGAAGTTTCAGTGAGCGCTCGGCGCCTCTCCTTTGATCCATGTCCTGAGGCCTGCTTGACAGCGAAAAAAAGCATGGAGACAAAACGACTCAGTCAAAGTGATTCCTGACAACTGTCTCCATGAGATAAGGAAGCTCTCTGTGTCTTGTTTTTTTTTTTTTTTTTTTAATACCGCCTCTCCGTTTCCATAAGAAGCGGAGTCACTTTAAACCAGAAGAGCCAGCCAACAGCCAAGCTGCACAGAGAACAGCCGAGCAGAGAGCGCCTGGCTGAGCTTTATCATGTTCCCTGTCTCCCTTTCCATTCCCCCCCCCCTCCTTTTTTTAAAAAAAAAAAAACCTTTTTCCCATTTTTCTTTCCCTCCTTTTTACATGCTGTGTTACCCTGCCGCCTTACCCCAATGCTGCCTCTAATTATGCAGTTGCAGAGAAAGCGCAGCGCGTTTGCAGGTGGCCAGGACATTATTCAGCTCAATCCCAACCACAGGGAAATGCCTGCCTTCCCTGCGAGGGGCTGAGGGAGAGAGAAAGCCCTGTACATTATCTGACAATAACCAATCCTTTTAGGGATCGGCAGCAGGCCTCATTAATAGCAAGGCATTATGCACTGCTGGCCACTTAAGTGTCCTTAGAGCTGTTCCCCTGCTGCTGAGTCCCGGATTTTTTTTATTATTGTTTTATTTTTCTTGCCTGGTTCATGTCACGCAGGGAAGTGTCCCCCTTTTTCTCTTCTCGCCTCCGGGTTGCTTGCAGGAATGAGTTTGCAAGGGCTCAGCAACACTAATCCTCACTGGAGGATGCGGGACTTGGGAGTGTGTGTTGGCACATGGGGGAGCAGGATACACACCTTGTACAAGTGCTTGCAGACGGGCTGTCAGGGGGTCCCCAAACACACGGGCTCCCTCCAGGACAAATGCGACACAAAAGGGACAAGGAGGTGGCCTCATAGACTGTGATGTGAGGGCAACCTGGCTTGGACACATGAGACAGGACCACTTAACCCAAGTGAGGAGCCATGGCATGGCTCACTGTGCTCCTGCGCTTCCCCATCCTCGATTTTGTAAAGCTGGAGGGGACTTGGGGTCCCCCTGAGGTGACAAAGCTTGGCTTAGGAGTGGGTCTAGACAGAGATAGGTGGCTTAGTGATCCCTGACAGGATGAGGGACCAGCCCTGTGCTCCGGCTGGCTCAGGGGATGGGGACAGGGATCGGAGTTCATCCCAGAGATGCAGAGTCTCTTTGCCAGGGAGTTCCCCTTCCCCTCGGCTCGCTGTAATTAGGCTATTGTTGTAACGTCTGCTCCGAAGTCAGACTCCATTAGCATGCAGGATGGGGGGTGGAGGGGAGCGAGGGGGGACACACGGAGGGAGAGATTCCCTTCCCCCCAGAACTGCGCTGTGCTGCGCTGATAAACAGTAAATATCGGGGAACAGGATTTCCACATTATCTGAGCGCGGCAGAAAATCAAAATTTCAGTCTAAATCCGAGGAGACGAGGCTCATAAGCTCCTCCAGCTGATACAGACGCTGAGCCCAGCCGGCAAGGCTCAGGAGGCACAAAATAACATTTTTTCGTAAAAAAAAAAAAAAAAAAAAAAAAAGGAAGAAAAGAAAGAAAAAAGAATGAACAAGAGGGAAAAAGCAAGAAAGATTTGGGGGCTGACTGCAAGAAGGGGAGAAGAGGAGGTGGTGCAAAGCAGAGTATTGTCTGATGTTGCAACCTTTTTCTGATGAGGAAATAAATACCCGGGTGTATTGGGGAGGGGGTTGGACACTGCCCATCCAATGAACTTTCCAGTCGGCAGCTCTGGCTCGGCAGAGTGTTGCTTGGGGATCGACCTGTAGGACACTAACAGCTGCTGGAGGATGATGGCAAACCTTTAATTAGCGATTAGAGTGCGCAGCTGAGCACAAATCCAGCCCCGAATTAGGAGCCACATGGGGTCTCCGCGACCCTAAAAGCCAACACCAAATTCAGCAGCTCAGTCGGAAGCGTGGGTCCGTCAGCTCTAATGAAGCTCTGGGCCACATGTGCTGCTAATAGCACCTCCGTGCCCTGCCCCGGCCTGGCAGCCAGGGCAGGAGCCACCCCGGGTGGGCACCAGCTCCTGCCGTGGGACTTGCAGGCTGCAGTGAGAAGGAGGTGATGCCAAGGCTGCCTGGGAACCACTCCTTGAGGGACCACAGGGCTCCCTAAAAATGAGCAACAGCGGTGAGAACAGGTCAATGATGTAGGAGAGCTGGGGTGGAGGTGGCCACTAATATCACCGTGAAAAAGGGACTCGGTTGTGCCCGCTTCTGAAGGAATTTGCTCTCTCTTGGTTCATGGCGTGGATTTGCGGTGCTTTCTGCTCTCCCAGGGAGCAAGGTGGTTTCAGTACTACATAGGGCTGGTATTCCTGGGGTGTTCAGTTCAGCTACTTGTTGTGTCCCAGACATTTTCACATCCTTGGCTGGATCCATGCTGTGTTTCCTGATCCTCCCTACATAAGAGACTCCATAAAAGCACTGCTTGCTGCAGAATCCGTAGTTCCAGGCTTTTAGCCCAAAGGAATGTGGTTCAGCCACATTTCTGCACAGCACCAGAGGCTTTGAGCTCTCCCTGGGGCTTTTAGTCATTGCTGCTTGGAGCAATGAAGAAGAAAATGCAGGGACTAGTTGCAGAAAATGTTTTCTTGGTTTCTGTAGCTGCCACTTCTGCCCTCCTGCTCCCGTCACTAGGCTGCAGGCTCATTATAGCTCAGAAAGCAAATAAATCCCTTGCTCTGAGCTGCTCCCTTAGCCTCAGTCTCTGCCCACTCCCATGAATGTCCATTCCCCTTGCCCTACCTCATTTCTATGCCCAACTATAAAGTGACATCTTTAATGCAAAGAATTTTAAGGTTCATGTTCCAGCTCCAGCAGGTTTCTAGTATAAAACTCTGTCCATGACATATAGATCCAGGGACCGTTGGCAGAACTGAACCCCCAGCATTTAAGTTTCTTGCAGGTGAGACTTAAGGTTCTCAGTAACTTCAATGATGAGTGGCTTCTGCTGCCAAGGAACGGAGATGTTTTTATTTCAGATGAGAAGGAAGCAGGTGTAACAGATGCCTGTTGGAAGCATCTCTGATGTTTCATACTGGCAAACTGACTTGCATTTGGTAAAGTCTGAGAACTTATAGGATGCTGCTGCAGGTGTAGGATGTCCCAACTCCTTTGCACTGTGGCCTCAGATCTTGTTCTGTCTCTTCAGTATTGGGGCAGGTGGAGAGGGATGGTTTTCCTGACGTATTTGTCCTTTCCCTTCTCACAGGTGTTTACACAAATACTCCTGAAGTCCTAAAACTGAAAATCTGAAAGTCAGAACTAGGGTGGCATCTTTCTGGTCACATCATCTGGGTCTGAGGTCAACGCAACCAGAGTGGCCGAGCCATTGTACATCAGCTTAGAATCTGTTCATGCATTTTAAACAGCAAGTGCCCCACATCTCTTTAAAAACTAAGATCTTAATCCTGTACCTTAAGATTGGTATTTAAAAATCCCTTGGCATGCGTGCAGGGCTTTCTTTTGCTGTTTAGCAGAGTTATCATTGCCTTAGGTTTCACTGTTTGAATGGTCATCAGAACAGAGTTTTGGCCTCCATTAACTATAAGAAAGGCTAACTTAACACTGAAACATGTGCTGGACTACTAATCAGCATGCACTGATGTATCAAATATATCTCACCCAACACAAACCCCATCCAGGGGATATATAGAAAGTCATGGGGATATCTGATTCTAAATATCTTTTCCTATCCAACCTCTTTTACCTACAGCACTGAGCCTCAGACAGCTCTTGCTCATGGCCTGTTGGCCAACCCACTGTGTGCTCTGGTTTTTCCCATTGCATCCATGTCATTACACCAGCTCTCCAGCTACATTCTCCCAGCCATGCCAGAAGATTACCAGTTTCCCCATCAACCTCACCAGCTCCAGCCTCTTCCTCCTTGCCCTGCCGCTCATAGCCCAGCTCCTGTGTCTCTCTCCTTGCCTGCTCCCCTTGTTTTATTTCACCCGGGGTCTCAGAACTGCAGTCCCTGCAAGAGGGTTTCTCAAACCACTCAAGAGCTGCAGGCTTGTCTGGAGGGCGAGAGGTCAAGCACTAGCAAGTGTTTCCGTTTAGTTCCAGATACCAGCCTGACAGGTGGGTGCCTCTTGATTAATTCCCAGCTCCCCTAAATGCTCCTGTCGTCATGTGCTGTGGTCCCATTCAAACCTAGGCAAAGTTTTTTGGGGAAAAAAAGGAGAATATTGTTAGGTTCTCTCCATTCAGGCTCTTGCAATGAGACTGTGGCCTGGAAGAGTTGCAGCTCTTCACCTCCAGCACTCGTGCTGACAATGCTTTCAAGTAAAGGTGAGTGCTTAGAAAGTATAGCCAGAAACCTTCAAAGCTCCCAGTTCTTCCAGTTTGGCTGCTATGGTGCAGTTCTGAACTAACCACGTCTTCTTGCTAATCTACAGTGATGCCAACGTTCAGCTGGGGTTGATACAGTCCAAGAAAATAAGGATTTGGGATCAAGGGAGCATCCTCATCATCTGAGTTGACTTGAGCCTTTGGAAGTGGGCTCTGATGAGACTTGTGAGCTCTGTGTGGTGCAAGGTCTGGCTGCTAAGTCCATAAGCTTGTGTTGGTTTCTGACCAGTAACAGCTATGGTAGCATGGTTTTGGTAATCTTGAAGGCAGCGTAGTCACACTGTGGGGTTTCTCTTTCAGACTGTCATCATTTAAAGGTAACAAAGAGAGAATATCACCCAAATTAACTCCTCTTAATTAATGCACTTCCATCAGGAGCCCAATCATCTTACATCCTTCGTTGTCATATAGATGATGAGTGCAGAAAGACAGGGATCTTCAGAAAATAAGTCAAACCTCCAAAAAACTGAATCACTCTCTGCTGACTCCATGGACTATGGAGAGATTTAGTCTTTATTGGAACAAGTCTTTAGCTAAGTCTGAGTCTAAGGAGTTACCTTTCCCTCTTTCTCATTCCCTGTTTCACACAGACTGGTTAATAACAGTGTCCAGAAATGCTAGAAATCTCACCAGAACATCTCTGTGCACACCCATGCTAGGGAAATTCCCAAGATTTACATCCTGAGTGAATTTCAGAGAGCAGGTAAATCCTATTTGCCCAGTTAATGCTCTGCAAGGTCCTGCTGAAGGTTTTGGTGGAAGAGCTCAAGAGAGGGAAGGTGGTTTAATGTTTGTGGCAGCAGAGGACTGGAAGTCAGGAGAATCATTGCTGCTGCTAACTTGGTTGCCCAGCCCTGGCAAACAACTTACTCTTGTCTGCAGCAGTTTCCCTGTCCCTGTAACAGAGGGTTAGCATGGATCTGCCATGCAGCAACACGGAGAAGCTGAAATCACAAAGGGCTACAAACCACACTGAAGAGCAGGGAAGGACCAATCCAGAATCCTATAGGTGTTACAACCCCATGAGCAGTAAAGCACCCAGCAGTGCTGAGGTCCTAGGGAAGCAGCCAATGCCTGAGTGCTATTTTTTTAATTTAAAAAAACCCAACTTATTAAAATTTTGCCTGGCTGCATCTCTTGCTTATTCAAATACTGCCAATTTCCGTGGATCTCATATCAGCTCCCAGCATCTCCCAGCCTCAGTACTTGGGTTATGTGGGAAGAGAGAGAGAGAAGAAAATAAAACTGCAAGCAAAATAAAAGCTGCTATCTGACAGAATCTCTCCTGGGGATCTCAGTTATTAAAAAAAAAAAAAAAAAGAAAAAAAAAAAAAAAAGAATCATTTTTCTCTTAGCTGGTGTTTGTTAAATGTGCAGGAGCCATAGGCAAATTTTTGCTAATTTTGTGCATGCTTTTATCATACTGGTGATTCACTGGCAGCTTTATCCTCCGATAAGTGGATTAGTTGTTGAGCTAAACAAAAAGGTGTTTGACAACCAGGAAGCTCTAAAGAACATATTTGTTTTCCAAATAATGGAGCTGTGTTTGTTGCTCAGTGCAGTGTGGGGTGTTGTTGTGAATTTCATTAGCCGAAAGGAAAGGCCTCAAAGCTTTTCTTCCTTACACAAGGCTGTGGTTCAGTAGGAACTTCTCCCTCCTATCAGTGGCAGGTTATTTTTTTTTTTTATTTGCTTTGGTCTAGTAGTTTGGCCCCGGAGTGATGCTGATTAGGGAGTGGGTAATGAGCTGTGTCGGCGTGAGAGCATGGCATCTTTTGGTGGCGGGGCCGGGCACACGCCAGCTTCATTTGGGAGTAAGCATCAAGGGTCTGCTGGATGGTTAGCAGAGCCCTACGGCTCACAATTAGACCCAGACTTGTGGAGCTGGAAGCTAAACTGAGGACACAGAGAGATAAATTGACCGAGTGGAAGAGAATAGGGCTAAAATAATGAGCTTAACTTTATCTAAGACTTTAATCGTAATATCTGAGCATCTCATCATCCTGGGATGTGTTTCTCCTCACGGTACCACGGGGAAGGTTGTTATCTCCAAGGCCAAGAATGGAGACACAGAGTTTTTATCCAGCTTAAATGTAAGGTAGGAACCTGAGAGTTTATCAAGGCCCTTTGCTAGCTCAAAAGGCCTTCTCTGTGAAAGTGCTTCCATATTTAGTAATTCTGTATTTCTATGCAGTTATATGTTTATTTTCAGTCCTTTGGAGAACTCCTTTCCACTCTCCTCACTCAGACACCCACAGCCCTTTGGCCATATTAGCCAAGTGCCTGGGAGACAATGGGAATTTTTCCCTTGGAGCTGCCAAGAGCTTGGTGACAATCACAGTGGTTGGGGCCAAGCTCTGCCTAGCCCAGTGGGTCCTCTCCGATGGCAACCATCGACAGACTCCTCGCGAGGATCAAGAATGGGGAGCTCTCCGGCCTCTCGCTATTTTCAGCTCAGGGGCATTTCCTTCAAAAAAAGGTGGTTTGTCTGGTGATCCTCAGTGGACCTTTCTTCTGGGTACTTATCCAGTCTCCTCTTCAATCCATGCAGCTTAGCATCCATTGCTTCTTGTGGCAAGGAGTCCCACAGGTTGACTCTCCACCAAGTGAAGCACCGCTTCATTTGCTTCATATTTCACCCCTACTACCTTCATTCGAGGGCTTGTTCTGGGAGTGACGGTGAATAGTCAATTAATGTTCACCCTTTCCATGTCATTCGTGATTTCTTAGGCTGCCATAAAATCCCCACATCTCGGGGAACCAGCAAAGGTGCTGTTTGATTCCAATAACCTTCACCAGCAATGCTGATGGCATGCTGGCTTTTTTTCCCCCCTTGTTCGGGCCATCACAGTTTTGCAGTGATGCCCTTGGAAGGAACGATGTGGGTTTATAGAAGTGCATTTTGTGCTTGGGCAAGGGTTGGAGGCCCTGGCTCAGGCTTATAAATCTCTGTGGATGCTACTGATAGCAGTAGGAGATGCGTCTCCTGTGGAAAAGAAGCATCTTTTTGCATCCTGATGCCAAACCATATGTTCTCTGGTGTCCTTTTGAAATATAGACAACCTTGGTGATAAGAAGAACGTAATCCCAGTGCTTGAAACAGATAGCTCCATCCCTCCTGACATTTTTAGGAGCCCACAGAGATGGAAGGATAACCAACCAAGCCATTCCCAGCCCCTCAGCTTTACTCACACAACAACCAGATGTGAATCCAGTAAAGCTTGTTTTCTCCTGGCAAGGGGCTAAAAGCAAAGTACTTTTCCCTGCCAGCCGGCAGCAGCCCCTGGCTGGGAGGGTGATCTGAAGAGGGAGCGAACGCGGTGCCATGAGAAAGGGGGGGAGGGCTGTGAACAGATCTGCAGTCGCTAGCAATTGCTCTCTCAGCTCTGGCATAGAAGAAACGGGGGGAGGGAGGGAAGAAAGGGGGGAAAACGGCAGTCGAAGAGCGAAAGGTCCCCAGCTGGCTGTTAGTGGCATCTGCACTCGGAGTACAGACTCCAGCTGAGAGCTATTTCACTATTTATTTACATGTAATTATTGCTATGAGGTGCAGATATTAACACTGTCAAGAGCAATTTGCCCTGACATTTTTCACTTGCTCTGTTCCCTGACGTTTTGGGTTTGGTGGGATTTTTTTTTTTTTTTCTCTCTCTCTCTTCATCTCACTGCTTCAGTTTTGGCAGCACAGGGACCAGGCTTTTTAATCCAGCGCCCTTCGCAACTCATTAAACTTTGAAATTTAATTTTGTCCGGAGAGGAGCCGGAGCGCAGGGAGCATCTCCCACCCCCCTCTCCCCACGCTCTCACACCCGCCACCCATCTACAGCAGTTCAAGCATTTCCACTCTAAACAAACCAAATTTACCGGTTGCCGCGTTTTCAATTGGAATGCAATCTCCAGCATTAACCTTTGCTTTCGACGCCGCATTTAAAACACACAGAAAGGTGCCCAACCGTTTATTAGGGAGAGAGTTTGAAAGTGCATGTAGAGAAAGCAAATGCAGAACAAATATTTTTCAAACCAGTGCCCAGACCAGCATAAAAATTGCAACCCATTTCAAAAGGTGGGTTAGGACCAGTGACTGTTTCCTACCTCTTTAGGAATTTCCATTTTTTTTCCCCTTCCCTTCCCTTCCCTTCCCTTCCCTTCCCTTCCCTTCCCTTCCCTTCCCTTCCCTTCCCTTCCCTTCCCTTCCCTTCCCTTCCCTTCCCTTCCCTTCCCTTCCCTTCCCTTCCCTTCCCTTCCCTTCCCTTCCCTTCCCTTCCCTTCCCTTCCCTTCCCTTCCCTTCCCTTCCCTTCCCTCCTGCCTAAACCATCTGATTTCAATAGCTGGTGACACTTTAAATTAAGACTTCCGGCCTACGCTCGAGCCCTGATTTAATGAGACAGTTGTTGTATGTCATCTAATAAATACCAATTGTGCATTAGAACTTATTTGCCAAGCAGGAGCAGTGACGTGACAGGCACAACTCACCGCTGCCTGCTTTTTTTCCTCAGCCAATATGGTGCCTGTAATCATTTAGCATTTGTTTAATACACAATAGACCATATTCCTCCCCAGCAGAGCTCCACTGCTCAATGATTCACACTTGTGTTTTATAAACCAGAAGGAAAAAGCGAGGTGTGTATGAGAGTCTGAGGGACGATGCCAGGGGGTGTGTGGCTTGTGTTTATGGAAGGAATAAATGCTGAGTACTTTTTCAGTGCCTGGGCATGGTGAATTTTTGGAAGGGATTAATGAATAGTTTCCATTCCTCCTGTTTATCTGCAGCACCTTAGGCCCTTTTTTTCATTCTTAGAGTTGGACCAGTTTTGGCTTCTACTCTCTTGACTTTGCGGGGGAAGAGATTCAGGAATTTGGTGCCTTCCCCCTCTTTCTTGTTCTTCTGGGTTTGCTTTCTTGGGATGGGAGTAGAGAGAGAGCCACGCCTGAGGGGAGACACCCAGTCCCCAGATCTGAAATACCCAGCATTTTGGAGCTTTGGGATTTTGTTTCTTTTTTTGTGCAGGGTCCCATGCAGCGGGACATGCTCCTTGACTGCAGCACCTCTGCATCATTGCGACACAAATAAACAGCAATAGGAATGGCTTCATTATTAATCGCCAGGTCCTGTCGTGTATGGTTAACATGCTGCAGTGGGAGGGATAATTGAGGTCACTATGGACCAGGGGACAGGTAGTTGGGACATTTTGTAAAGAGCAAAATGGTTTGATTTCATTCAGCACTCTCTGGAGAGTTTATTTTTCTCTCTTTATAAACAAAGGGACAAAAATGTTGCAACTGGATATTTTTATTTTCGGTATCTTTTTGTTACAAATTGCAGGGTTTTACTTCATTTTGATCTTTTGATCGGAAGTTTGTGTTTGCACTTGCATCCCTCACCCGTTTCCTTTCCATTCTCATTTACGCTATTTGAAAGGTTCGCTTTCATCTAAAAGAAAATGTTGTTTATATTTTTCATAACATTTATTCATCGCCCGTCAACCCTTTGTAAACCTTTTATAGAGGGACCTGTAATACAATGCAGAAGCTTAGTAGTATTTTCATTACTGCAGGCTGCGTGTTTAAATGCGATCAGAGCCCAGCATGGAAACTCAACATTTTCTATTCTTAGCTCTTTCTCCTCATGCCTCTCTACCAATCACCTTTTTTGTGTATGGCAGTGAAACAAAGCTGATAAAACTGTTCCCACCTTTGTAAAACTTTCTTAGATTTTCCAGGGAAAGGACTATTAGCGTCGTATGGCACTAATGTTTTGAAGTTCCCATCATTTCTTGCTTAACTTATTACAAGGCTGTCTGGAATAAGGACATCAACCTTGGTTTTGGGATGTTCAGATTCCTGCTCCCCCATAAATTTCTGTGCCGTCTCGAGTTTTAGCCTTTATTGGCCTTGTTTTTCCACTCGTGAGAGGTGGCAGCCCCGTTCTGCCTAGTGCTGCACTGAAGCAGGTCACCGAAATCTTTGAAGAAAGAAGAATGTTACAGAAATAAGACCCATTTCTGCTTTTTACATAGTCGTAACTTTGGACAGCATGTGCTCTGTCCTGCTGCTTTCTTGGGGGGTGTCTGAAGGGTTGGGATGCTCAGCTCTTGTTGGAGTTCAGGGGCTCAGCTCCCTGGTACAGAAAGCTTCTGACTCCCAGGTCATTTTGTGTGGACAGGAGGTTTTCCTCTCCACATAATGACCAGGGGAGAATTAATCAGATGGGGGCTTTATTACCCGTGACCCAAATACACCCACAAAGCTCAGGCACCAGCTGGTACATACATTAACTCCAGTTTTGCTTAATCTTGCTGGTTTTAAGACAGTCTTATAGTGGAGCAGGGACAGGGGGAGACAGGACACAGATTTGCTGAGGATCTCTTAGATGCTAACACTGACACGCTGGTCTGAACCCAGGGCAAGGTTTAGGGCAAGTAAGACCCAGGCAGTGGTCTTGGTTTTGGGCTACAGTTTTTCTGCTTTGCCCATGAGCCTCAGCTCTGCACCCTCCCGGGCTCAGCATCCTTTCCCCAGGGTCCCGAAATTTCTGCCAAGGTCCCGATTTCTCTCAAAGCTGGAGGGTGCAAACCAAAGGCAGCAGAGCTGTGCCCGGGGCTGCTGACCCGTGCACTAAGCTCTCCCCCAGCAGCCGTGACCGGGGGTACCGGGGTGCTGCAGGAGCGGGGAGCACAGGAGATAACCACTGATGTTGTCAGTGCTGGTGGGACTTAACGTATTGTGAGATATGGCAGCTTGTTTGCACGGGTGTTAACCAGCCTCTCCTGTCCCCTTCTTGTCACTGCCCAGTCCCTGCCACAGCCAATCTGTGTCCTAATCTCCATCAATTAACAAGAAACACTTTCGCCCCCTCACTCCCCTCCACCAACACAGACACCCACCCTGAAGCCTCGGATAAAGAGGAAAGAGCCCCCCCAGCCTCGACCCTCTCCCCCTTTACTTTCCACTAACTCAGCGCAACCAATTAGGCATCTGACACCCGTACTGGCTGACAAATTGTTTCTGTCATCTGCTTTCTGTCTTTCATTAAACGAGAGGCGGAGGGGGGAATTGAGAAGGGAGGGGGGGGCTGGGAGATGTGATCTCCCATGCTTAGCGAGGCCAGATACATTAATTACAAAACGGCCATTTGCAGCATGAAAATGCATTAATTAAATTTATGCAATCATTATCTTTAAATAGTCATATCTTTAAAATAATCAGCCCTTCCTGAGTCTTCCCTCTCCTCTGCTAAGTATCTCTAATCCCTTTTCCACCATTTATCTCTGGATCAGCAGTGGCTTGTATGCTTTTAAACTTCTGCATGCAGGAGATGCCTTAAAAACCCTGCTCAAGTAATACAAGGGTGTGATACCTTCACTCTCGCCCTTGGCCTTGCAGCAATGAGGACAGATGAGGGGCACAACTCTACTCAGCAAGTTAGAGGATTTGCCATTTTTCGGAGGCTTCTGATCAAGATATTTTTATAAGAGAGAGCTTGTATCTCAGTCAGGAGTTGTAGGGTTAATGCATAAAGTTCCTTGCTTGCATTTGTAAAGAGAGCAAGCTGTGTGCTGGTTTACATACCCACTTAGTGAAAGTATCGTTGTTTTCATTTGGAAGAAGTTTAATTTTAATGAGGTAAGACCCTTCCCTTTGGCACAGACATAGCTTTGCCAGCAGACCGCTACCTGTCATCAGTGCATCTTTTTTTTTTTTTTTTTCTTAAAAATCACTTAGTTCAAGGCAGTAAACGATGTTCACAAGAAAAGCAAGGTTTTAAAAATAGGCATTTCACTACTTTGATGTTCAAGATCGCTTCTTGGTGGCTTTTTATTATAATTCTAAAAAATATTTTATTTTGGAGTACCTTCACACATAGCCAAAATCGAATTGCACTAGACAAATGAGAAGCATGGTTAATGATGTGTGAGCCCAGGAACTTCTACTTTTATGCTTTATTGTTCAAAACCTTCACCTGTTTGTGATAGCTACTCAAATAATCATTGCAAACTTATCGAGGTTTGTGCTGCTCCTCTGCAGACCCCAGGTGCAAGAGTGCCAAAATACCCAGGGAAGAATTAATCTCATCCCCTGCTTAAGTAAGCACCTATAACACCACAGGAAAACTCCAGTCCAAATAGCTTTTAAAGAGCTGGAGGACTCAAAGAGGGATACTTATCTAAACTCAAATCCTTTAGGGCTTTCTTATCGCTTCTGGTTAAAGATTTTGTTCTGCTCTTTGTGTGTCTGCATCGTTTTTAATAAATCCTACATGTTTTTTTCCCCCTATCTGTAATGCCTAGTGGGCCAATGTCCAATTAGATGAGAGCCGACGCAGTGGTATTTGGATCCAAACCTCATGTTGTGTTCAGCTAGAGTCATGAGTTTGGGATTAAGACCAGGTAGAATTTGAGGGCAGTTTTGATGGTGTCTGAATCCTGCCAGATTTCTCACATCTGAGGGACAGAATTGAGCTCTGGGGTTTCAGAAATGGAAGCTCACAGTAGCTTGGCACGGGAAAGTCCCCTTGACAGTCCAAGTGTCCCCAGCCTCTTCTTCAAGAAGTACATTATGAAACGATTATAAAAATTGTTTGGATCCAGCACAACATGAGTGTAAAGGTGATTACAAGTAATGAATGCAAAGGGCTTGTTTTTCCCTGAATCATCTCTGAGAATGGACGTTTCTATGGAGCAAAACGGGGAATGAGGTTGTTGAGCCAGAACATTTTAGCTGTAAGGGTAATCCTCTCAAAGCCAGTGTTTTCATCAAGGATCCCCACTTTTCTCTTTCCTCTTTCCTCTTTCCTCTTTCCTCTTTCCTCTTTCCTCTTTCCTCTTTCCTCTTTCCTCTTCTCTTTTTTTCCTATTTGTTTACACTAATGCCTCCACACCACTGGACTCCACACCTTGGTGGATGCAGCTCCATTGTCCCTGAGTTCAGATCCTATGTGGGGTTTGGGGTTCATGTTTGGCAAAAGCAGGCAGCTCCCTGTCTTTGAAAACACCACAGTGCTCCCTAGCAGCAGAGAGGAGTCGGAAGGAAGAGCACATGGCACTATGTAGTGCTGCAAAAGGCATTTCCTTGGATTCAGGAGCTGTGATTTTCCTGCGGGAGAGGGAAAAAGAGGTCCTGACTTCAAAAATTCATCCCTGTGGTAGCCTCAGAGGGTCCAAACTGAGCTGAGGCACTCGCAGACGGAACCAGGGTCTCGGTTGCTCATTCATTAGGGTGAGCTAAAAGGAGAAATCCTCATCTTAAAAAATCCACCAAGCCCGCCCCGGGAAAGCAGGGACCTGAGAGAGCAAGGAAACAAGCAGCAGAGGCGCTGGCAATAGGAAGAGCTTCTGATTTTCCCTTTCTTCCATTCTTCTGCCAGCTCGAGTTATTAAGTGTTTGGTGCGAGCCTAGCTAGCCCTGCACTTGCTGAACTTATCAGGATTATTTCATCTCCCCATGACCTCTCCGTATTTACGATGGGAACCCTGGAGGCATTGGCTTTGCTTAACTGGTGTATCTTACACTGCAGTTAAGCTGGACCTTAACTGATTACAGCCCTTGATTGATCAGAGAAAGAGGGAGGGGAAGAGAAAGAGGAGTCCTAGAGCAGATACGCAGGACTATCAGTGCACCAAGCAGCTTCGCCTGGGGCTGGGATATGCCACTCGGGGGATTCTTTGTAGTGCAGCTCCTTTCACATTTATAGAGGCTCCCCTCCACTCTCCAAAAAGAGAGAGACAGAGAGAGAAAAGCAGGCAAGGGGGGGCATGGAGCGGACTCAAAGGATCTCAGGAAATCTTGTTTCGAAGCAGTAAGTCAGCACCCGCACTCCATTACCAGTGTCCGCGGGGGGTGTGATAGTGAGCGAGCACACATCAGCTTAGCTGAGAAATGGAAAAAAGAAAAAATAAAATGAGGGAGAGAAATGGAAAGGGAGGAGGGGAAGAGGAGACCTTTCTGTGAATTTTGTTTTGTCTTTGTTAGTCTCTGACGGCGTGCGGCTGCTGAAGAAAGGAAAAACAGAAGTTTATAAAACAGCTTTAATTTGCTGGGATGTAGCTTGTGCTGCATGATCACCCCACGCTGCTATGATCCACATCGGGTAAAATGCACAGCAATAGATTTAGGGCTGATTTAGCAGGAAACCTTGATGTGAGTTTGTTTATTTCTTGGTATTTTGAATCTCTCACCAAGCCCCAAAAGCTTTTCATTCCCTGCCTCCCATCAGCATGTCTGAGCTTACCAAGAATGGACAAATAGGTGCTGAAGAAAAGGCACGAGCCCAGCCCATTTCCAAAGCCAAATCTAACCTGGGTGCTTCTGCCAGTTTGGAGATGTTTAGGAATTCCACTTTTCCATGGTTGTGCCTTTCTGCTTCCTCATCCCAGGTGACTCTGTGAGTTCCAAAATACTACAAGCAAGATTCAGGTTTCTGCAATTAATAACCTGCATAAAGTTGCCCAGAGATGCTCTGTATCTCAACAAAGGGATTTTCTCATGGAGACTTTCCTTTCCAATGCATTTACTTGGCCTTCACAGAGAAATGTTTTCACCGGAGAAACAACATCAGGGTAGAGTTTGCTTGGGGTGGCTTCTATTAATGCAGTCTACTGCCTAGAAATAAGGAGGATGGGGTGGCTCAGTTTGCCAATCAGCACGTTTGGGAAGCATTGGCCTTCTTTTGGATATTCTATACAAAATATTTTAGCAATTCCAGTTTAATCAGGAAAAACACTTCATGCTTAGGTAACACGATATGAATAATGATGTTGATGGTTAGTAAAGCACAAACTGCCCATTTTCAGAGGGGAGATATTCAGCAGCGCATGCAAATCAAACCCCTTTGACAGTTTCAAGATGGCAAGGCACTAGTTAGCCTTTTGGCTTGAGCCTCTCCCATTTCTGGAAGGGGATGAGAGCCCATGTCTCTTGATTTTGCTTGTTAGTGAAATTGATGCCCGTAGAAGTGGGACCCCCCTTTACTTTAAACAGCCTGCACTAGCACAGTATGTCTTTTTGTTTCCTCTCTGGTTATCCAGACTAGTAAAAACTTTGCCATCTGCTTTTATCTAAGTGATAGTAGTTTGGTGCCCTAATGCCAGGGATAGTGGCTTGTGTTTCTAGATCAAGCAGTTTTTAATGTAATTCCCATTCACAGTGATGCCTCTGTCCTTCCCCTCCAAATTACACTTTACTGCAGGATTTCTCACAGCCCTTATTGGATATATAACCCTGCGGCGCTTCTGGTTTCCTTATGGTATTTCCACTGCAAGAAGAGCCCACTCCTCTTTCCCAGACCATCCAGACTTAAGCAATTTCTTTTACCCTGATAGCTAAGACCTTCCCATTCTTTTGTATAGCTTAGAAACTTTTCTTTAGACCTTCTCCATAATTTGTACATCTCTACAGAAGCAGGGTGCCCAAAACAAGATGCAGTGCTCCAGGTGGAACCTCACCATAGCCTTGAACAATCAGGTAATAACTTCCCATCGCCTTTTTTTTTTCTAATCCTCCCCTTGTGCAGCCTGCATTGGTCTGCTTTGCTGCAGCTCACCATTGCATCCCCAGCTCCATCTCATCCCCAGCATCTCCCCAAGCCCTCTCCATCATGAGTGTGTGGCAGTTTTTCATCTGTTAAATGAACAGGCTCATTTTAGGACACAAATGCTCATCTCCATTTCACCCGCTGTGTTCTAGACCACTCCCCTGTAGAACTGAAACATCCTTCAGATGTTTTGAGTCACTGAAAGGCGTTGATGATATTTCGGGGTTTGTTGTTCGCTGCCAAACTGTACCACTGTTCAAACACAGGCCCACGGTAACCGTTTCTGACCACTTTGAAGGGATCTGGTATGATCTGTCCCACACACACCACAAAGGATTCAGGTACATTGCGTTCTGTTCCCAGCTTTGCTTTCGACACACTTTGTGTGGCCTTGGGAAAGGCATTTCACTGGCCTCCGCATGTTTTCCAACGGGATGGGGAAGGTCAGGAACATGAGAAATTACCACTATACAGCAGCAGCCATGTCATCCCTGGAGTCCTGTAGCAGGAAGGACCAGTGAGACTGTGTTAGCTCATCTTCACAACACTTTTCTCTAGCACTAGTAACATGTGATGGATGGATTATAAATACCTGGCTAGATGAGGCAGTGGGGCATCAGATTTCTTAAACTTTAACCCACAACAAATTAGAAATAGTGAGTTAAGTCACCTACTAATTTATGCCAATGTGAATCAGGACTGTGCTTGAAGTCAGTGAAGTTACCCTTAAGGAAGGCTAATGTGAAGTTGGCTCCCCAGGCTCCAAAATTTAGTTGGAAGTGACATTAGATGGAAGGTACTGCAATTACCTGGATCAGACATTTTCTAGGTGCAAGAAGTGAGAAGCACTGTCTGGATCCTTGGCCAGATTGCAAATCAAATTTAATGGGTGTACTTACCGGATTGGTTTGGCATATTGGGATACAACTCAGCTGGGTCTAGTGATTTAGAAAATATTCAAAATTAATTGCTTGGTTTTGTCAGTGCAGTGTTAGTGATTGCTACATAAGTCATTTTAGTCCTACCTAGGGGCATATTTGCATATATTTATCCTCCTTTCAAGTGAAGATCTTTGGGGCAACCGTATTTATCTCCTCCCAACTCTTTCTTCGGCTTTCAGTAGTCCTACAGTCACCTCTTCATTTTGTTTCCACTTAATATATGTATAGAATAATCGACTCTTCCTCTTCCCACCAAGTGAAAATGAATCCACAGAGATCAAAAAGCATTAATATGAGGAAGGGTTGCCTCCTGCAAGAGAGAAGGAAAAGATTAGCTGAACAGGCTGAAAAATAAAGATGGAAAAGATTAAGCTGGGTCCCCACCAAGTAGCTAACAACAGTCTTGGAGGACAGAGCATGACCTACCCAGAGCAGAAGCTGAATCAACCACAAATAGCAGAGAGACCAAGCCCTCATGGAGGAACTCAGAGCCATTCGTTAGCGTGGTCCGAGTCATTAGTAAATCTGTAAGATCCAGCATGTTTGCCAGCATGGCCATCAGGCCCCTGTCAGATTTTCCTTTCCCTAGGAGGTGGTGTAAATGTTAACACCACAGGGGCTGAAACAAAGAGAGAGTGCAGCCTACAACAGAGAATTTCCTAGAGCTTTTTGCCTGATATAGTATAAAATACTCAGTTGATAACATTTCCAGCCTTTTCCAGAGAGGATTTCTACCCATTCCTAGGAAAGCAGTACCACAGCCTCAGAAATACTACCCACTGCCAGGAGACTCTTCCTCTGGTATTTGCTTTTCCGTTTCTGCCTGGCACCCAGTTTTCATCCCTTTGGGACCACCCAGCAGCTCCTCTGGAGTTAACACCCTTCAGCTAGTTGCAGATCATTATGTCTTCCCTTTATTCAGAACTTAGCCAGACTCAGCAGTTTCTAAATGCAGCATTTTTCTAAGGCAGTCTCTGATTTTGGACGCTTTGCGCTGTGTCAAATCGGGTGTCCAGAAATGGAGACACCACAGAATCAGGGGTCACTCTGCAAAATGCTGTCCGCGGGCTCCTGCCTCCCCATCGTTTTGTTTGCCTGAGTTTGCTCTCCTTACAACACCTCTGCGTCTTCCTGGCCGTGGGGCAGCGTGCTCTCGCTGAGAGCAGACAGAGAGCCTGCTGTGTCTGGGGCCTGGGGTCCCATCACCTGGGTATCTCAGCAAGCCCAAAGCAAACTGCTGATGCAGGGCGGGAGGTGTGGGGACTCTGAGGCTCTGTAGCCTGTCCGGCATGGCCTGGCCTGCCCTGGTATTTCCCACAGAGCTCCTGACCACGGGGACGGGTGAGGTGCAGCAGCCAGGTCTGCTGGGGCAAGGTTCTGTCATGAAACTTCTCCGCTAGCATCCCTCTCCCCTCCCTGAGGCGCTCACACCCTTCTCGATCTAAGCGATATCTCTCCCTATCACTTGTCTGCCCCTTGAGCCCCTCCTGCCCCCCCAACCCACCCAACCGCCCCCCCCCAACCCCCAACCCTAAAATCTGAAGGCCTGATTGCACAGATTGAAGGCCCTAATTGCACTTCCCTTTCCAAAGCCGCATTCGTTTATCATAAAGGGTGCACATTTCCCCTGCTACAGTTTCCACGGCCAGAGGCCCTGAGGGCCAGCTCAGAAATGGAGGGAATTAATTACATTTTTTTAACTCCCCTTCTTTTAAAGTATGGGAGAGAGTGATGAAACATCCCGGGGGGGGGGAACAGGGGGGAGCTGCAGAGATGAGGGTGGGGAGGGAGGAGGCAGCAGGAGGCTGGGGACGGGGGGGTGGTTCTTTCATCCAGGAGGGTCTTTGTGCATTAACCTTGGTCTCCCCAACACATCAAGACCCCTACCCCCTCTCCCCCATGACAAATGACCTCCGGAAAGGGTAGAAACAAGGCCGAAGGCTCCTAGCACCATGGCTGTTATTGACTTAGCCCGAAGTGCAAGCCCACGCCACGCCTGTGACTGATTTGGGACAGCAGCAAAGGGAAAGGAGATGGGGAAAGGGAGAGAGACAACTGATGAGAGGGAGGGGAAAGGGAAGGCTGTCAATCACTGTGATGGACAGGTAGCAGATTTCCCTCCAGATAAAACCTTACAGATGTGAAGTGGGTATTGATTTTTAGTTAGTGATGATAATGCACCAAGAAGTAATAAATTATAAGAAAGCAAGGTCAAAAAGAAAAGGCAAAAGGACTTTGCATTCTTGAGGAGGGGATTTCTCCAGATGCCCCAGACTTTCCTAAGTTCAAAAGTTGCCTGGAAAATGAGTTTGTTCAGCTAAAACAAGAAGTCAGATAACGCGGGCCTGCCGAGGCTGGAGGGCTCGTGTAGGTTATCCGTGCTGGGTGGCTGCGTAGCGAGGAGGGAATAGAAACCTCTGGTTCACTCTTGTTATTTCTAACACCTTCGTGTCCTGGGGTGGGGAGGATCGGATGCTGTCCTCTGGTAAACCCTTGTGAACAGCGTCTCAGGGGAACCTCAGCCCCGGGTTGCCCTCAGCATGCCTGGAAAAGGCAGCCGCTTCCCATGGTCAGCAAGTGCTGGAGAGGGAGTGGAGACCTTTGGGGCTCCTGGCTCAGTTGAGCCCCCACAGCCTCTCTCAGGGTTCAGCTGCAGCACTCAGCCACCCGACCTCCGCGGGAGCCTCCAGCGGGGATGTGCATCGCGTAGCCACCTTCCAGCATCTCCCCTCTCCAACCTCCCGACAGTCACATATCCGTTCACCACCCTGCATCATCGCGATGAAATGTTGGCATCCTTATGTTTCACCATGGATTTCCAGAGGGAAATTCAGCCTGTCTTTTTTCAGAAGGGGGTCTTAGGATGGGATGAATTGTCCTTCAGAAGTGTCAGTCTCTCTGTAGAGGGATTCTAGAGGATTAGCAGAGACTAGAAACTTAACTTCAACATGGCTAAGGTTAGTTGAGTTGAGTCCTAGCTTAAGGGACTTGCACAAGCCCTTGTGAGTCAGTAGCAGAGCTGGAATTAGAAATCAGTCCTGATTATGACTGATTAAAGCCAATTACTGTCTTTAGTAGGATTTGTGCAAGTGTATTCTCCGGTCTCAACTCCTCTGAATTTGAAGAGTGTGAATCTGGGTTTCATTTGCCAACGTTGCTTTACATCCCCCTTTCTTTTTAAAAGGGCCTTAGCGGAAGTGTTAATATGACTTCTGCTTGCTTTAAGAGCCTTTTATTTTCTCTGAGTAATATAAAGCAGCTGACTCTTTCAGGGAGATGGCCAGGAGGGAGAGCACTAGAAAACCCTCTGGTCTATGAGTGGTTCCAGTTGCCCTTCATTTTATAGCGCAGGATTTCTTCTCTGCACCTGCAGGGCTTGGCGGTGCGGGCACCACGTCCGCGGTCAGGCAGCACTGCCAGACCTGGACAGCTCAGGCAGGGAGAGGCGAAACGGCCCAGCTCTGCACTGCCCGGGCCGGACTTTCCAAAAATAACTCATAATTCAGACGTCTGTGATTTCACACATGCAGGAAGGATGTTTATTGTTTTAAACATCTGATTCTGCTTGTGAATGAAATCCAATAATGTCTTGTAGCTGCTGTATATGCGAATGTCCTGGATATCGGTCAGGGCAAGGAGGTGCAGGGTGTAACACCTACAGCTAAGGTGATGCTGAAGCTCGGAGGTCTGCCAGCAGCTGGTGGGATCGAGGGGCATTGGAAGGGGTTCGTAGCTGAGCCAGATCAAAGTTCGTGACCCAGCTTTAGTGGAAGGTTACAAATAACTTTGCAGCTGGAAAGCCTACCTTCAGGCTGCACTCCCATGATTTCCCTGCTGCATAAGCCTTGAGGCAGAGAGGTTTACCTTACATCCACACAGAAAAGCATGACAGCCCTATTCTCATACTAATCCACTCTGTCTTGCATATTTAAATGCAATTTCCTTTCTTCATCCCCTCATCTTTCAGTCTTGGGGCTGTCATGGGGCAAGGAGTTCCACAGGCACATTTTGCACAGCATTATGGCTCAACAACTTCATCTAGATACCTTGAGGCTTAATTAATGTGATTAAGAAGCTGTGTCCGGAGGGTAATTTAGGCTTTGTCTGAAGTGCCATCTGCCCCACGGTGTAGAGACAGCTAAGCCAGTTTTAACTTTTGGGGACCAGTAGTGAACTCTAAGCACAGTGCAGGCTGAAAATCCCAAAGGAGAAGAGGGTAAATGAACCCTGTCTGAGCTCTGTGCTGCTTTTACTTAGCTTGTTCAAAGCTCATTCCTGTGTCTCTGTACCACACTGCAGACAAACTCAGTGGTTGGGGTTAGATTGATTTTCCAGGCTTTTTAACTAACCCCCTCCCCAGTACCTCCCCACCGCCTCCTTCTCCACGGGGGTCTAGCCACCCCTGCTCCTGAATTCCCCTCCCAGACAAATGCCTGGGAAGGATCTCAGGCCGGCTGAGTCGGGAGGTGGCATCACATCAAGGGAAAGCATCTTTGCAGGACTCCTGAGTCCTTCCGGGGGGAGGAGAAGCTTTAGAAAACAAAGGCCGGCGCGTAGCTGGTCATTCAGCCTAAGCCCCCACTCCGGCAGGAAGGTGAGGGAGGAGGGGATGGGGAAGGTGTCGGGGTGAGCAGGAAGGGGAGACGCCGCTCTATACAACCCCTCTTGTGTCCTTCCAGAGAATGTATCCTCTGCACAATAGCTCACCAGGCTGCTGGTGGGGGATAAAGGGCTCATTTTACCACTTGCCAGGCTCCAAATATTTCCAATTTGCCACTTTAATTGATGTCAATAAGGTTATGCTAAATTCGGAGATTTTCAGCCGCTCGGCATCTGAGCGCTGGCCTGGCCCCCCGAGGTGACTGGTTGTCCCCTCTCCCCCCGCCCTTCCCCGGCACAAATACAGCATGGCGCGCCTGCGGCGGCTGCCGAGATCAACCGAGAGGCATCAGGAGTTCCCTTCCTTCCCTCGCCACGGCCCGCTTCTGCAAACTCTTTACACTCTTAACTTGGCAGCCCGGGGGTAATTTTGCTGATTGCAGAAGGCAATTGCATTAAAATGCTGGTGGGATCAGGGTCCTTGTGTGAAGGCCTGTAGGCACCGGCTTACCCCAAACTCACCCGCAGGAACAAATCTGGCATTTTTGCTGCAAAAGAAGGAAAAAAAAAAAGTTCATCTGTTTCAGGTCTCAAAGCAGGAAGATCGCTTGTGTGCAAATTTAATTACATTTTCAAACCAAGCGCTACACTGAAATGAGCCGAACCAGGACTTGTTATCCTTTAACATTTGAGAGTAAAGAGAACTTTGACATTTCAGTACCTAAAGCTGAATCTGCATCAAAGCCAGAAAAGGTTTGCATCTGGTTTGGTTAGGGACCTTTACAAACCAAGCCCCACTCAGTCCTCCCAAGAAAGGGGCTGTCTTCAGCATCCCTTTTTGAAAATATAGATTTTTGCTCCCTGTCTTATGTGTCTCCTCTTCTGTGAGGGCTGTGTGTAGGAAGGGAGGGGATGCTAGTTCATGGCAGCGTGTGTCAAGCAGGTTTGTCCCAAACTGTTGTCCCAAAATTCCTTTCTCCAGTGCTCATTCTGAAGGGCACAGCCAGCGTTGTTGGCAGGTCAGCAAAGAAAGACCAAAGATTGAGTGTGCTGTGAAGGAACTTCTCAATTAGCCTTAGTAAGGTGTTTCAAGTAAAGCTTTAGACACAGAGGAGCAAACTGTGGGGTCCATCTGTTGTTACTTGGTGGAAGCAGGCCTTCATCCTCCAGCCTGCCCAAACCTATATTGATATTGTGTATTGTACTGATAGAGCACCAATATATGTAGACTGTTTCTCCCTGGTGTGCATGAAGGCAACTGCACTTTCTCCCGCAGGCATTGACATGTTGTCTCCTGTGTTTCTGCAGGTGATGAGCATCCTGAGCAACCCCAGCGGGGTTCCTCCGCAACCCCAGGCTGACTTCTCCATCTCTCCCCTTCACGGTGGCTTGGACACCACCAACTCCATCTCTGCCAGCTGCAGCCAGCGGAGTGACTCCATCAAGTCTGTGGACAGCCTCCCGACTTCTCAGTCCTACTGTCCTCCCACCTACAGCACCACCAGTTACAGTGTGGACCCGGTGGCTGGCTACCAGTATGGACAGTACGGACAAAGTAAGTGCACTGATTGTATTCCCCCTGCGCAGGGAACAGAAGAGAGGGAGGGAATGTAAGAAGGTATGGATATTGTATTGGAAGGGATTTCCATGGAAATCTGTCCATCTAGAGAGAAAAAGGGGATCTACTCACCAGACACAGATGGAGATTGCTCCACACAACCTTCCCGACACCCCTGCAGGCCAATTCCAGAGTCCCAAATGAAATATTTTAGGTAAAACATTTCCATTAGAAAAAGACAACTTCCAGACCTCTCTCCTTCCCCCTCTCCAATCCTTACTTCTCCAAAAGTCTTACGACATGCTCACCCTGCTCAGCCAAAGGAAAGCTGGGATTTTAATTCCATCCCTTCCTGATGCAGAACTATGTGTGTTGCTTCCTCTCCTGCCCTCCGTAAGGTCAGGACAGGCTCAGAGGTTGCTGTGAAATACGCTAAGCCGATGCCTGTCATGTGGGCTGTGGTTCTGCAAAAGCGAGACTGGAATTGTAATCCCAAACCCAAACCACAGACCCAAAAGGCAGAGGGACCCTGGGAGGGTCTGTTTCTCCTCCAGCATGGTTGGGTCACAAAAACACCAGCAAGCCTGGCAAAGGGCTCACCTGCCGGTGTTAAACTAATAATAAGTGTGGTGTTGTGAGAGAGTGATCCGCAGAGGGTTAAAGGTGCATCCTCTTCCTCCGGGAGCGCTCCGGCTTGCCCATACTTGTCCTCAGTGACCTTTCCTTCCATTTGGCTGTGGCTTTTTATTCCCCTCTCCGTCACAGCCCTTTAATGTCTTTAACTTCTACAGCTAAATGAGAACCGGCTGTGGCGGCAGACGGGATCAATAGCAGCTTCCCCCCACCCCTCCTTTTTTTGTTTTTCGGGAGTTTGATCTGTGACCCCTTGACCTTCCCCTCGCTTCTGGATGTGAGGCTGGACACACGTGCTATTGATAAAAATCTTAAACAAATTCCAATACCATGTATTTCCAATAAAGATTCCCTTGGGCAAGACGTTAGTCACACCCATGTGTGTAAAAAATAAAATAAGGAGGACGAGCTATGTTTTCTGAGAGAGACCAGCAAAAGAGGAGGAAAGAGAAAGAAGGGTTTGTCTGGGTTTGCTGCAGGAATTTTTATTTGGGCCTCTCCTTGTGCTGATGAAAAACTGCTCACGCAGCCCTATTTATGTTTTATTTGCCCACTCTTCCCTGCTTTCTGTCACACAGCTCCCTCTTTTCTGCTGGACACCCATTCAGTTCACAAGTCCAGTTTAGAGCCCACTGGGCTCGGTTCAGCACAGGAATTTTTTCCTGTTAATAGTCAAGAGAGCTCAGGCTGCCACCGGCTCTGTGCCCAGTGGCAAGTCTTGCATGGTCAACAGTTAGTCCAGAGGTGTCCCATGCCCACAGACACGCAGGTAACAGTTCATGAAGGCTTTCTCCCTGCCGGGACAAGGAAGAGAGGGGAGAAACCATCACACACCATCCGCAGTGCCTCTGCTTCCCAGGGCTGGGAGCTGGAGTCACTCCCGGCGTGATGGCAAGTCCTACAGCCAAAGCCAATGCCACGCTGCATGGCAGAGGCAGCACAGACCAGCTGTAGCTGTTCGAAGGTGGGATCTACGTTAAGAAGCAAATTCTTCACGTGTGCATGTATGGGTATAGATATTTGTGCTTACAGCTCTGTACAGGCACTATATAAATCCACTTCACTATAAATCTTTCTGTAATGAGCCCCATTTATAATAATCTCTATGCGAGGAAACAGTTTTCATTGGTAATTAGTCCTGTTAGAGCAATCATTTACATGAAGTTGACCTTGATATACAACATTTTTTCTTGTCTTTCTCAGTGCATGTTGTATTTAACAGATACTTCTAATTCCTCCTGCTTTTTAAATTCTTTGCTGCTTTTCAAATGCTGTTTCAATACCTATTGCTGTGAGGAGACCTCCACAAGCAAGATCATTATTTATTGATGTTTAGTTCAAATCATGTTTCTTTCTTCTGTGATGTGGCAAAAAAGGACCAAAACACTTTTTAGTGAATACTGATATAATAAAAATGGGGTTTTTTTATGATGGGGGCAGGCTCTGTATAATAGGGGATATAGCCAGGGCTTGTAAATAGGAAATCTGTAGCTTTCATAGGCCGTGAACAGACAATCTCTCTCTCCCCACTTCTCTCCTCCTTATTCTCTGTTTTAGAATCACTAAAACCAGATACACTTTCTCTCTCACGTCAGCAAACCAACATCCAGAGTACTTTCAGAAAGTTTCTAGTTTTATTTTGGCTTCCACTGTATTAAACCAACAAACTGTATCTTTGCCTTCCGGCATGGGATAACCTGGTGCCTTTGAACCCTCCCCACCGGCACAAGAAGCAGTATCAGGAGTTTTGTGCGTTCTTTTCAGAAGGATGGGATTGCCGTCAAATTTTCATTTTGCTGGCTGCTTCCCAGAGCAGGATGACCAGCTCTGACCATTCACCTCCCTCCTTGCCCAAACACCCATCTGAATTCACCCAAAGCACAGAGACGCAAACACACACACGTGCAGCGTGTCTGAGGAGCAAATTTCCTCTTTACCTACAGCCTCTCAAAGACATTATTTAATGTGGTTACCTGAAATACCAAGGGACCAAGCTGAAAAGGTCTGGACTAGAGCCATAGCTTGGGGTCTAATCCTGTGTACACCCCCCCTTGATGCTAGAGGCACCCTGACACGTTACCGAGCCCAGCGCTGGAGTCGAGCTCCCCCAGGCTCCCCATCCTGAGAAGCACTAGCCAGCATGCCAGCTCCGCTCGCCCAACTCAGCTTCTTTCAGACTCTGTCCCCAGCAGAAGCCATGCTCCCAGGCAGGCCTCGCTTTGGCCCCGGATAACTCACCCTGTGCCGAGGCTGCTCGCTTCCAGCCTGTGCTGTCCCAGCCGGTGGGGAGCAGGGATGCCAGATTGATGTGGTCCTTGCGGTTCCCAAAGGCCGGAGCTGTGTTAATGATGCCGGTGATGGAACGCAGAAGCGTGAAAGGAATTCTAATAGATATGACAAGTCTAATAAGAATTTGTGTCTGGAAGGGACCTCCTCTGGGGCAGGCGTCTGACAAGATGTTGATGGCTGAAATTTGTTTACTCATTGGCACCGATTGTACATCTCCTGCCAGCTCCTTATTAATCTAATTTGAGACATTAAAGCTAGTGAAAGGGAGAGACTTTGACTGAAGCTCAGCTAATGAGCAATGTCACCATCCTGCCCCAGTCCTCTTCCCCCTCAGACCATGGGGCAGGCAGGAGAGCTGGGATACAGGTTCACACATCGCCTCAGGAGTTGTGGCTGCATTTCTCACCCAGATGGAGATAAGCAAGGCGATTTCCCTTAGGAAGGGTGGATGAATGCAGGCAGGAGAGCTCCCAGAGATGAGTCAGCACACAGCAGATGAGTCAGATTCAAGCCCTGTCCAGACTTGGTGAGTTTTGTCTGAAATCTCAGGAATCATTTACACCAGCACTACTGAGTGAAGGAGTTGGCTTTGACACCGTGAGATGATACAGGGAGGTGAGGCTGGAAGGCTTATCCTGCTGGCTTTCTGCTCAGGCTTGCCTCAGGCAGTTCCCCTGGAAACACCATTTTATGTGGCAGAAGTAGAAATTGTAGCTCTTTTCAGTAGGTCCATGGAGACCTACCTAGGTGTTTCTGGCAGGACCACAATAGAATCCTAGAATCCTAGAGTGGTTTGTGTTGAAAGGGACCCTAAACACCATCTAGTTCCAACCTCCCTGCCATGGGCAGGGACACCTTCCACTAGCCCAGGTTGCCCAAAGCCCCGTCCAACCTGGCCTTGAACCCTTCCAGGGAGGGGGCAGCCACAGCTGCTCTGGGCAACCTGTGCCAGGGCCTCACCCCCCTCACAGGGAAGAATTCCTTCCTTATATCTAAAATTTCTTCCTTATATCGTCTGTTTGCACTCTGCTAGGAGTGCATCAGGACCCTCGTGTCTGTGACAACCACTGCTACGGGCCTCTCTTTGTAAGACTGTGGGGTCTGTTGGTTACACGCCCTTTGATGCTGAAAGCCTCATTTCCATTAAATGCTAATGGTGTGCTGTTTTCTCACCCTCCTTTTTTTTTCCCCTCCTCTTTAGCCGCTGTTGATTATTTGGCCAAGAACGTGAGTCTGTCTACACAGCGTAGGATGAAGCTGGGAGAACATTCAGCCGTTCTGGGCCTCCTACCAGTAGAGACAGGCCAAGCTTACTGAAGAGTCCGACTGTGCCAACAACCCACTCCAGCAACTTGGTACCACTGGAGAAAACACCACCAGCCTTCCAGGGATCTACCTGTACCCGGACCCTACTCCTTCCCAATTCCCTTCCACCTCGCACCAACTTGAGCTGTGAAGGAGACGGGGAAGAGGAGGAGGGCTCTCCAAGTGTCCAGCTCCTCCAGAGCACCCTTCTCAGAGGCAAAGCCTGGCCTCTGTGACCTGACTCCTCCTGTGGCCAGAGACAACGGGTTGGGTACATTTATTAACCCTGAGTTCATGCCCTCCCTGTAACCTACCTGGCCATGGCATTTTGCCCACATTTAAGGACTTTCCATTGATCTAGGTAGTTGGCATAGTCAAAGCCAAATCTTTTTTCTTTCTTTGTAAAAAAAGAAATGTTTCATTTTGTTTCCTTTTCTTTCCATTTCTGTAAATTTGGTGAATGTTGTATAGGAAGGAATAACCAAGCTGATCATTAAGGGTGATATAATTCGGGACCACAGAAGACCTATGGACCAAATATAAAAACTTGTTTAAAAAAAACAAAAACAAAAACCACAAAGACAAACAAAACCAGAAAAACATATATTAAAGTGACAGCAAATTTCCCCAACCCCACTCTACCCTCTGTTCTCACTGATGGCTTCCCAAAGCAGGGCCGAAGCAGGCCAGATTGCTGCTAAGCAGGGGCAGGATGTAAGTCCATCCAGCCTGGGACCTTTGGAAAGTGTAAATGTAAATTGCTGCACGAGGACTGGAGGTTATGGGCACAGGCACGAGCAACATTTACTTTTCCTCCTAGGGACCAATTTAGACCTGATTACCACTGAAAAGACACAGGCATCAGACAGCAGCAGGAGATACGACAGCAAACGCTGGCCTTGCATGCACAGAGGAAGGGCATCAGATACACCCGATGGCGTCGGAGCTTTTGCCCATCCAGTTGAGAAGGGCGAGGACTGTCCATGGCCCTTCTTTCACTCAGCTGGAGAGAAGCTGGCCATGAGAACAAAGACAAGAGAGGGAAGAGTCAGAGGTGTTTGTTAGCTGCCTGCTCGGAGGGGTCAGTGTGCAAAACCAGGTTCTTCTACAAGTAAAAGGCCACCTGAAAGAAAATGGTGCATGTTCTGAAGGTGCTTTCCCAGAGCTGCCTCTCACTGAGAGATGGATGTGGCCATGGAGTCAGAGGGAGATGACCTGAAGAGCCTTTCTAACAGCAGCTGGGAAGGAAAGGTGCTCTCAGCTGCAACATTGCACCTAGTTGTACTGCAGGAAAAGATTTACCTTACCAACAGCATTCTTTGTCTTCTAGCTACCAGGAGAGATGCTTGCCCCTGTCCATCCTCCCGGCTCTTCCCCCACTCCTCTCATTTCATGTACTACTCTGTACAACTCAGTCTCTCAGTCCTTTCCCTCTGCTTTTCATTTTGGTGGTGGAGCCCTTCTCTCTCTAAGACAGATCTTGTTCTCTGGGTTTATCACCCCACTTCTCTGTAGCAGCCAGTGCTCTCGCTTTTGTATCAGCTCATGATTCTGCTCGTCACACTGCTCAGATAAAAGCAGCCAACAATAAGAGAGTATTGCTAAGTCATGACCCACACAGGTTTTAAATAATTTCCCTTTTGCATGTGGTGATGATCCTTGATGATTCTTAAGCAGATGTCTAATATTATACATTTTTTTCCCCTCACCTTCCTGTGTTGGGAGGCCTCACTTCAAGAATGCACTGAAATTTGCCCTGGAGAGGGCAAGGAAAGCTGCCCCTCAGATAACCACCCCGATGCACTGAACCTGTGCCAGCCAGCAGCTGATGTGTGAAGTCCAATGGCAACAGACAGCACTTGAAGTCATCCACAGACTGTTAGGGTTTATAATACACTTACTATTTTATACGTCTTCTTTAGGATAATGGATGTCTGCTTTTGTCCACTGTTGATAACAGGGGACCACGAAGTTGGATGAGTTCTGGTCTAGCATGTGCTCCTAGGTTGTTAAAGGAGACACTTCTCTTGTGCTCTCTTCTGTTGCTTCTTCCATTCTTCTCAAATAATCTGATCTTGTTTTTGCAGCTGAAACAACATCTTTCTGGGGAACTATCCCCTGCCTTGCCCCAGCATCATTTATCACGAACCACCAAGCCACTTCCTCTTGAGCCATGTGGACAAGTACCTGTTCTGACCAAAGCAGAGTTGTGCTTCTCACATTGCTCAGCATCCTCTCTGAGCCACATCTGGCTTTCATCAACTTTGCTTTACGGCTGGGACAGAGCCTGCTCTACAGCCCTAAAAGCATATTCATACACTAGCTTGGCCTCTCACGTGCTCACATGCATGTTTCTGTGCAGGAGAGCTGTGCAGGGCAACATCTGCATCCAGAGGCTGTGTTGCTGTCATTTATGTTCCAGGGATCCCAGTTCAGTCGCTGTTTGTCCAGCTGTATCACACATAAAGCTTCCCTCTAGTTGTAAAAGACTTTCCTTGGATCACGAAGCTTTTGAAGCACTTGAAGCTTCCTTTCTTCTCATCTTTTCTCAGGGCAATGCATAGCACCTCCAGCTGGATGAATAGGTGAGGCCAAAGGTACCAATTTCCTTGAGGTAACTGAAGAGCCCAAATGCCTTGGACCAGTCACGTTATCTCTCCCTGCTTCGAGCCAGTTTGAGATCTCAGAAAGCGACAAAATATGCTGGTTTACGTTGTTTACGCTTTAGAGCTGATCTAAGGAAGAAATCCCTTCTGAATTCCAGTCCTGGCTTAAATGTCATTCCCAGTAACAGTGACCTTCAGCCACACCTGCACTGGGTGTGGAGGGTGAGAGAGAGGGTGTCTCCATGGTAGACACCAGCGCAGGGATTGATGACTGAAGCACCTGTTTGAATTTGCTCCTGTGTCTCGGTATCCTTCTGAGCCAACTGCTAAAACAACAGAGCAGATGATTTTCTTGCCTGCTGCATTTAATAAGAGGCCAAATGCCAATAATCACCCAGCCTGGGAGCATCTTCAAATCTACCTCTTCCTTGCCACTGGAAGATGGAGTTTGTAGATGGCCCCGAGATCTGCAATCCCTTGTTCTTTACACTGACATTTCTGACCAAATGCATTCCTCGCTGCCTGCTAAACTAGAAGGAAAGTTTCAGTTTGTCATGAGAATTGCTTGTCCGCTGCTCCCACTCGCAAAGACCTGTCAGCTCTCTCCTCCCCGCCATTCTCTCTCCTCCGGTGCGTGCGTACACCTCTCCCAAGCATCCCTCAACAGCGGACAGTTGGTCCTCGTCGCGAGCGTGTTGTCGAGGAGGACTTCAGCTGAGCTCAGTGCAGAGTGCAGGACCCCAAAAGTAAAAAGTATTAAAAAGGAGGGAGCACTGTAGAAACCTATTTGCCAATTACCTTCACCAGAAAGTCCGTGAACACCCGGGCACTGCTGTAAATAGAGTTCTTAGAGGAATATGAAAAACACCCCATGCTAGCGCAAATAGCTATTCTCTGACCTTTCCCTCGTGGTCGCACTTTGTACATTAGTTGGAAATTTGGTCATGTGCTGTATGTTTATAGAAAGTTGACATTTTTTTATACTAAAAACACAGTGAGTGCCGTGCTAGTTAAAAAAAAAAAAAAAAAAGGGAGGGGGGGGAGGGGGGATGAACTGTAGAAATTTGCCTATCGTGTGTTTTCAAAATACATTCCAGAATCTTTGGGGTGGGATGGGTTTGATTTGGGGATTGTTTTGGTTTCTTTGTTTTGTTTTAAGGTACGTTCATGTATGAAAGTCAAAGTATTTTTTGTTTTGTTTTGTTTTATGGATTGCCAACCTCAGTTCTGCTGAAAAGAGACAAACTCAGGGGATGGGGTGGGACGGGGAGGGGGGTACAGAACAGAGGGAGGTGCCTTGAAGGCGAAACAAAACCGAGCATGGAAGAGTAGCAATCGGCAGCAGACGAGCGTTGGACAGCAGGACCCTGAAGAACTTGCGGTCGCGGTTGCTCGAAGCAGACCCAAGAGGGACTGAGCAGATCCTCAACTTCTGGTGACTCCGAGGGTGCCTGGGAACCCAAAAATCCTTCTGCACCTCATCCAACCAAACCACCAAGCGAAGGGACGCACTCCAGAGACGTTCTCTCAGGTCGACGTTTCTTCCATGTCTGCAGACGAGAACTGACATCCTTGGGGGAAAGGAAAAACGCCGAGTGGATTTCTTTTACCTCCCCACGCCCCTCCCACGCCCCTGCCTTCACCTCTCAGCGCCATCCTGAGACCACAACATGGACATTTCCTCACTGTGTCCAAGTAACTCAGCAGATTGGCTCCTGCCGCTCAGAGACTTTGTGTATTTAATGCTTCTAACCCGTCATCCCTAACACCTCCATATACCCACCTGGGGAATATCTACATAGCACTATAGGACATTCCTTATTCCTAGTAACTGCGGATATGTTGCTTCTGTGTTTGACTCATAGCCATTTTGCTCCATGTGTATGCCTGCGTGTGAGTACGTGTGTGTGCGCCTGCGTGCCTGCGTGCGTGCGTGTGTATATATATAATCGCACCATAATTTATTCAGCTATATGGAGTAGTATAGTAGAAAGAGAAACTGGTATTTGCTTTAACTACCTGCTGCCTGTAGGTGTCTCTCTGTAACTCAGGCATAACTGTTATACATTAAAAAAAAAAAAAAAAGGATTAAAAGTGGCTTTGGGTGGCTTGTTTGCTTAACTCACTCTGCAGCGTGCCAAGCACAAAGGGGAAAGCTGGTAAATCAAAAATATTCACACATACATGCGAACTACAGATGTTTTTCGCTGAGAAACAAAATCGCGCGCCTCATTCGTTAATGAAAACGTGGAAAAACTACGTAAATAAATAAAACATTTAATTTCACTGTGACTTTTCGTGAGGGAAGAACAATTACCTGGCCTGTTCTAAATACAACCGTTGCTTTATGCATTCATTTTCAGCCAGCTATGTCAGGGGCAGAGGAAGGCAGGCTGCGCAGGCCAGGGTGGGACCGGGCTGCTGCGCTGACTCCGAGCTCTGCAGGCACCTGGCTTTCGTTAAATGCCAAAGCGCAGCATCAACAAGCGGAAAAATATTTTGAAACTCTGTGGAGGAATACATGGCTCGGGGCTTCGGCGATCGGTCATAAAGCATTTTGCCTTTAAACAAAGCACTGAATTCAAAAGCTGTTCCCATCTGAAGACATTTTGGCTCTCTGTAAAATAAGTTGATCTTCATCCAAGGCGTGCTGGACGAATATCCGCACGCAGAAACTAGCCTAATTAGCCTCTGGGGTTTGGGTTTTTTTTTTTTTGGGTTGCCTCTCAACCCAAAGGGATCAGTCCACGGGAACTAAGTGACTTCAAAAACCCAGATGAGATCACGGTTCGATGAGATGAGATGCTGCTGCTGCGCTTGTCTGTTGTGAGCAAGAGGGGCAGCAACCTGCCAGCCTGGACTCTCCCGCCAGCAGGAGAAGGCTCAGCAGAGGAACAAGGGCTTTAGCATTTGCAAACTCTGCTCACACCAGTGGTCCTCACCCCACGTGCCCGCTGCTGGTCATGGCTAGCTTCAGAGTTAGTCCCTTCCCAAGCGCCCGCTAAGATCCTTTCTTAACACTGTCCTGCTGCCCTCGGTACTATGAAGAAATGCAGAGCCAGTGCCCAGAGCCCTGGGTTTAGGCAGAGATTTTCAGTGGAAGTTGTGTCCTCTGCAGACCCCAGGGCACAGCTGGGCTCTGAAGCTGTTCTTAGTGCCAGCAAAACTACCTTCAGGTTAGGCAGGATGCAAAAACCCAGGCCACAGCTTTCCATTCCATCGGGGGGGAAAAGCCTTTTAGCTAAAATATCAGGCTCCCTCACTGAGATGGAAAAGCCTCCTCCAATCCTAGAAAAAGAAACGCGGGGCAGCGGAGCCTGTCCTAGTGCGGGTGAAGCTGTGACTCTGTCCCACTCCTGCTCCTGCGTGTGGAATGTGTCCCCACTGCCTGGAGAATTCATGTCTGGGAGGAAAATGGGAAAATGGGGGACGCAGAAGCCAGTGGATGGGTCTGCGGTGGGGCAGCGGTCTGGGGGGTGCCCGGCTGGGGCAGCTCTGGGCACGCAGGGGCCTCACAGGCTGAAGCTTTGGTGGGCTCTGAGGGCATCAGGAACCCTAGAAAATATTACAGGTCTCCTGTAATCTTCGCAAATGGGGAAAAGGCTGGAAACCACTGCTCTTGCAAGATGCCAAGGGCACTGCGCTGTCAGAAAAAAACCCTTTTTTGGTGATAATTATGAAACCAAGAGGCTCGCCTTTGTGTAAGAACCGTAACCGACTTCAGCCGTCAGAGCAGGAGTGTTAGCAGGAGCATTAGCCCCAGCTTCCTAGCTGTGTCCTGGGGGAGTTATATCTGGCATCTGCAAATTTTACCCGCACCAAAGTCCCCCCTTCCCACCTTAGATCTGCACTTGCTAGCAGCACTTGATTTTCACCCTGGAGCCAGCATGTTTTGGTGGTGGCCAAGCCAACCACACTCTGCGTTCGCACGTGGAAGGGTCAGAGGAGGAAGGAACCATCATTTTTCAGGAGCCCTAAAACAGGACAATATTATTTCTAGCCACGTCCCTGTTTTTAAATCTGTGCTGGCCTGCTGCTGAAAGGTAACAGCTTTGTGCTTCTTCGCCAGCCCTCCCAGAAATGACTTTGCTCCGGCAATGGTCACGTTCAGGCTCTGTTGCCGCTGGCCCTGCAGTCGCAAGCGTTTCAACACTGCCCTCAACTGTTCCCTGAGCTCCTCGTCCTCTCTCCTAACGACTCAAACCTTATCTGAGGAGCGCAGGATATTTCCCAGGCCTTGCCAGAGTCGATCCGTTGCCCTCTGAAAGACATCAAGGGCGCAAGCTAGCCCACGAGGGAGCTGCTCAGGCCGATACCGCTCCCGCTGCAAGTATCACCGGTCAATTACGGCTCTAAGATGTCATCAACTTTAATCTGCCGATAAGCCGGTGATAAATCAAATTCAAGTCAATTTGACACCAGCTGCTAACTTTTACAATGGCGTTGCATCCTACAGGCTGGGGGACGGGGTGCTGACCCCGGTCACTGCGTCGTGTCCGTGTTGGTCCCGTCTTGTTGGCCTTGACCCCAGGTGCTGCCTACTCTTGCCCGAGAGGGGCTGTTCCTCTGCCCTGACGGGTTCTAACTCTCTGTGCCTATCCTGCTCTGCTTTTTATTTCGGGTTTTTATCTTTTAATTTGATTTCACACGTACTCCTTGGAGCAAACCCCTCCGCAGGTCTCTGTGACCTGAGCCAGCAGCCGTGCGCTTCCCGCAGGCTCCCCGTAACCCCCCCCTGCACATCGCCCTGCAGCTCTGCCTTCGGCTGCTGGAGAAAGTGCAGGACAGTCCAACACCAAGCAAGCAGAACAGAGCACATATACATATATATATATATAAAAACAATCTCAATGATGTGTAGTTTTGGAGGGCAAAAGCACTTGGCAGAGTAACTACCACTTTTCTTTTGAATTACTAAATAAAAAGTTGAATATATTTACATTAATTTCCTGGACATTCTCACAAATATTTTTCTCAGGGGAAATATGAGGAATAGATTAAGGTATTTTAAATGTTGAGGTTGTTTCCACTTTTCTGTTTCTTTTTCATTTTAAAAGGTGTGCAAGAAAAGAGAAGAACAACCTGGAAGGGAAAGCAAAACATTTTTGCCTTTCTAAGCTGTGATTTAAAACCTTTTTTTTTTTTTTTTTTTAACTAAAAACTAAAGAAACCGAAAATTTTCTTCCTTTCTCTTTATTAAAAATGGAATAATTAAAATAATTTGGAAAAAGTCCTTATTATAAAATGAAAATGCTTCAGAAAAAGTTATTTAAACCATTTTAATACTCCCCCTTTTCCATCATGTTACCTTTTCCAGCACTACTGTAACATAATGGTCTCAAAAGCTGTTTGACAAACAGGTGAAGGTTGAGTGACTTACGCAGGATCACGGTGGTTTAAGTCCTGAATTTAGTTTGTGTCTCGACTGACCAGACCCCAAATGTCAATTGGGGTCTGGTAACTGTTAGAGAAGAGAGAGGCAGAAAGTCTAACCCTGCAAGGTGTGAATGCTATGAGAGCTTTTGGAGTGTTTTAGTGTTCTGTTCCGTATTAATGCTGAAAACACCTTCTGAACGTGAGATCCAGGGACCATGAAAGTGTGCAGGTGGTACCTAATTTTGGAAAGTCACAAGGTAAACTTGGAAGATGTGCCCAAGCACCCATCTCTCTCTCCAAACACCAGTCCCTGCTCTTTAAAGCAACACACCAAGACTTTTAAAACCCGCTCGTGATTTTTGCTCAGCTCCAACTGGCATCAGTGGCTTGATTTTTTGGGAAGTGCAGAGCACCCGTCCTGTGCTCATTAGGTCCTACTTATGGCAGGAACTCAAATCACTGGGAAACACCAGCCTTTCCTCTCTGACTCAAACACTGCTGTAAGTCCCCAGTGAAATTATTTCAGATGTCTTGTGTAGAGCAGAGACAACCTGTTGGCCGGCAAGGCTGAGGGGGTGATGAGTGCACAGACACATCTTTTTGGGGAGGACAATTCCTCCATGTTACACCTGCTTCTTTCCAGCTCCATCACTTTCCATGAGCCGTGCCTCCTGCCCTACAACATCTCCCTGGACGCAGGGCCCGCCTTGTATTTCAGCGATGGGTATTTTAGCTATTTACACCTGCTAAATCTCTCTGATGAACTGGGGAGATTACAGATGAAGCTGCAAAAGGCATGATTGCAGAAATCTTAAGACACCCACGCGTGCACATAAAGCATGCCTAACCGAATGCATCCCTGCACAAACCGTCATGCTAACAGCATTTTTGTACACACACACACACACACACACACACACACACACACACCCTCTTTCCAAGTCTTAATCCTCGGGGGATGTTTGCCTGGCTCAGAGGTCAGACCCATCTCGTGACCTGTGTTTAGATCTGTTGTTGCTCGTCTCAGTGGTTATAGCTACTGTCAGACGGTGACTGTGCCGGCAAATTTGGCTCAGCAGCCTTCAGCTTTACAGCATTTCATGAGCAATTTCTTTTCAGAATAGGTGTAGAGAAGTTTATTATAATAGGCTGTGGACCTGCATAAAATCAGGGTATTCTGAGCAGGGAGAGGTGTATGAAAGGGAATTAAATGACTGAAAAAGGATTTCCTTGTGAGGCCGATTTCTTTCTTTTTTAAGGATTAATATAATTAATATCCTGTCCCGGGCAGGCCACATTCTCACCTGGTGCAAACCAGCCCAGAATTTTAACTGATTTTTCTTCTTTACACTAGCCAGCAAGCTCATCCTGCATTCCTGTAACATTCCTGTCAGTCTTCCCCTAATGCGGTGCATCCTTGGGCCAGTATTTCCAGCATTTCTACTTCAAACTGACTTACTTTAGTAGTTTTCCCAGAAAAGCTGGGTGCTGGGAGGTGGGGCCTCCTCAGCTCTTGGGCTGAAGCAGGAGTGGAAGGCAGAGAGGCTGAGATGCAGTCTCATCCATCTCTGCCTTCCCAGGAAAAGTGGGACGAGGGGAGAAGGATCGTTCCCTGTGGGGGCTGCGTGGGTGCAGCAGAGCCCAGCTGAGGGTGCCCAGAAGGGCAGCTGCGATTCCCTCTACCCAAGTTCCCTCTTGTAAAACAGCAAGGGAGCTTGAATATGCAGCCAGCATGGCAGAAGGCAGAAGATTAAGAAATTTGGCCTTTTACCAGTGCTACAGGGGATGTTGGACACCACAGTTAACTTCTCAGACTCTTATTTCGCCTCCGGCAGACTCTGGGCATCCCTAAATCACACCGGGGATCAAAGCAATTCGCTGTAGGACAGGATGTATCCTGATATAAAATATTAGAGATTTCTCAAAAACAAGGGCTGGAAGCAAAGTGACCTTCTACCTCCTTTCCACATGGTCCCAAATCTCCAAAACACCAAAATGACTTAAATCTCTCTCTGATGTCAGTGTGAGTGTCTGTCCCTGCCTGCCTATGCCATCCTTTGGGGCTGAGTTTTATTTACAGGAGCATAAAACCTCACCCCTCATCTCATTGCCTTCCTTTATCTTCTCCTTTCTCTTCTCCTGTCCCTTATTCCCCAGCAACCTCGAGGTGGCTCACTGAGAAATAAATAAATAAGCAGGAATCCTGAATGCTTTCTGCACGTCCCTCGCCCTATTCCACACAGAATTGTCTTTTGTATATACCCAGGCTAATTATTATTAATAGTAGATATGGGTTTATTTCAACTGGGAGAAAAAAAAAAAAAAAAAAAAAAGACTGAGGGGGAAGGGGAGGGAGGATGAGAATGGGAGGGAAGAGGGGAAAAAATGAAAAAAAGAGAGAGAAGAAACCCACAAGAAACTGTTCACATTTCCCGAGACATCGACAAAGCTTTTATGAATATAACTGGATTTGTAACAAGCATTGCAGCTGCATATAAGGCATTCAGACATGGAGACAATTTTACTAGATAATAGACTATCACGCAGGATACAATTTAAATTAAAAAATGCAATTTTCACCTTGAAATGAACAAATGATTACAATTTCTATACAAATTAAGGCATTCAGGCTCTCTTTCAGTAGTGGCATCAGTCCATGAAATATGACATAATTACCATGAAATACATTTTCAAATATTTTGATTTTTGTCCGCTGCTTTTAAAAAACATAGCCCCAGCTTCTGTGTGCATGTGCGTGTGCGTGTGTGTGTATGTGTGTGTGGGGGGAGAGCAGCTCACATTATCCCACCTTCTGGGGAAAAACACATTAAAAAGAAAAGAAAAACTACCCAAAGATTAAGCTTCCCCCCCTCTCCCTCCTTCTCACTCCCCCTCCTCTTGACTTGTGAGATAAAATTGAAAAAAAAATCAGACAGAAAGAAAAGGAACGCAAGCGAAAGACTCTAAAGCCTCCAGATTTATCTAAATTACTACGCTTATCTGCAAAAATCACATCTGCTGGTTATCTACTAGCTCCGCAGATCTCCTGGCCCCCCTCCCCTTTCTCCCTTAAAATGATGTTTTTTATTCCTCTCTTTTATTTTTTAATTATTTTTCCATTATGTTCTCTTTTTATAGCTGGAGATACAAGGCGAATCAGAGAAATTGTGACCCACGCGCTTGCCCGTGGAGGGGGGAGGAAGAAGAAAAGAAATAACAACGGGGAAGTTTGAAAGAGTGGGTGGACTTCGTTGGGGAGAGGAGGGTGGGCGAGAGTGGCCCCGACACCAGCCCGGCTGCACGGAGCCTTTGCAAAGGAGCGGTGCTAAACGCTCTGCAGGTTTCCTTCAACTAGGTTTACCCACATTCAATACTTTTTGTGACAAGGTGATGCCACAATTTCCTTTTTTCCCCCCCTCTAGTCAAGAAAACTCACTGTGGGGACCAGAATAGGAGCTGGACACCCAGCTTGGGAACATTAGGACAATTATTTCGGGTAAAATTTCATACTCGGGTGGCTGTAGGTAGGGTGCCCTTATGGAGATTCCACCACCACCCCTTGATTTATAGGGGTGCTGACTGCTGGGGGTCTGTAGCACCACACCTAGACACCTACTGGTGTCGTGTGGGGTGTGTCGGGCTGGAACTGGCCTCAAGCTCTGCCCCTTTGTCCTCCTCACCACACATTTATTTAGCTTATACTTAAAGGCCATTAGTGGATTGGGAGAATGAACCATGGCCGAAAATTAGTGATGTTGCCCAGTGCTTTGGAAGATCTGTAATCAGACTGGTCCTTTCTTAATTCCTTTATAAAATGGGTTGTGGGAATATTTTACCAGGTGGGTGTGTGCTGTGGTTAAATTGTTACCTGGAACGCAACCGAACATCTTTAGATGGTAGAAGTATGATATATTTACACGTGTTCTGGAGGTGAGAAGGGAAGCAGAGTCCTTTAGAAATGCCTTTGCAGCCTGCTGATGGAACGCCAGCATCAGACAGGTGAAAGCCATGATCATCAAGCCCAAAGGTTTGCCTCTGGGCAAACACCATCAGGTTTGCAGCACTTATCAGAGGTGTCTTGAAATTAGTGCATTTTTTTCTGCTGTATTGTGGATATCGGGATAACAGACTGGGAGGATGGGGCTGGGAGGTAGGTCTCCAGTTTGCTTTGTTGTGTGGCCTGAATGTAAACCTTAGCTCAATTTAAAATCGTCTGCATGGAGACTTGGTGTGAGGTGGGACAATGCTGAATATTGGCCTTGTGGTGGGTGTGACCAGCTCTTTAAGTTAAAATGTTTGTGGCTTTTTTTTTTTTTTTTCATGGTTGTGTTGTGGGAGGAGTTTGTGGGAAGCCTCATGCACGGAGTTTGTCCTCCCTTGGTAAGTTCTACCAGTGTCCAAGAAGCCAAGCTCTGGTGCAGGCGGGTTTCTCACCAAAACCCCTCTGCAGCCCATAACCATCACTTTGGGTGCAATAGAATAACTTTTCTTTGTGATTTCCATCCCTCCCTCCCTCCAAAACTCCATTTCCACCTGCAGCATCTCTATGGGGAATGCGACAGTTCCAGCCTTTGTTGCTTCAAGGTTTGTTGACCTTGATTCATGTATCTGAGATTTTACCCCCAAAGTCACGAGCGCCACAGTTTCTTACTGAAAATTCACGCTCTGTGATCTGTGTTCAGCACAACAGCATGTCAGGGAGGGGGAAGAATCTCCTATCAACTGGCAAATTCAGATGAGCTTGTGGCAAAAAAATTATTGCAGATGGCAGAGGTGAGCATCCCTGTGGCTGCTCACAGAATGGGGGCTTGGGCAGCCTGAGACTGGCACGGCTCCTTAATTATCAAAGCGAGCTATTTAGCCAAATTTTGGAAGCTTTGTAAACTCTTCTCAAGGAAATAATGGTGTTCAGTGGTTTGGGTGCTCATGAATGAGGAGGAGCTGAGAGTTGTTTAGTGTGAAGTCTCAAAATCCAGTTACTGTGGCAGGAGAAACCTGGCAGAGGATACTAGAATTGGCCAGGAAATTATTCCCATCCCCTCGGTTATAAAAGTTTTTATTTTTTACTAACATATTCTTTTAAATTTTCCCATCTTAATCTAGAAAATTTAGCAGCTCTTTATATACGATAGCAAACTTTTTTTTTTCTGCTTATGTATTTTTCTAAACTAAAAATGCCAAATATTGTTTTTTAATGCCATTAATAATTTCAGTGGAGAAATTATTATTAATTTGGTAAAGAAAAACATTTTAACAGAAGTTGAACCTGTTTGCTTTACACTCCATTGCTGGAATTTCGTTGCTGAAATAGTGTGCCAAATGCTCTGGGGACATCACTTGCAATAGCTCCTTGGGGCTGGGGGGCTGGACCAGGTTTGCTGTCCTGCTGGGACTGAGGTTCAGGCTGAGGTCACAGCTGAACCGAGTTTGTATGGCCTCAGCTCAGCCCCAACCACCACTGAGAGCCAGAGCTAGCTCTGGCAATCTCCACTGCATCACAGCCACAATATCAAGTGCCCATCTCACCTGAAATATGAAGAAGAGGCAGGTTCTGATCTCTTACTAACTGTCCAGGTAAAAACAAAACACTGAACACCCTGCCTTCAGTGAAGATGCTCTGGATTTAGAGGCATCCCAAAGAACCTGTCCCATTTTTGTCAAACCCAGTGTCTGCAGAGATGCTGCAGCACAGCACAGAGGGAGTGTGCCCATAAATGAAAAAAAAACCCAACAAAACCAAACCAACCCATAAATGAGTTCAAGAGACATATTGCTTTGTCTTTGTTTCTCCCTATCTCCTGAAGAAGGAGAGGACAGGAGGGGTGTGACAGGGGGGAGAAAAGAGCAGGAAGGTGGGATTAGGATGGGCCACGCAGGGCTGGGAGCATCCTTCCTGCTCTTACTAGTGAGGGGAATTAGGAGATGAGTTATAGGAAAAGCTGCAGCACACAAAGCAGAGAATCCCCCTCGACAGCTGTTTCCCGAGTGCACGAGTGCAGCCCTCATGTGGGCTGTGGGCTGGCTTAGGGCTCGGGTTTGGTCTTTTATCAGCTTTGCACAGTCCTGCGGTTTTATTTCTTTTAACCAAAGCTGCAAACAAATGGGTCTTTCTAGTCCTGGGCTCAAGCTTCAAATCTATACTAAGAATACTTCACATATGTGTTTTCGTTTGCCTTTTAACCCAAGTAAAGCCAACACCTGTCTATCGATAAAGGCGCAGCTGGTGCTGGGGAGCCAGTGGGCACCTTGTGATTGGGATGTGGGAAAAAGCAGGTCTGCATCCAGCTCCAGGTGTTGGAAGAGAGCAGTTATTCATTACCAGTCCTCAAAGCTGCCACCATCCAGCCAAATTTTCACGTACCAGCCTACACCTCAGCCCTACCTTGTCACAGAGAGGTGACACCTCTGCAGAGCTCAGTTTTGGTTTTAAAAGCAACTTCACCAACAGCTTCAGAGACCAGCATCGGAGCTGCTCTCAGCTCAAGCTACTTTTGTGACCAACTGAAAACTTTGCAAGTGCATTGCCACTCTTGGAAAAGATCCAGCCTGGTCCTGCTGAGCCCGTGAGGTCCAATAACACCTGGAAGTGATGGGTTCCAGTTCATTATTCAGGTGTAGTCCCCGGTTACTAGTGGTTTGCTCTGCAGGATCATGTCTAGCCTAATTCTGTCTAGAGCCATGTTCATCTCAAACCTTCAACTTAAACAGGTGGCTTAAGCTCACTCCTGCTGTAGGTCCACTGGACATCTGAATGTCTAATATCTTCCCAGCATCTTATTTCTATCTAGGACCCCACCCGCACTGCAGATGGTACCTTGTTAGAGAAATAGCTTTGAAGGAATGCTCTTGAGCTCCAGTTGCCAACCAGGCATGGTAGGAAGGTCAACGAGGCTCTCTGAGAGGCAGGCCTGGCCCCGACTGTGTTTTCTGGGTGCTCAAGGAGGTTTGGGCTTAGTTTGTTCTCCAGCTGCACTCAACAGGCACTTTCGCTCAGCTGGGGAATCCTTCTTCCCTCACAGCCACCTCTTGCTGTCACCACTTGGCAGCTCCTGCAGCCAGGGCTTTGCAGCCGTGGGCCCAAAGGGTGGTTGTAGAGAGCCAAAAGTGTAAGAGTATTCTTCTTATTATTATTGCAAAGCAATTAATTGTAATTAAGAAAGATAAAACTTCAGAAGGGGAAGCACAGCGATTACACCGGCGGAGTGCTGGCAGCAGTTCCTCGCCTGCAGAACAAGAGCGTCAATGCAGCTGTAATTCCTGGCTGCAAGTTTTTAACTTCAGGAAAGACCCAACTACCTGCAATCACAGGCATCGGCTCCATCCTCCCAGGGCAAGGAAGGGGGATATTTTTAACCTAAAGCATGAGGCACACAGGCTCGTCCCACCCATTGCATGTTACAGAAAAATGTACTCGTTGCCCCGAACAGGCAAACTTTTGGCCGAACTCAAGCGCATCCCTTCTTCTGTGTTAAATCAAAAGATGCCCTATCTCTAGGAAGACCACCAGGGAATGGAGCAAGCTTCAAGGCATCCTCAAGGAAATCTTTGCCTCTGAGCCTAGATTTTACTTAATTTTTTTGAAAACCTCCCTGTGCCTTTAAGGCTGGCCCCAGCTGGGTTTGCTACCCTACTGAAGAGGATGCGAAATTAAGTTATGTGAGGCTCCTGCAGCTGAACCAGATGCGACTAAAACCAGCCTCTTTATGTATTCATGAGCTGTGTGGAAGAGAAATAAAAGGATTCATTACCACGCAAACTGTTACTAATGACATGTACCTGGTGCCGAGCACCTCTGGAAATCTAATGCGACACACTGGAGGAGAAAATGTATTCGCTTTTCAGAGGCCGGCGCTGAATGGAAAATTTCCCCTCCTTGGCCCTTCCTCATTCTGCATTCACTAAAAGCAACATTTACAATTCTTCTGCCATTATGTCCTACCAGGGCCTCTGCGCTTTTTGTCACGACCTTGATATTAGCTGAAAATTGGAAATTCGCTGGCATAGCGGAGGTTGGGAGGGGTGGGAATCAACTTGCTCTGCCTCCTGGTTTGCCATGCACTGAAGAGAAAGAAAGAAAGAAAGAAAGAAAGAAAGAAAGAAAGAAAGAAAGAAAGAAAGAAAGAAAGAAAGAAAGAAAGAAAGAAAGAAAGAAAGAAAGAAAGAAAGAAAGAAAGAAAGAAAGAAAATAAATGAAAAAGGCAACACTTAACCCTTTTTAACTAGCCAGCAGGAAAAGGTGGAGGATGCGTGAGCGAGAAGGGACAGGAGGCAGAGGGATAAATGTGAGCGGATACAGTTCAGCATCGTTGCACAGTCCTTGGTGGATGTTGCTTCTCTGCACTGACTCTTCTGACGCTAGACAAGGTGTTAGGAAAGAAACTATCTTATCTTAGCCCAAAGCCGTTTCCCAGTCTCTGGGCAAAGAAACCAGCTTTTGGGATGCCTGCTTAGCGTTGGCTGTGCTCTGTGGCTGGTGATTTTGCCAGCCACTGAGCTCTGCCGTGCTTCGGCACCGCACCAGCCTTTCTATGGTCTATAGAACCCTCCTCAGCCCTGAAGAGGACCTCTGCCATACACCTGGCGTGGGGATGTACTTACCCCAAGCTAATTCCAGACTGCTTTGCCTCTTCTTTCCCCAGCTTGGCTGCTCCTTTTCCTCACTCCCAGCTCTACTCTGGTAGTTAGTCGCCAGCTTTCTGCAGGGTTTCATCATAGCTGGGTGGTACGTCTTCAGCTAAGGTTTGCCCTGGATTCTGGGGAGTTGTGGGGAGGGACAAGAGCAAGGTTTATATTATTCCTTATGTCTGGGTGTGGAAGGTAAGTGCTCCCAAAATGGAGAGAGAAGGGGCTTGCTGGGTTGTGTTCTCGCATCCCTTGACATCCCAGTGCCTTCAGTCGTGTCATTCCTGGTTTACCCCAGAGCTGGCCCCATAATTTTCATCCGAATGAACTAAATGAGACATACGGCTTAATGAGGGAGCCAGGAGGGTCTATATATAAGGGACAGGCTGGGGTGTGCTCAGGGAGGGAGCTGGACATTGGTAGATGAGAAAAACGACCTGCCTGTTTGCAAAACTGCAGCTACCGAGTTTTAATCGACATCACAATCAAGTGCAATCTGTTGGCACCAGTTTTGACCCCACTGAAACTACAGTCAGTCTAGAGCTGGCAGAGCCGTGCTGGTTTGGAGTCCGACTATCACAGCCTTGAGGCTTTCTTGTGCATCTACACAGGCATCTACAGCGGGAGGGGCCTCACTACTGCCATAATCCGGTGCTTTTGCAGGTGCCTTTTGACTCTTCAATCTTTGCATCTCTTTTAAGAGAAAAGAGACACTTTCTTTGTGTGTTAGTTTTTTAGGAAAACGTTTTGGAAGGAAATTTCCTTTCTGGTTTTTTCCCTTCATCCCTCTCTTCTCCCCATTTCTGGCTATCTGTGCCTCCCTCCTCCCTTTTTTCCCTTTCTAAATCTCTGGCCCTGCCTTACTCCCTCCCTTCCTCTCCCTCACGAGCCCCGTCACTTGTCAAGTTGCTTCTTATCCACTTCATTAGCCCCCGTTCCCTTGTTTACCAAGGGGTGTTTGTATTAGTTGGAGAGCTTTCTAATTTAATCAAGGTTAGAGATGCAATTCCAGGTCTTGTTTGCCCAGCATGCTGGCCCTGCTCTCTGATTAATTCACAGGGCGTCAGATGTGCTGTTCTGCTTTGTTTGTCATTTTTCCCATCGCGTCCTGCTCCATCCTCCGTACTCCAGGTGCGCAGGGCTGGGGAAAACACGCTGCTCGGGATGGAGAGACCAACCGGCGCCCAAATACACAGGGCAAGCGCTGCTTGACGGGTTGATTTCTGCTTCCTTGATGTTAATGTGAAATGGAGTCACCCTGAGATGCAATTGGTGTAAAAGAGGGGAATAGGGGATCCTGAGGTCTCATGATTAGGAGCAAACCTGCCCAAAGTTTGTGGTGTCTTCATGGGAGCTAAACCCATGTCCCTCTGTGTCAGAGAGGTCAATCCAAAACGGGCAACCAGGTGCTCTAAATGTGAGCAACTCAGCTGGGGAAAGCCATGGCTGCCCTGAGCTGGTGCTGGCCACAGCCCTGCCTCTTGTGGGAGGTTGGGCTAAGAACTCTTTCCAGCCAAAAACTTTGAGAAACAGAAACATTTGCTCTGATACTCTCTGCAGATCACAAGTGTAACCCTTTGGTCCTGTCTCCCCAAACCAGCAATTTCCGTTTTCTAATCCAACTTTTCTCCCTTGTCTGCAGGAAGAGGTGCTGGCTGTGAGAGAAAAGGTCACCTCCACCACTGAGGAACCCTCTGGGAAAACCATCCGTGCTCCCTGTGCCCAGTGTAAAGACTTCTCCTCTAACAAGAGCAGGGGATGGGCTTCAGGTCATCGGCGGCTGCTTCCATCTTCTCTGCTGCGATTAGCCAGTGTGCACGAAACGTAAAGCTTCTCCAAACCACCTCTCCAAACCCACGCCCAGCCTGCTGGCCTTCAGGGCATCCTGCTACCTTTTTTACACCTCCTTAGCAGATAAGATGTGGAGGGCAAGGGGGATAAACTGGGTCAGCTGGGTTTTTGTGTGTTGAACACTCAAAAGCGCAGCAGATTCCTCCTTTTCAGTGTGGTCTGATGGCATCCAGCCCCCTCAATCTTGTCCCCTTTCTGCCTACCCCCAGCATCAGACAGACAGAAGGAAGGCGAAGGGAGAAGTTAATAAATAAATGACTTGTGTCAGGGGTGGAAGAAGGGAGCTGGCGAGAGCATCGCTGCTCCGATCCCTGTAGCATTTCACAGCTGTTAAAAGCTGCCTCCTCCTATTGTGGTGATCAGGCAGAACAGCCGCCTCCCAAACGGGGTCCCACCTCTGCCACCCTGCCAGGAGACAGGAGAAGGAGGCGTCCAGCCCAACCTAGGTGGTCTGGAAGTGCTGGTGTCCTTCCTTCGGAGGAAAAGGTACAAGACCTTCCCCAAATCCCTGAAACTCATCCAACTGCAGGCATGGGAGAGAACAAACCAGCTTCACTGCAACATCTGTGAGCTTCTCATGAGCATTTTTTTGGGCCAAATTTCAAGTGAATTTTATTTGAGTGATGGTTGGCAAATGGAGATGGAGTCCAGTGCTAGATTCTGTGAGTTGCTCAGGCTTTGTCACGAAGTTTGAGTTTCCTGGTCTGAAAATCTTCTCGTCCGTTTCTGTCCCCACCACCAAGTTTATTGATTGTCTTGGGTCACAATTCTGGGATAACAGCTCTCAGCTGTGCCTGAACCTGAATGAAAACCCAAGCTCCACACAGTTGTCAATCCAACCTTGAATCAAAGCCACACAAGTGAGATTTTACATCTGTGTGTCTTTCCCATCATTGAAACCAAAGGAGTTGAGGCGGTTGTGACAAATCACTAATCCAAATCATCCACCACATGGGATCGAGATGCACATCCAAGGCTTCTACCAGCAGTCCCTGCTGGACTGACCTTTGTTCAGACCTGGAGAGACCCCCAGACTCTCAAGCAGCCACTTCCCTCCTGCAGAACAAAAAAGGAGGAAATATGAGGAAGAAGAGGTGCATTATCTCAGCAAAACATGTGTTCTTAACACATTTCCTTCCCAAACTGCTAAAGCTGTACCCTTTGTCCAACTGTCCACACCAGTGGGATGCAGCCACCCTTCTTTCTTGATGCTAAGTGCGCCCTGGGTAGGAATTAATGCTGTGTCTGCATGAAGAGGCTTTATTTTCATACCCTGGCTATTGACTGCATCTTGCAGTACAGCTTTCTGTAGTACAAAATGGGTGTAAACCGTTACTACTCTGGTTCGGTGGCATTTTGCAGGAGTATCAATAGCCTTGGGAGAGAACTGGGTCCTTTGTTTGCCAAGTAGCATTAAAATATTATTTTGCACAAGGAAGGGCATAGCAAGGCATCACCTGGAGGTACTGACAGATGTTTCAAAGGTCTCTACTGCATACATAGTCCATTTGCATGACCTATTTTGCACACGAACATCCATTACCTGGGGATGATGGCAAATATTTGCAAAACTAGGGAATGCAGTTTAAAACCAGCAGCACTGGCTATCCCTCAACTCCCTGCTGGGGCAATAGGTGGCTTTACACCACGGTTTCATGCTTGATCTACAGAAATCACTTCTGTGATGTGTTGGGGGAGTTCCTCAGTGGTAAAACAGGGATAAGCTTACAGAAATAGCAGTCCTTGGGTAGCTGTAGGAATTAGGTTCATGTCCATTGGCCCTACTCTATTGTACTGGGAACCTGCAAAATCCCTTTGCACCTTAATTACTCATCTATAAAACAGGTATAGATAGTGTTTTCTTCCATCATGGGGGAACAGCATGATACTTAAGACTGTGGTGCATTGCTAGATTTAATTATTAATTGGGCAGTCTCAGAGGCTCTTTGTCTGGGAGCTGCAACCCCAAAGAGGTATAGGAACATATGCCCAGCAGCTTAATGCTCTCAGCCTCACCATACCGGTACAGTGGCAGTGAAATGGAAAAGGAGAGTACAATTTGAAGGACTCTCTTGGAATGGCTAGAAATATTGTCCCCAAAACAATGTGTTGGGGAAGGAATGGGTTAATATTTCTAGGGAAAATAGATGTGGGATGTATAGGCCACTGAGGCTCCTTGTAGGATATGGGATGGGTGGCCTGATCTTGCCCCTAAGGAGGGAAGAAGAGTGCTTAATTTTAAACAAGGGCTGTGTAGGTTAGGGTGAGAAAAAGGGAGGGAAAAGGAAGGGGAGAAGGATGGAGGAGGGAGTGGGGAGCGAGAGCATCGGCCACTTGAATTTCAGGGCTCTCAGGGAAAAGTGGTGCCTGAACTATTTTCCCAGGCTGTGAGAAGGCATCACAGCTGGCTTCCCCTCCACCCCGGGACAGGCGGGAGAGTCTGAAGTGGTGCCAAAGTCTTAGTGTTTGTAATGAAAACGGGAGGTGGGGAGGTTACGGGCGGGCTCTCCCTGGCTGGAGCAGAAAGATGAGACTTTCCCCGCGCGCAGCTGCTCACCACATTGCCCGACTCCGGGAAAAAAACAATGTCAAGAGCCTCTGACAAGTTATCAGCTGCGGTTAAAAGGAGCTGACAAGTGGGGGAGGCAGCCCGGCCGAGCAGACCGTAAATGCAGGTGTTGCTGAGGAATTATCGCCTTCCCCACAGCCTGGGCAGTAGTAAATCAGCCCTGATACCATGTCACTTGGGGCTGAGGATGCTCAGAGCCAGCAGGGAGTTTTGGTCCAAGAACAGGCTTAGGGACTATGTTGCTTGACATGGATCACATCCTAGCTGGGATCCAGGGGCTCAGTGGGCACCTACATCCTCTGAGGGGCTCAAAACACACCAGCTGGGAAAAAAAGCCAGGCAGTTGCATTTTTAGTAACCAAAGCAGAAGGAAAAGACAATGGTTTTGCCTCCTCCTTCCTTCTTTTCTCCTTTCACATTCAGTCAGTCTCTGCCCCTCAACAGGGAAGAAGAAATCCTGCTTGAAAGGCTGTTTATCTACTTGACATTGAACCCCCCTCTTCAGTCCTACGCAAGGTGGAGAGTAGGATGGCACCCAAAAAGTGTGGGACAGGGCAGACAGCTTGGCCATAGCTGACAGTATTTTCTTGTTGGTGTAGACTAAACCCTTCGGTTCTTGGTTCTGAGTCACGAGCAGGTCAGTGGATGTCAGGGTTTTAGCTGATGCCCCCCACCATCGCTTCACCCCTCAGCTCCTCAAGACTCAAACTTGCGACTTTTCAAGTCCTCGGCGTGTTTGGGCGCAAGACTGCACAGTCCTGGAGTCAGCTTCTTGGAAATCAGGCCTGATTTAATCAGCCAGTTCCTATTTTTGACAGCGTGGAAACCGCTTCCAGCTCGTCTCCTCGCTGTGAGCTCAATCTCTTCCTTCGACAGATTTATTCATTTATAATCCACCCTTTGCTAGCAAGATCTCGTTGTGAACACAGCGGCCGTGCGGGCTGGCACGCGCAGGGCTTGTGAGTCTCAGATGCTTTTGGCATCTCGAGGAGGGCAGGCAGGGCTGTGCTAAGAGACCTTGGTGCCCTCGAGCATCGCAGTTGGGGGATCCTTGTGCTGACAGAGGGACAGGTCCATGGTTGGTTCACACCCTGGTCCCAGTCACCCCATCAAAAATTCAGTTTAGCTCATTACTACACTCCCTGCATATATACGTATACTTCAGGCTCTGCTTTTGGTCGCTGTAGCTGTTCTTGAACTACTCCAGGCACTATCAAGAAAGTGCCTGGAGCAGAAGAGGCAGCGGTCAATCTCGCATCACATCTCCCTGCCTCTGGGGTGCGGAGCAGACACTGGACATCTCCAAGTGTGGCTGTCTCAGAGCGTTCCCAGGGACTTGTCTCCACCTCAGCCACATCCTCCCCTTGCATGCATTCATTCCCTGTGGGAGCTGTCGTTTCTCCAACACTTATGACTGCTTCCAGCTTTGGAAATCTCATTTCCAATCAGCAATCCATCAGCCTGGCAAGACCGGGCTGTAAAAACGTCCTTGAGGCCTCCGGAATGCCCCTTGTCTCAATAGCAGGGCTCCTTTCCCCGCTGCGGGGAGGATGCTCGCCTGTCGGGGAGAGCCGCTTTGTTCCCGGGCAAGCGTAACCGAAGCCACCAGAGCAATTCCCGGAGAACAGCATCGCACAGTGGGACGATGGCCGGGAACAAGCTCCCCAAGGAGAGGGCAAACAAAAGGACCGGGACACCGGGATAAACTTTCTGAAGCCAGAGCTGGGTTATCTGGCCAGAGTGGTGCTTTGATTTGGGCTTAATAACAGCAGCGTTGCTGACAGGAATTCCACAAAGAGCAGCATTTCCAGGATAGAGATTTACTTGCTCTCGTGCACGGGGAAAGAGCGACTTGTGCGATAACTGTTTTACCTGCAAGTCGGCAGATGCCTTGGGAGTATCTCGGGTCCTGCAGTCAGGGCTGTGTACTGTGGGAGTCAAGGATAACACGCAGACCTGTTTGTGTTTTATGCTGTTGTCTGATTTTAGCAAGTCTGGGGGAATGTGTAGCTGTTGGGCTGGAAATAGTGTGGGCAGGAGCATCTCTGTGCATCCGTGCTCCTCTGCATGCTGCCTGCTTGTGTTGCAGAGCTTCTCGGGAGCGTAAGGAGTTTGCAGTCTCGTTAAACAACGCCCTATGCTGCATCTGCAGGATAGAGGAGGGAAGAAAACAAACCACCACAATAGCCGAGGCTGCTGCAGAACTGCAGCTCAAAGGACCCATCACAAGGGGTTAAGGATGCGTCCAAGCTTCGCTTTCCTCTTCCAAGCGAGCAGAGCAGTGACTGCCACGCCGAGCTTGAGTTTCACAAGCAACTCTGGCTATAAAATATGATCGTGTCTCCTGCACTGATTGATGGTTCCAGTGAAAACATCAGGCAGATCGGCCCAGAGGGGATCACGTTTTCAAGGGCGCAGCCGGCTGACATCCTATCCCCCCTCGCAGGCCCAGCAGCAAGCTGGGACCGGTTGCGGTCATCCCACTTGTTACCCAGCCAGGGATGGAGGATGAAAGAGGAGCCGGGGTAGGGGGGGAGGAAAGAGCATCTCTCTGGGGCTTCAACATCAATGCCTAGGTGGGTCAGTCACTACTTCTGGTCAGCCTCAAGCCATTGGCAGCAGCTCAGAGGAAGGTTTAGTGATGTCCAGCCCTGGGTCACAGGAAATACTGAAGGAAACCCTCTTCACCATACTGCAGCAAATTTGGGCGCCAGACAGCCTGCTATGGAAAGCTGCCTTCCCATTTAACCCCAGGACTATCCCAGTGGCATTTCCAGTATCTGTATGGGTGGCTGCACTGTGGCATATAGTCTAAAAAAGCCCTTCTTAGCAAACCCATCGAGTGTGCAGGAAAATGTTGAAGGTAACCAGCTGCAGAGGTGCTAACATACAAACCCAGAGGAGCTACCAGGAGTGAGGGAATTAGCTGTTAAATGAAGCAGAGGATGCTAGCACAGCTCCCTTAGTGCCAGCATTCCTTTTAGGCATAGCCAGACCATGCTGGGACTTGTTTTGCTGGACAGTATTGGTGTCTAACATCTAAGCAGCAGCAGCCAGAGAGGTAAGAGCTGCAAAGGAAACAGAGACAAGGGGAGCAGGTGTGTTTCTGGGTGTCCGCCTGGTGCAGCCAGCTGGAGCTTGCTTGCATCCTTCCCTCCTTCCACCTATTTTTGTTCCCTGCTTTGAGACACCAGCAGCCAAGACACGGGGCTGAGAACACAAAGCTCACAGCTGGATTCTGGGCAGCTGAAGGGGGGAACATCAGGGCTGTTCCACAATACGGGTCGGTTGGGGCCTTTTCTTTGTCCGTATGTGCAGATCGCAGCGCTCAGACTGTTACAGCAGCCTGGTGTCACACCGCCTTTGTCCCGGCAGCAGGTTTGCACACAGGAATGACCCGGCTTCACGCGCTCAGTAACGCATTTCTCCTCGGGAGGCAAACGCTTCCCGCAGCCCTTTTGCAAGCGGAGGGTCAAGCCTCCTCCTCTGCAAGCAGAGGGTTAAGGGGAGCCCGGGTGTCTCTTGCCCCCCCCTCCCCTGCAAACCCTTGGAGAAGGACCCCTTGGCCAAGACAAGCGCCTTCATAGCCGGTGGGTGATGTCAGGGCTGGGGGGAGGCACAGCTGTCTCCAGACATCCCGCTGCCACCCCCGGATTAGGGCCAGGCGCGCAGGGGGAGAGGGAGGCGGACACGCATTCTTGGGGGACGGGCGTCATTTTGGTACTCCCCTCCCTGCCCTTGTGTTTCCCCTGCGGATTGACGTGCGTGGGTTTTATTCAAAGCCACATGGCCCCCACCTCTGCCCCCCAAAACTTGTTGGGACCCTGAGGAGTTTGCCTGGGTGCAGAGGAGCAGGGAGGGGGGGGGTGAGCTGGGGGGGGGCCTGCAAGGGAGAAATGGGGGTGCCATCGTCCATGGCAACCTGAGACCCAATTTTTTGGCTCTTACCCCCTCCCCAGAGTCCCCTCACATGCCCAGCACCATCCATGGGCCAACAGTGGGAGCAGAGGACTGGGAAGCCCCACTGCTGCTTCCTTGTTTGCAGTGGGGGTTAGTTATTTCCCAGGCTCATTCCTGACGCTGTGGTTCAACATCCCCATCCACTAAATGGGATGGCAGCTCCGCCATGCCCACACATCCCTGCATGAGAAGGGACTGCCACAGGGAAATGCTGCAAATGCTCCCAGCCTGGTGGCAGAGACCTCCTCTGAACAACCAGCCCTGGCACCTAAGGACTGAGCTGAAACTCGGGGAAATTTTAACCCTGCAAATCTCTCTGGGAGCCCCAAATTAAATTAATCCCATTCCCTACAAGTCCCCCAGACTCCACTCTGTGCTTTTAGGTCAGCATCAGGCTGGTATCCCCGTCGCTTGCATTGCTTGACCCTCACTGGGCTGCAGATGCGATGCTGGAGGGCCCACAGACCATTCCCACAGCCATCCCAGTGGACACCAGTGTGGCCACAGAGGGGGCACTGTTTTCCCCACTGAAACCCCATTGCTTAGTCATCTCCGAGCTGACCCCTTATCCTTTCCCATCCTCCCAGATCAAGGATGCTCCCACCCCTGCTCCTGGCATCCCTCATTTTTGGGGTGTCGCTTATTTTCACAGGCTGGGAAAAAAGCAAGCGGGGAGCTGCCGGAAGGGTTGATCTCGCATTGATTAAATGTTTTGGATGGCACCGGTAGATGATGCAGGGAAAATTGATTCTCCCCGGCAGTTTTGCCCGCCTGGCACTGTGAAGCAGGCACTGAAATGTCAGGTTTGTGATCTCAAATCGGCGATCACAACGTGGGGTGGGGGTAAAAAAACCAAAGGGTGGGGTGGGGGAGAAAAATCTTAAACAAAAACAATACCAGAGCAGGGATTCCTCTGTGATAATAATTGGTATGGGGATGGGGGGGGGGGGGGGGGGGGGGGGGGGGGGTGTGAGGTGGGGGGAATCTGCTGGAGGAAGCTGCTGTTTGTAAGTAATTTTCTGGGTGCTGTGTACACGCAGATGCCTTATCGCTGAAGGATGAAAAATAGCAGCTGAGATGGTACTGCAGATACATTTTAAGCACCCAAATGAAGGGCTGGGGAGGGGGCGATGCTCTGCGAAGGGCGGCAAAGTTGGGAGGGTGGATCGCTGTGCGGGGGCTGCTGCTGAGCCTGAGGGGGTAAGTTGTAGGGACAGAGGCAAGATTTAGGGGATAACCCCCCCCAGGAGAGGGACTGTGGGTGTAGATGGCCTCTGGGTGCGAAGAAATGGTGATTCAAGGGAAAACCATCCATCCCTGAGGCCGTGGGGACGAGGTTCATGCTTTGCTTCAGTCCTCAAGGCACGTGAGGATGATGATGCTGTGGCATTTCGTGGCTGGACACGGGGATATGGCTGATGGTGAAAGGGATGGCGGCTCTCCCTGGCCACCGCAAGGCAAGTCCAACCTTTGGGTGGTTTGACTCGGCGCAGAGCGGATCGGGGAGCGCTCGCACCGTCCCTCCCGTCGGGTCTGGTGCCTCGGGATGGGGTTGAAGCTGAGCGAACCACCCAGCTGGAGGTGGAAGACTGTACCTCATCCTGCCCCCAGCCTCTCGCCTTCCCTCGGGGGCTGATGTGAGCACACCAAGGGGGGTTTGGAGGCAGCGGAGGCTGCAGCTGGCAAGGGAAAGGCTGCGAGGGAGCCGCTTGGCAGATGCAGAAGTTTGCTCTTAATCCCAAGCCACCCTGGGCCAACTTTGCTGTGGTTCCCTGCTGCTGCCAGAAACCCCGTTTATTCGCCTTTCGAGCCAAGCTCGAGGCTGTCAGACAACAACGAATAATTTATCTCCTGGGAGGACTTCCCCGGAGAGCAGGAGGAGGGGAGAGACGCGGTGCCGGGCTCTGCTGGCGGCCGCGCCGGCCGCCTTCACCTGTTCTTCTTCTCAAGCAGCCTGGCTCCAAAATAATTCAGGCTCCCAGACAAGCCCTCCCTGGGGTAAACTGAGAAATGCTGGGCTAGGTATGCTCCTCAGCCTCCTGCCAAAGCCACAGAGCTCCCACTGACGTGCCCCCAAGGCCAGCCTGTGCCTCCGAGGGTTGGGGAAGAGGCACCCCCAACCTGGGAGGAAGGGAACCAGGTGTCCTCAGATGCCCTGGGAAGGAGGGTGCTCTCCTCCGGAGGGAGGTATCCCGCGATTTTTAATTGCTTGGTGAGCAGCGTGGTCATGCAAAGGAGATGGGAGGGTGGGTGTGTGTGCTTTCTGCCTCCTGGTCTTGTTATTTGCTTTTCAGGATTTTCTTCCAGCCCCGAGGAGGGGGAGTCACATCTTCCAGCTTCCCTGTGTTAGCCTGGGGGATGTGAATCCCCTCTTTATTTATTTTAGCTGGAAGCTGACATCCTGCTGTATTCTCATGACTCCAGGACCTGGGGCTTTAGCAAAAAATGCTAAATATTAGAAGACTTTCTGTAATTTTGCAGCATTTTTGGAGGAGATGGGGAGTGCAGGCACTTGCTACAGCCCTTAAAACCACAGTTTGTTTGTTGAACAGGGCTGACATACTCAAACCCTCTCCTGGCGTTTCTTGCTCCCTTTCTCCCATCCACACTGTGGGAAAGTCCGGCTCTCAAGCTGAACCCTGCAGCTCTCTCCTTTCTCCCCACCAGCTTAAACCAATTCTCCTACCCCCACCCAGCCCCACGGCTGCTCCTCCCACCCCCAGGGCCACAGACTCCCACTCCCAAGCCCCCGTGGCTGCACAGCTCCAGTCCTGCAGCCTGGTGGGAGCTGTGGGGCCACTGGTTTTCCCCGTCTGCGGAGAATGGGATAAAGACCACCATCTGCTGCTAAGTCCTTGTACTGCAAACATCTCCTCCCCGAACCCCCGAGGATTTCTCTGCTCTCCCAAAGCCACAAAGCATTGAAGAGATGGGGGAGGTGAAGCCTGAAGCAGAAATGGTAAGAAGGGAGAAAGAATATAAGGCAGAAAGAGAGAAAAAACAGGCCAAGGTGGTCTCCATCCCCCGAGAAAATCATCTGCTCAGGATTTCTAGCTCTCCCCTGCGTCATGTTTTTTCCTCTATTGCCACTGGCCTCACCCTGTGTCTCTTTTTTCTCCTCCTCATCCTCTTTTTCAAGGGATGTAAAAATAAAAATACACAGCCTGTGCTCAAAAATCAGTCCCTGGAGGTGGAGTGGGTGATGCCAGGCTGTTGCTGCCTCAGGACCGTGAAGGCCTGCATGGAGAGGGAGCGAGGGAGAATATTTGGGGGGGGGGCTTGATTCCAAGCTCATTGGTGCAGCGAGCTGCTCCCTGCCCCCACTCTGTGGTTGCTGCCCCAGAGGAAGGGCAGGAGACGGACCCTGTGAAGCGCAGCATCCCTGCCTGCGAGGCCTGGCTGCCCACGGGTGGGGGGACACGGAGGGGGAAACCTGGGGGGATTGCACACAGACACCCCCCCACACACACCAGAACCGTGGGGTCCAAAAAAATTCCAACCTCAGGGAGTTTTCCAGCAAGCGGAGCTTAAGGGGATTTGTAAAGCTGGAGTTTGGCTTGGGCCCACCTTTAAAGGTAAGACATTCCCTTTACCCTGCAGCCATCCCCAGCCCTTCCCTGCATCCTCGGAGGCCCTTCACCCCTGTAATATGTGCCATGAGTTTCTTCTGGCCTCTTCTTAGGAAACAAGGTGAACCTCCCACACACAGTTAGAAACACTTGCTCACCACCACTTCGTTTCCAGAAAAAGGTAAAAACAGCTTCTTGGATTGCGCTTAGTCCTTGCTCCCCAACCTGAAATTTGGGCTGGGCGGGAAATACTCCCCTAGGGCACTGTGTATTGAATTTTCTGGAGGATATTAGGTAGGCTGGGAAAGGAGGGAGTCCTAAAGGTCTCCCCCAAACTTTGCTTGCTGAAAAGAGAAGCCCTAAATGCCTCCCACAGCCTGTAAATAGGCTTCAGCGGGAGAACCAGCCCCTCAGCCTCACCTGGGGCTGGTGCTGCAGTCACTGCCCGGGCAGCCCCACGAGAGGACCCCAAAATCCTGGGATAGGAAGGGGGGAGCGAAGGTCCGTGGTGTTTTGGGGCCATGCCCCTCCAGAGAAGGGATGCAGCTTGGACTTCAGGCTCTGCCCTTGGGTGGGTGCTGCTTTGGTGGGGCTCAGACCCTGTAAGGTAAGAGCAGGGATTCGCCCCCCCATGGGAATCTGGCACTAAACCTGGCTCAGGTGGTTTCCCAGCATGTCGTGCAGGAAAAGCTGTTGAAGTTGGGATGCAGTGGTGGGAGTTCGTAAAGCAGGGAGGCAACCTGGGCACTAGCCCCCGCCAGGCAGGTGTGCTGTGAAACAGCACCCCAATTTGATCATGTCTCCCACCCTCCGGGGATTTGCAGGGACCCCAACATATCCTGCAACATAGGGAGGCCTCGACAAAGTGTTATTTAGTGCGATACTTCCCCTGGCTGCCATCTGCTGCTAGGTGCAGGCATTTAGGCCTCATTTGTTGCCTCCTCAGGGGCAGGTTAAGGGCTCTGCTCTAACCCTGTTAAGCCAAATGCAATCGAGCACCTTCTCTGAGGTTTTGGTTTTGTGTTTGTGTGTTGTCCTTGTGATGAGACGATGGGTTATGCCCTTTATCCTTGGGGTGCAGAGCTGGGGTTTTCTAGCCCCATGCCTTGCCCTGAATTGCTGCCATTCCTGATATGTGTGTGTTAAGAGTGGGGAACTGCAAATCTTACACTTAAAGAGTTAAACTTTTCTTTTTTTTTAAAAAAAAAAAAAAGCTCAAAGTCAGTGAGGCTAAAATTAGGGCAGCAATTGCATCATCACGGTCACTGCCTCTCCTGTTTAATCTGGACAATTTTTAAACTGCCCAGAAAGCCAGAAGCAGCCCTGCTCAGTGCTAGAAAAGCAGAGTGGCTGTTGCTGTGCTGGTCTCCCTACGGCAGAGCATGCTGCCCATCCTCTGCCTCTCCGATTTGATTCCCCCCATGGATGAACAGGTCCATGCTGCCTCAGTTTCCCTCTTTGCTTTGCTTTAAAGCCGAGAGTTTGCCTCCTCATGCCCCAGCTCCTGGGCTGCTCCGGGTGGTTTGCATTAGCACCCCTGCACAGCCCAGGGTGGTGGGGGAAGGCGTTTGGGCTCCATCCAAGAAGCGTCGTACTCGCTCCGGACTCTCCTAACGACGTACCTAAGGCAGGACATCGGAGGGTTTGATCTGCCAATTAGCCTCAGCCGGGGCCGCTAACGGGAAGCAGATGGAGCTTTGTGTTATCAGAGGGGGAAATCTGCCACTTCCTAGCAAGAGCCTGGCTCGGGCTCCCTCCCGGCTCCCTGCTCGGAGGACCAACAGCCGAGCGCTTCAGGATACAGTGGGGGACCGCTAAGAGCTCCAGCTGCGTGTGGGAATGGGATTGAATCCCTACCAAAGGTGCTCCAAACCTGTTGCCTCTCTTTATGGGGTACTGTGGGATTATGCAGAGCCCCTCCACACCCCCCAGGCCCCTTTCCCCCTCCCAGCAGAGGGCAGAGAGGTCCAGGAGCATCCGAGCAGGTGGAGAGCCCCCTGGGGTTCTGGTGCGAAAGCCCCTGCCTCTCCCAAACACCTACCGAAGCATTTATCAGCTTCAAAAAGCCAACTGTTTAAATAGCATTAGGGGACTGATTTAAAGTCACAAAAGCCATGAAATTCAGAGTTAAGGCTAAAAAATCCACTTGACACTCTGGCCTTAAGTCATAAAAGGCGTGAGCCAAAGGCAGCGGCTTGAGCGAGCGCTCAGCTCCTGGGCCGTGGCCCTCCAGCTCTCCCGGGGGTGAAGGCAGAGCCCTTAATGAGATTGAAATGAGCTGATGGGCCACTCTGGAAAGGTTTGGGGACACCATTTGCAGGAGCTTGGGGGGGGTGCTTATCCTGAACTGGACAGCAGGAGAGGGCTTGGCTGAACAGGACATCGCTGCGGCCTCACCTGGATGATCTCTGGGGGCTCAGAGGCCATCCCTGAAGTCAGGGTGGGACGGTCCTTCCCTCCCTGCTGTGGGATTGGGGTAGTTTTGGGGCTGAATGGGGGTCCCATGTGCCCTCCCAGTATGCAGCACATGGATGTTTTGTAGTAACCCGGGTGATACTGAGTCAGGTGGCTGCTGGATCGTTCCTGCCTCTCATTCTCATGCAAAGGGAATGTCTTAGTTTCAGCAGACAATACAAAACCGGGCTGGTTTTATTTTAGGGTGTTTTGTTTTGTTTTGTTTTCTCTCTGGGACAAGTGTGTGGGGTGAAGGGCAGCCAAAACCCTGAGTTTTGGGGGGCTCTGCAGTATGAGCATGTGTGCGGAGGCAGAGCTGCGGCAGCCTGGGTGCTCTGGCTTATCTGCCAAAGATGAGAGCAGAGCGGTGTTTTTCTAAGAAATAATCAATACACACAAGGGTTGGCTGGCGCTGGGTGCAGCAGCGTGAAGGAGAGTACCTGCAGTGGGGTCTCAAAACCGCTGAGAGCTGCTAGGACAAACAGCACCAGCCTGTTCAGAGGCAGAAGCAGCAGTTTTGGCTCATGGCTCCCATCTTTTCTTATCAAGTGTGCACTAAAGGTATCGAATGCACGCTCAATCTAGGTCTTTATTTGGCAACAATTTAAAGAAATAATTAATGAAGGAGCACAAAGGTTTTTTGTGATTTATTTTATTGCAGATTTTCTCAGTTAAACCAGGATTCACAGGTATTAATGCAACTTGTTCATGACCTGCATGCTAAATACCAGCCCAGGCACAGGCAAGATCAATACTTAATGCTTATTACAACAGCCTTAACAGGGTTATCCACTCTATCTGCAAATCCTGATAATTGAACAGTTACTAATTGCAGGTGTTACACATGTATACGTTTCTAAATTAAAAACGATCCTGGAAGAATGCAAGACTTTTGTGTCTAAGATCCCTTTTCCTGTTTGCATTGCAGGATGCGGCGGGTGACACCTCGCTGATGGTGAGGCAGAGCCTGCACTGGTCACAGCAACTGGAGACCACAAAGGTCACAATTAATTTAACTTCTTCACTTGGCAGCTTGTGGAGCCCTGGAGACGGCCCTATGTGGGAGAGCAGCTCCCCAGGACAGGCGTGAGGTCCTGGACAGAGCACAACAGGCTGGGAAATGCGTCTTGCTCTAATTATTGCCGCCCTGTTGCTGTCCCAGCACCTCCTGCTAACGCTTAAATTCCTTCTAGGGGTGGTGGGGAATGCTGGATCCATCTCAGCAGCTTGCACAGCAACGTTCCTACATTGAAACACCTCCTGAAATCTTTCTGCTCCTTCCAGCAAATATCCAAGGATCGGAGCGGTGGAAACAGCCGCTAACCAGCAATGGGAAGCGCCGGAGGCAGCCTGACCTCTGATAACAAAACATGGGGGGCAAGCGAGGTGTTGCTGCTCCACCTGCCCGGTGCCTGAGCACACCCTGAGGCCGTTTGCCGGGTAACAGGCTTCAGAGGGGTGAAATCACAGAAACACGGAATCAACTGGGTTGGAAAGGACCTTGGAGATCATCTAGTCCAATCGTTAACCTAGCACTGACAGTTCCCAACTACACCATGTCCTTAAGCGCTAAGTCAACCCTACTCTTAAACACCTCCAGGGATGGGGACTCCACCACCTCCCTGGGCAGCCCATTCCAACGCCTAAAATTTCTACCAGCACTGCACTCGCAGCTGCCCACTCCTGGCACAGTGAGCCTTCTGCCAAGTTCCTCTCCTACACCAAAAACATTTGGGTGTGTTGGAGATTTGATCAGGAACAGGGAGAAAATATGGCTCAGGGCTCCCAGCACACTGATCTCTGGTTTAAAACAAGCCAGGCTCCCCACGCTGCCCGGGAAGGCTGGTGCAGGCAGCCCTTAACTTCCAGGGATTTCTGCTCACACTCTGCCAGGGTAAAGGGGGCCCGGGGGACAGAGAAAGGGGGGGACATTGCTTTTCACAGGGGACTGAGACAGGCCCAGCCTCTTCACGCTCATCTCCCCCTTGAATTCCAGCACTCTCAGCCCCATCGAGAGGGAACCACGTTAGGGCCACTTGGAATGGACAGAATGGGAGGAAAAGGGAACCTGGGGTCCAGGTGTGCGTCTGCAACCACACCTCCAGCCTTCCCTTAATTAATTAACCACACACGCTTGCAACACTAAGAAGACCACAGGGACTTTTTGAGTTAGCAATTTAATAATAGAATTTTTTCTTTAAAAATAAAACCGAAGCTGATCGGGTTAAAGATCGGTAGATTTAAGTGCTTTTTTAAGGTTGTAGCTGCGAAGCCACTCTGTGCGTTGAGGATCAGTAGTACCGGCGTGCGGCCAGGGAGAAGGCATCACTGCATGTAGGCGTAGCGCCAGTCCCTCAGGGGCACGTGTGTTTCTTTGATGGCCTGGGGCGACGTCCAGCGCAGGATGTAGTGGGGGCCACCGGGTTTGTCATTGGTGCCTATTTCAGGGGAAAGAAAGTGCCAGTGAGCAGGAGATGGAGGACGGGGACTCGCCCGGCTGCGCAGGTTAAGTGTCACAGAGTCATCTCGGTTGGAAAAGCCCTTGAAGCTCCTCCAGCCCAACCATGAACCTCACCCTGACCGTTCCCAACTCCCCCAGATCCCTCAGCGCTGGCTCAGCCCGACTCTTCAACCCCTCCAGGGATCCCGGGGACTCCCCCCCTGCCCTGGGCAGCCCATTCCAACGCCCAACAGCCCCTTCTGCACAGAAATCCTTCCTCAGAGCCAGCCTGACCCTGCCCTGGGCAGCTTGAGGCCATTCCCTCGGGGCCTGGCGCTGGCTCCTTGGCTCCAGAGACTCATCCCCCCTCTCTGCCCCCTCCTGGCAGGGAGTTGCAGAGGGCCAGGAGGTCTCCCCTCAGCCTCCTCTTCTCCAGACTGAACCCCCCCAGTTCCCCCAGCCGCTCCCCAGCAGACCTGTGCTCCAGACCCTGCCCCAGCTCCGTTGCCCTTCTCTGGCCACGCTCGAGTCATTCAATGGCCTTTTTGGGGTGAGGGGCCCAAAACTGAACCCCCTCATCGAGGGGCGGCCTCACCAGTGCTGAGCACAGGGCTCAGATCCCTTCCCTGTCCCTGCTGGCCACGCCAGTGCTGACACAAGCCCGGATGCCATTGGCCTTCTTGGCCCCCTGGGCACACTGCTGGCTCCTATCATCTCCAGACAGGACACTGTCTCACCTGAGATGCGGGAGCCTCCGAAGGGCTGCTGAGCCACAACGGCGCCTGTCGACTTATCATTGATGTAGAAGTTGCCAGCGGCGTTGCGCAGAAGCTTCCTGGCTTCCTCGATGATTCTCCTGAGGGACAGAAATAGCTGTGGCCAAGACGCGACGGCAAAAACTTGTGCAGAGGCCTCTGCTCTTCTAGAGCAACTAAAATCACGATTCTGGAAGCGTGTTTGGATTTCTTTGCACACGTTTCCAAGGCTGCACGGTGTTTAACACACACTGAAAGGGTCTGTGCATACTTAGAACTCAAATTATCCCAATTTTGTTTTCTTGTAGCTTGTTTCTAAGTATTATTGTTATAAAATGAAGATGATCATAACGTAAGGATGGTCCCTCTTTGAGGTTACACTGCTCTTAGCCCTCCTCCCGCTCACAAGAGCTGAGGGTCCATCCTCCTGTACACTCCAAACATCACCTCTGGGAGAGTTTCTCACTGAAAAAGCAGTTTTGGGGTGAAAAAACTACTTTTGAGGCATCGCTTTCCCTCCTCAGCGGCAGGAGGGCTAAAAGCAGCGTAAGCTTTCCTGCTGGAAATGCTTTCTTTTCCTCCTCACCATGCAGCGCAGGGGTCTGGAGAGAAGAGAGCCAGACGGCTCACCCCCCAGAAGGGGAAAAGCATCGTTTGCCGCAAAACATCGGGGATTTTGGCACTCACTTCTCCTGGGCGAAGACCGCCCCCGTGAGGCCATAGGGCGTTGTGGTGTCGATCAGCTCCAGCACCTCCTTGTACCGCTGCTCCGGGTAGACGTAAACCGTGAGGACCGGGCCAAAAATTTCCTGTAGAGCAAAAAACCAATAAATAAATAAAAAAAAACCATAAATAAAGCACTCAGCAGGGACAACCTCCAAAAATAAGCCGTGGGTGCCTCAGCACAGGATTAGCTGAAGCCATGATGCAGAGGAACGTCCCTGCACCAACTTACTGCACCACTCATCACGTGCCCAGCAGACACCTCGGGACGGGCACCCACGGCCCCTTTTGCACCTTTCCCGCCAGCTCCCCGCAAGCTGCTCCCACCTCTTTCATGATGGGATCCTGGGGGTCTTTGCTCTCCACGATGCAGGGCTCGATGAAGTACCCGACGCTGTCGTCGCAGCCACCTCCTGCCAGGATGGTGAGGTTGGACGAGTTCTTGGCGTGCTCGATCCATTTTTTTATCCGTGCAAAAGACTGAGAAAAGGAAATAATAAAGAAAAGTGTGGGTTCGGGGATCTAAAAGGAGGTTTGGGCAATCCCTTTCAGGGCTACACTGCTATTAACACTCTTACAGCTCAGAAGGAGGGGTTGGGAGCTGGAAAAACAGTCCTGGGCACTCTGACCCTTGTGTCTGAGATAGTTTCTCAGCAAAATAACCCACTTTAGAAGAGGGGCAGTGATTAAGGCATGCAATACTCCAGCAGGGAGCAAAGAGGGCTGATAATCAGCTCTAACTTATCACTGATGTTCGTACTTTGCTATAAGCAATAAAAAACATTTACCGTAACACTTCATGAGAGCCTGGTGGTGTTACCTTCTTGCACTAGTAGAAACAGGAGAGGGGAGCTCACCTTGTCATCAATCACTGCAGAGAAAAAGGTCCCAAAGTCCTGGGCGGGCTGTGGGAAGCCAGAAAGGAGGCAATGTAAGTACACACTGTGCCAAAAAGCTAACTCTGAGATTACGAGGAGCCGAAATTCTAACATTTCCCTCCACTCCAAACACACCTCTGTTCCAGGGCACAAGCTACCCCTTTTCAATTAGTCTGCAGTATTCAGTGACTTACACAATCCTTCCTGCAGACGCTGGCTACAAGTTAATTTCTAATCACTAAAAAAAGATGAAGGGGGGGGGGACGGAGGGGCGGCGGTGGGGAGAACCAGTGGATAAAAAGCTCGGTTCAATAGGAATTAGTAGCCAGTTACCGCAGTCTCTAATCCCATCAACCACCCGCTGAGCCGCAAAGCCCTTCAGCAGCCCGGCAGCTCCGCTCACGTCTCCCACTTTGATCTTCCCGTGCTCCTCCAGCAGTTTCTCTTTGATCTGGGGCCACAGCGAGTCCGGGGCGTAGAGGCGGGAGCACGCCGAGCATTTCTGGCCGCCGTACTCGAAGGCCGAGCGCAGGGTCCCGTTCACCACGCTGGCCACGTCGGCCGAGCTGTGCACCAGGTGGAAGTTCTTCCCGCCGCACTCTGGTGCCGGAGGAGGGAGGAAAAGGGGCAAGTGAGGAGTTGTCAGGGATGTGCCACCTCCCCAAAGCACAAGCTACAGCCAGGTCCCTTGCCAGGGGCTCGGCCCAGCCTGCTCCACGGTTTCTCGGGGAACAAGGACACTGCTATGATCCCAGGGAGCACAACCCCCGAGCTGGAGCAGACTTACAAAACTGATGGAAAAGGGACCGATCCAAGTTCTCAAACTCAGTGTGGAGGCTCTGCAACCCCAGAGCGTCACCTCCTCCAGCCCAAGTGCCCACTCCCCACCACAAAAGCCCACCCTGCCCCAGTGGGAGCTGGTGCCATAAGCTCCTCAAAATACAAACAAGCTTTACACTTCTGCTCAGAGGGTGAACGGGAGGCAATTTACTGTGTCATTTGCTCTCTGCTCACAAGGAGAGGAATCTGAGGCATCAGGGGAGAAACTGAATCCCCCACCAAAAAAAAAAAAAAAGTCTAAGAAGTGGCAGTTACCTCCAGCCAGACGTGGGAAATTGCGGTAGCGATCCAGGTTTTCGGATACCTGCTTCCAGAGCCGCTTGAAAGTCCTGGAAGAGAAAGGAGGAGCTGGTTAGTGCACTTGGCAAAGGCACCCATGGGTGATGTGCCCTGCTGAAGGGGACCCCAGCAAACCCCCGCAATCCATCCCCAAAAGAAGCGATGCCCTGCAAGCCGAAGGGGAGATGCTAGCTGAGAAGGAGACCCTTGGTCTCAAAGCAATGGCACTACACAACAACCTCACAGTTTTAAAAACAAGCAGCTGTTGCAGTGTCACGGGGAGGACCACAGGGGTGAGCATCCAGCAGAGGTTTCTGCTCTTCCCCTTCTCCCCCTTGCTTTCGGTCCTTACTGTGACAACCCCCTTGGCTGCAAAACAATAAAAATGCTAATAACCTCACACCAGGAGGCAGAGCCACTAATTCTAACTTATGAGCTTCCCACCTTTAAAGCACAATGCTCATCAGACCACATCCTTTGCGGGTGGAGGGGGGTCCCGGGGTTTAATAGCCCCTTGCAGGCTGCCAGGGCCCTCAGCATCACTAACACACCCCGACGCTGCGGGCAGAGCACAGCTTTGCAAATCTACACGGAGCTGGCATCGCTCTGCCGGCGCAGTGAGGTTCGTGAAGCCAAATCACAGCATCCCTGGGAGACAGTGCAGCGTCCCACGCAAGTTTGTTCTCTGTGCCTTGAGTCAGTGTTAGGTCAGTGTGAGGTTAATGGTTGGACTAAATGATCTTCAAGGTCTTTTCCAACCGATGTGATTATGTGATTCTGAGTTTAGCAACAGAAACTCCCTGCTATTGAATGCACTCTGTGTAGCAAGAAAACCTAGTTAACCTAGTTAATCAGTTTTAAAACCCTACTTTAATTACACCGTGTAAGGACGGCCAGCTGGCTGCCTGCTGCCCTCCTCAGCGCTGTCCTACATGTTCAGAGGACCAGCAGACAAGCACCCAGCATCGTCTCAGCCGGCCGCTCCTCGCCCCTCTCCCCCGGGTCGCTCCCCTCCACAACGTACGGCACGCTGCCGGTGAAATTGAGCCCACAGAAGTGCTCGGAGCTTGTGACAGTGTCTCCAAAGACGGGCCCATCTGCTGGCACAAACTGCACGACGTTTGGAGGGAGCCCGGCTTCGAGGAGGATTTTGTAGACAGCGTAGCTGGCGAGCAGGGCCGTGTCGCTGGGCTTCCACAGGACCACGTTTCCCTTGGGGGAGAGGACAAAGTCAGCACACGAGGGAAGGCTTCAGCCCAAACACAGCATGCAATGCTTAAACGCTCTGGGCAGAAGCCTGTCCTGCAGCCCACAGCGGATGGGACCAGAGCAATGGCACCTTTGGGCGATTCACTCCTACACTGCACCCTGAGCACTGGTTCTGAAAAGGGCTGTGGTTGCCCCAGTCAGCTAAAGGCACAGAAATCCTTCCCTTCCACACCACCGGGTCACTGTGACAGCTTTTCACACCCTCCCTTGGCAGGGACTGGGGGTTTTGCCTTCCCTAAGAGGAGTGGTAAAACATGGAGCTGTTTTATGTCTCAGGAAATAGGACGGGGCGCTGCTAAGAAACACGCTCAAGCCACTACGAGTCACCAGGTCTGTGCACGACCCAGCACTGAAATGAAACCTCACGCCTGGATTAATGGTGCACAGACAAACAGCACCATCGGCTGGGAAACACAGCGCTAAAACGCTGACGGGGGCACCCCACCCCTTTGGCTCAGGGCCACCGTCCTCTGTTTGGCTCCGTGCGCAGCCGCGGGGCCCCGGGGGGGCCCAGTGACCTCCCCTGTGTCACCGACTCACTGCTTGGCCCCCACCGCGCATGACCGTGCAACAGGGTCACAGCCCCAGCAGAGCACGAGGGGGATTTTTGGACTTTGTCTCAACCCGGCTCCTGCTTTCCAGGGACTCACAGCACAGGCAAAGCTCCTTCCCACCCTCCCCATAATCCTTCCGCTCCAAACGATGAGAAAATTGAACCACACTGCAAAAAATCTCCAAGCAACCAGGAAATCTAACTCGGGCCACGGTTGGGGATGGGATGCCCAGCAGTCCAACACCGCTGCTCCGTTCCTGAGGAAATCCCGTTCCCAGCGCCGCGGTGGCATTAACCACACTCATCTCTCTCCAGCTGTTTAGGCCAGAGCAATGTTTAATCCCCTGGGAAGCGCACTGTGGGGACTAAAACACTGGGGCTGTAATTAATATCTACTTATTGAGTACTATTTTCTTCTAAATTTAATTCCAGGTACCACCTGCCGCTGAGATTTTCAAGCCACCTGCTGATGCTCTGCTCCTTTCTGCCCCAGGCCCAGGGCAAGCAGAGGGATTTCATCAGCCCAGTGGGAATTTATCAAGGAGGAAGAGGTGGGTGCACTGCAGGACACCCAAAACAGTTCCCCCAGCCCTGCCAGCACGGGCTTGCCCCATCCCATCCGCTCCAGGATGAGTTTATCACCAGATGCCCCAAAGCCAAGGACCTTCCTTGAACCCTGGGGTGGGAGGAACACACCTTCTTCCCCCAAAACCCTTCCCAGCTCTGCATTAGCTTTACCCTCTTCCTTCCTCCTCCACACTCCTCCCCTACAAAAGTGACAGGTTCAAATGCTTTGCCTTGAATATGGCTTTCAAATGTGACATCCCCAGATTAAAAGTTTGGTGTTCTCTCTGATCGCAGTTTCTTCCACCTCCAACACAAGACACTCCTGCTGGAGGGACCGTCTGTGGTGCCAGGATGAAAACTGAGACTAAATTGCTTAGGACAATTTTGTGGTTTTTTTTTTTCTGGTGTAACAAAAAAAATAATTAATTCTGGACCAAATTCAGCAGGTTATTACAGTCTCTCCCCAAAACCGACCCTGCAAAGGCAGGTGCTCCCTGTGCTCAACGGGCACGTTGGGGTGGGACACGTACAGAAATGCTGTTTATCAATACTTTGACTTTTTGGACCATCTTTCATGTCTGCCAGGATCTCCTGTCTCCCAGTTCAGTGCTAAATGCCAGGGCCATGACCCGCTCTCTCCTGCCTTCATCTGAATGCACCCAAAAAGCATCATCCAAGAGGAACCTCAGCCATTCCAAACTGACTACACCTTTGTGTCACGACAGCACCCTGAAGCCCTGTTCACAGAGCGAGCGCCCCGCAGGAAAACAAAACCCCTCTGTATTTCTCATCTCCCCTCACTCCTGCAGCACCCTGACCTTCTCTGGATCTAAAACCCAGCCTAGGAGCAAAACCACACCCTGCTTCAGAATAAAAACCCCAGAAGAGAAGGTTTGGGCAGTGTTTGCTTTTCCAACGCGCTCCCCATCACACCTGTCCATCACTGGACAGGTCTAAAATCCAGCCACTAGAATGCCTTCTTGTAATTAAAGATATCTGAGTCTAATTGCAAGAGAGCTGATTGAATTCAGGGGGACCAAGAGAAGCAGGACCCCAGGTGTGTCTTATTGAACCAGAGAACCAGGGAGGCTGAATTTGCCCAGACCAGGCAAATGGCAGCCTCAGAGCGTGGGTCCCCCCAAGCCTTTCTCTGGCCTGTCCTCTGCACGCCTGGATCTCCCTAAAACCCCCCCCGACACTCACCATCAGCGCCGGAGCCCCTGCCAGGTTGCCACCAATCGCCGTGAAGTTGAAGGGAGAGACGGCTGCCACGAAACCCTGCGGGTGGGAGAAGAAAGGGACTGGTGAGTGCTCCCCCATCTCACTGTGGCGTGACACCACAGCTTGGGGAAAAAAAAAGGAGCTCCAGAAGCAGGGGGACAGCCCCTCACCTCCAGCCCCCGGTAGACCATGCTGTTGGTGCTGACGTCCACGCTGATGGGCTGGCTCTTCTCCAGCTCCAGGGCGTACTTGGCATTGAATCGGAAGAAGTCTATCAGCTCCGCAGCAGCATCGATTTCCGCCTGGATGACGGTTTTACCCTGCCAGGAGAGGTCGCAACAAATAAAAGCACTGAGAGGAGGGCAGGGGGGATGCAGCAGCTGCAGCAGTGCGGCACGGCGTGTCCACATGTGGTTTGTGGGTTGTCTCTCTCATGCAGACCCCGTCTTCTCTTCTAAAACATGAGGCCTCCTGCAAGCCCCCATCCCACCACGTCTCCTTGGCACTGAGCAGAGGCAAACGCAGTCCGTGTCTGTGCCAGGGGATATCACAGAATCATACAGAAAAGCCCTTGAAGCTCCTCCAGTCCAACCACGAACCTCACCCTGACCGTTCCCAACTCCCCCAGATCCCTCAGCGCTGGCTCAGCCCGACTCTTCAACCCCTCCAGGGATCCTCGGGACTCCCCCCTGCCCTGGGCAGCCCATTCCAACGCCCAACAGCCCCTTCTGCACAGAAATCCTTCCTCAGAGCCAGCCTGACCCTGCCCTGGGCAGCTTGAGGCCATTCCCTCGGGGCCTGGCGCTGGCTCCTTGGGTCCAGAGACTCATCCCCCCTCTCTGCACCCTCCTGGCAGGGAGTCACATCCACCTGAGTCCATCCACTGCCCTTTAGTGCCCCCTCCAGGGCAGCCAGGGCTGCCGGGGCATTTCTCAAGGGTAACCCTGCCCATCGCAGCCCACCACAGCAGTCGATGCTGTTCCCATGCAGCTGCACTCTCAGCCTCACCTCCTTCTTTCTCAGCAAAGAGGCAAGGACCAGCCTGTTCCCCCATCCCGCAGCACAGCTACAGACACTTTTAACATTACAGCCACTCCCACTGCCAAGAAACACCTTGGTAGCTCTCCCTGCCCTGCTTCCCCGACTCCCAGCTCCCCAAATTCCCTCCTGTTTGCCCCAGATATCCACTGGATCAACCCTACATGCCCCTACCTGGCCGATCATGGTTTTGGCCAGCACTTCTGCTCTCCTCGGGCCGCTCAGCATGTCAGCTGCCTTCAGGAAGATCTGGGCTCGGTCCTGGACAGGTTTCAGGTCCCATTCCTTCCTCGCAGCCAAGGCAGCGTTAATGGCTTTGTTAATGAGCTCCTGCAGAAGGAAAGAGGAAAGGCAGCAAGGAGGAACCCACCACCTCTCTGTCACCAGGTCGGAGGGGAAAGCAAGGGGCCATCCACCCCCAGGCACAAACCACAGTAGCCATCACAACCCCAAATTTGCAGCTCCTGGTACTGGTTTGCTCCAGGATCCCTGGGATTTAGAAAGCCAACACCCATCCCCGGAGCCAGCAGCAATTTGCCTTTCATTTGCCTTTGTCACCTCGCAACACGCTTCAGCCTTGCAAGATGGGGCTCCCTAAAGCCAGGTGACTTGCTGCCGTTTCCCCTCACCCCGACAAAAATAAAGGGAAGAGGGCTCACCTTGTCGGCATAGCAGTACTTGGCCACCTTGTGCGCATGATTAAATGGCTGAAAAAAAAGAAAAGCCTTCGTAGTTGTCAGTGTGACAGATCTCCCTGGTGCACTCCCCTGCTCCATTCTCACTTGCTAAATAAGTTTTCCCCCAAACTCACCGAGAGCTGGTACCGCACCGTTGGTGTCCACACCTCCTCTCCCCCGACCACACAGGGGATGGCTTCTGTCTTGCCCTTCAGGTCGGCGAGTGCCTAAGTGAGAGGAGGAGAGCACAGCCGTGGGGGCTGCACCCACAGACCTCCACCAGCCGTCCCCCCGCGCCATCCATCCTCCCCACCAGCCCCACGAGAAGGGAAACCCGGGACAGGCCACCTCCTGGGCGCAGGGTGCCCGGCGGGCTGGAGGGACGCGGACAGGAGTTAAACTCCCAACTGTTCCTAAAGGGAGGGAGCGGGTGCTGGGCAAGATGGGGCTTCCCCCTACCCCAGGAACGAGCCTGGGGTTGCTGCTCAGCACCACAACAACAAACCAGGACCTTAAAGACACCCCCCCCCCAAATCCCAACCTACCTTCTGAAGCGCTGCTCGCTCGGGGCTCCCCGGCTTAAACTCGAGGATGGGCTCGTTGGTCACCTCGGCGGCCGAGCGGTGCTGCCATCTCCGCCTAGGAGAGAAGCAAGAGAGAAGCTGAAATCCCACCGGCCTCTTCCTCCCCTCCCACCGTCCCCCGACCTCCCGTCGCACCCCAAACCAGCCACGCACACCCAGTCCCAGCGCCGCGTTATCCCGCCCGCGCTGCGACGAGGATGGGGAATGAGCCTGGACATAGCGCCCAGCCAACCGCCCCTTCTCCTCGCTGCGAAAAAAAGTGACGGAAAGGGACTTTCTAAGGACGGAGGCGAGAGACAAGCCCCGAATCGATGCAGTTTGCTCCAACGCCCCAACGCGTCGCCAGCCCCTGGCAAAGTCCAGGGCGCGGGGGCAAAAGCCGGGCTGAGCCTTGGCAGCTGCGGGAGGAGCATTTCCCAACCCCGCCGCGCATTCACTGCCCCTGTCAGCAACACGGCCCCAGAAAGGGGCAAAATAACAGAAAAAGGGGCAAAATAACGGAAAGAAGCGCCCGGGGAAGGCGCCCAGCGAGAGGGGAGAGAGGGCTGGGCCAGCAGAACCGAAAAAAGGCACCGCACAGCGAAGGGGGGGCTCGCAGCTGCACCCCTGAGCCCCCGCCACGCGTGGAAATGCTGCAGGAAGGGGGTTTGGGGGTGAGGTGGGGATCTGGGGAGGGAGGGGGGCTGCTCGGGGTTGGCTGCCACCCCCCCGCGAGGACGGGGGGGAAGGGGACCCCCGAGCACTCACCCGCAGCCCCGCAGCGCCCGCCACATCCCGGCCCCGCCGCGCCCAAAGCACCACGGGGGCGGGGGGAGGAAGATCGAACCATAAACTAAATATTAAAAAAATTTAAAAATTTTAAAAAGGGGGTGGGAAGGAGGGAAAGAGGTTGCTGCCAGTACAGCCCCACACCCTGTGAGTGCGGCGGGGGGGCGCGTCCCGTGCCCCCCCGTCCCTGGGGGGCCGCTGCTTGGGTGTCCCCCCCCTTCACCCCCCCCCCCGCGATGGTTGCGTCCGGCCAATGGGGCGGCCGCCCGCCGCAGCACGTGGGAGGGGGCGGGGCCGTTGGGGTGAGATAAAAATAATAATTAAAAAAAAAAAAAAAAATAAAAAAAGAGCAGCCACTTTCGCCTGTGCGCGGGGCTGGCGGCGGGGAGCGCCCTGGGGAGAGAAAAAGGAGCTGGAAGGGGCTGCTGCGGACTCCTCTGAGAACTGAAAATTTAAGAAAAAAAAAGGGGTTTAACCCAAAATGGGGTTACAGGGCCAGCAGGAGGCTGGGTTGTGTACGGGCCATTTTTATGTCATCAGCATTTTAAAAGCAGCAGCTGAAAGATCCCAATTTTTAGGGTAGCTTAGAGCATTTTGGGACCTGAGAGACGGGAGGGGGTGTGTGTGTCCCATCCAAATGCACAAGCAGCTTTTGCCCCAAAAAGGTGGTTTCTAACCCAAGAATTACCACACACTGCCATTAATCAGGAGTTTGGTATTTATTTTTTTGTGTGGTTTTTTTTTTTTTTCCTTGTAACCAGAGAATGACTGTAACCCGTTTTCATCGCCAAGCTCCCACACGTCCCCCTGGCACAGAGAAGCCCCCGGGGTGACGCTGGGTCCAGCGCCGAAGGATGAACCGGAGGGACACGGCCCGGGACGGATGGATGAACCGGAGGGACACGGCCCGGGACGGATGGACGGACACGGGACAGGAGGCCAGAGCTGTAGGGAGTTTGTGGGGTGGGTTTTGGCACTAAAAAAGGGAAATGGAGATAAGCCGGTGGAACTCAGAGGGGCGCGAACGCTGCTGGCTCTCGCCACGGGCGCTTCTCGGTGCCCCTGCTAAAGCGGATTAGATTTCTGAAGCCTTTGATGGTCCGAAATCCAGTGCCAGGAAGCGCGTGTTCCATTTGGTCTGCTTGCAAATTCCCAGGACAGACTTCCAGCCGCAGAAGCAATCGATTTACATCTCGACTCCAGAGCAAGCCTGGGAGCTGGTTCATCCTTCGTCCTTTCCTCACCAGAGATCACATTAGCATCATCAGTTCAGTCTTTTTCTTTAAAAGAAGCTAATATACAGAATATAAAGCACAATATTTACAACAGTACGGTAAACAGGTTCATTTCCACACTGATCAGTAGTCTGTTTTAATGTGTATAAAAGAAATTCTTACATGACCTAAGAGGAACTGACAAGAAGTGACACAGCATGGGGAAAGAGTCATCAATACCCTCCACTTAAACACGTTAAATAATAAATAATCTTTTTTTTTTTTTTTGGCAGAACTTAGCTACGTACACTTTAGGCGCAGGTAAGGTGTCTGAAGGACTGAATCGTGTGTCTCTTGGTGAAACCACGTTACACAAGACGGGTGTCGAGTGACCAAGCTTTTAATCATCCTCAACCCTTTCTAACACAGAAATGTTAGGATTTCAGATAAAATCTGTGCAGGGGTTGTCAGTTTGGGCAGCCCACAAACCACAGGCGCTGGGTTTGTGGCACAGTGGTCCTGGGGTGTTCTGCCATGGGAGTGATGCAGGTTTAAAGCCACCCCAGGACTTGTTCTGAGCATTAACATCATTATTTCCTCCAAAGACAGAGCCAGCCAGACCTACGAGCACCACCTTTGCTTACAGAAGTGCTTCACTGTTGGAGTGCCTCAAATTAGGAGGGAATCATGATTTCTAGAAGCATCCAATACCCACTTCTTAAACACAATTTGTTGCTTCTTCAGAAGAGAAGCTTTGAAAGGCTCCCACAAATGTGGAAGGGTCTCAAGACACTGAACTACACACAAAAACAGACAAAAAGAAATAATCAAGTGTTTCTTCACTACTCTGCCAAAGACTTGTGTTCAAGCCTTCAGTGCCCCCCTCTCCAGAAATGGGTTGGCAAGGGACTGAATTAAGAATTTGGCAGGCAGTGTTTCTAGTTCACCTCTAAAACCAGCACTATTAACACCAGGATACTACATGTTGCCTCGATGGGCAATTTCCTTTCTTATTTAAAACTCAAACTGACAGAAGTTACATTCTACTAAAAGCTTAAAATCAAGCATTTGGGTGACTTAACACTGAAGGCAAAGATTCTTAAAACCTGCGTGTTCCCCTGCAACCAAGTCCTGGACCAGTGCAAAAGAATAAAAACCAGAAGTCCTGAAGCAAAATGTGGAAAATCCTCATCAGGGTATGATTATACCATGGAAGCACTATCATTTCTTAATTTTGCTGTGAGAAACCGTGCTTTAAACATTCAGCTCTAAAATGAATCACTCTCAAATGTAAAACACAATCAGAGACTTCCCAGTATTGCAATTCTCTTCCTCACACGCTCCAACACAAACGTTCTTCCACGTTTTTCCAGAGCCAAGGGAAACATAAGGAAATCGCTGCTTTACAGCAGCGCTGTGGCAAGGCTGTGAGCACCCACCCACCGCGTGGCTTCTCCCCAGCCAGCCTTGGACCAGTGACCCAAGTTGTATTTTTGCTGGCAGGAATGGCTTACGCAAAAAAAAAATATTAAAAAAAAAAATCTCATATTAGACACAGCTTTAGATATTCAGGCATGATTCCCATCTATGATTTTGCTTCATCGAGTTAATTCTAATTGATAGTGGTGTAGATAAACACAATTTATCTTCCAACCAGGTAGAATACAAAACCCACTCTGGGGCAGATTTTAAACACGACTGCGCTGCGATCACCCCCTCAGTATTCAGGGGAGCAAAGGGAGGGCCCCACCCTCTCCAGCAGGATGCCTCGCAATCAGGGAAAGAAAAAACCAAACCAGGGGAAACAGCAATAATTCTGCAGTTGCAGAAAAGCTGTTGGCCCAGTTTGCTTTCCCCCCTCTCTTGCTGCGAGGCAGCGATGGGCGAGTGCTTCACAGCCATACCTGTCAGGTTGTTTCTGTGTTGTTGCTTGAAACAGTTGGAGAATTTGGAGTCTCATCAGAGCATAAGATACTTTACAAGGGAATAATTGCATTTGCTAACAGAATTCTGTCTGCACTTTAAAAACCTCTAATAAAAATAGACTATATACTGTGTTTTTTATAAATAGATTACACATTTAGCTTAGATGAGTTTCATTACATTCCCCCCCGACACATTTTTTTAACAATTTTGTTTTTTTGTTGTGTGAACTAATACAATACTTACTAAGTCTTTGAAAAAAAAAAAAAAATGTTTGTACCACATTATTCTTTGGACATTTTTGAACAACATGCATCCACAAAAGCAACTGCCATTTGTTTACTGAAAACATTTTTTTGTACAAACCCATTTTAGGAATTTGAACTATTACATTGCTAACAAGCAAAAAAATTTGCTTCCTTGAAATCCCCTTTTAAAAAATGAGGAACAATGAGGAGGATTTTCTGATTGTAAGTCTAAAAAAGTGTCAATATGACACCACATTAAGAATAGAAAACAAAAATAAAGTATTTACAGCTTTACAAAGGAAAAAGAAAGAGGTCATCAAAATCAATTCCAGCATTTCCACAGGTTTTTTTTTCTCTGACAAGCTTTTGATCTGGTTTCTACAGAGTGGTTATATGCAAAAGGAACAGGACCACTGTCAGCTAAATCAGCAGCATTGCTTGTAACTAAACCAAATACCTCCTAGGGAAACTATCAAGGACCAACCCTCGTACTCCTCAAAGGTTGATCTGCCAAGTCCTGTACAGCCTAAAATGAAAATAAAACCCCAATCCCAAGTATGAAGACACCTCTTCTTTAAAAATGGATTACATATGGTTATAAGAAACAGACACCAACAACCATGGTAACTTACTGTCGTACACATCACCATCATACACATTATTTCTATACCCTCTACGATAGCCCCACATCCCTTACACTTACCAACAAATGCAACCCTATTACAGATGCTCCTCGTATTTATGGCTATGATAAACTGTAGGTTACAGCTAGCTTGTTTCGACAGCTGAATTTCTGCTTCCTCACCGGAGCTCACTGTCAAGCTGAGGATATTCTTTCCTACCCTCAACAACACTCAGCCTTTTTCCTACTAGGACACTGAGTTTTAAAGAAGAAAAATAAACAAAACCCAAAACAGCAGCTAAGCCGGACGGCCGTTAAAATTGCTCAGTTTCTCCAGTACCAAAGAGCATTTCATAACTGAGGAGAGCTGAACACCAGCCTCCGACGAGGCTGATTCGCTGTGCAAGTAGATTGCTTAACAATGCCTCCACCAAAGTCACTAAAGCATTACAGACACTCAGCTTTGGCAGATGGTTTCTCAGCCTCGTGAGAAGCCATGTATTAGCAGCTGAAGTTCATACAGGCTTGAAAACCTTAAGAGTACTTTATTGAAAACATGCAGTCCCAGCCCCCTCAAAAAAATATCACCTCTCTTGCTCCCACCCGCCCACCCCAGCTTACAGCCCTAGTGAACATGACATTTACCACTTTGGCCACCTAAGAAACAACAGGAATGAGCACTTTGGAATAATATTTTTCTTTTCCAGAGAAAAGTTATTTACATTTACATGATAAAATAGGCTTTGGAAAAGCCCCTAACCCCCACCGCAGGAACCAAGAAGTTGCTAGCTACTCTATGAATAACTGCACTGAGTATTTCAATAAGTAAAGAAACCACAAGGGTATCCTTGGATCTATTTTCTTGGACAGAAGCCATGGATTGTGGATCGTGGTCTCCACATTGTGGATCCAGACGGATCACCCCAGTGCTCCTCCCCACTCTGAAAAACACAGGGAGCCCATTTGATTCACGTGGCCTAAAAGCACCATCGTGTCCAAGCCGGAGATGGATCCCAACAGCGATGAAAATCCAGGCAGCAACACAGGCAGCTCAAACTGAGAAGACATTACTGTACCCACAGTTACAGTGAAGTCCTGCCCCTCTGCAAAGCCACGCAAGATGGAGAGACATTTCTGCCCAGGTGTCTCCTTCGCTGAGACACTTGTGCTCTTTTTGGACAAAAGCAACACTGATCTATACTGGCTTTATGCTTACAATGCAAGCCCACTGGTTTTTGGATCAATACATAAGAGAGCTTGGAAACAATACTCAGGAAGCAAAAAAGATTGGCCAGCTTACCTTTACATAACACTGAGAGGGTGCTTAAATTGGTTATTTCCCTGCCCAGTCCTAGCACTGCTCCTACATAGCAGTTTCTAAGCTTCCTGGCAGGAAAAAAAAAAAACACCAAACATTTGGTATTTACTCCAAGTCTTGCAACTGCTAGTTAACGACACAGTTAACTTGAGGCAGTATTAACTACACTTTCAATCTTGGTCTAAAAAACAAACAAAAAATTATTGGCTGAGGTTTATACCCTGTTTTTACCTGGCTGAGGTGCTACAATTCCCATTAATAATCGTGAACAGCTTGATGATGCCAGAGTTTCCTCACATACCACCAAGTGACTTGACTTTTGATGCTGCTTTCTCCTGTGCAAAAATACAGAAAGATTGACAAAGCCTAGGTCTTCTCACTTTCTCACAGAGAAAGCACATGGCTGTTCTTCCCTAATTCTAGGGCAGCAGTTTAGGATTCATTTTACTACGCCCTAAAAAGGATTACAGTATTTTCTGATGTTCAGCTTTCCAGAAGAACAGTGGTCTGGAACTCTCCCAATGTCATGTCTCAAGCCTACATCTATACCACCACATGTCAGCCTATCCTGATGCTTCAACTATCCCACTCTAAACATCATGAAAGCAGCATAAAATGGAGTTACCTCCCTGTCAGCAAAGTAAAATCTGCAAACACTATGGTTTAAAAAAAAAAAAAAAATCCTGAAAAAAGAAAACACAAAACACAGAAACTGAAGGGCTGATTCCCCTCTTAATCCAATCACTGGAAACAAAGGCATTGTAATACGACATTCCTCCTCAAAAGAAGCTCTACAGATAACTAACATGTGCAAATGTGTTTTTAGCTTTCCTTTCCCCAAGAGATAACTGTAGCCCAGCAGGGACCAAACATTCCATATAAATAAGGCGAGCTTTTTTTTTTTTTTTGCATAGTAGTTTATCAGTGATAGTCCCACCCCACTGAACCCTCCTTTGTCCACCTGCTTTGCCACCGAGCTGAGACCTGCTTCTTCAGATTCTGGAGTCTAGCAGAAAGCTCGTACAAATCTCAAAGGCTCCTTCACCCAGAAAGATGGAAGGAAGAAATTCCTCTTAATATTGTATAACTGCTTAATCCTAAAGGCTGTCTCTAAACCTGCTATTATTTTTAAATGTTTACAGTTCAGTTTGAAGGCATTGTTTTCCGTGCCAGACATTGGTAATTGTACCATAATTGTCTTGGGCTCGCTTCTCATTTTGCCAGCACTCCTTCTGCCAATCAGTGCCGCAGTTCAATAAAACCATAAGCTTATTGAAATGCCCAGAGCCTTTGCAGCACCATTCTCTGCTGCTACCAGATTTTTTTAAATAATATTTTTATATAAAAACACCTGCTATTAATATTCCACTGGAGCTCAAAGTGGCTCAGCTTGGGGCAAAGGCACAATTAAAACACCATGTTTTCTTACAGGACTCTGCATTTATGATTTGTATAACAATAGAAATTTACAGCACCAATCCTTGGGTGGGGTGGGGATGCGTGTAGGAATGAGTCCTTAGAAACCCTGTGCGAGGGCTTATAAGTCTTTGTTTTTCCCCCATCAGTGTATATTGTATTTTAATCTTTTCTTGTGTCTTCCCTTTCACCAGAATGTTCCAAGTACGTATCAGCTGACCATGGGCTCCACATCCGTCTCTCTGTCCAACTCGTCCTGAATTTCATCTGTGTTTCCTGAGTCGCTGCTGGCTACAGAGCTGGGAGATGGAGAATTTCTGTAGAAAAATTCAGAGAACAGTTTAGACAAAAAATTAAGTCTCAGTGACAGAAGGAAAGCCAAAAGGAACCTTCAAAGAAAACGGTCACTTTCACTTCCCAAATTAATTTCAAATATCCTTTATTAACATTAAGCTTTGGGTTTACAGTAATTATCAGTAGTAAACTTAAGTAGCCTGTGTGCTGCCACCCCACCCCTGCCATCTCCTATACAAACATAAAGGCTGCCCTAAGTTTCCTGATGGAGAAATGGAAACTATGTCCAATGAACATCCTAGGGATGCATCCTAGGAACCTGCATTACCCCTAATACGTACAGAAAACTCAAAAAAGTTTATCATCTTGTTCTTTTAAGCCAGGATACGTACTGAGAGCGAGCAAGAGAGGAGACAAATCCCTCATAGTATGGGGTGCTTAACGCATGAGAAGATTAAAAACCAAGTTCTTTAAGTCAAGATTTAATTTGGGCTTTTAAGAGTTTTAGATCTATGATGGCAGGAGTAAAAGTCCATCCAAGTTAGAGATCCCTGGTTTTACCAGTAGGTGTTGAACCATCAGAAGTGCTACGGTGTGGGGGAACCTGTACACTGTTACAGGCTTCCCTTTAAGACTGATATTTGACCCTGAACAAAACAAGATTATCTAAAGGACAAAGCTTTAGGACAAAATGATGCTACTGCCTTTAAAACAACTTGGCAGGAAACAAGAGCAAAATAAATTCTTGAAGCACCCCAGGCAGAATGGTAACATCTTATTACCTGTCAGCTGAGCCTTTGATAAGCCTACGACAGGTTTCCATTTGTACATCCAGGCCCCTTTTCATACTACACATTTCCATATATTCATGAAGGTGGCGATTCATGTCACTCTTGGCCGTGGCCAATTCCAGCTGTAAGAAATAAGAAAAAATAATCAGCCTAAGCTACGTTGCTAGCAGCTTCTCCCAGCTTCACTCAATTTTACATACTGGTGGGGATGCTAAAGCTGCCCAGAGCCAAGTCAAAACACCGCACAGTATGTTTAACCTCACTGTTGTACACTGCTAATGTATTCATCAGCTCGTGAAGTGTATTTTAATCAGAGCTCAACACTGTTTTTAAACAGCGCTCAAGTTTTTTTTCCCCTGCTGCTTGGCATCTTGTTTGTCAACATGCAGTAATTAATGAAAGCATATTCTAAGCAGGGCAAAAATTTTGAGAAGCTACAGCTGTTGTGTCTGGCAACCTCTGAGGCCACATCTTGTAAAGCATTTCCCAGTGTGATGGTGGATATGCAAGGCAAATAGGGGGGAAAAAAAAAAAAAAAAAAAAAACTGCGTTTTTTTTATTCTCTTTGTTCTGCAGGTTCTCTCTCCCACCAGCTACAGATTTATGCTTACTCAGTAACAGTGCTGTATAGAGAATGGTATTTAGAAAAATAAATCCCAAGGGTATGTCTAAGGAAAATGTCTTTGTATTCTTAGATATACAAACATTCCATCTTTCCTCTGTGGGTATACACCACCAGAACACTGCGCATGTCTTCATACCTTAGAAACAATTCACATTGCCATGAATCACTTCCTTACCTCTATCTGCCCTATTGTTTCTTGGTATTCCTTATCTCTCGTTTTAAAGAAAGACTCTGTTTCATGGATCAAGTTTCCCAGGTTTTCTTCCTGCAGGGGAAAGAAGGACACAAAGTATTAGACAGAAACTAACAAGTAATTCAGTAGCAGACTGAAGATTTTCTTATTTAACCTCACTTAGAAATGCAGGTTGCTATGCTCTTTCATGCAAAGTTGTTTGTTTGGGGTTTTTTTAAATACATTTTTTACACAGACAAGTAATATTCTGTTTCTTAAACTGGCATAGGAGAAAACACACGGTATCATGACCACAGCTTTGTACACAAAGATAAAGTCTCTGATCAATGAACCTACAGACCAAAGCTCCAGCAATTAAACACAGGTATCTGATGAACCAAACCCATGGATTTTCCCGAACCTTTCACAGTCTGGTCACACTTAGATTGCAATTGCTCTCCAGCCATAGAACAATTTTCCCTTGAGTTGACCACACCACTACTTACAGCTCTGCACTGGAATTCTCATCTTCCTTTTACATATTATAACTCTCAAGTCCTTCCAGTCTCCATTACCTTGCACGTACACTCTGCACACATTGTTTCCTATTGAAATTCTTCACTTAACTGCTAGATAAAGAAGCTCGTTCCAGCACACTACTGATGAAAATATCACACATAAGAACATATGCTGTCCCAAAGGAAATATCCTGCTAGACAACAGCTCCCGTATCATCGTGGCTTTGGATTGACAGTACAGTCTGGGCTACAAAACACACAGCACTATTTCATACTGTCAACGAGATAAAAACAATGTCATTGTTCTCTCTTTCATATTACTACCTACCTCCCTTTTCCAGACGAAAAAAAAAAATCCATTTAATGCAACTGCACTGATGAGCTATAATTATGTTTCCAACCTCAGGCCACATCTGTGGCAGCTTTATCAGGATCATACCTGGTATCAACGTAACCAGCCTAGAGTTACAAGAATCATTCCACTTATCCTTTTATATGCAGAAGCGCTTTAAGGAGGAAGGTCATAAAAGAAGGTGGCTAGGGCACCGTGTAAGAACTTGAAAGGAGTAAAGCCAGTGGAAGGAAGATTCTCACATGTAAAGCACTATGTTAAAGACCAGGCACAGACGGAGCAGTCTTTATTCCGAATCTCCATCTACAAGACAAATCTACCCTTCCCTTGTATAATTTTCATTTAGAAGGATTTAAGCTTCTTAAAACCTTTAGAGTTTTCGCACAGAGGGTCTGAGTTCGGCAATATTCCCTCTGATAGCTGTTCTTATACATGCACACATGGGCATATGCAAATAAATCTGTCACTAATTCCAGCACATGGCTACACATTATCACTCTGCCACTCTCCCTGCTCAAAAGACGACACGTAGCTAAGTACGCTGCTTCTGCAGTCCTAGCACTTCTGAGTAATCTCTGCAGTTTCAGAGTATGCCAGATGATACACAAACGGGAAGATGTAAATTAACACACCCCTGGCAGTCAACACAAGACAATATTCAGGAGACTGCTGCCTCAGCATCTTTACACTACAGCGATGATGGAAGGCGGCAGGATTATTTCTTACCTACTGCTGTCGTGCTACCCGGTAACAAAATAAGAGCATCACATTTAAGACTACCCGCACAAAGCCAGACCTTGCCATTTCAATCACTCTTCAGGCTTGTTTAAAAAGGAATCGCTCAATGAGGCAGGATGCAGCCGTGAGCCTACTTTGTGTGGGATCTTAAGGATTAAAAGCTGTTTATTATCCACCAATGCCGGGAGATTCCTATTGACTGGGAAGATGGAAGCACAAGATTCACGGGTTCAGAAGATCCCTGGGGCCTTAGGCAGTCCTGCAACCACAGCTTCTTTGTTTGCGACAGGGTATGCATCCTTTTAACATCTTCCACACTCCATCCCCCACACTACGTGGGCTATTTTGATCATTAAAGTGTGAATGATAATCTACAGAGAAAGTGAGATGCTGTGTGGAAGATATAGGGCTTTAGATAAACGACTGCTTAGGGTGACAGATTGCGTGATGCTCCCGTAGCAGCTAGATACCTTGGATCTTCTGACAGTCACTTGGTACTTTTAAAGACTCAGTTTGAAGGAGCAAAAGAAATGAAGTTTGGCAAATAAACTGATTGCACAGACTGAAAAGGAACCATAGAGAGAAAGTACTAAGAGGATTTTAAAAATCAAAGCAAGTTTGCGTGGCAAACTAGATCCCCAGTCAAATATCCAAAGGCTCAAATGGCTAAGAGAGCAGCTGAGGGATACAGTTTCTGTGGAGAATAGTTCAAGAAAATAACAGCAATAAACTCACCTCTCCTTGGAGGTCAATTGAAGGATTACAGTTTGTGAAGTCTTCCCAAAGAAGCAGCGTTTCCTCATTCTCCTCCCATGTTAAACTATCACAGTCGTCATCAAAATCAAATGTCTCACGACTGTTAAAATAACAGAAAAAGCATTAGTGAAAACTACTCCCTCAGTCCTTTAATTAATCTACTAAAAAAAAAAAAAGGGGGCTATGAGAAGTGAATGAAGGAGACAATGCAGCAGCTGAAAATCCTCACAGTTTTTACAAACAGGCTTTGCCACTGTCCAAGTCCCTCGCTCCTGGGCTCTTTGCCACCCCAGAACAGAATAAAAGATCCTTGTTAGCATTCCTGGTTCAAGCACACAGTCCTAGCTCTGTCCTCCAGATGGTGCTGCACATTAGTTTCCCCTGTTTGCAAAACCACAAAAATGTTTTAAACTATTCTTTTCATACGTGGGAAAATGAGCCCAAACACAGTTCAAGGAATTTTACAAGAAACAGCCACCAGAAGACTCCCTGCTGATTTTCATGCTGAAGTTCAGCCAACATTTTCCCTGCAGCGCTTGAAAACATTATTTTTGAAAGTAACAGCTATGAAGAAACTGAACCCCAAAATGATGTGCAGGTGAGAACAAACACATTGTTGACTTGAACACCACAGATACTATGACAGCCACTTAAGACTGAGAACAAACAGTGGCAAGTGTGGCCTTTGACACTGTTATTTGGTCAAACCCTTTTAGTATGGTCAGTTGTGCAATAAAGGAAAGTTTCAGAAGGCACTCGAGTCCCTTTTGGTTTGAACAGCAGCAGAGCAAAACACTAGTAGCTGCTTCTTGTCCTTGTTAAGGAGGTCTGACAAAAACCTGAAACTGCTCCCAGTAATCGTCTGCTAATTTCAGACTGATGCATTTTTATTACTTTAGTTCACTTCCTTTCAAGCAGATAACATCTCAGTGCGGAAACCGAGTCCAATACTGTCTTTAGGAGGCTGAAGAGCTTGGCAAAAGAGTCAGGCCATTTGTCCATACTCAGCATGACTTTAAAAAAATAATTTAAAAAAAAAAAAACAACAAAAAACTTGGACATACATGATTGAGCCTCTTGCAATTCAGCTACTTCAGCTCAGTTTCTTTTTGCAAGAGCTATCCTTGTCAGAGAGCACAAAGGCTCCCAGTCCAGACTGCTGCTTACTCCAGACATACACTGTCCAAAGCCGACTGCATTTTGACTTTTTACTAGTAGACACTTAAAGATTAAGTTCATTACAGATAAAAAGTTGCTTTCAGTTTCTGTTTATGACATAGGCTATTCAGCTATTTGTAAAATATTATTTTCTACCTCATAAAGCCCCCACAAACCCAGACATCCTTAGAGATGTACCATCTTCAATAAGCCATAAACACTGTTCTAGATCAACCCAATTTGCATGTAACAAGATTCCTGCAGCATTATGTGCCAAATAAGATAGGAGCAGGAGATAAGAATTTCATTAGCATCACCAGTAAAAACTGGGTATCACAGGACAGGCTTAAGAACAAAACTGAAAAATAAATGCATTACCAGCAGTAGCTAGATTTTAGCCTCTTGTTTTTCTAAAATATCCACACTGCCACACTGAATTCCAGCAGTGGAGAAGTCAAAAATTTGTATTTATTACACCGAATAATAATAAGGGCCTAAAGACATCTAAAACCTAACAAGAGGAGTTACCTACAACTTCTGCAAAAAACATGCCCTCCTATATGTGAAATTCAGGCAGGCAGAAAGAGACGCACCCCAAAAAGAACTTTTGGCAACAGCCTGACAACAGAAGAGGAACTAGAGCTTCTTAGAGAATTTCTTGCATACTCCTACATATTAAATACTGTCCTACACTGTGTTGGAAAGCACTGGGAATTCCTCCCTCTGCGGTCACTGCAGAAGTTGGCAGAAGACACCCATATTCAAATGCTAGGGAAGTCAGAACTATAGTGCTTGCTGGGGCTTTCCTCTGGCAAAAGAAAACAGCAGAGACCCTCAAAATCCTCCCCAGGCTGTGGCCATCTCCATCATTTCTAGAACAGGAGGAAGAGAGCAGCAGGGCACATCGCCAACTGACTTCCTGAACTGCTTTGAGTAGCACCAACGTGCAGAGTCTCTTCCCAGCTTCCACAGCTTTCTAAGACTCCAATTTGGGGTAAAGCTTTAAGCAAAACAAATTGCAATTCTTCCAGTTTGGGGGATCTGAGCTTGCAGCAAGGTTACAGCACTGACATTCTTGGAATCTAGAAACTGAGCTTCTGGACAGATCCACCACTGATGTTTGCCTGTAGCTGAACTGAAAAAAATCATGCAAAATACTACAGAAGTTTGTATCCAGTTTGGACTGAGCTTTCAGTGACACGGCCAAATTCTATCCAGCCCAAGCAGCAGCAAGGTTCTTTCCAAAACTCTGGAAATCTAATATTCAGCAAAACATACAGGACAGGCTCAAGTTTTGTAATTTTTTTTTCATCTTTTTTTTTTCTTCTGTTTCTTCTTTTGCTACTGTAACAACAGCATATAAACATCTAGTTCTACTACTATATTTTTGTATTCTCTATAGTCCTCCCTACTTAAGGGAGGAACAAAAAATCAGTTTAATTTTATTTGAACTTCCAGAAAACCTTTGAGTACATACCATCCTGGCAGCTCAGGTTCAACTCATAGTGAGCACTGAGCAGAAAAAAAAAATAATGCTTCTAAAAGCATAGAGAAGTAACTCAATATTTGCATTCTGGGGTTAAGTCTGCATTTTGGAATAAGTTCTCCCCACGCTGCCCACGATACTCACAGCTGATTAAACATACGCTTCATTTCATCTGTGATGTTCAGTGAACAGCTGACCTCATCATCAGAAAACCTGCCATTGTCTCCATCCTGTTCAGAGAGGTCATCGTCAGATGGGAGCTTGCGTTCTTTCTTCTTGGAAGCCACCTTAATTGGAGAGAAGAACAGTAACTAGAAGGTTCAACTGAGGTACTGTGCCATGAGGGGCAGAAATAAAGAAAAAGAGAGCCATTAGGTTTGAGCGAATACAACTGTTCATCAGTTCTCAGGCAATTCAGGGATTGCATCTGTTAATGAGAGGTGAACGCGGAGCACAAGGAAGCGGTTCAGAACGGCGAAGAGCAAAGCAAGCTGCAGGCTGCCAGCGCTCTACAGATGTTCATCTGCTCACGGACACCAGTCTGTGATCTACCAGAGAACATGCAGAGGTTAGAATGATACAGGGTAAAAGCATAAGCTGGCAGGAGTGCCCAGGCAGCAGGCTCGAGAGCAATGACAGAACTCTCCCTCTCCTGCCACCACCACAGGCTGTTGCTCCCAGCATTGAACCACCACAAAAGATAGACAGAAAGCTTTTCTAGATAAGCCTTTATTTCAGGGTCATTCCCACCCCATCAGCAGAGGCAGACTGCTAATCTTCAGGTTGACCAAAGAAGGGTTAACTGAACCATGAAAATGCCTGGACAATCTCAAAGAAATGAAGTTTACAGATGTGCAGAGAACTCAAGGGATACCCCTGCGAAGGGAACAGAGGATCACTTCTTCATCTGAGGACTGTGAACATAAAAGATATTCACAGATGGTGCCACAGAGCCACAAACACACAGCCCACTCCCAGCCTAGTGGAGTTTTCCCTCTACCTGGCATGGAAGCTGTCCCTTACTGGTATTGTTCTCCATGATGATCATTTTAACCACTGCATGCTTGACCAAAAGTGCTCTTTGCAGTTACCTTTGAGCAGAAAGACACTGCAATTCTACTCAAAGACAAGAAGGAACCACTAGCACAATGCAAGGGCTCAACATGCTAGAAAAATAACTGTCTCCAGTAAAGAGATTTGAGTCTTTCAGGATACCATTAGGAAAAAAAAATAAAAATAAACATTTAGGCAACTTCGCTAAGCCCAAAAGCACAACCAATAGAGACCACAAGGATCTTTTACAGTGGTTTTGTACAGCACTTAGCACAGTCTGTGGCATCACTCTACAGAGAAAAGCATCAGACTTACTGAAAGACTGAACAAGACACGTTTAGATCAAAGCAGAAGGAAGATGGGTTAATCACAATTGAAATCGCAGTTATGACAGGAGACCAACTGCACTGGGAGTTACAGGTTTGTTCCACGCAGAGCTGTAACTGCTTGCTTTTGGAGCATATTAAATTACTTTCCTGCTAGCACCAAGGAGCCACCATAGCTCAAGGAAAGCAACTGGAGTTTCTAGTCTCACAAAGCAGTCATAGCTCACCACCACAGAAGCATTATTTCTGGCCACAGAGCTTGAACCAGAAATAAGAACATTCAGATGACAGTTCTACAAGCTTAAAACCTCTCACTTGTGAAGGGAACAAATGTGAGGAAGCCATTTATACAAACCTAGACCCTGTAATGCTTTTTTTCCCCCTGCATTCATTGTAGACTAGCATCAGACTAACAGCATGTCTTACAGAGCATCCTGAGGCTTCTTTTTTTAAACTCTCTAAATTTTGTGCTCTTAGTACTACAGCAGCTTCTGCAGAAGAGAGCTACTCTTCAAGACCAAGAAAGAAGAAAACAGGTCTACACAGAGACATTTCCAGAAAAGGCAAATGACCTGGACCACACTCCTCAACGCTGCTCCCTCTCATCCCCTCACTTCTTGTCCTACCCTATGGAAAATTCATGGCCTAATCACCTGGAATATCTTGGAAACGTCTTCAGAGTTGCGCTGCTGCGCTACATCACACAGCTTGGCTGTGATATCGATTCGACGACAGATGTCCATGTCCACCTTCATGGCCTTTTCTTGAATCTTTGTGTCCAGGTCTGTCATGGGCTGCAGGAAGGACAGTAGTGATTATCTTCTATTATTATACAGTTCAGGAAAGAAGAGATACCCCACAGTATCTCTCTAACCCCAGGGCATACCATTCTTACACAACATTACATCTGCTCCGGGAAAGGCAGTACATGGACAATCTAAATAGACCAGATAGCTAACAATTAACATTCATATCTGATTCTAAGAAAATTTCAACTCAGAGTGATTTGCCACCAAAAAACCCTTATACCCACCCCAAAACAACTGCTAGATGTGCCAACAGTAAACTTTTATGGGTCAATAAAGCTTTAAAAGTGGAGAAGAACTTTGTTGAGCATGTGCAGAACAGAATGAAATCTAAAACCTAGTGAGTATGCAACACTGGCTCCCCTTTCAGACAGGAAAATGGTGCCTGCAAGGAGAACTTGCTTTTAAAACAAAATCCAGGCTACTCAGCAACTTCATACATACCATGAAAATGTAAATCAAGACTGGATCTGAAGAGATCCATGAAAGCTTGTAACACAGAAAATACTCCTTATTGGCAATAATCTGACTTCCAGCCTAGCAAAAATTCTACATGAAAAATATTTTGTCTTGCTTCACTCTGGGCAGCAGTTATAAATGTAATTTATAAGGGATACTCCCACTCAGACAGTACAGCTGGCTCCTTATGAGGAAACACTGTTCCACAAAAAGTTTATTTTCCAGCCTAGACGAGACTCACTCTGTTAGAAAGTACCACTTCAATGGCTAGGCAATGCTTCCACTTTGATCAGAAAAGCAGAAAACTCTTTGCAGAGCATTCTTAAATACCAAATTCTCTTTCCAAGAAGAAAGCTTTGGGTTGGTTTTTTGGTTTGGTTTGGTTTTTGGGGTGGTTTGGGGGGTTTTATTGGTGTTTGTGGTTTGTTTGTTGTTTTTTTTTTTTTAATTATTACATAGAGTTCTTCTCTAGCACCTGTCAACCACCTTTGAACAAGTTAGAGATTTTTGTTTTCCAAACACACTGAGAAAAAGAAATCTCTAAACACTGACACACTCTAAAACACAATCATCAACTGAATAGGTACCAGCGATTCTCATCCACAGGAAAGCAAGAGTCACATGCCAACATTTTGCATTTCTCTGCTCTAAATATTTACGCAGTGGGATTCAAAACAAGCATCCTCACTGGTTTCCTTAGGCTCTCTTCTCCCTTACAGAGTTTGCAAAGCCTAAAGCACACTTTCTCTCAAGATGAGGAGGATGTTTGCATTCACCACCACCCTTTTTGTACACACTGAGCAACGATTCTTCCTCAGCAAAAAAGTCATCACAGTGATGCAGCCCTAACAAGTTTTCTCCCTTTCACACTGCCTCTAACCAAGCATGCCTATTCTCGATTAAACACCAAGAGAAGAGACAGCTAATTGCCAAATTTCGCATGAACAGATCTAGTGGCCCTGAGAGAATGCATTTGACACCAGGGAGCTGGTTCTGCAAGCTTCTATAAAGACAGAAGGCAGCAGTTCTACACAAAATTACAGAATAAATAAGCATAATAGGACATATTCATTAGACAACTGGCATCAGCACTACTTCAGTCTTACAGAGGAAGGCACCGTACTTAATTCACCTGGAATATCTTTCTAGTCTGCATGAGTACATGCTCTCGGTATGTCTAAATATTAGAAAATTATCCAGTCACAGCCTGAAAGATGCCTCAGCTTTGAAGGGAATTCAATATCTAATGAGACATGAGGAAATTCCTGTGAAAAAGTCTCTTTTTTTAAAAAAAAAAATAAAATAGGTCAAAGCAGCCCTGGAAAGAAAGGCAGATACCTGAACCAGTGATACTGGGTTAATCTCCTCAGAGCTTTCATAAAGAGAGTTGGGAAACACATATAGCATCCTCCTTTTTGAACATGACTTTCTTGCATGACTGGGAGCAAAAATCCCCCTTGTCAGCAGTACATGGTGCTGCACGGTGAGGAACCCTTTACGCTAACCTGCGAGTTCTCCAACATTTTTTTCCACGGCTGCGGATCGGAACGCTGGCACTGCCAGCTGTGGAGAACGGGGAAGGGAGGGAAGAGTCCGGGTTATGGGGTAAGCAGCAAGTTAATGCATCTCTACACAGACCAGACAGGAAGCAGGGGGAAGGGTGATCTGTCTGATGCATTAGATCATAAAGGCAGCCATAATGCTAACTACAAAGCAGCACTCACTAAGACCATAACCTTTTTATGAATGAAGCCATTTGCATGACACACACATTTCACAAAGGCAGTGGGAGTTGGCCACTCTGCTCTCCAGTGTACTTACATCACTCATCAGACCCTTAAAGACCACAAGTTCTGCTTTCAGTCTCTCAATCTTTTCATTTAACTCCTCCTGGAGAGCTTCCGCTTCCTGCGCCTCCTGCAAGAGAAAGCACACAAAGAGCTAGGAGGGAAGAGGCCAACATGTGCTTCCTCGCTTAACCTGAGCGGGGCTGATAAGGCACGTCATCACCCCCGCACTTCACTGTCAGAAAATTCACCTTCCTGCTTCAGCTTCCAGACATTAACACTGTTCTCCAGCACACAGCAATGCGGTCAGCTGCTAGTTAGAAGAGTGTTTTTTAATTTAAAAAAATTCAAATAACTACTAGCCTCATAAAAGGTGCTGAGAAAACCTTATACCTTTCAATACACATTATTCAAAACTCACCTCTCGCAAGGTTTCTACCATAGATTCCAGGCTCATTCTTCTTGTCAGTTCCTCTTCCCATCTGAAAGACAAGGTTCGTAGGCGAAGTGTTAACTATGGAGAAAAGTAATTCCCCCCCCGCCCGACCAAATCACAAGTCTTCTGATAGCTGTTGGAAGATGACAGTTATTTGAAATGTAAAGCAGATGGTCCCCTTCACTTGTACACCCTCAAACCAGCAGCATTAAGTTGGTGAGAGAATAAAAGCTAAATCCATTTTCACTGGCATCAGTGCTCTTCCTACTCTCCTATGCAATATTTGGTTGCAAATAAGGTGGGAAATTTTCAGCGCAAAAAGAATCAGTTGAAGGTAAGTTATCTGAATCAGCACTCTTACTATTTATCTATTCGGTCCAATCAATTCATACGTTTATGTGCCTTCCATATCAAAATGCTCAATAACCAACATGCCTCCGTCATTTCCCAGCACTGCAACTGCAAGGAGAGTACTCAGGCAAGCACCCTGGAACGCAGGGTATAGGCAGTGCTGCTGCAGTACTGCATGGGTAGAAGAAAAGGAATTACAGTTACAAACTGTATAATTAAACCTCATACGACAAGCATCATTATCTTTGAGTTCATTATTGGATTAAGTGTAAAACTATCTGGCAGTTCCTCTTTTAAGCACCGAAGCCCTTTAAAGAGCAAAACCCAGTATTTGACAATACTAACTCGAAAGATGAGATTCTTGAAAACGTAATAACACACATTCACACACGTGGATGCAGTTTGAGTCTGGGGGAGGGAGAAAGTACAACGTGTGCCGCTCTCTTTGAACGGGCAGCAGTGCCACGGGAGACTTGCCCGGTCTATTATAACAACAGGAATCACACCCCTGGAAAAGAAACTTTGGATACTACACGATTAAAAACAATCCTACGAACATACTCTCCGAGTACCATCATCATGATTTCTGCTGCCACTTCAACACTTTTTTGTAGTTGAAAATGGCGAACCACGAGCTCAGCAATCAGGCATTGTTGAAAACGCAAGGTTAAATCTACCAAAACACGTTGTTTCATCTTCTTTTCAAATCCACAAGGCAATCTGGTGATGGCTAGATTACAGGCTGCTCTATTCCCACGGAGGCATCTGATTTTCAGTTTGCATACATAATCGCCGCGCTACTCGATACCTCTCTGCATTCCAAGTGCAAATTTAATGCCATCTGAAATGGACGCCGGGGAGGACCATTTCAGCAGGAAAGGACGCAGGCAGGCACGGTGCTCGGGCAGTTTGCTGTCTTCAGGCACGATCGGAGGCACCTGAATGGGTTACGTCTTAATGCAGCAGCAGCTCTGAGGAGCGCAGTGCCAAGATGACACGCGGGCTACATCCCCTCTTTCCTGCTATTGTGCTGCAGGAACATCCAACACCACGGCGTGCGAATTCTCCGTTGCCCAGCTCAAGTTTGATTTATGCAGGAAGACTGGTTGTGAATTTATTATTTTTTTTTTAAACCAGAAATTATTTACTGCAAGCAGAGTAAAATATTTAGGCTGAAATTTGCATTTGTCATCAAATGTTTTCATTCGTATTTCCATATCCTATTTGGTTTTTTTAGTAGTAATTACATGTATATTTCTATAAAAATAGTAACCACGTTTTTCAGATTTTTAATATTAAAGTCAAGAAGGTGAAATTAATTAAAGCAGTCAGTTATATTCACAATCTGTAAAGATGGTCTCCTTCTGTTACAGGAGGAGTGTTGCATGGCTTTAATCATTCCTCCTGGTCTTTTCTGCCAGCAGGCTGTCATTTATGGATGGAAGTCAAGCAGACATCGCAAAAACTGATATGCTGCTTCTTGAGGTTTTAACTGTTGAAATGAGGAATACTGGCTTCATTCAGGTTATCCTGCTGTATTATTTGCATCCCCACAGCGCACTGTGCATTCTGTAAGAAAAGGGATGTATTTTTGGAAAACGTATCTGCATATTTTTACTGACTATGCCAAAAGCTAGCAAAAAGGATTAGCATTCTTCCCCAGCAGTTCAGCCATTCTGGGCAGCTGCCAAAATTACACATCTCAAAGTCTGCTCAGACTAACCTTCCTCATCCTGCAGAGATTCCAGTAGTTCCATTTATTTTCTTTGTGCTAGTTAAAGTGCATTTTGCAGAACAGTGATTCACAGCCCTAATTCCCTTCTGTCAAATTCAAGACAATGTCAACAGAAGAGGAAAAGGATACTTTTTTTACACACCCTCTCCACAACTTCTGTGTTTCTCTTAATTATAGGAACAATAAAACAATCTAGTAATTTTTAACTGAAGAGTTCATGCCTAACAGAAGGAAATTTACACTGGACTGATAATAAGGGTCCTACTAACCACTAATATCACATTCTTAACCTCAGAGCACATTTCTCCCACCCACTACCAAGCTGATTAACCTCATTTAATAGCTAAAAATGCCAATCTTACTTTCCCCTCACACTTAAACCTCAGGAGACTGTCGCAAAGAGAGGAAGGAGGAGGATGGGAAGGTAGAGGATGACAATGGAGCAGAGGATTAACTCTGCATTTAAACTTCCTTGGAAGTGAGACAATAGAAAGATCGCTTATTCATGTGATCATCCTGTATTTGCTGTAACACACGAGACTTTAAAAGGGACCTTGGCAGCTGTGCTACTACACACTCCAACAAATACAGCAGTAAGGAGTCAGCATGCCTCTGAGATGATGCTTTGGCTCTGACGTCTTGAATAGTCAACACACTCTAAATTATTCTCCCAGTAATTTATACTAAATTTTTTCTCTTCAGTTACCATCTAAAAGCAGAAGTCTCCCCCAACTCCACAACTCTTAATAACCCCAGCAGGCTGCAGATGCCCTCCGCTTCTTCACAAACAGATCCAGTGATGCCACTTGCACGTGGCAGCCTAAAACGGCGACAAAAGGGACCAAAGCCTGGCGCTTCCTTCGGCTCAAGGAAGAGGGAAACACCACCTGATTAACCACCTCACAGCATAAAGCAGAGCAGACAGGCAGCTCAGCTGGATAACCCCAGGAGAAGCAGCAGCAGGAATGATGAGGACTATAATACCCAAAAGGGAAATGGCTGTACACACTATGGGCTAAAAAAAACCCCCAGTCTTCACATATTTGCTGCAGGATATTAGCTAGCCAGCCACTCCTGCCGGTCTCAACTACACTTATTTCTTGGCTCAGATGCACCAATTACTATGATTTCCAGCTGTATCCAAAAAAAAATATATTTTTTCTGACCCAGAAAGGCAAACGTTGCCATCTAAATCTACCAGACTTCAGGGTTTCTTACTATATTTTCATTTCTTTCTTTTTTTTAAAAAGAAAAAAACAAAACCCAAACCTAATAAAACAGCATTAAGAATTTCAAATCTAACCAAGCTTTTTTCCTTCTTTCCCACCTTCCAAGGATGTTTTACTTCCAACCCCCCCCAAAAAAGGGGCTAGTCTGAATTTTAGAAGCTATGGCTCTATTCCCCTTTTACCAGATGTGACACATTACATTCCAGCAGCATTCAGTCATCGCAGCTTCAGGCCCCAAACTACTTCTGCAGTCATGTCTTACGTAGCTTAGAGGAGAACAAAGGATGCTGGCTCTCTTTAACGGGAATAGCTACATTACAAGGATATTAGACAAACAAAACACATGAATAGTCAGCTAGGATTAACATTGCTTAAAGCAGTGTTCTTGTAAAGCTGAGTCACACCACAAACTTGTGTGTTTCCTTTGAAAGTGGAAGAGTAGCTACCAGTTCACCGATACTAACATCTTCTCCTACACCAAAGAAAGTCAATAGAGAGTGTCCCTTCAAAGAACTGGAGAATGTCCCTTCAAAGAACTGGAGAATGTCCCTTCAAAGAACTGGAGAATGTCCCTTCAAAGAACTGGAGAATGTCCCTTCAAAGAACTGGAGAATGTCCCTTCAAAGAACTGGAGAATGTCCCTTCAAAGAACTGGAGAATGTCCCTTCAAAGAACTGGAGAATGTCCCTTCAAAGAACTGGAGAATGTCCCTTCAAAGCTTCTCTAAGTTTCCAAGCCCTAACATTCATGAAATTAAACTGTGCAGTCTATGTTGACACAACAAGCTTCAAACACCTTTCCTGTTCCCTTAAGATCTGTGTCAGTGAACACAAACATCTTCCTTTCTTCTCTCCCAGAATCAAGTCAAGTTTAGGAATACTGACCAGTGAAGGGAATTGTCCAATGGAGCAAATTCACAAAACCTCTTTAGAATAGAAGGCTGGTTTTAGAGAAGTTTGTCTTTCCAAAAATTGTTCAGTAATTTTCTTTTAAAAACCCAGGATTTTTAGATGCGAGTACAGTATTATTTACACAACAAACAATATGCTTACAAACTACACCCAATATAAATCTACTGTTTAAAAGAAATTTTTGCTCAAGGCAGAAAGGCACGAGTAGACCAGCTGATAATGATGCCTAATAGTACCAATTACATTATTCGTTCACCAGAAATAACACTCCCCTCAAGGAAGCAAATACTCCTCCAATACCATTTAATAACAGAACATTTTTTCCATAAGAAAAACTCTTTAGGAAGACAAGACCCTTCTTCCTGGTAGTTTTATACTGAGTCATACAGAGAAGAAAACCACAAAACAGAACAAGAGAACATGAAAAAACATTTAGAGTGGTCTAAATGTTATCCCTGTCATTCTCTCAGGTACTGACTCTGAAGGTTTTCACTCTGTTTCATTACTGCTGGAATGTCTTCCCATCAGTTTATGGGGAGCAAAGCAAGAACAGAAAGGAAAACCTAAACGAGTGCTTAAGTCCACAATAGGAAACAAAAGTTCTGGTTTGAGTAATGACTATAAAATGCTCACAAACATATTAACAGCTAACAATTCCTGAAAACATAAACATACCGAATGTATGAACTGTCATTGTTACTTCAGGGAACAGCACAATTGTTTTTTCTTGCACGCTAAGACACCACTATTCCATTTTTGGCACGAGATGCATCCAGCCTTGCTCATCTGTTGGATACAAAACATCTAAGCTGCATTCTCTGATGCACCCCACCTGCAAGAAGATGGAACAAACACCCATGCTATGGCAGGACCGAGTAATTAGACCTCGGGCGCTGCCCGGGAGGGTTTGTGCTTTGCCATCACTCAGCTTTGTGCTCCCGTTCCTTTGCAGCAGCACTGCTTGTCTTTCACATGTTGGGATCTTTTTGACGCCCATACGTTGTTTACAGGACTCCAAATGGCAAGGCGTACTGCGCTGCTCACCAGCGCTGGCAGGAGATTTAACACTTAACATGCACAAGCTTAACAGATTTAATCATTTTGCATTACTCACCGTCATTACATGCTGCCTCTCACTGTGGGTCTGTAGTAACATGCCCACTAATCCCCTCTCCAACACCTAGATAACAACTATCAACGTTACAGTTTGTAACTCTGGTTATTATACACTGATTTCATTCGAATCGACTTAATGGCTCATCAGATGTACAAACTTATATTCCCACACAAAAGGATCCACAGCCTAATCCTGTAATCAACCAAGACAGAAATTTGGGCATGCTGTTCAAGAGAAACATGCTGTGGCTGTTTAGGATAAGCAAGCATCATGTTCAAGACTTTGTGGACAGATGTAAAGAAACCTTTATGATACTAAAATTCTGCTGCAATGTCAATCTCTATTTAACCATTTGCCAGATATCAAATAGTGTTTCTTAACTGAGAGAAGGACCAGCATCTACAATCTCACTAAACCATTCCTAGATACTAGAAGGCAGTTTAGGATTGCCAGTACAAATAGCCGTCTGCATGTTTTCATGCAGCTCAAGAGAACTGAACCGTGCAAAATGGATTCATTTAAAAAAAACCTCTATGAAGCCTCCTTTATTTTAAGAAAAAAAAACCAAACAACATAAAACAATGCATCATTCTCTCTACTTTTAGAATCCTTGCTTAAGAGATCATTTTCCTACCCAGTCTTAGTTTAGCACTAAATGAGATATAAGGCTACGTGAAGCAATTAGCTTGTTCACAAACACTACCTCTTGTTTAAGTGAGCACTTTAAACATGCTGTAATATAGGGATTCTTCCAGATTATCCCAAGCACAGACCACTTTGATCCCACATGCCCTGACTTCTCATTGAAGTAAATTAAATGTTAGTTGATGGGCTCCACGTAAAACGTATTAATTTAATGTGAACATCTGATTCCATTAAAGCCTGGCTGTAACACAACAGCAGCGGCACTCTTGAATGAAGTCATGTTTCTTGCCTGTTGCAAGCAGCATCCTCTCCACAGAATCTCTTTGCTAGAAGTCAGTCATTGCAGCATCAGACTTCCCAAACATCAGAGCAATGAAGGAGTTTGTATCCTTGAACCTCTACCAATGGTCTAGATGATACAGGTAAAACCACTGCATAGCAGAACTTGTACCCTTTGTACTGTTAATATCTAGGTGTTCCATTATAAAGGAGAGGTTAATATTAAAGTCTTGTTCTAGACTTGTGCGCTACTTAAAACAGCACACAGACCTTTGAACAACAGCAATTCCTTGTGAAGAGAATTACTAAAAGGACTTACTATACAGCAAAACACTGCATAATTATGCTTCCTGATTACATTCACCTGGAAAGATGCTCCAGCCTGTTACTGGAACCACAATAAAAATCACCTGCAAGTTCATTTGTGTTTTGTTCCTGACCACATGAGGTGTTTAAACAAAAGCCATACATAGTGTCACAAGAGTTCAACAGCTTCAAGCAGAAGCAACAGCCATGCCTGCATTCCTTTATAAAGAAAATTATGGTGCTTTTAATACACTAGGAGAATCCACATATAATTGTGCAATATTCACAGCAACATTAAACACATTTTTAAGCTACACAGCTACAAGTCATACCCTCCTGCATGCCTTTATTCCTGCAAACAACACTGTACTAAAAATAAAGGCCAATTTTAAATCCGAGATGTCTTGGGATACTTGGATGAGCTTTGGCCCTCTCCTTTTGCACCAGCACCCAGCCCCAAACACAGAAGTCTTTTAACAAAGACACAAGATAGTTATACAAAACAGGTCTAACACAAGGGGTGAGGCTGCCACTGGGTGTTTTCACAACCTTTTATACAACTTCTTGACAGAGAAGGCACCTAAGAGATCTCCCATCCTCGCAAAGGACTTTGTAGGATGCAGAAGGATCAATTATGAACTTCAGTTATTTTCAATCTCATAGCTAAACAAGCAAAGAAAAAAATAATTCCTTGAAAGTCTTCCATTTACCAGTGCCTTCAAGGCTATTAATGTTGGTAGCCTATTTCTACATCACGTAGTAGAAAATTGACTTGAAATACTGCTGCCTTAAAAGAAATATGGATTTTTTTCCCCACTGTAGGTAGATTGAGAAATAGGGTAAGACAGATAAAGCTCACTGCTGCCCAGCTTTGACTTTAAGAGGCCAAGTTCAGCGAAACATCATCCCTCGTTGTCCGACTGCTCCTGACTGAAGAGCTTCAATCCCGCTTGCTCTCAGAACACAGACATGTTGGAGCTCTGAACAGAACGAGTGCTGTGCAAAGAAGCCTTTTCTCTTCCCTTCTGTTTATAACCTCATCAGCATCCTTCTGCAAGTAGATATATTACATTCATCGGAAAGAAAAGTTTTGTACAGCTTCCTCTGTCCTCACATACTGTCCGTTCTTTGCTTCTCTAAACCCATTTCATATTTTCCTGAAGAGAAAGATCAGGTATGACAACATAACCAGAACCTGCATATCACTGACCTGCCTATTCTGCAGCTGCAAAAGATTTTAAATCTGGTTAAACCTGTGAGAAGTGTTCAAAACCACAACTCCTACCAGCAATGGCCAGGAGTACACCCTCTTGAAATGAACCTGATCTGGCAATTATTTTTAGTGTTTCATGAAAGCTCACGGCATCTTTACATTTCTGCATTGCTCTTCTGTTCATCTCAGGCATATGGAAACAGTAACTGCTTTGGAGGAACGGAGCTTTTACGGTTTAAGGAGCAAAACCACAAAAGGCCTCTGTCTAGTCAATATTTATAAATCATCCATACTCTAGAATCAGAGTACAACTTAAAAATCGCATTTTATCATTAGCGTCCTCCACACCTTAAACCATTCTGCTTTCCTGCACCAAAGCCACTTCTTGCAGCCTGCCGAGAAATGATTCCTGGTTAGTCAAAAACTGCTCGAGCTGATAAGACACCACCAGACTGCGAGCTCTGAGAGCAAGGCTGGTGACGGAACCCATGTGACAACTAATACATAAACTAAACACTGCTTTCTGTATCCTCCTCTTATGTCTGCCAGCGTGTCAAGACAGATTTACAAATTTGTACCCAAACCTGTCCCAGCAACCACAAACACAAGAAATAACAGATCAAGCTGCATTTACTTCTCAGCAGAGCGGTGGGCACTGACAGGCTGCAGCAAAGGGTTGCAGGCAGAATTAACACTGATTGTGTTCCTCTCGGCACCAGCTACTTAAATTCATTTTTCACTCCTGTCAAAACCTTCATGACAGTGTTTACAACCCCTGAACAAATATACGTCTCTTAAGCATGAGCAAATAATTCTGCAGTGTGGATCTACTGCAATTTTTGACAGCTGAAATGCAGTTTTTTCACTAGGAATAGCAGACCCCAGGGAAGAGGAGAGGGATTTGTTCAGTAACATGAGAAAGCGGGGACTGCCTGCCTTCCATTTTCCAGTAAGCTTAGTGGTGACTAAAGCTAGCCCAGAACTGTTTCTAACAAAAGAGCCTTGTGAAAAAAGCAACTCGGGCAAATGCAAGGCCTACAAGTTTGGCCTGTGGGCTTGCTTTGGCGGGGGTTAAGGAATTACTGTGTCCAACAAAGGAAAAGCAGCCAAGAGAGCAAGGTAAGGACAGAACAGTTTACAATTAGAAAAATACCAATAGCTCAAGACTGGGCAAAGACTTCAGAAGTGGGAGTGGAGGAAAACGTGCAACAGAGAGAAGAGGCTCAAAAGCCTACCTCTAGGAAGTTCCCCACTGCAAAAGAGAAATGTTATGATGAATTTTAAACTTCCAGTTACTGAGATCAGCCCGTATTTTATTGAGACAGCTTTGCAGCTATCAGAAGCACATCACAGACACGTGAGCTGCAGAACAGTTAAATTAGATAGGCTACCAACTTCTAGCAAGCTGCTCTTCATCATTAGGACATGCAACTGCTATTCCCTACACCAACAGGATGCCCAGTTTCTGCAGTTAGTCTGAATTCAGAGAGCTGCTGGGGAGTGGGACCTTCCAGCACCTTCAGGGCACCTGCAGCAACATTTTATTCTGAAAGGAAATGTCAAACAGACACTTGACAAGTCAGCCCCGATTCCAAGAACACGATCCAGCCCACGCGTTGGCACAGTAAATGTGATTAGGTCTAACTATGAAACATCTGATAAGATTTATACCCAAACACCCATTTGACATAGATCAATATAGCATGACACTTTTGGCAAGATGAGAATCAGAGCACTGCATTTTGGGCTTCTTTTTAGCTCAACTGTGCAGAATGAAGTCATCTTTGTAAATATTTTATTGTAGCCTAGGTAGCTACTACATCAGCCTTCCTGGGACAATGCTCGAATCCTCAGTTCTCTTCCTCTTGTACCAATTCAGTCCCAGGCATTTCCCCCTTTTTGTAGGTATATCCGCTTATTTTTTTCCTTTCTCTCTCTGTATATATTTCTATTAACAATAAAAAGGAAATTTAAGAAGATGGATGCATCCTGATTTCACTACACTGGAGGACAGCATCCCATTTCCAAGGCTGTTTCCCATGCTGCTGTTCTGATTTACCTCCGACAGGTCTCAAGTGCTGATGGGCACTCACTGTGCCAGCAATCCAGCAATTAGCACAATTACAAAACAAAGAAGAAAAGGAGAACTTGCAGCTAACACAAGTGGAAAGAAATCCCATTTCTACAGAGATCAGACCAACGGTCTCAAAAGCCACCATACTATACTCTCATTTTTAGCTCATAGGCGAGTCCATGCTCACATCAGTAGTGTCTGATCAAACTGTTTTCTAAAAAAAAATTATTAAAAATTAAAAAAAAATAGTATTATGCTCATTTCTACACATTAACACGGTAAACCTTTATCTCATTCACCACTGAAATACACAGAAGAGCTCTGTGTACTCTAGGCCTGCAGAAGACAACTGCAAGCACAGCTTATGAAACAGCCAAGGCAAAGAACATTACATTCCTGTAAAACTGTTGGTGTAACTGCAGATAAAGTAATTACTCTGACTCATTTTGAAACAGGTAATCTGAAAAGCACAGGATTACATTACTGCATAGCGCTCCTAGCTACAAGTTAATTATCAAATACTGAATTCCCATGTAAGGAAATCTCTAGCAAACAGAAGTACTACAAACTTCATACATTAAAGGCAGCCGATCACGTATATACATTTATTTTACAACTCTGCCTATCAACAAGCTGCAATTTTATGGTATTTAATATGTCAAGCATTCAGGTGTTTTGTCCTAACACTTTGGCACAGGCGTATATATAAAACTGCTGTGAAATTCAACCAGGTAAACTCACTCCTCCTAATGACCATTCTCTTTGAAGAAAATATTACTGAAATACAGTGACAGATGCTATAAAACTTAAGTGAAGGACAAAAAGCAGAACAGAGACTATGAGCCTGAAGGAAAACACTGACTTAAAATTTATTTTTTTTTTTTAAACTTCCTGCAAAAGTCAAAAAGCTGCCCATTATTCTCTACTCCTGAGAAACTGCTTTATGTTTACCTACCCACCTACGGTATGGCGGGGGGGTTAAATTTCATTATGTGGGTTTGACAGACACGTACAAGCATCTCTGAACAAATGAGAAGCAGAAGTTTGACATCTTGAAGTCGTTTTTTTGCTAACCCTGCAACAGCAGGGCAGGAAACAGTAGCCCATCCAGTGCTTTTAAGTCACATTACAATTACTGCATAGACTATTCATCATCTCAAATTCTTTCAGTCAACATACAGAAATAGCCTGGTACAAGTGCTAATTTGAGAAACTTGTAGAATTGCGGTCTCCTGCACTGAAAAGGTCAAAACAAGCTTTCAGAGACCCTGCACAGACAAAGGGGAGTCTGCGCGAGGAGTCTGAACTGTGGGACACAGCACGCTATTATGCCAGTGTCCCAGGAAAGCCGTGTGATTCCTCTGGACAGCTCATCTCCAACAGCCACATCATTACTGAAATAAATACAGGCTACAGTAGAACAGAACGGAGAGAGAAAAATTTCTTCTCTAAATTGGAAGTTGGGTTGTTTATAAGGGAGTTACCAACAATACTTCAGTGCTCAGTTTCAGCAACGAAACTGCACAGTGAAAAGGGATTATTATAACTGACTCATGCAATAATCACAGAAAAATCCATCCATTGTTTAGGGAAACTTAAAAATTGCTTAATGCTCTTAATTTAATCAAATGTATTTAAACAGCAGAAGATAGGAACCAGCACGCTTGTCCCAGAATCTGAAGCTTCACTGGCTTAAAAGGAAAAAAAGTAAAAAAAGAGAAAATAAATCAATCTTACTTCAGGCCTTCAATAGAGTTTTAAGTTTGCTAAGATGCAAGACTACCAACATGAGTACTCTAGGGGAAAAAAAAAAGTCCACACCACTATAAACTGCACACTTGGTAGTGTTAAGCAAATATTTGTAATAAATAAAAGCTTTCTGCAGCCTGGCACCAAACAGGACTTTCAATTTCTATCCTCCATGCTAAAAATTTAACTAGCGATCTGACCTTGATACACTGTGGTTGCTAAAGCAGGAGATCCCATCCTGTTTCTCTTCTCCCAAGCACACTCACTTCAAACTGTTAGTCCTCTACCTCCACTTCAGCACATTAATTTTAGAAGAGTAATATAAAACACCCATTAATAAATCTAACATGTCAGTAAAACTATTAACCAGCACACATGACCATGACAAACTTTGACATGTTTCTGAAACCAAGCACCCCAAGAGCTTCAAAGCTTCTAGATAAAATCCAGTACAAGAGTCTTGAGCTGATTTTCAAGGTTCTCCCTCCAGTCTTCAGTAGCACAGGAAGAATCCACGTTTTTCCAGATAACTGTATTCCCCCTTCCCCAACCTCTCCTCTTTTTTTTTTTTTTTAACCCTAATTCTCAGTTCTACTTCTTATTTTTTTATCCCCAGAATGCAAAAGACACTTCAAGAGCTGATAAAAATATTAGTATGGAGGGAGGGCTTTTGGGCGGGAGAAAAAAGAATACGAAAAAGAAAGCCTACAATAAAACAGATTTGAAATCTACTTATAGTCAAGCATGCTTACAAAGGAGAATAATTCTATATAGTTCTAGCCTTGTAGGAACTTTAAAAAGATGTCATGGAAGCATGCTCTAATATACACCATCACCCTTTTAAAAATACATTTGTATTTTTATGGTGCTCAGGACATTTCACTTGTAATTTCTCGCCTCCTACTGCTGCTAAGGACTCTTAGCAAAATGCAGACACCTTGCCAAAAGTCTGGCAGCTGAGGAGACAAGTAGTTACAGAAGAGATTTAAAGCCATAATAAGATCTAACACTAAGCTGTCGGAAAGTACAGGCAAACTTCTATGGCATGAATTTCCTTTCTATTTTTTATAAACACCTAATGAAAGCTTTCATGAATGTCCTCTCGGAGGCTGCCAGGTTAAAATAGTGCATTATCTCAGCTGATGCACATGACTGCATGGAAGATTCTTACATCACAGCTCTAGGAGCAGTAATCTAGCAGGCTTTTAACTACAGGAAATTTTTCCCCATGTAGGGTGAGGATAATTTCTTTTCAGAACTGCCTTATGACTACATGGCAATCTGCTATGAAGAGGAAAACCTGGATGTTTTGAGCATTGCTCTTGCACTGTGGGCCTCCTGTTCTCCAAAGGGAGCAGGATTTTCTGGCACTGGAACATTTACACTCGTGTTGAGTCTGGGGGCTTCAAGTTGAGGTTCACCAAATGAATCCCCAGCTAGATCTCTCATGAGGAGGGGCTGGCACAGTAGCCAGCATAAAGCTCAGAATTACTCTGGAGAGAAACCCAAGAATGTCTGCCTATTTTCCACAGCTGAAAAAAAAAAAAAAAGTTAAACTGATAGCCTTTGTGAAGAATTCCTTTCAAGAATACCTCAGACTAAATAGCATGTGTTGCATTTGGGCTGGCTTGGTGACCTTAAAAGAAAAATAAGTCACTCCACAAAAAAAAAAAAAAAAAAGAGACAGCACTATTTTCAACACCTACTGCAATCTAACACATAAACCCCACCTCCTTTTCAACAGATATTCCCATCTTCTCTCATTTCAGTATTAAGGGAGATCTTCCATTTCGGGGAAAAACTGCTCCATTTCTGTAAAGAAATACCCAACTGTGTAGTTCAGTGTTCAGCTAGGTAAGCTTAGCTGTTAGAATGTAACCTGTACTAAATTCAAAACACTGGTATTTTAACATCCTCTCATAAAAGGTCTTCATTTGACTTAATGATTTCATGAGTAAATGCCGTCTATGTACAGCCATTCCCTTCGCTAGCCTCGTCATAACCACCCTGCTGTTATCACCTCAAACTAATTCTGAAAGGCTCTGATAAAACCAAGCAATAACAGACTGGGATTACTCTTCTGTGGAAAGGAACCAGCGATCCTGCTGGAATGTATTAACACAACATTTTCATTCACTTCTGCAGTTCTTCAGCCCGAAATGCCAAGAATAATTACAAGTTGCGGCTGAAGGGCTCGCTGCTCTCCTTACCTTGTTTAGGTTTATCTCCATCTCCCCTCCATCAGCCTCAAAAACTGAGAGGTAGAAGTCGTCTTAATCTCTGACGCAATACTAAATACTTTTACTGAACCTATTCAAGACCAAGGAAACTGTTTATTAAAGGAGATAATGCTTATCTGCTTTCAAGAGTCAGGAAGGTAGGTGGGATACTAGCATGTAGCAAAGTCTCCCAATAGTGCTCCTACATGTCCATTATCTTATCTACATTTTAAGAGTTTTATTACCTTTGTAAAGGTAAATATATTTAAGCGCAGCATTTATGTGCCGTATCAAGAGAACACAAGTATTAACAAAGGTTAAGAAATAAACCGCTCTTCAAAGACTCTCCTCTGACACTTGAGGAAATACACAGTACTCCTCACAGGGTCGGTCCTTCAAGAAATAGAAGAATGCTCACTCTGTTTAAGCTGCTTTAATCACTTCTAGTACAATGGGCAGATTAATATAGTTCAGTATTCCTAGTTAATTATGGTGACTAGCCTTCACAGAATTATCATTAAACCATGGTACTACGCCATTTAGATGGAAGCCAATTAATAAAGATGACAGCTAGGAGGATATAAAATTCAAGATTAAGCATTTAAAAATATTTATACAAAGGCAGATGAGTCTTAAATTCACACAAATATAGTTGTTTTCGCTGTCTCGCTGGCATAAATTCCCAAGAATGTAATTGTTTAGTACTTGAATTCACAGGCAAACAATGAAAAAAAACTTGATGAACACTGGCCCACACTGGAATATCCTTGAAGATGCTAGTCCAGACCTACCGAAGCCTCATCTAGTCTATGAAAGGGAGCAAGCTCTGTTTGCCAGCTGCTGCAAAGAAAATTGAAGTTACCATTTTCACAAATGAAATCCAATTTTAAGGCAGTCCAAAACACTGCAAATTGTTACTAGTGGGGGGGTATAAAACTACTGGCAGTAGCAACCCTGTGCTATTTATGGAGGGGAAGAGATGGACAGCACGAGAGTTCCAAGCTTGGGTTTTAATGCAAAATGCCAAAGCCAAGGAGCAGTGACCTCATTCCCCTGCCTCTCGACTGCCCTACAATTACGGGACAATTGGGCTGAGTCATGGACCCAAACCCCACCTAAATCGAAGCCCACTCCAGGACAGAGACATACTAGCTCACCATGGGGAATAAATCCCTGCTGATGGCTCTAGAGCTGTAGCACATTGTGAGTTTTACAGGAGAAAGATCAGGCTGTAATTAATGCTTCACTGAACGCTGAAGAAAAAGGCTGTGTGTTCGAAAGAGGATGACACCTCTTTCAGAGCCGAAACAAAGCTGACAGGAGTTCAGTGCATCACCACCTAGTTCACAGTACTAGCAGTAAGGTCTACCTTGACATGAGGACTGCAAGGCTCCTACAGCCTCCCACGTAAAATAATAAGTAAATAAGACAGTAAATTCCTTCCAGCCATTGAAACCTAACAGGGAAGAGTCTGACTGCATTGCATATAAATGGATAGAAGGATCTAATGCCCAAAAGGGGAAGAGAAGCTATGAAGGAAAACAGGTTTATGTGCAGATTCATCACATGCTGCCACCAGGAGCTTGCTGTCCTTCAGGGATAGTTATCACAAAATGAGCTTACTTACGTCCCATAGCCATTCTTGAAAGGATAAATTTCTGTACAGCATCTCTGCAAGTGGGACTTCATTCCCAGGGTCACTTTGTCCCTTTTAACAAGAAAAGCTGGTATCCCACTGACAACCGGCAGTTCTACACTCTGGTTAAGAATACAGATTAGTGGAAAAACATTTTCCAGGGCATTAAGGAGTTCTTAAGTGCTTTGCATGCTCTTTTTCTCCCCTTAAAGAAAAAATAAAATAAAATAGGGGTTTCAAAACCATATGGATGACAGAAACAGTCAAAGGTGAGGTGATTATGGTATATTCATTTGGGAAAAATCTCGGTAGAAGAGTTAGGAGCAGAAGCCAGGCTGCCCAATCCTTCAGCATATGGTCAATGCCTTCCTAAAAAGTTTAGAGGGAGAAATAAAGATTCCCCTGCAAGAGGGGAATTTTCTTGTAGCTGTTGTAGTGACAACAACTTTTTGAAATATTAAATATAAATATTAAAATATTCCCATTATGATTCAGAATTAAGGCACCCATGCCACTCTACAGAATTAGGTAAAGTTACACCAATACCCAGTCTTTTTAACAGATTTGACTTGTCAGGGCTTGACTTCTATGACTGAACAGACATGGGCCTGTAAATTTAAATTCTGTTCTCTGTATCAGAGAAAGCTTCATTTAAAAAAAAAAAATAAAAAGACGACATAGTTCTATTTTCTCCCCTCAGAGACATGAGGACAAATTTTACCTGTAAGAATCCACAGACATAAATATATTTTCCACTGAAACCACCGATTTGGAATAAATACTGAGCCAGGATCCCTTTGATCTCTAATGCCAGAATGAGTCACTGCATAGACTAAACACATCTCCTGTATTTAAGGGTAAAGGGGGATCCAATCCTATTACACATCACCACCTCCTTCAACATCTCTGTTCTCTGTGTTAATGAGCCATTGTAAATTAATAAGTTTTCTTGCCCACATAAAGAGGACTAGGTTAATTCCTCCTCTTTTTAGTAGGGTCTGTGAGCTGTCCTGTCTTTCAACCAATGCTGATCTCTGCTTACATATTCAAAACCCCCACACATTTCAAAGCAAACAAAACTAGGTTTGTAATACAGAACTTTATCTGAAGTCTACCTGTTCACAAAAGCTTTGTGATTTCTGTTCAGATTCGTGAAACCATTCAAGATGGGAAATCAAAACATTTGGCTTGTCACAGCACCAAGAGATTTGTGCAGTTACATGGAATTTAGGCTCAGGCTGTAATGCCAAGTTTTGCTTTCGATTGTATTTCAGTGCAAATTCAGAATAAATCCACTGAAATTAGCATCAGATTGAAGATTAAACTTGGAGCCCCTTTACTAACAGCAGCAATGCAAGCCATCCGTCTGATCACACACGGCTAAAATCCTTCTCTAAAGCAATGCACGTTGGTGGTTTCCAGACAGAAAGAGCCAAAGAAGGAACAACTGAACATTTCTCCAGTGAGAACAAGCTCCAAAACGCAGCAGCGGGCTTATTTTTGAAGCCATGACACAGAAAGCAGACGTGACTAGCTTCAGTCCTTGGAAGGGGATTCAAATTAACAACCTTTGGGGGAAGCAGGATACATCGAGTCCAGCAGAACGCTTCCAAATTGAGTCCCGTAACCATCAAGTCACGTGTAGATGAGTTACGAGTGTGGAAATGCTTGAACAAAAGCCTGAAGAAATGCATCATCTGTGATTCACTTTCACACAGTAACAATGCAACCAGTCCATGTTCTGTGTCATTAACAAGCAGGACGCATCATTAATGGGCACAGAGCACCATTCTCTCCCAACAATCCTGATGCTCTTCTTATTGAAGTAGATCCAGAGGCTGAGTTGATGTCATTTTTTGTACATGGATCAACACCACTCACGGTAAATAAAACAAGATTCCCACACAGTTTAAGGTTTGGTGTGTTTTTTTTAAACAAATGCTAATAATTTCATTTTTAAAAGGCTTTTGAAACTAAGCACCTTGTTAATCCAATCATGGTAAAAACATATGCCTCCCAGGTGCCACTTTCTGCAGCAGTCCCAGAAAAAAAGGCACCAAATCATCCTGACGTTTTCACAAACATCTAGCACGACCCGTCCAATCCAAGCAACACGCGAGCAGGCACTGCTAGATCACCTCAGCTTTTTTCAACCCTACCTTAAAGCAGAAAGATCTGATAAGAACTGTTTCTAGACTAGGGATTCTGAAACACCATACACATGACCGATTTCTTCAGCAAAGCCAAACCAGACCCTCCTAAATGACTCCTCCTGAGTCTACAGGCACAGGCTTCTCTAGATCATTCACCTCTAACCCTAAACCAAGGCATTTTAACAATATATTTGAAATTCAATAATCTATCCCTGTGTCCAAGCTACCACCATACTATAGCGATCTTATCTTTGCCCCCTATTGTAAACATATAGTAAAGTGGAGGCAAGTTCCTTCACTTCAGATGCAAGGATGGGAGGTACATGCATAGAAACTTCAGAAAAATGCCACCAGGATAATACCAGCACGTGAAAGGAGGCAGAGAGCACTCACACAAAACAGAAGTAGAGACAGTAAAACTCCCTACAGAATCCAGGCATATGGTGGGGTAGAGCACAACAGAGTTTGGTTTAAAAGCACGGCCATGCACTATACCATTTCCCTGTGCCTTGTTCACTAAGCAACATCAGTCTCGTCCTATTTATTACCTTTTATTACCATTTATTACTTATCAGTTCAGGGTTCTGGGAATAAGATAATATTTAGTTTGGTGAGGTCACAAGGCTGTAGATGAGCTTCAGTTAGACTAAACAGAGTACAAATACATACTGTAAAGTTTTAAAACTTTTTTTTTAAAAGACCAAACTGGAAAAAAAAAATCCCTTTCTTGTACAAAAAAAAAAAGCTGTTCTTAAACATTAAAATGGAGACTTAACCATAAAGAACAACATCCGGTGAATATTTCAAGCAAACTAAAAAAAAAAAAGTTTAGTCACAGAAGAGAATACACAGGAAGCCAACATAAGACCTGGCAGAGCATCACCACAAAACCTTAACCACAAAAAAGCAGCTGTTGAGCTGTACGTGGGTTCAATGCTTTCTTTAGCTACAAGCCCAGCACTCAAACTGCATTACTGCAATGAAAGCCTATGATTACAGATGATGAAGAGCTAGAAATAACTTGTTTCTGTGTTTGTTTTCATCTCAGACCTAAATTGTGAGGGTCTTCGGAGATTATTTGGGTTTAAGATCAGAGGTATTTGGGGGGTTTTTGCTCACAGACCTACTCAAGGCTTAAGCTGTGCTCTGAAAGTCTAGGTTTTGGCCTTCAGAAAGTCCAAAGCTTTCCCACCATGAGTCACAGGAGGAATCAAAAGGTAAATTCAAAATATACACAGAAAGTCCTGTGGTTCCTTTGCAACAGAGGAAGCTGCTCTTTGAAGAATATGGCACAGATCTTGGCCCAAGTCTCTCTGAAACTCTTAACCACGATTTTTCTCTCCACCACATCCAATCTCGTTCATCTGCAAATTCATTATTTTAATTAGAATTCAGAGTTAATAGTTAGCCAAAGATAAAGTTCAGAATAAATAGGTAACTTGCACAGCTAAGACAGCTATTTCAAATTAGTCACGACATATCTTAGCCCCCCCTGGTTGCTCCCATTACAAGCCAGTTTAAGTAAGGCACACACAGAGATTTATCTACTTAAATATTTAACAAAGTACAGCCCCAGTCCCACTGTGGAGCACCGTTAGAAAGCAGGATCAAAGAGAAATGTCCTCCTCTCCTTCCAAAACTCTCCTACATCACCACAACCCAGAAGTCTCAGTTTCTAGCTATACTACGGAAAAAAAATAAGTAAATCGGCGATTTGTTCGAGTGCTCCAGATATTTGTGTACATCGTAACCGCATGTCTTTGCAGCGGCATTTTAGAAGCAAAGGTGGCATCATTTAAAAAAAAAAAAAAAGGCTGACACCCAAACAAACATTATTCTTATAGTGCTTAATTTGCACAGCTTCAAGCAGTACAGCTTTCCAACCAACAATTACAAGGGGTGTATATTTTTGTTAGATGGCCAAGTTTTTTCACTTGAGACAATTTTATCCGTTCCTCAAAAAGAAAACGTATTTCTTCTCAGTGTTAAGTAAAAAACTGTTTTCAATACTGAGTCTCAGGTTTCACCGGGGTGAGCATTTAACATCAAACTTCACATATTATAAGGAGTATCTAAAAATCTCTAATACCAGGCTGCATGGCTGCTTTGGAAGCAGTAAGGAACACTAAATTTCAGTGAAAAGCCACGTTGAAACACAACTACCCCTTTCAAACATAAAAAGCAAAGCAGAAATAACAGAATTTAATATATATATATATGGCTTTACACAGAGACTGCATTATTACCAGCTCTGTAACCAATTGAAACACAGAGAGAAGTATAGCATGCTGGTTACATTCTTCTATAGGCATAAAAAAAAAATATTTGTTTTTTATTGGGTCTATGCGTAACATTTGCATCTTGTTACCACTGATATTTTAGCTTTAAAAGTTTTCAGACATTCCTTCAGGGCTTATCTTAAGCACATTTTTATTAAGTTCCCTTCTCTAAAAAAACGAGATCCAGTTAGTTTTGACGCGCATTGCCTTTGACAATGATAATCTTTGTCCTTTCCAGCTGCAGCAAATTTAAGATAATCTCTTTTTCAAGTGGACTTTATTAATCTTCCAAATGAAATACCATCCTGAGGTAAAACAATTATTTCCAGTTCAACTCTTAGTAATAGTTAAGTCTTTGCTGGAAAAGACGACTAACATCTGGCAGACTCAATATCTGCACCAATTAAGAACAATTTTGAAATCATAATATACAAATCTATTCAAGTGTTCAGACTAAAGCTCTCCACAGACAGATCAGCAGCCTTCTTGCAGCTAACAGAAAAAAAAAAAAAAAAAAAAAGGAGCAGAGGGAATGACTGCAGAAGGTTTTCACCAAGTCAGCAGCCTCTCGCTGGCCACACGCAGCAGTATTTGACTGTCATCACACACATCGATGAGCTTCAGATCTTCAAGGGAGATCTCTGTGCTGGTCTGGAAGCCAAAAGGTGAGACACCTCGCCCGAAGGAGCCGCCTCTTGCCAGGTCTGTGCGGTGCCCTCGGCATCGCTGCCCTGCATGTTCCACAGGCACACGTTCGGCCTGCCTCAGCCCCAAGACAGACCGTCAGCCCTTCAGCCTCGACTGGCAATGGAACTTGGCTAACTGAGGGGAGCACATTTGTTTTCCCTTTCCCATGACGAAGTAGATTTAAATACCCGGGTGCACATTTACCAACAGAAACACGGGGCACCATCCTTCATCCGAGATGTCCCATTCAGCTCAGCTGCCTGAAGCCTAAACGAAGGACCCAAAGCACACACGTACCAGGGACGGGCAGTTACCTAACAACTGACTGTGCCACTTTCACATCCCCAGCTGCTCTTCAGAAAGCAGATTTTTCTTCTAAATAACTTAAACAGATCAGAGTCACCCAAAGACCCTCACGGGGCAGCGGCACAGTCACATGCCTGCAATTAAACCTGCTTATCCCCCTTCGCGAAGCTGGGTACCCACGGATGGAGGGATAGATAGATCCAGGGTTCAAACACTGATCATTAAAAACCCACAACTATGTAGGCTCACCTCAAAGGAGGTGAAGCAGTATGGCTGATTTTTGAAAAAAAAACAAAACACTTTACCTCTATGTTTCAATTTACAAAATCTGAGGCTTTACATCCATTTTTAGATAACTACCCCCAAATTAATTTTATTTTGAGCTAGTTTGACTGCAAAATCCTTTTGTTAAAAGGGTAGTAACAGAAAAAAAGTTACAAAGGATTTGGAACCAGATCTATGGCCAAAAGCTCTTGCAAATGCTAGTACAGTTGGAAAAAAAAAAACCCTAAAGAAAATTAAAGTTATTTTTTCCTGTAATTCTCTTCCAATTGCTAACTCCCACAGCTGAAGTCATAATCCATATGTAAAATCATGATCATTACTAAAAAAATATTATAAAATTAAGATAATGTGTTAAATAGAAAAAGATTCAAATGTATATACCATTTGTGTGAAATAACATCATCTGGGGGGAAAAAAAAAAAAGGCAATTTTGGTCTGAAATATCTGCCAGTCTCCTGCAGAGGAACATTTTCTCATTTGTACTTCAGATACAAACAAAAGCCTGGGTAAAATACGATCTAGGAGCTCTACTGGCTATGGACTAATATTTTCTAGACCTCAGAACTCCAGTTTCTTGTGTTAGGATGTCCAAGAAAAATGAGTTTGGGGAATGGAACAAAGGAGTTGAACATCATTTTCCTAAAATGAAGCCATTGGTAATCCCAAAAACTACACAGGCAGAATTTCATTGGAAAGAGCATTTTAGATGGTCTTCCACTATTATTTTTGAGTAGCAGGAAAGCTACCTTCGAAATAAAGGTAAAAAAAAAAAAGGGATTATTTCACCTCTGAATTCTACCACTGCATTTTTCAATTCACAAGTACGACATCAACGGGTTTGTGTCTTCAACAACAAACACATCACACAGGAGCTATATTTCTTTGAAACTGAGTATTCACTTCAGCAGTATTCACTGACTTAGCAATGTAATCATCTGCCCAGCATTTTCCTGGTAGCCAAATATTCCAAACAAGAAATGTCTGCTAGCTGTGACCTCCTTAATCAAGCCGTCATCCTGGAAAGGAAAAAAGCCTCAATTGTTTTAGGAAATAAATGTAAAGTATCTCTATCTCTCGAAGCAGTCTTGCAGATGGAGTTGGTGGGTTATCAGTCAGGTTTCAAGGCCTGACTGCTTCAAAAAAGGCTGCTGTGTTCTGCTGGTTCTCGAGTTCAGCAAAACCAGTTATTTTCTTGGTGTGAAACATCCACAACAGTCTATAAAAAGCATTCTGGTACATCTTGCACACACGGTGTTTCCAGCACAAAGCTCTCTGCGAGCTGGAGCGGTGCCACGGCGAGGGACCACCTGCCTGCGAGGGGCAGGGGCTGCCCATCGGCCTGGGCGCGGACAGGCGCAGCTCTGCAAGATCACAAGTCTGTGTTAGAAACTTGTGCGTGCGCCTAACTTTCTGCAGGCCCTAACAGCACCTCCAGGAGACGGGCACAAGGCTTATTTCCCACTTGGAGCTCATTTCCCTAAATAAAACTCGATCATCAAAAGGTTCACAGCAAGATAAGATAAACCCAACGGGCGTATTTACACACACAGATGTACACACAAACCTGTCATGACAGAGAATCCCTTCCCTGCAAAAACAAACAACTGGTACCAGTCTACAGGATTGCTGACAAACACTGCAACACCCCACTAGCTCATGATAATGAAATCGAATCGACCGATCTACTCTGACTGCAAGAATTAAATTTAAAGCAGCACAGTATTACTCCGCAAGCATGCAAGAGTGTGCTCAAGGCCACAAATGAAAAAGCCAATCTACCCCAAAAGCTCAACGTGTGCTGTGCATCTGATGGCTGAAGGTCACAGCGGAGTGGAATAATCATTCCAATTACATAGTAATGAACCCACCATAAAAGACACACTGCAGATACAATACTAGTGTGATACATGTTGATATATTTTAATCAAATTTTATTTTCAAGTGTCAGGAGAAAAACTTGTTTCAAGAGCAGGAAGGGTGGCGAGAACAAGATTTGTAATTGCCTACAAAGAGGTCCCCTTCGCTCCACTGAATTTTTTTTTGGTTTAGGCAATCCCCATGAGTGTGCAAGCAGTCACACCTCAACACAGACTCTGGGGTGACAATTTTCTGTACACACATGAGTGAAAGCAGAATAGACAGAATCAACTGTGTATCAGTAGAAAGACAGAACCTAGCTGGCCCAGAAGTCTCCTCTTCCCTAAGAGGAAAAAATAAATCACATATCCATTAAAAAGAAGAAGTATCCCCAACTTTTGGCGACATAACCCACACTCACCACACATCTTCCTTAACCAAGCAGAACTTCCTCTGAAGCACCACTACTCACATCTCCTTGGTACTAACCATAAAAACAAAAACAATGCCGTGCCATGATGGCATCTACTATTCTAGACCGAAAAAAAGAGGCCAATATCTTTTTCCACCCAGATTCAGTAGGTGTTCCAGCCATAAAGTCCCGAGCAACCAAGGCATGTGAGCTTTAGGAAGATGCACTGAAAGCAGACAGTACTTTAGATCACAAATAGGCCAAAAATTACTACTTGAACTGATGTGCCTGCCTAGAAAATCTCTCTAATCCGAGCTAATTCACAAGAGGTCTGTTATAAAAGCTGATGACTGGAGGTATGCAAAGAGCACACTGCAGTCCTGTTACCCTGGACAGAAGAAATTCAGCTACGCTTCACAGGCCACAGAGCTAAGAAATGCCATCTGCCTCCAAAAAGAAAGAAAGAAAAAAAAGGATTAAATTTGTTCTGCAGAAAAAAATAAGTAAATAAACCTAAGGCTGAGAAAGGAGGAAACACATTTTAAGCCTAAAGATGACAAAACTCCAAACGGGAGTGCCCACACCAGCCCCAAAGGACAGGCAGCTCCTCAGACAATGCAGGAATCTCCCTGCAGAATCCCAACTACCTTTTTTTTTTTTCCTCTGGCCTCCATCTCTGTCACAGCTATGCTGGGCAGGCAAATACAACAAACCGAAGGGATCTCTATCCATCACCGGGGCGAGAAAAACACCATTTAAAAACCCAGGGCTTCCCCAACGGGCTAAGAGAAACATCCAGATTACCGGGGTTTACAAAGGTTATCGTTAGGGATTTTTGTTTTCAGAAAAACATCTTGGATTACAAACCTTCCCCTGCAGTATTTGCAACCCAAATATTGCAGCACTGAGCTAATTTCGGAGAGCTGGCACACGGAATCGACTACTGGAGTGATTAGTCCAGAAAATGAAGGCAAGCTAAATTTAGGAGTAACTATGCAATGCAATATTAATAACAGATTATTTTCTTTCTCCAAAAAGGATTTTTTTTTTTAATTATTTTTTCAAGTCAAGCTGACAATGCTCCTTTTAAAGATCAAGGCTCTCCAACCTCCCAGGGAAGGACCCCACAATTTTCTACACGCTGAGCCGAGGTGCATCCCCCTCCTCCCGAGGCACAGCCTCTCCTAAACCCACGGGAGCATCCCGGGAGCATCCTCCGGGGGGGAGGGAGCCCTGTCCCCACGTCCCCAAGGGTCCCCTCAGATGCTCCCCGGGCCCCGAGAAGGGACTCGCCCGTTTCCCCGCACTGCAGGAGCGGGCGGCCCGCATCCCCCCCCCCTCCCCGCAGGCTCCCGGCCCCCCCGCAGCCGCTCACTTTCTCTTATACTCATCCCGCTCCCGCTTGACTTTGGCCAGCACGTTGTAGAGGGCGCGGATCTCGGGGGTGATGGTGTCGATCTGGACCCCGACGCCGTCCGGATGGATCCAAGAGACCCCGGGCCCCTGCACCGTCTCCAAGCCGCCGCCCCCGGTCCGTCGCACCTGGGTGTAGCTCCAGATGGTACCGGGCAAGCGGCTGTAGTGGGGCGGCGAGGCGAGCGGAGCGGCGGCCGGGCCGTGGCCGGGGCCCGGCGGCGGCAGCAGCGGGGGGGTCCCGCAGTCGGTCTGCACGGCCTGGTCGCGGGAGAAGGTTTTGTAGCGCAGGCGGCGGTCGCGCTCGCTCTGCTGGGCCGCCAGCTGCTTCTCCAGCAGCCGGTTGCGCCGCTCCAGCTCGTGGACCTTGGCCAGGAAGCAACGGAACCGCACGTTCAGCCCCTTCAGCAGGTGGATGTTGGAGCCCAGGTCGTTACGAAGAGCCGCCGTTACCGGCGGGCCCCCCCCCGCCGCAGCCGCTGCCGCGGGGCCGCCGCCACCGCCGGGCCCCAGCGGGCAGGAGGCGGCCGCCGCGCCGGGGGCGAAGGCGCGGGCCATCTCCCCGAAGAGCAGCGAGTTCATCGCCCGGCGGCCGCCGCAGCCCCGGGGGACGGTGAGGGGAGAGGGCGGGGGGCGGCCGGAAGCGGCGTTTAACGGTCGCCGAGGCGGAGCGGCCGCGGCGGGAGCGCGCGGGCCGCTGCGGGGCGGGCGCGGAGGAGAGAAGAGGGAAAGGAGGGGGGAGAGAAGGGGGGAACGAGAACCGGCACCGGGGCCGCCGCCTCCTCACGCTCCTGCGGCTGCCGCCGCTGCCCGGGCACTGAGCGGCCGCCGGGGCGGGGCGGGGCGGGGCGGGGCGGGCCCGGCCCCGCCTCACCGCGCCCCCGGCGCCAGCGGCTGTGGGCAGCGCGGCCGCCGGGCCCCGCCCCCAACGACAGGCCACGCCTCCCATCCGGGCCACGCCCCTCACGCAGGCCGCGCCTTTCCACATAGCCACGCCCCTCCCCGTCACCACGCCTCCTTCTCTATAACCACGCCCATTTCCCCCGCCCATTCCCGCAGGCCACGCCCCCCGCTGCCGCATGTGCGCGGCCTGTGCCTCCACGTGTCCCCAGCGAGGCCTCGGGGGGGGGGGGGGGCGGGTGTGATTTTGGGGGGTGACTGCGTGCCCCCACATTAATTAACTATCGAAAAATAAATGAGGACGCGCCGCCCCACCCTGTGAAACGCTCCTCGCCCCCTCCGCAGCACTGCTTTTGGCTCTCGGGGACATCACCTAACTGCTCAGATTAAATTATAAGGGGTGAATTTTGTTATCCGAATGCAGATTCCTGCCTAAGTGCTGAACAACGTCAATATTAGAACAATTAACTCATTAAATAAGCGTTTCCCAACTGCTGCTCCTGGACCTCTGAGCCACTCGGCAATCAAAGGATATTGTTTAATTGAATTATGTGATTACTCTGTTGCACTGCCACGGGTTGGAGTGATGCTTTGTGAGCAACCAAAGCCCCAGCAACACTGGTGTAAAGCTGTAGTAACACTATTCGCTCAAATAGTTTTTGAAATAAAAACAGGCTGCTTTGCCAGGTAATATTTATCTTAAACTACACAGGGCAATATTTATGTCAAACTGCACAGGCAGCAGCAACTCCATCAGCACCTGCGAGCCCTGCTCAGCACTTCAAAGGGCTCTGTTAATGTGTTACAAACCCGCGTTTTCCCAGCACATCCCGGAAAAAAAAAAAAAATGTACTGGGTGGAGGTACTTTATTAAAAGGGTGACTCAAAGAAACACCTGAAAAGATTATCATTCAGCGAGCACAAAAACCCTTTAGCCACAGTTTATGTAGACTAACCTGTGTTCATCGCTGAGGTTGCTAGAAAAAAACACCTTTAATACCTTGATCATCGGGGCATGGCTGCAACTGCTGATGTTGGCACCGTCGAGGCATCAAACAGAGACGTAGATGTGGTGGAGTCCCCGGGATCCCTGGAGGGGTTGAAGAGTCGGGCTGAGCCAGCGCTGAGGGATCTGGGGGAATTGGGAACGGTCAGGGTGAGGTTCATGGTTGGACTGGAGGAGCTTCAAGGTCCTTTCCAACCGAGATGATTCTGTGATTCTGTATTTAAATAAAAAAATTGCAGCTCACTGGGAAACGTGTCCATAGCGTGTTCATCCCTTCAGGTTTGCAGTAATACTCACAAAATGCAAGAACGGACTAAAACTGCCAACAATAAGGTGATTATTAGGGGCAGAAGCCAACCAAGAGCAGGTTTCTCGAGATCAGGGTAATTTGCCATGTTTTAGGCACAAGGCATCCTCGCTGGCAGACTGTGATGCTGGGAAGAGCCGGGTGATTTCAGAACCCAGCAAAAACCACTCGGTCAACAAATCCTTTTGGACAACAAGAGATAGTTTATTTTTTTTCTTAAGGGAGCAGGAAAACATCAGAGGGAATGATAAACCAGCCACTTAATGCTTTTGTACCTGCCCGGTGAGACGGAGCGTATGGTGCTCGCTCGTTAGGCAGCACCCATGGCCTCGGCGCTGAGGACGGATCCACCAGGGCCCTGTCCAAAGGTCGTTAAATCAATGAGTCGTTTTCCTAATGGGCTTTGGCTCCTCCCCAGGCTGCCTACAGTCACCACCACCATTCCACTCCGCCGCCGGGCTTCAGTTTCATCCCATCTTCTGAAAGTGAATCATCCTGAATTAATCGCAACAATTAATTAGGTTTAGGCTGGGAGAAATGGGAATCCCTCTTCCACCAGGGCTCGTGCGACCGCGGGGCTGCCCGGCTGCCACCGAGCAGCCGTGGGCCGGCACACGGACACCCCGCGGCGCTGGGACATTCCTGTCGGGATTCCTCTGATTCCTGCCGTGGAAAGCTTTCCGCTGCCTGCCAGTTGGGGATATAAATAATGAATCTCTGATAAGCCCTTTCCTATTTGGACAGGGAGGAAAAGGGATGGGAAGTGATGCTATTTCTGAGCGCAGAAAGTATCCAGCAATTAAAGAACGGTGACCACCCCTAGCGATGCCAATAATAACACATTGCATTTATTTTTGCTCTCAGTTGCTTCACCCAAACGCAGCCTGGAGTGGGGGCTGAGGAATCTGGACCCTTGGATTTGATTTTTCTACCCATTTTTACCTTTGCTTTGTTAGCATCCTTCACTCACAAACCTGTTTCAGGACTGCTCTCCACACCTGCTCAGGTTTTTTTAATATTTTCCTGGGTTTGATTATATACATAGAGGCTTTGTTAGTCTGACACTCATGGAAAGTTCTTGTTTCCTTGGGTCTGTCTTCCTTCCAAGTAACCATTTTTCAGCCAACACAAACCAAACGCAGCAGCTTTGCCAGCAAAAACACACTGTGCTGAGTTACAGCGAGTAGGTGATGCTCCCCCAGGCTGACGTGCATCACCGCTGCATGTTTGAATAAAATCCCCTCTAAAACAAACAAGCAAAAATCCTTTGGTTTAACCTTCGTAAAATGTCCTTGCCCAGCCCCTGCAAACGCCCAACTGGATAGTCTCAGCAGGAGCCTTCCCTGAATCCGACTTCCCAGCATCAGGGTGAAGCAGCGTCTCTGCCAAAGCCCCCGGTGATCTCAGCATCCCTCCCTCATCCCCTTCCTATTCCCTGGGGCTGTGCCCGAACCTGCTCCCCACTGACCTCAGAGGTGGAAAAAGGTGATTTATTCACCCTGGACTCTGCAGTAATGAGAGGTAGCTTCTTTCTGAGGCTGCCATTTAACAACCAGCAAGCTCCAGTGGTTAAACTGGGATTAGTATCTCTCACCTGGGGCTCTTACACTTACACTGCACTTTGCTGCCTGACTGAATAAGGGTATTTGGGCAAACCAAGCTGCTGAAATAAGTGGAATTTTTAACAGTGCCTCCCCCAAAATGGTTGGATTTTAACCCAGACCCGTGTGATGGTGCGTGAGCATCAGCAGGGTGATGGCATTAGCAGCTGATGAATTTCTGTAATGAGACCCACTGCGTCCCGGCTGCATTTTTGGCCAGCAAAGCATTTTGTGACTCCATACAGCCCCTTTCCCCCACATGCTCCTGTGGTTGCACCAGCATCGGGGCTGTTTCTTGAGAAATCAGAGCAGAAACCACCCCTGCCTGCCTGTGCCCTGAAAGAGGCACGTGGGAAGATGGGCAAGGCAGCGCTGGCTGCCCCAGTGACTCCTCCGGTGACTCAGACCCCACCTCACGCACCCGGCCGCTGCGTGAAGACATGAAGACGGTGCCTCTTCGCACATTGCAGAGGTGTCACTCGGTGGAGAAAGGGCTGGGTTAGTCACCAGGGTGATGGTTTCCAGCTGCAGAAGGGAAGCCTTTGAATCACGTCGGGAACTGCATCGGTCATCACGTCACGCTGTGGAAACAGAAAATATTTGGCAGGTTGGCTGCTGTTGAGTTACATCAGCAGTTACAAAACCAGCAATTTTTCCTCCCTGAAGGTTCCTTATTGCCTTTAAAGGAAGTCTCTCCTTCTCAAACAGTGGGTTTTCCCCCATACATTTTCTACCAGTACTATCACCTCATGTGAAATAGAACCTGCAGCTTAAATCCAGCACCTTCTCCTGTTGCTCCAGTCACTTTTTTGGAGATAAAAAATCTCATTTTGCCACATTTAGGGGTTTTGTGTGCATCAACACCACAAAAGAGTTCAGCCACGAAGAAGGATGCTGCTCATGCACAGCCAAAGAGCTGCATTTGTCCTCAGCCCATCAGCAGAGAATTGGGGATGCAAAGGCGGGACCCAGGCTGACTGACTTCTCCCCCGGGCTGGGGATGATCTTCTCTATGGAGATCATGGAAATATTACGGAAACAAAAGCTTCTGCACCAGGTTCAACCCAAAAAGGTGGGTGAACTCAGGAGACAGGGATACATCCAGAGATAAAGATGCTGAGAGCGACCGTGAAGCTTCCACTAACTTGGAGTGGTTGGGACATGCCGTAGTATTTCCTTGGAGACTGTGGCAATATTCCCCGCTTCCTTAGTAACCAAATATTTGCATCTGCATGGAGTACAGCAGCAAATATGCATCGATAAGCCCAAACAGGCTGCCGCAGGTGTGTTTTAGGACACAGTGATTGCTTTGGCACTTCAGGGAGGATAATTGCAGGATGCCGCAGCGTTAATTTGCCCATGCCCAGGCGCACAGTTTCAATCCCATCAGTGCGAAGCTTTTCATTCTGCAGGTAGCAGGTAGATCCTGGCCTGATTAATTTAAGTGTGGAACAACTTTCAAAGAATTTTTGTCTTTTGGGAGAAGCTATGATATGACACAATTTCTTTTGCGCTGTTCCCCCACGCCTGGTAACCCGCGCTGGGCTCGGCGATGCATTGAGCAGCATCCAAAGCTCAGAGCACACAAGCTGGTTGTTGGGGTGTATTTTTAGGTCCCTTTCTAAATCTCTGCTCCAGAAGCCATTAGCTGAGTATTTTCATTCCTTGTACTGTGGGTTTCTTAGCCTGACATGTTTTGCACCACACAGGATGAAGAGAAGCTTCCCAGTGATGGGAGCCCTGGACCACTCCAGCCCTCCCACCTCCCATCCCAAACCCGGAGGGATGCTCGTGGCAGCCACAAGAAAACTTGGTGTCAGCGGAGTGAGTCAATGAGCAGAAGCTTTCTGAGCAGCTCCCCTTCTGGATTTCCCAATGTCCTGGGGTGTTTCTGAGGGAGAGGTCCTCGGGTGGAGCACCTTGACAGCTAGACGCCCAGTTTTCAGTGGTTCCCAGCTCGTAATGCAGCCCGGTGGCCTGTGGCTGGTAAATACCTTTCCACTGTGCCAGCTGATGCAGTCACCAAGCTCGTTATATCAAAACTGCTTATGGCAGGCAAAATACGGACCGAGGGAAGAGAAATACTAATGACCTGGCACTCGGGAGACATGCCTTTAATGTTTGATGTCATCATTTGGGAATTAGTTTGTTGCCATCAAATATTAGGAATAATTAAAGGATGGTGCTGGGTTTAGAACGCACTCATATTTGTTCATTAAATAAGATTAAAAAAAAAAACGGCCTGGGAGAAACTGCAGGGATTAAACACCCTAAGAACGGCTCACAGGGTGTCCCGACACGCACATGTTCAGCTGCCCGGCGCTGGTGCAACAGATAACCAGAGACAGCAGCACAACAGAAAACCAGAGACACCAGCACATCGCCTCATCAAAAACACCCATTAGGGGCTGAAAATGAGATTTTATCAGCCGGACACACGTGCTGCCCTGGGGAGCTGCTTTTGCCTTTCATTGCTCTCCAGGGCTGTGATTTGTGTCCAAGGCCCAGAGGGCTTCAGCCTTTGGAGGAGCATCCCCAGCCATTTCCCACCCGTTTCCCCATCTCGGGGTGAGCACAGCACGTACTTACCCCAGGGCCACATGCCAAGGGTTACCAAGGTTCTGTTGCTGCAACACTTGGGAAAGAACAAGCGCTAAGCGGGATTATTATTAACGCTAATTATTGGGGTTATCATCGTTATGGTAAAAAGCTCTATAGCTAAACAATTCGAACCTGACAGCCCATTAATCAGTGGGTATCCCTGGCTGCCCTGCCCTCCGCCTCCTTCCTCAAATTAAAACATCTCCTTTATTCCTCTCCCACCTCCTCCAGTCCCTGCTGATTCCCCACAGTGGGGAAAGACCCACAAGATGCCGGACCCAACATCACTGCCAAAACCAGCCAAGACTAAACATGATGTTCTTGATATTTCTATCTATTTTTTTAAAAAGCCCGGTCTCTCTTCATATTCCAAAGCTGAACTTAAATCACAAACAGCAGATTTTTTGCAATTTCTCCTTCATATATGCCCTTCTCTGTATCCTACACCTTTGCCAGTGGAGAGAGGCTGTAGGGAGGGCATTATCCTGCTTCCTCAGTGACATAAGACTACTGCAAAAAAATATGAATGTATTCTTGCTGCAGAGCAGGTCGGGGTTAATCAAAGCCACCCCAAAAGCAGACCTGGGCTCTCCACATTAAAACCATTTCTCCTGCGGCTCCAGGGCCCCCCTGGACATTTGCAGGTCACTGAGGACTCGCTGGAGGGTTGCACCGGGTTTGGTTTGCCAGTCAGGCTCAGTTATGATTCACCTAAAAGTGGTTTGTATTTTACAAGGGAAGGGAGCAGGGTGAGTCAGGCAGAGGAGTGTCGGGGTGGTGGCACATTTCCAGAAGGAAGCCCCTGCTTTTTGGGAGGGGGAAATCTATCACGAGGTGCCTGATGCTCCCGGGGTGGTGTAGGAAGGGGCAGAGAGCTCTGCAGCAACGGGCAACGTGTCTGATCCTTCCTGAGTCCGTGGCAGTGGTGGGACAAAGGGAAAAATCATTGCGGGGCAGGAGAGGAGGTTTGGAGAGAGGCTGTAACTCCCGCTTCAAATCCGGGATCTGTAGCAACAGAGCCTGTGTGCAGGGAACAGCACTGAGCGCAGGATTATCCTGCTCTAATAAAAGCTTAATAAGTGCTATGAAAATAAATAAAATCTTTCAAGAGGCAGCAGCCAGACAGCTTTACACATCTCAGAGGGCTGAAAGCTGCATTCTCCATCCTGGTCTCTGGGGATGCTGCTTTTTGGGGGGCAATGCCTGGGGCCCCCCAACCTGCCACGGGTCTCAGAGTTAAAATGCAGCACAAGGGCTTCCCCTCGACATGTCATCTGTACCATTTTATTTTTAATTTTAACCAAAAAGCATCTCCTCCTACTGGGATGTTCCCCTCCGGGGGGAGGGGGAGAAGGATCTCTGCCAATCTCTGAGGGTTTGATAAAAGGGATGGAGCTGGCAGTTCCTCCCCGAGCTGAGCAGTTGATGTGAACAAGTGGGATCGATCCTGCAAAAAAAAATCTGCAAATGGGGGTTTAATCATTATTCTTTTTCCCCTCTTGGAAACCAGCAAGGGAGTAACTATTCCCAGAGGGTCAGGTGGTTGTGGCTGGCTTCTCCCAGCAACTTCATGTGCGGAGGGAGGGACATCCCTAAAGTGATTTTGTATTTAATTTGCCCAAGCATCTTTTCCAGCGGTCCTTGCAAGCTGCACGGCTTGTTTTTCCCCATGCCCTCAATTCCGTACGCGTGAGCCGTGAATCATCCCTCCTTGGGGTGATAACGTGGCCAGGCTGCGCCTCAGCCATGTGCAGCAAACAAGTCAAGGCCAATTTTGATTTTCTTACCTGGAATCGGGCAGGGAGCAGAAACGGGACCCAATGGGTGGCCTCCGCATAAGCTCGCAGGGACCACGGGAGGTCTCCGGAGATGCGCTGGGAAAGCTGCTCCGTGTGCTGGCAGGGTGGCTGCTCTCCAGAGCAGCTAAAAACTTGCCTGGTTCCACTCATTAATTTAAAGGCAATTTGGAAAGCTGGACTCATTTATATATCGCTTACCTGCTTGGAGGATGCCCAGTCTAGTCCTTGAGCTCGATATGGCATAAATCAGTAAGGATTGAGCCCCAAATTGAAAATAGGGCTGGCCCAAAAGACAAAGCTGAAGCAGGGAGGGAATTTTGCAGAGGATTCGCTTTATTGTCACAGGCAGATGGCAAAGCAGCAGGTGCTGCAAGGTTGTGCTCGTGGCGTGGCAAAAACAGTTATTCCTGCGATGGAGACAGCAAGGGCCAGGCTGGCAGAGCCTGGCATCATCTTCTAGGAGGAGAAAGGCCAAAATAAGCACGTGGGACTCAGTGCAGGTTGGTGCAGGCAAGGGCCGGGGCCGGGGCCGTGAAGCGACTGGTGATGCTGAGAGCAAGATGGGAGAGAATGAGGTTTGCAGAGCCAGGAGCGGACGAGGGGGGACTGATAATTCAGTTAACAATGCTGCAGCAGCAGGGACAGTCCAGCCTGACACTGTGCCCTTCAGATGAGCAACCTGGGGGTCTTTTCCTGGGATTAGCCACCTGGCATAGAGAAAAGCCTCTGTGCTTCCCAGAGCCAGCGGTTCGGGCACCTCAGGAGGCATTTTGGTAAAATAAAACCATCGAACCCCGTTTCAGCAAACACATGATGCAAGCTTTTCTGCCGGGGTCAGCGCAAGCCCGGCCGCAGGAGCTGTTTTCATGTGGTTCAGTGGTCAGTGGTGCACGTCTGGTGTCTCGCTTCTTTGCTGTAGGCTCCTTGAGCAACGCCTCAGCATCGCCTTGGCAGAAACTGGTAATGGTTTTGTATGAAAAGGGTTTTTTTGCTGTTTAATACCAAGGTAGCCTTCGGTACAGTGTGCGCTCACACGTAGTAAAGCTCTCCAAAAACTGTGGGCAGAGGGAGGCTTCTTGTTCTGAATTTCTGCATTGAGACTGCACCCCCGAGGTGGGATTACCCACGTAATTGTCGAGGCTCCACCACAGTCTTGCTGTGTGTCCTTCCCCTGCCCAAAAAAGAAGCCACAGACATCCAGGGAGATAAATCACGTTTCCCACAGCGGAAGAAGTCCAGGGAATCTTTTATGGCATCGAAACGTTGCAGCTCACGGTGTGTTTATGCTCAGCAGCAATAATCTGATCGCTTGTTTGAAAATACTTCCAGGCAATTGCAGCAAGAGACAAAACACAGGAGGGTTGGATGGAGCTGGTGGGAAGCGTTGGCAGCAGGGCAGAGAGGAGCTTCCCAGCCCGGCGGGACAGCTGGCACAGAGCACCCAGCCGTGCAAAGCCTCCAGAAGGGTTTTACGAAGAAAAGGGCATTAGGAAGGGAGCAGGCAGCACGACAAAGGAAACCATCGTGAAATGAATGAAAGGGGGGGAAGGTCAAGGGCTTCCCATCTTTCTGGAGCAAGCCCCGGGCACCAGGTGGGTTTGTTCGGGTACCGCCCACCCGACGGGGTGGTGGGATGGCAGAAGAGAGACGTGGCAGCAGCAATAAATGAATTTGGGCTCACGGGGGCCTTTTGCCTGCAGCAAGTGTGAGAGCCCGGCCCCAGCCGGGGCCCAGGGCAGAGCTGGGTGCTTTGTTCCCCCTGGAAAGTGCCGTTCCTGCGACTAATTAATAATCAGTCACCAGTTTGACCCAGTGTGAACAGCCATCATGAGGATGTCAGAGCATTTTGGGGACGTTCTTGCCCACAAAGTTGGGTTCAAAGCAATCTCAGAGGCCATGCTGGCTCTCCTGCCGCACAAAGGTTTTTTTCTCCCCAAAGATACCTTTTGCAAGTGAATTATTTTTTTTAGAGAGGGTTTTTAACTCTCTGTTGTTCTTATCGTGGCTTGGCTCATCAGTTTGAGTTGTCTTACTTGTTTTGAGGCATTTTCCCCTCAGTCTCGCTCCTCTCTCACTTCCCATTGAAGTAACACACTTCCCCGAGTACCTTCGCTGACTTCCCCAGCGCCAGCCCGCGGGGGTTTTGCAGCCTGGAGTGCATGGCCTTTGTGCAGTACTGTGAATGTTTGAGCCTCTGTGTGTGGCCTGTGTCAGCCGAAACTTTCCAAAACACTTTTCTTTTGTTCTTGTCCCTCTCTAGGTCTTCTGGGGTTGTTATTGTTAGTTTTTAGTCCCTCCCAAGCTATTCTGCTTTACAGAAGCACTATCATGCCCTTTCCACCTTCTTTTCAAATCTGGCTTCCTCATTAATCACAGCCCTCTTGTGCTCGATTTTCCAAAATACATCTCTGTGACTTTGCAAAACCCTCTAGAATAATCCAAATAGTTTATTGCAATTGTGCTTATACTGGTAAGGACAGTTTATGACCTCCCTTCAAGCTCCTGCTTCCTCGTTGTTGTAGTGCCATGAGTGAACAAACAGCAATTGTCTGCTGCTCCCGGGATCAGCTGATCCAACTGCACAGGTAGAAAAAGAATTATTTCGCTGGTAACTTTACCAGTTCCTGCAAGAGCAGAGACTGTTTTCACAGACCTGTGCCAGCATAAATGGAGCTAGATCAGGATTTGCATCAGCAAAAACTGGAGCGACGCTGAGGGTTGGGTAAGCCGAAGGAAGGTACGTGCAAGGTGTTTGTGACATCCTCCTGTGCCAGTGAGGCAACAGCTGTGAAGCAAAAGCTGAGGGACTGCCTGGCTGTAGCTAAAAGGAAAAAGATGTATTTTTCTGTGAAAAGAGAACAAGTAGGTAGGCAAGGCAGGCTAGCATTCCTCCCCAGATTTCTGGCCACATGAATAGTTCTTGTCTGGAGCTTAACCAGTCAGTCTTACACGAATGACAAAGTCAAAACACGGTGGGGTTTCAGTCTTGCACCTGAACTCTTCATATTGAGAGAAAATTTAGAACCACAGTCCCAAAAACCTGGTTTCTTGCTTCCTGTCCACTGCTGCTTTCAGGAATCACACTGATTTGAAAAGTCAGTTACTCAAAAAAAGGGTTTTAGCATTGCCCAAGTTACTGCACACCAGCCCTGGTAAGTGGTGCTCATGCATCCACCCAAAGGCATGTTACAGCTGCTTGTTTGGAGAGAAGACTGTTAGGTTTGACTCTACAGGGCTTCTAAAATAATGCCAGTTTTCTGTTTTATGTGGTTAAAAGGCAGGTGAAGCACAGTATCACTGTACTAAAGAACAAACTCCACACATTAGGCCCCTTCCTGTACCTTCAAAAGCCAAGACAGATTTACCCAACTGACAAAGCAGCCCACTGACATGTCCTCGAGGCTCTTGCAAGACACCAACCCCAGCTTCTCGAGGTGGTTTGCTACTCAGGACTCCTCCCCGGAACCAAATCCGACTGCCAGGAATGACAAAAGCACCCACGGAGGTGAGAAGAAAAACACTGAGCCTTCACCCGTTTGCTAGTTGCCAAATCATAATGGGTGCTCAACACTAACAAAAGGCATCAAATAGATTGACGAGTTATTCAGCCTCTAAAATAGTTATTATTTATGGGATGGGACTGCGTTAGGATTGCGGAAATTCAAGTTCAAACAGAGACGAGGAAGACAGGGAAAGCTTTATTAGATTCCAGCTTAACCACGTGTCAGCTGGGTTACAGGAGAGCAGAACTGGTGGTAAAGGTAAGTTACCAGCATGCACAACTGGGTGAGAAACGGCAAGGCTGTATTCAGAGCAGGGACTTGGCTTCAGGTCAGGGCATGCACACCAGAACGCAAGCTAGCGAAAGGGCAAGTGGCCGGCTCAAGAAGTGTGCAGTGTCTATTTTCCATGCATTTTGCTGAAGCGGAATGTTTTACCAGAGAGAGGAAATCAATTCCATGTGAGTAGCATCCCTCTGCAAGGTACCGTCGCCGTCAGTGCTACACGACCAGAGGCAACAACATGCGTGTGCTTGCTTTGAATACAGCCTCGGTGAGAGTCAAGGCAGGGAAGACCCCGTGATATGCAACATGCCTCGGAGAGGGGCAACGCGAAGCGCCGGGGAGATGACTGTGGCTGGGACAGCTGCCCTCACCCCGGTGAAGGAGGAGTGGAAGGAAATGCTGTCCCTGCAGTCCACGAGTCTCTAAGGCTCATGTCCCACGGGGGGAAAACCTGCTCTGCATGTACAATCAGTAAAGACAGTGTCAGTCTGCTTCCTTGCTCACTACCAGCCTTTTGTTTCCTGTGTCTCTTGTCCAGGCTATGGGCTGGAAAGAGCAGCAGCTCTGAGCCCTGAGAGAAGGAGCTCTGAAAGAAAAGATGAGAAAGAACTTGGCATTTAGGCTACTGCATGGTTAAAGTACTAGTCAAACCCATCTTACCCATTTTTTCGATTTATTTAACTTCCAAAAGGTGCACACTAAAGCATTAAGATTTACTGGTTTGGATTCCTCTCTGTACAAGTTCTTTCAACCAGCTTGAAACACAAGGCTTTACAGATAGAAGCACTGAAATACAAGATAAAACAAATCTAAATCCCAAATCACTCCAAGAAAAATTGTAGAAAATAAAAAACAAAAAACAAAACAAAACAAAAAAAACCCCACCCAAAAATACCCCCCAGAAAAACTGCAGCACTCCTCAGGGAAGGAACGGACTGCACAAGGAGGAACACAAGGGGATGGAAGGCAAGCTAGTGTAGTCTCTGCCCAACGCTTCTCTGTGCTGGTGGCTCAGGGGATGGAGTTCAAAAGATCCTTGAGGAAGCTGTCGGGATCATTGATTTCTGATAAGAGTCCTTTAAACAAAAGAAGACAATACAGAATAATTAGATCCGCAAAGTGGTTTCTGCTGCCCACATTAGGGGTTTGTGCTAGGGCCTGTGCAAGTTAATAACGACAGCTGCAATGTTATTTTAAGTATGGACAAGACAAAGATAAACCCTTGCTGGATGCATGTGCAGAAGGGACTGAGGTGTGTAAGTTAAATCCATGTGGCACTTGCTCCTGGGCAACAGGGCACCTACAGGGATCCTGCCAGCTGGCTGCCTGGCAGCTCCATACGCTGGCCAGTGAGAGACTGGCCAGGGGCAAATGAGCAGCTTCTCTGCAGGTGGATTTTCAGCATCTCCTGACTCCTGGGGATACCAAAATCCCTCCGGCAGGAACTCTGGCTAGCCCATGGTCACATCTGTTTATCAGCCTTCAAACCTCAAGCTGTGACATACGTATGTATGTTTAACAGAGCAGGAGGAGGACCCGCAGGATCAGGTGAGAGAAATTTTCCTGTCTGGAGATGCTCAAGCGTGTCTCCAAACTGTTTTTGAAACAGCTGAGGCAACAGCTGGAGCGCCCAGGTCTCCTCCTCTCCCTGCCTCGTACAAACAAGCTGCCGCAGTGGTGGCAGGAATGCTGCTGTCTCAAGCGAGCAGCAGTCACGAGTTGCATAAGAGAGCCTATAAAAGGGAAAGCTCACACTTACCAGCCACATCCAAAAACTCGGAAAATGTTTCAACTGGCATGAACTCCTCCTGGAAGGTTTTCAGGGCCTTGTCTGCAGCTTCGTGTATTGGCATGTCATTGTGTCGTATGAATTCAGCAAGAGAGTAGGACCAGCCTCCCTCTGTGTTACTGGTAGGCACCTTCTACGAGAGGGGAAAATGGGGCCAAATCAGTCCAAAACCCAACTATTCAGAAGAATAATTGCAAACCCTGATGCCTTCTGCTGTTGCTCTTGGATTTGAATCCCTTGCCTCTTGTAAACAAGCCACTTAAAGTTATGTAACTTTATAATCTTTTTGTACAGAACACAAACAAGGTTGCAGGCGTTTTCTCACCCTAATTATTTAACACGTCTTTGGAAGCTGCAAGTTTCTTCCCTACCTCCTTCCTTACCCAACTGTTTCTGTGCTGCAGCTCTGAATATCCTGGCTTTAGTGAACCACGAACAGGAAAAAAAAAAAAAGCAAATACACAACACAGGAGGAGTGCTACAAACTGGAAAAGTCTCTCAATTCTTCAGATACCAAATTGCAAGGGGTGCAATAAGCACACACAGCCTCTTGTGGCCTTTCTGCTCATACAAGGCCAAGTCTTATGTTTACAAGGATCCTGGAAAAAGGGGCTTCAAACTCTTGTCTTCTATTTCAAATACGTGCAGATGCTCAGCTTAGAAAGCTGCTATAGACGAACTTTAATGTTTTTTCTTACCTTGAACATGTTGTAAATGAGATCTACTAGGGCCCAGAAGAGAAGGCCAGAGCGGTACGTTGCGTATTCCTTCACTGTCTTATCTGCCAGTCTGGGAAGATAATGAAATCAATCTTTAAGTTAATCACTTTACTATGCTTTGGTAACTGATTTGATGAATAGCACGAAAGCTGAAACGGCCCAAAAGCCTATCAATAATACCCATGGGGAATGGCTCCAGTAAGCTTTGCCGCGTGCTCTTGGACACAAAACAAACATCAGGCACCTGCAATTTCTGTGCAACCATTCCTAGGGCTCGGGAGTCACTTCACCAGCTGTGCCCAGCACAACCAAAGCAGGTGAGCCAATAAAACCTTCTCTCACAGGAAGAAAACAAGCACAGAGGGAAGTGCACTGCTAAGACCGTGTAGGAAGTCAACAGCAAAGTTGGAAAAAACAATGCACAGCCCCCTGCTCAGAGTACAGCGGTTTCCTGAAGAAATACCTAAATCTAGGTTTCAGCCACAGGCTGTATCAATGACAGAACATCTTTTTGCTTCTAATTCACAAATGTGTTTCTCAAAGACACTGAAGGAAATATCTTGTCCTTGAAGAAACAGAGGAATTTCCACTTAATATCTTGGTTATTCTATCACCATGAAAGGACTTCTTTTGGAAATTCAGCATCTGGCTGAAGAAATGCTATAAAAGGTGCAGAGCTGTCCTGGGATAACAGCTCCCAAAGTTTCCAGGATTAATCACAAACAGGTTCTGGCAAGGTGGAACCTCCTGCCAGCAACTCTAATGGGTTTGGAATTTTCTTACATGTGTTTCTCAGGTACATCTGCCTCCATCACATGCCGCTTCCTGCTCACCACTTAAAAGCTCTGGGAAAAAAAGCCCTTTTTTATGCATCTAGAACTAGCTCAACTGCCACTGAAGCAAGTCAGCAAGACAAAAGGGTATCGTCTGACCACGGGCCCAACTGAGATCTGCCACAAGTTGGGGTGGTTTTTGGGAAATGAACGTTTTGCTGCTTTTGTTCTAAAAGGCTACATTTGTGTGTCTGCCCTGAAAACAGACAGCCTGGTAGGTGGCAGTCTGCTTGGGCAGCTAGGCTTAATTATTTAAAGGAAAACCAATTAGTAAAGGTGACTAAATTTCCACGGGAAGAACAGCAACTTAGAGCGAGGCTAATTCTAGACTCCCAAATACTGCAAGACAGAGTTTCTTTTTATGTGAATGGTTTTGATCTAATTGGAGTCTGCTCCTTTAATTGAAAACTAAAAGGCCCTTGTGGGTTAAGTCTGGTAGCTACCTTCTAGAACAGCTACTTCATATAATAGCTGCCGCGATTTCATTAAGGTAAGCCGGTTCAGGCTCATCAGCTATACATGAATTGCCAGCAGAAAGTTAAACATTAACACTTCAGGAGCCTTCCTTCTCTCATGAATATTTTAGAAAGGTCACAGTCAGGAGCAAAGGGAAAAAAATCAAAAGGATATTTTCCTCCCAAACTCCACATGAAAGCTATACTGAAAAGTGACTGTGGAGTTTTTCTAGCCAGAATTCTTGGTTCAGTAATAACGAGCAGGTAATAGGTAATTTGATTCAGTTCTTTGGAGTTTGTAAATCGTATTTACAGAAAAAGAGCAAAACACAGAACCTCCTATCCATTCTGATAATTTCATCTTTGGGTTTAAATACAAAGTGTTTCTAAAACACAGAAGGTGCTGAATGTCTCTCACTTCGGTCTGGCAGATGCACTGCGATAGCTGTAGCACCTGGCAGAGACAGAAGACATTTTTGGCTAGATTCTCCTCAAATCTGTCTTACACTGACTAATCCAGCTGAGCAGCTGGATAAAACACCTAACCACAGGGCAGGGCACAGGCTGTACTTGTTGCCTTCACGTTAAGTATGAGGGAATGTAGAGTATTGCCTGCATCTTCATTAGTAAGATTTACAGGCCCTTTTTAGGATCACAAGTTGATCCTCAGCTGCTTTTAGATGCACTGTTGGTTCCTAGAGTGACTTCCCTCCATCTCCCCCCAGTAAAGGGAGCAGTGACTCCTTCTGCCTCTCTAACCCTCGCTCCCAGAGAACACCCTCGCACTACATCTAATGTGGAATGCTAATTTTAATCTTTTGTATGCAGACATATTACTCTGATGTTGGCTTCCTCTTTGCCTTAGTCTACAACTTCAAGGTATTGGCATCTGCAGAGCATTTCACCACCCATCGCCCTCTTCCTGATTTTCCACAAGAATAAATAAGTACAGACCCTGGAAATAAGAACTGCCATATTTCTATTTCTGAGAGGTATTATCAGTGGAAGGCTTTGTGCTCCCTTAGTCTGCAGGGATTAAAGAAAGCCCTTGAATAAACCTTGACATAATTCCCAAGAACTATTTCTGAGTGTTTTCCCCTGAAATTCCAGAGATTGGATGGTTTAGCTGGAAGTTTCTTGCTATGTCCATTTCAATATGCTTCTATTACATACATACTTAGAGATAAGTTTTAGTAAATTTACTGAGGGTTTTAAAAAAAACACCAAGCAGGCACAGTAAACCCACACAGGGGCTTTGCTTTACCAGTCTCTTTTGTGGGCCACGAGAAAAGCTGCACACCCTTGTGTCTGAGAAAACAGACCTCCATGATCATATCTCCTGTAATGGCTAAAGCCCCTTCCCAGAACTCAGGCAGGGTGGTGGAAAAAGGAGACACAAACACAGAGCAGACAGAGCCTGAAGAGCAAAAACTAGCACAGAAATCAGTAGAGGAGCTCCTTTAAGGGCTCTTTCACTCTTGATGCCTCTAATAGCATTGATGCATGCTGTGTTGTGTGTTACTACAATGTAATGACTTTATCAAACACATAATTAATGTCATCAGAATAAGAATGCCCTTTAAGGCGACTTAGAATAATAATGAATTTATTCCTAATTATGACAGCTATTTAAAATCATCTTTTGAGAAACTGGAATTCCTCTTCCTTCTCTGGAAATATGTGCTTTTGTCAGGCAGGCACAGCCACTTATTCTTGTACTTCAAGTGCTTGACAGCTGCTATTGATTTTTTTTCTTTCTTAAAAGCAATGGCATTTGATTTCTATTTCTATTTTTCTATTTAAGGAAGCTGGTGCACTGATCAAGAGCACAGAAACAGCTTCTTTAGTAAGGCAAGCAGAGAGCATGCTAGCAGCTCTGAAACAGCACACAACAGAAGTTGCTATGGTGTTTCACTTGACGTGGGGGCAAAAAGCATCTCACCATTTTCCTATCTAAGCTCCTAGGAAAAGCGTCGTTTCCACTGACTGATCCACTCTAAATAACATCCAGAATTGAACGCTCCTGCTCAAACCTCTGCAACGCAGAGTACAACGCTACTCAGCAGAGCTAACATCTGCCACCCTAAAACACGCAGGCTCTCCTTTCCTCAGCTCCCCACCGGCGGCCGAGTGTGGGCTAGGGCTGCTGTGACAGCCTCGGCGGGGTCGTGGCTGACCTGCTGGCTCCCCCTGGTGACACCACTCGCGCGTGGGAGGTGATCAGGAGCCTCCTGAGGATCTCCACTCGCATGGCTTTCCACTTCTCGGGGGGCGAGATGTGCAGCGCCAGCACGGTGTAGTAATGGGGCCCGTCCACCTCGTAGGCACTCTCCACCCACTTCTCCTTGGGGTGCTCCATGAAGCTCTGGAGGTTTTTCTCCTCCCTCGACGTTGCTCGAGTTCTGAAACACAAGGGAAGTGTCAGCAGCTGCTCTGGCTCATACGTGTGTTCATTTGCTACATCTCAGGAGCCTTGAGATGCTGCATTCACGGGGTCCCCATGCAGGGAAAAGCAGTGCTAGCTGGGCACTGTCAGGTTTTTCCCAAATACATCCACTGGTTGAGTATTTACTCCCAGTGAAGCAAACAAATCGAGCAAACTCAGTTTTTCTTGGAGCTATGTATGGTACTAGAGAGGTCTAGAAGGCAGGTGGTATTGCCCCAGCACAGCACAATACTACTGTAGAACTATTTTTCCTTTTTTTCCAGAGAAAAAATAGTCAGGCCAGCTAGTCCACGTGTTCAGGTTGTACCATCTCCCATCTGACACTAATGACTGCAGCTCCTACAGCCAGGCCTTACAATCGAGTTATGTTATTCCTCTACTGCAAAAGCAATCATTGAGAAGATACAGGCCAGTTACAAAAGAGACAGTGAATTTACTGTAAGCTTATAATTTTTTTCCTTTCCCCTAGCTCCAGTCTCTTCAGGAGTCCTGACACCCCAGAGCTGAGCGTGTGAACTGTGTTACTGCAGACAGTGCAAATATGTATCACACCATACCACGGTCTACTGCTCTACTTCATCAGGAAGAGGTTGCCAGCCAGGTAGGTCCCTCGATTTTTAAGTCAGATACACTCTCCCTATCAGCAAGGTATAAAGCAACATCCTAGCAGACAATGCTGTGCCTGGTGTCAGTGTTGTGTGGCCTTTTCATTTGCTACATGACGCAGCTGTAGTCAACCAGCAGCTCTTCATTTTTGCCATTTAATACTGACGTGTCTTTAGAAAAAAATAATGTCTGGAAACGCCATAATGCGTTTTCATACAACAGCCGCACAGCGGGTTCTGGGCTCTCTGGTGCCAGTAAGCAGACTAACGAGATGAAAAGAACAGTTTCATTTATTTGTCTCCCAAGGGACTCAGAAAACAATAGCACATGGATCTGGAGATAGATAATAAAACAATAGACAAATTGTATTAGAGTCAAAACGTTGATTAGTTCCAGGCAGGAAAGTGAGAGAGATTTCATTGCACTCCATTTGGAGTGACCTTGGTGGAAGGGGCATGTATTTTAACATTTATACCCTCATGTAATTAGTATTGCTTCCTAGTATTTAACTACACAAACAAAAGGCATATGGGCAAGACATCTGCACATGGGGTACTGCATTATCAGAACCAGCTCACGCATTCCAGAGCATTTAGGTGTTGCTAGATTTGTACACTTAAGACATAGTGTCAAGCCAAAGCACGCCCTTATATTGTTATGCTTTGCATAAATCTTAGTGTAACACTTCAGCAGAAGTGTTCCTATGCTGCTGTTTATTGGTAAAAAATAATAATAATAAAAAAAAAAAAATCTTAAAAACATCAGGAAAATCTGATGGCCCACAACACTACAGGAGAATTCCAGTACGTCAAAACTAGAAACAAAAGTATTACTTTAATATTGGATAAAATGATACCAGGATTAAGTTTTCAACTATAAAAATTACTTCATCATAGTGTCTCTCTTCTGGCCGCTCCAGAGCCAATTAAGCTGGCAGTGTTTCTTTAATAACCCCATTGCTCACCCCAGAGGTAATAATTACATCCAGAATGGAAAGAGAAGCTAATTCCCAATTGCTTTTACTCAATAGGTTCCCTGTTATCCTGCATGTTCAGGCAGCAATGCTTCACCCCGAACAACATAAACTTGTACCAGTCTGCTTAAAATGTGCAATTTGGTTCCTCCCAACACTCTTGTGTGATTTTTCCACCATTCTTGCCACATACACGTACAGAGCCCTTCTAGACCTTTCTGAGACTAAGAGCGGCAGGCGGGTGTTACTAAGAGAAAGGTACTGACGTGTTGAGGACGTAGAGCACCGTGTGGATTATGTATGGAATGAGGTGTATGTTGCTCTCCCTTCCTCCTCCTCCAGTGTCTATGCTGAATGATTGCTCCATTGCAAAACGAAGGAACAGCAGTTTGATGTCATGGACATTGAGCTGGTAGGTGGGTTCCCGCTGCCCTGTGCATTCCTGGAGGTACGTGTTGTGTCTGAAAAACAGCACTAAGTGTTACTTTATTAAAAACCCTTTATAAAACTTGAATACAGTTTCTTCTTCCACATCACAGCTCAGAATCTGAGCTAGTATCTCACAGAAAAGCTTTAAAGAATGAACAGGATACAAAAATGCAAGCACTGCCACCTTCGATTAACCTCCCCAAAGGGAGACTCTCAGCTTACTCTGGCAAATCCAATTCCATCTGCATACATATATACAACTCATCAATACTATTTCCCCATGACCAGGGCCTGGGATACAGCTCCCTGGCTGAAATAAAGATGTTAACACCCCCAATTTCTGATGTGACTGTACAAACCAGCACAGGGTGGACCAGAGAGAGCACTGACAACAGGATGAACCATCTCCGCTCTAGAGAAGTGGTCAGGCTCCTCTAACTCACTGCCATCCTACAGAGCTTTGGAAATCTACACAAAGGAACCCACCCGTTGGGGGCAGACAGGTTTTTTTTGTAACGCACCCACGAATCCACAGTGTTACTGCACACTGCATCTTCAGGAGTGACTGGGGGCTATGGGGGTGATGAACGTATCTACTTATATGAAGCCAAGAAGCAAACAGACACCTGCACTTTTTCAGGAGACGTACTCTTGATGGTAGAATCTGAAATGGCTCAGGTTTACTAAGATTTAGCTGCCATCACCTTTGATTCCATAGTTTGAAACTACCATGCTTCTGTGATAACATGTACCGACTCACCTACCCATCACAAAACAGCTCAAGAAGGAACTTTTCCTACTCACCGTGCTAGGCAAGTAGCAAAAGCAGACTCTGGCACATGAGGTCCCCAGACTGGCAGGAGCCCATTACACTTGGTGTTGGCATTTTGTAGGGCTGCACTCTCCCATTCTTCACGGCCACGAGCAAGTCTGCATTGAGAAAGCAAGCCACACCCAGGCAAGTTAGAAGCATGCAAGCTTTTGTCTAAGAAACTGTCAAAAAATTGTCAATTCCACAGCTTCTTTAAACTATGGAGTTCACTCTTCAATGTCCAGGCCTGACCTCTATTTGGCACATCAAAGCAGACCACAACAGTCCATGACTCTCTCCAGGCTGCGAAGTGACCAACTCACAAGCAAACCCATCCTGAGTTACAAGGTCAAGTGCCACGTTCAGGAACCACCTTGGAAAACAACAACAGCCACCACTACCCAGCTTGAGAGCAGACCGTACCTTACAGCTGCGAGGTGGCAATCATAGTGGACAATGTTGAAGTGAGAGACTGTGCTGTATCCCTGTTGTTTTCGGGGCTTGTTCTCAAACTCCTCTAGTGCAACACGTTTGGTGAAAGTATAAATACCGAGGACTTTCGTAGGCTGCAATGACACAACAGCCCTCTTAGAGATCGTTCACACCTCGTACCATTTCCATGCTGCGCTCAACTTCATCTCTCCCCTTTCCTACCTCCAACTTATATTGAGAAAATCTTTTTTCCAGCTTTCACTAGGAACACACTTCCTCTTCCCAACCACCCCTGGAATTACTGATCTCAAGAACCCTCAGCTGGTGAGAGGGCTTTGCAAACATAGCTCACTTTACCTGAAACTTGTATCCTTCCCGGCAGATGCAGCAAGTCAGACCTGGTTCCTCTATAAGCTCCTCCATCTGTTTAAGCAGCGCAGTCTTGGTCACTACCTGACCCTTCTCATTTGTCTGAAAGAGAGGACAGCTCAAGCAGGTTAAAAAGACAATGATGAACACCACCATCCCCACCACTGTGACAGGAATGCCCGCCCCATTTCCCAGCCTGCTATTAGCAACCGTATTTACTCTCCCAGCAGCACCAGGCAAAGTGTGGGCTCGAGCTCTGCAACATCTGTCAATAAATCATTTTACACAATTCCTTGTGTGGCAAGTTTTAGCAAGACAGAAATAAAAGATCACTAGATCACTAGTCTGCTGTCAGTACAAACAGACATTACCGTCATCCCCAGAGTGCCCAAGGCCTTCTGTCTCATTGCCATGGCCATACGCTTCTTCTCTGCACGTGTCTCCTTCCGGGCAGCATCAATCTTCTTATTCACCTCTGGATGTTCCCTTAGTGCCTCCAGAAGATTCTCTGCTAACGTCCCGATCCCTTCATCACTAGACACCTGCTCCAGTTTGTGCAGGTTGGTAATTGAGTCTGTGCCTATCAGCACCTAACGGGGATTGAAACACAATACTTTCTTCAGAAAAAGGGTGCACATGACAGTAACTATTCCCTCTAATCCCACCCACGACAGCTGAGCAGAAGCACCAATCTGCAACAATTTTTGCCAAGTGTCTTTCTTCTTTGATGCTCCTACGTGATGGACACTGGACCCTAAAACTGTCTATGAGACTGGGGCAATCTGCCTCTACACTGGCCATCATTAAGAGGTCAAGTGGGATGTGGGATAAGAGCATTCTTAAAACAAGAATCAGGCCCCAAAAAGCCTATCAATACTACATAGCTCACAGTCCTCAATTAACTTCTCTTCACATTGATGTGTAAATCTCACAGAGTGAGAAGATATTGAAGTAAAAATCTCTGCCCTCTTGACTTTTCCAGACTAGCAGGTGATACCTGGAGCTGGTGCGCCTCTCCAAGTCCAACAAAAACCAGCACACAATCAACTACTATAGAAAAAACTGCTTAGCTACAGCCACAAAAAGCAGCGTAACAAGCCAGCCATGTCCTATTTGGCTTTCAGAACAGTCTCCTTACCTGCGTAGCGGGGTGTTGCGTGGCAAGCCCACGGAGCAGGCGCAGGATAAAAGGAAGTGCAGGTCGTGATAAGAATTTCTTCCATATGTCTGCATCCAAACTGCACAGAAAACAAGAGGCAGCAGCTGAAGGGCAGTCACCCGTCCCGAAAAGGCACTTGGCGGTCAGCCAGCAGCACAGCTTGCAGAGCACAGGCTGCAGGCAAGACAAGCACCCTTCCCCCCATGTCCCTCCTCCATTAATTAAAGGAGTGACATTCACACTTCCATGTTGTGCACACTAACAGCCATAGTGTCAACTTGGGATTTGTTTTATGCTAATGAGCTGGCCATCAATAGCAAAAGCTCTGTTACAGTGCAATAGGTAAGGACCAGGCAGGAAACACAAGCATCGTGATACTCAAGAAACCAGCTTGGATGGGTATCAGATGGGAAGATGACAGGCTTTTTAGCCCATTCCCAGAGTAGCACTGTCTCAGACCCTCTGTATTGCAGCCGTACCAAGCATACATGCTTCTGAATGTGGATTTGTTAACAGCTTTCTTGGAAAGCCGTTGTGGTGACAAAATGAGAAAGGATGTTCAGGACAATCACATACAGTAAGTAGTGACTCTTACTTCTTTGCACTGGGAATGTGCTTTTTCATGTAGTCAAGGGCGTTCTGCGTAATTCCCTTCTGCAGGATGAGATCTTTCAGCTGATGGCCGTTGCTGTTGTTCTTTATTCCTGCTGCTATTTTACAGAAGCAGTCTAGGAAAACTTTATCATCTCCACTGTGCTCCTCATCATACCTGAGCGAAGACAAGAAATGGTAACTTGGAAGCTCTCCAAAACACTCTGCCTGTAATTCTCATTACATTATCACTGAACACGTGTACCTACTCCAGCTCAGAGACTCAGAAAAGCTACTCAGGCCCTTGTCATCCCAGAATATACTCTAAAGCCCTATTTCTCGAGCTACACGCTCAAAGATGTCTTTTAAAAACGGCTTAGAAGTGGAATAGGAAATTAAGCTTATGCACCAGGAATCTCTGAAGCTTTGCATTACACTGAAGTAATGCAAAAAAAAAAAATGCGGGGAAAAAAAGGTATAGACTTGTCAGTACAACCGATTGCACGTGCTTTTAGTTGAAATATGACAACATACTTATCAAAGTTACAGTAGGGCTTGAATCGATCAACCAGAATCTGCATTTTCTCCATTTCCCCGAAGGACAGGTAAGGGATGATGCGTAACAAGCCTTGCAAGACGCTGAGATTGGAACGGACAAAAGTGCTGTTGATCTGATCGAGCAACATGACCAGCTGATCTTTGTCACCAGTTAGGAGGAGGTTACCCTGCAAAGGAAGAAGATCACGATCTGTGTTCAGGAATAAATCTGTGATGTTCAAGAAAACCCTCCCTCTAATAGCTGGTAGATACTCCAGTCTTGAAGGATTAGAGCTCTGGACCCTGCTGGAGAACAATACCCTGCCTCATTCCCAAATGTCTCATGGAATGGCTGCAACAACTCTTCTAGCTGACAACTGACTTCTTCCACTTACTATTAAAGAATTTGCTGGTCAAGAAGGTCTAGAAATTCTAGCCCAAAGGAAGTCAGATTCCTATACACCAACAGTTTCAAAAGATGAGCAAGAAACTCTTCTTGTTCTCAGTGTAGTCAAGATACTGTTTTTATCCTCAATTAGCTGGAAAATCAATCATGTTTTCAACATGTACAAAAACACTCATAAAAACAAGGCAGAGCTGTGTCTTTTCTTGTCTCTCATTGGCCAGTGGCCCAAAGCAGCAAGGAAGGGATCCAAACAGTGCTAATAACCCCCACCGCGACTGTGCAAGAATCATCCAAAAGCAGCCTCGCAGTGCTTTTGGTTCAGGGCACTCCTCTTGCCCTACCTCCAAGGCCTGCTAAGACATGCCAGCAAGCATAACAAGGGTTGGACTCCCATTTAAGAGTCTTCTCCAGCTCCTGAAGCCCAGCATCACCATAACAAGCTATTTGCAAGCCTTGAATCCCAGTCAACATTTCCATTCGTGCGCCGAGCCCCAGGCACTCACCTTGTCCTCGCTCAGAGGTTCTGCGTTGGATTCATCCAGTATGATCTCCATTATACTAAGCACTTGTTCTGCCACGGCTGCTCCTCCGCTGTCCTTACTTTCCTGCTCAGCCACCAGAGCCTGGAGAAGATGGCAGCAGTTACTGTAATACCAGCAGTTAACTGGTTTAACTGACCCCCACACTTCTGCTCGCTAACAGATAAGGAATGGCTAACAGTTAATTTGCACTGCCAGTCCAGCAACATTTCAGATCTCCTGCAGTTGTCATAAGGCAGCATGACAGTCAGAGGTAGTTTAAATCCATTGGAGTCCATGGAAAACACTTTATGAAAGTCCAAGTTGTCCTTACCAAGTTAAGAGTTCCCAGCATGACATTCAAAGTGTTCATCTCCGGCTTGACCAACTGCTGACGATTTATCTTCACCTTCACACAGTAACTAAACAGTTTTAACAGCACCTACAAAATACAAAGAATGCATTCTCTTCAGTACCTTCAAAATGAGTAGGAGAATTTTGCTGAAACTGAAAGCACCCAACAATATAGCTAGTTTCCAGACCTCTGGGGTAAAGTACAAGCCAGATTTTTACACCAAGATTAACCTTAGGACAGCTCTGGTTTTCAAGTAAGGCCAAGGCAGAAAACAATCACTCTGCAAGATAGGATTTAGCCTTAGAACTCCTCAAGATAGAATTTAGCCTTACTAATTCCTCAAGATAGGATTTAGCCTTACCAACTCATTAGCTTCTACATACTTCTGAGTCTTTGTAAAGAATTGTTCATCAAGAGAAATGGGAGAAGGAAAAAGAAATTTCTCAGGTTTTCATTAATTAGTGAATCGAAACCTCTGCTCCAACACTTAAACTGCCATACAAGACAATTAAACTTCACTAACATTTGTGGTATTTTCCAGCACGTAACTCCTGACCCTGAAGAACAGAAGCTGAGACTCACGGTTAAGAGGTGCCGGCCCTGTTTGAAGTCCTTGATTCCAGTCAGCCTGTTGAGCATGCACTCCAAACCTCCACACTGGGCCATGACACCTGCCATCTTGTAAACTTCTTCCTCATCCTCCTCTTCATCTGCAGAACAAACAAATTTCTCAAGAGAGGAAGTAGCTACAATATGGCAAGCTCGTGAAGCCCACAGGGGACAAAACAGTGAAGCAAAACCAGAGTACAGCAGGACACATTTACCAGCAGTTCAAGTCACTTCAGCTGTATCAAATTTGAAAAGAATTATGAGCAAGGGCCAGACAGAATGGTGCTGTGCCATGCAAGTGTTTGCATTTAAAGCACAGACTTAAAGCATTGTTAAAATGCTCCTCCAACTCTAGGTGAAGCAGGTAAATGTAGCAAAAGCGATGTCAGTCGACATCAAGCTCTCTGCTGTAAGGATAATACTGTCACTGCTCTGCAGTGAACCTCAGATTCCAAATCTAATCCAGACAAGTGCATTACCAGTAGTAGAGTCGAGAGACTCAATGAATTCCTCAGTTGCATCTCCTAGTAACCCTCGCATGCGGTAGATGATCCTCATCGGCTCCCCCTGCAAGAGAGGAGAGTATTTTATCAACTATATCTCTGCGGACACTTATATACAAGTCCAGTTCTCATTACAGTGTGTAACAGACACTCCAGCCTCATTTCTCCTTCGTGCTGTTTTGACTGCGGATGGCAACACAGAGAAACTCCCTCATCCTCCCCTTCCTGAGAGGAATTAAAACCAACACTAAAGCCACCACCTGCAAAAATACCAGTAACTCATCTATTGGTCTGTCCAGCTTTTCCTGGCATTGCCAATTAGATTGACAGGCTGGTAATAAACAGTCTCTTCCTCTTTGTATCTCCCCCAACAGTTTCCTTTAGCACCAGCGAAAGATCTAGCCAAGCAAAACATGTTCATCTGCAGAGAAACGCCCGCTTTCCACAGCAAGCCTTCCTCTGAGGGTATTGCACAGCATACCTGCGAAACACAGCGACCAGGCACAGCCCAGTAAAAGAAGCAGGAGAGGCTAATGGGATGAGTGCTTTCAATTAGATAAGATCTCCAGTGAGGGAAAATGGAAAAGGAGGAGTTAAAGGCAATTTAATGAGCTTTCAGTAAGACAGTATATTACTAAAATGAGAGAGCCAAACCCACTGAAGCACAAGCTGTGCTTTTACTCTGGGAAAGGGCTAGTTTTCCAGATGCATTTTCAGCTGGAAATACTGACAGCATATCACTAAACTTTCCATTTTAATCCATAGGTCTGAATAAAAAGCAGAAAAGAAAAATCCCAGATTTGGGAGCAGGAGACCCTGCGAGAGAAAACCTGTCAGAAAGCGCACTAAGCCTAATGTGGAATAAGCAGTGCTTAATGTCACAGCAAATACATAAGCACGGGGAAAGCCCCGGGGGGAAGATCTGCTCAAAGGCCACGCTAGAGACCAGCAATTAACACCACAGGGGCCCTGGTAAAATGGCAGATGAACAAAAAAAGCCAGTGAGAGACAAGGGGAACAAAAAGGGGCCCGAGGTTGCGTTCTTGTGTGCCTGTCTATTTCCTAGGGAACGTGAGCCGCAGCTCCAGAAGCGCTTTGCGGAGGTGCACACAAAGGGAGACAGCTGAAAGCTGTTCATGGACAGGATTGCTGAGCAAACTCTGCCTTTCAGCAGCAGCACTGTATCCCTGGAGAGCAGCACGCCGCCTCCAGCTCAGCACCTCGCCGCTCCGAGCGGGCTGGCAGGCAGCACCTGCCATGATTCCTCTCAGGAACTTCATCAAAGTTCAAAGTAGAATTCACAGATTAGGATCAGCACCTCACTTCCCTATCCAAGTTGGGACCTTCCTAAAAAATTATCACTGTCACCTAGCTTTAGGCTTGATTTTGCACCACAGAAGGCTCTTTTTTACTTAAATAAAGCTTGATAAGAATCATTTCCCTTATTCCCCATTCACTGAAAACAGGAGTTCTGTTTGAATTCTTCCCCACAAGCATAGCAAGCAGCTTCAGGAAACCAAGATCTCAGTCAAGGGTGACTGCAACCCAAGAGTAAATGAGGAACGAACAAGAAATGTTGGGCAGATCAGTTCGGGGTTTTTTGTTGTGTTTTTTTTTTTTTTTTTTTATGATCCCAAGTGCTACTAGCAGTGCCTCTAAAGAACATATTTGTAATGGGCAAGACTTAGAGATGGATTCCTTCTCAGTGGGAGTTTATTGTAGTGGCTACAAGAAAAGGAGGAGCTTGTTCTGGACCACATCCACCTCTGGAACAAGCTTACTGTGGACTAGTCCCTTAAGGGACACAGTGGACTAGTCCCTTAAGACTACTGGGTCCATTTCTTCATCTGAAAAACAGGCAACACTGCTAAGAGCAAACTGGGAGAAGAAAACCAAGTTCTTGAGATCCCTACATGAAAAGCACAAGAGGACAAGTGCAAAGTAATATGGAGAAATGTTGGATGCTCGCTCTGCATAAATAACTTGGGTTCACCTCTGAAGCGCAGATTGATGGAGCAATCTGGTGTCCTTGTCTGTACAGACACATTAAACTGTCACGTGCAGATGGAGTGTGAAATGTGCTCTGAAAGGCAGTGACACAAAGTTCAGCTATTTCCCCAAAGGAATGTAAGAAAGTTTGTTACTCAAGATGACAGTTCATGTATCTGATACGCTACATGGGTAAGTTCAATACGCTCACCTCAGCATTATGTGCTTTTAAATCACTTATGTTGCAGAATTGAGCAACGGTCTATCCAAAGAGAGCACAAAAAGGTGCTGAGCAACTATACCCAAGAAATTATATGCCAGAAAATAAATTTTGACTTTGTGATTTTTTTTTTTCTTTTTGTTTTTTTAATATTAAGGACAGGTGCTTTGTGCTGTTAACATACATGAAGATAACACACACCTCATTAGTGGGGCACCACACCTTCTTGTAGACCTCAGCCACAGGCAGATCCAAACTGATAATCTTATTGTTCACCAAAAGCTGAAAGGGAGAAAATAAAAAGTCAAGACAAGCTGACACTGCATCACCATTCCAAGCACTCACCAGCTGCCTAAAAATGGCCTCCCCATGCACCTGTATGAGAAATCCACACGTGTGCGCTCTCACCTCCATTCCACTGTCATCCTCCAGCAGAGCTACCAGGTCACAGTCCTGACAGATTTTGTTCTTGATGTCCCTCATGAGTGGCCCAATGCCAGGCTCGTTACTGCTGTAGGGATTTCCCGGCATTCTGCCCTGTAAGAAGTCTTCCTGCTGGGGATCTTTCTCCAGAGTTACAAAGAACTCTGTCACTTCGTTCTCTTCCTAAAGAACAGCAGCACAGAGTAAGTTTTCCTCTAACCACATTCCCACTCCTACATTTTTACAGTAGCAAGTGACAGGATGTCCCTAAACCTTCAGTCCTGTGGTCCGTGGTGCACCCTGTGGTACACTGCCACACGTGGCATTTAGAGGATCTCTAGTATCGTTAGTGAGCAAATTCCTCAGCATGAAACAACACTGGTGGTTCTGCTTTTCTGCACAGAGCATGCCACAGCAGGGAACTTGAATACTGAAACCCTAAGATGGGATATCGTATTACTCCAGTTCTACACTAGCTAATATTAAATCATCATTGTAGACACTATTGGGTTTTTCTCCAAATGCAAGCAAATACATCTATTTAAGAAGTCTAACTTTTTAATCGATGCTACAGCTGTATCTATACTTACAGGATAGATAATACTGCACAGTCTCTCAAAGATGAAGACTGGAGTCCTGTAGTCATCGAGGCTGTAGCGTTTTGCAGTCTCTATACACACTGCCATAAATGCTTTGGTTTCGGATTCTGTGCCTGCCAAGAAACGGAAGTATTAAAAAAAAGACACAGGAGTCAATTTTACAGGTTCCATTTTAACTCAGCATACACAATAAATTCATCTGCAATAAAGCACCAGACTTTGGTGCCCTCTTCTTTTGCATATCCACTATTTAAAAGATGAAAGGCTATTTATTGTATGTTTACTAGGAAAACCCTTTGCACGCTTGGGCTGCAGTAAAGCAATCCCATAAAAAGGAGGACGTTTAAATTCCTGGAAAATAAGAGACAACTCCAGGAATGTTATTTACCTTTTCTGTGCCAAAAGGAAATGCTGAAAGGTCCAAGCCATAAAAATACCCTTCACTACAGTAATCTTTTAGGAAGAAGTTCTTTGTGAGGCCGTAACTATCTGCTTTTTCATCTTGGTTGACCCAAGCTCTGGATTTATGGAATCAAAGTGGCTTTACCTGTTGTCATATCCTCCAGCATCTCCAGCAGCATGTCCTGGGTTTCATCGATCAGCTTTGTTCTCTGTACAACTAACTTCCTCAAACACAGGTAACCATTCAGGACAGTACCCACCAGTCGGCTTTTGAAGTGCCGTTTGATGGACTCCACCTCCACGAAGGAAGAGAGAAGACCTATAAAGCAATGACATATTCAGGAAGTGAGAGAGTTGGATTTGTTAGACCTAAATGTCATGTGGCCAGCAAGCAGGGCACAGTATCATAAAAGCAGCACAATGAAATGGCTTGTTACAACTCCCATTGTCAGTCTGGGGTTTAAAGCTCACTTCCATCAACTGAATGGTTGGAGGCAAAACCCCAGCCTGTGAGAGCTGCCTTGGAAGTTATACCAGATGGGACCATGGTGAGGGAATGAGGAAAGGGTATAAGGAGTTTTCTAAGGGCTTGATACAAGATTTGGCGCTTTTGGACATTTTTCCGTTGCAAGACATTTCAAAAGCAGATGACTGCTCCCCGTCTAATATTTAAGCTAGCTCTGATGACACGACAGCAAGTGCAGTACATGACTTAGTGACTTACATCACCAGATTGGTCACTCTATAATAAAGTAAAGAATCAGTAAACACTTGGATTCTTTCTCCTGACACATTTATCAACATGATTTTTCTTGCAAGAAGACAGGCTTTATGAATTAGTCCATTAATTTTTGAAGAACATGGAAGAGGATACAAAAAAATGACCTAGTTAATGACGTATTTCCATTTCCAACAAGTTTTTTCAAAAGTATACCCTAGATGATTCAAAAAAAGAAAAGCTACCATAGAGTAAGTAGGTAGGAAACAACCGGCAGGAATAAATCAGCAGTGTTTGCAATGGACCCAGGAATTATACTGTACAATAAATGCAATGACATGGAGAAGTGGTATGATGAAGTTTGCTGATAACATGTTACCACAGTTCAAGTAACTAAAAACTCAAATTCATTGAAAAAGAGGAAAAATCCATTTAGGGGTTAAGTGCTAAATTGATAGCAAAAGTCCAGTGCTGATGACTGCAAAACACCAAATCACATCTTTTTGAAATGCTGCTACATGTTGTTACAGAACAATGATCACCCCATCTCTAATCCTACTACAGAACTTGCATCAAGGACACCAAATACCTGTGAGACTCTTCAAGGCATATCCCTGCTGCAAATCAGTGCTGAGTGTTGCTTCCTCCAAGGCAAGTAAACGAGCTATTTCCTGAAAATAATCGACAAGCTTATTAGACAAGGGACTGCAATGCCAATAATGACTAGCTGGCGAGTGTCTACCACAGAGTGCAAAGGAACACGGTGAAGAAACAGCCAGCCACAGAGAAACCAAAACTGCAGTGCAGCAACAGGGAGGGAATGGGGAGAGGGGACAAAAACTACCCCAAACATCCTCCTCATTTTCTCCCTACGCCTACCCATCACCACTGCTTTGCTCTGGTGGCCCTCTGCGATGGCATCAAGGCCACCATTGACACGGAGGGTGTCATCTGCCTCTTTGGAGTGCAGGGATCACCACAGAAAACTCGTAAGACCTCACACTCTGAAGACTGCAACTTAAACATGGTGCTTCTGCAAGAGGCTGTCACTCACACTCAGGGAATGGTAGCACACCTAATCCTCCCTTGTCGTTAAGGGCTTTTGGAGTCCAGGCTGGCAGCTAAGACAGCTTCCAGCTGGTGCCAAGTCAGTGTAGCAATATTTATACCCTTGGCATAGCTGCCCCCAGAATAGTTAATGAAAGTGTACCAGGCAGTTTGCGCCGAGGAATGCTACAGCTGGGGTTCAAAGCACTGTTCAGAGATGACAGCACAGTAGCGCGAACTTCCTAAACCTGGCAAGGGTCAGCAACAGAGCACTGAACGAAGAGGAGATGGAGATTTCAAAGCAAAAAAGCCAAACTGGCAGGTCAGAGACAAGCTTCCTGTTGCTCCCTAGCTCTTCCATACATGTCCATACCTTAGTGATGAGGCTGCCAATGTAGGGCAGAACTCCCCTGGCTGCCAGGTAGACCTTCCAGTGGGCTGGTTTGATGAGTTTCTGATACAGCGCCAGGTACTCAGCAGCACACTCGCCAGCAACACTCAGCTCATCCAGGTAACTAGTGGAGAGAAACACAAACTGACAACCACTTCACAGAACTAGAGGTATTCGCAGCTTAAGGACACCATGGAAAGAAAGAAAAAGCCTCCCCAAATCTATCCTCCCAGCCAACAATGTATTTGTTATTCATTACTCAATGGCTGAAGTGGTATTTTGTTCCAAAAAAGAGCTCCCCAAATGTGCTACTAGCATCAAGTGGGCTAAGTTATGTCACAGGAGTTGGAAGAGAGTTCACCTGATTATTTTGCTGTCTAAGAGGCAGAGGAAATGTCCACACAGCTGAACACCACCTGCTTACCCCTGGAAAAAGTACAGAGCTGCAATAGCTTATTGCCAGGCAGGAAAAAAAAAAAAGTCTCTCTCAATCTATACTATCCCAAGCTAATTAAGTTTTAGAATCCATCCCAAAGAGACCTGTGAACCAGAGGTATGCAAGGGAGAGGTGTGAGAAAAGTTGGAAGAAGGAAGAGATTCTCACAGGAATTAAAGAAAAATAATCCCAGAGCTGCCAAGTGTGGCAACACAGAAATACCTCGTCAGGAGATCAAGGACCTGCTGTTTGCGGCTGGGGATGGTAGCCAGGGCTTCCACAATAGTACACGCAGCCTGCCTCGCAGCTTGAGTGGCAGGAGTAAACAGCACCTAAGGCAAGAGCATTGACAAACAGTATCATCTGACATGCACAGATAAACCAGTGGTATTTTTACAAAAACGCACAGTGTACACTAGGACAGTTTAGTGACCTGGTGGCAGTGTTCCCTTGCTCTTCTGAACACTTGATTCTGTGAGAAAGCCTACTTTGCTTGCCACCAAAATGTTTACACAATGCACCGTGTAGGTGACATACTAATCCATATACACAAGAAGAAAAACTGCCCAGGACCTATGAAAATTCAGCGGTCAAAAAGCAGCTAAGTAGACAGGTAGGAACACTGTGGCAGGTAAAGGTTCAGAGTTTAAGAACATGCAGACTCCAGAATAAACGTTCAGGTGTAGTATTTTTAAGGGAACAAAGCTGCAAACCTGACTTGGGATTGGATACAGTCAGTTACACTCTCCCCAAATATCACTGCTTGTAATCTCTGCCCAGTGCACCCCACTAGTCTTCACCCACGTTTACCTGTCGCAGCCAATTGTTGTGTCCCAGCTTGAGATCCAGAGGGCAAGTTCTCTTTCCACGGCGACTCATGAACTGTTTCCATTTCCAGACATATTTTTCTGACAAGTAGAGCTGGTGAAGTTCAGCTTTGCTGGGAGATTTCCCATTGGCATCTATACCTGCAATATTGAACACAGCTCAAGAGAACTGTTGGCAGCTATCAACTGCAAACTGCCGTTGTATTTTTATCTTCAGACTGGAACTCTCCGAACTGCAGCTGAGAAGCTGAGTAGCTTCTCATTTCTTTCTGCTGCCATATTCACTTCTGCACGGAGCTATGTTCACTTTCAAGCCAGATGCAAATCCCATAGCCTCTCAGGGAATTCAATCAACTTTTCAGTCGGCTTGGTACCATTTTAAATAAGCAACATGTTTCATTTTTCACATTCCCCTGATTATCTTCAGGCACAGTGCATTTTCTGCTTAGGGTCTGAACAACACAGCCTAGAAAAGCCAGTGCTACAATCTCTATGAACTACACAGCTACGTGTGAAGATGGTATCAGATGTCATGGGACAGAAGCCAACACAGCTCTACAGAAGTACACTCCTTATTAAACTTGTGTTCCTTCACAAAATTGCACAGAGTTAAAAGCACAGGACTACCTCTGGCAGGGAGGCACTTTTTCCAAGCTTCATAGGATGCTTTGGGGTCCCTCTTGAGCCACAGCTGAGCTTGTGCATGGATTTCATTGCTGTAAGGCTTCACCGTGGTGAGAGCATCCACAGGCACATCCTAATAAACAAAAAAGCTCTATGATTCTTCAGAAAGCTGCAGCCTCTTCCCTTAAGAGTAACTCCTGCAGGTGAATCACTGGTTGCACCAGCTCCATGGATAGGTAAATGCAGCTCTTGGACAGCATCAGGTTATATAGTTTCTGTTAACGATGAACTAAGAGAGATGCCTCACTACAGTTACTACTGAAATATCAGTATACCCATCTGACATCCATCTGTCAAACCAGATAGCTATTACCAGATAGCTGGATGAAAGCAGAAACATCCCTTCTCCCTCACAAATGTTACCCTTAATTACAATCAAGAAGCAGCCAACCAATAAATTATCAGAATTGTAGCTCTGCATTTAAAAATCCAAGTTAAAAGTACACGATTCTACAAAGCTGTTGAAAGCACCAAAATAACCAAGCCATAGCTTTGAAGTAGCGCTTTCCCCATGCCTCAGATCTGAGCGGGAAAAAAAAAACCAAGTCCTGCTTTCAATAGTAGTGGTCAAAGCCACAAAAGAACAGTAAAAATGGAAAGCAGTTACCTGTAATTTGCAGTTTGTAAAGACAAGAGTCACAGTACTTCTGCTTTCCTAGTAACCATGACCAGGAAAAGCAAGCCCTGGCTTCCTCACAAAGTTATTAATCACTGAGATCAGTGTGCCAGACTTTCATCAGCAAATTTGCAGATGCTTTGCTCAGCATCTAAGGCAGTACCTTGTTTTTCTTGCTGGTTGGAGCAGGTGGCTTGATCAGCTTTTGAAGAATGCGCAGGCACATGAGGGTGATGTTTTCAACAACCACTGGAGTCTTGATGTTCACTGCCATCAGAAAGAGGCTGAGAGCTGAAAGACAGACACAAAGTTTTATTCCACTAAGATCTGCAGAGAGGACACCTCCCCAGCTCTATACAGCATATTAAATGTTTAGAGTTAGGAAAGACCTCATATCCTCAAGCAAAACTATCACATTTTCATGCAGCCATGGATGGCAAACAATCCTTTTGTATTACAGCAAGAGAGTCTTTGCCATCCTTCCCTCTACACCTCCATATTTCTATTTCTCAGCACTCCTGTTTCAAGAAATGCACTACCCCAAAAAAAGCTATCTGGTCCTAATTCCATTTTTATCCCTAATCATGAGCTGAGTCGGCATCAGTTCCCTTCCTTAAAATTTTACTATAGTGCCTGAATCTGGGCACAGCATTCTAAAGTAAAGCTGTCACACTTGTTGTCTGAACTCACCACACCGTAGTCGGAGCTCCCAGCAGCTGTCCTCCTTGGAGATGGAATCTGTTAGCAGCAACATTTCATATTGGAGGCTGCTAGCCTGTAACACAGACACATGTTCAAAGGCTTAAGAAGTCCTGGTGATGCAGCAGTCCTTTTTTACCTTCTGATGTTTAAAAAACACAGGTTCAAAACACACTGATCTAAGTAAATTTAATCCCATGCCCATTTGGGACGACTGGCAACCTGAGAGAGCTACAATCAACAGCCAAGAGAGGCAGAATTGTCTGAGGAAACTTGGGCACATACCTAATCACATAATTTTGTGCTTTATCTTAATTCCCATCAAGACACAAACACCTTCTGTATTACAAATAGACCATGGTAATAGAGAAGATGCAACGATTCGAATACACCAGCAGTTGCAGAGGGGCAGAAAACAGAAATAAGAAAACACTGGAGTCTCTCACCAAGTCTGGATTTGCCCAGTGTCCCTTCAGAGCTGCAGAAACCTTCCCAATGATTAAGTCATTCATTTGTTGTGTGGCCTCTGGATTGTCCCTAATCCCAGTAGGAAAAACAGAGAACAGTGTTATGCTGCGCTCGCACTAAATAACAAAAGCTCCTGGGATTTCAGCTTAGTTGGTAACAATTGCACAAGCAGTTACAGCCTACAGTTTGCTGATGTAAGATATCTCCCCTGTAAAGCTACTCCTTTTCTGATTTACAAGCATGTGGCTTTCCAGAGTTCACTGGAAGTCAGAGGGCTGCGAACACTGACTCACTGGAACACTAACCTTGTCAGAAGGCACATGAGCTGACGGACCTCCTCCCGCATAGTGGCTGCACCCCGGCGCAAGTTGTAGTCAAAGAGCTCTCGGATAAGGCCCTGGGACACGAGGATATGCCTGATGGCAGAGTTGGTGGCCAAAGCCCGGAGCAACGTTATGCAGTGTTCAGTGACGGCCGAGGCACAGCCATAGCATTTAGTTGATGATGTGTGGCCACAGCCCAGAACAGACAAGGCACGATACTGGCTGGCAGTAAACGTGGGTTGGACAGTGGTTCGTGAGGACTTCGTTGCTGCCTCCCTCTGTTGGAGATCATATTCCAGGAGTTCCTTTCGAGAGGCAAACACTTTCTGGAAACACAGAAAAAGAGAGATGAAAGTTGTGGAACTGGGAGGCAGCACATAATCACCAAACCCATTCACAGGTTATTTTCACTATGGAGGAACATTTTTAACCAAGTATCTCAAAACTTTAAATCCTTCATGTCAATGGCAGACTTGGGAAATCCATTAGAAATATCAGCCTAACTCCAGTTACCTGCTCTGTTAAAGGCTTGTTGTCTACTTCGCATGCAAAGTAACACTGGAAATGTGACAAATCCGTAGAATTAATTGTAACCATGGCTTTCAGAAATTACTATTCTGTTACTTCCCTGAAAATATGCAGCTGATCACCTATTGTTAATGGCATCATTAAATGCCAAATGACCATATCTTACTTCCTATTTCTGATATGTACTGTATCTGGTAACAGAAGGAAACACATGACCCAAATTGAAATCAAAGCACATCGTACCTGGATGATTTTGGAAAGTTCATCGAAAGAGTTCTTGCAGTCACCGCAATACTCCTGGGCTAACTGCAGTATGTATCTATTCACACTAGCTGAGGTAGAACTTATCCCTCCACTACTACCAGATTCATCCTGTAACAGAGGGGAAAACAAAAAGGAATCATATGCAGAGGCTACACACAGAAATAATGGCTGCAGAGCAGCATCTGAGGCAGGACCTTTAGAGGCTCTTGGCAGTGTCTCAGCAGCCTCGAGCTCTGTGCAAGATGCATCTGCCCTTTGTTACCTGTGGCTTTTCAGGAGCTGCCTCATTCACTTTACACAGAAGGTTTTCCAGCTGCGGTCGGTGTCCCATTAGTTGGTGATACACTCTGTCAGCCTTGTCCAGGAGAGTGTTGATATTTGTTACTGCCTATGAATAAAAAAGAAAAGGAAACTCTTATTTCATGTTCAGAGACAATTTTTTCATTCTACAAAACTGCAACCACCAACCTTCAAGTCGTCTGTCTTCTTGCCTTTCTCTAGCAAAAAAATAAACAGTGATCCTGCACCTGGCTTCTGCCAGGAGTACTGCTCTGCTGACACTATGCTCAGCACATTTATCCTCTGGGACAGGCCACATAGTGCAATGGGTTCTTCAGTCTTCAGCAGGGCTCCTCAGATGGGATGGTAAAAAACACAGTACAACCCAAATTCACCCCTATGTACAGCAAGGCAAAGAGATGCAGTGCTTGATAGCCAGTTTATAAGTAAAGCACTGAATTAGGTCTTTTGAAGACTTACTTATTTGGTGGAGCAAGACAGTAAATAAGGAACGCATTAGTCCGTGAGGAGCCTTGAAGGAGCACTGCTTTTCATGTTACTCCCAAGAGGGATGGACCTCTGATGTGCCTGTGCCACTGACCTGGCCAGAGGACACAGTATTTCATTAATTTATCTGCTATTAGTCTCACCTTCTTTCGATCCTCTTCATTTTCTATGGGATCCACTGCACAGCAAGGCTTGGCATACAACATGAAGTCAAAGCGAGCATATTTACAGAACCCACAGGCATTGCAAAGGAAGGGATCCTTCTCATCATAATTGATGGATCTGAAAGGCAAGCCAGAAAGGTCCAAGAATGCAGCCAAGCTTTATCAAGGTAACTGAGGCAGTGAAATAAGCTGTGGACTCAGTAGGTAGAAGGACAGCCCTTAAAACATTTAACCTACCAAATTGCCCTGGGGAAGCCCCAAGTGAAATACATGAGGTATGTGAGAATCAAAACCCACAAATCATGCAACAACAACAACAAAAATCCTTACAGAAGCAGTGCCGCATTCTGGCCCAGAAAAAGCAGAAACAGATGTGAATTTGTTCCTCACAATTCTACTTTGACTACAGCAATTCCCAGCAGAACGCCAGACTAGGGCACTGTGCCCTTTACAAGAACACAGATAAAAGGAAACCATTTTGTTTTGTAAGGTCTGGGCTTTCAATAGCTTTCACTCTTCACCCAGTTGCAGTGGGACTAACTACAGCATACTTATTATCCCGTTGCAGACTACAGTAGCATGACACGGACTGATTTATAGCTTCCATAATTCAAGAAGGGATGGGGAAACCTTTCAATATAGCAGGAATTGTCTGATCTTTGGAAAATCTGCTAAACACCTTGAATCCCATGAGGATTAGAACGGAATACGGGACAACAATAAGGGAGGAAGAGGTATCAGATAAGGAAACAAAACTCAAAGAAGAGAAGGATTTATAATGCTGTAGTGAAAGCCTGAATAGTGCACAGTAAATTATGCCCTGAGCCCTGCTCTGAATGAGGAGAGCACAACAAAAGCTCTGAATAGACAAGCCAGCACTGTCCGTCCAGCACGCTAAAGCAAGGGATTCTGTGGGGAAACCCCCCTGCAATCCTATAATTGAACTCCAGCCTCATGCCCTTGAACAGGCAGGCCAAAAACAACCTCCTCCTGAGAATTTTCCTGTTTAAACTTCAGCGGGCTTGATCTGAAACTTCTGTGTTCTTTCAGTATTGTCGTATCAGGTTTCCTTTGTTAGCCTGCATTAACATTAAATCCCTGTAAGCCTGTTTTATACTTCTCGACTAATTTGATTGTGCGGTTGTATTAACCAGAATCATGTATTTAACTAGCAGGGAATTTTGTTGAACATCACAGACAGGCAACAGCACAAGGGCTCCATAAACCCCCAGCGCTGGCTCTGTGGGGAGGCACGAGGATGCCATACCTGCACTTGTGGCACTGGTACACGTTTTCACCACAGTTCCCACACACCCCTGGGTTGGCTGGGACGGACGCGCTACACCGGGGGCACTGCAGGGTCTCCGTGGAAGCCTGGTAATTCTCATAGAAATCTGCAAATTCAATCATCAGGTTCGAAGCCACAATGGGCAGCGGCAAATCAATCTTCACCTCTGCCTGGCCTGGGGTCAGCTGGACTTTTTTAGCTTTGTGCCAACGAGCCGGCCTGGAAAAAGAAAAGCAAGCAGCATTGTTTTTCAGTGGGGAAGTACCCTCCCTGCCCACGTATGAAGAGAAGCCAAACACAACCGTCTCGGCTCCAAATCTACTTTAAATTGGATGAATGGAGAGCAGTTCCAGGATCCGTTTCCTTAGCTTCTGCATTGACATGATATGTAGCCAGAAATACATTTTAAGCCTTTATCCTCTTCATAGAGAGAGACTGTTTAGGATTAAAGAGCTGTTGATGCCTCATGGAAAAACTTTAATTCTACAGACATTTTCTAGGGATTTTCACCTCCATTTTTTTATTAGTAAGGACATTTGCATGAAAACAGGATATTTATTTCTAAAGATCTCATCTGCTCCCACTGCTTATTCTCAACCTGAAGTCAGAATCCTTGCTTTGTGACATCATAATCCTCTCCACAGCAGCCACTTGTGATGTCACAGAGGATTAAGACTTCAAATAAGCAATAAGCGGCAGGCACAGATTAATCCCTAAGCCAAAGAGATCTGATACTAGTGAGAACATCTCAAGAAGTAAGAAGGGAAAGCATATAAGCAGAACTGGCTCCAGCCTGAGCAATGTATTGAAAACGAGCAATTTTTCATAGGTAAAGCAGCAGCCGAGAGTTAGGCGATCCAACTTTAATTTTAATTCTACTATATGGCTTCAAACAAGTAATGTTAATGCCTTCTGCATTTCTGGACATGCTGCAAGGTCTAAATCCCTTTCTGAGTCAAACTCTCCATGAGGTGCTCTTGGTATTAATACTGATTTCCACACAATTAAGTTAGGTGCTTAAACCTGAGCCTGTACAAAGTTTGCATACAGAAATTTTACAGGCATATTTCAAGCTCTAGGTGAAATTTAGATCTTTTGTTCAACAATTTACTGGAGAAGATTCAGAACAATTCCACCCAATTGGGCTGACAGTGATGAGTAATAGTCCAAGAAGGAACGTTAGCTAAAACAAGAAGCCAGGCACCTTGGTAGAAATAGTAACATCAAATGCAGAGACTGGCACACAAAAACCATGGATGAACGTACTTGTTCTTCAGCTCCACTATGGCTTGCACTGTCCTGTTGTTGTAATAAAGGTTGATGGTTCGGACCATTTTGGTTCGTTTCAAGTCTCCTATCTTCACTGTCACTTTGCTGATGGTGTGGCTGCCGATTAGTTTCACCACTTGCTGGGTGGTAGTATACCGTGTGTCCACTTTAATGGAGGAAAGCTTGATGTACTGAGAAGACAAAAAACCAGGACATGCTGCCTGTACGATGACCTCCCAAAAAACTCAGAAACACAGCAAATCACACTGCTGTAAACGCTTGGGATCCCTATAACTGGAAAGGGTTTAAGAACAGCAGTTACTTACACAGAAGGGCACCTCTGGGTTGTTGCAGACAAGGCAAGGATCGCTCTCCAGGTAATAGCCATCAAACTCCACCAGACCAGACAGCGTGCTGGAATGAGGGGAAGAACACCGACCTATCTAATTTGGCATTCACTGTGTTTTAAACACAAGCCATTCAATCAGAATAGGTTTAGTTTACCTGTAGTCCCCAATCCCAGATTTAGTTACAGAAGCATTACAATTTACAGCACATTGAAAATTACCATTTTTCACTAGGTAGTGTTTTAGTGTAATTATTAACTGCCACACTATGACTAAGACCACAACACTTAATTCTGCAAGTCTGTATTCTCCAGTTGGTCCTAGTATTCTGTAATGTTTACTGAACAAATGAATGCAAAAAAGCTAAAGCCAAACTACTGCTGACAGCACCACAGAACGTCACATTTTTCAGATGGCAGAAAGGAATCTGCTATTCTCCCAAGACCAGTTGCAGCAAGCGTGCAATCTCAGTAGGGGTCCCTCCTCCACCACAATTTTACTAGAAGAATTGTGTATTCCCCTGTGGATCGCAGCTCAGCTGCTGAAAAGCTCTTTAGTGAAGTGGATCAAAGTCAGATGTAACTCACTTGTAAATGTTGGAGTTAGGGTGGTTGGTAAGAATGTGGTTTTGAGTCCGAAGGATCTCCACAGCCTTTTGGGAGTATTCCTTCAACTGAAACACAATTAAGAAAATACTGTCTTCTCAACACTGTTTATTATTGCTACAAAAACATAAAGATTTCTCATCTTGGGACACTCCACATCCCCCAGAAGATGCATGTACTATGCTCACAGGAATTTATGTGGTCAAATCATTACCCAGGAATGTTACAGATCCTAAAATTAGACCTTCACCACAATAACAGTGCTATTTGTCAGCCAATCACTGCAAATGCCTGCTAAGATTCATAAGGCATTCCCAGCTCTTTAAACACACACATGCAAATATCAGTGTGTCTAAATGATTTGTTCTCAAGCTCACTGGTCCCCTAAGAAATCCTACCACTTCCTTTGTTCAAAAGTCGTGGTTACAAAAGATTTCTAGGAGCTGAAATATCAAAAATGTCTAATTTAGAGCTAGCAGATAAATGTATTTTCCCACAAAGGCTTCCTGTGGGAAAGAAGTTTTCTTCTAAATAATAAAAAAACCCCAACCAAAAAATATCTTCCCCCCAAAAAGAACCCCACCAAACCCCCCAAAACAATAAAACAAAAAAAATCCACACTCTCCAATTTTTTAAGGACCCTGCCTTTTTTAACATTCTAATTTTAGGAACAAAAAAAAATTTCCAGCAGAAGCACTTTTGACAGAAAATCTGTCCCAGCTGTACCATAAACAAGCACTAACATAATTCACACTAAAGCAGCAGGACCTGGGATTTGGGTCTCCTCCTTTGCAGAATGACACAGTACCTTTTTCTCAGTCTGCTGTGTTTTCAGAGAGAAGTATCCCAGGAGATCTACAAACTGGGCAGCTTTTCTTCCATAGGCTGGAAGTTCTGGCCAGATTGACCACATGAGATCCAACAGTAATTCCTGCTGAGACTTGTTAGAGTTCCTGTTGAATGGATTGCATATCAATTAGGCCTGTGAAGATAGCTGCATCGACTGCATGGCACACAATCTTATTCTAAATGAAAATACATGCTGCAGTTCACCAGACTTGGAAACCATGATCTTGCAATACATCAGAGTTGACAGTTAAATCTCATCACTTCTTGCCACCAGCTGTTTTCTAGCACTCTCTGAAACAAAAGCAGCTGTCCTGCAACAACTGAATAGAGTTCTGAAGGAGTTCAGCACTCTGAAGTGTGCCTTTCCCTACATAACCCCCAATTTTTAACTGTATGAGCCTGCATCTGCCTCAGAAATGCACTTGCCCACAAACACCTACTCCTGTAGCTGTCAGGAGCCAGATTCTGCAGACAGAAATAAAATGCTTCTTGCAGATGATAAGCTGCTCAGTAATAAGTAAGTCACAACTTCTACCTCCAGCCCCAATAACTGCAAAATGATGTGAGCCACTCAAGGGGATGCAATCATCAGCACCCCTCGGGACAGAGGCTGGAGCATTAACACACAAGGAGAGAGCTCTCCACAACTGAGCTGAGACTGGCCAAGAGGAGCTGGCTCAGAGGCTCCCTCTCCCAGCTCACCTGTAGATGTGGAGCGCGAGGCAGTGGGCCTGCCATCTCACGGAGGAGGAGTTGGACTCCAGCAAGAAGCAGCGCAGGAACTGAATGAGGGTCTCCTTGTCAGCAAACTTGTTCAGCTGGTTCACCAGAGCTGTACAGAGCTGATCTTCCTGACTGCCCGAACTGTCGCCTAGGGGTGGCACAAGACAGACAGACTTAAAGTAGGTGAATGGAATACCTCACAGGTAGGCTAGCTCCCTATTTAACAGATCACAGAGTGAGGATAATAGGGACAAATTACTGTGTTACAGGCAAGTTTAACGTTCCTTCCTTTTTCCAAAAATATAACCTAGTATTCCTGACTAACACAGAAGAAAACTGCTGGAAAACTTGCCACTGAGGACATGAGAAATGTGCTACACGTCCTGATAAAAAGAGAAGGATCAACATGGGGCAGTGAAAAGATTCACAGAGAAACATCTGATAGAGAAAGGCAAAATGGTTCCTTGAAGAAAAGCCAAGAGAGAATTTATGCCCATGACTTTTATAGGAAAGCTTAATTACTTTCCCAGGACTTCGGGTATCCATTAAGCAGCAGCCCTGTCTCCAACAGAGCTTAGGAGTCAGACAGAGGAAACAAGTCTGAACATAATCACTGAAGAGCAGAGCTAACTGGGTGTGCATCTCCTGTACCTGTTTTAATCCCCAGGAGCATTTCAACCTCCAACAACCCAGGATAGCCAAGTTAGGTGGCAGCTACTTCATCACTAGCCTAGGTAACTTCCATTAGACAACTTAAAGCCCACTCAGGTTAATAAATACTCACAGTGGGTTTGAGATATCTCACTTTGGGATATACTCAGCACTTACTTTCAACCCCAACACTTAAGGCATACTGCTTCATCTTTGCCTGTTCCCAATCTACATATGGTAGAACTGCTCTTCTCTCCTAATTGCTGCTGTGGTCTGCAAGTGCCCTTGCCACGACCCATGACCCCTTCATAACAGTGGGATTTATCACAATGAGAAACAAACAGTTCTCTCTAAAGAGAACAAGAAAGGCTGAGAGGAGCAGACTTCATCCCTAAAACCACCACAGAACAGGGCATAGCTGCAGCTCACCCTCTCGCTCCTTTTCCTTTTCTTCTTTCTTGCTCTTTTTAGTGGAGGATTTGCTCTGTGTCGCTGGCTGCCCAGAGCCTGATGCTGCAGGAGCAGAGGTGGAAGAGGTGCTTGATGATCCGGAGGATGAAGCTACAGATAGCACTTTACTGCCACACAGAGCACAAGACAGCAGCTGCAGGAGAACTGGTGACACTCCTTCATCTACCAGGAAGCTGACTTGAAGGAGGAAGTAGAGAACTGCTGCAGAGAAAAGAAGAAAATCTTTGAAGCCTGAATTAAAAAAACCAAGCAAAGTAACTCCAACCTAAAACAAAAAACCCCTTTGAATATGACAAGGACCATCCTCACAAACTCACAGAACCCTCCTGTACTGTTCTCTGTACACTACAGAAGTGTAACATTTGGGTACAGCAAGGTGAAGTGTTTCATCCCAAATTACACACTGGAACAATGGCAGTGCAAGCGAGAGAACACGGCTCTCCTATTCTTGTAAATTATCTGTTACACCACTCTTCAGCTAAGGAACAGATGCAATTAGAGCACTCTGATGATTAGTACTGGAAACAGTTCAGTCCTACTCAAAACTCTCAGCTGTGTCCCCCCTTCTTCTGTGCTGAGCTTCCCATCTGAGAAGTCTTGATTCAAATCATGTAACACGTCCCCTCTGCTCCCTCAAATACTCCCAGAGAAAGAACTCACAGTCATCTTTAATGCAGAATTTCTGCCAGTTTACTGTTCGCTGTGTGGCAATCTCTGCACAAGCCTTTAAATGTTCCATCTGAAAGGCACAATGGGACAGGATTAAACACCATGTCAGTATTTCTATTACTGACATCTTACATAAATGCAACACACACTTCTTCCTAGCGCAGCAGCAGCACACTTTTCCTTACCAAGCTGATCAACGTATCATACTGCAGGGCAGAGCCTGAACTCGCGGTGACCACACTGGCACGAAGGAAAATGCCTTGCTCTTCCAGGAGCTTTTTGATTCCACGAACATGAGAGTCCAGCGTGTGAAGGTCTCTGAGCTGGCGGTATTTATCCTTTGATCCACAGATAAAGAGCAAAAGCTTGCGGACTTGGCGGCGCACGAATGGAGTCTGCTGGATCATCAGGTACTAGATAAAGAAAAGCCTACAATATCAGCACTGTGAACTCACCAGCAGGCAACTTGTGCCAACAAAAATACAATATGTTTTCTTACAAAAAGAAGAGACATAGAAGATGCTTTCCTGAATCTGTCAGCTTTAAGGTAAAATTGCTCGTAAAAGTCAGTCACAGGCAAAAGGAACAGGGCACAGCAACACCACAGCATCCCAAGCTGTGCAACTGTGAAACAGCTTCTGAAAACCATTCTTTGCCATCTGTGACCTCAAACAAAAAGCTAGTCAAGCCTGATGAAGAAATCCTAGCCCACACTTGTGCAAACATAAGATAATTTGTTATCTCAAGTAGGAAGCTGTACAACCAAAGGAACTGAAAAGATATACTCTAGATATCTTACTGATTTCTTTTTCAAGGAGTAAGTTCAATACCAACAGCTGAGCGTGATGTTACACTGTACCATCTCAGAGAAGGTTTTCTATTTGAGTTTTCTGGCAGCAAAACATTGAGTTACAGGAAATAATGGCAATCTTATTTTTCATGTATTCTTTCCTACAGATTCCTGTTCAACAGGAATAAAAGCCAACAGTTCAACTTCTTTCAAGGGGGATTAAAAATCAGAGAGGGATCTGAGATCAGTTATGCTAAAGCTCATCTCTCCCATGAAAGGTAACGTTACTGGAGTTGTTTTGTTAAAATCCATAGGTGTATCACGTTCTCACCTCAGACAGAAAGTAGAACCAGGAGTGATCAAAGATGGGAGGTGGGATGCGGGAGTTCGTGTCTGCAATCTTCTTGATCTGGTAGGGCAGGCGCAGTACCATCTCTGTCAGGAGCTGCGTGTAGGCCTCAAAAACATCTGCAGCATGACCCTGAAAGCAAGAGCCATCAATGAGGCTCTGGCACAGAACGCTCCCAGTGGAGTGTCACAACAAGCTACAAGGTGCATTCATGTTTTTCTAAAAACAAAGCTTTTCTGCACCTTTGCAGTCAGAAGAAACTCTCCCAGCTGATAAATAGAAACAAGCCAACAAACCTGCATAAGGATTGAACTAGATGGCAACTGTTAGGATGCAGCAAGCTAGTCTGCAGTAATCAGGCATTTTAACATATGAGCTTTCAACTCAGGAGACATTCTTAACTTTTAACTAGGCTTTTTTCACTGCACCTGTACACATATCTGCCCCAGCAGCATCTTAGCATAAAGGCACCAGGGTGGTCAAACAAGTTTAGGATTTAGTGTGGAAATCCCCCTCAACTGCTAGGCTCCCTTGCCACAGGAAGTGTAGTGGTGGCTCAGAAATTCTGCCTGCCAAGCAAAAGGAGTCACGCGATGGAGCAGCTTCCCTTCAGGAAGATTAACACTTCAACCAGAAACAGTGACAGCAGCTTCAGAGAACTGCCTGGTTCAGGAGTGCATCGATGGATATAGCGAGCTGCGCTGCTCCGAGAGAACTCAGAGCAATCCTAGTTGTAACTACATGCTAAGGGAACAGATTTTAATTGCACTACTAAGGGAAAACCAGTCCTGCAAGGATATTTACTTGCTTCTGTGCAGCAGTCTTTTACTGCAGGTCACTCAAAGCTAACAGCACAGGGTAGGACTCACCTTCACATACTGGCGGAGGAAAAAAGGGCTCATGTCAGGTGGAGAAGAAGTAGTGTGAGGTTTCAGGAGCTGGCTGGTGGCTACAGGCTCCTCGTCATTCTGCTGGCTTTTCCAGTACTCCAGCAAAGACTTCAGCACATGTAGACAGTAGTCAACAGCACCAGAGCTCAACAGTGCGGCAGCAGTGGCACTAGAGATGAGGGAGGAAGACTGAAACCAAGAGGAGATGGATTACTAAAGCACCTGAGAACCACTGTGTCAGAAGAGCAGAGGAAGCTGTGAGAATCAGGCAGCAGTTGCTGACAGTATGGATAAGAGAGCAGGTTTTGACGAAACTTTACAGGCAGCTTTTAAGTTTGGGGTTTCTTTGAGGTTGGGGTTTTTGTTTTTTTGTGTTTATGAAAAGCAACTCAAATATTTACAGAGACTCTTTTGAACAAGCGCTTAGTAAAGGAAAACAAATAAAATCTCCTCTTAAGTCTAATCTCCCCTCGACACATGTGCCAGAGGCCACTCTGCTATGGATTAGACGACTAGGGCTTTTTTTTCCTTCTCCCCCCTCCCCTCCCCCCCTTTTTTTAAAAAAAAAAGTTGGGATTTCTATTTGTTTATCTGGGATTTGGCCAGCTGGGCATGAATTCTGGTAGAGAAAGAGTCCCTGTTGCAGATGCTGCTCAGAGGCTCTGCTCCACCCAGGTATTGCTCCACCTGCATTCTGCAAGACGATGAGCTTTGATTTCTGTGGGAAGCTCAAGTAAATAACAAAGGCTGGAGAAAAAGCTACTGTAAATAAAACTATTAAAGCATCCCTGTAAATCCAAACAAACCCCACAGCTCATAAGCTCATTAAAATTTGATGCAGTTCAGACTAAATTTTTTAACCTCTATGCTTTTTTATTAATCTCCTTCCCACCACACATACTGCTTTTTATGCCTTATTACTGTACCTTTTAGCAACAAATATCTAAGGAATCCTCTTAGCGACTTTTACGTTGACACAGCAGCATATTGCTTTCCAATAATCACATTACAAATCCTCTTTAACCCCTTCAGCACCCTCAGATGCAAGGAAAAAATCTGCTAGACCGTTTTAAATAACATCATTAATGTGCTGCCCTTAGCTCAGTCAAAAACCATGCACAAAACAAGTGAATCCAGTTGTCTTTACAAGTCGGTTTCCTCCATTCTGAGTCTCAGCAAAGATCTTTTTTCACAAGATTCAAGCAGCATTCCAGACTCCTCAAAATTTTCCGAAGCACTTTTAACTGTTTTTCAGTTTGAGACCAGCTATTTCAGTTAGCAGCTTTCAGACCACCTTTGATGAACAAAACCCCCTGGCCACATCATCCCCCTGACAAAGCAATTTGAAGAATGTACCTCACAAATGGAAGACTTGGATCCTGACTTAGTTCTGGACATGAACACACTAAGCAGCCTCATTACCACCAAGTGCACTTCATTCACAGGAGAGCGTTCATTTTTCTTGGACACATCCTGCAAGGAGAGAGCTTGCTTACTTACACAGCTGAGCACAATGTCCTGAGCACCTACATTTCGGTGCTCTGATCCTCATGAAGCATTTCTAATTTAAGCTCAAGCAGTAATACTAAAAAAGCAGCACAAATTCCTCAGTGTAAGGGTAGACAGTGGCCTGGATGCCAGAGAACAGTATTACACAAATGAAAATCTATATATGTCAATTATGCATTACTGATCGTGTCTGTTCTAAGAGTTGAATTCAAGTGAAACAAATTTTCACGCTTACTTGTGGATGCCCGAACCATAAAACAGTGAGAGTTACACTCATGTCATTTTCTACCTTATGTGAAGCAAGCCAAGAGAAATAAACTGCCTGAGCACATCCATACAGCGGCGTGTTTCTATTACTCCCATGCATCTAATTCCTCCAGGGAAAGAAACCCCATCCAAGAGGAGCAAATCGGGAGTGTGCGTGCATACTACAGTTTACCTTTTTGTCCATGCACAGTTCTGCAATCAGTTGGGACAGAAGGTTATCTAAAGCTCCCTTATCTTTCTCATCATCTCCATCTAGGTCTGTTGTGAGCATCAGAATAACCTGGGAATAGAAGTCAGAGAATTAACAGAAGGCAGATTCCATGTTTTCAAGATAAATACATATTATCTTTCACAAAACATGGCACGTTTTATCTGGATTAATCTATGTTCTTTCCCAAATTCTGCCTGCCCTGTCACAGCCTAATATGAACACGCAGTATAAAGAAAAAGAAAGGGAAAAGCATGTGCCAGTGGAAACCCAGCAGTAGTAGCAGTGATTAACTGTTTGATTAGGGTTTAACTCCTGAGCCCTCCTCACTCACCTGCATGTAAGGAATGGCCCGGACTCCTCCAACGTTCCTCAGCTGAGGTAAGTTTTGCAGCAGCCTCTCCAGCAACATCAGTCGGACCATGTGCAGCCTGGGAAGTCAGAAGCCAGGAATCAGACACAAAGCACTTCAGACACATCACAAGAAATATCAGTCACAGCAGGATCACCAACAGAGCACTGCAATTGACCACGGAAGTCCAGAGCGTGAGGAAATCTTAAGGTCATGAAATCCAGGCAGACAGGAGTGGCCTCCCTCAGACTTCAGTCAAGCCATGTCAAAGATGCAGAGCAACTCTGACAATGCACGAGGCTATTCACTTCAGAACTACACTGCCTACCATGACCACCTGCAGAATCTAACTGTCTAGAAACAGATACTACAAATCAGTTCCAAACCACACTGTAAAAATACTGAGCATCCATTCCCACAGAATGAAAAACTGCAGATCTTTCCCAAAGCGCTTTGCACTCCTGCACATACTTCTTCCTAACACTCAATTTCACAAGCTCCCAAGTTGTAGACTTTAGTGATTCCTCTGTTTACTAGACTCATGCAGGATTATTTCATCACTTCACATAGGCAGCAGTTTCTGAGACACACGTTGGGTATGTTCAACACATGAACACACAGAGGAAGGCATTTTGCTCGGTTCTATGTTTCTGGCTTTCGATTCTTACTATCCAGAGTCACAAATGATACTCCATGGATTTCAGCACCTATAGTCCAATTTTCTATAAACAATGACACTGCAGACCAGGTGTGCTATTCCTGAAGAGAAAAACAAAGCCCCTTGCCTGTTGCTGGTGTGGACATCTCCCTCTGCCTCCCCTTCTCCTTCCGAGCCATCTCCCTCTTGCTGGCCTGTGGTAGTGCTGATGGCACCCGTGCTCGAGCTGACACTGCCTGGTCCAGCAGGGTGGCCCTCAGCTGTCGTGTCCCCATAGGCACTACTACGGCCAGACACTGAAAAAGGGAAATAAAAAAAGGGAAACACTGTGTCAGCACAATCGAACACGCATCTTGCCTGCTTCACAGCAACCAACACAGCTGAACTATACTTTGGAATTATGGTTCTAAGGAGACAGTGTCTTTGGTTATCTTCATAAGGCTACAAGAGTCATTTCCACACATGCAACTTAAGACCCCCAGCATTCTTTTGCTTGCCAGACTCATCTTTGTGGCCCAGACTGAATTGGTTCCACAGCAGTAATTTAAACCCAGTCAGAGAAGGCATGGATGGGCAGGATGGACATAATTTTTTAGTAGAAGTGTGATTATTTTACCTGGATATCAGCCCTAAACAAAAAAGAGAGAGATTAATTCTACCCCATCCAAATTTATTCAGCAGTATAGTGAATTTCTTTTGTCTTGCTCTAGGCTACTGCATTCTGTTAGTACAGGGCAGCAAAAACTACTGCAGATTCCATACTTCTAGAGAACTACAAAAAGTGAGCAAATATTCAGTCTGTACAGCACTTTGGCAGTAACCATAAAACGATACACGGCATCATCTACCTGCAACTGAGATTTCTTCTTTGCCAGGGACTATCCATGCCCTCCCACTCTGGTAAAGTCCTGTTACAGTAGAAAACAGACGTACAGACACCAGTGCAGCAAGAGATACTCACCACTGTGCTCACCAGCTACGGAGTCCACCGCACTGCCACCGCTCTCAGAGCCCACGCTCCCGCCGTGGTCTGCAGGTGAGGTCCGGAGAGTTGAGCCATCTGTTGCAGCCGTGCTGCCTTCATCATCAGACGCTGGAGCTAAGAGAATAAAGAGAGCTGTTACAAGTAAAAACACTGCCTTGATATAACTTCAAAAGACACACATGCTATGAAAGAAAAGCCACGAATATTTGTCTTTGTTTCTTGAGTCAATTTTCAACTACAAATCAAAAGGGAACTCAGAAGTGTCCACCAGTACATTTAAGCTTGCTAAAAGCAGTGGAGGGGAGATACCCTGAGAAGGAAACCTTCTCATCAGATAGATAATCATGCAAGATACTTGAAGAACAACGTTGTTTATAAATGCAAAGGAAATGCAGTATAGGGCTTATTTTGTCTGCGTTATTTTAAGGAGAGGAAATAAATTCCTCAGAAGCCTGCAATGAAAGTCCATCAAAGCAGGAAAAGCCCATAAACACACTACCAAAATTGGATGAAGCCAACAGTAATAATTGGTTCTTCAAAACCGTATTTACAAACAAATTTTAAGGACAAAAATCAAAGAAGTTTGATTCCTCGCAGTGAACAGTTACCTGATGCTGTTGTATCTGAGAGCGTTCCAGCATCAAGAGAAGAAGAGCTGGGTGCTTGGCCAGACAGTCCTAAGCTCTGAAGTCCAAGTGCACTACTGCTGCTCCCTGCAAGAAGAAAACAAATCATGAGTATCTTTCCATCAAATAATTATGTTAACTCCGGCCTTCTCTGTATATTTCATAGTTCTATTATTTTTGCTTTGTTGGCAGTGACATCAACAGCTTCTGTTTTGTTTCCTTCCCATTTCCTCCTATTCTGTTTACCTTTTTGACTGCCAAGAATGCCTACATCTTACCTTGCTGATCTTGTTGCAGACTCAGGGCAATAGCTAATTCCACCATTGTTTCATCATCTGCATCTGGAGGAATATCCAGCATAGGAGGGAATCCCTCTGCTCCAGCCAGAAGAGCCTCCAGGGGAGAAGGGTTCCCATTATTCACATTTTCAGAAGTCTCCAGAACCATAGATTCAGACTATGGAGAGGAAACACAGTGGGAGCTGTCACCAAACCACCACAAGCTACTGGAGCACTACAAACTGATTCATCATAACTAAATGAAACTCAAGTACCTAACATACTTAAAAAGGCTCCAAAGAGAAGCACTATGGACTTACCACCATCTCGAAGTCTCCATGATCAACTTCGCTTTGCTCCTGGCTTTCTTGTCGGATATGTTCACCGTTTGCTATCCCAGAACTCTGCAGCTTGTCTTCTGCATCATCGTCATCATCATCATCCTTATCTCCTGGGTTACAAAGGATTGACTCACAAATGCACTCTTCCCTTACTTCATCACAAACAAGGTAATCAATGCTGGAAAAAACCCTAAGCTATTCTCAGTTCACTCCCAATCACTAATGGATTCCATGACAACTACAATTCACATCAATGCTAAAAAAGTATCTCTTAGATGGAGATCTGATACTCTAATTTTGGTCTGCACACATCTTTATGACTGAGTTATAAGGACTTGACAATAGGCACAGAAATACTAATAGAGTCTAGATTACTACCCTCTAGATAAAATAATCAGATTTCCCTATCACTGAAAGAGGAGTATCTCAAAAAGATCTCCTCTTTGAATCCCAGAATATCAAAGAAGTGAATGTTTATTTTAAAAAAAAAAAGTTTTTAGGGGGCAAGAGCAAGCAAAAGAAAGGAGAAAGACTGGTTTTAGTACTATCTTTTCTTGTCTTTTCTGACAAATAAAGTAGGTAATGCTCATTTAACAGCAAAGATGAATGGATCTTGCATACCCATAGGAGTATTGCTCCTAGGGGAGGATGGCAAGGTGACGTGTCTCCGCTTGTTCCTTGGTCTCAGCACTCTGATCAAAGCTTGCTTGCAAGAAAAGCTCACTGCAGGATCCTAGAGGGTTAATAGTTAATCATTAAACTTGTTAAGCTTTAAGTGCTTATTCACAGTATTTGGAAAGATAGCTGAAAATACACTTAGGATTCTCTGTTGGTCATGACTCAGGTAAGACATGTGTCACTGCCTAACTTGTAAACGCCCCGTTTCCCCCAGCACTCACAAAGCAATACTTATCGTTCCACATGCAGCGCATGACAAACATTACTAAAACACAAGGACAGAGAAATTTCCCCTTCAGTCACTTCTGGCTGTTATGTTTTTGGCTGCAAGCCTCTATTTTGTATCTATACTAAGTATTATCGTTCTACCTGCATTTAATTCTCTTCCTACCACCGAACCAAGGAATTATTTAGGTTGGAGAAGACCTTTAAGATCGAGTCCAACTGTTAACCTAACACTGCCAAGTCCCACTAAACCACATCCCCGAGTGCCACATCTACATGGCTTTTAAATGCCTCCAGGGACTCAACCCCTTCCCTGGGCAGCCTGTTCCAACGCTTGATAACCCTTTTGGTGAAGAAATTTTTTCTAATATCCAATCTAAACCTCCCCAGAGCAGTGTTATAGGCTGAAGCAGAGCAGAGTAAGATCACGTACCGGGCAAAGTAACATCTGCATGTAGATCTTGGATGCTGTGTGGATACAATCCAGTTCACATGTGCAGTATCCGTGGATAATATCCACTAAAGCATTGACTGTGGCTTCAATGTGAGTGAGACCTAAGGAGGAATAGAAGTAAGACTGTCGTCAACCATCCTTCCATTTCTGCACATAGAGACGCTGCAGAAAACATCTTTTGTTTGTAGACTTCAAGGCACAACGTTAGCACACAAATATATTGACATTGCAGTCCAATATGAGTTTACACACCAGTCTTGTCTGCCTAATGGAATACTGTGCACACCACATACCAGCACCACTGAACTGAATATCCATGTAGTCAAATGTGAATAAATCAATCATGAGTCCCTTTTTACTAGCACAATACACCTACTTCTGAACAAAAGCATTAGAGCAGAATTTGCAGCTATACCATAGAAAACATGTGTTGCATCACTAGCATCTTAAGCCTAGTTTGGAAGAAGTAATTTTCTCTGTTTACAAGATTAAAATAGGATCCTTCAAAATACACAGGCAAATGAAGAGGCAGCACACCTGGCAGGCAGGCAGGGGCAAGGAAGGCATTTTTGGGTTTTGATGCGTGTAGCCTCCAGAAGTGGTTAACCAGCTGGGTAATAAACGTGCAGCCATCTCCTTCAGCGTGTTTCTGGGCCTCTTGCCCTTCTTCACTCTCTGTACAGAACGAAAAATAGTTGTCAGATATGTGCAGGGGAAAGCAGGGTAACAAGTAGGGTAACAAGCAGGGTAACACCAAGTTTATTTGAAATAGCGAAATAGCTTTGGTTAGAGGCTCCAACGTCCTCATTACAAGGACTATCACACACATAACAAATGTGTCAAACACAGTCCCTGTCACAGCGACCCAGATACCCTGAGGCATCTTCAATTATCACAACAGAAAGCTGAAGAAAAATCACAGACTTCTCTACCCGTTTCCAACTGTGGCAGCTTTGATTCTGTATAGTGGACCAGATTGTTGGGTCTCATGATAGCAATGGATCGAGCAGTGATGACCAGCCTCTGAAATACTTCGGGATCAAGGTCTTTTCCTTCTTTGGTTGAGGAACTCAAATACTGAATGGCTTTACTTAGCAATGCCTGATCCTGTAAAGTGAAAAATAATATAGGCAAAGAAAACCAACAGACAGCAGCACAACAAAGCTAGTGAAGTACAACTGTGGGACAGATCCAGGGGAAAGCCAGCACTTGCTGTTTTAACTCTTGACCAGAGTCATCAAGAAGGACGACTAGTATTAAAAAGTCACCCTGTAACAAAAGAAATCTGGCTTGAGAATTGATTTTCATATTTGCTTCCCCCCAGGCTTAAACACGGATGGAAAGACCGTGTATAAACATAATCATTCAAGTGGTTAGCAAAGGCTATCTGCAGGCATCCACGCCATTACGGCAGCGATGTCAGAACACTGGCTAACCTCTGCTTACCCCAGAGCTTCCCTATCACCCCAAGCCAGATGCCTGTGGAAACGGAAACCAGAGCTATGGACACAGTTTGCAAACAAACATCATGTGCTTCAAGATCCTGATTTCTCTAAGTTAACAGACAGCATTTCCCACCAAAATCTTCAAAAAGCAGTTTAAGTGGTGAAGTTGTGAAACACAAAAGCCACGGAGGCAGGCAGGGAGAGCTAAAGGAAAATTAGCCAGTGTTTACGCTGCACGAATGAAGGGCTTTCTAGGGGTGTGTTGCACCTCCACCATAAAGCAGCAAGTTACAGGGGACACTGAAATCCTTGCAGTGTGTTACCTTGTGGTTATGGTACGCTGAGCGGCTGGTGTGCAAGCTAGCCAAGAGGCTCTTGGTTTGTTGCTGGACACTGGAAGGAGCTGGCATGGATAGCAGCATAGTAGCCAGTTCCTGAGCTGCCACCTTATTCTTCTCCTGCTCCCAAGAACAGACAAAAAACCATCTGTCAGTACATTTACCATCAGGGTGATGTATGAGTGATTGCTCAGCATACCTGCAGCTCCCTCCCCTCCCTGCACTGTGCATGCAAGTTTCTGCCTTCCTTCAGTACCATTTTGACAGCATCTTCAATTTATTATTTGACATTTAAGGAACATTTCACATGTCTACATAAGAACAAGTCCTTTTGAGATTTATGGGCTTCTACCCTGCTGGCTTTGTAAACGAGGTCACTTCACAGCGCAAAAATCCCACCAGCCATAAATGCAAATACCAATTGTCATTCTAAACTAGTTTCAAATGCTTTTCGCTAAGTCAACTTTCAGATCAGTGCTCTGAGCAAAACGGATGCGGCTCTCTTCCGTATCAGGCCCCCAGGGCTGCAGGAGGTGCTGCTGATCTTGCCCCTCCTCCCCCATCTCTGAAAGCTCAAGAATGTATTCAGAAAGTTACTTGCCTTCTCGTTCACTGGTCCTACAGCAAAGCAGCTTTCCAGCGCTTCTAAAGAACTCACTACTAGCCTGAAGGGAGAAAGGAAAGCAGGCTTGAGTACAGCAACCCTTCTCTCTCCTTAGCACTTTGCTTTATGCAGGCTACAGTCATGAGTAGCTCAGAGACAGCTAACGAATGCCAAGTACAAAATCAAAGCATGATAAAACCTGCCACAGGCACCATGCATATCATTTCATTGTGTTACAGACCAGAGTTAAACCTGGCTCACGCTCACAGACAAACTTAGGACTGCTTTAATAATCCACAGCTGAAAGACAGGGGCTTTTCTCTACCAAAGAGGATAAAACATTTCCTTACGCAGCCTGCAGCAGGGATAACTTGGATTGTCTTGACAGTACCAATTCACCATGGCCCACAGACGTACATATGACTGCAGATCAAGGGTTGGTATGACACATGGGAAAAAGCGTAACCGACTTTTCTAAGGGAGCAAGATTCTACTCGCTTGTTATTTTCACACAGGTTGCTCTTTCCAATTTGGAGTTTCAGTGCAAAATACTCTGGAGGAAAATTAACTTGGAGCACTGGGTATGACCCAAGTGAGAGATGCTGAAGTCCAAACTTTTGACAGCAGTGAGGCAGGCTAGTAAAATACTTGCCCCGAGGGAAAACCTTATTTACAACCTGTGGCAAAGTGCTGCATCTCCCTCACAGCACCACTTCATGCCCTTTGCTGCATCTCCCTCACAGCACCCGCTTCATGCCTCGTGGTAGAACTACCTGAAAAGCCATCTGACACACCAGAAAGAGCAGTGCAAGAATACAGGGAAAAGGAGGGAAGAGATAGCGTTAAGGGGAGAAATAACAATTGGATACAAAGTAGAAGAAACAACAATTGTCTGGACTGGTGGTGATATATAAAATAACATTCCTCAACCCACAGCCACCCTCTAGAAAGCTATAGGGGAACATAAGTGGGAGAAAAAGAGGCAAGGAGGGAACAAAGCAGAAAGAGGAGTCTGTCAAACAAGCAACAGTTATGCTGTATACAGCAAAAATCTGCAAACCACCTCATCTTTACATTTCTCTAAACCATCTGCCATGCAATGACCAGAATGTAAAGAAGCAAATGTCACTTGGAAAACAAACAAAAAAAACAGTCAACAAAAGCCACATCATGTGTTCGGTCTCTGACACACACTCATTCGTGCAGAGAAAAGGATGGCATACTAACCGGTCCAGGGTGGTTAAGGACTCAGTTTCAGAACTTGGGGGGAGCAAAGAAAAAGGAAAAAAAAAAAAAAAAAATGTGTAAAGCTCACAGAAAAACTCCCTAGAACACATTCTAAGCAAAAGGCAAATTAAATGGGGAAATCAGGAAGCCAGGAGAGCGCTATATACAGTAACTCTAAGCATGTTTCTTTCTGTCTGAGCAGCAGACACTGGCCTAATAGCAAAACAAATAAAGGAGATCCAGGCCACCTAGCACAGAGAAGCCAAGCACATTGCTTAAAACACCACTGAAGGTTAAATTTAAAGTGCAGACACCAAACTTCTGAAAGCCATTAGCTGTTCCTACTCAAGAGGCCCTTTGTAAGGTAATCATGCTGCGTTCTGTAAGATATAAGTAAAAATAAAAAAAAATAATTTCTTTGGTTCTGAGATTTTAGAATATAATCCCATTGCTTTGGAAAACCAGAAAGCATGTCTGCGCAGAGGGGGACATCTTGTGGAGATGTCACAGTAGAGGAGGGGAAAAAAGAGAAAAGAAGCACAGGAAAAAAAATCTCAGGAACAAGATATTGAAGGATGGCTAAACAGGTCCTTCAAGTGGACATTAACTGACATTTCAAGCCCCAAACCTTTACCTGAGAATTTCAGTAAGACAAAACTAACCACCACTTACAGTCAAGCAGCGTATCCCTTAAAATGCTCACTTTTTCAGCGGTGCTAGTTCCTCTGATTTGTTTCCCTCCCAGTCTCGCTACCTTGCCAGGCTTTCTACAAACCTTATGGCACAGACTGAGCTCAGAAAAAGAACACGGGGTGGATATAAAAAAAAAAGTTCTCCTTTTTCTCCTAAACATATGCCCAGCTCACCCGTGTGGTTTGACTCTCAGTAGGGATATGCAGGGTAAAAAAAACCTAACGCTTTCTCCACCCCAGTAGTTAAGTCTGAGACATACGGGCTACAAGATAAGTTGGTAGGAACCACTAGCTTAAAGCAAGGTCACACACAAAGCCATCCTCAAAACGGAACTTAATTTCAGAGAGGTCTAATCTTTGTGAGCTCTAGAGAATGAAAAAGGGCCAGCTTGAAATGAGAAAATGTACCAAGAAGGCAGAAATCTCTTTTAGCTCTTCAAGACTGCTGAAACAAACGAACTCAGCAAGACAAAGCATGCACACAGATCTATCCATCTACTCCACCAGATAAAACAAGAGTGAGCACAAAGCCCTCCTCAGAAGATAATAATTGACTTTTTAGTTGTTGTTTTGTATGGCAGTGAGAACAAGTCACTAACTCACTTAAGATCTCCCGGTTAAGCAAGGCACACAAGCATACCTAGGTCCCCTCTACAGCAACTACCCAATTTTCAAGGAGAAATAAAGACAGACTGCAGAAATACCTCTCCAGGACAGTCCCACTGGCAGCAGCAGGGGTAGTCGACTCTGTGTCTCCAGTGCCATTCCCTTGATTGAGGTTAGGGGGACAAACATTGCTCACTGAAGCAGATGGAAAATCCTCGGGGGGCTCATCAGGCCATCCAAACTGCTCTTTGGTTTTGCCATAAATTTTTATGGAATCCATCATTGTGACTCCAGCAGGATCCACAGAAGCCCCAACTGCAGCAATGAGAGAAGTTTTTAAAAACTAACAGAACAGTTTCTTTTGAATAAAAACAAGCACAGACAGCCTTATAAGGTCAGGATGGCAATTACTCTGCATCAATATACCACCGCTCCGGCAATTTCGTCTCCTTTTCAAGGTCACTTTTTTATCTATTACCTCAACACAAAATTACTGAGCTGAGCTACTGCACGTTCATCAACTGCAGCAAGAAACTGGGCCCTGAAGTTATAAAATGTTCAGGATCTGCCCCTCAACCTGTTTCTGCAGTCAGATCAAACAAACAGATTGTGGAAACCCTCCTTACTATGAGGTGAAGCACAGTAGCTTCAACCCACCCAAGCAAAACCAACAGGTAGTCAAAGCAAACAATCCACAAAGACTTACTGAAGATGGTTAGTTTTTTGTCAGCCTGCAAGGCTTCCTCGCGAGTGAAAGGGAAGTCAAACCAACGAGCCCTGGTCATGTTCAGCTGCATGGTGCGGCCAAAGATCTCTAGGTATGAGGGCGCTCGCTCTATCGCTTGGGTGCCAATCTGGATCCGCATGCCTGTCATCACCATCGTGCTGTTATTGTTTGTCACTTCAATGGTGAAACCCCCAGGCTGAAGAAGAAAAAAAATCACAGCTCAGAATGGTGAAGTAAAAAATCACTCCTAAGCTAAGAATCTGAAGGCTGTACACAGGTGCCTGCCATCATTTGGACAAAAGCAGATTTCTAAGAAAAGGCATGCTATCAATCTGGACAATAACATCACCTAGAAGTCCAAATTGCCCCATTTACCTTTGTGTTGGCCACATACATGCCAGTGGAATTGAGCCGGTGCTTTATCTGCTGAGCATTGTAAACCTGCAGCAGGTCATTGCCTCCAAACTCCACATCTGTGAGTTGCTGGTTGTGTTCGAAGAAGTCAATGGGGAAGTTTACTTGGCTGGATGCACGAGTTGCTAAAAAGGAAGAGATGTTTTTGACAAAATACATTCTCAACAGGCAAAGCTACAGTAAAAAAGCTGCAGAATGAGCCTGCCTCCTTTGGAAATACCCATGTGAGCCAGATAGCTATGTATTTTAATATATACATATCTGTGGAAACATTTAACCCAGACTAAGCCAGTACTTAGCCCTGAGGCTAACTGGTAATTGTCAGAAGTGAATGTCTTAAGTTAGCTATACGATGTCGATCAACCTTTGCACCTACATTTGCCAGTGCTACCTTGCACAGGGTATGTATGAGAAGTCCCTTACTAATAGCAGCTGCCTTGCGTTTGCGGACTGGCTTCATGATGCTGATGACACTGCTAGGCTGGAGAGAGGGCTGGAGCCAGTAGGAGGTGTTCTCCACGTTGGCCATGTAGATCCTCAGGCTGCCGTCTTCGCACAGGAGGATCATAGTGGTCCTCTGCTGCTCGTTGCAGGCTGTGTGACGGATGGCCACCATGTCCTGAATCTGCAAAGGCAAGCAATGCAAGTCAAGGAAAGGAAGGCCCTGGCAACTGCTGCTTGAAGAAACAAACTCTTTGCATTAGAAAAGCTGCAAAGACTACCTTGTTCCACCTTCTTGGCGGAATAAAGGAAACCACATTTTAAGGGCCAAAAATACAGGGAACTGTGACGAACCTTTGCTTTGGCTGGCAAGGTTTTAATCTCCTGGATGAGAAAGGTGTCCGGCTTCACCATCACCACCAGTGGGACACCTGTGGTTTGTTGAACACAGCACACCAAGCCAGGATGGTTCATCACCTCAGACCACTGACACAGTGCCGGTGAAGTCTTATTCCCACCATTTGAACTACAAGAGATGAAGGGCAGAATGACATTAACTCAAGAAGCAACACAAACGAAAACACACAAAATTCATCACCACCCAAATCAGCTAAAGCTTCGTGCTCAGCAGGAATTCAAAGCACTGCATTAATGAACAGCCAGGAACATCAGTGCCTAGTTCACAGGTCAGAAACCTGAGACAGTCACTTGAGTGGGCAGAAGGCACAAGCATCCCAATTCACAGCCCTGTTCTCTACCCGGAACACTTGAGGACAGACATTTAGCAACATTTTATGCCCAAACCCAAGGAAGTAATTTAAAAATAGCTTTTAGCTATCTTTTTATCTGAACAGATGCACAGTTCCACATTTCAACACACCCAGCAGCACTAAGCAAATGCCAGTGCAGGAGAATCTGCATGACTCTGCTCACTGGGGTGAAAGAAAAAAACCAAACCAACCTGCACAAAGACTAAGCCAAAATCAACTGGGGCTAGGGAGCTCTTGGAACTTATCCTGTCTACAGAGCCTACTCACAACAGCAGCTTCCCATCAGGCTAGTGAAGAGTCTGTGGCCTAAATGCCCAGCTCTGCTCATCAGGACAGATGACAGAACAGCTTTTTTTCCTGCCACATTCATAGCTTAAGAGATTGGTTTCTCTCAAGGGAGTCTGAAAATAAGCCTTAATATGCACAGTACGCAAGGTCCACTGCAGTAGTGGTGTCGAAAGGAAACAAAGGCTTCCTGCTTTGCAGCCCCCGCGAGGGTGGGTAATCCCATCGGTTCCAGCTGCGGCACCAGTAGCAGCTCTGCACTGTGCAGCAAGACTGCTTTGAAGCCACCTTTCTGCTGCAAAATCCTAGTGGGAAGAAAAAAATGCATGCACGCCCCACTGCCAAAACAACCAGCTTTGGTTTCAAAATGATCCTGCAATTAGAGCAGAAGCACCATGAAAAGCAGCAAAAAAATCATCAGTCGAAAAGGGGTTCTTCACCACAAGCTCGGGCCGTTCAGAGCTGGGATGTTAAGAATAGTTAGTAATATCTATTAATAATAAACAGAAACAAAAACTTCAGGGGAATCTTCCACACAAGCCCCACCTCTTTATGTTAATTGGAAATAGCTGCTGCACTTCCAGATTGGCCCGGTTGATAGTGGCTGCAAAGGATTTGCCTTGGCAGTAACTGAAGAACAACATCTGTAGCACATGGGAGTAATACACTGACACACCACCTCCTGCTACCTGGCCATTACTGTCCTGTAGGATCAGAGAGAAACATTTCAGATAAACACATATCCCCCAAAACACTCTGTTGGGCTTTTAAATTTCTCACAACGGAATTATTTCAAAAGCCTCTCCCCCCTCCCCAGCAGTGAGGGAATGCAGCCCTAAATAATAATTTTCAAAGCTGAACTCCTGGGTGAACTCATCCATCAGATACTTCAAAGGCTTCTGAAGGGGGATACTGAGACTGTAGGCTGTGGGTAGCGCCCTCAGCTACCGCACCGTGTGCTGGAACATTGTATGACAATCTCACATGGAGCACTCCCCATGTTTCCAGCTCATGAAAGAGCTTTCCTGAGGGCCTTCTCATCTATTCCCGTTTAGGAGCAGGTTGGGGTAAAAACACTGAGTGAAACGTGGACAGATTTTAAAAGTCAGCCCCAAGACTGTTTCTGCTCAAGAGCAGCTCTGTAAAGGCTCACTCCACCTTTGCAGCCCCAGCAATGGTCAGTAACTTTATCTCTTCTGGTCACTGCGCCTCTGGAGTGCCTCGCTCTGAGAACACCGCTGCTCTGAGGCCATCTGCCTGCTGAGAAACCCTGCTGGGCATGACTTCAGAGCCAGCCATGGAAAACATGCTCCATTTTCTAGATGAAAGGATCAAGGGGTTGAATTTTCACCCCCACCCCCTTTCACGACAAGGATATTTCTCTTTAGAGGAATGGCAAGCTCATTGATCTAGATCAGGGGGCTTAAAAGGGGAGAAAAAAAAAAGAAAAAAGGAAACTTCTGCCTTCACATGTAAGACAAAAGAGAGAATGCCACTGCAACCCATACTACAAGGAAGGGTAGTCACCAGTACCTTTAGGTCCTCATGATTGACTTCAAGCACATTGGTGACATAGAATGGTCCGTGCTGGGCACTGCTCGCCTCTTCCATGAGCTGTGTATAGATGTACCCAGCGGAGGACATGATCACTATTATGTTCTTCCCCTCCTCGTTGAAAAGAAAAGTGACATCCCTGATTTTGGAACTCGGTAGAAGGAAATAGAAAGTTGGACTCAAGGCATCTACAGAGAGATCGTAAATCTGTGGGAAGGATCAACGAAATAATTAGCTACTATGACACAAAACAGTGCAAACAGACAAGAATTGAGACAACTGACACCTATTAGATGTTACAGTTCTTTTTTTTGGTTCTTTGGGTTCTTTGGTTTTGCTTTTTCTTATGGCAACAGTAGCCAAACACCACAAATTTATATTTCCAATTTATTTCTAACTAAGAATGTTATCACATTCTTCTACAGGCAGCTCCACAAAGATCCAGATTGATGTCTGGAAGAAGATGACTGCTTATCATCACAGTTTATGATCAAACATACCTTCACAAAGTCTGCAGTCACAATAGCAAGCTCTGTTTGAGAACCTGTCAGCCACACAGCTTTAATGATGAAGTTTCCAGTGGCTAGCTGGGGATGAAGTACCAAATGATCAGAGACTGATCCAGAGCTGCTGAATGTTAACACGTGGCAGTCCTGCAGCAATGAAAAAAATTGGTCAAGTATTAGAACAGAATGTTTACAAACATTTCAAGCCAAGAATGGAGCTAAAAGCCAGCATTCCTCTTAGTGCCAATAACGAGTAAGAATCTGCAATTCCTCCATTTAAGATGAAGGACATGAAAGTTTGTAAAGAAAAAACAAAATGAAAAAAAAAAAAACACAAAACCACACAGAGTCCAGATGTTTCAGAGCTAAACAATAGATTTGTGGATTCTGCACTGTGAAAGCTGAATCTAAATTTGGGAGAATACTAAAATGAAGTGTCCTTGCTACAAAACACTAGTGGTTACAGACTAGTTCTAACACACTAAGTTTCACATGACTAAACCCTGACTCCTGTCAAACTAAAATTGGTTTAAATACAATAAAGAAGTACTATTTTGAGCAACTGTCTCATTTAGCCTATTATTCATTTAGGTCCTGCTTGTTTTACTTCATATATCTAGTAGGAAAGTGATTCATGAGCTAAAATTAGTGACAGACCTTTGGAGTCAGCTCTGTGCTAGCTCCTCAGAAGAAAGAAATACAGCTGGTTTTGAGCTGATGTTTCCAGCTGCCTAGGAAAGGGTTTGTCAGGCACTTACTTTCAGGCCACACACAGCTAGGTAGTCCTCCTTGCAGGGATTTCCAGTGAGGCTCAGCACAGTAAACGGAACAGGCGCAGATGCAAGGCGAGTAAGGGTCAGTTTTCTTTTGCTGGAGTCTGCTTGTTTCAGCAACGCTGAGAGCTGAAGGACTGTAATCTGCAGAATAAAATGAACTCAAGTTATCCAACTTTACAGCTGAGGGGGAGGAAAAAAGCATTTCAATTTCAGCTCTATGACTGTGTCCCCACAATTTTCACTGTTTCTGCTGCAAGAACTCTTTTCTCTGCAGAACGAGAGGGTTTTCTAAGCTATGCAATACTTTACAGAATATCCAGATCTCAGGACAGGCAAAACAGATCCTATTCTGCTTGCTGTTCAGTGCTCTAAGGCTGTTTCATTTTCCTTTACAATCCAACATCCTCTACAGAGTTAGAGAACTCACCTTGCCCTTTTCATGACTCACAGCCAGGTGCTGGCGGCGTCCGTGGGGGGATGAGAGCACACACATGGCCACCCTCCTCAGCACGTGAGCGCTGATCAGCTGCCGGATCGTCTGGCCCTGGTCACCGCTGTAGTTCATGCGGACGTTCTCAAAAGCACCTTCTTGAGAGCCAAGAGTTGGGACCTGAGTAGAAGCATACAAAAGTATAGCACTGAAATGTTTCTGTTTATAAAGTAATCCCACCTATCCACTGTTTAATCACTCCTTTAGCATCATACCATCAACTGATCGGTCATTTCTACTGACTTGTCCAAAGTATGGAGCTCATTGAGAGCTTGCTGGGCACGACTGCTGCTCCCCATGGCTGAAGCTTGCTGGAAGTTTATCTGAATGGCATCCATCAGGAAATTCAGCATCTCCAGCACCAAAGGTGCAAAGGAGAAGTTAGCCTACAAGAAACAGATACAGCAAATGAGGACAAGATGCTCCTGCTAGAAGTTTTCACAAGAGCTGTGTGTCACCCATTTTTTTTTTTAGCCTGGCACCTCTTTTTATGATTCCCTGATCATAAAAAGCAGCATAAAAATGAAGCAACTTGGCTGATAACCAACACAGTCTGCCTAAATCCTCATCATCAACCATCTTCTTTTAACAGCTAGCTGATAATCATACCTGGGACTGCAATTCCTCTCGACAGCCTTCAACATTTCTACACAGGCTGCTCTTCTTGGGTTTTTCTTCATCAGGGCCCTTCCCCTCACTGATGGTGACCTTGGCTTTCTCTGCAGGAGAGGTGCTTGCATGTCGAATGACACTCTCGGGCACTCTGGGCTCACTCTGGAAGGCGGATTCTTTCATGGTAGAGCTCATGCCACTGCTGGGAGTTCTCTTCACCAAAGCCTGGGAATGACACAGCAATGCTGAAAGCCCAAACCCCACTCAATTTCACCACTAATGAAATAAATACAGATTGTAATAGCAGCAAGATTAACATAATTTTAAAGAAACAGAGTGTAATTCTCTTAGACTGCAATTTTAAAGAAATAACACATTATCTTGCATGCCACTCCCCAGCCAAATATTAGACAAAATTTGAATATTTAAGATAAAGTTACTTTGTTTTCAGTGGAAAACATGGGAAAAGTTGGTATCTGACTGCTGCCTATCTTAAGCTAACTTGCAAATTCTGTAAGTGGAATCCCAGTAGTCACCAGGACAGAGATTTGCAATGCACTTATTGGGTGCAAAAAAAATAAATCACCAGGCAAGGTGTCAATTAAGAGGATTCATCATAAAGCCAAGGCCCTCAAGTCTTAGTACTCGCACACACTCATATCATGATGCAACTTATTGCAGAACAGAAGCCTCTGCAAAAGGCTTTAAAAACTGAAGAAAGCACAGCTTGTACGTTGACATGAAGACACTTTACCAAGCAACTGCCATCTTCCTTGGCTCCACAGTCACAGAAGAACGATCCATATTTGGCATAAGAAATCTCATGATCCTTGTGACAAACTTTAGCACAAACTGTGCAAACACCAACCCCATCAACCATCTTGCAAGTGTGACAGTGATACCTGCACAAAATAAGCCAGACAAGTTATAAAACACAGTGCCTCAGGAAGGCTCCACAGCCTGCTTCCTTCTCAGTGGCCAGAAATAATCAGGCTGAAATTCTGAACACAAGTTTGAGATTCTTACCAATGTTGATTCATGAATTCTTTCTGTGTGATAGTGAAGGTACAGAGTTTATTACAAAGAGAATCTTCATCCTGTCAAGAAGAAAGTTGTTTCAGAAAGGTGTTATAACTGCAGCTACAGCAAAGGCACATGGTACAGAAAATGCTCCTCAGACACGAAATGTGCATTTTAAGAACAGCGAGTTTTAGCACCAGCTAAAAAGCAGCTGGTACCAAACCACATGGAGAAAGGAAATGGCAACGCTTTACAGCAACTCAAAAGAGTGAATCAAGAAAAAGAAAACAGTAACAAAAATAATATATTGGGACAACAGATTTTAAAGAATGTATTAATAACAGGGGGCTTTTTCCCCATGCAACAGCACTTAAAAGCCGAATCTACGATGCCTGTTGATACAAAAGCCGGTAACTGACAAACAAGTAGGAACAAACCCATCTCACCCTGCTTCTTTTTGTGTTCTAAGAAAAAAAAAAACCTTTTAACTTTTGTCGACATCACAAAGTCAACAGATCTACGTACGAATGACAGATACTCTCTTCCAGACCTGACAAGTAGGGTTCTTCACTCAGTCTCCCATTAGGGAATAAACAACAACAACATTTTCATTTATAATCTGAGTAATTCTGATTTGGTAGCTGCAAAATAAACCTTTATTTCATTTGCAGAGTTAGCTGTGACTATTGCCTACCGAATCTTCAGCTTGAGAGTCCTCCTCCTCCACTGCCAACTCTTCCACCCAGTCTGAATCCACCTCAATCGCCCGTTCCTCTCCATCGACAGAAAGGTGACTTGGCCCTTGGCCACTGGTCTGGCTCAGGGCATTAGTGACATCGGCCAGGTAAGACACAATATGGCACGTACACTCCAGGATCGTCACATGCTATAAAGCAGAGATGAATGAAAATGAGAGGAAATGCTTAGATCCCACAATAGCTGCTGTAAGGCAAGAAAAGAAAAGAGTCCCCTTGACCAAATCGCTTTAAAACTCCCACTATGAAACCAAAACAAGACAGCTGGTACAGTTCATGCCCCAGATTTATTCCTGCAAGTTAAGGAACAGCCACACATCCTACCTTTCCTTGCATGACGTTTGCATTCATTTTTTCTACCACATTCTTTTGCGACAGGTATTTCTTGCTGTAACAAAACAACAGAGAAGATCATTACAGCTAACAGTCTTTGAGAAGCATAAACTCAGTTTTCTCCAATAGCTTCAAGCATTCAGTTTGCTTTAGATTAACAGGAAATGTATAAATGCAGTAATTGAACCATCAAGACAAAGAAACCACATGGTTACTCTTAACAAGGGGACACAGATCAGCCTCTCTCAGGCACTTCATATTCCAAACAATGAACAACAAACTAAAAAATAAGCATGTATCAGTAAATATGAACTTCTGTCTCTAAATTACTGGGCAGGGGGAGGGAAATCAGTCTAAACGATGCAAATGAACAAACAGCAGGACACAGCTGGCTCTTACCATCTGCCCAGCCAATCAACAGCAGCACCATGAAGCTGGAGGTGGCCGGCGCCTTGTCCTGCACTAGCCAAAGTTGCCATCACGACCATCAGTTCAGGAAAGCCTGTGCCATCACCATTAGCCAACATCTCTGTTGCCATTGGTATTAGAGTACTCAGCAGAACAGTGCACACACCTTCTCCGACTTGGCTGATAAAAAAGAGGAAAGCTTCAGACAGGGTACATCACTTGGTAAAATACAGCTAAGCCCCACACTGCAAGGGCACTGACACAGCAACGCCTTCAGGGCAAACTTCATTTCGTCACTTCATTTGAAAGCTGACAACAAGAAGCCATCAGCAACTCACGAATAATTTGCACATCCAGAGAACAAAAGAAATGAACAGCACACAAAAAAGAAACGAGAAAGGTTGTACATCACCTGTTTTCCCGAACAATGTAAGTTGTCAAGAGTTGCAGCAGCTGCCTGTTCTCTTGCACAATGTCCAGTTGATCTGAATCTTTGGGTGGGGACATGGTCATCCTGATCAACCAGGCCTGGAGACGTTCATGCTCCACACAAGCCAGCTGAGCCAAAGAGCCACAGAGTCGCAACAGGCTGGGGTTGGGACTCTTCTCAGCTAGTGGAGAAAAAAACTGGTGAGTGACAGATGACACAGCGAGCGTGTTTGAAGACAGCTTTCCATTAGAAGTGTGAAGGTGTCACTCCACTTCGTCTTACAGCTTTTCTTTCATGCATGTTCATATCACAGTCTAACACAAGAACAGTATAAGTTGGACAAAGGCAGCACAGAAGAGATTCAACAATCACTTACTCAGCTGGAAGAGCTTGGTGAAGAATTTCAGCACCCTGTTACAGAAGTTCGCTGAGAGGTTTTCATTGGCTGTTGCCATCATGATCTGGACCAGTTCTCCACTATATGGAGGAGGGAAATTAAGTCAGCTTTGTAAAAGATGACCCATTCCTTTTTATCACTTGCACTTAGTTATATCTGCCCTCACATTCACGACTAGCAATAGTTTGCATTAACAGAGCTCACCAAAGCTGCTTTCAAACAGCAAACCCTTAGCTCAGACTAAAGCTTGTAAGTCTCATGAGCTGCTGAGTAGCCTATCAGCATTCTCCACATATCGAGTCACAAGAGGGCCTCTACTGTTTTCCAAAGCAAAATTCAAGATTTTCTTGCCCATTTTTCCCTTCCATGTTAACAAAGTACAGCCATCAGACTGCTTCAGCTTTGAAGTGTTGAACAAGAGGACAGCAAAACCAGACAACGCTTGGTTTTCTAATAGAGAAAAACTTCTCTCCAGTTCACCCTCATATCTCTTCAGAACACTGTTGTTGTGCTATGCTGTTTCCATCACAATTTGTCTTCATAATTCTGTCAGGCCAACATCTCACCTCCACCCTTAAAATCATCAGCTCATTGCCCCAAGGAAGCACTCGGAGAACCTGGGATTTTGCAGCTTGATCTGCAACTGCCTCATAGACCAGAATCTCTCAAAAACCTCCTTATCATGCCTTTGACAAAACAATCATCATACAAGAGCTCCCACTGATAATCCCTTATTGGAACTCGCTGAATATTTCATTTGGAGTGACAAAGACCTAGGTCCTCTCCCACACAGAAAGTCTTTTCACACTCTCCTGTGCTGCTTGAAGGGTATCCCACCTTTACACGTTCTGTATTTTCCTTGCAATGGCATTAACATCACTTAGGTGTTGACAGTGACAAGCTAAGAGAAAAAGGAAGAGAAATAAAGTTCCTGGGCTACAACTTTCAGGAAGACTTCACCTTTCCGAAAAGAATTCCTCCATGGCTTTTCGGGCCTGGCTGCTCTCCAGTTGTTTCTCCAGATGCTGCAAACATTCCTCCAGGATAGACTCGTCCAGGCCACTGAGGATCAAAAGATGCAGATTAAATAAGAATATATAAGAGCAATTTCAACAATTCTGAGAGCCATGAAGTGATCAATTTTGGAATACAATTCTAATAAACTTTCCACTAACTGAAAGCATCTCTCCTTCCAAGAGATAGGAGAAAAACAATTGATGAACATATAAAAACACCAACAAATCCACCAAATGTTCAGAAAAAAGTCCGTCAAAGCACATGATGTTGTAAGGCAAGTTACACAGTCAGAAACCTAGAATAATCTAGAGCTTTCAGACACCTCACATGACAAATTCCTATAAACAGCTGCTCTTTTCACACTTTAAGTCTCTTTTAGTGTTACTCCTCCCTATTCTCCCCTGTGCTCATCCCCACTCCACAATGCATTCTGCAAGTAAAATCCAATTACATTCACGTTGTCTACCAGAAGGCGTGGTAGATCTCCCTCTGAATACCTTCCATCCAGAGAGGATCAGTGTTAAAAAGACACAACATCATCATGCCTAATGGTTTTATGCTTCAGATGGGTAGAACCATCATCAGCAAATCAAGCTTATTTCCTCTACACACACAGTGATGGGTGGGAAGCACAAATCTGGCTAGTTTGCTATGATAAAACAGGGATTAGCCATCCTTACAAACAGCAAGAACAGAGACAAAGGAATATAAAGCAAGTTAGGTCGGCATCTTCAGCTTTGATTTCGTGCTCGTATTTACATAATTTTCTATTTGCTTAAATAAAAAGCTACCCAGATATATACATGCTCCATCCAGAGTTACAAAAGATGATTAAAATCCACAATGCCTGAACAGCAGTGCTGAAAATTCTGGTAAAGTGAATAAAACATCTTGTATTCTTAGTCTACAAGTAGAGAAGTCTTCAACAGATAAGAATAAGCTGATTTTTGTGCCTTTCTGTTGTGCTGTTCAAGAAGTGACACTGATGTTTAAACATACTGTAGTAATTTTTTGTATACAGCGTTGTTGGAGGACAACTACAAGCCACACAGCCCGTTGTTACCTGTTTGGATCGGAGTGATGGGCCAGTATGTTATAGCATCCTGTGATCAATTTTTCATAAACACGTGCCAGGAATTCATCTGATTCTGCAGGGCCCAAGATCCTTTCTAGACAGTTGCTGCTTATTTCTGCCACACTCTCTGTGCTGGTCTCCAAAAGGAGGGGTAACAGGGAATGAATCACCTGAGGTGGGTTCAAATCGTCTGACCAGCTTGAAAGGAAAAGCAAACAAGTTAATTCTCTGCATGATGTATCAGAGAACACCCTTATTGGTTAAATCAGAAGTCACACAAGTAAGGCACAAGTCTGGATGGAAGCCTGTGCTAAAAACCCTTTCTAAAAAGTTGGGATAAATATACTGGCTCAGTCATGTTTCCCCTCAGAAAAACAGTCCTCATTTGGAAAACACTGCACATTACTTTTACATATATACAGTTACAACATTTTCCAAGACACTATCGCATAGTACAGCTTTTGGACTCGTCTGTAGTGTCAACAACTATTTTTTTGTTTCAGAATACCTTAAGACTAAATCCCTTGGAAAAAAATTCATTTCACTTTTCTGTTGTGCTTTGAAAACAGCACTCAAATGATAACAAAACACTAATTAATTAATTAGATCCATACAGTCTCAGTTTATATCCCAATTTCTTCAAGTCCCTATTTGACAAAAAGGACTAAAGGTTTCTCTCAGGGAGTCTGACTCCTAGAGATGCCAGATCAAGACAGAAAGGCTTTCTTTCATTCATTTAGAATTGTAAACTCAAAGTAACTCCGTTAAAGGCTTGGTTCAAAACACAGCACCAGTTCACTGAGTCTTGCACCCAAACTGCCTGATGAAGACAGACATTCAGAAGAGTGAACAGATCTATATAGCTAGAATGTAATATAAAAAACAGCACTTACACAATGAGATCCCCAGTGAGTCTGACCAGGGAGAGCAGGGTGTGTTTTAGGGAAGCTGCAAGAGGTAGACTTTGGCTGCAGAGAGTACCGAGGTGGGCGGCCTGCACTGCACTGATGTAGCTTTCTGCAGGGATCGTGTCATTCGCAAAGGCGTTGCGCTAAGGATCGAGACACACACGCACAAAAATCAGAACCATTTGTCTTCAACAGAAAGACCCACTGCCTGCTATTCCCAGCAAGTTATGGAGTCAAGATCAGATCAGATCAATCCATGAGGTTGCACTCACCCATGAGCCAATGTTTGGAAACTCATTTGTATGAATGTTACTCCATGATTCACATAAAGTCTGCACAGCTAATGGCAAGTTCTGAAGAAGTGTTGGACCTGCAATTAATACAGAATCATAAGCCACTGAGCAATTCCGTGGTCCTACTGAACACCAGAATGCTTCTACAACACTGTATAAAATTAGATGAAGACACAACTGTAGCTAAATTGAGCTGTAGTTCTACCGAGGGCTAGTTACGTGCTTTTCTACAGGTCAAAAATATCCCTGAAGTTTGCAAGAGCTTCCCAGCTTCTTTCACTTTATTAAAACAACAGGAAACATGGCAAAAATACTAATTCACAGCAGTCTTCAACATACAAACATTTCATAATTCCCCTTAACTAGGCGATGCCACCGAAGCATCGACATGGTTAGAAAAGCACTTCCTTAAGACAGATAAGCCCACAAGACAGTTACACTTTCAAGGCTTGTGCCTCTTTCAGTTGTTACAATTCTACAAGGAAAAGACATCTTGGTCTGCTGCTGGCAGGATAATATACTCATTTGAACACAGTGGTCCAGAAAAAGAATACATTAGCCAGTGTATGGCTTTGAAGCTGAACGTGGGCAGTACTGTAGAAAGTTTCACCTCAAGAGAGAAGGAAATCTGAACTATCCAAACCCTCACCTAGAGTATTAGACTTGCAACGGATGGATCCAATGGCCAGGACAGCAGCATAACCTCGGAGCTTCTCTTCAGAGGGTTTGTTCTCAGTGGAGCCCTCTTCAGAAACACTCCGTAGCAAGTAAGATCTGCATTCAGGATGGAAAAGATTTATTTCAGGAAACAGCTGTGCATTTCAGAACTAAGTGTGTCAATACAGTGGCAGATAAGAAAGCAAACTTCTGAAGTTCTGCCCCATACTTTCTATTATACCACTAGGAGTTCTGGGATTTTATCTCCTCTAAGCTACTTATCAGGGAAAGTGCACTCAAAAGAAAAAGCTGATTTACTTTTGCTTTCTTCTACATAGATTCTAACAAGAGTTTTAGAAGACTTCATACTCTTAATGTAAGAATTAAACCCCCTCTCTTTCCTGATGGTTTCACAGTCTCGCCATAATCTCAGCAGAATAACCTTAAGTAGCACTATTCTAGAAAGTGGTAAGAGGAGGTTTCGTCTTTGGAGGAAAAGCTGGTTTTGCAAGCTTGCAAGAAAGCCTTGAAAGATCAGACAAGGAGGCGACTTAGAAACAACAACTTCACATACATGGCTTGAGAAGCTACTTTTTATCCTTCTTTTAAAACAATGGACACTCTAGGGGACATGAGTTAAGAGTAATTAAAAAAAAAAGCATCTACCTCTAAGAAAATAACAAACAAAATGCAAAAAAGCCCTACGCACAGAAGAAAACTATTCCTACCAGCAAGTCTAAGGACTGTACCTGGTAAATGTCGCATAAGTGTCAATAAGCTGTAGGGTGGCAGGCAGGAGGTTCTTGGTTATCTCTGAAGACTTGTGTGGATCAGTTTCTGCAGCTAGCTTGGAAAAGTGCTCATCTAGAGAAACCTGAATCTTGGAAATTGCAGCATCAAGGGTGTAAATGGATTGTAAACTGGGAACTTCATGCAGTTGGAGAATAGTTGTGCAATCGACACCACAGAAAGAAGAGATCTTAAAATACAAAGGGATGGAACACTCAGTGCAAATCATTCCACAAAAGAGAAGCTCCATATGCACGATTGCATTCACACCATCTTACCTGCCGAGCAAAGTATTCCTCTGCTATTTCCACATCATACTTCACTGAGCTGCACTTGCTGGAGGCCAGTTCAATGAGAGAAGCAGCATGGTCAGCTTTCATGCCCTGCTTGATAAGGTGATCCTACAGATAAAAAAAAAAAAGAAAAAGAAAAAGATCTTTAAAAAAGACCTTTCTCCCTTTAGAAGTGCTCTATAATTAACTGCTGTGCCAATTACCAGGCTAGAACACTTTAGAAAACACGGACGTAAGTTCCCATTTCTCACCACCATGCCCACATAACAAATCCCACATGCAGTTAGCATGGAAGAACAAGAGACTGACATTCTTACTATCAACAACATTACAAAACACCCCTGTAAAGATGAGGCTGTACCTTGATCCACGTGACGTAAGACGTGATTCGCAGACGGGAGGACCAGCGCAGCGTGTGTAAAATATCACATTCACTCATCTCTGGCGTGTTCATAGCCAACTGATTCATGTAGTTTTTGGATGGAGGTAAAATCCCTAGTATCCGCCACAGTATCAAGAAGTAGTACTGAAGTGCACAGGCTTCCTAAGCAAAAATACAATTGGCCAAATTAGTATAGAAAGGTTAGTAAAGATTGCAGTTTCAATCGTCGCAACTACTGAAATTATCTCAGAGACTCCAGACTCCTGTAGATGTGTCAAATCAGATGAACACATAGTGGACAGAGTTTCTGTCATATTACACAACAAATCAGGCAACAAAGTGGAGTGAGAAAAGAAAAAAGGAAAGATAATAAATTTATTTTTTTTCTTCATCATATTCTACCCAGATGTCCTGGAATTACCAGGGACATATAGCAAGTCTAAAACATGCTATGAATTAAAAACTCAGATGAGATGTACCACTGCCATAAACACTACCATTAGCCACTGGATTTTTAAGCTCCCCATTACTCTGACCACTGTCAAGAACACTTTGGTTAAATACTTGAATACTGAGTTTGAAAACTTGTTATTCCTCAACACAGACAACATTACAGCAACACAGTCTTACCAGTGCAGTGACATTTTTGTTCTCTTTCCTCCTGAGTGTATCAAACTGTGACCCAGCTGCAAGTAATGAAGTCAGGGCTGTGTAAAGCTCATCATACTTCAGAGTCCTGGAGAAAAGGACCTCACAGACCTGCAGGAGATGACAAGTCGGGATCTTTGCTTTGCAAATTGCACAGCTCTGCATTCATATACAGCCAAGCTCTTAAGTATTCAGAATACCCACAGACCAAAATTATGCAAAATAAAACTTCAGGAAGTTAGCTCTGTCAGGGATTTCTCTCCCCAGCCAGAGCGCCAATGAACTCCTACAAGGGAGCATGCATGAAACAAGCCCAGAACCTTGACGACAACAAATTTAGTGAGAAAACAAAATGCCAGATGAACGTGGAGCAAAATGATGAGAAAGCAACTCTAATGTCATGTGTCTGTCTCAGGTGTTTCAGCAGCACTGAAAAGTAAGTGTGGCTCTGAAAGGGCTCTCTGCCGTAACGTGCAGATTTGAATCACAAGTATTACTACAAGTAGTCAACACATCTTCATAGACTTTGCATACTGACTTCCCTGACATGCAATTAGGTGCAAAAAGGAAGGCCATATTCTTATCCAGCCACTGTTCTTGTCTCCACTTTGTGAAAAATTTCCAGTCTCCCTGCTTCATCAAGTCTTTCCTTCTCATCTATTTTCCCTGGCACTTGTCAAATCCCCATGGCCCTCTGAAGGCTTACAGAAAAGTCTTTACAACAGAAATCCCAATACCATGCTATCGAGACGGTTCAGATCATCTTCAGAAGCTTCTAGAGATAGAATGCAGTAGAATCTGGGCTGTGGAACTGCATCTGGAATGTGAGGACAGAAAATAACATTCAAAGTGACTGTTTTAATTAGGCAGTATTGTGTTATCCTCTCTCCTCCATCCCCACAACCTTTCATATTTTAAAACTAATACCAGATTCTAAGCTAGTTCCACGACACACTACACATGCTTTTAACCTATGATATAGGTAGCCAAGGTTTTCCTGCTCATAAAATCCTGGCATAATAAATACACATACTTTGAATTACTTGTAGCATACTCCTAGACAACAATAATTTTGTTTAATAAAACCTTTCTTGTATTACATGGATTTTTATCTATCTATTGTAACTACGCCCATTAAAAGCAGGAAAAGCTACCCACACCGGTGCACAGGAACAGCTCTCATTTATTTGTAAAAGCAGATCTTGGAATAAAAAATTCCTCACATTTTCTTTCTTACCTGATGGACAGTGTTTGGTCCAGTTTTCTTCCACTTCTTTAAAGCCATGATAAAGTGGGACAGACGTTCGTCTGCTACTGTCCTGGGATCCACTCACCCAGCCAATGGGTGGTGTCAGCAAATTATATTGCACCTAAGTTAAAAACAAACAAACAAACAAACAAACAACAAACCACCCATGACATCCTTGTCATTAAGGGGTAGGGGGAAGCCCTGGACCCTATCTGGCTTTTATCCTGGAGTGAGGACTTTAAATCAGTGTTCAGGCTTCCAAAAACTGAAAAAGCCACATGCAAAACACTAGCATCCCATTGATGAGAACAGTGCTGAAAATCTCAATAGTGAAAAGCTAAAGCAAAGATATGACAGCCAAGGTATTTGTGAAATGATGCCCAAATACCCAAATATCAAGATCTTGAAAGATAAGGCATTCACCCTGTCCTTATCAGGATTTATTAGGACGCTCATTACACAAGGGATTTACACTCAAACTGAACCTGCTGCTAGGATTCAGCAACCATGCACTGTAACTCTAAAGGTGAGTAACAACATCAAAACTGATTGACTCACAAGGGCACAAAGACACCAGAACCCACCAAATGGTTGCACTAGATGATCTTCAAGGTCTTTTCCAACCTAGATGATTCCGTGATTGCCTGTTACAGATTTCTGCTGAGTGACCAATTCAATATCTAGAACATGACTTAAAATCTTACCTGTTCAAATAGGTACACGGGGGCCTTGGAATACTGATGGAGCAGGTAGTCAAACACCAAGAGGAGACGTGCCACGATAAGCGGCACAGAACACTGCTGGGTATCCATGTTCACTGTCAGCTCCACAATCGTCTGGATACAGAGCATCATGATAGATCTGCGGCCCCTCTCAGAGAAATTGTGAAAAATAAGCAGCAGCAGCTGGAGATGTTCAACATTCAGATCTTCTGTGTCACTGGGAAGAGTCCCCTGCAAGGCGTTTTGCTTCAGTGTGCCCACAAACCTGACAATAAGAGAGGAATTTTATAAAGTTTACTTTTCTCCTTGCTTATATCCCTAAAATCTGTTTAACTAGAGGCTAAAGAAACATTTTCATAACTATATTTTCTGCTTTCTAATACTGGCAATTTCACGAACTATTCACTACAGTATTGAAATGAAACTATGCAAAGAGCAAAACCTAGATAAATTCAATTAGCACTAAATACAGTTGATGGAAAAAATGAATAATCATTCGAAGAGAGAAAGGGACATGCAAACGTGTTCCAACCGGAAAGGCTGTCCATTATAAAGTCAGCTAAACCCTATCAGAGATTTTGCATTCAGAAAATGGCACAGAGAGGAAAAATCTTGGCACCATCATAACAGAATGTACCAGCAACCTGCTGAAATAAGACATTTCTCTTCCCTTTTTAAAACCAGCTTTGCTGTAATTAATTCAGTCTCCACCCACTTAAATCCTGATTCTAGGGTTTATTTACTATGCATTAGGTGAAGGACTCCAGCAACACAGAAGACTGACCCTCTGCTCCTCCAAGCACCACACACCATCACTACTCAGAGAACACACACACACTTGTTACACTCGTGCCAGAGAATTTTCACTCGATAGAAAATCAGAGGTAAGCGATGACTGACTTTCAGCTTAACATAAAATTACCTCACCTTTCCCAAACTTTAAGGCATTCTGGAACGTCAGGATCTCCCTGGGCAGTGGCTTTATGCTGCCAAAGCAGAAGAAGTCGTGAGAGCACCGACAAACTTTGAGGATGGATGTAGAGAGGCCATGGACCTTCAGAAAAAGGTGCGACTCCCAGCTGCTGAAGAAGTGTGTTCTGGAACGAAACAGAGACTTGTTGAAAGAGGCGAGTCCTGTCTGATGCTTTAATTAAAAGCACGATCTGAACATCCAGATGACAAACAGCAGAGCTCTCAGCGCTCGTAAGGGTTCACACAGCAGTATCTCTCCTATCTCAAATATATGGCATAGCTACTGAGAGACCCTTACGCTGTCACCTCACCACCTAAAACACAACAAATTTTCAACTTCAACGCCAATGGAGAAAAACGCCATTAATGAGCTCGACTTATTTACTGCAATATCACTGCAGGAGAGATCATGCTACTGTGTTCAGTATGTAAGAATTTGGAAGATCCCTTTGATCACAGGAATGCTTGCTTCTTTTCAAATATAGTAAAAAGCAGATAATCTGAAAAGTCCGACTGCTTTTAAAAAATATTATTTTAAATATAGTAGAAAACAGTCAGCAAAAAGTATAAGGATTGAATTCAGTGATCAGTAAGCAGATTTACAACCCCTACTTAGAGTGTTAAGTCAGGTCAGCCCATGACCTAGCAAAGAAACCTAGAGGCTACAAAGTTAGCACATGAAAGCAAAAGGATTAATTTGATTCTCTCCTGAGAGAATTCCAAGGCCTTTTGGCATCAGTCCTGACAGCAAAAAAAATCTGCAGGAATGCCTCTTGATAAATGCATGGATAGAGGCAACTCTCCAAAACAAAACAGACAAATTAATTTCCTTTTCAGCTATCATCATCTTCAAAGTTCAGCGGATTAATCTGAACTCTAGACATGAAGTTTATACCGCACAGGATGTTTTGTACTGGATGACTGCAAAGGTCATCCAACTCACTGGATCCAAAATACTCCAAGCTCTGCCTGCAAAAGATTATAGTCTAGAGCCAAATGGAATCCATCCACACACTACTGTAGGTGTGGAGAATCCGTGTAGAGACATTAAAAGACATCAACACTTCTTCATTTTATTTATACATTTAATCAGAGACTTACCTGCAAGGCAGGAGACTGAAGATCCGAGGTCACCAAGGAATGGTTGAACTGATACAGTGCAGCAGCAAATTCCTCATCCGACGTGCCTGTAAGACAGTGCACAAGCCATTTACTACTGTTGCTCTCCCATATTTAAGATTTTCTCATGAAGCTAAGAAAACATACACTTATAAATTCTACAGTCTGTGTTCTCTAACAGAGAGTTCTGATTACTCACCCTTCAGCCCGTCCTTATCCACCTCTTTGATGATGCTAGCCAGTGTAGCCATGTGCTGCTCCGAGAGAGACACACTCAGGTAGTTGCGAATGAAGTTATTCCTGGAGTTCAGCATAGATGAAGTGATAAAGTTCAAAATGTTTGAAGCTAGGCTCAAAAACTGAAAAGACAAGAGAAACATGCTATAGAAACAACAAAAGCAGAGGGCCTATGAGACAACGTTAAAAAACCCCTAAACCACTGGCAAAATAACTCAAGGCCCCTAACTCCACTCCCAGCCGTGGAATTCAGGTTTACTCATCACAATCCAGCTCACTGCACTCCGGGTGCTGTATCAGGACCAATTTTACAGTTCTCTGAAAACGTTGCAAGTCTCTAACTTCTCAACTGCAGTATTTATTTCTGTCTTTACCCAATGGAGTTGGAGCTAAAAGCATTCTATCAGCAAGTCATTTCACTTATAGTTCTGCCCCCATTCTCCCTCTCCCTCTGTAACCCAAATAGATACTATCCTCAGTCTTTGCTTCCCTGACACTAACATTCCAACTGACAGCAGAGTAGAGAAAATGTCTTTCTTCAAAGCCAAGACACTCACTGATTCTCCATCAGCAACGTACTTAAAATACCTGACATTTATCATGCTGTCTGCCAATGTAGCTAGCCACTGGCAAGTAAACCATGCTATAGCACACCAGTTACTTAAGCCTGAAGTCCTTCCCCTACCAGTTCTGGATCTTTGCGGCTGGCCAGGATGTTCCCATTCTCTCCAGCAGTCTGTTTGTTAGGGCTTTTCACCCTAGGTGAGCTCTCCAAAGGGGGTGGTGGAGGCGGGGGTGGTGGGGCCACTTTCTCTTTGCTTGGAGAGATTGTCTCTTCAAACCATTGCCCAAGGATTGGTTCACTGTCATCATCTAACACAGGAGGCAGGAAAAACAAAAGCATAATGTTATAAGCAACTATCTTATGCAAACTACTCAGCTTAGAAAAGGCCTGAAAAAGTTTCAGTGAGCACAGTTAAGGCATCTGCTATCTTCATTTTTCCTTTCCAAATCACAAGGCTAAGCACTTCTACAGCACTCCAGCAGGAATTTACAAGAAGAAATTATTTCCACTCTCCTCTTAAGCAAATACTGCCAAATCCCAGCCGCTCCGGCTTTAGTTTACATAAAAGAGTACAGTCAGCATTACTTCTGCCAAATAGATCTTACAAACTGTTTCATATTTTCAGCATTACATGGCATTCCAATCCAAGAAGGCAACAGCCCAGTGGCCAGGTTTCCACTAAATCTGAAAGACAGCGTAAAATCCTGACTTAAGTTGCTTGCTGCAAACTCTATTACCTTGGCTGCTGTCCTCCTCAGTGCTGCTAAAATCATCCTCATAGTAAGTATTAGAATCAGTGGAGGCACTTGCGTCACTGCTCATGGAGCCCTTCCTCTGACGCTGCAAGACACAAGCCTTAGAAGAACAGCAGAACAAGTTAAATTTTAGGACTATGAAAGCTGAGAATTTAAAACCAAGAGAAACTTCCTTGAATTTTCTTCTAGAAAATTTGTCTCAACTAATTTCATTAACAGTTTTTCAAGGCTTCCCCCCCTTATGCTGCATTAAAAATTACAGAAAATGGCTGAAAACAAATTATGCCAAGCTTGTAAGCAACACTTCAAGTAAGAGCTCCAACATAAAAGCATCTGTTCTCAATACAGTCTTTTCATCTTCTCACTAAACTCACAAATACCACTGAGCTTACAGAAAAATTTTATTAGAAAAAAAATTTTATTAGAAAAAGTTTGTCAAATTTTATTAGAAAAAGTTTGTCAAATTTTATTAGAAAAAGTTTGTCAAATTAATGGTCTCTGAAAAGAGGAAAGAGAGAGGCCCTGGTTGACAGCTTCTGAAAGAAGAATTCTAGCATAGCCACAGTTTGTAAAGTGAGAATTTTCCACGTGGATGACACTTAGCAGGAGCGGTTCAGCTACAGAAGCTCTCTAGCTGTATGCCAGTTCCTACCTTTCTGTAGGAAGTAGAGAGCAAAGTCAGCAGCAAATTAGTGAGTGGTACAGAATCTATCAGCCGCTGAATTCTCTGGATGGATGTGCTCTGAGCCATGATATCCAGCACTGCTGGCGGGCCATCACTCTCCCAGCCCTGGAGGGTGACATTGAAAAGAGAATATATAAAGTGTGTTTCAGTGGAGAAGGCAAAACGTTTCACAAGAATGTACAATGCTACCTACACACCTTGTGCAGTGCCTCCACTTGCAGATCTTGAAAGAGCGAGGACAGCAATTTGATAGCATGATTTGCTAGCACCACTGACAGAACACCAAACCCTTGGTGCCTACAGAAACATGAAAAATACAATGTAATTTCAAAGGGAAAACAAAGAAATATATGTATATTAAACTGAGTGAAGTGACTGCTTTGCTAAACTGAAGGAGACACCTTCTTTTCAAGAATCAAGACTTGAATTACACATGTGGATAATGTTTCAAGAGCCCAAGAAGACTCCACAGTAGTTGCTTGCTGGGCACAGTTAGATACAGGGACAGTGACTGCTGCAGTGGGGTATTTACATACCCTTTCCCAGGTCCTAGTTTGGGAGACCCAACGCCCTCCTTAGTACGAGCAATAATGTCTCTGACGCGAAGAGCAGCCAATGGATCTTTCTCCTTTCCCTTATCAGCCAAGGCCGTGGGGCTGAGGTTCAAGATGAGGAAGAGGCTGTTTAGCAAACACCAAGCCCCCAGCAGCTGGAAGTTCTGATAATGCTATCATGCCAAAGTGAAAAAAAACAAACACAAAAAAGCACCAAAAAGACAAAATGGCGTCAATTCAAATGACAAAATACACCAGCACAAAAACAGTGAAAAAAAGCTTCCTGAAGCACAAATCTTACCTCACCCCCTGCACGGCGTGAATTGCTGATGGCTTGTCCAATCATTTCATAGATTTCAAGCTGCAAATGAATCCCAAACCATGGTAACGTTTTAAGTGCTCCGCTGGGCAATAATAAACCACCACACACACTTGTACTTAACACTTAAAATCAAACCCCTAATACTTAAAACCTCAAGTATTTTGCCCTCTATAATTAGCCATCCCATTAGTTCCTTTATCAGCAAGACTAATGACTAAAACCAAGAGATACCTATTGCAATGCAAATAAATACAAATTCTATGCACTTCACTTGCCAAGAATGAAAACAACCAACACTCTCTCATCTACTTACACATTTCTGTACAATAGTAGCAGCATCATTTTCATAATCTTCTTCTTTGGAACTTGTTGACCCAGTTCGTACCTGTTGAGTGCTACCCACATGTAGGATGGCCATACAAGTTGCCACACTCACACCTGATTGAAAACAAATGAAGGTAACAGTCTTATTAAGAGCCAATCTGGACTCAGTGTTCCTACTTAGCACACTAAAACAAGTGGTATCAAACATGCTTGTAAACATGATGGAGCTGGGAATACTCAATATTACAGCTGACAGATTAAAAAAAAAAAAAAAAAATCTTTCTGAAGTACCCCCTAAAGAGTGAAGTTTTGTCCTACAGAAATCATGAGAACAATTAAAACAGGAAATGTTTTACCATGTAATTCAAAACCATTTTTAAGACGATCTTCACACTCAACTGCTGTTTCTTTTTAAAATCTTACCCATACCAATTAACAATCAGGATTCTGGTGTAGTTAAACCACTCGTGGGAAACAAGGTTGATTTGGGAGCATAACCAATTAAGATGAAGCCATAAGCACTGCAAAAATACATTATGCTCTGAACATTAAAAAAAAAAAGTGCAGAAATTACAGACTATTAAGATGTTGAGTCACTCAGTCTTTCCCTTAGATATTGACAAGAACATTTGCAGAATGCAAGAGCAACCTAAAGCTCCACAGAAAATACAGGAAATCCATTCACCTGCATAGAGACAGCTGAGAGCAAGAACAGTCACATCTTGGAGACGTGTGGGTGTCAGGGGCTCCAACACAGGCAGAGACAGAGTATCCAGTGCCATGGTCACATCTATTACCAGCGAATGAAATCTACAGGAACACCACATGTCAAGGTCCAGCAATGCAGTACACACACCAGACAGCTCACAGGAGCAGCACAGTAACTGATGTTGCACAGTTATTTTCTCTCAAACCGTGTACCCAGCATCTACCAAAGCAGAGCAGTGACAGACTCTTACCCGTTGCGAACAGCAGTGGCATCTGCCACTGTGGCTGGCATAATAAAAAATGAGTTGGCTGATACTGCATCCTGAAATCGATTTATGTATCGCAAAAAGTATGGGAGGTTCAGGCACACTCGCAGCAGTTTTTCAGAGCCACCTACCAAACAAAACCAGCGGAGTTAGTTTTACTGTTCCATGGGAGAGCTTCTAAGCAAAACAGGTCTAACGGTCGTCAATAATTGACTTAATTATTCTTTGTGATGAGAAAATATTGTCACGGATGAGGCAAAAAGACTCTTTTACAACACATAAACCAGATGGTGAAATTTTCAGCCAGTACTTGTAACAGGTGCCACAAAGCTCTGTGTGCATGTTACGTGGCACACCAAGTCTAATCCACACCTGCTCAATAATCTATCCCATAAGCTATTTTATATTATCCACCTTATTTACTCCCCAAAAGACGGTGACTGCATACAAATATACTGAGCTCATTTCCTCTGCAATGAAGAAAACTACATTACAGCCACAACCTCCTGGTAACATCAGCATGCAACAGAGCAAATCCTTTAGGTTGTAAACCTAAAGGTTGTTTCCTCCCGTTCGGAGCTGTAAAGTGTAACACTGGAGTGACACCTGCTCTAGCACTTTTTTTTCCCCTGATGCTAGAAAGCTCATTCTCACCAAGTTCTTGCAGGCTGGCTACGTTTTGAGCAATGAATATGCTTTTTGTCTTTGCCGCAGAGGTTTGATCTGTGGAAGCTTGATCCTCGCTCTCTCCTTCCACCTAAAAGCAAGCACATACTAAATATATTATGGGAGCATTAAAAATACACGGTGCTGCAGTAAGTCTCTACACAGGAGCAGCTTGCATCAGCAGCAGAACTCCAAAGAGCTATGAATATCACTGAACATTAGCTTCCACGAGGCAACAAAACTATTGCCAATACAATGCAAACAGTATTTTGTTGTTTGCCGTTCATCAACATGCAAGAAGGATTTAAATACTTAAGAAAGGTTTTCTTTACACACGTATATTAAACAACTACCACTTACTGCCCTCTGTCCTTCCCTGCACCAATGCTATTAAAGCAAAAATTCAGAAGCTTCTATTCTAGGGCTGTTTGTTTACCTGCGTCTCTGGCGTGGCAGATGGTGATGACGAGACTCTAGGGTTAAAGACTGATGTCAGCTGATTGAGGAAGTTCATCTGCACTTCCTTCTGTTTTAGTTCTGGGCTCACCGGGGAGGCCAGCTCCTTCTGGTCCTCTACTGCAAGGCAAACGGCAAAATATCATTTCATACATCAAAACCGTTGTGTTTTCTATACCTAACTCAAGCGCTGCAGGGATATAACCATCAATTAAACCACCTACCATCAGAGAGGGTTTTGACAGTCTGAGGCAGCTTGGCTGATTTCATCATTGCTGTGAAGGTAATAATTTCAGTTCGATCCAGGCGGCTGCAGCCCGTGCACAGCCCCTTTATCAGTAGAATGAGGTGCTTCTACAACGAAAAAGACATCAAGTACAATTTAAACTCTCCCAATTCCAGTTACTCCTCAGTACCATTTATTCTAAGCAGCTGCATTAAGAGTACAGCAACTCCAGCTAGCAAAGCTACTGCAAATCTCAGATCTACTCTGATCTCATACTAAAAACTGTGGTAGTTTACTAATTGCAGTTAATTCAGGTCACTAACATTGTCCCCTGTGCTTGTTATGGAAAAGCATCTGGAAAAGCTCACTCACCTATGACACACTAAGGCTTAAAGCAGGTCCTATCAAAGCTACACTTCTCACGTGCCTTTCCTCTCTGAAATAAGATTGAAGCTTTCCCAGAAGACTAAAGTACAACTGAGGAAGAATCCATCTTTAAAAACTCAGCAACAGGTTTGATCCAGGTTGTTACATAAAACCAAATCAAGAAATTGCAGAGAATTAACTAAGTCTTCAGGTCACCTTTATTTCAGCTTGCTCACAAGCTGACATTCTGAGTAAACAATGCAGAGGGAAGATTCAGCAGGTATCAGCCTCCACCTAAGTGGTACACCTTAAATATTTCAAGAACTTCATCAACATTGCTTTATGCAACGTCAGAGCAAATATTTTGGAATTAGAGGCCAAAGTCCATTTTCACACTCGGGCTTGCCTACATGGTCAAAATCTGTGCTCACCTGTGAAACAGCACACGCTTCATCTGGGTTCTCAAGACGCAGCAGTGAGAATTCAATCAAGACTTTACAAGCAGCTGCCACTGATTGCAATTGGTTTCTTGGTACTGAAAAAAGCAGATGCTCGTACTCAGTAAAAGTCTTAAAATAATTCAGTGTAAGATGTTCTTAGTCCTTTCAATAAAACAGAGCTATGCAACACGCACGCATACCCGATCTATCACGCCTAACACACAGATGCAATATAAATTCAGTCTCATTAAGATGTAACCCAAGAAATGGCAGTAGAGCAAGGATAATACCTTCTACCCAGACAGGGTAATCTAGACAGATAAAATGGCTTCTCTGGTAAGATTATTTAATACCGACAGATGCACTGAAGAACACAAAACAAGTTGAGCAAACCCACTTTTTTTCTGAAATTGCCAAATTCTGTCAGTCAAAATCATATAAAATATTTTCAGTCACTATGTTTTGATCATTAATTTCAACACAGAAACATAACTGCTAAAGAATAATCTAAAAATCCTGAAAATGGATTTAAACACTTCATTGAACAAAAAATTATTTTCCCTAAATGAAGTGAGGCCAATGAATAAACAATCAAAACATCAACACTGTCCAGTACTTGGTGGCCAAATACTGTTCTCGACAAGTTTCCCTTTCCAACTGAATTGACATTCTGCCAGTATAAAAGCCAGCAACGCTGGCCTCACGCGCTCTGCCTTAGGATCTGATTCAGAAAGAGGGCTCAAAGCAAATACCAAAAGGACAACACAGTTCTAGTTTACTTTTACTATACCCTAGTCATAATACAAAAGCAAGAGAAGCAAAGGATGGGGAACACTTACTTAGACCACACACAGTAGTGATGTAATGTGTTGAAAGTGCAACGAAGGAAGAGTAAAAAGGCTCATATTGTTTGTCATGGTGCAGGATTTCAGATTCACTGCAATAGGAGAACAGGAGATGTCAGGTGCATACAGCACAACAGCGGTACCACACAGCTCTCAGAATATGTTATATTTATTAACAGACGTAAAACAGGATCATTAAAATCACACACTCTTTCCAAAACAAAAGTTTTGAAAGTAGAATCCTCTCCCTTGTGTCCCATCTCTCATGTCCTCAGGACTGAGTTCTCCATACTGCACAGATCACAGCACTGCTACCCACATAAGAAATTCAAGAAAATAATTCCAATGTTGCAAATGCTTCTCCTTTATACCGTCAACAAGACAGCCTCTTTAACAATCACTTTCCTAGTCAAAGGTTCATTAACCTTTAAATTATTCTAAACTCAGCTGCCCATAAAGTTTGGACTGTTTGTTCTGCTAACACTAGGCAGGACCTGCCAGGACTGGAACACAGGCATTCCCTTTCTGTCAAGGCACAGAGTCAACTGGGGTTTATCCAATTCTGCAGAATAGAAGGTTCAAAACAGGCAACTGCACAATAACAATATACAACAGCAGCACCTGCAACAAGCCGGGGAGTAAAAAGTTTTGTCAGGTAACCCACAGCAGGGAAAAATGCATCCACTGTAACCAGCTTCTGGAGTAGAGACTTGCAGCTTCAGAGACCTGCATCATTTTGCCCCACAGATATCAACACAAAGCTCCGAGTGGGTGGAAATTTCATGCCAACTCAAGCCAAAAGTAAAAACTGTAAAGCAAAATATGCATTAACACCCTGAAAGTCAAGTCTCTGAGGTTTTTCGGCAAGGTTGGCTGGCCACAGAGCACAGCTATTCACACACAGAAATGACACGTTAAAGGCTGCTGCAGTGAAGTGTCACACCACATCCCATTTGCACAGAAACCCGAAGGCACCACCCCAAGAACAGAAAGAGCACTCTGCCTCCGTACCTAGTTCTGCCCTTGATTTTTCCTGCGTCAAAACTAAGGGATGCAGACACATGTCTACTAAATGCTTAATTTCTTCCATGTTTTCAGATGACAGAAACTTTTATTCCATGAAGCAAATGAGCAAATTAGAAGAACATTACATGACTGAACTTCAGTAGCTACTTTACCTCTCAAGACACCAACTTCACCTCTGGCAAGTGTTTATTTCTGGAGGGGAACTGGGGAGCAGGGGGGGATCAGTCTATTGTAGCATGCTACACCCAACTGAAATGATTTCTCAAATTTGGCAGTGACTCTTGCTGCTGCTAAGCATGGCAAAACAAACCCACATATCCCCTTCACCCACCCGCACACAACGCTGTCAGCTTTGGCAGGGTGGGAGGAGGAAGGGGACACCCCATTCCCTGCTGACCTGAGCAGCGCCCAACTTATGCCCAGTCACCTTCCCCTCCTCTATCCCACATCACCATTTCCAGTCATAACAGATGCGTCTGAAACAGAAGAAACTGTAGAATATATCATTTCATCTAGAAAAACGAACAGAAAGACTCAGCAGCTTTGATTTCCTAGTTCTGAGATTTTTTTTATTTAGTCTACCCAAAAAGCTGCATAGCAAAGCAGCCGTTCCAAAGTGAGAGGCTTTCCTTGAAGACACTCAGCAGCGTAACACGACCGAGTCTGAATGTCTCAGCAGGCTTCACCTCGCCATCTCCTGCCAGAAGTGCACTGACGGGGAACGAGCCCGGAGACTGAACATATAAAAAAGTTCATGCTCTCATATTTAGACACTAATTTTGCTCACCTACCTGTTTATGCCCAACTATAAATTAGCAGCAGCAGGTATATGCAATGTATTTTAAAAGAACAAATGAGAACAATTTGGGAATAACAGACTACAGGAGAAATTGGAAGCTCCTCAAGTATCGTTCTGCTCTATAGGTCTGGCTGTACAAGACAATACCCATAAGGCATAAGAACACAAAGGTGCAGAAACCAGAAGATGGGGAGTTTCGTGTGGATTGGACAATAAGAGGCTTGAGTTTTATTAAAACAAGTCGTAGACTTGTCATGGTAGTGAGAAGTGGAAGGCATCTGTCAACTTATCAACTCCTTGCAAATAAACATAAATAAAATATAACAGTTTAATCTGTGATATGCTAGATTGTTCTTTGGCATATATAATGAGATTTAATAATAACTTTCAACTATTTTACTGTGATTTATTGCTTAAATAACATTTGCTGACACCAAGTGAGAAGCCTCCGTGTCAACATCAAATCTAACACGTCAGCAGCAAATACCACCTCTTTTCTCAGTTCTGCTTCCAAACCTTAAACAGGCCCAAAATAGACCCTTTATGTAAGGCAGCGGGCGCAAAAGGAGCCTCTTCCTTGAAAAGGCACAGCAGCAGGTGCAGGAGTTCTCCCCCTGCTGAAAACCCTTCCCTGAACACCAGTCTCATTTGACTGTCACAGACTTTCTAAACTGTGTTCCACTTCAGCTGCATCTAAGTCAGCATTTCTATAACTTATGTCAAGTAAGAGGCCAAAATCTATCAATTCTTGCATATATCTGCTAACAGGGGAATTCCAGTAACTTGATGATGCTTAAACTTAAAAATTAAATACAAGAGTTATTAAGAAAAGGAGTTTGTTTATTTTGAAAAGAATAACGTTAGTAATTTTGCTGTCATTGCACCATGTTTATTTATCAGGAAATCCAGCCACTCTGCAGGTGGTATCAACCAACAGTCTCACTACAAGACCTAACCATTGTCTTCTAAAAATAAGTTGAAAAGAAAGTATTTTTGAACAGAAATCTAAAGATCGATTATTTGTTCGGCACAGAAGAGCGTGGTTTCAAATGCAAACAAGCTGTATTTTCTTTCTCCATGATTTGCCACGTGTTACATCAAGGCATGAAATAAAAGATACCGTCCTGCAAGACTCCACAGGCCTCGCACTCGCATTAAGTCCTACTGGGTCTGAAATGCAGGCAGCATCAGGCACACAACTCAAACCTCAGGGCAGTGCTATTCCGAGGCAGCAAACTGCTGTGTCAAGTGGAAAATGGAACCATCATTCTCACTAATGGAGGAAACAGACTTCTCCCAAGTCAAGTGTGTCCACTTAAGTGTTTCTGTGATATTCTTCTGCTGAAAAACTCCAGTAATGAACTTCAAGCACAGTGACAGCGAAGCTCCGCAAGGACAAGCAGAGCTGAAACGGACCCTAAAAAATTACCCTAAGAACTGCCCAAATCACATAAACGTCGAGTATATGCAGGTTTCTAGGTGAACCACTACTATATGTATATAAGCACAGAACACTAATTTGAAGCATCCACTGTTTGTACACTTTGCCATTCTATATTAAGCAAAATACCACAAGGCTTTACTTTATCATCTTCTCTAGCGTGGTGTTTATTTTTTATTTCCTAACAACTTACTGTGGTCAGCGTTTTACCTTTGTAACTGAGCATAATATTGTGGCATTTGTACCTAGTGTTCTAGACCATAGAATAAGCTGTAAGTTCAATTCAATAGCTCCAGTACGTGCTCTTGTGCTCAGAGTCTAACCTTTCTGGTTAAGAAAACGCAGACTTTATTTGCTTCAGCTTTATTTCTCCTTAAGCTGCGAGCAGTATTTCACTGATAGAAACCTAAAAAGCAGTCAATGCCTCCCAGTGCCCCCCCACCCGAGTCTGTCACCAGAGGAGCCAGGCCAGGTGAGACAACAATTTTCACCGCACAGCCTGCAAAACCGTAACGCGCTTGAACAAAAACAAAAACGCAAGAACAGTCCCGAAGCCTCTCCGCGGGGTAACTGTCAAAGGTGCTTTTGCTGTGGCCGAGCAGCAGCCAACGTGAACAGCCGGGCGTGCATCCTCATCCCCGCTTATTAGGTCCCAAGGGCACCACGCCGAGAGCCTCCCAGTCCCCAGGAAACCGGGAGGAGGCTGGGCGTGAGTAACTCCCTGGACGCTGCTCGGGGCTCCCTTTTTCCCCAGCAGCCCCAGCAGGCGCTGGCCACCGGCCCTGCCCCGCTGCTGTCCCCTGACCAGCACCGAGCGGGGACGCCCCTCAGCCGCTCCCCGCAGCCCCACACCAGCTACCTCCGCCCCCGGCGCTAACTCCGAGAGGCTCCCCGCCGCCGGACACCCGTCCTGAGGGCACGGCGCAGAGGGAAGAAAGGCAGGGCCCGGGCCGCCCCCCGCCCCCGGTAAGCGAGCCCTCACCTCTCGATAACCGAGGCGAGCAGCTGCGGGAGCTCCTTCATCTCGAAGGCCGAGTAGGAGGCGGAGAGCAGCGGCCGCACGGCCACCTCCCAGCCCGGCTCCGCCGGGGCCCCCGCGCCGCCGCCCGCCGCCATCTTGCCGCTCCGCTGGGTGAGGGGGGGCCGCGGCGACGGAGGGGAGGTGGGGGGGGGGGGGTGCGGGCCGGAAGTGCCTCCCCCCGCGCTCCGCCAGGCAGGAAGTGACGCAAGACCCACGCGGACATCGCGCCTCCCGATTGGAGGAGGAGGGCCCGGCCCAGGCGCCTGCGCAGTACATGAGTCAGCAACTTTGCTGGCGGCGCATGCGCAGTCGGCCGGGCCGGCGGGGGTACGCGCATGCGCCGCCGCGCCCCGGGGCAGCCGCAGGGTCACGGCTCCAGCCAGCCCGAAAGAGGGAAAAACCCCACTCGGTGCTCCCCGGCACTGGGCTTTTATTGAGGCGATGGCCGCAGTGGGGGGGCGGCTGGCAGGACGCGGCCTCTCACGGGGGCACGACTCGCTGCGAAACTTGATAATGACAATTTCAATCCACGTACAAAGGTAACGGCCGTTATCCGGAGGGGAAACCGTGCCAGGTTCTTACACCTTAATCCCGGTTTTGTAAGTCAAGTATGGGGACATTTTAAAACAATGGGAAGGGACTAATGTTACCAGCATGATAAATAAAGAACATGGAGAGACTTTACATTCAAATTCCTCCCACTCCCTGATTAAAGTGATGAGGCCGTTTCCCATCGACATCCACCCAGTTTCTAAACTTCCTAACAAAATGACCCAACGTCTCCTCCTCAGGCCTCACATACAGCAGCTCGCACGTTACCAAGTCTAGCAATTCACATCACAGCAGTCGACAATCCCTCAGTCCTCCTCTCGCCAAGACACTGGTCCCGGCTGGCGCTGAGGAAGAGGCAAGGATCGAGAGGACACACATCCTTAGTATTATCTTCATTAACATCAGGCAGATGACATGATGGCAGATTTTAGGGCTTTAACGGAGGTTTGGGAGAGTTCTTTTTTAGTTGACTGACATCTCTATTCCATCTCTCTCATTTCTTCTCACTGGGAGACATGTAAGCAGTGTACCATTTAGTTGTGCTAGCAGCTTTTCCTCCCAACTATCTTCCAGCAAAAAACGTAATACAGATGTTTGCATCCATCAGTCACGGCAGCTGGAATTTCCAACCAAACCCAGTGGTGATGCGGGGTGGCAGATCTTCAGCCAGTCCAAATCTCAGATACCTTCTCCAGCCTCCGCCTTCCCTTCACTCGTGGCCTTACCGCCAGGCACGGTTCAGCAGCTTCACCTGAGCAAGTCTCTTCGTGATCATAGTAGCAAAAACCAGCCCGAAGAGGACACTGCTTATCAGCACATAGTCGTAGTCATCTTTCAGGACATCAAACTGCTTTGATGGGTACACTCGGGTCTGGTAGATGTCCAGGCCATACGCAACAACCTGAAGAGATGAGATCATGAGCTGGTAATGCAGCTTTGAGCATAAAACCACATCAAAAATGATTGACTCGGGTCTATACTTCTGATTAAAAGAAAAAATGTTTAAGCAATGAGCAGCCAGATGATGGGAAGCTGCAGATCTCCAAGCCACAGGCTACGGTATCACACTGCCCTACCCCCAGACTCCCCTACATTAAATCCTCCACCCTGTACTCACCAAACAAGTAGACTCTAAGCCAGAGGGGGCTGTATAAATCCCTCTCATCCGGGATATGGTTTGATTGTAGTTGATAAACCTCTCGGCATGGATCTGCACATCAGGAGAGTATGGAATCAGGTTCTCTTCTCTGAAAGGCATTTAAAGAGAAATCAAAACCCAGCCAAACAGCACACGGAGGACATCATCTGCATCTCCTAGACTGATTATCACAAGCTGACTTGAAACAGCCAACAGTAAACTTAGCAGCTTTTCCCGGGGCAGATTCATTTTTGCTGCAAAATGAAAATCAAACATGCCAACTGGGTCAGACCACACTGCAGCAGCCTCCTTTTCAGGCTTCTGAAGTTTGAAAAATAAGTGTGATTCTAAAAACTTCAGAGAGGTTACTCAGACTGCTGCTTCTTAAGAGTGAGACAACAGTCTGGTTTTGCTAACGATAAGACCTGCTGCATTACAGACAAACTTATTCCATTGTCACAGACGGGAAACAAAGCAACCTCACTTAATTTCATGCAAGAATTGCCCTCGATTTGTCCAGGACAAGTTGTTCTACTTCACACTACTGTATTGGACAAAAATCCATCCCTCTTCCAAGGTGCCCAGAACAGCTGTCATCAAGCTTTCCTTACCTGCTTTGTTCCGTAGGGATCTCTGGGCGGCGAGGATCCAGCAGAGCCTTTGGAAGGGAGAGGATGGCCCCAGAGGGAAGCCCAACTGTGCATTAAAAAAAATGCATCTTAAAAATGGCCATTTCGAACAGCATTTTCTAACACCTAACATAAATGCTCTCTTTGTGCTTTTCCCTGAACTTACTGGGAGTGCAGGGCAGCCCACAGGCAGGATTTTTTTTTGGCAGTAAACTGCATTTTGCTTGGGTTTTAGTGAGAAACCTGGCTTGTGCAAGTAGCAGAAGCACATTCAGAACAGAAGAGCGTGTACTTACTGAGCAAGTGACGGCTAGTGATGCCACGCTCAGTGATGGTTGCCTCCATGGCACTGATAGCAGATGGGAAGATGTAAGACTGCTGGAGGACCTGAGGTAAAATCGGGCGGTCAAGGGAACTGAAGGCTGTGGCATTGTATTGCTCCGTCCCCTCATACAGCTCCAGCACAGTGAACTCGTTCCGACGTGCCTTTGTGTTCCAGTACTGGTACTGAAACGAGAAAAGATTTGTAGGAATACATGGCAAGCAGACTCAGTAACACAGAGGGAGCTGGAAATCACAGAGAATGGTTAAAAAGTCTTCCCCATACAGGGTCAGCAACTGCCCCTACCTCCCAAACGTAACGAATGAGAAGATAAGTATAACTTCTTACCACCACCCAGTTCTCTGAATGCACCATGTGGACAGGCCCCTTTGCTTTCTTCTGTACCGAGGAGTGGATGATCCTGCCTGTGACTCCATCAATCAGATATATTCCAATGAAAGTACGTTCATGGTGTGTATCTGTGCTCTCTGTCACCACAGCAAGCAAGTTTGGATTCAAGGACTGGAGAAAAAGTTAAAAAAACCCAACTGAGACCCCCACTTTAGTGCCACAGGGACCTCGTTTATCTGTAGTTCATCTGGGACCAGGCATATAATTAGCAAAGTAACTTATTAGCACCTATCACCTGAAGAAATCAAGCAGATATTTCCCAATCATCAGATGTGTGACTGACTTAGTTGTACATAAAACATTTTATACAAGAAATCTCTACCAAAATTAGCATCTGCAGAGGGTTACGGATACTGATGCATATATAAAAAAATGGCACCATGGGCAATTAATCTCAACATAGTGCCTAGAAACAGTGCTGAGATCTTCCCATGAGATAATGCATCAACAAAAAGTCAACAGAAAGTTCCAACAACACCTTGTAGAGAACGCTGCGGTCTCCCATGACACGGCCCTGGGAGTGCACGTGCTCACTGGACCTCTTCCCTTTCACAGTCACGATCCTCTGTACTTCGGTGGGTATAATCACCTCCCAGCTCTCCTCTGTTGTCAGGTCCTGCAAGCAAAAAGCATGAGGTAGGAGGTTTTAACTTGTCCTCAAAAGACACCATCCCCACCAATAAGATGCTGGGACCTTTCTCTGCTTTTGAATTTTAAGTTTCTTAGGCACATTTTCAGGCTGAACTGGTTCTATTCTGAGCAAAACTCCGTAAATCAAATGGAGAGATGTATCATTATCCAAAGGACATTTAGGAAACTGACATCACTTAGACTGTAATGATTCTTCCATACCTTTTTTAGCCTGAATCCAGAGAGTTTTCCCTGCTCAGCATCAACTAGATAAAAAAAGATAGAATGGGCTATTTCTTCTAACTGGCGAAGGACATTTTTAGTTGCTGGAAAAGCTGTAACCTGGAAAAGAAGAATTGAAACACAGGTTAAAAAAGAACTGAGACACAAAAGGAAAAAAAAAAAAAGCAACACTGAAAGATTATTTCAAACGTGCTTATCAGGATGAGGTCTGTTTTACCAGAATAGCCTCATAATTTTGTGTGAAATGTGACTCAACAGCATTTTTTTTCAATCTTGCTCCAAAAGGGAGGGGAATAATTAACCAGAACATAAAGAAAACTGCCTCCAGGCAAAGCACTTTACCTTGTACTCATCATCAATCAAGAGCAGTACTTTGGCATAGTCTTGATCCATAATGGGCAGAAGCAAAGTCTGAAGAATTGGACGCTTCAAAACAGGGGGAGCTACTTGACTTCTCTTCCCAAAGATGGGGTTAAAGACATAGAGAAAGCTCATTTTGGTTTCCTAAACAAAAAACAAGACGCAAAACTTCAAAGGTGAGTAAGAGAGCTGGTTTTTCTGCCTGTTACTTGCCGATGTTGACTATTAATACCCTGGATTCAGCTACTTCATCCCCAAAATATTCTGTTTGAACCCATATATACCCTAGCTCACATTTCTCTATCAAAGCTGTACCATGGCATAACACTGTAACTAAATCCCATCCACCACCTGCTGAGACAGTCTCAACACAAAGTAATGCCTCCTCCTCCCTCATGTAGGGTGTACAAAACCTCCTGCATCCAGCTAAAGGACAGCCATCGTCACCTGGCTAATGGAGACCACACATGACTTAACTCAATGACCAAAGAAACAGGATGAAATTATTTTCTTTGTTTTGACAGAAGGTTTCACAATGAGCATCCTTAAATTCTTCAGGATTGCGTGTCTGCTTCCCTCCAGCTCTCAATGTCTTCCTGTCCCCATGTCAGTGATAACCAGGTAATACCCAGAAAGATGCTTCCTTCTGCCCTTTCAAAGGGCAGATGTCCATGGTAAGCAGGTTCAGTGGTGGGATAGAGGAAAGGGACTCACCCTGTCCTTAACAAGCAAGGTACATTGTGGGGGGTGTGGGAAATGGGCTGTTGTTCTTTGGACCATCAGCTTGAAGGAGGAGCCTGGTTTCACATTCCTGAGATACTGCTTCCACAGGATGGTGCCAGAACTGCTTTCAATACCAAAAAGCTGAGAAAAGAGACAGTAAAGCCAAAGTTTAGAACAACACATCTCTCGCATCTAAGCACTGAATCTTTCTTTAGGATATGGCAAAGAAAGGAGCGTTTTAGTCCCTCTCCAAAGGTACCAACATTCTGCACATCTCCCCGTGACATTCTGCCCAAGCCTGGCAAAAAACAGGAGTGGGAATTCAGAGCTGAGACTCTTTGCTACAGTCTAGAAAGAGATTGCTGCCCTAGCTCCCTCACCTTTCCTGAAGCGGTGACCATCACCATCATTTTCTGGAGGTTGAATTCATCTCTGGCCAAATTGTCAATGTTAATCTCATTTTTAATCTGGCTCCGGGGTTTCCTGGCATCGTAGAACATCTTCCAAAGATGGGCAGTCCAGGCTTGCAGCAGGATAAGCTGGGAGGACAGCCGCTTCAGGAACATCCCAAGCAAACCATCTGCAAATAGACCAACAGTGGTACCAAGAGGAAAAAACATTATGTCCCACTCCATAATTGAAATTATGGTCTCAGACAGTAGAAGAAATGCTGCCAGGCATGAACCTACGGTAACTCTTTGTCTCGGCCTCCCACTCCAGAATAGCAGAGCTATTTTCTGATAGAATCTGGCATTTACCAACTTTTCCCACTTCACAGTGGTATAGATCATTCCAAAAGATGCTCTCTTCAACTGAGAGCAAACTCCTGCAGAGTACATCATCTCCTCCTTTGTGTTCCTTCTTTCTCACTGGTACACTCACAGCAAGTGCCCACCTGAAGGTCACTTCAGTAAGGTCTATATCTCCCTCTGCACTCATTACTCAGAGCATGAAAAGCCTCTGAAGTAAAAAAATACCAATCGGGGCTCATATTTAGCTTCTCAAAATAAGCAGAACACCAGACTTCAAGTATATTTCACCACTGAGGAAAGCAAGCAGAAAGGAGATGAAATTCCACTAAGAAACATTAGTCAGAAGTATGAGAAAACACTGCATGCAATCTGAGGTTACCTTGAATGGCTGCATCCAGGACAGCAAGAAAACACAAAACAAAGCAAAAACAAAAGCTATTGCAAATGAGTTTTCCAGAAAGGTTCACAGGGAAATATTTAGGAGAGATGGCCAAAATCCCTCCTACCACTGCTGACTGTTTTTCAAATGTACCAATGCAATACACTCATGACATCTGCACTTGGCACTGGGCTTCAAAAGTTTAGCGAGAAATGGGTTTATTTCTGCTCGTTTTTATAGCCATCAGTAGAGATTTGAATCATAACTCTCAGCTCAGATGAAAATGAAAACAATAAATACATTTATTCAGGAAAAAAACAAACCAAATCACATGCCTAAAGGTAACTCTACTAAGTCTATGGCATACCTGCTTTCTTTCCAAATTCTCCCTCCAACTCAGCCTGTGCACCTGTCAGAGGTAGATCCACCATCTCCAAGCTTACCACTTCTGCTAGTGACTCCTCTCTACTCCAAACAACTTTTCCTAGAAAGAAAAATGAGTAGAATATTGGAAGAATCAACTTAATATCTGGGAATAGACTTTTGGAGGAAAACTCATCACTCAGCATAGAAACATCTTCCAGTGGGCCCTTTAAATGCAAATCACTGTCCTTAAAGAAATGCAAAATAGCTTATATCGCTCTAATCTCATGTGATTAACTATGTCATAAAAGACAAATACTTTATGCAACTGGAGCCACTGTTGAAAAAAACCCCACAGGAACAGTAAAAGCAAACTGATGTTTTAAAAGGGTTACAGTGATGAAGTCTATCTAAAACAAGAGATACACAGTATGAACACCTGGATGCCTTTTAAATGCTAGAAAATTCATGTCACTGAGATGGAGTTTCAACCCTTCCTGTAAATTAACATTTTTGCCATGAGGATCTTTTCTGAAGAAACTCTGAGGAAGATCTACAACAGGACTTAGACTCTCATCCTACAAAGTTTCAAAATCTGCAGAAAACCCATGAAATTCAAAGGCTCTGTCTACACAGTTCTGCAGAACTGTTTTCTCAGATGAAATGTCTCATGAGGGTGAAAGAGCTTCCAGTATCTTTCACAGGACTTAGAACAGTTAAATTCATTTCTGTCAGTTTCCAAAGAAAGAAAGTCATTTGGGACTTAGAATTTTCTTCTTGTGCACTGTTAAATATGGAGTGAGCTGGTTGTCTGTGCCTGTTACCTGGCTGCTGGAGGAACATTAGCATGTGGTCTTCTGTTTGCACCAAGGCTCGATAGCCCACAGAGTCATCCTTCTTCAGGAAAACTTGGACGTATAGCTGGAAAAAAGAGCAAGTAAAACAGCGAGGTTAATGATCACATCTCCTTGGCCAAAACAGAACTTTCAGGAGAAAAAAAGAGCGAACAGTTTGATTGCATGCAGTAATCCAGCAGATCCACAGAAACTTTCCACCTTGTCTGAAGGGCTCCACCAACCCTGCGTAATCAGGGTAGGGAGGGCACTGCAGGTCTGAGAAACCACAGGACTGAAATAATCTCTCCCTGCTCACCTGCTGTGGCTTGGCACCGCTCTGCTCCAGGGTAAAGGTAATTGTGGTATCCAGCAATCTTTGTCCAGTTTCAACCAGGTAGAGATTAATATTGTAGGTTTGATTGGAACAGGTTAAGGATTCCTGTAACAACAGGCAGAAAATAGCTGAGTTAAACATACATGCCACATCAAATTCTGCAGGAGGATTTCATATTCAGCAAGAACTGCAGCTTTGAGATATTTTTAGGTTATATATATGGAGCTGGTACAAAGCATCAGTCTCCAAAAAGATGGTGTAACTCCTTTTTCATTCTGTTCCTGCATGCAAACATATAAAATGGACTGTCAAAAACTTCTACTGTTCTTGGGAAGAAGTGAGCTTTATACCTGCTTCCGGGAATCCTCCAGAGTACTTCCAGCATGAAGGTCATCAGAACTTCCAGGTTTCTGAAATGAGGATGAGAATAGATAACATGCCTGCAGACCCCAGTAACAGTACAAAAAAAAATAGTTTTTTGAGTGTCTGGCATGTCTCAGTTTTAAAACAGGCAGGAAACAGTTCTGTCCCATTCTATTTCTGATAAAAATAAAACCTTGCTAAGTGCGGTACCCCTAAGAACTGAAATCCTCTGTGGATCAATAAAGCAAATTCCCAGGTTACATGCCCACTGCACACAGTGCGCTTCACCAAGCCAGAGACAGCCTTAGCTGGATGCAGCGAAGACCTGCTTGCATTACCATTGCCTTTGTATGTCTGAGAAGCTAATTAAATCTTCCTCAAGTTCCTACCCATCCCTGGGCCTGTGAAGGAAAACACTCGTGGAACCCACCCCCAGCGCACATCCACACTAGAGCTGTGCTGGTTATATAGTACAGGGAAATGGTGCTGACCAGTTCACTCCTGCAGGTCAGGACAGCAGCCACAGTTTTCTCCCCAGTTGTTGCAAAACTCACCAGAGCTGCCTGAAATGAAAAAAAACCAGCAGAAAATCATAACACAAACAAGAAATCCCCAAACCCCACCAAATACTACCTGTGCAGCCAATTAAGCCATACTAGAATTAAAACCAGATGATCTTGCACAGCTAATTTTAAAATTTGTTTCACCAAATAAAAAAAAAAATTACCTCTTATAAGAATGAAAATACTTCTCAGAAAGAAAGAAACACGTTGACCTGCCACAGGCTTTTAAACCGTTATGCCCAGTGTTAGTGAGCTTTTTAAAGCTTATTTGCTTTTCAGAACCTAACAAAAGTACTGCTGTAGACACACATCTCTCTTCCCACCTCAAAACCAGGAAAGTACCCCGATTCTGACAGCTGTTGGCACCAAAGCACACCTATGCTGCTGTCTGGAAATATTTCAGTAGCTAGTATACATGAAATCAAATGGTTTTCAAGTGTTGCAGGCAAGAGCACCATTGAAATGAGAGGCTCAGCAGCTTGTTCAGAACGCTTAGTACAGAAGCATCTGTTTGAGAGAATTTTAAGCTGTAGTTGTCCCTCTTGCTTGAGTACGTTTATCTTGGGTACCTGCTGGAAGTCCCGAAGGTGGCTGAGCAGCCCATGTTTGTACTGCAGCAGAGAGAAGTGGCTCGGAGACAGCTGCAAGAAGAACTGAGTCCGTGAAGGACTGATTACATTGGGTTGAGTGGCCAATATCCTGGGCTGGAAACCATCAGCAAACTCCAGGTCGAGTGACTGTGACAGGGAGACAAGCACATGTGTCCATGAGAACTTTATCGTCACTGAAACCAATGTCTTCCTTTTATCAGCAGCATTAAAAGCTTTATGAAGAGGTTTCCCCATATCAGGGTAAACAAAGCAGAAGCAAGGCCTTGGCTCCCATGGGAGCAAAGCTCTGAAGACATCAATCCAGAAGGAATGATTAGACAGACAAAAAGTTTTCTCTCCTTTCCTTCAGTTTACAGATCATGCTCCCTCACACCCCTCCTCAGTCATTCTGCAGCTTACTGACAGAACCCACACACACTGCCAGGCTCAGTCAGGCACCAAATTAGTTGGACAAGGTCTCACATAGTCCTGCAGCACTTCTTACCTGCAGTGGGATCTGCTTCATCTCCTGCTCCGTCTCCAAGGAGCAAACATAGAGCGAATGGGTGCCCATGTCCATGCACACCAGCACTGCCTCCCCCACCACGCTGCACACACCGTTTAAGCTCTTCAGCCACGGGGCTGCTACTCTGATCTGCCAGGCGAGACATAAACAAAGAGATGAAGTTGGCAATACAACAAATTCTTCAAAGAACCAACTTAGACACAACCAAGAATTTAAGCCAGAATTATTTTTACCCATGACCCTGGGAGAAACTATTTATCAGCCTAAGACTTCCAGGATGGTCTTGATTAACAGCTGCAAGTCTAATTCAGTTTTGCTTTCAGGGCATTCAGCAGTGAAATCCATTTATTGGCCCGTAGGCAATGCCACAGCAAAAGGGGAGTTTATCTGTACTACAACAATTAATTACTCTGCACACCACACCACAGCCCATCTAGGTGGAAGTACATTTGTCAACGTCAAACTCAGTATTTTGGAGCCGTAACTGAGCACTACCTGTTTTGTAATTTCTCCATCTTCTACACTGAATGTTAAAATGTTCAAGTGGCTCTGGGGAACAATTCCAAGCACGTGGATCACTCCAGTCCCATGGGAATACAGTAACTGGTACTGAGTACTCTCACTGCAAGAGAAGCAGCAACCATGAAGCATCATTTTCTCACATTACTGTTTTCAGATGTTTTCAAAAGCACAAAGCAATTACAGCATCCTTTCCTCTCCGAGGCAACAGGCTCCCTATCAGACACTTACACTTCTACTTAAAAAAATATTCTTACCTTTCTGGTAAGTGTTCCACCCATTTCTGGTGCCCATTGGAAAGGTAGTGAAGAGAGATGGCTGCCTTCTTCAGGACTGCCACATATTTCACCACGTCCTGTAGCCCCACCAAACTAGCTACCTGGAAACTGAGCACAGGTCAGAGACAGTAAGTTAGAAAATTAGTTTCTTCTAGGGAAAAAAAAACCCACACTCTGTTTGAAAACCTTCAAACAGTTAACACCAGTCCTGAAATACAATTTATAACCCACTCCATCTATCCTTGCTGATCTCAACAAAAAGCATTCGGCTGGAGTTCAAACACCCCAAACCAGATGCAGGCTGAAGAGACTGTATAAATAAAGAGAAAACCTACCTATGAAAAACTTTGTATCTCTTTCTCTTACTGATTTGCTAAGAAATAGAAACAACATTAGTTTTAACTGCAAAGTTCAGGCATTCCTAAGGAATTCACCCAAATATTTTTTCAGAAACCTTACGTCTAACTAACTTTTCCCTATAATGCAAGTCCAAACAAGGTCAACAACCCCTTTCTGCCTTCCTAGACCAAGATTACAAAGGGAGAGACGGTGCAGACACAAAAGCCTACCTGCCAGTGTCCAGTGACATCTCCCAGTTCAACCCTCCAATGTTGGTCTCCCAGGAACGCAGAATACGTCCAGCATTGGACACAGTGATGGCATCTGCCCAGGAGATCAAGAAAAGTTGAACACAGAATTAGTATCCCATTTCAAATCAACAAGGCAATAAGCTCTGGCAAGTTCAACTTGTAGTCTAACACGTGATTGAGATCCCACGTCCAAGGACAACTGCTAGCCCCAGTACAGCACCCACATCTTCTCCTTACCCTGCCCATGGATCAGCATCGCATCTATTGCCCCTTCGGGGGTTCCCTTGTCCACATGGCGCCACACTGAAAGAAACAGACTTAAGTGAGAACAAGATTTGTTTCCCCAAAGGCATGTCTTTGTTATTAAACTAGGCTCTTCATGGCAATAAGCTTACGCAGAGAACAGTCTGCCTGCCCTAAGCAGCAGCTTTTGAACTGCTGGCTGAATCCCCGCAGTCTGACAAAGCAGTATCACCAGGATTAATTTATCAATACGAAAACGTAACGCAACTTCATTGACACGTTAGCCCAAGGGCAACAGGTGCAGTCCCCACAGCAAAACCCCGCTTCACTCACGGATTTCACCGCTCCTGGAGTTCAGGGCGGCCACGACATTCTTCTCGGTGGCCACGATGAGCTTCTTCGAACCCTGCGCGGCCTCCAAGGAGGCGAACTTAAGCTTCCCCACGTACTGCTGCCTCCTGGGAGAGGAAAAGCGAGCGGGGGTGAGCCGGGACTAGGGGGCGCCTCGCTGAGGGGGCGGCAGGGGGCAGGCCCGACGGGCGGCTGCAGCAGGAGGCAGCACGGCGGGCCCAGGGCCTGCTTGCAGGAGGCGCGCTGGGGACGCCCCGGCCTTCCCCCAGCACTCACCAGTCGAACTTGCCCACTTGATCTTCATAGACAGCGGCCGCCAGCGGCAACAGCAGCAGCGCGCACAGCCCCGCCGCCATGGCAGCGCCCGGCCGCGCTCCCGGCGCCGAGGGGGCCTCAACGCCGCGGGGCCGCCCGCGCCGCCGCCTGCGCGGAAAACCCGCGTGAGCTCCGCCGGCTGCACACAGGCAGCGCAAGGGGCAGCCTGCGGGCGCTCCCAGCAGCCCGCGCGGCGCGGCGGGGGCCTCGAAGCACGGCGGCGGCACCATGCCGAAGTCCAAGCGGGACCGCAAGGGTGAGCGCCGCGACCCCGCACCCCCCGTCCCGCTCCTCCGTCCCTTCCCTGCCCTAACGCGCCCTGCCCGCTCTCCTCCCCGCAGTCTCCCTGACGCGGACGCCCAGGAAGGGATTGGAGGCCAAGCAAGCGCTCATCGCTGAGGTGAGTGCGGCCCAGCTCGGCGCGGTGCCCCGGTCCCCCCCTCCCTCTCCCGGTTAACCGGTGCCTTCCAGCTCCGACGGTGCGTGGACACCTACAAATACATCTTCGTCTTTTCCGTTGCCAACATGAGGAATAACAAGCTGAAGGACGTCCGAAACGCCTGGAAGCACAGCAGGTGAGGCGGGGCGGCGGCAGGGGGATGCTGCCCGAGGGGGAGCTCGGCCTGGGAGCTGACAGTCGCCGCCTCCTCCTCCTCCTCCTCTTCCTCCCGCTGCCCTAGGATCTTCTTCGGGAAGAACAAAGTGATGATGGTAGCGCTGGGACGGGAGCCGAGCAGCGAGTACAAGGAGAATCTGCACAAGGTAGGGGCTGGTTTGGTTTTTTTTTAATGTGACATTCTAAGGCTTCACTTGGCTGCACCACAGAATAAACGTCAAGGGACAGCGGAGCTTTCCCGAGTCTGTAGCGTGACTCAAGACTCTACTGTTAGCGAAGCTTTTGCAGCTGTACAGGCCTGAGCGCTAAGGGATAAGCCCCTGGTGCTGCCTGAGTCCCACAGACAGTTTCTCTCTTTCAGGTCAGCAAACACCTGAGGGGTGAGGTTGGTCTCCTCTTCACTAACCGCACCAGAGACGAGGTGGACGAGTAAGTATGGGTCTGTCACAGCCGAGGCTTTGAAATGCTGAGCAGCCATTTTCCCACTCAACTACTTCACTTGCTGATGTTTCTCTTAAAGCAGTGATGATCTCATCCCGAGGGACCTGGGCAGGCTGGAGAGGTGGGCGTGGGCAAACCTCCTGAGGTTCAACAAGGCCAAGGGCAAGGTCCTGCCCATGGGTTGGGGCAATCCCAAGCACAAATCCTGGCTGGAGAGCAGCCCCAAGGATAAGGACTTTGGGGTATTAGTGGGTGGAAAACTGCCTGTGAGCCAGCAACATGCACTCGCAGCTCAGAAAGCCACCCGTGTGCTGGGCTGCACCCAGAGCAGTGTGGGCAGCAGGGCGAGGAGGGGATTCTCCTCCTCTGCTCCGCTCTCGGGAGACCCCCCTGCAGGGCTGGGTCCAGCTCTGGGGCACCAACAGCAGAAGGACATGGACCTGCTGGAGCGGGGCCAGAGGAGGCCACGAAGATGCTCGGGGGGCTGGAGCCCCCCTGTGAGGACAGGCTGGGAGAGTTGGGGGGTTCAGCTGGAGAAGAGAAGGCTCCGGGGAGACCTTGGAGCGGCCTCCCAGGACTGAAAGGAAAGCTGGGGAGGGACTCTGCATCAGAGAGCACAGGGATAGGACGAGGGGTAATGGTTTTAAACTGAAAGAGGGTAAATTTAGATAAGATGTAAGGAAGAAATTTTTTCCTTTGAGGGTGGTGAGGCCCTGGCACAGGTTGCCCGAAGAAGCTGTGGCTGCCCCCTCCCTGGAAGGGTTCAAGGCCAGGCTGGACGGGGCTTTGGGCAACCTGGGCTAGTGGAAGGTGTCCCTGCCCATGGCAGGGGGGTGGGAACTGGATGGTCTTTAAGGTCCCTTCCAACCCAAACTATTCTGTGATTCTATCATCTCATGAGGCTTTTCCACTCATCTTTCTCTGCCATCCCTGCAAGAGCAGGGAAGAAGTTATGGCAGGCCGTGCCAGAACCCCCATCTCAGCCAAGGGATGTTCTTACCGCAACTAAAGCTCTCGTCGCCTGTCTCTGTCTCAGGTGGTTCTCCAAATTCAAAGAGGTGGACTTTGCCCGCGCAGGGAACAAGGCAACGTACACAGTGAGCCTGGACACAGGGCCCTTGGAGCAGTTCCCCCACTCCATGGAGCCTCAGTTACGGCAGCTGGGATTGCCAACAGCATTAAAGAAAGGTATGTGAAGCAGCTGGGAAGGTAAGCTTCATTTTTCATCTGCGCCAGTAAGATCTTTTAAGAAGATTAAATAATCAAGTAGAACTTAGTTTTGGAGAAAATGTGATGGACAACTTTCTCCTTGTTCAGCTGGTTCTAGAACTCACTATATACTTCTTGCAGCATTCTTCCCAAACTGATGTCAAAGGATGAGTGAAACAGCCAACTTTCTACCAGATGCCATCGTTTGTCAGCGGAAACAGCTAGGCCTAGCCTAACCTAGCGCATTGGCTTCCCCCCTCAGAAACCAGATGTGGGCTTTTCTTTAGAGTTTATCTCTCCCAGCTTCTTGGGGTGTGCTAATATTTGCATGGAAAGGCGTAAGCTACAAAGGGCGGTGTTTGAGAGAGGCTTAGCTCTGCACCCCACGTTTCAGTGGGCTTATCTAGTATCTGTGAGTATTTCAAGAGCTTTTGTTCCTGCAGGAGTGGTGACGTTACTTTCAGATTACGAAGTCTGCAAAGAAGGGGACGTTCTCACCCCCGAACAAGCCCGTGTGCTGGTGAGTGACGCTGGAACGCAGCATCTGCGTGAGCCCCAGTCTCCCCCGACACAAAATAATTAACTGGTTTAGTTCCACTGGAGGGTATGAGTTCCCAGACAAAGGTGAGCAGTACTCCTGGTTAGCAGGGTGCAGCAAACATCCTTATGCATTCCTAATGCAAGTGCTAAAACTCTGCAGCAATTATTTTGGCTCCTGCTTTGCTGCTGTTCCCATCTGGAAGTGGCATTTGTTGTCTGGTTTTGCTAGGCTGGCCACAGAGACAGTAAAGCAGGAATGACGGATTTGTGTCCTTTCCTAGAAACTCTTTGGCTACGAGATGGCAGAGTTTAAAGTCACAATCAAATTTTTGTGGAATTCTGAGACGGGAGACTTCCAGAAGCTTGTGGGAAACTCAGCAGAGGAGGAGGAAGAGGAGGAGGAGGATGATGATGACAGCAATGAGGACTAGCAGCAGTCCTTGCACTTGGACACCAGACAGTTTTACTCTATTTTAGAGGCAAAAAGAGGAGGATGTTTCCTTTCCCTGTTTACACCTGGAGGACAAGGACAAATCAGCTCAAACATGTTCTTCATAAAAGATGACCGGATTATGCTTTTTTAATATAAATCTGTATATAAAACTTCCGATGGTTGTCACTGCTGCCTGTTACTGTTTGAGTACCCCAGGACCTGAGGCAATGCCACCTCAAACATGAAAGCCAGGCAGAAAGCATGTAAATGTAACACAATTTAGCCATAGCACACCTGGAGAAGATGCTGAGGGTTTGTTCTTCTGAAAAAAACTTCAGAAAAAGCTGTTCAGCTCAGTGTCACCGAGCACTGATGAGGAGATGCCAGGCAGGTTACAGGAACAGTTAATGAGATGAGGTCTGCGTTAGAGAAAGGTTTTATTCTTGTATGTAATTATTTAAGATCATGTTAAAGCAGAACTGAGGCCTTTCCTCAGGTATGTGCCCATTTTCCACGATCAACCACATCTTTAAATCATAGTGTTCTGTGTAGAGCTGAAGGTCCACGAGGGGAGAAGGACTAAGGCATGGCCCAGCACAAGTGCTGAAAGTGGTAGTGGATCCTACAGAGCTTCATTAATACAGGAAAAAAAAATCTCAACCCATTTGCACATTGATCAAAGGAGCAGGGTGGGTAAGTACCTCTCCCATGCTTCAAGAAAATTGTCCTCAATTATCCACCCCCCCCCGACAGCCACTTTCTCCTCCCTACCCCAGTCTCTAGCGGAAATAGTTGGGGCAGTCATGTGCCGTCAGGTTCCAGGCTTTATCAAACGCCTCCACGACAGGTGGGAGCAGGGGACCCTCTTCGCTGTAGTCAAGGTTCTGCTCTAGCTGCTCCAAGTTGGACATCCCGATGATCACTGCATCTCCCAGAGAACCCTGGAAAGCGGTAAGAGTTGTTGCTGATCCCAAAAGAAAACCTCCCACACAACTGCAGACCAAACTTTAAACGTTTCTTTCCAATAAAGAACATCCAGTAACTCCTGGATGTTTTGACAACTGACACTGTGGAGTTCTGTTCACAAGGCCAGAACATCTACCAAGTCAGGCCAACTCAAAAACTGCCAAATCCTATTTTAGAGGGGCTACAGGAATATTTTGGAAAGGTGGGGAATATAACCATTAATTTCCTAGTCTGATGAAAAGCGAAGTTACTTCGTTGCAGGGAAGCTTGTCTGGGTGGAAAGCCAAGACCCCAGTAACTGGCACTTAAAATTTTGCACTTCCTCCAATCTGATGAACACAGGATACTGAGGGGAAACGCAGAGCTGCCTCCTCCTGGCAGTGTCCATAGAGCAACGCTCACTTCAGAACGCCCCAAGCCCACAGGATGTAACAATTAAAAGATAGCTTTAAATAAAAAGATAGCTTTAAAAGCAGCTGCCTGTGTGCTGCCACAGCTGCCCGGTTCTGGGGGTGCCACGCAGGCTACAGCCACCTCAAGCTCTTACCTGCAGTTTGGAGTGATTGTACAGCCAGCGCAGTGCAGCGGAGGCTGGGCTTGGTGCACTGGAACCATAAGCATCTTTCAGAGCTTTCTCTACTAGAGCAATTCCTTCAAAATTGTGCTTCTTCCAGTACCTGCAAGAAGAGAAATTACCCTCCAGTGAATTGTACATCTAGATTCCAAGTAAGCATGGAAGGCTTTCAGGAAGCCTCATGCAGATTTTTATAGCCTCTGAGGGCTCCTGCAGTCCTCCACTGTAAACTGGAAGTTGAGCCTAAAAAACACTCTCCAAAACTCAGTCACAAGCCACAGCCCCAGTTGCACGTGCAATGTAATCACTGCACAAGCTTGGGTCAATTCTGCTTCCTCTTGGTCAATTATTATGTGGGGTTTTTTTATGTAGCCATTCCTGCTGCGTCTCCCTCCTCTTCTATCAGCTCAAAACAAACCTGTCCCTGTAGGCTTGAGCCCAGTCATTCCCAAAAAATCTTCCAGTGGGCTGGCGTGTGTCTTTGTCCTCATACTTGTACTTGCCGGTCAGCAGCCCTCCTGCAAAGGGGCAGCACCATGTTTAGGGATGGGTTGGCTCTTCTACAGCCCCATTTTGCATGTTTTTGTCTCGAAATCTTGCCCTTTCCCTCCCTGTACCTGCAAGTGGGTTGTAGGCGTAGAACCGCAGTCCATAGTATCTCAGGCACGGGAACAGCTCAGCTTCCACCTGGCGCGTGGTCGCGTTGTACATACCCTGCACGAAGATGAAGGAGACAAAGAACCTCAAACACTAGCTCAGGAGAGGGAGCATGAGCACTTGAAACAGCCCTTTCCCCACTCTTCCCTGAGAGTACTCCTGGCCAGAAGAGCAGCTTCAGGTCATGAAAGGTTATTATCTGCTTAGGAACAGACTTTCTAAATAATGCAAAAACTTTTTTAAGTTCCACATCAAGGGAGTCATTGACTCAAGCAACAAATGCGTACTCAGCTTTTTCCAAGAAGTGACTTCACTCAGCTTTCGAGTCATGCGTGTCCTGAAAGGACTTCCCAGACTAACTGCAGCAACTTCCTTTTCTGTGTTTGTATCTGGCACACTAGGGGCTGCTTCATGATCTGGGGCTCCCAGACCCTTCCCCACAGCAACTGACCACTGCTGTAAGGACACAGAACCATCCATATGCTGTCTGATCTGAACCTTCATCTTCTTTCGGTTTGATTCTTTGTAACCTCCACAAAAGATATGCTGGATCACGGCAAGCCCCCATCCCTCACCTGGTACACAGTTGGCATCACCCAGTTGTTGTATTTGCAGATGGTGCAGATTTCTGCGACCTCCCACGCTGCATAGTTTGACAGACCAAGTTCTTTAAACTTTCCCTGCAGAGAAATAAAAGGGTATTCAGTTCCAGATTTTAAAAGTGCATTTGTAACTAGACAGCTGCCAAATTTTAGTCCAGCTCATCCCTGTCCACCTCTTCTAGATGACTATAAGACCTGACAAAAATATTTCCTGTTCTATGTTCAAATGAAATGGCACTATTAGATTGATGACAATCAGGAATTCTTCACCCTTTACCAGCACTAATCTTAACCTAGTCAGTTAACACGGCTGAAAGCAAAGTTCAGATGTCCTAACATTTCCGAGAGCTTCCGAGAACAAAGTGCATCCCATGAACACGCAACAGAGCGTCAGCTGTTTGGCTCTGCCCTGGTCATCTGTGTTCCCTCTTCCTAGTGTTGCACAAACCCGGCGCTGCAGAAGGGCAGAGCAAGCAGCCCTGGTTTAAAAAGGTGGTGGGAAGGAATCAGGAGATGGTCCAGGCTCGGACTTCTCACTTTACTTCTTTGTGCAGCTCATTGCAGGCACGCAGTGTCTCCTCCACCGGGGTGCCGTGGTCAGGAGCGTGGAGGTAGAAGAGCTCCACACTCGCCCTCTTCAGTCTCTCCAGGGATGTGTTCAGCTGCGATCGCACACTCTCAGGCTTCAGCGTCTTCCCATCCCAGGGATTGGCCTTGGTGGCGACTTCCACTGGCAGAGAGAACGAAAAAATGAGCAGGAATGTTCAGGAAGGGAATGGGGCGAAGGGGCATAATGGAAGTGTTGCTTTAGTATTTCAGGGAAGGCCCCTCTCCTCAGGAACCTTGTCTGCCTAGCAGGGGAGAATCTTCTCCTTAGGGACTGCGGGTCAGCCCGAGAGGGGGAGGCCCTTCTGAAGGCCCAGGGGTCAGCACTAGTAGCAGAGACCCTTCTCCTCAGGGATGGTGTCAGCCTGCTGGGGAAGACCCTTCTCAGGGAACAGGGTCAGCCTGGCAGGGAAGACCTTTCTCCTCAGGGAATAGGCCTGGGGGAAGACCCTTCTCCTCAGAGATGGGGTCAGCCTGGCGGGGAAGACCTTTCTCCTCAGAGAACAGGCCTGGGGAGAAGACCCCTCTCCCCAGAGACCGCCCCGCCCCAGCCCCCCTGCGACCGTCCCCGGCCGTACCGGGCTCCGTGCCGCCAGCCAGCAGCGTGCCCAGGATGCGCTCGGACTCGCCACCCGCGTACATGTAAGCGGTGTCGAGGAGGCGGTACCCGCGCCGCAGGAAGGCGCGGAGCAGCGCGGCGCTGGCCTCGGGCCCGGCCCGCCGCCCCACCTCCATGGCGCCCAGCACCACGCCGGGCCGCGCGCCCCGCGCCGCCATCGCCGCCGCCGCCTCTGCGCATGCGCGGCCAGGGCGGACCGCGGGGAGAGCACCCGCCCCGCCCGCCGGGGCAAGGTCCGCGCGCGCATGCGCAGGAGAGCGGCGCCGGCTGCGGCCCCGTCACCCGCCGGGCGGGAGCGGGCGGCTCCCCAAAACCCCACAAAACCGGTCGGTTTCCTAAAAAAAAGCGAGTTTGCAGAAAAACCAGCAAGTTTCTGAAAAAGCAGCCGGTTTTTCAAAAAATCCCGAGTAATTTCCCCCCCCCCCCGAAAGCAGCGGATTTACAAAGAGACTCCCAGCAACTTCCCCAAAAAGCAGCTGATTTGGGAGAAAACCAGCAAGTTTCTGGAAAAAAAAGCAGCAGATCTGCAAAGGAAGCCCAGCAAGTTTCGTAAGAAGCAGCGGAGTTGAAAACAGAACAAGTTTCTGGAAAAGCGATGATTTTTCCAAAGAACAAATAAAGCCAATTCCCGAACTGCCGTCAGCGAGCGAGGTAAGTCCCTGTCCTGCAAGGATGTGCCCGTTGGGTTTTATTTCTTCTTTCAGGCCAAATCCTGCTGGGCTGGCGGCTTTCCCGGCCGGGTCATCCCACCGGACGTGAAATTAAGGCCAGTAAAGGTGAATTAGTCAGGAATGAGATTTTTGCAACACAAGCCGGCTTCAAACCGCAGCCGGAGGAACCGTGACACTGTTCCTAATATATTTTCCCCAGCGTTTCTTAATTTTTTCCCGTGTCATTGCGTTTTTTCCCAGCGTTATCCCGACAGTTTGACTGCTGGACACTAACAAACTCCCCTCCTTGGAGCTGAGCACCGGAGGCCATGGCTGTGCGGCGCTGGGGGGGTCTCCCCCACGGGAATCTCTCCGACTGCCCCAACGGCTCCCGCTGGGTGATGGATGTGTTCCACGAATGTGCCCAGGACGGCCGGGACATCGCCAGCATCGTCCTGGGGCTGGTTTCCATCTTCTGTTTTGCAGCTGCGTCTTTTCCGTAAGTATCTCTCCCCAAAACCCGGCCGAGCCCTTCCCTTGGTACAACACTCCTCTCTAAAAATCAAAATTTCAAGCGCAAGCTGCGTAAATTATTAAATCTACCCAGCAAAAGCAATCTGGGCCTGGAAAATTTGGGCATAACAGGCGGAGAAGGAGCAGGCGGTACAGCCCCAAAGCCTTGTTTGTTATTTTATTGTTATTATTATGCTTGGCAGCTGTAGCCAAGCCACGTAAGCCAACTGCAATGCAGTCATTGCAGGTCATACATGTGGAAGAAATGTTTCTAGGAGCTCTGGGCTTCTTGGAAGTGCTGAGACAACCCTGGCAGAGGGGAACTTTGGGGGTCGCGCCCAGTCTCGGTGTATCATGAGATGATTTTGTAACCAGAGAGGAGGTTTCTGCAGTTGGTGCTTCTCGTCACAGATCACAAGGGCTTGAGCTCAGCGGGTTGCCGTGAGCACCCAGGGGGTCGCAGGACTTCTCATAGGGGCTGGTTTGTGGGGAAGCATGTGGCTTTGTTAGAGGAAATCTTTGCTTTTCCTCACCCCGAGTGCTTTGAGAGGGGGACAATTGCAAAATGATCCAGGTGGGAGCAACAGGGAAACCTGGGGATGGTTCCCAGGTAACGCTGAACCAGCCGGGGGTTATGGTTTGTGTCCCTGCCTGACTTTCTCTCTGCAGCCAGTTTTACCAAGCCTGTAAAACGGGCATCATGGACCGGGCTCTCTCCATATATTTCCTGCTGGGATGGCTGGGTGGAGACCTCCTAAACCTCATCGGTTCCTTCCTGGCCGATCAGCTGCCCCTGCAGGTACTGACCAACTTGCTGGGGCTGGGTCGGCTCTCAAACACCCCAAACTCCAGGGAGGAGGGATGGGTTGGGTGCTGCTTAATCCAGCACTGGGAAATGGAGACCCTAAGAGCCTGGGGATGCTCCCTGCTCCCCGTGGGGATGCTCCCTCCTCTCCCTGGGGATGCTGCCCCTTCTCTCCCAGGGATGCTGGCTCACCCCAGGCATCACCTGGAAGCTGTTCTGCAGGTAGGACCCACACTCATCCTTCTCCCGGCAGGTTTACACAGCTGTTTACTACGTGCTCGCAGACCTGGTGATGCTGGCTCTCTACTGCTACTACAAAGTGAAGAACCAGGGTGGAGGATGTGAGTTGGGGTTGCGAGGGTGGTGGGGCCATGTGCTGCCCTTGGCACATCTTTCGGGGTGGCTTGTCCTTGGCTGCAGAGCCAGGAGCAATCCCTGGGGGATGCACATCCGGGCAGAGATGCTTTGCAGATGCATTGATGCGCCTATTAGATGCCTTATTGCTTGCTGTTGGTTTGTGGGGTTTTTTTTCTTGGATAAACTGAGTGCCTCTAAAAGCCAAAGCTTTAATAGCTTTAACAGCCAAATAGGTACCAGCCATGCCTGGGGCTTCCACACATCCTTGTGAACGACCATGTGCAGCATCCGGGTTGAAAATAAACCCCCTGTGAGTTGCGTTAAGTACAGCAAGAGTTACTTACCCACAGTTACACAGTGACTCCATCTTGGAGCTGGAAACCACAGCCAGAACCCTTGACTCAGGACAGTGCTTTAAAGGGAGGGGGGGAGAAGTTTTCTGACAGTTTTGGGATCAATACTCCTCTTGCAATTAATGGCAGCCTTGACTTGAAGTCATTCCTCCCTGTTCAAATGGAGTGAAGAGGGAACCTGCACAGATCTTGCAAAGCTTAAACAGCAAGAGAAAAATCCACATTTTAGCCTTGCAGCTGTGAACTACAAACAGGCGTCCCTTAAGAACCATTTAAGCATTTGAAGCTACTAAACCAACTGATATTTGGCCCATCAACTATGTAGGGTTTTTTAATGCTGGAGAGCTTGTTTACAGAGTATAATACAAGTCTTGCTGTCAGAGCAAGGCTTGGTCTGGCAGGGGTTTGAATGTGCAGGGTTGTGAGTTAAGACGGTGAAAAGCTTCTGGATGATCTTTAAGAGCCCTAAACCCAAAGAATCTCAAATGCTCTCAGTCTGCTGAGATAGGAGCAGTTTCCTCCCTGATAAGTTACAAATTGCCTGTATCGCTGCGAGATAAAACACCCGAAGCAGCTGCTGCCCGAGTCGCTGGGTGCTGGCTGAGCCGCCGCAGAGATAAGGGAGAGCTTGAAGGTCTCTTTACCCAGAGGGGTCCCAGCACCCACCGAGGCTGCTGGGCTGTGCTGGGGGCTGAGGGAGGAGCCCTCCCTAAGCAGCCTCTGCTTGATTCCCCGCAGTCGCTGCCCCAATCAACGCAGCCTTCGTCTTCCTTTCCCTGGGGATGGTGTCGACCGTCTCCTTCGTGGGCAGAGGTGCTGCCATGGTGCAGGGCCCGGCCACGTTTAGAGGGAGATCTCTGCTGTCCGCTCCCACGGATGAGCTTGGGTCAGAGGTGAGCTGGTTCCTAAACCTGGGTGATGCGGCGGGAGATAAAGCGTCTGGCGGGGTGGATGTGATCCCGCTCAGCGGGGTGAGGGATAGGTGGGGAGGGCAAAGGCTGGGTTTTGGCCCCGCTACCACCTTGCACGGAGCCGTGGTGTGTCTCTGAAAACACGGGGCCTGCTTGTGGCCCCCCCTTGCCTTGCAGCCTTTCACCAGGAGTGAGATCATTGGCTTCACCATCGGCTCCATCTCCTCCGTGCTCTACCTGTGCTCCCGAGTCCCCCAGATCTACACCAACGTAAGTGCTGCACCGTGAGCGGGGCAGGGCAGCAGCTGGGTGCTGGGAACCCCCTGGGCTTCTGAGATTTCCAGTTGAAGAGGGGTGGTAGGATCATCTTCCTCCTCTTTTCTCAGAGGTCCCAGGTCCCCATCTCTAATCATTCTATAAGGGATTATTCTTCTGTATTTCTGCTCTGAAACCTGATTCTTTTTTCTCCCCTCCCTTTAACATACTCATATTTTGAGGGCGGGGCTTTCATTTTGTCTTTATTTTCAAGCAAAAGGGGAACTAAAAGGCTCTTGGTGTTGAGTCACCACCTTTTTTCTTCTTTTTCTGGTGTCCTTAATATTACTTTCTAGTAAGAATTTGGAGAGCTGCACCCAAGCGTTGCTCTCTGGCCCCTTTCATTCCAGTACAAGAGGAAATCCACCATCGGGGTCTCCTACTCCCTCTTTGCCCTGGTGATGCTGGGGAACTCGCTCTACGGCGTCAGCGTCCTCCTGAAAAACCCCGAGCAGGGACAAGGTGAAGGCGACTATGTCCTGCACCACCTCCCCTGGCTGGTGGGCAGCCTGGGCGTCCTGTCCCTCGACGTGGTTGTATCCTTTCCCTTCCAACGCTGCCCTCGGGGCTCACATCCCGCCGGTGAGGCTCTGCAAGGAGGGAGCCCGTCTCGGGGCAGGCAGGGTTAGGTAGGAGGAGCCGGTGGGTTGTTGCTACTCAGCGGTTGCTTTTGAGCTGCGCTTGCTCACCCGCGTGCCGGTGAGTAATTTATGGTGTTGCAACAGCTGAATGCCTCAGACCCTTGTTTGCATTAAACTCATTGTCCTGTTTCTCTGCCTCTCCTGGCACAAACAGCCTTTTTACAGGTGGTGAGACCCAACACCTCGCATAAATCCACCGTTGCGTGCGTGCAGAGCCTTAACCTCCTCCCAGATCTCCTTCCAGTTCCTTGCTTATCGGAGAGGAAGACCCAGTACCCGCGAGGAGAGGGACGCTCTTCTTGGCGAGCAGGGTGACAGCTTGGAGAGCTGACAAAGGACCTGCCCCGCCGGGAGAACAGGATGATGCAGACACAAAATCCGGCCTTAACGCCGGGCAAACCAGCCCCTCTGTCCTGGTGGCTCTGAGGAGAAGAGGACCTGAGCCAGTGGGTGACATGTTGTGCTGCTAAGACTCTAAGCCCAGCCTAAGGGGCAGAGGATGCTGCTGAGAGATCTCGTGCTCTTCGATACCAATGATGTTATCAGGATAAACAGGGAATTATTTGATACCTCAAAAGGTCGCTCTTTGCTGCTCTTACGCCCCACAGCTGAGCCCGGTCACTTCTGCTTTACCTGCTGTCTCTCGAGGGTGATCTGGAGCTTCCCTAATGCTGGCAAAGGTGGGAATAGCCTAAGGGGCTGTGGAGGGACACAGAGACGACCAACCTGTCATGAACGACAGTGACTGGAACCAGTTCAGAGGAAGGAACAGCGTAACCAAAGTGTTTTGGTCCACACGTACCTATTTTAATTAGCACAGCTCAGACGTCTATAAAACACGTCCTTGCCCCACCTGCCTCCTTTGGTTTTATTTTGCTGGTTCATCTGGCAGCTCCTGCCTCTTTCTTATTGCATCTCACAGTCCCGATTTCTCTAATTTTTTTGCCTCACCCACGTTTTAATTTCATGGATTTCTTGGGGAAGTTGCTCCATCACTTTCTGCTTAGCTGGCCAGACAGTTACCAGGCAGAAGATGCTGCCTCCCTGCTCAGTCAGGTTTTTCGGTCCTGCCCTCTCTCGTTGATGAATTTATTCCCAACACTGATGAATTATCCCCAAGCTGATGAAGTGACCCCCTTCTTGGGGCCCTGCACACCAGCACAGTGACTCCGTGATGGCAGAAGGACTGGAAGCAGCGGCAGGAGAGATGCTTTGGGGCGGGCAGGGGAGAGCAGCAGCGTAGCCCCGAGCTGGCTGCCTCAGCCCGTGGGCTCCCTGCCCCAGGCTGAGCTGTTTCTGCTGGGGAGGAGCAGCTCAATCTCACTGGGCAAGCAAGAGGAAAATCAACCAAAGCTTGCAGGCCCTTCAAGAAAAGTGAACGCAACTTGTCCTTTTAAAACCAAAACCTTTCCTTTCCTTGCAGTTACTCTTAGCTCTTCTTTTCACTCCCCTTTTCTCCCCGTCCAGCTACTCTCCCCACCGCTTCCCCACTGCCCACCCCTGCAGCACCCCGCTCCGTGCCCCTTTTAGCTCTATTACCACTAGTTTACAATTCCTCAGCCAGTCCCATGCCGTTAGTCCTTGCCAGCATTTGGAGCTGAGCTGTTTGTTTTCAGAAACATTATTTTTCCAGGTTCTTTGACCCCCCTCAACAAAGCTGGTGGCTTTTTCACTCCCATTAATTCACAGTTCTTGTGGTCGAGGGGGCTGCTCGTCTCTTCCCCATCCTCACAGCAGCAGGATTTCCTCTGCTGTCTTTCACTAAGAATTGCAGAAAATTCACATCCAGTACTAATACAAACCATGAGCAGATTCCTAGCAAGATAGAAAGTGCGGCTTCATTAGACCTCAGTACCTATCCCTGGGGCTTGGTTTTATTAAAGGAGTGGTTTTTAACCTCGGCTCATGTTTGCTAGCTCAGCCCTGAAGTGCTGGGGAAGGCAGTGTTGGTTTACTGAGAGCTGGCTTTACTAAACTGACCTATGGCTAAGGGATAGGATAGGATTAGGCACAACTACCTTGTGGAAATGAAGAGCCTCGTCGTCCCTGCCATTCACAACACTAAATAATTGCCACGTACTGGCTAACCAAGGACTTTTCTTAAAGCTAGACAGAAGATAACATAAGCAGGTAAAAATATATATATATATATATATAGTTTGTTCCCACAGGTGTATCCAAAGCACAGATTAAGTACAAAGTTGACTTAGGTAGGGAAGATGGAGCAAGGCAAGCAGCTGCACTTGGCAGATGGAATTTATACGCCAGCAGCCATCGAGGTGGTGGTGGATGGAAATACGTGTCACAACGAGGCTCTTGCTGAGGTTATCATCCCTCTGAGACTCTAATACAGCCCCGTCCCCGAAAGAGCCTGCAGTTTAAGATTTTGCAGAGGCAAGTGTTAAACCAGAAAGGGCACAGACCAGAAACCATTTGTCCCAAAGCACTAAATGTAACTTGGTGGTAGGCTTGCGGCTGGAGCAGCCCAGCCAAACCTGGAGGTTAGCACCCAAACTACCAAGTTACATCCCTTTGAGAAGAGCAAGAGAGAAACAGAAACTGCTGCTGTGGCTGCATCAGTCCTGCAGCTTGTACGTGTACGACTGCTCCGCAGAAAGAACATCCCCTGCACACGTGTGCTGAGGGTGTCTGCATACCCCAAACCCACACGTTGCATTTCTCTGAGACGTTTCCATTTTTAGCTTGTGTGCACCAAGATGGCTTTGGAGAAGGAAAACAAATCCCCCCAAAAAACCCTTTAGCACGTGACAATTGAAAATAGGCAAGAGGAACCGTGAGTCTCCCCCTTCCTGGGCTGACATGCTCCTTCCTGAGCCTCAAGAGTTCACGCACACTTATCTCCAACTTTAAAAAAGGTTTTTCCTAGGACAGAACCTCAGCGTGTTCCCCTGGGGGGTCCCAGCTCTGAGGCACACGTGTGCCTCTCCCCAACCCGTGTCCCGTTACAGGCCCGAGGCCCCCAGATAAATACTCTGGCACGGGACCGTAATCACCTGCAGATGTCTGGATATGGAACAGGTCACATTAGAAAAGCAAAATTAGAGCATGTTCATCAGCATTAATGCCAACAGTCTCAATTTGCATAGGTTCACCCGAAGGCTGATTCCAACAGCCACGTGCAGGAAGAGCCCAGCAGGATGGAGTTTGTTATAACCAAAGCAAGTGGAAGGGGGCAGAGGACCTGATGCTGTGCAAGGTCCCTCTGACCACCAAGGGTTTAAAGATGGAGAAAATCCGGATGAGGTTCACAAGTCACACAGGGATTGAGCAAAGCAGCAGCTTTTGGGTGAACATCGACGGTTGGAACCAGCCACCTCAAACTGCCAAGGGAGCCGAAACGCCTCCCCTCTGCCCACCGCAGTGTTTCAACACACAGGTTTCTCCCCAGACTAATTTTTAACACTCCTGGTAAAGCTGGACGACTCCTCTAAATAAATCTCGTTCATCTTTGCTGGCTGCCTGGAGCATCCCTCCCAGCAGCAGGATGCCAACGTCCCAGTGCCAGCACCTCGGACACATAGCAGGCCCACAAGTAACGCAGCCATACATCACACTCTCTTTCAAAGCCCTGTCAGCTAACCTGGATGCAAGAAAAAAGAATTTTAAAAAAAGCTTTCTGTGACCATATAGTCCAGCAGCCCTTTGGCTTAGGGCTGAACTCAGTGTCTGTCTTTGTTTCCAAGCACACGGCCGCCCACCTGCAGCCAGCCCGACTGCTGGGGTTGCTACAGAGGAAACCCCCAGTAACACTGCAAAGAAGGAAAGAGAAATAAGGACGACACCAACTGCACACACACTGCTTCCTGGGATTATTTTTTTTTATTTTATTTTTTTAGTCTTTTTTTCTTTTTTTTTTTTTTTTTTTTAGTATGGAGGCTCAAGTATCAGATGTAGATTCAATTTAAGCTTTACAAAAAACAAAATCAAAACAAAAAAACCCCTTTTGCATTCCATAAAAATTGACAGAAAAGCGCCTTGGAACCAGGCTATAGAAGAGCAGAACTTTCAGCAGGTCTCCTAATCAATGTCTCCTTGCAAATCTGGTTTAGTCAGTATAGTACAACACTGAGGAAACACCCTCTCTTCCCTCCCTCCCACCAGCCATCCCCTGTGCCCAGCCCCCAAACATACGTGGAATAGATTATTTTTTTTCCAGTTCTTCCTCTTTCACACACCACAGTATTTAATAAATTTTTGTTTTACATTTTTTACACCAATGTAACAAAAGGCAGGAGGGGGTGGGGAGGAAAAGACAAACAATGATTTGTGTTTATGCATATAAATGGGGGAGGGTGGAAGAGGGGGCAGGGAAAAAAAAAATACATGGACTTCTACAGAAACATAGCCTAAGGTCTCAATAGTAAAATGTGGTGCAAAGTAGGCCTCAGAGACTGAAAAAGTTTGTACAGCTTTATTCATGGGGAGAAGATGGCATTGCATGGATAGTATTGAATGCAAATCGTGACGTGACGTAACAGAAAAGGGCAAGGGGGGGATGAGTTTTCTAAGAAAGGAATCTAACGAGTGCATGGCATGTCTTGTTAGCATGAAGAGTATTTTAACTTTGCTGCTTTCTCTTCAAAGCCTCCACCAGGTCGTTTTTAAGAGCTTCTTGTTTTGATTTGTCTGCAAAAGTCTGCACAGACCTGCGGGGAAGAAGGAAACGCAAGTCAGAGGTGATGCGTTGGAGAGAAGGTGTTTTTAACAGTTCTCCTGGCATGTGAGTCAAGAGGAAGGAGAAGCACCTCAACCCAGGCTTAGAGGACACAAAACTCAGCTTGCCTGTTTTAATCCAGAAAGCAGAAGGCAAAGTGAACACTTCAGTGAGTATATCAAAGCAAAATTCACTCTAGCAAGGCTGGCACCAAAAGACACGCTTCCCCAGAAGCTCCACTCAGCCTCCAGTTGCTGGAGGGAGATTCCCAATTTTTTTACATTACAGATTGGAAAAACCCCAGTGTAGCACCAGCGAAGGGTGTTAGCGCTCTCGCTCTCCACAGGACCGTGAGGGGAAGGCACAGAAAATCCAGCCTCTACCCACAAACATCAACAGGGCCGGGCCGGGGGAGCTCCTGAACCTTTTTGCAGACTGTTCACCCAGGGTCGAGCAGCCACGTCAAAACTTCCCTCCAGCGTGTTCACCAGGGGGAAAAGTGGCCAGTTTCTGCTCTCGAATTTGCTTTTCCAGTTTGTACCTTACCTAGAGTAATTCGTGAATCAAAGCAGCCGAAGAAGAACAGAGACACTGTCACAGCAAGATTATTGCAGGGGTTCACTTTTGCTCAAAGTTTGGTTACAGAAGAAAAGCTGCCTCTTTCAGAAATCATCTTGGCTCCCTGCCCCTAAGATGGTTGTGGAGGAACCTCCATTTTCAACAGTAAAATAAGAAATTTCCACTTTAAAAAAAAAAAAAAAAAAAAGCCCTCTCAAGTATGATCATGGATAGAACAATACTAGACTTTTCAGGAATTGCTACCACAGAGAAGTAGTTAGGATCCAGTTTGGTAGGATTCCTCCCCACATAAATCATATTTCACACCCTTTTCAGGACTCCAAGCTACCTTATTTTGCCTGGATGCTGTCTCCTGTAAACAAGGCTGCTCTTTGTGTCAGTTATTTTCCTAACATTTTTATAACAGTATTTCCATTCTCTTGTCTCTGGAGACTTCCGCTGCTTTAATAAAAATATATACATTTTATATTTGCATTTGTCACAGGCTAAAGAGGTGGTTCTTGGCCATTATCAACAAATAGTGCTTTTTTCCCCTTCGTCAGCTTAACATGTTTAAGACACCATCTGTAACTCATTATGAACTGGAGTGGAAGGTTAAACTGGCTCAGGGTTAGTCACTGCCGTGCATCCTAGACATTCGGAGCTCCAGAGCAAACGAGAGCGTATGAACAAACCCCTTCAGAGGCTGTGCAGAGCACAGAGGCTAGAAAGGTTTCAGTAGAGCTTGAGCAGGACTGGATTTCAAGCTCCAAGGAAATTCAAGACACACCGGGCAAATAGGGGATGTGCGTGTGGGGTGAGCTCGCATTTACTCAGAAGTCACAGGAAGTACCAGTCATTTTTTTTTCAAAACTGCAAGACTTCCAAGATTTCATTCCTTTCTGCAGGGAGGACACTAAGATTACAGGGAGTTTCTTCTCTGAAGTGGTGCACCACAGCTGTAGAAAACTGATGGTGCACAAGGAACGGAGTCCCACAGCTCCTGGATCCAATCAGTCCAAGCTAACATCACTCTGGGTACGTGACCACGTGCTCCTTTCTTGCTCCCAAGCTAGAATGCAAAGTGGTAAATCCTGCCCCATTTCAGAGCGTGATATTTCAAATGGAGGGGAAAGGGTGGAGTAACATTTAAAATAAAAATGACAGCATTTAGTTGGCCGTATTAAGAAATAACCCTTGGGTGAAACACGGATCAAATGTCGTTTATCAGTCTGCGGGAGTTAGGGGTTAGTTCTGGTCTCAGTTATCATGCAGAGGTCTTGGCTGGGTGAGTCCTGGTTTAGTGCTGGTTGTCACACCTCACAGGCAGGGGGTACCTGGATTGGTTTAGTTATCAGGCTGGATGTAGATCTGGCGCTGGGTCAACACTTGAGAAAGCTCCCTCTGCAACTGCTTATACTTTTGGTTGTCGGGGATAGCATCAATAGATCTACAGAGAGCAGTTTAGAAACGAGGGAAGTAAACAGGGAAAAGAAGAGTCAGAAGAACTCAGTAACACAGAGCTGGTCATTCTGGAAACCACCGGGAGCACACTCAGGAAGAATAAGTGTAAATACACAGGTTAGGAAAGACAGGAAAAAGGCCAGAGGAAACGCCAAAGCCAGATGCTCTGTGTGTTACCAGTTCTGAGCAGTTCATCTCACCGATGCACAAAGTACCATGACTCAAACTGAGCAATGGAGAGACACAGGAAACAGATTCAATTACAAAAGCTTAAGGCAATGTTCACAAGGAAAAAGACTGTATTACATAGTTCCTTTTAATGTTAATAAATGCTTCCTGGCTAAACCCCTGCACACCACAAATGAAAATAGAGGCCTGTTATGAAAGCTGGGGTTTGCAAAAAAAAAAAAAAAAACCCAGAACAGCTGCTTTCTCAGATACTGCCAACTCCCTCTGCCCATGCTGCTAAGAAGGCAGAACAAATATTTAATTAGCACCATTATTCTATCTTCTTTCACATTTCAGTATGCAAGAGAACAGCAGCTTACTTATTTGCAACATTTGTTTATTCTACATTATCACTGTGTGCTAGGAGGTCTAGCTGCAGTTTAAAGCAAAATGATTTGGCATCACAGTTCTGTACTTTCTTCTACAAGCATCAGAACTACCAGCTTGGGATTTCTATGTAAAATTCCTGACCAGAAATGAGCAGGGGTTGAAAAGTAATGTACAGTTCCCCTACAGAAAGGCACAGGGGGTTTAGCCATTTAATCTGTTCTAGTACACTGTATTTTGACCAGCGGTGTTGAGAGAAAAAACAGAATTTAAAACAAAGTCTAAATACTGCAAACCACTAATGTCATGATTTAATTCTGGAACCAGCTGACTGTTTTTAATAACAGTAGAAAGTGAAGTCAGAATTTAAGTACAATTTTCAGCACTCTGAAGAATAAAACTCCTAATTAAAAATAATTCTGAAATGTAAGTGCTGCTAACTGGACTATTTTCTTCCTGGCAAGGGAAGAAAGGATTAAAACATTGCTTCAAATTTCTACAGTTACAAGGCAGAAGCGTTCCCTAAACACCACACAACAAATAATGTTTTCCAAGCACAGTGAGGTGAACGATTAGGGACATGAAAAGACTTTGTGTAGGCAAGGGGAGTTCCAGCAAACAAAAGCAGATCAATGCTGGGCTGGGGACGGTACCACAGGCACTGCAGGGGAACGGAGGGAAGCAAAGGGGGTCCAACAGGCAGCTGCAGAGCCCCTTACCTCAGCCCATTAACGATGTCCTTTGTTTTTCCAAAATAAATCTCATTCAGTGTACTTCTGATTTTGTTTTCCATGTCCTAGAAAAAAAGTAAGAAACCAGATCTTCAGTCATGTCAGCTGTTTTCAGAACAGTGCACATGCACTCTTCTGTGCGCTGGAAGCGTTCATCTTGAACAGAGCACAGTTCAACCCACCGTTATTCCTACTGTTTAAATTCTCACAGAAGGCAGTATGACCCTATCTCCCAGTTCTTATCAAAGAAATAAAGGCTTAGCTTTATTCCTGTCCTCTCCTCCCTATTAATCTCTCTAGGCTTTACAGACAACGTCGTTCTGGACCACAAGAGGGCAGTTTCTATCCAGCTATCAGTTTTTCCTGCATTTGGCTTCAGAAAAGGAAAACACATTTCACCCCAGCCTCACTCTAATGTCCTGGCACTGAATGGACTGTAAGTGGCAAGTCAGTCACTTAGAATAACCAACAGGTCAATAGTTTTGTGCTTATGGGTTCGCCCTGAATTTTTGAGCTGGCAACTCGTTCATTCATGGCAAACAGTTTTGAGAAAGAGCTTGTAAATACGCAGCATTTTTTCTTTAGGTCGCTTTCACTCAAGCCAAAAACTTAGAAAAGGGACCAAAAAAGAAGTAGCTGCCTTCCTTTCATTTCCCAGTTCTTTTAAAAAAAGCATTATAGTCTATGTTAGTTGAGAATTTCCTCCTCTCTTGCCAAAGTGGTGCTGAAGATCAAGGAAATCAAGAACAGTGCACAGGAAGAGCAGACTGGTGTAGCACCCTTCTGAGCAGCTAACACAGGCACATTCTCCACTCACCATGCTGAGCTACACGACTGACAGCTGCCAGAAAGTCAAATATTAAAACCAATTCTAGAAGATTTAATAAACACTTGATATACACTGAACTTCCAGTTAGAAGGACAGTTCTCTATTACACAACCCGACTTTAAAAAATTCAGCCCAGAAGCAGGGGGGTGGGAAATATTTCATTCTGAGGAAAGGACCACTTATTTTACAGGAAGGTTATTACTGTAATGAGAAGACAAAACGCAGACTGGAGGTTTTGTGTCTGCAAACTGTTAGAAGACTTGATATAGGAGGAGTACTGAGGCATCAAACACTAAGCAACAACATGAGCACAATTAGACTCGGTACAATATGAATGGGAAACTTGTTTGTAAAGGCAAAAGCAAGCGTACAGCAGATCTCTTAGACTTGGGACCAAACATAGCAAGAGAACCTGCAGCAGGCTCAAGCTGTGGTGGCTTCACAGCACTTACCTCTACCAAGCGTCCGATATTGGCTATGTGTGGAGAGGAGTCGCTCACAGTCTCATCTTTCTCCATCTAGAAAGAAAAGATACAGGTCCATGGGTCACACAGAAATCTGGTGGTAGATGCACAACAGCTTTCCTTATCGAAAGAAGGGGTGGAAGAAGTGGGTCTCAAAATCCTGGAGTAACCACTCTTTCAATGTGCAAACGGACTAGTAACATACGGAGAAGTTCCCAGAACTTGACAAAGGCTCACATGTTGATAACAGAAACACAGTGTAATAAAAACCATGAATCAAAATAAACCCCTGGTGTAGACAGGCACTACAAAATTGTCATTCCCTACCTACTAAGGGGCTGCAGGAGATAGTGAACATGTACCATAACACGAAGCACAGCATGTGGATATGAAAACAAGGTTGTTGTTGATGAGATGCACACAAGGATGGTGCTGTCAGTTTAACAGCTGTGAACTATCCCTGCAAAAACAGCTGCTTCTTTTAATCTTCATCTCAAACGCTACTTCCGACCACACGTGGAACACAGTCTCCATTTTCAGGATCTCCTGGCAAAAGACATCTTAGGCATTACTTACCTTCCAGTAGAGAAGGAAGGTGCAGAGAATACAAAAACCACAACTACCTGCAAGACTGGTGACGATTTAAACTACTGCAACAATACGGAAAGAGAAATCTGGCAGTCTGTGGTGGCTCTTTATTTTTAGACCAAAAGGCTGAACCAACATTTGGCTATTAGGGGGAGGGAAGCACAAAGCAGTAAGTATGGGGGGAAAGCAGCAGACCGCTTTTTGCAGGATAAATTCAGAGTTGTATCGGCTTAAATGTATAATGCCACCATGTTCTCAGCATAGTATCTCAACCGGAGACCTGAACTAGGCAAGATTCTTCATCACTGAGATCAAAAACTGGAAGCTGGTACTACAGCAATACTTGCTTTATTTCATCTGACTTGCCTTCTATAATGTCCATCCAGAGGTCACGGCTGACCATCCATGATCTATGCTGGGGAAAAGACCATCTTCCCCAGTTCTTGAGAGGAAAATTCTGGCTAGACACAGACAAGCTGTTGAACAATGAACATCAGGCCCAGGAACCTCAACTGATACAAGATGTGCTGAGATGGCATGAAAACAAAACTGGGAGAAGAATGTAGTGGGAAGAACAGTCTTCAAAGGCTTTTACTAATCTCACTGAATTCTCTTATCCATCTGTTCATATCCCTCCCTCAGGGTAGAGTTTAAAAATCTGGGCCAGCTACAGGTTTCTTCTAATAAGCCAAGTCTCTAACAGGCTTGGGGAAGCATGTAATTTAGTTGGAAGCCTGAAGGCAAAAGATAACCTAGAAGAGGGGGAGAAAGAGAACAAGGACGTTTAATTTTTCCTTTAGATTGCAGTCAGATTGTTTACATGTAATGGAGACATGCTGCCTGGAGAACGGATCCAGTTGCAGTAGAGGGAGAATATAAATCTGAACTATGCAAACACACATATACATGTTACAGTGGGTTTGGGAACTATCAGCAAATTGACCAAATCTGGGGGAGCCGGGGAGTTGGCAGTGGGTCATTTACTTCCACAGGCTCCCTACTGTGTCTCCTCCACACCTGGTCAGGCCAAGCTCATTGGTAAGAAGCAGAATCTGAAAATAGATATTTTTTTTTTTTTTTCCCCAAAATGTGTATTATTACATCTCCATAAAAACTGCTGCCAGAAGGAAAACATTTTTATATGCTATAGAAGCCCAGATGTTACGAGAGGCTGTTTTAATGGAGTTCAGTCAGTAAGCAGCCATGTTATACAAACAGCAGAGTTGTTGGGATTTTTAAAGGTTCCTTCCGGTGGCTGTTACTACACGGACCTATGCAGAAAGCCTATAGCTGCTTAAATAAAGGGGTTAATTTACTTTGAGGGGAAATTCCATTCTGTAAGTTGATGTTAACAAGCAGCTCATCTTCCCACTGTCACTCCCCATCTGCTGTTGAACTCAGCCAAAAACCTAACGCTCCAGAATGAGCCAAATCCAATCTACATGGCTCAGTCGCTCCTCTCCTCTTCAAGAGATACGCTGCCTGGCTTCCTTGCCTCATTTCCCCAGCCATCTGCTGCAAGTCTGACTCAGAGGGAAACTCATTCTTCTGGGTATATTAAGCTCTTGATGGCTGGCTGGTCACTTCGGATGTTTCCTGCATGGAATATAGCAGCTGTTTGGGCTTTCTGTAAACGTTATTTGGAAGAAGAGTTAATAAGAAGAGATAAATTTAAGTTGGATAAACACTTTGGTTCATCATGAAAGCGTCTAAAAATACTAGAAAGATAAGAAGGAAACTCATCCACCATTTTGCTCTGAAGAACTGACGACAACATCCACAGCTGCTCTGGCCACAGAGCAATATGAAAATCTCTTTAATGAAACACAAACAGACCAACGCGAGCCAAAGGCTCCCAAGCCACAGGCAGTGGGCAGACTTCAGTCTCCAGGTGGAAAATACATGGAATTATTTGGATATCAGTGAGGCAAAATTTGGCCTCTCTCTCTCCAATGCTTGCTTTAAACTGTAACTAGACAAACGAAGGTTGTGAGCTTTGTGGAGCTTGAAGCTTTACAGAAATCAGCTGAGAACTTACCTCATCCTTTCAAGGCCTTCATGTATATTTACTCTAAGCAGTGTAACCAAAAGTATCCCACATCCTTCACCAAACTGTATATTCAAACCACGAGCAAATCTGGGGATGCTACATCAGCTCTCTATGCCACTAGTCCATACACGTGCTCAATTCTTCTTTTTCTAAACCAGCTCTTACATAACTGAACCGCTGTAAAATCCATATGTTTGTGTGAAGCAGAAATAATTTCCCAGACAATTACAGTTCAGTACATCTCCGCTATCCTCTGCACCCCAAAATACTACTCAATTAGCAATTAAAGAGACAGCGCCTCCAGGAAACTGGACAACTGCTGAGGGGAAGCTTAAGGATCGTAACAGCTACAACTTGAAGAACCCTCTGGTAGAAAAACACTCCCCAACGCCCCACTTAATGCTACAACATCTGGAAGTCGGTGGGATAGGCCTTTACATGAAAGCTCAACTTGATGAAAATATATGACTCTCCTAATTGCAGAGCACAAGCCTCGAAGGATTTACCTATTATGATAAATAGCAGAACGTCTCTGCTGGTGTTTTATTGAGCAGTAATATATCACAGGGCACATCTTCCTGAACGCAGGGAGAGCTGAGTTTGTAACAGACCAGCCTTCATCCAGCTCTGCAAAACGTTCCACCTTCGCTACCGAGCAATTCAAGTATGAAAAATCAACGCACATCTGTGCTGCTTTAATTTGAAATCCCAGGCTTTGCTTCCCCTACAACTTTATATCCTCCCCTTCCCACACCTCCGTATGTAAATAAACTATAAGTTTTGAGCCAAATTCTTTCCCAGCAAACTTGCACTTCCTCACAATGTCCATCTTGGCTTAGGAAACACACACGGATTCTTTGTGTGCAACATTATCCCAAAAAGGCACCTGTTAGTCTTGCTTTTAAGAAAGGGGCTCCAGAAATCTGTCCAACAAAGTGCAGTTTTGACTATTTGCCAGAAAACGGGAAGGCCACATCTACTTTGCATAAAATGAAACAGGATCATACAGCTGCTCTTACCTTAAATAAAAGTGCTGCCTAATGAAAACTCAAAATTCAGCCAAAGCAATACAGTGCCGTGGCAAATGACACAAGTAATTCCAATGTACACAAAGGGGACGGGACCCTAAGGTCTGTCAGAGAAAATCATCTGCCAAGCATCTGGCTTGAATCAGGACGGGGGTGGGAGTTACCTGCAGTCACTGGAGAACGTGCAAGGTAATTGAAAAGCTGCTGGCATTTTTCATTTCCCTGCAAGCATTGCTCCCTTTGTTGTAAATTGAAGGTAGCATGGCCTCTCCTTTCCTCTCAGATGTACAGCACTCCAGTCTGCAGCCCCTCATGAAGGCAGACTGCACATACTGTGTCGGTCACTCCTTCCCTCTCCAAAGTCCAGCCTCAGTCCCTGCACTGACTGAAGCCTGCCACTGTCAGACGTGAGCTGGGAGGCACTTTCTCCAGCCTGGCCTGTGGTTCTTTGACTCTGAGCTCCTGAGTTGCATCAAGGCTCGTCTCCAGAACAGACTGTCTGGAAAAGCACCCTTGTTTGGGCAACTGGAAATACAGAAGTTCTCTATCTGACATTGCATGCCTCTTGGGGGAGGGTGATAGCAAGGGAAAAAAAAAAAAAAAAGAAAAAAAAAAAAGAAAATCAGCTTTCTCCTTTCAGTTCCACCAAAAAGTTCTTCTGTACGTCCTCTGGAGTCAAAACAGAGATGGCTACGTACAGTGTGTCAGCATTTATGTATAACAACATATATTGCTAAAGATTAGAACCAAACCTTCACTAGGCAAAAAGACAAGTGATCTTCCATACCAAAGGATGCTTCAACCAAGTGTCCAATGGGAAGATGTCACTTAAGCCTTAATTCTCCCCCAGTTTTCAGGTCAAAATTATGATCTATGAATCCTACATGCATGGAGCTAGCTAAGAATTTTTCTCATCCTCTCATGATAAAAGTTTACACGTGCATATCTATTATGTATATACACGTGTAAAGAAATATATATTAAAATACATATGGGTTTGTGGTTTATACTTGTGTGTGAATATAAAACACATTTCTCTATTGGATCAGGACAGAATCTGACATCCTACATTTTAAACAAAACCAAAACCCAAAACTCCGTTCAAAACCCATCACATGACATTTTATTTCAATTAGTCTAACTCCGGCTCTTTAAAAGAAACTTCTATAACTGAACTGATGAAGCAAAAGCCTGAAGTTCTCATTTTGAAAACCACCAGGTAAAGTAAATTAAACACAAAGGAGGTTTTCAACTTCCCAAAACAGGCCGAGTCCTCTGCCTACCATGTCTCTCCCTCACTTTCCTTATTCTGTCCACTTACAAAAGTAAAAGGCTTGTATAGTTACTTATTCCTGATAAACAGAGACAACTCCGTGAAAAACTGCTCTGGGAAAACCACTGAAAAAAAGTAGTTCAGTGAATCAAGGAGATATGTCAGTTCTCTGTATATGACATTAAAGTAGACATAGGCTAGGGACATGACCTCTAAGTAATATCTATCCAGAACATAACAAACATCACACGGCCTCAAGCCAAATGTAAGAATACTCAAATACACAGTGTCTTGGAGAGAGAGAAAAAAAATTCTTAGAAATTCGGTGCAACATTTAGAAATAGCCTAAGCGGGAGCCTTGTAGACAAGTGGCAGCCCAGACGAGAGTCTGGGGATATGCAAGAAATGGAAAGACAAGTTTTTCCAAATAGTCTTGACAAAGGCAACAGAAAAACCTATGTTTGTGTCTGATGCAGGGCAACAATATTTCACCAATAGGAAATGACAGCAGAGAACAGCTATTTCTAGACTCTTACTTTTAGATCCAAGTTCAGCTGTACCATGCTGTCCATTCACAGAAGAACAAATAGGATTGCTTGATTACTTGCACCGAGTGTAATCTGCAGACATTAGGAAGGGGAATTACTGAGCAAGTGTTTCCATATGAAGTTGCAAATGCTCCCCCATAGCATTTCCATGCGAGACATGCCCAGCTCTCGGTGGCTGCCAGAGGTGGTGAATTCGGAGGCATTACATGAGCTGTTCCTTTGCGCCTGCTCCTGACCACCAAGTTAATCATTCCAGTCATCACTTAAAAAATACCCGATTTGCAGCTACGAGGCAAAACTGGTTTCAAAGTAATGGCTCTCAACAGACTTCCCTTTCAAAGCACTGAAAGGTTCTCTCTGCCATCAGTTTATAAGCCAGGATATTACAAAGCTTGTGAACACTTCAAAAGCTTCCACTGAAACACAAGGACATCTGCTATTCACATTTTGGGATCAAAGGTGGTCAAGTAGCTTAAATACTGAGTTGACCAAAACCATGTACTATTTATCGTGGACAAAATTATTTCAAAATTATGGTTAGGACATCAGCTTACCCATAGTGTCAAGGTATAACATACCCTTTGAGAGATAACTAAAACCTACTTTCAGTGCCTAAGTTTGCTGCAGATTGTCTAAAAAGCCTTCCAAAAAGTAAAAATAAAACCTGCTGTCCTTAGGTGATGTGGCAAACAGGATTTACAGCAAAGTAAAAGCCTTGCACTCAAAGAGTTTAGTCTAGCTACAGCCAAATAAGTGGCTCAGGACAAACAGCTTCTCCTCACATAGCATACCTCAAGGCAGCATGGAGATTTAAGTTTTCTGCCGTGGATTCTGACGAAGCCTGTCCCATTAAGCCTGCTACGGCAAAGAGAAAATCTCCGGCCCAAAGCTAAATTCTGAACCTCGAGTTTCCATTGTTTGTGCAGAAGCAGTGCATCATTACCCCAGTGGCTTTTTTATGGTTAGTTACATTGGAAGCAGGCCCCTGCTTTAATGCATCACATATGAATTAAATGATCTGCTGTTAAAATGATGACAGAAGCATGAATCTCCCCACTAAAGCTTAGAGAGTGAAAGTCAAACTAAACAAGGCCTAGCAGTTCAGGCCAAGGTGTACTGAGGACACCCATTCTCAACAGACTCTTGTTTTCCTTGGCACAGCTCTCACACACCATAAGGCCACGGCCAGAGTCAAGCCCTTGGCCTCCACTTCACAGCTATGATTTAAAGTATTAGGAAGGCCTGTGATTAAATATTTGTCCGGGTCACCATAACTCGGGTGTAATTACTGCAAACATTTTAAGAGTACGCAATGCTCAAAACTGTCTCCAGATGACTTTCCCCACACACACACACACACACTTTTCCATCAGCTTCTTCTGTAAATCAACAATGTGGAAAGAAAAAAATCACCTAGGTCTAGGGCAAGCTCCTGCGACTGCAATGCTAACACAATTTCAGTTCCTCTCTGCAATCACAGATCCTTCTTTCCTTCGCCTGGCTCAAACCTGTACGAAAACATGAACTGTTTAACAGAGTCAGCATTGTCCTTTGTATCGAAAGCAACAGTCGGCCCTGGGAAGTCTCACAAAGGAGTTTTAGCTACTGCCAATCTCTCTAGTCACTCATGACCACACAATATGCCTCCTGTCCTCCAGAGTTTATTACTCTGCTCGAGTCACTGATTTCCACAGTCCGGATCTTTAGCAACTGCAGTTCAGCAGCAGCATGAAGCAGGGAGACAGCAACCTTTGGCAGGTGGCTGGGGCAGAAGCACCTTCACCCAGTGAAGTCAAGTCCAGCAGATCCTGCCTGTCAGAGCGACTTAGACAGCAGCACTGCCCCAACAGTCAGTCTGGCACCTTGGTGGGAAATGGCGCTCTCAAGAGGAAGTCAAAGTAATTAACACTGGCACAAAACCCCCAAATGTTTAGAAGAGAGGTGTTTTTTCCAAGAGATGTTTTAAAAATCAGCGTCTTGGTACTGCAGGAGGTGAATACTAAAAGACAACCAACATCTTTAAGAACAGAAGAATCCTATAGTCGATGCAAAATACAGGTTCATTTGCAGTGGCCTAGCTGGCTTTTAAAAGAGAAATGTAACAAAAGAAGTCATCTTGTATTTTTATAATCTTATTGGAATCTTCCAGTAAGAAAGTGGGCAAATCTTATGGATAAAAATATGCCTCCGAGTAACACATATGGTAGTATAAAAATTTAGGAATACCAAAAGACAAACTAAGACTTAAAAAACAAGTCTAAACTCCTACTGAATGTTTTGTATTTTTAACAGAAAGCTATACTGCCACCAAGCAAAGTTCAAGGGGCTTCCTGGTAATTACACACTTATGCATTAACTGTTTCACTGGGCTGCACACGCAGCAGGAGAATAGATGTTTATACAACACCTCACAAAAATCAACTTTTTGTGCCTGACTGGGGCTACTGGGTATATAAATAAGGAAAGGCGTGCCTTGGGTCTGCAGCATATGCTCGTGCCAATATACAGACGTACCTGTCTGGTAAGGCTCCCTCCAAGGTTCATGGTACCAGAACCGGTTTTATTAGTCTGCAGCCACAGCATCACTGTGGAGGTCAGCTTGTAATGAGCAGTACGACCACTGGATTTCTCCTAGAAGTGGAAGGATAACAAAAAGGGATAGAGACAAAAGGTTAAAATCCCTCCAAAAGCTAAATAGTGGCTGGCCCAGAAGACCCCACAAGCAACAGGACAGATATGTCTAACTCCACTCACATAGCAGAGTCTGTTTCTTAAAAACAATTGTAAGTGTGCACATTCCCCTAATTTTCCAAAGCAAATCTAGTTAGAGCAATTTAACCTCCTATTACCTTGTTTTTATTACCTAATTAGTGATATTTATCTGTAGACCTTTATGTTAAAAAAAACATAATCTCAGGATCACATGCACAGAAAGTAGCATACTTTCAATTCTTCTGGGATTCTTTTTGATTACAGCCCTGACTTATCTCTATCCAAATTGCTTCAGGGAATTTTCAAAAATTAACAGGGGAAAGAAGTTTACAGCCCCTAACACAATATTGCATTGTTCAGTGGAACACCTGTGCTCGTTAATTGTCTGGAATTAACTGGGTTTTGTTTTCACTTAGGTATATCAGCTGCCCCAGAGGCTGTACCTGAACCTCCACCACGTGGATGGAATCCCAGCATCCCTTAATCTTCTTTGATCCGTCTCCAGCTTTCTTAATGAGGATCACCCCGGCAAAACCATGATCCAGATCCCAGAGGTAGACAGAGGAGACTCCACCTTCAAAATACCTGCAGGATGCAATCCAATAGGCATGTTAAGAGTAAGCAGGATCCAAGCCAGCGTCAGATATCAATAATAATCTTAAATAAGCAGAATCTCTACATCCTAGTACAGATTTTTTTTTTTCCAAGGTAGCACACTCTCACCAGTTATATACCTAGAAACACAGCAGTTTAAATCATTTTATAATACAGAGACTTTAATTACAAAAAACTGTATGTTTCTCCAAAGGAGAATAAAAGTCTAGTGAGAAACAGAGCTAGCTACAGATTTCTACAGTACTTGAGCAAACAATTCCTCTGATTCCAATTAACTATAACAGCTGGTAAAAGCACAAGCTACAAAGTAGGCCAAGAGTAAGGCTTTATTTTACAGTTTGGTCTTTTTTTTTTTTTTTTTTCTTCTTTCTCCTCTTCTCTCACTATTGGGAAAGTCTGGAAGTTCTTTACAACAAAGTCCGCTAATTAAGACAAAAGGGAGCAAGTAAGTAGCTTTTATGCTGCTGTCTCAAAAGTTTGTGTGAAGCTGACTTACTGATTTATGGCAAACAGAGTTGAACTGAAACCAAGGTTCTTAGACATGAAGGGATGCTGGTGAGGTTTACATGTTATTCCAGCTTCAGTACGGTATACAACGGAAAGCAAGTTAGACTACCTAAATCCCAGGTTTCTGGTAGCAAACAGTACGCTCTTGGAAAACTAACAAAGCAATGACATCTGCAGAACCCCACTCCTTTATAACACTAATTCCAGGCTCCTTATGTGCCAGATGGAGGATGCACTTAAAAATAATGGTAAACAACCCAACACTGTAGGAAGCAAGATGCACAAGAACCAATTTTGGCTTCTAGAAAACCAAAACTCTAACCCACAGCATTTTACCAACTGTTTCCATTCTCAAGTTACCAAACAGGCATAAGGAGAATCGAGCAAAAAGGAATACTCTTTCATGGCACACAACTTAGATCTCAGCAATGAACTCATGCTGCCCAGCATCACCATCTCCTGTGAAGAACTCAGGAAAGGAGAGGAGGCAGCTTCAGCTGAGCCAGAAGATCAATGACAAGACGTTTTAGTAGTCAGGCATTTCTACTCTCTTCTAAGCATCTACTGCCATTCTGCAAGTACATACATAAAGCAGACAAACCACCTGTCTGGAGGGGAACAAAAGCTCATCATCCAAAGGCATGAGGAGCTGCTATGACTGACAGTTCCCAGCAGTTAAACTGGGAGAGAGTCACACAGATTAAACCATTCAATGTTACTGCCTCTTACTATCATGAGGAAGTCAACCACACAGATCTGCAAGTGACTGCATGCTTCTCCTCTTCTGCAAGAAAGGAAAGTATCATTCATCGCCAACATGAAAAACTTGTTGAACCCTCCCACCTTCATACCCCTCCTTTCTAAACATGAGCCTAACAGTTGTTAATGGCACTTAAGATTTGATTTAATGTGCATTTTGGACTTCAGGTATTAGCTTGAAGTATTGTAGATTCAAGAGCACTAACCCATCCATTCTACAAGTCAGGAGAAAAGGGGAAGTTAAGGCAAATAACACAGGTTAACTTTCAACATATTCTCTGCATTTACAGATCAGTCCAGTATGTTGTTTCAAGAAAGCAGAGTCACCAAAACAGCCCCAATTCTTTTTAATTGCACGCATCCAAAAACAACGCTGACCCCAGGAGGGGTATATGGCTTCATATTAACTCACCACATCATTTTATTTTTAATGGGTGACTACTGCTACTCATCACCAAGCTTAGTACGGGCATTTAAGTAACCAAGATACGCAGCACCGTCCTATGACATTTGTCAAGCCACCAATAACATACCATTAAAAAAAGAAAGTCCTTTGCTCCACAGGCATACTAAAGCCAGACGTCCAGCAGGCAATTTAAACCTAACAAACCAACAAACACCCTTTTTATATCCCCTGGGGAATTCACAAATGGATTTTAGTTAATGCAGTTAATGGGAATTTCAGTCCCACAGTGAACCTCAGTTCCAATCTAAGTGACCCTTCTGTTGACAAAAGGGCAGCTTGAATCAAAGGCCAGAGAGCAGAATCTATTGTCCATTTCCAAATCAAGTTGGCTTAAAAAAAAAAATTCCTATACAGAATAAGTGATTTCACTCAAAATGAACTGGCAGCCACTGAGAATATTACAGTGTGTACAGACAGTTTCCCTATTACCCACTTTATGGGCTTGCTATGAGCATGAAACATTAATTAAGAGAGGGACCGAAACAAGGTTTTTGGAAATTTATTCTTACCTACTGTACTTTGATCCTAATGACATGAAACAGGAAAAAAATAATTTTTATGTGGTTCACCTTTATGAGATTTTACATAAAGGCTTTTGTGGGTATTTTAAGAATGTGCTAAAATGTTGTCTGAAACCACATAAAACCATCTGAAGAACCTCCCGCCAGAACTAACAGCGCACACATGGAAACGCTTTAACTTGCCTTTGTATATTTAATGAATCAAATATAGTATTAATATTGTTTTAAATACCAACATGCTATTTCAATAAAGCTGCTTTGCCATAGCCAGATCCAGTATCTTGAGACTCAAACAACAATGCCAGCGATTGAACCGTTATGAATCCAAGGCACGGCGGGATATATATTAGGCAAAGCTTTCTCTGTGCTTCAGCAATATATAATCACTTCAAAAATTCACTCCTCCTTCACGGGGAGAAAATATATATATCACTGATCACTACACTAGACTTCACCTTTCCTGATACAGCAACTAAAATGCACTGAAGTGGGATTTTTGAAGACTATATAAACCCAGGGAAATCATGTTTGGAGAGGGGAACATGCCTTGAAACCTGTTTTCTTCAAGAGAAATAAAGAAGTGCTACAGGTTAATTGGCTGCTACATAATAGAGAACTGGATGACAGATGGATTGGTAGGAATTTAAATCTGCATTCATGAACTTAGATTTGCTGCAAGAGGGCTGGACTACCTCCAAGAAACCCCTTCACCACAGATTAAAAAGTAGCACTTATTAAAATACAAGCGGGAGAAGTAATCAGCTTGGGAAAGGTTCCTAGAAGGCATAAGCCGGTATCTTCTCTGTTAAAAGAAGTGGATGGGCAAAAAGCAAAGCACAGGCACAAAGTTACACACAGTAGCTGCAGCAACACTCTGAAAGCACTACATAGCTCCTGGATCAAACACAATTTACTTTGATCTCCTGTTCTGGATACCCCTGCTCGTGGTACGTTATCCTCCTGCACAAGAGCAATCATGAAAGGCAATCTGCCTTCCCTAGAACCGTGAGTCCTCTCCCACGTCACCCAAGGCCCAGCACAAAGCAATCAGCAGATGCTTTCGAGATGTACAAGAGGTCTGAAGTAGGAGGAAAACTCCAATTTGTATTGGGGTACCTCAGAAATGTCCCTAAAGGATAAACCATTTTCAAAGGACAGCAATTCAAAGCAAAGCAATCACTCCTGCTTAAGCACAGGGATGTCTCCAGGATGTACTCTGGGTTTACCTACAGACAAAAGTCTGTTATAAAACAATCGAAAAACACAGTCTTGTGGTTGCCACATCCCTTTATTAACAACCAAAATGCTGCCAAATGGTATCACAGAATGGTTTGGGTTGGAAGGGACCTTGAAAGATCATCAAGCCCAAACGATAACCTTGTCCTCTCAGAGGACAGCCAGTGTTCTCCATCTCTGGTAAAATCGCTTTATAAAAAGTTGCCCAGGAAGGTGACTAAAAGGCATAAGGCCCAATGTAATCATCCATTCTCTTTACAAAATCCAGAATAGAATTTCACTCAAAATCAATTATAGTTTTAATGTCATGATCAAACACTTAAGTTTTATATCCATTACTCATCAACCACAGAACTCCTGGAAAAAGCTGTTTTATACAAAAAATGTCACACTTAAGACTGACCTACTTTACAAATGCAAGAATAAAAGAAAATATTTAAGCTAAAAGTGATCCAAAGCTTTATGAAGTGTTTGAAGTTTAAGCGGGTGGAGACACAGGATGGAAACTTGTTTAAGGAACTCGAGCTGTATCCATGAGATGGAGAGACTGTGGCCAGAACAAAGCCGTAACGTGAAGAGGGATGTGATAGGGGAGGAAATCCCCCAGCTTCCACCACAGACCTCAAGAAAGGACAACAGATTAATCACTTTGTTTTACCACTAAAGGACAGAGCAGAAAAGGCACCGTAACCTTCCCGATAGCATTCTACCTCTCACAAGCCTTGCAAATGAATGCTGGACCCTATACTTACAAAATGAGTTTCCACCACACAGCAATAAAAACAAGCTATGACTTTCAATTACACTTCAGAACCAAATCACTCATCCATAAAGACACTTGTGTATTTTCCAGTATAACTGAGAGCCAGAGACAAAAAACCCACCCAGTGTCTCTGGCTTCTGGCTCTCACAGCACTAAGCCACAAAACCCTGATTGCCAAAGTACCAGTACCTGGAACCTCAGACGCAACACAAACCTTCAAAAGAGTTGCAGAGTGTTTCAAACTGGCTCATTTAAAAGCAGCAAAATAGATTTTTCTCTTTTTTCCCCTAAAGGTTGCATAGCTATTTCTTCCAGCTACAGAAGTTCAGCATGGAAAAGGAAATGTCTCCATCTATTTAGATCAACAGACTTCCAAGAAACCTTTTAAAAAAACTCCCCCAAAGGAAAATAGCAAGCATTCAGCTAGAAACGTTTTTACAAGAGTGACAACGACTAAAGTCACAGTCTGAGAAGCCAGTGTCTAACAGCAACCCGAAAACATTACCTAAAAGACTAGGTGAGGAAGCAAACATTTCAACTATTATTAAAACAGATGACACTAATGGCAAGTGACTTGGCATAATTTTCACTGAGTCCTTCCCCTAGGCCTGCACCCTGTCATTTCAAACCAGCACATAAATAGCAACAGAAATATGAAGGAAGTGGCAAGTTTCAGCAACCCGCCCTCCACCAAACCCAAAACATTGCTAAGGTGTTCATTCAAATCACCTGCAACCTCATAGCTCAAGAGAAGGAAGAAAAAAAAAAAAAGAGTCTTCAGGACAACATCAAGAGATCGGAGTTGTCACTAAATAATTTTGTTGCCTGTGTCCTCCATCCACCTTTCTAGTAGTGAGGCTCACGAGCCTGTTCTTTAATAAAAAGGACAGGTTGGTACCAGGAACTAACCAGGATGTAACACTTCTCCCACTGGCACCAGTACAAATAACTTACAATTCCTCTCTCCCTCCTTCTTTGGCCCCAAGAGCACAACTGTGTAACACTTTCAGAATGTCACCTAAATACTTAAAATTAAGCAGGTAAAATGTTTGTGTATGCAGACCAGCTGTTTTCACCACAGTTTATGAACACAGCCCAAAGTATGCTTGTGGACTTTGTACAGGTATTTTACAGAAATTCTTTCCAGCATACACAGGTGCAAAAATCCCTCGAGCAAACATACCAATGTAGTTAGGTATGTGTAACTTCAATGCCAGTTGTACTTAAAAGCACACATCTGGACCACGGTGGGATGACTCAAACTGAGAAGCAGAGTTGTGAACTGCAAGAACTCTGCAAGGAAGGAAAACACTATCCAAACAATGGGATCCTGAAGGCTAAAAAAAAAATAAATCTCCCAGAACCTCCCATTTTGTGCTTTCTAGTACCTTTCATTATTAAAAAAAAAAAAAAAAAAAAAAATAATATGTGTATTGCTCACATTTTCCTTACCATCCAATCGCCCTTGGCAGATGGAAACTAATGACCAAATCCCTTTTGAGAAGTCACCTGGAAACAGTTCCATTAGCCACCTAATAAGCAAGACAATGGGTCACTTTGTACCATGTCCAAACACGTAACCGGTTCATTAACTACCAGGAAGCGCCGACTGCTTACAAATCTTTCACCCGTACCCATCCGTTGGACCGGCGTGCTCTGCAGAGACAGCCCACTGCTTCATCCACCAACAGTCTGACACGTTTTAGACTCTGCCAGCTATAATTCAAATATGAGTAGGAGGGGAAAGGCAGCAGCAGAAGTCTCCCATGTCATGTAATAAGTTTGCCACAGTCTGTGCAGAGTACAGATTTCACGTGACATACATCTTTCTTCAAACAGGCATATCTCAGATATGGTACAAGATGGCTATTATTTGTTAAGTTACTCTGTCTTCAATTTTCCACCATTAAAACACTGCATTGTGAAAGCATGAGGTAAATTTCTGCAAGCACAGGCATGCATTATTAAAGATAATCAATTCTCAAATTCCAGATCGTAATAAATGGAGATTTTAAAACTTAGCCTCACTCCATCTTTGAAAGCATGTAAGTAATTTCTTACTAGGGATTTAAAACCTTCAGAGAGTGTTGTTTGAGGATAGTGCTGCATCATCAGTGCTGACCTCCTAATACAAGCTTTCCCTCTCCAGTGTTCAGATTTTATGTAATCACAGAGAACCGTGGGAACCCAAGGGAAAAACTCCTCCTCTGCTGAAAATCTCAGATTCAGAAGATAAGAATGTAGCCTGTACAGAGCTGCTCCAAAATGAAGCACACAAAGAAAAAAAAATCAGATTAAAAACAACTGGTTTTCACAGCATGACAGTACACTCAATTTTTTCCTCTAAATTTGCTCTAATCTGTGTAATATATATCAACAACTTCAATACTGATTCTGATTTGAGCCGCCCATGGGCGAGTTAAGGAAGGGACCCCAACACTGCTCGGTTTACTCTTACATCTGAACAATTTCCTTGGGAAAACATCATGGTTGTAATTTTAAAAGCACACAAACATTAAAGCAGCGAGCATCTTAGCAGTTTAGGTCTGTCTTGTGAGGCTTCATCTTGTACTTATCAGTCTAACCCGGAGGCAAGAATCTCACAGATGACATAATCCTGATGTCACACCCTATTGTGCAAAACCCCAGCCAGCAGTGAGATGGAAAGTCAGGTTTCCTTAGTGCTAGGATGCATAACAAATGCATCTGGATTCAATCTGCAGGGCCCTTGCTGTGAAAACCACAGTAACTATCATGCCCAAGAGAAAGCCATCACAAAGGGCTAGTAACCATTAATGAGGAACAGTGAGCTAATGGCAATAAAGTCACTTCAAAGCTTCCCCTGGGTTTTTAGTTTAGGCAAACTAGGTTTACATCTAAACACAGACAGAACGCTTATATAAAGAGCTCACAGCTGCCTAATCACTTTGTGAGTTGAAATTGCACTGCGGGCTGCAGGAATCGAAGCTCAGCGACTGCTGCCCCATGCACACCTACGGGCATGAGCACTGGCAAGCTGTGCTCAAACCAAAAACACCAATTACGCCTCTTACATCTGGTGCTCCCCTTTTATTTACTTGGGGGAATCGGCGCTGTTCCAGGCATAGAATCAATCAAATTTGGTCAAACCGATAAATACAGCAATTGCTAGAAACCTTGCTAGAAGTGAAAAGTATTTTCAAAACTGGAGAGGAACAAACTCCACGCAGAGGATCTCATGGTCTGTCAGACCAGGTAAAGGGACATACAAAAGCAGGGAAGGAGAAATTAGATAACAAACTGCTGCATCATTCTGAAAGGGTTCAAGTCTAAGGGCAGCACTCAGAGGTTTACCATCTTACCAAGACAAGTGGGCCAAGGCTAGCATCAGAGGTGGCTCAAACACACAATTTAAAATAAACTAAGAAAAAAGGTAAAAAACAGCTGAAAGGACAAAGCTATCCAGCAGCTTACAACATTTGAACGTACTTGGTAGTAGAGACAATGGCAGCAGAGTTCAACAGCGATCAGCCACAGAGGCAGAATGAGACATCCCTAAAATTCAGCAAATCAAGGCTGTTCAGTGAGATTAAATACACTAATAATAATAATAAAAAAAAAAAGTCAGCCCTGAGCACTCTAAAAATTAAAGGGTAAGCTTGTCTGCCAGTGGGACTTTGCTACCGCACCTGACCAGAAGCCCCTTCAAGCTCTCTAGCAAAAGGCTCCTGGATCTACATATTCCTGAAAGCACACGCATTCAGGAGATCCCTGGAGCCTCTCATCATCGAGCTGGACGGAGAAAGGTGATGGATGTTCAGTTCAGGTACTATCTATGCTGTGAAGAGTACTGCAAATGCTTTGCTGCCAGCAGTGCCATCCTCAGCACTGCTAACACCATCAAAAATTCGAGTGACTAACTCCATTTTGGTCTGGATTCCAATCCAAAATTCAATAATAAAAGGATTACACACAATAAAGACATTTTAGAGGTCAATCCTCTCCTAGACCTCCTTCCGCTCCTACCGAATTCCTTGTCCAGAGCTCTAATATAACAAATTGAAAATGGATCAACATCAAAACACAGATAGAAGCAGAAGTTCAAAAGGCCTCACTGCTTATTCTGTTGAGGGAACTCAAAACCTTAATCAATAAAAACATTTTCAGGAGCAGAATGATTAAGATGAGCAATTTTTTTTTTAAGGTATTAAAAATCAAAAGCACCCATAAATCCAACTTAACCCAAGAAACAAAGTAAGGAAGGGCTTTCTAAATGTATATCAGTGTACTAAACTGGTCCAAAGTTGCCAAAACTCATCTTGTTTGTAGAAATATTCAGATCAACGGCATCCTTCCCCAGGGAGGTCTATTTAATCACTTCAGAAATGATTTCTTCCAGACAACAAAGAACGATTAGATTACTTAATTAAAGCACTGATTATCTCCAACCCAAAACAACGGAACACAGAATCTAAAATAGATAGATTTAACCAGATGCCCTGGTCCTCATTATGCTTTGATTTCAATCAATCGCACACACACGTCAAGCAAAGGGCAATAAATTACAACCATGTGTTTGAAGAAATTATCTTCACGATATTGGAAGTGGAGAGCCAAGGCTTTAACTGAACGGTGTAAGATATTAAGACTTCCATCTGGGAATAATAACCTACTGAACAAAAACATACCAGGGCATTAGCTTCAGGCAGTGTCTGAGTTAAACCTGGCAGCAGGAGATCAAAATTAAACAGTTGTTTTTTGGAAAGTGACATGCATTTTGGTAAAACAGATAACCAAGAAATATGCTTGTTGTTTAACATATATAATAGAGAGGGAAGTAAAACCTAGCATAATTCCTCTTTGACCCAAAGAGACATGAACATGCCTCCAGAAATAAAAGGTGGGCAACCCCAGAGTTAGTTAAAGGTAGTTTGCATTAAAACACTTACAGGGAACAACTCAGCACTGCTTGAGAAGCACTGAAGATTCAGCAAAGCTGTTTTTCTCAAGCTTTCATGATCTGAAACAATTGCATGCAATACTACAAGACTTCTCCAAACTTACTTTCACATTACAGTCACTCAGCGTGCTGGCCAAGAAGCTTTTGGGGACAAAACTAAAATTTAAGACTAGCGAGCAAATCCAAATGGCTTATCTCACACAAATTGTTAACAAATGCCTAACAGGCTGTTTCCCTCAAGACACCCACGCTAGCAGGTGCCAACCCTTGGGAAATGGCAAATACATGCCAATGACTCACGAAATGTAGGTGGATACTTACCACACCTGATTAAAACAGAAATCTAAAAAGGAATAGTATGTGGGCCAAATGGGGCTGACACAAGGAAGAACTGAAACTATCTGAAGTCTTGGGAGACACCTGAGATGAACTCCGAGATATTATCGCTGGGCGTAAAAGGTAAAACGGGAGAGGAACCAGAGGAAGCTTGGACCATATGCTGAGAGCAGAGTGGGAACAGCACATGTTCTCAACCGTACTTATTTTTCTACAGAAAGGAAACATCTTCCTCTTCCGCTCCCTGCTGGAATGACCAGTGTAAGATGTATTTTAAAGCTGGGGAGTGTAGCGAGCACCACGCAGAGCAACACCTCTCGGTGTTGCAATCCATACTGGCTGGATGACCACAGGCACAAGATCCAGCTCTTTAGCCCAGCAAGGCTGGAAACAAAGCCACAAACTGCTTTGAAAAACCTAGCAGAAACCCTCATTACAGGAATAAAATGCCTAACAGCCCAGGAAATTCAAGCACACTGGAGCCTGGTGTTCTCTGTGAATGACTGCTTACATAAGATTATTTTTGTATTAACTGTTACCTCTCTACCATAAAACACAGCATAACTGTGGTTAGAGGTGTAGTTCAAAAACATTCTCTACCCCATAGAGAGCAGGACAGAGCCGCCTCTTAAGGGACTGTTGTATGAGAGCCTGATGCGTCAGATCTGAGGCTTCTCTCTTAGCACCATTTTCATCCTCTTAGTCCACGGTGCAAGCTGAAAGTCTAACAGCACAACAGCCACCGCACTTAAACTTGAGGGTTTTTATTAAAAGGGTTTGTAATGTGAAATACTGATTAGCTTGGTGTCACCTACGAAGAGTCTGTTTGGACAGACAACCCCATCAGAGTAAATAGAGACAATAAAAGTCTCTGCATGTCAACTCAAGACAGGTTTTTTTGCACACTGCCTACCCAATGAACGCTGTTACTGGAAGGTGGACCTGTTATAAATGTCCCCCTGTAACAGAAACCATAATTTCCACAAAAGACAATACCGAAGGCTGCCAGCTTGCTACTTATTTTTCTGATTAATACACCAACGCTTTCAAACAAGCCCAAAATATTTCACAATGCTGGAAAACCTCTGATGTCACTAGCTCTGGAATTTTAAACAACACTGATAACTCTGTCCTGGAACCGAAGCATCGTGAGCTCCTTTCCCAGAACCGCAAGTTGCCAAACCAGAAGGCCAGTGACACCTTTAACAGACATCACACGGCTCAGGCCTACTTCTGGCTTTGCAGTGGGTGCACAGGATTAGTTTCCAGCTCCTACAGACCATGGAAATTACATCACTGCAATTGCCATCTTGTTCCCGCTACAACCTTCCCCACACTTCAGACTCCCACATGGCTTCAGCAGCTGTTACACGGGTAATTGTTACAGTCATTCCCAACCTGATATGTTGGCAAGACCAGCAAGCAGCAGTGTGAAAAGCTGGCACTTGTTACCCCCACCTTATTTCCCTCCCACCCCCTCCAATCTCCAAGTAAAAATTAAGCTTCTGCTGTCAAAATACAAAATCCAATTGTCTTAAGGAATAAGGAAACTGCGGAGTTCAACTCCTAGAACAAAAGCATGTTTCTGTCCAAATCTCTGTTGTAGGTAAAGTACAAATCATTTCCAATTTTAAGCATGAGGAACCCTTCAAATGGTCAGGTTAAGTTTCCCTAACTTTGCAAATTCTTTCCAAAAATGCCACAATTTTTACACCACTCAGCAAAACGAAAGCCACCCTTCTCTTTTTCTGACACATTTTTGAGATCGTAACGCGCATCAAAGCATCCTGTGCTGACAGATGTGCTTATCTAGCCTGACTCCACCACGAGTCATAATGCCTCCGTCATTTCTGGCTGATGACACGAGAATGAAGCCTTTGTGAGAAATCCCTCCCGTATCCCCTCTGACAATGTATTGACTATAAAACTTGGACTGACAAACTGAAAGATGAAATTTGATACAATCTCACCTTTTACTTCCATATAATATATTAAGACTACTGTTGTACCACATGTTGAACAGGGTTCAGCAGATTCACCCAAGTCTGAGAGTAACCTGTACCATGCCTTCCTTCCAGCAAATGAAACCTTTTTAAAGAAGTTATTGTATCCAGCTGTGACTTCAGAGTCACCTAATCAGAGAAGGATTTAAACAGACAACCTTGGCTCCATAAACCTACTCATTTTCATCTTAGTGTATTTAAAATCCTATCAGTCCTGGTCTGTAACTGCATATCTCTTTGCTGCATACACAAAATTCCTTTCTTCCAGTAAGTTCAGACACCAATAACAATTGTTACTTACAAGAGAAGTTGGATACCTATGAAAATAATGCATGAAACTAAGTAAAAGTTTGTTACCTGTAATGAAAGTGTGAAGATTACACAGTTGGACAGGCTACATTTACATCAAGCCACATCTTAAAATGGTAGAAAATCAAGCAAGAAAAGTACCTTTTAACCTGCTTTTGTTAGCACTGTAATAATACAGTGAGACATGATGAACTGCATCTAAGGATGTGCTTTATCTCCATTTTTAGGCAACATGAAGATGCAGTTAAGTTTGTCACCTTTTTCAGGGTCATTAGGCATCTCCAATAAGCAAGCACCCCATTACTGGACAAAACAGTAAGTCAGTTTTGCTTTGCATCACACACTTGTTAGATTCAAAATTACTTATTTCCATCTCATCACTGCTTAAGGAGACCACAGTCTACAAAGATAACAGCTAAACCTGATCACATGTCCAGACCTCGGATGTGACCGCAATGCAAGATGAGTGCAGTCCCACCTTTTAGAAAAACCATTCAACGGACAAGTTACCCTCATCTACATTTCTCTTACACATGCTCTATTAATTCCTTTGCTTTACACCTCAAACAAGACAGGGCCTAAAACGAGCAGAGAATAGCCCTTGCAGCAGAAGTCCACTAATCCCCATACAACTGCTGCATTTCAGTACAGTACTGCCTGGCATTTCACTGCAAGATGTGAAAGTTGCCGCTATATATATAGATATTTTGCGAGAGTACAGTCTTGAGGGAACGGAAAAAGCAGATGGTTTAAGACTGAACTTAGTCAAGATCAAAGAGAACACAGGTCATTTCAGGACAAAGACGCCATTAATCTGTTAAAGGGGAGACGGAGGCAGGAAAGCACCTCAGCATCTGCCTTTAGCATCAGCTGACAAATCTGATCATGTTTTCGTATGGTGAAATCACAGCAGACACACTTCCCAAGAGCAGATCAGCAGCTGCCTACCCTTCTTCCTCCGCTACACATTGGTATGCCACTCTCAGAGGCAGCTAGTGACCACATTTTAGACTCATTGTGTGCATTGCACGCCTGCTGAAGGAAACAAAGAAAGCAGAGGGCTCTGTACAACTGACATACAAGTCTCTGTACTGGTCAAAGGCATTGTTGGCTTCCACCTCCAGCTTGCGCAGGCGAGCAGATGGCATGGCACCGTCTTCCAGGGGAGGATCGTATTTGTTACTCCATGGTGATCTGCCAGAGAGACAAGGAAAACAGGGACACAGTTAGACAACTGAGACAAACTCAGAAAGGTTGGAGACTGGTGGGTCTGACCTTATCCACAGATGCCAAACTTCCAGAAAAACAAAAGGCACCAAGAGCCATCTATCTGCAAGAATTCCACCCTCAACAGCCATTCCAAACACTGACAAAAGAGGGACACTGAGCCCTCGAAGTTCACAGTGTACCTGAGGCACATCCTCCCTTTTCAAGTTTCTACTATATAAATAATCATGTTTGGGTTTGAATCTATTCCTTCTTAAATATTAAAAAAAAAATGAGGCCTCAGCTGTTGTACTTTAGACATTTAATTTTCATGCAAATACAAATAGACTGTGTAGTGTATTTGGGATCTGACAGTATTTGAGCCACACACTGCTGTCTACAATTAAGCTCCAAATTCTCCTCTACTATTTTGCTTTGAAATAAAACTCTGCTTTTAGTATAACATTAGGAAAACATTTATACAGTTCGAAGGATTTAACCGGGTTTGTAAAGTTGCAGGTTTTATTATGATTTCTGCAGGTGGGGAAGAGATTTTGTGCTCATAATGAAAGATTTGGTATTAAAAGATTAATGGAACCCTTTGTCCATCTGCTTGGGACTTTTATAACCCCCATTCTGTAAACCTGCATTCTCCTTTTCATTTCCCCTGTGAATAACCAACCTACATACATCACTGCTAGTTTAAAGAAAGGTACCTCTACCCTCTACCTACTCAATTTTCAAAATACTCCAGCCTACTAACACTAGGTCTTAATGCAGTCCATACGTAAGGGCTTTTTCCTCAGTAGCCATTTGTTATTCATTTCTCAGAAAGGCATCTAGTTTTGACATCTGTTTAATGCAAAGCACAAAGAACAGGCTCTGCTTCACTCTGGCTTTGCGCTTTCACAAAACTACATCTGACTCCAAAGGTGAGACACCAGGAAAAGCTAAATCATTATGTCACATCCACCCAGAGCAATGTTTTTCAGGTGGTGGTTCTCATTTTAAAACAGTTGCATAAAACTCGGTCGCTTTGGAGAAAAGTCAACAGCTACAGTAGTGCTCCTTTCCTAACAACTCTCTGAAATCTCGAAAAGATTCGCACAAAACAAATCACCACTGGTGCTATCTGGAGGATTCCCAAATGGCACCCCTACACCCTTCAGGCAGTACACACAGATGTGGATGACACCAGAAGGACTTCAGGCAGACACAGCACTGACCTTGCTATTGTGAAGTCTGCAAAGGCAAAGCCAGGGTTCATACACCAGACAACACAGAACTGTACTGCTACCTTAGCAGCTGCATTCATTATGATGAGTTTACTTTTTTTTCCCTCTACTCAATTTTAAAAAGCAGAATCCAAAAAAATTCTACTGTTTTCTGCAGATTCAGAGCACTGTGCTTCTCCATCTTGTATGAGGTAATCAGCCAGCAGAGAAGCCATGCAGAAGCCACAGTCAGGATACTTCAATTATAAACATTAGATGTCTTTGCAGGCTGCAGGAACGGGATATAAGGGAAGCCTAGTAACATAGATTCTTCTAGCTAGCAGATTGTGGCATTTTCAACCCATTACAGTTGGAGTCAGCAGCAAATTCACCTAAAAAAATACCTCGTAACACAACCCCATACTTTTTTCTTTTTGTGGAAGAGTACTCACAACACATTAAAAACCTTAAATGGAGGTTATTTGAAGAAAGACAGACAGACAAGCACTTAAATTTCAAAAGTCAGACCTCTAATTTCCCTAAAAGAGAATGTTTTTTGTTTCAGCTAACAGGTTTCTGTGTTGTTTGCACCAAATCCCCCATAAGGATTCCATTTAAGAGAATGATCAAACGTACTTAAGAGTGGAAATGTATGGACAAACTCAAGGACCTTGAAGTCTTGTATAAAAAAAAAATATTAATAAAAGCTCTGCCTTCACAATGTGGATTCCACGGCTGTTTGATATCCTCCACAAACCTTTGTTATTAGAAGAGCACTTGCAGAAGTGCCAGCGAGACTGTGCACTCAAAAGGCTGCTCCCACAACCAGCAGTGCAATAAGAGGAAGAAAATGAAAATCACCTACTTATGAAGATCCAAGAGAGACTCCAAAAAAACCCACCTTCTGGTCTGAACTACGTTCAACATGGAGAAAGTCAAGTCTGTCTAAATACAGGGAAGGAGTAAACTGTGTTGGGATAAGCATTAGGATATTCATTTCCCTGCATGCTGCCCCATGGAACTGGTGGAGTTATCACTTCAATGGCCAAACATCCCATAGCAGCTTTTTTTTCCAAAGCTAATTCCCAGTCAAATTGTAAAGCCACTCAAAAAAACACTATAAAATTTGATTCCCAGTAAGAAAGTCTGACTACCTAACTCCACCTTTCCTGCAGAAGTAGCATGAGGCTCAGTTGTCCTCAGAATGCTCTGAAACCCTTGGATTAGTATTAAAAGAAATGCAATTAGCAACCTCTCCAATAAGAAAAAAACCCTGGTGTTTAGTTTGAAGTGTGCAGTAATTGGAGATATAGCATGTCACTGGCAGGGAATAGTATTTCTTAGGACTTCTAATCGAGTGTGTGGTTCTGAAAAATCTTTGTGGAAATATCAAAAGCTTTTAAAAGCACAGTAAACTCCTCCTAGGTTTTGGCCTAATTGATTAAATTAGTGTAAGAGCCACTTCCCAGTAACAACTTCAGATTTTATGAGGTATGAATAACAGTGTCTGAACACAGGCACAGAATGGGATTAACACATGCACATGTTAGTATCGCTTGGTTTTCAAAGGCTTTTGCTTTGTGCTGAAGGAAAGAATTTACTTCACAAAACAGAGCTGAGACCAATCAATTCCAGAAGGAAGAATCACTTCAATCCAGAATTCCTGAATCAAAAGCTTGAAGAACAGCATTCTTTAATGCCAGCAGTTAATACATTATGCCTATTCTATACAAACAAATGAAATGGCTTTTCTGACACCCCATTACTTAATAAGTCCTGAAAATGTTGAAGTGATTTGAAAAAGCTTGTCGTCCTGTTTCCTTGTAATTATTTAAGCATCTTCTCAGAAAGAGATTGAGCAAATTTCAGAGGCAAGCACGAAACTAACCTTAAAGAAAGGCCACCACATGCACTAATTAAACACGGAGGGCTGGAGGGGGAGCAAGTGTTATTAGTTATTGCAGCATGTCACAATTCTGTTTAACAAGTGCCTTTTCAAGTTTCCTGTTCCTCTGGTGATAGATGCTCATGTCAACAGCCTAAATAGGATGCGAGGGGACTGCAAGAAACATATCACAACTTCAGTGAGAAAGCATCTCTTGAAAGACCCACAAGAAATACAGGATCTCATCCCTTCTCTTGCATCTGCCAGAGAGGATGCAGCTGCGTGAGTACATCTTGCAGAGGGCAAAACTATAAAACTCTACTCTAGCTACTAATTTAGAACTGATGAAATGCATGTAAGCTGCTAACATAGATCTGACCTACTCGCTTTTAAAAGGCACCAGGCTCTTTTGCAGAAGTTTGAACAAACTTTCAGTGTTAGACTAGTACCCTAAAGAACGTGAGTGAACACTTCAAAGACCTTCTTACTTCTTGGCCCACTGCAATAGGTTACATTTTTAAAAAACTCCTTAAGATTTACACTCAGCCACAATCCAGGTGCACTGTCAAACTCCGCATCCAATATCAGTCTCCTCCTATTTCTAGGACAAAATGAATCACAGCACGTTCTCTGTGTAAATCATTTACAGATATGCTTTCCATTTAGATAAGTACCTTTCCTGCAACTCAAAGCGATCAAAACCAATCAATCCAAAATCCTTTATAAGCTTACCTGCTTCTGCAATGATGGCCTGAGCCAAAGGAAAAAAAAAAAAAAGGTAAAATATATTGTGGAATTCCAGTTTGAAATAGACTTCTTGAAACATTCTGGCCACATGAATGTGAAACACTACTGCAAATCTGCACAAAGCAAAGCTAGATTCTTACTGTAGATCAGTTCCAATCGTTAGCACTAAAAATGTAAGCTCTTACATTGAAGCTATAAGGAGAGCCAGGGATGTAACCCTTATAATCATAACCAGAAGAAGCAGAATGGCTGAGCTGTTAACTCAGGACAGAAGATGAATGGTGGTCATTACTTCACAGCCTAGCACCCTTCCTTAAGAGAAAAGAATAGAAGCTAGCTGATTCAATATTCACAAACCTTTCTGGACCATAAGCTTTGTGATTCTTAATTAAGTATTTGGAACTATGCCACTGTTCACTATGGCCATTAAGAAAAGTCAGGCAATGCAAAAAAGGGGGGAGAAATTGCTCAACAATAATCATCCTAACGGCAAGGTGTAGAATGAAAACATTAAAAGAGAGACTGCGTTCAAAGTATCAGCCAAAAACACTGAAAACTCATTGTATCAATCCAGTATTACAGTCTCTTCTACTTCAAAATTCATTACCATATAATTGCATACAGCTCATATTGTTCAAATATTTTCATTGTTTTTGTCTACAGTCCTCAGAATAAATCAGCTATTGTGGTAGAGAGGGATTCCTTTTCTTTGCTAAAAACGTGGGCCAAGATTTTCATACAGAACCAATGACATTACATGTCCAAAGTCAGACTCTATGCCTTGCAAAACATGAGTGAAAGAGCCTTCCTGGGCTGGCAAGTCCACCCTGTTTTGAACAGGCAGAAGACAATTTTGTTTAAAGCAACTGCTTGCATCATCTCTTTTCTGTTGTTATCCAAAGATTTTACAACCTTGCAACAATAAGTGGTTTAATTTCATAGAGGCTATCAGTGTAATTTCTTCTAGAGATCTGACTGCTTTTAATTCTCTAAGATATAACTATACTACAGAAAGCTTAAGAGAAATACGTTAATCAGCCCTTTAAGAAGATGACAACATCCCATTTTAGCCTTCAGTGAGTGACTGACAGTAACACTGTGGTTTCTAGCATAAAACCCATCTTGCTCTGTAGACAGACAATGGGGACTGCACTGGCTTTGCATGGCAAGGTTCTGGTAGCAGGGGGCTACAGGGGTGGCATCAGAGAAGCTGCTAGAAGCTCCCCTGTGTCCAACAGAGCCAACACCAGCCAGCTCCAAGATGGACCCACTGCTGGCCAAGGCCAAGCCCATCAGCAAGGGTGGCAACACCTCTGGGATAACATTTTAAGAAGGGAGAAAAAAAAATACAACAGCCAACAAGAGGAGTGAGAATATGTGATAGAAACAACTCTGCAGACACCAAAGTCAGGGAAGTGGTAGATGGAGAAGGTGCTCCAGGGACCGGAGCAGATACTCCCCTGCAGCTGTGGTGCAGTCAGGCTGTGCCCTACACACACGGAGGTTAACGGGGGGAGCAGATCTCCACCTGCAGCCCGTGGGGGACCCCACAGCGGAGCAGGGCGATGCCAAAGGAGGCTGTGAGCCCGTGGGAAGCCCGTGCTGGAGCAGGCTCCTGGCAGGACCTGTGGCCCCATGGAGAAAGAGCCCACACTGGAGCAGGTTTGCTGGCAGGACTTGTGACTGCGTGGGGGACCCACGCTGGAGCGGTTCAAGAAAAGCAGTAGCTCTCTTGTAGGAAGGGCTCACATTGGAAAAGGTCATGGAGGACTGTCTCCTGTGGGAGGAATCTCACGCTGAAGCAGGGAAGAGTGCAAGGAGTCCTTCCCCTGAGGAGGAAGAAGTGGCAGAAACAACGGGTGATGAACTGACCACAACCCAAATCCCCTCTGCCTCTGCATCACTGTGGAGAGAAGGTAGAGGAATCAGGAGCAAAGCTGAGCCCAGCAAGAAAGGAGAGGTGGGGGGGAAGATGTTTTCAGATTTAGATTTTATTTCTCATTATCCTACTTTGATTTAATTGGCAATACATTACTTTTTCCCCAAGTCAAGTCTCTTTTGCCCACGACAGTAACCACTGAGTGATCTCCCTGTCCTTATCTCGACCCACAGCCTTTTGTTTTATTTTCTCTACCTTGCCCTACGGAGGAGGAGAGTGATAGAGCAGCTCTGGTGGGCACCTGGTGTCCAGCCAGGATCAACACACCCCAGGGACCCACCTAGCAAAGGTCATCAGATTAGCAACCATACAACCACGTTATTTGAAACTGAGGCCCTCTACAGTGGTCTGGAGATGAAGATGTTTATGTCCTCTCACATACAAAAGTAGTAAGAACAACGTTCATAGTCAACGTCTTACTAAAGAGGATTTGAAACAGTCCCAGCTTCATTGCTGAGAAGAGTTTAGTATCATTACATTTCTTTTTTTTGGCTAAAAATAATAAGGGACCATAATACTTGTACATCACACTCATTTACAAAGTAAACGAGTTACTTCCTTGCTTTGGATATGAACTCACCTATACGAGTCTCCATCTCTGTTGTAGTCACACAATAGATAGTCTTTTCCTACCACCTTATCTCGTGCAATCTTCAATGGCTGATCAACAGAGGAGAGGAGATCTTCACAGAGGCTTGGGACCTAATGGATTTGGAGAAAAACAACAGGAAGAAAAGAGAGGGTAACACATTAAGGTTAAAAGAGACTGGCATCCCTTAGAACAGATTTTGTTATTAATAGCCCACATCTGTCCCAAAGTCAGAAACCCTTTAAAAAAAAAAAAAAAATCAAGCTGCACTTAAGTTACAACACCATCCTATGCTCCCACCTCCAATAATTTCAGATTTAATTACCTTACCACTAGTGTGGTCCAGTACACTTAAATATATACATTCTAGATGTTAGCTTCTTGCCAAAGACGGCCAGTAAAGTGATTGTCAAGAACTGATGAATAAAGGTAAATATTTATAATGGAGTGGAAACGAGGGAGCTGCTAAAAGAATACGCCATCTATACGCTTGAGCATATTTTTCACAAGCTCCCACTCTGGGTAGAGTTTAGAATAGTTTCCAGGCAGCTGGCCAAACATTACCATGTTGGCTAATAAAAATACGTGTGTGTCTGTGTGCATGCACATATAAAATCAAATACATCTCCTACACAGGTAGCTTTTAATGGGTTCCTAATCCCAGCTGTCTCCCTGCACTTCACATGGAGAAAGGTTGCAAGATCTGCAGAGAGGCTTTGATGTACCGCAAAGAGAGGAGGTGACATTTTGCAGCCTGAAGCTAGCGTGGATGCAAGCACAAGCAAATTGAGCAAATTCCATCACATGGCCTCTTGCGCTGGAGCTGATGGCAGCCCCGTTATCAATATATCAATGTTCCTATACTGTAGGCTTCGGCCACACTAGCAGCTTCCTCCAGGAACTCCACCTCCCCGGCAGATACTTGAGGGCACGTGCAGCAGTGTGCCCCAATCCATCTGAGGGACAATCAAGAGATCATTCCTGGAGCTATTATTAAACAATTAGTGGACTGTGTGTCTCCCTCAACAAAAGCATTCCAGATTTCACTGCAAGAGAACGGGATTAAAGTAAAACGCCCTTGGCCAACAGAAAGTTGGGAATGTAACAGGATATAAGAGAATTGGTAAATTTTTGCGCATATTGGTGACAACATGCTAATACAGATGATAATGGAAATGATAATGGTAATGATGGAATCTCTTCCACATTTCATGCTACACTGTAGAGATGAAAACCTGATTGAGAACAGGAAGACAAAAGGCAATAGAGGGTAAAATTAGTCATGAAGTGATGAATTTACAACTCGTAAGACATGAAAAGGGGAGGGAGGAAGGAAGGAATAAAGAAAATACAGAAGTGTGCTTTCTTCTCTTCAGGCCACTGATTCAGTGAACTGGCAGGTATAATTTCAAAGGGAAGAAGCCTAGAGGAGAAAAAACAAATTAGGGGTGAAACAGCTCCCGAAAGCATAAGCACAGACTATTTTAATGCACTAGATGTGACATAACAGATCAAACTGCCTGAAACAAAAACATTCCTAATCCCAAGTACAAGGCAATAACATACAGAGGATATTAAGTCAAAATGAGCAGGAACAAATATAAAACAACATGACCACAAAAGACCAAAAACACCCAGAAAGGCCAAAGGACAAAACAAGATGTGGCTAGCAAGAGACACAACACCAAACCCACACAATCACCCCATAAACACACAAAAAAAAATAGAGAGGAAAACCAAGAAATGGTTGGTAATGTTACCAAAAGTGCTGAAAAAGCTGAAACATTAGTTTGAGGTTTTTTACTTTGGTCTGTACACACTGTAATGTGGTAATGAGTGATAACTGAAGGGCCCACAGTAAAGAGCAGAGCAGTTCAGTATCTATATAAAGCTAGATGCTTCTCATAGGAGTTCATCATTTGATACTTGGAGACCTGGCTGAAGCAACCTCAGAGCCATTACGCGTTCACTGAGCGCGGACAGGAAGCAAGCACAGCTTTCAGGAAAATCTTTACTTTTTCTGAAAACAGACAACCCTAATACTCCACGGAGCTGATACAAATCAGCAGTGTCATGGCACAAGTTAAGTGAAATGATGTATCTGTGTTCGTGAGCCCATCTGGTTCCACTTTGTCTCTTCCTTCGTTTCTCCATTAGCTATTAATTTTAGGCTGACTCTTCAGGCGGAGAGCAACTTGAGATGACTGCTTCAATTTCAGATGCACACACAACAAGACCCAAAGCACCTCATCATTAAGAGCTATGCTCCAGGTTGTTCCTAAGAGTGACCAGCTGAATATTTTCCTCCTTCTCAGCTGCTCCTTGGCCAGCTGCCCATCAGCAGAGAGATAAGCGTCCAGGAACAGACTCCTCACTCTGACGTGCGTTTAGAATGAGTAATAGTGATGAAAACACAGTTCAGAGAAAAGTGGCGTTTTTCCCAGACTCTGTTTCTATTTCATTTCTTGGGGAAAAGCCCTATACGACACGTGCGGTAAGGGAGCATGAGAGGTCTCGCTGTACAATTCTTCAAACTCAAATATACATACAAAGCATTTTCAAAAGAAACCCCAAATTCAAGACAGAGTCGATTCCCCTGCAGAAAAGCTCCTAATAACCATCTGAATTTACAACCCTTACAAAAAGCCACACAAATAAATCTTAGATTTAACTTTCTTTTAAAAATAGCACATGCCTAGTATGGTGTTTCCATACTGCTCAGTGGGAGAGCACAGACTCTTGCTGACTAAAAGGAACTCTTAATACATTGTTTTTAAGATGCAATCTATTTAATTCCCACATAGTAGTGGTGAACTAAACTTATCTCCGGATGATTTGGTAACACACATATTCATGAGCATGGTCACTTTTCCCATTTCTAAGAGCTGTGGCTACTCTTACAGCCATAACAGTGAATGCATTATATCATATACTTACTAGAATATAATACTACACTATAATATAACACTCCTTTGTAATAGCAGGCTATATATCCATTGTCTCTTTGGTACCGACACTCTACAGGACTTCAGGCAGTATATTCTTTTCTTTTTCTCCTTCTCTCAGAATAAAACAAGGAAAAAAAACCACTTCTCTACTTCGGAAGCATTAGAAAATTTCAAGTGTTTATAAAAAGAACAGAGATATTCCAGCTGATGGAAAAATATCCAAATGTGGCACAGTCACCAAGAGAATCATTTTTGTATCATTTATTACATCAACTTTCAACAGCTGCTGTACTTCCTTTCTAAGAATGAATTTACAAGATTTATGCATACTGGTCTTCCTCTCCTGCATTAGGAAGCTGCTTAGAAGGCAAATGCAGTAATCTGAACAAGGTAATTTGCAGCTTTAAGCACTTCAGCTACATGTTCATGAGACTATTTGATTCCTTCTGAATTTAGGTCTTTTTGCATTTTAAAACATGCAGTAAGATATATGGCACAGCCAGGCTAAACTAGCTGCTGCAATGTAAGCACTGAGCAATTATTTCACACTATGCAAATACCTTTCCTTAAATTCTTCTCCGTGTCAGGTATTGAACCTGCCTAAAACGTTTACATTACTTTTGTGCACAGACTCACAGAATTCCATTTATATTCAGCAAGATAACATCCAAATCTTCTGATTCCAGCAAAGGCAACTCTGCTTAGAAGACCAACCGACCCTCTAAGTTTTCAGTCTGAAACAGTGAATTTGCATTGTTAACATTTCTTATGTTTGTTCTGTGTTAACCAAAAGCCAAAACACACTTAGGTTCCTGAGTGCATGTCTCCAACAGTCATTATATAGGGAACGTCGACTTAAATTTAGAAATGTTAGAATAACCCACCCCCCAGGCCAAATACTGGCATGCAAAAGCAGTGATTTTGTTCAATTCATCACTGCACTATAAATAAGCATCACCGCGATGAAAACACTGAAGCTCTGAGGATTGTTTTATAAGCAAAGACTGGGCTCCCATCTTGATTCTGACACAAGATTTTCCCACTTTAAGCAGTGGAAGGTAGAATACAATCTTAACCTTGTATCTTTAGCTAAAGGCCATCATTAATTTAATTTGGCCCAGAGCATACTCTGCTGTCTCCCCAATGCACCACGTTTCCACTCAGTCATCTATTACAGTGGTTGTATGTATAGTCGTGGAGCGAGACCACCCTCAATGTAAATTAGAAGAGAAAAAAGGAAGAAAAAAACTCTGGGGGTCCAGACTCAGCTGTTCAGCCTGGAACTGAACAGCAGCATCATTCAGAAGCACATACCATGCAACAGGGCACTGTGTTTGTGGGATTTTTTTTTTTTTTTCCAAGGAGATCTACAATGAGTGTGTAGTACGGAGGAAAGAAAAACTGAATGAAAAGCGAGTTAAGCATACTCTCCTGCGTGTTGAACAAGGATTCTGTTGTCTTGTGTAACAGTATTCTCCATCAGAGCGGGCCAGGTATGTGGACAGTGTTTTAATTAAGTCAACTGCTCTGCTATCAAGACAAATAGTCACTTGTGCCAAAGGTGAAATCATACCCTTTTTGGAGTAGCTAACCTAATAATCATTTCTTCTTGATTCACTTCTTGGTTAAACGAACTTATTATCAACTAAGCAATTGTTTCTGAATTTATTATTTTTTTTAAATATGATTAAAGAAGCGTTTACAAAAGTTTAGGGGAAATAACAGTACTTCATGTCTTAGATGCACTCCCCATCTTTGCTTTGATAATCCTGGCTGAATTACATCAAATTCTGCACCTTACATATTCAGGACACTTAATATTTTGGCTTGCTAGCCGCTCAAATACATTGTGGTGGTTGTTTTCTTCTACAGCCTTGACTGAAATGAATCACATTAACAGTTCAAACAGCAATATTGCTAGTGTAAGGTTCTGTCCTCGGAAATAGTCTTTTTCCATGTCTATTCCGAGGTCAGCATGTACTGTCCTCCATAAGAACCTTACACACTGGAAAACTATGCTAAATGCAGCAAAATTAAAGATGAAACATTTTCTCCTTAAAGAACCAGAAGGAAGATGAAGCAAGCTTCAAGAGATTATCAAGGAAGGCATTCAGATCCATTTGGCTTTTGAATTTGCATCTGTAACACGCAGGTATCTGAGCACACATGTGACGAGCACTTTTTAATTAAAAGCCACATCCAAACAGGAAAGGAATTCCAAAAAGGAATATTTTAATTTCATGTGAACTCTTAATACCTGATTTTTCTTTTTTCAGACAACTTACATCATTACAAAAGTGGACTGCAACACTTGGGGAAATTGCTCGAACGCAAAGAATTGCCCATGCAAGTTACCCAGCACTCCTGCAAAATAACCACTTTGGCACAAGACCCCCCCTTGAGCTTGGATTCTTCCCCTCTGGGCCAGCATCAAATAAAATATTATTATAATTTTTCTGAGTCATTCCACAGCCTCAGAATTTCCTGTTCCTGCAGAACACAGACACAGCCTAACGGATGTTGTGGAAACTCAAGGAAGCCTGGCTCCACTCATCTTGGGCCTAAAACCACTAGTAAAGTCACTCCCACAAATCCACACATTGCTAAACCTTAATTTGATCCATCAGATGTCCAAGGGCCACACATTCTTCAAGCTTTGTTTATTAAATGACACTTAAATGGACTTTTGTGTTCAAGACCAGATGTAATTGATATTGGAAACAGCTCGGCTTTATTCAAGTATTTGCACTGAATTCCAGCACTGAAAGAATTAGCAAAAACAAAATTAAAAGCAATCAGCTTTTCTAGAAAAAGACAAACAAGATTGCAGATCCAGGTTTGTCTAGTTAGCGATGTCAGAGCATAAACGTTATATTGATTACAGAAATTTTCAATTCAGCTCAAGGCACTACGTTTAAAAAACTCTGAAAGGTGACCACCATTCAAAAAACAGGATCCTTGGCATTCTTCCTGTGATTTGTCGGATAAAATAGGGCTTTTGCTAGATTCCCCATTCCGTAGCTCACGGAGAAACAAAAGCTAGCCATCTGGCAGGCACAACCAGAGTGCCCTAGACTTTGACTAGTGACCTGCAGGTGAAGGCTTCTGTATCTCATTACCAGTCACAAGTCCCATGAGCCATCACAGCATATCAATATCTTGGGAAGTCTTGACTATTTGTGTCAAGAGTCTAGCTGGTGTTGGAAATATCCAGGAACAATTAAGGGATACGCAGCGGCATGCTCTCTCCAGCAATGTTTCTACAGCCTAGCTTTTCCCCCTATCTTTAAAAGAGGTTAGATAGGTTTCTAACTGGCATTCAAGCTCAGCAAGCGATCCCCACACACACACTCCTTTAGAAAGATATTAAACCAGACATTTTAAGGGTCTCTTAACACCAACAGTGCAGTGGCAGGAGCCTGGAAGAAAAAAAAGGCAAAGTTTAGGCTTAAAAAGAAAAAAATGAACATGAAGCCAGAAGTGAAATTCACTTTTACAATCTCATGCAAGTAAGTGAGGTTGCTAGCTTTAAGCCAAGCACCACATTAACAATATACATAAATTAACTGCTATCTCCAATTACCATCAAGATATCCAGGGGTAATCTTTTCTAGCTGGAAAAGCTCCTGCTTACAGCCACTCACTAAATGGAAAACTGGCTCTCAACAACCAGAAATTTATTCAGCGAGCCAGAGCCCCTTTCTTTAGCCAATAATCCTTGCATTAAAAACCCAACTGGCTGCTGGTGGCTTAGAGCCTATCACACAAGTCAACAAGTCCAGGAAGAACAGCAGGTCAAAAACTCAGCTTTGAGAGCACAAGGCTGTCAATGCACTTCTGCTTCCACTATTTTCTTTTAAAATTTTCACTGGGTCTGATTTTTTTTTTTTTTTAAACATCTTCCACCCTCACTGGATGTTCAACTGACCATCTGCATTCAATTATTTTATCTTTCTCCTCAATACTACATACTGCTTAGGCTCTTGGACACAAAACACAAAAAGCTCCAGTCACATTCTCGTGTTCTTTATGGCCTGTGCAGAAGACCAAGCAATGCAGTTTTCCTGGGGATAAATTCTCTAGCTTCATATATCTTCAGTTACTAAAGGCATGCAAGCAGATCTGGGACTTGCCTGGAGGCACACTAGCTACATGAAGCAAGGTCCTGAATATTGTTCAAATATTTCAAAATTGTAAGTTTATACATTTTTAAATTCATCACTCTGGGACCTTCTAAAAAGTAACACATTCTACTAAAAATACTTAAGCATTCTCCTGTGATGAGAAAGCAAAGATGATCACCTCCCAGATCTTTAATTGCAAACAGAACCTTGAAAAATAACCAGCAAAGTTACTGCTGTTATCTATAAAGAACTCTAGCTTTAATTCTTCCATGGCAGCATAACTTGATTCTGCACTTTAAGAAAGCTTTTGGCAATAACTTGAGTATTATTTGAATATCAGTCTTACTGGGAAAAGAGAGGAAGAAAGTTGTGGCTGTGAGCAAACCCCACTCTCTTGGCGAGTCTGCTTGTCCATTTTGTGAGCCAGTTTTGCAAGGATGATTCTCCATCCCACTTTATGCCAGCCATCTGATTTTTCTGAGTCAGCTGGATTTTTCATCTAATTTATATTATATACACACAGGCAAACATCCAAATTAAACACTCAGCAGGAAACTCATACTTACAAAAAGAACCTGCTAACTTTTACCAAGATCGAGAGCACATCAACTTCCATACTCAAGTCAAAGCCACCAAGTCAGTCCTCTCACAGACCCCTTACTTGCTGCACATGGCCCACAAGTACAGTAAATCCAATTTCTACCTTTCCCTGAGATGCAACCCTCTAAGGCACATCAGTGAAGCTGTCTTGCAAAAAAAAAAACAAAAACAAAAAGCAAAAAAAACAAAACAAAAAACCCCCCACAAAACCAAAAGGATTCTGGAGACTGTGACCCCAGCTATCTCTCATCTACCCTGTAACATGTGCTTCCAAGGTGTCCTAGGAAAAGATCCTCCACAGCAGCACTACCTGAAGCCGATGCCTTCTCTGGGGTTTCTCACAGCTGAAAGTACACGAGGACTAACACCGTACAGCTTATCTTAAGAGAAAGGAAACAAGAGGACAATTCTCTCAGAATATTATCCTTTCATCAAGTGATGAGAATAGATGGGAGTCACAACTGACTTCTGTGAGAACGACAGTATATCACCAGCAGCAATTTCTGGTCAATGAGAGGCTACAAGTGCTATCACTTGGCGTATCGCCATGACAAATCCATTTAAGAGCAGTGTAATCACCTTTAGTGCTCGTCTTATGGGAACTGCTTTACAGTTCAGACTTGGCTGACAGACAGATGCTCCAAGGCCTCAGTCACCCCAGTTTCCATAGATGTACATGGAAAATTATTACAACTAATTTACAGTTGTCCTCAGAAGGTATGTGCCCATGCTAAACTCTTTTGTAGAGATCCAGAAGTCCTCCTGTACATTCTGACAGCCTCCAAGTACTCTATTTACAAATAATGACTAATTGAATTCCAACCAGAGCATTCCATGCCAAGGCACATTACCAGCACCACGCACAGCTTCTTTCAGGCAGGATTTCTGGAGTCCTATGATTGACAAGGTCTCTAATGAACCCTAATTGAAGACCTGGCAGTCTGAGAAACACCACAACAGATGTGGTAAAAGGGCAAGTCGCAAACTGTTTTCCTAATGAATGAAAAGTGTCTGGTCTGATGAGGGCCAGTGACCCAAAAATTCTCTTCTTCCACCCACCCTTTTACTTCATGTTCGAGTTTGGACCCTTTCCCTCATCAGCCCAACACTTGGGGGCACTAATGTACAGTCTTGAATATATTCCACATACTCATATTGGCACCAAAATGCTTTTTTATTAAAAAGTAGCAGCAGAGCATGACTTTGACAGATAAGAGGGACCTCAGGGAGGGAACTCAGTGCGGTTATCCTCCCCAGCAGGAAGTAGATGTTAGTTTCTCACAACAGTAGTTTTGGGAAAACTTTTTTACAAAGACTTTTCTAAGTCATCTTCATCTCCTTTCAACTGATCTTAAGCAAGTATCAACACAGTAGCTACACTCATCACTCTGGAGATCAATTCCTACAAAAAGACTATAGCAAGCTGTGCTGCAAGCAGATTTCAAGTAGTAATGTATGCCTCATACCAAAAAAAAGGATGCGGGCCTCTGCTTCACATCTACTCCAGCATGGCAGTGTAATGAAGCAGGAAAACCAAGCACAAAGGAAGCAGAAGTCAGGGTGCCATCTTTTATAATTCTATTACAAATTTAATGAACCTGCTCATGCTCGTCATGCATTTGGAGTCTGACCTTTTACTTCAAGGAGGTTATTGTCTGGTAACAGTACAGGAAACAGACTAAAAACGTCAGCTGTAAAGGTTTGATGAAACTTGCCAGAAAAGGTCAAAAAACTATTTGCTTGAGTCTGGCTTATGATGTTTTTGGAACTATTACAGGTGGCAACGCATATGCTGCTCTTGTCTAACTGGAGTGTAGGCTTCAGTCTTGCAGAGGTCAGGCTGAGAGTGGCTGCTGGAGAGGTCTACAGATATGTCAACAATAAAGAAATCATGCTGGATTTAACAAATTATTTCATCGCTGCCCCAGAGAAGAGACTGCAATGGCTGGTGTGGGAATCACACAGACCCTCCTAACAAGCATCAGTCAAACTGGTCTGTTTCATGTTACACTTTCAATATGAAAAGAAGCCCAGTGAGCGTGTTGCTGATGGAAAGCATGTAGAGCACTAATGAGCACCATCCAAAAGTAATTCCAACATTTAGAGGTAACCAGCAATTTTCTGAGTCATTAAAAAAAAAACCTCATACCAATTATACAGTCAAGCTTACCATAGCTCGCCAAACAACTCATTGCTCTGAATGGTCCTTGGAGCTGCTCAAACCCTGATATCCCTTCAGTCCTCCAAATTTCATCAGAAAACCAACCATGTCACACTAGATCATATCAATGATTTAGTTGTTCTGTGTCCTACCTCCAGCAACAGCCACAAAAATGATGCTTTAGGTTGCCAAGAGTTTTGGTGGCACAGATGTAGCCAATTACTAAATGGTTTCAAGAAAGAGAAATAATCCCTTTCCGCAGGGAATAATTTCTTTCCTGACCCACAAAACCTTCTTACCTGTACCCTGGCTTATGTAACTAAAAGCAGTATTTAAATAAGAGTTTGATAAATTCAAGTCAGCCACAGCTTTTTGACCATGGGACTCCTCCCAAGTTTACTAACAGCAGCTTCAGTACCACTTAGGAACAGACCTCCTCATCTGGACTTTACCTGGCGAGCAGCTGCTCTTCTGCACACAAAGATGACAAACAGCTTGGACACAATTTAATTGAGGCACTAGTTCAAATCACTGCTATGTGCAGAACCATCATGGTTTTAGGGTTTCTTGGACAAGGTTTGTCAGCATCATGGATAAAATTCAGACCTGCCACAGAAAAGGGATGTAGTTCCCACTACAGATAAGAGCAAAGGCTTAATTCAAAAGCCTAACCACCCTTTCCAGCCTCAATGTACTCTGCCTGCAAAAATTCAGAAGCTTAGGTCAGAAATAAGCCATATATTTAGACTGGACAATAGAAACAAGTTTTCCCAGCCAACCATATAGTAGGTTCTATATAGATTAAATCCATATTTCAATAATACTTTAAATTACTCCAGGGGTGACTGTGCCACACGCTGTTTTAAGGGACAGCTGACACTATCTAGCCTCTTACAGCTCAACTGTGCATCACAGGATGGGCAACTAGTAATGAGCATACACATCCTTCTTAAGTTAGTTTTCTTCACTAGCAGTTTATAGAAGGAAAACAAATGTTTCAGGGACAACCGGAAAACAGGTACAAGGCACAAGATGGTTGGCCAGGTGTTGGGGTTTTCTGGGATACTCACCAGACTGCAGAATACCTGATAGAGCATAAATGATAAATAGATTTGGGTGTTCTCCAGAACCCCAGTGTTTTCACATATTCTGTCTCAGTAACATCTTCAAAGCATGTGCCACAGCACATCCATGGCACAAGTTCTGTGTCAAACTACCAACAAGCAGGTGGTTTATCAGGAGACAATACACACACTGCTCCCAAATTATTTTAACTAAACAGCAGCCTCCAAACTGGCAATGACTTCATCAAGAAAGCTGCTAATGACCCTTCATCCAAAAGTGAGTCCATGCCTACACAGTGGTACATGTTGGCCTGCCCAAAATAAACGTGTAGATTCCTGACATTGTTTGGACAATTGCTGTATTATTCAACCTTGCCAAAAGACAAAGAGAAAAACAAATCACCACACCTCTGAGATGCTTCAGAAAATGTTCTTACATACCAGATCTTCATTACACCCAGGGCTCAGTCATTACTTGATCAGAACATCCAATACTCACCAAGTCAATGAGGTCACTGAGATTCTTCTCTATCTGCTGCGGAGGCAGACGCCTCATCAAATCCAAGGCACAATCCAGCTGCTGGTCACTCTGCAGGAACAAGAACATCCCTCTGTCACAATTCATACAGGTAATACCTCCCATCCACACACATGAACTGCAGTGCTTGCTGATGCTTGCACAAACTGCAGTGCTTGCTCCTCTGGTACAAGAGATACAGTTCCTAGTTCTAAGCAGCAGCCGCATGCTCTGCATTAATACAAACAGATTTCAATGAAGTTCAGTATCATTTTATCACAGATACTGACTTTGTATTGAAAAAAGTGTTCTAGACTATGGATTTATAAGAAGAGCACAGCTTCATGCTGCTAATTAACCACCGTGTTGCTGACAAACTAGAGTGCAGTCCTTACCTCACCAAAAACTGTTTCCAGTGTTTGTGCAAATGTTTAATGCATTGTTTTTCCAGGCTATCTCAATAATAATCTGGGTTAGGGAACTGAAAGTTCCTTCTCCCAAAGTAGTTTTAACACTTCCTCATTTGTATTGTGCCATTCAGCTTGAGCTAAGTAGTATCCAAGACAAATTCTGTCCCAACACAGAGTTTCCTCTCACTCCTTCAGCTTTATCAAAAAAACCAGAATGAAATATGCACACAAGTGTATGCTGCTACAAAACACACACCAAAAGCTGCTTGTACGTCAGAAATCAGGGAGTTTAGTTATTCTGAGCAATCACAGCAACATACTCCAAAGGGGTTATTACAGCGGGTCTCACATCCAATTCTGATAAAAAAAACCCTTAAACTTCACTTTAGAGTCAGTAAATGTGCAACAGACATTACCACAGACACTTGATGAGCTGAACCATGTTCTTGACATAACCTTTAGATCCCCTTCTCCCCAACAGATATAAACAGACACTTTCCTGCAAGCCTAACAGTACCCAAAAATCTGCATGAGTTACTTCGATCAGCAGGTCACCAGGCAGCTGAAGCACCACCAGTTTGTTTTCACTGCTTCTTCCCCTCCCTTTTTTCTTTGCGATTTCTAGCCACCCATATACAACAAGCTTAGCTTTAATTTCTCCCTCCTGTGTACTGCCAAGCCCCAGAAGTTTTATTTAAGAAAGGCTTCAAAACTAAAGCGGTTATATTATCACATTATTGAAGTAGCAGCCCCAGGTCAGGGAGAAACAGGAAGCAAAGTTTCCTGCAATTAAGCTATACCCTAGCAATGAGGAAAGGAGGGAGCTCTAGACATTAATTATGAAAGCTGTTCTTAAAAGGTACTACCCATTCACTATCAAAAGATAAATATTTTACAGCCAGCAAGTCAGACAACCTGGTCTGGGAAGATTATGTATTTATTTCTCATCCAGTTCAGGTCGCAGGACATCATCTTTGCAAAATATTCCAGCTCTATAGACAGTTAGGCATCAACTCCTGCATATCTGCAATAATCTCCTGAAGATATGAGCCTTCAGCCTGAAAAGCAGGATGCACTGACACCAAAACCAGAAGTTTATGACAGTCGCCTGTTGTCATCAAAGGAGGACGCATTCAAGCAACATACATAACCCCCACACACACTCTTTAAATAGTTGGATAACATGACAAGCAAATCCTTGGCTGAAATGAGTCTGGAATGAAGTTATTTATCTTGGAAAGCAACCCCAAATCGATGACTGAACCGAGTATTGTTGTACAAAAGTGACAGCCAAGATTTTCAAAACTTTTTACTTACCTTTATTAAACATTCAAGCAAAGGGAAAACTATTCACTTTTTTGCTACTAACCTTTCAGTCCCCAGAGAAAGATACTATTTAGAGGGCCTATGCCTGTCCAGCTCCAGCAGCCAAGCTCAGGCAGGGGATCTTTCTTACCAAGTATTGTCTTTACCTCCCGCTATCTCTTATGTCCAGAAAAGAAAGCTGGCACATGGTCACAAGGTCACGCTCCTCACTTTCGGATCGTGGGAACACTTACGGAAGTGCTCCATCCTCCTCTGCCAGCTGGAATTGTTTAATAGACAAAAAAGTCTAGGGAAACATGATGTTAAGACCCACCACTAAATCTGCAACCCCACAGTTAAGTGCTTTGCAGTGCGACAATTTTGAAATAAACTACACGGAATTAAAGAGTATCTGCATTTGCAGCATTTTGTGGATTAACCAAAAGAACTTGGACTGACCATTTTAATAACAACATATTCAATAACAGCTGTAAAAAGACACAAGCAAGACTATTTAAGGCAGAGATTATTAAAGGGGTTCAGACATGGCTAGCATACATGAATGCGTGCAACAAGAAAACAAAAATATCCAAGCACATACTAACAGTATATTTTTCTGGTATCAAAGAGGTAAAAACAAGGTTGAACAGCAGGACTCTTCGGTTTTCTTGCAGAGCATTTAAATAATTAAACAGCTTGCCAGCAGATCTCTTAAAGCACCAAAATAAAGGCAGGTTCTGCTGTGGTTATACAGTCATTTTAATCCATCATAAATCCATGCTGGCACAGTCAAAAAGGCAACACAAAGCACACAGGTTAGAGAGCAAAGTGGTACCTTGTGGTATTGGATACATTTGAGAGGTCCTATTTCAGAATTGAACAGGTAACTCTACCAGTATCTTTTGCTTCTGGTTCTTTAAGCACTGTAGGTGAAGGGAGGTTTTAAAAAAACAGGTCTGTGGTCAAACACATCCTTTGGTTCCAGACCTCTGCCCCAGCTGAAGTATATCAAGTAGCTGTAGGTACTTAGATACGAAGAGATAGGAACCACACCCAAGTTACCAAAACCATCAGCACACAGTTCCCCAATTTTATAGAAGAGTGAACACTCCCAGGGATGTACTACTACTGCAGTTCTGAGAGTGGCACATTATTTATTAGTGGCACTTAAAAATTCCACAGATACTTCACACAACTTGTGTTCCTTGGGAACTCGGGATATATGTCACCTACCTCACCTATAGCTGACCCAGCCTACTTAACTTCACCTGTTCTGGATTTCCACTTGCTTAATTCTCTTGTAAAATTGCATACTGAAGACACGGTTTCTTAACAGACCTCCAGACAAAACATTTCTTCAGAGTTCTTGCCTTTAGACAGGGTGAGGCTTATAAACCCCTGCTCACTGAGAAGGTGATTAGACAGCCTGTCTCCTAGTCTGGGCTGCTCTCGAAGCCAAGCTCTTTGAGGTTGCAGGACTTAATGAGCTTAGTGTTTACTTGATATGAGGCCGTTTTCCACCATTCCTCTGTTTCATCCAGCACAGAGCTCCTGTGGAGGAGCAAGGAATTCAGACAGAAATTCTAAATGAAGTTTTATTATAGCTCGAGTCACTGAAGAAGGATTTAGAGATCACAGGAGTCTCAAAGACTGAAAATATTAGCTTAGATGAAAGTTCCTTAATAAGTTTCCTCTGAAGATGTTTGGCTATCTAGAATCTCTACTTAAGCAACTGCTATAGCCTTCCCATGGTACTACCACAGGGAAAAATGTTATGAATATGTCTATAGGCGTGGTTATGTTTGTTTAGCTTCCTTTGCCCACATGAGCTCCTCAGTTTCTCTGCTGTACTGAGCTCATTTCCAAAAGAAAACTCCTCTCAGAACAGCCACATGTCTCTGGTTATCTAGGCACTCTGTGCTGAGGCTCACATAAAAACAAATAGTGCTGGAAAAAAAAAAACAGTTGTATAAATGTGTAGCTGCACAGAGGCACGGCTGTATACTTTAATTCCATTCCTACTGTAAGCAACATTGTTTAAAGGCTGAGTATGGGTAGATGTCATCCAAAGCAGAAAACAAAAAAATCCAGGAAGTTATTATAGATACGCAAGTTGCAAAAATTAAAACAGGCAAAACACTGAACTTCCTTTTGACTCCCATTTGTCATGTTCCCTAAACCACAGAGCTCCTTAGGATGAGGGGACAGGGTGCAGGAATAGCTGGCAGTTGTTATTGGTCCCCTGGCCAAGATACTGTACGCTGACATCAGGCAACAGGAGCTGACCCAAGATTATGCAAACCTGCAAGTAAAATACTTCTTATGCAGCCGTTACAGTTCAGGGTACCCAAAGATGCTCTGCCAAACCAAGGTGATAAACCACACCACATTTGCGTTATATTTTGCACAGAACTGTCACCTGATAAATGAGGTTATTATAAGCCAGGATATACGCCTGAAGCTTTTCAAACATCGGTGTCACCGGCAGAACCAGTAAGGCTTCACAGAAGCTATGCTTGTTTTCTCTTTTCAACAGACACTAGCAATCTGAAGAGTTACTACCGACAAGTATTTTGCACTTTTAAAGTTATATCTTTACATATGCGTTTCACTATACACACTCACAGAAATTCACAGGCTCTGTTCAGAAGTTTTGATAACTCTCCACTGCTAGTTACCTAAGACTTAACCTATACTCTCAGCTTTAAGAGGGTTTACACAAACCTGCAACTCCACCCGTTTCAAAGACTAAGCCATTCCACTTGAAAGGAGGTAAAATATTTCATTGAAAGTTCCCAGTCGTACAGTCAGCAGGAATGCACTTCTATTTATCGCAAAGACTTGCAGATTTAATTCCGTGGTCTTCATAGCTTTGTTCTGATAGCTCCTGCTCATTTGTCTATTTTATTGCCAAGCATAAACAGAGTTAGACAGTTTCTTCAAAAAGAAAACCAGGCTGGTTCACTTCTATATCCAATTTCTATATTAACACTACTCTGAGCTGGCTCCTGAACCAAGAGAAACCAGCTGAGGTAGTTCAGTGCTACTGCAGTGGCAGCTTCCTCATACTTTAACCTTTTCTGAGAAATAAGCCACTTGGGCCACCAAATCTTTCTCATCAGCAAAACCAAATGTAACACTTTACTCAAGGCATGATTGTGCTACATATGCCTGTTCCCATCTGTGATGCCAGCTGAGAAGGAGGGGGTGACCTAAAAATTACTTCAGTAGTTAGGATTAAAGTAAAAGCCACACACATGTAGTAAGAGCATTCATTATCTGGCCTGTGCTGCCCATGTTTGGCCCTGAAATGTCACAGATGTTAGGACCCAGAAGCTGAGTTATAACAGATAAAACAAAGGTCTTTGAGCTGCTTCGTGCACAAGTTTTGCTCAAGACTGGAACCTGAAAAGTTATCCAGATTTAAAGTACAAGCTGACATCTCCATTTTCAGAGAACAGAAATAAGAAGATAAAAACCTGAAGGGACAGCAAAAATGGAACATTTGCTCAACTTACACAATTTGAAGCAATCACTTTGGTCACTGGTCAGTTTACAAGCAAAATAGCTCCGTAAATTAATCCAGGGCCAGAAGTACACAACCAGCAAATTACTTTTTTTTCTCCTTCCTTTTATGTTGCAGACATACCCCAGATTGTAAATCATATTATTTCCTGTCAGTTCTCCCAAGAGGAATGTCTGACTAATGTTTCAGCTTTGTGGTACTAAAACACTAAATTTTTTTAATTGAAGCAGATACACAGCTTCCTCTCCTGCTTGTCATTTTAATCCTTGCCAGCTTCCAGAGCTCAAAAGGCAGAAGACTCCCTTTTCAAATTGCACAATAGGATAGTATTACTGCTACAAGCCTTAGCGAAGGGTTGAATTATTGTAAACCCTGTGTAATAAAAAGTTCAGTAGTATGTTAAGTCATAGGATTCCCTTCTCAGCTGTCAGCATTTGCTTTTTAGGATATTAGATGAGAAGGTGAATAGCCCCGTACGATCTATGAATCCCAGGCAAGTTCTGCACTCGTGACGTTTCCATCAGCTGCACATATTCATTGCAATCTGGTTTTCTACATTATTTTTCCCTTGACTATTAACCCTCTTCTGGCAGACCCTATCTAAAGCCACTTCTAATGTACCTATAAATCACAGCTTCCTGACAGCAAGGTGCACTAGTGGGAGAAACAGCAATAGCATATTTAAGAAACAATCAAACTTAATAAAACCTGAAGCTACACTATGCTGTGGATAGTCATAAAAGAACAGGCCAAAGATTATTAAAAGAACATGACACCAATGCAGACTACATTCTCCTTCTCTTGACCTACCTCCAGTTTTGTCTTCTCTGGTTAGGATGTGAACCAGTGGCTTTTATTACCTCAGACACTTATGACCATGCTGTAACTTTAATAACATCTTTAGCTCAATTTGCTGCGGTCACATTACTGCTGTGGTCAACACCAAACACACGGACTAACTGCTTATTCCATGAATTACAAGTGAGAAGGACTCAAAATTAAAATAAAAGCAAGAAGTGATGGATCAGAAGATTTTAGCAGAAGCTGCTGCAGTCTCTCTCCCACAGCTCCCCTGTAACCGGTACTTACAGAGCAATCGTGCAAGTCACATCAGTTTTTGAGTTAGCAACTCCTTCTCAGAGATGTTCTCCTGCAGAACATTATTTCCTTTCATTCTTCTTTGCTCTAACTTTTAAAATAATTGAGCATGCTATGGAGAAGCAGTTCTAGTCCCAGTTAATGACTGGAAGCACCTTCATGGCTTGTTTTCTAAAGTCTAGGTGTCATACACACTGACAAACACATCTGCGTGCTTGGCAAAAAATGAAAGGTCTACTCTAAATCTCAAAAACATTGACCAGCTTTTGTTCTACACTGATCCAGAAATTTAATACATGGTAACTTCAGAAAGGCAAGTGCTCACTGCTTAAAGAAGAGGGATCTCTTCTTTAAAGAGGTCCTACAGGAAAAAAAGTAACTTACACGTCTGCTCCAAAGACTCACACGGGGGGAGAGCAAATGAAGCAGCTTAAGTTTCATTGCCACCAGCACACCGATGACACTGGATACTTCTCACCATTTCAGGCTGACAGCACAACTACGGCAAGTCCTAAACAGATTAAAGGAATGGCAATGGTCTTCCAGGAACAACTACCAAAGAGATCTCCTCCATTCAAGTCCAGTGAGCACCTCAAAGCTTGCAACTAGTGTTTTGCTAAATCCTTGTTTGTTGTTTCACCTTCAGACGGGTGCTTTCAAACATCCTTTCAATCGTATGTTGTATTTGACTTCATCATTCTTACATCCAAATCACCTAAGAGTGTGGTTCACTGTTCATGGGACATTACCCAACATCCTAGCTCAACTCTACAAGTCAATCATAATACACTGAAGGCATTTCCATCCGTTAATTTCCAAACAAACCAGAGCTGCTTGTATTCCTTATTAAGAAGCTCAATCTCATGGAACAACTATTTGTCAAGATGTTTTACATCCATCGAGAAAAAACCAACAACCCCTGATAGTCTGGAGCAGGCCGTTTGACTGTAATTCACTATTTGCTCTAGAAGTAAGAAATCAGCATCTCCTAGAGCATGTTTTGCAGCTACTTTGCACTCCTCATCACTGTTTTTCAGCTAGATGCATAGCAGTTCCTGTTAGCACATCTACAAAGGTATACAGTACACAGCGAAAAAAATTAACATTCGCTTGGCACCTCCTTCCCAGCAAGGATGTATGTCAAGATGGTAGAAATTTGCATCTACTTTCAAAACTAATTTAGCATCTATCACTTTAGTTTACACAAAGACCAATGCAAGTCTCTGTCACCTGCCCAGTGAAGAGAGCCACACGTAATAACGAAGAGCAGGATGGACCAGCAACAGGCTTTCTGGGAACAGCCTACTCTATACCTTGACCTTTTGCCATCATCACTAATGATTTCTGCACCAGCGTTTGTCTTCTGGGTAACAGAAACAATGTTTTATTTATTAAACTTGTCACTGAACATGACAATGTAATTTACTTGCTTTCATCTGGTGCCAAGAATTCCTGTGAAGCATAAAAGTTTGCAAAAAGTCATTTCCCAGCAAATCATGGCATCAAGTGAACATGCAATCTATTAGCCCCACATGAAAGAGTAAAACAGGGACAGCAGTAAAATAGCTACATAGAAAAGTTGCACAGATTGCAAAAAGGCATCGCTAACTTTTAATAAATGGGATTAAAGACACTGAAGTTAATTGGCAAATGTGGTCAGCTCTCCAATCAACATTAAGAAATTTAATTAGACTCGTGTTACTGCACAACAGGGTGGGTTTTTTCCCATTTTAAGTCTGGATTTAACACAAAATAACATTTTCTTTGTTAGATTAAACTAGATAGGAAACCTTAGCTAAACAAAATTTTAAAAACCTGTTACAGCACAGCACTGAGATACAAGAACTTGTCCTGATTTTGCAAACACTCCATAAGGAAGCCTGTAATGTCTGCCTAATAGTTTCACTACCAGAACAGATGTTGGCTTGAGCACAAATATTCATGTACCCCTAAAAGACAGACACCCAGACGCAGACAGCTTTGCTGACAGTGTGACCCTTCAGTATTACCTTAATGCATCAAGTAACTTCAGATGCCTCTTGGTATTTCCTCGTGACTCAGTTCAGCACTACCCTGCAACCATTGTCTGTAGGTTCACAAATACTCTCGCACACACTAAGGCAGTGTGCAGGCAAGTCTTGCTTTCTAAAAACTGTGAAGTTCCCTCCTAACCACCTTCCTTCACCCACCGGCTCACTCACACGAACTCACACCAGACAGAAGATGCTGCCCATGCAACAGAAATCATTCACAGGGTCTTCTTCCTGACTTTGTCAACCCTTTTGTAAAACATCCCACGCAACTTAACCTCCGTGAGATCCTTTTGTATAGCTTTTAGCTTCGTCTGCAGATACATCCCAAACTACTGATTAATACTCTCTTATCTCCACCCTCCCACTTCATTACTTCGTTTGTTGTCTGTAAACCTACTACTAACTGGCTAACTGGATTAGTTCAGTCTTTGAAATAAGCTAATACAGTAGGTCTCTGTTGGTTCATAAGTCTGATGACCTGTTTTTCATAGTCACATTGTCTTCTTGCCTTCCATTCAAATATTACTGAGGAAGCGCCCAGATCAGTCTCTAGAGAAGGACTGATTAACTTTTACAAGGGTCAACTTTTTTTTTTTTAAACTGAAACCATAATTACTACAAACACAGCAGCTCCTGAGATTCAACACTGCCATTTGTTATCCTGAACATCCACAAACGTATCGTTTGCGATCCTTTCTTTTAATCCTGTTAATGCTTGATCATCTTTTCAAAATGCTCTTTTATTCTATGCACTGCTTGCTTCATGTTCAAATCAGTCTGGTCACAGAAGTATCAGAAGAGGAACTGCTCAATGGAAATGGAGAACTTTTTTCTTTCAGAAACAGTCAAGTTTGGCAAGTTAGTCCTGGCCTGACAGATCCAGGTTGTACTTCCAGCCAACTACAACCTAGATTTTTTTTAATATGAGAAGTTATTTACATCAAAAACATTTGAAAAAAGCACATTATTATAGCAGCAGGGAGGCATATACTCTATTACCAAGGTGACAACAAACACTGACACGCTTACTGAAAGCATAACTACCACAAACATTCAACCTCACAAACTCAGTGTAATGCTTTAGGCCACCCTGTCTGTAGAGCCCCGGGTAAGCTGCCACCACGCTGACAGCTGCCCGGTTTAACACACAAACTCAGCACTTTCCAGCGTCCTGAAGTCTAGTACCCAGGGTTGTAAATTCACGAGATAACTCTGGCAAGTAATCGGATGCCTGGCACGGCAGAGAGGAGAGACAGAGAGGTTATCTAATTAGCCCTCATCCCTGAATGTTCTCCGGTTGCCTAAAAGGTCATAAAAGTAGGTTAATATGCCTTTCGCTTGTGTCTAGCAAGATGTACCTTGCTGACTACATTGCAAAGCTTGCAAGACAGTTCAGTTTTGTCCCAGGATTTCAGTGCTAAGGATTTCAAGTTTTAAACTAGGAAGCTAATGGTGCATACATATAGGTCAAAAGAATATCACCTCTCGACCTAACATGATATTCATGCTTCACGGAATTCCTTCCCTTGCTGTAATTCCCTGACTTGCTTATTCTTTCAGTCTTTTTATGCCTTCCTTGCTGCTTCTGAACATGCCTGATCCACCCTCAAGTCAAACCTGCAGACAGACAGTGTGTGATCTAACAATACATACAGGTTCCACAAAACTTGTAATAAATGTAAGTAATAAGAGACAGTTTCTGCAGGAGCAAGGCTTCACATAACACACACATACCAGTTTCAATCCATGCCAGATTTCTTCTTGAATTTAATACAAAGTTAATACTTATTCCATTTGGCCAGTTTTCACCTTACCAAGCTCTGAAATAGCTCTGCCAGTCCTGTCATCTACACAAAAGCTGTATTTGACCATCCACTGGAGCACTGTCAATACTGAGCCAAGATCATGCCTGTTCTTAGTTTCACACCCAAAATTCTCAGTGATGACCCCTAAATTTGCACAGCGACAGGACTCGGTGGATAAATACAGCTATTAACTGCTGCAGTCAGCAGAATGCAGCTGATATTTTACCTCATTCCTCCATTTCATGGTTCGCTCTCCTCCTCTGAATTAACTCACCAAAAGACCCATCTCTTGTTTCTTGAGCCAGTCTCAAATTGCCAGCACAGGCTATCAGCCAGGCACCAATCACCTTTGCTAGCAGCAAGCTTTTTTTAAATCCTGATATTTACCAAAGCAAAAATAACTGAGGAAAGCAGGTAACAGGACATCACTTTCAAACTCAGCAGTTTGTCTAATGGAAAAGACATAAAGTGTCACCTGAAGAAATACAAACAAAATTCCCTGAGAGAATAAAGCGTATTTTATTTATGGTGGCTTTGATTGGTAGCTTAAGGCCACCACTAAGCTTATGTCTTCAATGCAGTCTCAACCCTTTTTCCTTCCGCACAAAATCCTCTTACTTAAGCACTGTTTTCAGTCTTGTTTCAGCTGATGCTGCTAAAATTGTTAGATCCTGGATTCTGCTTTCACCCTGGCTGGTAACCCTCCCACTTTGCAACAAGGACATGATTGAAATTCCAAGTCAACGCACTCAGCTCCACTTTCTGTGGCAAAAAGACATGGAGGACATCCTCCATGGCTCAGGGAAACAGCACCAGCAAGGACATGCTCTGCAGCATGGCTGCAAACACTTTAAGTAATGTCCCATGGGTTTAAACTGAGAGTCAGGACTCCAAAGCCAACCCTGCGCTGAAAAATAACACAGGCTAGTAACGCTTAGTTTGCACACAGCAGGAATAAAGTAGGTAATTTATGAGAAGAGCAGCCAGATAAGTCAAGTGCATTGAAAATACATCTTGTAATTCTTCAGAGCAACTTGGAAGCGACAGCACAAAGAGCATGAGCTCAAAACACGCTGCAGGCTTTGCTTCTAAACCCTAGAAGAGGAAGGTAGGGCAAAAGAACAGCACCAGGTATACAATAAAATTAAACTTACTGGTTGATGTCAAGGCTCAGGCCACCACTCTAAGAAACACAGCACAAGATGTTATCTAATGCAACTAAAGTAATTCTGAATAGAAGCCTATTTTGGGCACAAGAAATAGATCCCGTTTTCGATTCCTCACTCAAAACTTCATTGTATCTAAAAACCCAGAAAAAGGACAGGTTTGCCACTGCATTTGGCGTTACCCAGACAGCACCTGTTCTGGAAAATTACAACATTTTAATTAGGAAACAAACAAAGCACCTTCCTCAAGTACACTGCATTTTCTTCCTGTAATAAATCCTCCCAGCTCAAGTAACAGGGAAACATCTTTAAAATTTGCCTAACCAGCATTCACCCTCGTGCCCCATGAAGGAAGTTTCAAAAGCAAATACCCCATCTACCACACAGGCTCAAACTTCCCAAGACAATCTGTTTGGAAGCATCCCCCCCCCCCCCCCCATCCTGCTCTAGGACCCAAGACCACCTAAGTGAATTTTGGCTACTCCCTCAGGTCCAGGGGACAGGAATCCCACATCAATCAGCTCAGGTAAGGCACAACAGTTTCATATTCTCCAAACGCATTTTGCAGGTTTCAGTTACAGTTCTTAGCCAGGTATCCACTCACAGTATTCAGTCAATTCTCACCTTAATGTCAACAGGAACACCTCATTCATGGCCTACTAAGTGCTTAAGAAGGCATTACACAAAGATGAAGGGAAAAAAAAAAAATGAAGTTTATACTCCAGCTTAAAGTGGCCACACTTCCATTGCACGGGCCTGAATTCTTGATCTTTATGTTCAAGTTAGAGAACCTTTTTAATTAACACAACCTATCAGCAAACAAGCCTTGGATTAAAGCCCAGCTAGAGAGAGCAGGAAGCTTGGGAAAGATGTATTAACTGCTCCTTCAGACCACATCGGTTTCATCCATAAAAGAAAACTAAATTTGAAGTTCCCTATTTTAAAGTGAGATTTTTTTTATCTCACCCTTCCTGGAAATGGCAAAGAATTAGGAAGAATGGAAGCATACACATGCTTTGGACCTCGTCTGTTAAGGAGAGACACAAATATTTGGTTGAGGCTTTTTAAACCCTTCAGGACTCCTAGCATAAATCAATGGGAAAGCAGGAAACCATAATGCACAGTGACTGCCTAAGAATATGAATAAAACCAGAAGACCAACATCCCTTTGAGCATCTTATACTTCTGCAGTCATGTCTTCTGGAAAAAAATAAAACATTAAGCATCCCATTATATTAAAATAGGGTAAAAAAAGGACTTGGTAGAGACCTAAACTCCAGCTTATACTGCCTGTGCAGGCACCTTCCAGAATTTCACACTTCTCCAGTAAAATTGCCAGCTCTTCAGCAGACACTGAAACATATTCACTTTTATTTCAACTTGAGGTGGCACTACTACAACGTGTACCAGCTCAAGGGGGGGAAAAAACCAAAAACCAAAACACTTCTCTCCAATTAGCAGAGTAAAGAGCCATTTGGACTTGACCAAACACCCCTCCAAAGGGCAGGCAGGAGAATGAACACCGGCACCAGCACTCCCCATCCATGTCTTCAGAAGTATCCACCTGCCAAACTGGACGAGTCCGCAGCACCGGGGAGTGCTCTGGGAACATGTGCAACCCCCGAGTTAATCAGCTATCCTTCACACATGAAAGTCAACTGACGGAAAGCATAGCTGACAACTGCAGAAGTCGAAATCGAATAGGGCAGCAATCTCTCGTTCCCAAAGAGAGTGATTTCTCTACTCAACTACAGTAATAAGGACTAAAAACAGCAATTCAAGAGTTGAACTGCACTTTAATTTTGTTTTACTCCCAGATGTTCAACTGGTAAGATATCAGCATATATATTTACCATACGAGGAAATCCTGTTTGAACAACTCCAGCTTGCAAATGTTTTCCCTTCACTAAAACCACAAGATTAAGCATCGCTGCAATGGCACTATTCCCTATCCCAATGATATCCTCTAACTTGATTATTTTGGGAATTTGCCTTTTAAGATAACATTTGGCTAAGCTCATATACTTGGCTAATAAAATGTGGACTCTATAAAACAGCTTAAGTCAGTATTTCTCAGAAGGCACAAGGTGCAAAGGACTTTCTGTGGACACTGAAAACCTACCCTGAGCTCTGGGGCTGTATGGTAGGGTTTCCAAAGCGACACAACCAGTTTAGAAGAGACAGGCTCGCTGTTCAAGCAGCTGGAAAAGCACTACCTGCAGTCTTTCAGTTTTACAAATCCTTTAATATAGTTTTGGTAGCAGCTGCACAAAACCAAGTTATTTATCAAGTGGCAACATGCTTGCCCAAGACAAACTGCCCCTACCTTGAAAATATTAGTTACTCTGAACAGCACACGAGGTTTATGTATTGAGTGTCAGTGTCGCATCACGCACCCTTGGCTGCGCCTCGGTACTTTTTAGCTGCCTCACAAATTCTAAACGGATGATGTGCAGCCAGCACTACACAAGGCAGTTTGAATTTATGGCTGATTAAATTTAAAGTTTTGCTAAAATTGTCTGCTTTTTTTCCTGAAGAGTTGCATAGCAGTAGAAATACTTGCTAAAATGATCAGGACCGTTTATGTAACCTGGAAAAGAAGATTTTTATTTTTACAAAGAGTAACTGGATTCCATCCATTCATAACCCACAATTCCAGAAATCTCAGCAGATCCACTCTCCCAAGTCCTTCTTTGCCCTGAACAGAGCATTCTGTTTATTTTTAGCACAAGAGACAGCATCCATCCAGGCAGTTTTCAAGCTTCATGTGTTGCCCGGCCCTATTTCACCAAGCACCTGACTGAAATGCGGACACACTTCTGAATTTTCACATAAGCTCACCCAGAGCAACGCAGACTGGAGGTGGTGCAGAAGAGACAAAGGTTCCCACCCCTCTGCTCTACACAGATATTGGTAACACCATGGTACCAAGAAGGCGTTTGACCTAATATCCTGTACGATACCAGCTTCTCAGCTGTCATGAAACTTGCTGTTGCCTCCAATGAAAAGGCCATTCCAGCATTTCAGTGCTCCATTTCAGTATTGTGTCTTCATACCCACTAAAATGAAAAATCCTGGGAGTCCTCTAGACACTGGGTTTGCACTTAAATTGAAACTGGATGCTGCAGCTGCACTATCTGCATAATGCTCAGGTAATTCTAAGAGTCAGTCTGCAAACAAGATCAGAGATTTATCTTGTACGCTCCTACTGGACCTAGACAAACCATGCTTAAGTTGACACATTCTTTGAGTAAGTCTTCAGATGCATACACAGCCACCACAATCTACGAATAACAGAGCGGCTGCCGCAGGTTCATCCCTGAAGTCCACCCAACATCAGAGACTAGCACATAGTGTTGGAAGTTCTGACCACATTTCTCATATGTCCATGACTAAACACACACACAAAAAAAAAATCAGAAGACAGCATAAACTTCTTACACTCAGGAAATTTCTAAAGGAATTGTGCTCTACCTCCTCCAAATGACTGATACAGTTACATTTAAACCCTGACTGCATTCTTCTCAGAGCATGCTTTCACGTCCCCTTAAAAGAAGGCAGTATCACCACTGTTATTTTACATGAAGCCTACTTGTTTTCCTCGAATTCTTCTCCTGTGAGGGTTTTTGCCATGGTAGAAGTCAGGCTAGTTTGTTGGAATCCCAGTTTCAAATTCTACAGTCAGGTCTCACGCATAAAGATTTCAGTATCTTAAAATAAGACTTGAAATAAGATGTTCCATCATATCACCCCTCACACTCAGAAGTCAGGTACAGCATCTCATTTGCTCCAACAAGACAGAGGAGAACCTTGATCTTAATTATTCTTCACCTTTCATCAGAAACTAAAGGTATTTATCCTGCAAAATACAGGTGGCAGGATCACTATGATCTTCAGCTCTGAAGAAAAAACATAAGGCGCTGCCTCTGAAATTCTTGAGTCGAAGGCAAGTAGTAAAGGATTGCACTTGCTTGCTTAACCAGCCTTTATATTGCTATATAGCCAGGTACTGGGCTGTTCTTTTTAAAATCTAAATACATTTGAACATTCTTAAATTATGTTGGAAAACCTGAATCACAAACTCCCAAACGGTATAAAGTATCTCAGTGATTCCACCACTGGGGTCACACCACCTTAAACAGGCTCCACAAAAGCACACGTCCACGCAGGCAGAGCTGGGAGCACACCAGGGCCTGGGTCAGTTCCCCTTCTTATTGTTGCATTTATTTAGAGCTGATGTAATCTACCCCCTCTACACAGGGTGCCAAAATGAAATTGAAAGGTTGTGACCTGGGCTAATCCATTCAGCAAACACACAGCAAGATGAAGATTATTTTACACGACTGAAGAAACTAGAGGTTCACCTCTGAAAAACGGAAAGTTCTCATCCACGCAGAAGAGCAGCACCCACCACTGCAACGTTACCTGCGCTGACTGCGCTGGGTTTTCCTGTATTTTGCAGATTCCATTAGATCTTAGTACACCTTACCGAGCAAGCCCAGCTTCCAGAGGAGACGCCAGACCCTGGGTTTGGGGTCTGTGAACCGCAGCAACAGCAAATTGGGCCCCATCACTCCTAAAAGCTGCCGCTGCTGCATTCGTTCACTCGCTCCGTTTCCAGCTACATCGAGCGGTAACATTCACCGTCCAAAGCGGAAGCATTCCCTCTGTAAACACCCCCCCAGGTATCAGGCCCAGAAACCTGGAAGTAACCGGACAGCAGAGCAGCCGGACGGGCCTGGACGCCCCCGCCGCCCGCCCCCGGGCCCTGCGGAGCCCCGGGCAGAGCCCCCGCCGCCGCCCCCGTGGCTCCCAACGCCAGGCCAGGCCACCCCTCCCTCTCCTCTAACAGCACCGGCTGGGGCTCTCCCTCACCGCTAACTCGGGGACACCAGGCGAGGCCCACCCGCCCCGCCGCCCGGGGAAGGGGAGGGGGGGGCGGGGGGTGGCGGAGGAGCCGCCGGGGCGCGGCACCGGGGGGGATGGGAAGGGGCAGCGCCGGCGGGCGGAGGGAGGGAGTGGTGCGGAGAGAGGGAGCGGGCAGCGGCGAGGGGCCGCCCCCTTCGCCCTTACCATGGCGGCTCGGCGGGGCTGCGCTGGGCGGTAGCAACGGCGGCGGCGCCTCCCGGTCCCGTCCGGTCTCCCTCCGAGACAGGCCGCGGCCCTTCCACTTCCGCCGTTGCCTAGTGAACATCCGGGTCAGCGCCGCGCCGCCCCGCCCCCTCGCCGCCGCCCCGCCAATCACCGCGCGGCTCGCCGGCCATCGCCAAGTATGGAGCGCGGCGCGCGAACGGGGCGGGGAGGGGCAGGGGGGCGGGGCGAGGCGGACCACGCCTCCCGCCCCGCGGCGAGCGGCGGGACCCCGTCAGGGAGCAGCCCCGCGGGCGTGAGGGCGGCCAATCAGAGAGCTGGTGGGCGGAGCGAGGGGCGGGGTCGGCGGGAGGGCGCGCCGGCGGCTCAGCCCTCGTGGCGGGCGGCCCCGGGGCTCGGCGCGTCCGTCCTGGGGACCCCCCTCAAACACTTAAACGGGCCTCGGGGTCAATGGAAGGGCAGCACGGGACAGGTAATTAGCACGGAAACCGCCAGCCGGAACGTTGTGGCAACCCCATCAGGGCTGAAAACGGGACTGTACAGTGGTAACGGATAGTGCATCATCGCTGGAGTTGCCTGGAGCACAGCTGGTCCAGCTCTGATGTGACAAAGAAAACTAATCAGCCTCTGGCTGCTTAAGACCAGGGTTAATTAATTTGAAAAGCAAGTGTTCAGCCTTCTCTGGAAGCTTAGCCTTTGATTCAGCCAAGCGTGTAGGTACCTGCTGGAAGCTAAGCAGATGCTTACCTATTCTGATGTCTTCAGGGCTCAGGCAGCTGCAATACGGATCTCCGAGTGCGAGATGGAAATCAGCAAATCGGGGTGTATGCGCAAATAAAACATTTCTACTTTTCTCAAACTGTCCTAGAAAACAACCATTTTCTTTCCCTAATGCACTAATTTCAGTGATCTCAGGTAAAATTGATCCCGATTCCAGACTCTAGACGTGTACTTCTCCATAGCGACCTGAGAATCTCAGAGCTGCAACACTCAGTTATCCCAGGAAAGCATTATGGGACAAAATATATTCTGCAAAATTAATTACGTGACAATGCTTCCCTCTGAAGCTTTTTTTGGAACAATCATTTGGCCCCGAGTTGGGTGCCAGGATCCTGGCGAACTCTCCCCTGGTGCTATCTGGCTCCTGCGCTGCAGAGTTGGCCCTTGTGAGCCAAAAGCCCGATTACTTTCCTCATTTTGCTGCAGAAACTGGAAATGTTGTCAAGGAGGGCCGCACACCGCTTCGTTTTTTTCCCCTGGATGTAACATTGTGGTATGTCCTTCATGCAGGAGACCACCAGGGCCAAGCTCTGACTTTTTACTCAGATGTTACCACAGATGACTCTAAATTTTCCCACCTATCAGATACCAAACGGGCCCTTCCAAGAGACACCAACCCTGACTGCGCTCATTTTATTTAACTGCACAAACCAGCTGTAGCTTCCAGTTGGAAAAGAACAAGCTCCATTTCCAGGGAAGTGAACACGCATCCAGCTGCAATAGCCAGCATCAAGGCGTAACTGTTAAACGTGAGTTTGCACGACAAATGACCACGTGCAGATGTAGCAGCTATTGCTGCTTACACTAATTAGAAAATCCAAGCTATCCTGTGTGTTGATGACTTCTGACAATCTGCTGTCACCCATTTTACTAAGTTAGCCTTTAACTGCTTTTTTCCATTCCTTCATTGCCATTTTTAAACCTTTGGTGCTTTGAGTGCGGGAACAAAATGACCCCGGGAGGCAAAGGATAGAAAACAGTAGAACAGTTTCCAGAGAAACAGGAGCTATATTACTTCACAGAAAAACAAAAGTGCATAAAACTCCATCAATAACCCACTACCAAATAAACCCTGAGATGAGAAATAATCTTGCCGTGGCTAATAGTGTGGCCACAAGACCTGAGGAGCCTCTGAATTCAATTCTTTGCCAACACGAGTCAGCCTAACCTCCTTAAACCCAGTTTATAAAATGGAGCAATCCAAAGTGGCTTCTATTTTGTAATCCCCAGGTCCTTCAGTCCTAATGTTCCCTCAGAGGTGCCTACCAGCAGTAATTAAGAAAAGCAAGGCTGTTCATTACACAGTGAAAAATATTAATTAATTTTACAGGGGTACACACACCTAATGTGTGCATGTTTTCCTTGGGGCAGGGTTTGGGAGGACAGAGTTGATAAATTTGAAAAAGCATGTTCTAAACTTCATTATTTCTGTCACAAAACTCACACAAAGTATTCAGTGACTACTCTACTTTTAGTAGCTTTTCCAGTTACAAATAGCCTCTTGCTGAAGAAGCAGAGCAATAGCAGAACTATGCAGCCTAGTATATTTTAAACAATTTGAGATCCAAATGAATGTTGAGGCCAAGAGGATGTTTTTCTTAGTGGAAGAAATACAAGCATCCTGGATTTTGTTTTCCTGCTAATAGGTATAAAGAAGAATAAACAGCTGCTTTTTGTTTTCCAAAAAATATTTGCATTAAGGAGATCTGCAGATTCCTTCTGCAACTGATGCAACATCTTTTCAAATGAGGACCAGCTGCTTGCTTTTCTTGTTTATAGCAGGACATGCTTAAGGGAATTTTTTTTTTGTTTGTTTATTAAGATGTAGGACCAGACTCTCCCTGGTAGGCTGCAATCTGCAGCATGGAGTGAATCTCAGCAGGCAGAAGGCTCCGCGTATGGAACTACAGTTGTAGCCATCCTGCTTTCTGTTGCAATTCGTGGAGGGCTTGACACCAAAACCAGCGCATTGAGGAAGACTGGATAAATCTGAGAGCTCCGAGGTAGCGTTACCTGTGCTACAGGGACTTCCCACACCTCCTGGCATGGAATCGCCCACCCCGAGAGGACAGAGTGTGCCCAAAAAGCTTTGTGTCAGACATTTCACCTCTTTAAAAGGAGGGCCTATAAACAAAGGAAGCAAACAATGATGTCAGTTGACGGCTTAACGGCCCTGCAACATCGGATTCATGTGCAATTAATAATAAGGCTTTTGATCTTGCAATCAGCAACTATAAAATACATGTGTTTTCCCTGCACATTTGATTATATTCAAGGAAGCAAAAGGATAAATACTTATTAGCATTACAAAGTACTTTTCACGTTTAGCCAGAACTTCATAAAGCATTTGTGGTCCAACACAATGTGGTTTTTATTTTATCCTCCTGCATGCATGGTGAAATGCTATTTATTTTGTTTATTCCAGTGTTTAGCCAGGGCCAAGGGTGACTGTGAGAACATGCTTAGAAACAAGGTCCTAGAGAAAACTTTCATGCCTCACTGAATATTCATTTTTCTATTAAAGAAAAAGACATCTTGAGCTTTTTTAGGTCAGATTGCCCATTTTCTTTCATGTCAAGCTTATGGCACTTGAAAGATATGTAAACTTTTATTAGGGGTTCTCATAAATTGAATTTACTGCTGCAGGAGTCTTCCAGCAATGGTAAAGTTTAGGCTGCTGGGTTTTATTAGTCAGAGTCAGTAAACCAGCAGCATCACTTGATTTGAGGCTGAAAACCAAGCGTTTCTTGGAAACTAATATAGGAAAAAGGTACCTACAACACTACCCAACGTCTTGGAATTCCATGTTCAAGCCACAGATAGTTCTCACTATGGAGATCTTTGTACACACTGTCAAAATAGCACACAAACAATAAAAAAAGCCTCCCTCCCTCCTTGCTTCCGATTCCAAAGCAACTTTGCTGAGGGTACTCTTGGAATATAAAGGTTTTAAGAGTTTCCCCATTCACTGCAGGAACTGATGAGTAAATCAAAGTACGATGTTTAATGAAAAACAACATATTGCCCATTTAGTGTGAGGTTTGAGGCATTTCCCACACACACACTAAGAATGCTAAAACCAGATTTTTTTCTACTTCATGAGCCCCCAAGCAGATCTGCTCATCTGATTCATGTAAAAGACAATAAACCTAGCAGCCTAAGATGTCCATACACTGACCAAAAATGAGACATTCTACTACCAGTGCAGCACTGCCACAGTAACGGCAGAGAAAGTAAAGCTTACACATCACTCAAACACACATACCACTAGAGGCGCGACGTTTTTCTGGCTTTGACTATTTTCTTACAATTGTTTTGCCTAAATAGGTAAGACCAAGTCATGCACCATACCCCTCTTTCCCAGACTGAAGAGCAGACTCAGAGGGGTAATTCAGCAGAGAGGCATGTTTAAAAGTCACATCTCTGCAACCCAGGTCCATATCTTGGATGCAGAAGAATTTTATTTTTTTTTTTTTCCACATATAAAGTAACATCCTCATCCACTAATAACAATTGCTTTATTTCTGTCCAAAAGTACCTGCCCACATTTTGAGCACACTGTGTCTGGGCATGCCTCAGAGTTGTTTGCAGCCACACTGATTTCACATGTCCCACAGATTTCAATCCAATTATATTCCACAAAATATTTCATACAAGATGGACAAATGTGACTAAGACATATCTGAAATCCCACCTTAAGAAATGCAGAAATGCTTGTTCAGAAAAGGACTACGAGTCATTATTTTAAATATCAGTCCAGAATAGTGGACTGCAGGACTACTGGGACCGCTCGTTTTCCAGCTCGTTCCACTTAGTTGCATATTGCAGGATGCTGTTTATTTCTGTGCTTGCGACTGCTCTTTTAACTTTGTATTTTCAGCACAGAAAGCTTGATAGACAGGAGCTTTCAGAAATGTCTTTAGCCTGGGCAAAGAGACTATTGAGAACATTCTTGTCAAACTTGGTCATTAACTGTAGTTATAATGTCTGCAGCCTGTCATTAAAAAAGAATCAAGGAGAAACTGATTGAATGCACTAGAAAGAAACAAAACTTTCCATTCCCTTACTTTTTCCTTGACACGTTGCACTTCACTTGAAGCTTGCTAATATACCAGCCAAAAGAATTGTAAGGGCCTGGATTCTTTCTTAATACAATAGTCACGGTTCACTAGTTAAAATCTGTATAGAATTAGCCAGGACGAATGGAAAAACATACTTAAAGAGCTGAAAAATAGCACTCTTCTGCAGGCTTATTCATTAGAAAACCTCTATCAATACAGTGCATTAGTTCTTTTCCTATTTCTACTACTAAAGTAAAAAATTATCACAAAATAATACACATCAAATAAAGACAAGGAATGTCGTAGCAGTGCTATGCCCGTAACAGAAAGAGTTAGCGAAAACTCAGATCATTCTTTCCATGCAAGTCCTTTCTTCCAGAGATTTTTGGGGCAAACTTCATATTCACGGCAAAAGCAGCTTAAAGCAGAATTAGCACAACGAGCTGTGACACATCTTGTTCCATTTTTCAAAGTTCCACTTCAATCAGCCGTACCTGACAACTGTAACCAGCAGTACCACGCTACTGAATATAACATTACATCAGCTTTGCAAAACTGGCATGAAAATACATTAGCACAGACACGAAATGGACTTGCTTATTAGCGTGAATGTGATCACCATGAAAAGACTGAATGCTACTTCACTCGGCATCACAAGCTGTCTCTCCTAATGCAAGTCTACCTCAGCCTTTAGACTATTGTTCGTCCCCACAGTATCCGACTGCCTTCCACATCAAATCAATAAGAATAGCAAAGTACAGTTAATGGAGTATCTGGCACTTTTCCCATTTTAGGGCAAAGTCCTGCTGAGGACGGGTTTCTTTTCCCTCTGACTTCGGACTTAGACTTTTTTTGTTGTTGCCTGGATAGCAAGAAGGCTTTCAAAGAGAAAAATAAGCATCAGTATCTGCTGGTGAATGCGGCTTGTATCTGTGAGGAAAAAAACCCAACAAACCGGAGTGGAGACCGAGAGTTGGAGTTCCCTGCCCAGGTCTGATTCTCTCTGTAACATGAAAGAGGAATCCTGGAAGTACATATAGCAAAGTGGAGGCCCACTACCAAAGCTGCATCAACCACTGCAAGCAGATAACTCCTACACTGCTGTCTTCCTATGCAGATCACTGCTACTCTTGGCAGAAAAAAAAAAAAAAAAAGTGCGTGTGGGAGGCAATTCATGTTATTTAAAGCTATGGGAGAACTTAGGTGGGCATTCTTTGGAAAAGAGGAGATCAAGAGCCTATCAGTATGCAGTGGTGAATTGACAGGAGGGACGCTATAGGATTCTTTGAAAAAACAGGGTAAGAGGGGATACACTCATCCTGTGGAAGGATCACGATATAAAAGAAACTCACTTGGAAGTTTTAAAACAAAAACTATTGGGGTGAGGATGAATCACCCTATACTGCACTATGCAAAAGCTCGGTTGACAGTTAAAAGAAAAGAAAGTCTGTTACATTGAAAAGGGGCTTCAAATTCTGGCTGGAGCAGCCTCAGAGAAGCTCCTCACCTCCACATGCGTGTACAAACGTGCCCTCTGCATGGCTTCTTCCACTAGACACGAGAAATAGCAATTTTGAAAAATAATAGTGATATTTATTCAACTTAGATTCCCAGTTCTGCCTCTAGCTTGTTTGTTGGCCATCTGTTGAAAAACTAACCAGCAGTTTATTTAAGTGAATGCCTAACTTTTAGTCTGTGAGTAGTCTTACGAGTTTAATACACAGCTCAAGTTAAGTATATAGTTAAGAAAACTGGTGAAACAAGGTCTGAACCTACTAAAAGTTGACTTCCATCAGAGAAAGGCAGGGATTTTTTAAAGCTTTCTGGCTTCATTTCAGCCTCCTCTATTTTTTGATGTATTTATTTACTGGAAAGAAAGGAGAAGAGAGTGTGAGGGGCAGAAGGGAGGGAAGGAACCCTGGGACAGCACATGCTGGGCTGTAAAATATAAAAAAGGTTTTTCAAAACCGCATGTTCTAAACATCACCTTGGAGTCATATAATAATAAATACTCAATATTACACTGAGAGGACCTAATTGCCAAGTAACTATAGCAATAGAGAGAAGAGGCTGTCTTTGGACACATTCCCTCCTGCCTTAATTTTTCCCTGGGGTGGGGAAGGGGTGCAGAGAATGTGCTCTAGATCCTTAACGGATAACGTTTTCCAGAGCCCCCTCGGATCACTCAGCGACTCTGGCATTTAAAAGCAGCAGACTGATTTCTCAGAAGGAAGCTAGACGTTCAAAACAATTACACCAAACTATTCCATCTCCTTAGACAGGGTTTAACACACCAGGTTCCTGACGCAAGGCTGTCAAAATACATTGAGACCCATTACACAGCTATGCGACCCTTTATGAAGCGCCTTACAAGTCCAAGAGCTCACCACTGCTTCCTTCATCCCCCAAGAAACGGCGCTTTCCAGTGAGCCTAACAGGCTGAAAATGAGTAAGTGTGAAGTGAGACTACACATTGGCCTGCACCGGGTATTTGTTTTTGCCAAAGAGAAGACCACATTTCTGGGTTGTGTTTAAATACTGATTTCTGGAATTTAATTTGGGAAAAAAAAAAAATTAAAGAATTATCTGGAGGCTTGAAGTATCTTTTCCCTCCTGATATTTTCCAGAGCTGTTTGGAAATGGGAGGGTGGAGCTGGCACATTGGGACGTACCACTGGGTCAGTGGTTTTAGAAAACACTTCTTTATCCGGTCAGGGAAAAAACTGCTAGATCCTGTTGGTATTTTTATAAGTAACTTGATGCATGGTTCTATTCTTGATACCGACTATGCAGCAATACAAACTGATTTGAATAGATTGCAGGGGGAGGAAGAGAAAAGGAGGCTCCATTTACAGAACACGAACTGTCTTCTCCAGGGAAACCTCGTGAATCTGCAAGGCCTTAGTTTAACCATGTGCCTTCCAAAAGAGTTTTTAAAAAAGATTTTTCAACTAAATACAAATAATAAGCAATTGTGATTGTTCCATGATATGCAAAGGAGTTAAACTAAACCAAATACAGAAAAAATCTTTCATCATTGCTCTAGATCAAAACCAGTTGTACTTTTAAGATAAATGAAAGACCACAAACAGTATCTTACAGAGACCTTATAGCAGCCTCCCAGTACTTAAAGGGGGAGAAACTCTTTATCAAGGAGTAGAGGGATAGGGTGAGGGGTAATGGTTTTAAACTGAAAGAGGGTAAATTTAAATTAGATATAAAGAATAAGCTCTTCCCTGTGAAGGTGAGGAGACACTGGCAGAGGCTACCCAGAGAATCTGTGGCTGCCCCCTCCCTGGAAGGGTTCGAGGACAGGTTGGACGGGGCTTTGGGCAACCCGGGCTAGTAGAAGGTGTCCCTACCCATGGCAGGGGGGTGGGACTGGACAATCTTTAAGGTCCCTTCCAACCTAAAATATTCTGTGATTCTATGACAACTTCAGAGAGTTTTGACTTCTATTTGTTGCTTTAGTCTGACTTGTTCAAGAACTTCCAGTTTTATAAAGCCGTAGAGCCTCCTCGTCTCCAAGCTGATAAACTGTCAGAACTTGAAGAAATCAAAACAAGTAATCACAGCTAAAAATTGCCTTACCAAGTGTGAATAGGGACATTATTACTTGAAAAACACTCTATATTTTTTCACAAGGCTTCTGGAGAATGACTTCCAGAGAGCCTACACAACATTTGCAATATAAAGTTCATTACAGTAACTTTTAAACTATTCACACTTACATTCCAGGTTCCACAGCACTGTAGCATGCTTCAAGATGTGCCAAAGACCCATAAATCTTTGAGAGCCCTTCCCACAACTCCTTACTCTAATATTAGCATCCTATTTTATGGAACAACTTCTGGAAAAAAATTTTCTTCCTGAAGATTCACCTTCTTTTCCTATTAAGCAAGATGTAGAGCCCAGGTTGTACTTAAGTAAGAGCTGATCCCTCGGACATGGACAGGGAATTGCAGCAGGTGTTTTTTTCACACACCTGTACTTTATTTCAGGCCCTGAGGTTGAGGGCAGCCAGCACAGATGCAGGACGCCTGTGAGGGAAAACCTGCATGGGAATAGCCAGTGGGTTATACCTCAACTTTGCGCTGAGAAAAATGGGACCCTGCAGCAAAGATCAGCTCTTACCAAGGATGAGGTGAGAGCCCTGAGGGGAGCAGGTCGATGAGGGTGGGTCCAAGCCGGGGGCCTGTGAGAAGATGGGGATCCTGCCTTAGGCTGAGGGATGTGAGGCCTAACAAGGACCCAGCAGAAGCCCTGGCCGAAGAGATGGGGCCCAAGAAGGACTGGGGCTGTGGTGGGCTGGGTCCTGCGAGATAAAAACGGCTTTGGGGCCGGGCCCAAGGTCGAGCGCAGCGGCCACGGCGCCCTCCCGCCGGTAACCTGGACAACGGCGGCCGGGCCGGGCCGGGGGAAGATCTCGCGAGAGTTGCGCGGGGGAGGAGACGAGGGCACGGCCTGAGGTGGGAGGGGGCGGCCAAGATGGCGTCGGAGGGCGAGCTGGGCAGGAAGTGGGACCGGTGTCTGGCGGACTCCGCCGTCAAGCTGGGTAAGGGCGGGGAGGGCAGGGCGGAGGAGGAGGACCCGGGGAGGAGCGGTGGCGGCCGGCCGGGCGCCCCGGGGCTGGGAGGGCCGCTGGCCGCCTGGCCCCGCCGTGCGGCCGGGCCCAGCGGGGAAGGGCCCTGTGAGGCCCGGTGCCCCCCGCCGCTCCCGGCCCGGTTTAGGGCGGCGGCGGCGGCCTCGCCGCGTTGCGGGCCTGGGCGGGACGATGGGGGGTTCTCAGGGCAGGACAGCGCTGCCCACCGGGGTCGGGAGCCGGCGCGGCGGGAGGGCCCCGGGCCCGGCAAGGTGACCTTGGCCGCGGGCAGGGACCCCCGCTGGGCCCGCTCCCACGGCCGCCCCGGGCTCTTCTCCCCGGCTCGACCCCGTCTTACCCGCGGTCCGGTAGCGCAGGGTCGGGTTTGACCTCTGGTTACTCCCTCAGTTAAAGATGAGAGGTTTCCCTGGGAAATCTCCCTCTGCGCTGGGCTCCGCGGCCGGCGAGATGCCTCCTGCCCTGAATGAATGGGCTCTGGGTAGGCATCAGCGGGTCCCTCAGTGCCACGACCTTGCCCGCCTTTAGTTTCGCTATGACGACGTCTTGGTTTTCACAATCTGTTTCTGCAGAGCTCTTCACATCACTCACTGTACGGGGTGGGCTGTGTTCTTTTAAAAGCAATACACAGCATGACACTCTGATAGCTTTGGCATGTGTGTGTTAGTACAATGGGCGCAGTTTGACATTGAGAAGCTTTCCGTCCGGTGTCCCAACCCTGCAGACAGTTGTGCTTTTAAGTAGGGGAACAGTTCCGTTGATTTTTCCTCCATGCTTATTTGTCCTTAAAATTAGGACTATGCGCATGCTTGCAGTGCTTCAGAACTTTAACGAACCATTCATAACATTTCACTTAAAACTGTGAGTTTTAAGAATGATCGCAATTGTGTATGTGCAGTTCAGTGCTCTTCATGTGACAGGCTGTCAGGTCGACTAGACAGAGGTTGTGGCTTTACAAAATGTATATATCAAAGCAAATCTTTAAATGCAGTTTATGGAGCAAGAAGTGAAGTATCTGACATGAAAGGTATGTGTTCCATGTTGGTGCAGAAGTCTCTTTTAGAACCATAAATAATATCTGAGAAATGGGAATGTTTATTTCTTGTTGCTGTAGTGGCCTTATGCTTGAAAGCTGACGAGGAACTCAGGGGTTTAGTTGCCTAATGCTTTTCCATTAGAAAAGATGTTTAGTAATTTTAAGTAAACTGAAACTTCCATTGTTTATAACAGACCTTTGAAAAGTGTCAAGTGCTCCAGAGCACTGTTTTGCCTTGTGAAATTCTATTCAGGTTTGTCTGACAAACATACCCAGATATGTTTATGTTTCCATGGCACTGGTTGCTTTATCATAAAATATTAAGTATGCCAAATTATAAACAAGAACTTGTTCCATTCTGCAGCTGTACATGTACATGTAGGAGTCCTGTACATGGAAAGTCTCTCTGGGAGACTGAAAGAAATGGATACAGGGTTGATTTTGATGTAGCATTTTTCTCTTCAGCAGGCCTTGTGTTTTAATTTGGTGTTTTCTTTCATCCTGAAGTGGCAACAGAAGAAGAAAATGTGCTCATACATTCTGCACTAGTGCTCTAGACCAAAGATTCCCAGTGTTAGCTTACTGATGGCACCGAGTAAAGGTCTTGGTGAAATTTGAGTTTTTCATTAGATTGCCTAAAAAAGGGCACATGGGCTGCAACTCTTTAATTTTACCGTTAGCACTAAACCCAGCGTGATGGCCTCGGGCACATATTTCTCTTCATGTGTGATAGAGTTCTGGTTTCTGTGCTTTTATGATTGATCCAGTAATTGAAGTGTCTCTGCTGCCAACCTCCTCCGTGGTATTGACACCAAATGACTTGGTGTGAACTTTGGAAGTCTGAACAACCCAGAAGTTGCTTCATACTCCTGTAGTATATGACTGAAGATGATGATGGCCTTTAAATGTGAAGTGAGTTGGTGGCCTAGTTATGTAAACAGTGAACAGAGTGCTGATAACACAAACTTTTTCAGACTATCTCAGTGAAAATGACTGTTTTCTCTGCGGGGGCTTTCAAAACCTGTATGGTTGTGATGATTGGTTTTGTAATATTACTGTGAAGTTTGCTGGAGTTTCCAATAAACGATCAAGGCCAGTTGTTATACTGGAAAGGAAGAAAATAAGGTTTTTCACTTACAATTTTGTTGCTTGTTACGCGGGGTATAGAAGTGTACCAGACCCTCACTTCTCTGTTGGACTTTTCCTTTTGGTGGCCACAGTCTCCTTCCTGTGCGTTCCTTTACATCCTTTCTGAGATGAGAAGAGAGATCTTTCCTGTCAACAGCTGGAGAAAAGCATACACTGTGATTAGCCCTGTGTTTTCCCATTTTAGACCCTGTAAATAAAGGAAAGCACCACATTTCTGAAGCCTTGCACATGTGAGAGTTTTCCAGTGTCTGTGAGAACTGTAGAGGCAGGTAACTCGTGTGGATTGAGGGCTGGAGGGACATGGGAAACAAGGGAGTGAGGAGTGGAGGTCGCAGCTCTCAGAATGACTTCATTAGCTGTAGGGGGCAATTAGTAGTTGGGGACAATGCAGCCTGCCCTGTCTTGTATTAGTCTGTCAGGCTTTCCTCTGCTGTTGCTTCAGCCAGTGTATCTGTAGCTGGCTGTGGCATTTGTAGTTATGCTCTGCTGGTTTAGCTGAAGATCAGGTTCCCGAAAGAAACTTGATCTCCTGCCGCTAAAATGTCCAAAATATGTTTATCTTCCATTACATCTTACAAAATGCTGTATTATATTTTTGACCTCTTAGTCACCACCTGTGTGCATCTTGTAACTTCGAATTAAAACTTTATTTTTCCTGTTAGTTCAAAATAGAGTATGTTGTCAGATGTTGTTAAGGCAGTGTTTCATTTCAAAGAGTTAAGTATTGTAAATTTCTCTGTACCCGCACAAACCATCGAAACATTGTTAAATGGAGTTTATGTGCTCACCTCCTTTTTATTAGGATGGACCGTTTTCTGTTTTGCTAATGATGTGGATGGGTCTAGGTATTGTTGTTCCTTTCCCTTTCTCAATCTAGCTGTAACCACAGTGTTTTGTGTGTGGTGGGCTGGGTTGTGCTTTCTTGGCTGCCCAGGCAGTTTCTCTGATGGGCGATCCAGATCGTGCTGGCTCTGCTTTTGCACCGTTCTCAAGACTCTTCACCCATGCAGTTATTTAAATAATTTAACTTTCTGTTCCATCTTTCTTCCCACTACTGATGTTTCTTACCCATCAGAAAAGTTGCTTGTTTTGTGTGGGAGGAGGAGAATCAAATGACAGTGGCTTTCTTTTTCTTCCCAGCTTGCAAAGCTTTATAAACTTTTGTGTCCTCCCCAGCCTTCACAACCATTTTTTCCTTTTTATCAGTAGAGCTCTGCAGGGAGGGGGAAGTAATTGTATTGTGGTCGTCTTCCATCTTATCCGCTTCAAGCCCTCTTTAAAGGGTTGGTTTGTTTAACTGATTGATAGTTCATGTGTGTTTATTTGGAAAGACAATTACTCATGAAGGACTAACAATTGCTTTTTCTCTGCGAGGTTATAATTTTGGACAAATTATTATTATATACCATTTCTGGGGAACAGGGAGGCAAGAAAGAGTATGTGTGTAAGGGGAGGGGGACTTGTGTGCCTGTGTGTCTTGGTTTGTTTTGAAACGGGTGTAGTTTTAAATGAGTTGAACACTAATTTACTTGATATTGAAAGGTAATCCCAGGAAAGCTGTTTGCTTCTTGACTTGTGTGTTAAGTTGTGTGCTGAAGTTGGTTTTTTTTTTCAGGAGATAAATGTTTTGATGTATGTCTGACTGACCAAAATTCAGCCTGGAAGCTTGTAAATAACCCAGTGTGGTAATGTTAATTTTCCACTAATCCTCTGTTTTGACATCTAAAAATAAAACGTTTCTAATCCCCATTTAATAAGAACTCTTTAAGAGAAAAGGACACTTTCAATTCTGCAACTGTTATGTGATTTCTTCTGGCTTGCTTGAATAGCTGTTTCTGCTCATAGCAAGTAAAATTGTATTGTTTGTGTCATGCCACAGATTGACCATTTCAGAGAGAATCATTGTATGGATTGCAATGTCAGTAGTTTTAAATAATCTTTCACATGGTTATGAATAAGATGAAGTCAGTCTATATAATGATAAAACTTGATTATACTTTCTGAAAACTGGATTAGACTTTCTCTAAATATATAAAATCCTGAAATTCCTGTTTTCAAGTGTTTTTTTGCTTGGCAGTTGTAATGTGGCCATCCAGTCTGAGCTACCAGGTCAAAAGACTGGTTCTTCATTTGAGATTTTGTTTCTAATACTGGAGAGCACAAATATTATGCAAGCACACAACTGCATGGTTACATGAGCTTTGTTTACAACCCAAAGGTATTTTCCTTTGTCACACAGGAGCAGATCCAGTTCTACTAGTTGCATCTTGTAGCAGACCAAGTAGTGTAAATATTAACTGTTTATGGTTTAGACTGTGCAGGGAGGCAATAGTACCAATGCAAAAATGTTTTATTTGGAAGAGGTGGACAAATACTGCTCCAAGAATAGGTTTTTAGTCAAAAATCTAAGAGCAATATTTAGTTATGTTGTCAGCAGAGTTCTGAATACAGTGACCATCTACAAATTGAGGGGCTGTTATCTTCTTTTGGTGGAGTTGAGAATGGTCAGTATGAGGTTAATGGTTGGACTAAATGATCTTCAAGGTCTTTTCCAACCTAGATGATTCTGTGAAAAGACAGAAAAATCTTTAGGAATCCAGGCCTGTCTTCTAACTGCATTGTGTCCTGCTGTTCCCCTTGGCTGGCCATCCGACTGAGTCGGGAAACTCTGCGCTGCCTAGGTGTGCCCCACAGCTCACTAACTGAAGCCCTGCTCGCCCCTTGTTCCAGCCTGCTCTTGGCAATACTTCTGGTGTGTGAGAAAACCTAAAGGGAGAGCTGTGACCTCCATCTGATAGTGCAGCCAGTTAAAACCCTGGACTACCCAAGATCTCTGCTGGAAATTAATCCAAAATGCACTGACTTCCGTGTCCTCAGCATTAGTACATTGATAAGATGCCAGTTGTGCCTTCTTTGGGAGGTGGCACACGGTGACTCTGTCCAGGAGAAGGGGACTCCGGCCGAGCGATACCCTAAACCACTCATTTGGTCCTTGAGGTGTTGCAGCAGTAGGTGGGAACAACTTTGTTATGCCCGATATAGTTCTCTGAGAAAGTCCTTTTGGGGCTGCTGGCACGTCCTTGATGATAATAAATTAATAGTGAGAGCTTTGAGAAGGATCAGGCTTCTTTCTGTTAGTGAGATGCCACTGTAATGCCTCTTGCTCTAAATTGCCTCTTATTTCTTAGCTGGGCCAGTAGACGTCAGTAATGGTCAGCCTACGTTGGATGGGTGTGGAGAGGCATGGTTGCCACCCCTCACAGTGAGGCTTGCAAAAGCCCTAAATGTGGATGTGTTTCTTCCAGCAAAACTTCTCCTTTTAGCAATGCTGTTGTTTTCATTAGTGGAATATCCTATTGAAGTAAGACAATATAGAATTTTCTGTCAGAGGTATATTTTCCATATTATGAGTATCTTGCAGATTTCTTCTAAATTTGCCTGTAAAGTGAGTGCAACCCTGATTTTGTCTAAAAGCTTGATGCAATATTGATAAGACCCTTTGTAGTGCTGTCTATTCAAAGAGCAGCTTCCACTCTTTTCCCCTTCCCCTTTTAAAAGAGGGAGGAAATGTGTGTGCCCTCTCGTCTCACCAGCTCACTCTCTGGTGTGAGGGTGTAAAGTTTCTGGTCCGCTACGAGACTATCGTTGCGACTGCTTGGGGAGAGCTCGTGGGCTAACGGTGACATTTCCCACTGCTGCGTGTCCATCTGCAGAAGTGCTGATGTTTATCTAAGGTTAGCCTTCGGGCAGAGGCTAACCTGCAGGAGTGCTTAAGGGTGAAAGCGGCCCCTAGAAGCATGTTGGGATTTTTATATTATAATGGTATTTAGGTATTTATATTCCGTCATTCCAAATATTCTGTGTTACTACAGTTGAATGCTAGAAGAAAACACAACACACTTTTCCTGCTTCTTCCTCGAGTACTCGGTATATAGTTTCACTATGTTTTCTTCTAGTGTCCTTGCTCATTTTTTCTCTCTGCTATGTAAACAATCCACACAACGGGGGAGATGAGAATGAAAGCTTCAAAGTTGGTGTTTGAAGAAAATCTGATTCCTGCCGCAGAAGACCTTGCTAAGAATCTACTTAAAATTAAATCTCTCCATAAATACGTGATTTCATGGTCTCAGATTTCTAACTGGTTGTAAAGTGCTGCACTATAAAGGCCCTGGTTATGAAGAAGGCTTTCCTCCCCATTTTTGCAAAACAATTATCTGTGTATCTTGTCAAAGTGGGATTGGAGGGGAGCAGGATGGGACGCCCTGTAACAGGAGGGAGAATATAGTTTTGAGAGTTACTCGCCTTTTTTGTTTGCTTTGAAGATCTTGACTGTTCTTGGGTATTTCCTTACCTTTATTATTTACTTAAACAGCAAGTTTTAGTGCTGTACTGAGCTGATGCTCATTTGAAACTTCCAGTGCATCAAGCCCGTGGATGGGATCTGCTGTTGGACCTTGAAGCTGTTGCTGTCACTGTCCCCAGAGAGAAGTGAACTGAGCTTGATAGATTTTCTTGATCCTAATGGCAGCTGTCTTTCTAGCTGGGAAGAAATCTTCTCTGCTGGGACAAGTCCCTGACCTATTTTAGAGAGTCTTGTCTGTACAGAGTGGTTGCTATTTTCTTGGAACAAGAAGCTGTCTTCCAGGAGCTCTGTCTTAATTTTATTTCAATCATTTAGTTCTTTTAATTGTAAAACAACAGAATCTGAAGGAGCGGAGCCTGAAGCTCTCTATTTTGTATTTGTGTGTAAGGAATGGCAGAGGAAAATAATAGTCTTCTTTTTGTCATCAGATTAAGTAATTGAAAAACTTCCAGCTGCTATAGTAACAGCAACACATTTGCCAGATGTCAACAAGCACATTTTAATCCTTCTATTTTAAGTTCCAAGCTATTGAAGAAAAGTACATCTAGGTGTGGCAGTCTTAATAACTGCTTCAGCCCATAGCTACTTGGGTAGCCTAGGAAAGAGCCGTGTAGGATCGCTGTTGGAGGGACTGTTGATTAAATTTATAGAAAAAGCTTTTCCCAGATGTTCTTATGGGGCAGGAGCCCATCCTGAAGATTTGTGTTTCTCTCCGAGACACTTTTATGATGTCCTGTTGGGTATACGGCGCGTGCTCTTCTGTGTGTTAGATTGATTGGAGGTACTGTGACATTTTTCTTGGAAGGTGTAAGAGCCAAAAAAAAGCAGAATGAAAAAGTTTTGGAGACTGGGCTTTCTGCCTAATACCAATTCCGCGTGGCTGTGCCGGTCCATGCGGCCAGGATGCTTTACTGGGGAGCAGGAGTGAGGTGTCCGCAGAACTGCCCTGTCCCCTGTTGACACCAACTGTAAATGAGTTTAAGCTGAAGTGATAGATGTAGGGTGGAAGAGACTGTTTTTCTAGTTAAACGTTTTAAACTGTCAGAGGAGGTGAAAAATGCATTGTACTCTTTCCTGTGGCCTTTTCCTCCAAAGAGTCTGTCATGCAAGAAAGGGAGGGAAAATGTGCCCAGCATGGATCAAGCCCTTAGCTTTTCCATGTTCGTTTGTTTTTATTGTAAGATAAACCTTTCATGTTTTATTGTTATGAAGTTAAAGCCTGGCCTAGAGGTGCTGATCTTTAGTAGAAACAGCTGCAGACTGAGTGTCCCCTGGTCAGGTGGGAGGCTCTTTGAAGCAACATGTTGCCTCTTTAAAAGGAAATTGAGCATGTGAGAACTTAAACCTGTAAAACTCATCAACGACTCTGCCATTGTTTATCTCTGGTGTAACTTTATATAGAATTAAAGTGAAACGTGTTACTTTGCTCCCAAGACAAGATGGTTTAGCTCCCCCTTGGTCCTGGAGACGCAGGAAATGACCACATAACCACAAATACTTTCTAGTGGAATGAAGATGAGTGACAAACTATCCACAGAAATAGGTTCTTAACCAGATGGGCAAAGAAATTAAATGTAGCTAAAGCTTCTGGTTCTAAGTTAATACCAGTGCTTAAACGTTAAAACAAAGTAGAAAAGAGCAAATGGTGTATATGCACTGGCTCACATGAGGGGGCAGATCTGAACATTTCTTGTGGATTGGGTGTTGAGACCGGCATCAGTTTTCAGCATTGACTGGTCTGTTGCTCAGTAAGAGAAGGACTGGACCTAACTGCCTTTGGGATGAGGGAAGCTAAGGTAATTTTTTGGCTTCGTTTGTCAAGTTGCCTTGTACAACAGAAACCAAAAACCTATTAGCTGTCAGATCTCCTCCTGTACTTCTCTAGCATTTTCATTATGTAAAGCAAGGCCCTAGATATCTTTTTAAACTAATCAGCCACTGTGCTCCCCTTCCTGCTGGAACAGGGTGTAGTGAGGGCCTCTAAAATTGCATGAAAACTGTATTTTCATGAAAAAGAAGAATCCCTTCAGGCTTACTGCTTCAGAAAACAGCTTTCTTAGGAAAGACTTAGGAAGGAATGGTCTTTCTGAGTCAGTCATGCTGGACCACATCTGCTTAACAGGGATGTTGGGTATTAGTGTGGGGGAAGACCTCGGTTTTGTTTTAGGCTTAGACTGAATTGCAATTGGCAGGAATAATTAATTTTTCACCTTTAAGTATATCCTGTAGCTTCGTCTGTGGCCAACAGGAAGCAGCATTGATGGCATCTGTGTGGAGCCCTTAGAAATGGGGCTGTAATGTGAGAGAGCATCTGATGGAGGTGAAGAGAATACAAGGTAACGATGATTTCTGGAAGTAAATGGAAAGAAACTGTATTAACGATAGCTGCTTCCTTAGTGCAGACTTTTCTTAAGACAAGAAAGTAAGTGGCTTACCACCACACTGGTAAGAATGTGGGTTTGACTGGTAACGTGGAAAATGTGGTGACATTAGAAACTGCCCAGGCTCTGCATTGAGATGATGCAGAATTTGTCATCCTGTAAATCATTTCTCATTGATTAGCTAAACTGTTTGGATTGGCAGAGGGGATCTTTTCTTGGAGAGGAAGCATAGGACCAGTATCACTCACTGCATGACAGGCCTTCTGAACCGGACGGTTCAAACAACGCCTAGTGCTGTCTGAACGGAGAGCAATTACCTCCAGCAAGGCCTTTTCAGACCTACAGTACAACAGCCCAAAACACAAAGGCAGCATAACTACGTATTGGAGGAAAAGATTGGCAGAGGGAGTCAGGTCAGAGGGCCAAACAGTTGTCCGCTGGATGAATTCTTGAAGATAGTAATTATCCTTAATAGCATAAACACTCTGCGAGAGCCAACACCAGCTGTATTATCGCAAAGGTACAGAAGGAAGGCCATGCTTGGGGAGGGGGAGCGGAGGCATTAGCGTGGATGAACTGCTGCTCTTAGCAATGCCTGATGTCTCTTCCAGTCTACATAGAAGTGCCGATCAGTGACACGGTGTGAGTAGTTAGCTGTTTATATGAGATGCTCCAAGTAGTGTATCTCTTGCTGTCTGAGACGCAGAAAAAAGCCTGAAGCTCTGACCAGACATCTGAGGAACTGAGACTTTCCCTGAGCTGTGCAAATGATTAGAGTGAAAACCTGACCTTCTGCAAAATCCTCGGTTTCTAAAATGTCTGGGGGAGTTATGTCAGGACCACTTGGCAGGCGGTCAAAGTTCTTCCCTGCAGTTGCATGTTTTGTAAGCCTACTCCAAAGTTGTAATGACCTGGTAAAGTAGTTACCTCTGTCAAAACTGAAAATCTGTAGTCAAATGAACAGAGTTTTCAAAAGCAACTCTTGATTTCCAGCTTTCAGTAAATACAGATAGTCAGGTCCTAGCAGGAGAGTAAACATAAGGGGGATTGCTCACATCATCTGTTTGGTCATCTCCGCTCTAATATTCAAGATTTTTTTAATCAATTAAAAAATATGGGTTACTTAGTTAATTTAGTAGGTAGTGCAGTAAGTATTGCTTCAATAATCTGTGCTTCAACAGAAGCTACCATTGATATACTTTTTGCAAGGAAAAAGGTTTAAAGAGCAGAAGGAAACTTAAAAAAAAAACAAACAAAAAAAAAGAAACGAAACGTAACATACTCCTATACGCCCAGAGGGTATAGGATTCTTTGGCATTGTTCTGGACTCAACCCACTTAGTAATGTGTTCAACAGGAGCTTAAATAAGGATCACATGCTTTTAGGAATAATTTTTTTTTAATAAAAAGTATGTAGTTTAATTAGTCAAACTCATTATACTTCAGTTAGATTCCTTATATTGAAAGGAGAGAATTGAAACCCGTAACAGGATGTGTTTGCTGCAAAATAAACCTGAAACTGGTTTTTTTTTTAATAAGTGTATGCATGACTGATTTTTTTTTTTCTGTTTTTAAAACTTTTGTACTTCTGCATCTTATCTAAAATGTTTGTCTTTAGTGGATATAATTAAAGGTAGAATTTAGCCAGAGCTCAAAGTTTTCACTGTTATATTTATTGGGTTGTGAGAGGACTTTTGCAGACTTGCCTGACTTCTTGCAAAAAAAATCATAAGCGCACCTTCCAAGGAAAGCAAAATTTATTTTTAAATATGTCAGCTGAATTTTTTAATGGTGCTGAATAAATTTTTTTCAACTGCTGCAGTTATTTCTATATATAGTGTAAGGATGTGAAAAGTCATTCATTCCTAATGTGTTTAAATATGCTCCATAATGAATGTTGTGGATGTGAAAGATAAGCAGCCTGGAGCTTTCTTTTGCAAGGTATAGGGTAACACAAAGCATCAAAGTTTTGCTGCCCTCAGGACACACATTGAAGTAGTTAAAGTAGTGAGATAAACGAAATACAATAAGATATTCATCTGCAAAATCTAAAGCTCAAGGACACAATAAGCTTTCATTTAAGTGTTTCTCATTTGCTGACAATGAGCCAAATAAATCTTAATTCCACATTGTAGATGGTGACAGAAATTCAGTAACTTTCTCTGGGATGAGAGTCTGGTTTGTTTCTCAAATCTTTCTGATAATGTACTTGTATATGTTGGGACTCTAATATGAATTAGCTATTTACAGTTACTTAAGAAAACAGGATTATTTTTTTTTCAGAATTGCTGTTTAAGAACGTTTTGGGGCTGAAATAACATGTAGTCTGTGAGTCCTCACTCACTGCATTTCTTCTTACAGGTGCTGGATTCGGATTAGGAATTGTTTTCTCAGTCATCTTCTTCAAAAGTAAGTAGACAGCAGTAATCTTGACTGCCTAATTTCTGCCTGTTGTAGATGCAGTTTAAAAACCAAGAAATCTGAGGCATGTAAAACTTAATCAGCATGTTAGACCAATTCTTTCATTATTGGTCATGTCTTTTCAGTTGAAATGGAGTTACCTAAACTTTTAACTGTTGTGTAACAAGGTTGTTACACGCGGCATCTCTCTAAGCTCCTACTGTGCTCGGCTCAAATTCTGGAATTGCAGGAAACCCTGAGCCAAATTACTGGAGCCATGTGTCTAGACATCAGTTTATGCCAGTCTTGCCAGGGTTTTAAAACTGATCTAAATTCTTTTTTAGTTATACTTTGGTAACAGAATAATTTTCAGTAATATCTTGAGCTCAGAGATTGGTCTCTATTAAATTCTAAGTATGATGTCTTACTCACTGTTACTCTTGTTTTTCTTCTGAATTGGTCTGTTTTTCAGCCAATTTTAGGACTTGTAGAACTTGAAAATGCCTAATATGCATCTTCCAGTAATTTCTTTCTTGGTGCTTATTTAACAATACTATCACTGTCATGTGAAATGAACAGCTTTTCTTGACTTTAACTTTTCTCTTCTGCTTGCCTTCCCCCACAGGAAAGACATGGCCTATCGCTTTTGGGTCAGGGATGGGGTTAGGAATGGCTTATTCCAATTGTCAACATGACTTCCAGTCTCCGTATCTTCTCCATGGTAAATTTGTAAAAGTAAGTATCAGTACTTGTTACTAGTAATTGGTGACTGTTTGCAAGTTAGCATTAAACAGTAGATCTAGACACCATCTAAATAGATTTTCCTCTGCCTTTCCCTCAAAAATTACTAGTAAGAAGAAACTTGGGTTGCCTAAGCAGGGGTGGTTCCCCTGCTGTGTAGAAATTTGTAGTATTTGGTGTGTTTAGCAGTAAACTTACTAGACTGAATACATTGAATTAGTTTAACAGATCCTGCAGGTAGGTTTCCATACAACCTGAAAGCAAGTATAATAAAAATACATGTCAGAAAAGCTGAAAAATTAAACTATTGGTGAGATTCTGCCTTCAGACTTTGGAAGAAACTGAAAGTCACGTCAGGTAGATCTACCTGTGAAAGCAATTCTTTGATCTGTGGGTTGTTGTGTTTTGGTTTTTTTTTTTTCAACATGAAAACACTAATCACTTGTAAGTTTTGTGGCTTGTTTGGCTGGATAGCAATGTAATAATTAGTCTGAAAATATTGCACACTTCAGTTTTGAAGAGGATAATTTAAATGAGTTCAGTATTATCACTGACCATGCTGAGATAAAATATTTTAAAATAGATTAATTAGCAGGAACCATTTGGGCACTTGCAAACTGCATACACTGCACTAAGTCCACACTTCATTAATATTTTATTTCTTCACATGTAAAAGTTGAGACTGCTCTTATGGTAATTTATCATTGTGTCATCTGGGGAAAAAAAAAAGGCTGTGCATGCATATTTTGTATCCACAAAGCCATACACTGCTAAAAGCCTTTCACTGATACTGGTGGAGAGACATCTACCAGGACATATTTACAGTTATTTTAGCCCCTTAGAAAGTATTGAGGTAAAATGTGCTGCAGGTACACAGAGTGCATGTACATGGCAAGTACACAGAATGCAAAAATTGCTCCTGTCTTGCTCATCTCCCTGAAGAATGAGGCCTGAAGGTGTTTTTAGGCTTTTTCCTAATGCATCTAGAGCTCTAAGCCGAGTCCAGTCCTCCTTAGATTTACTGGCAGATGAGCTTTTGCCAGCCTTTTGCAGCCCTTCCAGACATACCTGTTTACAAATATTTTCATCAGCTGCCTGTTAGGAAGGGGAAACAATAACAAGATTCTTAAATAATTTCTTCAGGTAAAATATTTTGGATAGCAACACAGAGAAACTGTGACTTAGATGAAGGTGATACGACATTGCCAGCTACAGCCCAGAATCAAAAGCCCATGCACGACTCTTCTGGCCAGATTTGTTAACATCAAAATGTGTTAGCTTTGCACACTATCCTGAGGGTTTTCCTCCAATTTATGTCTCCAAAAAGAAACTGGAATGCCACGTCTGTGTCTTCATGTGAATAGTAAATGCCCCGTTCACATGTTCTGAGAAAGCATTATTCATTCAAGGATGCTTGTTACTAGGGATGTTGGGCAAGAGAAAACTTTCAGGTCAGCCTAGTAAGGGATTTTGTTTGGATTAAGGGCTAATCTGTGCTCTGGAGCAAGGGTGGTCCTTCGAAGCATGAGGTAATTGAAAGGACACTTCACAGAAGAAGCGCAGCTGCCTGCATGGCGCAGGACTAGACAAATAGTTTCCAGTGCACTGTCTCCACTGGCTCTCTCTGGCACAAAGAGGCTGAACATGCTGAGAGAGGGAAGACGCTGATGAAGCCATCTAATGGTTAATGTCATTAATTCTCTCCAAACTGTCGTGTCATGGATAATGGCTCCAGGGTTATTACAACAAAATTATTTCATTTCTGTTGGTTAGGAGCATGGAAAATATTGTTGCATTATCACTCATCTGTGTTTTTCCTAGAAAATACTGTTGTAACTAAATTCTATAGGACTTCCTTTACAAAACTGAGTTTCTATTCAAATGCTAACCTGTCAAAATGTGAGATTCTGCAAGCAAATCGGCTTTAAGAGCCAGAGAAATGTAACACGGATTAGCTTGAATGAAATTATTTCTAGTTTTCCGAACCTGTCAAGTTCATAGGATTGCAGGATAACTGAAGTGGGAAAGGACTTTGAGGAGGTCATCTAGTCTGACCTCAAACTGGGGTCAGCTGTGAGGTCAGACCAGGTTACTTGGGGCTTTATCCAGTCTGGATGCTTGATTCTTCAGGATCAAGTTCTTAAATCTGAATCCTAAGTGAGAGTGAGAGAGGATGGAGGACCTTCATGATACCAAATAATCAGGCGATTACAAAGCAACTTTGCAGCTGTTCTAGCTGCCTATCCTTTGGGTAAGTAATTTGATCATGAAACACTAACACAAATGCAAGAGCCACTCATCTAGGCCAAAAGACCACTTAAAATGTAGAAAAGCTCTAATTTGTGGTCATAAGATTCTGATGGTTTAAGATTTGATCAAGTGGATGTCCATGTGACTTCAGCTGAATTTAAAATCAACATCTAGCAATTATTTCAAGGCTTAAAACGGCATGCCTGAGGATTACATGGCCTAGGTTTCCTTGCAAAACTGAAAGTACCGTATTTTTCAGGTTATTTAGCCTGTATTATTTATCACCCCCAAACCCACAACCCTGTACTTTGATAGCAACGTGGATTATATTTATGTGCAAGAATACAAGAAGTCTGGAACTGGCACCTTTCCTCCTGCCCTGTGTGCCTTTGTTTTCTATCGGATTTCTGTTCAATCTGTCAGTAGTTAACCTGAACAGCGATGTTGGGTTTTCTTGAAGTACTCGTTTTATCAGAATGGAGGGTTATGTGCATAAAAACATGCCATGCTTCTGCTTAACTTCTGCATACTCAACTTCTCGGTGTAGCAAAGGATGAAAATGTCAGCCTACCTTCTGGAAATGTTACAAAGCTAAGTGGCTTGCTTTACATCGTGCAGCACCTTCCATGTAAGGAACCCAAATGGCTTTTTAATAATATAAGCCTTCTTGCTTTACAGGAACAGTGACTAATGACTAAGACTATCCCAGTGGGAAGGAAGGAGAAATCAATGATTATTCCTCAGGAATACTGAAGTGCCCCTGGAATAAGCCAACATTCTTCAGTAACGATCACCAGTAACTCTTTATACTCCAACAAACTGTTTCTGTACATGAAACAAGGGTCTGTTGCTTGTTTTGTATCATGTCTGGAAAGTGCAAGGAAGAGCTCTTCTGGGAAATAAATAAAAGAAAAATGGCCTCCTCTGGTGTGTTGACTTTGTATGTGAGTGAGAGAGAGAGAATGGAAGGAGAGGACTTCATTTTGAGTACCTAGCAGCTGTGACCACCTGGGTAAAAGCCACTGAGAGAGCTCTTCAGAAAAGACAGCCGTCGTATGTTCCTCTCCACTCTGGAACAGCAACCCCCATCTAATGTACAGTTCAAAGAAGCATTCCCACCTCATAAATCACCCACTCGACCCCTGCTGCTTGTGCCGGTGTTTGGAGAGGAATATAAATACTCCTATGTCCTGTTTGTACAGTTGCCCTTTAAAATTGGAATTTTTGTCCTCTCCGAAGAGGCAGAATCCTAAAGGGCACAGCCTAACCCTGTGTCTGATGCAGTTAGCCAGTGCTGTCTCTTGCAGCTTTGAGTCATGGAGTGACCCAAGTTTGAAACTTCCCAGGATAGTGGGCGAATTAAACAGACGCACATGCCATCTGGCTTTGAGCTTACCTTTTAGGTTGATGGTTTTTTCACCTCTCTTCTGTGGGAGAACAGATAGGTTTCAGTGTCTGGGAAGGGGTCACAAATATTTAAAGCTCTTTATTACCTTGGCAAGTCACTGGTCCAAGTACTCCCTTCTACTTTACGTTTACCCCAGTCCTTGTAATTACTCGTTGGCATGTTGTCTGCCGCTCTTCTGATGCAAGAGGTTGTCTTCACTGCTGCTTTACTCAGCACAATTTTCTAGCTATTGAGATGGCTCTCAAGGACCTCTTGTCTTTGTCCTGTGCTTGCTGCATATTGTCTGTGTAGCACAAGATGTAAATGCACATCTCCTGAGACAGGGAAGGGCATAGATTGACATGGAGCTTTCCTTTATTGGAGGCCTGTTCTGCTGCATGGTGAGTGTTGGCAGATGGAAGAGTGACAAAAAAATTCTTCTCCAGAAAGGAAAACACAATGGAAAACAAGTTGTGCAATATTTGTTTTTTAAACCATGCCAGGAAAGGAAAGGGATGGACTGAGGGGCAGTCTTTGCAGAGCTTGAGAAACTCCTTACCTTACTGAGCAGTGGGACTGAGACTTGGTCTGGGTGCTACAGCAGTCCTGCACACCCACGTCCCCCAGGGCACTTGTGTGTGGATCTTGCACACTGAAGAAACATGTTGAGCTGTGCCCAGAGTCAACAGAAGCTGAAGAGCTCGCCTAGAGCAATGGACTTGTGAAATAAAATAGCTTTAATGCCAGAGCAGTATTAAAGACTGTCAAAGCATGATACCATCCAGGACCATTGCTTGAGCATGTCCTTGTTTTTCCACCTCCTCCCTTGCCGGACTGCATTCATCAGTCAGGTCAAAACAGCTTATTGGAAACAGGATCTCTTTCTTTCTTCCCAATTTCAAATCATTTTATCTGGCCCCAATTTTTAATTTGAACTGTGTACTTTGGAGCCATAGCTCTTCTGTGGTTTGGAAAGTGTTTTTATTGAGTTCTCTGTGTGTGCTGCGATGCTAGCAGTCTGTAAGCCCGTGGGTTCAGCTGGAGAGGAGGGCACCAACCTGGATGAGAAACCAGAACCAAAAGCAGTAGCAATGCTCTGAGTATAACGATGATCAACGTGCAGACAAAGCTTTAGCTCACACTGTGTCATTTGGGCCATGATGATGGGTTCCATTTTGCTTTAGTGTCCCTGGTAATGAGTTGTCCTGGCCTGTTGTGCTCTGCCTTAGTTCAAATACGGCTTCCTGGGGTTAATTCTTACTTAACAGGATCTACTGTGTGACCCATGATCAAGTGGTGGTGCTGGCCCTGGAACTCCGGAGGGTACCATTGTAGATGCCAATTCACAATGTGTCCTTTATTGCTAGAGTGAGAATCATCAGAACAAATGTTTGTTAATATGAAATCCACTAGGGTGAGTGTGGAAAAACGCACAATTTAAAAAGTGGAATTTAAAAATTGTCATTGCTTTTTAAGTGGGGTAAGAACTAAATTTTTTTTTGTTTTCGCAGCTGCCTTGCTTCTTGTTGTTTCTGTTGAGAGATACATATATGCCTATATAACTAGCTCATAATGGGCCTGTATTTGTTTTGGTTTAATTAAAGTTGTATTATTCAAAACCTGGGTTTGAACCTGTCCATGTAAGCTGTGCAAAATGTCTCCTTGTGAGGACAAGTCTCCTGTTTCCCTCTACGAGAATGAGACCATACTGTTCCCAACTGAGGTTGGAATAGAAACGGTTTCCTGCTGCTTGATTTCTAATTACATAAATGGAAGGGGGGAAAAGTGGAAATTCTAAGTACCAAAAGGCATGTTAAATTTAGTATAATACACTCATCTGGAAACTATCACATTTTTCCTTCTTTCTTAAGCCTGCTGAAATCATTGCTTCAGCTAACTGTAGCGTGATTTGGATCAGTACCAAAAAGTGCAAACAAGATAGGCCCAGAAAAGTCAGGTGTCCTTACCCAAAACTTAATGAGACCTTTTAGTGGAGAAGTTACTGCAGCACCCCGGTGCAATTTTAATAGGAAAATGGTGAGTATACGGTGAGTAAAGAAACCATACCACTATCTAGGAGAAGAAAAAAAAAAAAAAAAAGCTGCTGAATAGAACTGGTTTTGAACATTTAACAGCTCCTTAAGTGCTTGACTGGCCACAAATCTGACTCTTAACAGCTTGATTAGATGTCTGCTGAGGCTCTGAGATGAATAAACAAGTCACGGAAAAGCAGAGACTGCAGGGAAAAAAAATATCAAGCTGCTTTTCTATTGTTTATGAGAGTTCGTCATGTTTGATCAAGATACCATCATTTCTTTGTATTTCACTCATGCCTAGGAGCCTTAGCCAAGATCAGGACCTTGCTGTATGTGGTGCTGTGCACACAAATAAAAATCAGTCTGCCCTGGAGAATGTACAAACTAAATAGATGGGATTAAGGGAGGTAGAAAGGTTTACAATGCCCGTTTTGAAGATGGGAGAAGCTGTAGGCAAGGTCAGTGATAAGTCTTGGAGGTTGTGGCATCCAGCTGGGACTCCAGTTGGAGTCTTGAGCCATGGAGTCAATCAGCCGACCCTTCTGAGGGGCTTTTTTACTTGGCAGGTCATGGAGTCTCAGGGGAAGGCTGCCCGCTTCATAGTCTGGGAGACTCCAAAAGGCGACGTTCTGCAGCCGTTTGCTAGCCTCAGATTGCCCCAAATTCTGAATGGCAAATCTCTGATAAGTTAGAAATTCTGGTTTATTGTCCAGCAGGTGAGTGCTTAGAGAATCACTAATGGTTATAAAACACTGAGATCCTCAACACTGACTTTGGTATGATTCTGAGTCTGGTAAGGAGAGAAAATATTGCAATGCATTACCAGTTCTTTGCATCTCGTGGAATAGGACGCGTCTGTGTCAGGCCTAACATAAGCGTAATACCAGAGGACAATCACTGCCTTAGTCGATCTACCTTAAATATGAACTTAGGTAGCAGATCGAGATAGAGGGAGGATATCAAGGAGACAGTATCATTCCAGCAGTGGAAACACAGCAGTGATGATGTAACTCAACTCCTCCAGAGGGTTCACACGGGTGATCCTCCAAAGAAGAAGGAATTAGTTTTCCAGATATTTTTATTGGGTTCCCTCCGAGTTTTTGAAGCAGTGCAAAAGAAATCACAAAGGTGCTTGTTTGCAAATGCAAGCAGTGGGTGCATGAGTGGGCTAAAGGAGGCTGTGGTGGCTGGGGTAGTGATCTACCACGAGGTTCAGCTCTTATGCTTTAGTGGCACGTGGGGAACACGTATCAGTGACCTGCTAGGAAAACCCCATTTTTCAGCAGTGTCCTGAATCGGCAAGGCATTGCTGACCCTTCCTTTTGTTCTGAGTTTGCTGAGTTTTGTTGCTTTTCCCCCCTACCACACACATCCTGACAGTAAGAAATAAACTTTTCCCTCATGTCCCACCCCACCCTTGCCTTTGTAAATGGGACTGGTGCAAATTCTGGCACGCCAGCTCCAGTAGGCAGCTGCATGCAATGCGTACCGTGTCTTAACTGCTCTGAGGTCCGGCCTATAGCCCACCCACAGTGAAATGCTTAACTGAGATTGAAGCTAAATGGGAACACAGTTTATGGAAATTCAGCTGTGGATCGCTGTTTCTCTTGTGACTTCTGGCTGTCAGCACTTAGCTGTACAGCGCTGCTAGCTGTTTAGAGCTGGATGTTCCTCCTCGTGGTGGATACCCACCTCCTGTAGCTTTTAAAGATGCTGAGAAAGTTGTTGGTGGCTAATAAATCACTCTTCATCTATAGTCTTTATTGGTAGTGCTTGTAAAGACTCCAGCTCTGGGTTAGGAGTGTATGCCCCTTCCTAGAAAAGGTCATGCCCTTATCCGTTCAAATTCAGTTCATAAATCTCCTCTTGTATGAAGGAGTGTGCTTCTTTTTTAGAAGTTTTAGAGGGTATTCTTCCTTGAAGAGGAAGCTGCATTTGAAGTTGTTAGTAGCGACTAACAGCTTAACCCAAACCCTTTACTAATCCCATGATCCACGTATTCCCTGAGGATTTAGGAGTCCAGTTGTGATAGACAGCACCTCAATTTGCTTCCCTGTAAAATGGAAATGGTGCTACTCTCTCCACTTGGTCATGGATTTAAGACCTACTTCATTCCCGGGTAAAATTCAGCTCTGTGCAGTCAAGTAGCATATATTGTGGGACACCACAGTTCACTACCCAGCTGCACCGACTGAATCGTGTTCCACAGTTCACAAAATACTTTGAAGATGCTGAAAGAACAAGGTAAAGGTGTGCTATGGAAGGTGAGTGCTTCAAACCAGGTAAAGGTGTTCTGGGGAAGGGGAGTGTTTCTACACTTTCTTATCCACCCTTTCATTTCTTGCAGTCACCTGCTTCTCTGTCGCCAAACTCCTGTGCCTTCTCTCCGGGAGCAATAAGGGAGAAAGGGCTGGAGTTATCAACGGGGTAAAGGGACAGGAGGCTTAGGGTGAAGGTAACTGCCATGGGTTGTGTAATCTCTCTCTTCAGCAGCCTCTTTCTAGGTTCAAAGGTTGACTGAGGCCACAGGAGAAGAAAATTATTTTATGTCCTAATGGCTCCCCGGAAGGTTTGCAAAACAGTGGCACTCTGGGGCCTGTGGATGCCTTGTCTCCCACAGGAGTCCGTATAATGCTTTGTATTATCTGTAATTTCCATTAATTATCTGGAAGTAGATATCCGAAGGTGTCAGACGGATAATTGCTATCTGGTGGGATGCTATGTAAATGGAAAAGTGGAGCAATGTAGATTTTGAGATAGTCGAATGTAAAGCTTGACATTGAGACACAACAAATGCTGATCACACCTACAGATCACAAGGGCTTAGGGGTTACAAAAACCCGGGACCTGAAGGGTTTGCTGCCAACGGGGAGAGGCATAATGAGAAGCAACGGGTGGAGGCCACTTGACCCACGCAGGTGAGCAGCGAGGCGCTGAATTGTAAGCAGAGAGACTGGGATAAACCGGGAGAGGAATGGGTGGGTTTTTCGACTCCTGATGTCTTAAATTTAAGTTACTGTGTTCCACCTGGGAGTGACTGGGTGAAATCAAATGACCTGTAACACACATGGATTCATATCAGATATCTAACTGTTCTTCTTGGCCATAATTTCTCTTAAACTTCCAAGGCCATAAAGGTTGACTGCATTGTTACTGGTCTCTGTCCCATCGCTTAATCTGGCATGAACTAAATGCAGAAATTTTGAGCTCAAGAACCCTGTTTGTTGGACACTCCCTGAAGATGTCCCTGGCATGGTTCTCAGACAGAAGACAACCTATTTCTACAGCGATCCTCGCTGCTTTGTTCTTCCAGCTCCTCCCTTTTGGACTGTTTTCCTTGGGTTTGTTTGAGGGAACTGTTGATGGTGTGTGCTTCCCCCCCACTCCTTTTTCCGGGCACAGGGCCCGGTTTTTGTTTAATTCTCTCTGAAGATTACATGGTTTCGTAGATAACCTGTCGAGAGTTGGGGTATTTCCTATGTCAATAAATGCATCTCTGAATGATGGATGGAAGCCTGGGGCTGGAACTGCAGGAGTGTTTGTGGGCTGGGACTGGAGGTGAACTGGAAAGACTCTGTGGGAAAGTCTGCGTAGTCCTGCTGTCTGCACCACGTCAGACAGAACAGAGAAAGTGAATTTACTGGGTTCTTTTAAGGCCTGCGAAATAATTCCCTTAAATCTTTGGGAGCATCCTAGTAGGCGACATGCTTGTGGGAGGCTCTAGTTTACTATCTGCTAAGTTGTGGATTTTATATCCATATTAGGTATAAATAGAGGTAGGCTGGCAGATAGAGGAGGTCATTGTGACTCCTCTGAGCACAGGATGAGCCTATAATTATTTAACTGAGGCTTCAGTGTTAACTCTTGTCATACATTGGAGCAGCCACTGAGGCAGCATCTGTTACCAAAATTAAAAACAAAATGATGAAAAATTGGTCCAGTGCTAGCACGGATGTCAGCATGGTCAAGAAAGCAGTGATAAACTGACTCCTGGCCAGTTTTATTGAGTTCCTCCCCAGCTGCAACGGTATTACCTGCTTCACAAACTCAGAAATCACGATCCTGCTTCAGGGCAGGAGGAGAGGGAGGCAGTGAGAGCAGATATCTCAGGGTCCCACATTTCTAGGATTTGATGAGCTCCACCCTCTAAAATATGAAAATCGTCACCTTAAGGATTGTATTTGCATTTGTCTTCCGTAAAGCAGGGGGTGGACTGGGAGCAGAGGAGTTTAATCTGTTAGTGAATACGTATATACATTATTATTTTAATTTTAAAAGACGCTGACTTTCTCTTGCAGTCACAGGACTTCAGAAAGTGGCACTTTGAGACTTCTGGTTTTGGGTGCTTTTCCTAAAGGCCAGAGAGTTTGTGCACGAGCCTCTTCCCATGCAACAGCAGCGCAGTATTGCTCTGGGCTGAGTCACCCCCTTCCAGGCGGGTGCTGGTTTCCTTTCAGTAATGTGCAAAATGTTCCCTGCACACATGTGTATGTTCTAAGTTTGTACTGCTGGTTGACAGTTTGTAGGCGCTTCAGTGCCAGAGCTGTCTCTAAACACACACAAGCACCTATTGTGACGAGGCCCTGAGCTTGGCTAGTGCTGCAAGGAAAATAATTAATATAATAAGAGTTTCTGAGCGATTGCAGCAGGGGGAAGTTGTGCAGCAGAAAATAAGATGGTTATCAGAGGAGATTTAGCCGGTCCTAATGGTGTCAGAGGAAATTGGTATTTTTGAAGTAGAAAGAACTGTTTGAACTCGTAGGGAAGAGGGCACCTGCAAATGAAGCCCAACAGCTTCTTCCCAGCCCTCCCTGATAGAAACTGCCCCTGCAGACATGAACTGAATAGGAGAAGGATTTTGCATGACCTGAGTTGCTGGGGAAGCAAAGGAGGGAGGGACGAAGGGGCCTAGAGAGTCTGGGAGCGGGGAGCGATTGGGCAAGGTGGAAAATAAAGTGATCAAACACACTTGGACTTGCTCAGAGATGGGAGGGGTACATTTTTTTTACTGCTGCCCCAGGGCCCCAAAATGCATTGGCACGGCACTACAGAGAAACCACTAATCCCAGTCACCAAGGGGAGGGAACAGGACTTTCTCGTTGCCTCCTGCTCACGGAGCGTTTGGACCCCTGTCGAAGGAAAGGCTGATGGGATTAGAGGAAACAGCTGGCTCGAGTCTTACCCTGCGGGAGCTCGCATTCTCGGGACTCGGGAAGAGAGGAGCGCCCCGCTGCCGAGTCGCATTCCAGGTCATTTGCTGAGCCCAGATGTTTTCTAACGAGCTCTATGATAAATCCTTTTCCTTTACTACGAAGCACAGTCCCTGCCAGCCAGGTCTGTCCCTAGATTTCTCTTTCTACACATGGCCAGGCAAGTCGGGCTTTGCAGTTCAAGCCAGCTAGCCTAATTACTGCTAGGACGTTCCTTTCCGCTTTGCCTACGCAAAGGGCTTCAGCACAGAGCTCAAATCTGTTATCCTAAAGCTGTGGCCTGATGGAGGTTGCTGGCCCAAATTCCTCCTGTGGCTGAACCTGCCCCTGCAGCCTCTCCTTACCTCTGTGTATGTCATTAAGCCAGACAAGCGCTCAGGGTGGATTGACCTGGTGGTCTGAACGAGCAGCAAAGTGCTGTTGTAGCCACGTGCTTTGGGGGAATCTTAAAAAGCAAGAGTGGTATTTGTAAGGACTGCTCCATCCTTGCCGGTGGGTGCTGAAACTGCCCAGATGTGAGAGTCACATGCCAGTAGCGATGGGAGGATGCGCTCCTCACATCTACCTGCCACCACTGTCCCCTCCCTTCACCTACCTGAGATGGTGATGGGAAATCACCTCCCAGCTTTTTTTTTCTTTGCCTCTGTCTCCTGGCATGAGTACTGGTCTCTTCACCTCGAGCATGTATGCCCTTACACACGGCAATGTGGTGTCGTGAGCTGTTATCTTGGAGGTGTCTTAGGGCTTATTTAGGAGTCAAGAATAAGGAGTTCAGCAGGTGATGATCCACTGCGAGAAGGGAGCTGATAACAGGCCATCTTTATTCCAGGGAGCTGCAATGCGGTTTTTTGTGCCTTTTACAAAGATACAGAGAGGAGAAGGGAATGCGACGGGGCAGGGGAGTCCGTGGCAGACCCAGATATCAGTCCCCCAGACCCCTCCTGGGTCATGCCAGGGGGTTTAACCCTTGAGAGTGCCTCTCTGGACCCTATGCAGTACAGCTCAGGGATGGTGAACAAAACACAAGTCACTGGGGGAGAGACGGAGCGAGGGCCCAGCTGTGGGGATGTGTGAAGGGCAATTCCCTCGTCGCTCCCTGCAGCCCTTCGCGGATACTCACGCTCTCTCTCGCTCCTTCCCCAGCTGCCTTTCCCTTGCGTATGTTTTCTAGCATCCAGCTATGGGCAGGGAGCCTTGGAATCTGCGTTAAGACACAAATAAAAGGAATAGTTTTATTTTTAACTTCCAAATCCACCCTTCTAATTCTCACACCCACAGTTCTTAGTCGTGTCCTGACACGCGGGGAGCCCCTGGCACTGTGGGTGTTTGTCAGCAGGCCCAAAACAGCAACAGCGGGCGAGGGAGGGAAGCTCCTGGAGACCAGGGAGCAGGTTTCTGCTGTGTCTCAGTGCACGAAAGCTTCGGTGATCCAGCAGCAGGGGAAAGGGCCGATGGGGGAGGCAGAGGTGGGTGTGGGGACATTTTGGGCAAGGCTCCGTGCACCTGTGTTTTCATATGGTGTCTGTCTGTGGTGGAAAACAACAGGCTGATGAAATGGGCTGTCATCGGGGGGGGGGCGCTGAGAGTGGAGAGCTGTGTTGTACTAACCCACGTGTCGCACCGCTCGGCGTGAACACAGCAGCGTGGTTTGGCACATTTGGGTGTTTTAGGGGCAGACTGCAAGGTCCCCAGAGCCTGCGGGGAGTAGGAACTGGTAAAGGAGGGAGGGATGTGGAGCAAGAGTCTAAAAATGCTGCTGAAGCCAGTGACCCTGGCTAGGGGTGAGGCTCCTGACCGCTGAGGACGGCTCTTTCCCTGCTGGGGTTGCCTCCCTCCTCTCCCTCCCGGCTGCGGAGCGGCTGCCTCTAGCCCGTGCCTGAGCCAGTGTCTGTCCAAATGACATCTGCAGGCATCAGGTCTTCACTCCTTGTGCTGGCTGCGATACCCCATTGCCAGAGAGGAAGGGGAAAAGTGTTGGCCCTGGGCTTTGACAGCCTCTCAGCAGCTTCTTTCATCCCCCAGCCAGCCTGCTCTGTCATACAGCAGCTCTGCCTGTTTCTTCTGACACCAGAAAACCTGAACTCTGCTCCTCGTGCCTCCCCACCCCCAGATTTACAGATTGCTGTGTTTCCCTCTTCTGCTCTTCGGCTGTTTACAGAGCTGCAACACAAATGAATGGGAGGAAGCAGCACATGAGCTGCTCGCTGGCTCCCATCTCTGCATGCAGCTGGGTGCTCCGCTCAGTCATCACACCCCAGCGCTGAGGATCCCCCAAAACCCATCAAAATACTGAACCGTGGATCTGACCACTTGGGTGGATTTCACCCATGGTCTGCTGCTTCGTAGCTTGTCGTGTCTGCATCTTATTTTTCCTCATTTATCCACAGACCTGAGGACTTGCTTCCCAGCCTCTCCTGCTCCCTCTTACTCTTGTGTTCTTCAGAATAAAATACCCTCCTGTGCAGGAGCTCACTGCTGGTCATGCTGGCCACGAGGAGCAGGTAGCGATCAGTCAAAAGCCCAAGTTCAGCAGTGAGTGAAACTGTTGGGAGATTAGAATCCAGGCTCCTGATGGGGTGTGTGGTCATGGTGAAAGCCTGCTCCTTTGTCTGGTGTTGGCCCTTTTGGGGCTGAGCAGTTCAGCACAGTTCAGGGCCAGGTAGGCATCTAGCAGGATAAGTGATGTGGAAGCAGGTTTTTGCCATCTGATTTACAAAATCCTATTGTCCTGGAGCTGGAAGGCACCGAGCAGCGGGAAACCCTTCCTTTGCTGGCAGGCTGCAGCCTCCTTCAGCTAAGAGCCAGCCCCACAGCTTGCTCTCCTCGCCTCTCCCAGACCCACTGCCAGAGCAGTACCAACACTCCTCTCAGCACAGCTCTTGCTTTCCTCCCGTCTCCTCTTCCCGCTTCTCTGATCTCGATGCAAATCTTCACACAAGCAGGAGCCAGCAAAGCCCACCCGAGCCTGCAGGTATCTTTTGATTTGGGTGGCGCCGTTGTCCGTGTTTAATGCGGAGGCCTCCCTTAGATTAATTGTGCTTTTACAGAACCAGAGCCCTTCCGGTCTCCAGCAGTCACTGTAAGGGAAAGATAGTGATGAATGGTGCTTCAGGGGGTTGACTGCTAGCTTTTTAACGGGGAGGGGAAAGAGAGAGCGAAAAAGAAGAAAGATGAGATAGGGGAAGGGAAAAGAGAAAAGAAAAAAGACCATCCTCTGTGGTGTTGGGGAACTTTCCCCAAAGCTTCCCTGCGGCTAGGGCTCAACCCCAAGCACTCTCTATCGAGTATGATGTTTAAATAGGAACTGTTTGCGTTCAGTGAGCCAAATCCAGGCGTTGTTTAGGTCACGGCAGGAGCAAACGCTGGCGAAGGTGCCTTCGGCCGCCGCTCTTCTCTGGCAGACGCGGCGTTTCGAGGGCCGCGCGTTGCCCGCGGGCGCTCCCCGGTAGCCGTTAGCACTTGCCGGGGGCTCCATCGCCCAGGACGGGCGGTCTAGGGGTGAGCTCCCCACCCGCTGCCCCCCGTGGGGGATTGGGGCTCGTCCCCACGGCTGCGAGGGGGGTGAGGAAAGGGCGGGGGGGGGCCGCTCCGCTCGGGGCTCCCCGCACCGCCCCAGACACCGGCGGGCGGGCGGGCGGGCGCTGCCGCCGCCGCTCCCCTCCCTCCGTCCCTCCCTCCTCCCTCTCTCCTTTCCCCTCCTCTCGTCCCCGTCCCCCCCCCCCGCCCCGTCCCGTCCCCCCCCGCCAGCCCCGATTGTGCAATCGCGAGCGGCGGGGCCGGCGGCACCGCCCGGAGCCCGGCACCGGGGGGAGGAGGCGGCCGCTCCCGCCCGCCCCGCGCCTCCCCGGGCCGCGGCGCCCAGGATGCGGCAGCCGCCGGGCACGGCGGGGCTGTAACCGCCCGCCCGGAGCCCATGGGATGTGCCCGCCGTCGCCTGGGTGGTGAGTACCCCTTGGCTTTGTGTCTCCCCCCTCCGCCGCCTTACCCCCCCCCCCCCCTCCGGAGCCGACCTGTTTCTTTTTCTCCGCCGCTGATCAGCACCAGATTTTCCGCCTCTTTTCCTCTCCCTTCCCTTCTCCCCCCCCCGGTGATGGATGGCCGGGAGGATGAGAATATTGCCACGGGCAGAAATCAGTTGCAGATGAGGCGGACTTCGGGGGATCTGCTGTGCAAGCGTTGAAGTATTTCCACCGCCGCTTTCGCTCAAATAAAATAAAAGACTAGGATATGGGGAGCCGCACTTTATCGGTTGCACATCTGTGGTACAGAGTCCTCCCCATCTATTGAGCGTTTGGAACAAAAAAGTGCAGAGGAAAGACGGGGAACGTTCAGTATCTCGATTAACTGCAGCGCCGGAGGACGTGTAGGAGTTCGGGTATCATAAAGGAAGGGAATTTTCCTGATGGCAAGGCAGTAAACTTTTGTTACGGGAAAACTTTGCACTGGGGATGAATTTACATCCTTGTATCCTACAAATCGGTTTTGTGCTGACTGGAATATTTCAGAGGCTTGTATCTGTTACATCTCTACCTGTTTCTTGACATAGTGTTTCGTAACACAGTATTTCAGTTTGTCCAAGTATTTGTGGCTGTTCTTAGCTGTTACATGTGTTTTATGCACAGTGAGGGTTTCTCTGTTTCTCTAAGGATGTTCAGGGCACAGAACATGCTTCATCTCATTTTCAGGCTGCACTAAAGTTGATCCGGACAATCCCTTCTTGCCTACTAACGTTTCTCTTACGAGGGCACGCTTAGGAGAAACTTAGGCACTGCTCCACAATCTTAACTTTTACGTATAGGAATAACCCCACCAAACTGAAAATTCAGCCTGTGTGAAGTCTTTGTGGATTTGGGGCACCATAGCTTTGCCATGCAGGTTTTTTATCCCTACTGAAACAAGTGGGAAAGATCCTTAGTGATATGGCAAGGCCCAGGTTTTCCCTTGTATTTTTAGCCTAAGAACTTAATGTCCTCTTGGCAATGTCCAACCAGCCAAAAATCAGCTGTATACAATGGGCACTTTTGCTTTTTAAAGGCAGTCTCCCATCTCGGAAAAGGCAGCTCGCCTCAAATTTGCAAACCGCAGGATGGGAAATGGAATTTGCCTTCAGTATAAAAATCCCAAGTGTTTGCAAACAGCCCTGAGAAGAATCCGGGCTCTTGGCTTGACCTCTCGGCACTGAATTCCAGCTTGGGGAGTTTGCGGTCTTGCAAAAAGGGCGAACGAGCAAAGTCTTCCTGAGTGCCCGGTCGTCTTTCCAGAGAGAGTAAAACAGTCAAGCTGGAGGGAATTTTGGGTGCCCAGGATCTGCAGGATCGGGCCCTGAGCCAAAATGCTTTTAAAGTAGCCTTGAAGACCTGCCCGAATTGGAGTTACTTTGCTCACGGCATGTGTTGGCATTGCCGAGGTCGTGTTAAGCTGGTACAGTTGTGGGAAACCTGCCCAAGAAGCCGAGCAAACTCCCGGGCACTTATCCCTCCCCAGGCTCTGTGCTGTTCCCACTCCGGCGTTAGCAAAACCTCCCCCGGCTCCCGTATCGGAGCTGCTGTGACCGCGGGGCAGGCAGAGCTGGGGACTCGCTCTGTCCTAGGGCCTTGCTCCTGCTCTTTTTTTTTTTTGAAGTCTGCTGGAAAAACCCCCCTCTGCTTAGTCACCCGGGCTCGGAGATCCCCTGCGATAAAGCAAGGACCAGAGTACGGCGGATCCAGCACAGCTCAGGGCAAAGAAACCTCTCAGCTGATCAAATCAGACTCTTAAAAACCTGAGCAGCTGATAAAATCTTTTCAGGGGAGGACCGGAGTGGGAATGAGGGGTGGTCTGTCCCCCGCCTCCTGTTAGCCCTGGCAGGAGCGGCGCTTGCCGTTTGCCCAGACCTTTGTTTCTTGCACAGCGCTGTTTAGGGAGGGAGACAACGGGGCGGTGGGGGCCAGGGCTTTCCTGGGTGTAAATTAGCACTGGTGGTGGGAAGGGAGCAACCCAACACTCAGTTCAACCAGTTGGGCTGGGCTGGGCCGCTACCCCCGTTCCAGCCAAGATTTCAATCCGTTGGAGTTGAGCTTTGGAAATGGCGTCAGGATCGGCCCCTCGCTTTGGCCAATTGCTCACATGTGGCTTAAGCCTCCTTCTTCTCTGATACAGAGCTCAGATGACTTGTCCAGACCCGCAGTCGCTTCACAGTTTGGTTTCTCTGTGGTTACCGGGCCCAATCCTGCAGTTTTAGGAGACAACGTCTAAAAGTCAAGTGTGAGGTCAGCCCCCGGCACGTCTGGTAGTAATTGAAAATACCCAACTGGGCTGCGAGCTGTTACGTTACCTCCGAAAGCCTCTGGCCCTGCAGTGCCACATGTTTTAACACTTCAGTCTTGGAGATACTGCAGTCAGTGCCATGGGTCAGTAACACAGACCTTGGGGTTTATGTCATCAAAAGTGGGAAGGCTGGTGCAGCGTAAAGCAGAGATTAAGAAAGAGGGTGAAACAGCACCTGGGTCAACTGGATTTCTGCTGTTGGAGCCAGGATACGGCCTAAATGGGTGTAAAGGGAGAGGGAAACAGCAGGAAGGATCCTGAACCGTCACTGAAAGATCCACAGCTTCAGCCTCAAACCCCTTTCTCCTTCCCTCTTTCCCCCTCTTGCTCCAGCAGCTGGGAACCTGATCCTGCAAGCGCAACCCCGCTGCGTAGGACAGGCTTGATTTTTTATGCAAGTTTGGTAATGAATGACCGAGCAAGCCGAAAGCCAGCGTGGTGGTTGGCATTTGAGACAACTCCCATCTCTGACTGCAGGATGGCCTTACGCGGCGTGTGTGCTAAATTAAAAAAATAATAATCCTGGTGGCCACTATGTACTAGAACTGGTTTTATCTGGTTCCAGTTATGCTTGTTTTGAGTAAGACGAGTGGTGCCAGATTCTGATCTCATTTGCACCAGTGGAGTCATTTGGAGGAGCCGGTCCCAGTTTACCTCACTCGTAAGTGAAAGCAGAACTGGGCCTGCTGGGAGAAGGGCTCCCCGGGGAAATCGCTGGTGCCTGCGTGCAAATCAAACACGGGGAAAAGTGAACGACTCTTGGGACCCTTGCCAGAGGCGGTGCGGGTTTTACCGCCGGCCCTGGGGAAGTTGTTTTCACCGAAAAAGGAGGGTTCAGCTGCAGAGGGCAACGGCGTGCCTGCGCGGGGCAGAGCGAGCCAGGTGCTCTGGGCGAGTCAGAGTGGTCAGGCTCTCGGAGAGCGATGCCGTGGTGGAGGGCGGGAAGGCAGCCCCGTCCCACGCTGGGTGGGAAGCTGCTGGCGGGGGTTAGGGCCAGCTTGAGAGAGAGCAGCCCAGCTGGAGGGCAGCAGTCACAGCTACGGCACGGGATTTTACAAGGGGCTTGGATCCACTGTCCTGTTTGGCCACGGGTCACCCCCCTGCATGGGCAGAGCTCCGGCCGACACCCTCGGCCCCAGCCCGGGGCTCTGCCGGCTGCTCTCGCCGCAGCGAGCATGTGGGAAACACCAGCTCCAGGGGAAACGCGGGAGGAGGGAGTCGAGCCTCTGTCAGGTCCAGACATGCGAGCGAGGCCTCTGGCTGAAACGCTGCTAACAGCTGTGGTGGAAAGTGCCTATTTCTCATATTATCTGCAAGGCGCTCGCTATGACCTACCGCTGGGGACTGTTCTAGCCAAAGCATGTGGCAGACTAGTCCTTCCCTGCGCAGGGTCTCAGCAGCCTGGACGCTCTCCCTTTCCCCAGTTTGCTGAGGCACCCCAGTCCCTCTGCTCCCCAAAACTACTGGAGTACCAGGCTTGTTTTCCAGGTCCCCCCCGCAGCTGATCCTTGCTCCCAGCCCTCTTGCCCCGCTGCTCTTAGGGGCTGCGGAGCCCCACATTTTGAGCAGGTGCTTGAAGAAGGCAGGGAGTGGAGGGTGGTGTGGGGCCAGGATATCTTCCTGTGCTTTAGATTGATGCATTTTCCTGGCCGTGATTGTTCTTAATGCTGAAGAAATTGAGCAATTGAAATAAATTACCAGAAACTGTTAATACTGCTCTCACACAGGCCATTAGTGTGTCCCTTTTCCAGCAGAGCTCCTTTAGGACCCCATTCTAAGCCTATCTAAGTCCATAGGTAGCTTTCCAATGACTTTTGTAGGTAAAAGGGCTTGGATTTTTTTTGCCATCTGCATAAAATGAGTTTTTCAAGTGCTCAGTGCATGCTCAAGAAGCCAGATTTAAACTCCCAGTGTACCGAAGTCTTTTGAAATTCTGTCCAAAGTGTTGGGACGGGAGAGGGCTTTAAAAATGCTGCATTGCTTTTCTCTGTTTCTGCTTTATTTCTGTGAACCGCTCAACCATGCTTGAGTGGAAATTAATATGTTACGGAAAGGGAAGCTCTAACAACTCCTGCTTTTGAAAGGAGCAGAGACAGCCAGGTCCACAGTGAGAAATGACATGGCTTTTGCTCCATTATCAAAAAGGTTTTAAGACGGATTCTTTTGCATGTGAAGTATCAAATGTCTCCTATGGTAGTTCCTTTTTAAATTTTTTTTGGTAATTTCTTCCCAAATTTTGCAGCTCAGCGAAGCAAGACTGAAGCTCTCAGCTCAGAAGAGACTTGTGTGTTCAGTTTAGCACCCATCTGTCTTGCTGTCCTGAAGAATTACCTCTAGACATTTTCGGTGCATAGTTCTCTTCCCTCTCCCCCGGTGATATTGTCACATCGATCAGAGTAATTTGGGCTGTTGCAGGCACAACAGTAGAGTTCCCAAAAGAGGGTTGTACTTTGTATTTTTTGCAACCAAATTGAAAAATGTAAAGTTTTAGCTAAATGCGAATTGCAGAAAAGGGGAAGTATGGAATAAAATCAGTTAGTTTTGATTTTTTTTTTTTTTCAGACACAGTGACTTTACAGGTTTTTGCAGTTTAAACTTTTCCTGCTCATAATGCTGGCTTATAATATTTTTTGTTCCATGTAAGCAAATTTTATCTGAATTGAGATTCCTAAGAGGCAATTCCCCGTAGTATTCAGAAGTTACTGTACAGACAAAATCCTGTGTCTGAGGAGAGCCATGCCCTGAATCTTTCTGGGACAGATACATGTTTCTTTCCGGTTGCCACCAAATCAGACATTTACTGTGGCTTTCCTTCCTTTTAGGTGCCTAAATAATCGGTCGCCTTTTAGCATTTACAGCTCCCTGAAACAGATCGCTCCTGGCCACCTCCCCGCACCGGAGCCATCCCACCTGAGTCCTAGGAGAGTTTTCTCTTCCCCGAGCAGCTCCTGCCCTGCAGCAGGGTGTCCTTGCACACCTCCCCCAACCCTTGGGTGTCCTTGCATGACTCCCCCACCCCACAGCCGCGTCCCGGCCTGACTCCCACCTGCCCTGCGACGCGGCGTTTCCCCGAGCACCTTCCTGCATCGTGTGGGGCAAGGGCTGCTGGCAGCCGTCCCTCCCCTCCTGCCCCGGGCAGCCTCATCCCTCGAAGGAAGCCAGGAGCTCGCAAGACCTCCCTGTGCTTTTCCACTCTCTCTGCACCCATCAGCTGGCTCAGCGCACGGTGCTCCCCCGTCTCTGCTCTTACGAGCAGGGAAACTGAGGCACGGAGCAGTGTGTGCTCAGCAGCGGGTCTTTGGGGCCTCCTTTTCTCCCAGCAGCGCTGTGCAGCAGCTCTTCTCAGCAAAATGGCACAAATAACTATCTGAACACAAAGGCAGGACCCTGTGATTCCTGTCTAACACCAACTTGGGGTTGCTCGGGGCAGCTTGGCGCGGTGTAGCTTGAGAGCCAGGCGGGTGGGGAGCTGGCTGGGAGGCAGGGGAGGAAGGTGGAGGCCCCAGCTCCAATCCAGACCAGGAGCTGAAACCTTCACCTTGGCCATCTCTGCGGAGATCTCATGCACCTCACACAAGGGCCTGAATCCCTGGTTGAGGCGCTGAGGTGAGGCCATTTCCTGGCTTTGTACCTCATTTTCCTTAGCTGCAGCGTGGAGCTGACACTATTTCTGTGCTGTATTCGCAGGCTTTGAGCCTTGGCTAAGCAATGTTTGTTAAGTTTCGGGGTTTCTTGTCTCTCAGAACCTGGGATGCTGCGTGTGTGGCCGTGAGCACAATATACCTGTGTCTGTGCTTTTATGTGTTTGGCAAAATTGCAAGATCATGGATAAGAAAAATACCTATAAATATATTAAACTACTCATGAAATATTCCCCATGTCCACCTGCAGGCTTGTCTTGTATTATGGTGTAAACTTCCCACTGGAAAAAGAGGGTAAAACTGATTAGATCTTTTTTATTTTCCTCCAGAAGTGTTTGGTTTCCAAATGGCTGAGAACAGCTGTGGGCTGGATGGTGGGAACGGGGCCTCCGAGGTAATTCCCGTGATTGTCCTCCAGCCGATATAACGATGTAGATTTTCCCAGCTGCTTCCAGGCGTTGGCGGGGACCGTCCTGCTTGCGGGACTCCTGAGAGTCCCCGGCACTGCCGGGATGGGAGGAAGGAGCTCTTCTAGGTGACACAAAACATCTGAGCGTGCTACCACCAGCTCTCAAAACCGATGGCTCAGCCACGGGCCAGACTCCTGCCAGGCTCTCCAGGCCTCGCAGGGATGCTGAGCTGGTACAGCTGAGACCCATCAGCCTTGGACATTTTGCCCCTCAGCTCCTTGGGCATGGGGACAGGCTGGAAAAGGGCTCTGGGGCTGCTCACCACAAGGCTGCAGCTGTGCGTGTGCTGAGAAGTTGTTTGTCTCCGGAGTCCGGGATGTGCCAGGCTCAAAGGCTGAGTCATTTGATTTCTGAAATGTGTGCTGAAGGGATGGCGGAGGAAGCTGCCATACGGTTCCCTGCAGAGGGAGAGGGGGGAGACCCTCACGGGCTGATGGGTCTGCCGGAACTGAGCTGAACTTTCTGCTTGAAAAGCTTTGACTAGCAGGAAAAAAAATGTGCCCTGGTGTGGAGAAGAGAAAGAAGCCCCTGTATGCGGGGAAATGCAGGCCAGGGCCGGGGTCAGCGCCGGGGAGCACACACTTGTTCCTTTAGGGGCTGCAACGTGTAATTTAGCTTGTCACGGAGGAATGTGCTCAATGCCTTTATTTAATCGGGAGTTTGCAAACCTGCTCGGGTGCCTTGTCTTCCTTTTTCCCTTCCCTTCCCAGCCGGGGGGAGAAGGAACACGGTGCTTTTGTCTCCGACCCTGTGGCTGCTGTCAGATGAATGGTTTTAGTGGCAGCTCTGTTCGCATGACTGGTTTGAACTATGCCAGTGAACATGCCGTGGTTGCGAGGAGGCTGTTTCCAGCCCCAGCTCCCTCCCAAACTCAGCTGCATCAGATGTTTTCCTAGGCACTGGCATAAACCTTGTTACTTACTAGAAATGTGGCCCTGCGGGTTCCAGGGCATTCTTGGGAGAAGGAGAACAACCGTGTGGATGTGGCCTGTTCAGGACTTGAAGTCAGTGGGGGATAGCAGTGCCCAGCACCCGAGTGCCCTGAAAAATGGGGTGAAGCTGCAATTGCTCCGACTCCACAGAGGCACCTGGTTCCCCGGCTCGCCGACGGCCCCTCTGCAAACCGGAGCAGCGGCCGTGCTGCTAGGGGCCCTGCTTACAAAGACGTCCTTGCTCAGGAAAGGAGAGGGTTTAAGCATATGTTTAAGTGCTTTCCTGAATCCAGGCCAGGTCCTGTGCTTTAGCAGAGCACTACCTCACTCATCTTCCTCTCGGTATCGCAGCGAGACAGATGCTGGGAGATGATCCGTCATCTGGCACTGGGGCGGCTCTGACCAGCGCTGCAGAAACACCTCTGTATCCAACACCTCCCTCCAGGAAAAGAAAAGGTTCCAGGGAAGCAGAGCTGTCAGCGCAGACAGAAATGTTTGCCTCTCTGCTGCCGGGTAGAAGTGCATAGAAAGCTGGAAAAAAACCAGCCACCACCTTTCTTTGGAAAGAAGGAAATTGCTCTCTAATCGGGCATGTGGAAGTGAACTTGTGTATTGACTCCAGAGGAATTTCGGCTGTTCCCCCCGGGGCTGTGATTGCTGTTTGGGTCACATCCCAGCTCTGATCTCGGACTTGCCTTTGGGAGCAGGATTCCTCAGCAAGGAGCTGCTGGCATTTGAGGAATGAGTAATTCTCCTTTCAGAAAACCAAGCAAACCGAGTCTGTGTTTGTGCAGCTTAGCTGTGTGCTCCTTAGCAGAAATTGCAGAGTTCCCCCACTGAAATGGAAAAAAAAAAAAAATTCAGGGAGCAGAAGTAAGCCCTAAGAGGTGTCTTCAGGACAAACGCAGTTAACCACACTGCTCTTATGAATGGCAGTGCAAACTCCGGGGCTAAAACCCTCTGCTTATCTCAAACCAAGTCCTGCAAACCCTGCTTTGTGCAGGTATTCTCAGCGGGGACCCGGGGGATTCACATGAACAAGTGCTGGGAGGATTAGGCAGCCAGGGATGTAAAGGTCTGGCTGTGTTACACCATTACAGTTCCCCTGTCAGCAGGAAATAAGAAAATTTAGCACAAACCCCACTTGATTCCTCCAGAGATCCCAAGGCCAGGGAATGAGGCTGCCCTTTTCTGGCTGCCTTGGGTTGGAGGACGGGGAAGCATCTCTCTCTCATCTCTCTTGATTCAGATCCAGGAGGTTGGGCTCAGTGGAGGGGTAACAGGGCAGAACCCTCTGCCCCATAATGACTTTAAAATATCAGAGCTGGAGCTGCGAGAGGTTCTTAGCAGGCCCATCTCAATCATTTAGATAAACGTGGTGGTCCTCCAGCCGAGGATGTGTTGGTGCCAACTGCGCAGACAGAGTGAGCGACCGGGGACCGCCCGGCTGGGATCCCCAGCGCAGAGCTGCCTCGGACACCGGTGTCTGATAAACAAGGCGGTTTTTTTCCTCTCCTTCCCCAGCAAGTGTTAGAGGGCTGGGCTCAGGAGCCATGGGAATCAACAGGAGTCTTTCCAGTGTGGGCTTTGGATCTTCGTCTGGATAAATAAATAGAAGGAAATAACAAATAACACGGTTCTAACAAATATTTTAGAAAGTATAAATGTCTGCCTTTCACTGTGACTCCATCCAAACCCCACAAAGGAAAAAATTTCCCTATTTCTGTGATGCTTTTCCATCTGCCTTTCCCCAGTGATTGGGAGTGTTAATGCAGGCACCTTGGCTCGGGAACAGAGCTGGCCCGCAAGGAATCCGGCGTGGGATTTCTCTGGGGGTGGTAAGTAACCTCCTCGGCCGACCACCTTTGCGAGCGAGGTTTAGGCTCGCTGTGAAGAGCACCCCCTTTGTCTGCAGACCGAGGTCCTGTTCTCAGAGCAACCGTTCGCTGAATCTGAGCGGCTCTATAAAAATAAACTCCGTACTGGTCTTCTCTGAGGGTTTCTGGATGGAGGTTTCCAGGTCTCCCCGTTTGCTGCTGCCTTGCAGCGACACCTGCCGCGCACTCCCAGGAGGAGAGCGGCTCCCCTTCCCGGGAAAGCCACCCCTCTCCTCTGGGAAGGCTCGCAGCGAGGCCGGCTTTGGCTGTCAAGGTGGGAGAAAAGGAAGTGGAGAAGCCTGCTCCTTCCTCAAATAAAAACATTTCTGCGGTCCGCGACTTCTCCAACCTGGCTCGGCCCGTGGCGGTGACGCTTTTGTTTTGCAAACTTCTCCCGGCTCAGCTTTGGGTGGGAAATGATGAAAATTCCTGTTGCTGCTGGCAGAGAGCTCAGGAGCAGGAATGCAGGTGCCTGCCTGCCTCAGAGCTGCTGCTGAAGAGGGAAGAGGCAGCACAGCCTGTCCCGCTCCCCGTGCCGTGTTCTGGGGGATGAGGGTACCGGCACGCTGCGAGGACGTACCTGTGCTCGTCGCAGCCAACAACTGCCACGGGCTCGGAGAAATGGGTCTGCTTGCCTGTCTCCTCCCCTGCTAACGCTCTGCTCTCTGTCTGCAGTTGTAGGATTTTGGCAGAGCTGGCCATGATGTTATGGTTCGTGGTTGGGGCCCTCTTCCCAGCGCTGCTCCTGGCCGCGCCGCCCCCCATAAACAAGCTCGCCCTCTTCCCGGACAAGAGCGCTTGGTGCGAGGCCAAGAACATCACCCAGATCGTGGGGCACAGCGGCTGCGAGTCCAAGTCCATCCAGAACAGGTACTGATGCAGCCCCAGCGCAGAGCTGGATGCAGCTGATTTCCGTTTGCAGGTGGCACCGGAGTGGCCCTGGGGACTGTCACTCGCAAGGAAGCCAGGCACGATGTCCTGCCTTCAGCCCGTCTCCGCGGAAGGTCAAACCTCCTTCTGCCAGTGTTGGGAAGAGCAGGCACCTCCCCTGAGCCCTCACCCCTGCTGTTGTCTTTGCAGGGCCTGCCTGGGACAGTGTTTCAGCTACAGCGTCCCCAACACCTTCCCTCAGTCCACAGAGTCCCTGGTTCACTGCGACTCCTGCATGCCAGCCCAGTCCATGTGGGAAATCGTGAGTATCCACCTGCTCCACGGTTCTTTCCATGGGGCCTCGCTCAGGGGCTCTCAGCTCTGCTCTGCCACCACTTTAGGGGAAACCCTTCTTCTTTTTGAGGTTCTCCCACTCGTAGTTTCCTTTCAGGGTGTCTCTCAGGTGACGTACCCTGTCTCCAGATGCCTGGGTGGAAGGGGCTGCTGAAAACAACGTGACAGCTGTGATGAGTGATGCGTTTATCGCTTCGTTTGCAGAAGCATCCCCCGTCAGTCCCTGCATTATTCATCCCTGTGCTCATCCCCTGTTCTCTCCACCACTCCCTTTGTCATCTCCTCCCTCTTGGGAGTTTTTGCCTTCTCCACCATCCAGAAGCGCTTCCCACAGCCCATCTGCCCGTCCCCCTCGGACCTCCCGGTTTCATGCCATCGCTGATCCTGGCAGAGCCATAAACCAGGGAGCTGGGTTCAGCTCTGCTTTTGATTTCAACTCACACATTTGGGCAGATGTTTTGGTTCGAACCACCAGAGATGCTCAGCAATGTATCTTGTGGGTGGCCTTTGCGCTTACCACCGATATTTCTGTGCCGGTAGTGCCTGGGAGCAGCGTCCTGCTTGAGTCGGGGCGTTTTCCCCAGGTCTCTGCAGCTTGTGACCTTGCGAGAGGTCTCTTCCCTTGCAGGCTGCCTGCGGAGCTGTGTGCGTGTGGGCAATGAGCCATCGCTTCTGGCTTAAAATCCCCCAAAATCTGCAGGGCACGGGGCAGGCCAGACCCATCCCTGGAGGGGTTTAGGAGTCAGGTTGACATAGCGCTGAGGGATATCACAGATTCACAGGATCATCTGGGTTGGAAAAGCCCTTGAAGCTCCTCCAGTCCAACCATGAACCTCACCCTGACCGTTCCCAACTCCCCCAGATCCCTCAGCGCTGGCTCAGCCCGACTCTTCAACCCCTCCAGGGATCCCGGGGACTCCCCCCTGCCCTGGGCAGCCCATTCCAACGCCCAACAGCCCCTTCTGCACAGAAATCCTTCCTCAGAGCCAGTCTAAGTTCTGGTGGAGTTGGGAAATGTCAAGGTGAGGTCCATGGTTGGACTGGAGGAGCCTCAAGGTCTTTTCCAACCGAGATGATTCTGTGATTCTGTGACTCACTGGCCATCCGGGCCACACTCACTCCCTGTGTCCTCATCCTTTCCACCCAGGTGACACTGGACTGTCCAGGCAATGATGAGATCCCCAGGGTTGACAAGCTGGTGGAGAAGATACTTCACTGTAGCTGCCAGGCTTGCGGGAAGGAGCCGAGCCACGAGGGAGCCCTGTTCAACGTCTACCTGAACGCGGAGGAGAACATGCCGGCCGAAGGTCCCAGCCCCCATCACTATGCCCACCACCAACAGGAGGTGGAAGAACCTCCTGCCTCCAGCCACCACCATCACGAGGAGGAGGCCGACGAGTGACTTGGCCCTTGTGGACTGTCCTGGCAGCCGGCGGCGCGGGCAGGGGGTGTGTGTGAGGGAGAGGGACGGGGTTTGGGGAGGGAGGGGGGTGGTGGAGTCTTTCCTGTCTAATAGCTACCCTCACGCTTTGCTCTCCACGACACCCCGGGGCTGCAGGAACGTTCTGAGGCACAAGCAGGGCTGAGGGGTGGACGTGGGGCTGGAGCTGCGGGGCGAGAGAGGAGGGCTCGGCATTTTCTGATGCAAACCTACTTGCACATAATAATAATAATATATTGAGAGGAGCGGGAACCTGGACGCAGGGGGTTCGGCTGAGAGCTGGGCTCCCCAGGGGCTGTCTGCAGGCTCCTGAACCTCCTGGGGAGCCTTTGCTGAGTCCTTCTGGGTTTTTCTCTTGTAAATGGCTTGTACCTGGGGTGGAGGAAGAGGGGATGGAGCCTCCGCAGTCCCACAAGAGATGCAGGTCTCCCCTGGGGTGCGCGGGACCAGCAGCATCCCTTCGTCCTCCTGCCTGCCCTGCCCGCCTGCCTGCGGACGCGTGGGCTCAGCGGGGGCGCGCTGTTCCTCCTGGCACCCACCGACTCTTAAATTCAACCCCAAACCCCTTGGTTTAGGCAGCTCTGGGGGAGCGTTTTACCCCAGGACGTGCCTCTGGGGCTGCGGGGAACCATGGCAGTGAGAGCCCCGACCTTGGGGTCCCCACGGAGCTCCCCGGACCGTGCCGCGGGCTCTGAGGCTTCACGTTTCGTGGCCCCACAGGGGAAGGCCAAGAGCAGGGGTGGCCTGGGGTGGGAGCCAGCCCCTTCTCCCCTCTCGCTGCTGCACTTTAACGGTGGTGGAGGGAGCAGGGGGGCGAGTGCCGGGATGCCGATGTACCTTTGCTGGGGACTGCTGACGCAGGGCTGGGGAGGCTCGGGGTGGGGGCACGGCCCCGGGCCCCTCCTGCTGCCCCTTTCTCTCTGTTGTATAAAGCTGATTTCTTTGGCGCTGTCCTGACAAGAGCTTCCAGAGCTTGTAATCGATGCCTCCCCCTCCTTTTTTACAAGGGTGGTTTTATTTTGGTTTGTTTTTTTGGTGTTTTTTTTTTTTTTTTTTTTTCTTAAATAAATTAGTTCTGACTTCCATTTCTCAGTGATCTGATGCCTGGCTGGTTTTTGGCAGTGGGCTCCTCAGTGCTGACTGGGGGGGAGAGGCCATTTCCAGCAGGACGCGAAAGGAGGGTTCATGGTACAGGAGAGCCACGGGTCCCTTCAGCTTTCTGCTGCGTTCAGATTGGGAGGAGGAGGAGGAGGAGGAGGGAGAGCTGCTAAAAGAAAAACCGACCCCAGATCCTCAGCATCTGGGCTGCAGGTGCTCACAGGGAGCCTGCGCGTCAGGCACGGCTCTCCTCCAGAGAGTCGCTGCAGCCTGGAGGTTTAAGGGCTGTCGGGTCCCACTTGTGTGGGAAGTGCGTGGGGTCTCTGCGGGATCCCGCAACCTTTATCGGCTCTGTTGCCACTAGGTGACACTCTTGATCCAGCGTGTTTCGCGGCAGCCAGATGTTGGTGGCCTCCAGGAGCGGCCTCTGGACTGGAGGAAGGCAAACTTGGACACGGACGTGGACATCCCTTCGTGGGTGAGGAGGGGACCCAAGCGCCTCCACTGGGTTATTTCCAAGGGTGTTTGGATCAAGCACGACCTTGCAAACCTCCAGTCCCGCTGCTGCGTGGCTGTGCCCTCGGAAACGATCAGCTGGTGCTCCCTGGACTGAGCCTAACCCCAGGGAAGGTCCCGTCTGCTGCTGGAGGGGCAGGAGGCTGCCACAGCGAAGGGACGGGCTGAAAAGGAAGCGCCCTGGCAGGGGTAGAGGTGTCCTGCGCATTAAGATAATTTTTTTAGGCTGTGAAGTGTGTCCTGCTAAGAATGGGAGCTTTACTGGAGAGCCAGGAGGCAGGAAAAGGTGGAGAAACCCAGGCTGTCACTGGCCACCATCACGTGGCCCTTTTATTGGTGTACAGAGAAAACAGGAGCTGGATTTAGCAGGGGGACTGTTCCTATAAAGTCCAGGAGCTGCAGTTCAGGGTTTGGAGCAGGATGTCTCTGCTCATTGGGACGTAAGCGGAGTTTCAGTGGAGGCAGGCAAGGGAGGGCTGTTCTGCAGCTGAAAACACGGAGCTTGCAAGGTAGCTAGCCAGGCTCTGCCCTGAAGAGCCGTCCCGCTTAAAGAATGGAATGAGATCCTGAGCCTAGATTGCACAACTGCCCGGATGTCCTCACCGAGGTCTCTCAGCCTTCCAGTTTTACTCACCCCAGCTCACCAGCCTGTTCTCTGCCATGGTGACGTTTGGGTGGCTGTTGACAACCTGGTTTTGCTTTCCCTGCTAGTGGTACTGGCGAGCAGAGCTGGTGGAAACCATGATCCCCTGCAGATGTGTCCAGAAACGCAGCACAGGGGAGAGAGCACAGAGGCCAGCAGAGCCACCGGAGCAGAGAAGCTTTTGCAGGGGCAACGGTAGGATCTGGACCTCATTTTAAGTCAGGTTTTTTTTTAAAACACATTTTGCTTTGATTAATTCAGATTCACTTCCCCAGCAAACACATCCAAACCAGGCGTGCAAAACCTCCCACGTACCTCGTTGTGGAGGACACGCTCCCGATCCAACCTCCTTCTCTGAAGCAAAAACTCTGGAGATAAATGTTATCTGGAGATAAACTCTCTGGAGATAAATGCTCCTAAGGTTGGGGTGCAGCAGGGCTGAGGAGGACGCACGGCGTTACGCTGAGCCGTGACTTCCTCGGAGAGCACCAGCGTGGGCCCAGCTGGGATAAATCTGTGCTGCTGCATTGATCTACCCGAGCTGGGGAGGCTGCCGCAGTGTGGGCTTGGGGTGGGTTTTCTTGCTTGTTCCCAGCACAGATGGGACGAGGAAATGAGGGTTTCCTGGTACAAGCGCTTTTCTAAAGAAACCTCCTGCTGCGATCAGAGCCTCGCGTGTGTGTGCTCTGCCCTGGGCCGCCTGCCAGGCCAGTGACGCAGAGGTGGCCGGGGAGGTTTGGCTGGGAGCATCCGAGGAGAGGGTCCTGGGGCAGCAGAGGGAGGGCAGGCGCCGTGCACAAGCTCCCCGGACAGCTCGTCCGGGCACCAGTGACAGCAGCTCTTTCCCAGTGAACACCAGTGGGGGGGCAACGGGGTGTGTACGGGCTGTGTCCGCACGCAGAGGTGAGTGAGCCCCGTTTGCATCTCCTTGCTCAGAGACCTGAATTGCCCCTTCAGCCACCGAGAAAAGCACAACAAAGTTGTTGAAAAGGTGATTAGAAAAGCAGATCTTGGTAAAAAGACAAATTCCTGTCCCGGGGAGGGTGGCTGGGCAGCGCAGGCGGCACCGGGGCTGCAGTGGGATGGGGCCGGTGGGGTGTGAGGCCAGCACAACTGGAGCTCACATCTGCAGCAGCATCTTCCTGGGGGAAGTGTGTTCATGAAAGCCTCGGCAGCGGCGCAGGGAGGAGAGGGCAGCAGCTGGCAGGGTCTGGGACCGCAGGGGTAGGTGCGGCGGCACAACGGAGACACGCGCACAGCTCTGGTTTGTGCTGGGGTCAGAGCTCTCGGCTCCCCCCAGCAGAAATTGCAGCCATTTTTTTGAAGAAAAAAACCCTTTCTGCAGCTGGGTAGTTAAAAATATATCAGTCTCTGCCCAGCACCCTGGGGTGTCAGCCCTGAGGTGTGGAGGTGGGAGCATGGGATGGCATGGGATGCCTAAAGACTCAGGAGTGTCTCCTGAACTAGAAGGGATGAAGAAGCCAGCAGGGCTTCTCTGACATGTTGCTTCCCACTTGCCAATAGGCAAGTTGCCATGGGTCCGTCCAGGGTTGCCAGCCCAAATAACCCCGGAGCGGGAGCAAATAACCCCCCTGGCTTCTGCTCACACCCTCCATCCCCGGCTGCTGGAAAACCACCCAGCAAGTCCTTTGGCTTCTTTCTGAGCAGGCATCTGTGGGCTGTTGCATGCAGGTTTTGTTGGGGTTTTTTATTGGGCTTTGCAAAATCTCCCTTTTGATGGAGTGCTGGGGGGGCTGGAGCCCGGCGCTCGGAGCAGCCGCGGCCCCGCGGGGTCCCCGCCGTGGGGCTGCAGAGCCCGGTGCTGGCTGTCTCTTTAAGACAGAAAAGGGAACTCTCTGGCTGCCACTTTGTGGAGTTTCGACCAGATCTCTGTTTTCATTAGCATTTCATTTCATCTCCTCCTCTTCCCCCCCAGCCCCACCTCCTCCGAATCAGCATTTCTGCATCCTTTTCTGTGCATCACAGAGCAGCAGGTAAAAGTCTGGCTGGCACCTGCACACACACACACACACACACACACTCCTACACTCGCACCCCTACACGCTCAACGCCCCTCTGCCGGGGAGGGGAGAGACACCTTCCCACACTCCTGCGTGTTGCATCTTCCTCCTCCTCACGGGCGAGCTTGGCTGGGAGCATCCCCGCGCTCGCCTCAGGGCTGCTCTGCCTCTCCTCGCTGTCTCTGGCTGCAGGAGCAGCAGCGCTCAGGCACGGAGCTGTGCTCAGCGGGGCCCCGCTGCCCGGGGGACGAGCGCTGCAGGTAGCCAAGCCCAGCGGGGGGGCAGAGAGCCAAGCACTGGGGGTTCAGTGCATCCCCAGCAGCTGAAACGTCCCAGCACCTGGAGTATCCTGGGTGCAGAGCACCCCTGGCATACTGGAGCATCCTGGGATCCAGAGCATCTCCAGCATCTGAAGTATCTTGGGGTCCAGAGCATCCAGAGCATCCTGGGGTCCAGATTATTCCCTGGTCCAGAGCATCAGAGCATCCAGAGCACCCCCAGCATCTCGAGCATCCCGGCCGCCTGGAGCATCCCTGGCATCGTGAGCATCAAGCCCACCAGAGCATCCCGCCGCCCGGAGCAGCCCCGGCGTCGTGGGCATCCCGTCATCCAGAGCATCCCAAGCCTCCCTGGTTGCCCAGCGCATCCCCAGCATCCAGGGACATCCCACCGCCGGGGAAAATGCAGAGACAGGAGATGCCTGGCTGTGAGTAACGGGGAGGGGAACCTTGCTACTGCTGATCGGCTCCTGGGAATGTCACTCTGCCCTGACTGCCAGCGACGAGAGGTGGGGGATAGAGAGGTTGAGGAGGAGAGGAGAAAGGAGGATGGACAGTGAGATGGTTCTTCTTGCCCTGGAGCTGGCTCTGGCGATGATCACCTAGTGCAGGTCACGGCCGGAGAAGGTCCCCCCAGCTCCAGAGCCAGCCCCGCCGCCCGGCTCCTCATGGAGGGTGATTTGGGGGCCCCCAACGCCAGCGTGCTGGGGGAGCGCTCGCTGCTGGTGGGGAGCAGCTGGGTGGCCGCTTTCCTCTGCTTCATCATCCTGCTGACCACGGCGGGGAACTTCCTCCTCATCCTCCTCATCGTCACCCAGCGCTCTCTCCGCAACACCTCCAACTACTTCCTGGTGTCCCTCTTCATGTCTGACCTGATGGTGGGGCTGGTGGTCATGCCCCCGGCCATGCTCAACCAGCTCTACGGCCGCTGGGTGCTGCGGGGTGACTTCTGCTCCCTCTGGTACTCCTTCGATGTCATGTGCTGCAGCGCCTCCATCCTCAACCTCTGCGTCATCAGCTTGGACCGCTACCTGCTCATCATCTCCCCCCTCAAGTACAAGCTGCGGATGACCTCCTGCAGAGCCCTCTGGCTCATCCTGGCCACCTGGACCTTGGCCGCGCTGGCCTCCTTCCTACCCATCAAGATGGGTTGGCACGAGCTGGAGTTTGAGGTCCGGTCCCCAAACGTCACCTCCCGGGGGGACGAGGACCAGTGCCGGCTGCTGGTCAGCTTGCCCTATGCCTTGGTGGCCTCCTGCCTGACTTTCTTCCTCCCGTCCACTGCCATCTCCTTCACCTACTGCCGCATCCTCCTGGCAGCCCGCAAGCAAGCGGTGCAGGTGGCTTCCCTCGCCTCCAACGTGGCCACCACCACCACCACCGACGAGACCACGCCGCAGGTAAGGTGGCCACAGGGACGTCGCTCCCTGAAGACACCCCTGGTTTGGGTGCCTGGGGTGTTTCTGCCTTGTGGATGGCCCCGGGGCCGGAGCTGGCAAAGGGCTTTGGCAACCAGGCTGCAGGGGGGGAGATTCTGGGCAATTGCACCTCCCTGGTGTCCTCTGAGGTGCCCCGTGTCTTGTCCCAGCCATGGGGTGATTTTCAGCTGCTCAGCAGCACAGAAACAGCAGGAGAAGAAGCAGAGAAATAAATTAAGATACAGGCGAAAACGCTCAGCAGCACAAAATAAATGCAGTTTCGCCCCCCCTTCCCCCTTGGCTAGCGTCATCCTGGAGGGTTTTAATCTTATCTGACTTTCCACTCATAAATCTTGGCCATGGTGGGTGCGAGACATATGAAGGAGAAGGAGTTTAAATAATAGCAAATACCAAATTCTGGAGAGCACCTTATTTTGCAAAGCCTGCTTCTATTTTTGTTACCTGGTCTATAATGGGAACTGCAAAATACCTCCTTACGCGGCTGCTGGTGTGTGTGGTTTTTATAACCAGAACGTGGCTGCACTTGTTTGTATTTCTCCAGGAGAAGGTAATTGCCACTAAATCTAACAGCTTTAATTCCCTGTAATAGGCTTTATTGACCTCATATCCTACAGGGAAAAGACAAACTTAATTGCCTTTAAATACCTTGATTTAGTTTGTTGTTCTCTCTCTTTTAAGAAAGGAGCCAGGACTCCCTGACCCGGCCAGCTCTCCAGCACGTGATGAGATGTACCAGACTTTCAAAAGGAAAATGAGAATTAAAGAATAAACAGATGATATCATAAAATGTTTATTTTCTCCCCAGATGCCAGGTTTTTGGGCTCGACAAACACAACCCGGTGCAGCTCTGCTGTGGAAAACCAGCATCTGCCCCCCCCGTATCTGAGCAGAGACAAGTGTCCCCACAGATTCCTGGGTGCCTGGAATGAGCTGAGCTGCAAACAAGGTGTCAGCCTGGAAACCCTCCAGTTTCATCTTTTTAACTGGATTTTTGTTCTCTTTTTGGGCAGGAAGCTGAGTGACACCGGGGCCTCCTTTAATTATGGCGGAGGGCTGAGATAATAATTTACTTTTAGACTGCAAGAGTGGATAGAGGACTGCGTTAGTTATGGTGTTTGTAGGCTGAAATGTTTCACGTCCTGCTTTTAAAAATATTAGTTTGCTGCTCTAATCAGCAGCTAGAGCTGCCTCTTTAGGGCATGTTTTATTCTCACCAAAACATTGACTGAGTTGTATTTTTCTATAAAAGAATCATCTTAATGATAAAGCCCCTATGTTACAGTAAAAAAAAGAAATCCTTTCAATGTTGAGGGTTTCTATTGCTTCCTCTTCCTGATTTATGGTTCAGGCACTGCGGTGTGTGCCATCCTCCTGCCCCTTGCGAGAAGGGAAATGACAGTGGGGGGTTTTTTGCAGGATTTGCAGCACCAAGCGCCACTTTTCCTGGGCGGGAGGCTGGTGCCAGTGCTGGCAGCTCCAGGCCGGGGACAGTCACTCGCTGACCACCCTGTCTCCCGCTGCAGGTTCCCCGCCCCCCGAGCCAGCCCGTGGCCAGCAGCGAGAGCAGGAGGTTTGCCAACAAGCACAGCAAGAAGGCGCTGAAAGCCAGCCTGACGTTGGGAATCCTCCTGGGCATGTTCTTCGTGGCTTGGCTTCCCTTCTTCGTCACCAACGTGGCGCAGGTAAGCGCGTTCGGGGTTTTTATGTCAGGTTTTCAAAAGGTTTTTACTCTGAATGCAGTTGGGTTCAATCTGAGGCACCTGCAGGCATTGCTGGAAAGCCTCTGGGACCAAAGATGCAATTTCCACAGGGAGCAACAGCAAGGAAAAAACCCTTCAAAAGGGTTTTGAAAGGTTCCTTTCAAAGGGAGATGTTGGCATGGCTGGGAAACTGCTCTGGATTGGGGCTGAGGTGGAGATGCTGCCGATCACAGAACCACAGAATCATTCTGGTTGGAAAAGCCCCTTGGGATCATTGAGTCCAACCCTCAGCCTGACTCGACAAAGTTCTCCCCTACCCCACATCCCCCACAGCTCATCCCAACGGCCCTTAAACCCACCCAGGGATGGGGACTCCCCCCCTCCCTGGGAAGCCTATTCCACACTGACCACTCTTTCTATGAAACATTTTTTCCTCATGTCCAGTCTGACCCTCCCCTGTCACAGTTTCAAGCCGTTCCCTCTTGTTCTGTCACTAATTCCCTGTGGGTAGAGCCCAGCCCCAGCCTCTCTGCAATGTCCTGTCAGGAGCTGCAGAGAGGGATGAGGGCTCCCCTCAGCCTCCTCCTCCTCACACTGAACACTCCCAGCTCCTTCCCTGGCTCCTCACAGGATTGATTCTCCAGCCCTTCCCCAGCCTCGTTGCCCTCCTCTGCCCTCGCTCCAGCACCTCGAGATCTCTCTCATATTGAAGTGCCCAAACCTGGACACAACCCTCCAGGTGTGGCCTCACCAGTGCAGAGCACAGGGGGACTGTCACCTCCCTGCTCCTGCTGGTCACACTATTGCTGATACAAGCCAGGATGCCATTGGCTTTCTTGGCCACGGGCACACTGCTGGCTCATGTTCAGCTGCTTGTCAATGAGACCCCCCTGATCCTTCTCCTCCAGACAGCTCCAGCCACCCCTCCCTGAGCCTGTAGCCATGCAGGGGGTGGTTGTGGCCCAAGGGCAGGACCTGGCACTTGCCCTTGTTGAAGCTCATCCCGTTGACGTTGCCCACCGATCCAATCTATCCAGCTCTCTCTGTAGAACAGAGATCTAATCCTTGTGGTGTGTGTCCCCCAGGCAGTCTGCAGCTGCGTCCCAGCCGGCTTCTTTGATGTGCTGACCTGGCTCGGGTACTGCAACAGCACCATGAACCCCATCATCTACCCGCTCTTCATGAGGGACTTCAAGAGGGCCATGGGCAAATACCTGCCCTGCTGCCGGCACTCAGGGGAGCCCCGTCCCAGCGCAATCTCCCTCTCCATGAGGAACTCCAACAGCGGACCCCGCGCCGCCACCTCCCTCAAGAACGTCCTCACCTTGCAGGCCGAGACCGACTCGGTGGACTCCGGGGTGCTGGGGAATGAACAGAGCCTGCTGCCGGCCGCCGAGGGCTCCCCGCCTCCCCCGGCCCCCCGCGCACGCTTCGTCAACCTTTTCGAGGCGGAGCCCCCGGACACGGAGCGGCAGCCCAGGCAGCTCGGCACCCCCGTGGCCTGAGCAAGGGGGTCCTGATGGGGGGTTACGGACCTCGGTGTGCTGGGAAAGATCCCCCAGCCCGACACAAACTCACCAAGGAGCTGATTTGCCACAAGACGTCTCTCTGGCTGCGTATTGCTGCTTGATACCATCTTCAAACACAATGGCACCTCCTCAGAGAAGACGTCGTCATCGAGCACTTCTGCGGGTAGGTTTAAACAGCATAAAGCCACGTTTTACTGCTGAATTAACCTGCCTTGTTTCTCTCTCTCCATCCCTCCTTTGCTCACTGTCACCAATCCCTCACCCTTCTCCGAGAGCTGCTTCTCATGGCCTTTTCATCTTTGGTTAGTCTGAACCTTGGGCTCCAGGCCCTTCCACCAGCCTACGTCTCCCTAAACTTAAACCAAGGCTTGGTTTTCAGCTTCCCCTCGCACAGCTCAGCATCTCACCTCTCTCTCTCTGAGTACACCAAAAGGACTGGTGGAAACCACATCCCGTGACTCATGGACGAGAGGTTTGGGGTTGCTTCAGTCCACAGAACATCACGTCTTCTTGGACTTTCATTTCCTCACCCGATTTGGAATGTATCTGTCTCAGTTTCCTGCAAAAGCAGTGAGTTGCAACACAGTGAAACCATCGTGCTTAATCATGAACAGCCTGCACTACAGGGGATTAAATTTGGTGCAAAATGTTCAACATCGTTTTTTGGATATTCAGCAAGGGTGTGGGTGTTCGACTGGTTTGTGGCTCCATGGGTATCCTGACAGTAGTAACGAGATAAGCTTCCTTTTCAATTTCATCCTACAGCTTCCTATTTTTGGCATATGACCATCATACTTTGCTCTGACAATCCCTCAAGTTTTACAGGATGCAATTAGAAAATCTATTTCCTCCCCTTCAAGTAAGAATCTAAATAAATATAGTCTTCTAAATGACAATGCCAGCCCCCCCCCCCCCCAGCCTCCTCACAGCCATAAGCAGGGAGAACAGTGAGTGATATGTTAAGTGGGCACTTAAAAAAAACAAAACAAAACCAAATGCTTTTAGTAAATCCTTCCTCAAGTGCCTTTGGGAGGCAGGGAGGGGTTGGTAGCCAGCTGCTGTGCCCTCCCTGGACTCGTACCCTCCGAGCCTTGCTGCCTCCTTCCCAGCACACCCTCCAGAGTTTGACTGTGCTCCTGAAGCTCACGGTCACACAACGCAGCCCTGGGACATGGTGGCAGCAGACGCCACGCAAGTCCCATTGGTTTTCTTTCCACATTGCCCACGAATGTTGCAGAACTGAACAACAAGTGTTTTTATGACTAACCTGACATTGCATTGCTACGAATCCCCTTGCAGCCCACGGCTGGCCTGGTGATAAAGGACCGTGACAAACCGGGGACAGAGCACACGCTCCAACATCGTTCAATACGTTTTGGCCATGTAACTGTGGACAGACAGCTTGGGTTTGGTATCAAGCATGAAGATAAATAATGTACATCTTCCCACAAATAGCTTTATATAAAAAACATGCTTTGACTACAACTCCAGTTAAAAAGGAGTACCAAAACACACGGTGAAGTCCAAACGCTGCATTAGGTGACCAAATCAGCAGACATGGGTTCAGGAGATGGACAGAGACAGCTTCTTCAAGCCAAATGTTCAAAAGCAATAATATGTTACTCTCATAGAGCCAGTTCTTTGGAATCAGGTGGTTGTTTGCTTGTGGACTAATCCTCTGACATGGTGGAGAAATCGTAGCCCTTTACTGCAACCAATGGCATCGATGCTGAGCAGGGAAAGCATTCCATCGCTGCAGGAGCCCGTGGCCTGTCCCAGAAACATCTCCCGTGGCTCTGTGGTGAGGCGCCGATCTGCTCAGAGCTGAGCAGGGCCGAGCCCCTGCGGCGGTAGGAACTGGGGAGGGGAAAAGCCTGGCCCCATCCCAAAGCTGCACTGCACTGCCAGGTCACACTGCCGCCCCCAGAAACAGCCGCCGCCTTGACTTTGTGAGAAATAATCTGCAGGGCAGGTCTGCAGAGAGCTGGGGAAGGAAAGGAGAGGTGGTTATTGAGCTGTTGGACCAGGGAGGGAGGAGGAGGACTCCCTGTGAACCGAAATTGGGAGCTGCAAGTGCACTGTTTCCCCGCGTGTGATTCAAAGAGACCTTCAGATCGGGATGTGGGAGGTATTTATACCATCCGGCACGTGTTCTAAAACAGAAGAACACAGAGGTGTTCTCAGAAGGAGGTTTATCCTCCTGCCATGTTCCTGCCAGATGAGTGTTCTTGGGCTTAGCAGCAAAACAGGCCAGAAAAGGACCTTTTATGGAAGATGTGGATCAGTCCCATAGGGTTTTGGAAGCCTCTGCGTGGCAGGGGATGTAAAGCAGGGTCCCTCCCTCCGGTCTGACACTGGGGAGAAGAGACTGGATGCCAATTCGCTTTTATGGAAGAAGGTAGAAATCAAACAGACTCGTGTTTATCCTATGCCAAGTATTGGTTTTACTCTAAGCCAATTAAAAATATGTCTAGAGGGGGCTTTTAAGGCTGGAGATGTGTGTGGGACACAAACCGAAAGCCTCTGTGGGTTGCTGGCTTGCAAAGCCTGGGAGGAAGTTTCACAAAGTAATAAATCATAAAAAGCCCACTCTGTTTCTTCTGCTGTCTTTCACCTAGGGACTCAAAGCATGTTTCTAACAGTAATGAGGCCGCGAACACTCATCGTCCTCAGCTTGCAGATAGGAAAACAGTCCTGGTGACTGGGAAGTGCCCAAGCCCTGGCAGCAAACCTGCAGCAGCCTGGGGGGAGAAGGCAGGTAGCCCCAGCCTCTCGCCTGCCCCGTTAGCAGAGCCCAAGCGCAGACACTGAGACGGATGTAGCTGGGCAGCCGGAGCCTGCAACACACCTGAAAATCACAAACCAAATCCACCATTAAGTGGAAAAATGTTTTTAATTTCCTAGTGACGAGCCCCTCTCCACGATATGCTTAAAAATACCCACAGAGCCACCTGCTTTCCCAAGAGTTATATAGCAGAGACACAGTCCCTAATGGTGACAGCTGCTTCCCTCAAGAATAAACCCAGTTTGTGCGAGGAGGGAAGTGCCGCCGCTTCCTGAGGAGCAGTGCTGAATCAGGCAGGAATCAGCCCTTTCTCCTCCGTGGGAGATGCCGTGGGCGGCTGCTCCGAACACTTTGATCCAGCGACACGCCGGTGTCCCACTCCAGGTTCTCAGGAGGGTGTGAAAACTGCAGCTACAGCTCTGCCGACGCTCCGTTGGGAATCCCAGCGCAACGGACGGTGCTTTGAAAGCGGCGTTAGTGCTGGCTGAGCATCCCTGCCCATCGCAGAGAGCTCTAATTTGCTCCTTCGTCCGCTGCCTGCTCCTTGCTGTCCCTGCTGTTTGAACCCTCCAGGCAGGGCGGCGAGGTTTCTCCCGAGAGCCAGCCGGGGGAATCACGGCACTGAGCAGGGCCGGCTGGGAGAGCCTCACCCTCAGCCACAGCCTCCTCTCGCACGGTGTTTTCCTCCTCCTGAGTCTCGCTGCCTGCTGCCCGCTGTGATTTCTTGGCTGGAGGGGAGAAAAGACTGCTGGTGCCCCTCTCTTCCAGCTGACATTCCTTGGTTTTAATGCCCACAGCTTTTAGGATCGTCTCCATTTGCTTCATGTAGTCCAAGTGGCCGTTTACCTGCAAGCAACAAGAGCCCTGTTAGTGGGGAGCCCGCGGGGAACCCAGCTCAGTCAAGTCCTTCATCTCAAAAGCCACCACTGTTGTGAGACTTGGTTTTAGCTCTGGAAGACTGAAAGTACAAGGTCTGGAAAACACTGTTGTCCATTCAGTAACCTGAGCCGGCTGCACCCTTTGTGGCACACACTGCTGCTGGATTACTTTTCCTCTAAGATGTGTACGTTCAAATCTCTGGATGTTGCTGAGTTACAAACCCCCAGATTCTGGGTGCCACGAGGGTAAGAGAGGAGGTGATCTGCCATGGTGAGAGATGTCCAGGTAGGAGACAAGTTGTCTTAGTTCAACTTCCTGTTCTCTGCTAAATCACCTGTCCTCCCTGTGCCTTAGCTCCCTTGTAAGAGCAATGATTGTCTTATTTAAATTAGGAAATAATCATTAAATTTCACAGCAGCTACCGAGCATGTTAAGGTTCTTGGCTGGAAGGTGCACTGATCTGTCCCATACTATAAAACTGGGACACTGAGAGTTATAGGTTCATAAACCAAATTAAAGTCAACAATACGTGCAAAACTCCACATATTTTTATTGTAAGGTGATTTCCATGATAATACAAACCCTTCTGGTAAGGATGTGGGAATGCACCCTTCCAGTGGGGGCACAGGAGGGAGAGGAAAACCTCCTCTGCAGATTAGTGTTGTCATATGCTACAGGCTGCCGGGCTGGAAAGGCAGAAACTGCCTTCCCTGTTTGAGGTGTCCTGTGCAAGCTGAGCACTTGAAGTAATGACAGGCAAAATCTCTTCCAGAGACCAGCCTCCAGGTCTCCTTGGCTGTTGTGCTCACGGCCAAAATGGGAGGAAGCACTTCTGAGCTCAAGGTGGATTTATAGTGGATTTATATTTTCTGTGGAGAGGGGAAGCGCGGTCAGGCTGTTGAGGCTATTTCAGTGGTACTCTCACCAGCTGGCCTGTAGATTTCAGCAAAGATTAAAGGGCGTGATTTGCATCCTAAGATATTTTAGCATCTTTGGTAAATCTGATTTCTAACAGCCTAAATCCTTTGTGCCCCAGCCCGAAGGCTGTCTCAGCAAACACCGCCTCTTATTTCCCCAAATCTTGCTAGTAATCAGGGAATTTCCACAGCAGGGAATACCCGACACCACAGTCCCAGGTTTCCTGCTTCCCAGACACGTGTATGAGTGCCCCAGGATGGGGCTGTCTGCTCGTATAAGTGGAAAAAACTCTTTGAAGAGCTCTGCACAGAACCTCAGCTGTGGAGCCTCTGCTCACCTCCTGGGCAGCTCAGCCCGAGAGGCTTGGCTGATGCCAGCGCAGCCTTTCCCCACAATGCCAGCAGCCAGGGTTACCAGCATACCTCTGCCCAAACCTAAAGCAAAATTCCCAGCAACTGCACGGTCAAAATTCAAACCTCCTCTAGCTGTTTGCGTGAAGCAGCTTTTGAGTGGTAACATTTGGATGCACTTAGGGCTTGGAGCAAAATGAAGGATTTAATCAGTGCATTAGTAATGCAATATGCGACTTTAATCAGTCCAGATGGCTCAACAGGCTCTTGATGTTTGGAACAGATTAGTTAATTAAAATAACCATTGAAGGACTAATGGACTGGCTGTTAAGATGTGTACATTGTTCTCTGAAAAAAGTATAAACCTTTTGCTACTCAGTAGAGGGGCTTAGTGCTAAGGAGAAGAAGTGAGCACAGCGTTGGAAAAGGTGGAGAGAAACAAGAAGGAAACGGACTTACTGGGAGGAGTTGCTGAAATCTCTTGAATTGCTGTATTCTGAAATCCACAGTCATCACAATCTACCTGCCCCGGTCAGCACTTGGGGATTTTGTTACCTAGTCTTTAGTCAGAGAGGACAAATTTCCTCTGCCAGCCTAAGGACTAGATTCTCATAACTCCTCAGTATCCAGCAGCTTCCACTAAAACAACGGGGAATTCCTCTTCCCCGAGCACCATGATCACCAGCAGACACTGGGTATGAGCAGTTCTGAAGAGCTGAGCTTTTCCTCATGCAGCTAAAAGAGAAGCTGAGACCTCCTGAAAGTCTGTCCCTTACTGCAGGTCAATACCACTAAATCGCTTCAAAGGAAACTCGCTTCTGGTTCCAGGACAGCCCAGGAGGAGTTCATAAAGCCAGACCGACACAAGCCCTGAGAAACCCAAGAGGAGGTAGGACTCTCTGCTCTACTGTGACACTGAGTACTGAGCCATCAGCAAAAGAACAGCGAACAAATTGCCTTGCCACTTTAAAGCTGTGAAGCCATCCTGGTGGGAAAATTCAGCAATTCCATCTCTCAGAAGCCTGTTTTCATCTGCAGTCTGAAAAGCTGAATTCCTCCACTGGGTAGGCTGTGCTGGAGGAGGGATGGGAATGTCTAGAACATTGTTAGGGACAATAAAAACTTTAACGAGAAATAAACAATGGTTTGAATATTTGCAAGAACAAAGTGCAGGAGGAATATCAGAATAAATGGAAGAGAAAGGTATTCTTGTAACCAAAGCAAAATATATTTATTCTTGTTATAAGGAAATGAAAGCAGTGGGGTAGGTTTATCACTTAGGTGACTTCTCCCCTGTTATATCTGATTTTATAGTTGCTTTTACTCATTGGAAAACACAAGGCAGCTGCCTGTATCACTAATTCTGCTGCAGGACAACAGCACCAAAGAAGAAGGTCTCCAAAGGACTAGAGATGATAGCACTGCTCAGGGGGATCGATCAGTCAGCTGAAAGGAGCCCTCAGTTCAGCAAGTCTGGAAAGATTTTCAAGTTCAAATCCACCCAATAGTATAAAAAATGTCATTGAGCATAATCAGCTGCGTCTATTAAATTCAAATGGAAGTCTTTTTATTTGGTACAATAAGTGCCTCTGGTTACGGTGTCATAAAAACACAGTTCAGTTTATGGGAGCTTTGAAAACAAATAATGTCACCCCTGGGCCTGCAACCAAGCCACTGGTGGCCGCTGTACCCAGGCGAGCCGTGAGCTCTGCAGCACAGATGCTGCTCTCCGTGTTACTGACAGCAGTTCTGGGTGGAGAGGGGCAGGGGATGGAGGTCAGCCTCTCTGAGAGGAGATGATAATGGAATCAGTCTGCTCTCTCCACCAGCACTAAGCCGGTGGCATCTCCACGGCTCCACTCAATTGCCTTTGCGGTTGGTTTTCCCCAGCGTTGCAAAAGAAGAGATAAAGCACCAATGTAGAATCTATCCAGCTCTTCGGGACAGGGGAAGAATCCTGACTTCTTTCAGGTTCTGAGCTACAGGAACCCAAGGTGTACCCCACAGCCCGGAGGGGATGCTTGGGGAGCCTGCCAAGCGGTGGGCAGAGAAAGGACCTGGGAGAAAGGAGATGCTACGTGCAATGCCACCGACTCACGTGAGCACAGGCAAGACTCTTACTCCATCACAACACCGGGTATCACAGTGACATTAATCTGCTCAAAATCTTTGCTCACTCCAGAGCCAGCTGGTTTAAGATCCCATCCAGTCGCCCTCAAGCAGAGCTCCTGCACTGATCCCAAGCGCCGGTGCAAAGAGCACACGCTGGCTCCGAAGCCCGGCACAGCTCACAAAGCTGTTTGCTTTGCAGGGCTGCATAATTTGCAAGAGCTCAGATGAAAGTCCCTTGGCCTCTCTGCTACGTGCAGGGAGAGATAAAGGACAGAGCAGCTGGGCTGTGCCTTCCTCCTGCTCTCCCTGACCAAACACCCTACGGATTTACAGAGAATTCCCGAGGAGCAAGTGAGGTGTGCAGTGCGAGCGGAGGATTCACAGGTACTCTGCAAGCTGCAGGAGCACAGGTCATTAGTACAGCTGAGAATTTCACCTCTTTGATTTGTTTTGAGCCCGTCACATCCAAAGAGCAACATTATCATGCAGGAAAAAGACACTCTCCAGATAAAATCTCTCTCCAGAGCTTTGTTATTTCAGCAGGAGCAAGTAATACCTTGGAGGACACTGCAGTTTCATGATTCCCTTTTGACAAATACTCTCTGTTTTAACAGAAAATGGTATTTGGTGGGGGGTGACAAATAGAGTGATCTGCAGTTTCTGAAGCTCAGACAATAATCACACCTCACTTCCCAGCTGCCCTTTCTTCCTGCTGGTGTGTCAGGCACTCTGTGTACACACCTGAGGAACTCCAGTGGCATCTCTCAGTAGAGCCAGCTCAGCAACTTTTGTTATTGCCAGTTCAACTCCTGGGTTTGCTCTCAGATTCCAAAAGCAGCACTGAATTTGTCCATCAGGAAGAGAACCAGAGTGCAACCTTGCGCTCCAAAATAAGCTGCCAGCCAGTTTTGGGGTAGCATCAGTAAAGAAGGGAAGAAACTCAGATGCCACTGTTGCTTTCCAAAAATCCTCAGTTCTGGATCCTGCCTCCAAACCCGCGCAGCACTCCTCTCCCAGATGGTGGCAAAGACTGACTGATTATAGGACTCCCAAGCTATGCCAGGTTATCGCTCAAAACGCAGTCATCCCTGCCAAGCTGGCAGGCTCCTCTGGTCAGAGTTGTTCCCACATGTCAGCGGAAGCCTTACCTCAGAGTGCGGGGTACCTCTTGCATGATAGAGGGCATTCAGCCTGGCAGAAAATGTCCTACAAGTTTTCTACAGTTTTCTGAAAGCTTACAGCAAAGATCTAACACTTCCCAGGCCGGGGAATAGGGCTGGACCTGACAAGAGCCAGCGGCAGAGCAGATTCCCGCAGTGAGAACCAGAAGAGCATTAAATTAACCTTGAAAGGGCCTCTGGCGGAATTAAGTTAAAACAGAAATAAAATTCTTCTGTTTGGGTTCTTAGGAAACAGTGTTTTCCAAAAGTGAGGACAGTGAACATGTCCACTAATTCAGAAGCTGTAATTTAAATGGACTTACGACAAAATGTGAATTTGTCATCTGCAGCAAGTCCTGCGTTGCACTGTAGGTATAACCCGAGTGTTAGTGGGCCTGGCTTCCAGAGGAGGAGAAGCCAATAAAAATATATTTGAGGTAAACTTTATAGAGCTGAATTTATTTTGAAAATACTGTCAGTGTCATTTGCATTATTCCTCTTTAATGTTTCTATTTCTGCTCTGAAAAATTGATGGAATAAAGATTGGAATGTGATTCAGCTGAAGCTAATAGGCTTAGCTTCTAAATCATCCCTTTGCACAATTACAATTCTTGTGAGTAGACCAAGTCACTCAATTCTAATTTTCCTTCTAATTTAAAAACTAACTTGACGGGTAAAAGTTCTCCTTTAATTACAGCAACATTTACTGAGCAAGACTGTAATTTTTACTTGCAATCACCTTTCAGCCATGACTTACTGATCAAGTCATTCTCACCTCTGGGATGGTAACTGAGGGACATCACCCTCAACACTCGGGCCAGTTTCACACCACTGCAATAACTTTTTCCAAGGACTTTTTCCATCAAACTTTGACACGCTTTGTGGGAACATGTAGATATTGAAAATTCTGAGTAAACACAGTTTTTTTTTTGCTGGAGTCGTTCACTGCTGAAAAACTCTGACAGCTTTACTCTCAATTTACCTTCACCAACTCCAAGAGGACTGTATGATGGAGAGGAGTAAAATATAGAATATAACAAGAAAACAGAGGAAGTAAATGGAGGGGATAAGTTTCAGAAGTTTGAAGCCCTAAGGAGGTGAGATGGAGAGCAGCTGTACATCAGCGATGATGGGATCAGCAGCACCAAGTTAGGAAGAGGAAGCTTCATAAATTCTGAATTAATAAGAGAGCCCTTGAAAGAGTTTTAAGGGAAAGGTGCCTTCACAAACAGCCTTCTGCTGACAGGTAACGCGCTCCGCACACCGAGCCAGCCAGCTGAAGGCAACAGCTGCTTCCATGAATTTTTCAACTGTTTGCGGAGCTGCTGTTGACTGTTATTTTGCTGATGCTCTCACTGAAAACTGCCAGAAGTGGAACTGGTTCTTTTCTTTAGCTTTTAGGTTGATGTCTGAACACTCAAGAGTCTTTCCAGCTATATCGAAGTTGCAAAACATGCCACTCACTTTTAAGGTGGCTATAATCAAATACTTATTTTTCGATGCTAATCTAAGTGGAAATTATTTAAATTAGATAGTACAAAGAATGTTTTAAAGGGCCCAGCATAAACTGTGCATATAATTATCACTGGGAAATAATTTGAACATAATCTCTTGGGCTTTAGAGAAAAAGAGATCCCAAAAATAAAGACTGGATTGATAGATCAAACTGGACTGTTCCTGAACGTAGCAGCTATCTGACATAAACTACAGCAGTCAACTGGTGACCCAAAATATCTGCTATAGTGATCAAGCCGGATTATGGAGAATTTTTCAAGAGTCCAGATGAAAACATCAAGATCAGATTCAGTCTCCACAATCAGGATGATACAAAGGTCCTGCCTGCAGCAGAGGATAACTCCTCTCTAACACCGGAAGGGACTGAGCCCCCTTCCTCTCCCCACCTCGCTCCAGGAATACACACGATTTGGCAGCTGAAGTGTTGCCATCTTTGTGGCTTTCAAACCAGCTCCTCAGCTCAGCTCCACGAAACAAGATCACTTTTGGTTAACTAAGGGAATTTTTGCTGTCTTTGGGGACAATAACCTGTTCGTAGCTTTTTCATCCCTTAATCTCCTTTATAAGTTGATGGTAATAATTTATCTGGGCAAGAAGACTTGGGCATTCGGGAAATTCCAAGAGCTCTGGAGTAGTGCAACATCTCTCCTTAGCAACGTGATCTCCTACAAATCCATCACCCTGGGATTTGCAGGCAGTTGAAGACCTTCCCTTACCCGAGTGTCCCTGGGGCAGTGGGCAGTGGTAAGCCTCATGGCATTTCAGCTGCCTTCAGCTCGTATCAACACTACATGCTGTTGAAATTGCAAGATCTCAAACACATTAGCTGAAACTGTGCTACAGGAGAAAACCTCACGTACACAATGTGTCAGCTAAATCAGTCTTCTCCTTGATTAACACCTTTAATTGGATGTTGCAACTGAATTTCCTTTCCTTGTTAGCTGAAAAGGTTAGAAACAAAGCTCAAAACCGAACACCGAAATTATACAGAATTAGCGTTCATGTTCCTAGATGATAGGAAATAGAAAGCTAAATTCTCTATCCTTAATTCACCTTACTCTGCTTTGTGTAGCCACTCTTGCAGAATCAAACATTATTACCACTACTTAGGGAAAACTCCCACTGCTTTTGCTGGTAGTTTTGCTTGAGTAAGGTCTGTGTGGTCAGGATAGCTGCTTGCAAAGTCAAAAGCTACAAATCTTTTCACTGCAAAACTGTCAACAATGGAGTCTGCAATGTCTGGCTTTGCAAGAACAGTCTTATTTTTAAATGAAAGGTGCTCTAATGTGCAAAGTGTAAGAGAAAATCTATAAAAGTTGATAAGTGATGCAAACTGTTATGCTCCGTGGGAGAAAGACATAATAGCATCAAAACTTTGATGGTTACTCAAACAAATAGCAAATTTTGTATGTTGACTTGTATTAGATATAAACACAAACTACCTGTAAATTTTTCTAATACGTGGCACTTGGTAATCTCAGCTTTTGTGAAGGAGGGGGGCGCAGTCCCAGGAATTCAGCTTTGCCCAGGGTTGCTGGGGTGTCTGAACACTGTACACGCTCAAACAGATGTTGTGGAAACCCACTGTGAAATGACACACACGTGTTCCAGGCACAATGGAGGAAATGGGAAAATTACTTCTATAAATCTGCAGGAAGGCCACACTGTTATGGCACCATGCTGGTTCTGCGTGGCAGTGCGTATGTGGATTTTGGCACCAGCCTTACAAAATAAAGGCTCAAAGAGCTCTATGAAATGGTTCTCTCTGCCTTTTAGAAGCAGCTAAATATCCCCAGCCTCCCAAAGAACACATCAAGATCAAGCAATACATCTGTGTTGAAGCAAGGAGGGATACCAGTCTGCCAGAAAGCAAAACCAAACTCAAGTTATTAATGGCTCCATTTGCACCTTTTTGGAAAAGCTTTTTTCAGTTTCTTCCTCTGTTCTAACATACTGACATTGCCAGCACCCTCCGCTTGCATCCCAAAGGGAAAAATGTATTTAACAGGTATTTAATGTGTGATTCTTGGAGCTCCAAAATCAACAGCAAGAAGGATCACAGAAAACTAAGCCACTGATGACTCCAGGAACATACAAAGAGGAAAAAATCATCCCTGTGACCTTATAGCCTAGCAGACAAATAGACTTGCTTCCACAGGCACTTGCGTGTCCCCTGGATGTGGGAGAAGGACCTCCAGGCTCCTTCTAGCGCTGCCTGAAGCCAAGTTCTGCTCCCAGCTCTTGCTCTTCTGATCCTGTTAAAGCCAGTCACCATGGGAGGTGGCACTGCTCATTTGAAACAAGTGAAACAAAGGTGTAATGAGACATAGGCAACCTTTTGCTTTTTGAACTCCCCAGGGTTCTTAATTAATCCACATTTCGTAACCACAATTAATTCTTTGCTGTGAGTCTTGGGAATATAGGGGGAAAAAACCCACAGTTTAATGCGTTTTGGGAAAAAAGCCTGACTCACAGAAGTGCCAAATCAGTTGGATTTCACAAAATTCACACTTTTCATCTGCTTATGGTATTTATGTACACTGTGTACCTGCCTGGCTGAAGGCCTGACTGCCTGGAATCTGTTTGCCTTCCCTCATAATGCGAATATTGGGCCCCTCTTCTGAGAGAGCTTTTGGAAAGAGATCGGTTTTTCTTGGTTTTTAATCGCTGTCATAAAGAGAGCTTTCCTACTGCTCGATTACAGCAGCAAAGAAATGAAGAGGTAGAAAGCTTTTGAGGTATCTCGGGGGGAAAAAGCAAAGGTGTGCTGATGTGTGATACAGATTATTCTAAAGAGAAGCTCTGCCATTTCACCTTCCATTGTGCAGAGACGCTGGAGGAGAAGATGGCTGTGTTTTCACATCAGCATGTTTTCTCGGTGTACCATTGCAATGACTGCTCTAGAGATTAAAAAGTACCTTGTGTCATTAGTCTGTGGGCTCTACAGAGCATGGCTCTGGCACTCCAGGTGGGTGAATAAGGAGGGATTTACTCGCACGTGGTGCTGCCTGGTGTTGCCATTACAGGAATTAGTGAGCACTAGCAGCAGGTAGGCAGCTGCTGTCCAGACAGTGTTGATGAAGAAGAAGAAAAGGAGAATATAGTTGGCATTGAAAGCAATGGAAAATAAGGACTTTTAAAGTCGATGCAAAACTTAATCATAGTCTAAATACCTTTATAACAATTTTCACATTGGACTAACGAGAGAACAGTACTGACTTCTGCAATAATTGTCACGATCCATCCCTGCTCTCTACTAGACTTCCAGCCAGGCAGTCCTACAGCCCCTAAGCTTGTTGTTCATCCCTAGTTTCTGCTGTGGTAAAACACCTCAGAGAAACTTAAACACCCTCCTTGACTTGTGAGCCTCCATGAAAATGCTCTGCCTACATTCTGACTCTGAGCATTTCTGCAATATTCAAATGTTAATGCAAAATGTAATCTACAATATCCCATTTGAACAAACAGCAATCAATCTAATACACTACAGCTCAATTACTTCCTTGGTCTCTCTAACAGGTGCTGTCAAATAAATCCACTGAATAAATCAGTCCCATTGTAACCATTAGGAAGGCTTTTATAACTGCATTTGCTGAGTGGGAGGACATTTTTCTCTCAGTTTTTTTTACTGACAGTCAGATAAAAAACATACTAATCAAGAGAGACGTGCAATAAATGCCTTGGAGGTGAATTCCTGTTTATACTGAGGTCTCTTAGTCCTCCACTCATTTGAGGGTTCTGATGCTACCACAGCAAAGGGAACCAAGCAAGCTCTTTGGATCCAGTCCCATTTTCATCATGGATGGGCTGGGAGATGCCTAAAATACTGAGGCTGCCTGCATAGTATTTTCATGCTGAGCGCCTTTGCATCATCTATGCTTTATTATTCTATCACAGCTTGTCCTTTCTTATTCCTGGTGGGACACTCAGAGGGACCTCCAGCAAGGGCATCTGCAGGGATGGAGCTGGTCCCCATCATAGAAAATATCCCTCTTTATATTTCTGTTATGCTACTGCACTATATTTGCAGAAAAATCCATTTTTGATTTCTTCCCACTTTAAAAAATATTGCCCCTAAATACTTCCTTCCCCATTCTTGCTCCTTTTACTTTTAAAATGTTCATCAGAATGCACTGTATTTCTTTTCATAAAGCTCCACGGTCTGGAAAATGGATCAAGAGAACATCACCTACTTAATATAGGTTTTTCCCCCTGTGGGGGTTGATCTTTCTTCCCCCCAATGCTTTGCAGTAAGATTAAGCAAGTGAAAGTGTCAGCTCTTTCTGAAATGAGAACAGCACTGGGATTGTCTGTTGGCATCATGCAGCACAGATACAGATGCACAACAATAGAAGATTAGCAGCTAGCAGCTCTGCAACTATTATTCATTTAGCTGAAATGTAAATACTGCTCCTCTGGGGTAAAAATAGAGGCTGCTGCGAGCCAGGCAGGACAAAGTCTGCAGGCCTCCAGGGGGTTTCAAAGCTCAGGAAGCAGAAGGTCAACAGAAAGAGGGTCTCTGAAGAGAAGTCAAGAAGAGGAGAGTAACATGGACTGAACTAACAGGAAAAGTCACCCCAGTGCCACCACTGCTTGACAGCTTTGGCCATTTTTCTTTTCATGCCAGCAACAGATGTCACTGCTTGCAAGGGACTAATGGCAACTCTGGGGACAGTGAAAAAATGGATGTGGGAGCATGTGGGAATGCTAACCAAGAGAACCCAGTAAGGTGCAAAGACTCGAGAACAGCTACACTGCCGGACCACGTTTAAAAGCCTCTGCTATACCGCTTCCTTCTGGGAAGCCTCTATTTTGTTCTGCAAAGTCTCTATTTTATCTGTACAGTGCTAAGCCCTGTGTTTTCTGGCAAGGGCTGTACATAGCTCAGTTATAATGAATGAAATGAGCTGGTAACAGTTGGGTATTTATAGGCTCAGCAGGCTGGTGCTCCAAAAAAATCTGAAAACACTTAAAAGTGCCTTTGGCTCCAAAGCAACACTGACAATCCCTACCAGCTCGTGGGGACGCTCGTGAGGAGTTATGGCAGGAACAATGACCGTGGAAGCAGCCTGAGTATCTTCCAGTCCAGTTTGCAGACAGTGAAAAATGAGTTAAAACATTAAGATACGGAAAACCAAGATTGCATGTCTGAGATTGCTGAGAATATGAATACACAAGCTAAGTTTTGCCTGATTTTCTGTGGAAAAGCTCACTCATGAGTATAGACAAGGCAATGAGATCATTAGTTTGCTTAAGGTAATTGAGTTGAATATTACTGGACATATAATATAGCGGCCTATCATTAATGACAACAGCTAGCTTTGAGGAAACTAAATGTCTACCAGGCATAGAGGTGATTCTCTTCCTGTTTCCTGGAGACCTACACCCCAAAGGCAGCAGCCCAGGTCTGGACCTAGCAAACCAGCCATCGTTATCAAAGAGTTTCTGTAATTATAGGTGGTTCCTGCACCAGGGAGTCAGTGCAGCTCAGGGGACCAAGGTACAAGGCCTGTGAACTCGCCCCTGTACGAACCCGCACAGTGTTGAAGGCTCCGCCGAGATAAGACTGTGGGGTGCACCTGCTCCACAGTCAGGTGTTTGAGCTCCAGGTTCCCCAGCTGCTGATCCTACCTACCTGCTGATCCGGGGCTTGCCAGACAGCGAGGTCTTTCTTGGAGAATAATGGCATTTTGTGTCTCCAGTATGAGATATTTCAGAACCAAAAACCACCCAAACATATCTAACAAGAAAGGCAAGTTCTCATTATTTTGCTCAATACTGAGCACTGGCTTGGTCAACAAAATCACAGAATCATCTGGGTTGGAAAAGCCCTTGAAGCTCCTCCAGTCCAACCATGAACCTCACCCTGACTGTTCCCAACTCCCCCAGATCCCTCAGCGCTGGGTCAGCCCGACTCTTCAACCCCTCCAGGGATCCCGGGGACTCCCCCCCTGCCCTGGGCAGCCCATTCCAACGCCCAACAGCCCCTTCTGCACAGAAATCCTTCCTCAGAGCCAGCCTGACCCTGCCCTGGGCAGCTTGAGGCCATTCCCTCTTGGCTTGTCGCCTGTGAATTTATAGTGAAGTCTGAGATGAGAGTTATCTCAAGGAAAGGAAGGAGGGACGACATACCTACTGGTGCTTTCTTCTGTATCCCGTCCTTCCCTAACCAGTGAGTGTGAGGTTACAGTGCTGCAAGCGAAGGACAGATGGAAAAAAACTGAGAATACAAGAAGTACTACTTACTACAGATGACAGGTCCATGTTTACCATCCTCCTGTCATCCAAGTTGACGGGCTGGAGGCCTGCAACGTTGATCTGGACAGAAGAGGTTCTGTATACAAAGCCCAGCAGCCAGTCCCCCCTAGGAGCAGAGCAGAAGAAGAGCGTGAATAAATCCTGTTGCCAGACCAGTGCAAGATGTGATTGCTCAGACCATGAGGAGAGTAGAAGGGCAGGGGAGCACAGTGATGTCTGGACCAAGACCTGCAGCAGTTTCGTCCAATGTTGGAATCACAGCAGTTGACAAATTCGGGGCAGGTTCCTGGGACACAGTAAGTCTGAATTTAATCCTGATTCATGGGTGTAGCCTCATTACATGCAGCAGGTTTAAAAATCTGACTTTTCTATTTATTTCTGCATTTCCTTAGAGATTGCATTACATTCACATATTTAATCTTTTTAATGTACTAACAGGTAAAAGTTCCCCAGCCTGTAGACAGCTGTAAACGCAATGAAGCCTACAATACCGATGTTGCCGACATAAATATTGACTGCGAAGCTCCTTGAAGTGCTCCTGATTTATAGGTACTGTATAAATACACGGTTTCAATGACAGAACTAGGAAGAGTTTGTTCCCACTGTAAAGTATTGCCATAAGTCACTGTGACAGTTTCAGGGTAGACTGTAGCACGATGAGAAGGCAACACATCCTTTGGAAATACAGAAGTTTTTCTCCTGCACTGAGCAACAGCATAAAATCTGGGCACCTAAATGCCACTACACTCTACAGAGTAGATTTAGGTTGGATGTGAGTGGTATTTGCACTCTGTGATGGCAGCAGGTGAAACACCGTTTCTGGCTGCTCCTGCCCACTCCAAAATGCTCAGTGCTAGAAGTTGGACGTTTACACAGAGCTCTGCAAAATCTTTGCAATGCATCCACGCTACTCAGGCATGGGTTCTTTCAAAAGCTGAGCAAGTCTAACTAATTTGGTTAAGGTTTCCCAGTCGGAATTTGTAACTCTGCTGTGAAATCGGATGGGACAGCTCTTGACAGCTGGCTTTCACTCTCCATGTCCTTTCAGACTTCAAAGCCGAAGAAGACAAGCTACACTGGGCTGAAGCTCAACAAATTGGGCCCAAATCTGATCTTGCAGGAACTCTATTCAACGTAATTCATCTGACCTAAATAGAGCTACTCCTTAAAGTGACAGAACGAGGCCACAATTTGTATAAGTGAGAGACCAGAGAAATCAGAATCAGGTGAGATCTTACCACAAATATTTGTATAATCCTTCTCTCATACCTAATATCCTCATAAATTCTCTGTATCTCTCAGTTACCTCCTCTAGCTGCCCCTCATGCTAACTGAATAACTCAAATTCAGCATCTGAAGGCAAAGTAGTAGTGGAATATTTCCTAACAGTCTCCTCACCTGCTTCTTCCTATTAGTGAGCGACAAGCTACAATTTCTACATCATTTTTCATTCAACATCTAAGACACAGGCTTGCCAAAGCAGAGACTAATCAAATTACTGCACTCATGGAGGTACAAACACACAAAGTATTTTATTCCAACAGCACATGCAGGCTTTCAAACTATAACAAGATATATTTTTTTTTTTATTATAGGAAATGAATACACTGAGCTTTTTGCAGTGAAGTTGGTATTTGTATAACACAGGGAGGAATGATATTTGCCAGGGAAAACTCAGTTATATGCAACAATTGCTATCATTTATGGCTTCTTGGAGGAACACAGAAGCACTCCCAAGGAGGCAGCAATTGCTTTTTCCTTAAGTCACATGAAGAAATACTGTAACTGGTGTGCACATTTGGCATTCATAAAACCTCCTGTGATTCAAAAAGGACAAAAGCAACAATTTTCAGCCTGACAGATGGGTTTAATAATTTTTTGTTTTAATCTTGAATTCTTTTAATTCTTTTATTTAGTTCTTTGTTATATACTATGCTAGATGCATAGTGATACAATACTTCTTCATCTTACACGGATGTATGTAGACATACATAAGTATGTGTGTATGGAAAGTACCAACAGCATTTTCACCTGTCCTTGACCTGAGGGCTCATGGCTTTTATAAGTTGTCAAGACTTGCAGTTACATGTTCTTTGCTAATCTTCTTGCCTGGCTATTTCTCAATTTATTTTCCTGTGTCCTTAGTCTTCCTTGCTTCATTCTTTCATTTTAATTTCTCCTCTTCTAATTGTGCTGGTAAGCAGTGTTCTTGTCACAATTATCTTCCAACACCAGTCATTAGATTTGATACTGTCACTTGAATTCTTAATAGCTTTTATAAGATTGCTTCAGCTGTTTCGTGCCTCTGAATCTCCCTCTTCTCACCCAGCAGCTCTCACACTCTGCATAGCAGTTGTCTGCACAGTTTTAAAAGGCTGATATTTGATTTCAAGGTAACTTTTTTATTCTTTCATGTCCTTAGTAAATTTGCTACAGCTATTCCAGCTGTACTTCTTTTGTAAGTAAAACATCTTGTTCATGTGGACTATCTTGACCAGAAACTGACTCTAGATACAAAAAAATCTTCGATTTGCCTGAATTCCTTCCCTTCCATTGCGATTTTCACATCTTGTTCCCCATAAGCAGCCCCTAGTGAATTGTATCTCACAGCTTTTATAGATTTTAATTCACATTCTTTAACTGTCAGTGAACCTAGCAGCCATATTTATAGTCCTTTACATAAAGCTGAGATTTAAAGGGGCCTTAGAATATTTCAAAATATGCACACAAACACACTGACCCAGCTTTAAGCTGCCGGAGTGATATAACACTGCCACCATATGAACAGGACCTACATGTTGAGCAAGTCAGGCTTCCAGTGTAACTATGCGCTGCAACCAGCCAAGAGCTGGAGACAGAACAGCCTACAAGTGTCTCCTGAAGACTGTCATCTCCAATTAATCTGAGGGAAAGACCTCTGGAGGGAAAAGGCTCTGGCACTGCTGCCTCTGGCGCTACTGAATCAACGTACTCACCAGCTGAACAATTATTCACTTACAAAATGTTCAGAAGGGATAAATGTACAAAATCCTTTCCAAGTGACACTGGGATAATGAAGCAGGGGGCTGAGCACATACAGACCTGCAATAACCGTTTATGATCCTGCCCGACACCACTTTTGTGATAGCTTTCCAGTACTTGGCTTCTCCTTCCACTGGAGCTCCCAGTAAGACCACATCTTCAATGATCCCTTGAGAGTCTATTAAGATGAAAGCAGAACAGCTCAGATTTAGAAGACATCTCAGAAAATATACCTTTACATGCACATGAAGGAGGGGTACGTTCAGATGTGTGCTATAGAAAAATCATTTCAGTGACTTAAATTTTAAAGACAGAAACAATGGAAAGGAAGATCTTGAACAGCATTCTGCATAAATGTTAAGTGTCTGCAGTTCCAGCCAGAATCAGTAAATGTGAAAATTAAAGATCCTGAGACAGTGAAAGGAACTGGGCTGATGTCACGAGGGAGAGGTGGCCAGGCCTGTGTCCAGAAAGATGCAGTTCAAGCAACAAACCTGTGGGAAGTTCTTTCCCCAGGCCTATTGATCTGGGTTTGCACAGAGCTTTGATACAGGTGACAGGGACTGACATTCTATATAGTGAGCAAATGATGTCACATATTAAGCACGATAAACTTTTCCCACAACCAGTCCTTAGAGCTGAGTTCATGAAAAACATGACCTGTACACGCAACAGAACCCCCCCCAAATTCATAGTATTGATTGGGAACTGACAACAATGGAGTCATTTGTCAACACAAAGTGATAATCTATCAGACTGATCTGATTTTCTTGAAGGGTACTTTACGGAATGCCCAGGGCATGATTTGCTGAAAAGGAATGATGACTGAAGCATAATAAATCTTCACCTCTTATCAGACAGCTGCGGCTGGGGTATTTCAGTAGAAATAATGATTGAATGTGAAATATTGGGCAGCTCTGCTACTTTCTTAAACTCCTAAACAATATATTTATATCTATTAATAAATCTTTGTAAAGAGAGATCGAGCACCTGGTGCCACAGCAGTTAAATGACATTCACATTCTCTTGGGAGACTCACGGGCATAACTCACCAGACCCAGGCTCTCCACCTGTGGGAGACCAGCGTTCACAAGGCGTGAGCTGAACCGTTCTCAGCCTGCCATCTGAGATTTGTAAAATAATATGCTGGAGTTTAGGGGGAAGTGAAAGTGAGAATGACTGCATACCACATCAAGTTATAATGGAGAGGTGCTGCCTGGCTAGACATTTCAAACATAAACCCATTGGTTTCTTTTCCCTAACAGCAGTAAACGGCTTGGAGCTGCCTGCAGTGCCTGCACCTTTCTCTGCAGTGTAAATCCCAGTGCCTGACAACAATCCAAAAGAGCTCTCATGGTATTATTTCTTACTGCAAAGCAAATTTTGCACCAATTGAGAGAACAGCAAAGAGTAATTCAATTTTGTTAGTGTAATCTGTGAGCAATAAAGTCCTGTTCCAATGATCACGGGCAATGAAAAAGAAACCCAGAGCCCTGCAAATGGGGATCTCGTTCCAACCAAGGTACTAAATTCCATGGCCACAGTGTGAGCCAACTGAATAAACAAACAGCTAATTCATCAAGATCCTGAACATTTGGGCAATGTATTGGAAGCTTTTGTTTCTCCAGTCCTTTGTACAGCTTATTTCTTGCTCAGAACAAAAATGTTTAGCCTTGGCTGAAAAATACTCATTTTCTTTGGATGTTGACAGAGGGGGACAGAAACCTGAGAACAGATCACTGGCCTACATAGTCGCTGACACTCTAGATAAATTAAATAATTTCACAGTTTGCAAATCTTTTATACGATGAAGAACAATACAGTCCGCACAAGTAGGAAAATGGAAAAAAAAAAAAAAGAATTACTGATGGGCAAAAATTTAAAACTGGTAAGATGATTTGTCCAGAAAAGCTGTGGAAGCTACAAGCTGACCTAGAGGCAACAACCAGTCCTCGGGAGCTGGGCTCTGCTATGCCTTTAGGGTACGACTCACTGGGCAAAGAGGAAAGTGTCTCATCGTGTTAGTCCTCACTGAAAAGAGAACAGGGGTGGCATTTAGCTCTCTCTGGGCACTGTACAGACACAGAGCAAGGACAGTGTTTCATGGCAGAGCCTGGCAGCAGTATTCCTGATTCCTAACCACAGCAGAGGTGATAACCCAGCAGTGATACCAGTCACACAAGCAATTCTGTAGGATCCTGTGATCAGTATTAAACAAGTATGTCATGGGTGATACCTCGCTCCCATCACACACAGTTTGGTTTCAAGGCTGAGGTTCTGCTGGTAACAGCCAGTATCGGTTTTCATTAATTTACGTTTCTTATTTACTAAAATGCACAGGAATTGTGATTAAGAAATCAGACCAATGATCTTCCCATGCAGTAACTCATCTCTGATGGGTCATTACTCCATTTTCTGCTATAATGTCATTTTCTGGAAACCTACTAAGCTCTGGCTTCCAAAGTCATTTGTGATGAAGTATCCCAAAAGTTATTTAATTTCTTTGCAGAAAAAGTATTTTTGTTTAACAGAATTTGAGTTTCTGCCATGGTGTTTCACTGGATAATCCATGATTAGTTATTTGTCCTCAGAAATGCCACTGCCATCTGGATACAAAAGGCCTGCATGACTAGGCCCTGTATTTCTTTTGTGTGAGACATCCAAGTCCAAACCCCAATCAGTCTCAGATGTCCCAGGTCTCAGCTCCATTCCTTCTGTGGCTTGTGCTGGAATGTGCATGTGAAGAACGCCTTGGCAATCTGCACTAAACATGCTGCTTTTCATCTCACAAACAGCTCAGCTTTCATAATTCAATTAAGGAACTGAAAAATTAGTGTACAGTGGGGAGCTGCTATGATACATAATTATGATGCTTAGATTTCTTTAGACTGGCAGCCAACCTTAAAGACCCCTAATGATTTCCTTTCATGTATTACTTTGCTACGGTCCCATGTTATTCCAGCAAGAGACTGCAGACCATTAAATAAAAGCTTGAAAATATCTCAGCCCCTGGCATTCTCAGGACACAAAAAGATTAGATCTAGGGCCAGATTAGGATCTGGGTTCTGGCTTCAGTGTAACTCCATTAGGATCATTCTGGATTTGATTAGATTTATTTTGAGAACAGAATTCCTGTATTTGAGGACTTCCATCTTAAACCAGAAGTGAAGTTCTGGTACACAGCTGTCAACAAAAAAAATGCTGACTTTCGTCCTCACTTGACTCTATTCCCACCTTCTTGGACTTTATTGAACATTTTCCTATGTAAAGCTCCTTATTTATTAGGAAGTCTTTGTGAGGCTAAATGGTTAATGAATTAAATTAGCTAGGCAGGGGGGAAGGCAGGCTGCACGCGCACACTCACTACTGACTCAACTCTAAGATGCAATTTACATCAACTGATCATAATGATTTTATTCTTTTTCTAAATTAAAAATAGAATCTATTAATAAACAGAACCACAATGGGTAATAAATTGACAGATGGTTTTATACTTGACTTTGGGGGAAAATTACCATGAAAATAGCAGATGACAGTGGCATTTCAATGACTTAAATGGAAGGGAGGACTCAGGGAATCAGATACAATAGCTACAGAGAGCTTCCAATAAAGGCAAAGCATCCTCTGCCAAGATCACAGTGGCGTGTGGGCAGCTCACAGACTGATCTAGCAGCCGAATGTCACAAAATGTCAAGTTGTTGTTTACAGACTGGAGACCAAACTGACACACTGGAGCACCTCGAGTGAAGACAGCAGATTTAATCCATTGAAATGGTGGAAATGACAGTAGAATTTGGCTCCAAATGTATTTCAAAACTTTTTTTTTTTTTTGCAGGTTTATCCTAAAAAGGCCCAAGCTCTATTCCAGAAGAACCCTTCCCCATGAAAGAAAAACTTCTCTACCAGCAGTAAGGAAAATAAAGGAGAAAAAGGTTAGAAGTGAATTTTACCTTTTTCTTGAGCCATTTCCTGCAGGCAGAAGTAAATGACTCTTGCACCCAGGCTGAAGCCAATCAGTGTGACAGGTCGCTTGCCCTAAGAAAGAAGGAAGGACAAAAAGCCATCAAATACTGTTCTAGACTTAGAGAGTGGCTGCAGGATCCCAGAGACCCTCATACACAAAGCAGTTATGCTTGTGCATGATCTTTTAAACATTTGAGCAATTTGGCTGATTTCAAAGGAATTATGTATCCTCAAAGTTATGCACAGTTCAATATTGAGAATTCTGCATACCTGAGTATTTTGTATTTTTGATATTCAGAAAATCAGTTGAAAGAATCTAACGATCAGAAGTTACAAACAGAAACAATACAATGCTGTCACTGTTCTGAAATTTCCAAATGAAAACCTAATTCAAGGAGCAAAATTTTCCCAGAAATGTTTCAAATAAACAGAAAAAGAAACTGTAACACAAAAATAGTGACCATCTCTAGATTTAAGACATAATGACAGCAGCACTGTGTAGCTGTTATAGAAAATTATGTGGGGTAAACTTTTGTTCTGAATAGTCTAATAAGATTTTCTATAAAGTCAAAGGGAGCCTCATCTCAACAATAGTGAAAAATGGTCTTTGTATTAACCAGGGAGCAGGTGTGTGGTGGACTCCCTAGACATCACACTAACAATTAGTTTTAGATGTTCCAGCATATTGGAATGCATGTTTTCACAATAGCAAATGCTTAAAAGGCAGTAATAAATGCCCCCAAGCGAAACAAAGGGCTTGTATGAAATAAAGTTTATTGCTTTTCCTGGGATTGTATTTTTATGAGAAATCAAGTTTGTTTCCACTCTGCTGTTTCACACGATTATGACACGGAGCTCTGGGGCCATGGCTCCCACAGGGCTCCTCTGTAACAGATACTGGACTAGTATGCCTGTGAGACAAACACGTGGCCAGCAAAACCCAGCCTCCCTCCATGCCAGTGACAGCCCTGTGAATAATGGCAGGTTTTGGGGGGACAGAAACGTCTTTTGCAAACCTTCTGAGGGAGGCTTAATAACTTCTGTCACTTCTTTCAGGTACCAGCCCATTCCACTTCTCCGTCAGCAAAAGCATGGCTCACGGTGCATCTACTGCTGCACAGTCTTCTCTGATGTTGTTTTGCTAGTGCCTCTTAATTATCAGTAAATATTTTTAACATTCTGTATTCTGTTTTTCTTTTCACCTATCTTTACTTTTTAAAATTTCCACTAAGTGAGTTGGCCTGGCTGGTTTGTGACACGATCAAGCCATTTGCCATTTATAACCCAGATCTCTTCCTCATTTAGAACAGCTTTAGGTTAAAAGGAACAAATCTTAGCAGGGTTTCTCTGATTCACCTGGGACTGCCTATTCTTCCCCAATGAACCAGATACATGCTGGTCACCTTTTTTCATTTTTCAGTTCATTATTATTTTTTTGGAAAGATCCCGCTTGATAGTTACCTAGCATGGCTATAAAACTTAACCTCCATGGGCAAAATCCTTCCAGTTTTTATTCCTGGATAATTTCTAGCTAATTACCTGCTGTCGACTGAGCAGGATATGTGCTAGGTGTTTGCCTACTTCAGCAGACCGGTGCAGACACACTCCCCAAGGGTTGTCAATGACACTGGCAACAGTCAAGAGTGAAGTTGGCCAAGTCAAGGCCGTCACAATACCTGCAACACACAAAGCAAACAGCACAGCACAGTCACAGATCTGGGCTGCTCTTAGGAAACGTCAAAAGCAAGAGGGTTCACTGAAGTTAAAAGCTAAACTGAGGACCTTTTGTCATTTCCAGTTCTTCTTTCTCAAGAGCTGATCTGAGAAATGTTTTGCTAGACTAAAGATAAGAAAGAATCTGATGTTCTGATACGGAGGCAAACAGACGCCATGCATGAATGTAACCTGCATGTTTGAAAGGTTTATGTAAAGCAGTAAAACAGTGTAATAACATAGAGAAATAAACACAGTCACTTGTGAAGGAAGGTGTTTCCAGCTGTAATTTTAAAAGAATGAAGTCAATGACACAGAGGGTCAGCAATCCAGGAAAGCAAATCTAAATTACAGGTGTGGCAAAGAAGGTTCTCAGGCCACTTCTGCAGGGCGGTGCCAAGGGAGATGTCTTCTCAGAAATCTTCCTTGCTTTGGAAAGCTCCTTTAAACAGACACCAACAGTGGAACTGCACAAGAGCCACTCAAGCAGGTCTGATACGATTTAGGTTCTTACCTGACAATACAGTGAATTTTAGGGCTTCTTGAGCCATCATGTTCACAAAACCATTCAGCAGGGAGTCTAAGGCGTTGCCAAGCTCCATCAAGTACTTGGATTCCCAGGCCAGACAATACTGCTCACTCGATTGCAACAAGCTGCTCCATGGTGCTGTGAAGCTCCCTGAGAAAGGTTACAAAGATGGAATTCATGTTCAGAGAGAACACAACAACAGCTGACTTCTGGCAAGATCAGTCCAAGAAAGAATCAGAAAAGAACTGCCAGGACAGGGGAATATACTAATAGACTGTGATAATGAGGAATCATATTTTAAAATACTGATAGACTCCACATTTCCACTGTTTTACAATAAATAAAAATTTGTAAATAATCGTGCAGCTTTAGCTGCCTTGGCAAAGAGTCTTCAATGTGAACAGGCTCAGACGTCACAACCCATTCAATTGCCTCTGAGACTGCCAAGACGGATGGACATTAACACTAATTATGTCAGGTATTAAGGACATTCCTCCCATCATCAGACAGCAGGCCAAGTCCAGCAGCTCCACCTTGTCATCGCAACCAAAGGAAGGCCTGTCCTGAGAAAGATGAAGTGCTGAATGGCTGCATGGACTGAGTTCAGTGGCACCAGAAGCACAGAAAACATGTAAGATCTTGTCAAAATCTATCACAGAGCATCTTCCCAGCACTTCAGTTAGTCGGGCAAAGATTGCAGCAACAGCCCTGTCAGAAAACAAGGAATCTGCATTTGCAGATCCAGACTGCAACTATTTTTACTTTGCCATCTAGCCTCATAAAACACTTCAGTTTATTTTTTTCCCTCCAGGTGCTAATCAAAAGCAGTGCCTGGATGTTTGAGAAATAATGGATAATTTCCACTGTGCAAGTCTAATTTTTGGCTGAAAAAACAATTTTAAAGACTTACTCTCTCCTGTTTGTAGTGTACCTTGTACTAAGAGGCCAGGAGTGGCCTGGCAAGGCTATTAATGGCAGATGAACTCTGCAGGGCAGAGCCGAATTTTAATTTTAATTAACAAAAACCCTTCCCACACTGTTCCTTCCCCAAACAATGCAGGGCAGGTTGAGGCACTGCTGACCAAAGTGGCCTGAGAGAGTCCCATGCCAGATCCCACCACAGTGTACTGTCAGACTTGTGAACGTACAGATGGGCAGCTACTGAGAGCTCCAAAATCACAAGGTAGCAAATTCCCTGCAAATCCTGTCCTCAGTCCCTCTGTTTTAAGGAGTTATGCAAGTGTGTAAATAGACAGACACAACTGTAAGGAGGAGAATGGATGACAATTCTAATTTCGCCTTTTTAAACATTACAGCAGATTGCTAGTTATGGAAGAAGAATGTGTGTCACTTGTAACTCCCTTTTAAGGGCAAACAGACACAAAAAGGTTCCTGAAGGGACACACTTGTCTTTATAACAGTGCCTGGGAGTGCTCCAACCCCAAGGATTTGGACCCCTGGCAAGCAGACAATGAGAAAAGCCAAAGCACAGTACTGCAAAGTGAAAATAACCTTGCTCTGACAGCAAGCTGCAACCTAACAAGCAACAGGACAGAGACATCCTTCTGCATTAATGATAGCCAATGTTAATCATGATGCTTCTGAATAAATTGGCAGCTGTTCAGTCAGGTTGCTGAACACATCAGCAGACAGTTGACATATGTTATATGACAAGCCATACTGGAAACTAAAACATTGCAGACTTTTCAAGGTTGTTGCCTCTAAGTTCACCTCCTGAGTGCTGTGCTTAACAGGATTTACTTGACAGAACTTTCTTGCCAATAAACCTCATTATCTGGCAGATACCGAGAAAGAAAAAAGACACTATTTTCTGTTAATTGCTGGAGGATAAACATAAGGTCTCAGAGATAGGTGAGACACTTTGTACTAGTGCTGGAAATCTTCCACCCCAAACAGACCTTTCCTAGCAAAACCAGACAGCAGTTATTAACAGAAACAATCCTGCTATGACTACTACCAATCCTACTATCACCACCAATTTACCGCCCTCTCTCTTTCCTCTGTTTTGATTGGGATGGCAGATTGGGTTATGAAGTCTTACGTTGGGAGTTGATCTCTTTAGAGAACAGGTCATGCAAGTGTGTGGAAGACACGGTGCTACAAGAGCACGAACACTGCCTGGAGTGGAACACAGACATGGCTCTCCAGGCTCCTCTCAGCTTCCTCATCTTGTTCTTACCATATTTGCCAGCGCACAGCCATCCAGTAATTGCTATGGTGATATGAAGCTGCTTTCCTTCAGTGAGTGGGAGGAATTCAAACTCTTCTATGGCTCCCACACGCTTCTTCATCTTGTATCCTACACACAGCAAGGCAAAAACATGAGTCTCAGACATCGCACAGAAAGGACACACTCTGCTAACAAGTTTGTTAGAAACAACTTGGGTAATTTGGAGGGTTTTTTGCCTTTCCAAAACCCTCAGCCAGTCCATGCATTACTTAAAGCTTGGTATGGAGCCAGTATGATCCTTCTGAGTTTGCGTGATCTGAGGGAATCCCAGCAGAAGGGTTCTTTGCTGCAGGCAAAGTAACAGCCGCTGCTCTCCATGGCATCATCTTCCTAATGCAAAGCAGCAAGCTTTCTTTCCCTTCATTAGCCACATACCAAATATTCTTTTCCTACTTGGTCATGAGGGCCTATACAGTATCTTAATCAGCCTCGAAAGAATAATTTCACAGTCATAAGACCACACCTCAAATTGCTTCCCTTGCTCTGCAGAGCTCAGTTAAGTCCTTAGCTCTGCATTTGCAGCCAGGATCCTGTGCCTCAGTAAGCTGAGAAACGTGTGGTGACTCTCTTACCAGTAAGGCCAGCACCAGCAGCTCCAAAAAGGGATGCCATGACAGCAATTCCAGCAGTCGAGCCTAAAGCAGCTGCTCCAGCACTTCCGATGATAGTAGCAGCTCCCGCAGCAACCAGAGGGGCAGCAAGACCCCCTGTCAAGCCTGAAGATGCAACAAGTATTACCACCCAGCTACCGCCACAAAGCCAGGCAGTCATTTCCCCGTGCGGTGTGAGTACTGCTCAGGACACTGAAAAAGTACAAAGGTCTTTTTTGCATCACCAATAAAGGGGCTTTCTGAGACCCTTCCCACACCCTGAATCTCTGCACATATTCTTTGACTGACTTCAGTAAAAATAAATAATTTAAAAGTCAAAGGAAGAATGTGTGGTAGACTGGGGTAAGCTATGCTCTCTTTGCTTAGGAAACACTGATCTAGTCTCATACGGTTCTGAATTTGGAGCTGAAGATCTGATCCTCTTATAACACAAGAGCAAAAGAGGAGAAAACAGAAAACATTTTTTAAGAGTGATGACCTCAGTTTAGTATTTCCCTCAGCCAGTGAAGCTACAGTGGAATAACTTTTCCAGCTAATTATTTCAGTTTTACTTTTGTGTGGCTGAAAATACTTCTCTTGGATTTGGGGTTTCATTTTTGTGGAGGTGTGGTGGTGGGGTTCTTTTGTTCTGTTTGCTTGTTTGGGGTGATTTTTTGGTATCTGAAGTGACATAATACCTTCAGTCTGGCAAAGAAAAGCAGTGGATGCTTTAAAATTACAGCTTGGGCTAAAAGGTATGATGGCTTCTCTTGCTGAATGTGTAATCCAGCACCCCCACCCTGCCCCTAGTGCTGTGATGCACTTCAGCAGCAAGCCTGCAGAGTGCCTGGGGCAGCCTCACCGATCACTGTTCCGCCCCCAACGGTTGCCAAACCGATCAGCAGGTACCTCTTCAGCTTTTTTCTTCTTTCCTTCTTTTTTCTTGATACTTCTGCAGTTCTGCGGGGGGATTAGAAGCATAAAAGCTGATGGAAAAAGCCTGACGGGTAACAGTGTTGCATCAGAATCTGCTTTTATTCTCCTCAGTGTAATTTCCCTACTGGGAACAGTAAAAAGTAACATGCAGGTGTGGACTGTGACAACACACTCAGATTTATGAGCATGGACATAAACCCACAGATTTAAATTGAAACGATTTAATTGCTGACAAAAGCCAACAGATGTTACTTACTTGGAAACCCCTTCCTAATAGGGCTGAAGCTTGTAAAAAAAAGAAACAAAAAGTCAAAAGCATTTCAATAACTACATACTGCCAACGTGTTTTAAAAAAACAGAAGAAAGCTAAGTGGAAACAGGGAAAAGTGTTTGAAACAAAAGGGAGTAGGGGTAATTTGTGCTAACAAACAAAGAGATGGAATTAAACTATTTTCCAACAACAGTGTTTATATCGAGCTGCTTTCTAATTGCACATCACAATATAATAATATAATAGGTATTAAACACAGTCATTAGTTCATTTGTCTGTGTGTATTTAAGCTATATTTTAACAAGCTTATCAGAAGCAGGTAAATAAACCTAAAAGGAACAAGTATCACTTATTAGGCACTACTTTTGGCTTCTCTCTGTTGTCTTTGGTTGCTCTCTTACGAGAAAAACTTCCCACATCAGAGGAAAGTGTGAGAAACAAATGATACTGGAATAAGTTGTTTACAGAGGAAGGTTCCTTCTAGCCTGCTTACGCAGCAGTTAATCTGGGCCTTGAAACATGAGAATTTTATCTTCTTTCCAAACTTGGATATTTTCCCTCTTAATCCTAGCCTAATTGTGGATTTTCATTATCCATATAATTGCCTAATCCTTCCTGGAACTCCCTAAGCACACTGTAATTTTGATAAAGACAGTTTTAGATGAGTCCCAAACAATATGCAGCTTTGTAAAGCACAGCAGGAGGAGAATGGAGCACAGTGGGTGAAATCCCTGCATCGCTGAAGCCCATGGCAGAACTCCCACTGACTTGCATGGCACGGAGACTTTGTTTCCACAGAGATCCTCCCCAAAAACCATTGTGTATTACCTTCTGCAGCTGCAAGCGTCAGTGTCTGCAGAGAACAGTGCAGCCTGCAGCAGCTGCCTTTTCAGCAATTTCTGTATAACCAAATTCACTTTCTACAGCCCCATGGTCAAAGCAGCATTTGGATATGCCCTGGTTCGTGCATGCAGTCACCAATTTGAATGCCTGGCTTTGGAAAAAAATGCTCTTTGAGCTCCTTAACCAAGCGCTGCAGTCTGACTTAATACCTAAGTTGGCAACATCCAGCAATTTCTGTTCTACGCAGTGGTTCATCAGCTTTTCTAGTGAACGTGCTGTTGTCTCAGGCTGAAAATATAATGACATTGAGATGAAATACAGCTAACCTGGCTTTAGTTGCAATAATGAGCAATTAAAGCTATGTGGGTAGAAAGACAATTTGCAGCTAAATCCTGCCTGAAGATGCCGTAAGTAGAACTACTGCCATCAGAAGTTTTACCTGTCATTGCTTTCCTTCCGCAGCTGCTAGCAACTGCTTTTGACAGTTGCTTTCCTAATAGCTTCTGCATTACAATCATCACTTGATTACCAGACTGCTTTTTATCCCCTGTGGTAATTAACTGCCTCTTCTGGTACTTCTCTCAGTGATCTTGGATATGCAGCTTCTTGCCTGAACCACAAATTACGTTCAGAGAGATTTTAGAGGTGGAATTTCAGGTCATTTTCCAATGATGTAAAGTGCCAGGACTACACGTTAGTGAGCAACTGATGGTGTGTTTTCCAGTTTCTTACACAACCGTGTACAAAAGAGAGGTTCACACCTGCAAGTTAGAACGTGTTTGGTGCTAGTAATACGGATTTAAGTGTCTGGAGCATTGTTCTGTAAGTGACTGTACATTTAACCTTGCATGTTCCGGGCCACAGTCCAACACACACACACAGCAGCAAAGGCAGGAGCAAAACCTTCCGTTAATAAATATCAGTAAAAAACACCTGTGCAGAAGCTGCCAAAATCCTGTTTGAATGTTACTGTTCCAAAACGTCTTGCAGTGGATGGTCAAAGCTGGAAGTATCCTAAGCAGACATTAATGTACCCATTATGTTACCCATTAATGCCCCAAAAGTCTGTGAGGTCAAAGCTGTGACAGGTTTATATTCTGCTTCCTTCCCCCATTGCCACCTAATTTGAAAACAAACAAAGGGTCATCGATTCCCCACAAATCTCAGCCTTGTTTTAGCACTGCAATAACAAATGTGTCCGCACTGCAGTCTTGGACTACTCTCACTATAAAGATTTTTCTTCCTTTTATCTAACAAGTATTTACTTCCACGGCTGCAACTCAGGCAAAGAATAAGATTGAAATCCACAGCGTTCCCCACATCAGCTGTGCACAAAACCCACTGGGCTGGTAAGCCTGCAGCGTAATTCACCCGCCGCTCTTGCCATTATCTGTCTTTTTGGGTTGTGACAGGAGCCACAGTCCAGTGGATACAGAATTAGGTAGTGGAGCATCATCTTTGTGAGCGACATCCCACCCACAGCATCAGTGTTTTCCTGCACTAAAGCAGTCCCCATTAATACCAACCCTTACCCCGCATGCCGAATGGTGTCCTGTTTAGTAGTCCATGATCTTTGAGATTATTTTGACTTTCCCTTTTTACAGTGCACTATAAAGTTAAGCTTTATTTAAATAAAGCTATAACTGAAAGATACCCATCACATGCTGGACCCCAACGGTAATGTGTGAACTGTACTGTGTCAGGGACGTTAATTAAAGTCTTTATTAGCACTCGGGTTAATCTCATAACCTGTTTGCTGAGTTGAGAGATAAAAATGTTAAACGATCCCTTGAAAGTCCACTACAAACATGTTTACTGCTTTACATATTGCTAAACCTTTGTACAGTTCCTGCCTGATAAGCAGAATATAAAAATACTACATTTCATATAGATACCAACCTTTTGGTTGTTTCACATCTAAGAAGTGGTGATTAAGAGAATTAATCTTATATTAGTAACACAGAATTAGGAGTCAGGTTCATAAGTATCTGAAGATACAGATTGTTGCCCTCAGAAATCTACCTTCAATAGGAGTTAGACAGCTGTCTCTTAATATGTGCAGGGAAGGGCAGATCCATAGAAAATCTGCAGCTGAGGATCTAGTCCTGAAATTTCTATGAACTTCAATCTGCAAGAGGCACTTCTATCTGAAGAATATTGGGCCCAGAGATAAGAGGCACAAGATCTTTGTGATGTGTTTAAGCATAATCTACCGTCTAGGAGAGGCAGCTGGAACAAGGAAAAGAGGCAGTTCAGGGCAGAGGAGCCTTTACCAGCTTGCAAGGTTGGGTCTCAGCTCTGATTTTAAGAACGCTGAGATTTCCTGCTTCTCAGTGCAGCTGAAGTGCTGTGAGGGCTCTGCAACCCTAATCAAGCCATAAATGATTACGCTAAGAGCCATGGGGAGAATGATCAGAGACTGGACTTAGGCACAAGTAATTACTGCTAAGCTTTCAAGCACCAGCGGTGTTTTTTCATCCCATAGTCAACCCAAATGTTCTTACTCTGACTCTTCCTCTTTTTGTTCCTTCAGGCTCTCAAGCAGAGATTCCTCCAGGACTTCCAGCTCCTCCGAGGGGATTCTCAGCAGCCAGGTGATGTGGCAGATCAACACTCTCGCTCGAGCATCATAGTACCCTTCAACAGAGGGAAGCTCAGGAAATCAGTCAGTCTGCATCGCACCAGATTAAATAGCTGTGCTAGAGGACCACGTCACATCCAAATATAGCTCCTTCTCTCAGGCCCTCTTTGTCTTCCATGTATCTGAAGACAACTCCTACTATCTAGAGAAGAGAGTGATAAATGGAAAATCCTTCTTCCCCATAAACCTCATCCTGTGAATAGTCACTACACCAGGTAATTGCCTTTATGGCAGAAAAAGGATCTCAAATCCTTTGGTCTTCATTCTCTGTGCTATAGGCCTTTAGGCTCTGGATAGACTGCATCTTTCTTCTCAACAGAGAAATGCTGCAGCAAGACCAGTCCTAACTGGAAATATCAAATATATATATGGATAACACAACAGAGTACACCTCAACTATGCACCAATGCAAGATACGGTATCTTGTAAAAATGCACCTCCACACAAAACCTTTACATTCAGTTCATCTTGTTGGCAACAAGAGGGACTCTGGAGTTTAAAACTACGCAGCAGCTCACCTGGCAGCATCACCAACTGTTTGCATTTATACTTCACTGCAGAAGTAGACAGTGCACTCAGACAACATGTGACAGGAGTAATGATTATTCCTGGACTTATAAGCAGGTGCTGTCTAAGAGAAGACATTTAAAATGTAATAGATTTTAAGTTATTTGTGCCAACTCTTGTTTTTTTCATGTGTTTCAGTAGCACCTGCTGCTTGCTGATGCTATGTCTTTTGTAAAGGGTTCTTGGTGCACTCTGAGATAAAAAATGCAATTGGTTTTCTAGGGGTGGGTGAAGATACCAGCAAGACCCAACTACAAAGTATGTTTCTGATACCCACTGCACGTAGATCAAATATGGCATCTGGCAATATTAAGTTTATTTATTTATTACCATCATTGCCATGATACCAAACTACTTTGGCAGGCTTTAATGATGCGACTTTTAAGATTTGTGCTTAGTTGAGAAATAAGGATAGTATTTATCTTCAGTTCATCCCCGATATCTGCCACATCTTGCAAGCCCAAGCAGGTGTTTAACGCGTTCAAAGCCTTCCTGCTTCCTGTCTGCTAATACACAACTTAGCTTTTTACTTAGCCAGCTTGGCAGTAAGTCAGTGAGGCTTGAAAATATATTTCTTTTAAATTCCAGCTTAGCAAAATAAGCAGTTTTGCAATAACTGACTTGTCAATTTTCCATTAAAAATAAAGCAAGAACAAAACCAGTACTTTGTTACACAGTGAAACAGGCTGATCAGCAACCAGTGAGTTCCTTCCTGTCAGAACATGTTAAAACACAGAGATTTTTAAAATGCATGTAGTGATATAAAACAGGCTTCTTTTAGAAATGAACATTTTGTTCCGTAGGCAGTCTTTATTTCATTAATTTTATCAGACTAATCCATGTTATGGATTGTAAACCAGAAAATTGTTCTATGCATAATATAATATACAAGTGAAAGCACATTTATTTATAATAGGCTTCACCGGACAGTCTGGAATTTATACCCTGAATATTTTTCTTTTCTTTTTAGGCAACAAGCAATCTGCAAAAAATATGCTAGGCTGACATTTTCATAACACCTTTACTGCCCTCCTAAAGGAAGAGGTCACCTGCTCCCCTGGAAACACTGGAGAAAAAACACCCCACTCCAGGTATTTCAGCTCAGAACTTTTCTGCCATCACGTACATTTGCATGCCAACGCATGGCATGTGAAGGCAAGGAGGTGAACAGTTGTTCGATTTTTAACAGGTAGTATCAATCATTCCTAATATAATAGTTGCTTTTCCTGTAGGGGACGCAGAGAAAGACTGTGCTGCTTTTCTATAAAGGAAGCTGGAGCTTTTTCAGCCTTTTCAAGTATCAGATGTAAACTCATCTACATTACTCTTACAAAGAACAAATGCTAGGTCAACTTACCATCTCTAAGAGAGAAGGATAGAAGGTCCTAAAAAGAAAAAAAGAATACTCAAGTTAAAACTGATGATGTATGCCTGGATGTATCAAAATGGAGGCATGAAAACCCATCAGACTATGATATAATTACTCCAGCATGTCAGTTTATAAACATGGGAAGCCAGCATGCTAGAATTCAAGGCAGCGCAGACCAAAGCCAGATGCTTCCAGTACAACATTCTCCACATGCAGGTACAAATGGCTGGACAGAAGTAGATAATGCTTGGTACATGCTTAAGCATTCCATATTTTTTGTTACTAGTGATCCTGCTGCAATCAAAAGCACCGTGATTACACCAGACTTTAAAGTTTGCAGAAACAGGGCTCCGATCCTCCTACCACTCTAATGCCTTCTGCTTGTCATATAGTCATATATACTCAAATTTCAACATGAGTAACAGATTTGAATGCTACTCTAATGGACAGTGGCCCCTATTTTCTTTGGCATTCTGGGAATTCATAGCTCTAGGTGGTAAGGCTGAACTGGCATGAAGTTCTTTTGGATTAAGTGCTCAAAAACTCAGAATTTACGGCCATCTGTCAAGACTGAGGTACTTGACTTCTGTGTTGGCTCTTCACCGTAAAAATATCAGAAAAACAAATCAATCCAATAGACGGATTCTATGGACAAAGCCATAAAAAAAGAGGCCAGTGTTTTTACTACTGTGTTCTCCTCTTTTATTGTCACTGGACACATTTTAAGTTCTTTATGTAACTACAACATTAAGCACTAGCTCAGTCTAGCTACTTCCCTCTCCTACACACAAATAAAGCACAGCTGAATTTTACAGGGAATCCTTCAGCCCTTTGGGAACACAAAACATGCAGCCAAAGATGTAGGAGGCTGCCAGAGAGTTTATGATTATTAGTCCCGTAAGCTCCTAAGCAAAATTTGTATCGTAAAAATGTCTCTAATCTTTTCCCTATTGCATGAGGAGTGTAGAACAGAGAGCAAGCCGTCATTAACCAACTCCTACTAGAAGTAGGGCAAACTGTAGATATTATCCAGGCAAAAGTAAGTGCCTGAACTCCAAATACCATTTTAACATGAGAAGAGTCTGCTATTTCATAGAGGAGAAGCAAACTTTTGCAGAGGACTGGGGAAAACAAAGGATTAGGGCAGCTGAACTCTCACCTACAGTTGCTTTTTCACCAGGTATAACCTCAAAACCTTTGCTCCGCTGCTGCCTAATGTTTTCACACACACATCTCTACTGCTGAACGTCTAGGTGGCTGTTCCCATCCACAGAGAAGCCTTTTTTTTTCCTGCAAATCCTAATGGAATGAGGATTTCCAGAGGGTATCTGTTGGCCTGGGCTCTGCACAAAGCAGTCACCATGCTCCTCCATCCTGCATCCCAATGGCCAGAGCGCTCACCCAAGAAAAGGAAGGTCCTGGTTTGCTATCTCCAGTGTGTGAATAACCCTTTTAATTTAAGTTAATCACTGAATCAGGGCTCCTCTGTTCCCCTAATCATCATACTGCAGAAAAAAAAAAGGGCTTCTTTCTAGGTCCAGCCACGATCAGTACTCTGTGCATGCACACACGCTGCTGACTGTTCCCCAGGTTGCATGCTGGATGTGGGAAACAGAGACAATAATCCCCACAGGCAGAGGGAGGAATGTAACGCTGGCTTCCCAAAGCCTGAGTACTGTAACTACTCTGGTATTAGATACATGGGCACCATCACCTCCTCTCTGGCTGCAGTTTTGTGGGGAAGGGTTGGCAGTGAGGTGTCAAAGCCCAGCAGAAGGTCCAGGGCTGGGAGTCCCAAGCAGAAAGTTGACCGAGCAAAGAGCCTGAAGTCTAGACTAAGGTGAAGCTTGTGACCTTGTTGCCATTATTTTCTACAGACTGACACAGGCAGTCTCCTGAACAGGCTGGCTGGTTTGTGCAGAGCCCATTTGTAGGCAATAAATTCTCCCTGTGTGTTGCAAAGGGAGCTGTGGATCCTGTGTGATAAGCCCAGTATCATCTGCAGCACCTAATATCAAATAACCTCTTTTTTCTCCCCTAAGCATTTACAGACATGCACTTCAAAAGGTGAGGGATGGATACAGGTAATCAGGTGATAAACTGGAACTACTGCTTTTATTGCATCTGTGCCAATTAGCATTCTCAAAGATTTCTCATTGGTTTAGGCTTTGCACATCCAATCAGCACTGATTAGATTAGTTCACAAGTAGTTTGTTTTCCTCCTCTAAGCAGCAGTTATTATATTTCAGTCTTATTTTGAAGTTGGTGGTTTGAATTTCCCTGTGAACTCTATGCACAGGACTAACACCCATATGACTGAGAAACCTTACAAAGAAACGGAAGCAACTTTTACTCAGTCTTTGCCAGCTTTTTATCAATTGCTGCAAGTTCAAAACCCATTTTTTCAACAGCTAGCATCCAATCCATATCGCAGTGGATGTGTATAGAAAAACACAGGAAAATGGGCATTCTAAGTATGTTCAGAGCAAAAAAAAAATATTCATAAGAACTTTCAACATTTTCTCACCTTTCATCACTTCTTCACCTCTTTTTGTTGCACTGCCTTCTCATGCTGCACCCACAGCCTGTGTGTTATGATTACTGTCCTTAAAGGATTCAGTTAACCAACATTTGCCTGTGTTAGTCATCCGCAATGAATGCAAACAAAGATAAAAATCCATAATCCTCACATTTTCATTGAGTCAATGGTGAGTTCACCTCTAATCTCCTGACCTCATGTATCATTCTGTCAGCACCTCTGAGATGGGAGGACATTCAAAAATGCAGGCGTTGGTGCCAAGAGGACCCTGCCACTGAACACGCTGAGCAACTGAAGTGCGTACTTGTTAAATAAACAATAAATGTTGCGTCAGTGGCAGCTGAATGCAAAGAGGCTGAAAGCACCGTACAGCAACATATGAAGAATTCACAAAGCTTTGTCCCATCGCTTGTTTATTTTTAGGTAAGAAGGGCTGATCTCGGCTTGAGACGCTGAAGTTTCCCTCTGCTGCCTTGCTCTACAAAAAGTCTTTAATTCTATCTTTCCTTTGACAAAATCAATCACCTTGCCCTATGTGGGCATGCCTGCATAAGGTACTGATGTTGTGGCATTGCATGATAGCAATTCCTGATCTTTGCTTTTAACTAATCAAAGAATTGTTATCTACAGCTTCTGTATTCCACCTGAATCTAAGTGATAAGTGGTTTAGTTCTCTGGCTCAAAGCAAAATACCGCTGCTCCCACTGATCCAGAGCCACTTTTGTAAAAGCACATGGAGCCCTTTATGCAACATAAGCTCGGAGCAAGCACAAGCTAAATTTAACCAAAATCTCACCCTTAATAAGCTCAGAAGCAATGCAGGAAGACTCATCTAAATCTAGAGAATCCATCCTGAAGCAGAGAGGACAAGGGAAACAACCTGGGAAACACTAAGCCATTTAAATGCAGAAAGAACAGAGCGTGGATTTACTGATTTTGCACAAACAACATCAAAACAGCTGGTCTTATTTTAGAAGAGCTGTCCAAATTTATTAATTAAGATTCTCTGTCGCTGTACTCATGTTGTTACAGGACTTTGGGCACTGTATCATGTTTGGAGCAGATCCTCTGAAGCCTTTTATGGACTGACTAGGAGACATGAAAGATGGCTGAGACAATGGGACCTGGTCATGATGACCAAGAAAGTTTGCTCCTATCAGATCTTTATTTACGCAGCTGTGTTCTCACATCTGCTGGTCTGTCGGGTGAGTGTGTTATAACTATTACTCAATATCAGAGTACTGTCTGCATGCAGGACATCTTGCTGTTTCCTTGTCAGGATCCTTGCAGGGCACAAGGTGACAGTGGCCACATTATGCGTGGCATCAGCAGCAGCCTACCATGCTCTTCACCCTGCACGGCGTAAGGTGAGGCTGGCTGAGGAGATATCTCCCCAGCTAAGACTCTGCAGCAAAGGTGAATGCCACCGAAATGCTTCACCTCTTTTATCTTTATGTCAGCTTTTACATGAGATCGTTATGGAATTGTCCCTGTCTCACCTTCTCAGGGAAAAAAAATAAAAGTCACAATAACTTATTTCCTCCCAGCCAAAGCTGACACTGGAAAAAAGACTCTGGAAATTGTGCTATTTGGAGCACGTACGTAGAGGTGTTTTGTATTACAGGTATGATGATGTGGCTTTTAAACAAATGAAAATCAGGTCTATTGTGTTCAGTGTTTCACCAAAATCTGCAGACAGCACATATGAATCAAAACCACTGCAATAATACAGTCAAAGTAAAAAGTTTGACAGTTCTCTGCTATGTAGAGCAAAAGTGTCAAAGACACAAAACATTAATTCAACAGACAGTAACTGTGCCTCATGTTCATCACTTCCATGAGCTGTTAATGGATAGAGAGACTGCCAGTCACCCACACAGCTACTCAGAAATATATGTATATCAGAAATATTGATTTTACTTCCCTGACTGTACAAACAGAACTTCAGTTGCAGACAGACAGGTATAACAAATCTCTTCCAAAAGCAAACAAGGGTGAGGGAAGCATATGAACTTACTTGGGTAATGACAACTGGATTTTCTTTCAAAACAGGATCCTTCAGCAAAATCTGGGCAAAAGTTTCTGTGCCCTCACCTCCTAAGCCGCTAGCAAATGCTGTCATGGCAGGCAAGACAGCATCGGGCAGGTCCAGCCATTTCACAAAGGCCTCAATGAATTCTGTCCTGAAGGAGCTGTAAGGCAACAGTAGCAGTTAAGGCTCTGGGTATTTTGCAAACTTTGAGTGATCCCTGCTTTCAGATGTTGATCTGTTGCTGTTCACACAAAAATCAAAGCCTCATAAGAAGTCAGCAGAAGTTGAGTGGCTACACAAGTTGGCTAAACAAACAAGCAAGCAATCTGAATGGATCTAGACCTTTCTTCAGTACATGCTTTGAAGTCTGCAGTATAAAGGGATGCAGTTTGTGCTGAAGTATAAAAGTCTTAAAGGTGTCAGAGAGAAAGTCAATACAATTAAAAAAACACCGAACATCAAAAGAATCTTCCACTCCCCTAACCTCAGAAGACTCCACAGAGTTTGATACCACCTCCATCCAAGCTGCTACCCAAAAGCCAGCTCCTTTGCTCACCCCTTGCTACCCCGTGTAGTACCTTTGCTCTTTTTCAGGGAACAGCCACGCCAGGGATATCCCACAAAGTGCCGCATAAGCAAATCTTCCCGGTTCACCCAGCTGCTGGCCCAGAAGCACACACGGTTCCGTTCCACCTGCCTGTTCAGCCCCGCTATGCTGTTTCGAAGCCCAGCCTTTCCATTTCTCTTCTGCAGCCATTTTTACCTGCAAATTCAAGGAGGAAAAAGCAGTAGAAAAAAATAAACCACAAACAGTTGGAAACCAGGAAGCAAGCAGACAAACTACCTTTGATTTTTCACTGTCACACTTGCTGCCAGTATTAAGTCAAGCCTGTCAAGGTCCAGCGTGTGTATCCCCCCACAACATGGTGCTGTGACCAAAGAAGACAACAGGAGAATTTCTGCTCACCAGTTCTCAAAAGTTTTGCACAAAATGAGCCGACTACTTCACATGGCAAAAGGAGAAGTCCTTTTCAAGATGCAAAGAGACTGATCTCCATTCAGGCATATCATTCACATGTTTACTGCAAAAATAACATGTAAAATAAAAGCTTAGCACCTGGTGCAGGGACCAGTACAGCTGCCTGGGAAATAATTTGCCTCTCTCATCCTCAACCCAAATTGCTCCTCTGTTCATTTTGCTGATGGCGTTAAGAAAGTTGAGTCCAGCTGCAGCCTCTGATGCGGACTTTTAATGTGTCCCATGGACATTGCTATGCTTTGCTTGTAACATTCCCTTCTCTACACAACCTGCCCCTGCTTCTTCCCTAAAAGATCTCTGCACCACACCAGACCTTGAGCTGGGCCAAAATATTATTTTTTAGAGCGCAGATGTGCACGCCTCCAAGTGAATGGCTTAAAACTGCTCCCTGGGAGCCCCCCTGATTATACAAGCGGCAAACCGAGATGACTGAAATCAGGCAGATGTGACAACAGCTCATTTCACAGTTCAACATGGGTAACAATCTGCTCCAAAGCTCGCTTACCTCACCTGAAATTTCTACTGACTTCATTACGCCTCAGTCGTTTTCAAAGGGGCCCAAATCACCTATTTCAGCATAAACTTCCTATTTAAATGTTTCTTTTCTTCTGAACCCTGTAGGAAGGAAAGGGGCTAAATAGGAATTAGGAGTCTGTGCCGCTACAACTCGTTGTAGAGGATTTAATCAAATACTGAATCTTATAGGATCCAGACACCATTTATGGGATTATTTTAGAGTCCTAGAAGAAAGAAATGCAGCACAGGAGCAGCTCTTTTTAGAGACTTTATTATCTGCATGCTGCCTGTCATGGTCTTCCAGGAAAGGTGTCTGTCTTGCCTTCCCACTCAGAAATTTATTTGAAGCAATTTGTATTTCTCAAGGCTTGCATTATTTAACTGCTGATGTATAAATACAAGGAAAATTCATCACTCAGGGGGCAATGGTTATCGTTAACTCACATCTCTCTCCCTGGGAGAGCTCAGCCCCCCACAACACATACCCCTGATATCGTCCGTGGCTTGAGCACACGGGTCTGAGGCGTCTCAGTGCATTTCCATGGAAACATCACATTCCAGCAACATGGGAGCACAAAGTCCGCAGGAATAAACTGCTATTTCTGTACCAACCAGAGAAGGGAAGGGCCAGATGATGCTTCCCTGGGGAAAGAGCGGGTGCCTGGGATCAATCCCAGCCCCGGCTGGGCTGCTCCGGTACCAACCTCAACAGGCAGCCCCTCGTGCTTGCTGAATCACAGCTGAAGGTGGCACAAGACGTGTCTCCATGCTTTCCACGACTTTCTTACAAAATCCCAAGATTGTTTTATTACCTCAGGTGCTCCAAAGCCTTCGTTTGTACCCCCAAAATCCATTTCACATCACTCGCTAGGCTCTCTAAAACATCCAGACTTATAGACCAATTTGCCCAGAAATAATCTAACGCTTAAAGTTTCAATAACTTTACAATTACTTGGCATGTCTACTCACCTCCAGACACAGATTTATTAGCTTATTACAGGAGACAGCATTGAAAATAAAATCCCCTTTCCTGCTGTGACAGATTTATTGATTTGTTAACACAGGCTCATATGAAAAGTGAAGCAGCTAAGAAGGACCCAGAAACATTACAACTGTTTAACCTTGTTTCCCAATAATATAAAAGACATGATCAGTTATGGAGTGACACCACAGTGGCTTCTTGCATGCAACTTTATTGCCATGACACAACAAATAATTGATGATGCTGAGCATCTAGAATACTCAGAGATAAGTTTTCTAAATATTTTTCTTTGCTCTGAAGATGCTCTAGTCAGTACGCTCGATGTGTGTCCCTCAGCACAGATACCTATTTCTTCATAAATATCTAGGAAAAAATGGGCTTGGATTTGCAGACATGCAGCGTAAAAAAATGGCAACATGCGATTTAGTAAAGAAAACCTGGGCCAAGAAGTTTTGCCGCTAAATACTAGAAAAGGAATTGAGAGCAAGAAATATATCCAGAAAGTTATTTACAGGTTGTGGCACTAGAATTCACGTCTCTGTCTCGGTGTGATTCAGCAATCAATACCACTGCTATAGTCTGAACTGTCACTTGAAAGAGAAATTTTTTATCACTTCCAGCACTCACTTTTCACACAGAGGCCTTTGTTTTCTTGAGAGATGATGTATTTTATATAGCAGATCCCACAACCCTATTTGAAAAGCAGAAAGATAATCCTTTTGTGGATCTAGAGCTCTACAATACACACACACTCCCTACTGCTGGAAGAATTAAAGATGCTGGCATCGCGTTTGCCCTAAACTATGACAAAAGTGACCAAATTGCTGAGACGTTAATCTCTGAGACCCTCAAATGTTAATGAGACATCTTATCAACTTCAGAGAAGGCGCTGTAGATAATTATATAAATGGGGCTGGCCAGAGAGTCCCTTACCAAGGCACACCAGAGGACAGCACGGCCAAACTGCAGTTAAGCTCTGGACACTGTGACTGTGGAAACATCTGGGCAGAGAAATTTTCCTGGTGGTTTACGCAGGGCTCCAGACTCACACACGTGCTTACATGCTGGGTGCACCACGGCCTTCGCTTTTAATCCATAGATGCAAACTACCAACACGGAACAAAATTAATTCAGTCCTGGATAAAATCTCATCTTGCCACAAAACACATAAATGCGATACAGATGGCCACCACAGAGATGCGTGCTAAAACAGAGACCAGAGACCGAGGGCACGGGGACATGGGAAAGCTAAAAGCTTCGGTTGTTGTAAAACTGAGTGCGTAATCCAGATGCCTGTAGCAGTAGTGACTGAGATTACACAGAAAGTGGGCAAAGCTGCGGGCAGGGATGTGCCCAGCAGAGAGAAATCACTACCGGGAAGAACGTGAAGGAAACCTCAGCTGAGAAAGCTGTGAGGGCCGACATCTCCCCAGCTGCCGACATCCACTTTTATCGCAAGCCCTGCTAGAACACAGCCATTTATTTTTTTTACAGAAATCAGCACTTTCGACAACTACTGAGGAAAGCAGCCCGCGGCAGCAGGGCGGCCGCCGCCGCAGCCCTCCCCTCAGGGAAGCAGCCTGAGGAAAGGCTCCCGCCCGCTCGCCCCCTCAGCCCGCAGAGCTGCACCCCAGCCCTCCCCAACCCCTCTCCCCACCTCTCTCGGCCCGGACCCGAGCTGCTCCCGGCCCGGCCTCAAATAGGAGCCGCCGCGCTCCCTTCCGCCGCCGCCCGCCCGCCCCTTCCTGCCCGGGCCGGGCCTGCCCGCCCTTCCCGCCGCCACTACGCAACTCGCGTACGGCAGGTGGGCTGCGCTGGGCGGTCCTCTGCTCCCCTACGCCATCGGCGTAGCGAAGCGCGCAGCTTGCGGATTAGAGGGCGGGCCGCTGGGCCGAGGGGGGCGATGAGGGGGATGGCGAGGGGGCCCCTTACCCGCCTCCTTCACGGGGCTGGTAGGTCCGTCTCCACCACGAGATGGGTTTGGCTGCTCTCCTTGCTGCCCACCTTTATCTGCAGTTTTGGCCTTGTCCGCCACATTAGTGGCTCACGCAGGGTTTAGGCCTACCCGGGTACCAGCCCTTTTGCTCCCTCTAAAGCCCTTTTCCCCCAGTGAGAACTCCTCCCTCTCAGGGACGGCTACAGAGGGAGGTAGGGATGTGCATTTGGTGAAGCTGCTCTCAGGTTGCTGTCCCAAGACTTCATTGTCATCTCCAGGCAGCACAGGTTGGTGTCTTTGAGGGTTACCCTGAGGAAAATAAAAGCTTCAGTGGCGTCTCGCACTTCGTGCTGTGTTCCTGAGTGGGATCCCGAAGCCGTATGAACAGAAGCTGTAGTGTGTGCGTGTGTATGTATGCACTCATCAGGCAAATATGTTGCCTGTGATAGCAGGTTACTGGCACAGTCTGGTTTGTTGTGGTTAACTGGCCTTGCAGAAATCCTAAGGCTCTGGAGTTAGGTCAGCTACCCAAGGATAAGGCTTTTGCACAGTGCTTTTGGGGATTTAAGAAATGCGTTTGCTCTGCGAGCAGTCTTAGGCTGGAACCCCAAGTCCAATGCATAGTAATTTTTGGAGAAATCTGTTTTTGTTTTTTTTTTCCTGAAGGATAGCAGTGTTTCTGTATGATCACGTTTTATGAAAGCAAAACTAGTTACTGGGGTAACCAGTTTATACTTTAAAATGTGCTATGTGGGATTCATCTATAAATCAGTTTTTAAAAAAAAATGTGGGTACCAGCTTTGTTTAAAAGCTGGATTTTGATTTGGTCAAATACCTAGTACTGGTTGCTTGCTACTAATATTAGACCGCTTCAGGTTTACTCACACAAGTACTCATGTATAGTATGTATACATCTGGTGGTATTTCAGCATCATCATATAGTCATTAAATGTGACACTGAAGTTCAGAAGGTGAGTTCTGGTGATCCCAGTAAGGGTGCAGAAGGTATATAATTTACCTGTGACTCAGGTGACTGCACAACAATGGACAACTTGCAAATGGCTCACAACAAGGAGGAGTCACCTGGACACAAATCTGTGCTCTTACACCAAGATCTGCAAATTAGTTTCTTGTAGATTTGACAGTTCTGTGTTTAAGGACCTAACGTTCTCTTTGTACAGAATCTGAGTGATGTGGAAGTGTGAAAAGTGTTATTTATTCCATGTTTATTTTTGCCTGTATCTGTGTGATTTTGCAGAAGAGCTGTTAAAAGTGGACCAAAACATAAGCTGAGTGGAATGACAATTAGGAGTGAGTTTACCAGATGTTGTAAACTTGAGATCTCATTATGTAGTTTAATGGTAATCAAAGCCAGCACAATTATGGATAATTCAAAGTTCTGTAGATAAAGTGAGACTTCTACATTTAACAGTAATTTAGAACACCTACACTGACAATTTTTCAGGCACCTGTCTTGGTCTCTTATGTAAGGAACTAGTGACTGTGGTGGGCGATGGTGTTGCTGTTTGTTGATGAGCAGCCTGGAAAGGGATGGGGATAGGGAAAGTTGTAGCTTTGGGAAGGGCCCTGTGGGCAGAGTGGGAGCACAGCACGACAAAAGGACAGGCACGGTTTTGAATTAAAATTGGTTTGTGTGTTTGCATTGTTGAACAAGACACCTTCGAAGTATCCGGTCCAGGACTCTGTACAGACTATAACCCTAAAACACCACTGTTGGGTCTTACTGTGCTCTTAATGTCTCAATGGGATTCTGTCTTTGTGGAGCATAGTTCTCGATATTTATGTCAGATATGTATGTCAGGTACAGCTGAATGTTGCTGCCTGGGCCCGTTTCTCATTATGAACCTCTCTCTTTCAGGCTACAGCATGTTACCTTATCACTGTGTGAAATTGGGAGCCAGCAGGACAAGGTAACGTGGAGCTGAAACTTTCTTGCCAAAAAGACTGGCGTGAATTAAAACTGGGCACAAGTAAATCCTTTCTGTTTTGGAATAAGAATACAAATCTGTTGGCCTTTTCTCCATATACTTAGTTGCTGCTTCAAAGGTTTGCATTGTCATCAAGCTTTGTCTTGTCAGATGAGAATCAACAGTGTTACAAAGATACCAAGCTCTAGGGCCTAATGCCTCCCACCAACATCCACGAACTCTGGATCAGCTGGTTGGTAGCAGCTCTCGAAGGCTGAAGACAAAGGCTGAATTGCTGAAGGGAGGCTTGGAAGGTGCTGATACAAAGCAGGGGGGTGGAAACCTGGACTTCCATGGTGGGTGATCTTACTGCATGGATCCACAGGGGCTCTTTCAGAGCCAGTCTCGCACTGGCCATCACACAGCATGCCTGCCTCCTTCACGCTGGTGTGTACTTCCTTGAGGGAAGCCCTCTTCTCTTGGTCATTTTTTTGGACACTGTAGAAATTAGTGTAATAAAATCGAACGCATCCTTTTGGAAGGGCGGGGTGATAGGTGATGATTGGATTTTTCCTGTTCACATTCATTCTCTGATTTTGTTTGTTCACACCACGTGCTGACAAGCCCACGTGGGCTGGCCAGGCTCCACTGTGTCCACGGAGGACAAGGGACACTGCCCCTAAAATCTTCATCGTGTTTCGTGACTGGTGATGGCAAACCAGTAATGGGTGTGACTTATACACCCTTCTGGAGTTGGTGTTATTTGGTATTAATATCTTGCTTGGTCTTTTCCCCTCTTAGGCAAAATTCCCAAAGTTTTATCTTTTGTTTTTTTTAAATTGGGATTATTTTATGGCTCTAGTCCAGTTCATCTTTGTCATCTTATCTTTAGGACAGTCTGTTTCTTCCTTGCTATCTAGTCACTTGAATCAAATCAGTGTTCGGTAGCAATTAGCACATGGTTTTCCTCTAACCCTTCTAGCTTTCTCTGATGCATTCATGCATGGTACATTCAGGCCAATACTAATGTATTTATTAGAAACCTTTACAGTGCCAGTCACCCACTAGTGCTGGTGAAGGGAACTCTACAGGAAAATTGTGTATGAGCTGAAAGACTTGGCAAGAGTTTCTGAAATTGTTTTCAGGACAGGTGAATATCTAGTCTGGCTTTTGTAACTGGAATAATACAGTTCAGTAAAATATTTGGATTTAAAACTACCTGCCTTTTCCCAAGGAAAAAGCTGGTTGGTTATTAGCAAATGTTACTACATATGTACTCTGCAATAAGCCAGTTGCTGTCCAAATATATGAAAAGAATCAAAGCATTTGTTTCCCTTGAAGGGAAACAGGGTTCTTTTTAGGTGGAAAATAGACCTGTTTTTTTCCAAGGCTCTAGGAGGACAATGGCTCCTTACCCTCTTAGTGTAACCTGTTTTATCTGCTGGTAAGACACTATGTATATTTATATACCGAGCAACATCAGTTTCCATTCTTATCAAACACAAATATTTACCACAGGCCTGATCCAAGGTCTACTGAGATCCATGGTACTCTTGAAAATGTAACTTAACAAAAGCAATCTGGGTTTTTTTTCCAATTTAATTTTAGTTGGGTTATAGGGTATTTTCTTAGCAACTAAATGTTTTTTTAAGTAAAGGGAGAAACCTAACACATTACTACTTTGCTTTACTCACCAACTCAGTTGTACAGATTCCTTAATATGCCTTCTCAGCTGTAGTTCCCATCAGTGGGGAAACTGTGAAATGTTTTGACATTAGTTGTCAGTGAGGAATTGAGACACAGAAGTCAGTGAGTAATTAACATTATTAAACTTTAATGGACACATCCCATATAAAAATAATTGCATGTGGTACAGCATAGCAATTGACAGATTTCTGTTTAGAAGGAGAATTATGGGCATCTCCATGGGCAATGTCATACTTCATGTACAGAGGGCAAGAAGAGAGGCGGTGCAGATAGCCAGAGTTGAGTGTGAGGAATTATTTCTGTGCTAAATAATGTGGAGAATTTGGAGTGTCGTGAGTCTTTGAGAGCCTTGCCCTTTGCAAGCCACAGGCTCACAATTAGGAGTGTTGAGATTGCTTCTCCCTCTCTAGTGGGGTGCGAATCAGATGGCACCAACTGGCATACACTTTTCCCAGTCCACCTTCTCACCTTTAGGATTAAAGTGATAATCTGGGTTAAAACTACTCGTGGAAACTACTATGTGGAGACTAGGCACCCAGTCCCTGATTTAGCAGTCTTATTTCCCCAATTTGTCACAAGAAAGTGTATGTGTGTTCAGAGGTGGGAAAATGCAGCCACAGCCAGGGATTTTCAGAGGACATCATCTCTCAGGTATTTTAGACAGTGTTCTGCAGTGCTCATCAGGAGATGACAGGAGCAAGAGCAAAATGACACAAGCAAAACAATGAAATGATTGAGATAAAAATTGTGTGGAAAGCCTATAATTTTTATCTCATAAATATCAACATATAAATACTTTACTATGTTTCCAGTAATGAAATTTAACAATGCTGTGCATCGCTGTTGAGCCAGCTCAGCCACCTGTTGAATTTATTACATGAATGATTGCTTTCAAAGTCCACCAACTGACTATAGGGTGCCTAATGTGCAGCTTTGCCTGCAGGACCAGTCCATTATCTCTCGGCAACGCACGTTAATTGTTTCAGGCAATAGCTGTGATGTGGCTCTCCTTGCGGCAGGAGGTGAGCGAGTCCCTGTTACACCTCCAGGAGAATTTAGGAGTGCAGCAAAGCACCATACACATGACCAACCCCAAAGTAAGCATGAGACAAATTACCCATTTTACCAGCCCAGAATATATAAAGGGGAGGATGAGGATAGTGAGAATCACCACAAGCAGCAGGAGCAGCACGAGTCTCTGGATAGCCAGTCTGTTGTCTGCTGGAACATTTTCATCTCTGCGTAAAGCGTTTTGGCTGGTCTGAGACCAGCTATTGCTTATGGCAGAGATGTGTACCTCAGGACTTGAATCGGGGTTTTCCAAGTGCTCCATTAGGTCTTCTTTATTTTGAAGCGTGCGGATGAGTCCTCCTGACACAAAAGTGGCTTTTCTGCACAGGGGGCAGGTGATTATCCAGTTACTCTCTTCTTTCCTGAGGATGAGCTTGAGGCAGACGGCGCAGAAGGCATGCTGGCACTCCAGGAGCTTTGGTACTCTGTAGATGTTGTACTTGTTGAAGCAGACTAGGCAGTCCGTATCGAAAGATGTTGCAGTTGAGCACTGGTTCTTCATTTCAAAACTGCACACTTCGGCAGAGTTTGCATTCGTTAGCACAACGAGAGGCTTTGCGTTTGGACAGCCTCTGTCTGAAATCGCTGGTTTAAAGGCAGCAGGACTGTCTCGCTCTGTGCCTGAAGGTCTCTCCATTTCTTTAACACATTCTTCAGTGAATCCCAGTCTGTTCGTGTCTGCAGTGTTTTCTGTTGGGGGTCCTGCTCTGCTCATTTCTGCAGCACCTTCTGCAGTGGGTGCAGGACTGTCCTTTCCAGCCTCTGGTACTCCAGGAGCTGTCGATCCATTCTTACTGTTTAGCTTGTCAGGGGATTTCTCCATGGAGATAAACCTCGGTGTAGTTTGTCTTCCCTTAGCTGAAGGAGTTGCTGGGTTTCTGGCTCCTTTTATGTGTTGCTTTATTCCTGTTGTATGCATGATAGCTTTAAGCGTGTTGTGCTCTTACAATATGAGGTTTTTATGGGATGGAGACCTGAGTTAATTATTAATTTTGTGGCCAAGACATTTTACAACGGCTGATAATCTCACTGAGCAATTCCTGTCCGGAAGCACACCCCGTGGCATTAGCAGACTGCAGCTTCGTTCACTGGGATAGCCAGGCACTACCATTATTACTAAATTAGTATTTCATTTGCTGAAAGCAATTTCATTGGTCTCTAAACACTGCTTTTCTGGACAGTGACAGATTCAGAGCAATTATTTAATATTAATATTGTTGTACTGAATGCAGTGCTTTAATTAGAGCGTAAGTATCACCAATCACCCAGAGGGCTCTGGGTAGGAAGTCTGCTCTTGCTTTAGCAATATTCACTACCCTAGAGCTGTTACCCTACAGCACAGAGAGTGAGATTGAGATGATTAATGTTGAGGGTTGAATGTCTGATTATTATCAGCTCTTTTACACTAGGAGTATCCCTGTTGGTTTTGGTCATCAGAGGGCTTCAGGTGCAAACTGAAGCATGACTTAGGGTCACACAGGGTCTCACAGAGTCCTTGAGAGAGATCTGGCAATGAAAAGCAAGGTTAGTGTCGTGGTAAAACCATCTTCTTTTTCTTGACATTCTCAGGCCAACCTCATGCACTTCAGTCACATGGTTTTATGGATATTCATCTCATCTGAAAAAAAAGGTCTGAACAAAATCCCTGAGTCTCTATAATTTTTTCTACCTTTTTATCTGAGGGGTGAACTACAGATGGTGTCTCAGTACGAACCCTGTGGAAGGAAGGAAGGAAGGGTGGGTCACTAACCCCAGAAAGCTGGACTAGGTCAGCATTACCAATAGAAGACTCACCGTACCGAGTCAGTAGCCTCAAGTGCACCGGCATGCTGAAGCTGTCTGTGCTACCATGTACCAGCCCCTCCCTCCCACAGAACAGCAGCAGAAAGAAATTAAACAACTGCAATTTAGGAGAGCAGGGAGTTCAGGAAGACTAATCTCATGAACTCGCTGATGGGAGGGATGAGGTGAGAAAGGCTTGTTCTTCTTTGCTGAGAAATAGTATGTTTGTTGTAAGCAAACTTCATAAAAGTGTATTTCTGCTGACATGGCATGTAGCAGTGTTTGATGGACTTTTGGGTGACTGCAAAGTTTAGGAGCCTGAAGATCTTGCACAAGTGGAACTCCTAGTTGAAGTGTAAGAATGTCTGCAAGTGGGCCGGTGAACTGCAAGGCTCATTTATGCTAAAACCAAGAGAATTTTCTATTGCGTTTTACATACCTCTTCATTAGTAAGTTAATGTTAAAAAGAAAAGATCTGGAAAACAGAAGACAGACCTGCCATTTTTACAATGCTTTCAAAGTTTAGTCTGTCGGTACCCATGTCCAAAATGGAAATGTGTTAAAATTTACAGATTCTTCATCATTACAACAGTATGAAAGTGTCTTGCAGATATTGGGAAGCTGAAGCAGACACCAGCAGGGGCAAATACACTCCTAACTTCAATATTTCAGTTAAAAACTAGGTGGGATGAATCCATGCCTCCATCTCTGTTTGCTCGGTCTTCTAGCAGTGGGTGGCAATGACTTTTTCTGGCCTTCTGACTGCACGTACTGGAAACTCTGAGCTGGTGGCGAGGTGTGGTTGTTTTGTTACAGGTGCACATCAGCAGCGAGGAGAAATCACTCAAGGGATGTGGAAGTGGGGTGCGTTGTGCTTCAGGGAGCTCCTCACGCTTCCCCGGGGCTGTGGTTTGCTGCCACGTGGATCAGGGACCCCAGGGGAGGAAGCGTCATCTAGTGTGGGGGCTCAGGAGGCTGCAGCCATGCAATTCCTGGGCTGTGTTTTCAGCAGGGCGGTTCAAGCAGTGTGTGGTCTCTCTCTCTCTCTCCGCCCAACTTTTATCTGTTGCCTTGGGTTAAAAATGTCTGTTCACTTTTGTTCTCCATTGATGAAATTTTCCAGCAAGTGTCAAAGGACCTGCCCTAATTTTGCCTCAGTTTTGTCCTCGGTGCCACGAGTGATGTTCATTGGCTTGCATGCAGGTTGTACCTCACTGAATTGCCTATAGCCCTTTAATGCTACTTAGGCTAATGACTGTTTCATTAATCATTTGCAGTCAGTGTATATACTCATTTTGTTTTGCTTTTAGTATGTTTGCATAAGAAAATGTGTTTTATGGAATGTCTCTGATAGACTTGTTTATGACAGGAAGTGGATATATTAGAGCAGTCGTGTTATTTCAGGGTAAAATCCTCACTTGCCGTAAGGCTTTGAGTGCAGTAATATTCAAAACATCCGAGAAGGTGCTGCTAATAGTCCGGTGACCTTCTTCCTGTGCTCAAGCTGCATTTCAGATTGTTGTGTCTCTGGACAAGAGGAACTTAAAAAAAGCAAAGCGACTTAAAAATTGTCTTGATGTGAAGCCCCTTCTTGTCTCCACTGTCACCTAGTGTAGGTGTGAGCAAAGCAGAGAGCTGCTGTCAGTGGGCAGTCACCTTCAGATTTACACGTTGTCCGGTACAACAGGGAATATTTTACACTGAGGTTGAAGAGGAGGTTGTGCTTGTGGTAAATAAAACTCTAGCAGATTGTGCTCAGACACAGCTTTATGGCTGCTAAATTATGTTTATTTGACCTGAGAAGCAGTACTAACAAATGTTTATTTGACCTGATAAATGGGACCTGAAACACCTCACAGGAGAATCCTACCTGGTGATTTTTATTTTGCCTTCTTAGCCTGCAGTGTGCTTCTGTGGCACGCCGGTAACAGTCATGTGGAGGGAGTCGATTCCTTCATTACCTCGGTCCCTGTTCCCAAATTTGGAGTGTTTTCTTAGTGTTCATCACAAAGCCCTTTGGATGGCACCTTCTGAACTAGGAATTAGACAGGAACGTGACCAATGAGCAGCAGTTCTGGCAGCATCAGGCAGAGCAAAGCGGGGCAAGGAGAAACCCAATAAAGGGACGGAATCGATGGGGCAGCACAGGAGGATCTTAGTGGCGGGTGACTTCTTTAACTGGTTGCTGTGGGAAGACTGAAGGAATGGCAGAGCACGAGGAGAGCGGAAATCTTCCCCTGTGCCACCTTCTCCAGCCCCCCTCCGCCGCCCAGAGCTGCCCTCGGTGCGCGGGGAGACAGGAGGCGAAGGTTCAGCCTATTACAATTTATCCCACTGAATTAATTGTTGCCGTTTCCGCGCTCCTCCTGCCCCGTCGCTGCTCTCAGCCGCGTTCTCGTGGTGCCACCTCGCGGGTAGTCAGTCTGCTCCCCCTCTTTCTTAATTTCCTCTTCGGTTCGTTTCGCAGCGCTGATCTGGTGTGGGTTAGGCACAGGCTGGAGCGACTCGTGCAGGTTTATAAGCGGAGCAGAAACCCAGCACAGCCCCGGCACCCACCCGTGGGAGGGCACGCAGGGGCTGGGGGGTGTGCTGGGGCAGCGGGCAGAGCCGCGGGGGCCTGGGGAAGGGCTCCCGGCCAGAGGAGGACAATTAGCAGTCGGAGCTAATGAGGCGGGGGATCTGTCGGTCTCCGGCGAAGCTTTTGGGGACAATATTCGTGATTTATGGTGCTGCTCTGTGCACCCTCCCCTGCCTTTTCTCCCAGCTCCTCCTTCCCTTCGCAGGTCCCACGCTGCCTTTGATGCCTAAAGCCCTCTGCTTCCTCCCGGCCCAGTCTCCCTCACGGGACCCTCCTCCTCTCGCCGCCCTCCTCCTCCTCCTCCTCCTGGAGGAGTCCTCCCGGAGGGCAGGGGGGGTGGTGTGGCGCGGCGGCGCTCTGGCGCGGCTCTCGATGGTGCCGCGGTCACGTGAGGGGCGTTGTGCGGCGCAGGCGCAGTGGCCGCCCGGCGGGGATGTCCCGCAAGCCGGCGGCCAGGGCCCGGCCAGCCCCCGGAGCCAGGAGGGCGCGGCGGCCCCGCCAGCTCCCCGCCGGAGCGGCTCCGGGCCCCGGCTCGGGCGGCGGGGGCCTCGCCGGGCAGCTCCGAGCCCTCGGCCTCAAGCTGCGGGAGGTGCCGGGCGATGGGTGAGCGCCGCGACGGGTCTCCCCGGCAACCCCGGGGCCGGTGCTTCCCCGGGCCGCCTGGTCCCCGCGGCTCAGGGCTTTCTCCTTGGGGGTGCGGGGGCCCAGTGCTCCGCGGGGATGAGGGCTTCCCCCCTGTACTCCACGAGGATCAGGGGGCGCTGCTCGGTGGTTGTGCGGGGCCTGTGTCCCCCGGGGCTGAGGCCTCCCCTGACCTGTCCCCTGCTGGTCCGAGGGCTCTGCTGGTCCCAGGCCTGAACCCCAGCGGCGCTGAGGGCACCAGTGGCTTGCTGAGAGGAGCGTGGGAAGGCCCATAAGTACTGGGGAAAGGGGCGTTAGACATGACTGCTGAGAAATTGTTTGGTAGGTCATTGGGTTGCCCTTGGTTGCATTGTGTCCTTTGTCGCAGCGTCAGTTTAAGACAGTTTGGCCTGGCACTCCTTCCGCCCTTGACTTTGTACTCTGCTGGAGGTGATGACACATTCGCTCAAAACCTTATGTTCTTACCAGCGTTTCTTCTAATAGTGGCAGCCGTTCAAAGCATAGGGAGTAGGTGCTACTTCACATTCATATCTGTGTTGAACTTCTTGGGCAGAAAGAGCACAGTTCTTTTTCTTTCCCTTTAACACCATGTTCTTTCCGCTGCTACGCCAGGATCGTTGGTTTAATTGTGTATCTGTTAGGAGCCTTTCAGACACACTAACTTGTGGTTTCTCTCTCGGTAGCAATTGTTTGTTTCGGGCCCTGGGAGACCAGCTTGAGGGGCACTCACGGAACCACCTCAGACATCGTCAGGAAACGGTGGATTACATGATAAAGCAGCGGGAGGATTTTGAGCCTTTTGTGGAGGATGATGTGCCCTTTGAGAAACATGGTATGGTCTCCGTAGGAGGGAGGTTGTTGTGTAATATGATTACATCTCATCTGAGCACCTTATTACTAAACAGTTCCTCATCCCACAACTGCGTTAGGGCTCCTCTCTAGTTTTCAGAAACAGTGAGTTTACATTTCTCTCTGTTATGTTTCTGTAGAAAGATGAGCCATTAAACTTGTATTATATTTGTCTTGAAAGTCTTTTAGGAGAAACTTGGAGAAGGAAAGAGAGGCAAAAAAAGGCAAGGAGTTAAAATTCAGTGTTTTCAAAAGGAACGTGCAAAAATTATCTAGTTCTTCATGAATACTGGTGGGTGTTGAGTGGCAGATTTCTTTGGGTTTTTTTTTTTCCTCGACACTTGGTGTTTCATAGTGGTAACCCGGGGATGATCCAAAGCAGAGACTGATAGAGTCTTTGTTCTAACAGCTTCAAGGATGTGCCAACTACCATGCAGGTTATGCATGAAAGAGGTTTGGTCATTTAGTACGTGGCACTCTTCTGAGCTAAAACAGAGCTGATGGTCTTGTGTAATCAAAGGGTGTACTGCATTTTTTAGAGGTTTCTGTGGTCGTTTAAGATGCATTAACTTCTGTTACTGCCAAAAGCTTGCCTCGGCAGTCAGTGTTTCACAGTCAGGATTTCCTTTCCAGAATTTCTTGGGCTGGTGTTGAAATTTTGTTACTTGCTATCCCTCCAGTGCTTTTGGAAGTGTCAGAAACCAGGTTTCCAACTCTTCTGAATGTTTTTTCCTTTAGTTACCAATTTGGCAAAGCCTGGTACCTTTGCTGGCAACGATGCTATTGTGGCCTTTGCAAGAAACAATCAAATGAATGTGGTTATTCATCAGCTTAATGCTCCGCTGTGGCAGGTGAGAAACAAAACTTCTATATTTTGGCCTAATTTTTAGCTGATGGATACAAATAGTGTTGAAACTTCCTGATCTATTCAAAGGGAGCAGTCAGTAGTTGTAATCAGCTGGGCATGGTGTAAAGCTGTTCTTGCTTTTTCAGTCTTGGGGGAAAACAGTCCCGATTTCAGCTAGGGAGAGGGGGAATGAAAGGAAACAATGAATGCATGAAAAATCAGTATGTGGAGACAGAGCAGAATGGTTTAGTTTGGTTTTAAGATATTAACTTCATTGGTATGCTTCTGTCTCCTGAAGATCAGGCTACATATGGGGTGACTTTTCTGATAGGAATTTGAGTCAGGGTTAAGGAAACCTGTATGATAAGGTTCAGGAACATGGAAGAGAAGGTATAGCAGGGCAGTCCCTGCAGTGTGTTGGAATGAAGCTCCATCAGTTCTGCATGGGATTTGGAATGAGCAGGTTTCTGACAGTTGGAGAAATGAGGTTCTGGACTGGGCAGAAGATGGAATAAGTTTTAAAACCTTCAGGCGGTGATTAATCAGCTGCTGGAAAGGACTGTGTGTATAGTTTCCTCTGACAGTGGGGCACTGGAACAAGTAATCCATCACATCCCTCCTGCTCTCTTTTTTGTTGTTTTTCCATGGCAAGTCCACACTGGGATGGGTTCACGCTCGATCTCTGTCTGCTCATTGAGCAAGTGAGAACCTGTAATCAAGCCAGGGTTGTTTCTGGCCCCAATTTACAGACAGAACCAACGAAGTGTATAGATTAAACTGGGCAATAAAGACCAAAGACCAGATGAAAGCTGCCAGTGGTGTCTTAAATATATTTGAAACGGTGTCAGGTGGATTCCTGAACCCAAACAAGTTTAAACTCTTATTTCTATGGCAGCCATGGGCTCTACGAGCAAATCCAAAATACTCACCTACTTGACCTGCAGGAGTGCACAGAGGTAGGGACCCTGCAGGAGAGTTCATAGGGGTGCTGTTCATGTTTTGTTACTGCTTTGAACCAGATACTCACTTCAGTGTACTGAAATTTTCTCAGGATTTTGCATATCCAAACTCCCTTTCCCCATTCATTGACCTTTCCAGGGTTGTAAATACAGAGTTTGTGATGAGGTTCTGTTTTGCCTGAGCGCAGTCTTGTTAGCAAAGGGTTGTCTTAGGCTCTTGAGAACAGTGTAAGTAAAGAGAGCTGTTAATAGTTTTAACAGAAGGAGTCTCCTACCCGCACAGAGAATGCATCGGGACATCAAAGTCGGTAGGGCATCACAACATAGTGACAATGTTAGGAAGTTGCTAGACTTAAGTAACCCAGGACACTCTTTTTTTCTTAATTTTCTATACTTCGACATACTTTTTTTTTTTTTTTTCCCCCCCCCTCTCTACTTTGGAGCCCTAGCAAAATTTTAGAAAGTTTAGATTCCAAAGAGAGCATTTCCAGAGAGGCAGATTAGCAAGATGCATAAAGCAGATGGTGTGAATATCTCTTTGGTCCCAGGTCTAAAGCAGATGGTGAAATATCCTTTAAGAGAACCGTTTGTGTACACCGCAGCTAAGCTGGAAAAATGTGAGCAGAAGTGTTCAGGACCTCCAGCTGTTTCTCAAGATCTGGCCTAATCTAAAGCTCTTTGGAGGTAGGCATCTGCATGGCCTTTTTAATGTTTTAAACACCATTTACCTTTTTCTGATAGTGACGGTAAATGCAGAGCTTTGAGTTAGCTCAGATGTATAGGTTATTTTTTTAGCTTTTTGATAACTGCTTACTTTTTTTTTTGGTGTTTTTGCCTTTTTTTTAATCTGCAGTTATCTTTTACTTACAGTTCCAGTGTACCATGGGAAGAGCATGCAAAAAGAAGCTTCACTACTGAGCGCTAAATTGGCTAATTATCAGAATAATCTTTAATAAAAGCTCTTGAGATACCTATTTAGGCTCTGGCAGAGGAAAAATGTTGGAAATAAATCTTATGGGGTTCCAACATGTTGAATAACTAGGTTGGACTGGATGATCTTCAAGGTCTTTTCCAACCTAGACAATTCTGTGTTAACTTAATAGCATAAAAGACAGGAGTTAAGTATAACCAAGTGTTGAGTCAGAACTTAAAGATGAGTAAGTGTAAAATAAATGAATGGTGAATATCTCTTCTGAAATCTGAAGTCATTAGCACAGCATGAACTGCAGACATGGTTGGAAGGTGACTTGGTGTATATTCTGTAAATTGGGATAAGCTGATTCAAAGACGTAAAAGGATTGGGAAATTCTGGGGCCCTAAAGCAAGTGTTTCTTGTTGTTTACTTACTGACATCTTCTCCAGGAAGACTGTCAGATCTTTGAACTCTGGCTTGACAGGTAAACAAAGGAGATCTGCAAATGCAGTGTAGTTTTCTGGATTTCTTGCAAGAGTTGGAATGCTGTGTAGCTTTTAGCTAATAGTTTAGAGGGATCTGGGGGTGTTGATTGACAGCCGGCTGAACAGGAGCCAGCAGTGTGCCCAGGTGGCCAGGAAGGCCAATGGCATCCTGGCTTGTGTCAGCACTATCGTGGCCAGCAGGGACAGGGAAGGGATCTGAGCCCTGTACTCTGCACTGGTGAGGCCGCCCCTCGATGAGTGGGTTCAGTTTTGGGCCCCTCACCCCAAAAAGGCCATTGAATGACTCGAGCGTGGCCAGAGAAGGGCAACGGAGCTGGGGCAGGGTCTGGAGCACAGGTCTGCTGGGGAGCGGCTGGGGGAACTGGGGGGGTTCAGTCTGGAGAAGAGGAGGCTGAGGGGAGACCTCCTGGCCCTCTGCAACTCCCTGCCAGGAGGGGGCAGAGAGGGGGGATGAGTCTCTGGAGCCAAGGAGCCAGCGCCAGGCCCCGAGGGAATGGCCTCAAGCTGCCCAGGGCAGGGTCAGGCTGGCTCTGAGGAAGGATTTCTGTGCAGAAGGGGCTGTTGGGCGTTGGAATGGGCTGCCCAGGGCAGGGGGGGAGTCCCCATCCCTGGGGGGGTTGAAGAGTCGGGCTGAGCCAGCGCTGAGGGATCTGGGGCAGTTGGGAACGGTCAGGGTGAGGTTCATGGTTGGACTGGAGGAGCTTCAGGGTCTTTCCCAACCGAGATGATTCTGTGATTCTGTTTGAGACACTGATGATTGGGGTAGGAATGATACAGATAATACTCAGAGCAGGAATTTTCTACGGAAACTGCTGTACTCGGCGCTGACAAAGCGAGGGAACATTTGGTTGTTAACAGTGCTCCTGCATGGAATTAATACATTGCATGGTTTAGCTTTATTAATCTTCTAAAACCAAAACATAGACACTTTGAATGCTCGCTGTTAAAACAACATCTTGGCTCAATGGCACAACCAAACTTACTCTGGGTGACTGTCCCCACTGTGATCATAACTTGAACGGACTCCTTTTCCCTCATGTTTGAGGGGAAGAAGGCATTGTGCCCTGAATGGGAGCTGTCGCTGAAATTGGGTCTGGGAAGGTGATCAGAAAGCTAATCGCTCCTGTGGAAAGTTTAGAAAATAGTTTTGAGCTTTCCACTGAAATATTTTCATACCCTGTTTTGTTTGTTATGGTGTAACTGACCCAGTGGTGTGTATCTGGTTTTCAGACATTATCTTTGAGGCAGAAGCTCCGTTGTTACTGTAGGCACATCTGGATTATTAGGTCAGTGCTTCCTGTTTAGAGATGCTTCAGGAGCTACGTACTTTGCTTCTGATCAGTGTTTATCATTGCTTCAGAAAACGAATACTTTGCAAAACATGATGCTGAATTTGATTCCAAATCCTCATTTGCAATTTGTTTCATTTAGATTCGGGGCACAAACAAAAACAACGTGAGGGAACTTCATATTGCCTATCGTTATGGAGAGCACTATGACAGTGTGAGGAGAATCAATGATGATTCTGAAGCTCCAGCGTATCTTCAGATGGAGGTTGGTTATGACAGAGTGACCTGGGTCAGCTGCAGGTGATAAATAAAACAGATGAATGTTACCAGTTGATTTCCTTTCTCATTTTCATTGAGAAAAAAGTTTGGTCCCTGTGTCATGCTGGGAATAGAATTGCTCCTGAGGTCACTGTAACTAGTGCTGCCTGCTCTCTTGAGATGGGCTGTGAAGTGTCTACACTGTGGGGCTAGAAATCAATCCCGGATCTGATGCTGTGATATGGGTTGTGGAGGTCTTGAAGCAACCCCATCTAAGTTACATACTTGTGCACCCCAAATGCAAAAACAAAGGGAATGGAGAAAGAGACAGAAATACAACAGCTGGATGCAGTAGTCCTCTTCGTATCTCACTTTTTTGTGTTAAGGAGTAAGCTGTGCTGTCCTTGAAGTTCACTTCAAAAGCCAGTGATTGTTTATGTGTGATCTTGTAGTATTTGGTGACAGTTTGCATGTGAATCATGAGAGACAGTGTCAGTGATGATGGAAGTTCCACAGTTCCCAAGATGCTTTGACACAGGATATTTGAGAAAAGTCTGCCGTAATAATTACAGATATGACTATGTCAGATTTTTTTTACTGTATAGGATGAAATTGCTGTGTGCTTGTGTGACCTGCTGGGCTTTGCTTTTCTTGCAGATGCTTTGCAAAAATGATTCAAATAAGGAGGAGGAAGTGAGGCCACAGAAGGGTGATTCTGAAGATGAGATTGAAGTTGAAATGGAAGACGCTATACAAAAAGTGTGTAATGCAACGGGATGTTCAGTAAGTATTGAGTAGCCTTTTTGTGCTTAATGTTCAAGCCTTGATACATGAAAGTAGCCTTGGGAAAAATTCTAAAAAATACCCATCTTGGGACAATTTCAGTACCGCTGCCATAAATCAGGATGCAGTTCATCCTAGACTCAACCCTTAAATGCAGATGGAATATGTACTCTGTGTGGATACCTAATAATTTTGGAAGGTTTGTCTCGCAATCTGTCAGAAAATTCACTTTGAAACAAACTCTGTAAGATTTTAAATCCTTTGAGGATGTCAGTAGTTGAGCATCCCAACTGAGTAGATAATCTGTGAATCTTTGCTGTTGTCACCGGGTAGCCTGTGTGGTTCCTGCAGGTGCTGCTCACACTGTGCAAATGCACAGAACAGAAAGGGCCAAGGGTGAAATGGTTATGCTGAAATATCATATTCCTTTCTCCTGATATCTTCAGGATTTTATGATTTTTCTCCCTTGCCTTTTTCAGAAGTGGAACAGAGGTTAATTGAAAGGTCATAAAAGCAGACAGCAACCCCCTCCCGGTGGTGCAGATGGTTGTTAAATGGATGTATGTCAGTGATTTGAACTCTCTTCAGGGTTTTCTTTCTCTCTGTGGACAGGACACTGATTTAGTAAGCCACATTCTGGAAGTGGAAGACTACAATATAGAATCTGCAATATTTGCCATCTTTCAAGTGAATGAAGTGGAAAGAATCAGTAAGTACACGGAGTTTGTCACCTGGTGCTTCAGAAGGACACTGAGGTTAATGTTCACTGTAAACGGCAGTTCAACAGGGACAGTAGCAGTTGAAGCTTGCTGTTGGCTGTGCTGCCACCTCAGCCTTCCTGTGCTCAGGAAGGTTATTAATGAGGGCAGATTTAATCCAGCTTTCAGAAAAACACTGTTCCCAAAATTCTGGAAGAAACAATTGGCTGATGGGGTGACAGCTTCTGGGTAGAGTGTGTCTGAGAAAAGCCTTTGTTGTTGGTAGGCGCTGAGGAGCAGCATGATCCCCAGAGCAAAGATGAGAAATTGTGTAGCAGAACTCTGCGGGAAGAAAATGGAAGTGCTTCAAGAGTCTTTAGAAATCGGAGCTTGCATCAAGGTGAAATAGAAAACAACAAAGGACAGGCTAGATCTGATGAAGAGAATCCAGCCAGCAGAAACCCAAAGGTATATGAAGGATAATTTGGTGGGGATTTGCACGCCCTTTAACGATTAGGGGATTGCTTAATCAGCAATTATCTTCTCCTTTGAAATAAAAAGAGTTTCCGCTTACTGGATTTTGTTGCTGCTACAGCTGCGTCTTCTCGAAGGCAAACATTTAATAGTGACATGTGGCACCTTCCCAAAATGGCACAAAATAAAGTCCAGATAACTAGTTTGGAATAAACAATCCCTGGCAGCTGCTTTGATATCTGTTTGTCTCCCTTCCAGTGTATTATTTTTCCCCAACTGAGCAGAAGACTCGTGTTCTCAACTTTGGGTTTTCATCCTCCCCTTTCAGGTATCTAAAAAACAAAAGAAGGAACAGCAACGGCTGGAGAAGAAGAAGCGGCAGGAAGAAAGGCACCGACAAAAGGTCTTGGCCGACAAGAGTAACTGTGCAGATAGCAGCAGGAGAGACACAGACTCAAACAACCACGTCACCTTGGTGAAGGCCATGGCAGCTCTAAACATATGACTGGATGTGTTCAGAGCGCTCTGGTGAGAAAAGCAAATAAAACTGATGAAGACAGAACTCCCCTTAAGCAAACTGCCAAGCACCTATTGGTATCTTAAAATCCGTTTCTGCGGAGATCTCTAAGCACACATCAATTTCCTGTTTCTTCGATTGTGGGGCGAACAATTATTCAGTAATTCTGCATCAACCAGTGTGTGAGAAGAGCTGTATGTGCTTGACAAAAAGTAGAGACTTGTTTTTATAGTTTTGGAGTTAGATGAAGGTGAGAACCTTTTCGCCACACAGCAGCGTCAACTTTGATTTGAGATCTTTTGATGTACTTGGATTACTTTTTCTTAATAGCAAATTTTTACTTGGTTACGCTTGGAGGAGCTTTATTTTACCCTGCTATCAGGGAAAGCTTAATAATTCAACTCAGGAACATGGGGCACTTTTTTCTATTTAAATAAAGTAAGGGAACAGAAACACAGAATCCTTTCAAAAGCAAACTGTGTCAGGCAACACTAATAGACATGAGATTCCTCTTTTTTCCCATGCAAGAATGCAGTGATAAGATTTAATCTTAACTAGAACTGCTTGTGTTGTTGCACCAGGCTGTTTCAGAAGTGATTAATACATGAAGGGAGAACAGGATTGCTACATCCGTGCTTGCTTCTTTCTTAAGTTTGAGATTGGCTCGTTTGCTAGCTGTTGAGACCTGCAGGGAGAAGAAAAAGAAAAAAAATCATTACCAGTGGACTTGTGAGACTGCAGAGCTCAGCCGATCTGGTGAAGTCTAATGAGGTTGTAAAATGTGACGTGAGCAGACATGAGATTTCTGTTGAGTGTTGTTACTGGGCTACTCCAGAGCTTTAGTCCAAGCCAGGAACTGCTAGTCTCCAAAGGAAATTAGTATAGCCAAAGGATCAAGAGTCCTGGGAACAAGCTTCCAAACAGCAGTGATCACTGGGAACCCTGCCTGCTTCACTCTTCATAAATCAAGCTTTTTCCAGGGTAGGATTTTTTTCATCTTGAATTCTTCTTTGCTAAGGTCACCAAGTACCGTAGTACATACAGGCTGAATCCCGTGATGCTTCCCACTGTAGGATTGTGAATTTGGACTGAGGTGTAAGGACTGTGGGACTTGGCCCTTGATTTATGGCTTGCAGTGTTTCAGCTTCACTCAGCTTTTTGGACTTGGATCAAGCGCTAAGCTTGAAGAAAGCACATGTGCACTTAAACACACAATAGGTAACAGGAGACACCTCATCAGCCAGGGCAGAGACAATAGATTTTTTTGAAAGTAAGGAATTTTGCTTTTGAAAAAATTCTATGCAAAAATTCTTTGAAGTTTCCAAATCAGCATGGAAATAAAAATGCCTTTTTTGACAGAACTGACAAGATCTGAGCTAGTATTTCTTCATACGCTCTGCGACTATTTATCAAGAGCATTTGAAGAATAAAAAGAAAGGAGTTCTACTTTAGGTACTGGTGGTATGAGAGAGCAGGCTTTAATGCTGGTGAAGAAGTGCCTTTGGTTCCTCTAATGAGCTTGGTGGAAATAAAAAGTAATACAAAGCAGCTCTCATGCTTTATGGTGGGACATAGTGTCTGGCCAGTGAAGCGGCGTATTCAGTGCTGCTCTGAGTGCCAGGTGTGAGTAACTGCTGTACAGGGAGGTCTGAGTAGTATTTCATAGGGAGAGCATGGATGAGCCTTGAATTCACAGTACTATTCTTAAAGTGAAAAATTACTTTGGTAAGATCCATTTTACGCCAGCCTTAGCCTGTTGATAGCAATATTGCTTCATGGAATTCTTTTTTTTTTTTTTTGAAACAGTCACTTTTATAGTAGTGGAAAGTGGCAAGTTGTAGCTTAATGGGGAGAAAGTGCAAGTCACTTCACCAGTGTGATGGGTTGAAGACAGCGGGCATAGCAGGGTGGCTCAGGTAAACGTGTCACCTATGTCTTGCCCAGCCATATTTTGATTTGAAAGGTGGGTAGATTCTGCAAGTTTCAAAAGATAACAGGAATTTGCAGTTGTACACTACAAATAAGATGTTTGATCTTAATGAATTGATTTTTTGTCTTCCTGAGCCAGAGCTGATAAGAGGATTATTGTTGCTTTGAGCCCATTGAGCTGGGAAGGGAGTTGCCCAGCAGCCAGCAGATGGGAAGCTGAGCTTCTGTAGGTGTGAAGGGATCTGCAAAGCCTAACCTCATCCAAGGCCAGGCCTGCGACAGCAATGCAGCTTCAACAGCAAAGAGAGGCTCATGGCCTTGGATACCTGTAACCAAATACGTGGCTCAAAATGCTTTTTATTTCCAGGTGTAATACGATTAAAACAAACTCTTGCTGTGCTGGGCTTCTAAATCTTGTATATTTGCCAGGATAGCTTTGTACCTGCAAAAACAGTTTGGATCCAAAGATGTTAAAACTCCTGTTGTAGATTTTTCCTTTAGCTGTTGAAATTTCCACCTGCCCCTATGATATGTATATTTTTAGGGAATCTTTATGCCATGGTCCTCAGGCAACTCACTTTTCTGCAGAAAATTTGTTTTGTACACAAAGTCATTAATTTTTTCCGCGCAGGAGGAAGGGAGGCAAAAACTGAGAGAAACGTGATTCATAGCTCATGTTTACTCCTTGGTGGAGCTAACTGTGTGGTCATAGGACAGCAAGCACTGCACGTTCCCTTGGTGTTTGAGGAGGATTACTGTTTGTTCTGAGCTGCTCGCTCACAGCTCGGAGGGTCACGAGTGGGCAGAGGGCCAGGGGTGTGATGTGACTGCTGCTGGACTAGCAGCATCACTGTCAGCCTCTTCAAGGCGATGTCATGGCAGGACAGTGTAGAAAGCTGCTTTCCCTGCATCATATCTACCACCATCGTCTTCCCCAAACTTATTTTTACCAAATCCTGCCGTTCCAGGTAAGGGATTCAGCTGAACTGGAAGTTTTAAGCGCTTAACTGGGTTTTGTCTGCTGCCCATGAGTGTGTCTTGGCCTATCAGTGGATAGGAGGGCTCTTCTGCTTGTGCTCCTCAGTTTCTGGTGTACCTCATTCCTTCTTGGAGGGCTGACTTTTGGTTTATTTTTTGCTTTTTTGCCTCATCTGCAGTGCCTGAACAGCAGCAGAAGTCACCTCATCTGCGGTATCCGCATCCACAGTGCTCTCGGATTCCTTTTCTGCTGGAATCTGTTGAAACTACACGAGAGTTTTCTTCTCCTTTCCACCTCTGGACTCTCAGCAGAGCACCTGCTTCTGTTACCAAACCAAACTTCTGGTTTTTGGATGCTGAGTGCAATAAAGGTGGCAGACATGTGCCAGCTGAACTGCGCCAGTGGAGCTGTGTGTATGGGGTGCCCTGTGGGTTAAAAGGCAAAACTCTCAGATTAATTTAATGAGCCTGCACAACCCAAACCCTTCCTGGGGTTGCGACCTGCCTGCTGGGGTGTACATTCACCTGCTGGTCTTCACAAGCTTCAGAAATTGCAGAAAAGGAGGGAAATGGTGCATGAAGTATCCAGTGTTGTATAAATTGGAGGTGGTTTATGCTCGTGTTGAGCTGTGCGGAGCCTGTTTGCAGGCACAGAACCTTAGAGGGCAGCATTGGCTTCATCAGCTCTGTCCCAGCTCACTCTTCTCTCATCCCAAAGCCTTTGGGTGGCACCAGAAAATCAGAAAAAGGAGGAATGTGTGTATTGGAGTTATAAAAATACCATGTTTACTGTAGGAAGTGTGAGGAAGGGGTAGGGGTGTTGCTTGTGATGAAACGCTTCATGGAGTCAGGCAGGAGCACTCGATGCTGAAGTGAAACAAAGAAAATACCCTTAAAACACCTTTATTTTAGGACCTCCCCTGCTCTGAAGATGTGCTAAACAGATCTCTGGAGATGGTGTTAAAACCAGAGGTGCCTCCATTGAGGTCAAGGTGAGGGACAGCTGGCCCTGGCTAATTGTGGATCCTGTACAGCTGCGGTGAGGGAGGAGGTGGCTGCAGCTCCCTGCCCTGTGAGAACTTGATGGAGATGGGGTGCAAGAAAGAGCCACCCCAAGGTCCTGAGACCACCACCATGCTCCCCCACGGCTTTAGAGAGTATTAATTTCTTAACTAGTCGTTAGGAGCAGGATGGGGCTGTGTGGCAGCCAAGCTCCATGAGAGGAGCTGGATCTGGACCCTGGTTTGGGGTCAGAGCGCAGCAGCCACTCACTGTTGATCCTTTTTTTTTTTCCAAAGCTCTTAAGATTTACCGGTTGGCTGCTAAAATGTCACTTATGGTAAATGGTTTTTTAAGAAAAAAAAAAATGCAAAACTTGTGTGCATGCATAAATATTTACTTCAGAAAATCAGCTGTGAAGCTCTGCCCCGTTTCCTACCCCTTCCACCGTTGGTTCCTGAAACAAGAACACCACACTGGATGCACTTCAAATTGTCTTTAAAAATTTATTTTTATTTGCAGGGATTCCCTTGGGTTTATGATTTATTTAATCACAGGAAGCAGGCTTTCCCTGTGCACCAGCTCTGGGGAGAGGTGCCGGATGCCTTTTTGGTGCTGCAGGGCCATACTGTCTCCCGCTTGTCTGCAGGGAAGGTAAAAACCCCACAGTTTAGACCATTTCTATTGGGTTTTGAGCCCAGCGGGTCTAGCAGGGGGGAGTTGGGCCCTTGCACCGAATATTGAGGTAATTCTTGTAAGCATTGCGGTAGGTCCCAACTGTCCTTCCGAAGCACTCTGCTGCCTTCTTGTCACAGTTGCAGGTCTGTCTTTGGCACCAGGTCCCAGATTCTGGAATAAAATTGGGGGGTGGATGGAGTCAGGTAAAGGGTGCGAGAGCTGCGGGATGTCTTTTGGATCATCCCTGATATCATACACAGCCCCCACAGTGAGTTTGGGGTGTCTTGGGTTGTCCTCTTGCTCCTGGTGGATGGGGCTACCTGGCTGGGAACGATGCATGGCCCTGGAGGGACCATTTAATTTACTTTATACTTGTATATATATATAGATATTTGATCACAGGGAAGTGCTTTGTTTGGATACACTCACCCTGAAACAAAAGTGTTTGCTTGGGGGAAATTGGGGCAGCAGTGCCAGGGCCCCATCCGAGATGAAGTCACCTCAAACCCTCAACATTTGGCCTCTACAGAAGGGCAAGGTCCCTCCTTTGGGAGGTCTCCAAGTGCTAAATTCACCCTAGTCCTGGCAAATTTGCCCTATTCCTGGCGCTTTCCTCTCATTTCAATCCCCTTCCCAACAAATGGTTTCCAAGCCAGGAGGGTCTAAAGGACATCTCAGAAGAGGGGTCCCCTGAGAGCGCGGAGGGTTGTGACTTCCCGCTCAGGTCCTTGACCCCGTGCTGTCTCTTACCACAGATGATCTGGCTTCCCCGTGTAGAGTAGTTGTACTTGACCAGTTTGGGACTGCAGCGAGAGGAAGCCAGCCTCTTGTAGCAGCAGTCGTGGGCATGGCAGCACCTGGGAGCACAAGAGTGGTGGTCAGGGCAGGTGCCCAGCCCCATGAGAAACGCCTTGTGTTTGTGCCCGGGGTCATGCGGCAGCCTTGTTCTCGGCAGTGCCCATGCTGCAGGAGCAAGGGAGCGTGCCTCATGTCATTGGCGCAGCTCTAATTGCTTTCTCCTTGCTCTGCAGCAGCTTTGCAGGACACCTGAGGGCTGCTTTCAGTTAGCCCAGGTGGTCGTTGGCTTCTGATGCGTTTCTGCCGAATGCTGCGACGGCAGAAAAACCGCCGATGCACACCGTTCCCATCAGCTGGTGCTGCTGCGCACTTTTACAGAGGTGTTAAGGATGAGCAATGATTTTTCACATTGCTCTCTCTGCTCCCAGGCACAGGGGCAAACAGTCCCCTCGCTGCACCCAGGGAGAGGGAGCCAAGGAGGGCTGGGGGCACCCGCTGTGCCTTCGCCAGGTCCTGACTTACCAGTCGGTCGCATCCAGTGGCTGTTTGGATCCTCCTATGCCACAGTAGCAGCCGTAACCGTTGTAGGACAGTGATGATTTCCCGGTCTTGTGCTTAATCATTGAACTGAACTGAAGCAGGTTGCAGCTGGCGAGGGTCAGCCCTGCGACTGTAGCCAGGGGGGTTAGGAGCATCAGGGAAAAGCAACCTCCCGTCCCACCCCTCTAGCAAAAATGAGCATTTTCACCCTCCCTAACTTTATGGATAGCAATTACAAGCAGCAGGTTTTCCCCACTGCCTCATCCAGCAGGGTGAGAGCTGGTATGGGGGTACTCACGGCAGAAGAGCAGCAAGAAGAGCTTCATGTCTGGTGGTGGCAGCTCCGGGGTTTGGATGAGCCCAAGGTGCTGCTGGTCGCACCTTTTATAGCCCCCGTGTGCCCGCTTGGCAGGGCTCCTCCTTTGAGGAACCCGAAGTGGGCAAATATTGACAATCCTCCCCATATCAGTCCTGCTACATGTGCATTGCCAGATGCCCTATGCTGGGGAAGCTCTTTGCAGGGGAGGCTTTGGTGGACTGGGATGAGTGGGGCAGACTGGGGTCAAGTCCACTCTTGGCTCTGGGTGCCTCGGCGTCCCGGTGCCTCTCTGAACAACATGGGAGAACAAGGGGGGGGAACAGGAGCCACTTTGTTCCTGGATGACTGTTTTTTGATGTCTTGGTTAGAAAACACCATTTTGTATCTTACTGTTTCCCATCATGACTTCCCTGGGCAGGGAGAAAACGCAGCCAGTGCAAAGCATCCTCCACTTCTGACTTGGCAAGGCGGGTGCACTGGAGCACCGTGAGCAGAGGAAGGTCCTGCGGGCCCCCAGAATGGGCTGTGGCTGAAGGTAGAGCTGAGCAAAGGCTCCGTACGCCCCTTTTCTTGTTAGTGGGAGCTTGGCAGTGCCCAGCTGCTTCTTGGCATGTGGGGCTGTTCCATCACTCTCCCCACATGCACTGGGCATCACATCGACCATCGCACGAGGTGTCTGGTTCACCTTTACAGGGAAGCAAAATAAGGCAAGCAGAGTCAGGAAAATAAAATGCAAGCAGTGTATAATGGGTAAAAAAAGAGGATGGTTGTGTTGTTTGCTTGGAGAGAATCTCTAATTAAATAGGTGATGCCAAACAATCATTTTAGCAGTTTTGTTCTGGCAAAGGGTGCAGGTGCTCTGTGCTGCTTTGCGGGGAAGCCCGGCACGGGCAGGCACCGAGCCAGGGGGAGGAAATCCCACCCGTCGCTGATGGGGAAACTGAGGCAGGGAACAAGGCTGCAACTTGCATGGAAATTGGAGAGATGGTGAGAAAAGGGAACTCAAGTCAGGGCCTCAGCAAAATCTCTTCCCCTGTCTGGTACACGCTATTTGCCTCATCAGCTCTTGGGGCCAATTTAAATTAGACCCAAGGGACAGCAGCAAGTTAATTAACCGAACCAGGGCTTGCCATAATTCAAGATTTTCTGAGTCCACAGCCAGTTTTTACCACTGGGGAATAAGGTATATTTTTGTGTGTCAAACTGGTTGGGCTTTCAGATGAAAGACCCTCTGCCCCAACTCCTCTACCCGCGGTGGGTTTGCAGTAGCCCTTCTCCAAATGTGAAAGAAGACATCCCCTGGGCCAAGCACCTCCTGGCAGGATGGAGATTGTGTTTCTCTGTTGCAGTATGCAAAACACAACTTTTGCAGCCCAGTTTCTTGTGATGTACGGGGGGGGGGGCAGTATCTGAGTCAACACATCACCATTTCGAGCTCCGTATGAATGGATTTGTACAGCCAGGTGTCTGAAGAATACATAGGTGTTCAAAGTCTGGGTGAATTTTAACTAGAGAGAGTGTGTTTTGGCTCATCCCAGCCTGCAATCTGTCTGCATGATTGTCCCTCTCCCATCTTGGTGGGGATTTGATCCTTGATTTATGCCTTGCAAACAGCAGCTGGTGGGTGAAGGGCTGCCCACTCCTTCCTCATCTTACCCAGGACTAAACGCTGCTGGAGGAGGAGGATAGCAGAGGAAAGCATTGCTGATTTTAAGGGATGTTTCCTGGTGCTGTTGACTTCAGCTTTGGGGCAAACCAGGGTGGGAGTTAGAGCTGCTGATGTCCAGGGCATCAGTCCCCAAATAGTGTTTTGTTGCTCTTTCTGCGGGTGTATTCACTGCTGAGCCCCTTGGCAGCACCGAGACCTCCTGGGGAGGGAGCGAACCCTGCTGAACTGCTCTGCAGGGCAGAAAACCTGCCCCATGGGGCTGCTGCGATGGTTAGGGGGGAAGCAGCCACCGCCTGAACTGCCTTTTCCTAGGGACGTGCTCGGGGTTATTGCAGAATTGGGCCAAAACATTCTTTTCCAGTGAGAAGTATGTTTTGCTCCACACTGGGCGTGAGGCAAGCTTGCGGCCACCCTGTCACAGCAAAGGTTGCCAGCGCCCAGCCCTCCCACGGCATCATCCTGCCCCACAGCCCTTTACACCAGCTTTGATTTCTCCATCTTGGAGGAACTGCAGATTTTCAGAGCCTGAAGCCTCGGGGCTAAGCACAGGGGCAGTTCAGGGATGCGGATGGGTGTCGGTGGGAATGCATCACCTCTCAGGTAGTATTTTTTTCTGGGTTTTTCAACGGGAAACCTAGCCAAGAGTGTAGCTTCTCCCCGCTGCCTGCAAGGGGTGGTCGCTGGGCTCAGCTGAGTCACATCACACTGAGGACGGATGTTTTGTGCTCTCTGGTTTTATTTTGGAGCAACAGAAGTTGCAGCGAAGCAAAAAAAGCAGAGGGAGCTGACAGGCTGTGTGGGGAGCTCAAGCCAAGGGGAAATGAGTGTCAGCAGAGAGGCTCGCACTGGTTTCCATCTCGCCCTTCGCAGTGACCAGGCGCAGGTGTCTACCCCTCCCTTGTTTTTCTGTGCTGAAGAGTTGCATCTGCGTTGCTGTCCCTCCACGGATCCAGTGTATAATGACGCAGTTTCACGAGAGGGTTGTTGTCCTCGTGTTGAAGCCAAAGCCCCAAGGAGGAAACCTGCCAGGGTTGGGAAACGCTCCCCGTGCTGCGCCGTCCCTTTGCTCATCAGCCTGGAGGTGGTTTTGCAAATAAGCCCTTTGGCTTCAACACCGCCCGGCTCGTCCCCGGCATTTGCTGCGAGGCCGGAACGGTCCCCGGTGCCGAAACGGTCCCCGGTGCCGAAACAGCCCCCGGCCCCGCAGGCGGCAGAGCTGGGCTGCCCGCTCGCATCTGCAGGCACCTCTCTGGCACCAGGTCCCGGACCCTGCAGGGACCAGAGAGAAAGCACAGCTGAGACTTTTTTGGGGGAGATCCCTGGAGTGCTGCCCCACAAAAGGGCACCACAAAGGAGGGAGAAGGTGTGAGGACTCACTGCAGGTGGGGATTCCTGCCCGGGGCACCGAGAGGGGCTGGACGGGTCCCACGCGGCACCGCCGTGCTGCCAGCCTGGCGTAGCAGCAGGCACGGAGCAGGCAGCACCTGCAGCGAGAGGGAGAGCCTGGCCTCACCTGAAATGTGGCACCGGCTGCTTCCAACCTACCCAAAACAGGCTCTGCAGGCAGGGTGGGAAGAGCCACCAGCGTCTCCATCTTGTTCCTGTTCTAAATCACCCGGGCTCTGCTCTTTCCAGCCCATTCCCACACCAAGCCTCTTCCCTGCTTCCCTGTGCAAACCCTGCCCAGGTCCCAGAGCCCCTGTGCACCCCGGCTTTGGGACTGTCCCCATCCTCTGGTGCCAGCCCATCGATTTCAGGGCGCTGTCGCTGCTGTGACCCTGCTGCCTGCAGGGCTGGGATGAGGGCTGAGTGCTGCCTCGCCTTCCCCCTTCCCTAAAACCTGTTCCCCTTCTGACACTGCCCAGCACCTGGTCTGTGTTTTGCAAAGCTTCAGAGGATGCTGTTGGGGTTGCTCACAAGCCCTGGGGTTACCCTGGGACCAGCATTAGCCCTCCTAGGGCCAGTGTTAGCCCTCCCAGGCAGTGTTGCTTGTACCGGTCTGTTGAAGCCTTTGACGTGCGATTGCTGCCCCATCCCGAGTAGCAGCTGTGGGCAGTCAGATTTCCGACGGTGCTTCCCTCGAGTCCCGGTGTGAACGGGTGCAGGAACTTCCCACGAGCTGTGAACACACCTAAAATGACCAGAAAATGGGATTTTTGCAGGTTCGATGTAGAAAGGAAGCCCGGGGAACCAGAGGGGAGAGGAGGGTGTTGCTGAGAGTCTCCCCGTGGGGTGCACAGGGATTTGGGGACGCTCCCTGTGTCGGTGTGGGGTTGTAGCCTGGCTCCCATCCATGGGGCGGGGAGCAGCTGCACTTACTGCAGGCAGACAGCACCGCCAGCATCAGCAGGACCTTCATCTTCCTCTCACCTGGGCCTGGGAGGAGGAACAGAGGACAGACTGAGCCAGGCAGCGTGGCCGGTCACTGGGTGCTGCCCTGAAAACCTTGTCCTCGGAAATCAGGTCACAATCTCCCTGAAATTTAGCAGGAGGAAGGCAGCCATGCCCCCTTGCATCTGTGTTGCTGCCTCTTGGCCAAAAGCAAACACCTTCTGAAGCTGTCCCACCACCCGAGCATCTCCCACCTCCTGTCCCACCGCTTTGGGCACCCAGGACATCACTCTGCAGCACCAGTGCACCAATCCCCTCGGGGATGCAGACTCCCAGCTGAGTTTTTACCTGAAAGCAATGATACTTTATCTGCAGGCATGGAAAACAGCAGAAAGCAGCGTGTCTGCTGTCTCCTCCCAACATATCCCCCCCCTCCCTGTATTTTTGTTTCCACAGCAGCGGGGTGAGGGTGGGAGTTGCTCACCGGGGAGTCTCTCCGGCTCCGCTTCCTCAGTGCCAACGCGTCCTCCCGGGCAGAGGCTGCCGTCTGTGTCCGGCCCGCGGGCTCTGGACTGGAAATGCTGAAACTACTCGTCTGTCCCAAAACCGCTTCATGCTACGCCCCTTCCCTCATCGGCCAAACCCCCCCTTTCCCCATGGGCTGCAGCCCAGAGTGACGCAGGGGCTGAGGCTGAGTTTTTGCAAAGTTTGGGGAGGATGATGTTGAGTATTTATGGCGATTTCTCTCCCTGCCCAGCGGCAGCTCACAGGGGACCGGGATGGTTTCAGCACACTGTTTATTTTCACGTTGATTAAATTTACAGCAGCACTAAGGTGGTCGGTGCAGGCAGGGACACAGGGCGATCCGGGGGCAGAGCCCACACGTGTTCCAGCCTCGCGTCCCGGCTCCCATCATCAGCACCGATGCTTCGGGTAGAAGAGGTAACGTTTGCTGTAGGTCCAGATGTTTTGCTTCAGGCAAAGGGCCAGGCTGCGGTCGCACTCGCAGGAGAGCTGGGCACACCAGGAGCTCCTTCCTGCAGGCACAGGGGAGCCCATGGTCAGCCCCAGCTTGTGGCAGGGGGGGGGGGTGACACCCCCTTTGCCAGGGTCCAACTTACTGCAGGAGGGGCTGCCTCTGTGCCAGCCGTAGTGGTATCCCTGAGTCTTGGCATTGCAGTGGTAGCTCAGGAGATTGTTGTAGCAGGTATCGTGCCGCTGGCAGCATCTATGCGGGACCTCGAGGCTTTGGGGGTTGGGGTTTTTTACCCCCTACCCCCCAAAATTGAAACTATACAAGGATGTGTTTGGGCAGGGAGATTTTTTAAATGGGCACTTACCTGTCTGTGGCATCCTTGGGCTGCCCTTTGCCCCCCCAGCCGCAGTAGCAGCCATAGGAGGAATAATGCAGCAAGGCGTTCTTCCCCGTTGTCTTTGTGATCATCTTGTGCAGATTCCAGAGGCTCCCGTGAGCTGGGGACAAGCCTGGGGGGGGATATCAGTGGGGCTCACGCTGACACCCAGCTCCTCAGCAGCATCCCCGGCCCTCCAGCCCCCAAACTGGTACCAGGCTGGTGATGTCTTAAACATGAGTAGGTGCAATGGAGAGGAAACATATCCCTGGCTCAGTGCAGGAGAGTTGCTGTGTCTTTCAGAGAGGTGGTCACGAGGAAGGATTAAGAAATCACCAGTTTGGTCCTAATTTCCACAGACGTAAGTGCACAAGGGCTGTGGGGCGTGCACGAGCGAGGACACTTACCCCAAGTAAACAGCGCAACGAAGGTGAGGAGAGAGTTCATCTTTTTGACAGCCCTGGGAAAGGAAACCAAATCAAATCCCACTATATCAATCACTTTCACCTTGTCTGGGGGCAGAGATGCTCCCCACCTCTGGGAATTAGGGGAGGGGGGTGAGCATGGGTCCATCGCCTCGGCACAAAGTGCTGCTGTGTCGGGGATGGGAAGCGATGGGAATCGGATGGTTGAAGGGTGGGAAAAAGCAAAAGGAAAGGAAAGGAAAGGAAGAAAATTTGGAGGAATGATCAGCCCTTGAGGGCTGCACCCCACCGCTCTGCCTCTGGGCTGGCATCTCAGGTAGCCTCTCCTTTGCTCCTGCTTTCCCAGGTGGACTGTGCTCCCTGCTTGCACCACAGCTTTTGGTTAAAGTAGGAAAGGGAGGCAGAGCATTCCTCCTCCATCCCTGCTTACCTCAGGAAAGACGCCGCTTGCTTGCAGGGCCCTGCAACTGGCAGGATTTGCTTTATATAGGGTTTGCCCCCTGCCATCAGATGCTTGTTTTGCCCAAATCTTGCCGACTGGGCTTTTCTGCAAAGGAGAAGGTGTCATCCTTCCCCTTTACAGGAATGCAAGAAATCCCCCCGCGCCTCAGCTCCGTACCTCACACACAGGGGCTGGTGCCGAGTGGGAAGAGTCGGCAAAACAGCACATTTTGTGCCCAAGGAGGAAGCCAACCTCTCTGCCCCCAGCCAGAGATGTCCAAGAGCCCTTTTCTCTGCTCTCTCCAACACAAACGAAGTAGGTTTGGGGTTTTCGAGAGGTTGGACAGTTTGAGAACAGTCCCTGTGCCCCGCTGCAAAGGTGATTCAGGGTGAGTTATCCTTTCTTTGGGAAAAATATATTGGCAACAATAAAAGCATCTTGAAATATGCAGTTCCCAAAAACACGGGGTTACACAGGTATCAGGTGATTAAACACTCACCCACCATGAGAGAAGAATGAACTGAAATGGATGTTTTGGGATGAATGAATGCAGCTTCCCTTTATTTCTCTCTGTATGATTTTCCTCCCTCCTCATTGCAAACCCTATGCAGAACTCATCCCTCATGGAGAAATCATTTATTCAACCAACTTGCTGCCCTCTTAAATTAGCATCACCCTGGCATGGATGAGGCTCTGAAATCGTCCCTCCTCTCTGGGTAACTATTCTTTCACCTTAATTTTGGCCACCATTTTTACGTGTCACAGGAGGGTCTCAAATAGTCTCCCACATGTTCCCGCTTCCATTATTAAAAACAACTTTTGGATGTATCTCTCCTGCGCCTTAATGCACTGTTTTGTTTTAGCCTCAAGAGTTTCAGCTGGTGGGAAGGGGTGTTGGGAGAAGCCAAAAAACCCAACTGCCATCAGGGCTCACTGCTGCAGGATTATTTTGTTAACCCCAGGGAATTTTACTTGGTGGCATTTATTTGTCCGTGTTTCTTGATGCAAAGTGCTCCTCCATAGCTGGGGATCTGGCAGCAGTAACATTGCTCTGCAGCAAGATGGACCTGGCAATAGACCTGTGAATTGCAGCTGCTGTCGGGCCTTCGGCTTTTCCAGGCTGCTGTTGGGACCATGGAAATATTGGGGTGTCAGGCAGATGGTGTGGCTGAGGTGTGAGATGCAAAAAAAAAAAACCCCAGACTCGGCAGCCCAGATGCCACCATTGCAGTGCCTCGATCGACAGAAAACCACCACAGAGAATAATTTGAATACTTTTTATTATCTTTGCTGGGAAATGAAACCAAAAGAAAAAAAAAAAAAACAAAAAGAGGAGGAAGGGACAGCAAAATGGAAACTGATGTGATTTTGTGGGGGATTTTCTTCTGTAATGTGAGCGTGCCCTCCCTCACCCTGAGCATGAGCCTGTGGGGAGCCTTATGGCTCTGGCTCTGGTCAGCCCCCACATCAGGCTTTTCTCGCCATAGTGACGGGGAAAGCCCATCAAAATCTGCAACCTTATGTGCAGATTTCCCCTCCTCAGCACTGGAGCTTGCTTCCTCGGCATTTCAGCTTGAAATAGAAGCGGTAGGATTTATTGTAGGAATGCAAAGTGCTCGCGAAGCACAAAGCCACGGCCTTGTCGCACAAGCACGTCTCTCTCTTGCACCAGCTCTGCTCGTTACCTGCAGGGGGAAAACACGGTGACCTGCAGTGGCTTTTCTGGTTGGCAGTGGTGATGGGGTCCCCTTGGGGCACCCTCAAATGCCTGGAGTTGCCCAGGGCAAACCCATGAAGAAGCGTGTCATGGTGCTTGCCCTCTGCAACCCACCCACATCCCTTGCAGTGCCTGTTTATTTATCATACACTGCATCCTCCCGCATGCACCCGACCGGGCACGAGGCTGGTTTCATCCTGGGGGGGACATCCTCTGTGTACCCTGCTCTGGGGCTGGGGTGTCACAGGGAGCGGTGCTGGTTCCCCACCTCTATGGGACACCCCCCCCCAGCCCCAGCTTGGCAGTACTCACTGCAGGTGATGTTGCCATTGTCAGTGTCGAAGTGGTAGGGGGTTATCAGGGGCCTGCACTTGCCCTCTCTCAGCTTCCTGTAGCAGCAGTCGTGGGCCAGGCAGCATCTGTGGGGGACACCACGTCAAACTGCTGCCCCCGAACCCTCCTCCCCACGCTTGGAAGGTAAAGTCCAGTCCAGCCTCAAATTTAAGGTGACCGGGAGGAGGGGATGACAAGGCAGCAGCGACATGTGGCTGAGGAGCAGCACAAAACCCTCTCAGAGCTCACCGCTGCCGGCCGGCTGCCAGCGAGGAGCTTTTTTGGGGACACCCCCCGCCCCTGCACCGGGGCAGCGAGTGGCGACGCTTTCCCAGGTACTCACTGGTCGGTGGAGTCCACCGGGGTCCCTCTGCCCCCAACGCCGCAGAAGCAGCCGTACCAGCTGTAGGAGAGCAGGGCGCTTTTCCCCGTGGTCGACTGGATCATCTGCTCCAGCTCCAGAACGCTGCCGCACGCTGGCAGCAGCCCTGCGGAGGGGCAGAGGGACGGGCTCGCGCCGGTGCGGGGCGAGGAGGCAGGCGGCATCCCCCACACCTCACACCGGGCAGAGGAATTAAGTAACACTGGCATTACTGGAAATACACACTTTCAGGCAGGTGAACTGTGAGAAGTCCCAAAAACCCCCTCAGGATGATGTCTGGTTTCTGCAGCTACCTGATTTGGTTTGGTGGAAGGTGTTACTGCTCTCTGCACAGGCTGTGCCGCGCTCACATCCTGCACCCAGTAACCTCAAGTTGGCAGGATCAGCCCTGGGCCTGGCACAGGCAGGTAAGCAGGTGACAACAGGCTCCAGGGCCTCTTAAAATAAATACGGATCTGAGCATTCCAAAGCCTCGCTGTCACAAAGACCTCCAGGACTACAGCAGTGCTATACACAGCGTTAGAGAGAAACTGCAAAATTGAAACAAAAACCTGGATCGTGCACAAAATCTCTGGTTTTGTATGTCTTTTTGGCCAATCAGATGAGACTCTGGCCTGGTCCGGTGAAACCGGGGCACTTACCGCAAGCCAAGGTCATGGCAAAGAGGAGATTCTTCATCCTCAGGCTGGCCCTGGAGGAGGAAACCACAACGGCGGGCGATGAGCAGCACCGGAGGGGCAGGACAGATGCTGTCCCCGTGCCCACGCCGAGGGCACGGAGCCGGTCAGGTGCACCCTGGCAGCACCGCAGGGTGACATTAGTGTCACCATGGATACAGAGCATTGTGGGGGTGCCCGCAGCTGACTCCTGATAGGGCCTTTTGATTCCGGTTTGGGGATGCAGCGCTTGGCAGGGATGTGTGCAGGGACACAGGGGTTGTCCTGCCTGACAGGGCTGACAGAGAAGCTCACCGCCTGCAGCCTGCCACCACCACCCCCCAAGCTGTCTGATGAAATAACAGGGCAATAAAATCCCCTCTCTCCTTACCCCGCCCAGACCTTGCATCTCCAAGAGTGCTGGTTAGCGAGTTTGCTTTATATAGATGGCGAGGTCCATCCCCTCTCTCTGCGATGCAGCTTTTGGATGAGGTCAGTCAAAGTCTTGGCTGTGGTTTTAAAAGCCGTGGGATTTGGTGGCTGAAGAGACAGGACAAAAGTGATTTATACCCAGGAGGTGCAGAACTGGCACCGCAGAGGTGGTAGCATCCTTGTTCCAGCTGCAGAGGTGGCACTTTGGCCTCAGTGTTGTCCCGAGTGGGTGCTTGGTTTTACCAGCTCACACTCTGCAACCTCAGAGAGGGTTTCTCTTGGGTCTGTCTCTTGCAATTGCCCCTCGAAATCATGTCTGCATCCAAATCTGGCCGTGCTGAATGGCAAGGGGAGGCAAATGGAGGACAGTGAATGCCGTGGTCTCATTTCATGGGTCTGTAGTTTCCCTGTCCTGCCCTCAGGGCACGGGAGACTGGCAGCGCGTGGGCAAGGGGTCTGCGAAATTAAATCAGCAGCAGAAGGCTGGAAACGCCATGGAAACCCACCTTGGAATGCTTTTTGAATGGTTTATTTAGTCACTATAACTGAGACATGACACAAAGACACAAGGGAGGCAGAAAACCAGAAGAGATAAGAAACAAAAGCTGCTATCTATCCTGCAAAACCGTGGGGCCCAGAGCAAACACACACACAAACACGCAGTATCATGCCTGTATGCAGGGCTCCACCCTCAGTAATTAACCACACTTTTAGGGAAGGGAATTCTGGGGGGGAGACTGTAAGGGAATGGTTCCTTGTTGGATTTCTTAAGAGCCGCCAAAGCTGCTTGCTGGAAGAGACGTCACCTCCCAGCTGTCCCCTGAGGCTGGCACAGATGTCTGTCCCGGGGTTTTTCTTCCTTCTAACCTTTTATTTCCTGCTGCCAAGTGGAATAAAAAGCCATCCAAGCCTGATAAGGAAGGGATGGGGAGCAACAGCTCACCTGCCTTCCCGCTCAGGCATGCCGAGTGGCTCACCCACTTGCCATCTGCACAAGAAATGCCACGATGCAAACCGCTGGGCGTCACACCAACACCCAAACCCCCCGCTTTGTCCTCCTGACTTCTAAAACCATGGCATCCCTGATATTAAGCATCCCAACTCATCCACAGAAAACTTCCCTTACAGAAGATTTTCCCCGTTGTGGTGGTCATTAGTTGCACTGCTTGTGCTCCTGCGTTTTGGTGTCGCGGGTCCTTGCCCTTGGAGGGGCAGGGGGTTGCTGCTGTGTTGGCCCTGATGGGGAAAGTGGCCCAGATCTCCTGGGGTTTTGCTGTAGAATTTGGCTAAACCTGTGTGAAAGGCATCGTCTGGGGGCCTAACCAGAGACCAGAGGGCTGGGGTCATTCAGATTGGTGGCTTTAACCAAATCTCCTAATTTTAAGCCCTCCCTCTCTGCAGAGTATCTCAGGAGAGCAAGCCCATGAAGCTAAACCCTCTCTTCAATCGAGCCACAAACCCAAGGGCTTAAAAACTAGCTGTGGAAGATTATTCCACTGGAAGTAGGAAACTTCAGCCTTCCCATGGGGCAAGTGAAGAGGGGTATCAACCCCCACATCTGTTTGTTCAGAGCCTTATTGAAATGTAAATACACCCAGTGCTTTGATCTGCAAAGCCTGTGTCTTCGGTGTGATATTGCTGAACATCCTGTGGATGGGATAAGCTGATATGTGACTATTTTCTTACCTTTTTAGTGCGTGGGTATGCCTTGATCTTCCCCACCCACAGTGTAGATAAGTTATCTTAGTTATTTATTGCTTGCTGCCTTTGGTGGGCATCTGTTAGTGGGAGAAGCATCTGGTTAACTAGAATCGGGTTTAAAAAGAGATTAACGGGAAGAGATGGAAATGTCAGCATTACTTGGTGTGTTCCCACAACGAAAACTGACTCAGGGATCATTTATAGCCCGGGGAATCAGGACTCCTCTCTTTCAGCGCACACCAGCATGTCAAGCTTGCAGGCTTCAGCTCTCCCAGCACAAAGAAACCTTAAAATGTCCCCCAAAGAAATTGTTTTATGTCCCCAGATGACCTTGTGCGTAAAGTGTAATTTTTTAAAGGCGTTCTCATCAAAACCAATGAGTTTGGGGTTTATTTGTCTGGTTTTATTCAGCAATCGCTCGTGTAATGCTGTTCGATCACACCACTGTAAACCTCACGTCATGGTGGGGTGTTAAAACCTAGTCCTGTTGTTCCCACCCTGCTGCCTTTGCTTAGGAGAAGGTGTAACACTGTATTTTTAAACTTTCAGGGTTAAAAACCCAAAAAGGCTCTTAGTATTCAAGCAGGGTGACAAGGTTTTGCTCTGGGTGGGATGGTGGAAATGAGAGCTCCTGCGGGAGGGATGGGGACAACCTCGGTATCACACTGTTTGGGAGGGGACCCTGCTGCCACCCCCTGTCTCCCTTGTGCCCGTCAGGACGAAGCCTCTGGCCCCGCATGAGGTGGCGGGGTTGCCCCGGTGCCACCATCAAGGCCCGACATCTCCCTGTCCCAGCGCAGAGCCCACATGGCGGCCCAGGGATGTCCCTCCCGCCGGCACCAGCGTGTCGCTGCCGTCCCCGGCCCAGGCGTGTCCCCCACACCGGGGATCCCCAGGCCTGGTTCCATCCCTCAGACCCACACCCAGCCTCAGGACCATCCCCGCCGCGCCGGGGCAGCCAGGCCGGGTAGCCCACCGTGGGCCCGGCCTCACCGCGCTCTGGCAGCCCCGGGGCACGGAGCGAGGGCGCGGGGAGCGGGCTGAACCCCGGCCCTGACCGCCCTTCGGGCCGCGACATGGCGCCTGGAGGACCGCGACCGGCGCCACTCCGGTCGGCCAGTCTCTGTGGTTGCGGGGCGGGGCCTGTGGCGCGACCGGAAGTGGGGCGTCGCCGTGGCAACGCGGCTGTGTCTGCCGGCCGGCGCGGCGGCCTGAGGCGGCAGGTGAGGGGCGGCGGGGCCGGGAGTAGGGCCCGGGGCCGGGCGTAAGGCCCAGCGCAGGTCCCAGGGTCCGGTTGTAGGGCCCAAGGCTGGCTGAGGGGCCGCGGCCTGGCTCTGGGGCTGTGGAGTTGGGTTGTAGGGTCGAGGCCTGGCGCTGGGCTGCAGTGGGGCCTGGCTGTGGGGCCGGACTAGGCCTAGCTGAGGGGCTGGGGCCAGACTGTGGCACAATGTGCTGTAAGGTCGGGGGCTTGGGGTGCCTGCCCTCCCCGGGCCCTGGGGTCACCGTGTTTGGGGGCATCAGTGGGCACAGCCCTCCCTGCCTGTAGTTCCCAGACCCAAGCCCTCACCCAGGCACCCAAATCTAAAACGTGCCTTTTTAGGCGTTAGCCTTTTATTTAAAAGAGCTCCTCATGGTAAACCTCTACAGTATGCTGTTCTGAAGCAGTACAGACCCTCACTCTGGAGGGTCCTGCCATGGCTTCTGGCAGGTTGTTTGTTTTGGGGTTTTTATTCTTTGAATTGACAGTGTAACTGGTGGTACATGCTAAGTGCTCCCATGCGCTCCAGAGTTCCCCTTCAGAGGATGCCAAGCTACAGCTTGTTGCCCTAGAGTTTATTTGTTAGAGGCAGTACATGAAAGGCACACACCCCCCTCCTTCCCACAGGTTCCTAGGAAACTCCGATGCGTCACTTGGGCGCCATGTCTCTGTCTGTAGCTCTGCTCGAGGCTTCAGAGGGACAGATCTCTCTGTCTCCAAGCAGCTTTGTACTGGCACTGGTCAGGGTGTGCCCGTGTGCTGGGACTCTGCCTTGGCTTTGCTGAGTGTTGGTTGCTGAGCGTTTCCATTTTACTGCAGTGGAAGAGAAAACAAGCACTAACAACTCATCACTGGCAGAAGGTTGTGGAACAACCACAGTGGCTGTTCCTTCCTGTTTGTTTATTTTGGGGTGAGTCCAACTTTATCATTATTGGAGAATGCCATGCGATCAAAGTTGACTTTTTTTTTTTCCCCCCATGACAAATCCTGCTACACAAAGAGAAAACCTCTTCCTTTTCCTCCTACAAAAAGGAAGAGGAGGTGTGTGACCCTGTCACGCTTCTCCAAAATGTTGTGAGGTTGTGGTCTGGTTGTCTGGGATCTTGGCCTGTTTTGTGCTGGTAAAGCACAAGTGGACTGAGCACAGCTTAAGTTGGGGAACACACATCAGAACATGGTTTCGTCTTTAATGGGGTTAATAGCAATCTCTGTTAAGCAGCTTTTGGTCACAGCAGGAGTCAGAATGGGTTTCTCTGTATTGAATCAGATATACTCACTTTCAAAGGTCTTTTGACTTTTGACGATGAAAAGCAAGGTGCAGTCAGTCTTACCCAAAAGTCCACAATGGGAACTTAATCTGTCACTGCAGGAACAGCGAAAAGGCCAGATCTATTTTTTGAAGTTCACTCATCTCCCATTTTCACTGAGTTTCTAGCTTCAGGAAAAAAATGTTTCTGTTCTTTCCATCAAAAACTTTGAGTTGGGAAGGGTGCAACTTCCCAGTGCTCTGGGTCAACTTTAAACAATTCCTGACAAAGCCAGCACCTATAAATACACCTATCCCACCGTCTCTGACTCAGCTGTTACTGAACTGGAGGATTGCTGCCTGCCCACATGGTGGTACACCAGATTTATCGCTATTTTTATTAGCTGACACGCAGCACGAAAGTGGGAGCTCTAGGGAGATTAAGCAATCTAGAAGACTTCTGGCCAATTCCTGTAACTTTTCTCTCTCTACCCTGTCTGCAGGTGCCTTAAGAAGCAATGGCCACAGCGGCTCTTCTGAACTTAGCACCATCTCACCTCTCCTTCCCTTCCAGCACAGCAGCTGCTTTCTCGTGGACAAACGCTGTCGACATGCACGGCACCAGGCCAAAATCTGCCAAGGGACGCACGAGGCCAAGCTTCAGTTACTCTCAGAGCGTGGAAGCCTGTCCTTGCCAAGTGCCATCTTCTCTGCCACCAGCCACTCCTCACAGATTAGTGAACAGCCGGAGAGCATTGTCCACAAAACCAGCATTCCCATCCAGCCAGGTATCTCCTGAGGAAATCCCGGAGCTCCTGCAGCAAGTGCCTTTGAGGTCCTCCTCTTCCCTGAATAAGTACAGGGTGCTCCCCTCCATCGGGTGGAAAGGGGCAGGGAGCGGCGCCGTGGAAGCGGTGGCTGAACAGACAGACCGGCTGAAAGTGAGTGGGGGGCAGGAGGATGCTCCAAAAATCAAAACTCTTCCCAGAGAGCAAGGATCTGTCAGCGTGTTGTCAGAAAGTGGCATCCCTGATGAAGAGAGCCCACACGTGCAGTGTCCTGAGAAACTGGGAAGGAAAATGAGGCAAGAAAGCCCTTTGATGTCAACTTTAGGTTTGGAAGAGCCACCGAAAGAAGAGTCGTGCTTGCTGCTCGCTATTCGATCCCCCTCTGGTCAGAGATTTGAACATCATTTCAAGCCCACTGACAGTCTCCAGATGGTCCTTGCTGTGGCAGAACAGAAAATGTCAGCCAAATACAAATGCTGCTGCATTGAAACGATGGAGGTGCCCCGAAGGAGTTTCTCTGACCTTAGGAGGTCCCTCCAGGAATGTGGGATTCTCCACAAGTCCGTGCTGTGCATCCGATGGGAAGAGCAGCACGACGCAGATCTTTAGGCGCACGGAGATGCCGCCGTGGGTCGTTCTGCTGAGTGGGATGCATTACTTCTGAAAAAATGAGAGTCTGATCTTTCCTGGGCCTACTTCTTCATCTTGCCATCTTCCCAAAATTCCCCTGGAAGCCAACTTGTGTGTATGTGTTGAGATAGTATTTCAAGTCTATATACCTGCTACCTATATAGCATTTTTCCTCACATGTGCCATCACAAACTTCTTCCTGACCACCACCGATCCTTGGTCTTTTTGTTTTTTTGAAATTTCCCATGTTCTTCATTGAAGACTGAAGTCTCCGAGACCTCTCCCCTTGTCATTTTCTCTCTTTCAGGAAGGCACCACTTCCCCGAGTGGATCTGGATGCAGAGGCACCTATCTGGGAAGGTAAAGACAAAACTGCTTTACTCTGGAGGACCATCTTCAGTAGGTTATCATCATCCTAATCATCATCTCGAGTGACTGAAAAGGAGATCAAACCTGAAAACCATCTGGAAATAACAGCAATAACAGGTTAATAAGATAATTGTGAAGTATTAAATTGCAAGACCAATGGTAATATACTCAAGGGCTCAGCTCTTTCTGGATAACCTCAGTGCAGCTTTTGAGAGTGTGACTACATCGCCTTTTTAAGAATAAATACTTACTATTTTGGCTGTATTGGTGAGCAGCAGGATATTCTGCTTAGATTTCCTTCTCTCATTCAACTCATGAGATCCATAGGTAAGAATAGATGGATAGTTAAGATGGGATGTTACAAAACACCTTCACACTGAAATAAGTCCAAGAAAGAAAGTGCTGCTTTGAGAATTTTTAAATAAAAGTGTATTAATCGGATTTGACTGAGTTGGCACAGGCAGGAGGCCATGTTTTACTAAACCATCATTAAAAAAGGCCGGTAGGGTAACTTGGCAGGTTTTACATAAATACAGTGTGCTTGTGCTAAAAAAAAATCTAGGTTTCTAATGGAAATTTTTATGATTCAAAGGGAGTACTTCAATCTACTAAAAAAATAGACCACTTGCCACACAGATGGGCTAGTTTTAATATTCTGAGGTAAACCCAACTTTTTTTTAACCTGTGTAACTGCCAAACCAACAAAGAACAGTGGTAGAAAACTGCTCCTGGTGGTGACCAAGAGCGAGGCATCTCCTGCTGAAGCAAGTGTTCAGGGTCCAGTGGCTTTATGCAAATGGTACCTGATGGAATAGTGTTACCCACTACTGCAGGGGATGGTGATTGCTCGGTAGGAATCCCACTGTCCTCGGAGAGACCAGGATATCGAAACGTGGGTGCTTTGAATTAAACCTCAGTGGGGAGAAAGGTATTTCCCTGAGTTTTAGGCACAGGAACCATTTTGTGTGTTTCAGTCAGCTTGGGTGGTTAATTCCCCTCGGATTTGCTGTATACTATGTTACTTCTAAGTTGCAGAATGTTTTTATACTGTAGCAGTACAATCAATAAAACCTTTTAGGCTGAAACTTGAACTTAAAATGCTTTATGTGAACAGGAAGTTTAGCCATTGCATCTCCTCTGAAGTAAGAAATGCTGTTAATTTGATGGCAAATACCTCAGGGACTGTCCAAATCAGGCTCTGGACGGTGGGGTGCTGCCCACACCACCTTGCAGCTGCCTTCCCTGGTTTGTGTCGCCGTCCTGCATTAAACCCAAGATGGCAGCAAAGGAGGGAGGGCTCAGACCCCGGCCTGCCCGCTGCCACCAACCAGAGACATGGTGACCACCCCGCAGCTTTGAGAGCGTGTGGGGACTGATGCTTGAACCAAGAACAGAGAGTAAGGGCAGCTTGGATCACAGTGGAGAGCACTTCTCATGCTGGAGGACTTTCCTTAAGATAGAGAGTTTTTCCTCTAACAAACTCACCCAGGCCACAGCATCTCCAAAGATGTGCATTGTATTTATTTCCTTTTCTAAAAACCACATCAAGGCTTTATCTAGGGAAGCACAGGGCAGGGAAAATACTTCTTTTGCGCCCCAGCTCTCCTTCTCTTCCCCTCAAAAGTCTCATGGGGATGTAGGGGAGGTCTTAGCAGCAACTATGCACTAGCGGAGAACAGTATTTAGCTGACATTGTTTATTGTGCAGTATCATTTAACAAGCTTCCTGGTAGGAAGCTTTTAAGAATCACAGAGTCATCTAGGTAGGAAAAGCCCTTGAAGCTCCTCCAGCCCAACCATGAACCTCACCCCAACCATTCCCAACTCCCCCAGATCCCTCAGCGCTGGCTCAGCCCGACTCTTCAACCCCTCCAGGGATCCCGGGGACTCCCCCCTGCCCTGGGCAGCCCATTCCAACGCCCAACAGCCCCTTCTGCACAGAAATCCTTCCTCAGAGCCAGCCTGACCCTGCCCTGGGCAGCTTGAGGCCATTCCCTCGGGGCCTGGCGCTGGGGCCTTGGCTCCAGAGACTCATCCCCCCTCTCTGCACCCTCCTGGCAGGGGGTTGCAGAGGGCCAGGAGGTCTCCCCTCAGCCTCCTCTTCTCCAGACTGAACCCCCCCAGTTCCCCCAGCCGCTCCCCAGCAGACCTGTGCTCCAGACCCTGCCCCAGCTCCGTTGCCCTTCTCTGGCCACGCTCGAGTCATTCAATGGCCTTTTTGGGGTGAGGGGCTGCATTTCAGCATTAAATTTCAACATTAAATAAGGTGAAGTTTAGTCCATCACAGGATGCTTTGAGAAGGTCATAAATAGAAAACTCATCAGGACTCCTGGCTAGGAACATCCTTTCCTAAGGCTTTTAAACAACAACAAAATATTCAAGCAAGAAATCAGCAGAGGCATCATCGTTCAGTATGTGTTCTTTATTCCAATTAAAAGTACATTAGAAACAGCACACAGGACCAGCAGCAGCTTTCATGACAATTCAACCCAATACTCTGCTGTCATGAGGTCATTCAGCTGTACTAGTAAAGTAGGTGATTGAAACAAGTCTTCCACTCGACACGCAAGCACTCACTCACCTGCCACTTTAAATAGGTTTCCAACAGAATAAAAATAGATACACCCCAGAATACAAAAAGTTTAATTTTAACAGTTGTTTTTTTTTTTTTTCACTAAAGCCTTTATACAAATTGATAAAAGGGTGCACAATTTCCTAAAATTTTAGGTACATTTTAAATGAGCCTTTTTTTACTTGGTAAAAGGATCCATGTTCCTGTCTTTGAACAGAATATGATGGCCAAAATTGCAAAGAAAATCCCTAGTTAAATTTACAATTTATACATTTATTTTGAAGTGATTCCTGCACCGAGTAGCAGGCCGATGGCTGCTCACGCATGTCCCATTTTCCCCAAAAAGAGCTGTGCACCCTAAGTTCTAGTTCAGGAGCCTCCTTCTCCTGGAAACCGGGCTGGGGGAACAACCCACAGGCTTTCAGCTGTGCGCACGAGAATGGTCCCAACCGAAATAAAACCCGAGCACAGAAGTTGCAAATCCTTCCTGCTCTGGCAAGGATCACCCTGGGGCGAGGGACTGATGACCTGTTGCACTACGAGCACAATGAAAGTGGAGCGCTTCCCGTCTGCAATTTGGCTGAGCAATTTAACTCAAAACTCTGGTACTGAAACATACTGTAATATGTAAACTTGGTGTTCTAAAGGTTGGTTTTTTTGGTCAATACAAGCTATCATGATTTTTTCAAAATTTTACTCCTATTACTGATGGGTGAAGCCCAGCAGTTCTGTACATTTTTCATGTAGAGCTTCGCAGCAGCATCTTAGAACTGGCACCACCTGCCTAAAGGTGACCGACCCCCACCTCAACAGTGATTAGCATTTTATGGAGGTGAATTTATTCAAAAACATTGATTAGTACAGTTCCCTTCATACTGCCCCTCCCTCCCCAGCCTGCCCACCTACCCCTTGGCGAGGTGAAACGCTTCAGCTGACCTTCTAGAGTATGTATTTAAGCACTGTCACCACCGCACCGCTTTATGTAGAGTGGCCATTCTAACAAATCAAGGACAAATGAAAAGAAAATACTGCCCAGCAAAAGCAACACAGCACCTGTGTTTGCGAGTATGAGCTACTGGAGACATCCTTAAGACAATTTACGTAAGGAAAAGCAGAGCAAATCCATCAGGAAGCCAGAAATGAGTCTTAAAGAGCTCAGGGGAGCGCCAAAGAGAATGACATCCTATTTTGTACAAGTTGAGTTTTTAGCCAAAAACCAGCTGCCTTATTTGTTCTTTTTTTTTTTTTTTTTCCATTCTATATTTGACTGTTGAATTTTAAATGATTAGGTTAATGCTGAGCTTTACTGCAATTAAAGGCAATAAAGCTTCTTTTTTTTTTTTTTTCCTAAATTTCTTTTAGATAATTACATATTGCCCATTTTTTGGCAAGTATATTCCATAGAATTCAAAAAAAATCTTCCCGTTTTAAGGCTAAACTAAGAAATGTTAAAAGCTTCTGTAAACATTTCCTCTTCCTCTCCATAGTTGCACAATTTGAAGTCCAACTGCAATTTTTAAAATGAGGTAATTTTTGTGTACTCATATCTTTAAGAGTCCTTTTTCGGGACTAGCTGAGAGGCGTGCCAATCTGAACGCTGATCCAATTGTAGTGGGAGAGCTTCCACAGCAGGGTACACACCAGTTCCAGCAGCTGTACTTCAGTTAGTTATCTTCTCAATTTCATCCAAGTCGTCAGTATCCAATTTGTTTATCTTTTTGTCTGGCAAAGATGAGAAATAAGTCAGATTTTGTAACACAGAGCAGACAAGGGAAATCTGCTTTCTTTAGCTGGTCTTGAGGAGTTCAGGTTTATCCATGAAACAGTCAGGTTTTAAAACTACAACATAAAAGCTTTTTTCTTTTCATAAAAGGCCCATCTGGGTACACGAATGTTACCCACCTCTGGAACATCCATTTTAAGGACTATCCAGGTAGCCAGCAAACAAGACAGCTTGACTCATTTCTGCTCCTATCATACGTAGCAGTTCACAATCCTGAGACATTACACCAAACGCAGCTGATGGGCTCTTCTGCGGCCAGTTTAAGGCTCAATAAATACCTGCTCAGTATACAGCTAGTCAAAATTCTGTGGAAATAACATCTGATTTTAGAGAAAGAAGAAAGTCTGAGGGTACGTACTGAAATGTTCCTGGATTCTGTTGAGAATATTCATGCTGTGCTTGCTGTCCACCATGTTAATAGCCAGTCCTCGCTTGCCAAAGCGACCTGTACGTCCAATCCGGTGCAGGTAAGTCTCATTATCTGGATTTCCGTCTTTATCCACAGGAAGGTCAAAATTGATAACGACAGAGACCTGCTCTACATCAATCCCTGATAAAAAGAAAGCATCAGATCACACAACTACATTTTAGAGCAGGAACAGCCTCCTCTGGCCTGACCTGCGTGTGGTTTGGTCACCAGGTTACCCAAGAGCAGAGTTTCCAGCAGCTTTCAGAGAGCTGCAGCGTGGCTGCCTCTGCACTGAAGAGCTAAAAGCCAGGCTCAAACTTTGAAATGGATCTTTTCCACAAGGGGTACTTTGAAATAAAAACTCTCTAGCTGTTACACCAGAGAATCCCACTGAAATGGCCAATGGAAAAGCAGTCAGAGATGTTTTAACCAGCCCTTACATAGTCTGGAAACACTCTCTTCCTCTACAAAGCTGTAAAGGCCCCCGTTTTTTTTTGTTTTTTTTTTTCTCCAAGTACTATGTTGTGTTAACTGTTCTAGGATGTCAAATTGCAACACAAATTCCTCCTGGAGTTGACTCTTTTTCAGATCTCCGTATTTCGGAACATGTTTATTTTAAACCACTGAGGGTCTGCAGTACAAGCCAGGCTCTGTGCCAGAAGCATAAGGTTCTCACAAGATGGACTTTTCCATCTCAAGCTGCAGGAAGCCTACAAGGAGTTCTGTGTTTGCCCACAGGCATCTTTATATGCACAGACACAGCAGCCCAGAAGTCCAGGAATTATTTTAAGGACCCTAATTTGTCCAGGCTGGAACACTTGAGGTGGCCAATTCTTTCTGCAAGCTGGCCAGCAGTATGTTATCTTAGGAACTGCTGCTTCTGCCCCTCCCCGGCCCAGGTCTGCCATCTCCTACCTCTGGCACAGACGTTTGTGGTCACCAGCACCTTTTCTTTGCCCTCTCGGAAACGCTCTATCACGGCAGCTCTCTGTTCCACCATCATTTCCCCGCTGAGCAATGCCACCTGATGGCCTTCCTTGGAGAGCTCCGCCGCCAGCCAGCCGGCCGTCTTCCGAGTCTGAAACACAGAGCGAGGCCTGGCTTTGGGAGGAAGTTTTATTGCTGTAAAGTGGGAACAAACCTCTCTGAGGTGGACTGGAAGTTCAGTGGCCGCTCAGTTTTTATATCTCAAAAGGAAACAGCTCCTAAGTGCTGTGCCCACCCCCACTCCACTACAACTTGTGCTCCCAGTTCTAATATCAGAGCTCATCTCCTGCGGTTCCACCACAGGAACCCTTCTTTAAGAAAAAGTACCTTTTCTTTGTGCTCTGCTCCTCAGCTTTCACTCCATGAGGGATTACGTATGTACGCTAAAAACTTGCAAGCAGTGTCAAGTAAACAAGACTACTCAGCTTGGAAAATGTCAGGGTTTGAGCTGAATGTAGCTGTGAAATCCAACAGAGGCTCTACGCACTCTTGGATTAAACAGTTTCCAATTATGATGGTTGAGCTCCGATTATGTCTGATATTATTATATCTCGAGACAGCCTAAAAGCAGACTGCTGCTGCAGCAGGCTCCAAATACAGGCTTTATCCTGTCTGAGCTAGCTTTACGTGGCTGTTCTGGTACTGTCAGCACTGTTTTTTTCCTAAGAGTTATTATGATGGCTTCCAGAGGGAAAAAAAAAAGTCTCAGTATGATTCACAGGGAGACCTCAGAGGTATATCACCAATTATCAGGTAATTACCAGGGAAATGGAGTCCTGGGAAAAGCTATGCACTGGCTGCAGAACTACAAGACTTCCCCATCCCTCATCCTGTTCTAGTTTTATCCATTTTCCAAGCTCAGCATTTTGGTTTTTTTCAGTAGTTCTGAGTAGCACTTTGTTTTGGAAAACTGCATTACTTTTATCTTTGCTTCAGAGGGCTTCAAGAATAAAAATGGCTTGGATGGACAAACCCAGACAAACCAACCAGCCAGTGCCATCATGGCTCTCAAGATTTCCCTCAAAGAAGGAGCCAGAAAAGCCAAAGAAAAGGGCAATTCATGTTCTCAGTTTCTTTCTGAAAAGCATGCCTGGCTGGGTTTTTAGCAATAGCAGACGCTAAGGGGGTTGCTGGGACTAACGCTCCCCAAAAGGACTCACATGGCAGAAGATCATGGCCTGGGCAATGGTGATAGCACCGTAGATATTACAGAGAGCCTGGAACTTCTCATCTCTGTTATTGCACAGAACGTAATATTGCTTAATAGTGTCCAGCGTCTCCTCCTCTCGCTTCAGTTTGATAATGTTTGGGTCAGGAACAACTTTTTGAGCAAACTTCCACACAGAATCCTCAAAAGTGGCTGAAAACAGAAGCATCTGGCAGTCCCTGGGGAGCATTCTGTAAGAGAGAACAAAATGGGCAGGGTTCCCACGCAATACTGTCACCCCTCTGATCTCCTGACGGCATTAATGCTATGGGCAAAGCAGAACAATAATCTCAAAACCAGTTATTTCAGTGGCTGGAAGGACTAATGCTAATCTTACCAACACCTGATCGCTCCCTCATGGACCAGTGGCATCCAGACTTGCATTCTTAAAAATGAATAAACCCTGCTCCAGGGACAGGCTTTTTATTCTGTAAGAAAATGAAACTGCTTGTCATCCCCTGACATTCTGCCTCAATTAACCATCTGGATTAGAGCTAAATATATCGTTTTAATCTTGTTTCTTTATTGGTGAAGACACCAGTCAAGAATCTAGCCCTGCTGTCCCTGCATTACAAAACAGCAATAATCAAAAGAAACAAAAATCACCTCAGGCAATGTACACCGAGTTCTTACCTCTGAATGCGGATGCTCTGGTCCTGATGGCCCTGGGTTGCTATCATCACGTCAGCCTCATCCAAGACGAACACTTTGATTTTCTTGGGATCTATGAACTTCAGTTTGGAACACCAGTCCAGTACAGTGCCGGGCGTGCCGATTACAATCTGCTCGGAGATCTTCTGACCCCTCTCCACTGCCGAGACAGAAAGGAAGGCCTCCATAAGATGGCTGTGCAGACAGTGAAACGCTCTGCCCCTCTCTGAACTAGCCTGTTTCACCATCTGACTGCTCTACTGTTTGTACCGCACATCACTTTCTCATTTACAGTCTGTTGGTAGCGTTTCACCTTACTCACATTTATTGCCTCGGACAGCATACGCAAGTTTCAGCTCCGGATAAAACTTTCCCATCTGTTCAATCACTTTTCCAGTTTGAAGTGCCAGCTCGTACGTTGGGGAAAGGCACAAACACTGGAGGGAGAAAAGGATAACGTGTTTGGGAGGACCAACGTCCTGGGCAACACTATCACACTTGCTTTTAAAAATCCTTAGTATGGAGGTTTTCCTGAAGATGAACACGGGAGCAGCTGAACGGTTTCTGAAAGCCCATCAGTTCTATATTCTGAAACTAGGGGAATGAGTTGACACGTTACAGTCACCTACCTACTGGCTTTCTGCGTTCAGTTCTGCTCCTCAGGCTTGAGAGTGCAGATACTCTGCTAGGGCACATATACGGACAGTAGTGACATGGAACCTAACACCTACAGTTAAACTAAGAGATAAGAACAGCATTTTTAACGGAAAGAATTCTAGCCTTGGTAACACTGCTCAACTATCTCATAAGGAAATTGGGTTAAAAAATCCCCTTTCTTGGCATTTCCACTCTATTGTCACAGATACCTTCTCTTCCATCCCAAATTCCACTTACTTAACCACCTTCAGCCTGCAATATTTCTGATTTAATTTATCCTAGAATGATATTTCCCCCCCCTCCCAATTTAACTCCTCACAGAACAATGGCAGCCTGAGTGATGCAAAGGAGGGAGAGAAAGGAACAAGTTGTGAACAAAATCCACATATTTTGTACTAAAGGCATTTTGAGAGGTCCCCAAATCACCCGCCCCTGCTAAGCACTTTACATAAACAGCATCACAGAGATCCATTCATCAAGCTATGAATTTACTATCAAAGGTCTCAAGAGAAGCCCAGCTTCTTCACTAGGTGGCACTGCATCACCACGAAATCCCCCAAAAACAGTCACATCCCAGAAAATTTACCTGTGGGTACTTGTTCCCAGGTTCAACACGACTGAGCATGGCCAGGACAAAGGCAGCTGTCTTGCCAGTACCGGACTGAGACTGTGCGATCAAGTTCTGTGGGCTGCAGAACATAGAGCAGACATGAGCCCAACCAGATGAGCCACCCAGACAACACATTCAGGGGGTTTAATAAGGAAAACGCAGCAAGTGGCATTTTAATACCTTTTAGATTTACCACTGCTCTGGCCTGGCGCCTAACTTGAACAGCTACGCTCCACAGGGCAGAAGTTAGTTTCTGTCCTCTATCAACTCTCTCTTTCAGCACCTCTTGATTATGAAGATTTGGAAGGAAAACTGTGATTATCTGTCAGTACTTTTCCATTTTACACATCTCCCCCTAGTGTCTTAACACTTCACATACTTCAGCTCAGGAGCACGGAGAGAAAAACCAGCCACACAGGCAACACAGCATCCCAACTACTCCCACCCACCCAGGATTTCTGAAGCTCTGTTCCACAGCAGCCTCATTATTTCTCCACTACACTGACTAGAAAAATCGTATGACCTCTGCTGAACGCCGTGGCGTGGCATGTTCAGTACCAGCACTAGGAAAAGGACAAACCCAGGACTGTTGTCACACAGTTCATGACCACAGAAACATTGTGGCATGGGAACCCTTTCACCACAGCCAGACAGCTTCCCCATCACCATCCTCCCCTCCAAAGCTCAGTAATAGTACAGTAAATCTTTCAAATCCTTCCTCTACTGGAAGGGAGCAGGAAGTGTGTGTACATACGGTTCAGCAAGCATCATGGGCAGGGCATTCTCTTGTATCTTAGATGGTCTGTTGAAGCCCATGGCATAAACTCCTTGCAGGAGCTGTGGTTTCCTGAAAACAGAGGAGTTTTTATACTGTGACCTATTAAAGTACATTTGGTTTTCATTTGTGTACAAAAAGGCGAGAAAAAGTCTTGCAACCAGACCCAGAGCTGCCCCTTTCTGTGCGCCCACTCTGATCGCACTGGTGCAATGACTACGATCAGTGCCGGGAAGCTACAAGTGAGCCCAGGAAGTCTGGAAAAGAAGCTTTGCAAAAGCCCCTCGATTTAGTAAGTCAGCCTGCACGCCTGCCTTTCACAGCGACTTGGAAACGCATGTGTCACAGCTCTAAGGCTAGCGCCGGGCTTCTTGTTCTAAAGCAGCTTTTCAGACAATCCCGGGAATCCCAGAACGGAGAGCATTAATCCTGTCCTTTAGGCCAATCCCTTTTCCTCAGCCTTGCCTAATCTCGGCACCAAAATTATCACTCCTTGAAGACTCAAACATGGGACAAAGCAACCTTAGTATGTGAGGAAGAGAATGAAGTATAACGTCATGAAATCACTGTAAGGACTTCAGCAAGTTGTGATTCTGTAAAATAAACTGACATCGTAACAGCAGATCCTGGCTGAGCGCACAGACCTGGTAAAGGACTGATAACCTTAGTTCACTGTGACTATACCTAATGATCTATGGTTATAACCCAGCCCTCAAACGCTCATCAGTTGCTTTTTCAAGGGAGCTTTCTAGCCTCAGCAGGCTCTTGTGTAGACAAGATGATCCAAGAACAACCTAAAACTCGGGTTATGGTGATAGCAAACTCTCAGCTGATGACCTCCAAGTGCTGCTGGAGTGCTGTTAGCAGTGCTCAGAAGTAAGGGCTTTCCTTTCAAAGCGGGTGACAGGCTTCCTGCCCACCATTTCCTGCTGTTAAGAACTTCCTATTCAGCACAACACGCTTTTAAAAAATCATACATTACTTTCAGAGGATGGTTGGAACAAAAGCTCTTTGAAAATGTAACCTTGTGCTGCTCAGAAGCAAGGACGTACAAAGCCCAACTCTGCAACAGTTGCCAAGGATACACCAACTCATAACAAAATGAAGACTCAATTAGTCTGGCTGCCCCCATCATTAAGTCACTTGGACTGTTTGGCTTTTGAAAGATGGGAATTAGTCTAACAGGCACTACAGGACCTCAGCTGTTTTTGTAGACGTTCAGCCACTAACATTAACAAAGTGAAACGACATCTTGACATTTCACAGTGAAAAGACTCATCAGCTCCGATTTCCCTGTGGAGCTTGCAAAAGAGCAACAAAACTGAGATCATCAGTATAACCAACAACAATTCCAATGGGACAGCCTCTTTTGCACATTAAAAGAAAAAAAAAAATCTGACATGCCTTAAGTACAGCCATTGCTGCTTGAAAGCTCCACTGGTAAAGGTATTCAACAGGAAGGGTCAGAAGACACTAACGCTAGTTGTGTCTCCAGTACATAAATCCAGTATCACTCGCAAAGAAAAGCTTTTCCCTTTGTACTACTCGCTGCTGCTGCTGGACCTTCACAAATAACCCTCCGAAAACAGGAACAGAAAATGATTGTGTTCGCCACTTCTGTCAATAAAACAAACCTCCTGTTTTCCAAACACTGCTGTGCTGCTGGAACTCCTGCTCAAGCCTCCCGCGTTCGCTGCGCAACCGCAATGCCTCCGACACCAAAATGTCCCACTCTGTGACTCCCATCACCCCGTGGAAGGACAGCCCTCCCTCCTCTGTCCACCTCAGCCAGCTTATCACCCACGAGCTCCACTGCGCCTCTGAAGACCAAAAAACCATACGTGAAAATTCAGACTAGTGTTACTAGAGCTGATTATAGAAAGCAGTGATACTCCAAACAGATCAGGAATTAAAATGAGCTTGTTGCAGATGGAAGCCTTCACAAGGCACCAAGATAAAATAATTCTCCTTGCACTTAAATAATACGATAAACGATACGCTAATTTATTAATGACAGATTTGCAGTAACTTGAAACAGTAAACCCATGCACTTTTAAGGGGTATCTCCTACGCAGCCAGGGAATCTATCGGGACACGAGGGGAGGTTGCAGCTATCTGACCAGTTCAAAACTCACATCTGCTCTTGCAGTTACACCAAAAATGAGTCAACGCTGCTCTCCCTGAGTTCAAGAACGAGGCTTCCTACAACCGAGTGCACCAGACAATACGCTGAAAAATACAGTCATAAGGGAGCTTGCTTAATATTTCTGTTCACAGGTTTTAACAGCTCAATGCAGAGAAGGCTCTGGCTCATCCCAGCTCACCCTTCCAGCAGCTCTGAACTGACAGGCACTTACAGTCGCAGCTCCTCAAAAGACTTCACGGAGTAGAGGGGTGATGTGGGATCCCTCTGCAGCACCTCCACTTGATTTGTTGTGTCAACCAGGTTACTGCGAATTAGCTTGTTCAGCAAGGACTGGGCAGCTCTGTCCTCTGTTGAAAAAAGCAGGCAGGAAAAAGAAATAAATCACAGCCTGTTTCAGGTGTCACTCCCACTGAAACACTGAATTACTGAGCCAGTTAAAAAGGACAAGATGCATCCAAATACCGAAATTCTCTATTACAGAGCAACGTCATAAAAGAGCCCAAACTTCCTGAATGAGACAACTATCTAGATATCCCAAGATTCACATTTAACATCCAGGAAGACAAACCAAAGCGAGCATCGTTTTAAGGGGGACCTTAACAGATACAGAACTCTGCTTATTTCAGACATTTTAACCAAGCATCTAACTAGAAGGCGAGATGGGGTTAAAAGCCTCTTAAAGCCTCACTATTACCTGACACTTGGGCAGACACCTTTTAGGGGTTTTTTTATCTTTTTAAGGAAAGTTTGAGGACAAATGGTACTCTGAAAGATTCCAGGGCTGAAATGCAGCAAGGGCTGAGGATAAGTGAGATCAAAACAGAAAGTTAAAACTGCTGCACTTTGGGGTTTTGTGAATAACTCTTGTTTTCTAAAGCCACCTTCTGAAAGATTTAGAGCCGATACCCACCTCTTAACAGCCATTTCATAAACGCAACATGTTGGTTGCTACTGCAATTCCAGCTCCAGGTTATCCAACTGCTCCTGTATCCAGTCCTGCCTTTGAGGATACTGCTATCCCCTTATTTCTCTCCACTCTAATCCAGGAGTCTCCCAAGTTATTACAGGACCCAATGGCTTTAAAAGTATTATGGAGGAAGGACATGTCTTACAATTAAGTCCTTGGGGCAGGATACAAGATCATCCATCCTGAGACATAAGGCAGACTTACTTTAAGTATATACAAAATTAATTTATTTTCAACATTCCTTGCCCAAGCTTATTTCAAGGCAGCACTTACCCTTCTCCTCATCCTCCGTCTTCTCTATGTTGTCATCAGCCTTGACAACAGCACCTAAATGAAAACAGATGGTTTTGGGGCAGATGTGAGCTCAGGCACTACCCACAGTGTTTTAAGTTTTGAATATTGTGGGAAAAGCTACAAACCAGCCCATTTTCTTGACAAGAGCCCTGCTGTATTGTCGCACAGAAGAAACCCAAGTTACAGCTTGCTCTGTGCTGCCAAATTGAAGTTTATCTGTGCTGCCAAATTGAAGTTTATCAACCATACCAACAGATTTTGCCTGCACAGCTCCTTGAATACAGTAAACCATGATTTTAAAAAGTTAGCCTAGCAGAAGAAGAGCATGAGCCAGATATTTAGTCTACATCGCTGTTTAATCTTAGCTTTATGTTTCCTTTTCTGGAATATCTTGACTAATCAGGAATTTACCTTGGCAACAGCGCTCCATACCCAACGGAAAAACATTACACCCTTTCTAAGGCCATTTGAGCAGCTGTAACTCACCATTGGCATCTGGTTTGGTTTTTTCCTCCTTCAGGTGTAAACTGCTCAACTACAAGTGAGGAAAAACACAAAATTAAGAGTCACTCAAAGGCTACCATACCTACCTTTTACTACTGGCCAGGAAAATCTGAGCTTTCATGGAGGCTTCCAGATTTACTGCTGGCTAGAACTGTTGCACAGGCCCCAGCAAAAACCCGTGCTCGGAGGTAAATGGGATGAAGTGAGTGAGATGAACTTGATTTCAACAAAAAATACAAATTTTTTCAAAGCTGTAACAACAACATGTAGAAGGAGTTTGTTTCCTGCCCCTGCATCTCCGCTCACCACAAACGGGAGAAAATTTACATTCCAGGATGGAAACTCAAGCCAAGCAGAGTCCTGGCTGACACAAGCTGTCCCAGACCGAGTCCCTCCCACCGAGGGGTTGTTTTGCCACCAAAAATGGGACAGGGAGAGGAACCCTGAGGGTCCTCCCACACATCCAGAAGCCGAGTTAATGCTCTCTATGCTAAAGCGCAGCGCTTGAGGGGCTCAGGAAAAGAAAAAAACTCAACGCCTCAAACAAATATAGATGCTGTCATAAAAATGAGAGAATGCTGACATAAAAAGGAGAGAAAAAGGGACGGGTTTGGCCCCTGGTACCCAGCTCTGAAGTGGTGGTGCTGCCAGGGCTGTGTTTGGGTGTAGGGTGGGGGCCTTGCTGACTTTTTGATACTCAAAAAAAGAAAAGGGGGAAAAAAAAATTTAAAAAAAGAAGAAAGGGGGTTTTTTGCTCCTAAAGGCAGACCCCAGGCCCAGGGACGCCCCGAAGCGGTGCCGCAGGCTGGGCCCCGCCGGGAAGGGGAAGGGCAGGGGCCTCCCAGCCCCTCTGATGCGCCAGAAAAGAAAACGGGGAGAAAAGGGTTTTCCGGCGCTCGCTGTTCGCTGCGAGGAGGCGGCGGCAGCGCAGCCGCGGGGACCCCGCGCCTCAGGGCCGGGCCGCCCCCCCCTCCCCGGGCCGCCGCTTCCCCCCCTCCCGCTCCCCGCTCACCGACTCGGCCGCCGCCTCCTGCTCGTCCACGGCCAGGGCCCAGGAGTCGGTGGCCATGTCCGGGCCGCGGGGCGCTGGCGCCGGGCTCGCCGTGAGCAGCCGCAATGGCGCCGGGCGCGGGAAGGGCGCCTGCGCCGCCCGCGGGCACCATGGGCCCCCCCGGCCCGCGGCCCGGCGGCAACCGCGGCCACGGCGGCGGCGTTCCGGGAGCGGCGCGTTCCGGCCCCTGCCTGGGGGGCGACAATAACGGGGGGACGGAGCGGGCTGGGGGGGCCCGCTGTCCCACCTCGGGCCGTGCTGGGGGGCAGCCTAGGTGTGGCGCCTGACTCCCGGCATAGTGTGGGGCTGGGGGTCAGGCTGTGCCTTGCACAATATGGGGCCCGGCCCCCCAGGTGGTGTGGGGTTGGGGGTTGCTCTGTACCTTATGTGATGTGGGGCACCGTGGCCCCCCACATGGTGGGCTGGGGGACAGGCTGTGCATTGCATGGTGTGGGGCTGTGCCTTGAACAATATGGAGCCTGGCCCCCCAGATGGTGTGGGGCTGGGGGTCAGGCTGTGCCTTTCATTATATGGGGCCCAGTCTCTTGCATAGTGTGGGGCTGGGGGTCGGGCTGTGCCTTGTGCGCTGTGGGGCTGGGGGTCGGGCTGTGCCTTGTGCGCTGTGTGGCTGGGGTTCAGGCTGTGACTTGTGCGCTGTGGGGCTCGGCCCCCTGCACGATGTGGGAGCAGGGCTTGGGTTTCCCGTGTCATGGCATCCCTTTGGGAGCTGAGGCTGAGGGAACCACGCAGAGGCTATGACGTTTGTGAGGGAACTGCCGCTCTTTCTGTCTCTGAAATAGAGATGTAGGTGAAAAACAAGGTTGTAGAATGAGTCACGGAGGTGTAGAATTGGCAGGAACATGGGAGAGTCATTTGTGTCCCGTCTCTCGCTGTAGGGCGGGAGCTGGCTTAGACCCGATATCAAACCTGTTCTTTAAAGTTCCTGGAATAAAGGTGAGAAAAAGGGAGAGTAGAAGGGAAAGAAGTGTGGGAAGAGCCTGTGGGATTTCCATGTTGGGCTGCCTGAACCTTGTGTGAAGGAGCAGACCATGAGGAGGGTCTTAATTTGTGTTTTTATTATATGCAGCAGGACTAGTAAAATAGCCAAGCCTGGAGGCACCAGCCAGAAGTTCCCAAGACGATGGTTACTTCCTTGTCTCAATATTCACCTGCCCTTTTGATGAAGACACAGGGCCACTTTGTTTGTACCCACAGCCTGAAACTTTCCATCTGAGCTGTTATTTCTTTCTGTGTACAAAAAATCTTGTCCACACCTCATGGAATTTTGCTGGTGTTGGTGGATTAGCCTGAGCAGGACCAGCCCCTTCACTATCCCTCTTCAAACACCCCTCTGTGATTTTATTTTTTTTTTCTTCCAGCTAAAACCTGTGATTATCAAGCACTGTCATCCGATGCTTTTCCCCCATCCATCTAATTCTGTTTCCTCTAGAGCCCTGTGTCCCTCTGTACATTGGGATCCCCCCCCAGCCGCACGCGTGAACTTTGGGGTCTGGCAGTTTTATTTGTAGAGGTGACATCATGGCTTTTTTCCATGGCAACTCATTGCAGTGCCCAGGAGGATGCTGAACGCAGAAGCTGAACGCGAGGAGATTTTCAATGGGAGCAGAGCAGGCAGCTGAAAGCAAGCCTGAGACATTAACTAATTAATTTGGGTAAAAATAAAAAGGAATGTGGGAAGTTCCAGAGGCCGATGGGCACTTCAGCTGCAGAAAGAAAGAGATGCTCGTGCTTCCCAGTGTAATGTTTTCTTGCGGAGACACACACCTCCAGTAAAGAGATGTAATTGGGATTAGCCCCATTTTAGAGATGGGAAAATCGAGGCTTAGGAAATGAGAACTGCCCGTGGTTGGGCAGTGTTAGCTGGAGGCAGATCTTTCTAAGCCCTCCTTTCTAATCCTCTACCTTAGCTGCAATAATTTATTGGGATTTTGAAGGCTCTGGGGAGTGTCAGTGAGGTGGGATCGTGCTGGCAGTTGCGTGTTTCTGTGCTGTGTCCTCTACCTGAAGACTTTTCTCCATCAGCCTCTGGGCAGGGCTGGGTTCCCAGCGTGGGTGCTCAGCCACCTGTGCAGGGCCTTTGATTTTTCTGGGGAGTCCTCTGTCATATAATTAAATATTCTTTTAACCATGAAATAAATATTCAGATTAACATTAAATAAATCCTTAATTCCCCTCACCAGCAGCCGTTGGCTGTGCTAGAAGCAGAGATCTCGGGAGGGCAGGCGTTGCACCGTGGAATTGCATTGGAATTAACTGTGGTCCTTGCCCACCAAACAGGTCGGAGGCTCCTTGTCAGTGTGTGTACCTGCTCAGGGGAGGAGGCAGTCCCTGCTTAGCCCTGTGTTATCCCTTTTTATCATCACCATCTACCAACAAGATGATTTTTTTTTTTTTCCAGACCATTTCAGGATGAGGAAAACTGTATTTACATACAGAGCAGCACATGGAGATAATGAGAAGTGCTTATTGCTTTCCATCTAGCAGGAGATTTGGTTTAGGGTTGGTTTTTTTTCCTGTTGGTTTTGTTTTTGTTTTTTCTTATTTTGTCTTGCCCAAACCTCCCAGCCCAGTGACACAGGCTGTGTTTGGAGCATGCAGACACTACAGAGCTGCGCTCACATGCTCGTGTAACGCTGAAGCATGAGTGAGCTGAATAATGAGCGGTCAGCAGCCGGGAAAACCTGCCTGTGCGTGGCCACTGGTTGCCCTTGAGCTGGTCCCGTAACTCACCTGGGCTGTCCCAGGCCTGAAACAGAATTGGAAATACTCCTCTGTGGTGCCTTGATGTCTGGAGGTGCTGCCTACCACTGGCTGTTACCTGACTCTGGGGGGGGAAGCCACAATCTCAGAGATGGGACTTCTGGTGAGCTCAATTTCTATTTTTAGCTCATCCTCCCCCAAATTTCATCTCATTTACGCCCCTGCTGCAACCCATCTGATTTCTCAGCTGCTGCTCCATGGGAGGAGGTGACTCTTACCAACAGTGGCACTTCCTAGGCATGGCCAACCTGGAGAGGATTTTAGACTGGCTCTGAGGAAGGATTTCTGTGCAGAAGGGGCTGTTGGGCGTTGGAATGGGCTGCCCAGGGCAGGGGGGAGTCCCCGGGATCCCTGGAGGGGTTGAAGAGTCGGGCTGAGCCAGCGCTGAGGGATCTGGGGCAGTTGGGAACGGTCAGGGTGAGGTTCATGGTTGGACTGGAGGAGCTTCAAGGGCTTTTCCAACCCAGATGATCCTGTGAAGATGAGGAGGAACAAATGCTGGTTGAAGGCCCCTGTGAGCTCTTTTGAACCTCACATTGATACCCTCGGCGGTGCAGCCTCACTTTGGCGCTAAACATTGTCTCCTCCTAAAACAACTCTGTTTCTGTTCTCTCAAGGTCTCGCATCTGCCTCAGTCTCCATGTCAGATCCTGCTCTGTTTTATGAATAAATATGCCACAGCTACCAGATTTGTTGGTATGAATCCCAGGATTTCTCCTGACATATGTTATTTTCTTCGTAGGAGCCAAAAGCCATAGTAAGCAAACATTTTAACAGGCGCTGGAAACATGGGATGCAGGCTTCTCCGTGGCTGACTTATTTGTCTAGTAAGAACCATAAATTCTCAAGCTTCAGGGCTTAAGTCAGCCTCTGGGAGTTGGGCTTAGGGAAAAAGCTCTCAACTAGGTGTTTGCTTGCAGAGTTTCTTGTTGTTTCCCTTAAAGCACATCCTTCTCGGCAAAGACAAGATGGTTTATTAGGGACACTAGTTTATTAGGGTCACCCCAGTCTTCCTACGATACGGACTTATGCTTAGAGATGAGGGAGAGGAAGAAAATGCTCTGGGTTCATCTGAATTCAGACAGAAAGGGAGACGTGGGGGTAATAGAGAAGAGAGATTTTCGCACAGAGCCTGGTGGGTGTTCAGGTGCTCGGTCTGCTGGCGGTGGCAGATTTACTGCTAGGGACAGGTCTGCGGTGGGACGCACAAACCAGACAGATTTGTGGGTGGATCCGCATCTCTGCGTAGGACGAGGTGGAGGGAACAACCTCTGTTCTCCTGCAGATCACCGCTGTGTCGGAAAGCTTCTCCTCTCGAGGGAGACGGTGATATTTTCAACGTTAGCAAGCTCCCTCCCGGCAGCAGCGCCGTTATCACCGAAATTAGGTACCAGCGAGGAGGAGCTTTACTCATCTGTGTGCTCTGGCCCAGGCCTGGTGCCCAGCTCTGCTCTGGGACAGTGGCCGAGCTGGTTCCCTTCCTGCTGCCTCAGTTTCCCCTTTCATCTACAGGTTGTTTTTTCCTGTGTTTAAGCATAGGCTGCTCGGGGCAGGGACTGTATCCTGCACAAGCTCACCCCGCTGTGACAGCTCTGCTCCCCTTTGCCACCTGGGATGGTCCTTTTTAGACCTTCTTTGTGCCCCACGGCCGGAGGGCTGCTCAGTGGGGGGCTTCGGGGTGTGCCTGGGGAGGAAAGGGTGACTGAGCAGACAACAGCAAGGGGGGAAGAGGGGAGATGTGGCCTAGGGCTGCAGAAGACCTGATTTTGGGGGGCTTTAGGATGCTTTCCTTTTTCTGAAAGAGCAAGGGGAGGACAGAAGTGAAAGGTGATGGGAGAAAGGGGGGGTTTTCCCCTCTTGGCAGCTACTGCGGAAAATCTCACTCTGGGGAGGCAAGTTGGGGTGATGGGTAAGATGAGTTCGGATGCTGGCTTGCGTCCCCCTTTCTCTGCCAACAAGGGCATCTCCTCTGCCCGGGTGAGCTTCGCCCCTTCCCCTGCAGCCCCCGGGAGCAGGAGGGGAGCGAGGGGAGGAGGCGCAGAGAAGCCAGCGGTGTGTGTACAGGGTGATTGTCATGGTTACCTCCCTGACAAAACAAATGGCTCCACTTAATGATGGTCACCCAAACAGCTCCGGAAAGTGTGCGCTCATCAGCTGGCGGTCAGTGGGAAGCTGGGTGCTGGCTCTGAAGAGCGAGAAGCCCTCCCCAGCTTCCCGGGCAGAGCTTCGCCACAGGGGCACGTGTTGCTGGAGCCGGTTAGGTAAGCCCCCTTCCCCATCCCGGACCCCCACCCATCACCCCACAGCACTGGCAGCCCCAGCACCGCTGCCCGATGGAGAGGGCCCCGGGGAGGGTCTGGGGGGGTGTGAATGCCACAGGTTGCTGAGGTGGCTGCTGTGCAGTGCTCCCCCCACCCCAAGCGCTGGCGCTTGCTCTCTCTCCCTCTCTCCCTCCCTTTTTCTCTCTCTCCTTATCTCTGTCTCTCCGTGTCTTTCAGAGACAAAAGCAGTCTGAAGCTGTGCCCGCCGCCTTCGGGATTTCTTCTGCCCTTCCTGCCCCCCAAGCCCAGCTGCGGGCAGTTGCAGGGGCTGGCAGGAGTGGGTGAAGTTGCTCCAACACCCCCCATCCCCTTCCTCCTCCTCCTCCTCTTCCTCCTCCTCTTTCTTCTTCCAGGAAAGGTAAGAAAAGCAGTGGCTACTCTCCAGTTGCTCCTGCACCTTTTTAGCAGGCTGGGCTGTGTGTGCTCTGCAGGGGTGTGTGTGTGTGTGTGTGCGGGCTGTTACTTCCCAAGGCTGTGCACAATCTCAGCACAAAGCCGCTCTGTGAAGAGATCCCTGTCATAATATTTCTGCAGGCACAAGCCCACACTTTGCAAGCTGCTGCTTCCCTGCCTTGCCTTTTCCCAGATGGATGGTGAGCCCCTGAGCGTCCTTCCCCTCCCCAAAATTGTACAGACATTAATAGTGACTATCTTCATCTCCCTGCAGGCAGGGGACAGGGAAAGTAAAGGAGGCTGGATGGGGGAGACAATGCTGCGGGGGGGACGGGCTTTTGCTCTCCTGGGCGGCCAGGTGGGATATCCCAGCTGTGGACACACTGGTCTGGGGGAAGGGAGGACTGACCTTGGCAGGGTGAGAGGGGACTCAGATCCCTCCGGTAAGGGTCAAAGCACCAAGGACCTGGCTTGTTTTTGCCACACGTGGCTGGGGCAGGGCAGGACAGGGGTGGATGGAGAAGGGCTGTGCTGCTCCTGGGGGCCCGCTGTGTCTCCTTGGCTCTGGATGCATCCCAAGCGTGGGGCTGGCTGCCTGACAGTTTTAGCCCCAGCCGAAAGGTGTCTGGGCTAAAACCTCCCCCTCTGGCTCAACCCAGAGATCTTCCCCGCACTGGTGCGGCTGTGAGCCCAGCGAGGCAGGGGTTAACTAAACCCTGGATCAGAAATGCTGTCTGCCCAGGGACGTGATTGATGGCTCTAGAAATGAGGCTTGGGACATGAATCAAGGTCCTTGAGACCCAGCTCTGACCGACAGTCCCCAAAATTTGGCTCTGCTGGGACTATCGATCGCATCTCAACCCGGCGCCGCATCCCCCCAGGAAGGGGAGCCCAGCTGCTTTCATGGGGTGCTCCTCTCAGCAGGGTGCTGGCAGGAGCCACCTGCTCCCCCAACCTTCCCCCAGCCTTCATATCCAAGGCCTCGGGGTGTCCCTTGGGGCACCGGCTGGCTCCCAAAAGGACGTGTGTGCCTCTGGCCAGAAATCTTTGTCACCACTTGGGCAGCGGGGTACCATGCTGTCACCCCTCAGTGGCTCTGGGGTGAAGCACGGCGGCTGTTTTGCTGGTTTTTCCAGCAGGTGGGATACCCCATACTTGCAGTTTGAGGCGAGGGGAGGCTGGAGACGGGAGAACAGCTCCCAGAGCTTTCTGTGAGAGATTCCCATGGCTCTGCCATGGTGGATCCGTGTCACTTCCAGGAGGTGCTGCCATCAACCAGCAAAGCTCCCCTCCCTGCCCTGTGCAGGGGCTCGGACAGGAGAGTGCTGCCTGCACCGTTTCAGACACTGTTTGCTCCTATTTCTTCCTAGAAATGTTTTGGGGGGTCCCAGTCCTCTGGCAAGGTTTGGGCCTGGTGCTTTGGGGGAGAGCAGCTGGAGGGGTCCTGCATGTCTCAGACATGACCTGCAGCTGATGTGGGTGAGGTAGGCAAAGTTGGGGTCCCCCAGCAGCATGCTCCCCGAGCCATGCTGCCCCTGCAAAACGAGGGGAAATACCGAAGTGTGACTTTGCTTGAGAACTCCAAAAGTTTGGGTAGCACAGGACTTCCTCTGTCTTGGTTTTGCAAACGGGTGGGAGTTCCCTTCCCAGTGGTGGTGGCCCGGCAGCTCCCAGGGTTGTGGTGCAACGGGGCATCCCACCACAAGGCAGGGACGTCCGTCCAGGACTGTACATCTGTGTCCAGGCTGTAGTCATCCTGACAAGCCACTGGATGTCAGTGTTGATTGATACAGATGGAGCAGAAGGAATATTTTATCCAGCTGCAGAAAAACAGGCACCCTCCGAGCAGTGTGGATATGACCCAGGTCTGGCTTGGACCTGGAGGTGAGATTTCCAAGGGATCCCATTTGGGGCTGGGAAGAAGGTAGAGCAGGGTGGTGCAAGTGATTCAACGGCCCCAAAACGCATCCGTTGTGATGTGCAGCACCAGGGCTGGGCTTCATATGGCTGTGTGCATGTCTTGGGGGGGGGGGAAAGCAGCCAGGGCTGCATCTGGACATCTGCCCTTCAGACTCCAGGGCCAGGTGGGATGTGCTGCAGGCAGCACGTGGTTTTATGGCAGGTGCCAAATGCTGGTTTGGTTCTTTACTGGCCTGTTTTCAGCTGTGGGTGCCAGGGACCCCGTGGTAGTGGCTCCACTGGGCTCCCAACCTGCTTCGGGGAGTTGGGCCCTGAGCAGATGCCAAGCTGTGTGCTCACAGTTTGCTCTGTTTTATGCAATACATGAAAATACACCTTAGAAGAGCATTATTCTGCCTCTGTCTTTACCACACATGCTCAAAAGCCAGATTTTTTGAGGGCACATCAGTACTTAGAGATGCAAAGAGGCACCCAGGCAGCTCTGAGCAGCTCTCCAAGTACTGCACCCCCTTTTCAGGTGCATAAACACCCTTTCCAACCCAGTCCTTTAAAATCCAGCCCCAAGCCTCACCCGAGCGTTGGGGCCGGCGCCTGCAGGCGGGAGGAGTGGCTGGTGCAAGCTCTGGGCGAGCCTGCGTGTCGCAGTGCCGCCGTCTGCGCACTCTGCACGTCACCGGCACCGGCCGCAGACGTCGGTGCAGCATCAGGGCCTTCTCCATAAATCCTGCACAGAATTTAGCCAGGGGTATGGCCTGGAGTGGGGTGAGCACAACGGTGTCGCTCCCTCCTCTTGGCCATGAGGAGTGGCAGATTGTCAAGGAAACAGAATTTACAAAGCAAGGGGGAAAAAAAAAAAATAATTAATGGTAGCATACCGGTGTGCCAGGTCCTAAGCGTGGCTGGCCAAGGGACAATTTCTGTCCCCAGCCCTGAGCTGCTCCCTGGACGATGGGATCGTGGGCATGGGGGATTTTTGGTGGTGCAGCAAGCTGGGTGACGGTGTTTACCAACGGTTCCCTCTTCTCCTCCCGGGATGCCAAAGGCAGCGTGAGGCTGTGGGTCAGGAGGCGTCTGGCTGGGTCCAGGGGATGGCCCCACGCCAGCTGAGTGCAGGAGGCAGGCACGTTTGGTGGTGGTGAGGGGATGTGCTGAGGGCTGGTGCTGCGCTGGTGGTAATTTTTGGAATGTGGGGTCCTGCCAGCTCCTGTCCTGAGGGTCCAGCCCCATGACCTGGCTGGAGACCAAGGGCAGGTCCTGGAGCAGTGAAGGGAGGATGGGGAGCAGCAGGGGGGGACGGGGGTGGGTTCTTGTGGGAACACAGGAGAGAGAAGCCAGCTCTCCTACTGCTATCCCCCACGCCAGCCTTCCCGCTCTCCCCTTTCTGCGCTGCAGTCACTTGATGGCGTTGGTGACACGATGTGTGTGGAGCAGCCCCTGGGCTGTGGTGGCAGCAGCCCGCTGCCTCCCAACCCTGTCTGAAGGGCATGAAGCAGCTGGGAAAAGCCCACCGAGCCCTCCCTGTTCTTCTGGGGCAGTTTTTGCAGCTGGCATAGCAGGCAGGGCTGGTGCAGGGCTCCCCTGAGCCACACTGGAGTTGCCAGAGAGGTGCGGCTCTCCTGGCTCCTTTATACAGGACATGGCACGAGGCTCTGCGTCCCACCGGGGGTCCCTTAACATTTGTGTTGGCCTGGGTGATGCAGAAATCCCCTCTGGCAGAGCAGTTCGCATGGAGGCATGCCCCCATCTCCCATGAGTGCAGGAAAGACGAGGGGCTGGGATCTCTCTGCTGTAAGTCTCTGCAGCCAAGAGAGCTGCCAAGTTGAAGTCACGCTCCCGGAGCCTGAATTCTCACCTCTCTGGCAACCCCGTAATGAACTCCCGTTGTGCCAAGCTGGTAAAGAGCATCTTCCCCTTGTTATTTCTTGCTTTCGTTCTTTCCCTAAGGCAAAATATTCCCCCCTCCTTCTTCCCCCACCCGCCATTTAATCAGTTCCCGATATCTTGATGGCCTCTGCCACATCTCGGCAGCAGGACGACCTTCATTATCTCTCCCTGTAGCAGGTGAACACTTGCCAGCTCCTGACTTTACAAGCCCTGTTAGCATGGCTTGGAGCATCCCGGTGTGATGGCCTCCCGAGGACTCCTGTGCAGGAGCAGCCAAGCTGGACACACTCCTGCATCTCCCAACCATGCAGGGCTGCATCCCCCGAGCTCCGTGGTGTGAGCAGCCTTTGTGGTGGAAGGAGAGAAGGATTAAATTGGGAACAGCTGAGTCTGTTGGCTGGGATTCAGGAGCGTGCCCTCAGATTACTGCCCTCCATCATCTTCTCCACTGCTGGTTTATATGCTGGGGTGCCCTGGCTGCTCTCCCCCATCCCAGCCAGCCCTGCTTGCTGTCCCTTGCTCTCCCTTTTTCCTCTCTTAACACCGTTTTCCTGCCTGAGCTCATGGCCTTGATGTCTGCCGTTTGTGTCTTCTGTGGCATTTGCATATAAAGGTGGTTTTAATAACGCAGGACTGCTAGGAAATGAGAAACTGATGTATTTCACTGCTGCTGGCTCCTCCCGGGCCTTGTAAATCATTGCATAAAGCATTGCAGAGCCAGCCAGGGAGAACTGCTGCCTAGCAACTTCTCCCAGTGCCCCAGGGGAGCTGGATGTGGCCTGAGAGCTACCTGAAAGGTCTCCTTTGAAACGCTGGGTCTTGAGGGAGATGAACTGGAACAGAGGAAAACCTGCCTGGGGGGAAAAGAGTTGAAATGTAATTGGCAGAAGTAGCCACTTTGCATGTGAATGTCTCCGCTGAGCAAAGCGGAGGGATGAGTCAGCCTTTGCAGGAGGGAGCTGGAGATGCTGGGCAGCAGAGCCATGGCCACCTCCCCGCAAGGCAGGGGCAAGGGTGAGGGAGGGCAGGGAGGATGCCTGGCTCTGCCTGCCTGCTCGTCCTTCCCACAGGCTAAAGGAAAACTCTCAGGATCATAATCTTGTCCTGGAGAAACTTGTCAGTCTGGAGGATAATGAGAAGGGCAGAAGGGCCAAAAAAAGGTGTTAACCCATTCTGCCCAGACTCAAGCCGTAGGTGGGTGTAGGAGCTGGTGAGATGTGTGATCCACCACGGCAGTGTTGATCTCTGTCCCCAGCCAGGCAGGTTTAATCTGAGCCTCCTCACTTGTGCCAGTGGGAATCTGGGGTAAGTGTTTGCCCAGCACCTTCCCACCAGGGTCTTGTCTCCATCCCCATCTCCACCAGTGGAGCCATCAAGCCCAGGTCTCATCCCGTCCCGAGTCAGTCACCTTTCTGTCCTCAGGGCCGCAGAAGCTAAAGCGAAGGTGCTGGGGGGACACAAGTGTTTTGGGTGCTCGGGGTTCCTCATTGATTCTCACCCTTCCACCTCTCTCCAGTCACCGACAGACCCCTGGGAAGATGCCGGGGCTGATCAACCGCACGACACGCTCCCCGCTCCCCCTCACCGTGTCGGAGGTGACATCGTGTGTCAGCGGCTATGCCTTCGGGATGACAGCCTTGCTCACCTACCGCAACACAGAAGCCCAGGCTTTTGAAGGCAAGTTTCAAGGGGTGAAGTTTGAAGGGTGCTTTAGAGCCAGGGATATCCCAGCGCTGGGTTTCTGTGCGTGCTTTAAACCTTTAGATGCTTGTAGGAAGAGTAACCAAGTGTATGGACCCGTCATGGCCCAAAGCTACAATTTTTGAAGGGTGAAAAAGCCCAGGAGCATGCAGGGAAGTGCCAAGAGGGAGCTGCCATGTGTGGTCCTGGCTGGTGGTCCTGGGCAAGTGCTTGGTGTTGCTGAAAAATCCCTTCTGCTGGCAGGTCTCTTTGTCTACCCCTTGGATGAGCGCACCACCGTCGTTGGGTTCGAGGCAGCCGTGTCCCGGCGTGCCGTGACGGTGCAGATCAAAGACAAAGCCAAGATAGATGACACGTATTGTGATGGCTGCAGCCTCCTGGATGGAAGAGCTCAAGATGGAAGTGGTGAGGGGGTTGGGAGTGTTGCAGTGAACGTGAGGAAGAAAACCAGGGAGGTGACAGGGGATGGCTGGGTGGCATATGCCACAGCATCAAGAGGGCTCATTTTGAAAGGCCAAGCCTTGGGTTGTGGTGTTCCTGTCCTTACAGTGTCTGCCAAAAGTGGCAGCCTCATCTGTTTTGGAAAGCACTGTGGCTTCTGGACAGCTGGAGGAGTAGTGCAGAGGGCTGGGGCTCAGGCTCTTTAGAGAAAGGCTGATGTGTGCAGTGAGGGCTGGTTTGGGCATTCGGTCCAGGGCTGGGGTGGTTGTGGGAGGACTGGGGAGGAGCATTTTCCGCAGTTGTGACACTGTGTCTCCCTGGTGTGGTTCTCTCTCTGTGCAGGAAGGATCATGATGGATGAGGACTTGGAGAGGATTGCTTTTGTGGCTAACCTAGGCACAATTCCTCCCCTGGAAAGCATCTCTATCTTCATCAGCACCTCCTCTGAGCTGCAGACACTGCCCAGTGGGGCCGTGAGGGTCCTCTTGCCAGCTGTGTGTGTCCCCAGGGTCCCCCAGCCCAGCCTGGAGAATGCCAGCAGCCTTTCCAGCCACCAGCTCCGAACGTACGAAAACCGGGATGGGCTCTGGCTGGGACTGCTCTGGGGGGATGTGGGACTGACAGAGCAGGAGCTGGCTGTGGGCCTTACCTCCAGCAGATCTGCGGTTCCTGGGGGGATATAACATGTGCACAGTGTTGACTGGGGTTTGTCTCACTGGCAGGGACAAGCACTACTGTGGCTCAGGGAGCCCGGAGCAAGGGGGCAGGCTCTGCCTGGCTCAGCTGTTGGAGAGCGAGGCCACCAACCCCTTCGAGTACGAGTTCAGCTTCCACCTGGAGATCCGCGGGCCGTGCTTGCTGGCAGGTAGGAGTGTCAGGCTGATTTATCACCACCTCACGGCAACAACCACACTCTTCCTCCTTCTCTGCCTCTCCGATGTGGAGTCTGTTTTGGCAAGTCAGCTCTGCTGGGGTGGATTTACCACTACAGTGCTGATGTTAATGTCGGGGGTTGATACAGCAGAGGCATCGCACAGTCCACCTGGTCCCTGTCCTCTGCCATCTTCCCTTGCTGTCCCCTCTGCCCAGCCTTCCCCATCCTCAGCCCCTAACTGCACCTCGGTTTCCCCGGGCAGGCGTTGAGAGCCCCACGCACGAGATCCGAGCGGATGCCGACCCCTCCGCTCGCTCCGCCAAGAGCATCGTGATCACGCTGGCCAATAAACACACCTTCGACAGACCCGTGGAGATCTTGATCCACCCAAGTGGTAGGTGGGCTCTGCCTCCTCTCTGCTGGTCTTTCCCCTTCCTGGGACCTTCCCCTGTAGTGCTGGGCACTACTGGGTTAGCTCTGGTTTTACAAGTATTGTCAGGAGTTAGGCGTGCTAGGAGATAAACCTGGTCCCTCTCAAGCTTGCCCCTGCTGCCCAAGCTCAGAGATATTGTTCTGTTTTCCCCACTGACGGTTCCTGCATCTCTGCCAAGCCTGAAGTTTAGCTGATGCTGTTCTTCACTCGATTCTCTGCATTTCCAGAGCCCCACATGCCTCATGTCTTAATGGAAGAAGGTGATATGACACCTGCAGAGTATGAACGACACCTGAAGGGGAAGAATGACTTCATTAAAGGCACTAAGAAAGACCCCAGTGCTGAGAAAAAGGTGAGAAGCAAAAGCTGCGGGTGTTAGCTGAGGCTTTCTGTGGGACTGGAGCTGTGTGAGTGAATGATTGCTTGCCGTACCAGATACTACACTGGCCCAATAAGCTCTGCAGCATCCTCCTTCAGAGAGGGGCTTGTGTGGAGGAAGAGGGGAAATTTCTGCAATGCTTCTGATAAACTGAGTGTGGAAGGAACTCTGAGATGGTTATTGTGTGTATAATTAGTACTAGTCTAACATAGCATAATTAGGTAGGTGCATTGTTATAGCATTAAGGGTATTATAATTATTGCAATGACACAGAATAAAATATTCTTTTAATTGCTCAGTAAATGTTTACAGTTTCTGGATAGCTGTCAGAGAGAAATAAGTGATTTTGCTTGGAATAATGAGCTGAACTGAAGACAAGGTAGGAGAAACTTCTCTTTGTTCTGCTGATCAGCAAATAGAAAAATATCTGCTCTGGGATCTGTGCCTCGTCTTTCAGCAGTTCTGAAGTGATGAGTGACAGCCTAGCTCTTCTGAACTGCCACGTCGCTGTGTGTGGGATCAGCGAAGAGGAAAGGACTGGTCAGAGCCCTCTCAGTTTCCAGGGTGGGCTTCTGCACCTCAGGTTGCACTTGTGCAACCACAGCCCCGGGCTTAGTGTGTCAGCTCCCTGTTGTACACGCACCACGACCAGGGATGCTCATTTCCCCTTAAACTCCTTTTCTTTCTCCACGGGTCTGAGCCTGTCTGCCCGCCTGGCAGACATCCCAAACCTGCTGCAGAGGTGCCTCCCTGTGCTGCCACGATTCCTCCTTTCACCAGAGACACGTCAACACTCCTCTCTTCCCTTCTGCCCTTCGCTCTCCCCGGCAGCGGGGTGCAGGATCAGGACTGCGCTTGCTCACGCGGCAGGCGTCTCCTCTAATTGTGTGCAGCGTGCGGCAGGTGGAACGAAATGAAACTCCCACGCTACGGCTCAGATGGCTCTCTAATTATTTCTGTCTTTAGCACGTCAAATTATCTAAGGGGGGGGGGGGGGCAATCATTCAAGAGCCATTTCCCTGCAGGAAACCCACCTCCCTGCCCCAGGAAAGCAACTGCATGGAGAAGGGCAAGAAGCAGAGAAAATGCCCTGAATATCTGGGGTAAATTATGGGCTAGAATTGCTGCTGCTCTGAGCATGACACTGGACACCTCTCGGTTTAAATTAAATTAGCCCAGAAATTTCAGCAGTAAATGATAATTAATTTTCCTCCCTCAGTTTGTTATGCAAAAGCCTTGGATGCCATCAGCTAGCAGGGTGGTGGGGATGAATGCACACTGGAATCAACTCTCGGTCGACAAGATCTGATTAGTTTACTGTAATTGGATAACGGATGAAAGGGAACAGAGGGGAGAGGAGGTGAGCAGAAGAGATGGTGTGGATGAGATGCTTGCTTTTCTGGCTGACCTGTAGCAGCAGCTCTGAGGCTGTTTACTGAAAGCTTGCTTGTAAAATTCACTCTGAAGTCAGCAGGAAATCCAGGTTATGGGCTCATCCTGATCACGCAGGGATTTTATGTCGATTTTATGTCTTGGGTCCCCATGAGCACCCCAGGGAGTGCTGTGGGTAGATACAGGACCATGCTTCAGTACTGGACAGAGAGGCAGCAAGGATCCCTCTAGTCTGAAATCTGATAAACATCCGTGCTGGGGAAGATCTTAGACAAAATCATGTCATATGGATGGAGGAAAATGGGGATGGAAAAAGCCCTCCCAGTTCCCAGTGACTGAGGAATTTATACTCCAAAGCGTGAGAGTGGAATGCAGGAGGATGAGCGAGAACTGGGGTGTCAGCGAGGTACTTGTTCCTGTGAATGGGAACCGTCTTTTCACAGGGGTCAGAGAAGCAGCACTCAAGCAGCACAGCTGAAAGCGAAGCTCATGTGTGTGTGTCTGTGTCTGTGTTGATCTGCAGGGTCTCCTGAGTTTAGTGAGTTATGTAAAATAAAGGTTGGCCGTTAGCTCGTAGATCGAGGAATATGACTCACGGCTGGAGAAAACAAGCCTGGTTATTTGGGGTCTGGTTTACTCCTGATGAAACCAACAAGAAGCAACAAGAAGCCTTTGAAAGAGGGGAAAAAAAAAAAAAAGGCAAACAAAACCCCCGAGGACCAAGCTGCTTGTTGTGGAGCATGTTTCCGCACGGCAGACCCAGGGATGAAAGGCCACGGGCTGCTGATGCGGGGTCCCAGAGCTCCCTCGAAAGCAGCAACACGCTGATTCACTGCAGCTGAGACCGTAACCCGGGACTGCTTCATACACACGTAACAGCAGATTATAAACCCGACGCAAGAGGTTTTTTCCAGTTTAATTTTATCACATTTTTAATGACGATTGGTACTTGAAATAGAATGAGAGAAAATGCGGAGAGCCACCGGAGCTGTGTGCAGTGCAGAGACACATATCGTGTGGGTTCCCATCAAATGATGTCCTGAGTGACCGGTTTGGCTTTCCGAAGTGTTTCAATCCATACGAAGAAAAATGATAAAAGAAATGGGCAGAAAAAACAGCAAACCAGAGGCAGCAGAATGAATTGAAGCAGTGGAGGGCTGTATCTCTCACTTTGTTACTGAGTGACCATGGACAGAACTTCTGCTGTGCCTTGGTGATACTAAATTGTGCTAATGAACCACGTTTTCGGGAGGGATCCAGTGAAATGTTTGGGGAATCGGTTTTACAAGGTGCTGCATAGGGCCAAATCTTTTAATTTCTTCTCCAGGCTCCCATCTGTGGGTGCAGGGGGTCTCTGGCTTGGGCTTTCTGCCAGCCTTTGTCCCCCAGGCTGGGAGGAGGCAGGAGTCCCGTCCACCCACGGAGCAGCCCCGCAGGGCAGGACAGGACAGAACAACCTGTGACAACCTGAGCTCAGGTGTTGTCACCACTGAGGCCAGAACAAGCCCACCAACGGCCACTCACTCACATCTTTGGGCTCGCAGCCCTGCTCTGGTCCCCCTCGAAGTGAAAAGGAGCAGAAAAATCAATCTCTTGAGCTCGCTCTTTCTTTCTTGCAGACAGAAATCATCAGGAAGCGACTGAACAAGGACATCCCCCACCACCCTGTCATCATGCTCAACTTCTGCCCTGACTTGAGGACTGTCCAGCCAGACCTCCGGAAAGCACAAGGAGAGTTTATCTTCCTCGTGGACCGGAGCAGAAGCATGAGTGGCGTGAACATCAACCACGTCAAGGTACGAAGGAGGGGAAGTACCTGCATGCCAATGAGGGATGAATATTAGAGAGCAGTGGGGGTTGCTGAGTGCTGATGAGTGTTCATTATGAGGGGATGGGGGGTAATTATATGCTGTAGCTTTAGTCATCTCAACCGCGTGGCTTGTTAGGTACCTGCAGCGAAGCTGATTCTCCCCCGTTCTGTTCCTCTTCCTCTTCTTTCTATCAACACATCAAATGCCAAGATGTTTTCTTTCCCCCTCTTGCTGGTGTGTACGTCCTGTGCATCCCTTCTCCAGTTCCCCCTGTCTCCGGGAGGGCTTGGGATGATCACTGCCTAGGTGGGAGACCTCCAGGGAGCTGCAAGGGCCTCCTCAGGGCGACGTGCTGACCAGGAGGCATATGCTGATGTGTGCCTCTGAGCACCTGGAGAAGTTGTTTGAACGTGATGCATCCCTTTTTCAAACACAAATGAATTCTTGTGGTCCAGTGGAGGGTTATGAGAGGTGTGTTGTGACCTCTGGATAAAAAAGGGGCTGTAGAAAGGCCTTGTCATGGTATTTTGTGGATCTGAGGTTCCCTAGTCAGGTGTGACTATTAGGCAGCTGCAAGTTGCCCCAGGAGAGCCAGGTTTGGCTTTGTGCTGCTGCCCAGAGGGTCTGAAGAGGTTCCTGCCCTGAGCCCACTAGGGACCACTCTGTCCATCACAGGGGAAATCACTCCAGTGTACTATTTAATTATCGTTATCCCTGCCTAACGTGTTTTGGAGGCCAGGTTGGTGTCTGATACCTGTTTCGGTGAGAAGCTGCAGTCTCTGGCAAAAGCTCTCTTTGGAAAGTTTCTGTCTTGATTTTCGGGATCTGCTGAGCCCCAGTAGCTTAAGGAATATCCCATCCTCCTGAGCGGGGCGTGTGTCTGTGCTGCCCCGTGCACCTTTCTTGAGGACAACAAAGGAATTGCAGAGGGAGGCGTCATCTGAGGGGTTCAGTTGCATTTGGATGCCTGAGAGACTCACCAAACCAGTGTGTCCCCGGGTGTCCTGTTCACACCCTTTCCTAACACAAGTGCCACCCAGATTTGGGCCGCAATGCTCCCCTGGGTATGGCTGCACCCCCTTCCGCAGGACTCACCGCCTAGGGCGAGCAGCAGGGAGCATCTTCTAGCCCATCTCCTTACCCATCTATCTCTGGTTGCCATGGGAACTGCTGGAGGATGGCCACCTCCTGCAACAAGGATTCGGATGCCGGGAGCCCGAGGATGGCTGCAACAGCTTCCCTGGGACAGAGAGACTGTCCCCTGCCCCTGCGTCCACCAAAGGGGCCAGGATATTTCCGAGGTTGTACCCCCTTCCCTCAGCACGTTTCGGGGTCTGGGAATCAGGAGGCGTCTGTGCCCCAGGCCAGATTTTCACTTTCCGACTCACAGCACGGCCGGGTTTGGGCACCGCAGTCGCTGCAGCCTCCGTGGAGGCTGGTATGTCCCATGGGGACGGGGACCCTGCAGGGACAGAGCCCTTCTCTGAACTGGGACTCCCAACCACAGGAGGGCTGTAAAACCAGGAAAAAGTCTGTTCCCCTTCTGGAAAAATATTTGGGGGAGATTTCAGAGGAGATACCTCAAGGGAGAAAACCGCTGTCTCTCTTCTGAGTCCCCATCCTTGTTTATGATTTGCAGATATCAGGGCTCTCATGGCAGGGGCTGTTCTTAGTGGGTTTGGGTGGGTTTTGCTTGATGGAGACATTTGCATCGTCCTCAGCTCGCTGGGGGAGCGGCGTGGCAGGGCTGGGACGTGCGTGGCGGGACAAGCTGAGCTGCGGAGCGGTGCTGTGGGCAGAGATGGAAACGGGGAGGGGACGGCCCGGCGCGGGCTGGCGGCGTGCGGCCGCAGGGACGCGGTTCACTGCCCTGCAGGAGGGCACTTGGCCAAAGTGGAAAAGTGGGGTGGAAAGTTCAGGGGTTTAAATTTCCTCTCCTGTCCTGATGCAGTCAGGGAGAAGAGCCAGGCCCACGGTGGGTTTGCTGGCAAAATGAGGCTAATAACTGGGAATTGACTTCTCTGGAGGCAAACATCTCTCCTTATTGAGTTGCCATATAGATATTGAGTGCAACAGGATCAAGATCAATATTTACCACAAGAAGCAATAAATCTTTCTGCTTGCTGAAACAGAAAGCAGGCATCGGTTTCCCACTTTGGGAAGTGCTTTAACAGAAATATTTGGAAATTTGGGTGGTTTTTTTTTTCCCCCTTGTAATTAGTTCCAAGATGGGATGTCAGCGTTGAGATTTGGAAGAGCCGGCATCCCAGGAGCCATCTGGGAAGCAGCAGTATAAATATATTCTCGTAGGTTTGAGATAACAGCTTGGTTTAAAGTACTCTGGAGCCTGTTAAAGGGCATCCCGGTTCTTATACGTTATTTCGCTGATTTGCAGTGCTCTGGCTCTGCCTTGCTGCTGGGTCTTACAGAGGTCAGGAACTCAACTGACCTGCACCCTGTCTCCCTGCGGCCGTTCCCAGGCAGGGGGTTTCTCTGCAGGCAGCTCCAGCACCCACCCTCTGTGGTTCCTCGGGTCTTTGCCACCGCGTATGACGAAGCAAGGAGGCTGCTCTTGTTCATTTGACCTTGGCAGCTCTTCTCTTGGGGCTGGCTCTAGGGTTTCTGCTGCTCTAGGCAGACTGGCAGGAGTCTGCCTTTATCAGCATATAAACAGAAAGCACAAAGCTCCTGACACACTGCCAGCACTTTGCTTTAAATTGGCCTCCCTCCCCTGCCAAGCTAATTGCTCCTGCTGCCCCTTGCAAGCTCAGGAGCTTCTTGGGTAGCTCTTGCCCAGTTGCTGCTAACACAAGCTCTGTCCTGGAGATGTCCGTGACCATCACAGATGTCTGAGACAATTTCAATTGCTCTTCCCTTATGTAAAAACCAGGAATAGACAAGTTAGATAACCACCTCTGGTAAAGAAAATAGCTGAAAACTGTCTCTCCCAGTTATTTTAATTGATGCCAGTTATGAATACAAGAGAATTGGGGATGGGGGAGGCTTTTCCTTTTGTGTAACTTTAAGCTGTTTGTTTATTTTCTGCAAGTTTGGACATTGAAATGCATTGCGTGTCGCACTTCTCAATTTCACACTCTGCTTCTCACCCACTAGCTCCATGCTGCAGCACCGTATTGCAAGCACAGATTTAATCAGTTAAAAACAAACAGAAGAATTTGTACAGCTTTTTTTTTTTTTTTTTTTTTTTCCTGAAGGCTCCCCATTTTCCTCACTGCTTTGGGACCCAAATATCATTAAGGGACTTTGGAAAGAGCAGAGTAATATGCAGTGCTCTCTCAGTGCAGTGCATGTGAAAGAAGCAGTTGCTTAATTATCAAATGCACGCAGCCAGATGCAGGTGGGAATAAGGTGTGATGAGAAGGGTCTGGGCAGAGCTTTTACTGGGGAAGCTGGGGCAGCCAGGGAGAGACCCGGTGTGCCTGATGCCTGCTTGTTTTCCACCCCCCAGGATGCCCTGTTGGTCATTCTCAAGAGCCTGATGCCAGCGTGTCTCTTCAATGTCATTGGGTTTGGATCCACCTTCAAGACCCTCTTTCCTGCCAGTCAGCCTTACTGCGAGGTGGGTGAAGGGGGAAACACATTTCCTCAGTGCTCACGGGGTGCTGGTGTGGAGGCTGACGATTCTGCTGCTCCTTTGGGCAGGAGAGCCTGGCCATCGCCTGCGAGAGCATCAGGAGGATCCGGGCCGACATGGGTGGCACCAACATCTTACTGCCTTTGAAGTGGGTCATTCGACAGCCCATCCACAGGGGCCATCCCCGACTGCTCTTTCTGCTGACGGACGGGGCCATCAGCAACACGGGGAAGGTCCTGGAGCTGCTGCGAACCCACTCCTGCTCCACCAGGTACGGGGGGCAGCAGGGCCCGCCGCTGCGGGGGCAAAAGCCTGGCACGGCGGGGGATGTGCTCCTCCCTGAACACGGCTCCATCTCGCAGACATCCCCGCTTCAGAGAGACAGAGGCAGGAGAGATTGCTGGTATGAGCCACGGGAGAACCTCAAAGGGTTTGGAACAGATCCCAGAAGTTCAGATGCTTTTTAAACAATCAAAAGCAGGATAATTGGGCTGACAACTTCACAGGCTCTCGTCTGATGCTTCCTGCTAGGAGAGATTGACACATGAACAATCTTCCTTGCTGTTTTTTTTTTTAATTTTTTTTAAAGCACATCTGGGTCTGGCCCCAGCTGCTTCCAGGATGGGGCTGTGCAGAATTGAATATGCTGAAAGGGAGCAATGTAAAAAGCAGCTAATTTGTGCATCGAGCTCCCAGCCTAGTTCCCCAGCCCTGATGACAGGCTGGTCTGGTTTCTCCTCTGCCTCTTTAAGGGGCATGAAACATAAGAAAAATGTAAGAAAACCTTATTCCTCTTTCATCCCTCAGACTTCAGTGCTTATGAGGGAAGCTGCTCTGTGTTTTTCACTATATGGAGGTCTAACTGCTTCCCAGATGTATAGGGCAACCCGTCCTTCACTCTTATAGAGGCATGGTGGTGGGCTAAATGCAATCACAGTTAGAGCGTGGTCTCGAGTGGCCCTGGAAAGCAGTGCTCAGCACACTGCCAAGTCCTGTGCATGGCCCTGTCTCAGAAGAAGATCAGAGCCTTATTTAAGAGCCTGTGAGGCTGACCTAAGATTTGCAGCCAGCTGGGGATTAAAAATCTCTAAGAGAAAAGCCCCCTGTACAGATGCAGTTTGCTGCTGAAGGTGGTTTCTTCCTCAGCAGCCCACTGCCCTGGCTGAATGCTGCATCCCACCCATTCCCATCCCCATCCCTCCTGGCTTCCTACCTCATCTGTCCCCACCAGGCACTGCTCGCTCCTGCCCTCCCTGCCCAGGCTCCAGCCCAGCTTTGGGGTTTCAGCCTTCAGCCAAAACCAAATCCTGACTCACTGGGCTGGGAGTCAGGGCATCAGCCTCGCCTGGCTGGTTCCTCCTTCCTTGAGAAAATGTTTATTTTGATTTCGAGCAGAGATAATTACTGGGTCTTTAGTGCTATTGACCACAGCCTCTCAGCAGGGTAAAGAGCTGAACTGGCAGCAAAGCAGCTTGTTTGTGTTTACAGAGGAGGCAAGGGCTTGGGGTCCTGCTGGGAAGCCCCTGAGGGTCGCAGCTGAAGGCTGCTCTTCAGGGAAGGGTTTTGAGGTCTGCTGAGAGGAGGGGCTGGTGGTTCCCAACCCTCCTGCAAGCCACTTAAAAGATGAGCTGGTTTTTTTTTCCTCCGGACATTCTGGACAACTGCATAGCAGTGGGATAAAACCAGGGCGGGGGCGGGGGGGATCTTCTGCCTGCAGGGAGCAGGTGCTGCGTGAGGCTGGGGGTTGGGATGGCTTGTCCCCTGGATCCTGATGCTCTCTGTCCCTTTGCAGGTGCTACAGCTTCGGCATCGGGCCAAACGCCTGCAGGAGACTGGTTCAGGGGCTGGCTGCTGTGTCCAGGGGCTTCGCCGAGTTCTTGGCAGAGGGCGAGAGGCTGCAGCCCAAGGTAGGGCTGCCCGCTGCCAGGAGACCACCCTGTAGGGCTGTAACGGTGCTCTGGTTCAGCGAGGGGGAGGCCACAGCTCACTGACGGGTCTTATTCCCCATCCTGGTGCTGCCTTTCCAACTCCCACTCAGCAGCAGGTGGGCGAGCGGGAGGGGATGAAAGAGCATCTTCATCTCCGGCTGTCAGAGGGAGTGGGAGGGTGTGTTTACCCTCTGCGCGGGGATGGGGAGAGGCGATAGCCGCCATACAGCAGCTTCAGTTTCAAAGGTAGCTGCTGCCTCAGACACAGGCGAGGGCAGAGGAACCGGCATCAAAGCAGCCAATTAGTTTTGAAGTCAGGCTCAGCCCTGGCATTGCTCAGGCGAGAAGTACCCAGGGTCTGAGGGAGAGGAATATGCCGCGATAGCCTTGCCTATTAAGCCAGCTCTAAAGCAAAGGGGGGCGCCTCTTCATTTCCACTCTCCCCATAAAGGCTGAGTAAAACCCATGTCCCTCAAATACGGCATAAGAATGGCTCTGTCCCCTGGTGAAAGCTCAGTGCCTAGCCCGTCATCCACTGGATGACTAAACCCGGAGAGAATTGGGTCTTTACCTCCTAAATATCTCTAAAAAACTGGCTCTTACGTTTGTGATCTCAAAAGGAGTTCAGCAGTCCACCCCTCTACAGGAACCTGGAGCACACAAAAGCCTCTCTAAGACAGAACAGCATCAGCATTTCTGATGTAAATTAAAAGCAAAGACAGTGAAGGGAGAGGGTTTTTTTCTAGAGCTATTAATAAAGAGCTTTGCGGGCTGTGCAGCTTGGTGCCTTCAGCAGTCTGAGGCATCAATTAATGGCCTTATAAAACACAGCCTGGTGTGTCTTCCTGAGCCTGTGAAAAAGCAGTGAACAATAGAGAACATTTGAGCTGTTCTGCCTCTAAATCTGGTGTTCGCTTCCCCTGGTGTGCAGGGAAGCTCTTGTAGATGGCTCCCTGGTAGGGTTGTCTGTGAAATAGTCATGGATATTGGTCTTCTCCACATGTGTAATTGCCAGAGCAGTGCTGACCTCCGGCAGAGGCTTGTGCCAGCAAGGACCTGTACCAAAAATAGCAGTGCTGGCAGTCGGTGTGTGAGTGTCAGGGCTTGGGACAGGGCTGGGACTTGGACAAGTGAAGGTCAACAGCTTTTCCTGGGTGCTGGGGGGAAGTAGGGGAGCAGGGGATGCTGCCGTGCACTGGAGCAAGATACTTCTGGCCACAAGCTCCCACCTTGCTCCGACCTGGCAACATGTGGTGTGAGATCAGTGCTGTGCTTTATCAATATCTGCTCTGCTGCCCTTGGTGTAATCCTGCCAAGGGGCTGAGGGTGCTGGGATGGGACTCGGCGCAGTCTAAGAGGGAGCAGGCTCCCATCTGAGGTCAGGAGAGGATAGGAATCAGCTGATGGATTTGTTTGGGGACATTTTCCCCTTCCCTGCAACACGTGGCATGTGCACCATGGCGCACACAACGTCCAGTTACCGCACTGAGCAGAAACCATCTGCTTTCTGCCTCAGATGATCAAGTCACTGAAGAAGGCGATGGCACCCGTCCTGAGCGACGTGTCCGTGGAGTGGGTCTTTCCCGAGAGCACCGAGGTCTTGGTTTCCCCCATCAGCACCAGTTGCCTCTTCCCTGGTGACCACCTGGTCGGCTACAGCATTCTCTGCGACACCTCCCTGTACCTCTCCAACCCCAGATCCGTGAGTCCCCGCGGGTGGGGCTGGCGGGGCTGTCCCGGGAGCAGCGGGTGTTGCCGTACACATGCGCAAGTGGGTGCCTGAGCTCTCTGTGCGTGGTCAGGAGGTGTCTCTTGCTTTCTCACTCTTCTCACAGGAGATGGTGGGTGAGACACTGGGAAGAAATAGGAGCTCGGTGGATAAGGGCGCTGGTGCACAAGCAGTGGCTCTTCTCAGCTGGGATGTGGTGGTGGGACCTGTTCCCTCTCTGTGCTTTCCCGCAGGACAAGAGGCGGCGTTACAGCATGATGCGTTCCCAGGAGTCGGGCAGCTCTGTTTTCTTTCACTCCCAGGAGGAGGGAGCAGGCATGGAGAGCTGGAACCACTCCAGAGACTCGGAGGGTTGCTGCCCCGCTGAGCATGCCCCCGATCATCTGGCGGTGGGCAGAGATCCTGGGGGAGAACTGGACACAGACACCGGTCAGATTTTCCTCTGTACAAGTGGGGATGTGATGCCCCTGTCTTTCTAATCAAGCTTCTGTCGCTGCTCTGCCAGTTTGCTTGTCTGACAAATAAGTCTCTTTGGCTGTATCTCTGCAAAGAGCTGGAGGGGTTTGCAGGAGGGATGATGGATCTCCTGAGGCTTGAGCGGGTCTATTTGCTTTAGATGTTTTATCCAAATCTGTCAGGAAATCAAGGGAAGCCCTGGAGAACTGGCTTCCCCAGAGATTTTCAAAGCAGCTCTAGTTTTGGCCACGTAATTATTTACAAGCTTCCCAAGCTGCCCTCCGGTGTGCAGAGGAGAGGACTGAGCTAAAGGGTAGCCCAGCTAAACTGTCCATGCACCTGCAAAGCAGTTGCTTCCTTGCAAGTCCTGACATTGCAGTTCAAGGTCAGGAGAGGGGAAGAATGGATCCAAAGCCCTGTCCTCAGGGTGTCACCCCTCACCATCACAGTTTGGCTGGGAATTTGTGTCAGCAACACACAGCATAAAGTGGCTGCTTGCACCCCAGACCTGGTTGTGTTTCCCTGTGACAAGGAAACCTCTGTGACTCATGGGACGTCCTTCCCTTATATTTGGAGAGGAACTGTGCTGCTCATCCCCCCAACCTTGTCAAAAGCAATGAGAAATCATGCCTTTCCAGATGAAATTTTACTCTTGCTCTGACAGCAGAATGTCTGCACTAATGAAATTTCATTAGTAAACCTTTTGTCTTCTCCAGGGAGGTTTGGGGAAATGTAGTCAGGCTTTTTCTGGCTGAAAACTGCTCAGACAAAACCTCCCTAATCTGCTCTCCTGACTTCCCCAGGAGTTTTGAGTGTAGGCTCTTATTTCCTTTTGTGGTTTAGTTGCTTTGCTTAATACCTTGCAGGGCTGAGTGTGGCCCCCTCAGCCCCGGGAGGACCACAGGGGTGGGCTCCCCACCGCCCACTGTGAGCCAGGGGGGGATGGTGCTGGCTGGTCCCACTCTGGAGCAGAGCTGATCTTCTCTCCCACCATGCAGGAATGGACGTGAAGGCTTCCTCCAGGAGACGGGCGTACAGCACCACCCAAATCGCTGACCATGAGCCTTGCAAGAAGGTGCCCACGGCCAGTGATCCTGGCACCGCCCTGGTGAAAAACCCCCTTCGGAAAACCCACCTGCAGGACCTGCAGCAGGTCAGCCCCGAGCCCTGGCAGGTGGATTTCCAGGTACGTGACCCTCAGAGAGGCTTTGCCTGCAGGCAGAGGCCAGCGTGTAGCAGCAGGAAAATCTCAGATGCATAAGAGAAAGAGCCTGGCACGCGCTAGTCCTGATATATATAGAGATATATATATACACACACATATATATATACACATATATATATGTGGCTGTGCTTTGTGCTGCAGCACATCACAAGCATGTAGAACACAAGCCAAGCAGAGAGCAGGGTGCTGTCCTGCTACCCCAGAGCAATCTCCTGCCATGGGAGCCGGTCCTTTCTTTGCTCAATGCCTCTCCCCTTCCTCTGAGCAGCCTGTGCTTCACCTTGCTGCTCCTCTGCTCCCCAGCCCACTGCTTCCTCCTTATTTCCCTGGGGCTTGGCCATGCGATGCAAACTCTGCACAGGGCCGTGGCACATCTGTGTCCTGCAGGGGAGGAGAAAGTCAGTCCCGAAGCAGATCCCCCGCTGCCCTAGCTGGAATGCACAGCCCGTACACAGCGTCAGGCTGAGATATGGACCCGTGGGATGAGAGAGCTGCTGAGCAGCGTTATGTGCCCTGCCTGCAGCAGAGAGCAGGTGAAATTTAGGAAGGTTTTTCAACCACTTTGTGGAAGGGTGGGGATGGTTTTCTCCCATCCTTGGCATCGCCAGGATGCTCTGCTCTGAAATCAGCATCTGCAGGGCTGGGAGGACCAGCAGCACTTTTGTTCCCATGGAAACCCAGAACTGGGAAGTCTGGGGCTTTCATTTGTCTTCTGCTGCGGGTTAGAGATTGACTGGGTGAAGGGGGGCTGGAGGTGAGGCGAGGGGGCAAAGGGAAAGAAGGGCCAGTGCTCTGCAGGGAGGAATGAGACCTCTGCCCTCTGGCTGCAGCAGTGAGGGTGCTGAACAGCATCACTTGATGAAGGGCAACCAGTGGTGGGTTTTAGGGGTACCCGAGACCTTGCCTGCATTGCGAATGTCCACTGAGCATCCTCCTGCCCACAGGGTGCTCAGCGTGAAGGCAGAGAGGGAAACAACTCCCTTCTGGAGGGCAGCAAACAGTTAACAGCATGCATCCTGGTCTTAATTAATTGCAGCCTGGTTTTGTTATCCCTCATGCTGGGAAGGCTCCCAATGGCTCTCCCAGCTCCCAGTTCAGTTGCCAGGGCTTGACATTTTCAGGGGTGTGAACGTGAGCCCTCAGCTTTTCTCTGTGCCCGCTGTGCTGGGAAGGAAAGGTCAACACTTGCAATGGGCAGCTTAAACCCTCAGCTCCGCTCCTGGCTGGCTTCCTCTGGCTGGGAGGAGAGCTGGGGCAGGAGAAGGGTCTGGCAGCAGCTTCTGTGACTGGCTTGCTTTTAAATATCTCAGTCCTAGCTCAGTAAGTAGCTCCTGGAGCTGCCTACCTCCTATTTTTGCTAGTGGTCTCATAAAGCATCAAAAATTGCTGGTGGTGGTTGGTGGTGGAGTCCACGTTCTTGCCTGCCACCCAGAGAAAGCATCTTTCCATCCAGCACTGAGATCCACCACTTTTTACCATTCTGTGCCTGGTGGTGTGTTGGAAAGATGGAGTCTGTCGGTGTTAGGGGAACCTTCCCACAGCCCTGGGGACAGGGGTACAAACAGCCAGAGCTCGGTGTCTCTGCTAGCCGCAGAAGGGAACGTCTGTGTGCAATGTGGCACCAGAGGTGCTGGAGAGGGGATTCATGTCTTCTGAAGGTGGAGAAACAGTCTCTGAAAAAAAAAAAAAAGATAAAAATTCTCTTATTCTCTTCTCCCCATCCCCTGTGCCTCTCTCCTTTCGTTACTAAGCAACTGGTCCTTGATCTTTCTGTCTCTCTTCTTTCCTTTGGTTCCCAAGTGAAGTCATTAAAATGTCTGGAGCGATGAAACTCATATTTCACCTTCTGCATGTCTGGGGAAGGAGCCCCTGGGGCCTGGGTCCCTTGGGGCCACCGTGCAGGTCTGGTGGAGGGCTCTGTCTGGGCAGGGATCCCAGCCGGGGCTGAGCAGAGAGGGACCTGGGTGTTTGCATGACTGCATCTCGCGCTGGGGCCGGGCAGGGAGCAGACAGGGTCAGAAGGGGCAGAGCAGGTCTGTGCCATGGTCTGCAGGCGGCTCCAGCCCTCACATTTGCTCTGCCCTCAGTCCTTCGCAGCCAGCTCACTCGTCTCTGCCACGAGGATCCGTGGCACGGGCGCCCGGCGGCCGTCCCTGCTCCACCGGAGCTGCATGTCCTTCTGCCACGACGCCGACTCCCCGCCAGTGCCGGACGGGCCAGCGGCTCCAGGAAGGGGCTTGGGAGCACTCGATGCCAGCGCCAGCCTGCGGTCTTCGTCGGATAGCCGGAGCCCCGGGGATCTGGGTAACTGGGGAGAGAGGGAAGCACGGCCACCGTCACTGGTCTGTGCTGGGCTTTCGGTGCCATGGCATCTCACTCTGTGTCATTGTGTGAGAATTTTAAGTATTAATTATGGCTTCTTGGTGGCAGTGGGGAATTCAACTCCCACAGATGTGATTAAGTCCCTGCCTCACCCCTCTCTACAGAGTCTGCCCAGCATCCTTCCTTCACGTTTGAAACGGAGACCTCCTCTGACTGGGAGCCCCAGGACTGTGACTTCAGCGCTGCCCGCAGCTCCCCGCACTCCCCCAGGACCCTCTGCAAGGCGGTGGTGAAGGGGCTGAGGAGCAACGAGCCTGTGCAGTGGGAGGTCACTTTTGATATCCGCCCTCTCTTCCGAGAGCGGGAGAGCCAGGCGGATGGCGACGCAGACCTGTGGAGTGAGACCTTCCACCACCTGGCAGCCAAGTCGGTCATCCGGGACTTCGAGCATCTTGCCGAGAAGGAGTGTGAAATCGAGCATGGTAACGCACAACTCCAGGGCAGCCTGCAAGCTGGCTGCAAGCAGACCCTGCCCTGCCTCAGGGGTGGCTTTCCTGCAGCTTCAGCAAGAGCAGACAGCAGTGAAATATCAGGCAATGTCTCACAGAGTTCCCAAGTGACAGCCCCTTCCAGCTGCCTTGCACTTTTCTCCTGGTTCTGCAGCTTTGCTGCACGTTAATACACTTGAGCTCATGCTCCTTCGTGCTCCCCTGCTTCACATGTTTGGTGACAGTGATTATTTTTAAGGTGTTAGTCACCTGGAGCTAGGAGGTGGCATCAAATTCAGAGGGTCCAACAGCAGCTGCACACCACTGCCCTGGTCTGCACATGTCCCTGGGTCTTGTCAAACTTCTGCTCCAAGAAAAGCAGTTGCGTGTGTAAAATAAGAGTGGACGCAGCGGTAGGCAGAATTTAGAGGGTTACACTCCCTGTGGGCATGGAGCCCAAGTGTGGAGGAGGGTCTGGGAACTGTTTCTGAAGGGTGGATGGAGCCCACGGGGCACGTGGTCTCTATCCCTGGTGTCTCTCACGTGGCAGGGTCCGGGCGGCGGTACCAGGTCAACGCTGTCCACACCAGCAAGGCCTGCAACGTCATCAGCAAGTACACGGCGTTCATGCCAGTGGACCTGAGCACCAAGGCCTACCTGCCCACCATCGTCGAGTACACCCACACGGGTAACGTGGGGCTGGCGGAGGGGTGAAACGGCCTGGGAGGGAGGGTGTCACCTGAGAAACCTCACCCAGAACAAACACTATGAAACCATGGCTCAGTTCAGCACCAGACCTATATACCCACGGCCATGGCTTAGCCTAACGGCGTGCTTGCCACTATTGTGGGCAAGAACCTCTTCCCCACGGCCAGGAAAAAGGTTTGCTCTTAGGTCTAGATGCCCAGAGATGGCCGAGCTCATCAGTCTGTGGGTTTTGTTGCCATCGTGTGTGTGCCAGTCCTTCTCGAACACTGGCAATTCCTTTTTCTCCTGCCAAGGGGCAGCATCCAAGCAAGGCAGCCAGCGCAGCCTGAGCTCAGGAAGCAGAAGACATCGTGGCTTTTCCCCTGGACGTCCCCAGTCAGCTTGTGGCCAGAATGGAGATGATGGATTTTATGGCACGAGTAAGATCCCCTGGGGTTTTGTCTCCTTCCTGGTGTTATAGATCTCAGTGGTTTAGTCCGTGAAGAAACATCTTCTCTGGTCTTTTTTTCTTCCGCCTTCCTCTTTGAATATGGTGCTCACCAGACACATGTCTGGCTGGATTCCATCTCCTTAAATGGGGAAGAAGCTGCAATTTCCCCTGAAACTCCCAAGTCGCAGGTAGTGGCTGCTGACTATGCTTGGAAGTTAATTGGCAGCCCTAACGCAGATAACGAGGGATGAAACTGGGTGTAATTAGAGGCAGGGAGATGTGAGACACTTGCTTGTCACCAAATCCTCCACTAATGAAGACGAGTTGGATTGGACCTTGTCTGGCATTGTCAGATCTGCAGCTGAATTAAAATCACCCCTGATCAGGCTCATTAACCTGATAATGCCGTGGAGAGGGAGAGTGGCCGTGCCGCAGCCTGGCGCGGTGGCGCGACGGTGATTTCGGCTGGGTGGTGTTGCTGATGCGGTTCCTCTGTTGCAGATGCTGAAGAGAGCAGCCTGTCGCCCTGCAGCACCCCTTCCTCCTCTGGCTGGGAGCGCTGCGCTCTCCCCGAAGGTAGGGGAAAGAGCTGATGGCACTTGGCAGGGTGCAGGTGCATCGAGCCCAAGATTTGGGTTCTTCACCAAATACTGCTGCTGAGTTTTGGGGGTTTTTATAAAACCTTATGACCTAAAATTAGGCCTATGAGCACAAGACCTGGCTCCTTCTGGAGTGGAAAGGACAGAACCTGATGGAGCCTGATGGTATAGGTTTCCCCCAGCTTCATTTTTGAGAGGTGTGGGAATTTCATTATCCACGTAGGAAAAATGGAGGCAAGAAGTGAGGAAGGATTTTGCCAAAGACTCAGCAGCAAAACAAGCCACCCCGTGTCCCACTGCATAGACTCTGCTCTGTTTTGCTCTCCTGAAGAAGCTCGTTTTACCACCAGCTTTGTGTTTCTTCCCAGGGCGGTTACAAAGCCTGTCTGCTTCCTCTGCGCAAGCCCAAAAATCCATCGAGAACCTCTTTGCTACTAGGTATGGCCAGCTTGACCTTCCTCTGACCTTAGCAGATCTCTTGCACCTCTGTGTGTCCGATGCAAACACAAGTGAGGGGGAGAGGAGGGACACCCCAGGGTTAGTGACCAGAGCCGGGACCGAGTGTGATACCAGCGTCTGGGGATCAGGGATGGTTTTGGGAGGGGAGGGTGGGTGTCAGGAGGGGCACAGAGGTTATGGCCATTTTTGTCCTCCTGCAGGCTGACCCTCAATAAAACCAGGCTGCTGATTCGAGCTGCCAAAGGGTTCATGAGTAAATCTCCAAGCAGAGTGAGCGAAACCAGCTCGGAGGGCGACAATGAGAACATAGACTACCTTCCCCTGGTGAGCAGCTTGTTCCCGGGCCTTGCCGGGATTGCACAGTCACTGCAGGGGAGCAGGGGGCAGGGGGATCCCCCAGATCCCACCTCTTGCCATCTCTGACATCCATGTCTGACAGTCTGCACAGGGATGGGGAGCTACTCCATCCACATGTGCCTTTTTCCTGAACTTCCCACAAGTGGTTGGTATCTCAGAGCTTCTCTACATGCCTTGCAGGCGTCTCTGCAGCTGGCGTGTGGTGCCTTTCTCATGAACTCGGCCTTCTGCAACGCCGTCAACATCCCCATGGAGAAGCTGAAGTGGACGTCTCCCTTTGCCTGCCACCGCCTGGCCCTCAGCCCCTCCAGCTCCTACAGCACCAAGAAGGTCAGTCCCTCTGGGGAGCACAAAAGCCTCAGCTCCAACGGGCAGCTCCTGCTTCCCACAGAGCGTGGGAAGAGTCCCACCACCAGAGATGTCGCTCCGGGGGTGGTGCCGGAGGGAGCCAGCAGGCACACGGAGGACACCGGCCGCCTTCGCCACTTCTCGGGCAGCGCAGTGGAAAGCATCTCCAAAGCCCTGAAAGCTGAGAAGGAACTGTCCCCGCCGGCCATCACCATCCGCCGCTTCTCCTCGCCGGACAGCACGCCGGCCTCGGCTGAGTGGCAAGCTGACAGCGGCCGGGGCTCAGACACGGATGGCTCCGAGGTCCAGGCGTTGCTTTTCAACATCAAGTTGCAGCAGCAGACGGAGCCTGAGGGGATGCTGTGGGCCACGGCGGTGGCCCTGGCCTGGCTGGAGCACAGCTCGGCTTCTTACTTCATCGAGTGGGAGCTGGTGGCTGCCAAGGCCAGCCTGTGGCTGAGTGAACAGGACTTCCCGGAGGGATACAGCCTGGCCACGGTGAAAGCTGCAGCCCAGCAGCTCTTTGTCCTGCTCCGTCACTGGGATGAAAACCTGGAGTTCAACCTGCTGTGCTACAACCCAACCAGTGTGTAAAGAGGAGGAGGAGAGAGGCTTGGGCAGCTTACCGAGGGCGCAGGAGCAGGGACCCGTCCTCAAGGAAACACCTCCAGGGAGCTCAACTCCTCTGCTGCAAGGACAGTGCGTGTTTCTTAGAGCAAGCCCTGCGAACAAAAGCACCCCGGGAAAAATCCTCTGCTCAGCAACTGGTATTTTGCCCTGGGAGGGTTTCTACCAGCTGCCCACAGTAGGATGCAGTTTATTTTTAACCGGAACAGCACCTCCAGCTACAGTATTTCCCTCTGATCCTGGTTTCTTCTGGTTCCCAGCCCTGTCCCCAAAGCAGGTCTCCCCAGTGCTGGCTCAGCTTGCCCTGTCCTTGCTTGGCTGTCTCTTCCCAGCCCCAAATCGCTGCCAAGCCCCTGTTGCAGTCACCCAACCCCGAGTCGCTGCTCTCCTGAGGCCCCTGCCTGGCTTCTGCCATCTCAGATGTCTTTTGGTGAAGGTGAATGTCTGAAAAACATCCTCATCTCATGGACCAAAGGGAATCTGGGCTGGGACTGACCATCTAAAGGTCAGCCCTGCTCTCACGGCTGGAAGGATGCTGCCTTGCCTCGAGCCCAGTGACGCACCAACGAGCCAGGCCAGCCAGAGGCTGCAACTAAACCCCATCACAGCCACACGGTGCTGGGCCCCCTCAACCCCCCTGCGATCCCAGACGGAGTTTGCAAGGCCCCTTGCAGCTGACAGCGTGCTCTCAGAGCTTCGGAGGCAGAGCAGGGGCACCCGGGATTGAGGGGAAGGATGGGCTAAGGAAAGCGGCCCCCTGCACTTGACACTGAATAGAGATGCCCTGCATTAAAATAATGGAGGAATTTTATTCTCTGCCAAAACGCTGAATCCTTCCTTCTTCACACGAGCCTCCTGGGTGTTGATCTGTTGGCTCTGAATTGCAAGGAGCTGCCTTTGAATCTGGCAGCTCGGAGGCTTGTTCTTTTAAGGATGCCCGACCCACTAAACCCCCCCACGAGTTGATGGGCTTTTACCTGGGCCCCTGCAGCATCTACCCCGAGTCGTGGCCAGACCTGCCCTTGCCTCAACCCTCTTGAAAGGAAGAGAGGGGAAGAGCCCTCCCAAACCCCGGGGCGACATGGAGCCATCGCTTTCCCCATCTCCGCTTCTTGCATTCGTGCTGCTTGGCTTTAGCCAAGAGGTGGCTGGACACAAATTGCACCCCTGGACCTGTTGTGGGTACCACGGCTCCCCGGGAGCCCGGCCGAGTTGTTCTCCATGACAGGCAGCAAAGTCTCCGTGGTGCAGCAAAGGCCCTTCGCCGGCTCCAGCACAGCCCAGCGATACCCAGGTGATTGCTGGAGCTTCGTTATCTGCCGTAATTCACAGCAGAACAAGGGCACCAGAGGCACTGTGAGGACTGTGGCTTCCAGAAGCTGATGGGAGGAAGAGGAGACAGGGAGGAGAAGCTGGGAGTGGACGTTTTTCAGCCAAAAGCTCACTTGTCACTAGAAGTCAGTGGCATTCCCAGGGGGAAACACAGGTTCCAGGTTTTAAAAATTATTTTCTTTCATTTTCTGCTGGAGAAAGGCCCCAGTTCTGGTTAGATTTAGACTGTTTTTAACTGGGGGCTTAGAAAAATCAAAGGAAATGCAGTTGATCCATGGGTATATGGGGTTTGGCTCCTCTGTCTAGGAGTGGTGGGTAAGGTACGAAGGAGATTGTGAGTGTAAGAGCTGAAAACTGTCCAGCTGCAGAGAAACTGGGGAAATGTGGGGATATGGGAAAGGGTGTTTCCTCCTTAGACAAAGCGTCTTTTCTTTGAAGCCTTCCCATGGAGGAAGAATCCCCTCCTTTCCCTAGCAAAGCATCGTGAGCAGGAATCTGCTTTGCACGAAATCTTTTGCTTTTTTCTGAGCAGAGCTGGTGGAGATCGACAACATTTTAGATCACGAGCAAAACCTACCTCTTGTTCTCTGCCTTTTTTTAGCTCCCTGCCCACCATGACCCCCTCTGGTCCCTGTGATGTTACCAGAGCAGGGTTTATTCCCAGGGCATGTGCATCTCAGCCCTCCTGGGGTTACTAGTGAGCTGGTTTCAGGTCCCTTGGTTCTCCCAAAAGACCCAGGCTGATTCCTAGGAGCTGCCCAGCGCTCTCTTAATCTGGTGCCATTGGCAAAATGAGTGTGTGCCCCCCACTTTGGGGGCTCCTGGAGTCAACGAGTCCCTTGTTCTGCATTCAGAGGCAAGCGCATAGCACTGGTGCAGCACTTCCTACATCCCCTTGGCTTTCAGGGAAGGAAAAGGGGATGAAAGGGGTGACCCCGGTGTGGAATCTGACGCTGCTCTCATCTCTGCTCTTGCTTCTCCAGCTACACCCTGGGCTGTGCACGCTGCCAGCGCCTCTGCCCAGCTCCCACAGCCGGCTTGGCATCGGAGGATGCTCCAGGACGGTCCGTGCTGGGACACGAAGGGGGAGAGTCTCCTCAAACCTGCCGCCTGGGACCCCGGCGGGCATGGGGACACTCGCCATCGCTGCCCTGCACCCTGCAAGGAGCCGATGCCCTCACCCCCAAGGCCTCCCACCTCACTCTCTGCGGACCAAGGAGGCATCGAGCTCGCCGCCCGGCCCCGGCAGCGTTGGGCCCTGCCTGGTGCCCCCCCAGGACGGGCTTTTCTGCAGGATCTGGCCAGCGGCATCTCCACGGATCAAGTGCCTACGGAGGGAATCACACACCGTCACCTCCAGCGTGGCTGCAATGCCCATGGAGCCCATCTGAAACCTGTTGCCTTTCGCTCCCTCCCTCAGTGTGTAGCAGCCTTGCCACATTTCAGCAGGTTTCTTTTTTGTGTCTGTATGTCTGGCTGGGGAGACTGGAGGGAAAATGGTGTCGGGGACCGTGAACACCCCCCGGTCTCTTCTCTCGGGGTCCCCAGCGTGGTGCTGCAGGTTTGCCGGCCGGGTGCCTCGGCGCAGTCGTGTTCTCTGTTGCAGAATTGTTGTTGTTCCAGTAAATCACAGCCTGCTTGACTGCCCGGCTTGACTCTTTTTTGTTTTGGGGTGGGTTTCCTGGGGCTGCGCCTGCCCGCTTCCCCGGTGTCACCCCAGCTGGCTGGAGCATTGCGTGGCTGTCCAAAACCCACCCCCCCCAGAAATCCATCCTGATTTAGTGCATGAGTTCAGGTGTGGATTTCAAAGGGGAAGGAACTTCCTTTGGGTTCTGGGAAGCTGTGTTTTGCAAATCCCAAATTGCTCAGCACTTTGTAAGCCGATGGAGCCGGAGTTTTAAAAAACCAGGGGCAGCCTGGTTTAATTCTTCTATGAGGCAGAGACGAGGAGCAGAGAAATCCTGCTACCATCTCTATCTCTGGTATATTGGGGCTTTCAGCAGTTTTCCCTGTCACCTGAGCCATTGGAAGGATGCCAAAATCCTCTGCCTTCATCCTACACCTTCCTTAATTAGTGTTGTTATTACAGGTATTAATAAAGCAGCCATCCTGTTTTCCAACCCAAAGCAGAAGGTAGGAGCTATATTGTCCCTTATTTTCCTCTTGGCAAGCAAGGACCTGCTCCCATGCCCTCCTGCCTTTGGTGACCTATGTGTTACATACATATATATATATATATATAAAAAAGACAGCTATGGCCCAGTTTGCCCCCTCTGGACCAGAGCAGAGGAGCTGGTTATTTCCATCTCGACCCCCCACCTCTGCCACCCCCTTGTCTGTGCCCACCAGGGAAGGGCACTGGGGCAGGGGTTGGTGATTTCTCTCTAATCCTCTTTCCCTTCCCAAATTCTCCGCCCTGCCCCAGCGCTGCTCATCTTTGCTGCACCCTTGGCAAAGCAACATGGATGAGAAACACTGCTTTCCCCATCATCCCACCCCAAACTGAGCCAAGGGACACACCATGTGCTAAAAAGGTGCCTGGCTGTGCCTGCCCGCTGTGCTGCAGCAACTCTTGATTTATTAGCTGGCCTTCAGCTGGCTAATTGGGCTGCTAATGAGAGCAGGGCTGGCTGCTAGGAGAGGCTGGGAACTGCCATCTTCTGCACGGACCCAGTGGGTCTCCCCAGGGGTGAGGACAGATATCTGCAGCCACAGCACCTCCGGAGGGTCCCCCTCAGCATCCCCCTTTGCATCCAAGGGGATTTTCACCCCATTAAGTCATTGCCTGAAGAAAGGGTGCTCCGATGCTGTTGCCAGGGTGACCGCAAGTGCCTTATTAAGAGAAATTAGTTTGGGTACAGTTGTCAGCCTTAGCTTAATAAATAATCCCCTTTATGCTGTGTAAATAAATATTTACACACAACGTCCATGTGGGGAGGGAGAAGCTTCCCAGCCCCGGGCAGCATCGTGCTGTGATCGGGAAAGAACTGGCCAAATCGGGGCAGCACTAGTGCAAAACTTGCACCCCTGGGGCTGCTGGTGTGGGTCCCAGGGGAGTTACGGTGGATGCTGGGACCCCACAGAGATCCCGCCGCGCCCCCCCTTTGCCCTGACACGTGCTGCAGTGGGGAGATTTTTGCTGCCAAACATCCCTGCCTGCCACGGCCGCGGCTCCTCCTCCGCAGGGGCTCGTTAGCCAGCAACCGAAGGAGCCTTTCCTTGCTTTGAAGGGTTATGAAACCTGCGGGAGAGGGGGAGGACAGAAGAGCTTAAAAAAGAGCCGTGGTGTCGTGTCCCCCCCCGCAACCCAGCCATTGCCTGCCGAAAAGGGCTGGCGACGTGCCGGCAGCCATTCAAGCACAGATTGCGCCTCTGCCCCCGTCCGCCCGCCAACCCGCCGCCGACGGGCGATGCCGTGGGGTGGAGAACTTTGCTGGAAAACGAGATTTTTAACACCATTTGCAGCGCTTTGTGTGTGATCGTGTGCGTGTCCCATTGCTGCCGAGAAGAGTGGGGCGCAGAGGCTGTGCCACAGCTGCAGCCCCCCGAGAGCATCCGCAAAGTGGTCCGGGGCTGCTCCAAGGGCTTTTTGCTCCCAACCTCTCCAAATAGATGCAGTGAAGCAACATCTACCTGCGATGCTGGGGAGGGGTCAGCAGCCACCCAAAAGAGTCTTCACCCCCAAAACCTGGGCCAGGGAACAGTGTGGGGTTGTCTTACATTAACTACAAAATTGTTTTGCTCTGGGGATGTTTTTCCCTTTGATTTTCCCCATCCCAGGGCCCGGGCACGTCAGCGGGGGATGCAGCCGGTTGGTGCCGTGGGCTTCATCGCTCCCGAAATAGAGCTCAGGGGCAGCTTTTGGGTGTCGGAGGCATCTGAGCGAAGTCATGTGGATGTTATGCAAGACTTGATGATAGGTTGTAAACAGCTATTAAAGTGATTGACAGGCCCAGGACGAAGTTTGGAGGGGGGGAAGAAGGGGAAAGATGAGTAATAATGATTAAAATAATTAGCAAATCGAGACGTTCCATAAATTAGGGGAAAGCTTTGTGGGGACGGAGGAAGGTGCGGTGAAGAAATCATGTTTGAGCGCTCCCCCGAGCAGGGGGCCGGGTGGACACCGGGTCAGATATTGAGCACATAAAGTTTGGAAAAGGTTGTTTTGGTTTTTGTTTTTTGTGTTTTGTTTTTTTTTTTTTTCCCCAAGCCTCTGAGCGCCAGGAGGGCTTTGCTTCCTCAAAAACAGCTAAAAAGCAATTCTAGCTGAAATTGGGCAGATTCGGGTTCACCAAGCACCGCTGGGTCCCAGCACCCCCAAAATCCAGGGGCTGAACAGCCGAATGAGAGCAGCCCCGAGTTAATTAGAAGAAACAAGCAGATTACGGGGAAGACAGCTTCTATTTATATATAAATACTCCAGTAATCAGCAGCGAAGGGCAAGGGAAATCCAATAGAAATATGTGGCTGTTTAAGAAGCTTTTTGAGCAAAACGTTACACAATCAGTTGCATTTGCCTGGCTCTATCTCCAAGTCCCAGAAACTGAGGAAAAAAAAGAGTGACCCTAAGCACAAGGAAGGAGAAGGGATTTCCAGAGGCTTCTGCCCATTGGATAAGGGGAAATGAGGAGTCCTGGGAGCACCCTAAATGCGGGACCTGCAGCCCAGCGCCCGCCAGCAGCTTGCCTTGACCCCAGACTCCCAAGCTTTGCACCCAAAATCAGCGCTCTCCGCGCTCCTTGCGCTCCTGCCGAGCGTGCTGCAGGGATAACGTGGAAATACGTCTCTCCCCGTGGATTTGCTGCGTTCTCAGGGGCGCTGGCGCCAAGGCAGCGCAGGAGCGCTCGGCGGCTGCTGTCAGTGGGTGCTGACATGGCGCAGAAATAGCTGCCGGCCGCCCCGCGTTTTCGCACGCCGCCTTCGCTGCCTCCCGCAGCTCTGCTTCACCCTGGCCCCGCTCCTCTTTGCAGAAAAACATGGGGTTTGGGGGCCCCCCGTGCACGCGCTTTGCTGGGCATCACCTTCATAATATTTTTTAGTGACAAGCTCGATGCTCACCTTGGGGCTGGGAGCTCTTTAAGCACCGGGGGGTTGGACCCTTTTGGGTTGTTCCCCCCTGCCTCCTCCACCCCCCCACCCTGGTGCTCACGCCCAGCACAGCTGCACTGAGGTTTTATAATTTTTTTTATCCTGAAGCAATATAAGGCCTGAGGCTGAGGTTTGGAGGGGTCTCAGAGGAGGGCTTTGGGGAGCCTGACCCTGCCAGCAAGCCCTGGCCGTGCCTGTCCCCGTCCCAGGGCTCTGCTTTCGGGGTGTCTGTGGCCCCAGCGGAGCTGTTTCCATGTCATTCCCCAGCCCATGTGAGACAGGAGGATGGAAATTTGTTTCTTTATGCCTCAAGGAGCTGGCATCACTGCCCAGGGGTCACTGGCAGGTGTTTATTTTGGCTCTAGGGATGCCTATGGCTTCGCAGTGTTGATTTTGGGGGTTGCACTTACATCGGGAGAATTGCCCCCCTTGGGAGATGGCCTTTTCTGATTTTCTATTTTTCATTTTACCTGCAAAGTCACCTTTGCCAGGGAAAGTGTGAACTGGGCTGGGGTGCACACGTGAGCACGAGTCCTGCAAGCGCTTCCCCCCTCTGCGCACAGCCTCTCAGGAGGTCCCTTTAATTGTTAAAATCGTTGAACCTCCTCAACACACAGATACTATATCGCAGATGTTCAAAAAGCTAAGCTTGAGATCTGTGAGCTTCCCCTCTCTCCCTGCTCATTAAATTAGGGCCTTTTTTGGCTCTTTTTGTTGTCGTTAACCCTGTCTGTGCACAAGGCAGGAAAGTAATGGATGCCTGGCGAGGTTGAGTGGGTTTGTGGGGTGGGAAGGTGTCAGGGTGGTGGGGCACAGCCCCTGGAAAGTGTCATCACGCGGGCTGAGGGGTGTAAATCCCTTGGACAAGGTGCTCTGGTTGGGGTTGTGGGTCCTTGCACCCCTCTCTCGCCACGTGCTTGTGCAAGCTGATGAGATGAGCTGATGCCAAAGCACAGCAATGGTTAGAAACAGCATATTTCTGTGCGTGAAGAGGGTGAGCCTTCCCATGCAAAACTACCAGGGGTTTTGGCCAAACAGGACCCTGGTTCAAAGGCAGCACTTCTTCCTCCTGAGGCGAGGACTGGGAGACAAAGGCTGATGCTCACCCACACGTGTGCTCCACAGAGGCCCCCCAGGAGTGGGTGATGCTGCTCCCAGCCTGCCCAAGCCCTGCAAAGTGCTTCCCCATCGCACACCCCTTCCTGCATGGCCAAAAGGCTTTAAAAAACGGGTTTGCCCTGGGGATACCCTTAGTGCCAGGGCTGGAAGTGGAGGCAAGCGAATGTTGGTTGCTATAGGGCTGGTGTGCGTGCTGCTCGCTGGCTTTGGGGGTTTTAGCAGCCTTTCTCCCGGGTTTGAGCTGTGGTGGGTTGAATTCCTCCTTTTTTGAGTCTTTCCAGCAGCCCTTCTCCTGGGCTCAAGCTGCAGCGGGTTGAATTCCTCCTGTTTTGGTGTCTCCAGCAAGGATGGTGAAGGGATGGGGTCGCTCACGCCGCTGCATTTAGGGACGGCTCTGGCTGCAGGACCCACGCGTCTCCCCTGCAGGAGACAGGCTCAGGCCATGGGTTCCACCCCACAGCACAGCTTCGGGGCCGTGGTCCCTCCTTTTTTTTCCTCTTTTCTTGGGGCTGCGCACGCCGCTGCGGCTTATGCAAGCGCTGGGAGCCTTGTGTAACAGTGCCGCAGCCGGCGGGCACGGCCGTGGGGGTGGGCGGCTGCGGGGGCCCGCAAACATCTGTACGCCCGGGAGCATCCGTGCACCCGCCTGGGCTCTCCCTCCTGCCCCCACCTTCCCTGGATGTGGTTTTTTCCTGGCGTTCAGGGCTGTAGGATTAGCGCATTGGGGGCTTGTGGCTGTTTGCTTCTGGCTAGAGGCAGGAAAGGCGACAGCAGGACTCCGGACCTCCCAGACAGGCTGTGGATTAAACTGGGAAGGCTGGGACACCTGGAATGGGCTGATCTGTGCTGAGCAGCGTTCGCTTGCAGGGACGATGGGGTGGGGGGAACTCCCCAAACTCCCCCTGAGGAGGCTGGTCTGGGGGGTTTGCATTGGGTTGCAGCCCCACCAGCCTGACCTCAGCCTCCCCTCACACCCACTCCCAGTGCACGGGGGTGCAAAGTGATTTTTCTTATTAAACCCCGTGGTTTTGCTGTGCTAGGTGTCCTTTTGAGCCCCCTCCTCGCCCCTGCTTCCCCAGCACCCTCGGCCAATTTGGGGCCGAACCCGTTGCTACGGTAACCGGTTGAGGATGCTGAGCATGCTGCCGGGGTCTCATCCTGCTCCTGGCACGGGGCGACTCGCCTCTTGCCTTTCCTCAACCAGCGGCATGGGGACGGTGCATTAACCTGGGCAACAAGGCTGGGAGAATCCCAGGAGGTTAAACCCCGTGGGTGGTTAAACCCCGCACGCAGCTTGGCTTTGCACCATGCTGGATCTTGCACGCCGCTCCACTTAACACACTGCGTGTTTGCTGTGAGGGTTTTCCCCCCATCTATTTGTCCAGGCCAGGTGAAAATAACCCCAGGGCAGCTTTCTAAAGGCACGTCCTCCAAAATAAGCCCCTCTCTTGCTGTTGCCTGTCCCACTGGGGATGGTAGAGGGTGCTGTGGCTTGGGAAGGGCTGGGGCCGGATTGCACCCAGCTGGGAGCTGAGCTCCGCCAGCACCCACCACCCCTGGCAGTGTGGGTGTCCCAGGCTTCACCCCATCACCTCAGCCAGCCCTGGGCAGGGTCTGTGCTCTGTATCCACTCCCTCTGGCCATGACCGAGGGGAATTAGTTGGTGCTTCACGTTTAAAACAATGCTAAACTGAGGAAATGCTAATTATTTAGAGCTAGTAGGAAAATCCCAAGTGCTCCCTTGCTGTGGCATCAGCGAGAACCTCCTGTGTGTGTGTGTGCCTCCCTCCAAAACAATACATTTTTGAAAATCCCCTTTAAATACTTGAAGGGTTCCCAGGCCTGGCTTTTCAGGATGCTGACGCGTCCAGTCCCATTGCTGTGGCACCCTCAGGGCTTTGGGGAGCCCGGGGGGCTGGGACGGGGTGCTGGGGGCTGGAGCCCCGACAAACACAGCCTGTGCCGGGCTGACTCAGAGCTGGATCAGCCCCATCTCCGCACCCAGCGCCGTGACTCACTGCCGGGTATTTTGGAGTGTGAAATCACATGGCCTGCTTGGGGGTTTATTTTTGTGGTTTGGTTATTTTGCTTTGTTTTCTTTTATCCCCCACCCTGGGAAAGAGCTGAGGCTCCAAGCCGTGCACATGAAGCTCCGGGGACCCCGGGAGATGCTCCAGGCAGACACTTTGCTCCCCTTTTTCCATGCTTGCTCATCAATAGCGACTCCATGGGAAAGGATGAGCGGGGTGGGAAGATGCCTAAAAGCCACCAGGAGGACTGAGGTCTGCAAAGAAAAGGGTTTGCACGGGTGTCACCCGTGCATCTCTGCAAAAATAATAAATATATATATTAATAATTGCAATGCCACAGCACGGAGAGGAGCTCTAATTCCTCTGGTTTCCTTCATATCCTGCACCACTGGCGGGAGGCCGGGCAATTGCTATTGCAGGCACATCCCACCGAAACTCAGGGGAGAAACCGTTGTGGAAAATCTCCGGCAGGAAATCTTCTGCCAAGGCCAATGAGGCTGGGAACTGGGGCAGCCCCAAGAACGCAGCGGTGATCCTCACCTGCCCGCCGAGGGTGTGAAAATGCTCCTGGGTTGTGCAAACGTGAGGCTGCGCTGGCATCCCTACCCCTCAAAAAAAAAAAAAAAATCTCCCCCAAACCATGAATATTTAACTGGGGAAAACATTGGCAGGGTTGCAGAGCTTTGCTCTGGCTTGGTTTTTATTTGAGCATCTGCTTCTGCATTTAGCTCCGAGTGAAACTTTTCTTATTTTTTGGTGAGGTGTCTCCCACTTGTTATTGTAATGCAACAGTTTGACACCTTGAGCAACGTATAAATTAAGATGTCTGATGTTTTGCTTATTCCTCATGAGCAGGAATAACTGTTTATAATATCCTAGAATTTTAACTCCAGGCTAAAAGAAAATAAGGAGTCTGGGGAGGCAGGCAGCTCTGCTTTCAGGCTCCCTGAGGTGGGCAGCAGGAGGGATTTGTTTGGGGTTTTCTTGGGTTTTATTTTTTCAGGATGCTCCCGAAATGGGAAATGCCACATCCTAGGAGCAGCTGCTTAGCCCCTTCCAAAAAATTCCCAGTGAGCCTGGCTCCTCTGAGCACCAGCCTGGGAGAGAAACTGCACATGGGGCAGTGGGAGTTGGCAGCATTTCCCCATCCTGTGGAGATGTTTATCTTGGGGGGGACACCCAAAAATCCTGCTGATGCTCGGTGCAGGCCAGGGTAGCTGAGTGGCTCCACCAGATCTGGGGTGAGAAAAGTGCTTTTTCCCTCACCCGTGGAGTCCCAGGGTGGGGGTGCCCCTGGGGATACCAATGGAGCTTGGGGATGAGCCTTTCTCTGCCCCACTTCCCCCCAATTTTGCTGCTTCCCTGAATTATTATTTTTTTTCCTCCCCATTTTTAGCCTTTTGGGCACTAATGTCAGTGTCCAAGTGTGTCCCGGGTGAATAAATCAGGCGGGATCACAGAGCCTCAGTGGCCTCTAGTGGCTGTGGGACACAGAGCCCAGGGATGGGGGACCCGCATCCCCCCAGAATCCCCCAAACAAGCTACGGTTCAGGCCCACACCACGAGAAGCCCTTCTCCTAGAGCGAAACCCAAAGGCACAGGGAAATTAAGCAAAAATAAATAAATAAATAAAAGCCCCAAGGCCACATTTGATGGGGGAGCACCCAATAGGAGGGTGCTGCACCCAAAATCCCCCTGGGGCAGCCCCATCGCCCGTGGCTCCAGCACCCAGCAGGATGGGCAGAGAGACCAGGCAGCCACTGGGCTTTTTTCTCATCCCTATGGGGGAAAAGGTTGACTTTTTCTGCAGGGCAAAATTTCCTTCATGTTTTTATCCATTTTCCATTTTGCTAAAGCATATTTTATGTTGGTAACGCCGTGATATAAAACATTAACCACACATGGTTGAAAACAGCAGCGGTCTCAAGCGAATGGATCAGAAGGGGTTTGACACCATTAAAATGACCAGTTTTGTATCTTCCCCACCAAAGGTCACTGAAACTGCCCCCTTCTGAGTAATTGTGATCTTTTTTCAAGAAGAAAAGAGGAAAAACTGGCCCCACTTTCTTCCCCAAAACTGCAGCATTTTGGGGGCAGGATGGAGCGTCCCTGCCCTGGACACATGGCTCCGCAGCCCCCCATCCCACGCCGTCCCTCCTTGCTCCCCCCATGATAAATAAATCACTTTGCAGGGGAGCGCTGGCCTAGTTTAACATGCCCTAGTTCTGGCAGAAAAAAAAAAAAAAGAAAAAAAAAAAAAGAATATTTATTTTGGGCGGTTGCTACATGGGCGTCCTTTTGGGGGAAGCACTTTAGGGGGTTTGCCCACTCCCCCCTGCTCTGCTTTGTCCTGGCTGCAGCCCGCGGCCCTTGATTTTTGGGGTGTTTTTCCATGGGTTATTGCAAACTGCTGCGGTGATGTGGGTACAGATACAGCCCCAAAATGGGCATCTCATCGCACTGAGCACCCCGGGGCCGGTGTCATCCCCGGGGTTGAGGGGGGTTTATGTGATGGGAAGTGCTGATGCCGCAATTGCTGCGGGGATTTAAGGCCCTGTGGAAAATGAACGGCTTTGGAGATGGATAAAAATACCCGCCTGGCTCTTGGGTGTAAGGGGCCAGGGCTGGCTTTGCTGGGAGAGCAAGTGTTTTAGCACCTTCCCCCAATGCCAAAATCCCCAGGGAAATGGGATTAAAGCGCCTTTGGGAGTGGGATTTTGCAAGTTCTCTGGGAGCTTTGCACCTCACTCGTCCCTCCGGCACCCTGCTTCTTCCAAAGGTGCTGAGTTTCCTTCGGTAAATAAACCTTCAAATGGCTCTTTTATTTTTATTTTTATTTTTCCTCCTTTTTTGTCCCCACCACTGCCAAAACAAGCAGCCCATATGGGCCAGGGTTGGGTGGGTTTTTTTGCAGTTTCCATGGGGATTTGGCGCTGGAGCTGCTGGGTGCCAGCTCCCTGGGGTTTTTTTTTTCCTCTGGTCCCCGTAACCGGAGCCCAGCAGTGGCACCAGGCTCCCTGCCCAGCCCCGGCATCTCCTGGCCAAGGTCACCGGGGAGACCGTAGGCAGGCGGCCGCCTGTGTTGGGCCATCTGTTAAATAATGTATGCAATAAACTCCTGTGCCCTGTGGCCAGCTTAATCCTTAAATCCTCCTTCAGAATATCATCTCCTGGCAATGCATGGCTGGGGGATCCCCAGCTCGGCCTCTTGGGCACATCTTCCCCCACCATCCATCCTGCCACCCTCTCTTCTCACCCCTCCATCCCGCATCCTCCCCGTAAGTGAGCTCGCTGGCGTGCCGGGCTCTCCTGCTCCATTATTTATGTGCTGTGCATGAAAGATGCATATAAAAGAGCGGTTTATAATTTAACAGAATCTCCTCTTCTTTCAGCCTCCCTTCCCTCTCAGGCTTCAGGCTTTCTCCGGTTCACCCCCCGGCTTCTCCCAGGTGTTGAGGGGTTTTGGGAGGCTCCTGGGGCCTGCGTGGACCCCATCCCCTGAGCACCCCACCTCGTCCAGGAGGGTTTCGGGGGGGGGACCGGGTGCTCAGAGGTTTTTTTGCTGCATGGGAAAAAGTGGGCAATTGGGTCTGGCAGACCCATAGACCAGGTTTTCATGTAAAACAGGGGCTTTTTGGTAAACCTAATTAACCAAGCGCCCAATCCAGCCCATGGTTATGTGTCTTATGAGCTGCCCAGCACTGCCTCCTTGCAGATGTGGGATGCTCTGCTCCTCCGTGGGCCACTTCTGCTTTCCCCAAAGCCATGGGCTTGCACCTAGATGTTGGTTAGGGCAAAAAACCAACCTCCTGCAGGCCCGTCTCATGCTTTGCGGGTAAATCAGGTCACCCAGAATAGAAATCCTGGGGCCAAAGGGTTGGTGGTGTTCACTGAGTCCAGCCAACGTGGCTGCAACCTCGGAGCTGAACCCACTGGGAAAAATACGGAAATAAATGGGGATTTTTGAAGGGAGCAAATCTCCCTGTCCCTTCCTGCACCTATGAGAGCCTGTGTGGGTTAAAAACAGAGAAATAAGTAGCAAAGGTGCTGGGGAGGGGAGCGCTGTGCGGCCTTCTGCAGCCTTGGCACCCTGAAAAGGGGGTGTTTGGGCAGCACTATCACCCTGCCCCACCCCGGATTAATCAATCTGTCCCCCCGCCCCAGGCCATCCCTGTGCAAAGCAATGCCAGCCCAGCTCGGCACCATGCTGCTTTTATTGCAATATATTATTTTCTTTGCAATAAAACTCCGTCCCCGGGACCCATTTACCCTGCCGTGTATATTTTTATTCCCCTGGCACAAAGGTTTGCTTGTGTCCTCGGTTGTGCAGGTGGGAGCAATAACAGTTCTTGTTCACGCCGCCCCGCTCCCGGGCAATGATTAACGATGGTGCTCGCACGGAATTGGCCGGGATTTGGGTTTTGGTGGGGAGGGAGGGAGGGAGGGAGGGAGGCGACACTGGGATGAAAATCCCTATTTCCCACAGGATTCCCCACCAGCAAAAAGGATTGACGCCTTTTTAGGTCCCTGTCCCCACCCCCAGCAGCTGCTTTCAGGACCTCACATTGAATTTCCCCATGAAATTTGTGCCACGGAGGCATTTTCCCATCAAACAAACAAAAAAAATCCCATAAATAAATATTAATTATAATTAATTATTCAGGGCACAGCATGCCCCGGTCACAGGGTGTCCGTGCCAGAGAGGGGTGAGGTTTTCCTTGGTTATTTTGGGTATTATTTAGGTGGATGGGGAGGGATGCTCGCGGCGCTGGGCCCCGGCAGCACGCGGGAAAGCATGGCAGATGCGCATTCTTTTTTTTTTTTTTTCCCATTTTGTTTCATTTTCCTTTTTATTTGGACATTGCAGAAATAGCCCTGTGTAGTGGATAAAAGTGCAACATACACAATATTTAAGAAAAGGAGGAAAGAAAACCTGCCTTGAGGTCTGTCAGTCAGAGTCGCAAACAGAAACAAGAAACCAAGCCCTCGCGCAAGAGGCGCTTTTTTTTTCCCCTTTTTTTTTTTTTTTATGCACATCATGCAAAATAGTTAAAAAGAAAGATTAGAAAAGAGAAGTCAAAGAAAACCCCACGAGAGATCGACTGAGGCCTAGAAAGAGCGGAAAGCCCCGAGTGCTTCCTGACTCGGGGAGGGAATCGCTGCCCTCCGGCATCTCCAAGTGTTTGGCACTCTTGTGATTACATTAGATATTTTTTTTATATATATATATTTTTAATACAGTCTATTAAAGAGAGGAAACTGCCACAATATAAGAAAAAAAAAAAAAAACCAAGATCACCCACACTACAGACTGCATGGTAGTTAGAAAAGCTGAGCATCCCCCCGCCCCCCCCCCCCGTACATATAAAATCCGTCCCTTTGCTCACAGCAACCAAGAAGTACAAGCTTTAAAAAATAAACCAGCAATTCTTCCTCTAGGCCCTTCCTTTATAAAAGTTTTGTTTTTCCCCTCGAGAACCTTAAAACGTGACTAAAATGAAATATATATATATATATTTTATATCATTTTCCAACATCCAAAGACATCAACATAAAAAATCATAAGGAAGGGGATAGCATGGTACATCCAAGTGCACGGATTCATTTTTGCAAGATTAAATAATGTAAACAAGGTGCCCGCTGGGAACAACCCTGGCCGAGGGGAGACCCCGGGGGCCGGCCCCCCCCCATCTCTTGCTGCCCCCCTTTCCTCTTACCCCCCGATCTAGCGTGGCGCAAGGTTCATCGGACCGAGAAAAGAAATCACGAGTAATTCAGACCCGCGGTGTGACGCCCTCCGTTCCTCCCTCGCGTCGGCGGGTTGGGCTGGGGCTTTTGAGGCAGGTGATTATTTTCCCGATTATTAATTTTTTTTTAGATTGATTCTCATTATTTTTATTTGTCGTCGGGCTTTGCCTCGCTGGCCGCCCTCCCCGCTGCGCGTCTCCCGGCGGGCAGGATGTGCTGCTGTGCGGTGGGCATTGCAGGCTGGCGAGGACTCTCCCAAGTGCTTGCTCGGCGCGGCCGCTGCGGTGTTGGGGGGCTTTTATTTTTTGCCGATAACCTGTGCCGTTGTAAACCGACCCCCCTCCCCCTCCCTTCTCCCCACCCGCCCCGACCCCCCTGGCTTCAGCCGAGCGTCCCCGGGGAGGCTTTAAACACCGGGAGGGGCCTTTTCCGAGAGATTTTGCAGCACATCATCAATTCTATCATCTTCAATAACCACTGGAAAGCAGAAAAAAAACATAACCGTGATGAATACTCTGCCGCCGTGCTCCCCTCGCCCAAGGTCACCCCGGGGTGGGTTTGGGGGGGTCCCCGCATCCCTAGTGTAGCTGGTGGCAAAGCCAGCACGGTGGCCGATAGCCCATGGGGTACCTGGTGCATCGTGCCCTGTCCCCGGGGAAGGTACCCACACTCCAGCAAAGGGCCTGGGGAACGGTGCTTTGTCCCCAAGGAAGGTCCCTTCACCCCTACACCCCGGGGATGGTCCCCAGGGCGCGATGTCCTGTCTCTGGGGAAGGTCCCTGCTGCCCGTGCCCCACCGAAGTGCCCAGGGCACGATGCCCGGTCCCCAAGGAGGGTCCCCTCTACCCAACACCCCCGGAAGGTCCCCGGGACATGATGCCCGACAGCCCCCGGGGTACCCGCTGCACCGTGCTCTGTCCCCGGGGATGCTGCCCAGTGTCCTGCATCCCCGAGGAGGGTCCCCAGGACACGGTGCCCAACACCCCCCGGGGTACCCGCTGCACCGCACCCCATCCCCGGGGACGCTCCCCGGTGCCCCGCATCCCCGGAAGATACTCGGTGCCCCGTCCCTGGGGAAGGTCCCCGGGACACGATGCCCGACACCCCCGGGGATCCCCGGTGCACCGTGCCCTGTCCCCAGGGACGGTCCCCGCTGTCCTGCATCTCTCGGGAGGGTCCCCAGGACACGATGCCCGACACCCCCCGAGGTACCCGCTGCACCGTGCCCTGTCCCCGGGGATGGTCCCCGCTGTCCTGCATCCCCCGGAGGGTGCCCGGGACACGGTGCTCGACACGCCCCGGGGTACCCGCTGCACCGCCCCGCATCCCGGGAAGACGCCCGGTGCCCCGTCCCCGGGGAAGGCGCCCGGTGCCCGCCGCCGCCGCCCGTCCCCGCCGGCACCCACCTCTCTTGCTGCGGCCGATCTGCCCCAGCTTGGGCGGCCGTTTGCCTTGTCCGCCGGCGAGGAGGCCGTCGGGGCCGCGGAGGCGGACGGGGAAGGGCAGCTGCCCCACGGCCGCGTCCCCCGCCAGCTGCCCCTCGCCGTAGGGCGGCCCCTCCGACATGGGGGCGGCGGGGGGGGGCCCGCCGCCGCCGCCGCCCCCCGACAGCCTCCCGGGGCGCGGGGCCCGCGGGCCCGGGGCAGCGGCGCAGCGGGGCGCGGGGCGGCCGCCCCGTCACATCCCGGCCCGGCCCGGCGCTGCTGGCGGCTCCGCGGCTGCGGCGGCGGCTCCGGCGGCGGCGGCGATAGAGGAGCGGGAGGCGGGACCGGGCGGGACGGGGCGGGCGCGGCACGGCCCCCGGCCCCGGCAGCGGCACCGCCCCCGGCGGGCTGCCCCACGCACCCCGGGGATCCCCGGGGCTGCCCCACCGGCGCGCCCGCAGCGTCTCTGGGGAGCCCGCAGCCGCACCGGACCTGCCCCACAGCAGCCGCGGGGAACCTGGCGGAGCCCCTGGGGAGGCCAGAGCTGCCCCACAGCAGCCCCGGGGAGCTTGGAGCTGCCCCACAGCATCCCTGGCAAGGCCAGAGCTGCCCCACAGCATCTCTGGGGAGGCCAGAACTGCCGCACAGCATCCCCGGGGCCCTAGAGCTGCCCCACAGCACCTCTGGGGAGGACAGAGCTGCCCCACAGCATCCCCGGGGAGCCTGGAGCTGCCCCACAGCAAACCTAGGGAGCCCAGAGCTGCCCCACACCATCTCCAGGATGACCCGAGCTGCTCTACAGCAATCCCTGGTGAGCCCCAAGGTGCCCCACAGAGATATCTGGGGAGACCAGAGCTGCCCCACAGCCACATCTGGGGAGTCCAGAGCTGGCCCACAGCATCCCTGGGGAGCCCAGAACTGCCCCACAGCATCCCTGTAGAGCCTGGGGCTGCCCCACAGCATCCCTGAGGAGCCCAGGCTGCCCCACAGCCACTCCTGGGGAGCTGAACATGGAACTGCCCCACAGCCACATCTGGGCAGCCCAGAGGTGCCCCACAGCAGCCCTGGGGAGCGCAGCGCCTGTCCCCATCAGAAATGAGCCCCCGTGGGGCCTCCGGCACTTTGTGGGGGGCTGCAGGGCGGGGAGTCAGTCAGGGCCCACTTGGCTGTTGGTCCCCAGGCCATGTCCCTGCACAAGCCTGTCCCAGGGGCTGTGGGAGGGCTTTTGGGTCACTGCGAGCTTTCCAGGGGGTTTCCCAGCAGTGTCACCACAGTGTCACAAGTCATCGGGGTTATTGCCCGGCAAAGTGAGCCAGCCCAGCCAAGAGGGGATGGGAAAGCTGGGGCTACCGTTCCGGGGAAGACCACAGCTATGTGGGGGGGTTCAGGCATTCTTGGTGCTTCCTCCCCCCCCAAAGCAGAGTGGGGGGACAGTGGGATCGGCAGCAAAAAAACCCCTTTGTGCAAGGCTGGGTTAAAACATCTCTGCCAGCAGATTCTTCCAGAAGCAGGAGCCCGTCTCATTTTGGGGCTGAGCAGGACGGGGACAGGGGAAGGACAGGGCGCCCGGCGAGGCTGGGGCCAGGATGTGCTGCCCCAGGGCTGCTCCAGTCCCCAAACCCCACGTTTGATGAAATCCTCAGCTCCTGGAGCTGCGCGAGCCCCTCTCCCGCGCACCCCCGCACACCCCCGAGCTGTCAGCTCCTTACATAAGGTTGCGTCTACGCCCGAGATATCACGGGGGAAAGCTTGAAAACAGGAGGCGAAAGGTAACGGGGAAAGCACAGCCCCCCCAAAAGTATATTTTTAGGCTTCGCGTGATGGCTCCGTTCCCTGGGCAAAACGCCGAGGCTCGAGGCCGCATCCTGCACCCTGCCCGAGGGGAGGGGGGGGTGACCTCTCCGCTGCCCCCGTCGAGGGGACAAGGCTTTTTGGGGTGGTTGATCCCCAGGAAACTGCAGCTGGGGAGGGAAAGGCAAAGCTTTCAAGCAGCACAGGGAGTGATGGACAGTAACAACAACAAAAAAAAAAAAAGATAAAAAGAAAAAGCCTCTAAATATGATTTTATGATTTTTACAGCAGAAAAGTGCTGCTAAGGAGTCGGAGTCTCAGCTGGTCTGGATCTTAAATCTTAAATCGCACGTTTGGGGTGAGATTTGGCAGAGCCAATCCCTCAGGGAAAGTCGGGGGGGTTTCTTGGTTTGGTTTGGTTTTTTTTTCCACGATGCACTTTGAGCCGCTGCTAAAGATTTCCTTTTCTGGCAGCAGCAGAAGGGCACAAAGGGCAAGGCAGGGCGATAACCGCGGGGAGAGGAGGGACGCCTCCGCCAGCCAGCCGGATTCTGGCTTTTCCCGCTGGGATTCTAGCTTTTCCCGCTGGGGTTTTGGCTTTTCCCGCTGGCAGGCAGCCTCGCTGCGGCGGGCAGCCACCGCCATCTACAGCCGGCAGCGGGCTGGATGCGGCCCTTGGCGGCGCTGGGGCCACCCAAGGCCCCGCTCCGGGGTGAAATCGAGCCGGCGGGTTTTGTGCCACACACCCCAAGCGGCCTTCGGACACCGCCCGGCCGGGCTGGTTAATGGTTAACGAGGAAACAACCCCGTTTCTTTGTTAAATTCACCGTTTTTCCATGGAATTTTTTTTTTTTTTTTTTTTTTTTTTAAACGTGCCGCGGCACCGGGAGCCCTCCGGGGACACGAGCGGCTCTGCCAGCCCGCAGGCAGGGGACGGAGCGCGGGGTCTGCCCCCAAATCCCGGGGTTTTGGCTGTTCCCGCTCCGGGCTCCCAACAAGGGGTTCCCCCACCTCCCCCCCTGCAGTGTTTCTCTAATTAAAAACTCAGTGCCCTCTGCAGCAAATGTTAATTAAAGTGTCACTTCAGGTTCGTTAACCCTCTTGTGTACGGTTACTGTATGTGACTGATGGCAAAATGGGGGAGTTGGGAAGGGAAATTTCCTTTTCTGGGTGAAAGTTTGGGGGTTTGGTTGGGGACAAGGGGACAGCAGCGTCTGCTGGAACTGGTGTCGGATTCCAGGATGGGATCCCAGTGCCGCGGGCAGCAGGTCCCCTCACCCCCGTCAGGGTGACGAAATGATGCGAGACAGACACACTTTTTGTCCTATTTTATTAATTTACATCCCATTTTCTATTCCAGCTCGAGCCAAAAAATCAGCCACAGCATTTTTACCTCCCCATTCTCGCGTCCTGTCAGTCACAAACTAATTTTTGAGGATGATCACAAAATTATTTGTGTTCACACAAACTCCCTGAAAGCTCACCCTGCTCCCTCAGTCCCTGGAGCCAGGTGACAGCATTGTCTGAATTCCGTGGCCTCTGAGAAGCCATAATACATCTTTTTTGATTTCCCCACAAGGTTTTTATCAGCCGGGTATTTCAACACAAATGCCAAGAGGCCAACTCTTAACAGAAGAGCTTGAAACTGCATCTGCCAGCTGAGTGCAACGCCCTTTGCCAGGACTCCTTGTCTCCTGCCCCAAAAGCCCCCAGAGTGTGACAGGAGTCCTCAGCAGCTGGACTGCTGCCTTTTAAAACCCGGCTCTGAGCCCCAAACGAAGCACCCCACTCACTCAAGCTCCCTCCCCTTCCCCAAAATCAACCACCCAAGCAGCAAGGCGAGAAAACTCCTGCACAAGAGGCAGCTTTAATGACAAAAGCTCTCGCCCCCGCCACTGAAATTTAACTGTTGTATAAAGGAACCACCCTGGAGATGGTCTGCCTGCAGATCGGGCACCTCTTGGGCTCGGGGAGAGCCTGGTAGCACTCCCTGCAAGAGCAAACGTGCCCACACTCCAGGAAAACGCAGGATTTGGTGTTGCTCAAGCAGATGACGCAGGAGTTTTTGAGCGTCTCTCCGCCCTCCACGTTCATCTCACGCATCAGGCGCTCCTGGGCCTGCCGGAATTCATCCTGCAGCTGCCTGAGGTGCCGCTTCTCTCGGTGATGCCGGTATTGCTTCCGTAGGATGAAGAAGAGGACGGTGCAGGTGGCAAAGCCAAAAATGACGGTCAGGATTTTCCAAAACCTAACATTCGCTTCTTGTTTCTGCAGCAAGGTGTCAAAATCCACGGTGCTCAGGTAGTAGGGCATGCCCTGCTTCGGGGGCTGCAGCTTGATCGTGGTGTTATCCAGGACCAGCTCTCCCACCCCCGTCAGCACCGTGCCCACCTTCAGCATCTGCTCCGTCTCCTGAATGCCCTTCGGGCGCTCCCCGCTGATGTAGTGGCCGATAACGTCGGTGAAGGACTGGACAGAGGGATGAAATTTCTCGTACACCGTCTCCAGGCTGAGTTCGGCGGCGTCCAGCGGCTTCATCACCCGGACGGTGACGCCGGCACCTTCCTCCAGAGGGACCAGGTCGAAGGGGGTGGTGTTGGTTCTCTGGTGGATGATCTTCTCGTAGTCGTTCCTGGGGAAGGAGAAGGGGATAAAGCAAATGCAAGCATCAATGCCTTCCCCGAGGCTGGCAGGGAAACACTGTGTGGGCTGACCTGCTATTTTTTGGGGGCTGCCAAGTGTCCTCTGCCCCAAGCAAAGTTTATTTGGATGGGACTCACTGGAGAGCGGTGCTTTTCCCCTCATGGCACTGTCCAGGAGCCCCTCTGCCCTCCCTCAGCACTTCCACCATCACCAGGAGAGCGCTTCAGCCCCCCTTAATCCCCTCTCATCTCCCTGTGGCGTTCCCAGCTGCTGGAAGCGCTGCCTGTCTCACACGCAGATCTGAGAAGCGTTATCCGATCAGCCGAGGCTCAGAGAGCGTCACCGTGCTCTCATTTCTGCAGCTCAGGACCATCCTCAGGTCTCCTGGGCACGGGTATCGCCCAAATCCAAGAGAATTTCTCTTCTGAAGGTGTCATTTTGCTTGGGAAACACCATCCTGTGGCTACCTCTGTAACAGCAGCGTGAGGCTGTGATAAATGCTCTGCCCACGTTGGATTATTCTACATGCTCATCATCTACAGCCCCTATACAAAATCTGAAAGGCTACAGCCCTGAAAACAGCGAAACGTGCCCTGTTTTGACAGCTGTAATGGCGCCACTGTGAGGTTCAGCTATGGGGCACCTTGGTCACTGTGGCCAGGCCTGAAGTCATCTCAGCCGGTCTGAACAATGGACGTTCGTGGGCGCCCGGGACGTACCAGAGGTGGGTTGTTCGGTTCCACACCATCTTATGCTCCTGCAGTGTCAGTCTCTGAAAGACGCCCTTGCAATTCTCCACAAACTGGCTGCTCAGGGTCTCCTTAACGGACTGCACCACCCCTGAAAGACAAATCCGAAGCGCGTGAGGTGCTCGTTAATCATCTGCTCCACTTCTTGTTGCGTACAGCGAGTATGAGCAGTATCTGAACAAGACAGGGGGGGCTGAAGAGATGACAGCCCGTGTTCTGAGCCGTCAGGATGGTCAGTGGCTGCCTGACAACGGGGACGTGAGCTGATGGGAGCCAAACCGCCGGGCTGAGGATAAAACCCACACGGCGAGGGGGCCGTTGGGGTGTGCATTCGCACCCCTCACCCCCGCTCTGGGCCCTGCCCTACCTTCAATGACCGCGTAAGGGACGCAGCGCCCCGGCGCCTCCAGCAGCACCGCCCGCAGGTCCCCGTCCAGCCGGACCTTCCTGGCGCCCTGAGGGGAGGAAACGGAGGCCGCGGCTCAGCCGACGGGACCAGGCCGCGGTCGGGGCCCGGGCCCGGGCGCGCGGCCCGGGGGCCCTTCGCACCCACCTCGAGGCCGCGGGCGACGCGGGCCTTCTGCCGGTAGACGGAGTAGACCAGGGCGGTGAGGGCGGTGCTGGCGACCAACAGCACGGCCTGCGCGGCCGAGGGCCGCCCGCCGCCCTCCATCGCCGCCGCTGCCGCGCCGTTACCGCGGCAACCGCCCGGCGCCGCCGGCTCCGGGTGATGACGCAAGGCGCGACGCTCTGGCGGGCGCCACGCTGACCATAGAGGTGCGGTCCGCCAGGGCCGCCGCTCCGGGGTGCGGCGGGGGCCCCCCACAAGGCCTTGTTTCGGGGGCAGGGGGAGCCCAGGTCCCAGCCGCGCAGGGCCTGGGAGAGGGGGGGGGGGCAGATCCCGGCCCCGCAGGGCCTTAGGGGGGTAAATTACAGCCCCGGGGTCTTGGGGCGGGGGGGCAGGAGAGATTCCATCGCCCTCCTGCGCCCCCCGCCCGGAGTCTTTGGGGAGACTAAGCTCCAGCCCCACAAGGCCTTGGAGGGGGTTTAGCCCAAATCCCAGCCACCCCTCAGGATCCTAATACCCCCGGGGGAGCATTCTCAGTGCCCACCCCCCCACCCCCCTTCCCGATCCTTGAAAGCGGGGGGGCAGCCTAAATCCCAGCCCCCTGCAAAACTTGGGGTGTGTCAGGCCAAAGCCTGTCCCCCCTGGGCTGGAGGGGGGGAGGATCCGCCCCAACCCCAGCCCTACAGCACCTTGGGGGGGGGGGGGGTGTTTACACCCCTCTACCAGGGTGTGGGGCAGCAGCACCCCATGGCCCAGAAGGGCCCCCCCCCCCCCCAGGGAGGACACAGCTGAGCACGGGGCCTGGGGGGTGCAGCCCCCAACCCCATTTGTAGGGTCCCTCTTCCACACCCCATGCAGGGACCCAGCTGGAAGGTCCCTGCCAGCCCTGTGCTGGGGGGGGGACAAGACCCTGCTCCCTCCTCTCCCGCCTTCCCCTTACTATTCTGGGAAAGCAGTAAAAGGGGAGGAAAAAACTAGTAATTTTTGGTAAATTATTGATCTTCAAGGCCTTGGCAGTGCTTTTGGGGTGGGCAATGGGGACTGCAGGCAAGCCCCCCTCTTCAGTGGGGGTCCGAGGGACCAAACACCCATTGCAGCCTCCCCGGTGCGGGCGGCCTTGTGCTGCCCCCCCAGCTCCATATTTAAAAACCCGAGTTGCCATGACTACGCGGAGCAGCTCTCGCCAGCCCTTGGTGCTGCAGGGAGGGTGCAGAAAGCGCTGGGGACCCTGCAGCCCCCCCTCTTCCCCCAGCTTGGCTTCCCTTGCCAGGGGTAAATTTGGTATAAAACCCCCCAAAACCGCCTCGGTGCCGAGCTTAACTCTTCCTCTCCCGTTTGCGAGGGCTCAGTCCCGGCGAGACACAGGCGCCGTTTACATGACAGAAAACACACATTAACTTTATTATGGCTGCTGCGGAGGAGGCACGAGAGCAGGTTTGTGGGCGGGGGTCCTGGAGCGCAACCCCCTGACCCCAGGGGTCTTCCTTGCAAATGAAGCCACCATCTTGTCCAGATTTGTCCCCGAGGAGGGTCCGACTTCAGCTTGGCGTGCGGGGAGGGCACCTCATCCTCGGAATGGGGTGACCCGCTGCTGCCGCTCAGCACGCCAGGGGCCGGGGGCCACGCAGGCTGCACCCCCGCATCTCCCTGGCCAGCCGCAGCACGGCGGCACGCTCACCGGGGCCACCATCGCCCCGGGGTGTGCCAGTGCCGAAGGCCTCGTCCTCCTCCTCCTCCAGGATGGAGCTGAGGCGAGGGGCGCAGCGGGCCCTCTCGGCGGGCGGGCGGTAGGGACATTTGGTGTTGAGCAGCCGGCGGAGGGGGACCAGGGGGACGATGGCGTCGCCCAGGAGCTGCTGCTGGACATGGCGGAAATCGTTCTGCCTCTTGAGGCGCTTGAACTCGTTGAAGGCGGAGGCGGAGGTCTGGTAGAGGAGCAGGGCCATGGCGCGCGCCTTGTCGGCTTTGGAGACCAGGACGGCGTGGCAGCGCAGCACCACCGCCTTGTTCTTCACCTGGTGCCGGTAAACCCAGGCGAAGACCTTGGGGTGCCGGCGGTCGGCGGCGCAGTAGGTGATGCGGTGCAGGAGGTACGCGTGGCCCGGCCGGCGGGCTCCCTTCTCGCAGGGGGTCATACGGATGCCTTGGGGTCCCAACGTCAGCTTCATCTTGGCCCCGCCGGCCCCCGCGTCGCTCTTTGCCCAGATCTTGCCCACCGCCTCCTCCGTGCAGCCCTCGCCCTTGGCGTGCAGGGTGACGGCGTTGCCCAGGTACCGCACCGTGTACGTCGGGTCCTCCTTGTTCAGCTCCACTTTCTGGCGTTTGCCGCGGAAGACGCTGCCCAGCCGCTCGAGCGGGCAGTCGGGCAGCAGGTCCGGGCAGGAGCGGAGGAAGCCGGCCAGCAACGCGGCGTAGCTCAGCCCCGGCCCCAGGCTCTTGCCTTTGCACTTACGTTCATTTTCCACCAGCACAAACTTGCTCCGGCGCCAGGGCAGCATCTCCGCTCTGCCGAGGGGCCCCCGCCGGCCGCCCCGCACGCCTCCGCTAATCCCAGCCCCGCCGCGACGGCCCCCGACGACCCCCTTGCGAGCAGAGGGACCCCCCCTCCTTTGCCCCAAACCCCAAAGCTGGTCGGGGGGTGTCCCCACACCCCCCCACTCGGGGGGGGGAAGCCCCTACCCCGGTACGGCGGGATGCAGCTGCCGTATCCGATGCCGTCTGCCCACGGAGGGATGCGGAGCCGCTTGACCGAGGAGCCGCCGCGTTTCGGCTGCCGCCTGCGCCTGCTGCGGGAACGGCTGCTGCGGGGACGCGGCTCTCCGTGGGCTGCTCCACCTCCCCGCGACGCCGCGTCGCCTCGGCCCCGAGCACGCGGGGAGCCGCCGGCGGACCCCCCCCGACACACACACCCCGCCGTGCACGTCAACGGCCGCGCTCCTGCTCGGGCAGAGAAATGAAGGTGCTGGTAAAATAAAGACACCCCACGCACACCCCCACCCAGGCAAGTGGACAGAGCCCCGGTGCCAAAGCACACTTGCGTGGGGGAGAAATTAGGGCAGGATCCAGGGGGATGATTTTTGGGAGGGTCGGGCATCAGCTCCTGACCCTGGCATGAGAAAAGCGGATTTTTTTTCCCCCAGACCTAAGCGCTGCCTGAGGGGATGCTCCAGGGGTCGCAGATCCTGCATGTTTGCTGGCATCTTTTGCTCCAGAAACCTCATTGTCCCCTATTATTTCCAAGCCAGCCAGACCTCCTTCCTGCTTCTCTTGGGCTGAGCTTTTAGCTTTTAACCTGTTGCTTTTAAATCCAGCCGAGGTGCTGGGACAGCTTCTCTCTGGGGAAAATTAAATATTTCCCCACGGTGCAGCCTGGGGGGCATTTTTGGGGGAGCGCTGAGGGGTGCCTGTGAGATTTCAGCCCTGCAGTGGAGTCTGAGGCTGTTCAGGATTCGGCTCCTTTGGCTCAAACCTTAATTTTCATGGGTTGTATTTTACCACCTGGGGCTGTGGATGCAGCAGGGAGACCCCCAGGCTTGGGGACCCACAAGATGGTCCAGCTGCCTTGGGATTGAAAACTGGGCAGGAGAAAGGGGCAAAATAACAGCATGTGCCCCCAGTTTTAGGCTATTTGGGGAAGAAAACCTGAGCAGGGTGTTGCAGGGAGCAGGAAGCCATTTCCCAGCAGCTTCCCAGTTTTTCTACGGTTTGAGCGAAGCAACTGCAGCCTTAAAATAGCTGCTTCGCAGGCAGGCAGTGCCAGGCCCCGCTCCTCTCGCTGCCACGGCCTCGGCAGCCTCGTCGGTTTTTGCAGCCAAAATAATAAAAAATGCATCATGAGTTTGTGTGATTTTCGGCTTTGCTGCTGCAGCTCGGGGTGTGTGGTTTGCTCCCGGCGTGAGGATGGTTTTGGGGAGGTGACAATTAGTGGATTAGTGCAAATGAGGAAGGTTTCCATCCAGGTCAGCCTCCAACTCTTGTTATTTCTGTTCTCACCCTCATAGGCAGAGGTAGGGGCTCTTTATTTAGCTCCTCGGCATTCATATCGACAGGGCAGGTTTAAACCCTCCCCAAAAGCTTGTTTAGTTATAAATCTCACATTATTTAGGGGGGGTGTCCCCCTGCTCTGCTCGCGGTGCCTCCCACCAGCTGCCCTGGGGCTGGTTTTCCCTTCTCTCCCAGGTTTTAGGGGGATTGCACCGTGTAACAGGGTGAGGGGCACAGGAGCATCTGCGGCTCATTTTAGATGGGAAAACATCCACGATTTGTGTTTAAAAAGCTGAAAAAAAGGGCTCTGAGATGATTCAGGGCTGCCAATCCCTCCCCTCTAGCTGCCTATTGCCTTGAATGACTGCCCTTGCAAGTCTGTCATTAGGTTCCAGGGTGAACTGCCATCATTAGGTTCCAGGGTGAACAAACACCAGCACAGCACGAGGAAGGTGGGTCACCTCGTTATCCCCTGGGACAATACTGATCTCAGCATCCCGACTGATTTCTTGGGGTGCCTGTGGTCCTCTCTCCACCACACGCTCCATTTTCAGCTCCCAGTGTTTACACCACATCAAAGGTTGCTGCCAATTCAGGTGCTGCGTCCCAGCCTGTCGTGGCTTGTCAGCAGTGACCCAACGCCAAGATTTGCTGTCAAAACCAGCAGCTAAGGTTCAAATCCTCCCAAAATCCAGCAAACTGGACAAAAATCCCAGTGATAGATCAATGGGGGTCGTGACAGCGTCCTTGCAGCCAGAAAACGAGGCATTAAGCTCCTCCAGCAAGGGGAAAAAAAGGCAGATCTTTAATTCAAGAGCAATTTGCTGATCAGTTGGCATCCTGGGAGCCCTTTACCCCACACAGGCTGATTCCCACGGAAGCACCAGCCGGACCAAGTTTGGGTGCGAGCAGCACAAGGCCATCCTGAAACGGGTTTTTATGGCAGCTTCAGCCAGCTTCCCCTGCTGCCTGGCAGCTGGTAGTTAAAAGACCTGGCAAAATGTGGTGTGGATATATTATTTTTTCTGTTTTCAAACGAATTTATTTCTTTTGCTCTCACTGGGCAGGAGCTGTTGGTTGTGTGTGTGTCCGTCCCCGTCCCCCCCCCCCCCCCGGAGTGTTTCAATAACATTTTCCCTTGGAGCCGTGCAACCAGTTTTCAGCTGGGGAGGAAAAAAAAACATCGAGGTGGTGGCGGAAAAATTCTGTGCCGGGACAGAGAAAGGAGGAGGTAAAAAAAAAAAAAAAAAAGGAGAAACAGGAAAAATATGAGACAGCAGGCAGGAAGGGGATGCAGGACCCCCTGAGCCTGATGCTTTGAGGGTCAGGGCTGCCCCCAGGGATGCTTCCCAGCCAGGGCGTTATCCCGGCCGGGCCGGCCAGCCTATTTTCCAGGCGAGGAAATATTTAACCGCAGCGTCAGCGAGCAGGGCAGGCGGGCGCAGGCATGGAGGGTGGCGGTCAGCACCCGGCCCCCGCTGCCCCCCCGGGCCAGCCCCAGGGCGAGCGCCTGCAGCTCCTGTTGCGTCGCAGCCGGGAGGCCAAAAACTGCGCCTATTGCCCCTACAGCCGCTTCCCGGTGGGCGCCGCGCTGCTCACCGCCGGCGGGGAGATCTTCTCTGGTAAGCTGGGGCCGTGTGACTCCCTCCTTTGGTTTTGGGGTCCCCCCCTGCAACCCTTTGGCCATGCGTTGGGGTGCAGAGGGCCAGCATGGGGTGCTGATCCCCGTCCCCCGCCCCCCAGCTGCCTCTTGGCAGCCGCCATCCCAGAGCGAGCCAAAGATCGCTGCGGATGGGAAAATACGGGAAATAAATAGGGGAAGAGGGAAATACATTGGTGAGAGCCCGGGATGAGGCGGTGCACGCAGAAAATGGCTTTTCTTTGCAAATTCTCTAAAAATAAAACCACCTGGAAGGGTTCAGGGTGTCTGAGTGGGTGCCCGGGGCTTCCCCACAGGGTGCAACGTGGAGAATGCCTGCTACAGCCTGGGGGTGTGTGCCGAGCGCACCGCCATCCAGAAAGCCATCTCCGAGGGACACACCAGCTTCAGGGCCATGGCCATCACCAGGTAAGGGCATGCCGAGAGCCAGCACAGCGAGGGACGGGCTGGGGGGCCAGTGGGAACCCCCCCGTGCACCCAAGGGGCAGCTTCTGCCACAGCAGCCTGAACGTTTTGTGGGGGGAGGCAGGATTTTGCATGTTTTTTTGGAGGAGTTGAGGGGAAAATCTGCTGTGGCTCTGTCATTATTGGTGCATGAAGGTCTTCTGCAGGTGTTCCCCCCACTTCTGACCGCAAGACTGAGCTCTGTGCCCTTCTCCTTTGGCAGTGACATGGGGGACAGCTTCATCGTGCCCTGCGGTGCCTGCAGACAAGTGATGAGAGAGGTGACGCCTTGCATGGTGGCCCCGTGTCTCCTGACCCCAGGCATCTCCCCTCAAAGCACCCAGAGGTGCAAAGGCGGGGTTTGCAGCCCCCCAGTGCCAGCTCCAGGCTCCCCAAATTGCACTATCTGCTGGGAAATGGGTGTTCCTCCTTGTCCCACGGGAGCGGGTGCCCGGTGGTAATCCATTAACTTGCCCTCCCCAGGGGGTTTTATTCCTCCCGGGAGCTGCCGGGTGCAGAGTTTGGCCCTGGAACCATCGCCCCAGCTCTGGCAAGCCTGAAAATGGGGTTTTTCCTGCAAAAGCTGAGATCCCTGCAGAGCCTGTCCCACTCTCAACTCTCACCTCCCTCCTCCCGTGGGCACCTCGGCACCTGCAGCCTGGTTTTGGGTGGTTAATATTTACCAGGTCTCGGAGCTCAGCTTGAAGGCCGGATTCGGCAGGTTTGGAGTCACCAGGGCTCACTCTGCGGGGGGGCAAAAACACAGCATCTGAGCCCAAAACACCCCCTGGGGGAAGTGATGCTGAAAAGCCACCCCAAAATACATGCTCCCTGCGAACTTGGCCAAAAAAAAGGATTATTTGGGTAACTTGAGGAAGAAGTGCTGGTTTTGCATTGGGCACTTCTCCCTCCTCTTCTCCTGCAGTTCGGCACGGACTGGGACATCTATCTGACCAAAGCAGATGGCACCTATATCATCAAGAGGCTGGAGGAGCTGCTGCCGCTCTCCTTCGGCCCCGAGGACCTGAAGAAGATGTGAGCAGCGCGGCCACTGCCGGCCGTTGCCCTTCAGAAGCAGGGGAGGATGATTTTCCCCAATTTCCCCAGTGTGTAAGTGGCTTTTTGGGGATGATGCAATGGGAAATGCGTTTATAGTGTTAGGTTGCCTGTTCCTCTCACTCATCTTCTGATTCAGCACTGATTTGCAGACACCAGTCCCATCTCACCCCAGGGAAACAGTGAAATCAAGTCATAGAAATTCCCTTTTATTAGAAAAGAAGTGTCCAGATATTGCTATGGGCAAGGGAGGAGTTCACAGGTGGAGAAGAGTTTGATGAACAGGCTTGTTGGTACGGAAACCACTCCTGAACAATGCAAAATCATTGCTTGGGAAAATGCTGAATTCTTCAGCTCTAAATGAGAAGCAAAAGCAAAAAGGAAAGGCTCCATTGTTAATAAGCCAATTCAGATTAGCTGATTTGCTGGAACTGGACAGTTATCATGCTGAGTGTGTCCTTTGCTTGTTTCTCTCATGCTTGTTTTTCTTGCTTTTATTATGTTTGTGGAGATGAAGACAGAGAGGAGTTTTGGGGGGCTTCTGGAGAGTTTTCTGTCTCCAGAGTAATGCCGTTTGCTGATTGTACTATTAATTTAACTATGCACAATGAAAAATGAATGCGTTACATTTCCCAACCAGCACTGGGCTGGGCATTACTGTGAAATAAAAGCAGCCCTGGTTTATCTCCTACAGTTGCAGCAAATGATGAATCACAGGGAACAAGAAGCGGGGCTGCCCCGCTGCCCCGCAGGCCAGGAGGACGCTGGGTCCACGGGCAGGACACGACCAGGACACTGCATGACCCAGGGCATGGTCAGGGCAGTGCTGCCTGTGCTGCCTGCACCCTCCTGGCTGTGCCCTGCCGTGCCCTTATCTGTGCCCCGCTCCGTGCCCTGTTGTGCCCTTGTCTGTGCCCTTGTCTGTGCCCCGCTCCATGCCCTGCCATGCCCAGGGCACCCGTGGCTGTGCTCCAGGCTGTGCCCTGCATTGCACAGGGCTTGTCCCTTGTCTGCACTCTGCTCCGTGCCCTGCTCTGCACTGGGCTGTGCCCAAACCCTGCCCAGGGCAGTGCCCCGCTGCTGGCCTGCCCCATGCCCCACTGTGCACTGGGCTGTGCCCTGGCTGGGCACAAGCCATGTTCTGCCATGCACAGGCCATGTTCTGCCACACACAAGCCATGTTCTGCCACACACAAGCCATGTTCTGTCAGGCACAAGCCACGTTCTGCCATGCCCAAGCCGTGCCCCGGGCAGACCTCGCTGCCGTGCTGTGCACTCGGCTGCGTCCCGGCTGTGCCACCCAGTGCCCCGGTCTCTCCCTGCTCCCTCCCCGGTCTCTGCTCGGTCTCTGCCCGGTCTCTCCCCCGGTCTCTGCCCGCTCCCTCCCCAGTCTCTCCCCGGTCTCTCCCCCGGTCTCTGCCCGCTCCCTCCCCGGTCTCTCCCCGGTCTCTGCCCGCTCCCTCCCCGGTCTCTGCTCGGTCTCTGCCCGCTCCCTCCCCGGTCTCTCCCCTGGTCTCTCCCCGGTCTCTCTCCGCTCCCTCCCCGGTCTCTGCCCGCTCCCTCCCCGGTCTCTCCCCGGTCTCTCCCCCGGTCTCTCCCCGGTCTCTCCCCCGGTCTCTCCCCGGTCTCTCCCCCGGTCTCTCTCCGCTCCCTCCCCGGTCTCTGCCCGCTCCCTCCCCGGTCTCTCCCCCGGTCTCTCTCCGCTCCCTCCACGGTCTCTCCCCCGGTCTCTCCCCCGGTCTCTCCCCGGTCTCTCTCCGCTCCCTCCACGGTCTCTCCCCCGGTCTCTCCCCGGTCTCTCCCCCGGTCTCTCTCCGCTCCCTCCCCGGTCTCTGCCCGCTCCCTCCCCGGTCTCTCCCCGGTCTCTGCCCGGTCTCTGCCCGGTCTCTGCCCGCTCCCTCCCCGGTCTCTCCCCCGGTCTCTCCCCCGGTCTCTCCCCCGGTCTCTGCCCGCTCCCTCCCCGGTCTCTGCCCGCTCCTCGCACCGCGCCCGCCCCGGCGGGGAAGCAGCGGGCCGGGGAGGGGGCGTGGCGTTCCGCCGCGCGCGGGGTGACGCCCCGCCCCTCGCCCCGCCCCTCCCGTGAGGCGGCGGCGGCCATGGCGGTCCGGCTGCTGCTGGCCCGGGCCCTGCGGCTGCTGCCGCGCTGCCGCCTGCCGCGCGGCCCCCGGCCCGACCCCCGGCCCGACCCCCGGCCCGACCCCCGGCTCGCCCCGCCGCCCCCGCCATGGCGGCCCTGGCTGTCCTGGCTGCCGGCCGCTCGCCGCCTCCTGCGCGGGCCGGCCAGCGGGCTGGCGGCGGCGGCGCGGCGGGGCGGCGGCGGGGCCTGCCTGGCGATGGCGATGGCGCTGGGGCTGGTGGAGCCGCGCCTGGAGGAGCAGCGACGGGCCGAGGCGGCGTGCCGACACATCCAGGTGCGGCGTCCCCTCGGGGGGGGCTGCTGCGGGACCCCCAGGCTCGGGCCTTCCGCTGGGGCACCCTCCGTGAAGGGGAGGGGGGGTCCTTGCGCTGGGGAACCCCTCAGACACCCCCATGAAGGGGAGGGGGGGGGTCACTGATGTGGGGAGCCCCTCAGACACCCCCGTGAAGGGTACAGGGGGGTCATTGCTGTGGGGAGCTCCTCAGACACCCCCATGAAGGGGAGGGGGGGGGGTCACTGATGTGGGGAGCCCCTCAGACACCCCCGTGAAGGGTACAGGGGGGTCATTGCTGTGGGGAGCCCCTCAGACACCCCCATGAAGGGTACAGGGTGTCACTGATATGGGGAGCCCCTCAGACACCCCCATGAAGGGTACAGGGTGTCATTGATGTGGGGAGCCCCTCAGACACCCCCATGAAGGGTACAGGGTGTCATTGATGTGGGGAGCCCCTCAGACACCCCCATGAAGGGTACAGGGTGTCACTGATATGGGGAGCCCCTCAGACACCCCCATGAAGGGTACAGGGTGTCATTGATGTGGGGAGCCCCTCAGACACCCCCATGAAGGGTACAGGGTGTCATTGATGTGGGGAGCCCCTCAGACACCCCCATGAAGGGTACAGGGTGTCATTGATGTGGGGAGCCCCTCAGACACCCTTCCACAAAGGGCACGGGGGTCCTTGCAGTGGGGAGCCCCTCAGGTACATCTCTGTGTCTCCCCCCCAGGAATTTTGGTGAGACTGCTCTGAGCTGCCCTCAGGCACATCTCTGGAGGCACAGCCCCACAGACACCTCTTCCTCCCCAAAAATAGGGTACTGGGGAAGTAGCCCCTCACCACCCTTAAAGCAGGTTATTTAGGGGGTCCTCACTGTGGGGAGCCCCTCATTGTCACCTCATGGGGGTCTCGTGTTGCAGGAGGTTGGCATCAAGCCCCCGTGTCTGTCCCTCTGTCCCTTCTCTCTGAGACGGGGGAGCCCTGCGAGGCTGGGCCGGTCTGTGCTGGCAGGACACCGGGGACTTACGGTGCTCAACATATTTCATGGGTAAAAATAGACCTTTGGTGTTCAGAGCCAGCTGTCACCTGCCCCGCTAACCCGCAGACAAACCTTCCCGTGGAGGTTATGCCTTTCCCTGAAGTTTCTCGGGATGCTTTCTCCCCCCTGCCCTGGCTGGGTAGTTAACAAAAGTATTAATTATTAGTTAACAAAGAATTTAACAAATTTGCTGTCTCCCCATCCACTGTCCCCGAATCTGTGTCCCTTTGCCCTGGGACACATCCCTAGGGCAGCCACTGGCGGGTCAGGGTTGTAGCTCATGGAGAAGTGTGCTGGTTTGTATCGGTCCAGGTGACAGCTGTGGACCCGTAGGATGGTGAACGCTGTGGTTCCACTCCAGAACAGCCCTCCTGTGCTTTGTTTCCTCTTGTCGCTTTTGATTTCCTCCCCCAGCTTTCTCCCATCACTGATTCACTCTTCCTCTAACCAACCCTTTTTAGTTGGCTGCCACAAAAGCTTAGGGCGTTGTTTTTCCGTCTGTTGTTGCTCTTAGTTGGATTTCCTTTTAAACACTAGTTTCCTGACTTACTTATGGAGGGGGAGAAAAGTGTAACAGTGCATCTCTTTTTAGAAGTATTTAGTTAGAGTTGTCTTTACAAAACATATTTATGTTCCAGGTTAGCAGATGACTCCCTCTCCCCATTCCTCCTCTTCCCATGCATCTACAGCACTGTCAGGGCATCTTTGGTAAAGGCTGTTTTAGGGATAATTTGTTTCAGACAAAAATACACGGTCTGCAAATTTTCCCTGTGGTTACAGTGATTTGAGCCTAATGGTTAGAGCCTGAATGTGGCTTTCAGGCTGGATCAACCCAACGGGACATGTAATATCGCTTGAACAGTAAGGGAGTTCTTCGTTGGGAAGTCTTGAATAACTTAAAATCGTAGAACATCTCAAGCTGGAAGGGACCCATAAGAATTTGAGTGGGTTTTTTATTGTTGTCTTTTCTTACTCGTTTCAGACAGTGTTTGTTGGAAAGAACAAGCCGCAGAAAGATCCCCTGAGCTCCTTCCGCTGGCAGGGCTTCAAGCTGGAGGAGTATCTCATCGGCCAACCCATCGGGAAGGGCTGCAGCGCCGCTGTGTACGAAGCAGCTATTCCTTTCTCTCGCGACCGCCGGGGGTGTGCAGAGAGCAGCCGTCTCGTGGGGCAGGGGCCAGCCCTGCAGCGGGATCGTGGCTCGGCTTCACAAGTGGCTGAAGAGGAGCCCGTAGAGAAACACCAACCGAAAGAGGCTTTTCCGTTAGCTATCAAAATGATGTGGAACATTTCGGTAAGGAGTCAGTTCTTAATCTTGTCTGTCACTGGAAAAGTCTGGCTGAAATGTTTAACGCTTAAGTGTTGAAAGCGCTAATTATGTAGCGCACGATGAGTGTGTCAAAACAAAGCTGTTGATATGTGACACTGGAGACGTTGATTGTTAGCGAACAGTCCCAGAGCAAGGTAATTAGCGTTCATCATTCCTCTGGAATCGGCGTTGAGAGCTGCTGGTGGTGGAGTTGTTGGATATGGAGGTGATGGTTTTGGAAGAAAAGCTTTTCTGAAGCTGGCTGTGATGGTAAGGTATGAACGGGAAAGCCACAGCTGCCAGAGCTTTAGGAATCGGTGTCCTCGTCAGTGTCAGGACAGAGATTTTCCTCTGCACCGTGCAGCTGAGGTGTGAGTCAGTGGTGGCAGGGGTGCGGCAGTAACCTCCGCACGGGGTCCCCGTGCTGGGAAGTGGGTGGGCGAGATCTGTGCTAGTGTTTTGACTCTGATGATCCAACCCCTCAAGGTGGCTATTCCACATTTTAAAAAATCCATGTGGCTTTTCCCATTGAAGAGTTTTTGTGGCACTCGATGTGAAGAGTGGATGTTTTAAGAGAGTCTTCCAAAATGCCAATGTCTGAAACTCCTTGGGCTCCAGAAATACCTTGGCATTCACCTGTGGACTTTTCCAGTCAGGTTTTAAGGTTGAAAATGAGTGTTAGTGTATAGCTCAGCATGCTAACAGTTGAGGATGGATTTCAAGAGACAAATGGATTTCTTTCTGCCAATAAAGGCCTTGCCACTTAAGTAATTAATTGCCTTCCCCAATTTTCAAAGTAGAGAAGGGAGTGCATTCAATCTAGACTCAGTTGATCTAGCTCCAGGTACAGTGTCAGCATCAGGATTATCTGCTTTCAGTCTGCATGGAGGTTGGATGATTTTGGGGCTTAAACCAACGCGGTGTGTATTTGGTTACAGGCGGGTTCATCAAGTGAAGCCATCCTCGATGCCATGGGCCGAGAGCTTGTTCCAGCCACGGGGCTGGCCTTGGCCGGAGAGTACGGAGCCGCCGCTGGCCGCAGGTACGGTCACCATGGAAACGGCCACGGGTCGCAAACGGGGACGTGCTGATTTTACCCATGTAATTTTGCAGCACGTGTACTGTTAAGAAGATGGCCAGAGGTTTCTATAATAGTTCCTGAAAGTAGATAAAAATGAAGCCTTGGGATTATTAATGGCTTGGGAGGCTTGTGTGTATGTTTTATCTAAATGACAGTGCCCTCAGAGGTGCCGTGTACCTCAAACGTGAGGCAGGGATGGGCTGCTGGCTGCTGTGGGCATTTTTCTCTGGTGTGCTTTTCTCCAGCACAAGTAGGACACTGCATAGCAATACCATTGTTCAAACAGTGATTTATCACAGTCTCGTTTACTCTGAGGAGCAGATTGTGGCACGGCTTGTTGGCGTGTGGGGAATATCTGCTGCTAAACTGCACTGGCTTGGATTGTCGGAAGGGAACAGCAATAATTGGGGACCAACTGGGGTCCTGACAGGTGACCGTGGCCAGGCACTTCTGTGCCCTGTGCCTTAGTTTCCCCATGTGTAAAATGCACTGATATATGCAGAGTTAAAGGCTTGGAGGAGCTCCTTCTGATTAAACATCATTTAAATGTGCATCATCGTGCTTTTTAATTACAGAAATACGCACCTACAATCAGTAACAATTTGACTATTAAACGTCGAACAATTGGACTGTGAAACAATTTGACTGTACTATTTTAAAACTGGTTTGGTTGTACGATGGGTGCTGGGCAGGGAGGTGGAAACTGTTCTAGTGCAGGGAAACTGGTGAGAAAGAAAATGGAAAATGACTTGGTTCCCGAGTGAGAAGTGAGCAAACAGCATGAAGGTGGAAAATTGCACAGAAACTTTTAAATTATCTCAAGTTAGCTGTCTTTTTGTTCAAAAAAAGCATCTTTCTGTTCGATTTGAAACAATGAAGTCCGCAGTCCAGATTGTCTGATTTAAATTTCAAATACATCTCGGCTGCCAATACAAATGAATAATGAATGCTGTGTGGTACATCAGCGCAGCAGAGCAGCCAAAGGGATATTTGACATTCAGGGGATGAGAGAGGAGAGAGATCTGTTTTGCAGATACAGATAGGTAACCTGCTTTTCATTGTAGTGAGTGCTTCCTGCCTGCGCCATAAAATAAAGGGTCTAAATTGATATGCCTAGTGTGAAGATGACCTTTACTTTACGTCTAACAAAGTAATTGTGTTTGGTTTTTTTTTTTTTTCTCTAAAGCTGTTGTAGTTCTTTTTGAACTGAGAAGCAGCCTGTGACTACCTCTGCCTTTGTCAGCAGCGTGGAAGGGCTAGTAGGGTTTGAATAAAATTAAAGGCTGTGTGTTAAGTGTAAGGGTTTCCAGCAAAGCTTCTTTTGTTGCACTGGTAAAGCACCAATATTTCCTGTTCAACCATTGTATGTAGAGAAATCCAGTTTCAAAAGAGACCTCCTAACAGCCACAGGTGAAGTCCTGAAGTACCCTCCGCTGCTCTATCGGCGGATGGTGCTGCCTTGGCGATGGTTCACTGTGCTGTGGGAAGCACCGGGGTAGATTTTGAACTCTGGAGAAAATGTTGGGACCTGCCTGCTCCCGTGGGATCTGCTCAGGCTGTGGGGGCTCTGCATCAACCTGGGAAACACCGGGCTGAGGCACCAGTTAGGAAATGGGCTGTGCAGGCAGCGAGGTTACTGTCCACCTCCTTTCTAACCTAATGGTTTCTGGGATGTAAACGTTTGAATATTTGCTTAATGAGCAGTCCTGTAATCTGTACTGATCAGCCTTAATGCTCTTTCTAATAAGGTTTTCACTGCAGAATAAACGTATTTGCACACTGCTTTGGAACCCTTTGGTGGGGAGGACGGGCCATATTAATGAAAAGTAATTTCAGAAATGAGAGAGATGTGTCTGATAAATCAGAACTGACCAAGAGATCGATGTAGTCTGCCATATCTCTACTTTTGTGCAGAAAACCTGTCCTTGGGAGGAAGAAGTTGCAACCTCATCCGAATATAATCCAGGTGATCCGAGCGTTCACATCCTCTGTCCCTTTGCTGCCTGGAGCCTTTGCAGACTATCCCGATGTTCTTCCATTAAGCCTGAATCCCAGAGGGATCGGTCACAGTCGCACGCTCTTCTTGGTGATGAAGAAGTAGGTAGAGAGCAGCTTGTTAATGCGACTCGGGCTTTTTGTGACACTGCCCTGCGGGGCTGTATATTCTACTGCTACACGGGTCCTTGCGAAGAGTTAGCCTGGGCTGCTGCCAAAAAGCAGAGTATGCTCTTGGAAATGCCTCCTAAGACCCATTCCAAGTCCTTGAGATTTTAACTCTTGTTCAACAATGAAGACAAGCCATTCTTTTTAATAATTACTCCACATTACAGTAAGAAATGTGGAGCTTGTCCCCATTTGTCTGCCCTTCCAAGTCAGAACTTCACCCCTAGTCTGAACACGACGCTAGAGACACAGTAGAATCGGTAATGAGATTTGTTATTGCCCAGCATCTCTGGCTTTCTCAGTTGGGTTTTGATTTTGAATGGGTACTGCAGTGGCATTGACACAAAAGCACCTTCTGTTTCCCCCTCTTTTGTTCTGCTTGCCTCTGGAGAAGTGCTCTGTCCTCTCTGTATTTCCAGAATATGTCCTTTCTCCTGATTAGCACAGCTCGTTTTGCTCATATGATCTGTGTTATTAATCTGCTGCCTCTTTCATGAAAAATATAACACCAGTCCATAAAAACCTGTAATGACCACTGTATACCTGGAGCCTCTTGCCGTGCTGTTTAAGAGGCTTCTTTTATTCACAGTTAAACTCGGGTGAGACCGCTGAAAATTCAGTGGTGGGTGTTGTTGGAAAACAGGATTTGAGAACAGCAGCCAGGGGAGCTGTGTCAGGTTGAGGCTGGGAGGTGGGAAGGCATCGTGGAGGTCAGGAAGAATTTGGCACACGCAAGCGTGCCATATCCCCAACCAGACAGCCCCGAGGTTGGGCCACAAGCAATAAGCTTCCAGGATGCTAATTCAGAGGTTTTCCTTGTTTTGACCAGTTATCCGTGCACGCTGCGCCAGTATCTGAGGGAGAGCAGTCCGGATGTTTGTCTCTCCACGATGATGATTTTACAGCTCTTGGAAGGCGTGGACCATCTTGTTCGACATGGAATAGCACACAGAGACCTGAAGTCTGACAACATCCTGGTTGAATTTGATTCTGGTATGGAGATTGCTGAGTATAAATGCCAATTAAGTCATGCACAGAAGTGATGCAGTCGTGTCAGTAGTAGCAGAAGTTTTACCCAGGCGTGTGTTTGGGAGAAAAACGAGCATCAAACCCTTTGAAGAGTCTCAGGTTTAGTTTTTAGCTTATTGCTTGCTGTCGCTGCTGTGCTGGGGAAGTCAGTTATTCTGTCTGTGCCTCAGGTTTGGATCATTAAAGTGGACTTGAAAGCAGCGTTGTGCTGTAATCAGATGGAGAGACGCAGTGTGTTGCTGAGGAGATGCGTTGCACAAGCACAGTGAACGTCAGCTGGGGCAGATGGGTGCATTGTAACACCACATTTGCTTCAGGTTCCTGGCTATGGCATCTCTCAGCAGCCATATGGCACAGACCAGTTCTTAAAATCCCACCTCACCGTCAGGTTAATAGTGCTGCACCCTGGGATGATGAAACATCACTTGGAAGGCAAGGGGACCCACAGTTTAAAGCCAAAAGCAGTGTTTTCATCAGCTTGTTCTCCTGTCAGCCTCTCTAACTGAGATTTTAATTACCTGAGCTCTTTTTCAGGGTGATTGAGATTTAAATGGGCAGGAAACAATAGCAGGCAGCCAGATCTGTGTAATTAAAGGTCTTGGTACAGCAGCCGTGGAAGGTTTTCAGCAATACTAATGCCATCCTTCTTTTGTTGAAGGGAGAGCTTCTCTGGAGCTATCCTGATTGTGTTTAGGAATGATGGAAAGCATCGACTTTTCTGTATTGGAGTCTGGAGAAGTAATGATTCTACTTTGCAGTGTTTGACTTGTCATCAGGACAAGGACTGATAACTAATGCGAAATTTCTCCGGCCTTTTGCTATAGCTAAATATATATGTGCCTGTTGATAGCTTTTCCTATAGATAAAAACAGGAAAAAAAAAAAATTCCTCCATTATGGATGAGTTTCTAACATTACATGTCTTCAATTTTATGGTATCCGTGACATTTTGTGAGACACACCTTCCATGAGGAGCAGTATTATCCTCTAAAGAGGAAACGGAATAACAACTTCTGTTTTAATAAAACTGATATTTCACCTAATAATACAGAGGCAAAGAAGGAAGACAGCGTGTGGTCATGCTGATTCCTGGGGGTATTGAGATTGTTCCTGAAGACTGTCTCTGGTGCCCATGTGATATGGTGTCCTACAGGCCCTTCCTCCCAGACCTAACTCTGGTAGCCCTGTGTCGTTCGCAGCTGGTTGCCCCTGGCTGGTGATCACGGACTTCGGCTGCTGCTTGGCAGATGAAAACATTGGCTTGAGACTGCCTTTCACCAGCTCCTACGTGGATCGGGGCGGCAACGGCTGTCTTATGGCACCCGAGGTAAATCCCCCTGTGCTAATGTCCTGTGTTGCTGCTTGTCTGCTTGTCCTGCTGTCAGCACTAAAAAGTTTCAGCCGCATCTGTGGTAAGAACTTGAAAAAGGGTGGGATTAGCTCTAGAAGCAGTGGAGGGGTTGTATGCTGTGATTTGTCCTTGAGCCTTCCTCCACATGCACACACCAATACTTGCTTGTGTGTCTGTGCTGGGGTGTGTTCATGGTAATACCTGCTGAAAGCCTCTGCGATCAGATCGATCGTTTTCTGCCCGTCCCTGCTGACTGATGTAACTCGGTCATGCAAGGCAGTTCCCATAGCTGGTTACTGCATAACTAATCTCACCCTGCGTCCGTCGGGGAGAGCCGTGTCCCCTAAAGCAGCATAGGGGGTCCATGTCCTGAATTGCATTATGCATGCTAAACATCTCTGTGCTCATCAAAAATGTTCTCTTTAGACCTGAGCAGTTGTCAAACAGACACCTTGACCATGAAGAGGTGGAATGTAATCAGTCGGTGTTATGAGGCAGAACTGACCTTTCCCACAAAAACTTTGCTCTTTAGTCTTTTCTCAGTCCCCTTTCTATGGAGCTATTAAAGAAGTTTATGCAGTGTTGCGACAGTAATTTTTGGATTAAGTTCAAGGTGGTTGTGAAATGATTTACAGTTCCTTTTTATTTCTCTGATGATAACCATAATAGAAGCGCAGACACCCTTAACTGCCCGCTCGACCTGCAGCACCTTGTCTCGCGTTTCCTGAGTGCCGTGGGGTGTTGTCTGCTCATCCGCATGTCTCCTGTCTGTCTGAGATCCCAGCATGAAATAGCCCTCGGGACTTTGTGAGTGCTGGTCAGGGGCAGTGATTAAATCCTAGGCCCAAGGACCAGGCTCCTCCCAATGTCCTGGTGAGCTGAGCAGTGCCAAAGGCTTAGGGCACGCCAATAGGGAATATTTATGCCAGACATTTAGATGAAATCTAGCTTTGGTTTCAGTCTCCCTCAGTTGATTACAGCAGAAATGCTGACTCAACCCTAGTTCCAGCCCAGAGCCCACACTAGAGCTGTTTGTTGGAACATCCCCCTCTCTGTGACAGGTGATCACGGCGTCACCTGGCCCAGGCACAGTGATTGACTACAGTAAAGCCGACGCGTGGGCTGTGGGAGCAATCGCCTATGAAATCCTTGGCCTGGCCAATCCTTTCTACGGCCACGGGGACTCGACGCTGGAAAGCAGAAGTTACTGTGAAGACGAGCTGCCAGGCCTGCCCGATCGTGTGCCCCGCGAGGTGAAGAAAGTGATAAAGATGCTACTCCAGAGGGATCCCAACAAGGTAAGAAACCGTTGTCTTGAAGAAGCCAAGTCTAACCGCTCTTCGGGAGTGTGGTTTGTAGATCCCTTCGCCCTGGAGGGCTACAGGTGCAGGAGTGTCACCTGGGTATCGCTGCAGTCTAGATAACGATCGGAGACAAACAAAAAGTCTTTGCTGAAGCACAGTGCAGCCTCTCGATAGTTTCAGAGATTTCAGCAGATGTTTGTGTTAGGGACTGGACCTTGAATTGGGGGGTGAGATGCAGGTGCCTGATATTTTAATAGTCACAGCAAGCTTTTTATTTCACAGTGACCGTGTGGTGCCTTAGAGGAGGCCTGCGGGACTTTGGGCTCCACGCTAGTGATGTGAGGCAGGTGCAGCAGGGTCAGCTAACCTTCCCTCTCCTTTTTTTGCAGAGATTGTCTGCTAGAATTGCTGCTAACGTGCTTCACCTAAGCCTCTGGGGTGAAAGTGTTCTCGCGTCCAAGGCTCTGAAACCCGACCAGATGATTGCCTGGCTGCTCTGCCAGTCTGCGGCCGCTTTGCTCATGGACGGACTGGTGGATAAAAGCCGGGTAGAAACCAAAATGAAGATGTGCTTTTTGGCAAACCTTGAGTATGAAGACCTCTGGGCAGCAATATTCCTGCTGTTGGCCTGGAGAAGCCAGTCTGAGTGAAGAGTGCCATCTGGGACAGGACCGTGCGATAGATAAACGGCACTTTCTAAAGGCACATAGAAATTTGTTTTTTCTGTCTGCCTGGAATCATGTAGTGCTTTAGGGAACAAAACTGCAGGCCTGTGTTTAAGAGGTTGAGTTTATCTCTAGCAAGTGTTAGTATACACTGCTTTTCTCTCCCTGCTAGAGGAAATGCCTTGCTTTATTACTCTCTTGGTGTGAGGGTGTGCGGACCTTGCAGGTGTCCTGAGGTGCGTGGTTGGTTTTACTCACATTTGGGAATTCTTAATTCACTTTTAAGTTGTGTGTTGAATGAAGCCAGTTCCCTTTCAGAAGAGGGGGTGTGTGGGAGGAAGCACTTGTTTAGCTGCTTTTTACACAGAAGTGTCACGGATTTAAACCATACACTGAGAAAGCCGACCTGACAAAGGGACAGCAATCTTTCTTTTCTTAGGGAAACCCGCAGTGGTCTTAAGAGGATATTCCTCTGCAGCCACAGACAGATCTTGCTATAAAATGACAGCCTGAAAGCCTCCGAGTGAGGTGCTGCCTGGTAACATGAGCGTCAGGAGCTGCTCGCTTCTTAGGATAACGCACCATCAAATACCTCGCTAGTTGTACGCAAAATAGTGGAAGTACTTTGAACCCAAACCCACTTACATTTGTTTCTTGACTGTTGTAGCTGTGCAGTGACTGCTGCTGTGGGGTCCAAGGCTGAGTGAAACTGTGTCTAGTTAGGGATAACACTGCAAACGAAATGGGGCTGAGCAGCAGTGCCTGCTTAAAGAGTTTAGTGATGCTCTTCTGCTTTACTGACCTGTTTTTTTCTGTTGAGCGATGAACTAATATTCTTTGGTCAGGGAGAATAGAAGACGTCGATGTTTGAACAACAACAGTCGTGTTTATGAAAACATCAGTTGATTTTGTGTCTGTTAATTGTGTTTAGAGGAACTTGGGGAGAAGGTTATTTATGCTCGTTGCACAATAAACTGAAGATTAAGCTCTGCTGAGTGGGTTTTGTAAATCTAGTTCGTCTCCGCTCACAGGATCCAGGCTTTAGGCTGTGGAAGCCTCAGGGGCAACGTAGCCCTGGTTCACTGGTGTTGGAAAAGATCGTTCAGCTCTTTCCACATTATTTTATTCCACCAAGTGAAGTTTCCCGAAGAGGAATGGACCTTGCCTTGTGAATGTGCCTGTTACGTACTCTCCTGAACGGTAAATCCCTGGCTGCTCCTGCAGTTTCCAGGCCGATGACACAGTGTGTCAAATGGCTGATGTCCCTAATCGTCACAAGGTAACATGCCCTCGAGGTCTTGCACACTGAAACGGCCTCTCGGCCTCTCGTTCAGCAACAGTGCGAAACTACCGCCCAGGGAACGGCCCTGCTCCTCTGTGAACACAGCACACTGCTGGGGCTGTAAAAAAGGCCCAGAGCCTGGGAAATCATACAAAGTGAGCTCTCTGGGGGAAAAGTTGCAGAAAAAGAACTACTGAATCTTGGTCTAACCTTAACCAAAGCTACTGCTGTTTTTTTCTTAGATACTGAGTTCTTGCAGTGTTTTTAGCTGGGATGGCTGCCTTGGATTTGTGTGTGTGCTCTCCTGTGAGCTCTGTGCCCCTGCAGCAGTGAGGCCAGTTCCCTGGACACTGTCCCTGTAGTTTTTTGAAGAGTAAATACTGTCACTTTTTTGGTAGATCTCTGCTCTGACCTCTCATTTTGTTCTCTTTCTCTGAACCAACAAGAGCTGGTTAGCTCAGCAAGGCGCAGCTCTGCTTGTTGACACACTGAGTCTTCCCTTGTCCCCACAGTACAGGGCATGGAATACACACGTATTCCATATCCAAACCAACTGTGTGGAGCTGGCTTTCGGCTGTGAACTGATTCTGGGTTTTTTTCCCCTTGATTTTCCTCCCAGGTCCAATCGTTACACGAGTATTGAGCCGAATTAGGAGCCAGAGCCACCCTATTTCAAGTGTGTTGTTATTAGGCCAACCAGGCTTTGATCTGTGCTGGATTAACTCCAGACATTGGAAACTTGCTTCCCCTGGAAATCATTTCATTTCATCTCTCTGTCCTCAAAAATGGCCTAAAATGCTTGTCCCGCAGCACTGCCTCTGGTTCTTAAATCCCTATTATTGCTTCTCGTGTGCTCGCATTTGGTCTGTCAAGGTTCTGCTGAGGTTAGGCTTTTTTTTTTGTTTGCTTTCACTGCCAGCTTTTTGTTAATGAGACGTTTTTATGATTTTTTCAGCACTGCAGGGACTTTTGTAAAGAGCAGTTTAAAAGTATATGCTGTTAATGCAACCAGTGCTGCCTTACTTTCTGCAAATGCCCGAGGGGAGCGAAACTGGAACATTTCCCAGGGTGTCCCTCTTGCCTTCTCGTGCCGATCCCCAGGCAGGCTCTTGACGGAGACGCTTGAGCTGAAGCCCCTTGCTGCCACGTTTGTTGCTGGTGTTTCCTGGGAAGAGGGTGCTGTGGGGAAAAGGGGGCGGCCAGGAAGGGGGAATGCAAAGCCCAAGCCCAATCTCTGCCCTTCCCCGAGCCGCGGGGTGTCTGGCTGCACTTTGAGCCCTGGGGAGGGCGGGGGGAGGCTCGGTGGTGGCTGGCGCTCTGCCTGGCTGTGGCACTCCAGCCGCGACACCGCAGGCTGCGGCACACCTCGTTCCACTCCGTGTGGGGCAGAGGGTTGGAGCCCGCGGGGCAGGATGAGACACCTGCTTTGGGCTGCCTGCAGCCAGCCCCTGCCTCGGGAAGCCGGGCTCGGTGCTCGCAAGCTGGTTGCGTTTGCTGCAGCGACCGCCCCACGCCATGGCTGGTGGCCCCCGGCTCTCCCAGCTGCTTCCAGCTCCTCGCCCGGCGCATCCACAGGGCTCCTCCAGCACCCGGGGCACGGGGCCCCTTGCCGTTGGGGCTCGCAGTTCAACGTGCCCCCCAGCGCCCAGTTGGTGGCCCGTCCTGTGGGGGTCTGCTCCATGATGAAACTGCCCGTTCAGTCATCGGCGGAGGGACTGGACGCAGCTTTTGTCGGCGTCCCTCTAGACACGGGCACGTCCAACCGGCCGGGAGCCAGGTGAGGGCCAGCCCCGGTGCCAGGGAAACTGGTGCTTTGCTCCGGCCGAAAGGCACGGCTCTGCTCCCGCGGCGCTGGCCTGGGGAGCTCTGCCATTTTCCCCAGCTTTTCCCCATCTCCCCAGGTTCGGCCCACGCCAGATCCGGGCTGAGTCGGCGATGGTGAGGAGGTACAACGCCAGCACCGGGGCAGCGCCCTTCGACTCCCTGCGGGTGGCTGACATCGGGGACGTGAACGTGAACCTCTACAACCTGCCCGACAGCTGCCGCCTCATCCGAGAGTCCTACCAGAGGATCGTGGCCTCGGGCTGTGTGCCCCTCACCTTGGGTAAGGACCCTGTGCCTCCCTGCCTGGCCGCTGCCTCCCTGCTCATCCAAACTCCCTCTCCTCCTGCCCTCGTGTGGTCTGAACATGGTAGAAGGTGAGTGATGAACGCGTCCTCCACTAAATCATGGGCTAAAGGGGTAAATCCTGGGTAAATTTACGCCCTCTCTGCTGAAAGCACTGCCATCGGTGATATCTCTTGTATCAAAAATGGGGAGAAGGGGTCAGCCAAGAGACTTTTTCAGCGCACAGCCTGCAGCTCAACTGCAAATGCAATCGGCAGCGTGCTTTTGGTGTCCTGTTGAGCAGGACCCAAAGCAAGAGCAGTCTCTGTCCCTCTGGATAGCTTCAAGCTTGAGTGAGTGCCCAGCCGTGTGCTGCTTTGCACAAGGCGTGATTTGGACGCGTGTTCGAGTTTCCAGCTGTCGCAGCTTGGCATCAGTAAACGAAGTGAGCATATAGAGTAACGAGGGGCAAGTTATCAGTTACAGCGTCCTCAGATGTGAATCAAGCACTTATTTATAAGCCTGGTCAAGGGTCCTGCGCCATGGGCTGCCCCTGCCAGCAGTCGTGCATCTCTGGTCCTCCCCAGGAGGGAAGAGGAGAGAGGAAGGAACCTGCACACAGGAGCCTCAGGTTTTCTTTTGGGAACAAAGCCCTGGGGTGTATAAAGAAGTGCAGGATAAATGCAAGGGGGGGAAAAAAAATCAGCTGGGAACACATGTAATGAATTCTGAGCACCCTTTACACCCTCATCCCTGTCCTGTTGCAGGTGGAGATCACACCATAACGTACCCCATCCTGCAGGCCATGGCAGAAAAGTAAGTTTCTAACCTGGGACTGTAGAATAAGGACCTAGAAGGAGCCTCGGGGAAGGCTCCTGGTGTGCTGGCCACGGTGTAGGCAGGGCCATCGCGCACAGGGTGGGGACTGATGTGGGCACCCTGTCTCAACCAGGCACGGTCCTGTGGGACTGGTGCACGTGGATGCCCACACTGACACTGGAGACAGAGCCCTGGGGGAGAAGATCTACCACGGGACCCCATTCCGGCGCTGTGTGGAGGAAGGGCTGCTGGACTGCAGCCGCGTGGTCCAGATCGGCATCCGCGGCTCCTCCTATGACCCCGATCCTTACAAGTACTGCCGGGACCAGGTAAGCTCAGCTGCAGGCATGCGCCGAGCGCTGCTTTCTCTCCCTGCCATTAATATTCCCGTGTCATTACTATTCACGGAATCACAAAATAATCAAGGTTGGAAAAGACCTTGAAGTTCCTCCAGTCCAACCATGAACCTCACCCTGACCGTTCCCAACTCCCCCAGATCCCTCAGCGCTGGCTCAGCCCGACTCTTCAACCCCTCCAGGGATCCCGGGGACTCCCCCCCTGCCCTGGGCAGCCCATTCCAACGCCCAACAGCCCCTTCTGCACAGAAATCCTTCCTCAGAGCCAGCCTGACCCTGCCCTGGGCAGCTTGAGGCCATTCCCTCGGGGCCTGGCGCTGGGGCCTTGGCTCCAGAGACTCATCCCCCCTCTCTGCCCCCTCCTGGCAGGGAGTTGCAGAGGGCCAGGAGGTCTCCCCTCAGCCTCCTCTTCTCCAGACTGAACCCCCCCAGTTCCCCCAGCCGCTCCCCAGCAGACCTGTGCTCCAGACCCTGCCCCAGCTCTGTTGCCCTTCTCTGGCCACGCTCGAGTCATTCAATGGCCTTTTTGGGGTGAGGGGCCCAAAACTGAACCCACTCATCGAGGTGCAGCCTCACCAGTGCCGAGCACAGGGGTCAGATCCCTTCCCTGTCCCTGCTGGCCAGCAGGAAAAGAAATATCGCTTGGCCCACAGGACGAGCATTCCTGGCACACTGAGCCAGCTGAGAATAAGAAAGAGGGGTGAGTGGAGGGTGCTTCAAGATTTATCCTGGCAGAAATCTCCAGCTGGGCAGGGGATGCTCCACTTCGCCTGCCTCTCCCTGAGCAGATCCTGTGTGTGCCCACAGGGCTTCCGGGTGGTCCCAGCTGAAGAGTGCTGGAGGAATTCCCTGGTGCCGCTGATGAGGGAGGTGAGGAAGCAGATGGGGGACAAGCCCGTGTACCTCAGTTTCGATATCGATGGAGTAGACCCTGCGTACGCCCCGGGTACTGGGACGCCGGAGATAGCTGGGCTCACGCCTGCGCAGGTGAGGGGGAGGCAGCTTTGTTTCCCAGTGGGACGGGGACTTTCTTGCTCCCATTAAAGGAGGTTGTGCTGCCAGCGCAGCAAAGTGAAGGGTTGGGAAGGGTTAGGGAGCATTTCATAGCAGGAATGAGGAAAGGAAATGTTGAACTGATGTGATTAGGTCTGTATAGGTTGGGTAGCCTTAGCTGCATATTGGAAAAGCAGAGCCCTGACAAGGTCAGATGTACTTCATGATCCCAAATCTGTTGTTTTGTTTTGTTTTGTTTTCCTAGGCTTTGGAGATTATTCGTGGCTGCAAAGGCCTGAACATAGTAGGATGTGACCTTGTAGAAGTTGCACCGATGTACGATGTCTCTGGTGAGTCTAAAGGTGGTTGAGAGTAAGAAATTTGTGCCTGGCAGAGGTGGCTGACTGCCCCGGGGGAAAGCAGCTGGCATTCATGGCTTGGGATTTTTTTTCCCCCTTTTTCTCTTTTCTTAGGTAACACAGCCCTCCTGGGGGCAAACCTGCTCTTCGAGATGCTGTGCGTTCTCCCCAGCGTGAAGACAATGTGAGGGCAGCTCCCGGGGGCAGAACAGCTCTGACCCCCGCCTGGCCTGTTCCCCTCGACCAGTTGCAGCGAACGTGGGCTTTGCAGTAAGAAATAAATGCCATTTACCGCTAGAAAAAGTAATTTTAAGCTGACAAACCATAGGTAGCAGGTTGAGTTTGAACAGCCCATTTAATTGGTGGCTGTTGCTTTTGAGTTTGCCTGGGAAAGGAAAAGATGAGGGTAATGGTGTTTTGCCTCTGCTTTCACAGCTGGAATTACTCACCCAGCTCGTGGGGGTCATGGCAAAGCTGTTGCTGGTACAAGGTTCCTCCCATTAAGCTGCAGCAACAGGAGGATGAAGGCAGAGAGAGGGAGGGCACCTGAAGGTGGAGAGTAGGGGGATATGGGGATGAATTTCTGCCGGGCCTGACCGGGTGTCTCCTATGGCAGGAGCAGTTTAATTGCTCCTGGAACGTCCAAGCTGACACGGAGGTAAGGTTAGTTTGTACACGGAAACACGGAGCCACCTCATCACACATTAAAATAGTTTATTTTGGTTGTGAATCTGTAATTGTCTTAAAACAAAATGACATCAGTGCCTGTTCACAAATACAAAACAAAACAAAAATAAAAAAGACAAATCTGCCAAATAAGTTAATTCCCTCCCCCCCCCTCTCCCAGTATCAAAAGTGCAAAATATGTACCTAGTTTTCAGTCCTACTTCTCAGGCTGCGTTAGTGCACTAGTTCCCAGCAGGATTTTGGCGAACAGCAGAGGGGAGGCTGCTGCCCCCCACGCTCGCTCCAGGGAGGAGTTTTGGTACAACTTTCAGACTGGGGGCCTGTATCCCTTTGCTTCAGCTTCTGAGCGGTGTGCGCTCACTCAGACCTGACTAGAGCAGTGCACTAGGACTGAATTTCCTCCATCTTTGGATTACGAACCACCATGTGCATAACAGGATCGTGGGTGCGTTTCGCTGACGATACGTTACGATACGGGTTGAGGGGTGCCGGAGGCAGCAGGTTAGAAAATGATTGGGGTGGGGGTGAGGGGAAAACAGCTCGCAACTGCTGGGAGAGGGCAGGCAGACCTCAGGCCTAAAGCAGCCTCTGACCACACTCTTCTACAAGAAAGCAAAACTCCCAGTGTTCCACGCTGGACGCTAAAGAGAACTAAACGAGGGGTTTAGAACAGTTTGGTGTTTGCCAGCCCATGAAAGAAGTTTTTCCAGAAAACAGTGACACAGGCTGAGTGAGTCAGACCTGGTTAAAAGCAGCAAAGGGCAGTTATAGCTAAAGGGGAGCTGTGCGCCCGTCCGGCCACAGCCAGCAAGGGTGACTGCTGCAAGCACTCCTGAAACAGAACACAGTCTAAAAGGGGAGGTTACCTGTGCTATAAAGAAAATTAAACAAAGGATTCCAGCAGGTGTGTGGCACACAAATTGTATTTTGAAGGCCATAGACCTTCTCTTCTCACTTGGGGCAGGGCTGAATTCCCTTGCTGGAGCACAACTAGGCACTTCTTTTTAATGTGTCAAGGGTTTTCTCCTGGTTTCTGATTGGAAGAGACAGCAGAGACCCAGAAAGTATTTTTTTGCTTTTGCAAACATTTTAAAAAGTTAGGCAGAGCCCTCCACTGGGCTAGAACCTATCCTAGCCAGGTCATGCACGGCAAGCTGCGGGAAAAGCACCAGAGTGCTACGGCGATTGCTCCAGCTAAATGAAAATGAAGTCTAGCAGTGTCAGGCCGGTGTTTCGCTCCCCCTTCCACTCTATTTCAGTGGTACATGTGCACCTTGGAAGCTCTTTGGCAGGGAGAAGACCTCACCTTCCTTCCTTCCTTCCTTCCCTCCCTCTACTTTAGTGCCTCGTCAATGCAGCAGCACAAGCTGCGGCCTAGAATCCACTGAGCTAAAATTAAGTAACCTCACATAGGGTCAGTTGGTAGCATCGTAGCCTTTATTTGGAAGTACATTATACAGGGTGTTTGAGATACCTGTGGTGGTCGAAGCACGCCAATCTGCTCCCCGGGGCGGGAGGAATGCAGCAAGCCAAGGGTTTGTGAGCAACTGGGTCACGTGGGCAGTAAAATGACTTGAGCGTTCCCCGATTTCGTGGGGGATCGGGCTGGCTCAGAGATTGGCATAGTTATTCCTACTAACTGGCTGCTCTGCTGAGATGGTAAATGAGGTGGCGAGGGCCAAGTGAGCTTTTAATTAACACCACGTTCTTGAGCAAGTGCTCTACCGTTGGGTTCAGAGCCCTGCGGCCACAGCCACCCCGCTCAGCTCCCCCGTGCTTTGGCAGTGCTGCAGCCCCACAGTGCCACAGCGGGGGCTCGGCTCCGGTGCAGCAAGGACCAGCCCCGACGATGGCGTCTGCCCCGGGGCAGTGAAAAGGAAGAACAAGCCCCACAGGGTTTCAGTCCTGGCCACGAAGAGAAACCCTGCTGCTCCGCTTTATCACTTGAGGAGTGGAAAGCGGCTGTGAGGCTGCTGCTCGCCTTCCCTCTGCCTTAGCGGGCTGCCCTTTTCCCCCTGGTGCTGGAAGTGGCTGTTAGGATCAAGACTGCTAGAGCAAAGCATAAACCAAACCTGCGCTTAACAACTGTTCTAGCTTCACACAGACCTATGAGTTCAAAAAGACAAAAATCCCCCAACGCACCCAAACAAAAACCCAAGGCAGCAGCCTGCATGTTGAGAAACAAAGGTTTGTGGCAAGAAGGAAACAGGTGAGAGGCTGAAACCAAGCATCTTAAACCCAAGCCTAAACCAAAAGGAGTTTCACACGTAAGCAATGGTCTGATGATACAGCACTTCTGGGGCAACATTTCAAGAGTACAATCATCGAAGAATTAGGTTCCTTGATACAAAGAAAGGTTGGTTTGTACTACAGATGTAAGGGTGTGTGAAAGGAGCCCGGACCGACTCCCTAGCAGCTAGGTAGAGTTTCTTTTACACATCTACTGGCTCATAGCAGCTCACGCCTACAATCTGAGGACACAAAGTTATGGCTCTAAGATACATCGTCTAAAATCGACAGAAGCAGAAAGGCATCTGAAAAATCAACGTGACATTTAAATGGCTCCACACCTTTACAGTATTTATGGCCGTGCAAAACCCCTTCCCTCCCCGGTTATGGTTTAGCTGGTGAAGCTGTACGTGGAACTGTGACACGAGGAGCATGAGACATGCAGATCGCCCACTAACCCGCACCACGGGTGAGTCCCAGCTACAGGTTTGCTACGAGGGAGATGCTCCCGACCGTACTCTAGATCACTTACCCGGGAAAGGCTGATAAAAGCATGACTGCCTGGTGGGAAGAGGCCTTTTGGAAGGGCAGGGCCTGGGAGGGGCTGCAGGGTCTTGCCAGTGTTACACCATGCACCACGGGCTGAGCACACGGTGAAGGGGAGGGAGAACCACGACCCGACCTGTGTCACTGGCCACGTTCATACCAGACCAAGTCACTGCGGCAGAGAAGTCATGGGTTTTTCTTCAACCGAGGTAAAACGAGAGATGGAACGGGGGCGACTCGGGAAGCAGATGCGGCAGGACACGAAGGGAAAAATGGACTTCTTGGCTCTTCGGTAGTACGGCGTCCAAACGCACGAGTTGGTGGAAGGAGTTTTGGTGCGCTTGGCTGCGCTCCTGGGCTCCAGATGCAGGGAGATATTTTCTAGTCGCTGGCCCCAGGCGAGTTCATCTAAAACCTAAGGTCCATTCGTCACGCTTGTCTGTGTATTCCTGGAAAGAGTTGTCCCTTGTCATCTTCGTAAAAAGTTTGTCCGTTAGAATCTCTTTAAAATCCCTCAGTCTAGTGCGGGCCATGAGGGGATATAGAACCTCTGTAAGGAACCCTCTAGGAGACGTTCCATCCAAAAGGACAATTTGTGTAATTTGTTTTTAATGGATCTAGATCCTGGGCTGCAGGAGGATTTTCCTCTGGTTTCTGTGGCTAGTGAGGAATCATAATCCTCGCACGACCCCAGGGTTCCCCCCTCATCCCCTGATCTGTGAGGCTTAAAGAGGCAGAAGTATTTCTTGTGGCCATTCAGAGCCAGGACGTAGCCTGTGTAGTCGCGCTCCAGGAAATGCTTGTCGTACTGGTTTGGGATGGGGGCCGCATCCTGTGCAAACTCTAACAGGTACTCCAGCCATTCCCGGTGCTTGTCCAGGCTGAGGAAGGAGAAATGAAGAGAGCTGCTCCTGGGGGAAGAGCAGAGGAGAAGCAGGATTAGCACGTCTCCCGAGTCAGGCTGGATTCCTACTGGACCAGTAAGCATTTGTAAACCAGGGCAGGCACAGAGCTGTGTCACCATAGCTCCTTTTTTAACCCAGTTCAGCACAGGTGATGATTACGTAGCATGCAGCACTGTCATCCTTTGTTAAAATGTAGGTACAGCCAAAGCAGCAGCAGCAGCACCAGACCTGTCCAGCCACCTCCACCGACTACAGCTGGGAAAGGCCGCTTGGTTTTCAGTGGCTTGTTGCCACTAATGAGTGCAGAGGCTGCCCTGCTCACCAGAAGTGTTTTCTCCTGGCAATCGAGCTACCACTACTCCCAACTCACCATCAGAGCAGTGTTACACAAGTTGTTAAAACAGTAACAGAAACCCAGGAGAGGGCCCCAGCCTACCCTGTGAACGTGTAGACTTCCAGGGCAAACTTCTGGAGGAGGGCGGTTTTGGTTGAGTTGGACAGGATCAAGACCACGTTCATGTGCCCCGGCCTCAGGCGAACCAAGTTACTGTTGTAGTTGATGTCCGTTAGCTCAGTCACCTCGACAAAACCCTTTTTGGGAATCCTGCTGCAACAAAACAGTGACCGAGTGAAAGGGGAACGAGGGACCGGGAGCAGCTGAGGAAACTGAACTCGTTCCCCACCCCCTGTGCCCTGCAGCTAAAGCCAGTTTAATCGGTGCAATGGCCAGACTTGTGTCTTCCTCAATGAGTCAGTCAGACCTTCACCTTTCCCTGAGGATGACATCTGGGGCAAACTCATGGGAATCACTTCATAACTAAGTTAGTGCACCCCTGTCCATGCTGGCCTGGGTCCTGGCTGAACACCGCTCCCACCCACCTCGCTGTGCCCACACAATGACTGCACTATTCTGGCACTTCTCTGCTGTCCAGCTAACCCTCCCCAAGCAACGCTTCGGCAGGAAACATTTCTGGAGAAATTAGAGAAGGAACCTGTTACTCTCTTTGCTGAAGCTCGTGTCATTCTTCTCAGTCTTTGCGGCAGTTTCTTCCTTCTCAGAGGGAGGAGAGTCCCTTGTATCACTAGAATCACTGCAAAGGAAGGTTATTTTGTGTGTGTTGAAGGCACCAGATTGGATTGAGGTGCTGTTGGCTGAACTGTAAGATCCCCTAGGATCTTGGCGTGCACTCACCTGAAAGCCTGAACTATAACAGTGCCAAAGAGAATGAAGAGCGCAGAGAAGAGCAAGGACAGCAGCGGCATCATTTCTCGCCTGAGGGGAAGATTTGCAAACAGCAATCAGGTCTGCAAGTTGCATGGTTTCTGCTCAAATTTCAGTTCCTGTCTACCTCAAGTAATACCATGCAGTTTCCCCACAAACTCAGCTTGTTTTCTGGGGTCTTAAGGAGGATTAAGATTTTGAGCACCGTCCTGCTCCCACCCAAAAGGAGGAGGACAAAAATGGTTGCATTTAAAAATAAGGCTGTGGGGAAGCTGTGAAAAACAACAGTTGATTCGTGTTTTCAGGAACGTAACGTCCACGCTCAGCCTCACAGCCAGAGTACCCAGTACTCGAGGCAGAAGCTAACGTCGCCATGGTGTCACTGCTCTTCACCTAAATCTCAAGAGAATACAGGCACCTATGTGTTTTGATACGTTCTCAATTCCTGATAATAAGAGCCCAGTTCTAATATGCATCTGAATAAGATAGCAGCAATCCTGCTCCCTGTTGAGACTCGTTAATACCCAATCCATACCAGTTACTGTGAAACAAACTGTCCCAGCAGTCCGAGATATAGTCCAGCACGGAGTAGAGCCATCGGATAAGGAACATCTGTTTAAAAAGAAAAAAACAAATGAGAAACCTGCTATATCCAGAGCCCTGACAGGACTCCCACCCCTTAAACAGAACCCTGGGCTGAATCAGCCTCAGAGCACGCCATGAGCTTCCTTCCATGAGTGAGAAAATTTGTAAGAGTCTTGTCCTGGTATTGTAAAATATAAATAATGCCCATGAATGACCATAATGGGACTGTCCAAAAAGGCAAGGCTGTTTTTAGACAGCTGAAATGGCCAGGCACTTACGGGAGCGAGTTCGTCATTCAAGTCTGCCAGGACAGTCTCTGAAGAGAGGAGCCCGGGGTCTGTCCTCAGCTGGTCCAGAAGATCCAGGAGGATGAAGTTGTCCTCTTTGCTGCCCTGCCAGGCCTCCTCCAAGGTTTTATAGGCGATCTTTCCTGCGTTATTCCGTCTCTCCAAAATGACCACCTGCACAAGCCAGTAACACCACAGATGTCAGAGAGGAAGGTACTCTTTACTAGACAGACGTTATGCTTCAAATCACCGCTCAGAATTAGGTGTCGGATCAAGGTAAAGCATCCCACATAAAGTGGTGTGAGTTAGAATGACAGAGGAAAAGAAGGGGGAAAAAAAAAAGGAAACCCTCACAGCTGATTTTCCCCGATACTTCTCCTCATCCATCAGCAAGGCGTCCACAAACTCTGGCTGCCGATCATTATAGATGTGCACAAACTTCAGCGTGTCCTTTGTGTTGGCCACAGCAAAAGTCAGAAACGCCTCGTAAGCCTCAGCAAATTTATCGCCTTCTCCGGTAAGCAAGACCACACAGTGTCTAGGCAACACAAGGAGATGGAGGATTAGGAGCCATTCTGGATGCAAGAGGAAACAACCATCCCCTTTCCTCCAGCCAGAATGATCCTGAAGAGCCAGAAATCCAATTTGTTGCTTCCAGGCAGCCCGCTCCTGACTTCTGTGTACTAAGCTCCCCAGCCTGTCACCCTGTTCCTCCTCCCTTCCACCTGCACTCTGCCCAAGGATGTGCCTAGTAAGGCAGGAAAACTATCAAATGATTCAGATAGCCAGCATGATCCAGTGCAGTTGTTTTCCTTCTCCCTCAGAATCAAACAGAAAGTGGCTTTAGGAGCCTCAGGGAACAAAATAGGGGGGACGTGTCACCCACGGGGCCTTACTTTCGCTGACGGTGAGACTTCTTCACGGGACACAGCTCCTGGAACAGCCTCTGGCTGGTGAGTCTGGCCACCATGAGGAATTTATTCTGGGAAAGGAAGTCGTCAATGAGCTGCTTCTTCATATCTCGTGCCTGGTGAGGACAAAAAAAGCAGAGGTCAGAACCGAGCAGGATGAGGAGAGTAAAACTGTCGTGACATTCATGTTTGAAGCCTGGGGAAGGCTGCCAGCCATCACAGTCCTCGCTGAAATCACACAAGATGTTCTGAGGCCCTGAGACTGAGAAGCGACCTGCAGCCACCCTCCTCGAAAGATCAGACACTAGAACTGAAGCCTGCTGAGCTTCCTCCCCACTCAGAGTCGCTCTCTGCTTCCACAGAAGCCCAAGTTTAAGCTGAGGATGAATGCTCTTGCTCTGAAAGGCACCACCGACCAACCTCTCATCACAAGCTCTGTCAGAAAACCTCAGTGTGCATCTCACAAGCTCTCGGAGAGGGCTCTGAGCAATACCTGTACAACATCAGCGGGCCTGTCGACGTGCTCCTTGAAGATCATCATGGTGGGAGTGTAGACGTTGATGTTGTACTGACTGGACAACTGCTCAGTGCCTCGGAGCCCGACGTACACGTAACCAAAGGACAAGTAGTCACGGTATGCAAAGGCAGTCAGCTGGACGGGAGGAAAGCACCAGCGTGTGTTTATGTTAGAGAGCAAACAACATTTTCTCCCCCGAGCGCTTGTGGAGACTTTGCTTTGAGAACACCTCCCGCAGTTTAAATGTCACTGGGCATGCGCTGCAGGAGGTAAAAGCCCTTCTGCTCCCTGGCTGAGCTGCAGTTTGCATTCTCTTAGTCATTGTACAGGAAGCCTCAGTGGATCCACAGCTTTATTTTACAACCTGACATTTTGCATGGTAGCAGGAGTTTCTTAGGAAACAGGCTTTCCAGTAACCCAAATTAGATATGCCACAGAAATCTCTCATTACCAATAAAGGTTGGGATGTGCCTCTGTTGCTGCAACCTCTGAAACCCACCCACACCTTCGCATCCACTAAGGGAGGATGTTTTTCAGGACAGAAAAACAAACTCCTATCGAAGTTGGTCATCTGGCCGTGCCATTTTCAACGGACACAAAAAAACTTGCTCTCCCCTAGAACCAGCCAGTAGTATTTAGAGGCATCGGTCTGCTTCTGCTCACAGCAATATCACATTTTCTTTTGGAACAGCTGGATTTATTAGCAAGTCAAGAATGCAGCGATAGAAATCACATTACCTTGTATAATAATGGCACAACTGGCATATGATCAAACAGAAGGACGTGGGGCTTGTTTTCTTTCTTCCAGTTGGAGAGAAAGCGGATGTAGTTTTTATCTGTAATCTTTAAATAGAGTCAGAACATGAGTTTAACCTTGGAGTCGTTAGACACATGCGGTGCTGTAGGATTAGGTGTCTGAATGAGAACTGAGCCTGAAAGAGCTGTCCAGTGTTACACAAAGCAGGCTGTGGGTTTGTCTTTCCAACAGGTATGCCTGAGCTGTGCTTTTCTGATACAGGACATTAGCTGAAACCATCAGTCTCAACCCCACCAACCCTCTTAGTTACTGCACCCTCTGCTGATGCTGTTTCAAGTCCATGCTGATGCCACATTCATTCTCCTAACTGTCCATTGGGGCCGTATGCTTTATATATAGTGGGAAGCCAAGGGCTAACAGGAAGCTCTGCGCTCCCATCAAACCTGCTCTGTTTCAGCTGTGGTACCTCTCTGACCTAGAGGAAGGAGATAAAAGAGATATTACAGCTCATTTAGGGCCCACGGGGAGAAGAGCTGACTGCCAGCTCTGCTTTTGATGAGCTGTGGGAGGTGAACTGGCTGCTTTAGCTGAGGAAGGGGACAGCAGACCCGCTTTTGGGGTGAGGAATCAAATACCTGGAGGACAGCAGGCCAAGAATCCGTTGGGAAGGATGGCCCTTGCCAAAGATCACAAGGGAAAATGAGGTGAGGTGAAAAAGGCAGAGGACAGGCAGGTGAGAGCACGATGGGGGCTGACCCAGCCACAGCACACTGGAAGGGGGCATGGGTGCTTTCAGATCCTGCCAGAAATAACTCAGCAAGGCCAAAATGCAGGAATTTTTTATCTAGTAGGAGGTTTTACCAGTAACTTTGAAACACTGCCGGCTCCAGTTTCAGAGCTCCAAATCAAAACTGGACAAAACAAACAACAGGTCTCTGGGTGGGTGTTTTAACAGACAATGCCTCCAAGTTAGTCAGTGGTCCTGAGCTTCACAGAATCACAGAATCATCTCTGTTGGAAAAGCCCTTGAAGCTCCTCCAGTCCAACCATGAACCTCACCCTGACCATTCCCAACTCCCCCAGATCCCTCAGCGCTGGCTCAGCCCGACTCTTCAACCCCTCCAGGGATGGGGATTCCCCCCCTGCCCTGGGCAGCCCATTCCAACGCCCAACAGCCCCTTCTGCACAGAAATCCTTCCTCAGAGCCAGCCTGACCCTGCCCTGGGCAGCTTGAGGCCATTCCCTCGGGGCCTGGTGCTGGCTCCTTGGGTCCAGAGACTCACCCCCCCTCTCTGCACCCTCCTGTCAGGGAGTTGCAGAGGGCCAGGAGGTCTCCCCTCAGCCTCCTCTTCTCCAGACTGAACCCCCCCAGTTCCCCCAGCCGCTCCCCAGCAGACCTGTGCTCCAGACCCTGCCCCAGCTCCGTTGCCCTTCTCTGGCCACGCTCGAGTCATTCAGTGGCCTTTCTGGGGTGAGGGGCCCAAAACTGAACCCAGTCATCGAGGTATAGCCTCACCAGTGCCGAGCACAGGGGTAAGATCACTTCCCATTGCTGGATGAAACCCCAAGGAAGGGCACTGAAATCCAGCAGGCAGGCAGGGCACGATCACAGATTCCTAACCTAGGGTAGCTTTTGTACAGCTCTGGCAGCCACGGGGTATTACAGCTGAGAGAGCAGCAGGAGCACAAAAGTATTGGCATAACAGTGTGGTAACTGGATTAGCCCTTTTGCAAGGAGCAGTGTTATGCAGCCACGTTGTGCCATTGCTTCCACCAACTCAGGGGTTTGTAGCTGTAATTACAGCTTTCAAAATGTCTCATTTCACCAGCCTCGGCTGGATGTCCTTGTGTTCGTGACACAGATCAGCTCGGGGGCTGAATTAAACAATTACCCACCAAAACAGCTAAGGAGAGATGAATATCCAGATAGACGTGAGAAGCAGCACGTGTCACTCTTACCAGAGCATACCTTTTCTACGAGATTCCCTGGCAGGAGGTTCTCCACGAACTGCCGCAGGTTTTCTCGAATGACAGCATTGTGGAAGAAGGTTATTTTCCCGTTAATGAGCCCTAGTATGGACGGTGTGCTGTGTGCACCTAGGTGATGGGCGAGGCGCCTTTCGTACCCAGCGTGAACGACTCCGATTCCCACTCCTGAAAAAGGAGAGTAGGTTCACGTGAAGGATCACTGATGACCCAAATCAGGAGAAAACTGAGGTTGAAGACGTGTTCCCTTGCCCAGAAGTTATTCATGGGACTGTGCCTCCTAACTTTGTACTTCCCTCCTCTTGCAAGCCTTGAAAATTGTATTTAAAACTCATAGCTTTATCTATGGAGAGAGAACACGCTGTCCTCTGTTGTTCTGTCTACTGGTATTTCACGTGCTACGTTAAAACCTCAAGGAGAAAAATCTTAGTAAGTGGGGACTGCGCTGCCTGTGTCTCCTGCTGTTGAGTCTAAATGTTTTTATGGAAGAGCATGCAGACAACATTTTCAGGGAGAACAAGGAAGCTGGGGGCGAAGGGGCAAGTACAAAATAACCCCCTGACATCCAAATGTGTTCAATAAGTTTCAAAACTTCACTGTATGGTAGCGGCCCTAAAGTCAAGGACATATTCTGCAGGGATCTTTGCTTGTCAAAGCCATCCAAGTGCAGGGCAAAGAGGAGCACAGCCTTCGTGCTGGCGGCCTAAATTCGTGGTGGCGTGATCAGCCCTCGGCCACGCCATCGTTATCATTGGCGGCAGACTAAGCCACTCGCCGCCAGGACAGGAGAAAAGGCATCTTGCCCTTGTGATCTACAGGACTATTTTTTTCCTCATTTCTAACATACAGCCTCATCAACGATGATGTTAACACATGAGAAAGCGTTAGGATAAATCCCTGGGGAAATCTACGGATTAAACTCACTCTTCCAAAGCTGAAGGCAGTCACCACAAGCTCGTGGGGCGAGGGACACGCGCTCAGCCTTAACGGCCTCATCCTTACCCAGCGCCTCCAATTCCTGAGCGACTTCCTTCCACACAGGCTCAATGTGGATGCAGCTGAAACACCAGTCTGAGGTTATTTTAATGAGGTAAGGTTTCTTGAAACTATCTGGCACGATTTCATTGATGTAGTGGGAAAAATGAAGCAAATACTTCTCGTCAGAGGTGTCGCGCCTCTCCGAATTAAAGGGGAAATGGAAGAAGGACTCATCAAAATAGAAGCCTTCGTGGAAGTGGTGGAACTGGCGATGCTGGTGCTGAGAGTAGCCCTGGCTTTCCCCGGCATCTCCATAGCGATCAAAATTTGCCCTCTTTTCCTCATTGGAGAGAATCTGGGAAGTAGATGATAGAAAAACTGTGAGGGGGAAATGCCCTGCCAATAATCCCTTAGTAAGTAACTGCTGCTGCATAAGAACAGGCTCCAAGGGAACGTGTAGCCTTTGCTGTGCATCGAGGGATCAATATTCTGGAAAAAGGAACCATCGCATCGCCTCCAGGCTTGCTGCAGTAAATAAGGGTAAAAAAAGCCAAAGCCCAAAGGAAAGGAGCCTGTAAATCAAGACTGCTGTACCCATTTCTGACACCGATGGCTCCTTGAGCCTGAACGTCACGCTGTCTGAGCATCAACACTTTTCTGGAATGGCTTTTGCTGGCATCTACTTGAACAGCGAGGGTTTTCTCAGCGCATTGAAAAACACCAAAAGTTTTACCGAGCAGCCAGAAACCCCACAGAGAAACTGCATTTTTCAGCTGGAAAATGATGATTTGCTTCTGTTTCTGCGAGCTCAGCTTGCCTGCTGTGGAGGTATCGGGTCAGCCGCCACAAACTGGGGCAGCCACTTTGGAGAGCCACGCAGGAGCAATGCGCAAATAACTACTTATGCAAAAAATAATTTGAAGCGACTAAAGCCCTGCAGTGATTAACGTTGCTTACATCACTCCCAAAATGCTTATGTGGAGGCGTGACACGGACAAGATGGCCACCCAGCTGTGCGGGGCTGAGCAAATACCTGCTCCTCCCTCGTCTGAGGCATTTTAGTGAGAACAGGGCAGACCTGTAGCAAAATATTTGCCAGAGAGCCCACGCTGGTGACATCCAGAGGCTCTCTGTTGAGAAAAAAGACTGAACTTTTCTGGACAGTAGTGTCCACCTCCACAGGGTCAAGCACCTTTCTGTGTGTACACAGAAAAAGCACAAAGCCCCATACATAGAAATAAGGTCACTTAACTTTTAACGACAGCACGAGTTTAGCAAGAAGAGCATGTTACCTCGTAGGCCTTGCTAATCTGGATGAATTTGTCTTCTGCTCCCGGGTCCTTGTTTTTGTCAGGGTGCCTACGAGGCAGAACCAGAGGAAAAGGGGGTCAGCAGCTCCCCGGGGGGGACAGCGAGCTGTCAGCCTCCGTTCAGAGGCGAGCAGGACACGGACAGTTAGGGTGTGCGGCGGCAGCATCCCCTGAGGCTGAGATGAAGATTTTATATGTGCTCTCCCTGCCCAAACCCCATCCCAAAACGCAGCACCAGGACGTGTTCCATGTGCCTGCAGCTCTGTCCCTCCATCTGATCCGTCAGCAGCAGCCTGAGCCCGGGACGAGGGAGTGTTTCCTTCCTACCCGCTGCAGCGATGCGTCCCTCTGCTCCCGCCCTACATATCTACTGAGTTCTTCCTGTAAACTGTCTCCCGCCACAGCCCTCGGGGATGTCTCAGGCAAAACTCTGCAGGCTCTCAAAGCTCCAGGTGAGGCCATTTTCCAGGAAACCCCTCGAGCCTGCTCGTCAGTGTGCGCCACCGAAGCGAGGGCTGCAACATTTGCAGATCCAAGGTGTTTCCCTCCCACGGCACGGGTTGAGTTGCCCTTAAGTATATCAAACTGAGACTTAGACCCTGGCGTATTAAAGGTTCCCAGTTGATTCTGGGAGAACTTTTTTCCCCCGTAGCCAAGCTCCGGGAGGGTTTTATAGTTTGGATTGATAGCATGAAGGCATCTGCTTGGTTTCAGGATGACTCCTGGCCTGGGAGGAAGACCCGTCGCTCGTCTCTGACCGCCTGCGGAGCCTCGCCTGGCGCGGACAGCCAGGGAGGGTGGCTAATGCCACCACCCAGACGCGTTACCCGCTCCTCAGACCGCAGCGGCCTAGCTCTGTCAACCGAGAGGACGCGAAACGACACCGCGTGTCTGTCCCACCGTGTCCGTGTGTCCGGCCCGCCACGGAGCGGGATCAGAGCCCGAGGCGGAGGGGAGGCACGTACCATTCCCGGGCGAGCCGCTTGTAGGCCTTCTTAATATCGGCCTGGCTGGAGCTCCGGCCGACCCCCAGGACGCGGTACGGGTCGAACTCCCCCGCCGCCGCCGCCGCCACCTGCGCTCCCAGGGCCGCCAGCAGCAGGGCGGCAGCCCAGGCCAGGCCCGCCCGGCCCAGCTCCATGGCTCCGGCAGGGTGGGGGGGGACGGACGGGCTCCGGCGCCGAGGGGACCGGCGAGCGGCGAGGGCCGCGGACGGGCCGCCCTCCCCCAGCCTGCGCCGCCGCTTCCGGCGCGCCCGCCCCGCCGTCACCATAGAGACGGCGCCGCTTCCGGTCACCGAGGCGAAGGGCCAGAGCGGCGGCGGCGCCATGGAGGAAGCGCAGCGGCGGGCCCTGCGGCGCGGGCGGGCGCGGCTGGTGGCGGCGCTGCGGGTGGCGCCGCTCTGGGACCCGCTGGAGGACCGCGGCCTCTTCACCCGGCCCATGGTCGAGGAGCTGCAGGTGGGCCGGGAGCGGCCCCCGTGTCCCCTCAGCCCCGGGGACAGCCCCGAGGGGGCGGCCCCTGTGTCCTCTCCCCCTGGTGACGGGCCTGGGGGGGTGTGTGGGGTGGCCCCCGTGTCCTCTCAGGCCCGAGGGAGGACACCGTGTCCCCTCATCCGGGGGACAGGCCCAAGGGAGGGCCCCGTGTCCCCTCAGCTCCAGTGACAAGCCTGGGGGGAGGTGGGGGTGTTGTGTGGGGTGGCCCCCGTGTTCCCTCAGGCCTGAGGGAGGCCCCTGTTTCACCCAGTGACAGGCCCAAGGAAGGGCCCTCTGTCCCCTCACCCCAGTGACAAGCCCGAGGGAGTGGCCCTCGTCCCTCCCCACGCAGGACCCTGCAGGTAAGAAGTGTAAGAACCCCACATCTTGTCCCTTCTTGTCCCCTGCCCCAGCCAGTGCCAGCCATAGGGGTTTCTCCGTGGCTCCCTATCCCAGCCTGGTGACAGGCTTAGGGGTCCCCGTTTCCCATCTGTTACTGGTGACAGGTCTGGGGGTGTCTTACCTTGTCCTGTGCACCAGTGACAGGCAGAGGGGTGCCTGTTTGTCCCCTGGGGACAGGCTGGGGAAGCTCCTTCTTCCTCCAAGCCCTACAGTGGGCTGCAGCTGTGTGTCCCCGTGGAGGCTGCAGGTCTTTGTGATTGGATGGGGGTCGAGTGGCTGCTGGGGTTCTCTGTGCCTGTGTCTGCTGGGTCCTTGTCTCATTCAGCCCGTGCAGATGTGCTCGGTGTGGATCCTAGGTGCTGGTCGGAAGGGCTGGCCAGGCGCTGAGCCTTGGCTTGGGGTGAACACACATTGTCTGGGGCTGCTCTCCTCTGCAGAGCGCTGGCAGCCGAGGAGAGCAAGCCCGGCAGCTGGTCATCGACCTGGAGACTCGAGGGAAACAGGCTTTTCCCATATTCCTCTCGATTCTGCGGGACACGGGGCAGGGTGACCTCGCGGACATGCTGATTGAGGAGTGCAAATGCTCGCCGGCGCCACCACAGCTGGTAGACCTGAGGCCTGTCAAGCTGGAATTACGTGGAGAAAAGCAGAATAAAAGTAAATATTGAAGGTGCAGTTGTTTTCTGGGCAAACAGCAACGTGGGGGGTGGCAGCTGGGATCCCTCTCGTCATGGGTAATGTTTCATGAAGTCTTGGTCTTTAATATCCTGGAGCATGGCTTGCAGAGGTCACTACAGAGAGAATGTTGTGCTTTTCAGTAGTGGAAGCTTTTAAGCTCAGGCTATGTGCTCGTGGTGTTAGGAGTTTCCTTCTCTGTATTTTTGCACATAACCTACACGGTACTTCGGTGAAAATGGATTTTGCCATGTCCTCACCGTCTCGCGCTCTGCTGAATCTGCGTGCAGATCCAGCTTGTGAGGTTTTAAGAAGAAACTTTAGTCTGTCGAACCCTGTAAAAAGAAAAACGGACATGGGAAAAAGGACACGCTGTCATATCGCAGCCTCGCCACAGGGTCACTGCAACAGGCGGCTGTTGGCTCAGGTCCTTCTGGGGACCCCACGTTGGTTATTTGTAGCATGAAATTTAAGGGGGAGAGGGTGAGACCTGACTGTCCCGTGTTGTTACAGATGTGAACTTTCCTGAACATTTATCCATCCCAGTCCAAGCTGAGAGCGAAAGACCTCAAAAGCCTCCCATGCCAGCCCAGGGTAAGCTTTGTCCCCATCTCTCCTGGAAGGTCGGCATGCCAGATGCTTGTTTCCAGTGTGTGATGGGCTGGGAAGGGGGAATTTGCACGTGTTGCTGATGTGTCCTGGGTGACAGGGAGGGATTGACATGAATTCTAGGAGGAAGGTGTATAAGGCCTCGTTGTGGGATGCAGAGAGCTAAATGCTGTGTCTCTGTTGCGTGTTGTAGGTTCATCTGTTGACAAGAGGAACCACGATCTGGTTAGTATTTGGTTAGGTCGAAAGTGTTCCCTGTTAAGCAAAAGCTCCGTGCCTTGTGGGTGGCCACCAGAAAACAGCCCCAGGACAGCCGGTTCTTGCTTTGTGTTATCTGAGCAATCCCTGCGAGACTGACACCACTGTAACGGGGCCGGTCGGCACAGAGCAGGTCAGTCATTAGCCAGCTCCTCCTCAAGATTACTGCAGCTTTAACACAAATAATGTAAAACTAAAGCTTGCACTTAATTTCCAAAGGCATCAAGTCACATGTTGTCTGTGGTGTTTAGACTTTGTAGTCGTGGCATTGAGAAAACAGGAAACGGCAGGAAAACAATAATGAACACATGCAGCATGCTTTGGCGCGTTGGGAAACGTGCAGGGAACGAGTGTTGTGAATGTTTCTGGAGTTGCCTTCCGGCAGCCTGAGGGAATAGTTTGGCTACGTACGTGCCAGGCTCGTGGCTATATCAGTGCAGGTATTTGGGTAGCCCTCATCAAATTCCTGTGATGGTGTCGTTGATGGTAAAGCTGAGTCTCCAGAAGATTTATCTGCCCGTTCTCTTGGCTTCTTGTGTGGGCTTTTGGGGTGAGGTTTGATGAGGATGCCTAAAAAAACTCCCAGAAACTTCAACTTGCCATCAGAGACACTGCAGGTAAAGAAGTGACTGGTTTTCCACAAAGGCAGCTCCTGATTCGACAGGTTGTTTTGTGTTCTCTGCCTGTTGGTAACAAGATGCATGTGGAGAATGGATGCTTTTATCTGTCCCTAGGCCTGGAGGACAAAAAAGCTGCGAAATGAGCTACTTTAAGGACTCCCATTCCTCATTGTGTCCTGCTGTATTAGCCAGCAAGTGCTTCAAATAAGAAGGTGTTTAATTGTGACGTGTGCCTGCCAGGTTTACGAGCTGAAAGCGGACCCATGCGGACACTGCCTGATCCTCAACAACGTCAACTTCAGTAGAGACTCAGATCTGTCGACTCGAGACGGCTCTGACGTGGACTGCGAGAAGCTGGAGAAGCGCTTCAAGGCCTTGCGCTTCAATGTCCTGACTCGGCGGAATCTGAAAGCTCAGGTGAGGCTGGCCGTGTCCACCTAACACGAGGTGAGCCCCCAGAAGCAATGGGAGCATGTTTTGGGATGTTGGGAGTGTGTTTTGGATGTATCCCTGTGCCAGCAGCGCGCCAAAGCCCCAGCCTGTGCTCCACAAAGAAATAATCAACTGCTCGCATCCTCTTATTTTATTGTTGTGCTGCAATTGCAGCAGGAGAAAAGGACCTTGCACGTTTTCACCCTTCTGCCTGAACTTTGATTCTTGGTTTGTGATTTGTAGGGAAATCAGTGAGGCTGTATTTCTGTGATAGCTCTGACAGCCTCTGTGTTGTGTGCAGCCGGGGGTGTGATTTGCCTGTCTGTACAGTCCTCAGCTGTTACTCGAAGCGGCACGGGGAGCTCAGTCATCCAGAGCTGCTGGTGAAAGTAAAACAAGGTTCTCTGCTCACCCACTGGCCCCTAATCAGAAGCAGTGCGCTTCATTGGATAAATCATGGGGAAGTGCTGTTTGTTTTACGTTGCTGTGTTATAAAGAACACAGCGAGGAGAGAAATCAATGTAATTAAAGCAACCAATGTTAAATAAGGGCAGAACCGCAGAAATACTCACTCTCTGCTGATGGCTTTTGCTGCCGGTATGTGGGTGCATGTTGTCCTGCTTCTGCTGGACAGAAAGTGGCAGAGATCTCAACTGGATTCTTCTTAGCAGTACAGCTGGGATAAGCCTGATAAGAGCAGGGCCCAGCAGTAATCTGTGGCTGAGGAACAGTTTAAAAAAACTCTGACCCTGATGTTTTTCATGTAGGAAATGGTTTCAGAGCTGCGGAACCTGGCGCGGCGGGACCACAGCACCTTGGACTGCTGCATCGTGGTCATCCTTTCCCATGGTTGTCAGGTGGGTCCATTGCATTGCTGCCTTGGCTCGTCAGGCAGCTGCCTGCTTGTGGCACGGGGACAATTCAGGCAGGGTGGGAGGGAAGCAGAATGGTCTTTCATGACAGATCTGGTGGCCGTTCTGCCATCGCAGGACGTTGCAAAGAGTGACTCTCTCATATCTGGGTTAAAGAAAACGGGAGCTTCTCCAGTGTAGGCTGACCCAGTGTTGCCTGTGACAAGAGTTCTCCGTTTTGGAAGTTGGGGTGTGTAATTCAGCACTGAATGAGGGGCAGAGAGCGACGGGAGGTAGCGCTGACCCTCATACTGTGGTCCTTGAGTCCTGCCTGTTGCTCCAGCTCTGATGGGGAAGATGCTGTTAGTAAAGCCTCTTTATCACAAATCAGAGGCCTCGAAGGATGAGGAGAGGAGAGCAGTTGTTAGGAAAATGGTGTGTGTTACATGCCTGTTGTCCCCGAGGATGAAGAACGCCATGGCTGGAGCACACAGGGGAGGAGTTGGGTCAGAGGAGTTGGATTGCTGGGTTTTGATGTGTGTCAGAGGATTCCTGGGTGCCCCCTCACCCTGACATGGTGCATGCATTTGCACAAACATGAGGAAGTGAGATTTGTCCTGGTAACTTTAGCCTACAAAACACCCAATTGGAAAAGGGCTGCCTTAGAGCTGGCCTCACCTTCTGCATTACTAGCTTCTGGATTTTCCTCTTGCAGACGAGCCATATTCAATTTCCTGGAGGCATTTATGGAACAGATGGAAAACCCATTCCAATAGAAAAGATTGTGAACTATTTCAATGGGTCCAATTGCCCGAGCTTGAGAGGAAAACCCAAACTCTTCTTCATCCAGGCCTGTGGTGGAGGTGAATCTTTGTTTTGGCTCCAGTAGCGAATCAGTTGTTGGGCATAAGCAGGCTTCGGAGACATGGTTAGGCTTTGGCTTCTTGTTCCTTGTTTTTTTTGTCACCTGTTTCTCTGGCTGTCTGTCTTCTCTGACTCTCAGCCACACATTCTTACTGCTAGCACGGGTTGAGTCCAAGGGCTCTCGTAGGAGGGCAGTACTGATCTGTGTGTGCTGGAGCGGTTTTACTGCACGGTAGGGAGATGCGGGGTGGAAGGAGGGGAGCACCTGCAGCACTCGGCTGCTGAGTGGCTGCTCCAGGTCTTCAGCCATGAGGTTAGAGGAGAAGCACAGACCGAGGGCTTTCGCGTGAATTACCAGTGCCTCCAAATCAACCAGTGCAGCCAAAAAGCTTTGTTTTGTTGGATAGCCTTTATTTTTTAAATCTTTTCTTAACGGAGGATGTATGATCGTGGGATGCTTGGGTAAGATGAATTTCAGGGATTGTCTTGTTGCCGCTTTTTGCAGAACAGAAAGATAGAGGCTTTGTAGTGGACTGTGATTCACCCAGTGACGAAGCTCCTGGAGGTTCTTTGGAGTCAGACGCGACCCCTTTTCAGACTCCATCGGGTAACGTGGATGAGCCAGATGCCATAGCCAGTTTACCCACACCCAGCGACATCTTGGTCTCCTATTCAACTTTTCCAGGTGCGATAGCCCACACAAATCCTTTGTTGGCTACAGTGGAATTAGCTAAAAGTCGAAGCTTCACAGCCAAAGTGTCAGGGGCAGTTAGGGACAACTGGCTCCGCTGGAGATGGCACCCAGGGAGCAACAGAAACTCTGTGAGATGAGAACAGACAACTGGCTTTAGCAGAAACGTTCTCATTCTTTCTCTGAAGGTTTTGTCTCCTGGAGGGAGGTGTCGAGTGGCTCATGGTACGTAGAAACGCTGGACAGCGTGCTGGAGCAATATGCCCATTCAGAAGACCTGCTGAACATGTTACTGCGGGTAAATGTCCTTTTTTCCTGCTTTGTGTAGTCATGAAAGGGATGAAGGAAGCAGTCAGAGCTGCAGTCGGTCAGGGCATGGAGGTCTGTGCTTAAAAAAGGAATGAGGATATTGAGCATTCGGTTTATGGATTGGCTAATTGCTGTGGAGAGGTCTAGTTGTGAAGAAAGCATCTGGCCTCCAACTGCCAAAAATCACTTTGAGGCTTCTCTAGTGAAAAGTAATCCTGAAAAATAGAGGCTTTAATCTTTTCCAAGGAAATTGATAAAAAATTGCGTAGCTCGTCCCATCCTCAAAAATCCAAGCTGATGGGCACTGGGATGGTGTTTGGGCAGATCACACCCTCGGGGAAGACCCGCTGGGTCTCTTGTGCTTGGAGATCTCCACGAGTGCTCCCCTGCGCTCCCTGGTGCTGCTGTGACACCGTGGTAAGTCTGGAGGAGCATCTCACCCTCAGGAAGCTGATGCCAGATGTTTGCATTCACATGTTCTTGAACGAGGAGTGCAATGTGCAGGGAGCGTGGAACCAGGGTGGCTAATAAACAGCTTCATTTGTGTGCCCTGTTGGCTAGAGAAGATTGTCAAAGTTGAGGACAAGCGTAGGTACTGCTAAACGCTTTTACTGTTCACTGGGGGCAGGGGAAGAGTCTTAGGTGGAGGTGGCAGGGGAGAGAGGACCTACTTTGTTGTTTTCCTGATGCCACGGTGCTTTCTCAGCATGTGGTGGCACTGCAGCTGCTGATTTCAAGGGAGTAGTGTGAGACCCTCTCTCTGCCAGTTAGCATTTGGTGCCAGGGAAGTGACCTTGGGGGAGTGACAGACATGTCTGGAAGAAAATGAGTGGAAAGAGAATTTGCTTTTAAGTAAACACCCTAAAGGAAAGAGGATGTTGTGGCTCCTGCTCCTCCCTCTGGAGGCAGTGGTGGCTGGTGCAGCTGGGGTTTCTTGAAAGGTTGTTTTTCCTTGAATCCCCTTCGGTTTTTGCCAGTGAAAATGTCTCATTTTAGGAGACTTGCTTGCTCTCCCATCCCACAGTCCCATTCCCCACCCTTGTCACTGTGTCCTGACGCATGAGTCAGCAAAGCTCCACAACCGCTCTCCTTCCATTCTCAGGTGGCAAACGCTGTCTCTGCCAAGGGGAGGTACAAGCAGATGCCAGGCTGTTTCAATTTTCTCCGTAAAAAATTCTTCTTCGCGTGGAAATGATGTGTGGGCTCTGAGATCCCTGCCAGGCATGAGAGTTACTTTCCTGGGGCTGGATGAAATCGGCACCTGCCATGTTTCAGCATTGGTGCTCCCGGTGGCCTTTGTCTGTTTGTCGAGATGTTTGTCTTGAGAAATGTAATCTGTGAATGCTGTCCTTGCTGTGAAATGTAAGATGGAGGCTGATGCTGTGCTGATGGGAGGTGGCAGGGACGGAACAGGGATGGCTGAAGGAAGCCCTTTTGCCAGGGCAGGTGCTGGCCCCGAGCCTCCGCGCTCGTGGAGGAGAGCGCCTCTAGCTTGCTGTGACATGTCTGGGCTCAGCCTCCAAGTAGGTTTTTTTCAGTGATTGCAATGTTTGTGTCCTTTGCTTCCTGGGTAACTGATGGATAGAGTCAAGGTCTGGTGCTTCAGTGGAATGAAATGATTTTTACAATTGATATTTCTCATTTTCAACAAAACGCAATGAAAAAAAAAATAAAATCTTTTGCACTGTATTCCATTGTCTGTTCCGTCTCGTGGAGGCCATTTCAGCATCTCCTGAGGGCTTCTCTCAAATGGGAAGAGCAAGAAAAACCTTGCTTGAGTAATTTTTTTTAGCCTCCTGCTGTTACTGGTAGCATTACATAACCTAGGTTAAGTGGAAAAGAGGAGAGAGAAGAGAAAAAAAAGAGAGGAAAAAAAAGAGAAGAGAAAACCAGTAGCACAAAACTAGCTAAGACCTTTTGAATAAGAAAAATTCTTAAGTTTTTCAACAACATAAGTTACACACTTGGTTCCAGTAAGGGTAAAAATTCAAAGTTCTTAGGTTAAGAACTTAAAACCTTTACCTTCTACTTGAAGCTTTTAAGATCATAAACATTTAAAAAAAACCAAAACCCACTTTTTAACTAGAAGTTAACCTAGGTTAAAAGTTCCTGAACTGTAAGACTTCTTTAGTAACTTTAAAAATTAGTTATACAGCTAGTGTTAAGGTCAATTCTAAGATCTATTTAATAAAAAAAAGCTTTTTAAATGTCTTCTATTTGTTCAAGTCTAAAAACCTGTATCTAAAACTTAAAATCTTGACATTTACACTTAGAAAGTTCTTTCTACTTTTAAATTTCTTCTAAGACCTTTACAAAATTTCGGGTTACCTTGCTTTTTAAAGTTTACAGAACTTTTAAGATGTTAAAACACTTTAAGTTTTAGTTCTCAAAGAACTTTTAAGAGGTTCTTTAAACAAACACACTTCTTAAAGGTCTTTTAAAGGTTTAACATCCACTTCTTTAGAACAGTGTTTAACTGAAAGTTAGGACCTTAGGAACTAGTGTTTACCGTAGTGTTTATAAGGTCCTAAAGTTATTTTGCTTTATGCACTTTTTAAACCTTGAAGTGTTTAAAGTCTTAAAGACTTTTGAAACAAAAACAATGTAAAGTTTCAAACACTTGAAGGCTTTTTTAGTGTAGGTCTTGTCTTATGCAGTTAACAGTACTTCCTGAGTGTTACCAACAGTCTTAATACTTTGTAAGTTCCCAAGTAAAGTGGGTTATACACTTAACACTAGCTAAGTTCTTGTATAATACTTTAGGTACTTTGAATGTAACTAATACAAAAATTTTAAAGGTCTTTTAAGGTCCTGAGTGTAAGATTATACAACTAAAGTTAAACTGATCATACACTCCAACCTAAACCTTATCTAAGTATTGAGTGTTAAAGTTCTAGAAACTTTTAATAAGATTGTAGTTCCTACAGTTTAAAGTTCTTTAAAGGTATTAAGTGTAGTTTTAAGCATTTAAAGTGTAAACTTTAGTACTTAATAAACTTTTTATTAATACTATTAGTCTTACACTAGAAGTGTAGAGTATGAGACTGTGGTTAAAGTTCTTGTACAATACTGTGAAACACTTGTACAATAGTCTGAATTTTATAAACTATAAACTTTAGCTATAGGAACTCAAGAAAAGTGTGTAATAATTAAGTAAACTAGTTAACTCTTAAACTCTATAGAAGTAAGTATGAGTTTAGATAAAAAACATTTCTTAGAGGGTTCTAATGTAGTTATACAAAGGTTTTACAACAATGTAAAATAACTTCAGGAACTTCAGAAAATGTCTTGAAACTCTAGGGACTTAAAAAAATTCTTAAATACTCAAACTAAACTTTTCAGAGTTTAACAACTCTTTAAGGTCTTTTTAGGAGCTTTAAGGTCTTCTAGAGTTCGTTTAGAATCTAACGCTTCTAAAAAAGCTCTTTTTACATTGTCTCCAAGTTTTTTGTTTAGCAAGTCTTCCACTCACTCTACAGTAAACTCTTTAAAACTAACTCTCTTCTGAGTTTGTAAAAAGACCTTTTTATGAGGTTTTTGAATTTAGATCAAAGAAGGTATTGTACAAGAACTTAAAACCTTTTTTGGAGTTAGTTTAAAGAACTCAAAAACCCTCTAAACCTTTATATATATTTTTAGGGAGTTATACAAAAGTTTGATTACTCATAAACTCAAAAAGACCTCAAAGTGTTTAATGAAACAAGTTAAACAGGTGAGTTTAACTTTCTGAACTAAGATGACCTCTGCAACTCATAAAAAAGTTCCTATAACTAAACTTAGTGTTAGAATTACACTTACTGTTTAAACAGGTGTTTAGAGGATTTTTAACAGTTTTTAGACTAAGCTTAGGAGGCCGAACAAATGTTTGAAGCTCTCTAGAGTTTATTAAAGTGAGCTTTTTAAAAATGTTTGAGGTTTTTCTAAGCTGTTAGCTTTTTTAAAAAGTGGATTTTTTTTGAGTTGCATTAAAATAAGAGGTTTTTTAATAATGAAAGCTCAAAACATAAGAGTTTTGAAAGCTCCAACATAAGAGTTTTTAAAAACATCAAAGATCTGTTTTAAAAAACTCTCCTCAAAAAATATTACCATGGCTTTATAAACCTTTTATAAAACCTGCTCAAAAACTTTTTCTAAATGAAAGCTCTAAACTCTTAACTTATCATGTGTTTTTTTTACTGTTACAGCTTAAAAACCAGGATTTAATAAACTTTTAGAGAGTTGGGGTTTTTTTTTTTAACCTCTAGACGTAAAACTAAAGCTATAAAATGTACAGAGTTAACATGGTTTTAATGAAATAATTTATTCATCTCTAGAGTTAAAACTGTACGTTTTTAGTTGCTAAATCTTAGAACTTGGCATTTTTAAACTTCTAAAAAAACTTTACAGTTTAACAAATAAAGTTTTAATGTATTTTTATAACTAGCACTTAACTCATGGTTTACTTTAAATCCTAAGCTTTCATTTTCACTCAACCTGCAGATTTTCGTTGAAATCTACAGTCTATAGAAAGATCAAGAAACTAAAAAAAATCAACTGTTTAAATACCAAGATTTTGTTTAAGTTACCCCAACTTTAAAAAAAAAAAAAAGATAATTTTAAGGATTTGTAAGGTTTAAGCTCCTAGTTATTTAACTAGTTAAAACTAACTAAAAATACAGAGGGTTTTTTATTCACATTATAAACCTTTTTTACCCTTTAACAAGATTAAATTATTTAACAAGGTTAAAAACATGTTTTTCCTACACTCCTCAGGTTTACAATTTTTGTCAAATCATGTGCAAGGTAAGTTTCAGAAGTTACCTCCAATTTTTCCCCTGATGTGAATATTTGGATATGAAAAGCTTGTTGCTTTATACACCGTGTTCTTACTGTACATTCACATCTTTACGCTCGACAGCAAGATTAGAGGGTTCACTGTTTAGTCCTAACGTTTCTTCAACAGTGACCTGTGCGACACTGGTCAAATTTGTACCGTGCTGTCTCCGACTAAAGCATTAGGCTTAATGCTTGGCCTAAGGACGTAGCTTCTAGGCCTCCATCTAGGTTTTTGGCTAGAGTGCAAAGCCTTAGTGCGACAGACAGCAAGTTAGAGAAGCCTACTGTGGTATGTTACATCATGTCTATGCCCTCAAATTAAGCTTCCAGTCTGCTGAAAAATTACTTACGTACTTTTCTAAAAAAATTACCTAAGCACGTGTGTGTGTGTGTTAGATGTCCAAAACTTAGGCCTTCATTTAACACTTCAGCCTCACAGCTTCTCTTCATGTGGAAAGATTAAAACAGCCACCTGTCATGTTACCCTTGGACAGTGTAAGGTCAAAGGCTTCGAAAGCAACAGGTTGGCAGCTTAACTTCTTTAAACACTGCACAGTGTGACAGTTTTGTCAACGGATAATAACCCTTTCATATTTTTACATCAGACTGATATGCCACCCTCTCAGCCTGGGCTGCTCAAATATTTGCTCTAGCCAGCCTAACAGGGTAGCATTACCCTACCTTTTAAAGGTCCTTTTTTTTTTTCCCGTTTAGGGGTCAAACTTGTGTTAACCATCTCACTTTCTCACCTGCTTCTGACCCCTTGCCTCTCTGGGGGGCACCACCAAGGGCAGCATGGAGAGGCAGGTGCCAGAGCTCTGTGTTTCCTAATAAAGTCGAGTTTCAGTGCTATGTGTCACTGTTCTACAGCCCCACAGAAAGCACACAACAGGCTCTACCTGCTACGGGTTACAGGTTTCTTTACAAGTCTCCTTCCCGACCACTCAAGCCTACAGTGCAACACTGATGCCCACCCTCGCTACAGTGCCCAGCCTGCCCCTGTGTCTCCCCCCGCCATCCCGCATCCCCCTCCCAAGCGAGGTGTGCTCAGTACCCAGCTCCTGCCGTCAGGCTGGCTCAGAATCACAGAATCATCTCAGTTGGGAAAGACCCTGAAGCTCCTCCAGTCCAGCCATGAACCTCACCCTGACCGTTCCCAACTGCCCCAGATCCCTCAGCGCTGGCTCAGCCCGACTCTTCAACCCCTCCAGGGATCGCGGGGACTCCCCCCTGCCCTGGGCAGCCCATCCCAACGCCCAACAGCCCCTTCTGCACAGAAATCCTTCCTCAGAGCCAGCCTGACCCTGCCCTGGGCAGCTTGAGGCCATTCCCTCGGGGCCTGGCGCTGGGGCCTTGGCTCCAGAGACTCATCCCCCCTCTCTGCCCCCTCCTGTCAGGGGGTTGCAGAGGGCCAGGAGGTCTCCCCTCAGCCTCCTCTTCTCCAGACTGAACCCCCCCAGTTCCCCCAGCCACTCCCCAGCAGACCTGTGCTCCAGACCCTGCCCCAGCTCCGTTGCCCTTCTCTGGCCACGCTCGAGTCATTCAATGGCCTTTTTGGGGTGAGGGGCCCAAAACTGAACACAGGAATCGAGGTGCAGCCTCCTCGCAGCAGAAATGAGAAAAGACACTGACACCATGTTGCCAGCCACGCTCCGCTGCTTTATTCAACACCACTGCTCACCCCTCAACAGCTCCCACCCCGTGACCCCCAGCCACAGCCCCTCCCGGAGCTGGTACAGGCATCCCTTACAGTGGTACAGCATTTCTGACAAGTTACAGACACACAGCAATGCCGCGGTGCTCAGCATCCCCTCAACGCATTCCCTGCCCCGCTCCCCAGCCATCCCCACCTGGGACACACCGCAGGGGAAGGGTGGCACCCCCACCCTTGCTCAACTTCACCTACACCACCCTTAGTTCCCATCCCAGGCACCGCCAGTCCCATGTGAGTGCCCCAACCACCAGCCCCATCCCGCTCAGCACGCGGGCACTGCACACAGGGCATCACCCACGGCCTTTCCTACCCAGCGGGGTGACGGGTACAGTCCCTTTGCTGTAGCACCCGGCAGCACATTTCCAGATCCCCCAAAAAATTTCCAACCCCGTGCCCCTCTGCCAACTAAAGCTCTGGCTGGGCTGGCAAGGGCTGCCCAGTCCCGGGAGAACCCCACAGCCCTGCCCCGCGCTCCCGCTGCCCACTGCAGAGCTGGGGCGGGTGTCGGCGTCGGTCACTGTTCCAGTGGTGGTGGCACTCGCTGCTCTGCTGACAGCACGACCCCAGAGCTGGGCACCAGCCATCTCGTCCCCCGCCGAGCTCAAGGCGCTGTGTCCATCTCTACTCGTCCGCCTCCTCCCACCGTGCTCCAGCACTCACAAAGAGGCGACGGTGCGGTACCACCATCACCTCCCCGAGGCTCCAGCGCGGTGGGTGGCTCTCCCCAGGGGTGTTCAGCACCCAGCCACACCTCCCGGGGAGCCTCTTCACACCCACTCCCACCGACACCTCGTGCCCTGGCAAACCCCACATCTCCCCCATGGCAGCCCCAGCTCCTCCCAGGGACCCCACAGGCTCCAACCAAGTCCCCTCGAGCCCGCCACCCCAGACCAGTCAGCCTTCCTCAAGCTCCCAACCCAGTTCCCTCAAGACTCCCATTAAAAATCAGCTGGCCTCAAGTAGCCCAGTGCCAGCAAGATCCCCTGAGACATCGCAGGTCCAGCCAAGTCCCCAGAAGCATCCTGTGACCTACTACATCCCCCAAGGGCCAAGGGGGTTCCTTGGAGCCCCCCAGGACCACCGGGCCAGACCCCAGTCCCTCTCCCTCCAACCACCCCTCAAGACCCTCAATGCCGTGGGCATGGCTCCCACACCTCCCCAAAACGGGGGGGCAGTTTGCAGGATGGCTGCCCTCCTCAGCCTCCCCAGGACCCCGGCCAGCCCTCCTGCAGGGTGGGGGGGCCCTCCCCAGCCCACGGGCATTGCTAGACACATCCCTGGGTGTCCAAACCCAGCTCCACCACATGTTCCACCCTCTGCCCCCCCCAAATAACCAGCGGGACACGTGAAGCCAGGTCAGCACTTTTGCCTTTATCACACTTGAGAACTGTTGCACCACGCACCGCGGCCTCAGTTTGTGTTCATTTTCTGCCAACAACAAGACACGGAGGGGGGGGTCACGGTGTGACCCTTGGCTGGGTGGGGATGGGGTCAGAGGAAGGGGCACCCACCTCGTTGATCCAGTCGATGTAGGCAGACACCCGTGTGAAGACCGTCGGCTTCTTGACCGTGTTGCAGCCCAGCGCGGAGCCGAAGCTGACGATGCCCTGCACCTCCCAGAGCCCCTCGCGCTGGCAGTTCAGGGGCCCACCCGAATCCCCCTGCCCGCACAGACAGACACTCTGCACCCGCCCGAATCCCCCTGCCCGCACAGACAGACACTGCACCCGGCCGAATCCCCCTGCCCGCACAGACAGACGCTCCGTGCCCTCTCCTGGGCACCCCACTGGTGCACCCCAACCTCCCTTCCTGGCCGCCCACCACCACGGCTCCATCCCCTCTCCTCCCGCTCTTCCCACAGGGTCCACAGCCCTGCACCGCTCAGGGCACCCCTGCCAACCCCCCCTCTCCCTGCACCCCGTCGTTGCCCGGGGGCACCCCTCGCCCCGCGGTGCCAGCACTCACGTTGCAGCCGGAGGTGACGCCGTCTCCGCCGGCGCACACCATGGTGGGGCGGACATTGCTGCCCCACCAGTCCCTCTGCGAGCAGATGTCGTAGGACACCACGGGCAGCAGCGCCTGCTGCAGGGTGTCAGGCAGGGGCCCGTTCGCTGCAAGGACAGCAGGAGAACTTTGTAGAATCGGGCTGATGGTTGGACTTGATGAGCCCAAGGGTCTTTTCTAACCTGAACGATTCTGTGATTCTATGACAGCCGCACCTCCCGCCCTGTGCCCACACTAAGTGTCATCCTCCAAATCCCCCCCGGGGACCCCCCAGCTTACTCCGGAGGCGGCCCCAGCCGGTGATGTAGCAGGGGTAGTCGTTCTCCAGGATGAGGCCAGCGGGCGGCAGGCAGGAGGGCTGGATGGTCTCGCTCTCCTGCACCGCCTCCGCCAGCTTGATCAGGGCGATGTCGTTGCTGCAGGGAGAGCCGAGCTGTGAGGACAGGGGACCCCAACCACGATGCCCCCCGCCTGCCCCTGACATGTCCCACCCCCTACATGATGAAGAAGGAGTTCCACTTCTCGTGCACGATGATCTTCTCCACACCCACAGCCAACGAGCCCGGCTCGTCCTCCGACAGGACTTGCTTGCCCAGCACCACGCGGTACGTCAGGCTAGAACTGCCGGTGGGAAGAGAGGGGGTGTCAGACTCTACAGAGATCTCGCCCCCCTTGGTGCGGACCCCCCCTCGGCACCCTAGCACCCACCTGATGCAGTGGGCGGCCGTCAGCACCCAGCTGGGGTCGATGAGGGTCCCGCCGCACGTGTGGCGCCAAGTCCCAGAGGAGTCATACTGCAGCGAGATCTGCGACGGCAGGGCCGTGGTGTGAGAGCCAGGGTGTCTCCCTCCCTGTCCCCCCTCCCCATCCCCATCCCGCACCCCCTCTTACCTGCCACGGCCAGCTGTGGGGCCGGGCGTCTTCGCCACCCACCACCCGGGTGCCCAGCAGCGGCGGCACGGCCGGCTGACCGCATCCGTAGGCTGCACGACACCCGGCAAAGGGACCTCAGCGGCCGCCCATGGCGGGTGCTGGGGTCCCGTCCCCTCCCGCCCCGTCCCCTCCCCGCCGCCTGCGCCCACCGTAGCCCAGCAGCAGGGCGAGACACACAGCCGCCAGCATGGTCCTGCAGTCCCAAGGTGCCGTGGTGGGGCCGCTCACCACCTTATAGCACCTGGCGCTGCCGGGGACCTTGGCATCACCCCCCCGCCACGACATGTGCCGAGTGTCCCATGGCGGGGAGGGGGGGCCGGCCGCTCTCCAACCCCATCGCCCCGTCTTATCGTCCTGCCTGGGAATGGCCACATCTGCCCATCGTGTGCCAGCGCCACAGCACGGTCCCAACCTGGGGACAGGCAGGGTGCCTCTCGGGGGACGGCGGCCAGGCAGCCCCCCCCCAGGCCACGCTGCTATCCGTGGGGTGCTGAGCAGCCCAACTGCACCCCAACCTCCAGCACCAGCTGCCTCAGACGTGGCCCCCCCTGCCTGCTGCCCCCACACCGCCACAGGGCCAAGGTCCCCTTATCTCACCCTCCAGACAGCCAAGGCCCACGGGTGCCCCCGGTGCCGCAGAGTGGGGGGGGCAGCCCCTGGGGGGATGTTGAAGACCTTCGATAACACCAATCCACACACCTGGCCCAGGCCCCCGCTGCTTCCCACGCTGCCACCCCGGCACTGCCGTGGCGGGGGCCGGCTCCAGCAGCAGTGATGGGGTGGCCACAGCCAGACCCCGCTCCCCAGGAGGTTCCTTCCCCCCACGGCTGTGCCTCAGCCCCCTCCACAAGCACCCAGCGCACTTACGAAATATAATATTTATTTGGGATTAAAATAAAAAAACAAAACACACCCCGCCGGTACCGCTGCGCGGGGGACACTGCGGGACAGACACGCGTCTTTACAGCACCCACAAACACGGGAGCCTCAACTGACCAACGAGAACCACTCATGGCTACAACACTCACCCTCCTGGGCTGAACACAACATGAAAAAACATAACACAGCTTTGCGAGCCAGCAGCTGCCTTTCTGTACGTTATTTTTTTTTACCAAAATAGAGATACAGGCAAGCGGGTGCAGCGCTGCTCAGCCCCTCGGGGGCTGCACACCAGTGGGATGGGCTCCCACCCCCCGAGCACTGCATAGACCCCAGGCACACACACACACACACACACATACGCAGCCCCTCCGCTGGCACCCAGCCCTCGCCACGCTTGCCCGCAGCACGCCCGGCAGCCACGCCGATGGGCACCGAGCTGGCGTGGCCACTGAGACACCCGCCTGGGCAAGTTGCCACCCTGCAGACCTCACGCACAACACGACAGCACGGGCACAGGCTCGCCGGGCACGGCTGCCCTGGGCCTCGGCAGCAGCAGCCACGGCTGCAGGCAGGGGACAGGGTGCTGCTGCCTGGGGCTTGGCGGGGGGGCACGAAGAACACCTACAGACACCACAGTAAGGGGAGGGGGGTCAGGGCCACCCGGGCCAAGCCTGGACAAGGAGCCCAGCAGTGGCCCAGCCTTTGGGGAGTCACAGGTGACGTGCAGCTTGGGTATCGCTCCCGGCACGGTCGGCACGTGGCACACACAGCACTGCCGGCCCGGGCACCACAGACCAGTCCTGCCCAGCCCCTGTCACTGCTTGAAAGTGGACTGCAGCTCCTTGAACGCCGCCTTCCTCTGCTTCAGCTCCTCCGCCTGCTTCTTCTTCTCTTCCTGTTCCGCCTTGATCTCCTCCTCAAAGCGGCTGGCATCATGGATGGCTTGCACCTGCAGGCAGTGGCACGGCTGGCTGGGTCTCCCGAGACCCCCACCAAGCCCTGCTGCCCACCCCAACATCTCCACCCTCCTGCCCACCCATCATCCGCAGTGGCGGGACCTCTCGCGCCACAGCACTTGCCTCACCTTGGCCTCAAAGAAGTTCTTGGCGCCTTTCACTCCCTCTGTGGAGACGTCAATCTCGGAGAGCCGGGCCAGGGCGTGCAACCCGCTGTCCTCCTGCAGCTCCCCTGCTGCTGCCTTGCGGAAAATCAGCAGGAACTGCGAAGGGAGACTTTGGCATCAGCTCCCCCAAGACCTCCAAGCCATCACAACTCTCTTACCACTTGGCTGAGGTGAGCAGCAGCCGGGGACACCTCCCTGCCAGCATGGGGACCCCCCAGCCCCTCACCTCCCGAAAGCTGAGCTTGCTGTCCAGGTCTTCATCCACTTCCTTGATCATGTTCTTCAGGCCCAGGTGTGTCTGCGGTGCCCCCAGCTTCTCCATCATCAGCTTCAGCTCCATCAGGTCGATGAAGCCATCCTTTCCTGCATCGTACCTGCAGGATGGAGGCACAGTCCCGTCAAATCACCATGGGGCAGGCGGAGAGCACACAGCCCCCCACACCGGCCCCCCCCCAGCACCAGCACCTCTGCGTGTGTCCAACAGCCGGTGCACACACTGGCCGGGCAGCAAGGAGGGAACAGTGAGGACCTGGGCACCGGCAATCTCAGGCAGCTTGCCAGACCACGGGAAGCTGCCGGTGACCCGCTAACAGCTCCCCAGAGCATCACCCGGGATTGTTTCTGCTTCCGTGCGGCACTTGGCAGGAGAAACCCCCGGGACGCTGCCAAACCTGCTGCTGATCCCTGGGCCGGGAGCCTGAGCACACGCTCCCCTTGGCTGCTGCAAGGGTAACAGGCCACGGTGCTCAGCTCACGCAGCACCGCTCCCTCATCACCCCTTGGCCACGACACACCTTCCTCTCGGTGGAGCCAGCAGCTTGCCCAGCTCCCGGGGGTTTGGCATCGCGCAGGCTCTCCCGGCAGCCCCTGCCTGTTGGGCTGTGGGGATCACAAGCCCACCTGGGGCAGCCACCACCACCTCCCCATGACACCCCCAGGCGACAGCTCCCACCTGCCCAGAGCCCCTCAGCATCCGTGCTCCAGCCTCAGCCAGACGCCCGGACTTGGCTAAGAGATCAGGGTGCATCTCTGTTCATGGACCCCAGGCAGGGACACCCCCCTCAGAGCCCCACCTGCCACCGTGCTGCCGTCCCATCCAGCCTCCCACCCACTGCCCTGCCTACACGGAGCTGGCAGCTCGCCCTGCCTGCTCCACCGTGGGCTGTGCCAGTGGCACTCTGCCTCTGTCCCGGAGCCTTCGGGCACAGCACAGCGGCTCTCGCTGGGGCCCCAGCACAGCTCTGCACCTCCCAAGGCTCCATGGTGCAGGCAGCTGCTCTCCCCACGGTGTCCCTGCACGGCTCGCTGCTGTCCCCTTGCCTCATCACCCTTCCTGACCACGACACGAAGGCCCCACGGCACGTCCCAGCGCAATGCAGAAGTAGGTGAGCAGCTACCCAGCTGAAACTATTGAGAATTTTTTTTTTTTTTTTGGTGGCTTGTCTTTTCTGTGCCTGCAGGCGCTGCAGCAGCCATGCAGAGCACCAGGCTCACCACGCTCACTGTGCTGCAGGTCCATGACTCATTTGTACCTTCTCTGCTGTGGTCTGTTCTGTCCGTGTCACAAGCGGTGCCTTTCCACTCTCCCACACTGCTGGGGGCCCCAAAAGAGGGCTGGCCCTGCTCACCCCCTCCTGCTGCTGCCATCACCCCAGGAGCCGGGCTGAGGGAGCAGACCCCACGCGCTTTCTGCCTCCAAGACCCCTCCTGAGCATCACACAGAGTCTCTCTGCAAGGGGCACATTTGCTAGCACAGCCCTGCCACTTCGTCCCATGCAAGCCACCCCTAACTGCAGGGCGCTTCCTCGCTCTCGCTGCCCTCCTCTCTGGTTTTCAGGGCTGCAGGCATCCCTCTGCTTCTCCCAGGGAAGTTCCCAGAGGGCAACATCTCCCCTGTAGAGAGCAAAACCCTTCCATGTGTTCCTTTACCCTGTACAGCCGGATCGTCCCATCACGAGGACAGCAGTGGTGACCAGGGCAGCGTGGCAGGGCTTGTCTTAACAGTACATCCTTTCTTTGGGGAGAAACCCCCCCGCCTCCCCGAGCCCCAGCGCTGCTCCTTTCGCTGCAGCGAGACGCTGCAGGTGTCAGAGCAAACACGTCTGCTTCGCGCGCCCGGCTGCCTCGTCTGCGCCACGTCGGGCAGACACCCACCACACGCCGCTTCCCCCCCCGCATCGCCACCCCGCGTTGCCATCTGCGCCGCGGCCGGAGCACCCACAGACACCCATCGCCGCCGGCACTGGGAGCAGCCCCAAACACGGTCCCCCCCCCGCCTCGCCGCGGGCTCCCTTCTGCTGCAGTCCACACCTCCGGGTGATGGGGTGACAGACCCCCGGGAAAAAATGGGGGACGGGGGGGGAGCTCCTCACCCTGCCAGGGGCGCTGGGAGGGCACGCCAGCACCCTCCACAGCCCCCCCTCAAAGCCTTGTGCTTCGGGGCTCGCTGCCTCTGCCCCTCCACTTTCTCCAGCACTCCGCTGTGCCCGAGAAAGACCACACAGCACGTTTACACAGGTTTCCCCCAAAATGTTGGCCGGGGGGCGGGCAGCAGCACACCACCCCACGCTCAGCGGGCTCCGTAGGGATGCTCCGGGCTGTCCCGCTTGCCCCCGGCTACTCAAGCGCATCTTGGCTGACCGCTGTCGGGGCCGGCCCGACTTCTATTTCCCCCTGGAAATTTCCAGGGCTCGATACTTGCTGTCAGCTTCTGCTCCCCCCGGGGCTGGGGGCCGAGCTGGCAGAGTCACGCTCCGTCGTGTCGTGCGTGGTGACACGCGGCGGGGCCAGCGATGCCGAGGACACGCCGCCTGCCCACGCCGGCCTCGCCGCTGCAGCCCCGGGGGAAAAGCGGGGGCCACTCCGTGCTGGGGCAGAGGGAACGGGGGGGGTCCCTTGTTGTATCCTTCAGCACCCCGCTTCCCCATCAGAGGGTGCCACGGTCCCTCCTCCCAGGAGATGGGGGGACATGGGTACCCTGCTTGCAACAATTTAGGGGGTGCAGGGCTCCCTCCTGCAAGGGGCTGCGGGGGAAGGGGGTGTCGCTGGGGTCCCTCCTGCAAGGTGCTGGGGGGCGGGGGGGGGACGCGCCTGGGATCCCTCCTGCAAGGAGTTGCGGGTGTCCCAGGCGTCCCTCATACAATGAGCTGGGGAGGGCCCTGAAAGGAGCCGGGGGGGCCCACTTCTATAAGGGGCTGGGGAAGGGGCTGGGGGTCCCTCCCGCAGAGGAATGGGGGGGGTCCCTCCGGCAAGCGCGGGGCGGGGGGTGCCGGGGCATTCCCCTGCCAGGAGCATCCCCCGCCACAGGGGGGATACCGAGGGGGGGGGCCCCCGGCCGGGAGCCGGTGATGCCACCCGGGGGGTCCCGGTCCCCGTCCCCCCCACCCCCCCGCGCCGGCACTCACTGTCGGAAGAGCCGCTCCATATCGCGGAGCTGCCGCCGGGAAAACTCGCGGAACTCCCCGGCGGGGCTGAAGACGCGGCGGCCGCCCCCGGGCGAACCCTCAAACGCCCCGCGCCCCCCCCCCGCCGGGCTGCCCGGTGCCGGCCCCGGCTCCGCTCCCCGGCCCCGCCGCCCCGCCAGCTCCTCCGCCGCCGCCATGGTGCCCGGATGGCCGCGCCGCCCCGCTCCGCTCCGCCCCGCCGGCGGGGGCGGCCCCGGGGGCCGGGCTGCGGCCCCCCCCCGCCCCTCCACCGGGCTCATCCCCCGGCGGGGGCTGCGGGGGGGTCCGGCTGCCGCCGCCGCTCGCCATCAGCCCCTCAGCGTCTGCCCGGCCCCCCCGGCCGGCGGGGGGGGGGGCTGGTACCGTGCTCTGCACCCACAGCCCGGGGGGTGTGCCCGGGATGCAGGTGCGAGTCCTTAAGGCCAAGGGAGCCGCTGGAGGGGCTTCTGCAGCCCCAGGAGCACCCGCAGGGACCTGCCCCCCTCCCGCTCCAACCATTCGCTGTGGAGTTGGCAAGTGGGGGGGCAAGAGGACGAGCCCAGCCCGAAACCCACCCAATAAACCCCCAGAAGATGCCGACCGGCACAGACAGAGCGGCTCACAGCGCGATGTTCAGCCTCCACGGGCGTGCAAGGTCATGCCTTGCCCCAAAATAGGCCCAGGCCAGCACGTAGGTGGAAGCCCACAGCACGTCTGGGGGGCAAATGGGCCACGTGGCTGGGCAGAGCCCCGCGGCACGGCCACTGACCGCACAGGCCGTGGGGGCAACGGGGCATCGGCCAGCGCGGGCCCCCGGGTGCCCGGCAGCCCCGGGGAGGCTCTGCCTGACGTGGCTCCTGCGTCAGCCAGCCACAACCCCTCTGTGCTGCTTTCAGACCTTTTTGTCCTATTAAAATTTAAAAAAAAAACCAACGCCAAACCAAACCAAGAAAAGCCCACCGGGGTTTCGTTCACATTCAAATTATCCTCAGCTGAAGAGAGCTGCCGAGGACGTGCGGAGTGATGCAAAGGCACAGCGGCTGCAGGGGTGGCGTGTGCTGGAGCTGCCCCTTCCCCTCAGAGACTTCCCTCCCCAAAACTCCGCTGCTCCCCAGAAACCAGGGCCTGGCTCTCGCCCTCGCTAACAGCAGCAGCAGGACTGTGTTCAATGGCAACCACTGGCGGGCAAGCGAGCCCACATCGTTGCCCCGTCCCAACCGACCAGGGCTTTGCTCTTGTCTCCCCAGGCTCCCTCTCACACTGCTGCTGTCACATCCTCGTTCTCCCCTTCCCGTGACTACACAGCAGCTCGCCACAGCTCCGGTGTTCCCGGGGCACTCCATTTCCACACTGTGTCATGCCTCACCCTCCACCTCCCCCCGACACTGCGGGGACAGGAGGACACGGGAGCTGCAAGTGCAAGGGACCATTCAAGCCATGTTGGGCTTCACGAGCTCGAGGCCACTTCAGCAGGGACGGGACAGACCCCACTCCACTGGCTTCACACGTTTACTGTAGATGCTGGGCTGTACTCACACACGTACACATTGGGCTGTATCCACAACAACCTTTCCTATTGCTGTAAACCCCACCATGCAGGATGGGACACACACTACAGGAAAATAAGGTCCGTACAGTCACACCGGCGTGCCCAGGAGCTACAGGATACCAAGAGGCTCCTCCAAACGCACCCACACCTCACACCATGTCCAACATTAGGGTCCACAGTGCGATGACACGTTCCTACTGCAGACCTTCACCTACCAAAGGCCCACATGGTGCCTCTCCTACGTGCTTCCCATCTTGACATCTTCTGCCGTGTGCTCTTTGGCCTTCAGCTTGCCTGAGCAGAAAGGCTTCTTGGCTCCAGGCTGCAGAACAGAGACACATCGAACACCACACTAGCTTGCAAGAGCTCGGCATGGCCTTCACACTGCCTGGAGGATGGTGTGACCTTCCCTTTGCCCTAGGACGTGGCCCAAACAGCTGCCTATGCATGCATCACCCTCCAGCTTCAGCAGCAGGGATGCTGCCGTGCAGCTGAGCCTGGGCGAGCAGCAGGGCCCTGGGATGCCCAGGCTCCTGGGATGGTCTGACTGCGAGATCCCAGGTCCCTGACACAGAAGGAGCTGGCTGTTAGTTAAAGCGCAGGAGCTGGGTATCACACGGAGCTCCCAGCTCTCTGCCTGGCGTCTGCCCTGCCACTGCTGCAGACAGGCACAGCCACCCCAGTACCCGACAGACAGAAAACTGTGCCACGATGTGTTGCTAACCAATCACAAAAGCTAGGTAAGAGCATTACACGGGGTGCTCGGCTGCTGCTGACTCCACGCTGGGCCCCTGTGCCTTTCTGGCTGCAGTAAGCACACCCCAGAGGTGCCCCCCACCCGAGAGGCATCCCCAGAACCAGCAATGCTCTTTCAACATTCAGCCCGCTGATGCCCTGGGGGTCTCTCCCCACAGCCCCTGCTCTTCATTTACCAAACGCCTCCTGAGCAGTCATCTCATTTTGAGAGAGCAAAATCACACGTCTGCTCCTGTGAGGGGAGACCCTTCCTTTGCACACTTGCTTCTCCTCACCTCACCTCCACTGTGTGCGACCAAGGGCCCGCAGGCTGCTGTGCCTTCCCAACCCTGCCTGCTGGCGAACGGGCACAGCCTGGAGGCTCCTGCGCCTTGTCCTCTGCAAGGCTCGAGATAACACCGGGAGTCACCTTCCTTCTACTTACAGGACTTGCCTCGGGCACCTTACCAACAGCCGAGCGTCCAGGCTGTGCCACGCATCCCCTGCGCCTCCCTACACCGTCGGGGTGGACACTGGTGGAAGCACCTCGCTGAACACGGAGGCTCCCGCTGATCACCGTGACCTGCCTTTGAACGCTCGGGCACGGGGACGTTTGGCTCCTGGGGCTCCTGGTGTCCTCGGGGGCCTTGCTCGCCCTCTCCTCTGTTCTCACCTTGTGCAGCTTGGCGGCTCGCAGCAGCCTCTTCTCCTGGGTCAGCTGGAGCTGTGTCCTCTCCAGAGCCTCTTTCAGCAGGGCCTTCTCTTCTGCCTCCTTGTAGGCTTCATCTTCTAGCTTGGACATCTCCTCCTGGCACCTTTGCAGGGACACTTGGCTCAGCCTGTGTGAAACAGGAGGGGGGGACTGCGACCTGTGTCGACCCCCCAGTCGGGAGAGATGGCTTTTGAGAAAACCTTATTGTGCTTGCGTCTCTCCTAGAGCCCCCCACGCCACGGGGTGACACTGAAGGACATCAGAGCAGCTAACACCTTGCGGGGACTTGCACATATTTTAGCAAGCCTTTTCCCTGCCCCGATTCCTTCCACACGGACAAACCCATCTCCTCCTGCCTTTGCTGAGACCAAGATGCCACCTCTTCAAGGCTTCCCCCCCCCGCTGATGGCTGTGAGCCCTTCTGTTGGGTGTAGGAGCCCACAGAGGGACTCTGGGTGGCTGTGTCAGCACTGCTGGCTTGGAGATCGCTATCAGACCTCTTGCCTACTCTGAATACGGTGTGCATATTTACACCAGCCCAGAAACATCTTTCTACATCGCTTTTTTCCGGTCCTGTGGGCAAAACGACTTCTGCATTTGTGCAGCGAGCGGCAGCAGGGCTTGCACAAGAGCACCCACGTGTTCCTCCCTGCTCCCTAACACACAGCCTCGTGCGGCAGCTCGTGGAGCGGGAGAATCACCTTCGATCCAGCCCTTCCCATCGGCTCCCACCCCTCGCTCCTGTGACACTCTCCCTCCAGCCCGGACGATGCTACTGCTGTCCTGGGCTCGAGGGAGGCTGCCAAGCTCTCCCCAGCTGACCCTGCTCAGCTGCGTAGGGCCCTGCGAGGCACCACTGCAGAGAACCAGGAGGACATTTCTCTGTTTCTCCTAACACTTCCTATACTGTGGCCACAACGTGACTGGTCCCAGGCAGACCTGACACAACCCGGCAAGGGGCTGCACCGCCCCTTTGCCTGAGTTCCCCATCACTTTGCATTCCAGGACTCGGTCTCGCTCAGGCCTGTGGCCAGTAGCGGCCACCTTGCCGCTCAGTACCTGAGCTGCTCCATGCTGGCCTCATAATCTTTCAACATTTCTTCTTTTCTCTCTAGGCGACTCTTCAGGTTCCTGATCTTATCATACAGCAGCTCCAGGTCCTTCCGTCTCTGCAGTCCTGCATTTTCCCTCTCCTCCTGAGGAAGGTGCTTCAGAGACTGCACTCCTGACAGCTCCTTCACCTTCATCAGGCTTCCCAGAGCACTAATTACGTCAAGGTACTGTGGGAAGAATAGGGGATGCATTATTTACTAGGCCTGCCAATTCCTCCGCCACATAACATCACACTGCTCAGCCATCTGCTTCCATTCTGCTCTGCTGAGATGAAAACATCACCAGGAAACCACGGCATGCCTTCCCCTTTGTTTTATTTCCATGAGTGCTTTCCCTGGGCGAGCTTTTCTGAGCACTCCTAAAAATACAGCTGGCTGTGGCTCACCCGTGCCTTGGGGCTGCTGCTTGGGGGCACTCAGAGAGGTGACACACTGCACCGGAGCACACCTGAGCTCCAGACCAGCCCCTTTCACACCTGGCGTTCCATTCCCAGCCTCACGACGCTTTGGGGGTGGATTTTTCCTTTTTCAGCATGATCTATTTTCCCCGCTGGACATTTTTCTGCCCTTTTTGGAGGGAAGAGACCCACTTTCACAACCCACCCGCTGTGCTACCAATGGCCGCCCCCTCCAGCAGCAACCTCCATCACTCTGCAGCACCTCTCACATCATTTAGCGGGCGTGTAAGTTGGCTAACGTCTCTGTTCTCACCAACCTTACCTCTCCTTGAGGATCAGCCCTGCCTGCCTGAGAGAATACCCCCGAAGACCTTAGGTGGGAAGGGGAGAAGGATGTACCACTGCACATTCTGGGGTCCTGGGACATCCCAGCAGGTGCCCAGCACACCCTGGCTCCTGCAATATGCAGTTCATCCTCAACCACATTCCTGTGGAGCCCTGATGCCAATCACTTCCTTCTGAAATGCCTTTCAAAACAATCTACCCTCTACAAGTGCTGGGTACCATTTTAACACATCTATTGCTGATGTACCATCTTCTCGCCGACATCTGTTGCATCAGCCATCTCCGAGCTGGCTGCCCCATCAGCAGCTCCGTGCAAGCCCCCGTTAGCAGCATGGCCAGGAACCTGCACAGACAGCGAAAGACCAACAGAGCCCACAGCTCTCCCGCCTTTGGGTTGAGCTGCCTCCAGCCTTCCTTCCACCACACAGAGACACTGCCCCGGTATCGCTGCAGCGCAAAGCCTCCCGCCCCGCTTGGCCTGTGGCATCCCTGGGCAGCTGTGCCAGCGGTGCTGGGCCACAGGCTGCTCCTGACAGGAGCTGTGACCCTCCACCAGCGCTGCCTTCCCTTAGGCTGCACCTTACACACTGCCAGATCTTGCACCTCCCCGTCTCCCCCCAGCTTCTTATTTAGTGTATCCAAAAGCCTAATTCTCCCCATTCCAGGGAACGCTTTCCCAATGAAGCCTCAAGCACCACAAACCAAAAATCACCTTCTCACCTTGCTGGCCTCCAGTTTTGTTCCTGCCACAGGCGCAGGTTCCCTCTCGTGACCTGTTTTCTGGACTATTTTCTCTGGGAAATCTTTCATCAGGACCATCAGTGGCTCTGGACCCTTCTTCGCAGCAGCTGGAGGTACAAAACCCACCCACCATGTTGTTCCACTCTGTGACGTGACGTGGCTTCACAGCTCAGCCTCTTCAAGGTCTGCCACGTTTCCCCTCACGGAGATCGTGCACGGCGAGACACACAGGCTCCAGAGCAAACCCTGCACCAGCCTTCCCTGCCCACGTCCCTGTCCGAGTGTTTTCTCTATGCAAGTAGGATTCACACCTATTGCTCAGATGGTTTCTTCAGAGATGTTTTCCCACCACCTGCGCGTATTGCACACTCACAGGAGAGCTGCCTTTGCAAGGGAGAAGCCCGAGCCTGTTGCAAGCAAAGGGCCCGAGCCCCACCACAGCCCACCGCTCCTTCCCTCGCATCGCGTGCCCCACCAGCAGACTCCAGCATCTATCAAAGGCACACGGACACATCTTCCCTTTAGAGGGACAGCCACGCCTACCCGAGGATTGCCTCTTCTCCAGCATCTTTATCCTCTCCCGGAGCTCGGCCAAGCCTTCTTTCTGGCGCCGGATCGTTTCCTCGTGCCTGAGGCCTCGGCATTTTGCGCCGAGGTTGGCCAAGTCCAAGGCCGGCTCCTGGAAGAAACAGCCCAGGCAGTTCTCACCCAGACTGCATCTGGCTCAACACAAGCTCAGCTTAAACCCGATTTAAAACACAGCCTTGCTTGAAGATGCTGGTTGCTTGGCACATGCCAAAAGCAAAGCCCATGGAACGTCTCACCCTACACCCTCTCCATGGATTTGTGGGGTAGAAGAGGCACATCAGAGACCCCTTTCTTGCTCTGCTGCAGCAGCTGCACCCTGGTGGGGCCATGAGCTCTACAAATTCTCCAGAGACCTGTGAGCAGGATGGTGCGTGGCTCCGAACGGCCACGTCAGCATTTTTCTCTGGCAGTTTGTGCTACCACTGAGCATTTACTGTCTTCTACACACAAATACCGATACACTTTGAGGCCTGTGTTTATACAGGATCTCATGCATTATTCTCTTTTAAACTACACTCATGCACACAGACACTTGCATTCCCCTATTCCAGCCCCATCCAGCTTGTTACATCATGACAACCACCCAAAAATCTGGGACGGGACGGGCCCATCCTCAGCTCTGGCCCCCACGGCCCCGCGTAGCGAGGGGCATTTTGGTGCCGGAGCGCGGCTTTGCTGGGCTGCGCCTCCAGCGCTCTGCTCCCCCTCCATCGCTCTGTGCAGAACAGGACGGGTGATACCTCCCGCTCGTCATCTGGCTCTGAGTCACCGCTTGGCCCCCACACACCCAGCCTTTCACGCTGGCAGGCTGTCTGCCACTCTTGTGGGACAGGCTGTACAATTTCTACAGTCCCTCCATCTGCTGCTGCAACCACCTTTGCGTTCTTCCCGTTTCTAGCACCAGGGAAATCAAAAGGGGATTCGGCACCAGAGATTAAAAAAAAAAAAAAAAAGAACATTTATTCCAGTCCTGTGCAACAAGCTACCCCAGCTCCTGCACATTCAACTGCTTTTGGGTCGCCAGTATAGCTTCAGTGGGGTTGGGGAAAGGAAGGGAGGCTTGCAGATCTGTTGCTGCTCTCGCTTCTAATTGGCAATTATCTCAGCCATTAGCACACACATCGCTTCAGGGTTTCGAAGTGCTGCACAAACATCAGCTCACCAGTCCGGGCAATGCCTGCACAGCAGCATGGCCACATGGCCACCCCGCAGCCTGATACGAGGCTTGGCTGGGCACTGCCACGTCTCGCCACGATGCTGAGAAACACCGTGTGCACGATCGATACTCAGCAGACCCAGACCTCCCTGTGCACTTACCCTCTTGGAGGCTTCACCCCCTTGCACTGGCGTCCCAGGAGCATCCTCCAGCTTTTCCGCCATTTCTCGGGAGGCATCCTGTGCCTGGCAGTGGGCTTGAGCTTGCCTGTGCCAAGAGACAAGACCGCCGTGGGACACCGTGACAGATGAAAGTTGCCCAAACAGCTTGCGGAGAGCAACACCCTGGACACCCGCTGATGACTACCACGGCGTGGGTGGGCACATTCCCTTAGTTACACGTCCACGGGCATGAGCTCCGCTAAACCCCCGTTTCAGTTCACGTGGCGCTTCCATAGAGACAACATGGCTGAGCTCCATTCTGATGCTCTCACACACGCCGTCTGCTCCCGGGCAGACACCTAAATGCCATCGGCTGCTGGCAATCGACAGAGCAGCTTTTGCAAAGCATCAGGTCACAGTGGCACGTACCTTAACTCTTCAGCGGCTGCTTTCAGGGCTCGATCCTTCTTCTCCACGAGGCTGGACATCTGGGATAGCTTCTCTCTGAGCAGGATCAGTTCCTGCCCTTGGCATTCCAGCCGGCTCAGGTTCTGCTCCAGTTCCACCTTCTGTTCTTCGCTCAGCTCCCCTAGGCACACAACAGCTTTGTGGGTTTCTGGCCGTCTTGTCACCCAGCCCCAAGGGATCTGCGGTTCTCAGCAAAATGACAACGTTCACGATGTGTCCCCTTTTCCCAGAGCACCCCCGTGGGGGCTGCCAGCAATAACTGAGCTTGTCCCCACAGACCCTCGCCCTACCCTCAGTAGAAGCCTTTGGATGCCATGCTGCACCAAGAGACCTCACTTTCCTAGTTCACAGTGCAAGGCCAGTCTCTTTGCATGGGTGTACACTCCAGAGTCATCACTTGCTACAGTAATTTTCCTTCAGATTTGAGAACAGCAGGGTCACCAGCATTTTCTGCCTTGCAGACTTTTAACTCTTTATATTTCTCATAGCCTCAGTCCCCACGGTCACATCACACCCTTACAGGCAGTGAGAGCAAGCCACAAACATGCCTCAGTTCTCAGGCTCAGGCTCATTTCTGCCCACTCTGCCCACCTGGTTACCCTCACTCATCATCACGGCTATCGCTTAGCCGAGGACAGGGAGGAATTCACCTACCCAAAGAGAATGTTCCACCTGCTCTGCCCTGAGCAGGGCAACAGCATGGCTTTAGGACTGTGACATCTATTTTCCATCACCTGGATGTGCCCACCAGTACCTTCCCTTGTTACTGTGTGGAAGAGGGATGGCAAGATGGAAACCACCCTGTACGGTGCACCCACCTCTCATGTCTGACATCCTGGCTCTGGTTTCCACAAGCTCTTTTGTTAGCCCGGCGATGACGGCCTCCTTGGACAGGAGCGTGCTCTGCACCGCTGCCAGTTCCTCCCTGAATTTCCTGAGAAAGATAATTGCCAGTCTGACAGGTCATTTCAAAGACTCATTTCACAGAACCTGTGCGTGCCTTCCTGAGCTGTGTCTCATGATGAATACGTACACATTACCTTTTCCACCACCTTTCAGTCCCCTAGGTTCATGCCTGTAGTGTTTGGAACTTACCAACTCACTGTCTTACCCGGAGCCATCTGGGCAGGACGGCAGATCATGCACATGCTGTTCGGCATCACTTGGACACTATATGCACTTAAGACTATCTCCGCCTAGCAAAAGGACTCTCTTCACCATCACAGAAAAAAAGATCTTAGGACAAGTTGCTGTCAGATCCTTGGTCTTCCTTAAGCTGCCCTTGCAAGAACTGCTCTTCTCCAAGCCCCTCTGACCAAGAGCACCACCAGCAAGCGCTGCTTACCTCAGACAACCGTGGCACTTGGCTGCAGGAGAAACCTCCAGACAAGCTCCCGATGTTGACTGGCGGGTATCACCCTGAAATCCTACAGAACACAAGAACAAAGGCCAATTACTTCTTTGTAACACATACACATTTGGTCTGCTTGCTTCTGCTACGTATATCTTTCCCTTCACAGAATCATTCTGGTTGGAAAAGCCCCTTGGGATCATCGAGTCCAACCCTCAGCCTGACTCTATAAAGTTCTCCCCTACCCCACATCCCCCCACAGCTCATCCCAACGGCCCTTAAACACACCCAGGGATGGGGACTCCACCCCCTCCCTGGACAGCCTATTCCACACTCTGACCACTCTTTCTGGGAAAAGTTTTTTCCTCATGTCCAGTCTGAGCCTCCCCTGTCACAGTTTCAAGCCGTTCCCTCTTGTTCTGTCACTAATTCCCTGTGGGCAGAGCCCAGCCCCAGCCTCTCTGCAATGTCCTGTCAGGAGCTGCAGAGAGGGATGAGCTCTCCCTTCAGCCTTCTCCTCCTCACACTGAAACATCTCTGAAGGCTGAGGACCATCTTTTTGGGAAACCCGCGTCTCTTAGGCTCCAGTCACAACAGTGCTTAGACAGTTCCTTACACCCTTCCCGTTGCTCAGGGTCACTCATGCCTGGGAGCAGCCCAAAGTGCTCCAGTCTCGTCATTTCAGAGGGCCAAGAGCCCTTCTCCAGTGGGAGAGCCCTGTCTGCACCGTGTCTATGACTCCCACAGTTCCCAAAGCCACAGAACAATATACTGCAAGCCCCTGTGAAATAGCTTCTTCAGTGACGTGTGGAGCTCATCCTGCATGTAAACATCAAACCAACATCTTACACGACACTTTCCGTAGCAGCAAAGGCACTACTCCATCTCTGTATAAATCTGATGTTGACTGAGAAGGTGCCCAGTGCCGAGTCACCCCACACAATCCTTACCTACCTTCCATTTTTTCCACAAGCGCTGCGTTTTCTTCCTCCAGTTTCTTTTGCTGCTGCTTGGCCTCCAGCAACCTGTCCTCTAAAGCCACAATCGTCAGAGAATGCTGCTTGCTCTGCTCTTTATATTCCGCTATTTCTTCCTGCAGTTTCTGCCTCTGTAACCCAGTCTCCTCCTGCACGGTCTTGAGCTGCTCATCTCGCGTGAGGACCTGCTGCTGTAACGCCAGCTAGGAAACAAGAGGTGTGATCTCGGTTGGAAGCATGGCACGTGTTTTCCTTTGGGAATCAGCATCATCTGGCCTGGCTAGCAGGCAGAAGGACAGAGGGAAGGGAAGGATTTCAGGGAGCAGGGAGGCTGCAGCGCCCTGTCCCCTCCTCGGCAGGGACTGGGGAAGGCTTCTTCACCCAAACCGCATCTACACCACGTCCTCTGCCTGCACACGGGGGTTGTAGGAACTACCTCTCGCCTTGCGGCTTCCTCCAGCTTGTGCACAGCTTCTCTCAGTCTGCAGTCTGTAACCTCCTGCTCCTCCAACTTCCTTGACATTGCCTACACGAGGAAATCAGCAGTAATTGAGAAGTTAACAAGCTTGCAGGGATCCACCTTTGTCTCTGCAGATATGCATCTACGTGTATTTGTGGGGGAAAAACCCACAGTCCACTGATGACCCCTGACCAAAGGGACCACCATGCTCCAGAGCACTTTCAGATTTCTTTATTCCAAGGGCGAGCAGTTCTGTTTTACCTCCCATGTGTGCCACTGACCTCAGTCATGCTTCTCAGGTGGCTCTCCAGGTCTCGGATCTTCTTCTGTTCCTCCTCCACAGACTGCTTGCACTTGTCCTTCTCCTTGGCGACAGCGCTCTCTAGAATCTGAGAATTGACAGCCCACAGTTTCAGGACAGAAAAAAAAACGTATCATTAGGCAAAAGGCCTCGACTCCAATGAGGAAAGCGACCAGGAGGGTCACTGCTCTGGAGCAGGGGCACATTATGGGAGAAAAGCTTGGCAGGACACAAGACAACTCAGCGAGGGAAGGGACAAGAGCGCCTGGGGACAGGTACAGCAGAGACCAGAGAGGAGGAGCTCTGCTGCTCCTTACCTGCCTCCTCAGAAAACTTGACCCCAAGAAACAACCATTCCCAGAGCAACAGACACTGAAGCATGCTAGAAACTATCCGGCAAGCCCACGATGATATGCTGCCCCCATCACAACACACAGACACGGCAAAACACCTGCTCACACCTTGGCTGAGCACGTCCCACCCCAGCGCTGCCGGCTTGACGGCCGGGGCTTTCCCCGGACCGAGGGTGACCTGGCAGGAGCCCACCCACCAGCCACCCCCCTGCTCTGCAGGGGATATACTTTTCCAGCCAAAACAGACCTAAAAGGAGTTCAGCGTGAGGAAGGGAGTACAAGGCTTGCTAGGAAGCCAGCCTGCACTTGCATTCCATTTACTACAGACCGTGCCATGTCTCCCTGAGCTGATGCATCTCTTTGATGCTCCTTGTTTGCCGTTTCTCCCAGGGATTGAGTGGCAGCAGTGCATCCTGCCATTAGCCACAGATGCTTTCCAGTTCCACCGTGGCTACTTTGTGGAGTTCAAAACATCAGTATACGAGGACAGCTGATATCCAGGCTCTTGGGACCGCGCTGAGACAATTCAGGGCTACAGGCTTCTTCCTCTCACTAGGCAACGCTATTACAGGCACTTATTTTTCCTGCCTAACAGTCACTGTCCTAACAAACCACCATGCCATCATACCTCTTTGTTCTCCTTATCTTTTTCTGAGATTGTTTGCTTGATTTTTATCTGTAGGTCTTGCTCGTGTTTTGCTTCCAGCTCCTTCACGAGCTCCTGCAGCAAAGCTGCCTGTGACTCCTGGACCCTCTCTAATTGGGCCTGTGGGGAAACAGCAGATACTGAGGTGTTAAAGGAAGCGTGTTGGGGCAGGGCCAGAAATAAACACCCCGTGTACATTCATGCACAAGCAATTCAAAAAAGAGACGTACCCTCCATCCTTGCCACATTAGGTGTATGGGCACTGACACGCTCACAGTGGGCTCCATCTTATCCATCCCCCTGTGTTTACTGCAGACCCAGGGACCTCTGCTACTCTGCATCCCCAGTTCGGGTCCCACAACGACTTGCTTAGGGCTCGTGTTTACCGACAGAAGGATCCCAGATCAATTCTGCTGATGTACATACGCGTTTTTTTACCTCTAACATCCGATTCCTCTGTGCAGTTTCCTGACTGTTTTGCAGCAGGCTCTCGAGAGCAGCCAACAGACCTGCAAAAGCCAAGGGAATCTCGCTGTCCGGGGGGCTCATGCAGCCCATGTTTACCACCTGGAGCATCCTCGGAGGCCTGGGGATGCTGTTTGCCTCCTTGCAAAACTTGGTTTGGTCACTGTTGACATTCAGTCTGGGTGCTCAGCCCCTTGCCTGATGGAGGAGGTCCCTGTTCCTCCATAGGCAGCTGGGAGAAGGGAGCACCACTAACTTCCCACACAGTCACCCCCCCCGGCTCACTGGGACACTCAGAAAACACTGGACAGAGGTTTCCCTCCCAAGCTGGGGCAGTGGATGTGCTGTTCTCAGCTTTTGGGGAAGGAAAGACCCGTGGGCAGCAGTTCTGCCTTGCATCCAGAGACCCTCGCAAGCCTCGAGACCCTCACTAGCCTCTTGCTATGAGATTCAGCCTCAGAGATCACCTCAGACAAGGCTCCTAGGGGCCAGCTGAGGGGTTTCACTCTGCACTTACTGGAACTCCAGCATATTCCCACCCTTGGGAGATCGCTGCTATTGCTGAGACATCTCTGGAAGGGAACTTGACTGCACACACAGCCCAGATGCCTGTTCCCACCAGGAGACTTGTTTTCCTTGTCACACTCCATCACCCATTTTTGCTGCGTCACCCCGTCTTCTCTAAGCCTGACACTTCTGCAAGAGCTGAGGACGGCTCATCGCTGCACGATGCTCCCAGTGCTATAATTACCACTCTGCTAACCAGGGCGGCCTTGCAGCTCCTCCCGCGCCCTCGCCAACGCCGCTGCACCCCGCTGCCACCCAGCACAGCCTGCACCCCTGTGCAGAGCTGCCGTCAGAGCGACGCTTGCCCTCCCACGCCACTCTCAGAGCCGTTACCCCTCTGCAATGCACAATGCTTTGGCACAGACCTACACTTGTACAGTTGCCACGCTTCCCGTGCACTGTTCACCTCAACTTAGTTTTGGCAAACTCCACACAGCAATCGCTCTGCCGCTCCGCAGGAGAGATGGCACAGGAAGGGGAAGACAGAGTAATTTGTAACCTCGAGACAAAGATCTCAGCCTGCACCACGGCCACAATCGTGGCCAAGAAGCCTATCCCACATGCCACCAAGGCAAAATCCACTTTGAGCGAATAACCACAATACCAGTAGATCTGTTCTACCACGTGCAGACATTGCATCCACTGAAAAACCCCCCGAGCCCTGTGGGTGCCACTGGCTGCACAGGGTGACTGGGGCTGCAGAGGCAGGGAACGGGCACACACACTGCCTGAGCAGGTCTCCTAGTTGCCCAAACTGCCTGAGACTTGCACCAACATGGGGGTCTGGCATTCCTAAGCAGTGGCTCATGCTGGACTTTCTCCGTGATGGCTGGCTAGCTAGGACATCCTACCTGGCGCAGGTTTGTTCCCAGGGCCACCCAGTGGGACACAGACCTTTGCTGGAGGAGCGCATTTCCATCCCCACACTGGCCAGGAGCTGCTCCGCACCCTCCAGCCAAGACAGGGGGACATGCACCATTTCCACCACCACCATCCCGATGGCTGAGACAGAGGGATCCAGGCACAGTGCCTCCAGCCTCCCCAGCTCCCCTCGCAGGCTCTCGCTGCTGCAGGAGCTCCTCAGGCAAGCCTGGAAGAAACACAACCCATCAACAAGCTAGGCTCTGCAGTCAGTGGGCTTCTGGGACTTAGCAAGTCACACAACATCGCTGAAAAAGCCCTGGGTACAACCACGTGAACACTTTGGTACAACACTTCACTTCATGGGTCAGGGTCTTTGGTGGGACCAGCTCTGGGCAAGCCCAGAGAAGGACACACTTCTACAACACCTCCCAGTTCTTTCCAACCAAAACTTTTTGGGGCTACACTCCCCTCTTGCTGATGTGGAGAGCCGTGTGCTGGCTAGCGCCAAAGCACAAGAGTATCTTTTCTCTGACCTATCCTCAGGCCAAAAAAATGCCCTGTGCCTCTTAGCTCCTGGATGTCGTTGGCCATCAGTATTTCAAGGACTGACCTGGAGCTCCTGCAGGGATTTCTTGAACACCTCGACATTTGCAGACACCTCCTTTTCCTTTGAGATCCTGGAGCTTAATTCCTCCTGCAGACATTTCTCTCTCTCATGACTTTGGTGATTCTCATCGGAAAGCTGCCTGACCTTCTCTATCACCTGGCAAAGCAAACAAAGAAAGAGGAGAATAAGGCGTTATATTAACACCCTTTTCCAGCTGAGGGACCATAGATTGTCTCAGCAAGCAATGACTGAGACTTGCTGCAAACTAGTAGCTACATCAGCCTTCTGGGCTTCTCCCTTGTTGCAGCCCACCGACTCCATCCAAGCTTTGGGGGACAAAACACATCACGGAGCAGTGTCATTAACCTGGGATAGCTGCAGCACAACTTATGATCTGGACAAGTTTGGATGCTAGTGGCATTACTGTGCATGGTACTACAGCCAACTTGAGCCACGCTGGGCTTTGGAGGGACCGAGCATCTCTGTGTGCTGGCACCCAAACTCACCTGCTGCTCCGTCACGGCTTTCCCTGCAACTCCCGCTGCTGCCGGAGAACAGACTCGCATCACTTGGGCTTTGAAGGACCCCAGCTACAGCAGAGATTGACATGGGAAAACAAAAATCACTGATAGTTGGTATCAGCTGTTGGTCTGCTCTACCCATCGCTCTAGCTCACACACCATTTCACCTTGGCGAGGGTTCCCTGACACCCCTGCTCTGACCCTGACGGCTCGCACCCTGCCAGCAGCGAGGCTCTGTGGTTAATCACACCCACGACATTGCCTGCGAGGTGTGATCACCAGCACCATGCCCTGGGGAGGCTGTCGGTTCCCCGCCACCAAGGACAACATGACCCCTGAGCATCTCCTGCTGTGGGAGGATTACGATGATGGGGGGCCAGTGTACATTGCACAGGACAGACCACCTGAGCCAGGCAGCTGCTCCATCCCAGGCTCCAGTGGGGATTTCCCGTGGCTGACACCTATTTCCTTCTGTGAAACAGTCAGGGCAGGCTGGGGACAGCTGGGGATGCCACCCCCTCCTCTCTGCAGGAGGTGACAACCATTCCTGCAAGGTTAGCACTTCATGCTTCTGTATTGCAGCTGGTCCTGGCTCCTCCTGGGGCTTCCACAAACAGCTGTCCCTGTGCTAACCTACGTGGCAGACCCAAAAGTCCTCATCTGCCCTTAAAAGCTTGAGGCTGCCCTTCAGCTCCACTCCGCACAAAAACCGGAGTTATTTTCCACACATGTTCGTCAAACTACTCATAGCGTTTTTCTGTTAGTTCTTTTTTTATGGACTGGGTTTCCCAACAGATTCACACTAGCAAAACTGTGTGTTGCAGTTTAATGGGGGGGGGGGGGGGGGGGGGGGAGGGCGCAACTTCCTTGTGCAAAGCATGGATTCATCCTGGTGATCCAGCATGATGCTATTCTGCCAAGGGCTGTCTCTGCCCAGAGCAGCATTGCCGAGGCATGGAGGAGGGTTTGCATGGGTCTCAGAGAGCATGACTATGATTACAGAGAGTATAGTGTGTTTCTGCAGACTACTAAACCCACTACATCTTCTACAATGCCTACACAAATCTTGTGGATACGCCTATTCCACTGCACCCGATGACCAGTTGGGCCTCATGCTAGGGTTTGGTGCTCAGGACTCTCCCGCACTTGAGCACGATATCCTTCCCCATGGGAAAACCTGTGGTTTTGTGCTGCCTGCAGCCCAGACAGCAGGATGCTCCCATCCCTGCCTCTCCCTACCTGCTCCTTGGCCCGCCCCAGCTCTGCCCGCAGCAGGCGCTCCCTGCGCCCCATCTCCTCCAGCTGCAGAGCTTGCCTGGCACAGGCCTCTCGCAGCTCCTCCTCAGCCTGCAACGAGGAGAGAATTTGCACATCAAAGCAATACCCAAAAATCACGCCACAAGCCTTCTACCCCAACTATCCACTATTTAGGTCAGATGATTTTAAATATAGCTTTGAAAGAACAGGAGACGGCAGCAATCCTTTTGCAGGGGGTGGGTTTGCAGCACCAGAATCTTAACTCCACTCCTTGCCTGGGTTTGGTCCCCAGGACATCATCCATCCTTGACTTTCCAACACACCGCTCACATAGGGCAGCTTGCTGCCTGAGTTATCTTCTTCCCTCGGGGTCCGTGGCAGAGCTCAGCACATTTGGAGCCCCTGCCCATACAGCTGGCATGCCCGGGGCTTGCTGACCTCGTCCCACACCTCTGCTGCCCGTGCCAGGCAGCCGAGGTACCTGCCGTGCCCTCGCCAGGCCGTGCTGCAGACCCCACACCCAGACGGGTACCTTGCCTTTCTCAGCCAGCTGCATTTGGATGCTCTCCTGCTTGGTGCAATACTTCTGGACTTCTCCCTGCAGCCCCTCCACGTCGCGTTCCAGCTCCCTGATGCGCTGTAAGACCCCAGCACAGCAGAGAATCTCACCAGAGGAGCTGGGCATTGCCTCTCTGGAGGACTTTAACTGACAAGTAAGACATTTTTCCCCATCTATCCGATTTTGTTTACCCTGGAATTCTCTTCTAACCTATATTTACTGCAGCTTGATTGGCTTTCAAGTGGCATTTCAATATTATTTCTGACAGCATTCTCCTGCATTGTAATGCAGTGTTACATTTTTTACAGGAGTTTACGCTTCTCCGGTTCGTTATGCACATTAGGTGCCTTCTATTACAGGAGCCGGATTCAAAACAACTCCCTTCAAATGCCCAGTTAATTATTCTCTTGATGATGCATTCCCACAGTGCTGCTCTCCCTCGTGCTCCATCACCCCAAATGACTTGAGACTCACATTTCGGCATGCCATTACTTCTCTCTCTCCAAGTTCACGCTTCAGTTCCTCTCTAATTCTAGAGCACTAGAATGAATGGCAACCAAGGAAGAAAAAAATCATCAGGGCAGGCAGATACCATTATTTCTGCAGCAAATGTCAACATATACTTCACTAAGTGCTCAAATACCTAATGGGTGGCTGAGTGCCCATGATGGAGCCATCAAGGCACTGAGAGCACAAGAGCATCTGCACCTGGAAATGCTCATATTAAAGCATTGCCTGGCTGAGAGAAGGACAAACATCTTCAGGGAGTACCTGACAAATTCCTCTGGCCTTTAGAACAGTATAACAGGCATGGGGGGAAAGGACGCAGGAAAATAAATGCTTCTCCGGAACACCCACAGTGAGCTGAACATGGCATTAACAGACATTTCCAGGCTAATCATCACTGTATCAGACTGTGCCGTTCAGTTCTGTGTTTCAGGGTATTGGTGCTTCAGAGACTGACCCTGTCCTGCCTGCCCCGAGCACCTGGGTGCCTCTCCCACGAGTCTCCTACCTCCCACCGGGGCTTTCCACACCCATGGAGTGGAGAAAACCACAGAGGGATGCTCTGGGATGCGCTCTCTTCCTCGACACAAGCGCTGTGGGCCACCAAGTGCCACCAGCCACCCAGCAGGATGCTTCTCCTCCCATACACAGCAGCCTGAGAGCTCACATATCCCCTTGCCACCGGTTAAAGGGCTGAGCCTCGGCAAAGCAGGGCACATCATTCATCTCCAGAGAGCTGCTCAGGGCGGGGGATGCTGGGCCAGGTACAGGCTGGCAGGTGTGGTGACCCCTGCCTGCACCCCAGGGGTCCCACACATCTTTTCCATGATTTAAAATTCACAGTGAATCACTGAAATCTGCCTGTACAGTGCCTAGTCAGCCAGCCAACACTCAGCGCCCACTCTGTGCTTAATTATGCAGACGATGCAGCTCTGCCAGTTGCAGAGGAAGCTGCAAATACAGAGAAACAACCTGCTGCACAGGCCGCTTTCTTTAAGGGACAAAGCAGGCTGGGCTGCAGGGAGCCACACGAGGACGGGGTTTCCATGGCTCCTCGGGAGGATCTTGGCACGAGGAGCTTCGTGCATACAAACCGCTACTGTGCTCACAGCAATCCAGGGCACACAGCACCTGAATGCAGAACAAGGAGGGGGGGATCCGGCTGGGGAAGGTGACACGGCTCTGGGGACATCACACGACACCTCGGCACAGCCACGGCCCCATCCCAGAGGTACGGCTCTGCAACTCGGATTTGCATCCAGCCAGGACCCTCGCATTTACAACTGCCCCCATAAACAGGCACACAAATAGCCGCTACACTCCTTAACAGAGAGGAGCGTGGCCCTTCTCAGCGGTAACCCTGACGTGAGACTGTAAATTACTGAGCCCATCATTAGGGATGCTAACCTTGGCAGAAACGACTGCTAGCTGATTGTCCTTTACTCTGTTTTCCTTCTTCATTTTTTCAACATCTTCCTTGAGTTGCTGGATTTTCTGCTCCTTACTGGCAATCTCCCTTTGCAGACTGGTCACTAGACCTGTAAAACCAACTGTGGTGAGAGGCTACCCAAGCACATCCCTGCAAAAGCCCTCTAGCCACCTCCCCTTTGACAACCATCGGCCTTGGACAGCCCAGCCAGCTTTTGGCACGCCGTGCTGGACACTGCTCTGTGACAGCATCACTAACAAGCTCCTCGGGGCCTCGCAGCACATTCTCCCTGAAAGATGAGCAGCTCTTACAGATCTGTTTTTGCTGCCTTACTGTGTCAGATCCACAGCTCTGATGCCTCCTCCCTGCCAAGCAGCGATACTGCTCCCTTATCTCGGGCAATGAAATCGAGCAGAACAGTTTTGCTAATCTGAATGCATCACCGAAGCCAATATTTTGTGCACATACGACATTCCTTGTGCCTGATAAAGGCAGGGATAAAGGCCACTGGAAAAGGCTTGTGGTTTGAGGTGGCCTGTGCAGCACCACGGCAGCTCGGGGGGGGGGGCAGGTCTCCCCCTCTCCCATGGACCAGCACTGCTTTCCCCTGGCTCAGAGCCTGCCCTGCAATCAGTGCTTGAGGCTTTTTTCCCTACCAAAGTTCTCCATCCCATCACTCCCTGCCTTCGGTCCCCACACTGTCCCTCACCCCAGGGGCACTTGTCATGTCAGATACCGCCTGCAACTCCCGCAGAGCTTCAGGGCACAGAAACAGAGATTGGATGATTTCTACAAGCTGCTACAAATCATTTGTTGTCCAGACAGTTTTGCCAATGCTCACTCATTATCAAGAACCAGTTCCAAACTGCTTCGTGCCCCTCCACACAGCTCCAGGGACACAATACCTGAAGCCAAAGCATGGTCCCTCTTCAGCTTCTCGCTTTCTTTCCTCAGCCTTCCAATCTCCAGGTCCCTTTCGTAGAGGGAATGGCTGAAAACCTGGCTTGAGCCTTTCTGCAGGTTGCTGATCTGCAAAACACAGTCACCCCCATTCCTCACCGGATCACATATTAACTTTATTACAGCCCCCTTCAGAGAGGGAAATCTGGAACTTCCAGGTCACAGTCTGACGGAGTTACTCTTTAGCATCTTTGACTAACTCTCAGCAGTCCTCGCTTTGGATAGGACCACCTTAGACTGGTTTTGGCCATTCACGCTGAAATCCTAATATAAAAGGCACATAGAAGCACTGTCTCCTGCTGTCTGCCATGCCAGGAATCTATGGCTGGGGCTGGGTGACACTGAAATGCTGCAGACCTATCGCCTGCTCAGGCTATACGTATTTATTACCACAAACGCAGATCCGGAGCTGCTAATAACTCACATTCACATTTCTGCTGCAAAGACAGTTTTCGCAGTCCCTACTGGAAACGAGGAGCAGGGAACAGCCTGTGCTATCCACTTTGGCATATCATCACTGCACAGACAGCACAAATACGCTTCCCACTGCTCAAATGACCGGTTTCATGAGGCAATTACTAGAGGGTATAAAAGAGCGAATCTGCAGGCGGAAGATGCTTTTGTCAGAGAGGAAAGCTGCCGGGAGGACAGGTACTGCACATCGCCTCATCCCAGTGCAGTAACAGCAGCAATGCTGACAGCACCCCAAAACTAATCTTCTCTCCATCAGGAACCTGCTTATCAAAAGCTCCTCTTCACAACAGTCAGGATGAGCACAAAGCATTTCACTGCCTCCTTCATACCCAGGATCAGATGGGAGGGCAGGATGCGGCCGGGATGGGCTGACAAAGATGCCCGGCTGCTGACCTGTGTGCCTCGTGTCAGACCGACCCCTTGGATTGACCCTTTTCCCACACTGGAGATACTCAGGAGGACTCTGTCACTGCCTCTCCAGGACATTTTCTGAGGTCTCAAAGTGTGAGTGCGTGCTAATGACACATCCCTGGAGGAGAAAAATATAAGCCCTCTCTCCTCTACCCAGCCACCTATTTTCAGCAGGATGTCCAGGGGCTGAGCTGTCTTTGGGACGGGTTTTCCCCTGCAAACACAACCAGTCTGCTCCAGGGGCAAGAGGGGTAAGGGGAAAGTAAGCGGCCCGGCTGCCTGGCCCATGGTAGCCATGTGTGCCTTTTCCCCGCAGAAGCCAATTAGGCTTCTGTTTCCCTCCCTGCTGCAGCATTACAGATCCTGCCACAGACAGGGAAATTTATTTCCCAGCTTCTTTAAGGGAAACTTGCACAGAAAGCGAGCAAATGTGCAAAATAAAACCACTGGAAGAAAAAAATCCTGTTCCTCATTTCTCTGGGTTTCAAAGAAGCAACTTGCTCCTCTTAGAACCTGGGTGTTAAACTAAAAATACATCTGTATCAGAGAGGTATTTTTCTCCTCAGTGCCTCTTAAAGCGCTGGGTACCTGTTCCCTCAAGGCTTTGGTCTCCTCTGTTTTGGCTCCCAGCTCTCGGTCGAAGGCGAGCAGCTTCTGGGTCAGCTCTACCTCGTTCCTCGCCGCAGCCTGAGCCAGGGTCTTTGCCATCGCTGCGATCTCATCCTGCAGATTTCTTATCACTGCATCCTTCTGCTTTGATTCTGCTTCCAAACCAGAGGGGCGACCAATTTCCTTCTCTAGGCACAGAAGCTTTTCACCCTGCGAGCAGATTTCAGGTGCCGTCAGTCAATCTCTGGTTACGGTGACGCTGGGCTGCCTGCTCTGGAGGTCCTGACCCGTGGCCATTGACCACATGGACCTGCTTGCCCTGGTGTCCCACATCCCGCCGTGCCCCCAGCAGTCCCTGCACCCCTCTGGGACTTGCTGCTGGGGACACAACCATTTGGCAGGGTTTGCCTGCTCTTCTGCCCAGGAGCAGGACAGCGATCGCATCCCTCACACCTTCCCCAGAATCACCTTCTCCTGGGGGAGGAAATCTGCGTCCTGAGTCCCCAGGGAAGGGGTTGCCCCCACACCGCTCACACCATCACCTGAGACACTGGTCGAGACTGGAAGAGAGCAAAGAGCACAGCAGCAAATGTCAGCATGAGAACTGGCTGCAGGCAGCAGAGAAGGTTCTCGCAGCATCCCTCTCTCTTGTCTCAAAACTACGCTGGGGCAGGGGCTGCTTCACAGTCCGTGACCTCAGTTCACAACCAGAAGAGAAACCAACTACCCGGCTCTGAAAAGACACCAGTGCAAACAGTGTGCACAACAGAGAGGAATCAAACACCTCTGGGAACCAAAAAAGCCTCAACGGCAGCAGAGACACAGCCGAGAAAGGCTCCTCTGGTTTTTCAGCACTGCCCAGCCCTGCAGACAGAAGTTACGCTTTCTTTGATGGCTTTCCATGTGGGATTAGCCATGCTCACTGCAGTCAGATCCTTTTGGCTCTATTTCCCCAAAATCAGACGAATCTGTGCTAACTTGGAGCTTGTGCTTCCCTCCCTTTACCTTTACAGTAATTTCAAGTTCTGCCTGTCCACACATCTTTATGTGATGCTGCTGGGACTGTGTGGTACTGCCTCTGCGCTGTACTTTGGCACTTCACTGTTGACTTTGTACTGCTTACAACTGCTCAAACAACCCAACCCCAAACCGAGAAAACAACCCGATTGTGTATCAGGCAATAACAAGCTACATTCATGGCAAAAGTCTCTTTTAGTAGTACACTACTGTTTAGTAGTACACTACTGTCCCAGAGCCTTGCCTCTGCTCCACCACTATCACATACTGTATTTTCAGAAGTATACCAACTATAGACCTCATTTAAAGTTCCTGTGCTCGAGGCAGCCAGTAACTGCACTTCAAAGGAAGAAAAAACATCACATCAAACAGGAGACAGGAATAGGCACATGAGTCACCAGTGCTGAAAAAGTTAGTCATCGCCCTTCCCAGTCACACACAAGGAAAAAGGAAAAGGAAATAGTCCGTCTCAGCTGTGAGGACAATGACATTCCCCTTTGTATGTCACGGCCCATTTCTTAACTGGCCCAAATGCCACCGAGGACCACACACGGTCTCCGATTAGCTCCACTGGATGGGAACTCACACCCAGTGCCTGGCACGGCTCGTCAACGTCTCAGCTCATATCAAAACTGCCTCTGCTTGGATCAACCCCACTAAACGCTGAGTTGTTCCAAGAAGACTCCACCATGTCTGGCAGCGGGGAGTACCTGGCCTCACCGTGGAGATCCTACTGAAAGCACTCGGCGAGATGGTGGTGGCCACGCTCCGAGCCCTGGCACTCACGGGTCGCTTCCGCAGCGGCGGGTGGGGCGTGTGGCCAGCCACTCTGGGAGCCCAGCTGCTGGGAAAGCTGGGGGGCTGCTGCCCCAGCAGCAAGGGGAGGCGGGGAGGAGATACAGGAGTCGAGGGTTTGTGCTCCGCAACCACCTGGAGTTGTCCCGTCCACGCGGTGCGACGTTTCACAGGTGGGTAGGAGATCTGTGGTGGAAAAAGGCCACATCAGCAAGGTTTTAGGAAGGATTTTTAGCCCCTGATGGAGTGCAAGATGTTGTACAAAACCCTGGCACAGAGCTGAGTGGAAGCAGAATTTTAGTCCTTTCCAATTTCCACTGCCCAAATATCAGCAGGAAGCCCAAATATTTTGCTGAAACCAAAAGAAATTATTGGGATCTGCTGCTTTTGGAGCTCTTCCCTCTCTCTCTAGATTTGACCACCCTAATGCTGTGTGTCATTTGTGACATCTGGAAGCTCGTTTCATGCCTCTCCTGGCTCACACACCAGGTCCTACCCTGTCATTCCGCCCATTCACCGTGCAGATCCAAAGCCTCCAACTGCACCTCTGGCTTGCATTGCATTTATCAGACCTTACGCTGGGCCTGTCAGACACATAATTAGGACATTATCTGCTATACTCTTTATGAGCAGAGCTTTCCAGTAAGGTAGAGACAAGCCACCATTAAGGTCTCGTACATCAGCTTACACGTAGCCCTCAATTACAAGGGCTGAACTAAACATCTGCCTACGTGGCCTTGGGCCTGGCCTGGGTGCAGATCTCCAACACCCGCTGTTATCCTGGCATCTTTCTGCAATGGAGCCAAAGACCCCAGCGCATGCTCCCCTCTACTCCGGCACCTTGTCTTCTCCCAGAGCAGTGTCAGACCTGCTGTTTTTGCTAACGATGCTACCCTGGGTGTTTGCTCACGGCTGGATTCCACCGTAGCATTACACTGTCCCTTCCCGGGCACTGGTCCTGCGCTCTGAGGCACTGCAGGGATGTGACTCCTACCTCTTTACAACACCTTCCTCTAATAGTACTGAAAATGAGAGAGATCTCCCTGTATTAGACACCATAAACACTTCACAGGGTGCAACGCAGAGGTGATTTATGCTCTGCAGTCGGCAGGGTCAGGCTTCAAAGCTGTTCCACCAAAGGAGGATCACAGAGCCCAGAGCAATGAAGAGGCACCCGCAGGGCTTCCTCTGTGTCACACTGCAAAACTGCTTTTCTGGGCACATCCTACACATATAATTTTGAAAATTAAAATGCTCACTGCTCCAGCAGGAACTAGCTTTACCCAACCAGCACTGGCACCCCAGCTGCTCCGGCTTCATCTGCAGCTGAGCATTTTTAAAATTTCTCTTAGCCAAGGCTTTCTGGACAACTTTGGATTCAGCAGTTCAGCTTGCTACACCAGGAATCTTGCCAAGCCCTCCAACCCCAGTATCTGGGTACACAAACTGGTTGACTCCAATTCAGTTTTATTTGTATGTGGGCACTGTTAGAAGGCCAGGCAATGCGAGCCCCACTACCGGGCATACTACACACACATTTTTTTGGGACTCTGTCTCAGTGTCTATTTTATTAGATTCCTCAAGAGCCAAAACAATACTGGAACTTACCAATCCTTAACTGTACAAAAACCCAAAAGAAAAATGCTGGTAAGAAGGGCTGATGGTTGGGCTCGATGATCCCAAGGGTCTTTTCCAACCTGAATGATGCTGTGATTCTGTAAGTAGCTTTTCAGGAAATGCAAACAGAGAAAAAGGACATTTTTCCAGACACATCTCTGCTCACGTCCAACTTGCTGTTGGGAAACCTGTCCTGTACTATTTTTTCCCTACTGAACTGCCCGAGTTTCTTCAGCAGAGGGAGCTCAAGCTTTTCATTCACCCCCAGTCAACCTTTCCGGAGAATCGCCCAGACAAGCCCGGGAGCCTGTTCCTGCTCTTGGGGCCTTCCCTGGGCAGCAGCACCCACCCTTCCCTAGGGAGCAGCACCCCATCCTTACCTGGGCAGCCCCATCCACCACCAGCTCGAAGGATGCTCCCCCCGTGCCGAAGCGCAGGATGTCCCCCGGAATCACTTTCACGGCCGCATTCTGGACCTGGCAGCCGTTGACGAAGGTGCTGTGGGGGGAGTTGAGGTCCCGAAGGACAAAGCTGTTGTCTGAGGCGCGGAATTCGAGGGCTGCGTGATGATCTGCTACACCTGCGGACTGGCAGCGGGCAATCAATGGGCAAGCAGGGAAACCTGCTGGAAAGCGGCTCAGGTTTTGTTACTCATTTGCCAAACCCCCCTCTCCTTGTTGTACATCAGCGTAAGCAGCCCCCACGCTTTGCATGGGCCCCAGTGCACTCCACTCCCTACATCCAAAGCACCACCCATTCCACACCAGTCGGCTTCCTCGCCCCTACCTGCAGGACGATGTCGGACCCTTCGTGCCTGCCTATCGTCATGGTGCAGGGTTTCAGCTGAAAACACCCCTCCGAGCTCCTCAGAAAGGCCTGCATTGTCCAAGATGCTTCCCCTGCAAGGCTGGCATTAAAAAACCCCACAACTCCTCATTTCACAATCCCCCATCCAACACATGCAACAGAGCCACGAATGTCTCAACCAACTCGTGCTCTAGAAACTGTACAAAATCGACCCGAAGGCAGCTCTGCCCCGGCTGGCAGCATGGCCACAGCCTCGCAGTAGCCTTGGAAACTCCGGCCGCACTGGAGCCCGCTGCTGCCCTCCTGGGTGCGTTTTGCTCTTTGTTTTGTTTTGGTTTTTTTCCCTTTTTCCAAGCAACTGGCCCGGCAGCACAACACAGCTCTGCTCCGGCACTGGCCACAGCTCTCCGTGCCAGAGAGTGACACGCACAGGAACATTTCCCCACGTATCAGAAAAACTCACAGGGGCCCGCACAAGCTGTCAGTGAACTTTTTTTTTTTTCTCTTTATTACTTATTTTTTATTTAATACCATGCACGCATGCACAAACAGGTCTCGCAACCTCAGGCAAGTGGATAAATATTGCCACCTGGTGATGGGGACCCCGTCATCCATCAGCACGTTCCTCCATCAACGTGCCTTCATTCCAGGCTGTCACACACCCTTTTTCAGCAGAAAAAGGGAAAATAACACACCCACCACCACCACCCAACCCCCAGCAGCCTCTGGTTCAGCCTCACTGATGCCAGCAACACATGAGGCTCTTTCTCCCCATCCAACCACCCAACCCCAACTTCCTAAACCTGTTTCCCCTTCGCTGCTGGCAAATAGCACCCCAAATGACAGTCCCTAATTAGCACGGGCTCCCACCGCTGCACTCTGCTAGTCCACATGCCTTTCCTCCGTTGCTTTCTGAATTTTTAAGCACGGCTTTCAAGTGCTATTGCGGCACAGCTGACTGGTTGGAGGTGGGTGGGTTGGTGAGCTGGGCTCGAGCACCCGCATCCCCCCCACGGGTTTGCGAAGGAGGGAAGCACATCAGCCCTATATTGCCCCAAGCCACAGCATTTTCCCTCAACACCAGTGCTGTGCCATACACAACACGACTATAATCCTTTTGAGAAGCAGCCCAGGCCTGCTGGAAACAAGCCTAAACCTTGCATTTTTGTTAACAGCAAACCTCAAGATCGCTTTTTGGCCCAGTTCTGCTCCTGCGGGTGAGAAACTCCCACATCATCTGGCTGAAACACAGAGGAAGAGGAGCACAAATTCACCCTCTGGCCAAACTTGCATCGTGCTGCAAGAGCAGCTACTGCCCCACCGTGCTGCAAGTCAGCAGCGAATCCATTCGGATGCACGTATGCAAAACCACAGCGCTTCCCCCTGAAAATAAATTGCCCATCTACAAATATCCTGCAAACAAAGGTTTCATGCTGTTCCCAGGGCTGCTCCGATACTTGGCAGGACCCGAATGCCAGCCCCGGACAAAGAGGCTGCTCTGCTGACTGGGGGCACGCTCAGCTGCGCTGTGGCCATGCGGCACCTGTGAACCAACCTACAAACAAAACTGTTAGAGAGCAGCTAGCAAGCCCTGCAAGATTTTATCACACTTAATTTTAAGGCAGAAGCAGCAGATTTTGCAAAGGAGCGCTCCTCTGCAAACCAGAGAGTGGTGCTTTGGCACATGCCCCAGTGCTGGCCCCGCTGCCAGCGTTTTCATCCCGTTTCCTTGCAAGGGCTTTGCACTGGAACACAGCAGCCGAGGTTTTCCAGCCCCAACCCCACACTGCAGGGATGCTTTTTAAAACTAACCACCATCAGACTTCCTCGGTTGTGTTAATACCAGGTCCACACACCTCGTGAGTTGCCATCGAACCTGAGTGACCTTCCAGAGACACCGAGATACACGTGCAATCCTCTACACTGCGTGGGGAAACACATCCCGATTTCTCACCTACCAGCGTGTCGTACCTGGGAACAGCCGGGGGTCGGTGTAGGGCGCGCGTGGAGTTGACGGCTGCCTGCTCTCCCCTTTCTTCTCCCCCACACGTCAGGAGTAACTATTCCCTTACAATATATTGCAGTGCCATGAGGATGAGCCATCCTAGGACAGTGACGCTCATTCGCACTTCTCAGCACCCCGTGTCTCCCTCTGCTTTCCAAATACTGCCAAAGGGCAAGTATGCAAGTAGCCAGAGATACTCATTAGCCATTTGGGCATCTTTGGCATAATTACTACATGAGTCACAGCCCGTTTCACTGCAGTCATTGCACTTTACATATTTTTTTTTCAGATCTTTTCCTACATGAGACATTAAGAAAGGTGCTTTTGACAGTCTGTTTCATTAAACAGGACTTTCTGGCAAAGAAGCTCAATGAAAATTCAACTCCCAACTGCTCAGACAAGAAGCTTCACTTTTATTAAGATTTTCTATATTAAGATTTTCTAAGACAACTGTTAGGGTCGCGTTTTTTCACCAGGGAGAGAGGACTTCATACCTTGCCTCCTGCTGAGGGCAGGCTCTTAGGGGTACACGCACCTGGGAGACAACTTCCAAGGAGCTGTGCCACCTTTCCAACCCCTCAGCAAGAACCACAAGGGACCCTGTTCCCCAAATGCCTCAACCTGGGGTATATTCTTCTACTCTTTTTTTTAACTTATCTTCAGTATACGAGTCCCTTATTTGATGAAGTTATTTGGCCCATCTGAGATCGTGCCTTGGGGCACAGCACAGTGAACTTCCTGTGATATAACAACATAAATTAAGAGAGACAATATGAAATAATAACAAACAAAAGAAACTGTTATGTGGATTTGGGCCAGCATCCCTTCTTTGTCTTTGTTTTGGTCACCTGCACTCCTCTTGTACCTTATATCAACCATACTGCCAAGTCAACCTCTGCTGAACTACATCAGTATCAGCATCACACCAACCAAGCCCCATCCCTCCTGGCAGCCCAGAGGCCATACCAAGATCTGCCCCAAATTCATGGGAGATTCCACTCTCTACCCCCACCATCAACATTCGGACCATACGAGGGAGCCCGTGGGTGATTATGCTGATGCGTTTGTCCCCAGTCACTTTGCTGGGGCCGGCATCTGCCCTAAACCAGCCAACTACTGCAGAGTGCTCTGGCTTCCAAACCTTGGGAAGGGCCAACCACGCACACAAACACAATGTACAAAATATTTATTTAGAACAGGTCTGCTCGCACAGCATGCTCAGCAGTCGTTTCACCCTGCACACCTCCTGACAGCGGCGCATCCAGCTCCCAACCCCCTGGATTTATCCACTTGCCTCAAACAGATCTGTCCTTCGCATCAGAGCATAAAACACAACAGAAAGCAACTGAGGCAAGAAATTCATCCTCTCCCTGAGGAGCACAGGGCCCGTTTTCAGCCCACTTCCCATCCACAAGCACAGACAGACCTTGGCAGGAGTTGGGGCTGGCCCTGGGCCACCATCCCAGCCCCAGGCAGGAGCAGGGGAAACCTGCAGCACTACTCTGGCAATACAGTTTCCCTTAATAAGAAAAGGCACCGAAAAAAGGAGTGTTGCCCTTTTCCACTTGGAAAATCCTTGTTCAGTATCAGTTTGGTGGCTTGGAAAAGTCTTGCTTGTGCAAGGGGGAGAGCAGGTGAGAAGATACATTGAGTGGTCCTTATCTAAAACACCACAAATAACACTTTCAGTACTTCCAGCCCTTGTTTACTTCACAGCAGCAGACCTATCAGCATTCGGGTTTCTTTCCCCACAGTCTTTTGTGAAACCCTGTCCCGGGGAAAGCTTGTCCTGTCCCCATGCCGCAGCACTATGCACCCATCATGTCCTCCACATCACAGCTTCCAGGGAGCCCTGACCACTCCTGCACCCACAGACCGAGCCCCTCTTAGTGTGGTTGTTTAAGAAAAAAACCAAAACAAAACACAACATCAGACAAAAAAAACAAACCCCCAGCAGCATCACAGATTCCTCCTTTTTTTTTTTTTTTTTTTCTGTCCTTAAGTTATTTGCTGCCTCTCTGGCGCTTTCTCCTGGATCTCCTCGTACTTGGGCGGGGGGGTCAGCGGCTCTATCGTGATAGGGGCGGTGCTGTTCCCCTCTGCGAGGTTTAGCCTGATGTCCTTCAGGTGCAGCTTCTCCGACTTGATCCTGCGGACCTTGAGCGGCTTCAGGCGCTTGCTGAGGCGCGAGCTGTGCCGGCTGGGCTGCCGCTCCGGGCTGGGCTCTGCGCCGGCAGCTCCGGGCGCCTGGCTGCTCTCCTCGAGTCCCGTCAGCGATTCGTAGGAGGGCAGGGAGACGCTGATCCTGTTGCTCCTGTCTGAGTCTCTGGGCTCTGAGTAGCCTGAGTTCATCACCTCCTCGTAGCTGGGGACGTAGTACTGGGAAGACACATCTTCATCCTCTTCTTGACTAGAGGGGGAAAAATGAAGGCTGTCAGTAGTGCATCATTTCAGCTTCACTGGGGTAGGGGATGGAGAGAATAAACCCACTCCCCTGTCAAAACCTTAACAGATTATTTGCCCTTCTACATTGTACACCCGTTCCTTTTTGTTTGGTAGAACAGATCACAACCTACCTATATTCAGGCATGTTTTTATTTCCTTGTGACATACAACTGCCTTTGATCATCACTTTCTCTGCCCAAACACCACCTCTTCTATTACACAGCAGTGATTTCTTCCCCCCGCAGAACATGTCTTCCCTCTTGACAGTCCAAATTGAAAGGGACATCACCCTTCTGCCTTTGTCATTTGGATGCCTTTTGTGTTGAGCATCTATCTTGAATTTTTCCGCAAAGAGACTCAGGTCTGCAATACACTGACATCTAAGCCACAGGCACCTGCGCGTCGCCTGCACACACACACTTGGCATTTCTTTTGCATTATGAAGTTCCCCTTACAACCTAACAGGGAAAAAGAGTTTTCTGGCTGGATCTGCACACAGAGTCATTCTCTGCAGTCACCAACGGCAGCTCTCCCCCGCAGCATCCCCTAGGCAGCAGCCAGCAAAAGGCACCATCTCCTCCTGCCACCTCACAGCCCACGTTGTCCCTGTGCCCTGCTGTCTCTCTCCACACAGGCACTGTCAGCGCTGGGGACCACACGGATCCCCCACACTGCCAAGAGGGCTGGGGGCTCCTCCTGTGCCTGTGTTTGTTCAGGCCATGCCTGCTGTGGCAGGAGCCTTTACTCCACTTGCTGAAGTTCCCTGAGCAAACACAGGAGAGCCCCGCAGACTCGCACCAGGTCTAAACTCCCAGCTGCTGCTGAAAGGCTGCGTGGCACCTCTGGCTGCAGCCAGTGAGACAGCACGTCCTGCATCCCCAGCTCCTCTCCCTCCACAGCCCCTCGCCCAGGGCTTGCAGCAGCCATCCTGCTCCTCGGTGTTAACCATTAACCACCGGCCCCAGCGTGCCCTCTCAGCACACTAACTGTACCAACAAAAGCAGGAGCAGCCCGTCTCAGCAACGCTGGCCTGGCCACGGCTCCAGCTGGCCCCCAGCTTACACACAAACAACCCTCCCTTTCACCTACAGCACCGTAAATACAGCTGGAGTCATTCCTTCCTGATCTCCACAACGTATCTGACCCCTAAACCAAGAGACGTGCTTGCCTTTATTTTAGCACGCTCTGCCATCAGCCTTACCCTCCTCGCTCCTGAGCTCTTCGAGGAAGAATAACAGCCCTTGGTTTCATTCCTACACTCGATCCCGCTCCCTTTCTCCCCAGCAGGGCTCACCTGTCCTCCTGGTGCGAGGGCTCTGCAGACGGTTGGTGCTGCACATGAGCGATATCTTCGCTTTGCCTCTTCTTGTCCCGGATATTCAAGCAGATGGAGAGGAGCAGCAGCAGCACGCCCGCCCCCACCAACACGTACGCCACCGAGAAGGTCTTGCTCTTCAAAATGCCTCCGGTGCCGCGGTCGGGCTTGCTGCTGTTCCCAGCGTGGGTGGTGGGTTTATCCGTGGGGCCGAAGCCAGGGACGAGGTTCCAGACTGCCATGATGATGCCGAGGACGAGCATCCCCAGCCCTATCGCCGTCAGGGCGTAGTGCGAGCCATTGGCTCGAGACTGGGCCATGGCTCCCGCTGCTGGCTGGCCAGCTGGGCTGCCCCCACCTTACAGCATGGCTCAGGGCAAGGGGGGTGCAGGCCGGCTAGCATGCGTGTGGTCCCCTCCCGCGGCAGGCGGCGAGCTCTGGGAAGAGACAGAAAGGGATGGTTAGAGCATGGAGAGATGCAAAGGCTACACAGCTACTGTTTCAGTGGCCAAAATAACATTGTCTTATTCTGCTAATGCTGGAAATCTAATTCCACGGTGTCTGTGGGGAGTGCACGGCAGTCAGCAGCAGGATCCTTGCTGGTCACTCTCATCGTGACCTGGGCAGCAGCATCTATCCCAGGCTTGGCCTGGTCCCCTCCCCACCACTTTCAGGCTCACAGCACAGAAAGGCAAGCACTGACTCTCTTCCTTCTTCCCCCCTTTACAGGAAGCTTTCGTTCAGCTACAGTACAACCAGACACATTACATCGCACACGGATGAGATTCCCTCTCCACAGAGCAGCTGCACAAATCATGTACCAAAGGGCAAGGGGAGGCTCCTCTCTGGCCCCTTCCAAAACTCCTGCAGCGCTGCAGAAAGTACAGCAAAACATTTGTGCTGATCCTAAATCTCCAACTTCCTGAGCACTGCGGGATCCTATCAAACTGAAACACCAAATCTGAATTTGACCCTTTGCTGTTTTCTCAGCTGTAATATCCACAAACCTTAGGAAAGAGCCAAATAACTAATGTTTGCTATGGGCTTAGACTGACCATCCTTAGGAGGGTGATTATTGACCTTTTCACAGACCCCCCCCCAAAAATGCCTCCAAAATAAATTTCACTGCTTAGAGAAACGCTCCACTCATCGTGGAGCTGCGCTGCCTTAGACAAACAGCTGTTGTCAATGCAAACTAACCAGAAACAGCTCAGAAACAAACCTCTAGATGTACAAGTTCTCTTTTCCCCCTTTTCGAGACAGCAGGGCTGCCTGCGGTGCTGGCTGCCTGCCCTGCAACACCTCCCTGCCCGGAGAAGAGAAAGCAAAACTGCTGCTCTCCCTGCCAAGCCAGCCCTGTGGCTTCCCCCGGCCGCTGCCTCCAAGGGTTGCTCCAAACTCAAGTCCCTGGTGCATCCCAAGGCTTGTTTCTGGCCAGTGCTCGCCCACCTCCGACTAACAGACACTGTGGTGAGTCCCCTGGCTGCATCCCACCGAGCCGAGTGGACTCGGACCCATCCAAGCACTGCCGTTCCCCACCAGCCAGGCCATGCGTGGGAAGTCCTCCTCCACCACCTCGATTGAATCGGACCAGATGTGCTCACTTTCCAAAAATAAACACGTGGAATCGCATCTCCTGGCCACTTGCCTCCCTGACCTTGGCTTGCAATCCCTTCCTGCAAACCACAGGCAAGTAACTCGGATCCCCGCAGTAAAGCTCCCCCATCCCCACCCGAGAGAACCTTGCAGCAGCCTCCCTGTTTTACGCATGTGCCAAAACCAGCAGGCAGCTGCGCAAACATGCCAAGATTTCCTCCTTTCTTCCCCAGCCCCGGCTGCTCGATGCTTGTTTGTGCTAGAAGCCACCCTTGGACACGCCGCTGCTGCGTGGTGTCTCCATATACACCCTCACCCTTCAGCGTGGCCGTCCAGGTCAACGGTCCCAAGCTTCATGTTTGCTTGTTCAGCTCAAGAGCAAGCCTAGATTGCAGGGTCAAGGGCCAGAATAAACTAGCATTCCCAGAAAACAGACCAGCTCCAGCTGCTTTCAGGAAAAGACACACACGCAAGCCCGGAGAGGAGAAATCTGCAGAGCAACTTCCCCATCACTGCTTGTGCCCCAGCACCGCTGCCGAAGCTCAGCGAGGGGTGTCCCGGCCCCGTGTCGGGGCTGTCGGCGCTCACACAGACCCAGGCCAGGAAAAGTCTTTGCTCCCGTGGTCTGTCCAGGGTTACTGGGCGAACACGAGCTGCTGGCGGGCGGGCAGGGGCAAGCCCACCATGCCCAGTGCCACTGCCAGAGCTGGGCTGCTGCCGTACAGCACTGGCTGCCCCTCGGGGAAGGCATCCCCTGCCCTCCTTTAGTCTGGTCCTAGCAAGCTGAGGATGCGGCAAAAGCTGCCTCTGAAAGGTCCTCACCAACATCCCGAGAGCAATCCTTGCTACATGTGCAGCTGTTGGGTTTCTTCCTTATCTATTTATCCAAATGAGCTCCCATCCCCGAGCTATTTGGCAAGGCGTTTCACAAATGGACACTGGCCAGCTGAGATTTCACTTGCAAACTGCTGTGAAGGCTTTGGGGCAGAAAAATTGTGCTGCATGCACAGTGGGAACAGAAAACAGGCAGGGCTGGTAACATCTACCCATGGTGTCTAAACCTCCTTGCCTGTTCCAAATCTCTCTGTATTCCCTTGGGCACCTCACCCCTGGAAGTGAGCAGGATTTAAGCTTCTACATAATCTCTGCGCCTGAAAGTTTTACGCAGATCCTACGCTGTGCTACCCTGCAGCCTCGGAAATCAGATTAAGGCAGGAGACTTGACATACAAGTCTGTCTTTCCATTGAATTAGCTCTTCTTTTGGCTTTCCAGAGTGCTCTTATCTCTGATTTTGCAGTAACCCTGGTGCCCTGACGTCAGCGGCCAGAGAAAGGAGCTGCTACTGTCTCTGCCTTGGGTCCAGCATCCCTGGTGCTGTCTGGAGCAGCGGGGACAGCCCCACCAAGATGGACACCAGTCAGCATGGCAAAAGGGTGCTGCAGCTTGAGGGTTCAGGGAAGCCCCAAACCAACCACCAACTCACCGTCTCACTGTGGCCGGTATCTCCAAGGTGGCATCTGCTGTGGCTGTCCCGATCAGAAGGGGTGGAGTAGCACACAGCCAGTGCCGTCCTCCCAGATCCAGCAACAGGGGGAATTCCCTGCTCTGTGGTTGTACTTGTTTACTAATTCTCAAGGGATTTTTCCTCCATGACTTCCCTTGTCTTCCATAACCGCTCCACTGCGCTCTCCTACTGCACAAAGCCCCGACCACCTGACCCTTACTCACCATCCTTACACCACGAGCCTGATCCCTTCTCACCTGTGCCACGGAGCCCGGTGGCAACGTCCCCCCTCTATCAGGCTCTTCAGCCCTGCTCCAGCTGCCGCCTGCCTGCGTCCCCCTCCCTCCACCCGCAGCATGGGGTCTCCCCCGCAGCCAGACCCACCTTCGCCCTGTCCCACGCATGCCTGCAGCCCTGTGCCACGCTGGCAATGATTTACGCCAGGATCTCCGAATCATTAAACTCCGACCGGCGTGGCTGCAAAGCTGGGGGCACCTGCACTGCCTTCCGCGCTCGGCTGGGCTTCCCACACCTCTCACCGGCATCCTGCAGGCTGCCAGAGCCAAGGGACGCTTTGTGACTTCTCCTGGGACATTTTCAACTGTTCAGTCGACACGGGAGGGCTCGGGGATAAGCCCTTTCTGGAGCACCGCACCCCAACGCGGCTGGACGCACCCCAAAGGCTTCTGGCACGGGTGCCCAAGGCGGGGCGGCAGCCGATAGCATCTTCCCCTCGGTGGGAAACACCAGCCACCCACAACGAGGGTCCCACCACGGGGATACAGATCCCCCCTCAACAGAGTCAGCCCCAGATCAGGCTCCACACCTCGGTGCTCCCAGTGAAACGCCAACCCCGTTGGGGTGACTCACGAGGAAGCACGACACCCATCGCTGCCCACAGCAGCACCCACGCTCCTCTGCCCTCTGCAACCTTTGGATTTTTCCCCTCCCATGTCATGACATCACCTTCCCGCTCCTGCTCCAGCAGCAACACCTTTGTCATGGGATCACAAGAAATGAGTCTGCAGTTTGGGGAAAGGGTCAATCCTCGATGCAGTCACAGGGCACGGGACAAGCTCGCTCAGACTGAGCTCCAGGGCTTCCTCGCTGCCGAGGAGGAGTCGGAGCATGACGCAGGGCTCAGAGTGTGCCCCCAAGGAGCGACACGTCCCCTTGAAGCCTGCCTCCAAAAACCAGTCTGCAAGTCCAGCACCAGTCATGAAACACTAGACAAATTTTCTGAAAAAATTTTGGCGAAAAGAAATCCATTTTATGAAGACTTTTTTAAAATACACGTGGGTTCAACCTACCAGCAACACAAAACTCTACGTGGAGTCAGAAAACCAACAGGCCAGGCAATATTTTGTCTTTTTCTTTGGCCATCCTTGCTGGCTACATTATACCTGCCCACAGCAGCAGGGATGTTTCTGTCCAGATGCAGCTCAGGGGCTGAGGGGAATTCTCCTGCCCAGTGAGGAGAGAAATACCCAGAGATATCCCTCTGAGCTGGGAAGAAGCAGCACTACTGCCCATTTGGGCAATTCCTCTTCCTTTGGACAAGTACCCAGCCCATTTTAGAGCGTCTCACCAGGGACTAGAGAGATCCAGAGGGACAGCCCCGTGCAGACTATCAGGGCTTTTCCACATTTTGCTGCTCATGCTTCCTGCCAAGAGTGCACAGGAATGCACCCACATTCATCGCTCCTGGCACTCCCTCCAGACATTTTAAGTTATTTCAACCTCTTTTTTTTTTTTTTTTTCTTAAATTTTATTTTTAACAACTCCTCCTCAACTGTGCTCTTGCAGACAGCACCAGGCGAGCAGCACTGTTTCCTTAAAGCCCTGCACAAGGTGCTCCCCCACGCTGGTCTGGCGTCAGCCCACCCTGGAGGGGAGCCCAGGGCCCCCGACCCCGGTGCTGCGACTTCCTGCAAAACAAGGGTGTCACGGGACAGCAAAGGCTGCCCGGCCCACTCTCGGGCTCAGGATGCTGCAATCTGCCTGGCTGGCCACCGTGGCCACCACGGCCATGCTGATGGCTGCAGAACAGCAGCAGCGGGGCTTGCAGAACGCCCCATTTGCAGGAGGCAGCGCCCGGCCCGTCTCCAGCTGAAGGCACCTGCCTCCACCGTCACCCTTCCGCACTCCGGACACGGGTGGGTGATCAAGTCACCACCCGTTTAAGAACTGGCATGGATTACACGAGCCCCAGTAACTGTATACCCTGAGCCTTAATCATCACTTAATCATCAAGCAGCCAGCCATTAGCTTGAACTTTGCCATCGATGTATGGGATACTGCCTTCCAGACTCTTTCTCTCCCCGTAATTTCATTACGGCCATCAGAGCGGTGCTTGCTGCAAATCAGTAATGGACTCAGACACAGAGTCCTTTTCAATTTATACTTAAGGACGTTGCCATTTATTCCTGGGGATAATGCTGCGGCTGCAGCACTGAGGCTGCGCCGGAGGTCAGCGAGCTGCCACCGTGTCCCCGACTGTTGTGCAAGCAGCGTCCTGAGGCTTTTCCTGAGCCTGGCTCACCCATGTAGCTGGTGCCAGCCTAACACCTCTGGGCCAGGCTCTGCTAAACCAGAAATTTTGGGGGGGGGGGGGGGTATTTGCCTCCATTCTGGCTAGAAAAGGGAGTTGAATTGCCAGCCTACGCTGTGCGCCCAGGCCTGGGAAAATCCCAGCGCTTTGACTTAGTCTCCTTCCTGCTTTTCTTTTGACTCCACTCTGCACCTTTTTGTTTGTTGGTGGGTTTTTTTAATTTTCCTCATCTGCCGTTTCCTGCTGAGATAAAACCATTCCTCCCAGCAGCCCTCCCGTGCTGTTCGGACTGTGACCTCTCCCCCTCTCCATGCCGGACAACACACTCTCCTCCTCTGGAGATTTTCAGCGCTTCTAGACATCATCCATCGGCCTTTCTGATGTCTTCCGAAGCCAAATCCATCATTCCCTCGGAGTGCTCGGAGCACTTCCCAGCCCTCCTGGAGTGCTTTAAGCAGCTCCTGTCACACCATGGGATCCCCCCGAGCCTTATCTCCCCTCGCTGCAAGCCACTAACCCGAGATGCCACGCTGCCATCGGCCTCGCCACTGCTGCCTTCCTCATCCTCAGCCTGGACTTTCAGCAATGTCCTTCCTCTCGCTGTGCCCCGCTGCAGCATCACCTCTCTCCACGCGTTTCAAGCAGCCTTCTTTGACAAGCAAGACCCACGAACAAAAACCTGCTGCAGACGGCAGAGAGGAGCCAAGGGGGCAGAAAGGGAGAGCTGGGCGATGCAGGGGGAGGGATGGAACCAGCCGGGCAGCCAAGCGACGCGCGGCGGCCAGGCACAAAGCAGCAGTGTTCAGCGAGGCAGGCACAGGTATTTTAATAGGGATGGAGGTTTGCCGGGGATTATGCCACTGCACGCTACCTGCACAGCTCACACAGGATATTCAGCTGCTTCAGCAGAGCCTCGACACCCGTTTCTGCCTAATAAATACAGTAGGAACAAGAAACACATGGAGCAGTGTTCAGGAGACAGACACGTACCTGGGCTGCTGGAGGGATCTCTCTGGCCAGGAGAGTGACAGACAGCCCTGCCCGGCCCCGGCCTCCACGGGAGCGCGGCTACAGGCACCACTGCCGCGGCGCCGTGTCACTGACACTCAGCTGTCCTCAGGGCACCGACGGGACAGCCAAACCTTCCCCCTTCCTCCGGCACTTCCCGCCCTGAGGATTTTCCCACCCGTGTAATTACCCCCAAATAAAAATCAAAGGCACCTCATGTACTTCCGAGCCATTCTGGCTGAGGGCTGGGTTCACCAGTCCCACACCCATACATTCCTCATTGCCACCTGGGAGGTTTCCCTTTCTGGCTGTCACACCAAGATGTCCAGGGCCTTGGATGGCTGTAGGATGCTCAGCTACGTTGTAGAGGGATGCATGGCCACAGTGTCCCACCGAGCAGCGACCAAGGTCTGCACTGGAGGAGCTTTAAGGAGCCTGAAAGCCAGGACCACACCTCCTGGTGCAGCTTCATCTCACCCAGGCTGCACCACGCAAAGCCGAGGGCAGCCCGTTTCACACGGGACATGCTCACAGAAGGGCTGATTTCTGCTCCCCCACAAACCCAGCTATGCCAGGCTCGGAGACACCCACCCCCATCATGTCACCTCCAAAAAGCAAACACCATCTTTGCAGACAACTGCTTTGGGATGGCAGTGCTGCTCCCCCAGACCTGGGGAGCTTCAGCAGGGCATGGGTGACCCTCAAGACAGGGTCCCCTTACACACAACCTCAGCAGCAGCAAGGCCCCCCAACCTATATCTGTCACACTGGTGCTGTGATTCCCCAGACAGCCCATTTTCAAGCCAGTATGGGGGAGAGACACGCTGGGATTGCACCTAACACACACAAACATGCAGAGCTGGCTTAAAAGGAAAACAAACCACCCAGGCAAAGCTGTCAGCAATAAAGTCAATAAACCCATCCGCCAGCAGTTATGAGTCCCAGCACGGGGCTGACAGAGGCCACGCTTAGGGCGGGTGGAGCAGGGCCAGCAGTAGTCCTCCCCTCCCAGCCACCAGCACCGGGCTCCCGTAACTCACAGCCCCCGAGAAATACCCACTTGATGGGCCTTGCCTTCCAAACCAAGGATACAGCAGCTCTTTCCTTGCCCCTCAAGACAACGTAGGAATTAATCATCAAAGCAGTGATAGGAACTTGCTAAAATAATCCAGCCTGTCACGACGTGTATCCCAAAACGCACCGAGGAGGGTGCGTGCCAGCCCAGCGCACACCTCAGGTGACTAACCGCATTCGCTGCGGGCCGTGGCTTCACCAAACCCCCCGTTGCAGCTCCTGACTTGCTTTCGCAGTGGGATTTTTTTCTAAACCAACACTCAAGAGGCGTTCGCAGATTTGCCGGAGCCCTTCAAAGCTCCGGGCCGCTCTTTCTTTTCCAGTAACAGCACGATAAGGAGAACTGAAACCGGCGTTCAGTTCATAAACCACCCGGCGCAGACCTGCCCTGCACAGGTTTCTTTCTCTTTGTCTTTGTTTGCTTTCCAAACAGTCTCCCCGCACACACCGTCCCTTGCGCCTTCCCGGGGACTAACGTCTTCGAGCAATGGGCTCGTGATACGTCACTCCTCTGCCACGCTGCCAGCCCTGGGAACCGGCCGCCGAGGCACCGGTGGGTCTGGCGTGGGGCTCGTCTCACGCCCTCCCCTGCTCCTGACACTGATGCTGCTGCGGCTGATCCTTCCCAAAAGGGCCACTTCTCTTTTCCTGGCTCTTACAAAGGTCACCCCGGTACCCGCAGGTGCTGCCGGGGCGCCCCGAGCCCACGTGTCACGAACGGGTGACCCCCATGACACCGCTGCTCCCCAACCCCGACACCCCAACCCTCTAGCGCCCGCTCGCCCGCACCCTGGTTTGGGGGTGTCTCCCGCAGAGTCTCCCCACGGGTGGTTTCACCTTCCTGAGCTCTGGCCAGTGGCCCCTCGCTCCCGCGGGCCACGCTCCGACCCACACCAGGTAGTCCCAGCCCCGGCGCCGGGGTCCGGCGACTAAACCTGACCGCGACCTGCCGCTCATCCTGGGCTCGAGTCCAGCCTAATCCTGGCCCAGGACTGAGCCTGACCCGGGCCTGCCCCTTGCCCGAGGTCTAAGCCTGACCCAGTCCCGTTCCCCGCCCCGGGCACGGCCGGATCGAGCCCGGTCCCGGTCGCCGCTCGGGCACGGCGGGTCCCAGCCCGGCCGGTCCCGTCCCTTCCCGGGGCAGGGGGTCCCGCCGCCCCCAGCCCGGCCCGGCCCCACGTACCTCCCCGGCGGCGGCTGCGGGTCCCTCCCGGGCCGGCCCGCCCTGCCCGGCCCTCCCGGGGCGGCGCTTACAGGGCCCGGCCCCGGCGGCGGGGCGGCCCGGGGCAGCGCTCCCCGGTCCGGGGCACCGGAGAGGGGCAGAGGGAAGGGGACCCCGAAAACCAGCCGAGAGCCCCGGGCCGGGCAGGCGGGGGGGCTCCGGGCAGCCTCTCGCCTCCCCCCTTGGAGGCATTTCCAGCCGCGAGCCCCCCCCGTTACGGGCAATTCCAGAGCGCCCAGCGCCGCGCAGAGCCGCCCGAGAGGAGGATTCGCTCTCCTGGAAGCTCTTTATATCGCATCAGCCTGGCCGGGCTGACCCCGGCCGTCACTAACACGCTTCTCCTCCGTCCCTCCTCTCCGGAGTTGTGCGTTCTGTCGGTATTTTAGTTCTAAAAGTTCTCAGACAGCCAGGGAGGGGGGAACTGCGCCGGCTGATTTTAGTTCCCCTTCTCCAGCAGGTCCGCGCTTCCTCCAACAGCGAGCTCAGTCAGGAAAGGGATGTGCTGCGGTGACAAGCAAGCAAAATTTGTTCCTTTTCCCACACTTTTCAGAGGTTCAGGGGATGAACTCCAGCCCGCCAGCTTCCCGGGGGTCCCCGCACCCCACAGGCTGCTCCCGCAGCACCTCCTTCCTGCAATCCCTACAATCCAGCATGCAATGTAAAAAAATTACATTTTTTTTCCCTCACTTTGTGGGTCGCAGCTGGAGCTGCAGGTTGCGTCACCCCCCCTGAGCAGGGGCTTCACAGTGCTCCAAGAGTCACAGCCCCCATTTCTAGTTTGAAAACCAGCTCATGGGGGATCAGCGTTATGAAACCGGCTCTGCTCGTGTCGGTATGAGCTTTGCCTCAAACGAGTGGCTCCGAGCACTAGACGCAGAAGCTCCGTTTTGAGGAACTACAACTGCTTGGTCACATCGCTCTGTTCAACAGGGCAAAGCCGACATCCCCACAAAGCCAGGCTTGTGTTCACAACGAGCCCGCAAAGTGCTTTTATCAGGCTGCTGCCCTCTATAAACTCTCCCCAGTTCACCACCTGCGCTCTGGGAAGCGCCGTTCCGGGTACGGCCCTCACCCCGGCTGCTGGCCACGTGCCCTGGCCTCGTAGCCAGACAGTCCCGTGGTTTCCAGGCTGAACGTCGGGGACCGACCCACCAACTCCTGCCCCCTCTCTGGTAGGACGTTAGGAACAAACAATTAACAGGCACAGTTATGCACGGGGTCATGGGCTGCTCCGGGGTGTGGAGGCAGGGAAATGCTCCATGTTTCCGTGCGTATCTATAATGAAACTAAACAATCTTTCCATGCGATAATTACAAACTTGGGAGCATGTCCCCAAGCAGTGGCACAGAGGGGGCATCGGCACAGGCTACAGCTGGATTTTGGCAAACCCCATCACAATTAATACTGCGTCCAGTGTCACCTCTCCCCAGCTGCCATCCCAGCAGCAATCAGGACGTGTTTTTCCAGGCCCTTCTCACACACGGCTGTAATAATAAACACTGCCAAGGTCTCAAATTCTGTTGGAGATGACACTCAGGTGGGTTTTTCCTAAGCACGAGTGAAAAAGCAGCACTTGCTGGACCAGCCACTGCAGTTTTTCCTGTCCTTTAAGCCCTGCAAGTCCTTGCAAAGGCAAAAGCCATCATGAACCCAACACAACTTGTCACATCCCCTCACGTGAATCAGCATGCCGTAGCCCTGCCTCGGGGCCACTGGTGCTCAGGATGCAGGGTGGAAACCCCCCATTTCCCTCCAACTCTCCCTACCAGCACAATCCCACACAGAGACGATGGTATTTTCCACTGACTCACCTGCCCTGGCTCCTCCTCCGGGTGCACGGCAGCGCTGCCCTTCCCCACTCACGATACCTTCCTTCTCTAATCCAAAGGCCAATCTCGAGAGACATGCAATTTAAAAAAAAAAAAAAAAATTATTAAATATATCTGCATATATTGTTGTGTTTTTTTTTTTTTCCCTTGAACCAATTGTTTTGCATTTTCAGGCTTGGTCACCTGCTCAGGCAAATTCTCCCCACTCCTTCCCCTCCCCGCAGCACCTTTCTGTATGAAACACAAACCTGTTGTCTCCAGCTGCTCTGGCAGTCGGTAGTATAGCAGCGAATTGTTTTCTCTACAGGTTAGCTGTGAGAAAGCGGGGGGTAAATACACTTTACACAGTGACTGTCACTGATCCTGCGCGGGGAGAGCCCAGCCCCAGCTGGGGCAAGGTCACCCACCCTGCAAAGGGACCCTGGAGACTGTGAGCACAGAGGGGACATTCATAAAGCAGCTCCTCATGTTCCCGCTCTGCAAAGCTGAATATTGGCCAGAAATGGCTTTTTCTGCAGCCGCAGGGCTGGGTGAGCCGGCTGCACGTTTCTGCGTTGGTACATTCAAGCCATTTCAGCTCTCCCTTGGCTTCTTCCCTCCGAAGCAGATTTCCTTCTCCTCTCCCCTCGTGATGCTGACTCAGACCGGTTTGCCCATCCCTAAATCAAGGGGGCTCACTCACATCCCTCGAAGGGCAGAGCGCGGATGGCTGCTAATGCACCCGCCTTCCCTGCCATGCACTTTGCTGTGGGCTAATGCATTTACATGCATTTCTTAGGCTCATTTGCCTTTCTAGCTATAGCAGCCATCCTGGCATGGGTATTTATCTATGGGCAGCTCAAATCCTCCCCTTGCAAACACTCACCGCCCAGTCTGGGGCCAGCTGGTACCTCTCCGGGTTGTTTATCCAGCCAAATATGTAGGATAAAGACTTTGCTTGCACAGGAACACCAAGGAGGAAACAGGAGCCCGGCTGGAGCCATCAGCAGGCAACAAAAGGGCCTTTCAGAGGGGCGTTTGATGCTCTGGTACTTGCAGAGATGCCAGGGACTCATGTTACCCTGCGTTAGTGGCAGAAATTACTCACTGGCAGTTTGCCCCCCCATTTTTTTATACTCAAAGGAAGGTGCTCAACATGTACAGTAAAATCACCGCTGCAAAGCCCAGCCCAGAGCGTGGCCACATCCTGGGATTCCTCCAAACCTTTCCAACAGAGAGCCCAAACCACTGCTCTGGGTGACACGCCACTCCGGGATACCTGCAGCCAGACAGCTTGTCCTGGAAGAAGAAAAGCCCATCCATCTGAGTCAAATCAGCTGAGCCACCACATTTTCGATCTATTAACACAGAGTGTTATTTTTTTACAGTTAGCACCAGAAGTATAACACATCTGGGGCTGGGGAGGATGTTCAGCTTCACACTCCCTCCATCTCCCCAGTCCTACAGCCCCCAAACTGCCCCTTCCCTTCACAGTGCAGCCTTTCAGGAGGGGGGAGATTTGATTTCTTGCCCCGGGCTGGGGGACAGTCTTGTCCCAGGTGCTTGCACCCCTCCATGAGAAGTAGGTTGCCAGCAGCTGGCAGCGGGAAAGGTGAACTTCTGCACATGGCCTGTAGAGCTGCACCAGCAACCAGGGCAGGAGAACAAAATGGGGGAATCCTGGGATCATGAGTGCTGATTAGATGATCTTTCCTTGGCTGTGCTAATTAATTGCTGCCCCATTGCCTAGACCGGGAGCAAAAGTCCCGATGTGCCACACGCAAACCTACCCCCGGGGGCTGCATCCAGCCCCTTCCCCGGCACCGGCAAGTGAAGCGCCCGGCTCCTCGCTTGCTGAGGCTGCCAGCGCGTGGGTAAACACGAGCACAATATTTGCCAGGCACACCATCTGCCTGGGGAGCAGCCGCGCCGTGGCCATCTGCACCGGCAAGCCGGCTGCGGCAGCCAGGCCACGGCTGCCCGCTCCCAGCCAGAGCCTGGCCCCGAATTCCCAGCCCCTCACTGGACGTGGAGCATGGTGAAGCCTCAGCTTTGCCCCCAGGATGAAAGTCCATCCCAGTCTGCTCTGTGATGGGCTCCCTCAAGTCCCAGTTCCCAGCCCACAAGGACTGGTCTATACTGGTATCTCTCCCCCCATGCTTTGCTTTCTATTCCCCAATTTAGAGAGCACTGGCCAGGGCTGCAGGCTGGGAACCAGCCATGCAACCGAGTATGGAAAAAAAAAAAAAAGGAAGAGGAAGAGGAAAAGCATCTGCCTGGGAAGCATTTCCACCTGCTCCTGCTTAGCACAATCCTGCACTGGCCCGGTAGGAGGATGTGACCTGCCGGCATCTCCCTGGCAGGGTGAGGAGCAGCTTCAGAGAGAGGGTGCGGGGAGCAGGTGCCTGGGGGGCTGCTGGGACATGGTGTAGAGGACAGTGGTTCCAGTACAACCAGTCCAACCACCGCACCAGGTCTCCCATTTGCCATTCCAAGCATACGCACATCTGCAACCTGGAAAACAGCATAAGTAAAGCTGCTGTATTAATAACAACAAATAACCCACAGCTTCCTCCTGGCGCTGGTCTGAGGGCTGCTACATCTCATCTGTGATGGTCTGGCTTAGCCCTGCCTTGCCAAAGCGCAGCTTGGCTGGGCAGGAGACCCCCCCTTTGCTGCCAGTGCAACACGTGAGAGAGGGTTGAGGAACTTGTTCATTTTCCTCGGGGCTTCTGTGTCCTGGGTTACGCCACCAGGAAGAGAGTGGCTTGATCAGGACAAGAGAGGACTTGGGAATACGAGATCCAGGGCTTGAGGATAACAGGGCTGGAAGAGAAGAGCTAGGGTGGTGGTGTGTGGTTGGGTATATAAGAGCTGAGCTGAGCTTTAACGTAGCTTTACAGAATTAGGAGCAGATGGTGAGCGATGCCTTGTGCCCGAGAATGGGAAAATGCCAGGCAATCACTCACCAGTGATGAGAAAACTCCAAGAAAACCTTATGACCTGGATACGGGACCTGACGGCAGCTCCAGTGTCCCGGTCGGATGGAGTGGAGCCACTCGGTCTGTGCTGCTGTACCAGGCTGGGGCAGCAGGAAGCAAGGACTAGGGCTGAAATGGGGGACAGGTGCAGGGACCACGCTGGCTTGGCAGAGCAGGATGTCCCGAAGGCCACGCGGGATGCCAGAGGCGAGGGATGCTCTCGGGCACTGCCGCCTCCCCTGGGCTGTGCAGACGAGGACTCAAAGGCATTTCCAACATTGGCTTTGTACACACAAAGCAGCAAGAGAAGACACCTTCAAGGAAAACACTAAAAATGAGTGAATAAACAAGAGGGACATTTCAAAATTTTTGTCAATCCTGAGCAATAAACCAGCAGCCTCAGTGGTGGCTCTTGACACCAGCGTTTGGGGAGATGCCACCATTCATAGCCCCCATCACCCACAGTCTGCGACCAACCATGTCTCAAAACCCATCAACCATCCTGATGATCTATTCAGCTATTTAATGTAGACAGGTTTAGCTCTTTAATGAAAAAAACACAGCCCAGGGAGGTGAGATCACTTGCCTAAAGCAATGGGGTGAGTCCGTACCAAGACAGGAAACCTCCCCAGGACTCACCCCTGCTTCCCTGCTGCAACCTCTCAAACCTGCTCCTGCTCTACAGGTTATTAGTGCACGGCCGTGGTGTGACGGGTGAACACAGCTCCAGTTGTAACGTCACCCAAAACCACCACCAGGACCAGCACGGCTTGCTCACACCCCGGTGAAGGTGCACAGCAGTCCCCAGGTGCCCCCGCCTGCAGGGTACCTCGGCACAACACCTCATGTCCCAGCACGGAGCTGGGATATTTTCCTTTCTTGGCATAAAGTCCTCACCCAGGAAACGCGCTTGTGACTCCGACTGCACGACAAGGTTATTATCAGTGCAAAGGGCACAAACTCTGCCAGTCAGACCTAAAATAAACACGCCCCAGGCCAGGCCTAAAACCTGCCTCGTGTTGCATCTGTTGGGCTGCTCTCTGCATCTTTTAAGGCACGGATGAGCCATTTTCAGCCAGGAGCACTGCGAGGGACTCACTGACTTTGGGCATCATAAGTCAACTGGCCACGCAAGCCTTTGGCCACGTGTCAGGGGGGAGTCGGCGGGGCGACACGGGCCACGGAGGCGGCTGCGGGGTCCCCTGCGCTCCCCGGGGCGGCTCAGCGCCGAGGGCCTGAGGGCTGGATGTGGCTCGGGCTCTGCTCACACGATGGCAGCATCGCAGCACGCTGCAGCGCGCCGGAGGCCGGCAGGCAAGGGGGATGCAGCAGCCATGCAGCACGAACAGGCTCCTGCAGGCCTGGCGTGCCTCTCCCTCCGCTGCCACGGGAATGGCAGCTCAGGGCAGAAGGGACAAAGCCATCAGAGACACGCCTCAGCCCAGGACATCACCCACGGGCTGCGGGGACCAAGCCCCCTCTGCTTGTCCCGGCTGCAACCAGCTCTAGTGCAGATGACGACACCAGTTTCCCCCTCCCCAGGGACAGGCGGTGGCCCAGGACACCCGACTCGGTCCCCACGGCACGGGGACAGGTGTCTGCTACAGCCAGCGAGCCGTGCTGCACCCACAGCTCTGCCGTGCTCCCAATGCCAAAGGGCACCCAGAGATTTAAAAAGCACGGGCGGGTTGGGCGAGCACACACCCTCCATCCCTTGCACGCTGCAAGCGAAGGGCAAAACCAAATTATTTACAAGGAACCGCTCCAAGGGTGGCAAAACCCGCCACGGTCTGTGCCCGGCTCAGCCCTGCTGCTCTCAATAGTTACACTTCAATGCAATGCTTAATTCCCGTTACCGCTTTGGGTGACAGAGCTCGATAGCCAGCTGGCTTCTAGTTATTTTTGTCCTGTTTTATTTTGGCTCAAACTCTCCCCATTTCACACTGTGGTGGCTCTTACCTGCTCTGCAGCTGCTCACAAACTCAGAAGGATGATTCTGTTTAGGAAAAAAAAAAAAAAAAAAAAAAAGGGAAGGTACAACTTTTCATCTATATCCTCATTATGGCTTTGAAAAACAGAAAATCATTGCAGGTCTTGTCTGAAATGTTGTTTTGTTGGGTTTTTTCTCCCCCTGGTCAATTGTAGCCAGGGGACCTCGAGCGGCTCCAGCTGCAGAGAGCAGGTCCTGGGGAGCTTCCCCTGCAGGACACCCTGACCCCCTGCACACCCCCCCGGGTACACCACCACCATCATCACACTGTGGCACCAGGCACCCGGCTCCGTGGCACCCAGGAGCCACGGGCCTGCACCCTTTGCCTCCAACACGGCCGTCCTCTGCTCCGCTCCCCCTGCGAGCGCAGCCATCAACCCCAAAACAGCATCAGGCCCCGCTGGCAGTGCTGGCTCACCCCTACAAGCGACCCACACCACCCGCAAATTAAAAATATTTGATCCAGCTGTAAATTAGTAACAATAATTTATCCACTAACAAGCGTTAGAGCACAAAACCTTCTTGTTTCTCCGTCCCACCTGCTCTTCTTGGTCCTTAGCATTACATCTTGAATATCCAAGGGATGTTCCCCCACATTCCAAAATTTTTACTTACCTTAAATCCCCATTTCATACGGATGCACTGACAGCCCCAGCCTCCCGCCAGCACCGCCTGTCTGGGTGCAAATGCTCCGCTGGCAGCTGGGCCTGGGAAGAAGCCGGTCCAGGGGTGCAGCCTTCTGCATCCCTCCTGCACCCCCCCGGGGACCCCCAATTCACACAGCAGCTCGTGCCCGGTGCCGTGACAGAGATGCTCACGTGCCACCACTGATGGCAGCCCAGGATCTCCGTCTGACAAGCAATTAAATCACGTGTAGTTCATCCGTACTTTAAAATAAGCTTTATTTAGATCTTTTATAATTTTATATTTGCATCCATGCCTTCAAGGATTCTCCCCCATTCACGTGGGGAAAAGTTAAATCTAATGTTACCCATAATTCATATGCTATTTATCGAAGTTCTCTTTTAAATAAATCATCCTCTTAGTAATTTTTAGAATTATTTCCTAATTTACAAAAAAGCTGAAATGCAAAGGAAACTACTTGATAACAAGGAGATTGCTCATCTGTTCTGGTGGTTTTATAGTTTAAATTATAAAAACGCAAGGAGAACATCAACAAAAAACAACCAGAAAAACCAACAAAACTTATAAAAAATGCTTCTCTGCAGAGAAAGATGCCACGGGGCAAACCCTGCCCCACCATCCCAGGCCCTCCCCTCGGCAGAGCCCGGGGGGGGCTGGTCCCTCCGCTCGCCCCCCCCCCGTGGCCTCTCTGCATCATCCCATTAGCAGGAATACACAGCGTGAGGGCATCGGCGGTTTAGTTGGGTGATTTAAGACAAAATACCCCTTTTTCAACCAGGGTGCGTGTATCGGAATTAAGAAAAATAATACACTATTATAGCATCATTAAATAAACCTTAATACATTTTTTTTTAAGAGCTTAAAATTATATCATAAGCATTAAAGCATAAGGTACTTATCTTGGCATAAGCAGAGCGCGGTGCATGTTAGTGGAGAGGGGAAGCGGCTGCTGTGCCGGGGGGGTGGTTTGGGGCATTTCCAAGGGATTTGGAAGCACAAGTTGCACCTGAGCTTAAAAATCACCCCGGTCCCAGAAAAACCTCCCCAGCAAGGGACTCGTACCGATTTCCCCAGCCTCCCCTCCCGACGGTGGTAACACCCCAAACGGGAGCGGGGCGGCGGGTCCCAGCCGGGCAATATCTCGGGATATCGCCTTTCCCCTCCTCCTAGCTCATGCTGGATCCCCCAATTTTTCCTCGAAGCAAAAGGTAAGCCCCCAAAACGCGGGCAAAAATGGCAGGCAAGGCTCCCACCAGCTCCCCCCTCCCCCCACATCTGATTTCCCGGCATGTATTTAGGTTTGAGTTTTCCAAGGCGTTAAGTGCTCCTGGGGCATCTGCAGCTGCGGGGCCGAGGGAGCCTGGGGCAGGGGGTCTATGGCTCCAGCCCCCTCCCGGCCCCCCCAGCAGCAGCTTCCCAGGACAGTACAGTACAAACACACCCTTCCTCCTCCCTGCCCCATCCCAACCGACGTGGAAAAATATAAAAATCCCAAAACTTCTGCAATAATTTAGTTAGAATAGCTCCTCTGGGTTTGTGCAAATAAATTAAAACAACTAAAAAGGAACGTTAAAACACTTATTTCCAGACCGGCAGGCGTTACAACCAGCCCGTGTCGCCTCCGCAGGGTTTGGCCAGGAAGACATCACAGCGAATAAGATTTTGTGTGTGTGTGTGTGTGTGTGTGTGTTTTCTCTCTAAGGTCCCTCAGCTGGGCAGGTCCTTCGTCCCCAAGCGAGGACATCCCGCGGGCTGGGCTCCGGAAAACAGCGGGTTTCGGACAAGAGACGTCACAAGCACAAAGTGCACAATATTTCTGGTATTTACAGAGACACAGCAGTCCTTCAAGTTTCAAGTTTTGTCAAAAAGAAGAAGGAAATAAAACAAAAAAAAACCCCAGCCAACAAAAAAACCAAAACCAAACCGACAAACTGAAGCAACAACAAAGGAGTTACTGGTATGGAAAAAAAACACACACAAAAAAAAAAAAACGGGAGAAAACTGAAGTTACGACACAGCTGCATCGCTCCCAAGACAACAGGTAACACGTCCACAGGCGGGGCGGGGGTGGGAGTATGTACATCGGCGACGGCGAGGCCGGGGAGAGGCTCCCGGCGCTCACCCAGCGCGGGGGGGTCACCAGTCCGCGTCCTCCTCGATGTAGTAGTCGGGGGCCGTACCGTCGAAGAGGCCGGGGTCGAGGGACTTGCGCTGCTTCCCGCGGGCAAACACCCTGGAAATGGAGCCAAAGCCCATCTTCTCTTTCTTCTTTTTCCGTTTTTGGTCTTCCAGGTCCTCTAGAGACTGCGAGGGGAGAGGACATGGGGTTGGCCACTGAGCTTTTCATTCACCCCTCCCCAAATCGCATCGGGGATCACGGACCACAGGGTCCATGTCCCAAAAACTATTCAGGCCCAGGTCCACAAAGCAATGTTCAGATCCTGGACCAAAATACCCCCCCCCCCCCCCATTCCTGAAATAGGTGTGGTGAAATTTGCAGTGAAATTGGGCCCCCTCTCCGCATTTCTGTGGCTTCTTAATTCACTGGTTTAGGATTTCAACTCCAGGAATATAAGGTCAGAGCAAAGGTCTGTCCACTGCTTGCAAAAATACCCCAACGTTTTAGGGTCAAATTCAGAAGAATAACCTGATCTAGGCTGTGCCTTACAAAAACTCAAGCCTGTAATGGGCTCCGAGCACAGCAACCGCCTATGGCATGACCTTGATTTTGGGGCAAATCACAGAAATCTGAGACATCCCAGACCTACAATTCAGGACGGCTTCCATTCCTTTTCTTTAAAAACCCAAGTCAGTGCCTCTGAGTCCCCCCCAAATTACTCGCTAGCACTGGACTGGGACTCATAAGCAGGATTTAAACAGGGCTTTGTGCCCTACCTGTACGATTGGGTTGTGCAAGTTCTTCTGTACCGGTCCAGGACTGTCCCCCTGAGGCAGAAGAAGACAGATCCAACTGAATCAGCCCCAACACAGCCCAGGAGCCCCCCCCGCCCCAGGAAAAAGTGGCTCATTCTGGTAGCCAAATCGCTGCGCCACTGGGATAAACCCCCAGGAAAGCAGCTCTCGAGGTCAGCAAACCTCCGAGCCGTACCCTAGCATAAAACCAACATCCTTTTGGGAAGTGGAGGACCCACAGCAACCCCTCAGCCCACAGAGTGAGGAAGCAAGCCCGCCCCCCCACCCCAGTGCCTTACGTTGCAGAGCGAGTGCGTTCGATGCCGAGGCGAGTTGATGTCGCTCGGCGTGGACGATCGGTCACCCTCGGCCGCGGAGGCGTCGGAGATGATGGACGGCTGCCGGGAATGACAGGGACTCACTCTGACCGCTGGAAGGCAGGGGGGCATCGGGGAGTTAACATCCTGCCAGCAAACCTGGCCCCACGCAAAGCCGCTCAAGCACATCCAAAAAAAATCTATTTTGGGGGTGTTGTGCCCATTTTTTTTTTTTTCCTCTGTGGAGGAGTAAGGCTGCTCCCCCAAGCGGGTTTGGCCCTGCACCCCTATCAGGGGAGGGGGGCTCACCTTGCCGGTCTGCCGAGTGCTGGGGGTGCGAGTGGTAGAGGGTCTGCTGGCTCTGCCGGATGGCGGCCGTCAGCGGGAGGTCGGCCTGCATCACCCACTCCTGGTTGCCGTTCAGCACCGTCTCGCCCGGCATGGCCAAGGAATGGCGCTTGGGGACGTCCTTGGTCAGCGTGGCGAGGGACTGCTTGGCCTGGGGAGGACGCCAAGGTGGTGGCGGCAAGGGAAAACCGTAAGAACATCTCCCGGCACAGCAGAACCAGCAGCAAAACAGTGCACCAAACCCGCCCTCCCCTTCACAAGTAATACCCAAATTGTATCGCTCCCTGCACTGAGGATATCCAGCTCCTTTTCACAGAATCATCTGGGTTGGAAAAGCCCTTGAAGCTCCTCCAGTCCAACCATGACCCTCACCCTGACCGTTCCCAACTCCACCAGATCCCTCAGCGCTGGCTCAGCCCGACTCTTCAACCCCTCCAGGGATGGGGACTCCCCCCCTGCCCTTTTTACCAATGGATTTTTTTTTTTTTCTGCCAGTACAGCAATAACACAAGCACTGCAGCAAACACTTACATGCAATATTGCAATAAATATTTAACTGCAGCAAAACTCGCTGGGGCGTTTCAAGCACCCGAGCAGCTGAGCCGAGTGCCCGCAGCAGCGACGCGGGGCTGACCCCCGAGCTGTGCCCACCATGTTACCGAGCTCACCATGGCCAGCTCGGCCTCCAGCTCCTTCATGCGGTTGTCTTTGAGGTCGAGCTGGGAGCGGAGGGCGCTGGCGTGATCCGTTGCCTCCTTGGCTTGCCGCCGCAGCTCCCACTTCTCCCGCTCCAGGAGGTCCTTCTCCTTCGCCAGGGCTTTCACCGCGTCCTCGCTCTCCTGCCAGGACATGGGGCGGCCATCAGGGAGGGGAAACCCACCCGCTACTACAAACCCCTGTGCCCAACCCCCTTGGGGACCACTTGACTACTGCGGTGCCAAAGAGCACGTGGTCCCTTGGGGTGCCACCAGAGCCACAGGACGGCCGGGACAGCAGCAGGGAGTCCTCTGAAGAGAGATGCTCTGCCGTGCACCTGGTTAAAATTACACTGAATTTCCCAGGTCTGGCTCACTGCCTTGATTTCCTCTGGTATTTACTTATTCTTAACCTGCTGCAGTCCAGCCCTCGCAGCAGGGAAGTGTCTACCTGGTTGCAAGAGGCCGGCTGGGGCTTTGGTGGGTTTTTGCCCGATGGCAAACTGGGTTTTGCACTCACGTCGCTGCCAGCCCCCCGTGTCACGAGACCACGGTGCTGGGCTCCTGCACTCACTTTCCTGTGCTGCTCGTAGTTCCTGATGAAGTCGCGGAGCTGCTCCTCGCGGCTCTCCAGCGTGGCGTACAGCTGCTGCATCTGGCTCACCAGGTCCGTCTTCTCCGCCTTCAAGCGCTTGCGGTCGGCTTTCATGGCTGTGGGAGAGACAACAGCTCGAGCACGGGGGACATGGCAGCCCCCTTGACTCCATCTCTTTTAGGTTTTGAGGAAAAAGTACCAAAATTATAACCCCAGGGGCTGGGCTGGGAGCAGACACCCACTTCACCCCCACTGCTGCACCCAGCACCCCCCGAAAGCTCCTAATCATCACCCACCCCCCACAGGCAGCTCTGCCCCTGGAGAAGGAGCTTTGGGAGCAAAACCACTGCGGCAGCCTCAGGGCCCAGGGCAGGAAAACCTGCTGCTCCCTTTCCAGGATAAATAAACCACAACTGGTTTATTTTTAGCAGCGAGACAGATTCCTGCAGCGCTCCCACGAGCCCAGGGCACGGCTCCCTGAGTGTCCCTTTTCAGCTCAACGATGCTGTGAGGGGACGAGGGGACAGAGTGGGAGTTTGGGGGACTGGGGGCAACACAGCATATGATGGAGGTGTTTTGCCAGCCTTGAGATGAAACCAAGACCTTTGTGTTTTCCCTCTCCCACACGCTAGCGAGGGATGCTCACTGACCACCAGAACAGGGACAGCTTGCCGGAAGTCTGGTAAAACCAGCGAGAATTACAGAAATACCACATAGGACAAGGGGCTTCAGTAATTTCTGCACATTAAGTGCTTTGCCCAACTGTGAACCCGGTCCTTGACAGCGCTGCAGGAATGCCCTGCGGCTCCCTGCTCCAGATACACCCCACCCCACCAAAATAATACCCAATTTAGGAATCAGAATACAAATATTGCTTTTCGTTATAGGAAAAAACTTTGCGTGCTTTTCCACTCTGAGGAAGTGCTGCTCTCAAGGGAGTGGGACGGTATGAAAGAAACACCCCCTCTGCTCCCCCAACGCTTCCTGCGCTCGCTGCATTGCAAGCTGCTAAGCTTTGCAAGTCATCCTTCTATATTAAAAAAAAAAATCCTAAAAATCCCCGAACCCACCAGAAAAACCAACCCCAAAGCCACCGAGAGCTGTATTACAAAAGCTGCTAGAAGATGAGAGCACTATCATGAGTGGGACCTGTCTCCACACACACGCATGGGTCCAACCTATTTTTATTAGATTAAAGAAATCGTTTCAGCCCACACTGCATTCCCTACCCCCTAGCAATGAGCCACTTCATCTTGGGGCTTAAACTACAGCATAACGTGCCTCTGTGTGTGAGATAAAGACTGGACTGAGGAAAACAAGAAAACCATTACCATGGCACACTTAAAAGGAAATTAATTTCCTTCGTGCAATTAGCACCTTCGGTACCCTTGGCCTCACGCCTCTGCCTTCTCCCAGCACAGGGGAGCTCTGCTCCCCCCCTCCTACAGCTGGGGACCCTCATTCTCCCCGTTGCTTTTTGTTAAATACTCAATAAAAACATTTTCACCTGCATGTAAGCAGGGACATTATTGCATGCGCACTGCAGCCCCCAGGCATCCTCAGGCAGAATAACCTAATAACAGGGGATGACCCAGCGCCGTGCACGACGTACCACCCCATAATGTGCTGCAATAGCCCCCTAAATAAGGGCAGCACCACTGCTCAGCCAGCTCTATCTAACTCATTTCAAATACCTCCTGCATCTCATCCAAGCTCGTTACAACCGCTGGCTCGAGGAGAGATTTACTCGGGTAGGAACTTCTTTCTGTGCACAGGTATTACTGTACGTGCTGGGAAGATGAATAATAAAACAAGTGCTTGGGATGGAGCCAGTAAGGAAGGGAGAGGGCTTGCAGGTTAGTGGAGAAAAAGGTGGGGGGAAAAAAATCAGACCAAATGGTAAAAGAAGAAGCAGAAGTTTTGGACAAGAGATTTTTATCTGTTGAAAAACAGGAGATGAAACTCTTCAGAACAACTACTCTGCCATTCAGCATCGGAGATAAATCAAAACCCAGAAAGACAACAAACCAGCTAAGAAATGCTGCCATGATTCACGTTATCCCATGACAGGGAGTGCTTGTGATTCCTCCTTGCCCACTTCAATGAACGTGGCTCCTCCTGGGACAAGGAGGAGCTCAGTCCCTTCCAACAACAGGATCTTCCTTTTTCTTTTTTTTTTTTTTTTTTCCCCAGCTTGAGAAATGTCTACAGAGACCCTCTAAACACAGTTGTGACCACACCACATCCAAATTTATCACACTTTCTCATCATCTGCATATATTTAAAAACAACTTTCCCCCTACCCAGTTATTTCCCATGAACTAAACAGCATTAATTTTTCTGTTTCAACAAGTTAAGCCGACCGAGCCATACTGGGGTGAGATCCAGACCCTGCAGAAGTGGGTACCCAGAGTTACCAACCGCACTGACGACGACTCAAGGGCATGTTGAGCGCAGTTGGTTTGGGTTTTAGAGGGGGAATTTTTGTCCCCCACAGCCCTTCCTGGGCAGGGTCGGTCTCAGCCCCATCCCCATAGAATAAGGAATAACACACTGTTGAAAACCCCTTCTACTTACAAGCTCTTGAACACTTTGCAAAACATATATGTATTTTTAATTTCCTTGAGGATACTGAGAGGTTCTTATAAAGTTTCAGCCAAGTTTGCACTCTCTGATGCTGGAGGCGACAAAAGGCTCCTAATTAAACAGGGGGTCCCCTATAGCATACACCCTGCTTTAATTAGTGGCAGTGTTCAGGGTCCTTACAGATTTACAGAAAACACTTCATCATTTGCAAAAAAGGAAGAGAAATGCTCAGAAGTACAATTAGGAGGAGAGTACATTACCAATATTCACACCAACCAGTACTGCAAGAAGATGATGGGACTCGGGGTATTGCAAGAGCAGGTTTTTTTCCTATTAACCCAACAGGACAATTTACCATTTGTTTCAGTTCATATTCAAGAGATTTGCTAAAATTAATGCACTTTTTTCCCCCACTCTATTACCACTGCTCTCCCTCCTCCAAAACCGATTAGCTCCTAAGCTTAAAAAAGGATTTATCAGTCATTTGAGAACTTCATTCCAAACCCAATTAATAGGAAATTAATTGAAAGAGGCAGCAGAAAAATAAAAAGTTAGGCAGAAGTGAGCAGTTAGGGTTGCCAGCGTCTTCTAGACTGAGCACTGCTTGGTGCAGCAGCTTAATATGTTCTTAGCAAACAAGCCCAGCTAATTACCCCGTCAGGGAAAACGAGCCATTGCACTCCACGGCGCGACGGCAGGGGCAGCCAAGGAGGAATAAAGTGGGTTTTCACTGGCCATTGGGGTCATCTGAGGAGGTGAAATGCTTTTTTTCTTTAATTTGATGATCCAGGGCCAGGTTTCTGTATCCCCAACCCCCCAGGAATATCTAAATAAACTCTCCTACAGCCCATCTGCATGGTGGGCTCTGGCAAAACCTCTGACCTCTTCATAAACCCAAGACTGCAGGAGAAGCAAGAAATCCTAAACCCATACCATGAGCGGAAAGTATTTATCTCACGCAGCTTATCTGCATTATTTATTTTCCCCTCCCACCCAAAGCACACAGCAGGAATAAAAGGGGGACCAAAAGCCACCCCTGGACTCGGCAGCAAGCGATGGGAGAGACAGGTTGGGAACGGCAGCGTGAACCCCCCCAGCTCTCACGGCCACCTCCCACATCCCCGCCTGCACCGTTAACCAACCTGTGCTCCCGTTATTTGAGCTTCCAGCTCCTGCCACACGATCCGTCCCCGGAGCAGCGCTCCTTCAGGAGAAGGATGATGGACGCAGAGCAGTAACGGGACCTGCTCCGTGCTGGGATCCTCTCACAGCCAAAACAATTAAAAATCCACACCCCCCCCAGCGCATTCTGTTTCCAGCTTTACCTAATGAGCTGAAATCTAATTGCTCTGATGCACCAGCCTGAGCGGCACAGCCTTGCCCGGGCAGCAGCCTGGCTGAAACCGCCCAGCGATGCCGTCACCAAAGGTGCCACCACGCCATGGGCCCTGTCTGGCCTCAATGTTTAACAACTTCTAAATGGAAATTAGCTACTGCATGTGAAAACCAGGCATCTCCTTGCCCCCGCAACATGGGGACTGCTATAAATACCACCCCAACTTTGAAATTAATGATACACATTGAGGGAAAATGAGGTGGCAGCGGTCGCACCATCTAGCCCAGGTTTGCTTGGATGCCATATGAATATTAGTTTGACTACCTTGATAACGTGGGATTAGATGAAAACCAGCTGTGGAGCATAGAAACAGCATCTCTGTCTGGCTTCCCACTCCTGGGATGAAGCAGCAGAGCCCAGACGCAAGCCAGGGCACAGGCAGACCACCTCTGTCCTGCCTGAAGAGCAGCTCCCTACGGCTCCCATCCGCTTGTGAGCACTTCTCTCACCTTGTACAACGTGGATTTTCATGCCAGCAATGGAATCAGAGCTGCCTTTATTACTTACTGAATTATATACTTGTTTTCTATCACAGGGAAAAGCATCCTCAGGGAGTACCGCTCAAGCCTCAGTGATGTCCCGCGCAAGAGGAACACACAAACCCATCCCGTCCCATTAACATTCACTTAATTTCTTCTGTTTCTCCATCCTAACCATGAAATTCAATATTGTCACCATGACTAACCCATAAAATCAGTCAGCCCCGGGCAGGAACCGCAGCACCGCTCCCCGCTCTGTAATTCAACAGGCGCGCGCTCCCCGGGCGCAGCCGTCACCGTCTGCAGAGAGGATCTTGCCGTTGAAGACGTCAGCGTTAAGCGGTGTTGGGCAGAGCCAGCACTTGCTCCTGGGCGTGCGGAGGTATGGCACAGGCAGGAAATTTGAGTGCAATGTTGAATTTCAAGAAAAAATTAGGTGAGGAATTTGCCTTGGGAGGATTTACCTGGAAACACTCTGCTACGAGGCCAAGGGTTTTCCAAACCAGACCCCCAACAGTCAACAAGGTGGTCAACGACTTCTGCTGTGAATTCAAGGTGGGTCTTCAAAGCAGAAGAACATGTTTTCTGTTCAGAGCCCCAAGTCTTTTTGGTGCTGAGGGCTTCCTTGACTGGGTCCATAGCTGGGACACCCATCTGCTGGGACTTCCATCTGCTGGGACACCCATCTATCTGATTTTTTGCCACCCATCCCCTTGCTGCAGCCAGCAGGGGGTGCTGAGGGTTTCTGCAGGAGGCTTGCTCCAGCCCAAATGTCATCCCTGGGGGGGGGGTCACAGTTCTGAGCTGCAGGTTTGAGAGGGAGAAGACCAGGCTACAACCCGTTTGTGGAGCAGACATGAAAGGCAGTTCATGCTTTCCTGAGCCGTGGGGAAAGCCAGCCCGAGGTCTCCACCGTGGCACTCAAAAAGGAAACAGAGACCAGGTTTGCTCTCCGTGTGATAATCCCGCAGGCGAACTCTAGCATATTGGATAAACCTTCCTGGAAACAGGGTTTCTGCCATTAGCCCACACGCTCATAGATGTCACCTGGCCAAGAGGCTCCTCGAGTCCTCCAGGCACTTGGGCACGGTCGATTCCCACAGCAGGACCCAGCAGTAATAAAGCTGTTTGCACCTTCTCCTGTTGGAGATTTCCACATCAGAAATCCAGGCCACATCCATCCCTTTCCAGCCAGGGCCGGGGAAAAAAATAACTGTGTTAAAACTGTAAGTATGATACCGAGTCCCAGTCCCAGCAGAGGAGAAGAGGATGATCAGATGTAGCACTACAGGATTTTATGTGGACATTAAATGATTTTTTTTAAAAAGTACAAGGGATGGAATTAGCCCAGAAAAAGGAGCAACAAGGATGCATAAAGCACATGCTGCCAGGGATACAGAAACTTCTTGAGTTACTACTGCAGAGCATCCTGTGCTGCTCCAGCTTGTTACCACTGCACAGGGAAGATGTGGCATGGGCTTACTGCTGCTTTACCCCCGTGCTAAATGCTGCCAGAAAGGGCTGGAAGTGCCCTGCCAAGGAGGGACGATGAACCCACCCTCTTCCATCCAGACCATCACAAACAAAACCCTGTATGGCCATGCAAGACGAAGGCTGGTACAACTGCTGGAGCCCCCGGGAAGCAAACCCCGTTGACAAACCCTCTCTGCTCCCTCTGCGCTCAGGCCCAGCGAGCCAACATCTATCTGAACCGGCCATGTCGTGCTTCCAGGCTCAGATCCAGCAACGATGACAGATCTTCATATAATTTATCTCCTAATGACATTACACAACTCAAGGCGGCCCGATGCTGCCGGGCACGGGGCATCCTTCTGCGAGGACGGCGCGGTGTGCCTGGGAGATGCTCTCCGCCTGCGGGGTTCCACCGACACAAACCCCCGAGCGACAGGACAGCAGGGCCAGGTGTCCCTGAGCTCCCTGCTCTGTCTTATCCTGCAACTCCTTCACACAGAACCATTACTTCCCCAAACGCTTCTATCAGCAGATTCATTTCTCCTGGTAGAACCATTCACCAGGCGCAGTTATTGTCATTTTTCCTCCCCTTTTGGACACGTTTCTCTGCAGACAATTTTTCACGGAGAGGAAAAAAGATTTTTTTTCTCCCGCTTCCAGCTGCTGATCCCGTTTCCACACTTCCCATCTCCATTTCAAGGCTGCTCTCTGCTGCCCAGCACCTCCAGGCCAGCTCATGGGGCCAAATCCAGCACAACGAGCTTTTCCAAGTTACGCAAGCGCTTTCCAATATTGCAGGGGAGGGAAGGAGCATCGATTTAAAAAGGCTTCTCATTATGTGCCTTTCCAAGTGCAAGCTGAGATTCCCTCTTCCCACCCATCACATCTGCAAGAGAAGCCCTGGAAAACCAATCCCAGCAGCTCATAGAGCAGCCAATAAAAGCCCAATAAAAATCCAACAGTATATTCCTTAAATACTCACGAATCTCAAGCCAAACTCACTTATTCTCTGTATAATCCTCCACAGAAGCATGTATGACCTCACTGCAGCTTCTTAGACGACTTAGCTTTTTAGCAAATAGTCTTAAAATAGTTCTGCTTTTCTATCTTTTGCATTTATCAGCACTTCCCCCTCCCTGTCCGCACCAAGCAAATATTCTCTAATTAAGGTTTTTCTTCTCCAATTACAGTTTTATAAATCCAGAACATTTCCTGCTGCTGGAGGCTGCACCGGTGGTGTAGAGGGGGGGCAAGATTTTGAAGATATTTTGGCTGTTACTAATTTATAGGGATGCTTTTGAAAATCATAAAGTGATAAAATAATATTTTCCAAAATATTCTTTCCAAACTCAGCCCAATTCCCCATCCCCCTGTGCATTTCAGCATCCCAGATGGGGGGGGGGGGGAGTCACGGTGGGCTGGGGCTCTCCTCATGTGTCGCTCAACCTCTGAGCCTGAAAACTTTTGACAGCCTCTCTTCATAATCCGCAAACACAAGCTGACAAGTGGAAGTTATATTCGGTATGCTGGGGATTTGAGATGATATTTAGAGCCGTGGCGCTGCCAGGGTTTGATGCACGAGAGCTTTCCCCTGCTCAGGACCATCCCCTGGCTTTGGCTAATGAACCATCCTTGACTGGACTTACTGTCAGCTCGGTTTTGGGAAGGAAAAGCTGCAATGTCACGTTCTGCTCTGCACGCTCTGGTGCTGGGGCTGGCAGAGAGCTCACTGTGCAGCCACCAGCGAGGGAGGAAGAGTACAGCCCTGACCACGGCAAGAAACACCCAAAATCAACACCTGAAGAAAGGAGGAGATGCTGCACGTCACCTGGAGATGCAGCCTCTGCCTTTCTGCAGTGCTTCCAATAACTCCACGTGGGATAAGGAAAACTGTGCTCACCAGAAAACTCGCTGCTTCCCTCCTAAAAGCGTCCGAGAGGGCTCAAAATCCAGCCCACCCCCACCTTACAAACATCTCCAGCTGCATTTCAGCTGCTCTCCTGGCTCTGCTCTATAGCCAACCGTGGAGGAATTACTTTTGCAATGCTGCAAACACCCTCCATACTCTGTTTTCCACCTGGTTGCTGCACCCCTGTGCTTCCTGACTCCGCACACCACGGCAGGACAACAGGGGGGTCCCAGGGAGCCCTGCCCTGTGATCAAACCCCCTGCCCCGAGCACACAGTGAACACACACTGCACAGTCCAAACGAGAAGGATGGCTTTTCCCTTCCTCGTTAATTAACTTCCTGAAACTTCAGGGTCCCAGGGAGAGGTGCTCTTACCCTGCAGAGCCTCCTTGGCGCGTGCCAGCTCCTGCTCCTTCTGCGCCAGCTGCACCTTCAGCTCGGTGGCCGAGAGCACCTCCGGCGACTTGCTGCCGTGCGTCTCCTCCAGGTCTTTCGTCAGCATTTCCTTCATTTGCCGGAGCAGGTGAACCTCCTCCTGCAGCTGGGCCACCTCCTCCCGCAGCAGCGCTGGAGGAAGAGGAGACACAATGCGAGGAAGTGACCGACAGCTCCCGGCACAGCCCCACTGCAAACTCAAATCCCAGGCAAATGCTGCTGGGGTGACCCCCCCGCCACATGCAAAACTGCTTTGCACAGCCCAAAGCATTGCCGTGGTGCTCGCAGCACCCCAGGAATGGAGGAGGAGGAGGGACAGACATGATGGGGAGGGCCCTCCACTGGTTTTTGCATTAAAAAATTTAAAATATATAGTGATAATAATAAACCCAGAACCATCTTCCCCAACCAAACCAGTTCCCGACGTGGTGCTCATATGGCCAGTGTCCAACAGAGCCTGCCCAGCTCCACTCTGCCCCATACGATATCCTTCAGCTCTGCCTCCAGCCACCCCCACGCTCAGGGCGCACTCAAAATCCAACAAAATCACTCTGAGACTGGAAAGGGGAAGATGACGCTTTCACCTGCAGGACTGAACCTTAAATTTTTTAGATATATGCCTAGTGATGGCTACACCCTTTAGAGCAGCTGCACCACAGGAGCATCCCGGCACACCCCAGCCCCGATCCCCTCTGCAGCAGGCACCAGGGGAATCTCCAGCGACCTCATTTCCTACAGCTGCACCCACTGTCTAGGGTAATAAAGCGCTTTTTTGCTATTTCCACATCGCACCCATCATCTTCATCTCGCCTTGCTATCCTCTTCCTGCAAAACACTTTTTGGCCATGCACCACTGCTGCAATCCTCTGCACGAGCCAGACGTCGTGATCCCAACTGACTCATGAGAGTGTGTGAACCGTTTGATTTTGCTTTTCCCTCACCTTTGAGTACACACAGAGAAACCCCCTTACTCGTCCAAAGGTGCTTACCGATTTCTCAGGTTTGCACCACAGCTGTGGACACGGGGAGAAAAATAAAATTCCTTCTGCCTCCACATTACCAGAAAAATAAAATAGAAATAAAAAATAAATGCCCCCTCTCCAAGCTGCTGCGGTTGGGTCCTTGCCCCAGTGCCACCAAGTATCAGCCAGCCTGAGGGCCAGGGGCTGGGTGTGAAATATAGGGGATTTTCCCCTTGTTTTTTCTAAGTTCCCCTCGCATGTGCATCGGGCCGTTTCCTTCCCATCACCATTTGCGAAGCGAAGCGGGGAGGTGATGCCGGCGGCAGGACGGGGACAGGCGGCTCCCCCCGGCCCGGCCGGCAGCTGCGCCAGGAAGGCATAAAATCTGGTTTGCATACTTGAAATGCTTCCCGTATGAAAACTGGCAAGGCCCCATTCTGTAAATTATTTAGCAATAAAGTCACTAATGAGGAACAGTCGAGCTCCAGGCTGGGGATTTCGGTGCAGTCCAAAGTGCTTTCTTGAAATCCGTGCAACGAGCAAGAACTGAGAGGCGGCCAAGGCCAAAGGCATCTTCCCTGGGGGCTGCAGAAATGCAGTGTTTCCCCTCCAGCCTTTGGGAAACTAGTGGGGAATGTGAGGGACTTGTACATGGTGTAATAATTACTGTGCAAAACCCACCCAGCGCCCTCCCCAGCCACAGAAATCCCCATGCAACCCCAGTGGCTGCCACTAACTGCTCGGGGTTTTTTTTTGGGTTTTTTGTTTTTTTTTTTTTTTTTTTTTTGTTTTTGTTTTGTTTTGTTTTTCCCCCACTGATAATTCATTTTCACCTTTCAGTACAAGCTGCTTCACCCCGGAGACACAGCTGGCTATTCCCTGGCAAATGATTAACTGGCAGAAGGACCCAAGCAGGGCAGTTTGCACAAGGGAGACCGATCCTGTTGGATTTCTGCAAATTGCAGCGTTTTGGTGGGAACCTAAGAAAATCCCCAACTCGGTGGAAAATCCCCTACTCCCAACACAAGTCCTTGGGCATGGCCCGAAAGCAGATTTTCAGCTGCTTCTTACAAAGCTCCTTTCTATAAAGTGTTGCACAATGCAGCTTCCCCCAAACCACACCATTCTCCTCTGGTCCTGGTTAGAAAATGAATAAAAAACTCAAACGCATTCCTTCTCCAAAGCTTGCAACAAGTCAATTTAGTCCCCAACTTAGTACTCGGCTCTTGATAAAGGCAGAAACTACTGAAAGATTAAAATCCAAGATCTGTACGAAGCTATAGGTGCAATCTGGAAAGGAGCATGCAGCACCACGCTCCCCACGCCACCAGCTGCTGGACGTGTGGCTTCGGCCACAAGCCAAAGCCGACAGAGAAACCTGAATTATTGAACTCAGGATCAGTCAGATAGCTGAGATTCTTTGTTTTTTATATATGTAATTTAAGATAAAGATCCATATATACACACATAAAAAATGGATTGTTTTGCAATATATATCTATTTTGCAATAGGTATATATTGCAAAGCACAACCCATTTTTTTTTTTTAATAGAGAGATATATCTATGAAAATTGCAAAGCACAACCCACGTAGCCAAGGTTTGAAGGGACAAACCCCTCACCTCTTGCTAGGCTCAAACAGCTAAAGCCACACTGTCAGATGTCTCGCTGCATGGTGAAGTGTCGTACTCCTTGCTCTCTTCCCAAGCCCCCCCTGGGGCTGCTGGTGATGCCTTTGCTGTAGAAACCAGGAACGGGCTTTGAGGCAAGTTGAAGCCTCTGTGCTCTTCCCAGCAAGTTTTTAAAAGGTTTTCTGGGAAAGAAGCTGGCGTTTCAGGGAAGCGATGGGAGTGACGGCACCTCCTGCGCTCCTCAGTTTCCTTTGGAAACTGCTTAATGAGCAATTTCTTGCATTATATCAAGTTTCTTCCTAGTATCTAATGCCAAGACTGGGGCTGGACCAAAGCAATGATCCCAGTGATCCCATTCACTGCCTTACACCCGTAATTACCCTCATTTGCATACCGGATTTCCACTCCGCTCTGATTTTCCCTGGGCTCCCTGTCCCCCCAGCCCATCAGCACTCATCTGCCAAAATCACACCAACACAATTATCTCCCCAAAGCGGTTTCCCTTCCCACTCCCCCAGCACCGAGCATCTGCTCCCCATCGCTGTCTCCTGCAAGTTTCCATCCCGTCTTAACCAGCATCGCCAGCTCGAGAGAGTCCTATGGAGAAAGCCTGTTTTATTTCCATAAATTGCATTAAGAGAGCGGCTCGGCTTGAAAGGGAAATTTTAACTTGACTCTAAAACAGGGGGGAGAAAAAATCCCCGCTGGTATGCCAAGTTTAAGCACCTAAATAAACGATCCGAAAAGTGCTATTTGCAGGCAGCTCTTAGCGACTCTTACAGAAAGTTCCAATAACCGGGAAAATAGGGCCAATTATTCAGGAACCTCATTTCAGCCTCTATTTCTTCCACATACAGATGGCTCGGCAGGGATTTCCATACGCTTCCCTGGGAGCTGGCTGGGTCTGTGCCTCTGTCTGAAGTCACGAAGGAGCCAGACGTGGCTTGAAGTGAGCATCAGCCCTCTCAAAGAGGGAGCGCCCCGCACGAGGGGGACCACGCACGTCCAAAACACGAGGCAAAAAAACCCAGTCTGGAGAACAGAATAATTTTTAAGTTTTTCTGCAGTTCACCCTTGCACCTTGCAAGCATTGCTACACTGGGGTGCAAAGTTAAATCTGTTATTCGGAATCACGTCCCAAACGCAATAACCCTGAAGCAAAAAGCTTCCACAGGACAGTTTTCCCCAGTATATTTTACCCTTTTTAACCTTTCTTTTTTTTTTTTTTTTTTTTTTTGGGGGGGGGGGGGGGGGGTGCAATTGCACTGTAATTCCTGACTCCCCTGTGGGAAGGAGGCATCACCCTGCGCAGATGAGCCCTGTCACACACTGGCTCGTTGCAGCCCCTTCCAAATCTGCTGCAAGTGGGCAGCGATGAAATTAATGCAATTTAAACATTTCCGGGGCTAACTGATGAAAACTACCATTCACGCCACAATAACTGGCTGTTAATTATATTTCAGTTGATAGCATTAAACTTCCATGACACTGTTGGATCCTGTATCCTTTATGCTTTAAGCACTGATTAGTGTTAACAGACAAAGTAAGATTTTTTTTTTTTTTTTTTTTAGCTTTTTTTAATTGCGGTGAACACCTTCAGACAGCATTTGGGGCTGAAGTTTCCATTCCAGCTCCTGCAAATCCCATCTTGGACTCCTCTCAGCAGCAGATCCACCAGCCGTGCAGCAGCAAAGCCTTTTACTGGCCTTGGAGCAGACATCACTTTAAAAACATCCATTTAAATGCCTGTTTTTTTCCATGTAACTCAGCTGACACAATTGCTGTACATGCGTTTCTGTCTTCGGAGAGTACATATTAAAAATGAATGCAGTATAAACGACAAGGTTTATGCTGGTGAAAAGAGTATCTTAGGCTAAAGCTGCATTTTATGCCACTTCTGCAAGTTTACCAGCAAGATGGTGTTTGCTTTGCTGGGCACAAGTCAAGGGGGGTTTTATCCAGGTTATCATCAGGAAGATGGCCAGAAGATGCAAGCGTGCCCTGGGTTGCAGCAGCAGCATATTGACAACAGTGGCCAAAGAGTGGGCAAAGAGAAAAGACTCATTTGTGGACCAAGAGCTTAAAATCAGCAGCAGATAACCCCGAAGGGTGATCTCACAGGACCTGCAGAGATGTAAAGGGGGGGATAAAGGTGCAAAATGGGAAAACGCAAAATCTGTGCCAACAGCATCACCTACAGACCTTCAAATCCCTCCTTCCTCCTGCAGAGCTTTGGCCCAGAATATATATACATACATATATGCACACACACACACACATAAATATACATGTATACCACCTCCACCCTGGGACGGAAAACAGAAGGGTCATAGGATGAAGTACAGTAGTGGAAGAAGATAATGATTCAAGCCCTAGGGATGAGCTGAGCTGGTACTTTAATAGCACCTCATCACCTTTGATCATTAAATAGCTCCCCAGCTTAGGGCCCAAGTTTCTTGCAGAAAGGTTCAGTCAAACACTCCTCCTGAGCAGCCTGCACGATGTACAGCTTTCCCCTCTCAGTACTTCTCTGCAAGGAGTAATTTGGAGGAAAAGCACAAATTGCCAGGCACAGGGCTGGGTGACGGCGCAGGGAGGCCAACTGATGTGTGCAAGCTGCCAGCCTCTCCACAGAGCACGGCCTGCACTCAGTAAAGCATTTGGTTCGCTCAAAATACACTCAGACTTGCAAAAAGACCCAATTACTGCTGCCTGGGACCTGGTGGTGCAAAGCCAACACATCCAACCTCTCTCCCTTTCACACCCGCGCACCATGATGGATGTGCAGCAGCTCAAAACCAACCCCCCCCCATGGCATCACCTCCTCGTGGGGGTAAGCACAAGGGCCTGTATCTCGCTCATCGCCCCGTCCGTCGAGTCCTACAGCGGCACATCCCAGCTCTGTGCCCCCCGCAGCACCGCAGTGCTCCAGGAGGAGCCGTCAGCCACCACCGCTCCCTCCCGGGCGGGCACTGGGGTGCTCAGCCACGCGCTGCAGAGCCTTGTGGGCTTATTTAATAACTTTGGCTCCATACATCCACCTTTTAAAGAAGGAAGCTTTAGATTTCATCCCTTGTAACTGGTGCGATGCTGCGAGTGAGCTGTCACACCTGGACATGGGTACGCCTGCTCCTTAGCGAGTTTGGCTAAGCGAGAATCCTTGCAAACACCATTTTTAATAATTTTCGGAGTTAGACACCAGCTTGGCCTTGGTGTTTCCGTATGGTTGCAGCTCTGGGACGGGACCACCAGCCATATGCCCCGACCATGCACCATCCACCGGCACTCACACCCGTCTCGCTCGCAGCCATCAGGCAGGACGTGCAGAGACCGCCTGCCTGTAAAGTTACCCCCACGTCCTGCCACTCCTACACCCCAAAACGGCATTATTTCCACCGTGCAGACACCCGCTTGCTCAGCAACCCCGGCTGCATGCTGGCGGGTGTCTCACAGCAGATGTAAAGAAATAAAACCTGATATAAACCTCCTGTGCATGCCGGCGGCGGGGAGGAGGGGAGGGCAGAGGGGTTCAGGAGCCAGGCTGGAGGTTTCAAAGGCTTTCAGAAGCACACACGGTTTAAAAGCAGTTGGCTGGTGGGTTGCGACCTCTGTAGTGGCCCCCAGAGCTGGCCACCGAGCCCTCCGTGAGCTCCCGGCACGCTTCAACTTCTCGGCAAGACAAAATGGACTACGGGGTGCGGGGAGCCGCCCGCCAGCCTTCCCCACCGCCGCGGGGGACCCGAAACCCCTCACCCCTGCCCTCGGCTTCGCCCTCGGTGTGGGGGGGGACGGCACAGCGACCCACAGCCACCCTCCTGCGTGGCCCCGGCGAGCTGCGGGGCACGCTCGCCAGCCGCCCGGCGTTGTTTTGCTTCTCCCAGGAGGAAGCGAGCTACAACAGCACAAAGCAAGCAAGGGAAAGGAATGCACGCCGAGCTGCACCCCTCCCCGCGCTGCTGTGACCCCCCCGGGGACCCCCTTACCTGTGTGGGCTAAGCAAGGGCACAGCACCCTGCCGCAAGCATCGTCCCCGCTCGCCCCTCGCCGTCCCCAGGGACCCGAACAATAGGCCGGGCGCGGAGCAAAGCCACGCTCACAGCGGCACGTCCCCGGTTTGCTCTCCTCCTGCTCCGACTTCATGGCGGGGAACAGCGGTGTCGGGGGTCCCCAGGGTTTGGGGGCCCCGGGTGGGCAGGCTCCTCCCCGGCACTGCGCGGAAGTATACGGCGGGCGCTACCTGTGCCGGGAATTTGACCCCTCGGCGGTCACCCAGTTTCCCCGGCCTGATGTCACGCCGGCAGAGGAGTGGCTTTGCCCGCCGCCCAGCCAAGGTGCGCGGGACGGGGGCCCGCAGCAGGCGAGCGCTCTCCCCGCCGCCCCCCAGCCAAGGGCTGCGCAGGAACCCGGAGCCCGGTCGGCGGCGGAAATGATTCCCAGCTCGCCGGCCATCGCTTCTGCCGCCACCCCCCGAGCAGGCGGCGGTGGATAACGCCCGCGACGTCCCCGCTCGGCCACCGCTCCGCTGGTGACGCTCGGCTACCGTGTGGGGAAACTGAGGCACGAGGGAGGCAGCACACCACAAAGCAGCCCTGGCTCTGACATACAGCTCGTGCTAGCTGTTCCCTGCAAGGGAAATAGATGCAGTATTTTTTTTTAATCGCAGTGTAGTTATTTATTTTGTCCAGGCAGGCTGCAACTGCACAACACACGTGGCTGCAGGGGCACCATCGCAGACCAGTCCCCCTGTCGCAAACCACCAGCAAGAATGGGCAGGGGCGGGGGCTGGTGGGATGGGGCAAGCAGGACACAGCAAAACCTGGTGAGAAAGTAGGGGCTGCTTGCTTTTCTATAATAAAAGTCACATAAATGTACACCAGAAAACCCAAACTCTCTGAGATCCAGCTGACTCTGTTGCTCTTTTGCTCCATATGGTACGGGCAGCACCATCACCTGCCTTCATCCAGCTGCCTAGGCTGTGTGTTTCCAAGCCCTCCACAACAGGCCCACTTTATAAATTTACCCCACCAAAGAAGATGAAGAAGCAGGCAGAAGCACTTTGGGTTTATGAATTTGTGCCTGTCTCTTTGCTGCTATCCTCACTAGATGATCACTGCCCCACTACTGGCCCAGGGACGCTTTGCAGGCAGCTCCCTGCATGCACCTCTTGCTCTAACCAGGGGGACAAAACTTCCACAAAGTTCAGAAAACACAGTCTGAGACAGAAAATCACCATATGCCGCTTTCCACAGCACCCCACACGTGAAGCCTCTAACAGGCACTGCAAAGCCAGCTCCCCCGCCCTACAGCAGCAGCATCTTAGGCATGGGGAAACTGAGGCACACCCTGCATGCATGGGCTTTTACGTGTTTGGGAAGTGGGTGACAGTGTGTAACTGTGGGAGGACCGAGCTGCCCCTGGCTAGGAAGAGATGCATGGGCCATCTCGTGCACCAAGTGAGCCTGGGTCAATAAAGCAGGTCCTTACCCACCTCAATGCCAGCCAGGCCTTGCCCCCCCACCCTACCTTGCTGCTTCTTCGCCAGCGGCTTGGGAAGGGGCAGGGAGTTGGGTCTGTTTTGCAGCAAGCCCTGGTTTTCATCGCAGCAAACTCCGTCGTGCACAACGGGCCGGCACAGACATGGCTCGCGCTGCCGGCCGCCCGGTGCGTGCCGTGGCCCTGCCCGCAGCAGCGCCGCCGGGGTGGGTGATGCCTCTGTTGCCCCAAGCCCTGCCATCGCCAACCTCGGCTCCTTGAAGCCCACGAAAAAAAGCTCTGCTCTGGGCTGCTGCGTCACCTCCCATCGCTCCCTGTTTGCACAACTCCCCTCCCTGGGGATCAAGTCAGAGCGCGCCCGCCTGTGCCGACTCAGCTCCCGGTGCAGCGGGGACACGGCGGCGACTGGAGCAACCCCACGCGAGCGAGGAAACGCCACTGGGCTTGGGAGCACCTGCAGATTTCGTTCTGCTTTACAAACGAGCACGGCACAAAGGTAACCGGGCACCTCCTGGTGCGATCAGCCCCAGCAGGGGAAGGTGCAGAGCGGGGATGTCCCCCACCCAAAGCAAAGGGAGTTGGTTCTCTGCGTCATGGGTGTTGCACAAGCCCCACGCTCCCCAAGAGCAGCTCCGCGGAGCCTCCCCTGACCCGCCGTGCTTCTCGCTGGCTGAGGAGCCCGGGAGTGAGCGGGAAGGCCGGGCTGGGCTCCCATCCTGCCTCCTGCTGACTAATGGTGGCCCAAGCAGCATTACTCAAGCACCGCAGCTCCCCCATCCCCAGCGCGCACATGCGGCAGGTGGGGCTGAGGCGATGCAGCACCACTGCTCTTTAACCCAGCGATGCTGCCTGCAGGGATTCCCCTGACTCGTCCTACTTGATTAAAAACCCCTTTGGAAGGTGCATGGAAAAAGGGTGCTGGTTAATTAAAAGGCAGCGCATCCCTCGGCCAGGTTTGTGGGGTGCAGCTGAGCTCTGAGCATGTCCCTGTGTTGGGCAGCAGCCGTGTTTTTGGCTGTGGTTAATTTGGGGTTGAGGTCTGGGCTTTCTCTCCTGGCTTTAGAGCATCCCATGACCACATGCTGGTGGTGGCTGCTGCTGGGAGGGAGGGGACATGACAGGGAGCTTTGCTCATGCAGCGTCCCCTCCGGAGCTGGCATCGGCCCTAAGGAGAGCTGGCTTTCCCCAGGGTCACAGGGCACCTAACTGGGAGGCTGGGGAGGGAAGAGCTCAGTATCAGAACCAGTATCTGAAATCTGGATTTCCATGCAACCCCAAACTGATTTGTAATCTCTAGGGAAAAGTCAGCAGCACAAAACCTGGCAAAATCTGGTTGTTTGAGCTCAGTGTTTCCTGGAAGTGGGTTGCTTAAAGTTTAAGCTCAGTGCTTGATTCAGGAGGACAACACAGAGGAGGCTGCAGTGCACCCAAAGGCACAGCGTCCCCCCGGCACATGGGCTGCCCTCCTGGAACATCCTTCAGCAAAGCCTCTGGCACCTCTGTGAGCCCTGCAGCTGACATGCAAGGAGGAAGGGGGGAAAAAAAAAAACCCAAACACAAAACATTGCCATCCTGCAACTGCAAAAGTAAATGGCTACTGCAGAGATGCATCCCTGGCTGTGTGTGTGGCCGCAGGGTGTTGCCGTCTGCTGCACACAAGATGCTGTAGTTGGGACTGAGCCAGTCCCGTGCTGGGGGAAGCTGAGCCCAGGGGGGTATTTTTGTCCACTGAGCCACTTCCCACAAATCCTGGCTGCTGCCTGCGCCGGGAATGGGATGGGTGCTGGGTGTCAGGGCAGATGGGTCTGGCCCTTCATCCCAAACCCTAGTGGGGAGCTGCCAGTCCCCCTCAGCCAAGACCCTTCCGCAGGGCTGGGGCAGGAGGGACCGTTGCCACCAAGCCCAGCTCAGATGGTCTCTGCAGATGAGGCTGATCCAAACTGGACAGCCTCCACTGGAGGACAAACCTGCAGCACATCCCCATCTCCAGCCTCCCGGGCTTGGACACCTCATGAGTGTTATAGCTCTGGAACAAGGCAGCTACGGGTGGTCACCACCAAAATCTCCAAAATCCTTCAGGGTCAGGCTGAAAATCCCCACCACCACCTATGAGGGCAGGGGCCACCAGAGACTTGCAACAGACAGTCAAGTTGGGGTCAAGAAGCACTTCAGCTTCATCACCACCACTGGTTTCACCAAAACACTTAATGGCAGTTAGTAATTGATTAAATACAGCTTGACTATAAGGATATCAATGTATATTACTGCCCTGAAGGCACAGGCACTCTGTAGAAGGTCAGTGATGCATTTACACACCTCTGGACAGGAACTGGTCCTTGCAGAGCTACATTTGACCTGGAGAACAGAGCTGATCATAAAAACCACATACCCATTGACTAGAATTGGAAAATCAAGAGACCTTGCACAAGGTCCCCTGCACCAAAATGCCACTATTTCCAGGAAAACTTGCTAGAACATTTTCCCACACCCATGGAAACTCCCTTCCCCATCCCTGTCTCTCGCAAGAACAAGATAATGAAGCAAGGAGATGTTTTGAAACAGAGACGATTTCTTTTTTTCCCCTCGGTTTTTCTTTCAAGCAAAACTTTTCTCAAAAAATGACACATTTTTGTCAAACATTTCACTCATGACAAATTGGCATTGTCATCGAGGAGAGAGCTCGGCTGGGAATTTTGGAGGCGCTTCGGCAAGCCTCCGTCTGCTTTTACTGAGTTAAAAATTGATGGCAGCGAGGTTGCAAACTGTAACGTGTGAGGCAAAGGATTAATTAACATAGATCTGGCTCCAAAACCAGAGGCGGGAAGAGTAATTTTCATTCAGGAACCTGGCACCGCTTGGCACCTCCTCCTACTCCTCCAGCACTGCTGGAGTATTTTAAGCTCCCGAAAAACTGCACGTGTATTGCCCAGAGTTTTTGCAGTGATTAATTAAAGCCTCAGAGAGAAAAATCCAAAGTGTTGTGGGTTTGGTTTTTTTTTTTTTTTAATGTCCCTACCCAGGCCATATACACTGACTTTCCCCTTCTTTAAAAGAGCATTGCAAAAGCTTTTTACAACGTAACGAGGCAAAAAAAGGCAACACATAAAGGGCAAACACAGAATCCTAGAATTGTTTAGATTGGAAAAGATCATTGAGTCCAACCATTAATCAATCTCATTTGGTATAATTTCTGGAACTCACAGATATTTCTATTGTGTTTTTTATTTTATCATGAGAATTATGGTTATCATCACAGACATTTTATGCCTAACAACTTCTGGGTTCCTTACGATATTTTCATTCAAATGCTAAAAGGCTGTAATGAGACTAAGATAATGGCCTGCAAAAATAAATTATACAGATCAGAATACGGGGAATTTGGTTTTAAAAAAAAGGAAAACAAATAGAAATTATCCATCCTAGCACTCAAAGAGAGTAAATGGGGGGAAAAAAAAAATTGTATTCTGGGTAGGGTTGTTTCACCTGGTACCTAAAGCCCAAGACAGCCTGACCTGCTCCATCCCAAGCGATGGGAACCTCTGTTTCAGAGAGCAGTCAGAAGGGAAGGAAAGCCCCCAATCCTCATTTCTGAGCTTGTTGCCAGTTTATATTCACATCATTTACAGGCCACACACCCAAACTGCCAGCTGTACCCTCTGCGAGCAGCCTGCTGCTCCCGGCCCGGGGTGGCACCCGCTCCACATTCCTGCCACATCTGGATCCAGTGGCAAATGTCACCAACTCCTTCCCACCTTCATCAGCACTAACGAGCACTTGGGGAGGCGAGGGGCAGCACCGACAGCCTGACATTTGCAGCCACGGAGGGGACAGGGCTCAGCCAGCCACCCGGCTTGGGTATCGATCAGCGAAACGTGGGCTCTCCGAGAGCTCTGAACCACTGAACCCCACCAGAATCAATATTTTCCTTCTTAAAATAACGCTGGGGGGAAAAGCACATCTAATATAGATTCCGTGTTATTCTGGGTTTTACATTATTCATTGAACCTCATCCTATGTCATGCTGCAGCGAATATATTACCATATATGATGACAAAGAAATTACACAACTCCTGCAAATATACGATAAAGTGGCAGCCTGGGCTGCTAAAACAGCCTGCTCGACTGGCAATCTCTCATTAGCAAAATGTAATTAAGTTACTATACATTGAGGTTGTGCCTGTACCACCAGCCACTTTATGGGGAAAGAAGAGAATAATAAATCAAACTAATAATAAATCAAACAGCAACAAAACCCAGAGCTGCATGGCAGGTCTCAAACTTTTGGAAACATTTTCTTGTCGAGGATTGCGAAGCCTTATCTCGCCCGCTGCACAGCCAGGAACGTCACGGCAAGGCCACCGAGGGCCTTCGTGTCCCCAGAGCCACCCAGCTCAGCCCATCCGAGCAGGGACCCCGGGGGCACTGGCAGGGAAGGGGCCACATGCACAGAAAGAACAGGAGAAAGAGGAAGCCTACCAGGAAAGGTTAATAATTAATCCATATGTAAAAACACGCTCCCATTTCTAAAAATCCCTTTGCATCCTCAGTGACATGCATGACTTTAATGGGTTTGAAGGTGGCAACTCAACTCCGAATTTGGACACTATCTTTACTAACCAGCTCTTACTGCCTTTTTAAAGTTTTTTTTTTAAGCTGCCCTTTAGTTTCCAGAGAGTTTCAAATAAGCAATTCTAATGATTCCTCTTCATTAACCACTCCAGCAATATATATAGGTGTATTGGGGAATTCAGCACAGAAGACAAGCTTCTGCCCATGCAACCTGTCACATTTATCAATATGAAAAGCATTTACCCAAATCCCATTTCTTTACACCCCAAACCTGCCACTCACTGGGCACAAGTGGCTTTGCATGGACCCACATCCTGCTCACATCCCCACCTGCACCTCCAGCAGCCCCCGAGCTGCAAGGAACAAATATTTCACCCACCAACATTTTTGGGGCCACGTGCAGTGGTTAGATACAGATCTGGGAGTGGATGTGATGCACTGATGGGGTTGGAAACCTGCGTCTTGCTGGCACCTCCTTTCCCACCAGTGAAGCTGGCAAAGCACAAAACCCACCTTAGCGTGGTTGTGCCCAAACATCCCAATGGCTGCTCAACTGGGAGGACCACGAAAAGCAACGGGGCTTGTTCATGGGCATGGACTCAAAATGATGCTACAGCACAATTTTTGGTTGCTTGCAGGAATTCTAAAGAAAAAAAAAAAAAAAAGAATAGAAAAGGGGAATAAAGCCCAACTGAAATCATTCAGCTTTGGAAGGCAGGTTAGGAAAGCCCAGGGGGGCTGCACGGATCAATGACCCCACGTGCCCGGACGTATCCCATTCCCCTCCCATCCACTGCGTGTATCAACAGAATATTTATAAATCAATTGAAAGCAATTAATCAGCTAGAGGAAGATAAGGGATAATGAAGAAAAGAGATTAGCTGGCGATGCACAAACAGGGCTCCTCCGGGGAGGAACTGCTGTGGTTGGAAGCCTCCTCTGCAAAGCCTATTAGCTCCACTTAAAAAAGAAATTTAAAAGAGGCAACCTGAATAATTAAAAGGAAGAGTGCTAACAGCTTCTAAAAACCTGCGGCCGCCCTGTTTGTTAACCAACACGGCCCACCAACAAAAGGGCCTGCAGAGAAACCATCGCCCCGTGGTGCGGAGGGATGCTCGGCTGGGGCCGCGTCCCCGCAGCGATGGGCCCAGGGAGCCTCGTGCAGATGCTGGGAGGGACACAGGCCCCACGCTGCGTCCTGCTGGGTTCATTTAAGTGACCAACCCTTTCTAGCTGAGCTATAAATAATAACAGAGAAACAACTCCATGACTCGAGGTGAAGCCTCCAGGTATATACAGCCTAGTATTACCCGTCCAGCGTATCCCACGGTAGCCTCCCAATCGTCAACCTGCTCCTTGTCAGCAAAGCCAGTACTAAATATACTGTCATTTCACTTGCCAACTGAAAAATGAACCTCTGGGAAGAGCAGCCTGCAGTCACTTTTTCTGTGTGTTCTTCTACAGATTCTTCCATCCTAATCCTTCCATGCCAAACTTTGGGAAGGGGAGACAAGATCAGCAGCTGTATCATTGCCGTTAGTCACGCATTTCACACCCTACACGAGATGTCAACACCAGGGCTGGGCTTAATTCAGTCTGCAGGACCAGCATCACCACAAGAACCGAGCACTTTTCACCAAAATCACAGCCCTGTGCTGCTCCGAGGGGGGCTACAAGCTGTCACTTCATTTTGGAGGAGCACACAAAAATGCTATGTCCCGCAGTTTTGACCTGCATCCTACAGGAATGCTCCCGGAGATGCCTACAGGAAGCTTTTCCAGTTTTGTGACTTAAAATCCCTGTATCTCCTTCTCCAGTACAGCAGGATCCCTCCTGAGAGCTGACACCCAGGTGGGCATCTTAAGAAAGGGCTCAGGAAGAGCTGCCAATTCTGAGGATTAAACGCAGCATTTCAGTACAATACTTGCCTTTTTCAAGTAACACTTGACAAAATTGCCAGGTCAGGGCTGAAGCCCATGTGTGTTTTGAGAAGGGGAAGGAAAGAAAGCATCTCCTCGCCTTACTCGCCAACTTGCAAGGCAGCAATTTAACCTTCAAGGAAGAGCTCAAATTCATTTAGTAACAGCCCTTATCTACAGGCTGGGGGCAGAATAATTCTACCGAGAACAATATATAATAGATAAAAATAACTGCACTGCAGCAAGGAGATGGGTAGCATGGTGCAGGGCAGCACCGAGCAGCTTTCTCCCTGCTACAACAGCCCATCAATCTAATGGCAAGTTACGGGCCGACAGGAGGAAAACTGCCCCCATTCCTGATGTTTAAGGGGCTAATGTCGATTTAAAAGGCTAGTGCTTGTCTTGGAGGGTGTGAATTTGCAGGCTGAGCCGACATCATGCATAACTGGGATGTTCCCCAGCAGCCCATCACCATAAGTGACTCAGAATCCTGTTTCCCAAAGCTTTTTTCCCCTCCCTCTCTTATTTTTTTAATTAAAAAAAACCCAAAACCACCCAACCCGAAGGCCTTTCCAAGTGCCTAAGCAGCAAGGGATACACATTTTATTTATGCGCCACCTACTGAACTTCCAAACTACGTGTATTAAAACTTCCTTCGCAGCAAAGTTTGTCTTTCCCTGCCAGGAGGTATAGGACAAAAATCAAACTCCTGAAGGTTTTCAACCATTTTCTCACCAAAACTTTATCGCTGCACTAAATATCACAGCACACCTGACTAGGATGAAATTAATACACCCCTGCCTCATAAAAAGACCAAACTGACCCCACATCAGTACTGGTAGGCTGAAAAAATGGGGAAGAAAACACCAACCGCTACCAAAAATGTGCTTTTTTTCTGAAATACCTGCAGTATTACTCAATGGGAGTGTTGCGATGGGTGGTGTAATGCTGCCTGCTGCACATTGATTTTATACGCATGCACAAAGGCAGAAAAAGCCATTTAAAGCTTGGAGGGCTGCATTTGGTGCCTGCCTGGAATTAAATAATGCACTAGGTTGCAAAGTTAATAAAAGTGACAGCCTTTTATTAATCTTAGCTCACACCGCAGCACTCGGAGCCAGCAGGCAGCGGCTCTCACAAAGTTATCAGTGCGTCGCACCAGGCAAACCCAGAGCTGGGAATATAAAATACAATCAAAATAAAAAAAAAAAAAAATTAAAAAAAAAATAAATTAAGACAAAACAGAGCAGCAGAAGCCACAGAAGATGCATGACAAAGCCAGTAGCAAAAGCCCAAATATCACTGGGGAGATCAGACTTGCTAAGGTGGAAAACTGCATCCCAGAGACTGCAGGCACGTGAGGAAGCACAGCAACCCAGCTAAGCAGAGAAAAAACACTCACATTTTTTATTCCCAACCAGATGAAGCAAAATAGTGATTCTTTCTGGAGAAAGCCATGCTCTAAAATGTTTTACCTGGGACGTGCAGAAAGCCCAGGGAGGTCGAGCATTGCAATTCCTCTGGCACCAAAGCACCAGGTGAGCATGAAGCTCCAAAAAAACCTGGCACTTACACCCGCTCCTGATGGACCCAAACACCGCACCACGGCTGGAAAAAAGGCAGCTGAAGGATCTGTTTGATTTTTAAATTGCATTAAATGCCTTTTAAAGCTCCCCAGGAGGCATACAGTGCTTAGTTAAGGTTATAGGGTGGATGTGCCAAACCCTTGATGCCCTTTCTATTTTTACAAGTCCTGGTGCCCTCGCAGCGAGCATCGTCACGTGGCACATTCAAATACTGGTCTTGGTGCTGGATTTTCCTGACCCAGGTGGGATCCTGGTTATTTTTATAATAGGTCTGTGAGCAAAAAAAGAAAGGTGCATTCCAGTTTCCATCTACGCTTGATAGAGAGCATGGCTCTGACCCCCAGCATCCCTGGTCCCCAGGCAGAGCTGCAGAGAGCAACAGCCTCAAGCCAGCAGCTTTCACCAACACAATGTCAGCTGCATTTGGGACTCTGCCACTGGGGTGCTTTCCTGTTTCTTGGGGTTCTTTCCCATTTCTCTGCAACCACTGCTGAAGCCAATGCCGGACCAGCCACGGCGGCTCCCAAACTCATCGGCAAGCCCCTTGCTAGCCAAGGAGCCCAGCTGGAAAGCTTCAAGTACCAGGACACTGCTGCTGAGAGCAGTTTTTAGGGATAAGCATTTGGGCACCCCGTGCAATACAACAGCACCACCAGCATCGTTGGTGTGAGCATAGGACAGGTACAGGGGTAAAAAAAAAAAGTCACTGCAATGCTCACAACCTTTCTGACTGCTTGTGCAACCACCCCCCGTGGTCCTACATCTCCTTCCCTGCTCACGTTTCCCCACGTCACTTCAGAAAGTGCACTAGGATGCAGCAAGGATGCTACGAAGTTGCACAACGGCGTGGCGTCAGGCCGGAGCGCTCGGGGCTGCACCCCTTCAGATGATGCATCCCCTGTTTTCACCCGCCGTCGGGACACCATTTGCACTCAGGCTGTCCGTGGGGCTGCCACAGCTCCTAACGGCGCTGGGGACGGTGACACTGCCACGGGGCAGGCTCCTGGCTCCGACGTGACAGCCTTGATATTCCCGGCGTCAGCGCTGGGGCACAGCGTGGGAATGAGGGGCACTGGGGAAAAAGGGGTGGAACAAGAGTTTATTCAGGGAGTAAAGAGGTAAAGCAGAGAGATTACTGGAGCAAGATGTGCAGCAATAGGAGCTGCCAATTTTCATTATTTCAACACAAGTCTCACAATATTTATTGGGTTTAGATTCTTCTTTTCTCCCCCCCCCCCCCCCCCCCCCTTCAGTTTCATAACTCAAATGGACTCATGAAAATCTCACCTTATAAATAAAAGTTCATGACTGTCCCCCAGTATAGCAAAGACTGCTGCATTTTTCCCCACGTACTATTCATAAAGCAAAGCAAATAAAAGGAACCCTTATCTCTTCCAAATACACTTTACAACCTGGACCATTACCTTAAAATAGCTAGAGTTAGAAAATTAAAATAGTAATAAATGATCCTAGGAGACAGGTACCCACGAAGCAATCATATTAAGTCAAAAGTCAAGAATAATAATTCAAGCACAGGTTTCTAATGCATTACTTGACCAAGACAAAAAAGATGATGTTTCCAGCTATTTACTCTCATAAAGGTTTCGATGTCGTGCACCTTTTCTACACTGCCCTCACAGGACCTCTCCCAGGCTGTGCCCGGCACTGGGCACCACCCCAGAAAAAATATTGTTGTACTGAAAAGATCAGGCCAATAATAACAAAAACATAACCAAAGCAACTTGGGGATTTGGAGGGGAAAAAATAAGCCACGAAGGAGCAAATGCAATGCATCTAACTCAGTGCAAGCAACAGCGCGTGGGAAAAAGATGCTGGGCTCAGTCTGCAAGATGCATCAGAAAAATTAAAGAAATAACTGGTCATTCACACACCAGACGCTCCACACCCCATGCAGAATGCACCCAGAAAGACTCAAAATTGTTCAAAGCTACTTTTTTTCCTTAGCAAGACAGGGAGATTTTTAATATTTTGGCTCTTTTGTGCCTTATGTGTGCTGGGACAGTACGCTGGCCAAGTCCCCTCCCCAGAGGCCACCTGCGAGACCAGAAGAAAAAGAAAAACAAAACAAAACCCACTCTAAAAATCAGGCTGGGTGGAAGGGTCTCCATCTGACAGCTCAGTATTTCCACATATAAAAGTCACAGGCAATGCTTCAAATACCCAATTAAGAGGCATTAGGAGAGGCACCACGGAACACAGCCCCAACTTTTGCCAAGTTTAGCTGCACTTGGCAAACTCTCTTTTCAGCAATTTTCCCCCCAGCTACACTGCAGAAATGAAAAAAAAAAAATTTCCTTTATTTTTTTGAGCAAGATTCACCCTTGCACCACAATCCCCGCAGGATTACAAATATTTGATGCAATCAGAAAGAAAACAAAACCATCCCAAAATGACAACTGAGAGGGAAACAATCTGGGAAGTTTTAACCTTCAAAATCTGTCTCTTAATTCTGGTTGCAATTTCTGCAGGCGAGGGAGGAAAAAACCACAGCCCAAGTGGTGCTTGCTTCTGCGTTACAAAGGCAACTTTAGATGGGATTTTAAAATAACGTGATTATGCTATAGTTAATGCTATTAAAATTCAAAGTGCAAAGACAACTGATAATCCCAGCCAGTTCCGGGACAAGAATCAAATCGTGCAACACTGAGCTATTTGGTGCTGCTTGCTGCTATCGATTTCCTTTTATTGGAAGAGAAAAAAAAGGGCCAACGGTCAACAAGGAAACCAAAACCTCTTCAGTAACCCAGTCTGCCCACTCACATTCAATACCAGCAGCTCAGCAAGCAAAAAGGAAACTGCTGGCAAACTCTACACTGAGCTTCCAAAGTTAAAAAAAAAAAAAAACAAACAAAAAGAAGATTTGGAAATAAAGCCATCCCCTGGGCAGCCAAACCTGCCCAAGCACGAATACATCTGCCTGGGAGAGCTTCAGACCAGCAGCACAGCACGTCCTGGAGAAAAGCAGGGACCAGGCTCATCCCAGGGGCTGGGAGTGGTGATGGAGATGAAGAGCCCCACAGCACCCGCAGCAAGACACGGCCTATAAATGCAGAAAATATTTCCCTCTGAAAATCGCAGACCTGCAGCACTGCCCAAAGAGCAAGTTCTTTGGACACGTGCAGTCCCAAACTTGCACCCTGTTATGCACCTCCGAGTTGTTGCACCCATAAATCAGGCTCTGCATGTGTAGGAGACACTGAGGGATCATTTCAGAGGAAACAAGCTGAAATACAGTCACTTGTATTTATAACACACAGAGTATTCTTATTATTTTTAACACGTGCTCAAATACAAGCTTGATTTTATACCAATTAATCCTATAGCCAGAGATTTCACTCTGTTCTTCAGCCACTTGCAAAATCCTCCTGAAAGATTGCTGGGGGTTATATAGGGATTATATTGTTTAGTGAGCCAGTTATAATCCCACTGATAAGAGGAGCTGATCCAGGCAGAGAGGCATTGGCCTGACGCTATTTGCAAATAAAAATTAAAACAGAGATAGCAGCAGGTTTGCTCAGCCTCCTGTCTTATCTCCAAAGTATGGCAGAGGGATATTATTTGATCCAACTCTGTCTGGGGAAGGGAAGCAGGGCTCTGGGGGAATTCAACGAAGGCAGTTTTTCCAGACATTGGCAGCCCTAAACACTGCGGAGAAAAATCAAAATACAGCAACAGAAGTGCACGGCAGGACCCGCACACTGGGAGTTCTGGGAACAGACACCTGGAAATCGGGTGTTCTGTGCCTGTGGTTTCTTACATGGGGAAAAGCACCTATAGACTGTACCAGACCAGCCCACCGACAAAGTTAAAATGGCATAAAATCCCTTTCTTATTGCAAATAACTGAGCAGGCAGGGCAGAAAGCAGCCCGACCCTGCCAGCAGCTGCCGGGGTGGAGGCTGCGGTCCTGAGGAGGGCAGGAAACCCAAGCTGCCCCCCCCAAGAAATCCCAGAGAGCCAAGTTCAGCTTTACAGCATCACAAGCAGCATCTCCAGAGATAACGAGTCCAAAAGAAACTCCTCCCCGCCTTCGCAGCTATAAATAGGGTAGGACTGGATATTATCTGCGATGCTTAACGCAGTTATTTCAGTTTAATCATCCTTGGGAATTTCAGCCAGGACTATTCCGATGTTGGAAAATGATTTGCAATTAATAAAAGATTTCTTAAAATTCTTCATATGTTTTTCTTTTTAGACCTTGGGGTCACAAATAAAGCTACCTGGGAGCCATTTGTTTCCTTAAGCCTGGTTGTGAAAGGGCCAGCACCACACAAAGCACTCCTCAACTTTAAAAGCGAGGAAGAGCGGATGCAGAACGGGGTTTGTTCCAAAGACAGCTTTTCCCTGAAAATTGCATCGATTTACAAGCAGGTTCCTCTCTGTCCTCCTCAGCAGTCATCGTTATTTGGGCTCAATCAATACCATCAGATCCCAGGTGTACTTTCGAGGGGATCTGTAAGCCTTCAGTACTCCGTAACAGTAACACAAGCAGATTTACATGCAGGAGTTTCTCTTCAAATATCCAGAGAAACCAGGTTTTGGGGAGGAAAAGGGGAGCCCTTGGGGAGATAACCCATATTTTAAGGGCTGCTATGACTTGAGGACCAGACAACCAGCATCTCCTCCAGCCACTTCTCATGTCTCTGCTCCACCATCGCAGCAGAGAGGAAAAACAGATCAAGACAGCCACATGGGGAAAATAATGTGAGTTTTGGTTGTGCTGGTGGCACGTGGTACAAATGCAGAGCAAAGGGGGGCCAGGGAAATCCATAGGCAATACAGGGGGATGTAAGACAGGCTGTACAACTGTGCAGGTCCCCGAGGTGATGCTGTGCACAGACCACACCAGTGCAGCCCCGCATTTACCAGTGCAACGCTTCAAGGGACACGTCAGGGGCATCGCCCCTCACCCAGCCAGACCCTGCACTGCCCGCTCAGCCCCAGCAAAACCACGAAAGCAGCTTAAAAAATACCACAAGAGTAAAAAATGCACATCCTGAGGTTCTTTTTCCTGTTACCTGGCTTTTGAGCACACGGGATTTTTGAGGAAAGATACAGGGAAAACACAGAAGAACTGCAAACCTGTTGCAAACAGTGAAGCACTGCATTCCCAGGCACAAGATACGCTTTCAGAGACAAAACAGCTTTTCATCAGGGACTGCAACCATGTTTATCAAGAATATTATCCTAAAACAAACACAATCCTCCCATTTTTTCTGAAAAAAAGGTAAGTATGTAATGATGTCATGAATATTCCCAACAGCCTCAGTGAATTGCGGGGTACATTGGCATGCAAAAGCGAATTAAAAGCCTAATTTTTAGATACCCAAGATTGTTTTGGGAAACAAATAACAGTGCTTGCTCTGAAGAAGCAATAGCGGGGCACGATAACCTGAAAGCTGAGCCCCCAGTGCCTGGCAGCATCCCCTTCAGCGCAGGTATCACCCCCAGCCAGCACACGGCGCAGGATTAGGGGTGACGGAGGATGCCAGCAGCAAACCCCGCGAGGGGAAGCAGCCTGGCCAAGATGGACGGCTCTGCAAACCCTGCCAAAATATTTTACGAAGCAGCTGTGCATTAACAGAAACACAGAGAATCACCCCGGCTTCCAGCTTGAATTCCAACCACCGACATACAGCATTTCCCTGGCTAGGTAATTGTGACAAAGCCTATCATCTCCCGTGCCAGTTGTTGAAGTGTCATTAGGACAACTCAAATGAGAGGCTAAATTCTCCTATACACACCATTTTAATAATTACAGCCTTTTATACTGAACAATATACAGCAAAGGATGGACAAAGGAGGGTGCCATGCTGACAAAGGGGATGCTCAGCCCCCCCCCAGAGGCTGAAAATTGATTGTTTCCCCCCCTCACCTTCTGCAGAACAATTACTTCTTGCTCCTTTAACAGGTCCTTGAGCAGAGCTTTAGGCCATTCAGGGAGAAATGCAGACCACTGCTATGATGGAGATGTGCACCTCCATCACGTCGGGGTGAATTTCATAAACTGGCATAAACCACGTGTAATATTGACTCAGTTGTGTAGGATTTTACAGCCTGTTTCAGGACACACATCATCAGCCTCAGCTCACAAGGGGACTTTTCCACTGGCCCCCGTGGATCCTGCAACACAAGCAATGCACCACGGAGGCTGCGCTTCCTGGGCCCTCGCCGTCTTCTGGAGGGGTTCCCAAAAATAATTCCATGCAGTCTAAAGTACTCTTTTACACATCGAGGCCTTTTTAATTTAAATTGTTTAATTAAAAATCAAAAGCATGCTTTAAATGAGCATCCAAAACAAGGGGGGGGGGGGGGGGGGGAGGAGGAGAAGGGGGGGCAAGCATACTCTAAAAATGCAGTATTTTCAAGAGATAATTCCACACATGAATGTTCTCAGTCATCTCACCATCCTTCAGTTCTGCTCTTATCTATCCCCAAAGCTGCAAACAGTAACTTCAAAGCCAAACTCTGTTTCCAACTGGAAACCCGTGGATTTGGGGAGCTGCAGGGCAGCTGGGATGTCCAGCCCCAGCATCCCCAGGGCTGGACGAGTGCCCTCTCGGTTCAGGGATCACTAACCCCAAAACCAGCTCTACGCTTCTGTGCATACAGAACATATACTGCCTCGACTGCACCTGCCCACGGAAAACACCGAGGACCAAACCCCACCCTTGGCAAGGCGGCATCGCTCCTCCTCAGCGGCAATCACGCGAGGACAGGGAACTTTGTGATCCTCAGTACAAGACGACATTCAACATCCCAGAAGTAACAAGCCCAAGGAGGCTGTGGGGAGCTGGGGAAGGCGTTGTCTAACCGGATTAAGCTCCAAAATCATCTTTCAAGATGCGGCAAAGCAGCAGTTCTCCCCAGAGCGGCCTGGGCACTAAGGACGCAAGCAGAGACCTCACTTCTATCCATGCAGCAGACCCCTGACATTTATCTCTGCTGCCTAAAGACCCGCTGAAGTCCAGAGGATCTCACCACGAATCAGTGTCAGCGAGGGCTCGGTGGGCTCAGGCCAACCTTCAGCACAGCAGCGTTAGGTCCCCCCCAAAGAACTGCCCCAGAACTCAGACCAAGAAGCAGCGTTTCAGAAAAGCTGTTATCCTGGGCTTTGCAGCTCAAATGTCTCACATGAAAGAGAGGAATTTCCCTCCCAGTGAATAGCGGTTTATACATTCTTTGGCAACTGCACTACCATTAGCAAACACAATCTGTATTTCTGCCTCGCTCATTTGTTTGCCAAGCACATTTGAAAGGAATATTTTATCCACCACGAGACACACCCTGGAGGCTTCGCCTGCTGACGTAAGCGACCGTGCACAGAGTTTCACGGCAGGTAAGAGGCTTGTTCCCACAGAAGGCCACCTCAGTAAACCCCACCTGAATAAATCCCATCTGCAAAGGGCGTCTGAATAGCTTAACACAAGGATGGGGGGGCTGAGGAGGTGTCACCCCAGCCACCACCCCTGCCGACAGCATCCAGCCCCTCTTCTGACCTGGAATAAAGCCTGGTGGGAATAAGAAGGGGGAAATTGAGCTGCACTGGGGCATGGTTAAAAAACACATGTTGGATTATGGACAGGAAAGATATAGTGCCCTCCAGTCCCAAACCCATGGCTGCCACCTGAAATGCTGCTTCAGCAAACGCTGGGCCCCTGCTGGCACGTGAAGCTTCACGGATTTTTGCCTTTCTACAGGTTTGGGCCGAGCTCAACCTTGCTTCCTAGAAGCAGTAACGCTGGGTTTAAACCAAGTTGTTTTCATCTTATGGCCCAAGTGCATTTGCCTAGGATATCATTTAAACAAAACTCCCTTAAAACACCCAAAACGGAAATCTGTGGTTCCACAAATACTGGTTTTTTTCCCTCCCCTTGGTGATCCGCATATCAAATATACTTCCTTTATGAAAAAAAGTGATAGAGGAAAGGGCTTGTTTGACATATTTTCTTTTTCTTCTGACCCAGCAAGCTCCCACAGGCCAGCCAAGCCTTTCCAGCATCGCCAGCGCAGCAGAAGCGATGCTCCCAGCCCTCAGGCAGCTCAGCTCCTCGCTGCAGCCCTCCTGGGAATTGCTGAACTATTGCAGCACTCGCCTAAGAACCGGCTTACACGCTCCTCTGAGCTGGGTCTAGAACAAATCGAGACGTATCCCTAAACTGAAAGCAGAGGTTGCTCTGAATACACATGGGAAGAGATCTACTAGGAAAGGAGCAGCCAGCTTGCAAAGCACCATCACCCAGCCTCAGAGTGCTTAAAAGTCCTCCTTTTTTTTTTTTTTTTTCCCTCCTAAATATTTTATTTCTTTTTCCTGCTTCCTGGCTGTATTCTGCTCCTATAGCTGGGACAACACATGCTCCCACACAAACCTCCTTCAAACCCACACCAGGCACTATTGCTGTAAGAACAGCAACTCCAGTGGCTGCCTGGAGTCCCAGCAAGGGAAAAACCACCTCCAAGGCAGAGCACACACTCAACATAAGCTCTCCCACTCCTTTTTTTGGGGGGGAAGAAACTCCCAGCAGCTCCACATCCAGGCTGGGGGGCCAGGCAAGGCACAAACCACTGACCAGCAGCTGGGAAGCTCCCCGATCCCACCAGCAATTCCCACAGCCAGCCCGTCCCACTTTTCATTTCCAGCTCAACCTTTACCCTCTTTACTTAGCTTCCAAGTTCAGTTGAAGACATTACCCTAATTACAATTATCTCTGGCACTGCTCTGACGAAACGGGGAGCTTCGTTCCTGTCTCCTGCTCACTTCCCTCGCATTTGGGTGATCCTGGTTTTGCAACTTGTCCCAAGAATCCCTGTTTGTTTGGGGCTTTTTTACAACAGCTCCAGTTCAGCCAAAAGGCACAAGAAACGGTGATGCTGCGGGAAAACTGCGAATAAATGGAAAAAACGTGCCAACAGTGGTATGAGGGGAAAACCCCATCATTTTAAACTAAGAATATCTCCACTCCCCCAGATGCTGTCTGAGCTAAGGACAGGGTGATTCAGGAAAGGGCTCGCAGGCATGGAGCAGACAGTTCAGTTAGTCCTTACTGGCAGCCTGGGGCTAATCTGGGGAGCAAGGAAGATTTCCAATTTCCCTGCTTCGCACCCCTGCAAGCCACGCACCTGGCGCCAGGGCATGGGCGGAGGGCTGGCATCCCTCACTTCAGGGTACATTTTCAGCATCTATTTAAGAGCTTAGCAGGATTTTCAGAGGCACCTAAGCCGGTTAGGTGCCTAAATCCCACTGAAAGTCCCTTTGAATACTGCTACCTTCCTAAAACCCAGCTGGTGCTTATTAGTGTCATTACACACTTAAATACCTCCATCCACACGTCCTAATCCCAAGGCTGGGCAGCTGCTGACCACCACCAGCCACAGGTGCCAGCTCACCAGCTCTGCAAAAGCAGAGCAGGGGACCCCCATTTTGGGGCAGACCATGCAGGCACCCACTTGTGCCGTCTCCCACCCCTCCCGACTCAGTAACACAGTGCAGAGAAGGCTGTTTGGGTTTGTTTCTCTTTTTTTTTTTTTCTTCCACCCTCTTGCTCTATCTCTGTGAGCATCATCATGAAGGGAAGATCACTATCTACAAAGTCTCTTTGAAACAGGCATACAACAAAAAACTGGATTTCCTCCTGCTTCACACAGGCCCCCGCCCCGGTCCCAGCGTGGGATAAACCTTTAAAAGCAAGGGGCAACCCGAGAGAGAGATGCAGTAGAGCCAACCACTCGGCTTGCCAGCAGAGCTCTGGACAGACAGATGCAGCTGCAGCTTTCAGAGCTGCTGCAAATCCAACCCTGGGTAATGCACATCCCTCCTGGCAAATACCCCATCGCTCCAAACCTGGGGTGATTTTTTACCCTTCGGAAGTTGCAAGGGCAGGAGAGGCAGCTGCAATCTGTGCTTTTGGGGGTGTGGACCCTCCCAGCTCTCTTCCCCCCCACCCTCAAGCCAATTTACTTCTCCTAAAAACCTCTCCGATAACACAGGGAAAGAACATGCCCGAGCCCGTTTGGCTTGTATCATGTCAAATACACTTTAATTGGCGATAATTTCTGCATGCCTGCTATATCCAAGTGAAAATGAAACGTGTGTGCTCCTCTGGGCTCTGCAGCTTAATGCTCCTCAGCAAGTAAGTATTAAAAACAAGGGGCTGCGGCAACAGGAACAAAAAGATCAACTTCTAAAGGGCAGCTCTTCTAAAAGTATCATGAGACGTTTAAAGTTAGCAACGATATAGGAACAGGCAGCAAACTCCAATTTTAATAACCGTAAGGGATTTGGAGAGATTCTCCCCTTCCTCTGCTGAATGGAGGAGGGACGTGTGGCATTAACGCAGCACCAGGGGGGCACATTCCCCTTTCATCATACGTACAGGCATGACAGAGCAGCCCCCCCAGACACCTGATGTTCAGGGGAGGATGCGCCAGCTCTCCATCACTTCTGCCCAGCTATAATATTTTGATCGATAGCCTTACTCGCATCCACAGGCAGATGACGGCGCCTGCTGTTTGCTCCTCCAGCCCTTCAACCTGGGGACAGAAACACAATAAACCTGGGAGGGACTGTGTCTCCCCGGCAAATAAACACCGACACGGCCAGTTTGTGCATTATCCACTGGGTGAGGAATTATTGACCTGGGCTATAAACAGCTGAGGAGCCAGCGCCTGCACAGAAACCTGAATGGAGTTGTGATTAATTCACACACACAAAAAAGAGCTAAATTCATGGGGTAATTTTATTTCCTGCAATTAATCTGACCAGCTCTAATTACACCATAAAGCAGATTCATGCTCCATGTCTTTGAGGTCTCTGCTTCTTCCCCCCAACTGGTTCTCACCTGCATTAGGGCTCTGCAAAGGGCAATATTAGGGGGTTTCTGGGTTTGGGGGCTCTACAGCAGGGCAAGCAAAAAGCATGCGATGAAGCCAGCTCCTCCAGCACCAAGCAAGCAGGGACAAGTTTTAAGCTGCATTTTGCACAGGTAGTCACCATCCCGGAGAAAATTATGTGTTGCAGGTCCCCAAGGTTTCCAGCCTCCCCCTGTTTTTTCTCCGGCATGCTCAGCACTGGGGCCACCTCTGCACCCCTCCTCGCAGCCGAAATGGAGCTGGCAGGTGGGAACGGCAACCAGGGTGTAATAATTCAGATATTCCTTAGGGAGTGCCAGCAAGAAAAGCACAAATCTTTCCTTTGAGCCTCATGTGAAAGGCAGTCTTTGTGTTCAGGAGCATCATGTGCATTTTGAATCTGCGCTGGAAATCTGAATCTAATCTGATCAGCGCTTTCATTTTAGTTTTTTAAAAACAAGCCCGACAACTCTATATAAACAAAATCTGCTGAAGCTCTTGTTTCCCCTCACCTGCCTGATTGTTTCTTTCCCCCTTGCTTTGCTGTATCAAAATAAACAAACACCATCTATTGATTCCAGCTGTTCTCAGAAGATTTGTGGCAGAAATCTGATGTTCGCTGAGTTATTGCAGAGTGATAACTGCATGCCCACTGTTGGAAATGCTTCTCTGGAACAACAAAAAAAAAAAGAGATAAGAAGTGGCTATATCACATAGCAAAGGACATGCTTTCCTTTCTGAGACTGGAAGGAAATGTGAAGTATGACTTTTTAAATAATTCATTTTGACAAGTCTCCATCCTTCCTGTTTTTGTTTTTTTTTTTAAATCCAGGATACACTAGCAAAATCAATACAAGAAATACAGAGGTTTGCTTTTATTTTGGCTTCCAGAAAGCAGTGGAACTCACGGACCCTGCATCTCCTTGGATCCAGCACACTCAACCATTTTCAACAATCATTCCTGCAAAAATACATTTTTCTGTTGCATACATATGACTGCACCAAATTAAAGGCTTCGCTCTCGCCGGTATCTTCTGCAACCCACAAAACTTCAAATTAACCTTTTGCTTTCAGAGTAATTAATGCTGCAACAACGCTAACAACCCAGTTTAATGCCAATACACCAGAGACCTGCCACAGCCTGGATTGGGATGCCCTTGCAGAAAGGCTGTCCGTACTGAAGGTGGAATTATAATCTTCTTAAAAAATGCTGTTTAGCTCTGTAATTGCCTTACATTGTAAATTCCTGCAGAAAGAAACCTGCTCTGTAGCACATGTGGCACATTCTGGTCCTTAGCCAAGCTCTGCACAAGTCCAGCAGACCCTCTTGGCTTTATTCCCCCCTTAAATTTCACTTTTTGGAGTTTTCTATATAGCTAAAATTTCACTTTTTGGAGTTTCTATATAGTTACCACATCAGGATTTCACATGTTTCACAAACAGGGACCAAAAGCACCAGTGAAACAAGAGAGACCACAATACAGAAGTCCCCTAGACCAAAAGTCACATAAAACCGCACAAAAGAAATCTGGATTAAATCAACTACAATAGCTTAAATTGAGCTACACCTTCACCCTAAAACCAGAATCCAGCCCAAACTAACACCAGTCTCAGATTTCTGAGGTCTACTGAACACCACATACCTCATCCCCATATGGTCATGCTCCACAGGGTCACCACCCCTGCGTTTCATATACCTTTGCTGGCAACTCTATTAAAAATCTCATATACCTCACTCATAAAATTACAAGATTTTGTCACAAACCTACTGTAAGTTGACCTATAGCCATCAATAATGGGGTGTTTCTGCACCATGGCCAGCCCAGGGAGGTAAGGAGCACTCAGCTGGCTCTGCTCGCCTTGATAGCTGTGGGCAGCATCCTCTGCCACACAAGTCTTCCCAGACCCACCCTTCCCTTCAGATGTTCCCTGTTACTTGCTAACAAACCAAGAGGAAAGACCCCAGGGAGGATGCTAGAAATCAGGAGCTCCATCCAAGCCCAATCAGGGTAGATACCACCACCAGCTATGCAAAAACAGCCTACAGTTGGTTTATAAAGAAATTATCTTTATTCACAAAGCCCTGAAGTTCATCTTGCACAAAACTGCCGCTCAAAAAAAAAAAAAATAATTTGGATTTGCCCAAAAGACCTAGGACTGTTGGTGGGGCACAACCACCCCAGGCGGTTCTCCTCCAGGAGGACTTCATGCCTGCAGCTGCATTGCCCGAGGCTGGAAACAAGCTCCCTGCTGCCTATCAGGCTGCTTTCTTTTTTCTATTTTAAGACTCATGATCACTGCTTTAAAGAGGGAATTAAACTGATGGATTGTGGATGATGCAAAACCTTGATGTCCTAGAACGCCGCACAAATAAACGTTATCAGAGTAACTAAAAGGGGAGACAAGCTAATTTTGACACTAAGTGGTATTGAGACAGTCTGAATTTCCTCCATCTTCCCTAAATCACACATATTGCTGCTGTGCAGTCCTGGTATCGCCCACGTACAAAACCATCTGCAAATCAGTCACCCTGCAGGAAAAGTATTGATCAGAGCAACTTTGGCACAAAGAATTCACCTTGCATTTCCATCGAGGAGAGCTTTAGCAGACCAAGCAATGGCCATCCACCTCCTGCCACCCCTGTCAGCCTCTGACCAGGAGGACCGAGACCAGAAGCAACCTCAGATCCCAAAAGGGAGGAAATTTCCCCCCCCCCCCCCCCCGAAATGCAAAATTAGCACTAATCACATTGTTGGGATATCAGCTCACACTTGCTGCCAACAAATTAGGCCAGTTGTGCATCTGCAGTTGCTCATTTGGCCACTAACCTGCTTTAGCAATTACAGATAATTAAAACATCGCCCTGCAGTCATTACGATTCAAATCATTCCCTGTAAGAGGAGTGCCGTGAGGTCTGATTTCTGGTGTGCCTATCTCCCACTGCTGCTCTGCACCTCAGCTGGAAGGGGGGAAAAACTTCAACGGGTGTAAATCAATGTACTTACATCATGTCACGTGCAGCACTGCAAAGATTCACACCGACAGGAGAGGTGACTGGTGCTGGAAGGCAGGGAGGACCAAGACAACCCCCCCTGCTCTGTGCAGTGGTGCTACTTCCTATTTTCAGGCCAAAAATACTACACTAGATAACCTCAGTCAGATGCAAGAATGGAGTCCAAAGTCTAAGGAGCAACTTAAGGTGCTGGGGGAATGCAGTGCCAAAGCCACCACATACCACAAGCCATGGAGAAGAGCTGGACTACTGCTAGCCACCGCAGCAGACCAGTTTAACAACTGTCCTGTTCCACTGCATGTCGAGGAGACCACGTCTGTTCCCAGATGCCTGCAAGGGCTGTCTGAGCTTTGTTCCACTCGCACACATACACAGAAGCCAGCTAGTTTTGCTCTTTCAAATGGTATTTTTCATCTCTGTGATTCACAGGCTCAACCCTCTCTTGACTGCACAGAGTTCATGGTGGCTTTATCAGGGCTGACTCAGGCCACACTGCTCCACGATTTTACACTAAATGGCCCCAAAGGAGAGCAGAGAGCCAGGGAAAGACGAGGGGAGGGAGGCTGATGGTACTGAGGGAGCTGTGTCTGCAGGGAGCATCGTCAGAGGAGACACCAGAAGTCTCCAACTCCTCTTCAAGTGTTGGGGCTCTGAGCAACCTGATCTGGTAGAAGATGTCCCTGCTCATTGCAGAGGGGTTGGACTAAACTTTTAAAGGTCCCTTCCAACCCAAACTATTCTATGATTCAATCTAGCAAACACAGGTCTGGAAAAGGTCTCAACAGCCCCTTAAATATAGGGGCTTTGCTGAGCCTCAAGCTGAGCTGGTGCCACCCTGGTAACTAGAGAGATGTGCAGGGGACACACACATTTCTATCAAGGATTACTGAATACCAAGTATTACTTAAAGAGGTGTTTATTCTCCCCCATCCCAAATTCATGCTGAGGATGCATGTGCAAGGGAACTGTGCATGCTGACTTCCAGTGCTAGATGCTGCTACAGGAAACTTTCAAGGAAAAAAAATTAATAGAAAAACTGTCAAGCTTTTGCTCCTAGGTGCATTTTGGGGATGTGCCCTCAAGGTTTACCTGTGGATCTGACCACACCACCCAAAACTCTTGCTCTTGTTTCTGAAGAGCTGAACGGAGGCAGAGCCACTGCAACCAGCCCAGGTGCACCATCCTCCTGTTTCAGTGATAAAATGGGGGGAATAATTTTATGACTAAATGGCATGGGGAGAACTGCAAGGGTGACAAGTTAAATGCAGATATCTACCTTGTGAGTGTTTGATAAATGCCAGAAATTACACAGTTCCATGTATGATGCACAGAAAAATTATGGAAAGAGGTTTTTGCAGCGCTCAAAAACCGTAGGCATATTCCTCCCACTTATTTCAATCACGTTCCCTGGACACCATCTGTAAATGAGGCCTTTTTGCCTCCAAACGTGCATTCTCCTCCTTGGTTAGCGCATCCCTTGGATGATGGGAGGAAAACACCCGCTTGCAGCCCAGACGTCCCCAGACCGCAGACCTCTGTCACAGCAGCACCACACACAAGAGCAGTTCACCCGTGCACGGGTGCTAAACAGCTCTGCCGCCTCGAGAAGACCTCATGCAAGGTACTAATTGCAAAACCACCATCAAATACCACACGCAGACATGTCAGCAGAGGACCTCTGGGGATGGCTGTGAGCCAGCTCCATCGAACACATTACTGTCATCTTAGTGTCCCTTTGCATTTGAAATCAAAATCAAGTCCCTTTGCAGGCTTTGCTTCTGCAGGGATAGCAGCTGCGCAACCTTGCAGCTCAAATTTAAAGAATTAAAGACCTGTAATTACTTAACCAAAAGAGAGCTCTCAGTAAAAACAGGAGAGTGAATGTCCTTAGGCTGGTAAAGGTTATCAAAATACCAGGGTTCGGAGGAAGGGGGCTGTTACAGCATCGTTCCCTAATAACAAACAGCAAAGCAATCCTTTCCAGGAGAAGGAGATAAAGAATTTCTTCCTCCACCAGCAATAAATCAAAGGGCACTGTTCAGCTGATGGGAATTGATTTTTCTCCCTTCCTTTGCACTTAGAGTAAAGCGGGACCGCGGCGAGAGCCTCCAGATGCGACAGAGCCGAATCGATGGTGGGGAGGGGACGTGGCGGGGACGCTGGGCACCACCGCCGGGCACCAGCAACAGACACCACCACCTCTCCCGCAGCATCGCTCGGGGGGTGCCCCACTCCCACCTGCCAGTCCTGATGGTAAAACTCAGCACAGCCCTTCCCGAAAGTAGAGGGCACATGTGAACTTGGAATTGCCCATGAATGAGATCTGATCAGAATAAAAATAGAGGGAATAAATTCCCATTTGCACAAGCGGAGTAAATGCCGTAAGGGGCGAGTCCAGTGCCAGAAAGGGACGAGGTGGAGGACAAACCCTGCTGCACCCTCCTGCCCTCACAAACAGTAATTAACAGCCCGCCTGGCTGCCCAGCAAAACAAGGCACAGTCCTCCACTGTTCCAGCTAAAGCACGGCTTCAGCGCTAATCCACTGTTAATTAAAAAGATTTTCACTATAGCTCCCTCGAACCCAAACCTCTTTTGCTTTTCACGTGCACAGAAAGAAAGGAGGAAAAAAAACCCAAAGCTGTCTAATGCAGATCATCCAGAGATCGATCCCTCTCCCACTTGCCAAACTCTTTAGTAAGAGTCACTGAAATGCAACGATTTTTTTCCCCCTTCTTTTGTATTGAAGATCGCGCAGTCACAGGACGGGGGAATGCTGGATTGATTTGGTTTCACTCTAAACCCTGACAACAGCCTAAGGCAGCTGTATGTATAAGCAGAGGCCTGATTTAACAGGTTATAAAGCGCCACTGTTTTCTCACTATTGACTTTTATTGCAGCGCATAAAATTTTTAATGAGAAATAAATTGATAGAGATACATTACCATGGAGGAACGATGATCTGCTCATTTGCGAGCTATAATGTCAAAAAGACCACATTTTTGAAATCCAGAGAGAAAAATACACCCACGGTGTATTTATGTCAGTATTCAGCTGGAATTGGTACTTCAAGTGCCACCTGGATGGTGACAGTCCCCCGCAATGGGACTGCGGGACATTGGGCACGACGCTGGTGATGGGATCAACGCACGCACCACCCGAAGGTGATGCCAGCAAGTGGCTTTGCATCTACAGACCTATGGCACGTGGTGCCATGGAAACCAGAGCCTGGAAAAGCTGGAAGGAAGAGTTCAGCTACCCCAAACCGTGGGCTTATCATCCTTTTCACCCACACTTTGGTTTCCGTTTTGTCTCCATGCCTTGGCAGCAGCCCAGGTGCACCCTGTGGTGGAAATATCTTAGCGCTGTCAAGATTGATATCAGCCAAACACAGCAGGGAGCCCTTTACACATCACCTGCTGTGACGAACGAAGACAATGGAGGTAAAAAAGAGAAAATACACATATTCCAGCAAAGATAACAAAAAAAGAAGAAAAACTTGGTATGGTGGGAAGTGCTGCTCTGTCCCAGCCTGAGCATTGCATCTTCATTCCCATGTCACCTTCTGCAAACCTCCTGTCCCCTTCAACCACCGCTTCAGCACAGGCTCCCCACCTTGCTCCAGCTCCACCATGCCCAAGGCAGATTTTTGGTGGCTGTCCAAAATGTCAGGACACACGTGCCAGGGTGACGGCCTCGGGAGGAGAACGATGGCAGAGCCCATGCGACCACAAAGGGGACCTTGTGGCCACCCAACACGGGGGGAACCAGATGACCTCCATGCTCTGCATTAAGCCCTGTCCCCAGATGTGCTGCAAAGGGAGACAGCTGGTCCACATCTGGATAAAACCCATTTTTGCTCCCCTTATTAGGTGGGGCTGGTTAAAGCATGTGCATTTCAAAAGTGACATCCAGGGGTGCCCTTTCCACAGTCCTATGCAGACAAAACATTGGGTTTATTTCTCTTTCTCCCTCCCACACTCCTATTTGTATGCACCAAGCACTGCTGTTCCTACATCCACGCACCATCGCTCTCCTACGCCAGCGATACATCTGCGCAGATTTACCTGGAAATTAATATTTTTAATATGCATTCAGATTTACATGGATACAATTATTATTTTTAGTATGGAAAACAACTCCCTGCCTTTTGCCAGCTCCTACCTATCACTTTGCAGTCAAACTTGGATCAATGACTTTGTCATCTGTCTGTCATTTTCCATCAGAAATTTCCCCTCTCCAAGAGGAGCACACAGACTGCATGGGAAGAGCACACCAACGTCACGACGCGCCTGCACGCAACAGCTTAAACCCAGCACAGTGAAGACAAACCCCTTGTGTTTTCCCACGTCTGACAGCACCTCCCGACAAGGCAGATGGGTACAGGTTCCTTCTGCAATGCCCGACAGCACGGTCCCTCACCACAGACCTCTACCCCGAGCCATCGCAGCGTGATGACGGGCTGTCTTCTCCCAGATAGTGAAGTGGAGGGGTCCTTCAGTACAACATTAATTAACAAGTGCTGGAGCAAATCAATCCAAATCTCTTCTTCTGTCCTTTCTTCAGCTTTTGCGCTGACAGTTAGGGGGAGAAGAAAAAAACGATTCAAACAGCTCTTCAAAATGTGGTACTGTGATATTCAGTACGCTGGGAGAAAGCCTGGTTTCTGCAGACAATATTCAAGCAACTGAGGACAAACATCCTGTATATCCAAAGGAGAAGCAGAGCACTTAAGCTATAGGAAAATATCTCTAGATAGTAATTATTGTGCTTGTAAAATAATAAAAAGACCTTCATCAGTTGCCACGGCTAGGTAATAATACACATCCTAGTGCTGCTGGACAATAGTATTTGGGCAAAGTGATGCTGCAGCTTCGGGTTGGAGGAGGCAGCGTGGTGGGGCACCATCCCCATCCAAATGAAAAAAACCCAAACAAAACAAAACCCAGCAACAGACTGACTCTGAAAGGTGGTTATTTTTGATCAGAGAAAAGGAAGGTTAAAAAAAAAAAAAAAAAAGGGTATTTTGCAATGAAAAAGCATCCTGGCTTCCCTCTGCTGCAGGGTGAAGGGGTTATGTGAGTGTCGCCTTTACTTTGAATATAGCCCAGAGCTGCCAAGTGCTCCCAAACCCAGAGTTAACGAGTTTGCAAATAATGGCTGGCACATTCCTCTACATTTTTTTTTTTCCCCCTCATTCTTGCTTTATTTTCTAAGCAAGCAAAAACCAGCTCCCTCCCCCTCAGCAGTCCTGGCACTTTGCACGACCCAATTTCCTCACTGGGATTTCCAAGAAAGACGCAACAGCCCCTTGACCTGAGACATGGAAGTGGCTACAAGATGCTTCCAGCACTTTTATTCAAGCAACATCATTTTGCCAGGTGCTAACAAAGAATATAAGACATGTGTGGCCACGGGAACACCTTTCCCCTCACCTACACTGAGCTTCCAGCACGGCCCCAAATTCCAATAGTGCGTGGCTGTTTCTGAGCTAATACCCTGGGGTTTTTTCCTGTAGAGCACCTATGGGCTGTGGGTCAAGCTGGTATCTCAGGAAACAGAGCAAAAAAGTTCCTCTTATCTGGGCATGCAATATTCAGAAACTGGCATTTTACAGCCTTTAAAAACGCTAACTTCTGAAACAGCATCTTATGAATGGAGAATAACCAAAAGAATTAGCTCAGCCATGGCAGAAGGGAAAAAAAAAAAAAAAGAAAAAAGACCCAAAACTTCACTCTCCCTCCCCGAAGTACCCTGCCTTAGTCTTTAATAACTCATTATCGTATTACGAAGCGAAGGCTCAGAGGATTATGGTGTTTAGTAATATTATAATGGATGTGAGCCAGCCTTCCAGAAAGCTTTTTGTATTCCTGCTTTGTACTGACCTGGCCTTGGACCTGGGGTTTACATCCCAGTGTGCTATCAAAGACAAATACCCCTCGCTCCACATCAGTAAATGCACATACGTTTAGTAAATATATGCTAGTAAATTATATATATTTTTATATATATATATATTAACAGACAGAGGTAGAAGGGAATTTCAGACCATGAGGTTCTCTGGCTGCTTCCACTCATCCAAATAGATTATAAAATCCTTCAGCAGCAAAATAAACAGCTTAGAGCAAACAAGAGGCTTAGCGTGCCAACACTTTGTATTTTCTGGCTGGGGCTGGCCATCACAGAGGCCACCGAGCCCTTCCCCATGGTCCCCCCCCCTGCTCCTTTTGCACAACCAACAGACCTGCCCTGGTTTTAGTCCTTTGGATCAACCAGCACTGAGTGCAGACTGTATTTTGCTTTCTTTTGCTTCAGTGCTGCTCTGCCAGCTCTACAGACTTGGGCAGAATTTCTTCTGGCACAGATTAAAGCAGAAAGGGGAAAGCTGCAGAGAATAAATTGGATGCTCCTATGCTCTGTGATACACTACAGAGCCATCCTCAGTTTCTCTGATGGGTTTTAAGTACTCCCAGGTTTGCCCCCATCTCTTGGTCCCTTACTAAAAGGAAACTAAATCCTCAGTGGAAAAATCAGAGTACATACCCAAAGCACAAGAAGGTAAAACAAAAGAAAACATGTTTCCTCCACCTTTTCCCAATTATAGCAGCAACCGAGTTTTATGCCAGCAGAATTAGAACTGAGAGCAGAGGCATCATTTTAATGTGAAAATGAGATCCTGTTTGGGTGGTTTGTTTTGTTTTGTTAGTAGATGCATTTTTGCAATTCCTCTTCAATTTAAAAACTTCCTTTCTCTGGAAGAGCAGAGTCACATCCTACCTGCCCAACCCAGCATGGCACCAGGGCTGCGTTTCCTCTTCCGAAGCCAGGAGGCTGAGTGCTCCCCCCTTGACACCCTCCTCCAGCTCTTCCCACCCCACTGCCACCAGCTCCCACTGATTTCATGGGACCATAACCCATGAGTAACCCGAGGTGCACAAGCCCCCGAGGCTACAGCCTACCCACCGTAACGTGGCATTGCTGGGGAATACCTGCGGCTTTGCTGCCTTTTCCAAGAGTTTGTCAGCATCACAGGAGCAGTCAGACAAATGACTATCCACACTACTACTAAATAAAAAGGACAAATTTTGAAATTCCAGCAAGTAATCCTGCATAAGAGAGAATGGGATATTGTAACATGAATGAGAGGTCACATTTCACTCTTTTCTCTAGCTTTTTCACACCAGCCCTCTCCCAGCCACATTATTGAATTAGAAACGTTCAGCTTCATCAAGGCTTACTTTGTCTAAACAGGATTTGAGGTCTCTAAGGGCCGCTGCTGAATATCATGTTTAAAGAGAGATGTTGAAGACATCAGGACAATAAGGGATGTGTTAATGCACTGACAACCAAACTCCTTTGCTGCCACTCTCTTCTTTTCTGAGACAAAATTACGCCGATTTAAAAAACACATGAGAACTAGATTATCCCACTCTCTTGCCAAGTGATCAAATTAACTTCCTCCAACCGATCCCAAATTCTTACATTTCACACTCATGAACTCTTGCCAGCAAACACGGGAAGCTATTTCCTAGCTGGGAACGAAATAAAGTCCTGGTGGCCAAGACCAAGCCCATGGCCAATGCCAACACCTAACCCAGAGCATGGGATGGAGAAGGAAGCAATGCCATAAGACTCTCCAGGTAGACAATATATATGCTGTGGGATTCCCATCTTCTGGGCAAACAATCCTTTCACAGCTTCAGCTGCCTCACAGACAGAAATAATTTTCCACCACAAAAAAGGACTTGCACGGGATGGGGCAGATTTAAGAAGAACAAGTCCAGGAGTAAGGAACTGATAAATCTGCACTAGAGGAAAATCCCCAAGATGAAGCCCAGTGAGGAGGGGTCCACCCCACTTCCACATCTCATCACCCCTTGGCAAGAGGGGACGGCACCTTCCCCAGACACACGCTGCAAAGGCAATGAGACATGCTGCTGAGGCACATGCTTCTTGTTGGCCCCCTTGCCAGCCAGCAAGAAATATTTCAGGCTTCAACAAGGCTACAAGATGCCTCTAAATCCCAGCCGCTTGCCTGCACGGTGTTTATACGCTGTAATGGTCCTCCCCTCTGCTTCAAGCCTCCTTATGCAGAAAAACCCCCAGTGAAAGCAGTGGGAGTCTCTTAATTGCCTCCGCTCCAATCAATACAAACACAGTGCTCGGCAATGCCAACTGCCACAGCAAACGCTGACTCCCCAACGGTAGGATTTCCACACTTTTCTACCATTTCCACTGCAAAAGAAAGCTTAAAAGAAAGTGGGCTCTACGCAGGTAGCAGCAGGAAGTTCCAAGCTATTGCTTCCAGGATGAGTCCACCAAAGCCGGCAGAGCTCTGCCAAGGACTTCGCTCCAACCCTGAGCAAAGGTTTACACAGCACCAGCCAGGACACAGCCACCAGCAATTGTTCTTCTAAAGGTTGGAGAGAGCTGACACCGATCTCTGTATATGCCCAGCTCTCTTCCTCAGCTGCCTTCAAAACACAAAACCCTCCGAGCTCTGCTGCCAAGCAGGCTGCAGAGGACACAAGTCAGCCCTGCCCTGAAATGAACCGCTGCCGCTGACAAATGAAACCCAAAAGGACTGACCGCAAGTATTTTGATTTAATGCCATCTGCAAAACATCTAAACTTATACTCGGCGGGAGGCACGGCAGCTGGGATTTCTGAAGATGCTGGGGGAATTTGAGCTCACAGATCTTCTGGGTTCTCGGGATATTTCAGAGTCAGCCTTAAGCCTGCTTAACTCAAAGCACAAGAGAAGCATCTTCCCTCATGTTACAAAATCCTACTTCAAACCCTGAGAAAACACAACAATACCAGAAATGTATCTGAAAAGGCAAAGGTTAACCAGTTCTTGAAGATGCTACCACTTTGTATCTGAAGTGAGCACTAAACTGTCTTTAAAAATGTGTCAATCAACAGGATTTCACCAAGTTTATTAAACAGCTGTCCCAGACCCTTGCGTACACAAGTCCCTAGCCCTGCGAGTTTCTAAAGGTCTTCCATTCAGTAATTTACAGCCTCGCCTACGCTATTAAATAGTTATCCTATGCTATTAGCCTGCTATCCTCATTCAACTTTCCTGTTATAATTACCGAGGTCATTTTAACAGGTAATTTGGCATAGCTGTCATCACTCCCAAGTTTAATACACCCTCGTTCACAAGTGCCACACACTTGTGTTTCTCATCCAGTCCCAAGAGCAGCCTGGAGGAACACGGGTGGGATTTTCCAAAGCATCCCAGGATCACGTGCAAGGTCTCAGCATTACACGCCTGAGCAGGGCACCAGCAACACAAACGGGTGGTTTCTCCACAAATGACTCGCAGTCTTCAGGATAAGGTGCAAGACGCCAACTTAACACAGAGAGATGGAGAGAAACAGGAGTAAACAAGGCAATTCTGGCCAGCACAGCAGCGGCAGCATATTAGACTTGCAACAGACCAATGCACACATATATATGGATATATATTAAAAAAACACATATACAGGGTGAGAGGCAAATCTTCATGATCCTGCTCGCTCCATGCCAAAACCTTCGCATCAGTGAAAGCCACAAAATAAACCATAAGCCTCAGAGAGCTCAGGGAGGGAGCCGCTCTGTGAGCAGCACAAGTCCCTGGATGACCCCACATGTGCTTCCAAGCAAGTGTTTGAGTCTGGGTAGTGCTGCTGCAGGATAACCATGAACCTTGGCAAGCCAGAACTCTGCCGGGGACCTCATTCCCCACCGCTCCTCCTACCTGTGGCCTCAGTAAGTGCTTTGTGGTTTTCCTTCCAAACCAGGACTCTCAGCAAGCACTGGAAGAGGACATGGACTTCAGCCAGGCTGCAAAGAGCACCAGACTCATTAATTACTTCACGGCACTTATTTTCTTTAATTATGTCCATTTGTGCATGGCTATATCATGTCCTCCTTCAGAGACCCATTCACTCAACAGGGCTGCATATGGGATTGGTAAGAAATTAATTTAGGGTGCAGCAAATATCAGAAAGGAAATAAAACAGCCCAGCCCTGCTGTAACCAGGATGTCAGCTGGTCAGGGCACGAGTAGCATGACCAAGGTAATGATAAAAACCAGGGGACTTGCACCATGGTCATCTCTACAAACTAAATGCCAGAAGAGAAAAAAACACTCCTGAATGGTAATCACTGGGTTAAAGTGGGATTCGAAGTTTAAAATGCTTCCTTATGATACATTTCTACAGTCTTTTTTCAGGTTATAAATGTATTCATTCTCTGTCTCCCATAAATCTGGGCTTTCTTTAATCTCCTTATGATATTGTGGGGAAAGGACTGTAATTTCATAGCCTGTGCACTTAAGACAATAACAGATAAAGCCCATTAGATTCTCATACAAAGACTTTGGAAGAGCTGATGAAGAGGAGATGCCACAAGCTGAGAGGAGGCGGAGGACTGCAGAAGAGGCTTTCCAACACAGAGGAGGTTACGCAGCCCACTAAGCCTCAGCTTGCTTGAAAAGCAGTTTTCAGACAGGGATAAAAAAAACAACTTGTCCGTAGCTAGCCTGGAAATTGTCTCTATAAGCTCGAGAAGGGGGAAAAGAAAGGGAAAAAGAGCTGAGATCTAAACCAGCAAAACTCCTGCAGGTAGCTCCAAAGCCATCCATTGCTCAAGGGGTCCTGACTGTTTTGGCAGGGAGGGAGCAGAAATTCCTCAGCCTTGCAGAGAAGTCGTGGAGGGCTCTGAGACAGCAAGTCAAGTCCCTTTTCTTGCAAGAAACTAGACTTCAAAACTGCTTAAAACCCAACCCAACTGTGGGTGCTGCCAAAAGCCACCAACATCAGTGCCAGTCCCCGGCAGCTACATAAACACCACAGATCCTGCAGTACTTGTTCATGCCCTCAGTCCTGGCATTTGCTAAGGAAAAGCCACAAACCTGTCCCAGTGATACACATCCCTGCTCTTCCTTCCCTATCCGGTGCACGAGGAACACCTGTAGGGTACAGGTTGCTCCATCCAACAAGAGTGAAGGTTGGAGGGGGGACACACAAAGAAAAACATCTTTGTGTTTTACAAGAGATGGTGAGTTCTTTCAAAAGAGAAACTGAGAGCCATTCATGGCTGGCTGTGACACTAAATGCTCATGAGAGGGCTGCCATATGGGTTCAGATTTATCACTTGTGTTTCCTAACTTGCACATCTGTTTTCTATAAGTAGCTGTCCAAGTCAATGCATCTCCCCTTCCCTCACAAACCGCCCACGGAGCTTTTCAAGGACAAATCATCATTGCTTTCGGTGTTTATCTGCTTAGTGGTCTCCACTATGTCATCTTAACAACCTAAAGTACAATTTGTAAAAACCCAGAGCAGGCATTTTTAGGCACAGTCTCCCTCTCTGTGCTCTTGCTGGGCTGTAAATTTGTCATAGGAGCCTCCAAAAGCAGGGTAACACATGCGGCAATTACCGGCGGTGGGTTTAATCAGGATGCTAACTGAGAAGACAGTGGTCTGTTCCCATCAGCAACCTGGGAAACTCCCTGTCAGCTCCTCTAATTTCATTAAAGTCAACAAAATTATTCCCATTGCCTTGTGCATCTTCTCCTAAACTGAAAGCTGAACACAGGATTCAGAGAAAAGGGGAATTCCTCTAAGGACAGAAGCATTGGGAAAATGGCAAAAAGCCAGGGGGGTCACGAGGAACTAATGAGACTTCCCAGACCCCAGCTCATCCGGACACGAGGAATGCACGGCATGCAGAGGGCAAAAAGGGCCAACACACATCCAGGAGAGTTTGGGTCCTGTGGATAGCCACCGGAGCAACAAAACCTTATTGCTTTGAAATTTTAATGAAGAGACAATAATTTCTCCTTCTTCCTGAAAAAAAGAAGCGGCCTCAAACATTTCTTTACCAAAAATGTTGAGTATGATCCATTATGCCTTCTTTCTTTGGTGTTTATAAGAAACCTACCAACTTGGTAGTGAAGTACTGGGATAAATGGAATAAAGTAATAGAGAGGAAAGATCAAGAAAGAATAACAGAAAGCTTTTACTAGGAAATTTAACAGTCTGAAAGCCAGAGACACAGCTCACCACCTTTCAGGGCAACGGTGCCATCAGGTTTGCAGTGCTGTGTGGCCAACTAGCATCAACCACACGTGCACACACAATGTGGTCCCGTTACAGTCACTCCATCACCCGGAACCGGAACCACGTCCAAAGGCAACCGCTGATTTCATGTCACTTCAGTAGCTCCGAGGGACTTGGCAATGGGTAAAAGCAAGAGCTACATCAACTGAAAGCGGCACAAGAAGAGGGCACGGGGTGCCATCTCACCTCTTCAGGCTACGAGATGTTCTTGGACAGTAAGCATTTTGCTTCAAGACATGTGGTGCAATTATGTAGTAAAACTGTTTTAAAATAAATTAATATGCTCAACTGCTAATGGTGCCCCTCAGCAAAAGTACACAGCATGGGCCTTGCCAGGCACGAGAGGAACCAGGAGCAGCCCCTCAAGGGTTAAAGAGCAGGCAAGCACTTGAGGAAACATGTAGCTGTAAACTGGGGAGATTATAGGCGGGTGTATAAAAAGTGATAAGAGAACAAGCAGCTGCTGAAACAATGATTGCAGAGGATATTAAAGAACAACGCTCCAACCACAGAAGAAATAAAAGGTCAGTGAAGGGAGACAGTGACTTCTCTAAGAAATTGCACAAGTGTTGTCCTGACACAAATGTTGACAGGAGAGACAGATACGTAAAATTAATTCAGCTCCTTGCCCTGACAGCATGGAGAGACACCGACCATCTGACCAGAGAGAACTGAGAAATGAAAAAAACAGGATATCTAAACAGGTGACTGCAGCAAAGGGTCACCCGGGACGGGCAGGAGTCACCTAAGCAGGACACCTCTGATCATTTAACATGCACGCCAAAATCCTGCCTCTTGTTACCCCCCCAAAACAGTGAGGAACGGGGAAGGGCAGAGAGCGAGAGTGCCCTGATCTCAAATGTGTCTCTAAATTCAAAAAACTGTACTGTAACAGATTAAACTGCAACAGCGCAGCCCAGAGAGAACAGACAAAATATTAAGCAGAATTAAGCCTTAAAGGGTGTTATGGTCCTTGGAGAAAAATGAGCTTTATTTCTTTTATCCTTATGTTTTACAGCAACTTTAAAAAGCCTCCTCTTTAGATGATATTCCGCTGTGACTTTTACAAGAGGCTTTTGGCAGCCACCCCCTCTCTTCTCTAACATATATAATCTAAATCACAGCAATCATGAATAATACTGAGATTGCAAGAGCTTTATTTCAGAACACTGTCCACTGCAATAGTCACAGAAGAAATTAAAGTCTGACTTTGCCCCCAAAATTCAGATTTACAGGAAAAGCCATTTACTTTAATTCCAGACTAATGATTGTGCCTTCCCATCAATGCATTCTTCTTCCTCAGACAGAGTTATTTCACAAGTCTTCCTCCTACTTCTCAGTTAACTATTACTGATGACACAGCAAAACTTGAGGCACTCCCCTCACTTCCCAGATGTGGGGAAGGTGTCCCACTGCTGCCAGGGCAGGTGAAGACTGAGATTTGGAGGCATCTAGAGCCACTGGCCAGTTCTTCCCACAACATGATGTGCTTCCCCCGGCACTGTCAGCTGGAAGAAGGGTTGGGCAAACCCCCAACTTTTTCACTGAAGAGAAAAAATTAACAAAGCCACTTGTTTTCTCCTGTCCGACCTCACGCGCTGAGGGAAAGCAGCCTCTTTGCTTTCTGCCTACGTCTAGACCTTTTTTGTAACATCCCAGCCCGACTCACCCATCAACAGTCTTTAAATATTGAGAAGGGCTCCCGCTGTGATTGCTGCTGCTCCTCCCGACCCACGCGCCGCTGTCGGGGATGGCCAAGGCCATCACGCAGAGGAGGTGGCATCTGCCAGAAGGCACAGTTGCTTAAGTGCACGGCAGCAGCCCCCGGGAAACATATCTGCACCCAGCTTGAGCTCTTAATTATTAATATTATTTAGATAGCACCATCGGGGAGCAAAGAGCCTTGCAGAAACACAAGAGAAAGACTTCGCCCACCGCTGCGCACCACATCCAGAGCAGGATTCACACAGCTCCCGCTCCGTACCACGCTTCCCCGCTGTTGGTGTGATGTTCACATCCCGCAGCTACACCAGGCTGGGACCGAGGGATTAACTTTTTAGCATCAAAAGGTTATTAGAAACATCTATTGCTTTTGGCGATTTAGCTCGCAGGAGGTCAAACGGCTTGCGGAAAAAAACCTCGGATGGCACGAAACGTGCTGTTGGGGGAAACGTGCATCAAGGTTTGAATTGCACTGTTTCACTGCAAGCTGAGCTGCAAAACTAAGCTGCAAAGGGCTGCAAGCAAAGACCCAAAGCCCCACTGGACAGCCCAGCATCGAGCAACACGATTACAGATCGACAAGCACACGGTTGCCGAATGGAAACCCATGTCTAAGCCTTGGTTTTTTCCTTACGGCCAGGCAGGACAGTCTCAAAGGAACTGAGCAGCATTCAACCCAAACTGCAGCCAAGCCTGGATGCAGCTCTTCCTTGGTCTTTAGACGCCGCAGCACGTGGCCTGGTGCTGTTTGAAGTATTGCTGGACGGATCCAGCCATTATTGCAACCATCACCTGAGGTTTCATTCACCATGCTAGGAGGTTTCTCCACCCCTCCGGTCCTGGCAGCTTTGCTGGCGGCTCTTGACTTCACCCAGGGGACACCATCTCCTTCCCGCTGCTATGCTCTTCCTTCCCCCCAGTTTCAGACGGTTATCTTTCCTTTGTTCACAGAGGACAGCTTTGTTCTCTGCATAATAACAGGTGATTTAGCAGCTGTCATGTTTGGGGGCTGGAGGATCTGAAGGCAACCTCTGTTGAATAAAATGTGCTCCTGGAGTCTCTCTGGCTGCCACATCCAGAGCCAGAAGATGACAGAGGAGGGCAAAACCCACTTTAATGGCAGAAAGACTCCACTTGTGCACAGACTCACATTTGCACCATGGTGCTGCAGCCCTGAACTCGCACTCCCAGCACTCTGCAGGGAGAGGCTCAGCCCAAAGGATGTTTAAAACCACCCGAGCGCATGGGGCAGACTGACACACAGGTCTCACCCGAGGCTGCCCAAGTGCACTCACAGACAATTATTCGGGCTGCTATCATGACATCTCAATTCCTTGCAGAAATGAGATGCTGCAGTCAGTATTGCCCCCCCCCAGGCCTGCGTGCCTGGATGGACACACTGCTTGCAGGTCGCTGAGGCATCATCACCCTTGGATTTACCAGCAGCTGCCTCTGGACGAGAACCAGCCACGTTTGGCATCGCTCTGATTTTTGCAGTACAAGCAGAGAAACAGCCCACAACTAACTCAGTAATAACCAGCAAATAACTCTAATCCACCAAATTATTCCAGGCACCATATCCCACCCCAGACAACTCCAAAATCCCTCCCAATCTCAATTTATCTATCCCTCACCTCTCCATGTCCAGCCTGACACTCCCACCCTGCCCCAGAAACAAGCCCAGAAAATATAAAATATCCAAATACTTCAGTTTCTCCACACTTCATCGTGACAAACAATAAAACACAACAAATGAGCACCAGGGAAGGATGGAGGGAAGACACTGTTCCAAAATCAACACAATTCCTTTTCCTTTGGGGCCCAAGACACAGCAGCATGTGCACTGTTACACTGATTTAAGGGTGGTGGTCATAAGGCTGCAGGATGGATCCTATCAGCAAAATGAGGTGTGAATTAATACACCATCAGGCCACGCTGAGGTGCAATACCTAGCTGCAACGATAAAATTATTTAGCCAGATTTCCCTCCCTGTCCCTCCCCAGACTCCCAGCTCCCCCTTCCTTCTCCACCTCAGCCATCCCCGCGTCTCTGGGCGACTCTTCTCCCCTTTTACATCAAGCCAACAAACACGCAGGCATTTAATGGCAATCCACACCGAGCGGACAATGAAATGGGAAGGGAACAAAAGAGCAAACCTCGCTGCGCCATGGCCTCGCTCTCAGCGGCTGAGGGGCAGCCGGGCAGACAATGGCCCCAGCTGCTCCCCGGGATGCACCCAGCCACAATGAGACCCGCTCCAGCACCGGAGAGGGTCCCAGCTCCCCGGGGGGCAGGGGGCTGTCACTGGAATATGCATCTCATTGGTTACCTGTCAGCCTTCCTGGGCGGTTATAAAGTACAGCCGCTGCCGGAGGGTATAATGGGATGTAATAACGAGACCGCTGGCTCATTTGACGCCAGCCCTTCGACAGAGGAGCTTTGATTAGGTGATGGGAACTGACAGCATCCACTGGCTTTTAAAAAAAAAACAACAAAAAAACCCACCTCAAAGCTGTAAAATAAAGGGATCCCCAGGGAATGTGACCACTTTCTCAGGCTGGGAGAGATGGAAAAGAAATAAATGACAACTTTTATTTCTTGCCCTAATCTCTCCACCCTTTGGAGGTCCCATCGTTGCTGTTCCTCTAGCCTTAGACATCATTTCCCAGCTCCTCAGGTAGGTTAGAAAAATGACATGTTATAATGCCAGGGAATTACAGCCTGTGGAGGGGGAAGGAGGAAATCTCCCTGCCCCACAAATCACTGCAAGCCCCTCCTGCACAGAGCGCAGTCGGCAGCTTGAGCTGCAGCTTCACGCACAAATTCGCCAGGCAGGGCTGTGCCACAGGTGGGATTCGTAGAAGGGAGGAGAGGGGAGCGCAGTATCTCAGTTGGCCCATCTGCATCCAGCAAACTCGCTGCAAGACACTTGGACAAAAGCATGACTTGAATATTGCTGCTGCTTTCTGCCCTCAGACTCCGTGAGCAGAGATCATTGGCTCCCAGCTGAAAACTCATTTTTCCAGCTAAATGCAGTTTTTGTGGGAGGTAACAGAGCCAACCGTGCAGCACCCTCCACCTACCCCTGGTCCCAGCACCACCGTGCCCTGGTTTCCCCAGTCCAGACATCTAAGCTGATGCTGGGACAGGGCACAGACAAGCAGAAAGGTATTTTTCCTCCCCGTGGGCTAAGGAAAACACATGCAAGATGAACGTGAGGAAACCCTGGGGTTTAGAAATGCAAACTGGAAGAAATAAACCTCGACTAACAAAGCACAGGCTGGGGAAGCTGCTACTGAAGCCAGTGCTGCCGGCAAGGATCCATCCTGCTCCCAAGGCAGAGTGCCTCGAGCCCGCAGTCCCACCCCAAAGCTGCTCTCGAGAGTTTCATGGAGCAGCTCCATCAGCCACGGCTCCGTCGCTGCGGCGGGAGCGGGGACTGACCGGGGTTACCTCGGCACATCCCACAGCTCGGGCGGGTCCCGTCTGACCGACGCGTGCTGGCGCATCCTAAAATCTGCACAGATGACAACGGGCCGTCACGCTGTTCCCACCCGCAGCATTAGGAGGCTGCACTCACGCTGCCTTCCACCGTCTGGTGGACAGGCCTTCTCATTAGCCTTGGTTAATGAGCGACGTTACAATGAAAGCAAAGGATTTAGCTCAGAAGAATACATTAATTCAGGGACTACATTTGGCTGCGTTAAGTATTTCTCTCCATGTTTGCCAAGGCCCTTATGTCCTGTGTTTTTAAACCAGATGCAAGTGGTGGAAGCAGAGGGAGGAAAGCAGCGTGCAGGTTAATGAACATACCAGCCCACGACCCCGCAAAAATCGAATTCACTCAATCTCTCTGCAAAGGATGAGCAGAGAGACAACAGCCAGGAGCATGGAGGCAGAGGGGAACCTGTTGGCTGCATTACCCACTTCTCAGTCCAGAAAGAAAGGGGAAACAGGGTTACCCACTGACAAACAGCTATTTCCTTCAAGCAAGCAGATCTGCACAGCTGTGATAATTTCCGAGCAGCCAGTGATGCTCGACCACGCGAGGCTTTGCACAGGGCAAGCGTTCAGCCGGGCATGGGGCAGGATCTGGGGTTGGAGGAGGATTGCTGGTGGCGGTGAGGACGAGCTGCTTGCTACAAAAGTAAAGCAGCATTTTGCAGGCTCAGCACAGCTCTTCCTTTCAGCACGAAACCCATAAACAACGGCCCAACGGCTTAACAGGACTGAAATATGATGGTATTCAAAGGGGATGTCAGGAGGATTAATAGCCCGTCTCCTTCCAGCTCGCTGCTGAAGCCGTGTTAGGACCAGAGAGTTAACACTGCGCCGAGCCTGCAAAGTTTTACATCTTCTGGGTTAAGCACAAGCCGTCATCGGCTTGGTGAGTGGAGGCTCCCTCCTCTCCACGGCAGGGACAGGCGTTACGGCTCCCACTCGGCATGGCTGACACCCAGATGGGTGACATGGCACCAAGCAGGAGGCTGCAGCAAGGGGCTTTGCTCCACGCCAGACAGCTGGCAATGAGACAGCCACCAGCGCTCTCCCTTGGGCACTCCATCCCTTGAAAAGCATCACCAAGGGCGTTTTTTTACCGTGACCAAGGGAACCCAACAGGTATGGTGGTCATTAAGGACAGTGAGAGCTCCTTAACGGGGAACTCCTCTTATCGGGCTGTATTTGGACAGAGGCGAGTGATTACATGGTGTTTGACCAGCCGCTAAATCAACATGAGGATCTAATAAGAAAGTCTGCTATGAGGCTTTGGAATATTAAAATACACAGAAAAGAAACATTAAAAGAGCAAACAAACGCAAAACATCATTATGTTTCCTCTCTGTTTGCCATGCAGAAACGAAGGCTACCCGGCACCGCGGGAGGCTCACACGTAACCGTACGCACACCCACTTCCAACACTGGCGGGCGCCAGCCAGGAGACACGCAAACTTCTGCAGCGAGCAGTCTGCAGCTCTGCTTCATACGCTTTACACTTTCTGTGCATTAATGCACTTTTTTAAAATAGGACCAAGCTCAGACAACTGCTCCTATTTTTAATGACTGATCCACCTACACATCTGGTCAAAACTTGAGATTTCAAGGCAACTTTTTGAAATTGCAAAGGACTATTCCAGTTCTGCACCACTGATTTGTGCTAATTTACATGACATAAATATTTATACAATTACTGTTACTATCCTTCAACGACCAAAGTTATCACATTTCAAAGGATCTATATTTAAAGAACACAATACCCTGTTGGCAATACTTTAAATTTTAAATAGCTGTGTTCCTCCTTACGCATTGCGCAGACACACACCGAGCCAGAGATACCCAAGTATTCCCACAGTCTCTACACAGCCACAGCAGCTCCTCCCCACACACCATGCCCTTGCACACCAAACTTGGCATCTGGCACCCCATGTAGGTATAGTGACAGCAGTATCTGCCACCATCTCCAGGGAGGGAAGGGTAGTAAAAGGATCACTATGCAAAACACAGATTTGTAACAGCACCAGATTTACCACCTTCTGAACAAAGCCAGAAGGAAAAGTAGTTTATTTTTATTAAAATAACTTGAGAGCATCACTGCCCATGAGATTGGACACACCAGTTGACACAGATACCAACTGCTGCTCTTCCCATCGCCTTGGATGAACAGGAGTGCTGCAGGTTTCCCTCTGTGAGCCCATTATTTCTAAGCCCCCGATATTTTAATAGAAATTCAGTATTAGCTCTTCATCCGTGCTTTCTGAACTACCTTACTCACCAAGCGATGATGCAAAATTAGAAAGAATAATAATAAATCAGGATTAGGAATTAATAAACTGGGATCAAAACACCTTCGTAAATCAGTTCATACTCCCTATGTCTGGGTGGGTCTAATTACTAGAGAATAAGAAAAGATAAACCTCATTTAGGTTAGTGCAATCGCCTTTCTGAGCAGGAAAAAAACCCTTGATGAATTATCAGCTGTAGAAATAAGTCAAGAGGTTTTCAGGTTAAACGTGGAAGCACCAGCAGAGAGAAATCAGGGTGTAACCCCCATTGCTGTCCCCACCCAGCCCATCCGTCTCTGAGGTCTGGTTTATCACTGTCCCCCTCTTTTTTTCCTGACTTCAGTAAAGCAAAAAATAAATACATCTTACTACCTGCAGTTTGCAAACTCGGTCATGACTCATCTACAACTTCGTCTAATAGAAGTAACACAAAGAAAGCAGAGGGGAAAGAAAAAGGACCAAGTGGAAATACATATTTACGGAGGAGAGAGCATTTACTTGCTGTCCTCCTAAAGCAGTACCCCACAGCTGCTTCATTCATAAATTTTTTACCGATAAGAAATCAGCCTGCCAAATCTGAACAACTGCTTTGATGAAAAATATAAAAAGCCTTTTACACTAGTGCTTTTGATGTTCTTTGCATACAGAATAATGAATGCAGGAGTTTCATCTTCTTCCACTCCTCTGTCCTCGTGCACTTCAGTCTTTTATCTGGCAGAGCCACGCACAGCCTCCTGAGCCTGGAGAAAAAATCAGGATTTGTGCAGGAAGGCAGAACAGAGCTGCTGGCCTGGTCGCATTCCCCATGGCTTCTTACCACTGCCCCGGGTTTTGCTGCCTCAGAGGGCAGGACAGCAGGAATACCGGGGCACCCACAGGGTTTGCAGATGCTGTGGGCACTCCACACTCCGCTTCCACCTGGCCAGACAACACTGAGCATCATGACTCTGCCAGGAGCTGCTCAGCAGAAGGTGACCACCGAGTTTTAAAGCCCTTCAAAAAGCATTTTTCCTGCCGGCAGAGATGCTAACACCAGTCCTGGGTGCAGCCCAACCTCTGCCCGCATGGCGCGACAAGCTCCAGCCCAGCTTTGTGAGCTTTATTCACCCCACGGGCAGTGAGATGGGGTCCCTGACACCCCGTGCTGGCACCTGCTATCCCCAGCATTATTTCAGTTGCTGAGTGTTCTGTCCTGCAGCGATGGGGTGAAGCAACCCCCCTGGGCTGTCCTGAGCCCCCCCCCCCGGCGTTCTGGGGGGGAGCTCATTTGGGGGAATGTTGGAGGAGAAAGGGGATCCTCCTTACAGCACCAGAGAGCAAGTGATGCAGAGCAGAGGCAAATCCAAACTAAGGGAAGCAGTAAGTGACCTTCTCCCAGCCTCTTACTGCTCTCAGGAACTTAATAGCTCAACATTTATCTTAACTCAGCAGAGATGTGCTGGGGATAAAGTATCCGTCTCCCGGCGCACCAGCACCGGTGTTTCTAACCCGCCGCTGCTCAGCTTTAAATTGCATCTTTTATCGTCTTTTTCACACTTCTGCTGTAACAGGGCATCCAAAGCAATTAAATCCAACCTATTTTTTTCCCTACTTTTATTCCTCGAAGTGGAGCTTTCTTGTGCAAGGCAGAGATTATGGGGTTTGAACTGGATTGTGATTCACGTTCATTTTCCATTAAGGACTCGACTACACTCATCTCCGCTTCCTCAAATGAAGCTTGCTACGTGTTCAACAAACTCAGCAAACAGAAATTTGGAAATAGTTTAAAGGAAAACAAACAGAAACTGGTGCCTTGCAGAATTTTTGTAATAAGAGTCCTGGAAACACAGATAGTATTTTATGGGATGCCTTATCAGAGCTAGTGGGATGCTAACGCTTGCAGGAGAGTTATTGCTGCTCATTATTCATCTGCTTTTGTATTAGGAACAATTATGAAACCCATCACCCACCAAGCTGTGAGGCTTCTCGGCAGCACAAACACAGCAGAAAACTCCCCAGGCACAAGGAGCAAGGGCTCCTGCCCCTCTGGGACAGTGGGGCTCATTTTGGGGGTCCTTCACCCCATTTTTTGCTTCATGATCCCAATGCAGTGGGGGAATACCTATGTCTTGAGGATGCCCCAGTTTCAGGCAAAGGACGTGGGGGTCTTGGGGACTTTGTGACCCCATGGCCACAGATGGGGTCATCCCAAAAGGATTCATGGGGACACAAGAACTCATGCATTGCCTGGATTATTAGCGCAATGCCATGCTCCTCCTTTTTGGATCAGAGAAGACTAACACCTCCCAAGCACCAAATATCAAGACATTTTTTGCCCCTGAACACCCAGAAGACCAGAAGAAAAAGTTGCCAAGGAAACCTCTGAGCCAGGGTCGACACAGAGCTCTCAACACTCTTTTTTTCCCCTTCTATTCTGTAGGTGCACACTCATCGTTTTAGCCAAAATCCCCTTCCAAGCTGCCACTTTCTCATTAATGTGCCTCTGAGCACACCGGTAGAAACACTCCTCTGCTAAGCCTTTCTACCCGAAGAGCCACACGTCCTATTGATAGGTTTGTCCTTGGAGGGAGCAGCGCTGCAGGAGGGTGACAACAGTGCACTAAAGGGACATTTATCCCAACGGATCCAAAACCACTGCTAGGACAGCAACAGGCACAGGGAAAAGTAGAAGGGAGAGCATGGAATGGACTGAATGTCTTCTTTTTTCTAGAGGGTCATAAGGAAATACAGATAGGAAATTAAACCTGCTTGCATGCATTTTTATTACAGAGTGAAAGACAGCAGCACCCAGAAACCAGGCTGCCTGCTGTACCCAGGAACAAAGACAACCCCCACCCCCAGCAACTTTGAATGAAAAAACAAGGCATGGAGAAATGAAGTTACTTCTACAGCAACTGACTGACAGGAATTGGAGAAGATCAGCCTTTTCCAGCACTTTTTCCCTCCCATTCCATCCCCTCCCACCCACCTGCATCCAACCCCCCCAGCTGTAACACAGAGCAATCCGCTGCATTTTGCTTCAAAAGCTTGTATGATGCTGCACTCAGAGCTGTGCAAGGGCACCGTGTAACCACAGGAGAAATTAGCTGTAAAATAACCCAAGTATTTCCCATCCAAACTTCCATTTCCCAGAGGAATTTTAGCTTTTTGAATTATGCCACCTTCTCCGGGAAAACAGGCCCTTCTGAAGGGCAAGGCTCAAGGCACTGCAGGGATGCAGTTTTTAAAAACCATTCATTATGCAAATAGCTCATTTATTGCTGCTGAGCTGAAAGCAAGAATCCCAGGCACGCAAATAAAAATAAGCGGGGAGCAACAGCGAGCAAGTGCGTGATGGCATCTGCTGACTTGGGTAATACACGGCACAGACCCGGCAGGCAGCAGCTTATAGCAGAGTTTCAAAGTACAGGTTGAAATCAATCTCCAACCAACACCAGTGAGGCCCTGGGCTCTGCAGGGCCACGCGCCAGAAGTCCCACCAGTGCAGCAGATCCTGCTGTAACCCTATTTATCCCAAAGCCTTACTCATCATAAGACGCCTGAGCTGAGCACGGCTGAAATTCAATAATCCCGGGGTCACTGGGCACTTGCAGAGCGGCACAAGAGGGAGAGCTGAGGCGTGAAGGGGTTACGAGAGATTTCACCAGCAGGGTTGCAACAGTACCAGAAGTGCAAAGCTTTCTCAAAAACCTTAATGAACATCCCAGGGCTGGGTGGGAACAAATGCTAATTAGCATCTGATAAAGATTCAGAGAGAGAATCTGGCTGGGAAAGGAGACAAAACTCAAAATTAGCTATGCAGGCGGGAAATTTTAGGCAGGACTATCCTGGGAACAGCCTGCCTCCACATTTCTCTTCTTAGAGTGCCTGGAAGCACAAGGAGAGTCGTGTGTATGATGCTCTGTGGCCAAGGATGAGCCTTTGTCCTCCAGGAACTGAATCGTGTACAAACATTTCTGAGGCTCAGTGCCTTCCAGCTACCGAATCTAATTCGGGTCCAAGTCCTGGAAATGACCTGGCAAGGGGTATCATTGTGCATTACAGCCATGGGAAATAACAAGGAATTGAAAAAGCAAAACAGAAACATCGAGCTGAGTATTAAAGAACCTTTCAAGTTCAAACATGGGGAAAAAAATGCAATACCGAGCCAGTCCAACAGCAGCACTCAAGGTCAAATGGAAAAAGAAATCTCTGAAGATTTGCCTTTAACAAGCTATTGTTAGTACCATTATGTTAATATCATTAACACAGAATCATTATGTAAATTCTGCTTTTTAAGCTGGGTTGTAGCTATCACAAGGTAGTTCGAATGTAGAAGTAGAGTAAAAGCAGCTCGTGCCCTGACCTGGGCTCAATGCCTGGGAGGTGCCCGGCCGGCTCCATGCACAGAGCCCATCTGGACAGCACCCTCAGCATCCACGTGGCACACGGGATTTGCTCGGCTTTACACACCCCTATAGCCTTACACAGCATCAGTAAAGTTCTAGTTCAAAATGTGATAACAGTCTCATTGAAATTTTTGCTGCTCAACTGCAAGAGAGATCCCAGAAGGATCTGGTCAAGCATTCATCAACAAGCAGATTAATTGCCAAGACAGAAAGGTCCTGATACACAACCACCCGACAACAATGGGGTAATCAGTCATTATGTGTCTATTACTCAAAGTCCCAGAGCTGGCACGACACCCATGTCTAGAGCCACATCAACCCACGCGATGACAAATATTGCTAAACGTTTCTTGCCTCAAAACAGCTGAGCTCAGCAATTTCAGGCCCGGGAATTGAAAAGCATAAATTTACCTGGGCCCATGATTTTACAGCAATAGCTGTATTACACTGGGGGGGGGGGGGGGGGGGGGGGGGGGGGAAGGTTTCTATAATGGAGAGACCGTTCCTTGCTTCGAACAAGAACATAAGAAATAATGTACGTGCAACAATACGCCAATTGACTTCGCGTTTCAATAAGCATTCACACACAGAGTCCTGAACAGATGAAGGACAAGTGCTACGGGCTGAATGGGCTCCATTGAGTAACGCTAATTAGCTGTATAAGCATATGCAAAATCGGGACCTAAATTTGTTCTCTGCCTCCTGGGACACTGATAACTCCCTTTTTCTTGTTGTTGTGCAATGTAGATAGATAGTGCCAAGTCAAAGGCAATGCTATAACCCCTGGCTGTCATATAACATTTTTCTCGCAAAGACGTTAAGGTCAGGAAGCAGCAGCTCAGGTGAAAGAAGAGCCTTGTCCGTGATCTTATCACAGGTTATTATCAGATCTGGAAGCAGGACTCATCTCTCCCAAGCTGCCATTAAACAATGCAAATACTCAGCCATGCATAACACTACCAAAATATTTACTTTAAAAAACCAGCACGAAGTTCAGATAATGGATCTGATTATCAGAAGCTGCATCCAGCAAGACAAGGCTCTAATTTCACTCATCCAAAACACATATCTCTACTCCAGAAGATGAAGTCTGTTATTACAGGCTTGATCCCGTGACTCTCATCTGCACCGTGGAGCTTTGGCACAACCTGCTTTCATCTGGCAGGTCCCTTCACAGCAGCAGCAGCTTAGACTATGCGGGATGCAGTGATAGAGGAAATTACACAAATTGCATCAAAATACCGGTAACCTCCACCAGATCCCTCCGAAACGTGGCTTTTGCAGGGGACAGAGGTGAACATGGAGGTCTTCTGAAAAAGCTGCCCATATTTTTCAAAACACCAGCCCCAGCTGTGGCTGCTGACTTCTCATCCCTAGCCAGGGCATAAAGCAAATATCTCAAGGGAATAAAACTAACCCAGTGACTGAATAACACCCCTGACCCGCCTAACGAGTGTGCCTTAGATTAAGCCGTGTTTACAAAGAGCTCTGGGGATCCTCGTGTGCACAAGGAAAGGAAATGACCATCACGGCCTTGATCCCACCCCAGCTGAAATTACTGGCAAAGTTCCCACTGGCTATAGGAACAGGGCTTGCCGGGTTTCAGAGCACACAGTCAGCGACAATGAAGGCTAAACGGGCTTAGCAGACGTGAAGATGAGGCACATTCTCCATCACCTCGTGGGGAGTCAGGTGAAATAACTGAGCCCTGATGTGTTAGTGCCATGGCACTCGGTGCAGGTATCGCTGCCCCTGCCTCAGAGCCGTGCTGCAAGCCCAATCCCAGCTCCTGCACTAACCGCAGCTCTCCTCTCCACACCAGCATCCAAAACCCCAAATCTGAGACGTTTAAAAAGGCAAAAACTCACATCCAGTTCAGGCTTGTCCTACAGGATTTGTCCCATTCCTATCTACCTATTATTTACTAAAGAAAAAAGACATACAACTGAAACACACAGACACCAAACTGAGATCTTGCTACATTTTATTCCTTCCTTAATCTAAACATATAGTCCAAGTAAGATATTTGCTATGAGGAAATGAGCTGTCAAGTGATTTACAGTCTTGCTCTGTCTCCATCTCAGCAGCTCCAAGTCTTCTCCAAGACCTATTTTTAGCAAGCGGTAAATTAGAGGCAATAAGGGACAAGGGTGGGAGCCAGGAGTTGAGAAATATATAGAGCAAACCTTATCTAGTTCTCCATTACACTAATGCACCTATAACTGCCATACCTAGGCACTGTACGGACAATCACAGTCAGTGTTATATTGCCTTTACTGCTTAAAGTTGCATTCTTGCATGAGACCAGCCTGTGCAGCCACAGCCCAAGAAGGAGCAGCAAAGGGGGAAACATCACTGGTTTGGAGCTTGTTGGGGTTTAGGGGTTGGTTTTTTGTTTTGTGGTTTGGTGGGGGTTTTTTTAACTAATGGCCAAAATGGCTCATGTCGATGTGTGCAAGGAACCCACACGGTGTATAGATGCTAGACAAGACCAAAGATCAGCTGGATTAAAAAGAAAGGCTTTTTTTTTTTCCCCCGGGATGACTCAAATGGAAACCTACACCTTCCATACATTTTTCATATCTTTCAATCATCTAGCTCCCTACCCACTATAAATTCAATAGAAGTGGTTCCCTTATTCACATTTTATTGGTCATCCCAGCAAAATTATTCTAATAATTCCCTTTAACAAGAACTAAGGTCCTATATTGCAGAAACTTTTATTTCCAGCACCTTCGCTTGCCAATGATTACAATAATTATTCTAACTCCCATATAGCACTTTCTATACAAGAGCTTTAAGAGCTTTAACAATGGAAAGTTATTACCAAAGCTTTAACAATAGAAAGTTATTACCAGCATTCTTATTTGTGAGAACGAGGCACAGAAAGATCAAATGAATTGCTGAAGATCATTCAGCAACTCACTGGCAACGCCAGGAACAGAACTGTAATCTCCTGACCCTGCATCCAGCACCGTTTTGGACAGGAAAAAGAAAAACCATCCTTGAAGCATGTATGAAAAGGGAGAGGTTTGTTTTTAAAAGTGCTGAAAATGAGCTTTCTCAAAAGGACCAGTGGTGGCAAATGTCTTTATCAGGTTACACGAAGTCTGTTAAATTCTGGAAGAGTTAAACGATGCTATTGATTGCTGCATAGCAGGGAAATGGATAAAAGGAGAAGGGCAGTGCCTTTTAGCCACCTTCTTTTCTCCACCAGCATCCCAAAGAGGACAGGACTCCACCCTGTAGTACAAGGGATGTTACATTTAAGGACTGTAACTCTTTCCTCTCCATCTCTCTTCTTCCCTTTGTTTTGGTCCCTAAACTGTCATCGTTGACATATCCAAAGTCAACAGTGAGTTTTGAACATCTTGGCCAATGCAATTTGCTCAGAAACACTGAACATACACTAAGTCTCTGTGAAGCTTTTCCCTCTCAGAAGTATTTTATGTCACAATTTATTTAGGAGAAAGAACAGACCTTAATCAGCAAAAGAACCATGGAGAAACAGAGTATTTATATGAAGCCACATCCTGATACCAAACACGATGAAATCCTCTGAGGCAGCTATTAAGGAGATTGCCCAGTGGAAAGGAAATTCAGCAAACCAGATTATCTCTAACAGGCTTATCCACTGGAAAAAAATCATCAGAGCAGCTATGAGATAGTTTTGAGAGACAATTAATGACAGGTAGGGGAGAGGGGAGATTGTAACAGGGTGACAAAGAGGAAAAATCCATAAAATACAGATTGTCACAGCTAATCAGACATAAGGACATTACATGACCCATCGTGTGGCTGGAAAAGGAAAGGGGCGTCAAGATGTTCACAGTGCCTGGTGTCTACGGCTTTGCAAAAACTGCTTTCATCTTCTTTGATATGGTGAGAATTCCCCCGTTAGTTCAGTTAACAGCCATGGGCTGGATCAAGAGAGTTTCCACCGGCAGCAATACACTCTTCCTAACCGTGCAGTCCTGCTGCTCATGTCCATGGCTACGTCCTGCAGCAGGAGGAGCAGTCCTCTCCAAAGCATGACCCCAAACATTTAAATTGATGGCAAACCTCCAACAAACTAAAAATAGATGAAGGAATAAAGCTCTTGGGATGGTCCTGGATTGGAAACCATGAGACACAATTAGGCTCTTCCCACTGCTGCAGATTTCCTGGAGGAAGCCACTGCTCCTTGAGTTGGACCACAATGGCACGCGAACAGCACAGAGCTATTGCTCTACACTGCATCACTGATGGGCTAACAGGGCTTTCTCTTACAGCATTATTCTCTGTTATTTCCAACACAAACTCTTCTTAAATCTCTGACCTTAAGTCAGAGCTCAACAGCAGACAAGAGAGGTAACCCTAAATCTCTATGTCCGCCTCTGAACACACCGCTACCCCCACGTGCTCCTCAGCAGTGGAACCAGGCAGAAAAATCAAGAAACAAAAAATCCCAGTGGGGAAAGGCTGAGGGCTCCTGGCATGGGAAGATGTCCATGCCATTAGCTCTGGCTGCAGATGGGACAAGCAGGGACAGACAGATTAAGGAATTTGCCTGAGCTAATGACACGGACATCTTTCCACTGACTTCACTAGGCTTTGGACCAAGTTCCTTTACAAAGAACTGCACTCAAGAGCTATCAAGGAGCTCAAGTCATTAGCATTTTTTAAGTACTTTTAGATCCTTGAATGAAAGGGGCTATCAAAGTGCAAAGGCATTTTGTTAACGATAACAGTCTAAGAACTGCAAGCTGAATCCTTCAGTCTAAAGCCTTACAGCACAAATGGTTTTGTAACACAAAGACACCACAAAGTCCTAAGAGATATTAAAACTTCCTTTCAAAGACTTCTACTAGACACCAGTTTTCTAAGACTCCCTTTAACTCCACAAATTCTGATGGGAATTTTTGAATTTCCATGCAACAGCGTGGACCCAAACCCACTTAGGGGGAAAGCAAGAGGATGTAAAGTCTACTGCAGCGCCAAAAGGCTCTCAACCAGTGTCAGCAGACTTGACATGCCTGGGATGCCGAATCAGGACACTGACCGCAGGGGACTCATGCAGCCCTGAATTCCTCCCATCATCTTGGGAAGGCAGAAAATGAAGCTATCAGGGGCTTTATGCGTGCAGTCCTCCAAAATTATACAAAGGAATGGCACACAGGCAGCACAATAGGACACAAGGCAAGAAGCTTGGCATGACCGCAGGTCAGCCTTGTGTGCAGCTACTTTTCTTCTTCAAAATAAAATCTCAAGCCTATAAAAACATTGGCAGCAGGCACCAGAAGATGCACAGTGTACACTTCTATCGTTTCGCCAGTGGAATGGACTTCATCCTGTTTCCTCTGGCCCCAGTTCAAGCAAGACTCCTCACAGGAATTTTCCATTATCCTGTGGCAAACATACCAGGGCAATCCAGCCGCTTAACTGACTTACACTCTGACCCCCCTCTCCAGCAGTGGCGAGAGCATGCATAAAGCACAGGCCATTTCTCATACAACACACCAATTCCACCACAGCCCAAGCAGAGAGGGGCTGGAAATCCCAGGCTGCAGTACAGGGGTGCAATGGGGTGATGGAGACATCACTGGTCTTCTCTGATCCACCACTGCCCTCCTGGCAGACCCTCCTGACCCCATTCCCAGTTGCTAAGCCCCTAATTTATTTCCACAGCCCAAGAGACTCGCAACCAGGGCAAGTACAGAAACCCTCAAGTATCGCTCCTCTGTTTCTACTTTGGTAAGTCTTTTTCTTGCACTGCTTTTACACTCGTCTGTGACCTCATCTCCAAAGCCTGTGCAACCATCGCACCATCACTCACAGCTGGATCTCCATGTGAAAGACATGGCAAGAGCCAAATTCAGTAACTCGAGGGAGAACACCCCAATGCCTTCAACTCCCATCCTCAGGCAGATGGGCTCTGGAAACCCGTGCAAATCCTGCAACGCCTTTGTGGATACATCAGAGACTGCTGATTAACACAGATGCCCTTGAAGCACCAAGGATGAGGAAGCCCCTTTGCATCGCAGGGTGTGCAAGGTGTTTGCTCGAGGTGCGTTCACAGCTCTGATAAACGCACAGAGCTTACCCTGGCTTTCCCTATGCCACATTTATTTGCTCAAGAAAAATGTTAGGCATCTCCTCATCCCTGTTCATTTCCGATGTGGTTTCTACTTTCCCGGGGGGTCACACGCAGTGACAGGCATCCCTGAGGCTTATTTGTGTTTGGAGCCATCTGCTGAACCAGGGAGGGTTGAAAGAGTCTACAATAAAAACGAGCCACTGAAAAGCACTGTGGTTTCCTTGGTAGGGGTGACCAAGTGACAAAAAAAATTTGGTTTACTCCCTCTTCCCAGAGATCTGGTCTTGAATAACACGATGGCTCAGCTCCAACTACATCATCTCTTCTAGCAGCATGGCTCATATTATCCTGGAGAGGCAGAAGGCTGCAACTCCAAAAACACATGCTTAATTACCCTGCAGCTTATCCACTGTTTCACTTGGTCTAGTTTGCAGAGGACTGGGAATGCTGGGCTGTCTCACCCCACCGATACCTGCACCTGAGCCATAACACTCTGCAGGTGCCCACCCCCTCCCCACAGCCACCACACCCTCCACTGAGCAGTTTTGCAAATGAACTAAAAAAGCCTTAATCCTGCAAAGCGCTTTCATATCACAAATAGCCAACAGCTCCCCTGTCAGCATTGCAGGGGGGAGAGGACAAGCCATCCCCCAGCACAGGGACGGGGCGCACAAAGCCCACATTGTCCCATGCTGCAATTAACTCCAGGGGGAAAAAAAAAAAAAAAAAGCGGCCAAGGCTTTCTATTTGTGAAGGGGCAGAGCTTTTCTAGCACGTATCCAGCAAACAGCAGGTTCATGCCCTGCAACGTGCAAGGTATTGCCTGCACACCCCAAAACCCCAATTGGGGTAAGGAGCCCCCCGGTGCAGACACTGGCTGCCCGGGGAGCTGCAACTTCAATATACCAGCCCCGGCTTACACTCGCTGGCCGCCTCCTAACATAATGAGTTTTACATAGGAAACGAGATCCAGAGCCTTTCAAACCCTCTTTACAATTTGTCAGCACCTTCCTCCCACTGTAAGGGATGAAGTTGTTGGGAACGCCGTGAAACAAGTGCCACGTCACCTCTTCGAAATGAAAATATCAAGGGACCACATCACGTCTTCAAATATTAATCTGTACTTACCAACTAATCAGCACTGACAAAAATAACTCATCTAATTATCAGAACACTACCACTTAAATAATGAATTATATGCCTTATTAAAAAGTATAATAGATTAGAGGACGTGAAACAATTGCAATTACTAAAACAAGAAATGCTAGGAAACAAAAAACCCTACAAGTGTGATCTGAATTGTATAAATTAATCTTCTAAAATAGTGACTGATCTTTCCAACATATCAAATGGCAGGAACACGTGAAGCCTATTGCAATTCAGTGAATACAATTCACCTTAAAATTGCTGAAAACGCCTTTTAAGACCTTGCCTCCACTGCTCACAGCACTGCTCTCTCCCTGACCTTCCCCCCCAGCGTGTCTCTCCTGCCCGCACACCCCTTTGACATGCAAAAATTTCTGGAATATAAAAAAAATGTTGGTCCAGCCGGGAGCCCCTCGAACCACGCAAGGTGCAAACCCAGACCTCACCCACGGGAGGGCAACTCCTGTTAAACCTGCAAAGGCACTGCATGAACCAGTGACTTTCTCCTAGCATTACTGGGAGCAAGCACTTACTGGGAACAAGCACACTTCTGTGCATGTAATTGCTTCGTTAGAGGAGATGGGGTGGGGCACAAGGATGCTGCTGCAGATAACAGCCAGGGGAACGAGGGATGCCTTCAAGCGCTCAACACAGGAAGCATTCTCGCGGTTTTCTTTAACATCACCCGATCCCTCTGTGCTGCACATTAACCAGACTCAGCCCCTGCCCTATATAATGGCACGAGGTGGAGAGGAAGGGTGGGGGATGTACAGCATCAAACCTGCCTCCTGCTGCTCTCGGCCCAGCTCTCCATCCCTGCGCTCTCCCACATGTACCTGCAACACAATGTTTCCCCACTCCATGACTACTCAAGCCTGAGCTCTTGGGTGAAACACGCTCGAGTACCTGTGTTTTACAGCAAAGCTTAGCCCTTTGCTTATCTGCTCACCCATCATTACCAGCACCATCTGTGTATCTTTGCAGTGATCCTGTAAGCAGGGCTTTCAACCATGTCGTTTCTTCCCGTCCTGATGCATGACGAGGAACAACTAGTCTACAACCAATGCTCAAAGAACCCTCAGCAGAAGTAGAGCAAACAAAATTGAGTTTGAGTTCCCCCGCCTAGGAAGGGGTGGCTCTAGTCCTGCTGGATGAGCTGCAGTATCTCATGAGCGTTTCAGGAACGTGGAACGTGGGACCTCCTTGTGCTGTTGCAGCAATGCCCAGTGCCGATGCAAACCCAACGCGCTCCTCTGCTCACCTCTGAGTGCCCAACCTTCCACCCCTGAACGACCAACCTTCCACCCCTGCAGGCAACTGCTCAAAGAGACGCTGCTTCTCCGATCCCATGTTGGATCTGGTCTTTCCCACTCATGGTCTGCGAAATCCGACACGCCCACACTCCCTCCCTCTGCAGTCTTCAAACATCAAGGGGTGGATAAATCCCCCAGATGCTGTTGGCTTGGTTTTTTTCCCAGGACTCCTCCTTTTACATCCCTAGCAATATTTGCCTTGCGAGGGCTTTAATGCTTGCTGCAGTCCTGGCACTGTTCAGATGCAGAATGGTAGCACACGGTCCTAATTGTACCCCAGGGTATAACACAAAAAGAAAAAGCCTGTAGAGGAAAAAAGAAAACTATCGATTGCAAAACATTTTTAAAATAAATAAAAGAAATCCAAAACACTCGGAGTCTTTGAGATGGCATAATAGGACCTGAACAATGGTAATTGATCTTTAAAATAACATCCTTCTTCTGACCAAGAAGAAAGATAGTGAACTAAAAATTCTTCTTCATTTTTAAAGAGCCTTTTAATAACCTGAGCACTATTCATGTGGGCTGGGGGTTATGACAAGGACAAATTAATTTCACTTAGTGTCCAAAATTAATTTTATTTAGCCCAGCCCCGAATAATTAATGTAATTCCTTGCAAACAGGTCCTCAACTTCCTCCCTCTGATAACCTGCACCAAGTTAGATTTCAAATAAGAGGCTTTTGGTTAAACTTCCCCTTGTAGTGCTCAATACACTGTAACTCATAGTTGGGTTTGCTTCATCTTTCTCCTTACAGCTAATCCACAGGTACCTTTACTTAACTAAAGCATCTTTGGTTTCTTTAATGAATGCACCACCTCTAGTTTACTCCACCTTTTTTTTTAAAAAAAAAAAAGAGGCTCCCCCCTCCCCCAACTTGTTAACATTTTGCACAAAGATATTTTCTATCTGAGCTCACTTTAAACAGAAAGTTTCAGCTAGAGACAACTGGGAAGGTCAGGGATACAAACCAAAGAGCAGAGGGGAGGAGGTTATGCACTGGCAGGGGTCTATAGCCCACTATACATTTAGCTTGGACCATGTGGCCATACACACAGAAGCCTATGGACCTGGCTGGGCACTCAGTATCTTCTGTAGGAATACCTGTACATGTGGATCCTTCAAGAGAAACTAGTCAGCCCCGAATTCAGAGGTTTTGCATCATGCTAGAAAACGAACGTCTTAAATCCAAACTAAAAAAGTACATCCTCTTGCCTACTTGCAGCTCAGTTGCTAAGTGTGTTAATGTATGGGAACAAGAGAAAACAACTGGAAATGAAGTTAAGTACAACCCAAGGTGAAGCCAAGTTGTTTGTTTTCATTATGAAAACCCACAGAAAAGAAATGCAAAACATGAAACAGCCCAAAGCCAACAGTGAAAGAAAAAAAAAAAAAAAAAAAAAATCACATTCACTCAGAGAATTTTCTGAGGGTAAATGTTTGGTTTTATCCCAGTACACTTAGGTCAGCCTGAATTTATGTTAATACCATCCACGGAGCAGTGCCAAAATACTCACGCTTGACAACCTGTAGGTATTTTAAATATTCATTTTTCCTCATGAGCATAAATACCCAGCATCCCCCCTTTCCCACTGCACCAGTATAAGCCTGCAACACCTACAGCAACACTGATATTTGCCACAATCAGTGGAGACTGCAGACAGCCCAACAACCCTCACTTACTCTAAGCATCTTCACTTTTTTATTTGTTACTATGAGCACAGTAGTGTTTGCGTACTGGTTTGCCATCCCTTGCCTACATTTCTCGCCTCACTCTGGTCTCTCTGTGCTAAATCTGTCCTACCTGGTGCTCACAACATCAAGTTAATCATTGGTTGTGAATTTAATTAATGTGTTGTTTCTCCCTTCAACCAGATCATTAATAGGGCTGATAAATCAAATGTGCCATTGTACTCGGTAACACTGGATTTGTGATATTCCCCAGAGGACCAGGACACGTAAACCAAGGAATGAAATTTATTGAGACATGAGTACAGCATCCTCATCTGTGACAGTCGGATATAATCATACTCCAGTGATGTGAGCATTATGTAAGGGAATGTTGTGCTCTGGCCTGCTCAACAGAAATGCCACAAGACCAATACAGAAAAACATAAAAACTGGCTGGCAATTAATTTTGTACATCACTTCTCATTCTCCTTTCATTTGTGCTGCCAGATCGGTAACATTTACATTTGTTTCATAAAAGCTCAGGTAGAGAACAATACCAACAGGAGCAGTATTTGTATTTAAAGGGAGGATGGAGATTCAGAATGAGGAACACTATGTGTCATACTTGAGACTGTTAGGGGTTTTCTGCCCCCTCTTCTAACAACCAAGCTGATCCCTCATGCACAGTGGTGCTTTCCCATCACACCCTCCCACGTGCACAACCCTGGTGTTAATAAAACCATCAGGAGGTTGTGATGAAAACAGAAAATGAAAGCAAAGCAACACATATAGCTGGCACCAACTTTAGACTGACCTATGCAAACCAGCCCTACGACAGCAAGATTTAGGCCCTCAGTCTCCACTGCACATGTCCAGCATGACAATATCTGCAACCTGACCACCCACCCTGTATTCACCAGATCCCTCAGCTACTCTGTGCATAAGGTTTTGCACAGGCACTGGCCAGGAAGGAGCTATCAGAAAGAATCTTTATAAAAAAAAAAACACAACACAAGTACCAAACAACAAACCTTGTCCCTGAGCAGTCATGTGGCTTGGCTTTTATTTCTGCTTTTCTTTCAGGTTTGTGCTGAGCAGCCTGGCTGAGGAGAACTTCCCATCTCTCAGAGCACCAGCAATGCGGAAAGCTCCTATGGTGAGCCTATTTAAATGCTAATGAAAGGGGCAAGGCGAAGCACAAAGAGAAGAGGCAGGGCCTTTCGGGTTCATTCACCTGACAGCACTGGCACCTCCTTACCACCTTCACCTGGAGGACCTGGAGGATCAATCCAAAAATGCAAGGGTCCTCAATGTGGGTCACAGCCCCACAAGACCCAAGAAGATCTCAGTGGGTGCTCCGGAACACCAAGACTTGATAGAAGAGACGCCCTCCTCGAGTGGGTCACGGAGAAATGTTGGGCAATGAGCAGAGCTGGGAACACCCTTGAGGAACCAACTCTGCTTGCAGGCACCTCCAGACGTAATTTGACGCAAGCACGACAGCCTTTACCAAACGCAACCCTTAATTAAGCTGAAGTGGTGCCTCAGCAGCGATGCAGCCGACGGGAGAGATTAACGTTATGGGTGGGATCATCTCGCTTGCTGCCCTGGCTCACACCACCCTCGATGGGGAGAGACCGGCATCTCCCAAAGACCATTCATCTCCTCCTGGGATGTCTAAAATACCTGGGGAGAAATGCCCTCTGGGGGTACCGGTCCCTCCCCTGCGACTGCGCAGGAGCCCCAGCAACCAGCCCGGGCAAGGCCCGTACCTGTCGGAGGGCTCAGCTCGGGCGTGACGAGTCTCGGCGTGGGAGCCTTGCCAAGGTTCAAGTGCTTCGCAATTAACTTTCACAACAAACCAAAGCCTCAAGAGCTTTTAATCTCCAAATAAGTAGGAGATGTGGGTCCACGCCAGGGCTTTTGTGCCCTCGTTTATTGACGAGGCACTGATAAGGACCTTGTTTTTTGTCTGTTTGCAAGCACATCCGCACAATGGGAGCTCCAGTTATCTGCCTTCGTTTACATAGCAGGCTAATGAAGAAAGGAACAGTGTAGCTGTACAACAGGTTAAAACACGGGGAACATTTGCCTAATAGTTCGACCTCATGCAAATAAGCTTAAAGGAAATGCTGAAGAACAAAGATAAAAATTCCAGCACAGGTATCATCCACAGCAAAAGTCTCCTGGTTGTGCTGTTGTCCACCACCAAAATAAATTTTTTTTAAAAAATAATTTAAAAAATCATGAGTTCATCAGAAAGTAGCTAATCTTCCCTGCTAGCCATCATTTAAGAGGTGAAATAACTAACAAAGCAAGTCCGTGCTTGCCTGAACAAACAGGCAGGAAGGAAACTCTGCTGTGCCCGGCAGGATAACGCACCGGCGATGGCTCCTCATTGACATTCTTCGTCAGCAACGGCACTTGTCACACAGACAGACACCACACTCCTGTTTACGGAGTTCAGCGCCTGACCAGCACCTCATCGTGATAATACTTTTAATAACACCCAGAACAACTTGCCTGTGAATAACACGACTCTCCTGCGTGCCCCTCCTCTGTCGTTATGAAATGGAGATGCCTGCAGCAGCACACAAGCACGCAACACTGCCTGCTGCTTTACCTGGCAAAGTTTGGGCTAAAATTCAGACAGAATTGGCTGTATACTGCTCAGGACAATGTTTACTTGGCTTGTGAGTGAGCTCATAAAACACGGTGTTTTCTGTAGCACTTGTACCAGCATCTATGGGCACTAACTCCCCTGATGTTGATGGGAGCTGTGCTCATGCACACAAGGCAGAAATGGACTTTTTAGCATGCATACATATTGCAGAGGGCTCTGGCCCAGTATACTGGGGTGTCTGCAAAAGCCACGGGGCAAGGGGATGTGTTACAGGTGTCTCAAGTCTCAGCCATAGCATCTGTGGTACCTTACACCTCCTCTCCCTACTCTTATTCCCTAATAGACTGGAATAAAAAATAATAATCTTTGTGCTTTTATCCTATATTAATTCAAAGTTCTGTGCTGGTTTATTTTCCTTACTATTTTTTTTTTTTACTCATTTTCAACAGAACAAGTGATGAAAATGTTCTGGCCATGTTAATTACCAACTTAATACTGCTCTCCTAATAACATATACACAGATTTACAATGAGATCAGAACAGCTCTGCTAATCAGGAATAAACCTAGTATACTGTAGAGGGTTATACTTTTTTATTAGTCTTTCTTGTTCATCTAATTAATGGTATTACCCTCTGAACTGTGTACACACACTTAAAGAAATTCAAGATACACTGAAAACATGCCCCATGGGAACCAGAGTATGTTTAATAATTTCATACCGGTTATCTCCAGCACTACGTCCATTCATGCCGTACACTTGCAGACAGTGGTACCCAATTCTTACTCAAGATACTTGGTTTGACAAGTGTCTTTGACCACCAGTATAAAAAAAAAAAGCATGAAAAAAATTGTCTTCAGAGTATCGCTCCAATTCTCCCACTTCCCCTCTCCTCACCAGATTGGCACAAAGACACCAACACACATTTGCTGATTCAAGTCCAAGAAAGATGCAAAACATTGCTGCAAAATAAGCTTGTACTTGCATCGGCAGTAACGACCAAAAACGAATTAGCAAATGAGAGCTACCTCACAAAAACTGCAGTTAAGCAAAACATCCCCCAATTTGGAGTCTTTATGTACAGCTGCAACTAAAAGGAACCAGCATTAATCACCACAAGTCTTCAAGGCTTGGATAATTTTCCTTCAACATGAGTACCCAAAAGCTCAGCTGCTCCCAGCTCGGAATACACAGGAGGATCCAACACCCGCATTTTTAAAGGTCTCTGGGTGACTTCAAGCACCCATCCAAGATGATGTTCTGGGCATGAGTTCCTGCTGCAGGTATCTGCCAACCCAAGAGCCCAAGTCCCTTAATGCACATCCTGACCAAGGGGCAGGTTGCTGCAACCACACAGGTGCCAAAATACCCCACCAGACCTTTCAGCACCACGGGAGTGCTCATGCTGTGGCAAAACAACTGCATCAGGTCACCCACATTCTCACTGAGCTGGTAACTGTGTCCTGGAGTAAGGGTGGCACCAAGGAGTGGAAATGATCCTTCGAAATAAAGCGAAATGAACCTCAGCAGCAGCACTAAATTCCACAAGTCCAAAAACCAGGTATATCAGCATGTTAATAAAGCCCCTGAAATAGGCGCAGCCCTGCAGATCTAGACCCAAGCACTGCTCCCAAGGCCATCCATGAAGTCTCTCACCAGTGAGGACTCACTTGATTTCTCCCTGTACAACATTCGCATCCACTGGAAAACACGACCATGCAAAATCAGGTTTGACTAAACTTCGTGATGAGGTCAAAGGTGCGTGTGCTGACATCACGGTATCAACAGGCTGGCGCACCAGCCAGCTCTGCTCATTTGGTATTATCTGGATCATTTAATGCTGCCAACAAGTGGAGTTAATGCATTATCTTCATATGGGTTTTTAATCCTGCAGGGTGGTCATTACCGCATTATTGTTGGAATAATTAACAGGCAGAGCTCTCATGGCTTTTTTACGCATGCTTCCCCCCCCCTCCCAAAGTAAAACAAGTAAAATAATCACAACCATATACACAGGTTTAGCATCGGGCTATTTCCAGGAGCTACAGACGTGAGGGTGTGCAGCAGTCCAACCAGGGAGCACTACAGTCCACAAACCACAACAGCATCAAATAAACCTCAGCCAGAGATAATATGGCTCCATTTAAATGAAAAAGAAAAGAATCTTTAAGGAACCTAAAAGGTATTCAAACCTATTTACTAAAGTGCTTTCCATTAATCTTGCCATACGCACAATGCTGAATCAAAGACATTCTGCCACTGCGGAGCAAATGTGCCCATCAGAGGAATTATGCCCAGAATGAAACTGGTCCCTAACGAATGCACTCAGAAACCACAGTGATAAGCAGGGTGTAGAAGATGGGTTAAATTAGATCATTTACCAAAATACCCTGGAAATGATGCATGTCCGAGGAGGAACAGCACATGAAAAGGTTCTCTGCAAAGGTGGCAAAAATGCAAAGTGCTTTTTGAAGCTTTGCTCTGCCTGAAAAGCAACAATAAATTGTACTCAATGCTGCACTCGAGCAACCTCGGCAGCTGCTGGTGCCCTGTCCCGGGGGGCCACATGCCCTGTCCCGGGGGGCCACAGCTGCTTCAGACCTTTGTGCAACTCCAGCAAAAACTGCAGCAGCTTGCAAGCAACTTCTGGCAGCTCAAGTCCCAGTGCTGGACCAGAGCCACACAATGACATGGGCATAAGAAGCAAGGCAAGGAGGGCAAGGTGGCAGCTCGTAGCCCGTGTTCCAGCACACCCCGTTAACCCCTTTGGCTCCCTCCAAGGATGGTTCACTCAGCAGCTCCTAAATGGGGCCAGACAGTGCTGGGCAGCGAGCAGAGGGCAGATGCTCAGGACCAGCCAGTAGAAAGCCACTCAGCTCCCCTCCGTTCCCAGGCTCGTCCCCACCGCTGCCTCTCCCCGCAGCTGCACCAACTGACCAAAAGCATCAGGACTCCAGGGCTTTGCAGGAATCCACCTCAAAGCCCACACTCAGCAAGTGCCTGGGTACCTTGTAATTAAACCCTGCAGCATTTTTGCTTATATTACAAGACGTTACTCCAAAAATATGCCTCTGTGGCATTAAATAGAGCTTTTCCACTAAATAGGTGGCCTTCCTAGGCTTTGTCAGACGCATGCTGCTATGAGCTTTTTATTTCGATGGCTTTTTCCTAGAGCAGCTGCAGAGCTTTAGCCCCACCACCTCTCGCTGCTTTTCATGGAAATTTAGGAACTCCATTAATCAGTCCTCTTACCCCAAACCGTCAGTTTTGAACCCCGTTCCACCACGAACTGAGATCATGCAGGAAACTGAAGCTCATTTGAACAAACCCCCGTACAGCTTTAAAAGAAGCCCCATTCCCAAGGATGGCAACACCGGTCTCTGCAGATTCAATTATATGTTGGAAACATGGTGTGGAACACATCACATCTCCACCTGGACTGGTCCCTTCTCTCCTGCCTGAGCCATCACTTTTGCAGGAGAGAAGTAATGACAAATTTGGGCAAAGCCATTTAACAAGTCCAGATACATCACAGGGGATATAAAAGTTCAAGGAATTAACATTAAGCATCTGCAATTGGATGAAGTGACAGGTTTCACCCAAGCAGATAATGCAATAGTTGACAAACACAAGAGCAAATAACTGAGCATGTTTAAGGCTAGAAAAAACAATACCAAACACATGCAGATAGAGTATTTTGCCATCACAGGACGAGGAATCTGTTTTCTGAATGTGCTGCTGTCACACGAAATCACAAAACTACGTTGTTCAGCTCTGAGGGAGCATCTGATGCCCAACGAGTAACTCCGAGCTGGGCTCTGCTCCTCCTTGCACCCTCAGTGAGGAGTCACTCCAGAGCTGCACTGCAGATGTGCATGGCTCCAAGAGGAAAACCAGGCCCCCAAGGTCTTCTCCATCAGCACCATTGTGCCCAGACCCGACACAGCAGGCTGTGACGGCTGTGCCAAAAAATGCTGTGCCCTCCTGGCTTTCACATCACAGGGTAGCTGCTAGTCAAAATTCAAAATGCAGCTGCATTTGGAGATTTTCTGACTGAAAATCTCAGTACAGTCCACTAAAACCTTTACAGCAGTCCTTTAGGTTTCTTCTAAGATGTTCTTCTTCCCCGCCTGCAACTTAAGAGACCGTCTAGACCATCTAAATCTAGGTATCAAAGTTAAGTTCCTCAAATCAATTCACCTTGCTTTCCACCCCTAACACAGCACATCTCCCCGAAAGAAACAGGAAAACACTTCCCATGCTTGTGCGCCTGCAGCATATTTTGACTCGTAACAGTATCTTACAGCAATCAGAAATAGTCTGGAAAAAAATACCACTTTACAATAGGAAGGCAGAGACTGCTCAAAACAGCCCAAGTACCAAAAGCAGAATCTTACAATGAGCTTTTAATGCATCCCTGAAGGGCGTGCAGCACTCTTGTGCATACCTATACAAGACCACAACACCAAACTAGGCATTTCAGGATATTGTGCTACTCAAAAGGAACAAGGGAAGATGTAACTTAGGGCGATTTAGCCTGCTGCATGAACACTGCACAGACCCAGAGCTGGGCTTCCCATTCAGCCCATTGGCAAAGGCCAACAGTAACCCCACACTATTTTTCCCGTTAGTTTCCAGAGGAGGATGACGGACAGTTTGCTTAAAAATAACGGGCTGGAGCAGAAGTGTGCAGGTATGCTGCCAGCCTTCATCTATCATCATCTCTGTGCTCAGACAGCGTGCATGCTCGCGTGCACTCATTACTGGAAAACCCTCCAGTTATAAAACATAGCCAAAGGATTTGGTTGGCGAGTTAACGTACTGGCTAGTGAGGGTTGTTACTATCAGAAAGACGGGTCTGCTTCTGCAAATCCCATGTTTTTATAAGAAAAGACAAAAGAAACTAGAGACTTAAGCCTTAGTGAGGCGCTCTGTTACAAACCCCAAACGTTGTCAGCGGCCTCAATCTGCTGGAGCAGAGGCACAAGCTCTGTTTCATCTTCTCTGAAAAAATACCCTATTACTCCACAGCAACGTTAGCTCTGCAGGTTCGACTGCTGTTGCAAAAAGGATTCAGAAAAACCTGAAGATAGGCATCAGCACAGCATTGTGCTCACTTGCTCTCTTTACACCTCACATATCATATGTATTCACACCAAATACAACTTTTTTTTTCCCTGCAATGCATGCTATTTTCTGCAGAAAGGCAATTTAACTCCCCGGTGAGGGAAGATGCACACTCTCATGAGCGAGGAGGTGATAGAGAGGTTTGGGATTCTCCTCCAGATGCCACCCAGCGAAGCGGGACAATAAAGCAGAGATTGCATGGGCGAGGAGCGCGTCCCCGGGGATGGCAGCAGCAAAGGCTCTGACACACCAGCTCCCCGTCAGATAACCCCGAAGGTTCAGCTCCCAGATGCAGCCTGTAAAACCTGTGAAATTTCAATTTAGAGGGAGAAGTGGCATGAAAAGATACGAGGTAGAATGACTCTGTAAGGACCAAGAAGGGCAAGAAATGGATTTACAGATGCCCTCAGAAGAGATGCTCCTTCCAGAAAAAAGTTTGCAGAAGCATTAAGAGACATGAGCAATTCTCCAAGACTGGGATGCAGCCCAGCCCTGGACCACATGAGAGCAGAGCATCACTCAGTCCCTTTTCATTCTTCAGTGATAAGGTTGATCCTCTCTGAATCACTGGGTCTCCTGGGTGCCCACAGGAGATCCACAATGCCTTTACGATGGCACCACACTCCCCTTCATCTTTCTGTAGGCATCTTTGCTCCTTTCTCATCATCCAAGTGATCTAAAAGCAAACTCCAGCCATGGTACTGCCTATGCTTAAAATGTGTGGCTGACCACACATCTGAAAAGCAAAACTCACAGCAAACACGGCCCTGCCCGCTGCAGCTCTCACACCAGGCAGGTGTCAGAAATCCTAATGACAAAAGCCCATTTCTCATCAGGTGCTCTGTGCTAAAACAGCTCACTGCTGCAGTTCATCTTCTGCACTTCAAAGCAGAGGTCTTTGCAATTTAGCAATTTTCAGACAGACATATCACATTGTCAGGCACGGCCAAAAACCAGGAACCTGCCCCAAAAACCACCTACACTGAGTCTAGCTGGGAGTCACCAGCCTCATGGCCCAGGGCCAGCTCTGTCCCCATCCTGGCAGCTCCTCACAGGGATCTGGAAAAGGAGGGGACAAACAACTTAGAGAAATAAGCAGTTTCTCAGATTATTGAAGCTGGGCAGCCAGAGCTGGGCTGAGGGGCACTGGGGTATCAGGACGTGTCTGGGAGCCACCGCCTCCAGCCAGTGTCACACTCAATCATAATCAATACCTCTGCAAAGTTGTTCTTACGCAGCGACGCATTGTCCTCCTGCAAAGCCTCTGTTATCTCAGGTCCCCCTGGTTCACAGCCTGTCACCATCACTCAACCTCAGCCTCTCGGCCCGGGGGAGGCATCCCCAAACACTCACCCTCTCATCTCCAGTTACCCCCCTTGGCCAGGGGTGCACAAGAAAAGCCTTGGGAAGAGCTTTTCCTCCCCTTTGCAAGTTCTGCAAACAGACTGACTATGAAAAGGACTTCAGCCCATGCTTTCAAAAGCGGTTATTCAATGTCTCTATTCTGGTGAGACAGCTCAGACCTGCTGTTTCTTTTTCCTTAAAAAAGCTAAACCCATTCCACCTCCTGCTCACACAGAGCACACCTCCAAACATCAAATATGTATTTGTCTAGCTTGAGGTCTCCAGACCTGTTGCTTCCACCAAATCCGTCTCAATACCCAAAAGCATCAGCCACAAAGACTCAAGCAAAATTATATAGCAAGATAAAACAGGAATAGATTGCAAAGCAGCGAGGAGCAACTCCCCAAGCCTTCAGCATCCCATGGGTGAGGACATATCCTGAAAAACGAGGTCTCTGGCCGACGGATTCCCCAGGGTTTCGCACACAGACGTAACCCCAGCCTGGCTCCGCGCGCCACGCTACGAGCACACCGGTTCTGCAAGCTGCTGCGTCAGTACCAAGAGCTCTTATCTCACGCTTCGCTGTCAACAAGAAATTATGAGAACTGAATTTTAATAAGCTGGAGACTGAAGCTTTGCTACATACTGTGCTAGCACTGAAGTTCAGTGCCTCATTTACAGCGATGTACTTCGGCCTTGTTTGGTGCAAGGAGAGGAGCAGGGACCACTGAGGAGAAACACTTGCCCTCAAAGGCAGGGCAAGGAGCCCCCCACCTGCAAAGCCTCTTTTGGCAGCTCAGAGAGTTTCATACTAAGGATGCAGATTTTCAGAGAAGACTGCATTTACTACTGTATCTGGAGTAACAAAGAATAATTAATGGGAGGCAAGGCTGTTGTCCTGGAGGATATACCCAGCCCCACCAGTGATTATTTGAGAGTTCCTGAATCCCACAGGCAAAAATCACCCTTAACCTTGCCTGAGTTTAAAGCTTGTTTATACCTCCCTCTTCCCATCTGCAAGTCTAACACCAAACATCTTCATGGTTACGCGACTAATCAGGGAGTTGGAAACCCAGGATTAAGTCCTCCTTCAGCTTCAGAGTTTACTTGAGCTTACTCATCCTCAGGAGCTTCACTAAAACTCCCCTGGACAGGCCCTAAAGGAATGATAATCTAAATATTATGCTAAACATGCCAGATGAGGCTTCTGAATAGAAGAACTCCAGAAAGGATATTTTAAATTAACATCTTCAAAGACAAAGGTATAATGAGGACCTGCAGCCAGGTCCTTGCATCTAAACCTACCATGTGAATATTGCTATGCACAAATTTATTTCCCAGTGCATGCAATTGCTTCAGAGCATGAAACTAATTGCTTCCTCACTTCACAAACTATGCAGGACAAAGGTAAAGTAGGAAATTATTAGAAAGAGTAATAGTACAGCAAGACCTTGATCTTGTGATAAGCGTGGTACAAAAATGCTCCTGATACACAGCTGCAGTGAGGCATCCAAATTCCTCAGGTTCCTTTACAGTATCAGCTCTCAAGCTCTGAAGAACAAATAACAGGGAAGATTTCCGAAAAGATGAAAATGGTACATTTTCAACAGCTCGAGATGATTACTCACAAAATAGCAACAGCACAGAGCACAGAGGTAACTGATTGCCTCCTGGGCAAAAGTCAAAGTCTTTGCATTGCAGCTATGAAAGCATACAGAGATCAAAGAGAAAAAGAGAAAACTCTATTTTAGGCTGTCATGAGCATGAAGGTCCTACTGGCCCTTTGGCCTCACCAAATACCAAGACACGACCAAAATCTTTCTTATGCTGCATGTGCCTGAGATCACTGTGCAGCAAGGAGGAGAAATCCCTCATTCCAGGAGCAGGGTACAGCTCTTGCTCCCGTCCCAGCTGAATTTTGGCAGCATCCATGCTAACACCACCATCACAGCCCAGCTCCACACACCGTGAGCTGGGACACAGTGACCACCCCGTGCCACCCACGCCCTGAAATAGGAAGGGAGATAAGCCAAATGCTGAGCGAGGTATTATTAATAACTCTTAGCTATTGATTGTGCTTTACATCTTCAGGCACTTTACCAACTCTAATTAATTAAGGTGTTCTCCATTTAATGCTGGGAGAAGACTAAAGCAAAAACATGAGGCTGAACAGACCAGCCACCTGATTCAGCACAGCAAGTCCTTGCACCCAAACTCTGCATTTCCCTGCAGATACTGCTTTTACTCAAACTACTGAAAATACAGACATAGATTCAGCAAAGACCCTAAGCCAAAAGCCCAGAGGTGCACCCAGCATGAACAAGGCACAGCCAAGCATAACACACAACAGCACTTGCTGTGATGCTCTGCCTGCATCCTCCCCATCGTCACCAGCATGCTGCTGCAGCCTGACCCAGACCACAGGGCACAGGAAGACCTTTTGCTTGCAATTAATTTGGCCAGTATTAATTCAAAGCCAAATTCAAACACGACGGTGCTGACACACAGCTCCAGCAATGTTACCAAGAGCTGTCTGTAATTGCTGTGCTAAGTGCCGGGGACATGCAGTATTGATTTCCACCCTGATCTGCATCCAGGTTTAGACAGAGGCTGCAGCCAAAATACTTCTTCCAGCAAACTCACCTTTTAGAAAGGACTATGAGGACTGAGAGGTTTGAACGATTAACACTCATGCTAAGGACTGTAACAATGCACAAGTTTCATTCCTACCTACCTACGCACACCCACCATCCACTTCTGCTCTCCCTCTTTGCTGAATTCTTCCAGTTTTGTTTTAAATTGTGTAAAACAGGCCCTTGAAGCGTACTGCAAAAATAGTGCATTATAGCGGGGAAAAGCCTCAGTGCGCACAAAAGGGGCAGAATTACTACCTCGAGCTGTCTCAAGCTGCACCGTAATTACACGAATAACGCATCTCACACACTCAGTATTAATTAGTGACTGAGCACAGCACAGAGGCACACGTTCAACTCCTTTCACATGGCTTGGGACTGACCCGGAGCACCTGCCCGCAATGATGAGATCACCAAGCTCCTTCCCGTGACACGCGAAGGGACCTGCCGATTCCACCACACGAGTCGGGACCAAAGCAGATCCCCACCCAACAGCCACCGGCACACCCCACATCCGCGCCTGCAGGTAAGCAGCTGCCCACCCAATTCACCAGCCTCCTGCCTGCCTCCAACGTCTCTGCGTAAAACAAACAGCTTGGCAACCCTCCTACTTAGAAGGCACACGACAGCAGAGCTATTCAGAGAGACTTGTTTTCACCCCATCCTTCTGAACGTTGTCTCAGAATCCTCAAGGAAAAGCATAAGGCTCACTACAGATATCTTGGGCCTGCCTAAACAAACAAGAGTGATGTAAGAGAGCGTTTATGGCAGTATATAAACAATAGTATCAAACTTAGGGAGGAAACCCAAAATGGAGAGTGAATCCAACCAGTGGGGTTTGCAGAGACCAAGTACTCTCCCCCTTCTCTCAATAAGCATGATGAATGCAATGCTCTTCAGATGCAATTTTACACTTAATTAATTGGCTTCTGTTATACCACCACTGGTACGTGGCTGGATGTACCACATTTTAAGTAATAGCCTCTTAAACTCACGGGAAAGGGAAAAAAAAACCAACACATAAGAGCTACAAGGCCACAGAGCCACACCTCTTTAGGGAAGTGTCCTCTTTCCTAGAACGCTGAGGCAGATTTGCCACCTTAAGGAGTGAGAAGATGCACTGACCCCTCCAGCAACTTCAGCAGCCGTCAAAGGTACCGGTCTCACACCCAGCCAAAGGTGGGACCACTCTTTGCCTCTGGTCACAGGGACCCCACAACTCCAAGGCACATGTAATTGTAGATAATAAGCTGAAACATGCACGCTTTGGGGGAACGGAGCATGTTTATTTGGCACCGTTACAGCGTACTGACTGTTTTCCAGCATGCCAACAGTAAAGGAACCCGAAGAGGTGTTTTTCCCTCACTCTACAGATTAGAAAACCTCCAAGGAAAACAAAAAGAAACCCAGACCCTTGGAGAGCCACATACCCATTCCTCCCTCGCCGGGGTGTGCTGTGGGAATAAAGGCACTGTTCCTCTGCAAAAATACACGCGCCTCTCCAAAAGTCTCCAAAAGGCGAGGAAACGAAACAAAACACAGAGCACAGCCGCAGGAACGGCGTGTGCACGGGCAGCCAAAGGGTTTTACCTGCTGTTCTAGCGGGAAGGCTGCGTTTCCACACCCACACTGATGCCCTCTATGCCGTGTCACCAGCTGCATTCCTGATGCCCCTGCTCCGGCGGGGGAGGATGAAGGCATCCTCCTTCTGCCCTTTCAGCAGATTTTTCTAAAAGAAAGCGCCTCAGTAGCCTGGATATGGCAGGGTCTAGGTCAGATTATACCAACAGGCACCTATGCAGATCAGTTCTGAAAATACGTGACCACACACGTAACTTTATTCCCCGCAGCTACCGGGATGCTCTGCTGGGTCCGGCTCCTGCCACACAGCAAACCCACCTGATGAGGGATTAACTTTGTGTAACAAGTGGAACTCACACACCACACCCCCGCTACCGAAACAGTAAAATACAACAAGCTAGATGGAACAAATCCGCAAATTAATCCTTCTAAATAAATTTGCATTAATGCCACGATCAACAAAACACCGGCAGTGCAAGAGCAGCCTGCCGGGAGCAGCGATACTCACCAAGAGCTACACCAGCCTTAGAACACTACAGTTTAACCAAAAGGCAACTGTGAAGTAACACCTAACCACCATACCAAGAGATACTCACAGTAAATAAGTAACAAGTAAATAACAGCTACTGACATTTTCATCACGCAGGTGTAAATTCAGTTCAGTTATCGGGGAAGGGGAGGACTTGCACTATTTTTGCTCTGACACCAAGGCTGCTCCAGGGTGAATTGTCATGCAAGCCTGCAATTATTTGGGAAAAAAAAATATATATATTCACATTTAAATGTTTCTAAAGTAACAGCGATGGCAGCACCACTCTGATGAGCAGGGAACGTGGATTTCAGCCAGGTGAGCACCAGAGCCCTGCAGAAACAATCCGGACCCTGTCTGTTAACCTTCACGCAGAGCCAAGAACAGAAAATCGCTTCCCACTCCCCCCGCACCCCGTTTTCCACCCTCGGCCTCCGCCGCTCCAGCTCTGAGGCCCCGCTGACAACTTTTTCAGGGTGCAGGGGTGAAGGGGGGGATGTACGCACCGCACAGGGGCTGTGCGAGCCTTTTACTCCAGACTTAAGGCGTGCCGTGGGTGGGGGGGGAGGTGGGCTGTCGGCTCCCCGCAGGGTACCGGGCTGCCCCGCTCGCCCCCCCGGGGTCAGCGGTTCGGCCCGGGCCCGCGGGGGAGCGGCGGGGCCGGAGCGCCGGGATCGCGGCTGTAACATGGCTGCTCTCCTGCCGAATTACGAAACCGGTTATGGGAGCCGGGGTACCGGGGCGAGCGGGGCGGGGGACGGGCGAGTTAAGCGACGTGCTGGGGACTGGGGTGGGAGGGGTTGGGGGGGGAATCCCTGCTTGGACTTGGGGGCGCTGGAGCCGAGAGAGGTCAAAGAAGAAGTAGCAGCAGGGAATTAGGGAGCAGCTGAAAAAATCAAAAGGGGGGAACCCGCAACCGGCGGGTGGAGCCGGGTCCCGACGGGACGCACCCCCCACACCCCTCCCTTTCCTTTTCACCTCCCCGCAAAACGCAAATAAACAAAGAATGACAAATAATAATGAATGGGGGCGGTTTCCAGGCGGCACCCGCGGAAAGACACCCCCCCATACACACACACCCCCCCCCATACACACACACACCCCGGCGGAGCGGGGCGGGGGGGTCGCGGGCGGCGGCACCCACCTTGCGCGCTGTGCGGGCCGTGCTCCATGGCCGGGTCGCTGCCCAGCTCGGCCAGGCGCCGGCCGGTGGCGGCCAGCTCGGCGCGCAGCGCCGTCACCTCCTGGCCCGCCGCCTGCAGCGCCCCGTCGATGCGCAGCGCCAGCTGCTTGTTGTCGTCCATCATGTGGAGGATTTTGGCCTGGGGGAGGGAGGAAGAGGAGGAGAGAGGTGAGAGAGGGAGCGGCGTGCGCCGCCGCGGGGGGGGGGGAGAGGGGGCGGGCAGGGGGCTGTGCCGGGCTTGGGGGGGAGGGAGTAAGGGGCTGCCTGAGGGGAGGGGGCGGTGCGAGAGGCGGTGCGAGGGGCGGGGGGGGTCTGCGAGCCCCGTGAGAATGGGAGGGGGCGGTACCGGGGGGGGACTGTGCAAACGGGGGGTGACCTGTGCAAAGGGGGAGTGCAAAGGGGAGGGGGGGGTCTGTGCAAAGGGGGAGTGCAAAGGGGAGGGGGGGTCTGTGCAAAGGGGGAGTGTAAAGGGGAGGGGGGGGTCTGTGCAAAGGGGGAGTGCAAAGGGGAGGGGGGGTCTGTGCAAAGGGGGAGTCTGTGCAAAGGGGGAGTGTAAAGGGGAGGGGGGGGTCTGTGCAAAGGGGGAGTGTAAAGGGGAGGGGGGGGTCTGTGCAAAGGGGGAGTGCAAAGGGGAGGGGGGGTCTGTGCAAAGGGGGAGTCTGTGCAAAGGGGGAGTGTAAAGGGGAGGGGGGGGTCTGTGCAAAGGGGGAGTGCAAAGGGGAGGGGGGGTCTGTGCAAAGGGGAGTGGGGGGTCTGTGCAAAGGCGGGGAGCAGAGGGGTCTATGCAAGTGGGGAGCGGGTTGTGTGAGCGGGGGTGCAAAGCGGAGAGGCCTGTGCAAGGGGGTTGTGCAGGAGGGGGTGTTTGCCCCCTACCTGTTGCTGCCCCCCCAACGCCCCAGCAGGCGGGCAGGGCTGCGCTGGAGGTGAGCGGGGCTCGGCTGAGGGCACCCACGGTGTTACGCGGGTGCTCAGCGTGTGCTGCGGGGCCGGTTCCTCCTGCGAGGGGAGAACCGGGGATGGGGGGGAGACGATGGGACACAGCCCTGCCGCTGCAGAGCTGCCTTTGTAGCAAGCCCCCCCCAGGAAGTTTAGTGCTGCTGCTGCTGCGCGGGTGCGGTGGGTGCTGCAGTGCCCGGAGCTGAGAATACCACTAATTAACTGCCTTTCTGCTAATTGGGCTCAGGTTCACGCTGGTTCGTGGCCATACCCTGCAGCAGGTGGAGGTCAAACAGGCTCCAAATATTCCCCCTGGAAGGATTTGGGCTCCAAAAATTCCCCCTGGAAGGATTTGGCAGGGGAGGGGGGGGAGCAACCTGTACGCTGCCACTGCTGTAGCAGCGGTTAATGTGAAGGTCCTTACGCTGGCGGTTCATGTGGCATGAACCCAGGGTGAAAAATCGAGAATTATTCGGTATGGTCGCTGGCGACTGCTAGAGGGAGCGCTGATGTTTCCTTGTGCCTTATCAATGCTTCGGAGGGATCCACTTGTGTGCTTGGCAGGGCCTGGGCTGCAGCACGCCTGCGGAGCTGCCATCCTCACCGACGCAGCCGTGCACGCAGGTCTTATCCCCGCCAAAATGAAATGATGCTGCTCTGGAAACCACATCCTGCGTGGCTGCGCCTCCCCGAACCATCCCTGCTTCCCAAAGCTGCGGGCAGCAGCGCTGCTTGGTTCTGACCTGAGCCACGTCTGTCTTTAAAAGTTCACAAATGGGGTTTAGGATCTGGGCAGCAGCCCCCACGGCAGCGGGGTGGGAGCCTGGGGGGCCCTGCGGAAATGAGGGTGGGTGCGGGAAGCGCAGCGGGGAGCCAAGGCTGGTGAGGAAGAGGAAAGACAGAGAAAATCACAGCCCTTAAGGAAGGAGGGAGAAACAGTCCTGCCTGTGTCTGTACGATTTGCTAAACCCACCGATATTTGCCTGCATTCAGGCTTTTGGCTGAACAAACCGAGAATTTAGAGCATTTCCTTGAACTTCAGGATGCTCCTTCTGCATCAGCGCTGGCATCGCTGAGACCTTAGCCAAAATGCAGTAAAAACGGTAAGAAAGGGCTTCCCTTCTCAGAGAGCTGCAAAGATGCCTCTGGGAGAGGCTCGACATGAGATAAAGCAGCAGCACGTCACTGTCCCACGCAGTGAGAGTCCCCAGGGAGTGCTGGGATGTGGCTCTGCAGAAGCAGAGGGGTTTGGCATGTGGTGTCCCCAGGCAGCTTTTAGGAACAGAAATCAGGTAAATCCGTCATGTCAGTCTGCTGAAAAATAACACTAAGATCAGCCTGGGTCCCCCCCAAAGCTTCAGACCTGATCTGGATCGTGCATGCAGCCAGCTCTCCAAGACTGAAAAGAAACAAGTCCTTGTCAAGTGGCATCTAGACCTTGTAATCTGTAAAAGGATTTTGTAAAACAAAGAAAATCTAGTATTCAGATAAACCATACAGTGGCTTTTTCAAGGGGAAGTTATTTTTGACTGAGAGTTTCCAGCAGTGTCTGCAACCCAACCGTTAGCGCTGGGCCAGTGCACTTGGAATATCAGTGGAAAGGTCTGTTTTCCTTAATGAATTCCCAAAGGGCAGACAAATAACTCGCAAGGAGAATAAATGGGATTTCTGAAATTCTTTCTTCATCACCTATGCAGCCATCCCTGAATGAGATAAAGTTTTTTAAGTATATATAGAAACTGAATTCTAATCAAGATAAATGCCCGGTTTCATGCCTAATTTGCATGAGTATTTGCTGCAAACTGTGCTTGCAAATGAGAGAATTATGTATGTAACCAGATAACCTGAATGTGCAATTGGCAGTACCATATATGCAAAACTTAGTCATTGCTCTTGAATAAAACGTAAGCTTCAGCAGAAAGGAACTCAGCTTTAAAGTGCAGGCACATTATTTTTATCATAAAAAATCAGGTTAAAACTGATTTGAGCCTTCCAAGAACACATTCGGCTGCTGAAGCAAAGTCCAAATTATGCTTCTTACTCAATCTAACCTTAATAATAGACTAGTTGAGTTGCTGTACTGGCAGCACTGGAATCTTTTTAATTTACCGATGCAAGAGAATTTCTACATTAGTGCGTGTGCTATTTGAAAAAATATGTTTCTTAAAGTTGGCTGTGGACTCATCCGTAAATTAATAACCTTGCTTTAAAAAATCTTCCTTATTACTTTAAGTCCTTTTGAGATTCCCCTGAAGATATCTTGAAAGATTTTCTTCCCTTCCCCATATCTCCTCCCATCCTTACTAAGGAACAGCTGGGTCCATTTAAAATTGATTTCAATCTCTCAAAGCAGGATTTGATTTCTCCAAGCTTCCGCCTGGAAAGTGCACAGTGTCGCAGCCACCCTGAGATATCAGCTGGCAGAGCTCGAGCCCGGCAGAAAACAAGTGGGGCAGGCACGAGCACGGGGCAGCAGAGGGATTTCCAGCGTGAGGGTGCTGGGGTTTGCTGGCCGCCTGCAATTCAAGCGGTGAGATGTTCCCCGTGGCACTGGCTCGCCGTCCCACACCCCGACACGTTCCCAACCCCAAATCCGCCTGCGCTCTCAGCCTACTTCGGAGATACGGGTAACCCACAAAACCACAGAGAGGTCCTGATCATTGCTCCGCCAACAAAACTGCTTTCAGGAAAGAAGGACTAAAAATATCGCCAGGGTGTGCATTCAGAGTGCGATGCTTGAGGATTGGTTTTGGATTGTGCTGACTCCCATTCCCATTTTTGCTGAAATCCTCAAAATTGGGATGAAATGAAGCATTAGGAAACGAACTGGGCCTCGTTCCCTTCCTTCTGTTAGTTTTGAATTAACAAAAAATTAAATTAAGAGCTAATTAAATCGACAAAATTAGAAACATATTATTTCCCAAAATTGCTTTGCTTTTTCTTTTTTTTAATTCCAGCTTTCACCAGGCGCTTGACAGCTATGCAGCAAATCTGTGTCCCTAAGGGATGGGAGTCCCTGGCCACGCAGACGAGGCACAGAGAGGTCGGGAATATCTCCTAAGGACACACGGGAAACCTGAGTCAACACCAACAAGTCCCAAATCTCCATTCAGCCTTAGCTACACTCAGCATCTTTTCAGGTGCTCTTGCAAGAGCAGCCTTGAAAACCTGAAAAAAACCCTCAATTTTGAGCAACATATTGTAGTAGTAGCATCACATCCAGGCAGGCTATTTCTCAAGAATATATGGCTGGCACAAACATGGATGAAGATTTGAGAATACTGCTCATCATCTTTGCTCTTGTTTCAACCTAAGGAGTGCAGTAAAGGGAATGTGAGATGGTTTGGGAGATCAAAAAGGGCTGAGTAGCACGCAGACACTGTTCAGGCCTTCCAAACACTTTAATTTGCTATTCAGATTACCACTTTTTATAGTTTAATATGTACAATATGCAAAGGAACCAGTTTAACTAAATGGGAAAGGCCTTTTGTGTTAAGGATGAATGTAATCTAATACGGCCCTTTGACTTGATTCAATTAAATCCTTTCTTTTCCAATTAAATAATCAGCCAGAATTTAATAAAAATGAATTTCAATGTGTCAGCCTGCAGAATGATGACCTCTGAGATGGTGAAGGCTTATGTAAATTCTGCTGATCGCTTTTTATCTGCTTGTGTCTCACTTCCACCAAAAAAAAAAAAAATTGCCTTCTGTTGGTATATTTACATTATTTTCTCATCTGCACTATGTATCTCTGCTTACAGTAACAATTCCCAGCTGAAAACCAGGCCGTGAGTGTCACCAGCTTCTTTTCAGCACATCCTCTACAACCCACCTTCTGTGACTGGAAAGAAAGATCACCAAAGATGGGATTTTTGATCTGTGCCTCTATTTTGTTACACTCTGGCATGCTGCAGTGTGAAGAGTGGCAATGTGGCCCTTTCCAAATGTCACCAGAGACATCTGGGTGGCCATTCATCCCCAAAGAAAAGCTCACCAACAAAATCCAGTCCGAGACACCAGCAAACTTTAGGAGCAACCACCAGAAAAAGCACAGCGTGCCCCGGGTTCAGGAGTCTCTTGTAGCACATCCCTGCAAAGTAATTTCCAACCAAGTTACAATAGTTGTTAATCTCTACCCTGTTTTTTTCCGCTACAAAGGTCACATTTTTATTTGTGTATTTATAACTGCATTTGACCCCCCCTTCTCACTCTTAAAATACTGAGCACCGACTCTTTTCTTCCTCAGCTGGAGTATACGGCAGCATCTTAACACAAACCTTGCCGAGGTGTTACTGCTGCACTGCAGCTGGTACACTAGTGCTTTAGTTAAAAAGTTAGTAAAATGAGATTAAACAGAGCTAAGGATGGGTGGGTTAAAAATGTGGGTGAATATTCTGTTTTTCCACGTGATGCTGCAGTGACACGTTTCCCCATCTCTGTTTCTGTGCAGGTGAAAGGGTCCCAGTGACCTTCCTGTGCTGCACGTCCCTTGGGACCACGAAAACAAACCCATTAATGTTTATAAAGTGTCTGGGACCGGGGGAATTACATCACCGCGGCAAGATACAAGTTTAATGGATCAAAACAAACCCCAGATCCATCCCCCCCAACTTAGACACGTCTCAGTTACCCGGCGCAAACCTTGAGGAATCCCACTGAGAAGGGATAATTGAGAGAAAAATGTGATCCCAGAGATTTTTCTCCAGTGAACCCATTTTACGTTAATAGGAAGCAGATTTCTAGACCCCTTGCAAACAAATGACTTCCACAGCATATTTCACAGCTGAGCGCATCTATGGCACCAGTCTTTATATGCAGCTCTATTAAACCCAACATTTGTTTAATGAATTACAGCAATCTGATGAATCTGTGTACGTTCTGCCTATATTTAAGTGTTTATGGGGACGACGTCAGCAGCCAGCTTTTCACAAGCAGGTATTGGTGTCAGTGATGAGCTCCCGCTGCAACATACCCAAAACTTTTAATATTCTGGGGTTTCTGCTTTCTTGACTATTGCGGGCAGTTGACTGCTGCTCAGTTTTATGAATGTTAAATGCAGGAGTTCCAAGGTCTCTGCTTAACTGAAAACTGTTTGGATTCAGTGCAGATTTGGGGGGGTTTGTCCCCACTGATGAACCATGTCTGTCATCTGAGAGCTATAAACTGTGGCACATCTCCCACCTGGCCCAGGTTGGTCCATGCAACTGAAAGGTGAATGAAGCCATTAAAACTCACAGTCAATCGTGGCTGACATGCTACAGCTATTTCCAGGATGACCTCATCTTCATCTCACGGGTCGGTATATAAACCTTGCCAAAAATCTAACTGTGGTCCACCCTCCTGTTCTAACTATCCCCCGCTGCAAACTATGCATCAAGTGCTCCCTTTCATGGCATCTAGAAGCACTAGTGATGATGGTTTAGTGGTAATTCACCTCTGATTTGTGGTGGTCTCCAGCCCAGCTCTCTCCACTCAGGAGCAGCTTTGCTGGGTTGTACCTACACAGGTGTTGTAGCTCTGGCTAAGAGCCCCAAAGGTGCATCCGCATGAGCAGAGCTGCCTGGTTATACTTTGCTGCAAAAACTGTTTTCATTTGGACTGAAATATCCCTAAGGAGTTGTTTTTAGCACCGACCAAGTGCTAAAAAAACTCAGACTTGGCCTGAGCCGGTCCACAGCCGTTGCCCTCAGCCAGCCGCTGCCCAGAAGGAGGATGCAGAAGGATGCTCCGAGCTCCAGCGCTGGCCCCTCCGGGTGTTTTCAGAGCTGAGCTGCCTGGCAGGGGCTGTGCTTGCTGCGTGGGTGCTCGGCCGTGGCTCAGCAAAGCCCAGGACCTCTGGCAGTGGTGGGTGGGCGAGTGAAATGCCAGCAAGACGTGGAGACCCAGGAATGCAGCTGGGGACTACAAACAGCTCAGCAGCACCCAGTGGGAATGCACTCGCAGGAGTAAGGAGAGCGAGTGTGGACCCAGCCATGGACACACAGCTCCTACGCACCTGGCAGCAGCGGTGAAGTCCGTGTGCCAGTTTTCTAAAACTGCTTGGGTTTCACAAATGGCTGTCCATGAAGGAAGAGAGAAACAGGGAGCAATGAGAAAGAACTTCAGGCAAAGTCTGTACAAAATGCCGTTTCCCCATCCCTTTCTTGTTACAAATTAGAGGGGAAAAATGGGGTTAGGTTTTGCAAAACTGCAGGGCTGATTTGGGAGATCAGGTCCTACTGACTTACTACAAGATATCATCTGTCCTCTTGGGAAGGGAAGAATGGGAAGTCCGCAGAGACATTTGCTTTGCAGACACAATTTACCAGCTGTTCAGACACTATTATAAGGATCATATAAAAACTTAAATGAATAGGGAGATTCTGAAGCACTTGGATAGCAGGATAATAGGTGCCATGAAGAAAATCCTGTGATCAATCAGCAGCCAAATACATACTTAAATTAGGTGTTAGTGGGAGAGATACAGGAAAGGTGATTATGGGTTGCCTCTGCGTTTCCTTCGGCAACAATGATGACACACCAGGGTGGGTCAATGTACCCTATCATTAATACAGCATCAGCATTCCTCTGACAGTTTCTTTGTCCTGTGAAGTCAATTCCTATGAAGATTTGACATTAGCGAGAGGCACGGTGAAATTCAGACGCCTTTGAATTTTCATGACCCTCTAGATGCTTTAGCCTGGCAGATTACAGGCAAGACTCGTGTCCTAAATTGTGCAGGAGGCAGGAATAAACATCTGTACCCATTTATTTCCACTGTGGCAATAAATACCCTCAGTAAAACCAGTGGAAGAACAGCCCTTTTCTCCCTCTTCAGAAAACTAGAAACGGGGTCTGCAGGGAAGAGTACATGGGAAGAGTCAGCTAGAGCATCCTGGAAAAGGAAGATATTAGAGACAAATGGAATTTTTTACTATAATATTTGTGAAGTAAGTAAAGGATAAAATCTCAAGTGTGGCTCAGGCCTCTAAAATAATTCTGAGATTAATGCAGAAATGGAGAGCTCCATAAAGTAAAGGAGAGGGGATTTAGCATGCGCAGTGCACCTGCCCCATGGCCACCTGCCACCCAGGGTGCACACTGGCAGCCACAAAATTCCTGCAGGTGTTTCAGGGACCATACAGTGCAATCCAGACAAGAGTGAAACTTAATTTATTCTTACAAGACTACCCCAGGCAAAGCATCCTTCCCTTCTGTTTCAAGCGACAGAAAGCATGCTCTGGTGTAAGTGTCATCGTCCTCCCTTGTTTTGTCAGCAGCACAGATGCAGGGGCACGCCTGGTTTGGGGATCACCTCACTGGCAAACCAGCTGCTTTTGCAACAAAAGAATGTGGCTGGGAAATAAAACTAGGCTTTTTTTTTCCTTCTTTTTCCTTTTCTTTTATTTTTTTTCAAGACGCTACCAGCAGGGTGGATTAATCCTGTATTGCATAAGATTACAAACATACAATTACATTCCCCACTAAACGATGAAAGCTCTAAAAATATACATAAAGTTTCAGCATTGAGAAGGCAGCTGAAAAAACGGAACAGTCATAAATATACACATTCTATGACTTATAGTCATGTTTTAAGGCTTCAGTATGTATTCATTGATTCCGTACATTTGGGGTTTGGAGTGTATTGGGCCATCTCCTTAACTGTCCATAACACAGACATCTACTCTGTGAAAAACAGCACTTTTTCAGGATTGAGGGAAATCCCTTTATATCAGATAATTTGCAAGGACTTAATTTCTTCGGTTAGGTAGGAAAATACTGCAGACCTCCTTTCACAGCATGGGGAAACTGAGGCATAGATGGGCTGAAAATGGGTGTGGAGAGGTGCTATGACAAAGTGGAAAAGGGCACCTGCTGCAATCCATAAAACACAGCAAGCCTTTCCAGTTATATAGGGAAAAATTCCTTCACCTCTTGCCTAAAAAATAGTAGTGTTATTGGTACTCTCATGCAGTGCCACACTTGGGAGGAGTGCGAGTCCTCCTGTGCTGGGCAATTTTTGTAGTGCTCCTACACTAATGAGGCAGAGGTGGAAAGACTAGGGTTAAAAAACCAGAGATTGCAAAGCTGTAAGCATGGGGGCATGGCTGCTTGTGCTATCTTGACTCAAAATGGCTCAGCATATTTTCTACTTTAGTGCAGTATACAAAACCAAAAAATGGTACCAAACCCCCTCACTTTTTAGGTATTGTACTAGAACACATGTTTTGTCTAAACAAGAGGTTTTAATGAAATTTGCTGGAGGTTGATCCACCCCAATGTAACATCCAGCCATGGAAGAGCAGGGGACGTGTTTCTTCTAATAAAGTCCATTTAGCTTTTGACATAGATTACTTTAAAAAAAACCCAAAAAACCACCAACCAAAAAAATGCCACACCAAACATACAAGTGTGATAAAGTATCTCAGTATAAAATCAATACTGAGGCGATTAGCAGCCTTTGAAAATTTCTGACTCTAAGTCGGTTCATGGCAGAGATCAAATGGAGGTGCTGTCAGCTCCTTGGGCATTTTACTTTGCTACTGATATATGGCAGTTAATCTAAAATTATTCCCATTATTTCTGATTTTTCTTCTTTTTCCCTGGGGGACCACCATGCAGCCAGGCACCCATCCCATCCGCCTCCCAGCCTGCGGCGTCTCCCCATCCGTAGAACAGCCTGTGCCTGGGGAGAGTGCCCAGGCTGCCAGGGTTTTCTTACAGGTTCCTGCACTTTGGGGGAGAACTGGAGAAAAGGCTGAGCAGCCGTGAGCTGCCGCAGCAGGGCCCAGGTCCCTCTGTCTGATTCCCAGCTGCCACTGGGAGCAAACCCCAGTCCACGATGGATAACACTGGTCATCAGCCACACACCAAGAGGAGCTCAGTCCTCTATTAGAGAAAAGGATTGAAGCATTTCCTAGCCCTTCAGCTATCTCAGGTTAGACTTACTAATGTTAATATTATTCATATTAATAGCTTTTCATGAAAGCAGGGAAGTTTTCCCCAAGCCTAGTGCACCAAAGCAAAGGGAGATGCCTTCAAGTGAAGTCCTGGTGGAGCAAAGGGATCCAAGCGAAAGCTGATGTTCTCATTAGAGAGGGGATGCTACGGGTGGTCTCAGAGAAAGCCAGGACAGATATGTAGGACTGTCTGAAAAAAAAAAAAAAAAAAGGATGCAAAATGCTAAATAAATAATAATTTTAAAAAGCACAGCTAGATGGATTCCTTGAAAAAATCTAAACATGTTGTTAAGCTCCAGTGCTCGCAGGAGGGTCTGTGGGTAACCAGCATGTTCATCACCCCAAAGGTCTTCAGGACAGGACTCAAATCACTAAAGCTGGCAGGAGTGTTGGCAGAGGGATTTTAAGAAGGTGATACATATAAAACCTATTGATGGCAATTAAACAGAGCAGGACAACTGCCAAGCTCTTATGTTTGTTCATTGTCAGTAGGTTCTATAGGTACAGAGATATGTATCTACAGAGCTATTCAAGTGTATTTAATTTTTCCAATACCCACATACTGTAGCTTATATGAGGGTAATGTGTTTCTCCTATAAAGTTAGTGACTTCGTAATGCAGTGCTCAGCTCTAGGGCGGGTTTTTTTTATTATTAACTTCCTTCCAGTGCATACAGAAAAATAAAACCTCTCCCCATCAAAAACCCCAGGATGAAGTTTTGTTGGGGGTTGAGTACAGTTTGTCATACTGCCAGAGGCCCAGGGGTGGACAGTAGGCTTGAAAAAATCTGGGATCTCAAACTTGATGGAGAAGATGTGAGCTGAGGCATGGGAAATAGAGGGCTGGTGGGTGAGGAGCTCGCTCTGTCATGGCGCAAGACAAAGGGACAAGGGGAAAAAAAGAAGTGATACCTTTTGTAACATCCACATTTATTCTCTCAGAGTAGATGTTAGGCCAGACTTGCAGTGAGAGGGGGTGATGCTCCATCCCTCATGCCCCTCGCTATCCAGAAGGTCTGAACAAGCACAAGAAGTGACTTAAGACTGTTGAGCTGATTTTCTTGCCTTCTGATGCCACCCCATTAAAACTAACGGTTCATGATCTGCACCAGACCAGCTTGCCTCAAGATAAAGATCTGCCTCATTTGCAGTTACATAATTAGCAATTACCCTAATTTCACTTACATTAAATTACATTTTTAAAAAATAAACGTTATCTTTTCTGATGAAAAAAATAAAGCGGCCTGGGTCTACTTCAGACTATTTTATAGAAAGCAGCATCATCATTATCCTGTTCTCAGATATAATGTCTAGACACTTCTAATGAAAATATTCATTATTGCTAATTTGCATCTCTTTCAATTCTAGGACGGAAATCAAACGGAGATGTCAAAACAGTGCTACCTCTGCCTCAGGCAAAAAGGAGACACGGTGACCCCCAAGTCCTTCCAAACGTGAGCTTAGCTTGTGTGAAGAGAAAGCATCTCCGGCATCATCATAATTGAAGGCAGCGCTAGATGAAAGATGAGCAAGAAAAATCAGAGGAAAATAATGGTGTAAGAATGTGGAGCTGAACTGCAGCTTTAAAGAGAGGGAAAACCAGGGAGCTCGGCAGCAAGCCACTGAAACAGCACAGAAAGCCTGCTTGGGTGGGTTTAGTTTTGTGAGGACACAGCCCGACTGAGTTATGAAGGGAGGTTATATAGGAGAGTAAGGGAATTCACTTCTGACCCACCCTGCAGTTCAGCAGGAGCAGAGGCTCCTACATCCCATAGGCTTATTGGAAAAAAACCCAGCCTTAAACTGCACTATGTGTTGAAATACAGATATTAATCAGGATGGTAATAACTCATGTGGGTTTAGTAGAGACTTTTCCTGAAGATAAAGTACATTTTAAATGTACTACTTACTTGCTAGTAACAAAACTTCCCATTAGTACAAGGAAATATATATTATACCTCAGAAATAAATGCTTCGCTGAGCTTGGAGAGTAAAGATAAAATAATCTTTTTATAGCAAATAGGGATGACTACTTAAAAATAATAAAAAGTTGGTGAATATTCATTTGAACTCCTAAGCAAATTTGCCCTTGTCATATTTGCATCTCTCTTGTGTTCTCTTTCTGTGCAATGGAGTTTTATTAGCATGAACATTCACAGAAAGTGAATTTGAAGCCTGAATACCCATGGGAAATGAATTTTAAATTCACTTGCTGTGCGCAGTCACCCAAGAAACTTGATCATAATTGTTTATTATACTTAAATATTTATATTGTAGAAGCACTTGTGAGGTAAAAAGGCTGGGATGCTCCTGTGCTGGGTGCTGTACAAACAGAAATCACCTCCATCCCCAGCAAACACAAATGGTGACGTGTGACAAGTTCAACCAGGCTCAGTCACGTAAGAGAGGCGAGATGGCAGGCAGCAAATTTCAAGGTCAAGAACAAGCACTGTGGTGGAGGGTTGAAAGATCCAAATGTTTCTGCAATTTTTCCAAGAAAATTGAGAAAGTTGCAGTGTATCCACCAGAAGTCATGACCTCGCACAGGGTGTGTTCGTACGGGATATATGAAATAAAGCCAGGGATTTAAAGTTCATCAGAAACATCCCTGTCAGAGCTTTTTTACTGCCTGAAGTCCTGTGGCATGGACTCCAGCTTTCACTCGGGAGCTCAGGTTTCAACGCTCCCAGTGCCTTTAGGGTTTACAATGGATTCTTACAGTTTCCATCACCCTCCCCTGCTCCCCACTGGCATCTATAAATGCTCCGGAAAGCAGCACCCACTGCTGCACACAATGGCGCTGACTCCCCTGGCAGATTCCTGGCGGGACAGCGGAGCTGGAATCACATCCCCGCTCACCAGAGCAGTCAATACCTTCCCATCCCTCAAAGGCAGCAGCAGGAGCTCGCTGTGCCGGGCAGCGCAGCTCCCAGCTCACCGCTGTGCTCCGAAGACACCTCCAGGTTTCTGGGTTTTTTGGGAGACGTGGGTGGCATTTTCTGCAGTAGGGGCCCCCGGTTTTGCTGCGTCACGTAGCACCCTACAAATCATCTGCACCCCACAGGCCTCATAGCAAGACGCAGGCTGCCCCTGCTTGAGCTAGCACTGACTGTGCACGGGACTTTGGAGAGAATTTTGCTGCATGATGCCAGATAAACTGTATTTCTCAGGGGGTGGAAGGAGGCAGAGGATTTGTTTCCAGCCTGTTGTCCCAGCCTTCGGGCACAGCAGGGCTGCAGCATCTCCCAGCTACCTTCCACCCGAGCGAGCGAGCACAGTGGTGCAGGAACTGGCTGCTCGGTCCCTTGGCCAGGATGGGAACAGACCGAGGGGGTGCCCTGACAACTGCCACATCCCGACAACTGCCACATCCCGACGCTCCAGCCATGATCCAGCATCCAGGAGCAGCTCCTTGGAGAGCCTGCAAACAGCATTCCTGCATTCCTAGTCTTGGGGGAAGGGGAGGAGGCACGTTGAGAGCACACTTTCAGACCAATCTTAGCTAAATTATTTTTCTCTATTGCTTGCCTCAGTCTAGAATGCAATGAGGGAGCAAATTTTTTATGATTATGGAGGAATAACTGCAAGGTCGAATCCCTGCTGGAAGTGGGGATTGCACCCATGGACTGGAGCACAAGCAAATTACTAACTATTAAGGGCTGATGAACAAAAAAAGCCCTGAAATTGAAGCTCAAGTCACAGTAATAAGGATGCACAAGAGAGGAAATCGCATTAGGACATGCACTATCTTCTAGATTCACTGCTGGGAGGAGGGGATTCAGAGCCGCCCCCCGGAGCAGTGCCAGGTCTCCATCAGCTTCCCTGGCCCTCACATAGGACTGTGTCTTTTAATTATCACCCACCATAGTCAGATTAGGGTTGCCTATGTCAATTTGTATTTGCAACACACCACGGTGCAACAGTTCCTTGCTCCTCTATAGAAATAGCAGGTGTTTTTGGCAACGTAATTACATGCCGTCAATAATTATCAAAAATTTAAATTGCCCCAAAGATGCTTGCAAGCAAATCGGATATGTTATTTCAGAGTGTTTCTTTCAAACAGAGGCCACCGAGGTGATGCTTGTATTGGAGTGGAAAGCTGCGATTAGGCAAACATGAGAAGCAAAAGAGGAACCTGATGAGGCAAACCAAGAGAAACCAGCACTGGGGACTCTGTCACTGAAACCGCCGCCTGAAGGTTCAGTGGCCTGGGGCCAGGGGCACCCGCTCAAATGAAATTGTTTCCAAGGAAGCTCGAGCTGCTTTTGAATGGCATTTGAGATCCAGAGGCTTGGAAAGGGGAAGAGCAGGAAATCGGCACTGCAGAGGGGGAAGAGCTCATGCAAGGAGGGATAACGGGGCTCCATCGCTCGATGGAGCATCCTCACAGCAGGAGCAAAACCAGGGATCCCCTCTGCAGAGAGAGCTCCGAGGCTGGGGAGGGTGGGCACAGACGGCACTGCAATACCCACGTACCTCCATTTATATCTTCTTTTATCAAGCAAACAAGTAAGACAAGCTAAATGCTACAATTAGGGTGTCTCTGCTGCCCAAGGCAAACAGCGTGGCTCAGCCCTCTGCTTCCCACCACCATGGCAGAAGATGCCCCACCTCATGGGAGTGAGATGGAAGATAACAGGGAAAGGAGATGAAGGTCATAAACTCAGTACATGGCACAACTCCACGGTAGCTACTATAAGAAAATTCAAGTGCTAAATGGGCTAAAACCCACCTTATCTGGACAATATTCTGTTGGTTGCAGAGGAGGTTAAAGTTGTCCCTTACGGCTTGAAGTGGTTAACTGTACAGCTTCTTTAAACCAGAGAATTAATGACACTGAACTTCACAACAACAACAAAAAATTAAAGGCACCCCAAAGAATGTTCTCTTAATTGTAGCAGCCTGCTACATTAAAGCTGCTATAGGAAAATTCATTTACAATTCAGCTATTAAATTGCAAACCATTACCACTGCTTTTATGGCTTTATATTCCTCTAACAAATTTATTATGTAATTACTCTGTGCAACAGCATCGTTTCTAGCAAGCAAAGTTGAAATAAGGCACCTATTTCAAAATCCTAACAATTCTGCGTTTTCCAGATGTAATTTATACAAAAAAGGAAAAACATTACGGTGCAGTTTTCTGCCTGGGACACTGAGATACCTCAGTATGGAGCCAAAGTGTTGACTGTTACCTGGCTTTAGTTATGATTAGTAAATACCCAGATTTTGGGTGTTGGAGAGCTGGGGATCAGACCCCAACCAGGAGCAGCGTCAAGGGCTGTTTCATGCGTCGTTCTGAGCCGGAATGGGCAAAACTGGGCAATAAAGGCAGGGTAGAAGCACTCAGCTCCGACAACTGCCATTTATTGCTGTAGGAAATGCAATTGCTTTGCTGGCCTCGGGACTAGCTCCAATGGCTCTCTGCAGTGGCACAGCTGGGGCTTGGGGAGCTGGCGTTTTCCCACCTGCCAGGGTAGGACCCCCAGCCAAATCACTGCTTACGAAATAAAACATAATAAAATAAAATTTAAAAAAAAATGGAAAGGCTTTTTCTGCCTCTTGTTTTCCACCTCTGCCAGATAAATCTGTAAATAAATAAATAAACTCTTGGGCAGCATAAAAAAACTGCATAAAGGGGCATTAAGCAAGACACACATTTCCTGGGCAGAATGACTGGATTATTGTTGGAAGATGCAAATAAATTCACATCATGTGCCTTTTTTTTCTCCTTTTTCTTTTTGTACCACCCTCATCAAAAGGAGGAGATAGTGTTGGTATCCAGCTCAGGAATCTCTTGAGCAGATTAAAAAGCCAATTATGCTGGATCTGGGGAAGCTGCCTACTGTCCAGCCTGAATCTGTCGTGCTTTATAAAAAATCCAGATTAAACACCGAGTAGCTCACAGCCCCTACAACCTCTCTCCCCTGGCAAGGCCACCACATCACGCCGGTCACCAGCACCTGCGTGGCCACGCCACGACCACGAAGCCATCCTCTTGGAAGCAATTGCCTTATCTCATGGGGTTTTTTTCTATCCCAGTCTACCAGCAGATGTTTCTCACCCCCTTCTCGTTACCTGCAATCGTACCTCAAAGCTTACTGCAGGCACGTGCCCTTAGGGATGCACTGAAATGGGCACTGCGGTGCTTTGCTGAGCTGGCCCTTGGGGGATTTCATACAAACTCAAAAGAAAAGGGCTGGAAAGACCCCAGTTTTTTCTAATGATAATTATCCATGATAATAATAATATTCTAATTATTATCTTTGCAGTTTAGGTTTATTTGTCTGTTTTGAAAAGGAGGCTCTTTGAGGGGTCCCAAGGGCTGGTAAATGCAAAGAGAAGGCAAAGCAAGGGCTCTTGGCAAACTGAGCAAAATTCCCAACCCGTCCCACCCTGCTGCTGCTGCAAATTGGAGGGGAGATCAGTGGGGTGTCCCCACTGCGGGGTCCCGGCGACTCCCCACAGCCCCATGAATCCTAATGGCACAGTGAACCCGTTTAGTTATGCAGGAGGCATCTCCCTTGGCTCGCACATTGTGAATCGCTCCTTAGAAGGGCTGAATGGCACAAACCTCCCCCCCCCGCGCTCTCAATTCACACTGTCAGAGCTGCTCGGCTTCTGCTGCCAGTGCTAACAAGGTCTGACTTTGTAGGATTATTTAATATTTATTCAAAATGTTTGCTGTGGTTATAATCACATAATCACTGAGGCCAAACCCGACGTGGTTACAGAAGCACAACACTCCCCTCTCCCCAATAATAATGAAATCCCTGCAAAGAGTTGGGGGGAATGAGCTGACAAGCCAGAGTAATTTATTCTGCTGAGCCCCGTGCCTGCCAACACGGCTCAGTCTGGCGTGGGATAGACTTGCTGGGAGCAACCAGGCTGGGATTTGCAAAGAGAAGGAGGAGTCTAAGTGAATTGGATACCCAAATCTCATCGGATTCAGCAGGAACTGGCTATTCAGACAGCCCAGGATTATTTTCCTTCTCAGGTTTGTCTGTTAGCTCAAGTGCCACTAACTAGTGTGGGTGATCAATAGATTTCTATCAAACGCGTGGGGAGGAAGGGTTAAGTTAAAAAGGGATTTTCAAGTAAAGTTAGCGAGAGATAAAACAATCAAGGAGAAAGATACAGGGGGAGAAAAAACAACACTTAAATCTCCCACAAAAAAAGAAACTGCATTTTTGCATACCACAAAAAAACCCCAACCCTTAATGCATACTTTTCTCAGTGTCGTCCCAAATTTTCCCTAACTTCTGTTAATTTTCTGAACCCCCGGTACCTGTGACACTGAACTTGGTCAACAAATTTCACTAAGCTTCAGCATTCACCTGTGCAGTTGGGTCAATGAGACTTGTGGTACCTGGGCAGGTAAAAGTTGGCCCATCTCCATTTTCAGAACAATCTCAAATTGCCACAGAGATGGGAGCAGCCAGACTTCAAAGACAGTCTGCCACCTAGGTTTCTGCTCTTTGCTTTTTCTTCTCTGTTCCTTTAAAATAGATCTTTGCTATAACTAGGAGCAAGATTTCTATGGGAAGAAGCCATTAAAAAAAAAAAAAAATTGGATTTTACCTTTTTTTTTTTTGATTGACAAACCAATGTGCCCAGTGGCTCACTCAAATATATGTCACTATTTTCTGAAGTAGGGCAGGTGGACTTCTCAAAGGAAAAGCCCCCCAAAAATGCATTTTGCCAGCAGCTGTCAGTCACTGGAGAGATAAGACCTTTCCATACAGGCGTCCACCAGAGTGGATGCTAAAACAATTAATAATGATTTCTCCCATTCGCCCAAGCCAGCCAAACGGGGAAGGATAGCAACAGCACAACGACAGGGATTTGGTGCATAAAGTGCATTAACAGTGAGAACTTGCATCTCGGTGTCCTGTGGGCACCCAAACCTTCCCCACATCGATAACCAAAGAGAGGAAACGTCCCAGTTGAGTGCATCCCCCCCCCAGCGGGGCTGGCCAGTTCGCAAGGCTCGGGGGGTGAGAGCAGGCAGTGCTTCAGTCGCTATTAGGGTGCTGAGCCCAGCACCCCTGTTTGAAGGCACCTGGTCCCCACATGTGCCGCAGGAAGCCACACGTGCCACAGAGCTGGCAGTTGCTATGGTGACTGTGGATTTTCTTAAAACTCCTGTAAAAAGGAGACTGAAGGCCCAAGAAAGCACAGGAGCAGCAACTCCTTTGCAGGGAGGTTTTAGGGCTGTGTACGGATGCTGCCTGACACCCTAAGCTGTGACAACACCTCCGGCTGAGCAAGCTGTGCCCTTCAAACAGACCCACGTTTGCCCCGTGGTGGTTATTTCTGTACCCTGGCCAACATCACTGATGAGGTCTTTGCTGGCTCATCTCTGCAAGATGCCAGTCTTCGTTCAGCAATTAGATTTATTTCGCCAGTCTCCAAGGGTTAGCTGAAGATGCAGCTCCTCTGTCAACAGAGAAACTGGTTTTTAATTGCAGGCTTTCTCGTGGGAGATGAACCTTCTTCCTTTATCTATGTATTTTTTTAAAATGCATCCAGAAGTCACAGGACTAGCAGATGGAGGAGCAACGGCCCCCAATCACCCAGATTACAGTCCAGTACGTGGGCAGAGCAGCTCAGACCCTTCGCACCGTGCTCGCAGCAATACCTGCTGTGGTGGGATTCAGAGCTAGCATCCCAGTCTGGAACTGGGTTAAATCAGCAGCTGGAAGCACAAGCGCTCTCCTCCCATAGTACCTAAACTCAGCTTTGCCCTTTGATATTTTAAAATGGCGTTTTGTCCCGCCCCAGCCTCTGGGAGTCAGGATAAATCAATAACCCCATCGATTTTAACAGCAGAGTTACGTGGTAGCCAAACCTGGAGGTATTGCTCCAGAGTGACTGGTAGGCATGCAAGCAGAACATTTCCTAGACGGCTTTAAATGAAGTGGCTGGCAAAATCCCATGGGAATATTTAGTTAGGATAAGAAACATATAGAAACACAGCTTTTGAAGCCATCTCGCAGTAACTTTTGTTTCCATGGTGACTAATGTTTGTGTTTATATCTAGTCCCAGTGTTTCTATCAGATTTTGCTTCATGGAACAGCTGTTACAAGTCATTTCACCAAGACAGATGATCCTGATAAGGAGCAAAGTTTCCATTCTACACAAATGCACATCTATTTAATAAAATCCAAATAATTCAAACCCGGAAAAGATCCATGCTTCAAAAAATTGATTATCAATGCAGCCGCCTGATGGAAAGAGATTGAAAGTGGCCACAGAATAGCTGCTGCCTAATAAGAGGGTGATAAAAAACATAATAGAAAACAAATAGAACAGTTCTGAAAATGCTAGTAGCTTTATTAAATCTGGCCATGATCTTTTTATCCTTGGGTTTTATGCACAAGTGTTATGCCTAAAAATGACCTCCTGCTGATTTTGATGGATTTTGATGGAGCCATCAATAAAGAGGGTCGAGGGGAACTGTTGGTTCTCCCAGCCTCCCGCCCGTTTTCATCCCTTTGCACCATCTCAGCCCTCTGAAAAGCTGCTGGGAGCAGCCAGAGGAACCAAGGCAGACTAACCGGGGCTTTTGGACCTAATAATCCACATTCCTCAAATGTCCCGTCACTGCAGCTTTTATAGAATAGCCCTATTTCTATTTCAACTTAAATATTGATTTTTAAAAAAAGAATAATTTTTGTTTCTTAAATAGGATGGCTCACGTTTAACTTCTTGGAAGAATATTTCAGGCTTATTTTAGCCTCTTTATTAATGTAGTTGCAGGCCAAAACCTCACAATATGAGGTCCCTGGTTAGAACCTAGGTTTGGATCAAGCCTCCACAGAGGGTCTGTGGGATCAGCAGCTTTCCCTGGGCTGAGCTTCTACTAATGAAAGAAGGTTGGTACTGCAACCACCTCTAACATCTTATGCCTTTGGTTTTTCCCTGGAAAGATCAAAGCATCCGAGATGTCGTGGCAAGGCCAGGAGGCTCTGGAGGTGCCAGCACATTTGGAGATGGCACCTCCTGGCCGTGCCGGAGTGGGAATTAGGCTGTTGGCTGCCTCCCTCCTGTGGCTGGGTCAGGCCACAGGCAGAGGTGGGTCCTTAAGTCCAGTGGTACAAAAAAACCCCTCAAACATCTACTTTTAGATCCACAGCTGGAGGTAGCACCCTGCTTCTCTTGCAGGAGAACTTGGCTTGAACTGTGCCACCCACTTCTGACATGGTACATTAAGAAATCTGTAAGGAAATCGGGACAAACCAGAGCAGAGCATCAGGAATGACGAGAGGTCTGAAAGAATGAAAACGTGCTATAGAAAAAATACAAAATACCCCCAGAATGATCCTGCCTCTAGGCTTCTTGCGTTTGCCTTCCCATAGTCCCCTCCCCAACACGGACATGCCCAAGCAGCCCCACGGCCGCTCCACACGTCCGCCCGTGCAGAGCAGTGGGTTTGCAGGAGGGACGACCTACTTTCACAGGCTGATGTTTTACTCCTGCCAGCTTTTTCTTTACGATTCCTCTCTGCTTGCATAGGCCCTCGCTGAAATCCTAACAGGGACCAACAATTCACTCACACCACCAGACCAGTAGCAGTCAGCTGCTGGGAGAGGATGCTATCCTGCTCCCCCAGAACTTGTTGTCATAAATAGCTGGGGTGCACAGGCGTTGGCAAGGACTGTGGAGTTGCTTATCATTTTAATCACTTCTAAATCCTGGATCATCACATTGCAGCACTTGAAACCTAAGGAAATGATTTTCATTGTTAGCCTCCTTCTTAATTTGAAAACTTCCTGCAAGTAATTGAAATTCCTGCTCTGCAAAAGCCAAAGCCTTATCTACCGCCTTGTTTAGTCAAATTAAGAGAGACGGGACTTGACTCTAGTTTAGATTTGCTAAATATTTTTCCCTGCCTTCAGAAACATTTATTACATTTCGCATTGCACAAACTGCTTCAACCTCCCGCCGGCTGCAGAAACACATTGAATTATTTTAATCAGAAACAAGAATCATATTGAAAGTAACTGTAACATGGCACAACAGGAAACCTGGTCTTGCAGACTCCTTCGGAACAAAGATTCCAGTTTTCCTCTTCCTTCTTTGCAACTATCAATCAAACTCTAAAAATAAAGTCAGATACACAAAATTATCCTGCCATCAGGGCCTGAAAATATTTCAGTTAAGCATCTGTCAGTGCTTCTATTACGCATCTCAATTTCCCAGGTTCTCTATCTTCACTTCTCAGATTCCACCAGGCTTGAAACTTGGCACGTGCCCTGAAGACGACGCTGTAACAGTTTGCTTAACAGCAGCCTCTTAATATTCCTGGAAGCCGGGCAGCACGGGGAGGCTCTATTTCTTACTCTGTCAGAATCAGTGATGCAAACACCTGCAGCTCCCACGGATTTCACTTGAAGCCAGTTACCTTCAGCACTTGCCCAAAATCAGGCCATGTGCTCTGCCAGTATTGTTCAAGCATCAATCCTCCCTTGAAGGATTAGGGGTGCCAAGTCTGCTCTTTGCTGAAGCCAGCAAAGCTCCTCCTGATTTACAAGATGGTAATGGAGGGCAAGAGGGGGTAACGCCTGAATGCAGCTACTTTTACCCCTATGCAAGGCTTCAGCGTTGGGCTGCCTTTCACACCTCCTTCTGCGTCTATCCTGATACCCAAGAGGTCAGTCCCTGCTCCTTTGCTCTGCTCTTGCCACCCATGCACCAATTGCTCTCCTCCCTGCATGAGTCCTGGCTCGGCACCGTTGGAAAAATCTTCCTTTATTCCCAATTCTGGACAATTGGGTGAGAGAAAAGGAAATATCCTGCATTTCCCAGACTCACTTCCCACTGCTGCCCAAGGGCTGCAAGAACACCATCGCTGCATCCTCTGCCACTGCTGGGATTCACCTCTTCAAGTCCCACACCAAATATTTAATCACAGACATCTTCACCAGCAACACAGCCAACAGTAATCAAAATCCTCCCAACAGTTGTTGCAGCCCCAGGGAAGAGCACTTCATTTATTTGTTTCTTCCTCTTGGAAAACAGAAATATTTAAAAGCTAATCTAGCAAGGACTAGGTATGAACATGCATAATCTCTTTATTATGGTCCTATTCTGTACAGCCAGTACCAGAAAAATACAGTTGGTATACACGACCCATAAGATATCTCCTTGTTTGTGAAGCAGCAGAGGAGGCAATGAGATTCAAGACAGTTTTGCTTTGCAGACTATTTGTTTTTTAATACTGGGGAAAGCAGGAACATATGTAAGGGGGGATGGGTGGTGGCAGCATTTGTAACGCTTAATTTACTGAAACCACACATTGCACAGATCTCCCATCTTACCTCATTCAGAGAAAACAGTGTTTCCTTAAATCAGCCAACCTGTATAGAGATCTATCACAGGCATTTGAAATGCACTGCCAGGATGGGGGAATCCTGTCTGAGAGATGTCCAAGGCCAAAAGCATCGTCCTTGTCACTGCCTGACCAGGGTAAAACATTCATTTGCTTTTCCTCTCACCATTAAAACATCAGTTTTTTGATGGAGTGGAGCCAGTCACCTCCCATGTGCATCGACCCTACCAGATACCAAGGAAGAAGATTGCAATTTAATGTTATTTCAGAAATTACATCCAAGTTTTCTCTTGCAGTACTAAAAGCTATGAAGTAAGTGAGACTGAAACAGGTACAAAACGACGACAAGAGCAGGATCGTGTCCTGTGTTTGAAAACTATTTAATTTATAGTCTCTCAGTGTACGAATTATTAAGAAAGAAAAATATCTATTGCCTCCCAAATGTCACTGTATCCACCCGACTTCCTTGAATCTTTGAATGGATTTACCAGTGCCGGGGGCAATCTCATTTTCTAGAAAACCTGTTTTACTGCCTAATATTCCAACCAAGTCTATGGCTGATCACTTAAATAGGCTTTTACCAGGCAGGACAGGCTGTACGTCTCATTTCCCTCAGACACCCTGCAGCAGGCTCTGTGCGTGGGTGGGGAGAGGAGAAATCACAACGAGCAGAGCGGGATCGCTTTCTGTCAAATTAAAATTGTGATTAATTCCAAATCAGTACTGTTTGCCGAGATATTTTCAAGTTGTTTAATTTCAATAATTGCAGCGTGCCTCAGATTTGATGGAATGAGAGAAACACCACGCCCTCGGCGCAGATGATGCTGAAGGGCTGAGCCATGCCCAGAGAGGAATAAAAGCCCTCGGTCCTGCGGCACTAATAAGGGAAGAGATGCTCGTGGCTGGAGTGCCCCTGGCAGCCCCAGTGCACTCCAGAGAGGCCTAAGAAGCTGAAGACCTGATAATCAAAAGCTGTCCTGAACATTTCACTGTCTAATCAATCATTTGCAATGTTCACTGATGAAAGAGAGATAAAACCTCTGCTTTATCCCCGCAGTCCTGAGATACCTCCAGCAACTCCGTAGGAATGGAATACATCGATTTATTGTAACACAACTAATCTGTATGTACAAGCACACAGAGGAAGAGGTTGATCCTTCGACATGTATACAGTACACTGACTCCTTTATTTTAATTTGCCACCCTGTTAACCCACCAAGAATATCGCATGCACATATTGCCCCAGTACAGATATGTTAGAAAGGAAGAGATAGGATATTTGAGGTCTGATCCTGCAAATCTTACTCAAGAGTCACCCAGACATAAATAATTCAATCTGCTCAGTTTATACCAGTAAGACCAAGAAGTGACTGAAATATAAGGACTTTCATAGGAAAAAAGAGATAGCAAAAACCAATGGCCAGATACAGGAGCCACGCTGGCTGTAAGGAACAAAATGTCACCCCTGGGTGTCTCCAGGAGGGACATCCACCCCAGGGTGGTTCACCTTTAATATCATGTATTAACATTCCTGGATATCTAAACAGCAAGCTATGTGGGATTGACACTCTGGGAGTCAACAGCTTGCAGGCAGCAAACCCGGGGTTGTTTTGGCTATTTAGCTTTGCATGTAGCTTTGTGCTCTTGAAAAATACTTAATTTATTGAAGTTTCACCTTAGATCTCATCAAGACTTTGATATGACATCCAAGAAATCATCTCTTACTACTCAGAGAGGAAAGTCGTGCTGCATGAAACAAAGAGATGCTGAAAGTTAGCCTCAAAACCAAAGAAATTGCCAACTTCTGTTGGCAACCGGGAATTATGCTGCTACATCCAAACAGCTCAGAGTCAGAGCACTAATTGTCTGCTGCCTTTAATGGCGTTTTAACAGTCTCTGAAAGAGAGTGGGATTTTCATGATAGAAACCCGTCTTCAACTGTGTGAGCCTACTGTAATCAGCAATCTTCACATGTGCTTTCCGTGCAAATGCAGCACGTATCTAGAAACATGTAATTGCCCAAGTTATTTACTTGGGAGAACAGTAGCAACTCCGGAGGTGAGATCTAACATGCACACATTTAGGGACATTTTTCAAGCTTTGTTTTGCCCCGTTAGATTGAGTCTCCTGTGGGCCACAGAGTCAATAAGTACTAAGAGGCAATTAAGTCATACTAGTTACTCAGCATAGGAGGGAGTTTGTTTTTTTAAAAAAAGATTATTATGAACTAAAGTTATAAAAATTTTAATTACACAGTGATCTTAAACTGTAGGATCAATTAAAAGGAGAAAAACTCGACTTAGAAGAGATTTACAAGTCATTTTCTGGTGAGAAAGCAGATCATTCATGTGAGGTAAAAGGCAATGACTTGTTCTGACCTAGGTTATTGCCTACTACGGGGACAGATGGAATAACAAACCTATACCAAGGGAAAACAGTTTTACTGGAAAACAATACTGGGAAACAACCTGCTTGCTGCAATGGGCCGGTTAAAATCCGCACTTTGATGAGCTGCATCATACCTCGGGCTAAAGCTGAGGAGACATTATGGGGGTGGACACTCTGGATGTAGCCTAAAGAATTATCAAAACCAAACACCAAGAAGTAGACTTTGAAAGTTCCTTTTCTCAGGGAAACTGTACCCAATACCCCTGTTTGTTATTTACCCATCAAGGTGGCATAAGGAGCAGTGCACTCTGCATGGATTAATCTCCCCCTTCTGTTTTTTCCCTCCACTCCAAAAGCAGGAGTCCATAAAGAGAAATTCTAAACTGCTCTCATACCTTGCCTGGCTCCCAGGTACCATTGCCTTTATTATAGCAATGTGCTTCTGGAGTATATCCTACAAAATAAAATGCCTGCAGAAGGGAATGATCACGAACATCCACACATGCCACACCACAGAGATACCCAACCATGCCCAAGTTACAGCTTCCCAGTGTGAACAGCTCTACAGTGCAAACTAAAAGTTACCTCAAATAGCAGCCCCACATCTTATCTTGTCTCCCAATACCTTCTCCAAAATTCAAAATATAGCTCCAGCCTGGAGGGACAGTGGGGAGCAATCTGATCAGAGCAAGAGAGGGGAAGCTCTGGCAGCACTCTGTATTGCTGCTCCTTGTTTGCACTGCCTGTTGCCCATTAATTAAATGGATAGTATGTGTTTGCCGAGTTGATACAGAACAAGGGCAAACAAAGGATTAGGCAGAACACATGAAACCTTCAACAGGCATATTATCAAAAACCATCTCTCCTCACCTCCCCCAAACTGCCTCCACATCTCCTTCAGCAGAATACTTCAGTTGGCGAAGGGGAGAGCAGGAGGAGGTGGAGATAAAGGGAAACTAAAATTGCTTTCCAGCTTCCTCCTTGGTTGCACACCCCGCACGTGCAGAAGCGTTTTGCACACAGGCACAGCATTGACACCCCAAGTGTTCACTCCTATCCGTGGAAAAAAAAAAAAAAAAAGAGAAGTGGGCAGTTTTCCTAGTGAGCACCTAAGCCCAGAAAGACAAAGTTACCCCAGCGTGAGCTGACCTCCAGAGCTACAGAGAAGCGGACTTGTTCCCTCTTCTTCTTGGGGCTGAACTGGAGGGGTGAGGAAGCAAAAGTTGGGTTTTCGGAGCCAGCTCTTCGGTTATTAATTGCTGTGATTTCCTTAGTGACTTGGTGAATCTACGAGGCAGCACAGACAAGAGTCACTGGTGTCCATGAGATCCATGAACTGCTCCATGAAGCTGCTGTTAAATGTACCAGACATCATGATTGCTTGCCCAGAATATTATACTTTAATGCTAATTTTCTAAGCAGAGATGTGGATGTAAATCCCTCCCCTCCATTTTACTATTTTTAATTTTGTTTCTCTGCTGGTGCTTTGTTATGTGCTTCTGAATCCAGGTGAGCATGTGAATCTCTATTGGCCTCTGTGGGTTTCTCTCTCCATGCAGCTTGTCTCAATTACCAGTGATGCATTTTCCTCCTCTCCCTTTTACATCATGCCTATTGCCCAATAAAGGTGAATAACAGCAAGATTTTTTTATAGCTTCCATCCTCACCTGCTTTAAATTCCATCCACACGTTCAACCCAAGGAAAAAAGTTCATCTTTGTGCTCATGAGTCTCCCAAGTCAAATCTCAGATGAATAAAAATAACCGATCAGAAGGATCAGCTACTCTGGAAGGCAGAGCTCAGCTTTCGGGCAGTTGCTAATGGACTACAGCCCTCCGACTTAAACACCAAGTCGCTGCGAGGCTCTCTTGCCTGATAAAAGCATGATGTTGTGAGCAGTTTAGGTCAGGGAAGGATGAAGCAGAGTGGAGTGGTTAGGTGCTGTGACTGCTCTCATGTACATAGGAGAGCACCCAGAATGGTCCTTTACAAGTCATTACAGTGTCACAGCTGCATATTAGAAAATAAGTGCAATTGGCCTGGCAGAAAATTAGGTGTTTAGAGAAAATTGGACTCCGACATTCTCCTAAAGTGTGGTGAGGTGTTTTTTTCGTGCATCAGGATACAGGGGAACTGAGGATGGGAACATCGACGCGAGCCGTGTGCTGAAGCCACCAGCACTGCAGGGGTAGCTGGTACAGAACAGAGAGCACCCCTGGTATTCAGGCCTGTCGTGAAGCTATGTGATATTTGAACCACTCCTTCCTAACTATCTCATTCACTCACAAATTAAATAAAAGTTGCATTATACCCTCACATATTATATTAACCACATTTATTATGGTTGTGCCTAGGAAGTACCTCCAAGAGCCAGTTCCTGTTGCACTCTGTATACCAAAGGAGATGACAGACCCAGCCTCGAATATTTTATAATCTAATGGGTCAGAACCTAGCAGATGAAAGGAATTAGCAGCATCCCAGTGGCAGAGACTCAGTATGCCCACAAGAGACAGAAGTACCCCCAACCATGCTGGGGTTCAAGATGCGAGCCCCCAGGAACAGCAGTTCACATCTGAGCAAGGTCACCCTGACCCCACCAAACCTCAAGGCTAAACGGATCCCCATTTATTAAAAAATCTCTTCATTTCCAGGGCCCTTTGCAGGAGGGTTTTAGGGCAGGGGTTTCCAAAAGCCATCAGATTATGGCCTGAATTCAACCCCTGTTTTCCCCACAATCCTTTGATAATAAGTGGATGACCTTGTATTCTGCACGGCCAGGCAGGTGACACACTTGCTGTCATCTCCCCAGTCCTCAAGGTTGTCACCTCCAGCATATCTTTAATTTCAAGCATGAGTTTCATCCACCACCTTGGCCATGATGATTCCAAAAAAGCTCAGCCCAAAGTTCACCGAAGGAGGAGACCTTCTCCTGCTTGCGCACAGCTGATGGATGGAGAAGGATGCCTTTCTCTGCAACACTCGAAAGAAGTGCAGGGCAGGTGAACAGCTGAACGGTGCAGCCATGAACAGATTTATCTGGGCAAATAACAATGCCATGTCAGTAGCTTTATGAAAAATATTAAAGTGGATGAATCATTCTGAGGATTAAAAGCCTGCAACCAGAGAACACAAGAATATCTCTGCATGGCAATGACATCCTACTGTATCTTTTTTTTTTCCACTTAATTCTATAATCACTCTTAATCGGTGCATTGGAGAATAGGGCAGCCTGTACAGGTTTATGATCAATTAAAAAAAGATCCAAAACCTTCACTATGCCTCAGCCACAAATCAGCCCATTTCCACTTCAAATGGGCTGGATGATACCCGATTTCAAATCAGACCAACCTCATGCCTCTACCTCAAGATGATTCACATTAATTTGTTATCTCATACAAGAACTTTAACCCAGGAAGACAGATTAATAGTCGGAACTTAATTAGGAAGCATTTGAAGAAGCAAGGGCTACTTTGGCTGCTAGCCATGTTATCCTGCAGTCCAGAATTTCCCCAAGGAGCTGCTGCTTTCAGCACCAGGGAACCAACCTGGAGGGATGATATTTATTGTTATCTGTTCACCATTAGCCGCCTTTGCTCTTCTCATGCCTTGCACTTAAGTTTAATGTTTCCAATAAGGGAGCTTTTCACTTTTAAACCAGTTCATTCTTCATGAAGTTATGCGTGTGTTTATTTACTTTTGCATCCATCCTTCACCATAAAGCAGACAGTTTGTTTTGTTTGAAAAGTGTAAACCATAAGGATATCCAAATGCAATTGGAATAATCAGCCTTCCCTTCAGAAGATGACAGTAGCTCCACAGAGTATCTCTATTCAAAACACACACAACGCTGAGCCTGCTGAAGTCATCAGGATGGGGAGTAAGAGGGGGTACCTGTCCCTCCAGATGACTGCAGCAGCAATTACCAGCCAGTACGGTAATAACTCAAAAAGACACAGTTTTCTGACATGCTCCACGAATATACTAAATCCGAGTAGGATGCCAGTTGGCTGCAACACAAACAGGATTGCATGCAGATCTCGCTGCTAACAGAGCAGCTGGCATGAAACACCAAAACCTCGGAGCAAGAGGAGGGTTTCCCTTTGGGGGGAGCTAATCCTGCAGCTCTTATCTACAGCAGACCAGGATGGCAGGTGCCTTCAGAGAAAGAGCTCGTCGCTGTGGTGTTCGAGATGGTAAATAAAGTCTTTGTGGAGGGGCTCTTTCATCCCGTCGCAACTCCTTTGTGTGTTCGGGTGCACTGGGGAGCCCTGAACCTGCTGCAAACTTTGGCATCAGATAATGCACTGGTGTGGGAATACCCCAACACAGCCCCCACGGGTTGTCTCAGCAGGGCTGAAGAGGTGCTCAGGACCTCACCTAAGGGAATTTGAGGGCATTTTATCTCAAAAATTTATTGTCTGGAAGATGCTGCTTTTGGTCCCACAGAGCAGCAGGCAGTGTAGGATCAGAAGGAAAAGTAATAGAGATTTTTCATCTTGCCTGCCTAGCTTCACCGCCCCCCCCTCCAAAAAAAGTTAATGAAATGTGTGATTTTCCACGTATTATCCACACTACAGCCAGAATCCCACTTCTGATTAAATCTATATGCTTGACAATTCTCAGATCTCTGAGGAATCAATACTTATTACCTGAAGAGCCACAGTTTCTCTAAAATAAGCGTTAAAGGAAGTGCAAGTTTCTTCCTGCACAACATAACTCGGTAGATGTTACTTCTGTAAGGGCCTTTATAAACCATTAGTGGCTCCCAAGAGAGCACTAATCATTTTCTACATGTCCTCATCCGCTTAATCCCATTATAAAGATTTGTAGCATGAAAGCCGACCACTCATAATCCCAAACTCAGATGGAAAGCTGGAATAACAGGCAAATGACATTTGGGAGGAGAGAGGGGTACATTTTGCTTGCAATGCCTGGACACTTGCTACCACCTTTTCAGAAACGACACAGATGAGGGAATAGGACTTGAGTTATCTCCAGAAATACAGGAAAGATCAGTTTTAAAGAACTTACCTAGAGATGCTATCCAAAAAGTTTATACTCAAGATCACCCCACTTCACATATCAAACAGTAAACCTGGAACCATCATTCAGCTCACAGGGACAGAAATGCTTGCCCTCAGTAGTCATGCCATCGCCCCCCATAAAACATTTTGATGACTTCTGGGGAAATCTCAAGCCCCACCTGAGCCTGAGTGCAGAGGTGAGGGTACCCCCAATCCTGCAGACATGGCGAGGACAGACCTCCAGCTGCTTGCCCAGTGACACTACCAGAGACCAAACTGGAGACTCCTGGCTCCCAGGGCTCCTCTCTATCTGAGTTAAAAGGTGCTCTGCTAACAGCTTATTCAATGGAAATCTCATTACCCAGCGCTCTGCCAAGAATTTATTCGAAAGAGAGCCTTCACAAGGATCTTTGCCAGTAGTTCATTGAAAGGGAATCTGTTATGGGGTCAGATACTATTTTATTCCAGTGGAAACCTAACAAAGATGGACTTTGCTAATAATAGGGTCAGTCCTGCCATGATTAAATGAGACCTCCTCTAACAGGCTAAAGCTAAGAAACACATTAAAAGCTGTCTTACTCTGAGAAGCACTAGCCCGCTGCCCACCTCGTGAAAATACTGTCTTCAATACATCAGCAATGCAGTTAAATAAATAAATAAATAACCCAAATATATATATATTTAGAGTCTAAAACAAAAGCTTGCAACCGTTTTTCAGTTTGTGGACTTTCACAGTTTTCATTGCATCCTTCTTATTCAAGCCCTAAAGACCCCACAGAGGAGCTCCAAGGCTCTCAGGGGATGGCAACCACAATCTGAAACCACCGGTTGAGATCTACTTAGCTCTGTCTATGCGCTCAGCCTTAGCACAAGCAGGACAATCTTCAGGCCACATACCTGAGCGATGCAGCCAGGATGTCCAGGAGTGTGCAAGCATTAGGCCAAGGACTAATGAGATTTGTTTTTGAAAAACCTAGATTACTTGAGTCTGAGTTTAATAAAAATGTAGGGGACCTGACCAGGCTGTCTATCTCTGCAGGAATTTGGAGAAAGTTTCAATTTTATTTTATCACTAACAAGTATAAGCTGGTTCTGATTTTGACAGTGGGAGAAAAAAGTCAGGTTAGCTTAGCTGGTTTACCTTAAAGATGATTTTTCTTAGGGCAGCAAAATTCAAACACTACGGAGCAATTTTGGACTTCGTTTACCTCAGACAGAAAGAGTTTCAAAGAGATTCAGGTTTATTTTCTAAATAAAACATTGAAAGGCTTGAAAATGCCAAACCTTCTTTCTTCGTTAGCTTCAACAGAAACCAGAAGCAGTTGCACAGATAAAGATCTTAGTTTACTGCTTTTAGCTAGACACCAGGCTGTAAATACTAACAGCACATACGTGTTTATTGCTGAGCTGTGAGCTCAGTGCCTCAGTGGCACAATGGGCAAGTAGTCCTACGGAATCTACCCAATCCCACCTCCTGCCCCAGAGATGGGTGACGCACCCCTAGACCAGCCTTGGCAAACCCATCCAGAGACCCTACAGCATCCATAGGTGGCACATCCCTGGGTGCCACTAACCTGACAGGCACCGGATTTCCTCCCAAACCTGGCCTTGATATATCCCATGACAAACCAGCTGGAGAAATGACTTCCCACATAACACTCCTCTTGCCCTCCGAAAATGGTATTTGTTTTGTTTTTTCTCCTAGCAACTGCTTTGTATTGCTGAGCCATGTTATTACTGTGGTCTGTGATGGACCCCAAATACTTCCAGCACACACTTCTGCCAAGGTCACTATTCCCCATTTTGCAGAGTTGATTTTGCCCAACTAAGAGAAAGACTTTGCTACCTTTACGCTGAATTTCATGTTGTGCAGAGCAACAATACAATGAGCCAAGGTCAATCTGAGTCACAATCCTGGCTTCCAGAGTGCTTGCAACCTCTTCCACCCCTATCATTCACAAGTTTTTAACTGTATCATCTGTTAACATTGTCCAAACCACTAATGAAAATAAACAGTGAACAGAAGTGGATCCTGGAGAGACCCATCAAAACCCAGGCTGAGCATGAGTAATAATAACCTGCTTGCATTTCTGGTAATAATGTCTCCTGTGAATAGAGTGATATCCAGCACACTGCCAAATAGTCCAGGATCAGAGAAACAGGACTTCATTTTTTGTTTTATTGAAAGAAATTAAGCTTTTCAGCTGCAGGAAAACTGAGTCGTTTTGCTTAACTTAGCAAGTCCAAAATGAAAAATTAGGGCTGGTCCTTAAAAATGTAAAGATAATTCCAACATACCTTAAGATGAAGTATGAGCTATTTAAATACCAGCGTTTAGTCTGGACCATCACTAGGTGTTGTCTAGATTACAGCATAGTCCCAAATCCATGCTGGCTCCTTTACTTTTACAGAAAAACCTTCTCAGGGAGCAGCTGAAAAATCTCTCAGGGAGCAGCTGCAGCACACTCCCACAATTTCCAGTTGAAAAGAGATCTCACCTGCTGGCTGAGTGGACCTCAAAAAAAATACCATTAAGGGCTTGATGGAAATCACTTAGGTAGCCTGACTACAAGCCTACAAGTAATAGATGTGAGTTCTGGGTTTTACAATCTCCAGATGATGCATTATTAGCTAGAACATCAGGCAGGTCACTGATGCCAATGTTTTCCAAGCTGGGGATAGGAAGAAGACTCCAGTTTGGAGTCCGGACATGGATTTTTAATGGAGCTGTGCATCACTGCTCTGATGATAAAGCACAGAAAAAATACTCCAGCAACAACAGTGAAGCAGTTTTCTTGCTTCAGCTCTGGCAATGCGTTTTGCTACGGGATCTTCCAGGAGCAGGGGGAATTCAGTGTCAGACTGACTTATATTTTCCCATTAGGAGCCCCTTTGCATATCTTTTGTTCTCCCTCTTGAGGAGAGCTAAAGACTGCCAGATGATTAAGGGCTGTTATAACAATAATAATAAAAAAGCCCGTCAAGTTAAAACAAAACGTATTCACTGGCCTGGTGGCTTTGCCAGCAGCAGCTCTGTGGGCAGTGGGGATTTAGGGGCACATAGATCAGCCTCTCGTTTTCTGGACCCCACAGAGAAGCAGAGTGCCTGCAGCAGCGTGGGCAGGAGAGGAACCTTCTGCACTTTGTTTTGCAACAACTCCTCAGCGGCTGGTGCAGCCGAGTGGCTGCTGGGCTGTGGGTGCTCTATGAGGCCAAGCAGACTCTGTGCTGAAATCCATATGCGCCAGAGGGTGCAATCCCAAATGCATCCTTGCTCTGAGCATGGTGTGGTAGGGATGGATAAGACCATGTTATTCCTGGTTTTTATCTTTGTGGTGGGCTGACCATCTTCATGAGGAGCCAAACAGAAATTGGAGAAGATGCGCTCTGTGCTTTGCTGTCTCCGTACTGCCCGCATGAGCTTCATCTCTAGTAGAAACCGGACGTTCACCAAAGGTTTGTGGAACCCTGTGCCAGTGCAGAAATGTAAGGGGGTATAGGGACATGCCTAGCAGCACCAGGACCTGCAGCCACGCAGCACAGCTCTGCTGTAACGCCCCAGATGACGTGCTGTTGTCATGCCATAGACCCAGGCGTGATGAGAAGCAGAAGAGTAAATTGTTCCATTGAATCTACAGCAGGAGTTTGGCCACCAGCCGTGAAGTCTTTAAATAGTTGATTAGAAATAACTGTGATGCTGCCAGAATTACTGACAGACAAATCGACGTTTGTCTCCTCCAAACTTGGTGTCATGGGCTGCCTGATAGAAAGGTGCAAGCGAGTGGCGTGAGCACCGTGTGCTGCCTGCCTCCTGCCTGCAGCTCACCCAACGTCATGCAGACCAAGTTCCTTGCAAAGAATTTTCTATTAGCAGCTCAGCTACACCTGCGACAGCAAGAGAGCCTAAAAATAGTGTTGGTTTTTTTTTTTTTCTCCCTGGCTGGCTTGAAATATTCGTGGAAGAATAAGAAGATGAACATATTATTTGAATTGTATCAACACAAGACCTATCAGCTCTGCCAGAGATACTCCTCAAAGCCCAGATAATTCTGCTGTAGCACATGACATCAGGACTTTCATACCCTGTTCACGATCTGCCAGCAAAGAAATGGCACTCTGTATTTGATGTAAAATGACGAAAGCAGAAAAAAAGCATCGTTTTCAGACTACTTAGCATCATAATAGAGCTATACAGCCTGAAAATATCTCATGCAGCAAAGAGGGGGGAATTAAAAATTCTTGTCACGACTCACTGTGAAGTGGCTCTTAGCGATTTCCGACACTACTAGAAATGGATTAGGAAACACTGCGTGTCCTCTTTGGCCAATGCAATGCCACGTGTTTAGTATGGAGCACGCAGCAAGGAGTTAAAAGGGCAGGTATGGCACAAAAGCAGATTAACTGCGGCAGCACCCAGCATCTGGAGGAACTGCGGCGCTGGCCATGGTTTTTGATCCAGTTGGGATTATCCGTGGCTGTTTCAGACCTGGAAAGCCAGTCTGTGATCGCAGTGCATGGCTCTCCACATCACTTGACACTTCAAGGGAAAAAATGAAGGACTCAACAGGTTCTGGGGCAGCTGCTTTCTCTCTCTGTGGCAGATTGCCTGTCCAAACACCTCACTTGGTTGGCACGAGGTAATACACAATTCTGCTGCTTCAGATTAAAAAAACCCACCAGTTTTAATAGCAACTAACCTGGACTCTTCCACAAACTTCAAGGAAGCTCTAGAGAGGTTGTTTGATTACACAGAAAAGAGCAAAATGCTGAAAGAGAGACTGTTAACACAGAGCTAGATAAAGAAAAACAGCTTTGGGCTCCCTTGCTGCTGGGAACGGCTGCTGCACGCCATGTTGCTCTTCAAGCTGTGATCAAACACATCCTGGGCAGTAAATCAAGCATAAATTCTGTTTTGAGGATGAAATACCAAAATTCAGATACATTCCTGGGACGTATCAGGAAATAGTTGTTTTTTCAAGCTGCTCATACGGTGCCTTCAGGTGAGGTGTTGAGCCCCTCCAGACTATCCCCCTCCTAATACAGAGCTTCCAGACAACACGAACCTCTTACTCCAGGAATTACTGTTAAGGGAATTAGCAGCAGCTGCAAGGCTATGCGTCCAAGTAAAATAACAATGCATGGATTTTACCCTTAATAAAAAACTGCTTTGAAGTCTTACAGACTTCAATCTCTACCACAAGGTCCCTTACATGACCTAAGTGCCCCACAGCTTCTTATCCTTGGCCCTACAACCCCTCTCCTTTCTAGCTTTTTCAAAATATGAAGTATCTTGGGTAGAAACAGACGAAACTCAGGAGCTGCAGATTCACCCTGATGAAGCACCGCAACAATTTGAATCTTTATCCAAAGTTCATTACAGTAGATGAACTTTTCCTGCCTGTTAAGTCGGCCAGAAAACTGCAGAAAAGGTTGAGTTTACTGCATGATTTCAAGGTTCCCACCAGAACAAGAATGGTGTTTCAAGGTGACTGCTCCCCTCCACCCAACAGCACTCAACCTGTGTGAAAACAGGAGCTCAAGGAGCTGCAAGTAACCAGATTTCATCTTTCTTATGAATGAGAACTTGTTGAGCTGCAGTGGGAGGAAAGCACTCAAGCTCTTATGAAAAATCCCAGACAGAAACCTAATTCTCTGGCCTTTACCTTTCAAGCTTTAGGACATCCTTGAGTCACCGCTGTGAGTCACAGGGCCTTGTCTGCTCTTTTTCTGAGAAAGCTTTACTGGCTTTGGAGACATTTGCTGTTCTACAAGAGGTGCTGGGCCCAGCCACTGACACGCGAATGCTCAGCCCCTCACCAGACCTCACCAGACCTGCTCCGAGCCAGAACGACCCGAGCTGGCTGAGCCACTCCTCATTTTCCCCATTCTTAAACAGAGAATAAATCCACTTCCTTTATTTCTAAAGTGCTGTCGCTATCTGAGGCAGGCTTAAAAGTGCTGTAATTATTGTTGTCATCCACATAGTCAGGCATGAAACAATTAAATGATTAAAAAGAAAGAGAAATAGAACTCATCCCAGCGTTGCAGTGATTTTGCATATTCTCCCAATTCTTGTTAACAGGTCTGATGCCAACCCAGCTTTCCTGCTGCTGGCTGATCTGATCCGGGTAGGTGAAATGCTAGAGGAGCACCTACCCAGTCGTAAAAACCCCGTCTGTCTGATTGTATCTGGATTAGGAAGAATGTGGTTTAAGGTGTGTTAGCAACCTACTTGTAAACAAAACAGTTAGGGTTTTAACACACATACTCAGTTTAAAGCAAGCCTTAATGGGCAGTCTAGTATTTACTTTGGTCCGCTAACAGGAATAAAAATGTCTTGACCTGTGTTATCTGTATTGGGATTTTATGTTGATTTATTCCATTGAAAAATATGTCCATTTTTGTAACACAGATGGATTAAAATTGCAGAGGGCACCATCTACGCCACGCGCTGTTTAAGCCTTCGGAGAAGGACTGCAGAAGTTCGCATGTCTTATTCACTAGTAGGAGGAGACATTTTTCTTTATGAAAACAAATTTATGGCTGGATGGAGACCTGCCTGTAAATGGACCCTGCTGAATATGTGCATGTCTGGTATTTCACAACCTTAAACCTGCCAAGTTTTTCTTTTTCTGTGGCTGATCAACCTTGCCCATCCATATCCATTTCTGTACCTGTGTCTGAAATATCCACCCGACACTGATGTACATTAGTTAACATGCAACAGCACGTACTCACGGACCACTAACCTGATCATTAGCTTGTGTAAAGCAAACCAAACGCCACTGTCATTACTCAAGGCATGCAATTTGCTCCTGATGGGCAATATACAGCAACAGCCTCAAGTTGAAGTTACTGGGGGGAAAACAACTGAGGCCATAGAAGGGTAGAAAATAGTGCAAAGAAAATAGTTGCATGCCCTGGGGTTATCCAGCAATAAATAAATGTGTAATGGTGCAGGGTGTGTGAACGGAGAGGTGCAGAAATAATCAAAAGGGGGAAGAAGCCCCTGACCCATGAGAGGCAAAAGCAAACGGCGCGCAGGGTGCAGGGGGGGTGTGTGCGTGGGGTGGAGGTGAGCTACATGAGAAAGAAAATGGAAATCGCATTCGTGGTTAAGACAAATACAAATATCTTTTCGGTTTTTTCTTTTTTTTTCCAAGTGTGGAATACAAAAAAGGATCACTGAAAGAGACTCAAGGGGCCTCTGGAAATACACTGGGATCAGATTGCTGACAGAGGAAATAGATGTTGCTGAAATATTAAGAATGTGTTGCCTTGGTATTTGCTAAGAAAGATGGGCAAGAGAGAGGCTGCAACTGTGACCCTGCAGGGGAGGGAGGAAGGAATAAATTCCACCACAAGGAATAAAATGCAGAGTATCATTTAGCATATAAAATTCCTTAATGAAGCCATTGCCCTTGCTGCAGCAGCCATAGCAGTGAGTTGTCCTAAACAGCAAATTAAGTAAGAGTTGCTTATTCCAGAAATATTATTAAACAAGATGAAGATGAGGCCAACGTTAAGCAGTCACATTCTTAGGGTGCAAATCAAGCGTGGAGCATTGCAGAGGAAGCAGAGCCCTAGCTGCAGGACCCCAGCACCCGTGGCCACCCCAGACCCCGAGCCTCGGCCAGCTGGGCAGAGCCACCAGCCTGTCCCACCACTCTCCAGCAAAGTGACGTTGAAAGAGGTTCAGAGACAGACATCCAAAGCGGAGCGAGTTATCAGAAGCAAGCAGAAATCTCTGCAGCGTTGGAGATTGCACCTGTCACTAGAAATAATTGGAACTGAGACTTGCTTCCGTTTTTTCCCTATCTTTTTTTTTTTTTGTCTAACAGCTGTTTCTATAGGTGATGCTGGCAGTATATGTCTGAAAATAACTGCAGGCTACTGATGTGCTCTTCCTGCTTGGCCCCGCGCTCTGCAGAGCACGAGCAAATGCAATCAGTGCATTTTTTCCAAAGGGTGAAAGATTCATTTCAAGGGCTCTCCGATCTCAAGAATATTTACACTGCTCAGAACAAATCTTGCCTGTGTTGACATACCAAGCATATTCCCTTTATTTATGATTATTCTTTTATAAAAATCAAAATCACTAGATTTTACCCTAGCAAACTGAGAAAAGTGCTGGTATAACAGGAAAAGCACAAATGAGGGAGTGGAAAGAGGATGGACAGGGACAGAAAAAGGAAATGAAGATTAGAAATAAAAAGGAAAAGAAAAAGCCCTTGTCTAAAGCTCAGGAAATGAGTTGGCTGCTCAGAAATATTAGTACAAGAAAAGAGCTAGGACAGATATGGATGACTAAGGAAATCACAAAACCCATCAAGGAAAATAAGAAGGTTTCTGACATCTGAGGCATCATGAAACATGAAGAATAACAAAGGGAACGTGAATCAAGCCAGAAAGGGTAGAGGAAACAGACTGGAGTCCACACGGAGAATGAGATTTTCTGTTATCTGAATATAAAATATTAAAGCAGAGGCAGCAGCTGAGCACCAGGCTGTATATTCACCCCTCCTTCCCCAAGCACCATGGTGGGTGATGTACTGCATCCTCTATCACAAGGTGGAAAGAAACGTAGAAAAACTGGGATAATTTAGGAAAAAGTGATTCATCTACTTCTGGAAGAAGGGCTGCTTGGCAAAGCAAAATAACCACGCAGACCTGTGTATTATGATTGGATATCTAAGAGGAGAAAAACCTTCTACTGCTCTCCCATGATTTATCTGCCAGTTCATGGGGTGAAGATCTTTTGGGTCGGTTTTTTTGATCCTAAGTGCCCGAAATCAACATTTTGGTGCTGTCATATGTTATTTTCTGTGCTGTAAAAGCCACCCCCGGCAGCTCTCTGTTCTGGCATTACAGGTTTGTTAAGGGAGCCAGCTGAGCAAGCTGGGATGCAGTTTTAAGCATCCCTATGCAAAATCATGCTGTCCTGCAACACGAGTTTTTCACATTAGATTTTTTTTTTTTCAAAACCAGCACTGCGGCATTGCAGAAATGTTCCCCAAAATACCCCTGCTCCACTTATCCTTCTCTCCCTTTGCATTTAGCTTGGCACTTTGCTCACCTCAGCACTTGTGAAGCGAGCCACGAGGTGGAAAGAGCAGAGGGAGGCATTGCTCCTGAAAATAGGCTGTTGAGTTCGAATGGAATTCCACAACTCTTGGTGCTTGTTAAAGACCTGCAGGATCAAAAGAGAAAGTACCAGAAAATGCATTTCTGGAAGCAGCGTGGTGGCCCAAACACCTGAGTGAGGAGGAGCGGTGGGGTTTGCACCCCAGGACACCCCCCAGCAATGCGGATTTCTCTTGGAGGACCTGGTGACTGAGCCACACGCGCATTGGACTGCAGTAAAAATGCTCTTTTTCCCTAGGGAGGGTTTGCTCATCAGCACCCGCAGATGTGGGGCATGGCAGAAGGGGCATGGCTTCAGGTGGGCGTTCCCGGAGGAGATGTGGAGAACATCTCTGGGGTCTTTGCATGAGTTTGACTGCGATGAGCTGAGCCAGGAGCTGAGCAGGCTCACCGGCACCAGCACAAAAACAAGACGACGCCAGCAACGTGGCTAATAAAGTGACAGACGTGGGGGAATAACGCGATTCCTTCCTTGGAAAAAGAAAACACTATTTTTTAGCAGTAAAAGCTATTTGCAAATACCACAGCAAACTCAATTAATCTGCTCAAAGGGATGAAACACCTGCTTTGAAACAAACACCAAAGAGACTATAATTTCCATGGGTTTATCAGATGGTCAGAAGTTCGTGTTTTATCTGCAATAAAGCAGTTTGTTCCACAGATCCCAGAGCTTCCCCAGCGGTGACACCAGTCTTACAGGCTGAATTGAAATAGCTGGATAGGCCACCCCATAAACACATATAATTCTTGGTTTAGATGCTTCATAAATCATATTCTTTATCCCTTGGGCATCCTACCAACTTCCATTATCACGTTCTTATTCTAATAGGCACAATCTCAGTACAGCAAATCCCCCATTTTCCACAGCTTTCAATCACAACTAAAGAGTAAAGATGAAAAATCTGCATTTCAAATCATTGTTTGTTGTTATGACAACATAGCATGAATTTGGTCCTTGCTGCGGCTCTTGCAGTCTCAGGCTTCAGAGAATTTCCGAAGATTTTATGAAGAGAGCACATTTGTAAGGCACAAATGCCACAAGGCCAAAGAGGTTCACTTCATGTGATGTAAAATATCAGAAGAAACTTCCTGGAATATAATTCCGAAGAAAATTATCTCAGCAACTAAGCAGAAATGTTTCCTCCTCCTAAACTTCCCATAATATACCAGACTACAGCCTGGTACAAAAAGACCCAAGAAGAGTCTATTGAAGGTACAACAGTCAGTGGTGACCTTTCTTTCCAGCAGAGGAAGGTTTCGGTGTACAGCATTATTCAGTAGGTGTACGAGTCTCAACTTCTGCACCATAAAGAATGTGGATATAGATGAAACAAAGAAAAAGATAAAATAAGCATACAATTGGGACCTCTGAATCCAGTAAGGAACATACACGATCACCAGCTTCGTAGCTTTTAGGGCCAAAATTAATCATTATCAGTGCCTGAGACAGAACACAGGACAGAGATTTCACCTGCTGATTTCTGAGAATCCAGGTCAATATATCACCAAACAACCCCAGCAACTATTCATCTGAAGTCTAGAATTTAAGATTTTTCTCAATAACAATAAAACACACTAATGGCTCTCTCTTGAAGCACCATCTCCCACCCCAGCCATGGTGGCTGGTACCATCCTGCGCTGCCACGCTACCTCCATCCAACAGTTTCACCTGGACAGAATAGAGATATTATTAGGATATTTTGCAAAAACACATGTTGACATGTTATTGATTAATAATTTTTTTTAAAATTTTATAGAATATTAAAGCTGCTCAGAAATTCCAGTTAGCCTTGTTAATGACGTGCCTGGCAGGCAGCAAGCAGCCCAGTCTCTCAGCCGTGTCGCTGGGAAAACTGGGGGAAATACACACACCCAAGTAGCCACAGCTTTTATTTCATAAAAACAAAATAGTGAAAGAGGTCTGTTAGCCTGGTAAGGAGTCAGATCAGCATCAAGGGACCTCTTCTAGGGGGAATAAGCAGGAATTTTCCGCTAGGACTAACAGTGACTATTTCAAGCTACCAGCTCCCTGAAGCTGGAGACAGTGACAGGAGGCTGCCCACCATCTCCTGCTGCACTGGTGCAGCTCTCAGAGGTGCTCATCCCAGGGACTTCATCCTCACAGGTACTGATGTCCCTCAAATGCAACTTAAAGCCCATAGAAAAGGGAGAGTGATCCATATCTGGGAAGGTGAAGCTGAAGGATGATGATGCAGGTGAAAGGGTTCATGAAGAGCAAAGGGGGATCTCTGGAGACGTGACAATGAGGGGTCTTCAGGAGCAGGAGGAGGAGGAGGAGGACAGATCCACGTGTCCAGAGCTGGGGAGGAAGGCATTCCCAAGGAGGGGTCCTGCTGTTATCCCTGGAGTAATGAAGGACCAAGCTGCAGCAGTGTTAAATACTGGCGTCTAACTGAACTAAAACCCACAACAAAGTCTATAATGGTTTTAGTGCATTGAAGAAAAAACAGTGCTTGAACTAAATCATTGCTAGCTGTCTTTAGCTGAATGCATAGCCACACATCAATGGCAATTTATAAATGGATTGAGAGCCTTATTAAACGTTAGTAGAATTGTCCTGACTCGTCCTCTCCCCTCTCATTGACATGAATAGCTGCCATTCATTCTGGGGAGAGAATTTTGCTTGTACTATTTAAAAAAAAGAAAAGGAAAAAAAAAAAAAAAGGCAAACAATCCACACTTTTTATTATGTGTTCACTGCATTAGTGCAGTTATTCAGCTACAGATGTTTATTTCAGCCCGAGCCCAGACTGGGACTTTACTCAGCCCATGGAGAGAATAAAAGTCACCCAAAGCACAGTGAAGGGGTCATGCAGGGAAAAGCTCTTCCCTTGTTTTTTATCTCATACTCCCCTGCACACGAGGAACCTATGGCAATCCCGTGAGTCAAGGCTTATTGATCTGAAGAGCCTGACCCACTTGCCAACCTTGTGACGCTTTGGTGAGGACCACAGCAGAGATAACCTGTTAACCACCTAACTGCCATAAACCAACCCCAATTACATTTTGTGTCTGCAACATTCAGTGACTGCTGGAAACTCTATTAAGTGGTAGCTCAGGCTCATGCAGCAAATGCCATCCCAATAAAGCTGTGCGTGCATTACCAGTGTGTCCTGGCAAGAGGAAAAGCAAGGAAATATTCTGCTTTTTAATATGACCATGAACATGGCCATCTTCCAAGATTTGTTTAAAAATCCCTTGTACTTAGCTTCTTGTAGACCAGCAGGCTACTAAGTCCCAATCTTGCATTATAGCCACTGACCTATGAGGGAGGGATTAACTGGCTGTAGGCAGGAGGTACAACATACTGAGCATCTGCATGCTCAGCTGGCTACTCAAGATTATCACTCCATAAGATGCATAAAATGTCAAGCAACAGCAGCTTTATAAGATTTTACAAACATCCATCTAATATATTTCATATGAGAGTGCATGAAAAGCAGAATAAGAAACTCCAATTTCACAGAAAGCTAAATGTATATATATTTAGAATATGTATTTTTAGAAGAAAGCACTCACAATGATATTTCAATCAATCTAGCAATAGGATTATCTCAGAAACAGCCACATGCTGAGTTTTCATTAGCATGTAGCACGAGAAAGATTTCATCACCTTAATAATTTTTCAAGCTTCCCTAATATTCATGATTGCCCATTAGTTCCACTGCCTCAAAGTGACCCCTTATGTTTTTTGTTATTAAGCAAGAAGACAGAAAACAAAATGAGATGCAACATGGCAAATACAAACTAATGACATCTGGGGGAAAATAATTGGAAACAGAGTTTCAAGGGGGAAAAGATGCCTTGGAGCCACAGTAAATGTGACTTAATTTAAATGGTGGACAATAAATAAGATATGAGTTTGCAGCATGAGGTATGTGCATAAACTGCCGGTAGGTTTTCAAGCTACATAATAACAGGTTCCCATTGCAAATCAGGGAGGATATCACTCTGTTCTTAAATGACCCTGGAATAATCTCACCCTCACCTAGTGCTGGAGAAAAGCAGCCCAAACGACCTGTTACTGGAACACTCAATTACAACAAAGGTTAGAAAGGATCCCTAATATGTGCAGCACAGCGAGATGACATACAAGGCTGAACACGCTGAAAACATGTCAGTGCCAAAGACACGGAGGAAATTAATAGTTTGAAGGAGGAGGACAGAGCTAGAAACAAAGGAATGAGATAAAGTGAAGTGAGATTAAGGCTGAGGCTGCAGAAATACACCCACAAAGTGACACACACATTTATTTTATATATACGTATATACACTTCTACACTTATAGCCATATATGTATGTATATTTTAGCTTCACGAAGAACAATTTAAGCAGAGGAGTGAAAATCCCCTGGTTTCAACTTCTACAGCTCTGTGGCGCTCAGTAGGATCTCCACACAGTGGTGGTACAAAGGGATCTGCAGGAGATCCTTCTGGATTATCAGGGAGATGCTCTGATTTTCTTTTTCATAATCTCTTGTTATGGATACATCAAGGAGCCATTCCCAAGCTGAGCCCCCTGACATCAGAGCTGCGGTCAACAGCTCCGTGTCCCAGAGAGCGCAGTGACGAGTGCCGTTCCTCAGAGACTGGTGCTGGGACCAGAATTATTTAACATCTTTGTTGGTGACATGGACAGTGGGACTGAGCACACCCACAGCAAGTTTGCAGGTGACACTGAGCTGGTGGTGCTGCCGACACGCTGGAGGGAAGGGATGTGCCATCCAGAGGGACCTGGACAGCCTGGAGAAGTGGGTCCATGTGAACTTCATGAGGTTCAACAAGGCCAAGCGCAAGGTCCTGCCCATGGGTCAGGGCAACCCCCGGTACCAATACAGGCTGGGGGAGGAAGGGACTGAGAGCAGCCCTGAGGAGAAGGACTTGGGGGCATCAGTGGGTGAAAAACTGACTGTGAGCCAGCAACGTGTGCTTACAGCCAGAAAGCCAACCCTGTCCTGTGCTGCAGCAAGGGAAGTGTGGCCATCAGGGCGAGGGAAAAAAATCACCCAAATAATGTCAAACAGATTTAAATCTTTTCCTTTTCTCCTTGCAGGAAAAAGCATCAAAAAAACCTGATGCATGAGACACTGCACAATGTGTTGCATTTATTTTAATCGGGGGACTACACTGGGAAAGGAAGCCATCTCCAGGAGGACAAAGGAATTTGGTAGCTGCTTCTGCATGTTGCAGGTCTCTGCCACGCACTCCCGGAGCCTCAAAACCTCTGGAGAACAGCAGTGACTATGACCACCAAAACTGTAAGATCTAACCCTACCCCTCCTGAAGCACTAGAAAAGTTTCTATTATTTAGGCAAGGCCAGAATTAGACCACGGTCAAATAAAGGCGTAAAGAGAGAAGTTCAGGGATGCCAAATTCTTTCCTTATTATGTTTCCTTATATAAATTATGCTAATGTAAACTGTTTAGGGTTTTGGAAACTCTGTATGCATTAGCTACACCTCATTTGCCACTGAATTACAGCCAACTTTTTTCCAGTGTATTTTATACGAGCTTCTTGCAAACCATAAGGAAACATTAGAAAACTCGGTTGGAGTAGATAGTTCACACGTTTCCATTTCACAGACAGGTAAATAAGGGAGAGGGGAAAGTAAAAGCAAAAAAACAATCTCCCCTTCTGAAGGCCACTGTTACACCTCTGGGGTATAACGAAATTGCAGCTTGAAATGCGAAAGCCCCAAATTAACAAGTTTTGGTGAACAAAAGCAAGATAATATATTTTTTCTGATATACACATCTGTTCATTAGAGCTGTCTCCCAGACCACTACAGCTGCTCACATTTTAAAGAACAGAATATTTACAAGAGGAATTAGCAACAGAATGTGCACAAATAAACTCTGCTTAGAAATGTTTTGGCAAGAAAATGTATTTAGTACATTTTTATGTATCCTCTAAAGCAAGTAGGAAAATAATAGGTGGTTTTATTCTGGTAATGTAGACAAGGACAAAGTAGCCTGACCTGGGGAAAAATTTAATGTTCTGTTATAAACTGCCTACTTTTCTGTGAACATGGTGAATATGTTATTTTGGTATGTCTCACATTAGTTTTAGAATTAGAAAATACAGAAGCTCTTTTTGCGTGACCTGTTTGTTATAACTGAGCATTGAAAAATTTACCTGATTTTATTAAACTGCCTGTTTTGTGCCCTTTTGCCCCTGTTAGCTTCTGATTATATGGGTTATACATCCATAATGATGTTTATATGAGCTTTAAAAATTTAAAATATACCCATTAAAATATTAGAATAGCTTTAAGGTGTTTTTGCAGTATTTAATCAGTTCATTATAGCCTTTAAAAACATGTTTTTTCTAATCTTGGTTTCACAGTATTCAAACTGACCAACAGATTCCAACCACTGGTGCCAATCCTTCCACTTGTCTTACATAGTTTTATGAATTTTTTTTTTCCTTCAATCAGAGTATTCACTCCCAAGAGAAAACACTGAACTTGCCAGGTGGGTTTTGAGAAATAAAATTTTGAAGAGCAAAGGAGTGCTAGACAACCCTGCATCCTCTCCCCTCCTGAGCCTGCTTCCTTGACTTGGGGCACATGTTCCTCCTCTGCTCTTCTCTCTCTGAATTTTACATAGTCCTCCAGCCTCCTCCTTTGTATTTCTTCTCTTTGACTACTTTGAGACTAAGACACTGTGGAGAAGTCCTCACTGGAAAAAAAAAAAAAAAAAAAAAAGTGGCATGGGAATGCACAGACCCCTCCAAATCCCTGTGCCAGTAGAATTTGTCCTTTGGGATTGCTCAGCCCTGGGCTTTTATCTGAGCCCTTCACAGCTGCAATCACCCTGGCAAGAGTCTCCTTCTTCTGCCTTTAAATGCCTCCTAAAATTTTAATAGCATTTTCTGAGAAAAATGAAAACGTAATTTACTAAACATACTATCCAAAATAAATAAAAGAAACTCCAAAATATACACTACTGGGGAAAAATAAGCCCCTGAAACCCTGAATTTACTTTTAAAAATTATTCATTAGAACCACTGCTACAAGATTTTAAGTGCCCAAAAGCAGGATTAAGAAAAAGGGATCCGAATGTCATGCAGAGAACAAAAACATCCAGAAATGAAGTAGATAAACAAGTAATTTATAACCTTTCACGGTTCAGGGACTAAGCATAACATTAACTGCTTGTAGGTAGGAAGACACATCTTATTAAGCAAATTATTCCTGTGACCTCTTCATATCTCCCAGTCGTACTGCCTCTGATCCGTACTTATTTGCACTTCCCTACCTGACCGGCGCTTTCCTTAGAGAAAATTGTCGAGGGAACCCGTTCCTCACACAAACACATCTGCAGCTCGCAGGCAGAGCGTGAGCCCAGGTACACCAGAGGCATTAAAAGTAGATGAAAAGCTTTAGGAAAAAAAAAAAAGTCTCCTTCTGTGCTAGCACCATTAGCAATGAAAATAAATAAAGGACAAGAAATAAACTGCCATATAAAGTTAAAGAGAACTGTTTCTAAATTAAACACTTTCCAGAGATCTCACTGTGCCATGAGTGAGTCCTTACAGCAACGGACAAGTGGTAAACATCAGCAAAGTGCATGGAGATAGCTTTCTGCTGGAGAGGTTCACAGCCAAATTAGTGCTGGAAATGTAACTGCAAAGCCCCCAGTGCTGGCACAAAGTGTTCATTAACAAGAAATCTGTTGCTTTTAATGACTTATAATCGCTGATTTTGGAATATACAATTATAAAAGGAGGAAAACAGAGCCCTGGCACCTGCCACTTAACGATTCCTAGCATCCATCAAGGAACAAATAAGGCCTGCCCAGTGATCACTGCAATTTGAAACAAATGCAGCAGTTGTGCTTCACCGTGGTCATCTTCTGACCAGGTGGATGAAATACCTGTTGTGGCACAGCTGAGCGAGGCTGCAGATGAAGACAGCTGGTGTGAAAACAAACATACCAGCATGTCTTATGAGAAAAAACATCCCAGCTGGTGAAATCCACTCTGGGGTTAAGTAGCATGGCTCTGATCTGCTGTGGCCACAGACCTACAACCCTGAATTAAACCAACAGAACGGGAGCATCAGACATGGGCTAACAGGTGCTCCCCAGCCATGTTCATGCACAAGTGTTCATGCACCGTGTGAACATGCATGGACACAGAGCACAGAGTTGGGGCAAAGCCCCTGAAGTCAGTGAGCATCCCGCCATCCACCTCAAAGAGCTTCAGCCTGAGTTAGGGGTGACAGGCACTTGACAGCTCGCTAATTAAAACTGTACCAGCATAATTCTATTCTCTACCACAAGTACCAGTTGCTTAGATTTGTGTCCAGATGAGGTTTAGAAAACAGGTTCTCAGTCTGGGGGCATGAAGGGGGGAAGGAGGAGACAAATGCATAATTATTCTAAAATAATTTCTTCACCTACTGTTTTAAAAGTGTAGAGAGTCCAGCAGAAACTTTGGTTTTCAAAATCAGCTTTGAAGAATGGTCCAAGCAATGAAACCAGCTAATTTCCTCAGTTATGGTTTTGTGTTTATCTAAAGAGCTTCCAGTCCCTACAAGTCTTGAATCTACAATCTGAGCTTAAAAGGACTTTTCCACCCAAAAGCATCGTGTGAAGCCCAACGGGATGCTTCATCCACCATCCAGAAGCACAGAGGAATCTGGGTGCAGATGCCCACGTTGCTGCAGGATGTTATGGCATCCAAGTCTCATCCTGCAATATTTCTACAACACTGACATCTCTCTGAACATAAACTTTCCCTCACCACCATCTGATCAGGCTACAAGAAATTTTCTAGACAAGCTGTGATCTCTGGGGCCAGCCCTGCCTGATTTTGCTGGTGATGAGCTAGCACAGAGCCCTGTAGCCAATCTCTTTCCTTTTCAAAAAAAAAAGTCAATTTATCTTCTCAAAGGCTTCAAGATCTGCAAATGAATTACATGACTGGTATTTGTGAGGGCACTAAGCACATACTTCACATTCTCATTATGCCAGAAAATTCTCATTTGCCTCCCAAATAGTTTAGATTATTTTTAAGCACATGCCCTTCTGTTGTGTTGTATTCCCTTACTAAATTTTTGTTTGTAAATTAAACAGAATCTACATAGTAATTATATATGAGGTGATGAAATCTGGTCCACGCTGAAAGCTACACTAGTAAAATACTGAGGTTGAGAAGTTTGTAATTAAATAGATGATTGATGAGAATACCCCAGCACACACTCACACTCCTGGTCGCTGGCCTCTGCTTTGGTTAAATCACGCTGCATCACCCCCCGGGCCTGGGTGCGCTGGGTCGGGAGGTGCCAGAGTGACAAATTCCCCCGTTGCAGCAAACTGCACTTTCAGAGCCACACGTGAGGCAGGCAGCAGTTCAAAGGCAGAGCTCAGCCAGTCCTGATGGAAACCTTGCAGCACTCCATTCACCCAGTTTGTGGGGTTTGGTCTCGGGTAGCTAAAACTGCCTTGCCTAGCTATACCTGCTTTAACGGGACATGAAAATTACCCCTTTATTTCTGCTACCGTGATGTTTGTGATGTTATTATGCTGAGGATCAGCTGCACAGCAGGGACCTGTGCCACCGCAATAGCAACTAGAAGGTTTTTATTGCACCTATTCTACCCCTTACAGGCTTGTAGGGGACATTTTCCCTCATGCCATCTGGGTGTCCCCTTGTCAGACACTATGGCTACTGCAGTACAGTAATTTTTTCCAAGAAGTACTGTGATACAAGATGTTGTATTCACCATTATCTGCAAGAAAGCAGAATACAATGAGGGAGAAAGAGCAATTCCACAGAGCATCCGTGGCTGGCAAGAGATATCCTAAAGCAGGCTGGAATTAGAGAATGATTTAGCAACATAAGAATTATGAAGCTGGGGAGGGGAAACAAAAAAAACCCAACAAAACAAGCTGTTCTTTCGTCCTCATATTTCTTTCTTTGGCTTACAGGCCTGAGACAGCAATGACTGTTCCTCCCTGGGTGTGTGAAAGTTAGGATCTGCGGTGCCTGGGGAATGCCAGGGCGGAGAGAGAGGGAAGAAGAAATATTCCCAACTATTCACTCTAGCACTAGAAGCCCAAAGCTGGCGTTTCTCCAAGGAACAGCCCTGCCTGCAGTGGTCCCACGTTGGAATGGCCCAGTGCAGCACTGCAATTACACGTCTGTAATTAGAACTGTCTGCCCAAAGCAGCAGTCATGGCTGTGGACAAAAGGGCAGCTGTCCACACGGGAAATCTCCCTGACTCTGCATGTTTAAAGGAAATCTTCCTCTGTGCACACTGCCTAATGCACAACATTCACACGCGGGGACCCAGCGTGGGCTGCAGCCCAGTGCAGGGGATCGGAGAGCCACGAGCAAAGAGCTGCCTTTTCCCTTCCATCCATCTGGGGAAATGAGGAATGATACTGGGTATGAAGAGAGAGAAAGAAAAAAAAAACCAAACGGGAAAGGCAGCTTTGGTCAAACATTTATCAGCTGTCTGGCTCTCACAAACAGAGCTGGAGGAGCTGCAGATACAGCAGCCTTGAGAGCTTCATGCAAGATTAACGCTTACAGGGATACCGCGGCCAGAGCGCACATTTCCACTCCACACGTCGGGCTGGCAAATATGCTGAATGAACGATGCTCTGCTCCGGCCGTGGCAGCAGTCGGTGACCGGTCAGGACATTCCTTGGGTGTCACATTGAGCCTGGCCGCAGCCCCAGCTCCCGCTCCCTGCACCGAATCGCTCAGAACCCCCCATTCCGTTATCCCCTCCGGCGGCAGCGAACAGCCTGCTCAAACAGAGCATCTCGCTCACACCCGGCCTGACCCGTTCGCAGGAGACCCATCCCAGGGAGGTCACTCTGTGACTTAAGTGAAAAATGTTCAGATGTTCTATATTTCTTCATTTTAAGGTCTTTGCTACAGGGACTTGCTGAAGGACCCACGCACACAAACACACCGAGTGTGGAAGAAGCATCACCCAGTAGGGTTGGGCCAGGAGAGCTCTTCCCACATTTGCTAGAGACTGCACGACTGGAGTCACTCTCCCACTTTCTCCCTGCTTTGGTAAAGAATCATTTACCTTTCATAAACCCAATGTTTTTATCATTTACCTGTGATAAAACCAGGCAGAGCTGGGCAGCCTGCCTTTCCAAATTACACGGAAACATCCAGAAACCCCTCCACTACCCCATGTTGCTTGCTCTCCTGCAACACAGCCAAACCCAGATCTCCCCAAAACCACTGCTTTTTGGCCAGGGGAAAGCTTGAAAGATGTCCCCAATAGAAAGCTCTGATTTCTTGCAGTTTGTCTTCCCTCTTTCTTGCAGCTTCTGTGTTTTCCCAGCTGCTACTCAACATTTCAGGAGACACGGACTTTTATTTTTAACTGAATGATTCAGTTCTGATGTGATCAATTGACAGTCAAAGCTGGGATGGTAAGAAAAAAACCACACCAAATACCATGAGACATTCTGATAAAATCACAGACGTCGGTGAGACTGGATGAAATAAGATACTTCCCAGAGTTTGCCCTAGATACCAAATGCAAATCAAAGCTAAACGGGCTCTGAAACTTGAAGTGCATTCAGCTCCCCACTGATTTTGTCTGGAGCAGTGGGTGCTCAAAACTCCGATGCAAGGTATTTAGCTCCTTCAGTAAAAATGAGGGCCTGAGGGTCTCACATCAAACAGAAACCCCGTGTAACAAATCCCCCAGCTCTTGCAGCATATGCCCAGCCAAATGGAGAAAAACAGCAAAGCAGGAAACCACTTGAAATTGGGCTTATGAACAAAATTGGTTGAGGATGCAGGAGAGGAACCTTGCCCCCCATGACGAGCCAGCCACACACCGGTCCCCCGGGCCAGGCAAAGGAGCCCCTCGAGCAGATGCTGCCTGATGCTAATGCTTCTCATCATGCTCATCACTCACATGGATCTTTAGATGAATAACAATGTGACACTTTTTTTTTTTTTTTCCCCTGGCAAAGCTGCAGGTTTTTGTCCCTTTTCAGGGCTCTCATTTGCTCCAGCGCACCAGGTACCAGGATGATTTGTGTGCAGCAAAATGACCAAGGGAGAGTTGAGCACAGCATTAAATATCAAAAAAAGGGGCTGTCTAAACCTAACCCTGCTATGAGGAACTAACTGTCTACCAGTTAAAAGCTAGTAGTTAACACAAGCATAGGAATCACATACAAAACACTGGGTTTTTACTTAACAGCCGGTATTAATTACCTGAAAGCTAAAAAAAAAAAAGGTTTATTGTGGAGATAACTCTGCACAGACAAACATAAGATGATATCTACCTCCCAAATTGAAACAGCTCTCAAACCCAACTAGCCAACTCGGGTGAGTTTTCTGTAGCAGTAGCATTGTTTCTTTCTCCCAGGTGATTTTCTACCGGGAGAGGTGATTAGAAGAGCTGATAATGTGAAATAAAAGCTGTTCCGGAGATTTTTCTAGTTCATGAGTGCTACACAGGAGCGTCGGCATCCATTTACATGGCCTCTATATCCTATATATTTTACAGGAGGATAGTATCACTAAAGGCATGCTCTGACAAAAGAGATGCCTCTTATCTGCGGGCAGGTTTGGGTACCAGCTGCCCTGCCTGCTCGCCCTGCCTGCACCACTTGCAGCCAGCATGGAGCAAATGTGTGTGGGCACAGCTCGGCTCTGCCAGGCAGGAGCTGGGTTATTTGAAGCGTGAGAAGTCCAGTTTCTCGGCATGCTGCAATCTAATGAGTCCTGGTATCCAAAGGTGCCGAGATGTAAAGACTTAGTTTCCCAGGGTGGAAGCTGCTCTAAGCATGCAACATGAAACTTCATAAATAATCCCTTTCCTTTGCTTTTTTTCTATCATCAGGAGAAGCCCGCAGTGTAACAAGAACATCCCAATAACCCATCCAAACGGCAGCACCCAAAAGCCTCACGCAGTGTGGTCTTTGCAATTAGCTGCTTATTTCCCAGGAAACAAAGAGTGACTTCAGGGTTGTTTAATCCTTCTGCCAGACTTAACGGGATGGCCCGCAGATACATCAGAGGCACCTAGCCTGAGGCACCCACCGCTAAGATAACAGCGATGTACCAATTATACTTAATAATATTCATATTTATAAAAGCGAACCAACCATTGTGGGCATTAGCTGTCTTTGACATTGTTTAAAGAGATGAAGGATATAAAATAAACCCAGCAGCTTCCTCTATAACCCAGAACCAGCAAAGAGTAATATCAAATGCAAACCACAGAGGAACCAGAGCTTTCTCCTGCAGACGAACTGGTACTGAGGAAGAGGTCTCTGTCTCACTTTGTCTTCCTCATTAGCTCCCCTTGCCCTACTCTCAGCCACCCTCCCATCACCCAGCTGAAAACACAGACCTTCAACTTCTCAGTGCTCTTTATTTAGGTTCTTCAGGCTTAAGGGATGAATCCATGCTAGCTAATATGTGGCAGATGGGGATGAGAGTCCTGCTTATAGAGCTGCACAGGTTGGGTGTGGTGAATCTCTGACCCCAAACACAGGTTTGGTGGGGAAAAACACAGCTGGTGCTGAACGACCCCAGACAAGGTCCTGCCTTGGCTCCCAGTCCTGCAGAGACTGCACTCCCCTCATCCCGCAGTCCCCTTCACTTTACCTGGTTTATCATGCTTATCTATGAAAAATTATGGGAAGTACTTCTTAAAAATGAAGGTAGAAAAATCCATTGATAAATTAAACAAGGCAGTTACTCTCCAAACACTGAATTGCACCACCAGCCTTTAATTAGATCTTGCAGCCTGACTGTGAAAATGAGGGCCTTTAATTTGTGAGTTATAGTAACTTGCTGGCATTTATTAACCTAGCATGTTCAAATTCTAGGTTTCAGAGTATTGTACATCATCATTCAATTCCTAGTGGAGAGCTTTACCGAAGTGGTGGTTTCCAAAGATTCCTGCATCCTCAGGGGGAAATCAGAAACAGCTAATGATATCTGTCTGTTGAAAATGCATGTTGTCAGTGGTGCTCAAGATCATCTGATACATGATCTATAATGACAGAGGTCCCAATACATTGAGTACGAATGCTTTGTTTATCACCCTGATGCCCTCATGCCTTCAAAGCTGCGCCCAACCCACAGGCTTTCCTGGGATGGACTCTAACTCATGCCCTTTGCAGTAGGGGCAAAGGCCGTGCTTCTTTTTCAGCACCGTGGTTTATATTTTGTATTTATACTTCACATTATAATCACTGGAGCTGCCTGCGCTAACAAGACGTTGGCAAAGGCTGCAGAGAAGGGGGAGCGCTGGCGGGCAAATGAGCTCTGCTCCAAATGAAGGAGAGGGCATCTGGCAGCGGGCATGCCTTTGTTTGTGAGCAGGCAGGCAGGGGACAAGGGGGGCATGGCGAGGACAGGGGCCTCCTCGGCACAGGTGGGATAGAGCTGCTGCATCTGCCAAAGGTCACTCAGGACCTGCTGGGTCTGTCATCCCTCCTGCACTTGACATCCAAGTGAAGATCTCACGGGCTCTGCCCGATTTCCTATATGAAAGAGGATAAAAGTCCCACAGCAGGGAGAAAGCACATGGTGGCTGAGCAACGGGAACAAGCGTAACTCACTTGCTGCAGGTAAATCCCAGCTAAAGCCCTGCTGCAGTCCTCCTCCTCCATGGCACTGGGTTTCCATAGGACTGGGGCTGTATTTCCATCCCAGTTCTCCCCAGTGGTGCCGTTCCTCCAGTGCCTTGCCCGCGTGGGCATCCCCTGCAGCCAGGCAGCCCCAGGTCTGCATGGGGAAGGCATGACACCCCGTCCTTCTGCTTGTTTGATTGGCTTAGTTGAGTTTCTGTAAATGACTCCGGCTGTATTTATGAAGCAACAGACTGCCTCTGTGTCCATTAACTGAACAGAATAGTTCACACCAGACAAAAAGCCACCTTTAAGCACATCTTAAAAACCCACAAATTTTCTATTCGTGTGCTTTCCCTCTGAACTTGATAATTATCCAAGAGCTTCCCGTACATGAAACATGAAGGAATAGTGCAGTAATTACCTTAAATGCTAAATCTCAAGGGAATTCAGGCTCGTACCAATAGATCATCCTTCCCCTCACTGGTGGCTGTTTCTACGTGGTATTTAAATTGCAGTAACAAACACACTACGATGCCACACGCTTTTGTTTGATTAACTCAGGAGCTCATGGGTATGGAAAATAATTCTCTTCTACCTTCAGCTATAACATAAAAATAGTATGTTTATGTTACTTCATTAAAAAGGATCCTAGAAAATCTCACTCCTGATGATGCAAATCAGGTTGGAGAAGAGCCTGTGCTGAAAGCATCAATAATCAATAACAATCAATAACCAAGGTCCCTGCAGGTTGCATGGCTCAAGGTAGAAGCAATGCAGATCTAGGTAATGGTCTACAGACATAAGAAACAAAGTTTTAGCCTGAATTAATATCTTTCATTAGATTCTCTGGCGTAACTTGAAAAAAGTAGAAAAGCTTTTGGGTTCACAACCCCTTCATCAAATCTGACAGAGATTAGAAGTTAAACATGCGCTTGAGTGCTTTGCTGAATTCAGGCCCTACATCGGTTCAAGGCCATTGCTCTTCAATTTCTCCCTTAATTTTTTTGCTATTTGCTTCTTTCTCGAGACGCTGAATGTACTAAAGAAGGATCCTGCTGGATGCAATACATGGTTATCTAGAAGTCTTTCCACTTTAAATCATAAAGAAACAATTTCCTCTGAATACAGCCAGTGGATTACTACCCACAAAACTTCATACACATGATGAACAGAAAGCTTGGATAGCCTAAGTTAAATGCACCACCTTATTTTAGTTTAACAAAATTGTCAGTACATCATTTAATACTCTATCATTGAGTATTGAAGCATGCTTTGTAATTCAGTGGTGAGTCTAAACATACCTGTTACGGACTTTACTTTTGTTTTTTTTTTTCTTATATAGTCTATGCCTATTTCAGGCTCAATACCTGAAATATGCCAGCTATTAAAAATAATAGCATATATAAAGTCATGAACATGTCAAGGTACACATATGGATGGACAGTTAAACAGGCAGAAGGCGGCGCTCCAAACCCCTGCCCCAGTTTTCATGTCTTCCTGTTGCTTGTGACCCCGTTTAAGATGTCTACATGTCTTTCCTAACTTTCAGTAGGCAAAAAAAAATTTTTTACAAAATAGAATCAGAGCTCAGGTTTCCCAGTTCTAAACTATTCTTGATGTTTACACTCCAACGTGGTGTTTCATTGCCACAAAAGATTTGGAGATACCACAGTAAAAACTGCTACCTAAGTGAACAGATTACTCACTCCCTAGGGATTTTTGTAAAGTGTTGATTAAATTAAGAGGTATTACTGGGCTCATATTTACAATTGCCTCCACCATTTCAATTACCGAACCCTCCTCAATCACCACGTGAAGCAAAGCAAACATAGGATACTATTTCTCCTGCAAGCTGAGCCTGGGACATTCAGAAAGCAGGCTGGATGTATACTCCCCATTTGAAAATTCCTTGCCTTGATCCTAACTCCAGACTCAGCTTTTCAGCTTACACCCACCCCCAATGACAGTGCAGTGCTATCAGAGCTAATGAAGGAAAGTTAATACATTTTTCAGCCCTCAGTAAAAACTTCCTTTGCCCAATTATCTTGTCTAATTGCATTACACATTGACAGATGAATACATGACCCCCTGACATTTTAGTTTGCCACCTATAAATCCGCAGAAGAGATCCCATTCTTATTTAGTTCATTTGATTTAGATTTCCTTTAAGTTACTCTACTGAACGATGCTTTTAAAAATTAACTGTTGGTGTGCTAAAACAATTTTATTTTCCCTGTGCCAAATGGGAAAAATTAGAAAAGTATCACCACCTAACTACTCTACAGGAGATAAAGATAGGAGTTACTTGAGTAATGAAATGATGGAAGAGAAGGAAATGAGAGACGTGCACTGAAATCACTGGAAGCCAATAGCAGAAACCTTTAGCCAGCTCCAACAGGAGCCAAAGCTGTCGGTGGAGGCTGTGTAGTGACACTGACCCCTTTAGTACCAGAAAGAAAAAGACCAAGAAGCTCGACTTGAACAACATTCATCAGGGAATTGTAGAAACAGCAACGCTTTTAACGTGTTTTTCCACTCAGAAATTACGCCCTATTATAACCAGCATCAAAGGCTTAAGTAGAAGGTCCCCATTTCTTGCCAGATACCAGTGTTCACATCTTACCCTACCTCAGACGTGCACCTACAGGTTGCTCACTTGTCCAACTCCTTAGGTGATTAACAATGATGTTGGGAAGTTTACCTCTATTTTATCTGTATTTTTAGATCAGAAGAGTACCCAGAAGTGCACTTTGCTTTTATGTCCCTTTCTCTGAAGGTTACTGGACCACCCATATCAGCTCTTAGCACCGATGTGCCCCACTGTTCTTCCCGTGTGAGGGTGCATGGCCTGGGAGTGCCATCACCAGCTTCGCTCCGCTTTATGGCCTTAAAACAAACACAGTCAATTTGGTTTGGGGGTTTTTTGGTGGTTTTCATTTGTTGGGGTTTTTTTCCTCCCAAAAGTTCCTCTAGGTTTCTTGCTTAAAGTCTTCCTCCTTTTATCCCGGAATTATAAAACCCACCATATTTCCAGTAATAAAACTCCACTGTCTGCCCTCTCCCTCTCCTTTCTTTATTTCAGAGATGCTGTTTGAACAGTCATTTTACACAGCAAACAATCTCTTTTCTCATTGCCAATTACTTCTCTCAACACACCGTTTCAGGCTCTGAAAATAAATCTCAAAAGGAGTTTTACCCATTATATAATATCCATTATAGTCCCAGTTTGCTATATCTGCTGACACGTCCCACTCATACAAGTAATCTTAGGGAAATCTTGATAATTGGGGTTTGCATAAGGTGGTAACGACAGACTCCACCGCCTGGTCCCAGGTCATTTTTGGTTGCGTCATGCCTCCTTACTGAGTCCCTTCATGGGCTTAACTGGCTGTGAGTTCAGGAGCAGAGCAAACCCTGTCAATAAACACAGCTGATCCACCCAAGGACCCTCTCTATAAAGTCTCTGGGGAAGAGGAACCAGCAAACCTCCAACACACAGCAGGAGGGAAAGCATCTTGTTAGCACAACACAGTAAGTACAGCCAAGTTATGTCCATTTATTCAATAACGAGCTGTTCATTGCTATTAGCCATCTAAGAGAAAAAGTAAAATTGAAATTCAAGCACATCTTTTTGACTAATTATCAGAATTAAACTTCATTTTCCTAATTAGAAGTCCTATGGCTTTTTTAATAGTTGAATTAGAAGTTGAATTCTAACTCTGTTCAGAACAGCACACCCCTTTTTGATCACAGTGTAATGAATAACAGGCTTTGGAGGTGGGGACGATGAACACATGAAATTAGCCCTTTGATTTTTTTACTGTCCCAGTATCAACAAATCTATCACCCACACTGCCAGCCTTAGATCTGCAGAAGCGTACGCCAGTTTGCCTTGCAAAAGCCTTCATTCCCCTCTCAATCCTGTCTCTTCTCATACCGGTATTACACCACTGTCCTCCACACAGCTCTTCCTGCCTGCGGCAGAGGAACCGAGACCTGGTCCGTGAACTTCAGACTCAATTATTTCTTTATCCATATCCCCGAAGAACAGAGCTGTAAAGGAGACAGTGATTTTCGCAGGTGCCCGGTGACAAGCAATTAAAGGAGGTCATGGAAATTTGGGATACCAAGGTATACCCAAACTGTATCTGCAGACTGAAGCCTTTGGGACTGCAAGTGGCAGCCCCTAGAAGCAAATATCTCCTCTCTTGTCAGCAGCCTCTCAGATCTGCAAAGACAGATCTACCGGGAGACATCATTTTCATTTGGCTAAAGAAGATTAATGTTGCCACTTGCTGCATTTTATCCTGTCAAATCGGGCCGTCTACAGTGCTTATCAGGCAAAGCAATATACCTGCTAGATGAAAAGGAGCCTTTCCAAACGTACCAAGAATTGTTTAGTACAAATTCACCCACCTGCTTTCCCTCCACCCCTGCGAGCATTTTTTGAAACTGAAAAGCAGAAAGACACAAGTCAGCACAGAAGTACTCTCCTCCATGCTCTTTGAGAGTTCTGGCACGGTTTGATGCTCACTGATATTCGGCTAGATGTGTCAAGTTATTTAAACCATTACCTTCTGCCACTATTGTTTTAAAGTGATGAAAGATAGATTAGAGCAGCCCTTCAAATCATGAAAGCACTGTAAAAAATAACTACCCTACTCACCCCAAAACAAACATCGGTATGGCCAAGGACAGTAATCTTTCCGTGCTTTACAGATGGAAAAACAGACAGTAAGGTGTTAAGTAGTTGGTCCAAGACCACTCTGCAAGATGGCAGCAAAGCAGGGATGAAGAGTCAAAAGTGTTCCCAGCTTTTGCTTTGATACTCCACCCTACCAGATAATGCACATTCGGTCAAGTATTGTACCGAGGGGAAGGGCATTGGGGGCTGCAGTGTGCAAGAGGAAGATGCAGAAAAAAAGCAAACAAAAAAAAAAAGATAAAAAAATGTCCTTTTCAGTCCATCTACAGCAAAAGGCAGATGCTGAGTCCAAAAGTCCCTGCCCCACTCTGCTGGCAGAGAAGCTGCAGGGCTGGGTGCTCTGTGCCAACTGCACAGGGGAGGAGGGGACATGTTCCCTATTAGGTTATAATCATCTGTTTGATTATATTATTGATTATATTGTTTCACTGTTGTGATCATAATATTTGATATTACCCATTACATTCCCCGTTTGTTGTATCACCACACAATAATGAGAGGGGCACAGTGTCACTATTAATATTCCCTTCTCTGGAAAATTAAAGAATCATTTCCCTTTTGGTCAGTAGGTCTGTGGATCATTCAGAGAAATAATAACATGACCTCCAAGGTTTTTCCCAGGTAAACCAGCCCACCCCATAGCAGATATGCCCTCTGAGCACCAGGACAGCAGCGGCTGTGATGAGCTTTCCCACAGAGATCCACCTGAATACTCTCCAATCTGAATGGGGAGCTGCATCGCAAAACCCACTGCACAAAGCTTGTGTAAGTTCCCTCTGACTTCCCACCTCGTGCAGCTTTGCTGCTCCAGCAGGTTTTAAACCACCCTAATTACAACCAGCCTCTGTAAATATATCTAATAGACAAACGCGGTTCGGAGTTTGCAAGCAGGAAGATATTCAGGCTGATGTTGCTTTTAAACTAATGGGATTAGTAGCTCTCACAGGTTAGGGAAGAGCCAACTGCTGTGATGAAGAGAAAGAAGAAGTCACATTAGCCAGTGCACTGCAGGGCTTTCCATATTACAGCATTAGAATAAAAAATAATGCACTAGAAAATGCTGTTTTGCAGCAGATTGGATAGCACAGCATCTCCTGGCATGGCGCTGGATCAAAGCCGAATTCTATAGCATTAATTATTCAAACACCAATGAGATACATTTTGTCAGTTAAAGCAAAGAAAAGTAATCAGATCAGTGTTGTTACAGTGTGAAGAAGCAAAACAGATTTTGTGCAAACGATTAAATTCATTTGTGCAGTCAACCTGCACGTACATTTCCTCCAGATTTGCAAGTTATTGTGCCAGTTTTCTCAAATGTGAGAAAACGTAGAGCTCACACACAATGCCATGGCAGACATGGTGACAGTCCGTAAGTGGTTTTTTGTTGGATTTTTTTTTTTCATAGCTTATCTGATTGGTGGGTCTCAGCCATAGAGTAGTCAGGCACATACATTTATATTGTTCTCATCACATCTGAGAGACAAGAGCAAAATAGAGCCATTCGTCTTTAACAAGGCTTAGTTAAAATAGTAGCAAATGCAAAATTCAAGTAGAAGAGACCAAATACCCACCTTCACATAGTAATGAAATTTATATAAAGTCATTTCTTTAAAACAACCCAGCAGCACACCTGGTAGCGTGTGATTTACTAACTGTGAGTAACTTACACAGCCTTTCTCTGCAGACCTTCAAATGCTTAAAAGCCATCAGCCCTAGACAACGAACGTGTTCAAGGATGACAGCTTTCCTGCTCCACTTTTGTCCCAAAGTGCAAGCAAGACCAAGGTACCGGGGGGGAGGAAAAAAAAAAAAAAAAAAAAAAAAGAGAGATAAAAAAGATCAATCTTTAGCTAAATCAGTTAGGATCACTGGAGACCCTAGAAGGGAAAATCACGAAGTGCCTAGTGAAAGACATAAGCAGGAAGCAATTCCTATTTCTCTGGTAATTTGGAGAGTTAAGCGTGTCTCCATGGGGTATAAATGTCACACTGAATGTCACCCAAGTTTCTGCCTCAGGCCCTTTTCCCCCCCACAGTGTTTTGGAGTCACTATAAAACTCACATGAGCCCTGTCCACTTCCATAAGCTTCGTTCTGCTGCCCGAGACTGCCTTTGCTTGTCAAATTTTAATTGCTTTGTCAGAAGATAATTACAGCTCTTTCACAACTCTCTCTCTGCTTTCTGGGCTATTTCATTCCAGATCCAGCTCTTGGTTCAGTTTCTTATGAAAGCCTCAGAAACCCACAAAAAATATTTCCAGGCAGTTCCTCAGCCTGGGATCATTCACAAATACCTCCAGCTGTTCCCTTGTTTGGGGGTTTTGTTTAAAAACGCATTACTCAGATCTCTCGTTTTTACAAGAAGCACAACGCTGAGGTTTCTATCCCAGGAATCTCAGTTAACCTCCTCTGCCTGAGGCAGCCGAATGCTGCAATACCACCAAGTGCTTCGCAACCAGCCTGTGCCAGAAATCAGGCTGCCTTCTGGCTGCCCTCTTTTTTGTGACACCTACGGAGCAAAGCATTGTTTAAAACCTCCATTATTGTCCTCGATGTGGCCAGGAGGTTTCTTTCTAATGCAGCTTTTTACCAATCTGTTCTTCTGCTCAGGGACTTTGCTGTTTTCTCCGTTACAAACACTTTTCAGCAATCACAGAAAGTCAAGGAGCTGGCCAAATGCAGCTTTTTTCAGTGCCCGCACTATGTTCACCTTTCATAACTTGAGTGGTTTTATGATGATAATGAGCCCAAGAGTCCACGCGTTTTAGAAGGTCACCCAAAGCTTCAGAAGTTTGTCTTCACTTCAAGAAGTCCTGCTCTCTTCCTTGCAAGCTTGTGTCCAGCTCATAACAAAACCTGCCTTCACCGTGAGTTGTCTATGTCAGCCTTTAATATCTGGAACAGCAAGTGGGACCTGGGTTTTAACATCTGTATGTTTGTATGTAAATACTACTAAAATATATGTTTCTACAAAACTCATATCTACATATGGTAATCATTCAATCTCACACCTCTTATAAATACTATGACCATTTCAAAACTATTGACTTCAGCTTTGATCCAATGACATAGCAGGAAACTGCTGTTTCTATATTGCAAACATACTTGACCCCCAGTCCTACTTAGTTACATGTTTTTAAAATGGCAACGAAAAATACTATCAATAAACTAGCAGCAATTAATGAGGACTCAAGAGCTTTTCTGTCTTGGAAGAAGGTTGCCTGCTGAAAGACTCCTTTGCAGAATTGAAGGGATTTTCCTTTATGCACCAAAAAGCAGGAGGCAGCAAAGCCAAGGGGTAAACACGATGCACAGCCAATAGCAAATGGTTCAGGCAGCAGAGACACTCCAAAATGTCTAGCATTGCCGCCTCACTAATCAGAAACATGGCCTGAATGCCCCAAAATACACCTCAGCAAAGTTATTTCCCTCTTTCATTTTTTATTCATCCCAAAGTAACTGGAAAACGACACTCGGATCTTGTTCAGCCCTGACTCGGTTTGCCATCCTTTGCAGAGTGCACATGGCTGGAGCAAGGCCAAGCACACAGGATCTTCATTTTCCCCAAATTTCTCCTCGACTCTGCCAGCGCTGTGCACAGCCCCTGCTTGCCTTTCTACCTCTTCCCTGCGGCAAAGACTTCAAGGCTCTAAATTGTGACTAAGACAAACTAATAATCACTTTGTAGCTCCACAAAGGTCCCTCCTTCGCTATCCAGGACAGGTTGCTGGTGAATACTGCAAAATCTGGTCTTCCCGCAGGAGATGGGCACGGTGCCTTCCAGCCCTCCCAGTGCTGGCTGGGTCTCTTGCTCCCAGGACTCTGCCGATAAAGACCATCTGTTTCACAGCCAGGAAAAGATACACAGCTCAGATAGAGCAAGAACTACATCCAGACAAGCAAAAGGATTTCTATTTTAGCCTCTTCTCTGGTGCTAACCCATAGGTTTGCTCTCAGCTGTTCATTTTCCTGTATTTTAAGTAGGAATGTATGGCCACAGTTCCATTACTATTTTCAAAGCCAAAACCTTTATGCCGTTTTACTCCTTGCATCCCAAAGCAACATCAGACAGACACAAGCTATAGCCATCTCCCGATTCCCCACCTTTCAAAAGGCCACGTAGGATGTACCACCCTCTCTTTATGACTTCCACAATGAACATGCATAATTGCTCAGCTCTAAAAATTCAGTTTTAATTGAGTCTTAATGCTGCCTTATGGGTCTTTTGTACCTTGAGAAACAAGCTACAATCAGGTCTTACTTCTTTTTATCCTCTGCTTCTGTAATTAACCAAACTTTGTGGCCAAAGCCCCTGTTGTATACAAAGCACCTACATTTCATCTAATAGGAAGCAGCAGTTTCCTAGCTGGAATGCAAGCACCTGCCTCTTGAAGCTCAGTAATCCCACTAATTGGCTCCTCCTCTCCATTTTGTCTTTAAATATGTATTCTGTAGGGTGAAAAGAAGTGCTGCCACCTGCTACCACTTTTTTTTTTTTTTTTTTTTTTCATGATTCCCAGTGGATTGCTTTTACATATTTATCCTGGGCAGAGCAGCTCTTCCCCCTCCAGGTTTATTCTCCACAAGTGTCATGTAATGGGTTTCCATCCTTGCAGGAGGGACATGTGTGGGCCCCAGAGCTGCTTCCCAAATGGACCTGCAGCTGCTGGCACATCTGAGGTTTGAGAAGCCTTTAATTATTCCCCTTTCATTGTATCAGTCGAATGCCGCCTCTGAGCACGTAATATATTATTTTAGTAGGCTGCCACAAGAGATCTCTTGGAAATATAATTTAATTCATGAGCTGACATAGGTGTATGCTATTTATATTATAGCTTACAGCTTTCATAATATTGGACTGGTCCCCAATATTTGGGAGTTGATCTTCTGTTTGCTTTCTGTGGATGTTTGCAGACCACAGGAATGTTTGTGTTACCCATTATGCAAACAAAAAATGTATAAAGCCTGTACTTCAGAAATTTCAGATACATCATGGAAGCTTTTAAATTAAAAGGTGTAGACTCATCAGGAGTGTCCATGGGAGAAGAAGAACAGGGAAGAGAAAATAAACGTCAACCACAAAGCATTTGGCTTTAAATTAAATTTCTAAGGGACTTGTGTCCCTTCATCATTGCTAAGGTCACACATTATGTTATCCAAGTGAAATACGCAGTTCTCAACTTAGTTTCTTAACAAGAAATGCTAGTGGCAAGAGAGTTATTGATAATTCTGGCACCAAAATGCTAATTGATATTGTCTACAGTCACTGGCAGTCCTCGCTGTTTCAGGCAACTGCTTTTGGTTGAATTTAGATATTGCTCTCTAACTTCTAGACAGAATGCAGATAACATTTTAGCTATAGAAGTGAGTTTCAAGGCAAAACATGGAACTTGTTAAGAGCCATTAGCATAAGCATTTTGAAGGTTTCTTGGTCTTCTGCCTGTTCAGCTTTGTCTTATTTGGGGCTCAGCCATCAGCAAACTGCTGAATAAGGTTATCTACCAACACCCTCCTTGGTGGGACGCCCTATGGGCTAGCGTGATCTGAGCAGTGCGAGGAACATAGCAATGGCACGCTGCACCCCCAAAAGACAAGGAGAGACACCTAAATAGAAATGGACCTAGACACAAGATAGAAATCTCAATTATGCACAAGAGAGAAATTTCTCAGAAGTGTCAGAGGCTTAGTCTCTTGAAGCTTACCCGGAAAATGTGGTTTGGCACCCACAGACCCGTATCGCTTCTCAACTCCTGCATATCTTATCCAAATCTTTACTTCCCTCCCTGCCTCCAGGGGAATACCAAATGCTTTGCAATACAGTACCTCTTGCTACTAAAAGCAGTCAGGAAATCATCCCTTCATGCATACTTAAGAACATCACATCTGTCAGTCTGCTGTAGATACAAACCTTACTTTTTTAAAAAAATCCATTTTAAAAATAATCAGCATTTGCAAAAATCTGTTTCTCCTCTAGAATGGGCTTCCTAATAAACTCCAACCACTAAACACCCCAGGCTAGTTTATCATCTCTTTTCCATGACCTTCATCTAACTTCGGCTTTCATACACAGAGTAGGAGTGAGTTATTTTGATTAACGATGATTGCTTCTTTGTCAGACCAGTAAATCAACTAAAATAAGAAACTCATACCTTGAAAGATTTAGAGGAGTTGCTGCCAACTATTTTTATAAGGTCTTTATTCACTCTCCATTGTGTGCTCTACTCTCAAATGTGCCACAATAAAATCCTTTGCATTATCAATTCCCTTTCCCCCTTTTGCAAACATTGCATTTTCCCATGTTTTCAGTGGAGCTGATACATTAATACAGCTGTACAACTGGTTTATTTTCTTGTTTGTGCAGAGTCATCACAGATCATATGAGCGATGTAAGTGCAGCAGGAAGATTCGGGTAGGCTAATAATTCTGGATTTGACAGGAAGGGTTACGTTAACAAAATGAGTGGGGAGTGCATAGTTATTTCTATGCAACTTTTCACTGTAAACACTATTTTAAAACCCCTTTAAACCCTTCAAAACAAAGCCCTTATTCAATTTTCATTTCAGATGTGCACACAAATGAAGTCTCAGCCACAGCACCTGCTACCAAAGTGCACTTGTTTTGACTGCACTAGACAGTAACCTGGGATGTTTTTCCACCTGTGTTTTGGGTAGTAACAGCTTAATTCTCCTCTCAAGTCTGTACAAAAGATAATGAAGTGTTTGGATGGTTTGGCAAGGAAGTGTCCATGAGGGACTGGCAGCAAAACAGGTCCACGCTTTGGCTGCAAGGACAATGGCTAATGATTGCAATGAGCAGCTTTGAAGTTTCCCCTTTATTTCTAAGTTTACACCAAGAAATAAGGAAGAATTTGGCTTCTTTTGCTGCACCAGCTTTAACAGGATGTCAGTGTGGTAAAGAAGGAACCCAAAACCCAAAAAACCCCCAGTAGAAGTAAATGCCTACAGAACAACACTGCTGTTGATCTAGTGTCCCTTCACCAAGTCAGAGAATTAAGGGAAGATACCAGCAGCGCTTTCCAGGGAGCCTCTTCCCTTCTAGGATTAACCAAGAAAGGGCTGTGGTGAACCCTGTACAGGGAGCAGAGCACCCAGAGCTGGAAGAGCCTCTGGTCCCCCTCACCCCCAGCAGTGTCACAGCTGTGGAAGTGGCAACCAGCCACGTGGAAAAATTATAATCACGCCTTCAGTTCCATGCATTCATAAGAGTTACAGCATCGCTGCCACAGCTTTTTAAGAGAAACTCGAGTGTATTATTCATAGCAGTTTTTAAGAAGTCTGTAATCATGGGAACTGCTTCCTTGATATTTTTCACCACACAGGAAGGATGTCCAAGTACCACTTCAGCTCCTGTTTCAGACTGGATGCCGTTTGTATAAATGCAACTTTGTGTGCTGAAAAAAAATTACACTGTAAAAATTCAAAGAAGCTGAGTTTTGAAAATCTGGCCAAAGTTTGGCCTACAGTTGAAGAATTTAATCTGACATAGCTCAGAACAACTCTGAAGCAGTTTGCTTTGGAATAGCAGCCCTTGCCAAAGGTGTGGAGGCTGACACACCTGCCCTGGGAAATGTCCCTCTTCTTCACAAGATTGCTTTTTGGTCCCCTGCCAGCAGCTTGAAGCTGATGAAGAAGGGATGGGGCATGTTGGACACAGCTAACTCTGTGGCAGCAATGTCCTTGCAGCACTATGTGTGCATGAATGGTAAGATCTCCTGCATATCTTATCCCAAGACTTGCCTTGGGAACAGATCAAAACGGAAACACCCTTGACACCCCTGGTTCAAGAGATCTGCCCATGTCACGAGTCACTCCTCAGGACTGCGCGGGCAGAAGATCAAACCACCGGTTTACGCTGATGAAGGAGTGGAAAAGCACCTTGTTGCTTCCTGGCGTCCTTGCAGACAGTTGTATTTGATGAGCAAGGGGATGGGGATCACAGGGGTTGGCCACTGCAAAGAGAACCACGCGCAGCAGAAGAGAAGCAGTGCCTTTACAGAGGAGTTTCTGCCCACCACATCCCATCAGCTCAATGACCAAGCAAGCAAGAGAAAAAAGTTTTCAGCAAAGCAACGACACTGAGACCAGGATCTGCACCTTAAACATGACTGAAATAGAGCTGAGCATTCATTGCTACGAAATTCATGCTTTCTTTTAACAGGCGGCTAGTGAAAAATGAAGCCACTGTATTCTGTAAAAGCAATGCCAGACACAAATACTGTTTTCACGTAAAATCTTGGTGGCTTGTGCCAATATAAGACAAGCATCAGCCACAGATGTTACTTAAGGACATCTTAATGTTGTGTTCACTGTGCATTCTGCAGCCTAATTATACTGCCTTCTTTATTAATAATGTACAAACTGAGTAGTAATAGATTAAGACAGTTTTCATTATTTTATTTTAGGTCTTTTGCAATGTAAGACAAAGCCAGACAGATAAAAAGGGAAAGAAAAATCCTGAGATGAGTAGAGATTGTTGTGAACACAACAATGAGATAAAATATTTCAGAAAAACAGACATTCCTCTTAGTACCATTATGCCAAAAATAATGGAGACTGACATCATTTGGAAGGGAAATGGAAACAATTGGGGAATATTAATTGGGGCGCACATCATGCAGGGACTTTGAATTCCTCTATGTAGAAAGACAGAGAGGAAAAAAGTTTCTATATTCTCTCAGCCTCTGGCAGTCTGGGGCCAGAAAGGGAAGGTCGTGCTTGAAAGAGGAGCCAAAGCTCCCCTGAAGTCAGCGGAAGCACATTTTCAAAGGGGACAGCACTCCCTGCTTTTGAAGGATGTGCTGTGCATTTGTAGACTTTTCTTTTTTTTTTTTTTTTTTTTTAAGCTGAAAACTTAGGATATCTTGACTTCCCCCAGGCTACCTATCCCTGTGTTAACAGCTCACCCCCTTTATAAATGTACTTGCTTCTACCTGTTAAACTAGCTGTTAGAATATTATAGAATATATCAGAGTCCTAGAGCAAATGTCTTTTTAAACCATTGCAGAAAAACACGGATATTGGAAAGGTATTCAAAAAGAAAACCTTGGGTTTTTTGGCTTTCATGTAGTACATATATTCTCTTTCCCTACAGACATTTCTAAGGAGATTTCTCATGTATAAATAAGCATTAACCACTTATTCACAGGTGGTGTGAGAAGTATTATTTTAAGAAGAAACAAGAAAGATGGCCAGTGGGCCTGTGTAAATCACAAGTCACTTGTATGGGCCTATTGTTACTTCTTGTGTATTAGGAAACAGCAGCAAGAACTCCGCAGGCCAGGCAGCCTCCCTGTGCTCCTCCAACCCCTCCCTTCCAAACCACCGCTTGTCAGACAGAAGCACGAGAGCTGCAGTGATGCTAAACCAAGGCACTGCGTCAGCACGAAGAGATCGAGCCCTCCGACTCCACCACTCGTTATTTTACCTTGCTTGATCACCTCATGGTCTTGCTTACCTTCAGCAACTGGAAGATGCTGCACACGCCCTCAAGCCAAGCGGGATGATTTTTCAGATGGCTTGCCACAGACCCCTTGTATACGGGATATTTAAATGCTTATGATATGGGGGGTAAAATTTCAAAGTAATTAGGCTCCTAAACACCTCGGGCTGCTCTGCCCTGGGAAGTCGGTGTGCTGGAGCGGAGCAATCCAGCTCTTCTTCAACATCTCCCCCATGTGGCACCAGTAATGTTCACAGTGCGCTTTGTGTGGCACAATTCCTACTCGGCAGTGAATAAAGGGGTTGCCAGGGTTGCTGATAAGGGGGAAACGCTTTGCTATAAATTCGCACTTTACTGAGCATCAACTCTCTTACGCATTAAGTTGGTTTTAATCCACACGGTCCTTTCTCCTGGCTCCAACCTACATGTCATTCCAGGGTTCGGTGCTTTCCCCTGCCATAGAAATAACATCGATATCTTTGATAGATCAGGTAATTTCTTTATGTAAGCTCTTTATTTACATGGGATACATATTCAGAGCCTCAACATTTAGGAGAGGAAGTGCTGCATGCTTGAAATCTAATAAAAGTTTGAGCTGGGTGACTGAGCAGCAAATTATTGGATTTTCCATAAGAGCCAGCCTCTACATGCCAGAGTAGAGGTTAAGTGCAAAGAGCAGGTCAAAAACTATCAGCATTTCAACAAAATAGTTAATTAAATTCAAATATCAAAAGAAAAAAAAAATCATGGTTTGCTTATAATGAAAGTTTTCATGTAACATTTAACTCACAGAAAGAGTGGCTAATTCCATTTATGTTAATATTAAACTCGCATACTTTTGCTTTTAGCTTAATCACTAAGCAACCAAGTTACCAGAAGAACACAGACTATCCAGCAATTATCACACAAACATGTCTGGGGCTGAATTCTGACACTGCACCATTAAATCCATGGAGATTTTCCTGAGAGTCCCATGACAGGAGAGTCAAGGATATAAAAACTGACATATGATTACATGTTAATTGGTCCCAATCCCATTCGTGGTTCCAGTCCTACTCAAAGCCTTTTAATTCATAGAAGAGTTGGGCAGAAACGATAGCACCAATTATTGCTAAGAGGTACCAAGGTGCATTACTTGATATTTATTATTAACAGCATCTTTTAAAGCAATTTTCATCCTAAGGATCTCAAAGCTTTTACACATTAATTAATGAAGAGCCTCACACGATCACTGTGAAGTAGGCAAATATTATTGCCAACTCACAGACAAATGAGGAGGATGGGAATTAAATTACATCCTTAAATTTACACCACAGATAAAAGACACCTTTTTCCAACAGGGAGAGCAGATCTTAAGTGATGATGGGATCTTGCAACCAGTGAATCCATCTACTTGCTCAGAAAATTTGCGTCCTGAGAAAATCTACAGTTGCCAAAGCTCTGTAGAAACGAAATCAGACTGAGCTTATTTAACATGGATGCTTTCGCTCGAAAGCAGCTTAGCCTACAGGCTAGAAGGAGTTAAAGTATACAGGATTACAACATCTGGACCAGATCTGTTGCCAGGGTTAACTTGCATGGCTGTTTTGAATATTTTTGCCTCTTTTCAACAGGAATAGCAGACCAGCATTCTCTTTCAAAAACCAGCTCTTCCATTTGAATTTGCCTTCAAAAACAAGACAGCTTTCGCTTGCAAAATTAGCTCCCTATCCAGCATCCGAGGCAAGAATTCAAGAAAAAGAGCTTAATTTTTATCAAGCAAACGCTTAAAGCAACTGTTGATATATGGGGAAAGAACACAAACACCTGCTCTATCTCGCAGAACCATTAAATATTTATTAGTCTTTCCGAGACAAAAATACAAATGTAAAGCTTGGCTGGCCCACACCTCCCAGCTGGACTCAACTTTGATGACCCCTGAGTTTACAGGTTGGAGGGAAAGTTTGCAGCTGACTCAGGAGAAGTAATTGCTCCGTGATGGAGCTCTAGGGCTTCCCAGTGACTTATTACGGCGACACGGTACTGATGGAGCTTGCTTTGGGGGCTTAGTGGGGTTTTTTTGCTTGTTTGTTAACTAGAAATGGAGCAAGACTCTCCAAGGCAGAAGAAAACATATTGAGCATTTTGAGGGAATAAAACATGTTTTCTTGAGTCTTCATGTCCTCGACTCATGCAGTAGATGCTTCCTGAGCGCAGAGTGAAGCCAACCGAGGTTTGGTTTCATTTGTTGGCTGCACAATTGGGGTCTTCTTATTAACTGAAAATCCACATTGCTGATAAACCACTGCGATAGCAGATACACTCTGGTCTCCCATAATTGCTTCTTCTACATTTATGAAGACACTTTTCATTTATCTCTCATGAACTCTAATTAAAGCTTGCAGAGCTTTTACACACATACACAATCCCCCCCCCTCGCCACCCCTCATGAATATACATCATGTTTTAAGTGACACAAAATTGTCATCTTCTTTTGTTTGGCGTTCAACAAGGACTCTGCATTTGAAACGCTCCGTCCTGGACCACCTGCTCAGAGGTGCAAGGGCATTTTCTGAGTGAAGTAGTCACAGAAATTAGAATTTTGGTATTATCTGGGTATGAGCTTGGTTTGCAGTATCTACTATAGCTGCAGAGATCTGCCTGCAGAGATCTTGGCTTCTTTATGCATTTTCTCTTTTAATCAGTCTTGGTTCCCCTCCGGCTTAAAGAAAAGGTGTCTATCTTGTTTTCTCAGGTGCTATACCCCCTTATATATATATACACATGTATTTCTTCCTCTCAGAAGCACAGTGCTGAGTTGCTGCTATACAACATCCAACTTCCACCTCTCCTCTGGCATGACCATTCTCTATTGCTGACCTCCATACCATAATGAAAACATAAAAGTCAATACTAATTTACAAGCTATTAAATGAATAACAGACCTGTTGAGAAGCTCACTCCTGCACCCTTTAAACATGAAGTGATGCTCTCTTGTTTGTACAAGTGATAGGGGTTTTTTTGAGTCTTCTACTCTTGCAGGGTTGCAAATATTGAAAGCATTTCTAAGCTTTCAACCCAGCAATATCAAACCTAACTCAGGATAATGAGCATTTTCCAGTACCAAAGGAGAGCAAAATAAGAAAGAGGGAGAATGAAACCAGAACCAACCCGATGTCACTGTGCTGAATCTTCTTGTACCCCATACATTACCATCAGCTCTGGTCTGACAGGACTTGGGTGGAGGCAAATGTAATGTTGTTTTTCAGTACCGTTACTTAGTGATATAAATATTTTGTCGCTGTGATGGTAGACAAGAGAATCCATCCTTTGCATGGTCCCAGCTCAGGTTCATCCCCCACCATGACTGAGTTTTGTGTCCCCTCCTTCATTTCAAGAATCAGATCATTTAAGCTGAACTCCCCCCCACATCCCAGCGCTCAGCCCTGCAATACAGTGACGGTCTCCTCCCTCCTTGGAAATTGCTTTTTTCCACTGCCCCTAGCACAGCTCTGCAGCAACCAAGCAAAGCGTATCGAGAACTGCGACACACACTTCACCACATGGGCAAGGAGCAAATTGAGACACAGCCCTGCGATGGAGGGATGGCAGGGGCCTCAGCAACAAGCATCCACGCATGAGGAACCAGCTGAATTTAGATTCTCTTCATGATGCAGAGTCATGTTCTGTACAGATAAGGACTTAACACATTCAAGATATCTTTTTCTTTCCAGTCCCAGGGGAGGACAGGACCAGAGGCCAGCCAGGGTACAGCTGTAGCTAAATGACCACGGTGACCCTCAGATGACAACCCTACCAAGCAGTAGCACTGAAAATTGTACAGCGACAACTATTCTTACTTGGCATCCAAGCACCAGGCAGATCACACGTATTGGTGTCTAACAGAGGAAAACACTGGACAAACCTGCTCCTCCGACGCCAGCTAAATGCTGAGAGCCCTGTTGGTGCCATGAGGCCACTCCGGTGCAGGACGTGGGGTGAAGGATGGATGGGTCAAGAGTTGGAATCACAAAAAGAATAGGCTAAAGCAGACCCTGAATCAGCCATGGCCACCTTGCCTAAAATATCAGGTCGGTGGATTTTTTTGCAAGGCAAATTTTTCAGATGTAAATATCTGGAAATAAATTTAAATACTCTGAGAAAATCTTCAAATCTGGTTTAGCTTTTCCTTCACTGGCAGCAGAAACCCCAGATAGATTGATTTAAGCCATCCAGGGCTTTTGGCCTCTTCAGTCATGCATCAGAGGTTGTGCAAACCCCGTCTTTTCCTCTACTTATATGAAGTAAGGAAATTTTCTCTGTCACTTAACTCAATACAAACTAAATGGCATCACACATTTCAGAAAGTCTCTCCCTTACACTAAAAAGGAAGGACAGAGAATATCAGCCTGAAACCCCCCATTTATTTAATAAATTACAGGTGGCTAAAACCAGGTGATGAATAATGAGCAAGGCCAAGGTATAACGTACAAAAGGTTCACAGCTCCTACAAGGCCTCAGCATTCGTGGGTGACTAATGATACGCAGAGCTGTGCTGGTAAAGACAGCAGCGTGCACGTTACAGCACACTTATTTTAAGCGTATCTTTGATCTCCCCTCATTATACAGCACATCATTCTCCAAATAAATTGAATTAATAGGGGCAGTCCACAAATCAATTCTTCCTCTCCCCGGCCACAAAGCGAGGCAGCAGGTTGTCAGGTACATGTTTAGGGACAGGCACCGCAAACTGAGGTTGTGTAACACATGCTAATGGTGTCATTAGACACAACACAGTCCTTGACAAAGCTTGCTAGGTTCTTTGTTTTATCTTCTCCTTCTACAGAAGCGAGGGTCTTTTGTGCTCCCTTTCAGGCTAGACCTAGAGGGATCATTAGATGTGCTGCTGGCTTGGAAGTGGCTAAGATTTCTTCTTAGGGAAATGGGATTGCAAGATTAATGTAAAAAAAATACAACGTGCAGAGCAGCAAGCTTGTTTTTCAGGCTTTCCCCTAAATACATCCTGATTTTAACAGAAGCTTTTTTCCAAGCCAGACCAGCTTATGACATGCGAACACTGACATACATGAACACCAATTTACAATTGCATTTTTATAATATTCTGTAACAAGAGAATTAGCATTATATCTATCTCTGCATCCTTCAAAACACATCAGTGTGGCGAGGATGCTTTCAGAACTCAAATAATGTAGGTTTACTGAAGCAAAGAGCAAATCCTCCCTTCCCTTTTCTTCCTGTTGATACTAGTATGACCCACTCGTGTGAAAATAAAGGTCCTGGGGTTTTGCTCCTGAAGCTCAGTCTGCTAAAAGTCTGAAGAGCAGATGGCGGTGTTTAACTAACAAGCAAAATATTGCAACACGGTTGGTTTTGTACAGCAGACCTCTGCAGAAAATAAAAATTATTTTTAAAGGTCAGTTGATGAAATAGCACTACTCTGCTACTAGTTCTGCAGCTATTATCACAGCCATCTCAGTAAGAGCCTGCCTTGGAAAGTCAGCAGAGACTACTGAAGAAAAGATTGCAATCTAGAAGAGTTCAAGAAAGTTGGTTTTGTTTTTTTTTTTTTTCTGGGTGAGAAAAGGAATGAAGGCTAATATAAAAAACCAAAGCTAAACAGCTGGTGGGATGTCGAATGGCTAAAAGTAAGTCGTGCCAAATAGGTTTTCCTTTTTTTCAAAAACTCTTACCTTAAATGATTTATTTACAGGATGCCAGTGTAAAACTTAAAGGGCTCATGATGGTGGCAATTCAAATACTCACATATCTTTCAAAGAAAAACAGGGAAAAATCCTCTACCGAAACTGGTATCAACTTCCCACTAGTTAATGAGAGCTGGAACCATTTTATTCAGAGTAAAGTGCTATAACACCAGAATTTTAAGGAAAATACTTCTAAATGTAAATGAAAAGGTTCTTTCCCCTATGATTTTTGGGCAATGACCATACTATTTTGTTAACAACTTAGGCTAGAAGTACCACCAGGATTATTTTCTGTCTTTACCTAAGAAAGAAACGAACCCCTCAGCAGAGAAGCAACTGAATATCTCTACATCCTCACACTCTCATGACTAGTCAACAACTGAAATCCAATTAAATTTAAGCCAGGTGCCCCACAAGGTTACCAAGCTATCCTTGTTCTTAAGTCATCATTTGTGGTATGATTTCATTTGAAAAGTCCAGTTCAAACCAAAAGTTTGTCTCTATGTCTACTCATTCCTTCCATAACAGCACTTAAGAGGTTCCCAACAATAATTGTAACACTTTTGGGAAAGGAACTGAATGAAAAGATGGTATTTCTCCCAAAGAACTTAAAATGCACTTGAAGTCAATTAAACACTTTATAAAGTAACTAAAGATACTGAACTTCCTGAAAGCTTGGCTTTTAAGGTCAGGCATCCAGAAAAATTACATGTGTTCTTTCACATAAGAGAGAATATTACCCTATGTCTAAGGCTGATGCGAGTGCCTGGATGCACCTTTTCAACTCATTAGACAAATTGCTTCAGTGAAGTGCTAGATTAGATCTGATGCATATGACTCAGCCCTTAGATGTTATGTACCTTCTGCTCCATGCTGGTTAAGTCTCTCACAATAGCAATTAGAAACAGAAAGTCAAGTAAAACAAAACAAAACAAAAAGTACTTTAGGCAAAGCTGGGGGGAGATTTAAAGTTTGAAGGTATAATGGATTCACATCACGTGTGTCTCAGAAGCAATAAATCCTGCTTAGGGAAACGTCTGAGGAAAAAACACTGTTAGGCTATAAAATTCCACCTCTGAGGATTATAAAACAACATGCACAGAGCAAACATCCTTTTCGAGCATAATAGGACTGTCAGAAATGATTGACAACAATGACAATCTATCATAGGCTGCCGTATCCCTGTGATAGCATCTTGCACAGGGCTGTCTGGCAGAAATAAAATTGTTTATTCATTCCTATACTATGTGGAGGATGGAACATGTCATATAGAATAAATGCACCCTTTCTTTCTGTCTGCTTTTATGCACCCGCATTATCTAAGTACACCTTTTAGTTCATATAACACTATTTCAACTTCCTCTCGGATTTCTCCCCGCTTTCAGGGCGGCTATGCAGATGATGACTTGCTAAGCACTGTTCAGGGGAATGTGATGCCTTTATACCTCCAGACTGACGTCTGGAAGCTGCTGCAGACCTGAAACAAAGATGAGAAATGAGCAATCTGGATGCAAAGCTCCAACCCTCACTTGGAGGGAAGGTAAGGCTCCCTTTCCAGAGCTCTGCCAGCTGCGGGTCAGCGAGCAATCCCTCCAACGGGGTATTTTTGTGATGAGGAAATCCTACCCGGGGTGCGTAATGGATGGAGACCACCGGGGTCAAGAGATCCCTGCAGATTGTAATGACTTTCATTAAATCACTGTCTTCCCTGGGCAGAATTTGAGCTGACAGCCTATTGCTGAGAGACTCGACACAGCTTATTACCTATCCCCACACGGAGTTTAATACCGCTGACGGGGCTGACATATCAGCAGCCACCTCTCGGCCAGCCCGCACTGCAGCTCTTGGCACCGTGCTCACGCTCATCCTGCCAATGCTACTTCGGTTGACATCAATGTCAGGCAGTTTCTGTAGACAGGAGAAGTGCAAAGTATGCAAGGTAATGCCATATTCTTCATGGAGAAAGCCCTATCACATATAGGAGATGAGATGATTTTTTTTTTCCCCCCATTACAGAGCTGTTTGTCTATTCTGTGTTTGACAACAAGTGACCTCCAGCACAGCAAATCTCTCCTATAAAGCCATAGCCACTACTGTCACAGCTGCTTGTATACCACTATGCAAAAATTGATGCATGAATATCAGCAAAAAGTAGAGTAAATTGACGAAACTGATGGGGGAAAGAGGTTCTTCCAAGAAGCCAAGGAGAAATAAATATGGTCTAATGAAGGGACTGGGCTGACGTTCAGGAGCATGGAGTCCACATTCTGATAATTAGAAGATACAGCTGTGAAACTCTGAACAAACTCCCCCAGTGCCTCTGTGCTGTGGTTCCTCTTCTACACGCTGATAAGCATCCTTGTTATTTTATCAGTGATACATTGCTGAGAGTGGGGACCTGCACCTTCACAGGCACATGGTCCCCCAGCACAGCCTGGTCTAAAAACGCTCACAGCATTTCCCAAAGTGAAAAACTATGTTTGATTGGTTTCATGATTCATCTTAAGCCAAAAAAAATTACCCGAGATCAAAGTTAGATCAATGGTGGATCTGAAGCCTTTGCTTCAGACACATCTCCTGGCCTGCTGGTGTCCAGGCAGAGTTACTAAAATTTGCACAATTTCTCCCCACACCAGAAAGGCAGCAGGCATGAGACATCATCCCCACAGACTGTGTTTTCGAAGTAGATTAATAGTGTCAGAGAACAGGGAAATGCCCATTAAGCGTCCCCCCTGATCAGTCACTTCTGGTGTGCTAGCAGCCCAGCTAATTTCTACCCAAAATTTCAAGCTGCATGTTCTCTCCTCAAATTATCTACCAGCCAAAATCAGGCCCACGCCAAGAGAGGAGGAAAAGGTGTAAAAGGGCCAAGCATTGGATTTCAGCTTATCTTTGTACAGAGCCTCACACAATCAATCTTACTTAGAGCTGCAGGGCTCTATCTTCCCATAAAAAACACTAGCTGGAAAGAAATTAGATCAGGTAAGGAAAGGGAAATAATTGCATTGGTGATATTTTTTCCTCCTGTGTAATTAGAGCCATAGGGCACTCTGCAGTCAGGGTTAGTACGTACTTTATATGCACACACTGGCAGCGATATTCCTGTTTAGGTAGCTTGCTGCCAGCCTCATGTTTCTTTCATTCCCCAGAGGATTTATTTTATTGGGGTTTTTTTGTACTTGACGTTGTCACCTGTTTACTTCCATCCTTTTACTCACCACTACCACTTTCTACATTGTCATCCTTCCAACCTGAATATCCCAGGCAAAAAACTGTCCTGTCCTTTCTGGGAAGAAATCCAGGCACATCATGAGAACGCAGGAGCACTTGACATTTCCCCATTGTTATTAGCATTTCCTTAATCAGTCACTCTATCACAGGCACCACTTAATATGCATTCAGGACAACTGATAAGTAGTAAAGCAATTCTCAGGTGCTAAAAAAATAATTCCTGCACACGGGATTATCAATAAATAACTTTTTGCCCCCGTATTTATTTTAATCTGCAACATGCAGATAGATGCCTGTAAGCATCTGCCTACGTTCATGCCTGACTGCCCAAAGGTATCCCCACCTGCAGCACAGGCTATGGGAGCAGATCCAAATGCACAATCTAACCCTCCATGTTCTCCATGACATTGCAGCAGTGTTCCATCCATTGGTTTGGTGCAAATGGAGTCAACTTGGCTAAAGCTGTGCCGAAGTGACATGAACACCATACTTAGAGAAGCAAAATCCTGCGCACAGCTGGAATGGTTTGCTCACTGTGCACTCCTCAGCCTCCAAAGCCTGGATAGACTCCCTGTGAAAAAATATCCAATGTTCAAATACGTATGTCACTAATAGCAGGGATTCCCAGGCCACTTCTCACATGCAGCAAGATCCCTATTAGCCAAAGTAATTAGGACCAAAGGCTTTGAAAGTGAGAGGAGCAGATAAGATAACTACCAGACTCCACATGGGAGAATATGGGAATAAAACATGAAAATGTATAGCTTTCTCTGTTTACATTCTCCATTTAGGCACTTGTAAAATGCTGGCAGCAAGTCACAGGAACCTGGGCCCTGGGGAATGACCAGTCGGTTAACGGAGCGCTGGGTAATTGCAGTAACACTATTGGCACCAACCCGTGTTGGTACTTGCAATGGCAACCCAGATTAGTGTGGGATAGCAGTCAGGAAAAACCCTGAAGAAGATTATTTTGCTAATCCTTACAGGAATAATTCCCTCCTCTTTTATTTTCTGGTTAGGCTTCTAACAAGAGTTGATGGGCACAAGCTGCAACATGGGAATTACCAAGAAGATATTCAGAAAAACAAAAAGTCCTCCATGAGAGCAGGCAAAGTGTGGAGCAGGGGATGTGCAATCCCCACCCCTGGAGAGCTCCGCAGTGCTCGGGACAGTCTCAGACCTGCTTGGCCAGATTTTAGGGCTTAGCAGAAGAGAAGAGAGAGAAGACCACCCTGTTTTCAAAACACCCTTCCAATATAAGCTGTTATTTTCCATCCAGGCTTTACAAATAAAGACCAAAAGGGAATATAAAAAAAAATAAATATACTGAATATTTCAAAGGGGTTTTTTATAGGATGGAGGAAGCACACTGTAACACAGTAAACCTACAAGCGTGAGATATTTTATGTCAAAGCAGCAAAGGCACAAAGAAACATCTGCACATCATTTCATGACTTCTAAGTGGCATTTTAGAACATGGCTAAACCAACAGCTCAGTTATGTGTCTGGCACTTCTAAAACTGGCATTCAGCACAGATGCTTAGCAGCAAAATTATTTTCTTTTGCTAGGACTGATGCTGGGTATATTGCTCCATTTTCTCCTGAAACTTCAGAGCAATTTTCATCCCTAAATGTGAGATCCAGGCCCATCAGAAGCTGCACGCTCTATGCACTGAGATGCCCTTCCCCGCAGCTACAGATTTCAGAAGCCAAAGTCAGTTTTAAACAAGTGTCAGGGACTAATGTTTTCCACTGCTAAAATCACCCGTAAAAATGCCTCTGATCTGTGCGATGTGCCTTCCTCGTGTCCTAACAGATGGGAGTTTATTGATTTCCATTTCCTACCTGTGCATCCATTAGGAGGTGCCTCATCAGCATCATGGCATTTTTCAGAGATTCCTTCTCGCTGGGCAAAAAGGCATCTTCATCTTCATCCAGTGTTTTTGACTTGTTGACAATAATATGGGAGATCTGGTCGTTCAAGGAATGCAGCGACTCCACAGCTGCGGAGACAGAGAGGGAAAGCAAAATGGGAATGAAACAGTGCCAGAGGGAGCTGACACCATTTTCTCAGTTTGAGATGAGCTGCAATCTGCTTTTAAGAAGTGCAGCTGGAAATTGGTCCCCATTATCTCCCTTGGCCTCTCTGCAGAGAGGGCCAGCAAAGGCACGATTCAGACTGGTGACTACCATGAAGTCAGGTACTGATGGAGAACCGCAGCAATTGCACCAGGGAGATGTGGTTTAAATTAACACTGTAGTGCTGTTAATTTTTGGTTACTTCCAGATATCAACCGGATTCAGTTAGAATCTAAACACCACAATCTGACTGCTCCCCCAATCAATCCACATCCAGTCAATTTTCCCTATGTGATAAGGTTTTGCAGCACCAAAATTGGATTTTCAATAGTAAATGCATGCCACAACAGACAGGAGGGTGATGAAAGTATTGAGCTATTGCTATAAGGATCAATAATTATAAATAACCTATAGATACACACGCACCTATAGGTAACTCATCTAAGGTTTAAGGTTACATCTCAGCAGTAGCTAGGGCAATACATGGGTGGAAACAAGATGCACTGAAACATTCTGAAACAGAAGAGTGGTTGGTTAAAAATATTACTTTTCATAAGTAGCCTTTATAAAATCCAGTTGAAACTGAAGATCCTTTCTGCTAAGAAACAACTCATAAACCTTAACCCCTAGGATATGGAAAATCTAAACAGCAGTACTGTATAGCTGTGAGGAAAGCAAATTGCCCAGGGTCAAATAACAGGTCATTGCTAAAGTAAAACCAAGAAAAAATTAGTCCCCTGACTCCCAGCTCAGAGACTACATCCCTACAGCACGCTGGGACCCAGAACTTCAGCCAACATGAAGGGCAAAAGCCAGAAAAATTGGCTTTTTATTACCTAGGGTAGGAGAGAGCAAGACCAACAATTAAAATATCGCTCGTTTTCTTTCTTCACGATTATCAGTATTTGAAACACTGTTAATCTTTTAAATTCTCCTTTACAGGATCAAACCCTCGGTATTCTATGTGGGATTCTGCTCCCAGTCATGCACATCAGAAATCACCACCTCCATGGCTCACAGAAGTCACCCAGCAATTTCGCACACTTTATGATGCTGCAATTTATACAGGCTGTAATATACGAAGTAATGGCAGAATTTATTTCCGCCCAATGAAAAGCTTTGCATTTCTACAGATTTGAAGAGTCTGCAGTGCAATTTGCTTTTAAACCATTGCAAGTTTGGAGTTTTCATTTTTACTGTAGACTCATTAAATAAATGAGGCTCAAATAATTCTTCAGTGTATTTCTTTCTGCCAGTGGTTCTTGCAGTGAAACCCTTTGATAAGCTCGCGGCTCAGAGTAACACATCACTGTCACACGCTGAACTGTGCTTCAGTGGTACATATTGCAAATCCTGATTTGTTCAGGCTGTTTATGAATAAGGCAATGTGGTATTTAGGACTCTCTGACACACTGATTTTAAGAACATGAGGCAACTGAAATACACTCGACCTAGTTCTGTCCAAAGAAGATCTTACCACAAAATCTGAAGTAGCAAAGATTAGCCACAAACCATACTTGTTAAGGAGCAAATCCTCCCCAGACAAAAGGTCTATAATGAATAACAGGTATGTCTCTAAAACGCAGGAGTGAAAGAACAGAATCCTCCTTACTAAGAGCATTTATTTTTGATATAAAATAAAATAAAATAAAATAAAATAAAATAAAATAAAATAAAATAAAATAAAATAAAATAAAATAAAATGTGTCTTACAAAGCCTTGGGAAGAGTCTGAGGGGATTGGGAAGATTCCCTGGACTCAGGGTATCCATGTACCTCACCACTAACAGAAAGGGGATTTGAGGCTCATCAATACAGATGGGTGCATTTTAAACCATGCCATAAATCATATTGAAGATAAGGGCTTTGGAGTAACTAATTGAACCAGTTCCAGCTTTCAGAAGCGTGCAGCGGCCCGGGCTCGGGGTGTCAGTGGGTCACACACGTGCACTGCACTCGCTGGAAAAGCACGGAGGCAGAGGGCTGCCGCTCGGTCGTTTGCCTGAGCCACTCAGATTTATGGATTTTGGCTTTGCAAATTGCTCCACTGAGGAAAACAGAGGCTTGCTCCCTCCGGACCAAAGCAACCGAGTCCTGCATCCCTGGCACTTTCAAGGTACAGCAAATCAGCAGAGTGACAAGTATTTCACTGGATAGTACGCTAAGCTGGGTTATGCAAAGGACCAGCAGCTCATCTCGTGATTAACTTTTAAGTAACACATGACCATCACCACGCTGGGGAACTTTTTCGAACATCATAGTTTCTCTTTCCACAACACAGTTTATGCTGTTGATTACGTGCAGTCTGGGCCTTCTTCCATAGCACTCCGTCCTGCTCATCGCCAGGAAGAGCTCTGAGGGCTTGGAGGCACCTCACACCGCCCTCCCTCTGCACCCTGGTGATTACAGACCACGTGCCTGAAACCGGCATTTTCCTCCCAATCTCCCCCACCCCCTCAGCTTACAAATATATTCCTTTCTTGCTTTGGTACTCTGAGGTTAAACTGGACAAGATGAAGAGCTGTTATGGACAATTCTGTAAGGTCTGGTTTTGTTTAGTTCGGTATGTCAATACCTCATTTACAGCTGAACGGAGTACAGAAGATGAAGGAGCCTCAGGAACACTGTCCCCGGCCAAAACATTTCAGTGCTTCTCTCCAGGGCAAAACTTGCTGATAACACATAGACAAAAGTCACCTGCACCACAAATCCTCGCTCGCCTTTTAGCCAGCAGAACCTGGCCATGATGGATGGAGCCTCCCCAGCAGCAGACCCACCACCAGACCCCGCTTTGACTGCAGAGGCATGAACCGTTGGCAGAGAGGGAGGCAGAAGTGGATCTGGGGGTATCGCAAAGAAATGCATAAAACTGCAACGTGGGTGTGCAAATTGTTCAGCAAAGTCCCCGTGTTGCCCGTGGATTTCCGGTCTCCTCCTACGTGTATTTAGACAACGCGCATGTCCTGCACCAATGCCAGGGACAACATTTTTAGTTTTCTGCCCACAGTCCTCTGGAAAGTCTCTGTATCCATTTCCCACACTGAGTCATCTCAAAGTTTAAGCACTTTCTCTTCCGAGTCCCATTACTACAGCTTTGTTCACACCATTATAAGTAAGGGTCTGTCAGCATTTCTATTATAAATCTCTGCAAGTCAAGCAGAAGGATTCATTCCAGCAAAGAGTGTGGTGCTGATGTGATTTTTTTTTTCCCCCCTCTAACGCAAATGGAAGCGAGGAACTAAAAGCCACAAACAGCTTTTGCCTTCTCAGAGAAGTTTTATTTCTTGAAAGAAAATCAGGGCTTAGCATTCCTCCAGTCACAGGTGCACAGGGATTTCTCCAGCACCGTATCACTTGGTAAAAACAGTTCTACCAAAACTTTGATGGCCTGCAAACAAAAGCATCCTTCTATCTTGACTACATAATAATTTTACTGTCGTGTGGGACTTACGTACATCACACACTACTGTACACCACAACTCAGGCCAGCATCATGATTGTAAGTCAAACATCTCCTTCTCGTGGGACAATGCACGTGGAACCAGGGGTATCTCAGAGTCACTCTGCTGTGGACACTGGGTTTTGGGGAGCAGCATGGCACACAGGCACAATGCAGCCACAGTGAGCTTGCCTACGTGTAGCTAGGTTTCTCCAAGTCATCATAAAGCAATCACTTTGTCATATGTCTTCACACCAACCACCACTCAAAAGCCCCAGAAGCTGTACATCACTCACACAGAACAGCAGCAGGTATATGGCTGCACGCAGGCTGCAGTGGGCGATGGCAGGTTTGATTTTCTGATCCCTCCTAAGCTGCACTGACACTGCCATAACACGTCAGTCCTGCAAATCATCTGCCCAGTGCTAAAGCGTGAGTACTGGTTCATCCCATCCTTCCTGACTAATGAAGAATTGAGGACAGATCATTTTTTATACTCCAAATTTTTGGCTTGAGCCATAAGCCCACATCTGCTTTCAGTAATAGGAATGTATACCAGAATTATCCTCCTCGAGCTCATGGCTTCCTTCCAGATTTACACTGACTGTGACCACAAACTGGTATGTGGAACAGTCCTCCCAGGCTTTATGATTTTAAAGTAATTCAAAACAAACAAAATTATATCATCCTAAATTATTCTAACCTCCTTATCTGAAGCAATAGCTCTATATTCTCTATTTCTTCTCTTACCCTTTGGGAAGTTTAGTGTTGGTTGAGCAATATGTGGCACATTAAGCTCTGGGGGGCAAATGGTTCTCTCATTTGTAATTCTCTAGGTTTAGAGAGATGCGAGAGAAATCAGAAGACATATTTTCCAGTAAGACTGAGGAAAAAGCAGATCAGTGTTTGACTTGCACTGATTTTTATAAGCATCTGCCATAGTGCTATGTTTAAACTCTGCTTACCAAAACAAATCTTTTTCCATGCAGACAATGGAAACTGTATTTGAAAATAAAATCATCTGAGACTCCCTCATGAAAGTAAAATACGCATTTGCAAACCTCCGGCCTACACACAAAGTAAAAACAAAGGAAGCCGGAAAAACCAAACAACTGATTTTCTGGATGTCCTGTGCCAGTCTGCAACACAACTTTCAAAGGTCCCTTCTCATAAACAGAAGATATTTGGTATTTCTCATTTAAATCAAGAGAAATTTCCTGCCTTGTGCCCACTAAAAATCTAAGCAAGAAGGATAATGAGGCAAACCTTCCAACTCTCTCAATGTTAAGCCTTCAAAATTTCTGCTGAGCAACACTTCAACTAAAGCCAGCTATTTCTTTGCAAACATATAAGACTTTTTTTTTAAAAAAAATAATGTGGACCTCAGATATAAACACAGGTATGTTCAGCTCAGATTAAAAGATACTTCTCGATCCTCTTAAAAAAAAAAAAAAAAACAGAGAGAAAAATGGATGACAATTTTCCCTTGCTGTATCAGTCGTCTTGGCTTTGGGTTGATAACATATCAGTAACGCTGCAAGCGAGACAACCAGCTAAGTAAAAGTTACAGCTATCAAAGCCCCATCGGCTTCCCAGCTTTTCCCTTTCCAATTTGACCATTTCCTCACTGTGAGGAATGATTTCAAGAGGCAAAGAAACCATAAGAATCTTCTATTAGTGCTATGATATCACCTACGAGAAGAGAGAAAATTATGTATTTTGGAAGTGGTGTTTTTCACTGTTGCTACCAGAGATGATGTGCCATGTTGGTTTTTTTCAGTTGAGGGCCATTTGCCACCCCCAGAAGCAAGAATGGGTCAGCAAATTTGGTTTTTTGCAGGATGCTTTGGGGTGTGAATCACCAGAGCCTGAAGGACGTGCAGGGGAGAAGGGAAATTGCTTTCTGTCAGGGATGAGGGAAAAAATATACTCGTGTCAAAGACTACTTCAAGGAAGAGACTGAAGCAATAAAGTTGTTCCAGGAGACCCCACTCTGTACACTCCAGCTACTGACCAGATGAGTATAAAATAAAATAAACCCTAGATAATATATCCTGAGATCTACTGACAAAAGCCAGCAGAGTCTAAAATTAATTCTCAGTAGCAGGAATGACTAAATGAAAAAGGACAGACACTATCATAATTTTATCGAGGGAGTGGGATAAGGATTCTTGGGCTCATCATCTGACTCTGCTGCAAAAAATTAGAGAAGATGTTTAAGCTGAATTTCTCTGTAAGCGGTCAGCACTTGCCACTGCGACTGGAGATTTGCTCCCATGGAGAGAAAAGCCAAAAAGCCACACTGCATGCACAGGTCATTTGAAAATCCACCCCAGTCGAGCACGGAGCAGTCTTTAGAGCTATGGGCTGCCAGGGAAACCTCACCTGCTAATGAGACTTTCTGACTATCCAGCAAAAGGCAATGATGTGTGTGGGCAAACTGTGCAATCCATTATTGTTTAATAGTACCAAACAGCTTCTCGAATAACATCTATGGGTGTTGTTTTCACAGAGATGAAAAGAAAACTATTCAAAGCACTTCAGGCCTTTCCTTTACAAGCTCTCCCCATTTTATCTGCACTACCACACCAGCCAGGCACAGATTTCTGTGACACGTGGGGCTCCTGCAGCACCTGGCTGCCTTTCAGCAGAGGATTTCAGCATCTCTCACATTCCAAGTACCAGTTGATACTTCTTTTGAAGAGGAGTTAAAACTGATTTGCTCAAACGACTGACTAAATTTCTTAATTTTTTTTTATAATCAATAACCTTCTGTGCGACTTCACTCTCAAGAATAATGATCCCACTCACAAAGAGGATGCTCTCCAAACGCATTCGCCAAAACTGTAAAAGGAAAATCCAGGCTGTGGCTGCTCTGAGGTTTCATTTCTGTGGCCATTTGGCCACAACCCTTACGAGATGCTCTCAGCAATGAGCCAGGTGATACCAACATACACACCAGAGACCACTGAGCACAAGGCTTCCCCTTCCAATGCCTGGGCAACCTGCAGATTTGGGGCATTACAGGCACAGGGAGACTGACTACATGCAGATCAGCAGGGTGTTTTCTCCTTCCTTTAAATCACAGCCAGCTCTCAAATACTCCCTCATCACCCCAGCAATGACTGCTTCTCTCCGCACAGGTTGTGAGAGAAATTAAGAGTGTTCTTGTGAAAGCTCCAAATCCTGACTTTGGGACCAATATACAGCCGGCCCTGTGGGTGTAAGCTTGGAAATTCAAGGCATGTTGGGGTATGGCAAGTAGACACATACAATGTGTAAAAAAAAAAAAAATCTTTACAGAACTAAACTATAAATAATGCCCATCCTTCTTTATGTTACTGAGGTTGGCTGATGGTCTTTCGCTGAGCCTAAAAAAGGACATGCACGACATGTAACAGTTCACTTTCGCCTGATGATTCTGATTAGGAAGCCTTTCCCACTGCAGCATTTGCTAATTGCATTTGGACACACCAACTGAGCTATTCACTTCGCAGTGGAAGAAATCTCCCTTTGTAAAAGCCAAGCTCATGAAAATCGTTCCCCCCTCTCTCATACCAGTATGGCACTGGTTCAACACCTTTCCCTTCCAACAAGATGAGCTGATTTGCAAAGCCCATGGCCATCGGGGTCACAACGTAGGAGCTCTCCCTGAGCAAAGTGAGCCCATTCTCCTTTACCCAACCTGTCACACATCTCTGCGGCTGGAAAATACACCTGGCAGCATCTGCCTCATCCATTGGCTTTTGCCAGTCACGGTTTACACAACCTTACACTCATACCTGTCTACAGAAACACTGGGAAGATCTAGAACTGAAACACTCCATAAATATTTTCTCCCGTTACTGGTAAGATGAGACCTACAGCTTTTTCTTTCCTTTGTGGTCTTTAACTGGTTTCAAAGGAGGCATTCAATGAGCCCCCTCGCAGGAATAATTTACCACACCATTAACTGAAGAAAAAATATCTGGTGTCTGCATTAGGGGCTCAATCACCTTTCAGAGAAACACTGTGAAGAGCTCATTACAGTAATTACTAACGAGCTGGCCTCTTCGGGCTGTAAATGTTTTGTGTGTAACTGGCAAAGAGCTGCATTCAGAGCTTCCCAGATGCAAAAGCAAGCCATCAGACCAATAAATGGCCCTATAATTCCAGAGGAAAACACGCTCAGAAATGAAGCTGGTCATTTCTTCAGCTTATTAGTTTCTCCTTACAAATCTGACCTTTTTGGAAATGAAAAATGACATCAAAAAGTGGAGGTCTGAGGAGCCATAGCAGCTCTTTAACAATCAAAGTTTTTCATTGACACCTTTTTTTTTTTTTTTTAAAATGCGGTAGGAGCTTCTTTCGAAGTTGGATTTTTTACCATTTCAATGAAAATTTTCATTTTAAACTGCCTTTAAAAACATGTATATGTTTTGAACCCAGCAACACAAAAACAAATTTCATAATTTCTCATTACATTCCCCCTCCATCAACAAGCATATATTTTAGCAGACAGTAGAAAAAGGATGGCAGATTCAGAACCATGCTCCAAGGACAGATATCCATGTTTTACTTGGAGAAACCACTGTTGCTCAAAAATTCCAGAGATTATGTATCCAAGATAGGCCTGAGCTTCGTAGGGAAAGAAGAGCTGTTGTATTTTGCTGTGTCTTTCTGTTTCTTTTATCAGTCATTTGGAAAGGACTTTTTGTCTTTGCTTCCGTTTCTCCAAATTGTAGCTAATGCCTCGCAGTAGTGAGCTGAAGTTAATTACAGTTGACCAAAATTTTTAAAATTAAAAGGCTTAGTGTTTAGCTAAAATACTGGCAGGGCTCATTTAGCAAATGAACAATATGTTTCTCTTTGGGTAATAGTCTCACTGGAGTTACGAGAATATCGGCGAGCTGAAGAAGTGATCCCATGCCTAAAAACTTGCCTATTCCCCCCCCCACTGCATTAGTTAGACTAATAAATATTATTACTACTCACCCTAAAAGAAAAACCCCAAATGAAAATAAATTCCTCTGCTATATTTATGGTTACAATGGGGAGACCGAGTCAGAGCACAGAATAAAGCAGCCAGCGATGGGGCCCTGCTGCTTTCAGTAGTGCTTTGAGCCGAAAGAGCCCATGGACTCCTCCAGCAAACTGGACTCCAACATTTAGGGCTGGACTACTGTTGTTAACAGAAATATTTGAGAAGTTTAATTCCCCCGAAAGCTACAAACTTCCAAGCCAGGAACAATGTCAAACTTTGAGAAATACAGAAGGCATGACACTAAACCAGTAAATGTAACTTTTGCAAGAGAAGCTTAATTTACATTTGCTGAGAACCAAAAAAACCTTTCCAAAGATGGACAAGGCATGGTGGCACCCAGCTTTACAGCTGCTGTTTTCTTGTTTCTATTGGTAATCATTTATTTATTGCCTCTTCAGCTAATTGTGCAACTATTATATTTCATAAACAACAGCCACTTTATTTAGGCAAAAAGAAAGTGAACAACAGAAATTACGTATGCCAACACAAAGACAGCATGGGCCAGATACCCAGCTGCTATAAGCTGACTTCAGAGGAGCAATGCCCATCTGTGCTTGCACACAGGCAGTGGAATGGTCTTGCTGGGCTTTGGATGAGGTACAGGAGGACTGGTTCCTACTTTGCCCAAAATTGGCTCCAGAGTCTTGGATGCGTCGCTTAAACACTTAATGCTTCAGCTTCTCATCTGTATATCCAAGTTCTGTAGCCCACGGAAACATCATAAACCACTGAGGCAAGATGCCACCAATGGTGAGGGGCTCGTTCCACTTCTCCCTGTTATTCAACTACAAATTAGGAATTGCTCTGGTTTCACAAGCAGCTCCTGGTGCAAACAGGATGCTCCATCTCCTTGATGTCGAAGGTGGAAGAAAACACTTCCTGAAGGGAATTTAACAAACTGCAGGCTTTTCTGAGGTTTGAATGAACTCAAATTGTTCAAAGACAACTGAGCTTGATTTGTTTCCCAGCACATATCTGAAAGAAAGTGAAGCAGAGTTATGTGGGTGTTGAGAGACTAATTAATATTGCCTTGCCAATCTGCTGGGGTTACAATAATCAGAGAGGGTCAGCAGAAATCCTGAAACTGGCTTAAAAAACAAGATGTAAAAATTAAACAAACTGGGTTTGTTCACATCAGCTCTTGAGAACTTTGTTTTGCCTTTAAGATTGCACTTCTCTTAACCAGAAATGTTAGAAACTTAAAAAAAAAACAACAAAAAAAAAAAAAAACAACCCAACAGATTTGTCACATAAGAAAAATGTCAACAACTATGCGACTTGCAATAAAGTCATGAAAACTGGCAACCTGCAAATCTCTCCTTGAATGTGTCTATATTTGCTGTTCATAGCTGACAGAAGGGATGGAGGATACTGTTAAAACAAGTATTTAAATTTTCTTGGGAGCTGCCTTCTTGAGCAGCTCTGCTGCTTAAAATTGTAAGATGTGACACTAACAAAACACTGGGCTTAACAAGTCTGTCTTAAAAAAACCTGCTATACTGGCAGAGCATTAAAAAAAGCTAAAATTCAAACACTGGAAACATACAGGTTGATAAACCATGGCTGAGTACAGCGGATCAGATGGTCAAGTTTTATCAAGCACTTGCACAAAACCAGCTGTCTCGGAGAGCCTGGGAGGGGGATTTGGTTCCCACTGCAGATAAAGGTGACACTGAGGACCACACCAGATGCTACATCTGCACTGATACTGCCAGCAGAGCCACACGCTGTCAGTTCTTGCCTGCTAATTGTTTTACTACTGCATTTCCTTCTCATCCAAGACCCATTAATCCACGATGTGCAGAAGCAGCATTACCTCATTTCGTTGACTGAGAATTCCCGACCTTTTTTTATTCATTTAAACTATTCAAGTCATGGGAGAATGTCATCTGCGGATGTACAGTGCCATGGATACTTTGGCTTATTTGTAATTTATGCAATTTTGACATTACTGTGTCAATTACTGCCCAATTCTGACCTGTACCATTACATCCAATATCACCAACCCTATTTATGTGGAATAAAAATAAGGATCTAGAAATATATTCATGCAATTGAAGTTAAAATGAGACTATATTCAGCATTTAATAACCCCGACACGATTATATCTTTGGAGCAAAAGCTTCACATTCAAGACACTTCTTCAGTGTGTCATTTATTTTTATGGGCACAGAACTGAATAAACTCCTCCTAAAATAAACCAGATTTTTCAGACCAGTATTTAAACTTGTTATTTCTGTTAACTGTGTCTATAAAAAGCAGCAAGAGTGTATTCTTTGTAAAGAATATTATCCTATGATCAGCTGTGTATTGTATCCACAGCTTCAAACTTAACTTTCCCTACAAGTAAGAACAAGTAACTCAAGCAGCAGTTTTAGAAAATCTTTCATGTTTCTATTTCTTCAGTACAGCAGTGCATCGGCCTTTTTCCCAAGCAGTCAGAAAAAATGACAGGCCTAACCTTCCAGAAAATGGGATTTCATCATCTTTAAAAATAAGACATTTCATCGTCTTTAAATATAATTTATTACATAAAAATAATAAATGGGAAATACAAACTGCAGTGAGGGAAACTACTCCTCCTATGCTCCTTTGCAACATGTACAATAAAGCAAGTCTTGCTGTAGGTTCAGGAGAGGCTCACGCTTCACCATCGGAATAAACGTACCTGAAGCTCCCACGTACCTTCAAAGTGGATGAGGGATGACTATGGAGCAGCTGCCCAGATCATGGGCAAAGTGCTATGCCTTTGCTCATCTTACCTAACAAGAAATTTTGCAATAGCTCCTGACGTGATCAGAGGGAAAAAAGGAATGGCAGGAAATATGTCAAACTCTTCTTTGGTTTGTTGGGTTTTTTCTTCCTACAGAAACGCTGCTTTCACCGGAAAAAAAATAATTTCGAAAGGCATGTCAGCTGTGACATTTCATTTAGAAAACACACAAGTCGTGATGATGTTTAAGCATATCCTCTTCTTGTGTTCAGGATGGCATTTTAATAGAATTTCATGGGCACTTCCCATCTCTTTTCAGTGATGTTCTTTTCATTCTACCTGAGCATGATCGTTTGTCAAAATTATGACATTCCCAGCAAAAAAGAGCAAGTAGAGCATTCAACACTAATTACATAGTATTCAAATGTTTGCCTCAGTTGGAATTATTTTTTATTTATTAGGTTTTCTAGATGCTCCTGCTAAGGTGCTTTTGCCTCCATTGCAATCAACGGGATCTTCAGTAGAGAGGGAGCACGTCATAACTTTTTTCATGTGGTGAAGCCTCATGGAAGAGTTTAAGTGCATTTTTTCTTGTTGATGACCTGTGGGAAAAGTATTTGTTTCTAAATTTCCCTAACTGCAGAAGACAATGCCTTTTTTGTTCTGACTTTCCTAGGTTTTGTAATTTAGCTTTGAACCTTGACTTCATGGCTGACCTCACATTTTATATCTAAATTACTCATGCTGCATTTGTAAACATTCGTTGGTGGCATTTATTTCAGCAATTGGAAAGCAGGAAAAAAACAAATATCCCTGTAGACAGGGATAACACATACTGCATTAATCCTCTTTCTTCACTTTCATCTGTAGCCTTTGGAGCAAGAGTGTTTGGCAAGGCAATGAAATTAAACTTTAATAAAGGACAAGAGGAGTAACTGTCACCAGTATAAAAATGGGGAAGCAGCATTTTGCAAGCAATGCTTGGAAGGACTGGGATTTTCCATCAGTCATGTTCCCGTGCCAAGTCCAAGCGAGGAGCTCGGACTGCAGCCAGGCACTTGGAGAGATGAGATCATTGCAATAGCCCAGCGGTGTATGAAGCAGGTAAAACCAGAACAGCAGCAGAGCAAGAGAGAAATAAAAACGCCTTCCTCTCCTCTGTAACACAAAATATTAGGTAAATAGAAAAGGTTTTGATTAAAATGTTCAGAACCCTCAAAGTGACTCAGAGACTCGTTTTATTTTCAAACACTCCCACAGTTCTTTGGCTCGTGAGTCTTGGAGTAACTGTGGCATCTTGGCATCTAACTCACTTTTGAGGATGGAGCTGAAATACTTCTGAAGGTGCAGGTCAAGGAGGGCAGCGATTCTGGGTGCCCAGCCCTCAACAGGTGGGAGGCGCCTCAAAATGAGACCTGGAAGCACATTTACTTTCTGCCTGAGCTGCAAATGTAATCAGTGTAGACACATCCTACCTAAATTGGGTATCACCTGCAAAATCCACCTGAGATCCTCAGTGGATAGGCATGTGGGTAGCATCATCTGAACCTTATGCTCTCATGACCGCTCTGCCCTGGATAGACACATTGTACAGTCTCACTTTTCAGATGCCAAGCAGCTCTAGCTCCGACTGCCTTTCCCTGGGTGAGAATCTCTTTCGCCCAGCAGTGAGAATGACTTAGAGTTCCTGAGAGCTTTTCATCTTCCTGAGGCTCCCAAACAGCTTAAACATTAAAAGTTGATTTTCCCTGTTAATAACCCAGCCCATCACTTTATGTTCTCCCCGGCAGCTGCCTAAGAGAACAACTCTTCAGCACAAGCATTTTGATGGATGAAGGGAAAGCATTTCATTTTGACACTTGATTGACAGAAAGTGTCCCTGTTAATTACAACCAAAAAGACAGAAAGAGAGGAAAATGATAATACAGCTCCATAAACTAATTTTGGTGTCGTATTTACGGAGTTCTGAGAAGACACAGAGGATGAGCTAAGACTGAGAAGTGCAAGAGGTTTATTTACTCTATTTCTGACAAAGTCAGGGTGAGATCAGCACCAAAGCTGCTAGAGTTCAATAGCAACGTAAAATACCATATGCCTGGAGTTGTGAAAATAACAAACTACCTCCCAAATAACTCCAGCTGCATAAAGGTCACCTCTACTCTCACCAGAGTAACTTCAAGGTCTCTGGTGGTCATCCTCATTCGTGCCAGTGTAATGCAGAATCGTGGGTCTCTCCTCTGAACTGCTTTTCTTCAACATCTTGCAATGATTTCAGGCTCCCAGAAAGCCAACCTGACAGGGATTGGGTGGGCAAAGGCTGGGTGAAGCACTCAGCTCCAGGTACCCAAGGGGCTCCTCTGCCAGGCTGGGGGAAGGAAAAGCACTGCAAAAACTTAGCAGAAAAAGGACCCCGGCCTTTTGAAACCCCTTCCTCTACTCCAGCATTTCCCTTCCATCCACATATCAGGAATCACAGACAGAAAGGGAGGACCTACAGCCTATGTAGAGAAACTACATTGCTCACCCGGTGTCAAACAGCACAGCCAGAGCAGAGCCTTGGGCAAAGCCCACCCCTTCAAATGAAGTCTCGTGGAGCCTTTAAGGACTCGACTCAGTGCAGGTTTCCTGGGCTCTCCCATACAAATCTCAGACCAACAGATGGTGGTGGCTCAAAAGAAACTCCCACAGGACAGGCCTCCCGTTTCATTCCCATGGATTTCTGCACCTCATTAAAAAGAAAATGACCCCAAACCTCTTTTCTGTCTCCCTGCCGCAGCAGCATTCCCTCACCTGAACAGCTCGCTCTGCTCTTCTTTCCAGGTTTGCCATGGCAACAAGAAAACTGCATATTACCAGTGTAAAACAGATGGGTTATGCTTTTAAATTGTCCTTCTGTCTCTAGCCGGGTCATGACATCTCCTAGCTACAAGATGAGCAAGACCAGCAATACACTCACTGCCATGAAAAGCTGCAGCACAGGAAATCCCAGAGAGCAGATACATCATGGGCTGCAGGCACGTGCGAAGGGCAGGCAGGAGCGTCGTGACTTCAGAAAGCAAGGGGTTAAGGTGGTTAGAAAATAGGGGCCATTGGATTCCCATTTCATTTTGTCAGAGCACTGTGGGGAAGCACACCCTCCTCTGGACAAGCTGGAGAGGCTGGAACACGAGCGGTTCCATCGGGGAGGCACTCGCCAAACTGCAAAAGGACATTGCAGAGGCAAGCCAGGGTATCTTAGCAACAGCATCACATACAGGTCCATTAACTCCAAATTCCTCCGCCAGCAAATCCTGAGCTAGAAAAATTTTCAGATGCTTATTGATAGTGTGAGCGTGTGTTTTGTTCAATCAGGTTTTTTAGGGGAAAATAAAAGGTAACCATTGAAAAGCAAAGACCAGAAATGACTCGCATTTTGAGGAGGACTTTCTGGACATCTTAGAGGTGTTGGGCTTGCAGCTGGCTCCTAAGTAGGTTATGGTGAGCTGCCATAATGGGTCTCTACAAAAGCCTCAGCTGTAGAAATTGCTCTTGCAATTCTGAGAGAGGATTGCTTTGGCCAAGAAGGCAACTGAAAAGCAGCCCATAAAACACAACAACAACAAAAAAACAACACAGAGAGAGAATCAGAGGGCAAGAAGTGATTCACGTATTACAGCAGTTTGATTTTCCCGTTGCAAAGTGCTTCGTATTTGTGGGACTCCCTTGACTCATTTCAGCAGCATTACTCCTGATTTACTGATGGCACAGCAGAGCAAACAACAGCGAGACCAGACAAGGTGGCCAGGAGGCTCCTCCTCTTCCTTTTTAACCACCATTTGCAATACTTCTATTCTGACTGTAGCTGACAGCAGCTGTGACTTTATTTTACCTCCAAGTAGCTCTTTATTTTCTCAGAGCCCATCTCTTGGAAACACGCTCCGCTTCAGTTTTGGAAAGCTAAATCTTAAATGCAGCTGAGCACAGACTGAAAACACCATAGTGAGAATCAAAGCATGTATTTTAACCACATTTCAAAGATGATTTTAAGACACTCTCAGAGAGGTGGGAGACGGATGCTGTTTGAACCATCACAATGTTTGAATGCGTGGAGCTGGCAATATCGTGCTTACACATGAAACACAAACACACAGAGGTTACCTGTCTGCAGTATTTTAAACATTACATTTTCACTGTCTATTCAGACAACACGTATTCTTCATGTTTCTCATTAAGAGGGCTCTTTTGCTGATGATCATTAAGTTATCATCACAGGTTGTGAAGTTAACATGAGGAAAAGGCAAGATAAGTACATTTATAGTCTGTATCAGTGCACTGGGAAGTTCCCTCGCTTGAAAAGGTCAGCTCATTTCAGATTGTCTATTTGCATAAATTTTCAGCAGTCAACCCTTGCTCTCCCTCCGATAGAAATGGGAAACCTGTATCATATGTAGTTCTCAGACTGTTACACACAGATACTGTTTTTATACTAAGACAAAAACCCCCCACCTTATAAATTTATTCCTACTGTGATTTTTATTCATTTTACAGTATTAATAACTTCGGAAGCAAGTAAGTTAAAATATTACACTTTAAAATACTTCCATTGGTGTTCTGACAAGAGTAAAGGCCAGATTTAAATCTATGAATTAATACACAGAAGAGAAGTAGCTGTGGTCAAGAAGTAATTTGCTTGCACAATCTACAGCACCATCTGTCTAAAACATACTCAGGTGCCAATTACGGTGCATGGGTCCACTGGATTCACCTAATAAGTTCTTCAGCAGTGGATCAAATCCTCCCAACCCCTTTGTGATTTGCACGAGGAGTCAAAACGATAAACTCTTTAATAATGCCAGCAGATAGCATGAGCTGAACTAGAGGAGAATAGATACAGGTTTCTTTAATGAAAAGTACATGAGTTTTATCATGTTTTCGCTATTAAACTCAGACAAGATTAGGCTAATGAAAAGCAAAAGCAGCCTCCCTTCTCCCAGAATTGCTCCTCAGCCTCAGAGATGTTCGCGGTGAGAATATCAGACACCTTATTGCAGTTTTTCCTCCTCATGTGACATGTCACAGTGCTACTACTACCACCAGAAAAATAACATTTAGATCTAAGACCTCCTTTTTTTTTTTTTTTTCTTTTTCCACACCCTCCTCTTGTTACTCTTTCTAATGGCTTTTATTTATATATTAAATAAAGGAGAAGCTACACACATAAGGCTTTTTTTGCCACATCTTAAACCCTCAAATATCTCCCATCCTGAAAAGAGCCTTCATTAGTGTGCATTTCCATAGCAAGATGAAAGAAGTATGTGAGGCTAAAGTTTTCCCTGGAAAAGAAGAGGATCTCAAGCTGTTAATATGTCATTACGTTTCTGTTCATTAGCATCTCTGGAAGCTGACAAATATGTTTTTAATGACTTTTTTTTTCCTTTAATGCTTTTTAAAGTATTTTTCCCTTACTGCAGTGCTAATAAGGTGTAAAAGTCTTGTCCTAAAACTATACACCATACCATAGCTCACACTCCGCTGCAGTTTTAATGGGAAAATTTTCTCACAAATGCATATTACACAAAGTATCTACTGGTATGCAGAGGCAATTTGTTAACACATTAAAACTTTTCCCAACTTATTTAGTCAAGATTCAATTTCCAGTGTGGTTTAAATAAAAATGTATAGGAAATGTTTAAATTTTTAGTGATAACATAAGAACTTTGCTTGGACCCAGACAGAATTTTTCAGTCACACCTCAGCTGGTAAAGCCTTACATAGATACATATATACGTGTGTGTGTATCTATATATATATATATAAAAAACAGCTGTACTGGCTGCAGCACTATTCACCATGTGAAGCAGCATTCAGATTGAAGCAATTCTACTTAATATTTCTTCTGCATTTGGTTGTAAAAGAAACCATTAAATAAAGAGTGCTTCAAAGTTATCCACCAAATACTGTGGTTCCCTCTGTTGTTCTCCAGCAAATCAATGATCTTTGAATTTGAAATAAATCTTTTTGTATGGTTTACTTTAATAATTTAGAGCCAGATTCCAGCAGGAAAGACTTGCGTCAATGCCACACAGTTTCTGGAAGATAGATGTTAGCACAATGTCAAATCTAATCAGGAACGACACGCTGCTGTTACTTGATTCTGCTTATCAAATTTATTTATCTCCAATTGTTACTTTTTGCAAAATGCTCTAAGGTGGGGAACATTTGTCAGTAACATCAGTAAGGGAAAGGTATGATCAGTACACAACTTCCCCCACCTCCAGACTGTTCAAGCAAGTGCTCATTTTAATTCTTCCTAAGTAGAGCATTTGAAAGCACATTTAAGTGTTTTGCTGAAGTGGGTTCTGGATAATGATAAATGAATCATTACAGGACAAATTACCCAAACTGGGTCATAATTGGCCATGCTATGCAAACTCCAAAAGTGAAGTGGGGAAGCAGTGAGTGACTCATCCAGCGATAACAGGGAAGAGACTGATTAGTGCAAATGAACACAAAGGGCAAATGTGAAGTTATTCAGAATGTAATTTGAAGAGTTCACAGCTCTCACTGACCTCATACAAGATCTTATGGTTTGAGGAAGACTAGGAAAAACAAAGATTAGTAATCCCTGTTTTGCAAAGTCTGTGTGTGTTTAGCATGTAATGGACAGTGCAATTTGGACACAGCAGTTAAACTGGGGAATGTACCATAAACCACAGCACGGTTCTTTTTTATGTGGTAGAAAGGTGCAGGCAGGCTGGAACAGGGAAATTTGTAGGAATAATGCTGATTATAATAAAAATAAACACTCTTTGCTTAGCATTTGAGCTCCTGGGGGGCATGCCCTGTCCTGTACGTCTTTAAGGTACCCCACACTTTGGAAACATAAGGTAAGAATACAAACCAGAAGTACAGATGCTCCTTGTGCCAGTTATTTTCATAGTCTAAATTATCATAAGATAAAGAAGAGAACATTCGATGTTCTAAATGAAAATGAATAATGAAAGCTTTCATACAACATACAGTATAGACCGTACTGCTTCTTACTTTAATGCACAGGATTTTGGCCATGCATAGATGCATAATACTGAACAAGACAAACCACTGTTCTGCTCCTGCATTGCAATGTCCCTGCCTGCTGGCAAACCCTGCTTTTGGCCAGTGCTCAGCAAAGGACGACTACAAAAGCACATGAGCATCCACTCCCTCCCTGCTCAGTTCCCAGGCCAAGGTAATCCTTCTTGACTTTGAAAGGGAAACAAAGAGGAAAAACATCATCCCATCCACACAACTTAGTTCAGGCCCACGGGTTTGACATCTGCCTGACGAGCGAGGGGCTTTTTTTGGCTTCACACGAAGCACAGATGTGCCAAACCCCACGTCTGACTGTCACTGATGGAAAGCAAGATTTGGAAGAGCTTTACAACAGCCCTGGGCATACACGGGAGGAGGATGTTGTCACAAAAACATGAAGAAATAAAACAGAGAAGCAGCTTGAGAGACAAACCCTTTCATCCCTGCCCTCCCCTAATCACATACAGAGATGACACAGAGTTTCAGACAGAGGAATTAATTATTCGGTTAACCCAGCTCCATTTACTGTGGCCATTGCTTTCTGTTGATAAGGAGCGAACAATGAGATTTCTCCTTTCTTGAGAAAGGCTCCCGCCTGTTTTCCTTTTCTTACTCCTACACATTGCTTTTCCTGTAACAGAAGTATCAGATTTTTTTTTTTCTTTGATGGGGTAAAATAATAAACACAAGATGAAAAAGGAGAGGGGCACCCTTTTGGCTGGAAACCTGAGAATGTGGCTTCCTTCTGCTTCCAACCACATCTTCTGAAGCTGCCTCAAATGAGAGGGAAAAAAAAATAAAGCAGGAGTTGTCATGAATTTATAAAAAAGCACTAAAATGGGCTTAGCCAACATCAGGTTGCTTTTATACTCAGTATAACCGATTTATGGTATTTTCAGTAAATTGGTTTCATTGTAGATACATCAATACTCATATGACAATTAATTATACCACTCCCAAGTGGTATTGAGATGGGAAAACACAATAGGTGAAATTCTCCTCCTGGTTAAGCTCGTGTTAACCCAGAGACTGAGTATTTCTCAATTGATGGGTTATGATTTGCAGAATGCACAGCAAGGCTGTAAGGTGTGGAATATTGTATTATAATTTCAGGCAAATAAAACTTAAACTAACTCCTACACCTTTCAAGGTCAAACAAGTTCAAGTAGCATAAAATTGCCTTATCATTAACGCAGTTTTATGCATAAGATATTAAAGAGTATTAGAGGCATTTTCATTTTAAATAAGGGGTTGCCAACCTGAGGGGGGAAAAAAAAAAAAGAAGATAAATTCAGCTCTGAATTAACATTTGGATAGGCCAAGGGATGACCTCTTCATCTGCCAAGTCCCAAATGTAGGATGCTATATGCAGCAAAGAAGCGACGCATACACACACGTATGAATTAATCATGCAAGAATCTTTAAGGGGGGAGGTACCTTCTTATAATTTTATGCTTTGGTCATTAAGTTTCAATAAAAATAAATAAATGAGTGCAGGTGGAACTGAGTACAAGTTTTGGGTGGAAACTGAAAAGCAGGACACAATTTTGCATCCTGAAAGTGGAGTGGACATGTTTAGACCAGAGGTCAGCAAACCTTCAATGGTAGCAGGCCAAACTGTATTGCTGTTTTCCAAACACGAGGGCAAGGTTTCTGCTGGAAATTCAGCCAGGGAAAAGGGTGCTGTGAAGAGGTTTATCAGATGGTCCCTGGCTCCAGCTGAATTTGGGACTCTTGATGGCACAGGTGTTGAGACCTGCCTACACACCTGATTCACTAGCAAAAGGACATCACCCTGTATATAACATTTAGAGGTCATTAATATATCCAAGTAAATAGTAAATTAGCACATGCAAACTGCACACACTGCTGTTCTCTTGAATCACAAACACAGTCTTTGGTGCCTGGGGATCAGTTCACTAATCTTCACCATCATTCTGGAGTCAACAGAATAAATCATCCGACATTTAAGTACATCAGCTGTCCCCAGCACAAAGGAAAGTAGCTCAAAGGTATGTGTTTCTCCTTTAAATTATTTGTGCAGCACTCAGTGTTTGTGGAGATATTTATGTCTGAGCCTGCAGTAGATTGAAGCTGCTCTGGAGGTCAGAGCCTGTCAGGCTTCCTTTCTGCAGAGGATGCTCTGGCCTTTGGAGTGATAGATCGGGAACAGTCTCCTCCATCTCCCTGCCACTTGCGAAGAATTCATTTACTGTAAGGTAAGAAGCGCTGGCAGTCACAGGCAACGTCACTTCTTTTTTTACATTGTTGGGTTTTTGGGGTTAGGTATTTTTCCCCATCTCTTTGATTTATTCCCTTGTATACACTTGACCTCTCAGACATAAAAGAAACTGTCAAATTCCAGAGAATACTTCAGGCACAGAGGAAGCACAGGAGCTCAGAGACGATGGGGAGACAGCAGGAATTCACAGAGATGAGCATTTCCTCAAAGAAGCAATCAGCTTCATAACAATTTATGGATGGAGTCAAAGAAAACAGCAAGGGCAGGTCCCCCCTAACCCAAACTGCCCAGCAGCTCCCACAGGGAGTCTCCCCCACATTCAGGAAGGGTTCAGCTGGGGATAACCCCTTCCAGAGGAGCAGTGAAACTCAGCTGTGAATCACCTCAAAATTCAGATAAATAAATGTGCACTACTCCAGACAGTCCTTTCCCCCTTTACTTTGTGCTAATGGCGAGCTGGGCAGCATACGTTAGAGATAAAAGCCAAGAGCAATTGGAGAAAAAATGAGAGCTTAGGGAAATTTTGTGCTACTACTTCGCAACATTCTTGTGTTACTTCTTGGGGAAATGGAGAATCTGGCCTTGCGTGTGGCTATAATATCCATTCCTATTCGGACGGGAGTTTTTCTTGACCAGGTTGCTTGCCTATAGAGATTTTTTTAGTGCCCAAGCACATTGTTGAGCTAATATTTTCTCTGCAAAATTTAGCAAGCTTGCTCTGAGCTTTGCCCCAAGTCATGCTTTCTGTTAATTTTTCTCACAAAGGCTTCTGCCAACGGCATTTCTCCGTCTCCTGCCACAAATTACTTTTATTAAAGAGCACCAAGAAAGAAGCTCGCTTTAAGTTCCTAAATACCTCCTCTAAAAGTGAGAGCAAGCAGATGCCCAGCCTCCTGTTTCTTTTATTTTTGCAAACAACATACCAAAGGCCTGACACCTTTTTATAGCTTCAGCGTGACCTCCCTTGCTTCCCTCAAAGAGTGACTTCATTTCTAAGCTATGGTGGAAGCTCCGCTGCAGTGCGATACAGAGCACGAGGGTTAGGCAGTGCATTAAAATGCAATATTCCACAGGCTGTGATTTATGGTCTGTCACTTAGAGCAAAGCATTGTGCATCTTAATTGTCTGCTCTTTTCCAGCTACTTGGTTTGGTTGGGAGATTAGAAATTTTCCATCCACCATGAATTTTCATGGAAATACGGATCTTTGAAAGGCACAGGAGTTGATGCAAAAATAAAACAGTCAGAGCTGCATCCCTAACAGTATCTCTGTGCAATGCATGAAAATGTATCACAGGAAATAATTATGCATTCTTCTTTCCCTGATTTACAAGTTTCAAGGATTTCCCCAATGGGACCAGCTCTCTGAGTCCCTAGGAAAAAACCCACACCTTTGTAGCCACCCCCGGGGAGCTCACAGTCAGCAGAGTATCTCCAAAATCTTCACCTTCACAGAGATTATTTGCTAATTACAAGAATCCATATGGACCCACTGAAAACTAAACCAGCTTCAACATTTGATTTGGCTCACAGCTGACATGCAACATATCTCTTTTAGGATATAAGATCCTGTAACTTTTAAATCAGACAGAAATACTGTGTGCGCTGGCAGTGTCCTACTTGAAGAAACTTCAATCTTCTTCAGCCGCATAGATTTTCAGTTAAAAGCTATAGATTTGAAATTATAAACACCGTACAGATCAAAGAAATACATGTCTAGCATCAGTGGAAGGCAATTAATTGTACAGATTATGGTTCCACAAGTCACTTATGGGGCTGTTATTTACAGATTTGTACCCAAAACTCACTTCTGACCCATCTTGCGGATGTCTGTCATAAATTACATAGGTTGTGTTTTCTGTGACCTTTTCTAGCTCATTCCTTCTCAAGACATTTTATTGTCTCTCAATTTTTCTATATCCACCTAATTACAGCCATATCATTTTATTGTCTCTCAGAGTTTTTCTATATCCACCTAATTACAACCATATATCATTAAGTCACCTGGTGTGAAAGCAGTCTCATACCACCGAACCACATTTTGCTGAGGCAGTCTGTTCTCGGGGCAGAAAAACATGAACAAGTTTGCAAGGCACCAGAAAAGAAGGTTTGCTGTGGCGGGTCAGACAGTCACCCCATCGCCGACACTCGCACACCCACCTCACTACCACAGACTATCCATTTGCTTTGTCAAGTCTTGCAGAACTGCCACTGAGATGAAGGCGCTTCCAAAAGCCCACCCTGCTCCAGCCAGCCTTTGGCACACTGATGTCTCCAGAGCTGTGCCTCTCCACCTTGTCCAATGAGTCTCCCCAACTCAAACATTTATTTGGTATTGATTTAGTCTCTCTGTTAGATTATTTGATTTTTTTTTGGTGTATTTTTTTAATCCTATAATACTGGTATTTTTTCAGGCTGGCACCAAAAAAACCCTTTGGAGACATATGAAATACATATTAAGAGTCTCCTTGCCCAATAAATTAAGGGCACAAATTATACAGCCAAAACTGATGAGCATCTCATTACAGACGGCACTTTTTGGCATCACAGTGCTTTGTAAAAGAGACTTATATTCATATATTCTCGTGTGGAATTTAAAATTCCAATCAGCAAAACCACAGAGGGGGATTACACTACCTTGGACTTGAATTCAATTGCATTCTTAATTCTATTGAAACTCCAAGCTTGCAGAATAAAATAATTGTATGTATTTGATTAGGATCTTAATTACATGTTTGCATATCACTATATCTGTTTAAGAACTTATATAAGCTTTCTATCCCTTGGAAAATTTTGGGAAACAAAATGTTATTTATAGTACTGAGCAGAAGTTTAAATACACGACACACTCAAGTGAATAGTGGGATCGTGACACAAAGATAACACTTTCTCAGCTTTTTGTCAGAGTCCTACTGAAAAATAAAATTTACTAATACATGCTGAAACTACACTTGACCTCTGAGGTTTTGCAGTGGTCAGTTTAATTAGGCCATTAAAAATTAAATGTTAATATCAGTTTGAGTAAGCTCACACTTCGCTGTGTCTAGAAGACAGCATGTAGTGGTGACGCATCTAAAAGTATGCTGTAATGTCACAGTTTCTGACAATGAGTAGCTTTTGACCTGGCAGACTGATCCATGCTATTACTTAGAGGCTGTTATTAGCCTTAGGGGGTATCTTGGGGCTACTTCACTGGAAATCATTGACCCCGTAGAGTATCACTCTCCAGTGAGAAGCTGTGTCAATGCACACGCTACTTCATATGCAAACCTAATTGGAAACAAGGGATAAATCAACTTATTTCTTCCATTACTGTGTGTCCACTTTAATGTTGCAAGTTTAAAAGTGCATAAAAAAAAGTTTTGGAGGGTAATATCCAAATTTCTCCCGGATATCTCAGGATATAGCTCTGAGACTGGGGATACTGCAAACCTAACACGTCATCCCTGAACAAAGGCAAAGGCCAGGTGTTTTACTGGCTGAGGACTAAAACACGTGGCTGTGGAAGGTCTATGCTCTCATGTCTTTCAAAGCCCAAAACTTGGGCAAATCTGAGAGTTTATGAAGCTCCAGGAAGCAAGTCCATCACTATTCAAGGTCTCACCTCCTCCAGGCTCTCAGCATTGGAAAAAACAGCAATGATGCAGGTAATGCACAGCTCATTAACACCCTACCTCGTATATTCAATCTCTTACAGCAACAGTTCATAGTCAGAAAATATTTAGCTTACACACCATTAAAGATGAAATATTGAGAAGCTATTACCAAAAAGCAACGTGTGGAGCAGTCAGATAAGCGTCCAAAATGGTAGATTAATGTACAAAACTCAGTCTAACACTTGCAGATATCCAGAAAATGTAGTCTGCTAGTTAAGTCATACTTCAAGAAATGTTATGCTCACAACAACCCTACCACCTCGGAGGACTCCTGCTCCTCACCAACCTTCTCAGGTGAGCACTAAATTCTTTTTTTTTCCATTCCAGTTTTAGAGACAGAGAAAGAAAATCTGAATAAATGAACCTAAGGTTTTCAAAGCTTAGCAAAGGTTCAGGGTCACTCCTTGGTCTGTATAGGTACATCAGTCATCTAGCTTTAATAACTCAGATTCCATGGTAGGCAGTATATAAAGACAGAGAAACCCAACAGACATAAATCCTCATCAGGTTAACTGTCCTATTTTTTTTCTGCCAGACAGTTTTGCCCAAAGTGGAGAAGGCTTTGTTTACAACACAACCTCAGCAAAGAAAACAACTTCCTCCATCCTACTGTCCCAAGTATATCTCCAGACTTGTAATCTTTAATTATCCCTTGTCAAACAAGTAATCAGATATGTATGAGAACAGGTTCAAGAGCAGATAGTTCACAGAGCCAAGCTCATCTCTAGTACAACTCAAAAATTAGCTTAAAACAACAAGAATAAAACCCAACGAAACCCAACACAGCTACCTCTCAGATGGAGCAGCAGGTGTTCTGTTGTATTCTATCTGAAAAAGAGTAATTTGTGGGCTGAGTGCTAGAATCAACGTGTAGAAATTTTTTCCGTAAGTCTTTGCTTTCCCAGTAACCCAAGAAGCACCAGAGAGCTGCCTCGTACCCTCTGGCCAAGAAGCACTTTGGGTGAGTGCTGGTGCTTACACGGGGCACCCTGTGATGCCGGAGTCAGTTTAGAACCAACACCAGAGTGGTTCAGAAGAGTGTGATCAACCAGCAGGAAAATCACCCATGTCCCCCATCTGCAGAGCACCAAGAGAAGACCCAAGGACAAACAGGGCTCTAACAACTGAACAACCTGGAGCACTCACACCAATTTTAAGAGGATTAAGCAAAGCTCTCTCCTCCAGAGACTTCCACAGAAACTTCCTCAGGTTGGAGGGATACAGTATGAAAAGCGATTTAATTTCTTACTTGGCATTTGTAAGTAATAAAAGCAGCACCAGTCAGTTTACAAAACCAATTGTCAATTTTTGCAAGGATATTTCTGGGATATATGAGAGGCACCCCACTTTTATAATTTTTTTGAAAGCAGGACTCTGCTCCTCTAGCTCCCAGCCTGCAGTTTACATAACTGGTCTTAGGTGGGGGTAGCATGAAAAAACACATTAAAAGAACCAAACAACTGCAACAAGTGTTTTAAAGCATTATGGCAGAAGCAGTCCATGGCAAGAAATCTTGTAATCTGAGTCCATGCAAGACTTTTCACACAGAGCACAACCAGAAACTATTCCCACCACCTGAACTAACACAGCAACAGATCCATTTGTAATTTTTTTTTTTTTTTTTAGAGTGTATTTTTAATGCAATCATCACTACAAAATCTGGTGACCACAATTACTGAAGATACGCTCCCAAGATGAGTACTGTTTCATTAACCCTCCCAATTCTCACAGAGCTAACGAAAGCAGCAGGACAGACCTAATCTATTAGCACACAGATGTCCGATAGCTTTAACTGGCTAATTACAGTTACAGTGAGCAATAGTTGAGAAGCTCTGTGGTTGGCAGATGCATTTATTCAGCTATTACTATTAGATTTTAAATCTGTTTCATTCCACAGATAACTCTGATGTTTGAACGAGTTAAGCATCCAATTAATAGCATCCAATGATAGGAGGAATAATGAAATTCCTCTTTTAACAAGGACGGTTTATCTACAATTACCATACATGTAGTCCAGGATAAACAGAAAACTTCTTACAGATTACCAAGGTGAAACTCTGCCATTTGTTTCCCTGGTTCCTGACTGTAGCTGTTTGCAAGAACACAGACCTGTTTTGCTGTGGAAAATACAGAATATACTTCCTCTTCCAGAGTGCTTCTGTTACAAGGAAACAAAAGCCAAGAGTGTGGAAGCTGAACAGCAAAAAGGAATTTGGATGTGAGAGAATAAGCAATTTGCTCAACAACACAGGGAGTCCTTGGCAGGATGAGTTATGGAAAGTCAGCAGGAGGAAACATCTGCCTTCGGTTTGGGGTGGGTGGGAGGGGTGGAAGTCTGTCCCTGCAGGCTGCTCTCCCATGTCTCAGCCCAGGTCCTCACCCGCAGGACAATTCCTCTTTTGACTGCATTCAGACAGAAATCGGACAGTGACGCATATTTAACTTTGGATGTGCTTATTCCAGTTTTGCTGCCGAGTGAGATTTTCCAAGGCACCGTGAATCCACTTCGCTCTGCTCCTGCTGAAGAGCTCAGGCAGCATGGCCCGCTCCCAAAACCCCACCCGAGATGAGATACCCAACACTGGGACTGTCCTTTATTATATTCCTCTGGCAGTGATCACCAGGCAGTGCCATTACCCAGGGGTTTGTTCAACCCCTCTCTGGAAACAAAGTGCAATCAGAAAAATTGCTGCGCTGTCATTTTGAAATTAAAGTTTCTTCCAGAGTTTCCTGTAACAAATAGCAAAGGGGATTTTTCCTTGGAATTAGTAAGCACAACCAATTCCTGAAGACCATTTGAGGATTTAGGAAGGATAACTCTGCAGGAAGGGTTACCTTCACGCACCTTGCACAACTTGAGTCTAGTAGGACTAGGTTCTCTCAACTCTATACTTGACAGCAAACAAAAGAGTCACCCAGAGAGCAATTCGGAGCAGAAATCTGATTTAGCCCCTTGGGCATCACGCCCGGCACAGCACAGCTATGAACCACCAGCACACTGATGCTGTTGCAGCGCAAATACTAAAAGGGTATTTCTGGGATATAGAAGACAGGTACCCCCCGTTTATGATTTATCACATGCCAACAAAAGCTTTGTTGTTGGGAGAAAACATCTGCAAGCATCTGGATGCTTAAACAAGCACCAGAGAAAGTTCATTAAAAGAGAAATTGAAGTTAATTAACTGATGGACTCCTCTGTTCCGTTCGCTTTAAAGCCATCCACAACCTTCCCTTGGTCTACTGACTAGCTTTATTCAGTTCCAGTTAGTATATCAAAGTGATGTATTCTGCTTACAAATTCAAGGCAAAGCACATTTATCTATTACAGAAGGAGAATGGATTTACATTTAAATGGGTGTTCTTCATGTATCTAATAACTCAGTTGAGTAATCAAAGAAGTACAATCTAAGCAGGAGCCTCTTTGTGTTTGGCATTAATATAGCCCCCAAGATTCACTCCACACATTTCTCCCGATTTATTTATTTCGTGGGTGGTGAGGAACAAAATGGGAATGTCGTCACTCTCCAGCTACAATCAGCCCGCAAGGTTAGTTAGGAATTAACAGGCTACTTGCTTAGGCTTACATTTCAGTTAAAAATTCAGACTCAACAGGAGAGGAAGAAATCACCATGGTGCATGGACTTTCATTCCTTTAAAAAAGTAAATAAACAAATAATGCTTCAAAGGTGCCAAGGGAAGTCTGGCAATGAAACTGTTGCCACTAAGAGCAGCAAGATATCTTAGGTTCACTGTATTCAGTGAAAAATTGCAAGGATTGCACTGGCCTGAACCAAGCAAAACAATTTGCAAAGTGAAACACACTTGGAATAAGAAAAGTCAGAAAGGAAATAAAATTCAGAATTATAATTAACTTTCTTATTCATTTTCATTGTGCTATACTCTATTCATCAAACCATATGCAGAAAAATGTGTGCATGATTAAAAAACAACTGTAGCTTAATCTAAAAACGCTAGTCACTCTCCTAATGAATGGCTGTGAAAGTGTGGAATTTGTTATTAAATGTCAGGGTATAGTGATTTCAGTGGTATCTTGACCCCAAAAGCCTATCAAAATCCAAGTGAAAGATAAGGAATAAGAAGGAAAATGCATCTGTTTCAATCAGACAAGAACAAAGCAAGTTTACATGCAATATGTGGTTGTAGATGATATCCTCCACCGAAGCAATTACCCCATTTCCCAGTGATGTGTGAGGCATAGCTATGTCATCTTGCAGGTGCAGAACAGCATTTCCTAACTCTGATAGGGGTTATCTTGCAATGTACAACAAAAGAAAACATAAATATGATGTGTCCCAGGTGGCACCATAGCTCTTGTTATTCTGGGGGAGAGATCTCAGGGGACGAGGAGGCTAGAAGTCATCTCTTAGTGAGAGAAAACAAACAGCTCTCTACACTCTTTCTCACAAAAGCTTACAAACTCCAGTTTATGCACCTGCCTCTTCTAAAAAATCAGCATTCTCTCCTGCTATAGTCTCCGTAATTTTGTTATCCAATGAAATCCTGGAGGAGACAAAGAAAATTCCACTTTCCCTTGCATGTTGATTATTAGCCTACTTTCCACTGCAGCAAAAAGTTAGAGCAGCCGAACAGGACTAAGCAAGCATGCCAATTAGAAGAGTTTGTAACTCAGCATATACCCACTGCTGTTTTACTGCAGGGACTGTGCAGTTTCCCACCATGTAGAAAGCATATGGTCTAAATAAGGCTAATAAAGATACATTAATGTTTCTGTTGCCTTCCTTGTAAATAAGATTTCCCTGTGGGCTACTAATTTATCAGCCAGTTTCTCTACAGCTTATGACCACAGATCAGAAAGCTGTATATAAAATGTTTAACTCTGCTACATACATTCACCATCTTTTCCTCTTTGTCTTTCTTTAGGCTAATGCGGGGCACAGCAAATATTCTGCTCCAAGGATTCTGAATTTTAAGAGAAAGCCTACTACTGTACAGCGCAAATGTAAGCAACGCATTCATATGCTGCTGAGCTCTCAGAAAGTTTAGAAACAACACTTGCATAATCTTATTTATAGACTTTTTAAGTGACCAGTTCTAAATTAAGTATTTTCACAAGTCCCCACTGCTGACTGTATGTACACAAGCACAGTACAGAGCAACCCTGTACCATTTGCCTGCCTCTGTGCCAAAGGATGCTCTTCACCCCCTCTGCACCACTCCGCCTTTCATTGCCTTAATGCAAAACAGCGATACTGGGAGGAACGCAAACCTCTTCCCCTCCCTCAGCAGAAATGCAAAGAGGAGAGCATGACAGTGCCAGCGCTGGACAAAATGCCTCTAAATGAAAACCAACCTCCACATGAACGCCAACAGATGAAAACAGGATGTGCTAAACAAAAACAGTTCCATTATCAGCTTCACTTTCCACCTTCAATTACAGTACATTTCAGCTGAATATTTTTTTCCTGCAAACTGAAACAGTTTCACTACAGCTTAAATATCTGACAAGACAGCTGACTACAGGCTTGTGAAAAGCAATTATTTTGGACACTGATTACTTCCCATGCAGGCAGTGAGTATTGTAAACACAGATAGCTGGGAAAGACTGCAGCTTTATGCAATGGACTACAGTATCTGGAGGAGTTAATTAATGTTGGGGGGTGAGTAGGAAGAGAGAAACTCTGCAAATACCCAGCTTAACATTCAAATTAATTGACATGAAATAACTTCATATGTTTAATTTAAATGCAATTAATTTATTAGAAAAAAAAAAAAACAGCCTAGGGACAGATAGCTGGTGCATCTGGCGCAACAGCTAGAGCAACATCAAGTTCCCATAGCAACATATTTGTTAGAAACAAGGCAAGCACACTTAGGATGATGTGGTTTTGTTTTTAATCCACCAGAGCAATGACAACTGCACCAGCAGGAGACAAAATATTCAGATAAAACTGAAGAAACAGATATGAAGACTTATTTTCTTCCTCTGAGCTGGGCATTGTAGTGAAATCTGAACTAAATCTGAAAAGGCTAACGTTGGGTAATTGCAAAAAACAACTTGGCACTGCATTGCATCAGTACTTGTATCAATATCATAGCCCACGTGTGGGCTCTGTACAGCTCAGCCATAGCAGATTTTAGCATCCCACCCCTGCAGACAGAGGTGATTGTGTTCATGACTGCTCCAAGGCCAGCTGCTGTCTTGTGTCAAGGTTCAAAGGTCCTCCTTAAAATGACTTCATTAATAAGAAAGATAAAAAAGGCAGCAAAACCAAAAAACCTGTCAGTCATTGCTACAAACCTTTATGGACTTCAGTGAACTGTGTCTAATTCTGTTGCAAAAAGATGAGGAATCCTGGTACATATGAGCTCACATATTATTATTATTATTATTTTTAGAAGGAGGCTGCATGTAGATTTTGTTTCCTAAAGCCTTTGGCAGCTACTGTATTCTTTGTATGTCATTTTATAGGTTGGTCACTGAGCCATGGGATGGCTTAAAAACTTTGCCCAAGTGAAACAGGAGATGCAAGATCAAGGAAGGGATGCAGGTCCAGGAGTCCCATGAGGTTCCTGAGCCACTGCCTACCTAGTGCAGCTTGTTCTTCCTGACATGAGCTTTCAAACCAGTTCAAGTCAGAAACGGGATGAAGAGAACACCTAAATACAGCAATATACAACAACTGAGCAGATCTTCCACTTCTGGTAACTTTAGGTGGTGGGGTTTTTTTGAACCAATTATATGCATTTAGGCTTCTGAAACAGCGCTGAGGACTGAAAGAAAACAAACAAGCTACTTGTAATGATGGTCAAGAAAAGAAAATAAATTTTGACACCAGAGTGATGGGAAGCACCCTTGAGTCTTTAAATACCTTGCCTTTTAAAGGTCTCCCCTGAACAGCCTCCGTTTATCTCCACAGGAAAAACAGCAGGCCAATGGGCAGGATTTGACCTCTGGATCCAGTGAATATTTACCTAAACTTAATGCTTAGTTGCAATTTATTCCTTTACCTTTCCTTGAGGAGAAGTTACAATGCAACCTTCGGCTATTTTATTTCCAAGTCCTCAGCAGGGCACAAATCTGCATCCCTCTGGACTGGTGAGAGGGTACTCTGAGCTGCTGGCAGCAGATGTCTGTTTACTGGGAGGTGAATGTAAACAGGCAAAGCTCTTGTTCTCAATAACCAGCAAACTGGGATACTGGCAAGCAACTAAACTCAGTCTCCTCCTTAGATTTTCCCTTTGCATTAGTATATAAATGGTAAGACACGAGCCTGGACACGGCCAAACCACTTTCCTGAGAGACTTCTAGTTTGCCATGTTTTAGCCGAGATTGAAACTCTCTTGTCTTCCTGGGTTGCTGTTGATGCATTAATTTTATGCAGAGAGTAACAGGAGCCTTTTGCCTTTCTGAAGAAAGTGCAAAGTACAGGGAAATTTAATTTAGGTTGCTGATCCAAACCATAAAAAGTGTAGATTTTTCCCTCTTTTTCTCTCGTGCCCTGCAGGTCCCTCAGTCGCTGGGCTACCAGCCAGTCTGGGTGTGCTATTCTCAGCCTTTCTTTTTCTTTGTATAAATAATTTAATATTTACTGCAGCCAGGATTTGACCCCAGGTTTTTCTCCAATTAAGATTGGGAAAGAAGTTCCATAGAATCCTAGAATAGTTTGGGTTGGAAGGGACCTTAAAGATCATCCAGTCCCACCCCCCTGCCCTGGGCAGGGACACCTTCCACTAGCCCAGGTTGCCCAAAGCCCCGTCCAGCCTGGCCTTGAACCCTTCCAGGGAGGGGGCAGCCACAGCTTCAGTTTAAAACCATTACTCCTCATCCTATCCCTACACCCCTGATCCAGAGTCCCTCCCCCCTCTCCTGTAGCCCCCTTTAAGTACTAAGAGGCTGCTCTAAGGTCTCTCCAGGCTGAACCCCCCAACTCTCTCAGCCTGTCCTCATAGTTTCTTCTTCTCCCCTAAAGCACCACCCTCTAACCACATCCACACTCTGCCACTGAGGGTAATGAACAGGCAGCATGCTGTCCTGGCTCCCGGAACACCGCTTATTGTCACAGAATCCGTGAAACAGAACGTATTTCTTTGGTACTGTGTTCATACACAATGTGCATTATTTTATTCCTCTCCCTTCTTAATTCAGTATGGTGCAACCATTCATCATTTTGACTTCTATTCCCCAAACTCAGCTATTCTTTAACTAGACATGTGGGCTTTAAAGCTATGTATAAGGAATTCATTCACTGCTTCTCACAGGCAGGCAGGTGTTTTGTCATTGTAATTATTCATGCATCATTATCATCTCATTCTGCCCTTGCCTCTCAGGTGTAAGGCAGAAGAGAGATGGACAATCATCAACCTTAATCTATTTTTTTCTTTTTTCTCCTGTTACATTCAAGTCTGCAGTGATGCTTCAACCAACCCCATTTCTCCTCTGGGACTACCAAACAAGCCCCTTCGCCCTCCCAGCTCCCTCACTCTCTGCGTCCTTATAACCCATTTTCACCCCTTCTAGGGAGATGACCCCGATATACCTTTCACCCTCAGCAGGCTGTATCTATTCTGGGACATCTCCAGGGGTTCCTCCAGGTCTTCTTATTGATGCTTTGTGCAGATAAAGCAGCAGAAGTTTGATTTCTCCTGAACTCCACCACCCCTAGGGAGGTGCTTAGGAAACGGTTTCTAAAAACATTAATTTGGGTAATTCTTGCTACCACATCCAAATTTCATAGTCCACAGAGTTTTTTCAAACACTGCACTTGTTCTGCCTAGGTCTGACATTTTACATTATACATAAAGTATACATCAGGATTAGGAGCTACAATAGCTCAACTACTCTTCTGAAAAAAGTCAGGCCTGAATTAAGCATCTCCAGGAGAAATTTCTCATCACTAGGAGTGGGGAAAATATAAAAAAGCAGTGGAAGACACATACTAGTCTCAAGTTCTTCAAACATACTGAAATTACCTTACACCAAACACTTGAAACATGCTCGTAACTTTTTTTTTTTTTGACTGTCCCTTTATACTGGCTCCCCAGCTACAAAAAGTATTTTTCTATATAATATACACATTAGCTTCCAGCAGAGAAATGTAATTACCATAATAAGATTTCTTAAAACTTGGCTTTTATGTTGTCAACTGCATTAAAATTTGAATCTTGTGTGAAGTTCAGAAAATGGCTAGAAAAATGTAAGAAAAATATACAGTAAAATCAATATTATTAAGATTGAAATGGACTAAACTGGAGGCAATCAAGCCTTTCATTCCATATGAAAAAAATACAGTAAAATTATAATAAATTACTTTCATTTTATCGCTTGGTAAATTGCTACTATATTGGTGTCGCTGTAGAAGCACTGCTCTCACCAAAGGAGCACTTCACCACTGAGTATTGTATGAATCTGACAACATTTGCATTTCTTGATGACGCATCTCATGTGTAACTTATTTTACAAAGTTAACACATGTTTTAAAACCTCTCCTATGATGTTTTTCCTGGTATCATTTATTATTTAGACACTCACCCACTTCTTCCTAAATCTTCAGGCCACTTCATCTCAGAATGTGTAAATTCCTATTGTCTTGGCACTTTCATATACCAATTCAAAAGCAAATCTAAAAAAATAAAACAGGCCCACCCATGTTTTTCAACAGCCTCACTTATGCTCGATTACAGATCATCCTGATGGCACCAGCCTGATTTATCAACAGTTTATCAGGATTCATTTTAGGAATGTGTTTTGCCAATTATTAGGCCTAGCATAAGGGACACAGCCAGCATAAAGATGAACCAAAAACCAAATTGTATTTGATACAAAAGGGTCAGTCGATGGGTGAGCACTGGGGGTACAAACAAGTCAGATTATACATATCGACATCAATCCCACTGACCCCAACAACGACACCGCGCGACCAACAATGGGTGGAATAAATGGTGACATGCAGTCTCCCATAGAAGGGACGGGAGACAACCGAGTCAACAAGCCAAACACATCAGACCAAGGAAGCCACACACTGAATCTCTACGCAGCCCGCGTTTACAAAAGCCAGACCTGACTGGAGCCCAGTCCCAGGGAGGCGGGAGGTCCTTCCCCAACAGGGAACTCCGCACAGGGCACCCACCTCACACACAGACACTGCCCCTCCTGCCAGGGGTCCCAGCTTTTATCCCCAAGCGGGACACCTGACCTTGGGTTACTGAATGGGGGACCCCTGGGGCTCCTTTACCCAACGGCTCTCCCTGCCAGGCCGGCACCACTCTGGAGGGAAGCCTAAAGGTAAACTCACGCCCCTTTGGGAAGGGCTGTGGGAATCACCCACATGTCAACTTTAATTTGGGGCTTGGGGTTGAAACCCCAGCATTTCAGAATGATGAAAATGAAGACAGGTGATCGAACTACCAAGGTTTAAGGATGGCATTTGGTGCGATGTTGACATCACCCCTGTGCTCTGTTGTACCAAAGCAGCACAGAGAGCATTGCCCACGTATCTACATCCAAAACTTCCTTTGCTCCCATTGCAAAACCACGCAATAATTTACATTCTTGTTTTCTTATTACACTCATCCTAGCAGCATTTGTGCATGCGCTGGTAACTGCTTTCTGCTTCAGATTAAACTGGAATTTAATAGTATTGCATTTTATGTATTCTGGACAAAATTACATCAGCCACATTGAACAGAGCTGGAGCGACAGGAATGAATTGAGCTCGAGGGGGATGTGGTACTTCCACCCAGGGACAAGCCTCTTCTTGCACAGCTACCTCTTCCTTCTTGGTAAATACAGCACCTTTGCAGCCCTCCCAGGTTTAAGACCATTTATTCCTTCCAAAATCTGAGCCAGTTGTGCCATAAAATTAAAGTGGTAAGATGTTATCGTTAACCCTTGCAGTCTTCCTTCCACTGCCTGTGCGGACTAGTGAACAACTACTTCCAAATGCCCATGGGTCAGCTGCATAGCACTCAATCCTAAAAGAAAATGGCAATAATTTCACCATGAGGTCAAGACAAGAAAAGAGCAGTCATTGCTAGTGAAACAGCATCGTGTCCTGCCCAGGGGTGTGCAAAGAGCCCATGGGGGTCACACCACTGTCTCCCAAAACCTCTCAGGCAGTTACTGGGTTTTAGCTGTCAACTCTATGGCCAAAGGATGACACTGGGCATCAGAGCAGGACATCTTGTTGAGAACAATTTCTTTTTTTTTCTCCACAGTAAGTAGGCAAAAAAGGACTGATCACAAGATCACAGAATTATCTAGGTTGGAAAAGACCTTGAAGATCATCTAGTCCAACCATTGGACAAGATGAAAGAGATTGAATGATTTTTTTTATCTCTGCAAAAAAATACCAGGACATAGTGACCACCCGAACAAGCTTTTTTGCACCATTTATGTGACCAGGCTGTTTAGTGACACAAGAGTGCTGCTGGTGACCCACATGCAGTGTGTCTTCCCACTGAGCACAAGCAAAGGAGAGGGTCTGTTGTTGTTTCAGGTTTTTTAAGTAACAACTTGCTGCATTTACTCCTTTCTCAAGCAACGGTAGCATGAAGTTAATTAACAGGAGAGCAAATTGCCTTGGTGCAAACACTGGTTTTATTAGCGAGCAGAGCTGCTGTGTTACCTACTGCTTCTCCAAAGGCAAACTGGGGAGGCTGCATCACAACCCCTCTTCACACCCAGCAATGCTCGTGGCAGGTTTAGGCTCAAAGCCCTGTCAAACAAGAAACCCCAGAGCAATCCTAAACCTGGATCAGCCAGCTTCGGGCAGACCACACCAGTACAGAGGAGCTGCTGCCTCTCAGGACCATAGAGGGGACCATAAATTCAGATTTTCAAGGCTCTCACACTGGGGAGAATGATGGGATAGTAACAATGTTTATGCAACAAAAAGGTTCCATACATATCACAGATAAAATACATAGTGCTACTGTCACATTGTTCCTTCCCTTTAGACTTCTCGAAGATATATACAGGAAGATTAAATAAATACAAAAACATTAACCTTGTCACCAATCTGTAAGAGAGAACAATATAATCATCTCAATTTTGCCTACAGAACAGGTACATCAAGACAGATGTAAAACAAAAAATAATCATTATTTTCCAAATGTTTCAGAAAATATCTCACTTGTCTGAGATGATCAGGACCAGCATTTTCAAAGGACTTTTCATTATACTGATTGTTAACTGATTTCCAGGGCACAAATGCAAGTAACCTCAAGTGTCACTGCAAATTTCTCAGCACTTCTGCAAAGAAACTGCACTAAAGAAACTGAGTGTCGTTTTTGGATCGGTTTGATGAAATTTGACTTCATACAAGGACATAAAAGTTTTCTAGAGAGAAGAATTGCCCCTGTTTTGCCCACAAAATTATAGCCAAGAGACAATGCAAAAAGCATCCCCATCGAATTCTCCACTTAAAACTCTCACCGAACACATCCACACCTGGATATTAATCCCACAGACCTTTGGAAAATTAAGTGATGGCACAAGAATTCAGAGCTACTGGCATTTTATATGCTAACAAACCCATTTTAAAATAAAATAAAAAAATCTTTACGTGACAAACTTGCATTGTACTTTCAATTCGTTTCAGACAAACAGAGATAAATTGATGTTCTGACCTTTCTCAGGGGTGCAAGACAGAGTGATTTCCTTTCTCCTTTAAACACCATTAAGTGGATGTGACATTCAATCAAGATCTTATTGACATGGGAATATTCCCCATGCAATTACAGATCCCACTCACTCAGCTGCTGCTCCTGGATCAGGGATAATGACAAACCAGAGCAGGTAAAACACTTCATATGCACTTAACTACCAAATAAAACTGCTACTTCACTTTTTAAATTTCAGTTGTTTCAAAGATCTGGTTCTTTCCTTCCCCTCTTTTAAAAAGTAACAGCACTAGCATTCACCCAAGATACAGTTTTAAAAGGAAATTTTCATCCTTATGCTGCAGTCGCTCATTAATTATTTAACAACACATTCAAAATACAACAGCTTTGATCGAAAATTTGTAATTAAGGCTGGCTTGTATTTCACACTTAAAGTAGATGTTCATATTCTTTGTTCCCCACCACCACCATTTTATAACACTGATCCTTTGAATATTTTAAGAATTTACTAGAATATTCATCCATTAGTTTCATGTGTGGGTCCTACCATGGGTATGGCTCTTTCTTGGCTGCATGGTTTCAGTAATAGATCACCACAGACTCTGATATCAATGTTTTTCTGAGAAAAATGCAGTTGATTTTAAGTTAGCATTGTCTCCTGTAATGGCTATGATTATCTACTGTGCGAAGGCTGCTCTACCCCATCGTTGCATTCTCTAGAGATGATACCACAGAAAGATAAAAGGCCAGAGGGTAATTATACCACTTTTCATTTCCACTGATCTCAAAGCATTGTGTAAAATACATAAATGCCTCCCACACACAAGCATCAGATCTAAAGGATTACCTGGTAAATACAGAAAGAAGTATGTTTGGTTATTTTTCAAGGATTAGTATTAGAAAAACTCTTTTTACCTTCTTGTGAAATATTTTTCCTTTTGCAGCTAACCTATTAACTTGGATGTAGAATTTTATAATGGATAGAAGTACCTCTACTACAGTAGCACAAGTACAGATAAATTTGAAAATACAACCAGAATTATGGTGGCCATTTTTGCATATATTCTCCTCAACTTTCATCTAAAACTTGCTAAGCTTCCAAGCTAAAATAATTTATTCCAGAAATATGCTCAAAACTGCTCAGACAACAGTGTTTTGGGGTTTTTTAAGTAACGTGATGGATAAACGAGAAGAGTCCCAGCTTGCTTATCCACAGCTGTCCTGCCTGTGTTGCACCAACAGTAAAAAAAAAGCAGCTTTTGTTGGTAAACCAAGCAGATCAGATCTCTATCTAAACTTACAGTTAAAAATGCTTTTGAATAAGGAGGTGCCTTTTTACGTAGTTGTTTTGTGATTTACAACTCTGCTTCAAGAAGCCAACACACAACACTGCAATTCCAAGGCCAGCTGTCAACATGAAAAAGGGGAATGTATGCACTGGCACATACACGGGGAGATCCATGCCCAGTTTTAGCACATCAACCAGAAGATATTATTGTCTATTCTAGCATAATGGTCATAATGTTTTCATCCGTCGTCACGCAGATGTTATTCAGACTTCTTACACCTGCTCCTCTGCAACTCAGAATTACTAAATAGCCCCTAAAAATAAAGTGCTCTTACAGAGAGAGGGGAAAAAAGAGAGTATTGCATTTTCCCAAAGAAACAAAGGTCAATCAGATTTGCAATGAGGAATCATAAAACTCTTATATTTTTATATAATGATTCTTTTACTAGCATATCTGGAGGGGATAATCAATAGAAGAAAGTTTCTCTTTTGTGGTTACTTTACCATATGGAGTAATTTTTCCTTGACATGAAAAGGATTTCTTCCGATAAGCAAATGCCTGTTCTCTGCTCAAAAGTGTCTTTGACAGCAAAGGACAGAGTTATTTAAAATATTACATTACTGATTTTTATTAATTGGTGTCTCATTTGTTCCCTTCCAAAACCAAGGCACAAGCACATTTGTAAAGTCTCCCCGGGACTAGAAGTTTAGATTGAAGAGTGTTTATTTTTGATTGGAAAATAAGTCACAGATAATTATTCTAGATCATTCTTGTTCCCTTTAATAACTAATGTCTGTTACAAGGCTATTACTGTCAATGTTCCCTGTATGTTTCTATAGGTGATACATAGAACTGGGGGGGGAAAAAAAATTAAAAATCCACACTCTGGTCAGATAGAAAAAAATTATCAAAATTATCTATAGTTCTTCAGCTGGCAAAATGCACATTTGCATTTCTTGCTTGCAACATTTCACGATCTTTTTTCCTCCTGGAATGATTAGGAACACTGAAAACGTAGGGTTGGATTTTCTCTTTCATTCATGGATCTTTCCCAAACATGCTAGAGAACCTATGGTATTACCAAATTTAAGATGAGCAGCAGATTCTAATCCCTGGCTAGATAAGACCAGGGAAGAGGAGAATGAAAAAATGAAAAATAGCAACCACAAAACAATTATATATCAGAAAAACTGGGAGGGCTAGTGGCTTTATTGATTTTTCTTGTAGTTACGTGAAATGATCCAGTGAATTAAGCAAAGATGACCCTGAAAGGCAAAATATATGAAATCTATGTCGGGGGGAGGAGGGGGATGGAGGGACCGGGGAGGTAAGTATACAATAGCATAAAAACCCTTGTGAAGCGCAATCTCTCTTTGACCTGGGGAAGGACAGGGGACAGAGTTGCTCCGTGGGCCCCAAAAAACACACACACTTTTTCCAGCTGATGCCGTGGCGCTGCTGGTGAACTCTTCCATGGACTTAACGGAACAGCAAGATCCATGTGCTACAACTGGAGCACCTACAGGCACAGCAAGTACTTTCCAGAAGCGTGAGAGAGAGTTTAGGATGCTGAGCACTTCTGAAAATAAAACACAATAACTAGATGCAACTCACTTTTTTTCAGAAGAAGAAGCAAAAAAAAAATATCACCTTCAGTTTTCCTGATTCTAGTCTTTAAAACATGAGGTTTAATACTGTTTAGAAACCTCCATGCTGTAGATCATGTATGCAAATTATTACATTAATGCTAGCTTCTAGTAACATCATTCCCACCTCCTTTTTCATGTGCAGTATTTTGAAAGACGGATTAAGATTCTCACTAGCAAACTCCATTTGAATTTCCAATCAGGTACAGTGCCAAAGTTTCTGTGCTTTTACTGTTAGGCTTTCAAGCATTTCTAACATTTTGTGTGTTTTAGACATTTTTAGGAAGAAAGATGGAGCGAAAAGTAATGAAATACTTCACTGCAGCTCAGAACTTCATGCTTGAATGGGCTCCAAAACGTGGAAGGCTTCACCTTGTCTTAAAGTAGGAAAAAGCATTTTAAATAAGCTTCTGAACTATCCAGTTTGAATATCCTCCACCCAAAGCAGTGTCCAAAAGTTACAAGACTCAGAGCTGCACGGTCATTGCCAGGAAGCTTTACAACCACATATTTTTTTTTCCATCTATATTTCCTGTGCAGCCTGCAGACAGGGTGCACGGTCATGGCAAAGGACAAACAGCATCTGCTGGGCTAAATTTATTGGGTAAAGAGAGAAGCACTGTGGTTTATGCAGATCCAGAAGAGAGTGTCTCTCCACCCATGGGTGAGGATTTTTACGGACTGGTCTCTGAATATTTATGGCTGCGAAGCGCAGCTGCACTGGAGCCGGCTTGTCTGCACTGTCTCACCCTGAAACATCCCTCAAGACTTCCCCTCGTCTTTTTTATTCATGCTTCAAAGAGGACATGCTACTCAAAATGCAAGTTGGTTTATAGTAAACACGTGTACAGCCTCTGTTATTACAGTGTGAAATAAATGTAGCTTAGTACTACAGACCCTATTTTGAACCTCAGGACCCAAAGCACACAATAATTCAATGAGCTGCAAAAAGGCATTCAGGAGAGCTGTGAACGTGGACTTCCCACGTCTGGAGCAGCTATGACTGAGTTATTGTAACAGTACAGGGAAGGATGGAGCTGCACATCCACAGATAACAGTATGCAGATGGCAATACCACATGGACATAAAGCATATTTTTTACCAGCATGGATTACATCTTCAAAACCCGCTTTCTTTCCAGGCAGCTTGTTTTCAGAGCGTCGCTGCAAAAGCAGAAGTGCAAATTTCTCTAAGGAGGAAAGAGCCGTTCCTTCCAGAGCTCTGATTTTACATGTCATTCAACAAATACCATCTCTGCTGCCTTCCTGGCACCCCACCGTTGGTGTTCCCATAACAACAGAGGAGATGGCTCCAGACACTCGCTCTGCTCGCTGCTCATTTACAACCCAAGCAAAGGGGAACCAGATCTGCAAAAATACTTTCAGGATCTTCAAGGACCAGATCCTTACCCAATAATTCAGTCTCACAGAGAGTGAAATACATCTGCAGTAACTCTTACATTCATCCAATTGCCATTTAAGGGGTTTTTTATACGAATGAAAACATAAGCTTATAAAAGCCAAATAAAAAATTTAGGTGCAAAGCTGGAAAAAAAATAATCTAAGAGAACCTCAAGTTTTGTAGCCCTTAATTTCCCCTGAATCACACTGAGCTTTACACACTTAATTCCATGAAGAAGTTCTGTAACTCTCTACATCATTTTCTATGTGGAATAATACAGTATACAATAACACAATGAAGCTTAAAGCATTGTACAGAAAGACAGAAATCATGCCATACATGATGAGCTGCAGGGGTGAGACGTAAGTGGTAAAATAATAAAGGATATTTGTAAAATAAATACAAGCAAAAGAAAACCAAGTTAACTAAAAATTCAGCAAGGAAAACATCTAATACTTGCTCAAAGAATCTTGCTCTTCCATAAAGATATGAGATTTCTTCCAAGGGCCAATATAGACACTTTGACAAAAGGTGTGTCCAATTTGGTCATATGCCCACAGACTGCAGAGTTAATTATCTAAATTTACTTAATTATTCATCCATTTATTAGCTATACCAGCCCTAGAAAATATGTCAAGTGCTCTTCTTCAGACATGTTAATATTTACTATAACGCAACAACCCTAGCAACTTCTTTCTCATCCTATGCTTCTTTCTGTGTTTATTAAAGGAAATAACGGCACCACAGAACTTAAAAAACATTTCACAACACAGGCAAAACTACACCCTGTAAAGAAGTATCTTACAGTGGACATGCTCTTTCCATGTAGTAAAACAAATTACCCGAGCCATTCATCAGCCTAACAACCCCCTCCAGCACCCAAGACAGTCCGGAATAGTATGAGTTTGAGGTTTTAACAAGAGTGACTTCCAATAAATGCCTGTTGTTCCTCATTTTTGGTGTAGTCTGCACTAGATCTGGTTCATATTGTGCCTACATAGGCACCTAAGGGGAACGCAGGCTGGGCGCCGCTCCTTATCCCATTGACCTTTCAATTGCTCAGCACTCTGATTAGCTGTCCTTAGCAAAACAGTCTTGAAAACACTGTCACATCTCAGTGACTAGAGAGGTCTGAGTAACCATCAAGCCACGAAAAATCATCATCTAGATGATGCATTAGAGTGCTAACGGTTTAGACTTGTAAAGGAGAAAAAACCTGGTAACCTAAGCAGAAAACGACACATGGAGTTTACTTCCTAACAAGAAATGTCATAACTAATTCTCAGGCTGCTTATGGAGAAAGGTTAGCCTAGCCTCAGGTGCATCTGCTGACAGAAAAATTTTAAAAATCAGCAGGTTAAAGAAGCACCAGCTCATCAGCTTGCTTGGCTCTCAGCCTGATCCCACCACAATCCCTCATGCTGCCAGCCAGGAGCGTGGTGCACAAACACCCACACCCCAGCCTGTGTGGCAGGAGTGTCCCCATGCTCGGGCTCGTGTTGCAGTGATTTTAAGCAATACACCAGCTAGTTGGATGAGTTCCTTCTTTAAAGGTGTTCAACACCACTCCTCGCTGGTCCAGACCCAGAAGATACCAAGGCCTCCTCAACACAAGAGTCACAACTGGCCTAATTCTTTTTTAACAAAAAAACCAATAAATCAAGGGGCTATCACAAGTAGCTAAATGCTTGAGTATCTCCTGTATAGATGAACAGAGTGCAATGTTGGGTGAGAAACTGGAGGAGATGCCATGATCTCTGCTGGCAGACGAGGGATGACAGAAGTTTCTGGATGAGCTATCAGTGTGAAAATCCCCCAGGTTGAGAGCTGGCGGCTGTGTCTGAAAAGTGAAACAGTACCTCTGTACCCACCAAAAAATGAGGAAAAACTTTCATTCCTCAGGTATGCCATGTGTAAAGTGGGAATAAACAAATAACATTTCATCAAGAGTGTTGCAATATTTATTAATCCCTCATGTTAGTTGAACTAATTAATAATATAAGAGTTACTGAGAGCAATTCCCCAACAGGATTACCACTGAATTATGAGAGTAATTATTCACCAGAACTTTATTTAGCTAAAACCTCTTCTCTGGCAAGAAATTCTGTGCGCAGCTTGCCCTAAGCTTCAATCACGTAATTATTTTAGGGTGAGTTATTTTGGACCTGGGTAACTCCATACTTCCTTGGGGTACTGCAAGCAACACTAAGCAGTCATTTCATTTTCCTTGCACTTACCCATGACACAAGGACTTTTGTAATTTCCTTGGTCACACTGTCCTAGCATCAATCCTAAATATGCACCAGGCAAAATCCTGTAATAAGCACAGTACACACGCTCCAGGCCAATCTGAGTTCATCTACTCTAATATGAAGCTGAGTTAAATCAAATTGATGCAGTCCAGAATAATTTTCAAGGTTGTCTGGGACCTCAAATAAAACTTTTACACAAGGCACAATTATATAAAAACTCATTGATGAATTTGGACTGGATCCCCAGAAGCATGAGAGGCCCCTTGATGTGATTTTTGTAAGAGTTACAGTTTCCCAAAATATTTTTTATTTCCTTGAAACACCATTTTTTTTTTTTTTTTACAGCAAAACGGCAGATAGCAGACTGAAGGCGATTAATTTTTCTTTTTGGATTTTGCTATTCGGTTTGGGATGCCTTGACACGTGAAACTAATTCTCACAACAGAGAAAAAAAACCTAGACACGAAAGCTCTGTTTTTCAAACTTTGATTTTCTTTTTTTTAAAATAATTTTTTTTTTTACTGCAGGTGAGATTTTACTGCAGGTGAGATCACCACCACATGATTCGTACAGCTGAACATTTCTTGGGCCTATATTCTCAGGACACATTCGATTTATACCAAACATGGCCTACTTGATAAACCAAATGCTGTTGCTTGTAATCATCAAATTACATTACATTAGCCTAATTACCCTGAAATGAACCTAAAGCTGTACATATTAGCTAACCTGAAACAGCTACCATCTCATGGAATTAGATTTCATCCTAGGATCTGCCAGATTCATCTGCATCCCGTCTCTTTGGGATAATCATGAGCTACCAGGAAAGGAGAATTTGACTCCAAGATCTGTACAGTCGGGATTACTGCAGGCTGAACGAGTGGATGAGAGGTTATCCGGACCACAGAACAGCTTCACGTGATGCTGCAAATTCGGGAGAACCCCCAGCAAGCAGCTCGTCTGGCAAGTGTACGGCCACAGCCAGAGGCCAGCAATGTCTGGGAGACACCAAGGAGGCCAGGAAGCCCCCACGCTGCTCCCCGTGTGGGGTTGTGGTTTTGATGTAGTACAAACATTTTTTGCATCCATAAACTCAGACAAATTTGAATCCAACTCGCAGGGAGCTCTGCTTTGCAGTGTACTCTGCCTCCCTCTCCTGGCCTGTTCCCAGGCGTTGTGTAAATCAAAAATTTTGGTGCAAAGTTAAACGAAAGCAGCATTAGCCAGATTAGGATGTTTGTCCATTTAAGGTGCCCAAAGCCTGTAGATGAAAACAGTGGTGCCCTGAAGAAATCCTTTCCGTCATTAACCTACCGACCCTACAGCGAGACTTGCAAAAGCAGATTTTGCCATGGACTGGCAGCTGTAACAAATGCCCAACAAAAGGAAAGATAACAAAGCCAAAACACCAATAATCCCCGCTTAAGATCACAAACACGGGTATCAAAGCCCAACAATTTCTACTCAGCCTTTATTAAAAGAAAAGATTACAGTCACTCTCTACAGTCATTAAATATTTTAAACTTGCTACAAAATACACTCCCCAAGGGAAAAAAAAAAAAAAAGGAGGGGGGGAAGCATCAATCTTGAAACCATGATTCCCTAATTCAATCAAAAAGAATGAAAGCAGCAAACCTCAAGTGAAACATTATCAAGCTCAATGAAAGTTAAACATAACAAAATCCCTCTCTCCACAGGGAAACCAGAACTTTCCCACAGTGCAGCCACACAGCGCTGGGGCATTCCCAGGTAACCGGGGCCAGCTGGGTTATAAAAGCTAAAAGGGAAGGGGAAAAATGAAAAAAGAACTTTAAAAAGTTGCTCTACCTACAAGGCAAAACAGCAGCTTCAGCCTCCATTTGCAGTTTTATGCGGATAAACAAATATATGCTTAATTGTTGTCTAGGTGAGCTGTGGCCGGCTCTTTGGTAGAGGGGAACAGCGATGGCCCCTCTCAGAAGCTTCTGGAAGCTTCCCAGGCTCCAAGACCCACCTCTGGGATAACAAGGGAACCTGAGAGGAGGAGGAGGAGGTGGAGTTGTGAGGGAAACCCTTCTGCAAACATGAGGTCAGTGGAAGAAAGGGAACGACGGGGCGGGGGATGCGCCGGAGCAGAGACTCCCCTCAGCCCGCCCATGGTGGGACAGCAGGGCCACCCGCCCCACCATGGAGGTCAGTGGTGGAGCAGAGACCCACGACAGAGAAAGTTTGTGGAAGGTTGTCCCCTGTGAGAGGGAGCCCTCGCTGGAGCAGGAGCGGCAGGACTGACCGCTCTCCCCATCCCCTGCCCGCCCCCTCCTGCTGCGGCTGTGGGGCGAGGAGGTAGAGAAAGCTTGAGCAAAGGAAGGGGCCGAGAGAAGGTGTTTTTAAGATGTAGTAATGTTTCTCATTGTCCTACTCTGTCTCTTAAGTAATGGTGGTAGATGAGTCGAGTTGAGTCTGGTTTTGCCCATAACAGTAATGGATAAATCATCCCTCCCTGTCCTTATCTCCATCCTCAAGCCTCTTCCTCCATTTTCTCCTTCCCATTCCCGAGGGAAGGGCTGCCTGCTGCCACGACACAACATTTGAAGTATCAGACTTCTAGATGTATCTGAAATAATGTAAAATGCTCGAGATTAATATGATAATTAGCATTAGATGCAATTAGATTTATGCAGTTAGATTCTTGAGACTATAATTTGTATTTTAAACTTTCTTGTGTGTACTTCACCATCAAAGCTGGAGATTATGTCGTCTTAGTTTTCTGCCACATGGTGAACAAGAGATATTAGATGGTAGAAAGAACCTCATGAAACAATGGCACCTATTTCAGCCACCTCTGATTCTAAGGAATATAAATTTTTTAAATAAGAATGCAGAACTTAATGGAAAAATCTCACTTCCGAAATGCCTTTTCTGGGGTTCCTACATGTGTATAAATCTTTACAGCAGTTAATTAAATTTAACCAATCGTGAATGTTAAATTACCTTTCTGGTTCATTTACAGTTTGCTTTGAAGATAAAACCTTTTCTGTATCTGCAAAAGCAGCATTTCGCTGTTTACTGAAAACAACTCCTAGCTTATCAATTCAGGAAGCTGACACTTACAATTCTTGATGTATTTGCTGTACTTACCACATTATTTACTAAAGCCAGTGTTCTTGGGGGGGGAGCAAGAAAAATCTCAGCTTTCAGTTAAGAAATTACATCTCTTTATAGAGGACATTTAGAAACATAAATCCAAGCCCAGAAAGTCTTTTTCCTACTTTTATTTTAAACAACCAACTGGTGCTGCCCACACCAGTAGCCTGACTCAAATCTGTAGGAATCTGTGATGAAGGCTCCTGGGTTTTCAAGCCAGTACCTTATCAGCACTAAAAAAAAAAAAAAAAAAAAAAAAAAAAAGAAAGAAAGAAAGGCAGAAAGCAAGCTTTATGTTTCTTTGGGAACATTTTTGCTATCTCTCAGAATACAAGAAACAGATTTTTTTTTTTCCCGAAACTTTTTACATAAAAACAGGTGCTTGATAGGAAATCGGGATCCCTACACTGGCAGCTCAAGGAGCTGCTTTCCCCCGGCACAGCAGAAGCAGGCACCAGCACAGCGGCCACCGGGGGTCAGCACCACAGCAGAAAGGAGATTTATTTTAAAAATACCAGATTTTCTAGAAAAACAGAATTATTCAAGTTGTGGGTACTGGCCATAGCCACATACACATCGATGGAGAGCCGTGTCTGAGAGAAGGGCTGGTTTATTTAGTGAGATTTTTTAAAGTAATGGATAGAGCTATATTTTAAAAAGTCCTTTGCCATCATTACCTGCCTGCAGATGAAAAAAAAGGAGGAAGCCCAATTCCTTTGCAATCATAAAAATGACATATTGATTTAACCTGTTGTTTGACACATAACTGGAATCTTCCCAGACTAAACAGAGCCCTTCAGGCACGCTGTGCTGCAGATCTTTACCACAGCAGGGAAAATAAGACAACTCTCTGGGCAACCTGCTAATGCAATACCCAGTGAAGCTGTAAACCTTTTTAACGGTTACTGGAAGGAATATCCCCAGAAAATGCCCGGAAGGACTGTGCTACCCCTAAATTAGGAGGTAACTTTGCAGACAGACTCCAATTCACTTGGAGTGCAAATCTGCATGTCAGAGGCAGGGTAAATACCTGAGCTAGCATGGGTGCTCAGAGCTCCACCTGCAGCAGCTGGGAAATAAGGGTAAAAAATGCAAATTAACCTTCCCAGAGCTCTGTGATGCCACAGCCAGGTCACTCAATATTTCCAATTCATTTTAGGTAACTGAAGTATCTTTGCACCACATTGCACCTGCCCTGCAAAGCTTATGGTGGATTCAGGAAAGTATTAAACCCTTATTTAAAGCCTATAGAAATCACCTGCACACTCCCAGTTGGGCACCCAAGTACCGTTTATCATGGAAATGCAAGGTCTCTGTGTTAGACGTTTGTCAAAGCAGCTTTAAATATTGAGCACCGACCAGTAAAACCAAGGGATCCTCCACATATTAGAGCAATCCTGGCAACCACTGCTTTGGAAGATTTAAGCAGGGTTGGAGGGGTATGTAGGACTTGTCCTGCCTTCCTCTGCTTGGCAAACTGCAGCTGGAATATAGAGCTGTTACCTGTAATTCCCAGCCCCTCCAGGTATAGCTGTGTTTGGATCAAGCATTACAGAAAATATCACGTAACTGGGTTCTGGAGTGGCAGCTTGCAAAAATTAATTACATCCACCAGAGGCATGGACCAGATGGAGAATGGTATATGAACTGAGAACAATTCCCGTGAGTTCTGCAGGCTCACTTTCCTTGCCGTGCACAGCTCAAGCCAGGCTCTTGCTTGGAGGAAGAGCAGAGCTGACCCTTTCTCCTCTCCCCTCCCCGGCTGCACAGAACAGAACATCCCATCGCTCCGGGATGGCCTGATGCTTCCTAAGCTTTTGCGTTGCCCACTCCCGCTGCTTCACCTCTCCCGGAGGTGTTGCAGAGTCACCGCGCCATCAGTCAGCAATCCTCAGGGCTATTTCTGGCAAATCTGAGGCTGAGCTGAATTAAATTTTGCAGCCACTGAAGCATGCTGTACCATTGTTTCGGTGTCTGCAAAATGAAGCTAATAATAAGCACTTCTGCCACATAACCTGGAAAAGCTCAAATGAGGGGCAGAAACTATTTATATCCATGCAGAAAGATGCTGCAGGGAGAATGAAGTTTCATTTTGCTGCAAGCTCTGTGTACACTCAGAGCATCAGATGACTTTTGTTTTGCCCAGCCTTTACAGACACAGTCTGAATTTCCTGAAATTTAGTTTATTTACTTTCTTAACCATTTAGTTGAAAGCAGTTTTGGCCTCCTTAGCAAAGAAACAGCCAGTTCTGTGCAGGCAGGGCAGGACATACTGTGCTGCAGGCAGCAGGAACAAGAGCACTTGGTCCCCGTCACCCACATCCATCAGTGGATCACGGCACTGAAAGCCACTGGTGAACGTTAAGCACATGTACAGGAGATCACGGAGCATAATTACATTGCTCAAGTAATTGGGTGATCAGGAAAAAAGCAATAGTAGAAATCCAAATAAATTTAATCACCTGGAACTCACTCTCAACACAACAGGCAGCGCACCCCCACTGGCAGCGCAGCACTAATGCGGGGCTTGTACCGAGATGAATGAATTGTATAATTAACCAGGCTGTTGGCAATTTGCTCCAGGTCACCATCTCTACCTGCTTTACTGGGAGCTGTTAAAAAGTGCTTTTCGGATCAATTCTTACAGAACAATATTGCAAAAATGCAATATTCCTCATCTGCAACCCCTCCGCTGTGACCCTTGGGACAAAGCAACATTTTCCTTCTTTTCAGCAGGAAAAAACCCCATTGATTTCTTTATCCTAACTGGTTTTCTCTTTACACGGGGCTTTGATGACACTACGCTTTCATTCCCAAAACTAATGGAATCCAAACATGGTTTCCCCATCTCATACAACTTCATATATTTAATTCAAAGCCAGGATCACATATAGATAGTTCAAGACTATTGTGTTTTGGCTCCGTAGGAATGTTTTGTTTTGAAAAGGCTCAAATGTTTTTTTAATTTCATCAATGCAACCATTACATTAGTCGGAATGATAAAGTACAGAGGCAAAGTTCAGCTGAATTCTCAGTTAAAATGTTGATGGCCTGAATATATTTTAGTAAAATGCTTTCGTTATTTCATATCAGTATTCAGGCAATTTAAAAATATCCACTCACACATTTCTCAGCTAGCTATATAAAAAATCCCAAAAAACATATCAAAAAACAGGATAAAGCCATAGTAAAGGCAAATACTTTGCTTAATGCCTTTCCTTCCTTTTTACTTTCAACAGTGCATGGCCATTAAAATTTCATTAAAGACCTCCAAAGAAGGAAAGGATGACTAATTTGTGTTTGTAGTTGCAAATCTAATCATACACATGTTTTCAGTTCGTTATTTTGGTGTCATAAAAATACGATGGTTGCTTTCAATTTGAAGGAATTATTATATCCTTATACTTTGCTACTCATGAATGTTAATTGACAAAACCAAATTCGTCCATCAGGAGTGCAGATGAACACTACCCATAATTTAATCAGGAGTAAATCAGCTGGCAAGTGGTTACTACACAGATGCTGTAATAATTGAGTCTCTCTATTGAGATGACAGGGAACAATTTATATTTAATTTATGCGAAGAGAAATATTTACAGCATTTTCTTTCTGTTTTCTGTTGTTGGGGGAGGAGGGGTTGTCAGATACTTAATGGCATATGGCAGTCCTAACACTCTGGAAAAAGTTTTCCTCTCAATTTGAAGAATAAACGCCTCCTGCTGTGTATTATGTATATAGATGTAGGTACATATATATAATTTCATACTTATAGTATGCCCACAGTCACTGCCCCCTCCTCCCCCAGTGGCTACTCTGTACCGGTCTGGTTTTAAGTAGATGAACCACATCTAGGTGGATTTGCCCAGCACAAGGGACTCTCCCGCAGGGCAGACGTGCCAGGGGAGTTACCTGGCCACGGTGAGAGCGGGAGGCAGACCCACAGCACTGAGCATCTCGCTCAGCTGTTGCTACCTGTTTAATCAGATCCCAGAAATCCAGAGTACTGCTGTGGAGGGCACAGCACCAAATCCACCACTGGAAATGTAGATGTAGCTGCAGTCTAAGTCCAGCTTTCCCCACTTTTTAAATACCCAGACACCCAACATTTCCGTTTTTGGAAAACGCTGGTTTTCTCCCCTCTTTCAAGCAGGTACAATCCATCACCCTCAAGGCACAATCTACTATTTGGCTGTTAGAAACAGCTAAGCCCTGCTGTAAGAGACCCCCGACCCATCATCTCAGCCACACACCGCAATTTCCATGAGCTTTTCAAGACTGAAAAAAGCCGAACCAGTAAAACCACTCAGAGATAACAAACCCTCCAATCTGTTATACCCCATTTTGCTGACTGAAATGCAGTCTCCATTAATTTCTCATGCACTTCACATTATTATTTGTAGAATATTCGCTGGTCATTGTCTTCTCCCCCCTGCCCTTAGGAGCCCTGTGCTGCACCCCTGGGTCACTTGGGGCTTCCTGAGCAAGCAGCAATGGCACAATATTTTTGTGTTTAAAAGGAGAACATTGTAAAGCAATAAAAGGTAAAAATAGCAAGTGAACTCCATCCACAAGGCACTAATCGTTATTTTCCTCCTGGGGAGCACAAGTGAACAAAGTAAAGAGAGAGATGTCTTTTTTTTTTTTTCTTTCTAGTAACAGCTCATTCCACTGGATGGAAAAGAAAAATATTAGTGATCTTCCCATTTCATTTCTGTGGCCCCTCAATCTATTCAGCTCAGGCAGGAGCACATCATCTGTCAAGGAGGATTTTTACTTACTGCTTTTCTGGGAAGAGGTAAATGACTTTTCCTCCTAGTGCTGGAGCTGGCCCTGGAGAGAATCTGATTATCCTGTTTTCCCCTAAAACACAAAACTCGAAGGACTTTTGGAGTAGTTTGTTTCCAATACTTTTCTTGTCATCTCAGAAAAATTGGGTTTTCATTTCAATAAAAATGACACCTCTTTCTACACCAACGCACACAAGGTTATTTAGCATGACAATATCATGCATGGGAATTTGGCAGGGATCTTGTCTACATGTTCTCAAGCACCATAGCAATGAGCACGCAGATTTATGCCGGTTGCTTTCAAGCTGCTGAAGCCTGCCATAGATGATAACTCCATCCTGAGGGAACCAAAATCTTCAAGAGCAGTCAGTTTTAGTAAAAGAGAAGTAGCGGCATCCCCATTCCTGCCATGAAATTTCAACAAAATAATGGTCAGGCCTTAATTTTGTAAGGCTGCAGGAAATAATTTTCTATTCCAGATGTCTGCAGGGCTGGCCAGCAATCATACAGCTTCTGATACCCGCACTGAGCATCACAAGGTTATCAAACTAGGAGGACCAGACTCTTGGGGATCACTGAATTCATCTTACCCCACTCACCTGATACCTGCTCCTGCTTCTCATTTCCCCAAAACTAGGAAATCTGCTCCTGCACAGACCTATCCCGTGGCACCTAATTAAACAAGACTATTGCAATCATCTTTAGAAACAAAGTCTCTTTGCTACACATCATCTTCTCTTGGGACAGCAAATCAAACAACTTGTTACCATGAAAAATTTATTACGGACTAATGCACGTAGGAAACCTAATGCGCTAAGTACCAAGGAACAGTTTTCCAGCCCTGATTCTGTGTGGTCTCAGACCAACTGATCCAAGCAGATTTTATGCTGACTGTTTTCTCTTGTTGTCCATGGGAGGAAAGAAGAGCTGTCACAAAAGGTTTGCTCAAATGCTCATATGCTTCTATCTGAAGCCTGAGCTCACTGCAGGGTTGCAGTTAAGGAAACCCAGGACCAGAAAGGATTGCAGCTTTGATGTGAACCCATTAAACCATCTTTCATTTACCTATGTGGCAGAAAATAAGAGAGGGACCCAGCTCCCCAAGTGCCTGATGGGCACTGCTAACCTCAGCTTTTGGAAAGATGGTGAAACCCTATGCTGCTCCATTTCAGCTCCAGGTAAAAAGTTTGAAACCAGATCCTGTTTGGTTGGTGTTTAATTAAATCATGGAAAAATGCTCAAGGGACTAAGGGACAAAAATTATGAGAGCACAGATGGTAAACATTCATCCCCTCAGCCTCATTTTGAAAGGTCAGAGATTTCCTTCAACATCTTACAAGGGGCTGAGATTTTCCCATAATTTCTTCCCTGATTGCCTGATGCATGCTCTAGGTCAGCAACGATATTAGTAAAGTTTTCTTAACAAAGGACTTGACAATAAAGGAGTCATTAGGCAGAGAAATGTCCCACATGGAAATGCAGTAAGTTACAGACAAGCATTGATCTGTGGTTTTATTTTTAAAAAACCCTCTCTGCTCTGCTGTGATTCTGCTCCTTTATTAGGCTGTCAGTGCTGGTTTTCCCTTAGACCTGTCTTGTGCACTAGAAAATTGGTCTGCTCTGTGACTCTGCTTCCTTTCTCATCAGGCAGTGCATTGCTGCCGACTCAATGCCTTGTATTCACTTAAAAGCAAGTCAGTGCACCTATAGCGTCCAATGCAACAAATAAAGACATTTCCTTGAGGAAATGTTCAGTGTTCAGATTTGTTCAAAGAAAATTTGCTGCCTTCTCCAGTTTAAAAAAAAAAATAAAAAAATTAAAACTAACAGCATCAAGGGCCAAATTATTCCTTGGCTAGGGCATCAGTAGGAACAGCAGGGCTACTGCTACCCCCCGAGGTGCTTCACTCGTGACTCTGACCCCTGCTCACAGTTTCCCCATTTGTTGCTGACACTGCTGAAATCTCCTTTTCCTAGCCAGCATTCTCCTGGTGCAAAGCAGCAAGGGAGGGTGGGAGCAGCTTCCCCAAGGGGAGGTGAAAAGATTACATCTGCAAGGACAGGAAAACTTGGAAACAGCTTGGGAGAGGAGCAAGGCTCAGACCCCCAGGAGGCTGTTAGTTCCTTGTGCTCATCACCACCACCCCTGAGGTGGGAGTTGTGTTGCCCAATATGTGCTGCCATGAGAGAGCCACTACTTCATAGCACAGCTGTAAGTTTTGTACGAGTGCTGTTCAATGTGAAGTACACTTCTTTCCCCTCCTATTTACCTACTCAGAGAAGCACCTTGTTGATGCAGAGAAGATGCTAAAGGAAGCATCACTGTATTTTGAAGTCTTAAGATAAAGTTTTGCTCAAGCTGTGCTTTACAGAAGAAAAACAAACAAAACAAAACAAAAAATCTAGTGACAGGGTATCTCCATACAAATGGATACACAAATGCAACCTATAATTCATCAGAGCTCTAGGTCTGGTTCATGATCCAAGGCACATCTTTATTCAGACTCAACACACATCAGACTTGTACCCTTTGCTTCAAGGAGCCCAGCTCCTGAGGAAAACTTCACCCAAATCAGAGGGAAAATAGCAGATCTTTTACAAAATGCTATTTTCTTTTTTTTTTTTTAAAAAAAAAACACATTCAGGCACCAGACAAGGGAATCCTATGTTATATATTCAACATTTTGTTTGCAATAAGATGCTAGACCAGATGAGATCCCAGGGATTTCATGCTGCAGGACAAATATATTGCACAGACAATGCTGCATCTCCCTTACCTCACATTCCTATTGGGAGGAACTGGATCAAGAGCTAAACTACAAATCTAGGGGAGAAAGGCAAAAACCTTTGAGCCACATTACATTAATTCCCATAGAAGAACTCCTAAGAACTTTGCATCATGTCTGTAATTTTCTACTTGGTAGCCAAACCAAACTCACATCCATTTGTGGAGCAACCGTCAGAGTGGGATACAAAATACACATACTGCATAATATATATGAAATTAAAAGACAATATGCTAAAGATTCAGGACAACATCTTAAAGTCTGCATGATTTTCAAATTACTTAAGATTTCTTGTTCATTCTGGTCACATCTTGAACCAAGTTCCTAATTTCATAACCAATGGAAAATTAACTGGCAAAAAAAAGGGGGGGGGTGGAGGGGAGTGAATCTTAACAAGTCAGCAGCATCTGAGGGCCAAAGAATTAATGGAAAATGACAATTAATCTAATGGAGCAGTGAGTCAGAGAATAACACATGGCAGCAAGTCCAGAAAACTGCATTATGCCAAACAAGTTGCTTGGAATATGCCCACATATAAAGTAAGTGGTTTCCCTGCTAAGCCTAATTCTTCAAGAGAGCCCTCAGCTCTCCTTGAGATCAGGTCTCGCTCCATATATTCAATACTTCATGGGAGGGCAGAGGGAAAATACCTTCAAATTCTTAGTCTCACTCATTTTTAAGTTTGGTAGTGCCAATCATAAATCTTTCAGACAATTTTTCTTTTTTTAATTCAGAAACTGTCAAGTGGAAAAAAACCCTATAGCCTTCTGTTTTGGTATTAGCAAAATTTATAGCATGAGTCTGGGCCAGATTCAAATTAATGATTCAAACAAGAAAAATACTCCAGCATTGCCTGGCAGATAGGACTTTCAGCTGAGATAGAAAGATTTAGGACTGGGTTTTGAAGACAGCCTTTCTCAATTACTCCTTTTGGAAATCACCTGCCTTGCAGTTAAATTGGAGCAGGTGAAAAACCAACCAACCTGCATGGCTTGCCCATGAAATGAAAACCCTATTCTATGAGCAATTTTAGGGATTATAGTCCCTCTTTTGAAATTACACTCCTTGAAAGGTGACTGTGTGCCCAGGGGACACTGACAGACCTTTCAGGCATCAGGCAAATTTAATGCCTGCAAAAGCAAGGATGTACTGCCTTGGGAAATTGGGGTTCTCTCAGTGAACTCCCAAATGAGGGGGTTAAGCCAGCTCCAGTTTTCCGTTCTGCACTATTCCCTGTGCTCAGGGCAAATAAAAAACCCCAGGTAATTTCAAGGAGCACATTCCAGGAAACAAACTTAGGGAGGCATTGTAAACTAAACTTGGGAAGGTAGCAGCAACAGTACAGTAGGGTAGAAAAGGAAGATAGAAAACATTTTCAAAATGTTTTTTGAAAAATAGCATCCCATGTAATGTACAAGTAAACAGTGCTTCAGAGGTTAAATAAAGATCAAGTACTTGTGTAAAGGGCAAACCAGCTTTGGAGCAGGGCTCCCATATGACAACATTTAGACTAATATTGTGATTACCGTGGTACATTCTAGGGTATTATGCAAATCTACAAAAACTATGCATGAATAATCAGCCAATTATGCAGAATCAGCCGCACAAAAAACTTTTCAAGTCTTCCATCAAAGGCGAAGACGTGCAGCTGGCAGGCGAAAAGTTAACTGTCAAGACATTCCATATTTGTTTTTCAGAGCGAGTCACTGAAGAGCAGCATTAAGGGAGAGGGGACACACGTTTGCAGTGGGGTGCCAGGCACCCCCCGCTCTCTCCCTCAAGGACAGATGCTGCTCCACAAAATCTACGGCATATTCTGCAAACAGACCTCAGCTCTTCTTGCAGGTGCTTTGGAGGAAAAAAGTCCTTAAAACAAAGCCATAGAAAACATGAGATCTTTCCAGGTGGTACACGAAAGTTGTGCTGTCAAGACTGTGATTTATTTAGAGTTTGGCATTTCTCCAGGCACACAGTCTGACATTTAATTAAGGCCAGGACTTTTATCATTCAGGCACATCGCAGTGTTATTCAAAAAGCACAAATGTCACCACCGACAACAATGCAGTACTGGGTGTCTACACGTCTTGCTTGTGAAATTTGGACTGTAGAGCTCAGAACTTGACTCCACCTAGCTCCTCAGAAATTGTTGTTGCAGAATACTCACAGGGGGCAAGACCTGGTTTTGTGGTTTGTAAAGGTGCTTGCACAGCCCTACATGATGTAGGGCCCTTTTATGGCTCTATCCCAAATGTCATGTGTTAGGGGCACAGGACTCAACTAGGTAACTGGAGCTTGGTGTCCCCAACCTGTCCCCACTCCTGTTTCCCTAGGGCATCCTTCCTGCCCACATTAAAACCCTGGAGTACAGAGACAGCTTGGGCAGCCAAGATTTGCAAGGCCCTGTGAACACAGACGTGTCTGCAAACACATCAGCTGAAGTTCTGCTCTCAGCTATGCTGTCTTTTGTTATTGCTGTAAGAATAGAAAGCTCACATTGATTTAAAATCACGCACACACATAATCTATTCATTTGCTTTGAATGTCAGTGGTGATCATGGCAGCCACAGGGCACCTTGTACCTGAGGAGACATCTAGAAAATCCTACCAAAGGGATCCATCAGAAGGAAGAAAATCTCATGGTTTAGTTACTGAGGTGGGACTCACAAGTCCTAAGTTTCCTCTCTGATGTTTCCCTGTAAGAAAGGGAAAGGAAAAGCAAACAAAACTAAAACTATCACCTCTGTTTTCTCAACTGCTTGGTCATACTCGTTTGGAAAACAAAATGCTCACCCAGGACTAGGATTTTCTCATACATCTCTTCGTGTAACATCTGACGTAATGAATCCACAGCCTTTGGACTGGTCTCAGGCCATTTAATACAAAAGATTAATACCTAACCCTCCTGAAAAACTGCCTAACATTTCCTTGGAGGCAGCAGCATGATCACAGGCTTGATTAACTGAGTGCAAGTCATTAACAAGTCATTCTCCTAGCTCACCCTGTGGAAGTACTGTAACAGGCACAACAGAAGTTGCACAGAGATCTGCAGCGAAACCCTAATACATAATATTTTGGATCTCACCATGTAAATAGAAACACCACAATCCAAACCAGAATTGGTTGGGGATAAAAGAGAGGAAAGAGGAAAGAAGGGATGGAACGCTTTGGAAAACTTACTTTCTAAGATATATGCACCATCACAAACAGTAATAAGAAAGTACTAGCAGGTTCAAGTAAAATGAGGCCTAGAAGTTCAGAGCAAGTGTCATGGTATCATTGAAAGAACCCAGGCTTTCTCCACAGCCATAAGTAAAATAAATACATCCATTCTCAGAGCTACCTGTAAGCAGGGACAGGAAAAAGAGAGTAAGGCTTGTAAAATTCATTATGCCAATCCATTAGTCTTGGGAACTCAGGTACCAAGGAGGATGCCAGGGCAGAGCTCTGGGGCTCTGAATGGACCAGTGCTCTGACTGTGCGGAGCAAGTGAGACAAACAGGAGTCAGAAATGGAAAATTTGGGATTAGTAATGTTACACACTCCCTCCTGAATATCTAAAAGACACAAATAACAGATAATCGGGCCCATCTGTAGAGACATTATAAATGTATGAAAACAATTGGGAAAAGCAACAGAGCTTCTAGGTGTCACAGTAACACAAACAGCTATAAAAAGCAACGGAAAAAAAAAACAAAACACTTTTGTAGAACTGAATACCAAAGCAGAGATCCACACACCTAGAGATGCTCTGTACTGCAACAGTCACCCTCCAAACCAGCAAATCAACCTCCATTTTGAATGTCATTGTTTTGAAATTGGAAAAGTTGCTATAGATGTTGTGTACACATCTAAACATAAAGGTAACCTCCACTGTCACGCAAAAAGCGGCTAGTTCCAGTCCACGTTAACCCAAAAGACGCAGGCATCCCAACCCTCGCCTCAAAGCTGTAACTGTTTGGATACAAAGCTGTTAAGTGGTTTTGGGAGAAGTTGAGGCAGGTGTGCAAATGCAACACATGTCACCACAACTTTCCCCTTGGAAAACACCAGGTTCTGGGGAAAACTTGGGAAAGAGTACAGGGGAGGGATGAGGTGAAGGATGTTGTGGACCAGGAGGTGAGATGTAGCATGTTGAGGCTGTACATGCGCGCGTTCCCCTCTTACCTGCTTCCATCAGCTGGCACTGCTGCCCGAAAACTTGCGAGAAGGTGACGGGGCCTGCTGCAGAGCTGGAGGTCACCGGAGAGGAGTCCATAGCTCTCTTCGGGTCCTTTGTGTTAGTCATGGGGCAGAGCCCGGCAGCTGTGAGAAGCCTCCTGTCCCCCACAGATCCTCAGCAGGCAGGAGGAGACCCCCACTGAGCAACGGCGCCTCTCCCCGAACCCAGAGGATGCTCCTTTCTCTCTTTTCAAGGGGGAGTAGCAGCACGCATGTTTTCAGTTGGGTGGCACCAGTATTGTCATTGAGACCTGTCTCTGCCTCTTCCAGGAGTTGTGTGGTGCGTCCTAGGCAGGTCTGGGGGCCTCAGCCACAGATGAGCATTAGGCAGTGAGAACTGACCCTTTCTGGGGTATCTGCCATAGTTACAGCAGAGATACGAGTCTCTGTTCTTCTCGTGGAGCTGAGGTGTCTCAGCCCAGCCGCTCCCTCGTCCATCAGCTTGGGCGCATCTCTCGGGGAGCCAGGGGGGGCTCTCCCGGGCACGGCCGGGATGCCGAGCCGCGCTCCTCCCGCCGCCGCCCGAGGATGCCGGAGCACCGGGAAGATCTCTGCCTCTCTCCGGGGTTCCTAGCCCAAGCTTCACGTCAGGAGGTTGGAGGCGGCTTCCAGCCGACGGAGCCGGTGGCGGAGGCGCCCCCGTCCCTGCCGCCCGCTGCCCAAGATGGTACCCGCTGCTCGGGGCGCTGCGCGGCTCCTTCCCCGGGCAGACGCCGGCAGCAGCCCGCAGCCTCCCCTCCCGGGGGCTCGGCCAGCTCTCGGCATTAGCCCCCCCCCGTGGTTTATGCCTTCCTCACAGCCCTCTCTCCCCTTCCCCCAGCAAAACAGGCGAAGGGGAGGAGATTGGAGCGGCCGTTAAGTAACATCTCCCCGGCCCTGCTGCAGTGGCCCTCCCTTCCCTCTCCCGCTGCCCTGCTGCAGCGGCCGCTGCCGGCGGCTCCTCCGGGGCCCGGGGGAGCGCTGCCTCAGCCGGGCAGCCCAGAGCCGCCCGCCTTAACCCCCTCACGCCTGCTCCCCGACGTGCTCGAGGGAAAGGGGGAATGACGGCGAGGGCTGGCACCCGAACCTGCCGCCGCGATGCCCGGCACTTCGCCCCCCCTTCCCGCCCCAGGGCCGCCGCGCCGCTGGAGCCCCTCAGGGTAAACCCCAGCCAGGGCTGCCTGCGGGGCAGAGGGGCCGGGAGTTAACTCCCAGCGAAGTCGGACACAGCTGATACATCTTCGTTTTAAAAACTCCCTCTGCCAAGGCAAAGGATGCTGACTCCAGGAGCTCTGGATAATTTGGGCCTCCATGAGTCATCGGGGCTTTCTGTGGGAAGCCTGCTGGGAAGAAAGGTTAGCGCACGGCTGGGAAAACACACCATGACCTAGATGGAAATGCAGCACTGCCCGCTTACAGCGACAGAAAGCCCAGGGCAGAACGTGTGAGTCACCCGCAGATAGCTCAAAACCCAGGTGGGGCCGGGTGCTGTTCCCAGCCCCCTTCTGCAGCCAGATGAGGCAGAGAAGGGCAAAGTGACTTGCCCAGGGACACCTGGAGAGATTTTAGCACCAGGGAATTACACAGTCCTGTCCCCTGGCCTATGCTGCAGGCAGCACAGCTCATCAGCAATACTGCACAGGGTGGGCACTCAGCCTGGGACCAGTGTTGCCCCCAAAATCCCAGATTTATCCTTTTATTGTATCTACTCTCTCTCCTTGCTCGTCCAAAGAAACTGGTAGATTTAACACTTACAGCTGCTAAACTGGTCCTGTACTGTGAAAGCTATCACCTCTCATGAGACCTTTCCTTCCTGTAAGGATTCCTATAATGAATGTCTTCATCAGTGACATGGACAAGTTTGCAGGTGAGACTGAGCTGGTGGTGCTGCCGACACGCTGGAGGGAAGGGATGTGCCATCCAGAGGGACCTGGACAGCCTGGAGAAGTGGGTCCATGTGAACTTCATGAGGTTCAACAAGGCCAAGTGCAAGGTCCTGCCCATGGGTCAGGGCAACCCCCGGTACCAATACAGGCTGGGGGAGGAAGGGACTGAGAGCAGCCCTGAGGAGAAGGACTTGGGGTGTTGGTGGATGAAAAGCTGGACATGAGCCATGTGTGCTCGCAGCCAGAAAGCCAACCCTGTCCTGGGCTGCACCCAGAGCAGTGTGGGCAGCAGGGCAAGAGGGGGGATTCTCCCCCTCTGCTCTGCTCTCATGAGACCCCCCTGCAGTGCTGGGTCCAGCTCTGGGGGCACCAACAGCAGAAGGACACGGACCTGCTGGAGCGGGGCCAGAGGAGGCCACGAAGATGCTCGGGGGGCCGGAGCACCCCCCTGTGAGGACAGGCTGAGAGAGTTGGGGGGTTCAGCTGGAGAAGAGAAGGCTCTGGGGAGACCTTAGAGTGGCCTCCCAGGGCTGAAAGGGGCTGCAGGAAAGAGGGGAGGGACTCTGGATCAGGGGGTTTAGAGATGGGATGAAGGGTAATGGTTTTAAACTGAAAGAGGGGAGATTTAGACTAGATACAAGGAAGAAATTTTTCACAGTGAGGGTGGTAAGACAGGTTGCCCAGAGAGGTGATAGATGCCCCATCTTGCACCACCTTGTGCAACATGTATTTCTGATCATGTACCGGGAAACCCTCACGGAGCTGACTGGCAATTTCTCTGCAAAATCCACCACATGGCTGCATCTAGCTCTGAAATATTAAAGCATAATTTAAAAAAAAAAAAAAAAGTAAGAGGGTACCTGAAAATCACTTTCCCCTATTTCCTTAAAACTTTTCTAGCTCTTCAAGATTTCAGGGGTTTTAGTGCTGCAGAGAAAATCACAACATATTTTTCCTTCTCTCCAGTTCCATTATGGATTAGGAAAGCACATTGAAGGTTCCTGAAAAGCAAAAAATAGCCCCACCCAAAAGTCTTGGAAAATGTGTATTCCGCAGTTGTAAAGGACTCATTAGTAGGGTGGGTACCCTGGGTATAAGAAAGCTTCCCAAAGAAGAACTAGAAAAAGTGGAAAGTGTTAAAGCCTGTTTGCTATTTGATTTCTGGAGCATGCCTTGTAGCTACAGTGCTGGGGAGATGGGCAGCCCCCGCCGCCTGCTCTCTGCAGGGTTTGGTGGGTCTATATGGGGCACTGTGCAGCGCCGCAGCGGTTACGCAACACGCTGAGCGGCCACGCTTCATTTAACACCATTGTTCACAGCTTGCAGCCGTTAGATCAAGTCAGTACATGTCCCTAAAAGACAGAAAGTGAGAAAGCAAGCGCTCTTGTTTGGGCTGGTTTGGGAGCTGGGTACCTGCTCAGCATCGATCAGCATCTCACCCAGTGAGATGCCGGGAGCAGGTCAGCAGTGCAGTTGCACACCCGTGCCTGGTCTTTGAACAGGAGGCCAAGGGGTGCTCCAGTTTAGCTCAGTACATTTTGCTCTTAAATGACCCTCTGTGAAGTACAGAAATTTTCCTATGACATTAACTTTACTGCAGCTCACCTGAATTTTACTCACGCAGCTGGCAACTGCTTTGCTGTGCCCTGTCCTGTGCAGGATCCAATGTCAGATTTCCTCCTCTGGGCTTCCGTGCTTACCACAACAATCTGAGGTTTATTTAACAATCTATTTAACAATTGCAAGGTTCCTTAAGGTCCCCCCCATTCTGCAGGTGTCCATCAGCTACAGCAATTGGCCCCCACATGGAAAATAACTACTAATAAAACAGACAAATAACCAGACTCAAAGCTTATCTTTTTAGGTGAAAAGGAAAAATATTAGGATTGGGAATAATGTGATCCTTGTTAAGACACCGGAGCTCAATTTAAGAGGTGCTGTGCTTGCATGCAGTGAATGAAACCTGCGCACGCACTGTCCTGGCAGTGCGGGAGGAAGGTGAAAGGGAGAGGGAAGTCAATCCTATCCATTAGTAAGTAGGAGCTTACTCCTAACACAGGCTGTGTGCTAACCAGGAAGTTTCAGCTTCCTTTAAGATTAATGAGACATAAAAACAATGGCAGCATTCTCAAATATGTATGAAAAGACTTCCGTCGGCAAAAAAAAATACCCAGAGCAGGTAACTTGATTACCTCTGCCAAGCCTTTCTCAACACACCAGGCATTTACGCTGAACTCTGCCAGAGCCTCAGGGCTTGCCAGACCCGAGTCATCTGCCTGGCAGCCTGGCTGATGGGAAACCCCACCCCCGGCAAAGAGCATCTCTTGTAGGGGTACAGCGCTCCCACAGCTGCCCCGTGGCCACCAAAAGGCAACACAAACGATGGCCAGTGACTGTGACAACCTCAGACTGAGGTCGCATGGGTAGTTTTGCTCTGATGGACCTTCACTTTCTCCGTGGGAGTTCTGTGCAGGCTTTTGGATGATCATTAGCTCTGAAAACCTGTGTTTCTGACAGCCGTCTCTAGAAAGGAAAATTCACTCTCTTTATCCGAGTTTGCTTCCTGTGAGCTTTGTCACAGGTAAAGCCTTAGCCAGCTAAGGGGCAGATTTGGTCTTGTGTGCCTTTTGACTGCCAAGAAGAGAGATGTGATCTCAGCTGGATGCTTGCTTCTTTTTCAAAGGAAAAATTCAAGCAAATAACACTTCAGGAGACTTTAAGTGGTTAAATCCCTTCATCTCAGATCTAACAGATTGCTGTGTGACATCCCTTCTTTGAAGAGCCCAGGTTGATGTCAGCTTCCCGGCCACAGACAATACAGTTACAGCGTCTCTGCTTCGCAGAGGAGTTCATTGATGGAGCCAAACAAATTTGTTCATCAGGAAATTTCCTCTGATGCAGTAACACAAGCAGCTTAATTACACCACAGTTGAGTTACCATCAAATCACCACGTGCAATAAAAAGTCCATCTAACGAACGTACCTTTATTAGCACTCGGTCTGGAACGATGAATGTCTTTGCTGTAAGTCTCCCCATGTCATTTTATGAGGACGTAGCAACTAATTTTCTCCACACTGCTGATCAGTTGATCTGACAGGGAGCTCAGAATTCCTGAAATGCAAAGGGGGTGGCTTTGTGCACCTCCAGCACCCAGTCCCCAGTGACAGCAGCACAGAAGCAGTTCACATCAGGACAGAAAGGCCTTGGTAAATGCCAGCTGAATGGGTATCTGCTTCTCTTCCACATCTAATTATCTCACTGAACAGACAACATTGTGTCGTGTGAATATGTATGAAAGGGAAAGAAACTTGGTTAAACTCATTACATCAATAGAATAGGTGCTTCATTACAGGGACATTTAACATCCCTAGAAATACCCTGTGCAAGAAATGGGGGTTATTGACAACAATGTTCTTAGTAGCAAAGGATTCTGCAATGGAGGAGAACTCGGGAGAGAACATAGAAAAACTGATATTACTGTTAATCAGTTGTCATCAGCAATGAATGCTAACAAGTGAGAACTCATTTCTTGTGTGTCAGAAGTCACTGTTTCACTGTTACAAGGCACAAGGCAGAGACTCTGAAAAAAAAACCACCACAGATGAGAAATTGTGCATTTGCTTCCAGCACAGCACTGGCACAAGGAGGGCTGGCAAGATCACTGGCTGGATGCATGGGGAAGTATGGATGCAATTATTTCTCCACAGACAACACTACTGAGATCAGTTCTGGAACATCTATCCAGTTCTGATGTCTGTGTCATGCAAGGAAAATTGAGTATTTTGTAGAACTCATAATGAATTTGAAGCAATGCACTTAAGGTTTGGCATCAGAGACAGCAATCATCTGTCATATTTCTCCTTCAGATAACATCTTCATCAATTCTTGTCAGAAAAATAATTTTATTTGGTTGGGTTTTATTCTTTAAAAAAAATGTTTGAATGTCACAGAAGAAAATTATGTAAGTGGTACACAGAGAAAAAGGCCTACTCTCCAAGACTTCGAGAATTCTCCAGGTAGTTTTTCAAAAGTATGGCTTAATTAATGTATAAATATCCTTGTACAAAATAAATACCACCTATGAAAGGGCTCTAATCCGTTGGTGCCAGGCACCAAGAGAAGCTGGGCTCAGATACAGACATTATCTACTAGAACAGAGTACTAAAGGAAATAGTCTGGATACTTCTCAAGGTTAAATTAAGATACATTCCTAAATTGATACACCCTAGGTAAGCCCTAATCACTGCACTTTAATAGAGAAACCAAAGAATGAAGTTCAGAGGGAGTCTGTCAGTTAAGCTCTCCAGCTGCAGGAAGACTGAATGTGTAAGAGAGTAAATATATTGTGGAGATGATGGGATGTGAGTACAAATTTTCTGAGGTAATGCTGGTCCCCAAACAGTCTATTCCACAAAGCTTCAGCTGGAGGGATGAGGTGGAGATGAGCCTGGAGATAACACCCTCTTGCCTAGTTCTTTGCACAGCCATTGACACTGGCAAAGCAAGGGAGAAAAAAAATTAAAATGAAAAGAAAAGCACCCCTGCTAAGCTCTGCTACAGTCAAGGTGACCCAAAACTTAGCAGAGCAGCAAAAGGGGAGAAGAGGGGGGGGAGTACTTGCATTAGCATCTCATATCTAAGATAATATTTCCAGAGCAGTTTAATCTTTAACAACTGCCTCTTCTTCTTTCAAGGCAGCTGCAAAGCAAGTCGTAAAACAAATGCAGCACAGCTCAAAATTCTCTCCTACCCCCAAGCACCTGTCTCCCTCCCTCCTCTTCTTCACTGGAAAATAAATGATGATTGTTCATGATCAGTAGGCCAGAACGTGCTTCTCTGTCAAGTTCCCAGGCTAGCTCATCCCCAAATGGAGAGAAATGTCTCTTGCATCAAAAGGCACAGCGCTATTTCTGTATGTCCTCTGGTGCCCTTGTGAGACCGGGCCGGGAGCATCCGCTGTTCACCCAGGCTGCTCGTCTGCAGCCACAACAATTTCGGAGCAATGACCTTGGCTTGGTGCAAGCCAACAGCCACCAAGGTGAAAGGCACCATTCCTCATAGTCCAGGAAAATGTTACTCGGCAGTGCTTGATGTGCATTTCTATTTCTGCTGTTCTTCCATGGCTGACCCATCTCACCTCTGAGACGACAAGCTGTTGGGGATCTCGGGTGTGATGTGCTTGTGTCCTTCATGTCCACTGAGGGTTTTTTTTGTCTTGAGCACAGGCAATACCCTGTATGTCCTATAGCCTTGAAACAATTTACAGTTAGCACTGGCATCAAAGACTAAGCCTAACTGGTTTTCCTAACTGAGATTGTGAGATTCTGCCACCGGCGTGTTGTCTGCATCCTTCTGCCTCCTGGCAGCTGCAAGCAGTGTGACACATACGGTGCTACACGGAACAGTATCAAGGCAGTAGCTTCATTATGAGAAGGTTTTCCTCCTTACCTGTTCCTGAAGGTAGTCTTCTCCCAAAAAAGCCACAGCTCTTATGAAAAGGAACAATTAGTGCTGCTTCAGGTCACAGCTCAGGCAGATGAATGGAAGTATGCTGCTGTTCAGTTAGAGAATATTTCAGGATATTCTCATGCAGGGAGAGAATAATAGTTCAGCAAAATCTGATCACTCAAAACTTAACTGAAACTGAATGCCATTTCATAAAAATCAGGCAGGCTGCAACACTGCAAGAGGAGGTTGGCTCGGTGTTTCGGCTGCTGCAGGCAAGGCAGCGATGTGCAATGGTGACAACTGACTTTTTTACTAACAGGTCAGATTTATAATGCATAAGGAATCTTCAGATTTTCTGGGGTGAAAGAGCCATTTATAGCCTACATGAAATGAATACCTACACTTCAGCTGTTCCCAAACCTGTTTGTTGTATCTGCTATTGTTTTTAAAGAATGTGGCTGAATTAATGCACTAGTGATGAATGGCTGCCCACTGACCCTCAGCAATTGCCCTACAAAAGTGGTAAGTCCCATGGCCCTGGACAAGGTATAAAATTGCCCCCTCAAGGTGTTGTGATGGAGCATATCCTCTAGCAGAGATGAATGAAACGGGGACCATTTCTAGAAAGCAAAAAATCCTCCCACTTTATGCCCTGCTCAAATTTTCACCTTCTGATAGAGGACAGCAACCCTTGAAGTTCATTGTATTGTGTTGCTTCCGCAACGCTGCAACACTTCAACAAGAGCTTTGGCTTTGAATGGAGAGTCCAAACTACACAGGGCTTGTGTGCTGCTTCTCCCAGCTTGTAGACCCTGAGCCTGAAGCTGCCAGGAGTCCTCAGTCTGCAGTGATTACTGTTCACATGCATGAAGCTTGAGAGTCTAAGGTGACATTTCTACCTCATGCCACCCGTGTGCTGGGCTGCACCCAGAGCAGGGTGGGCAGCAGGGCGAGGGGGGGATTCTCCCCCTCTGCTCCGCTCTCAGGAGACCCCCCTGCAGTGCTGGGTCCAGCTCTGGGGGCACCAACAGCAGAAGGACACGGACCTGCTCGAGCGGGGCCAGAGGAGGCCACGGAGATGCTCGGGGGGCTGGAGCACCCCCTGTGAGGACAGGCTGAGAGAGTTGGGGGGTTCAGCTGGAGAAGAGAAGGCTCTGGGGAGACCTTAGAGCGGCCTCCCAGGGCTGAAAGGGGCTGCAGGAAAGGGGGGAGGGACTCTGGATGAGGGGTGTAGGGATAGGACGAGGGGCAATGGTTTTAAACTGACAGAGGGGAGATTTAGAGTAGATAGAAGGAAGAAATGCTTCCCTGTGAGGGTGGCGAGACTCTGGCACAGGCTGCCCAGAGCAGCTGTGGCTGCCCCCTCCCTGGAAGGGGTCAAGAACAGGTTGGACGGGGCTTTGGGCAACCTGGGCTGTGGCAGGGGGGTGGGACTGGATGATCTTTAAGGTCCCTTCCAACCCAAACTGTTCTGTGATTCTCTGATCTCCTCCCTCCTCTCCTGCCACACCCACTGGGCAAACCCCAAACCCTTCAGCCATTTCAGAGGTAGAATGCATTAGATCTCCACTTTGAAGACTTCTGCTGAAATAATATTATTTCCATGATGCGGTTTGTCACATTAATTTATTGTTGTTCTTTTTCTTTACATGGCAGACAGACAACAGAGCTTTCAGTCTTGCAGAGCAATTATCAGAACCCAAGCACCATCCAGGTAATACCACATCTCCACAGAGTTTATTTTTAATAAACTTCTCAGTACCAGCACTGTCATGAGAGCACTGCAGAGCTACCAGTGTCAGCCTTGCAAATTCCTACATGCAAAACCTGAGCTTTTTCCCCACCCTCTCCTTGAATTTTCACAAGAACTTGTGATATTAGTCAAGGGCAAAATTTCACGTTTCATCAGCAGGCACGGGGGAGGTTAAAAATTTGCTGCAAAACTGTGAAATTCTGCCTTGGGAAAAAAAAAAAAATGGCATACTTTCCTGAATTTACTGTGAATAAAATATCCTCATCGTTCCAGAGAATGACACCATTTTGCTTCTTTTTTCTGCAAGAAAAATCAACTCCCCCACCCTCCCAAAAAACCTGCGTTTGTTTTCTGAGGGAAAATGATGAAAAGTCTGGTGTTCAACCACGGGTTATTTCTTGTTGGCGGTGTGGATATTTTTCTGCCACAGCTTAGACTGTAATGGGTCCTTCAAATAGACCAGTACAATATAAAGCTGTGTACTGTGGTCTCTTGGTTGAGTAACACATGTTATAAAACTTTAAAAACGGAGCATTTACATCCAGGGACATAAAGACGTGCTTTTAAAATTGTAAATACATATTTACAGGCTTGTGTGATAAACCAGAATTTCTCTGGGAAAAACGTTCATATATCACAATTTACACACTTCTCTCCTTGAGTTTGTCCGTTATAATAGTTAATACCACTCTTAAAAAAGCAGCAAAAATAAATTGCACAAAAGTGACCTCTAATAGCCTCATTGGTATGCCTTAAAGGCACTAAATTCAGCAGCATCCGTGCCAGAAACTCTGTATTTAATTTAACTTACTGTTGCTGGAAGCTGAGTGGGTCTCAGAAGAACTGATTGTTTAAAGCAGGGTTTGGGCTGCAAATGGCAAGAAAGCTCTTCCTCAGCAACAATCCTCAAGTGACCAGTGAAAATTTATACAGTAAGTGTGATCTTCGACAAAATGCCTCAAAAAGCTGCACTGGGAAAATCAAGGGTATATCATACTGGTGCTTTAAGACAGAGTACATTGGAGCTGGGTTTTATTAGCACTGTATATTCATTTTTCAAATGATTTAGATGCTGTCCAGACACACAGGAAGACAATTCCTGTTTGAACGAACAGGGTTTACCATACTAATACTAGATGATGAGAGGAAGGAGAAAATGTGGAGAGAAAAATAAAAGAAAGATAACGTGCGAAACTAAAGTGAGCCAAACTGATTAGAGAGCTGCATGTGCACGCCAGCTTCTTTGAGATATACGTAAGGCCAGGAAACTTAATTTCTGTGCTTTGACCAAGATTTACCTAGCTGCCTAGCAGATTTGGATACTCACTTCCGACTAGTTTTAATGAATAATGAGAATCTCAGTCTTCCAAGGCTGCTGTGAAAAACTTCAGCCTTTGTTTGGAATTAGTACATCACACATTTCAAGAGGAAATTATTGCTAGCAAAAAGCTCAAGAGGGGACAAATCCTAGAGCCTCTCCACTCTAGGAAAGCGGCAGAGCAGCCAGCAATGGCAGAAGCTCTCCCCACAGAGCCTGCATCAGAACGGTCTCACAGTCTTGAACTGGAAGCATCACTTCCAACATGGGAGGGATGTAGCTTTTTATGGCTCATCTAGTTCTCAGCATCTCAGCCTTCCCCCAAACCACAATTGCACTTAGAAAGCCTCCACAGGGGTTCATCCAAAAAATCTGGAGCTAGATAACACGAGGTCTGAAGACCTTTTCTTTCCAACTCTAACAACATGTAGCTAACACATTTTTACGGTGAACAAAACCAATGTTTCTTATTTAAAGCTTTTGTATTCATTTTGAACAATCTGATTTTCATCAAAACTATAAAAGTTTTCAGCAATTTCATACATATATATTAATATATGTCATATATATATATGAAGATATATATAAAATTGATCCTTCTTTTGACTTTTTCAGGGTGGTGGGAAGGAGTATCAACTGGGCACTTGTTTCTTCTTAACATGTGCATACACAGATCTGTGCTTATCCGTGTGGAGTGCAAAGACAATAAATGGACTGAAATAAGGGGGAAATAGGGCAATCAACACCCTTGGCCTCCTTGAAAAATCTCAAACCCAGACACTACATTAGCAGGGATCCTGTAAAAACTTGTCTTGACAGAAGGAACCCTTCATCTTGGAGGTGAACTCCGCAGGGCCCAGAGAAACACCCCTGCCAGATGATACACCTGCATGTGATTGTCACTGTTTTGGAGCAAGAGGTAAGAGACCTTTTTGCACTGCGTTTTACCAACTGACCTGTATGTTTCTGCAGCTTGTCTCTGCTGGCTGCCAGCTACCTTCATGGATGCCCTTCCTACAGGACCACCAAAACTAAACGTCTTATATCGAGGGGCACAAACACAAGCTCCGTATTTAAGGAAAAATGTTGCTTGATACTGCACAGCAACACGCGTGTTTGACACTCTCACACTAAATCAATCAATCCCGACCATAACAAGAGTACCAGGCTGGCAACAAATGTAATGGCAGCTTTGGAGAAATGGATGCTTGTCCCTTAATGAAACTGGGCTACCGGTGGATTTCACAGCGATCACTCAGCAGGTGGCCTTCCAAATAAACGTGGGTCCTGATGCACCGCAAACGCAATGGCATCGTGCCCGTTAAAGCTAATGGTACAAAGTCAAGAGACTGGGGTACCCACAGACTTCAGGTGTGGAAACCTCAGCAAAACCTACCGCTCCCTTCAGTGGATTTTTGCAGGATGCCCAGTTCTTTACCCGTTAGGATGTAAAGTAGGAACTAAAATGATGTAACAGTCTTTTCAGAATTCAATTGCATAGTATGTTAAACCCCTCTGTGTTCTACCAGAAAGAGGAGACTCATCCAGACCCATCAACCCTCTGAACACAGTTAATCTGCCTGAAAATGTCTGAACATTTCTCCATGCTATTCCACTGGCTGCTGATGCATGGACTCCGCGCGGCAGGGGACCCCGAGATCACCCTCTCACCAGCATCCACAGTTCATCCCTCTCTGGAGAAGGCAGGAGCCCTGCTCTGCGCTCTCTCCCTCTCCCTCTGGAAGGAAGGACAATATAACAGAGGTGCGCCACTGCTTCCGGCAGAAGAAACCGCTGTCCCTGTTACCTACTGAGGAACCGGTCTCACCTCATCTGAGAAAAAGCAGGAGAGGATAATGCTTGAGGATTACTTCACCTCACCTTTTCCAGTCAACAGTTCCTAGTACCTGAAAACACAGAGAGTTGCATTTAATCAGAATCAGCTTTAAAATTAAGTAGTCAGAGTAACTGCCCCGTTATGCCGAGCTGGAAGCAGGAAAAGTCATTCAGTGAGAGCTGTGCAGGAGAGATACCCACGATTTAACTTCTGCTTGGGTTTCCCACAACTAAATGGTCTGTGCCTCAGTGAGGGATGTTAACGTTTCATTAGCAACCACTTCCATTATTTAAGAGGTAGTAAACTTCAGAATTTTACAGAATTTTTTCACCATGTGATATTTTTTTAAATGTATTTAACAAAGAAAAAAAAATCAGGCTGCAGCACCTTGATTTTGCTGGCACTCTTTCTCACCTTTAGCTTTACACATGCAAGTATAATGTTCCTTAGCTGCTACATCAGTATAAAGGAGGTGTTTATGTCACAGGCGGGCAAATCAAGGAGCAGGAGACAGCGTCTTGTTTAAAGTCAACCAACAGGAAATCAGCTTCACAAATAACACCGGGCCAAGCCATTAATTTGTCCAAGCCCATATAGCCTCACTACACTAGTTTCTCTCACCACAACCTCAACTAATGTTTTTGTATGTTATCGTGGCACTGCAGTTTGCACTGTAATACAGTCTTTGAGCTTCTGGCGTTCAACCAAAGAAGCCAGCCACAATACACATTCCCAGCTGTATTTCTTTTGGTCAGAGTTAATATTTGTTCAGCATTTACCCATTCAGCCTAAAAGATCTCAAAGCGCTTTGCCCACAACTATGATCAGATACAAATAGCACTCCTTCCAAGATGGGGACGAACCCTATCCTTACAAAAGTTACCACCATTTTCAAGCTCCCCACAGGAGGCAGAAGAGCAACACTTCAGGTTTTAAAAGCTCATATATGAAAGAAAACTCCCCTTACACCTTCCAAGAGGCTAAAGAGCAGACTCTGGCTTAACAGATCCATTTGATCCAGAGTATGTAAGTACACATCACTAGGGAGGACCTTGTCCCTTGAGCTTGGCTTAACCGAGAGGCCCTATTCTGACACAGTTCTCCCCCTCCATGCCGGCTCTCTTATCAGTGACCAGTTACAACAAGAGCAATGACTCTGTGGGTTTTCTGAGGCTCAGATATTATCTTTAAAAAGCTTTGTACTCCTTGCCCACAGAAACCCAAGACAGGCAAGCTCTGTGCATCCTGCATCGCTGTACCTGGTTTGGTCGGACACCAAGAAGAGTCTATTCCTTGAAGAAGTGGGACGCGGCGCAGCTGGGTTTCTTGCACTGCCTGGTGCTGGAGTTATGCGAAGAGGCGGAGGGACATCTAGAGGCCATGCGGAGTCTGTAACTGTACAGAGAGGCAGAAGAAACTCATACACATGCATCAGGGTATCAGGGGAAATAAAGCAGAGAGATGCTTTAGGGCACTACAGGAGCTCTAGTAAGCGATGAGGAAAAAAAACCTACACTCCACCCGCGCTGCAAGGAGCGAGCCGCTTCGGAAGGCAAGAGGGGGTTTTGCCTTGTGCTGAACTTAACCTCTTAGTTTATTTAAATGGGAAACAATGTCACTGGAAGCAGCATCCAGCCTCCCACCTAATGACCCAGCCCCTCCAGCTGGGACAGACAGACAAATCCACAGTCATGTCAAGAACGGCTAAAAGAGTCACGGTCTATTTTCTCAGGACAGTCCATATCAGGTTTTAAAATACCTATTTATGGAAAAGGAATTTTACTTTACATAATACCACACCTAGTCGTTTTTCGAAGGTCAAAGCCTGCAGTACACTTTCACTGCTACAGCACTGACAGACTTCAACATGACACATACAGGATGCTACCCCGAGCATTTATTGTAGATGAAATTACAGTGCCTTTATTGTAGATGACACATTATTTCACTTCAAATTTTAAACTAATTCCAAAAATCCCCACATGAAAGTGAAAATCAGAGATTTTAACTTACAGTATTACGTCTCTGTTGTACTGTGATTTTGGGAAGAAAGCCTGAAAACATGATTCAGAGCAAGGGAAGCAGAAAGGCTCATGCCCCATTCTAAATCTACAATCTCAGTTCAAATGTTACCCAAGCTAAACTTCCTGACACTAAAAGATTAAAATAAAAATTCCCACTTGTTTTTAAATTCAGCATCTTTTGCTATCTTGCACATACTTGGTGCATGCAGATGCATGTCTGCTCCCCCTCACACCTGTGCACCCCCCATACCTGCAGTAATTAGATACCTACCTTGTATGTACAAATTCTTCAAAAGTCTAACCAAAACCAACTACTTATGATCTTCCAAGGGAACATCTTTTGAAATATTATTTTATTACACAACAACATCCCTCAGGAAAGTTAAAAATTAGGTTTTTCTCCAGGTTATATTCAGAGTCCAATATACAACCTTCAAAGGAGATTTCAGCTTGTCCTTACATACAAATTTCGTAGTGCAAAACTATGTAACTGCAAGTTAGACATAAAGAAGTGCAAGACTATGTAACTGCACTGTAACGAAGTGCAATTTTTTCCATTACAACAGAAAAACAAAACCACAGAAATTTTGAAAAGCAAGCAATTCATTTCCAAATTAAAATTTGTGGTTAAAATCGCCTGCCAAAGTTTTGTTATTGTTAAATGTAAATCATACTCTCCAGCCTTTGTGAATTTAATACTGAAGGATTCATCTAGTGTGCAAGAATCAGAAAGTGGTAATGAAGTCAACAAAAGCCAGATTTTCTTGTCCCATATAAGGACTGTTACCAAGGGAAACAGCAGAATATTCAAAATCAGTTGAGTTTGTTTGGCTTCAGTTCTTTACTATAACTAGAAAAGAGAAATTTTAGTTTCATTTAGAACATTTCCATTTAAGTAATGCTTAATGTCAAAAAATTAGTTATGACTTGTAAAAGTCCTATAAACAATAACATCTGTGTGTTGTTGCATGCAACAAGCCAATGCCTAGATTCTGTGGGAAACCTGGGGGGGGGGGGGGGGGAAAGCCTCAAATCCAAAGAAATAGTATTTGAGAAAACCTGACCTGTGTTTTCAGACACCCCTCATCCTCCCCCAGAAACAATACGCTGAAGGATCTTTCAGCCTGTAATTTCATCTAGTTTTAAAGCTAATAGATCATTGGCTTATTATTCGGAAGTTGAGGATTAGAGGCACAAGATAAAAAGGGATTGTTTTTCTAGATAGAAACTGAAATTGAGTTCTTAATGGAGTTCTTGCTGCTGGCTCTCCATTCTGCTCTCAATTAGCCGTGCACTGAAACCCCGCGATAAAGCCCCGACAGAGCCGTGTTCGCTCCACCAAAGCAGTCGGGAAGTGGGTGCCCTCCTCTGCACCATATTAAACTGAAGTGGATTGATAACTCTTTGTTTTTAAAGAACCTGATTAAAAAAAAGACAGGGAAGTCTGGATGTTTTAGGAGGAACTCCCTGGGTTTGCAAGGCAAACGAATCTCAAGAGGGGGAAGGGAGCTGAAATCCCCCCATCTCGTGTAGGAACAGCTATTGAGAACGTTATTTTTAGCACTGTCACTTTGCACCTGCTTTCACCATCACCCGCGCTGGGGTAACTGGAGACAGGCAGAAGAAAAGCAATTCTCAGAGGCCCTGAGCTGATGCAGCCGAGCAGTAAGGGCTTTATTGGGAAGGGGCTCAGGGGCTGTACCCCAGCTCCATCCCACCACTGCGCACAGTGAACAGCCCCAACACAACAGCAGTGGGCAGACAGCACACCCCTGCTACATCCACCTCTGACAAGTCCATTGTCTAGGAACAGCCCTAGCTGGAAAAAGGGGGAAAAAAAAAAAAAAAAAGACAAAAAAAGGGGAGAGAAAAAAGGAAGGAAAAAAGAAAAAAAGGGGGGGAGGAAAAAAGTGAAAAAAGGGGGAGAAAAGAAAAAAAACCAGGTGGAAAAAGGGGAAAGAAAAAGGAAAAAAGTAAAAAGGAGAAAAAAGGAATAGCATCAGAAAACATACTATACTTGCAAGAAAAGGGTAAAGAAATCAAATGTTAGGTAGTGGGAGGGACTCATCTACACTTAAGTTTTCTCTGTCAACTAGGATTTTTAAATCAGGATAAACAGTTTTGGCAAGTGTACTAGCTATAGCAAAAATTAAAGCTAAACCAAAAGTTAAATGATGCTACTTTTCCACACATAGACATGGCCTAAATCTCTCTCTTAACTGAATGCACACCATAAATAAGGAGAGAGACAAACCACTACATTTGGTGACACTCACTACAACAAAAATACACGAACTCCCAGGCCTTACAGTCTTCCATCCTTGGATCTTAAAAGTGTTTTGCAGTATGAGTCAGTACCATAATCCCCATTTTTCAGATGCAGAACTGAGTCAGAAGGGAAGTGATTTGCCAAGGTTGCCCAGAAAATCTGCAGTCAAAGCAGAGGCAGGAACAAAGGCACAGGTTCCCCTATGACACTGATTACTACTCCCCAGGTTAAATTGTCTCCTGAATACTTCAGTTTCACCTTATTTGTCTAAACTAAATTCCAGCCTCCATTTACCTTCCTAGGCCACTGAGCCTTGAAATGAGCAGCACACACAAACTAGGCAGCTAGAAAAAACGCCAGATCCTGGCATACACCCTTCCCTCAGACATTCTCAAAATACATTTGGTATTTTTAATGCAAATTACCTTGTCTTCTACCACACTTGTGCAATTAACATTCTTCCAAGTTGCTACTTTAGTTCACTAGAAACATCCCAGAAAAATAAGCCATGTTCCTTGTGGGAATGTAGGCTGGAGTGATCCGATGTGGCTGCTGGTGACACCAGTGAAATACAGAGCAAAGTCACTGCAGTATGTGAGAAAACACTCAGGTAATTTGGGTTTACATTTTTACCTCAAAGTGCGTTTTTCTTGCAGGGTTTATACTTCTACACTCCTGATCTAAAAAAAAAAAAAGCATATGGTCCAAAATTTCAGACACACATGCACACTCCAACACATCTCCTAACAATAGACATGTCAGGGACATAGTCTATCAAAAATGTTTCCAACTCTTAAACAAAACAATGTCTAAGCTGACACAGACTGCCTTCTCAAATAATTGACTGCCTGGGGAAAAAAAAGATAAAGAGGTGTGTATAAGCCTAAATTCTTGGCTTTGCAGAATTAGGCTAGGCAATTTTACAGGCCAGAAGACAAGCAAGAGGGGTTCAGGGCATGGATAAATGAGATTTCTGGGCTTTCTGCTCTCAGTGAGAACTAAACCATGGCATCGCTAACCTTCAAACTTACTAGTTCGAAGTACTAACAGTTACTTCCAACTGGCTTGTGCTCTCTTGCACTAGCATATCTCTTAATGGCAAAGTACACAAAGCAAGGACTTGGAAAAACACCAACCAATTACATGAATGCATTTTTTTTTTTTTTTTAAGAGTGAAACAAAGTATTTATCAGGACAAAAAGGTTTGTGTATAGAATGTTGTTGAGGAGGATGTCTCTCTTTTCTGTGGAAGAGTCCTGCCTCTGTGTACAAAAGATGGGGGAGCGGCAGAAAGCAAAAAGGATCTTAATGTGCTATACTGCAGCTATTTGGAGACTTATGTGTGTTTATGTATGAAAGCAGTGAAAAAGCTGGAACACATCAGGATTTTATCTTGCAATCATGTGATGTTAAAGGACATAACATGAATATTATGATTTTATGGTCAGGCCTTTCATGAATCTAAACGGGAAAAACCTGTTTTTGAGATCCTTTGCATTCTCAACTTCCCAGAAGATACCTAGCAGCACTCTCCAACCACAGTGGTTCAAAGAACTTAATACCTTGAAAGCAGCATTGCTCCCCCACGGTAACTCAAAAATTGTTTTCTTTCACGCATGTGCTTTAGAGTTCAAGTTTCTTCATTGCTGACTTGGTTCCACTCCCAGTGAAATCCTGCTTCAGACCACTACTAACGTCACCGATGAACACCAAACCAACACTGAGAACTGTTGAAAAAAATCTCACACCACGCCTACAACTCACCTGGGGACTACCTAAAATTAATGTACTGATACCATTTTACTTAAACATAACTAGATCTTCAAAAGCAACCAGTGATCTAAAGTAGCCACTTTAAAGGGATTCAGCAGTGAGGGTGGCTACTGAGCTCTTCCAGAAAATCAGCCTCCTTGATGGTACTTCAAACTGAGCTCAAAGAAATTATTACTCACTTTAGGAAATCTTGGTCGAGGTTTATAATTTTAGATGAACAGTATCACGGCAGCAATTTATCTTCCTGCCCTTTTAAAGAAGCATAGAGCATTGTGTGAGCCAAAAGGTGAAGAATATTGGATTAAAAATAGCAGTACCCAAATACATATTTTACACTGTCAGGTAATCTACTCTGATAATTTGATAAAAAGTTTGTGTTTACTGAATCACATTCATGACAGAGGAAAAGAATGAGAAAACTATCACACATCGGGAAGACTGTAGTTGATTTTTATTTAGCTTTATACAGAAATGGTTACTCCAAAGGAGTTCAAAAATATTACTGAAGGCTAGCAGAAGCAGTATGACCCCTCAGTCCTGCACATCTTATTACCTAAAAAAGAAACCACAGACTGAAATGTGCTTTTGATTTAAAAAGACAGATGAGCGAAAGCATTTGCCATAATGAACAGGGAATGCAACTACAAACTCCAGCGACAGCAGAGTTTGAGTGTGCAACTCTTCAAAGGAGCTCAGTGATGGCAGAATTAATTATTTCTCATCTTCCTACCTCCTTCCACACTGCAATGTTTAGCAGAAATCGCCATACCTGAATGAAGTGCTAAAGAAATCCTACCACCAAGGCACGGTTGGAACACGACTAACGGCCACACACACACCGTGTGCCCAAGAGTGAGTCTGCTCAGTCTGCCCGAGCGCTTCCGAAGCAAATTCCCTCCACCAGCAGCACCAGGGCAGCTCATGGGTCAACACCCGAGGGCAGCAAGAGGAACAGACTGAGCTTTTTTGCCTCCACCTGCTGCGGAGCCTTCGAATGCCCTTCACAGGCAGCACACCCGCTGCGCTCTCGACATCACCTCCCTGAAAAAAAGCCCTCGTGTTTACCTGACTGTAGGCATTTAACTTCAGTGAGCAGCATTTCCTAAACTGCAGGACTCGAGGCAGGGTCTGTGGAAACAGGCCCAGCTATGAGATTATTATTCATTTTTTTGACGTAAGGCATGATGAGTAATGCAAGTCTCGATGTTGCTGCTCATCTGAAAGGCAGCACACCTCCAGCCTGTAACACCACCTTGCACCACACAGACCGACGGCTGAGCCTCTGCTTCTGAAACATGGAACATCACCCACTGAATAATCAAAAGCTGTTTCTCACAACCCTCTGGCAGTTTCTGGGAGTACTGTCATCCAAAACATGACTCAGAGACCCTGTTTGGCTTGTGAAACATAAAAAGTTTTACAAAAAATAAGCAGAGAGATATATACAAACAAAGTGCATGTTGCCGGTTGCTCTACTACGTTCCACAAACCACTCAAGTTTTGAAGAAATTAGGAAAATGAAGCAGCTACCTATCTCTTAAGAAAAATCCTCCCTCCAAACTTGATGCCTGCTCAAGCTTCCCTTTGAGTTTCAGTATTTTACTGTCTTGTATCTGGGAAAAAAAAAAAAAAAAAGCAGTATTTCAACGCTTTCAAAAGTACACTCTACCTAAAGCATTTTTAAAGACTTACTAAGAGAAGTAAACATGCAGGGTCAGCAAAATGAGACTGAAAAGCGATGAAGTATGCATGGGAAGCAGCAGTCTGAGGTGACCCAACAGCAGTGAGGCTTCCTCTTCTCTAAGGAAGAGGTTTAAGTAGTTAGTGGCTGAGGAGACTCTGGTCCAAGACAGATACTGGATGCTTCACACCAGCAGCTTTCTTTCCTACTCTTGGTCTAATAATCTATTTGCATTTTAAACATCTGGGTGGGGACCCTTAGCCTCAGCGTGATGAGCACAAAGCAGCACTGACTTCAGGTACAGTCTGAGTATTACCTTGGTATTAATTTAACTCAAAAAAATACCTGTAAGACATTACTTACATTGCAAAGCCAAGATGCCAAAGAAAGCTTAGGAAATGACATCAAGTCATTCATATGTATGAAATAAAGACCCATCTTTAATAACATTGACATTTTTCACGCTCTCGTTTGGTGTGTAAAAGGGACCATTAACCGTACACTGAATGCACCAGACCTTTCTTACAGTGGTTTATGTGCATCTTGCCCTGAAACAGAACTTTTTTCCTCACCTTCCTACTCTTCCAAAAAATATTTAAAGGTCCTACACATACCCTCTTCCATTAGAGCTGCCATTCACTTTTTGAGCAGCTCCACTCTATGAATTAAGTGACATGGTTTCTGCCAAAAACATAGAGTATGCAGCTATATTAATTAGAATGCATCACACAGCATACATAAACAGGAAACTATGGATTTTTACTGCAAATCTGAAGTTTTTCTGAAATCTCTTGAGCATTTGAATTTGTGCTTCACTCCCAAGTGTTTTCTAAGACATCTGTTTTGAGTAGCCTTTAGCTCTTGGTTCACTGCATATTGGATAACTGTCCATCCACAAATTTTAGAAGCAATCCACTTCAAAAAGTAATTCAGATTGTGTCTGTGTAGGCGAAGCTTTACACGTTCCCATTAAACTTCTGTAAGATCTGTGCATCCAACTTTGGAGTGCTTTTCAAAACTCCAGCTATGGCTTAAAAACACCAAACATGATATGGTATTAATTCTACAAGTGTTAATATTCCATTTTTAAATACTGTATAGGAGTGACCCCAAATCAGCTTTGCTCTGTATTGGTGTTATTACTACAAAATTTCATGCTAATCCAAAGAATTTTTCTTCTAATTCTTTACCAGTTTAAATAGATGTGGAAGTTTACCTTTTTCATAATGCACTTACCACAAAAGCTCAGATCCAAACCAGCATACACTTGTTGTTCAGAATCTATTCTTTAGCTCATTTTCATCATGAATAGAAGCAGAATATCATGTGACTCATGCAGATCACACACTCAGTAAATAAAAGCTAGAATTAGCATGCAAGGTCTTGCAAGTTCTCTTTTCAAGGTCCTTCACAAGCTATTTGTCTGTCACAGGTTATCACTTGCAACTCAGCTTCTTAGTTGAACTTGACTCGAGTAAAAGCTGAAACTGGCTCCGTAATTTTAGAAATGAAGTCACAAACCTCAGAAAGTAAAGGAAGCACTAGGCATTTCTACATTGGAAATTGAAAATTTATAAATCAAATTGCCAAGATCTAAGTTTTCTATGATACCTCCCTAAAGAAAGTCACCAGGAACTAAAACTAGAACTTTCAATAAAAGACTTACAAAATGCCAACAAAACACGGTACCAGAAATACACCAGCCTAAATCAACTATAGGCAGCTTACATCAAGGGTCGGGAGCTTGCAGAGCAAGGCAGGAAAGACTGTATGCAGGGGCCTGGCTGCAGCACCTGCACTGTCTTGTCATGTCTAGAGTTGAACATATTCAAGATATTCCTGATACAAGCTGGTTTTAACTCCTACAGACCAGGTAATTGGAAAAAAAAAAAAAAAAAAAGGTAATCACAATGTGTTACATCTCCCATCTCCATACAATCTTCAGCATTACTGTTTTTATTAAACTGACGCTGCATCTGATCTCGCCCAGCATGTCAGTTAGTCTCTGTAAACAGGACAAGTTTAATTGTTTTCATTGCCTGTTTGGATGCGTTTCAAGAACTGTCAGCACTTCGTGGGCATCGCTACAGCTTTATTGTTGCATTCACATCATAAAGAGGCAGTTATAAAAGCCATAGAAATTCAATTATGCAGATGAGATGCAACAGGAACTATAAAAGCTGTACACTTCCTATCTGTGATCAGTCGCCTATTGAGGAATCAAACTTCTTCTTTGATGCTTAGCTCTCAATTTGGAATACAGCTGCCCATCACACAGCACTTCGCTCGAGAACTGGGGTGAACAAACGTCTGCAAGAACCGGTGTGGCAACATCCCTGGGACACAACAGGATTTAATGACAGCAGAGAAATGGTAAAGGCAACAGCAACAGGGTTTCTGCCATGATATTAAGGCATGAGAGGAGACAGACGGTTTATTTATGATCGGCTGATTGCTACTCATGGCTAAAATCCTCACAAGGTGATCAAAATACCAAGACTGCAGTAAGACCAAACACCAACTGGTGTTTCATTTATCACTACCAGCAGGAAGATGTGAAACGACTAGTTAAGGGCAAGTTTGTCACAGACTCAGTAACTTCAAAACTACAGGAGAGTTTTTACCTTTTTTTCTTATAATATACCCAAATACAACTATGGGTATGCAAAAGAAAGTGTTTTCACTTAAGGAAACATAGTAAAACCTAATCAATACTAAAAACCTTCACTGTGGCTGTCCCACCACCTGTTGCTGTAAGCTAGACTAAAAATTCACCTCTTTAATCGTGGTGCAACTATCAAACTGCAGTGTGTATTATCACCTTGCCGATGTGCCTGCAAAAACCCTCCATGAACAATGACAGGACTTCTCCATCCCTGTACCAGATCTTCCCCATCAGTTAAAATTCAAGGAAAATTTTGTTATGGAGAAGGTAACATGCTCAAGGATTGACGTATCACAGGAGAAAATAAACAGGGAGCTCCTGCCAAAGAATCTTACTCAAACAGAAGTATTAATCTGAATAGATGACTACATAAACTATTAACTACTGCTGGATTAGCAGCTAATAAGCTAAGAAATTGGCTACTGTAATACTGTTAGTCTTATATGAGGTTACATTTTTCCATCCAACTGGCACACTAATATGGACACAGCTGCTTCCATCTCCCCTGCAGGAGGCAGAACGCATTATCTTGGTGGTGGAATACAACATTCCAAAACTCTCAGAGCCAAAACTCTTTTAAGTGTATTTTAAAAATTAAACTATTTCACAAGTTTGAAGCATATAAAAATAGAACATTATATTATCAGAAAAAGTTGAAATGGTGTGTGTAATGAAAAGTTTAAATTTATTAACTGTGTCCACGATTAAAAAACAAAAATCTAAGACCAACTCTTTAAGTGTCAAACTGGTATAAATTTGTTTCTGTGATCTGGGTGTAAACAACTACAGGATGCAAGCACACTTAATTCCTTCTAGATGTACATTGTTTCATTTTTCCTGGTACATCTGGTTTCCATACAAAAGGCAAGTTTCCCACAAGCTTTTACAAACTTTACTTTATTGGTTGCAGTTATATAAAATGTGTCATGATCGTTCCATCTAGCTGGTCATTAAGTGCTTGCAACACCACTGAGACTCTAATACATCTGTGACTCACGGGAGGTACTGCATGCTGGAGGAGAAAAAGCCCTCTTCAGTTCTTACCTGTATTTACAGTATCTTCAGAGAGGCTACAATGTTCAAAAGCAATGACAACCCCACTTTTATGTCAAATTGTAATTTTTAATGTTTTCATTAGAATAGTCTTTATATCACTCTCCAATAGAAGAAACAATATAACTAACAGCAAACTTTAATACAGGAACATGCTCCAAGATTAACAACCCAAAATGAAAACAAAATGAAATTAATGTAAAATGTAAATCACATATAGTACAATTGAAGTGTCCAAAACAATTTAAATAATTTTAAATATTTTATTTTTTAAACTTGCTACAAATGCTTTATACAATATTTCAACATAAAGTCCCCATAACAGAAATGTAACAAAATGGGAATGATAGTGAAAGTGAAAGTTAAAGTGGCACAAATTCACCAAACAAGTATTAAACTACAAATTTTAAGAGGTAGATTACTTTTTAAGTCAAGAACAAAAAATAAAAGGGGTGGCTGTATAAAGAAACTAGTCACTTTCCATCAATTCTGTCATTAATCTTGAAAGCTCTATGAACACGTGACAAACGGTATTTCCATAAAAAGCTGTTACGAACAACAGACCAATTTGCTGTCTTAAGTTATTAGATAGAGGTGTACGACCTTTTAGAGTAATTATATATTTAACTTTCAAAATATACAGGTATGTAGTCCTGGTCTAGCCTTCTTATCAATAAAAAGATACACTGCATTCATTATATATATGGTATTTAGAAATTGATATCGGTATTTCATTGCTATATAAAGTTTCATTTGCATGTATAAATAGGAATTTGGAAAATCCACAAAACATCCAAATCAGGCTTTTTTCCCATCGTATGCTGGACATCTAAAAGACTCAAAGCGAGGAGAAAGGGGAAAGAAGAGGAAAAATTCTTTTGTGCTAAGTTGGCCTCTACTAATTCATTTAGACAAAAGGCTATAAGAGACTCAATACATGACAAAAATACTTTGAGTGCAGCAACATTTGTTGTCCCTGAATCTACACTGAATTATAAAATTAAGGAACCTGCTTTGCCAAGTACACAACTGACTGCCTGTGTGCCATTCATCAGAGTACAGACAAAACTGGGATCTAAGCAAACACGAGAGCAAGAGATTTGGTTTAGTTAATCCCACTATTTCTGTTGATGGTTTTGTGTGGGGTTTGTTTTGTTTTTAATAGTACCCTTCTATCTGAATCATCCTGTAGCCCAGCACATGTGTCAGGCACAAAATAAGAAAATCTATGCCTGGCACTGAATATTAGCAAGAAGCCTGCAGGGAATTTTATGATTGTGAGTCAGCTTCAGCTGGTTTCGCAAGCTTGGTGGATTTCACATCCATTGTCGTAGTGCTTATCCTAAGTTGAGCATGCAACAGCTCTACCATGTCATTAAAGGATTTTTTTGTTTGTTTTGTTTTTACAGGAGATTCCTAGAAAATAAAAGACAAAAACTGAAGATAAATGACAAAACAAACAATTTGTGAACGGAGTATGTTTACACAGAAAAACTGAAAGGTGAAAAACAAATTTGGAGACAAATATTACATGAAGCAAGTCTTGAAAAAATATTAAGATTTCCTGGGAAAAAAACCCCAAACCAACAGTGCCTACATAGAATAGAACCGAAGTTAGCCTGTGCTAACATTAGTGTATGAAGGCAAAAAAATTCTTCACACTATATACTTGATATAAAAAAAAAAGCTGACTAGACAATCTAGATTTAGGAACATTATTTCAGAAACAGAAAGCAAAAATTCTTCTAGCATAACTATTCATTAAACCAGCAAAGACTGCAAGCTGCCAAAATAAACTAACAGTATTTGAGACAGTCAAGGAAATCTTACCCCTAGGTAAATTGTTATGTACCCCAAATACTATTAAACAACTCCCATATGCACAGATTTCCAAGTACTTGGTTATTTTGCTTAAGATCAAATGATTAATTTAGATGGAAAGACATGTCATTCTGGCTTCAAATTCTACTGATCTGTTCTGGCATCATGTAAAACAGTTTCACATATAACGCTAAGAGAGCAGCTGATGAGAATTAAGTAACACAAAGATGTTTATGTCCCAGGAGAACAGGCCTGGTAGACATTTCTTGTTCTTTAAAGGCATTTTTTACACCATTAGTCTCCAAATTCCAGTAACATTTTTCTTCAACGCGTCCTAATTTGGGTATTGACTATTTTAAGCCAAATTCCCCTCTAGCACTTCAAAACAATTCTGTTATATTGAACCTTTATAAAGTACTTCCTCAAAATTTTCACCTAGGAGGTCTTCACTGAAAGACACACAAGCTGCAAACAGTTTGAATTTTGACACTTCTTGACAAATTCTGTTATGGGACACCCGTTCGGAAGGAGGCTGCCAGTTCCTCCCCCTTCTCCACTATCAATGACTTTGATTAAAAAAAAAAAAATAACACTACCTCCAGCCATAAACCTGGTGTTAATTACAGTCACACACTGCAATTACCAAAACCAAAAGAACTCTTGATTACCAGTGAGCTTTGTGAAAGTTACTGGGCAAATCAGACACCTGTTTCCAGGAGTAACAGGGCAGAAGCATGCTGGTGAAAGTTATAAACACTTTGCAAAATATCCTATTGATTTGAGAAACTACGTGGAAATGTAAGTCGGGACTCAGGCACATTGATTAAAGTTTTATTTTATTTATTGAAGTATTATCCTTTCTTGTGATTAAAATGCTTTTCAAAAAGAAATAGAACTTTAATTATAAAATTTGTTTATACTGAAACATAAGAGCACGATACTTCTAACAAATTTACATGTTCATGTAACTTTTCTTACATGTCTATTTCCCTTATATTAGGTATTTGATGATCTGACTCAGTATGCACATACATTTTTGAAGTATTTGGTCATGGTTTTTTTCTCATCTATGATACGCAGAGAATGCTTTTTATTCAAAAACCGACAACGCAAGTTATTTTAGTGAGTGAAAAATGCAGTCACTTTTAGCTCAGCAAACCTCCATAAACTATACCTAGAATGATTTCGGGCCACCATATGTGTTAGATATCAAATACAAGGTCAGTGTCTCCAATAACATTAAGTTTAATGACGTTAAGTTTATTTGCACTCAGGTACTGACATTTTTTTTTTTTTTTCCAGAGTTTTCAATTCATAATTAAAGACATTCTCTATACAAACTATGTATTATTTCATGACAACATGACAAAATGCATCAAGTATGTACATCATACCTCAGCATGACTGAGCTATTTAACCATGTTTTAGGAAATGCAACCTTTTTTTATTTTTTGAGTTTCTCATACTTAAATAAGACCAAGAAAACTGGCAAAACAGCAAGCAACGTGTTCCTGTGATGTTTCAACTTCAAATTAAATGCTTACCTGAAATCTTTTAGTTCTTGCTTTGTACTGCTTTCCTCTCTTTTGTTTTCTGCTGCCTCTGCATTTGCCGCCTGCTGTAGGCTTCGTGTAATAGGTCCTCCAATCCTCTCTCTACATTTTACAGTGAATCTGTCTGCCTTTTTCTTACTTGCCACAGCAGATTTACTTGGCAAAACAGCTTTATTATTCCTTTGTATTCTGACGTGCAACTTCCGGGAAGCTTTGCTCGAGATTCCAGAGGAACTGTTCTTAGCGACCACCTTAGTTTTTTTCCCATCAACATGGGACATTTTGGACACTCTTACAGGACTAGAGTTCCTCAGTGACGAAGATGAATTTGGCTTTTTAGATCGAATAGGAGGTACAAATTTAACGTTCTGTTTTGATTTGAAGGATGCAGAGGGAAGCTGGACTTGTGCAGGTCCTGAGGTCCGTGCCCTCGTCTTGCCCAAGTGAGGCTGCATGCTTTGCATTTTGATTTCTGCATCTGCTGTTCGCCTGCGCTGGTTGTTGCCTTTTTCACTGCTTGCAGGCAAAGGAGAACTCACACTTTTTTTTGAAGAATTCTTTTTAGAGGAGGGAGAGATGGGTTTTTTGGGACAGCTATACGACGCGTGTTTGTTCAAACTTCCAATATAAGTGAACTCTCTATTACAGTAGGGACAGATGTGAGGGTCGGACTCGGATGGATTATTTTTCAATTCTGCCTTCTGCTGGGCAGATTTCTTTTTTTGCAAGATAGCTTTCTGGACAAGTTGGTTTTTCTTTTTCAATGCACTTATTTTTAGTTTATTTGAGGACATTTTGCTAATCTCGACATTGAAATTAAGTCTTTTAGGCTGACCCATTCGTCTGAAGGCATTCTTTCCAGGGCCAGCTATAACCACCATACCATTCTTGGGCTGCACTGTCTGTTTCAGTGGAACTGGATTTTTTTTAGGTGTGTATCTCTTTTTATCACTGGCAGATGCACAGGCCAGTATGTGTTTGTGTAACTCAGGCATGTTATCAACACTCTTCCCACATTTTGTGCATCGAATGGCAGTAGTAAAAGTCTGTGGAATATTGTGGGTGGTGAAGTTTGTTGCAGTAACTCCGATACCCATAGGATTACGATGGTGATACTGAAATGGTGGTGGTTTAAAGCTTGGGTAGTGTTGATTGAGGCCCATACGAACATCTGGATCTTTAGATTTTACTCCAGAAGCCATTATTTTTATAGTAGTATAAAGCTCTTCAGAGGAATCATTTAGGTCTTCATCTTCCTCCTCTTTAGAAAGTTCCAAAGAATCTTCTGGCAGGCTCTGCATGTGCTCCACGTTCGCCTTACTGGGGTCAGTAAAATTCTGGGGTCTCAAAGTCCCACTTTCAAACTCATGATGTGTGCACTCTTTGTCTGGATGAAGATCCCGCTGATGCTGTTGCAAATTGCACAAAAAAGCAAATTCCTTTTTACAGACTGAGCAAACAAAGATATTTCCTACTCCATGAAGCAGAAAGCGATGTTCTGACAAGTCTGTTTTATCCCTAAAAAGCTGTACACAGAATTCACATTTGAAGGGCCATTCTTCAGCATGAATGGATAAATGCTTCGTTAGGTCTTTAATGGAAAGAAAAGGTGATTCACAGACATTGCACACAAAGCTTTTATTGAATGTTTCCTGCACTACTCCCGATTCACTTGAAGTATGAGGATCTTCTCTTGCCTTCTGTTGTTCATTTTCAGCTTCCTCCTGTTTGATTATTGGGAGAGTATTTTCAAGATTATCAGCAGAGGAAACAACAGACGAAACTACCGAAAGAGGGGGTGGAGATGGAGATGAAGAAGATGATGAAGAGGAGAAAGAGGAGGAAGAGGAGGAAGATGATGAGGAAGACAGTGTCGGAGGACCAGGTGAAGCAGCAGAAATAAGAGGCTCAACAGAAGGAACAGGAGATGGAGAAGGAGAAACTGTAGGTGAAAGAACTGGCAATGGGGACTGGGTAGTAGTGTTAGAAAGGGGCGATGGACAAGAAGAAGTGTTAGTGGCACTGGCAGAGACATCGGGAATTGGTAACGGCACCGTTGGAAGAAGGGGAGGAGGGGACGTAGCAACTGTTAACACAGGCGGGCAGGGCGGGGGGGAAGGAGGATTGGTTGGTGTCAGCAAAGGAGGCAGCTGGCACATGGAAGGTACAGCAGATGCCTGTGGCACAGGCGAAACGGAGGAACTGAGGGGCTGAGTGTCAACAGAGGACGATGCAGACAGGCTGGGATCCGTGTCAGGCTCTGCCTGAGGCTCCAGGGATTTGCTTGGGCTCGTGCTCCTGTTCACACCGAGCGTGCTGTCTGCGGCCACATCCGTCCCATTATACTCATTCAGCAGAACCTTCTGTAACATGCAAGTGGTTGGTTTCTTCTTTTTAACACCACTACAGGTTGGCTGTATAGAATTTTCTTTACATTCCCTCATTTCAGCTTCGCTGCAAGGCTTCTTATGCACACTTAAATCTAAAACAGACTCCCAGGGAACCTGATTCTTATTTTTGACATCAGACCTTTGTTTCACACCACTGGATAAATCCAGTGGCTGCTGGTTGCACACATTGCCAAAAGTTGGAGCTGCTGTCCAGTCTTTTGATATTTTATAGTCTTCAAAGCAAAGAGGGCTCAAAGTCTCTTTTTCCTCCCTTCCAGTCAAGCTCCAAGCAGGTGAGTTGCTGTGGCTTTCTAACTTTGGCATTTTTGAGCACCGAATATTATCATTCCACACAGTTTTTCCCTCACCTGATTTGACAAAGTCTCGAAGTACTGGACTGTGCTGTGGAGAACTGGGAGGTGAGCTGGTCCTTCTTTTAAATCTACTGGATACTGGAGGCAAAATAGGCGAGGATGTAACAGAAGGTCCTAGTTTAGGGATTTCACTTGACGGAGTTATCTTCTTACTGTCCTGGGTCTGAAGAAGCTGTTTTAATTTTGATGATAAATAAACACCTTTTTCTTTATGAAAAGGTAAGCTTTCTGTTGAAATGCTAAGAGGGAGATTTATAGAACTAGTAGGAGTTATAGGTTCTGGGTCTACTTCAGTTTTTATTTTTGGTACAAGAGGAGGGCTGGCAGTTCTCCTCTTTTTGGATTCATTGCTCCCACTGCTAGAGGGCTCCTTAGGAGGTTCATTCACATGTGTCTGTGTAACCTTTAAATTTGGGGAAATTTCCACCGTGACTGGACTGATTATACAATTTAGTCCATACAAGTCTGCAGAGTTGGACTCCATCTGAATCACATCACAATTGCTAGTGCTGCTGTTGGACTGAATTTTACCATCAATGTAATAATTTAAATTTTCAGAGATATTGCTGGAAATATCCATAATATAGACATCATCTACTTCACCCTCCTCTTCTATTTCTGTACTTGCTATATATACACTCTGGACCGGTGGGGCCTGCTCTGTCTGAAGCGGTGGCTCTTCAGTGAAGAATCCTTTTCTTCTGACACCTTTGGGAATAAGATGACGCTCGTGAACCCTACGCTGATGCCTCCGCATGTTGGTGTGGGTTCCAAAAACCTTTTTGCAGTATTTACATGGATGCAATTCTTTGGGCTCCTTATTTTCCTCAGCAAAAGCAGAGTTTGACATTTCCTGGGGAACTTTCTCAGAATCCAAGACAACAGAGTCTTGCACAAGACTGGAAACATTCAGGTCATCTTTAAGACCATCATCCACAATTACTTGGTTATCAGCAACATTATCCAAGTGTTGTGATGACGTTAGTGTTAAGAACGGTTTCCTTTTTGGCCCTGCCTCATGGCGTCGCTCGTGTCTTCGCCTGTTAATTTGAGTACCAAAGGCTTTCCCACAATACCGACACTTGAAAGCGTGGTTAACAGTAGATATATGGATGTGCATGTGGCGTTCGAGTCCTTGCTTTGTTGTAAACTTCCTCTCACAATGCTGACAGGGAAACATGAATGTTTCCGGAACATCACCATTTGATTCACCTCTCACTTTCGGAATTTTCACCACAAGTTTTTTCTTTGGAGAGCTTTCTGGAGATTCTTCTGAGGTACTCTTTTGCTCTTCCATAAAGTCTAACTTTTCTTCACATATCAAAGGCATTTCAGCATTTTCTTTAGGCATATTGATATCTTCTATCTCCTCTTCATCTTCCTCTTCCTCATCATCCTCCTCCTCATCATCATCTAAATCATCTGATGCACAGTTTATTGCTTCTCCTTGTTTGTCTTCAGTCACCATTTGTGGTTCACTGGCAGGGCTGGGGATCATCAGCTTTGGAAGTACATCTTGATTTACCATTTCCTGAATCACAGCTGTTTGTTCCAGGGACAGCACAGCAGAAACAGAAGGCGTTTCATCTTCCTCTTTATGACCTGATACACAAGTATGAAAAGAAAAGCATGAGAGATTTTTATTAAACACTTCAAAGTACGCTACACCTTTCTTCTACCTCTTCCTCTAACACAACATATCCAACATTTATGACCCAACACAACACCACTACTGCTCGCTGTTGTGATTCAGCGTAAAACTGTATTCAGAAATTTCCTTTCCGGAACTTCAGCAAAATGTAGGCAAGTGCCTGTACTTAAAGAATCTCTGGATTGAACTCTGTGGAAAAGAAACCCAAAACAGCCTAAAGAGTACAAGAACATTTCAAGGTAGAATTCAGAATATTTCAAGAAACCTCCAAGAAACTTTCACTGATATTTCTTACAGCAAGTGTCAGGAAAGTACTGCAATACATAAAGTATATAGGAAACCTGTCAAGCAGATTTCGGATTTTGAGCATCTTCTCCAAATTATTAACAATAAAACAGTCTAGATTTGTAGTATCATGAATAGTTAGCATGGTACTTTCCTTACTTTATATCAGATTTTCTATTAGCCATTGCTGAATGGCTATTTCCCACACTTCTGGATCAGAGCCTGCATGCATCTTGTTTATTGTTGTGGTTGGATTCTTTACTCACACCTCTGCATGCTGGTCTGGCCTATCTGCAGGCAGATAGATTCATTGCTGAAGAAAATAACTTTGCTGCCAATTCACACAGTGTTGCATAAGTGGTTACATGTAGAGAGCAAGAAGCTTCTCTCCGTTCCCCAGCTGGGGCATAAGACACCTGGAACAGTGGTGCACGTGTTGTGCAAGCAGAAGGGACAAGGGAGTGAAGGAATGGGAAAGTTATGGGTCAAAAGAAGGTCAAGAAAAGAAGCTTGAAAGAAATCAGTACGCACACTGAGCTTTAAACATCGGTCACATGGCACTGGCAATTTTTACATTCTTGCAGAACAGACAAAAAACTATACATTAAAAGTATTTCTCAGGCATTTTTACAAATATACTGTGTGAAAAAAGCCGAGCCAATTCATAAACAACCTTTGTGGATAATCTTTAGAACAAACAGCATGCTTAGTGAGTTGGTACATTAATACTGTATTTTTTTTCCCCTTGACACTGACTTCTGTTAAATAGCAATAAATAATGACCGTACAACTAAGCTTCAAAGACATTATTTTAGAACAAGGACTTTGCTCTTCTAAGAAGTTTAGATTTATGTTTAAATTTTACAGTACATTAGCTCTTCCTGTTGTCAGAGTTGCATATTTAATGACATACTTCTGATATCCTAGTTCCTTACTAATAAGAAAGTTTGGGCAAACAATATTAACACGTTCATTTTGCTACACCCTTGATTCAAAAAGAGTTGGAAGGAAAAAAATAAGATACTTGAGAACTCACCCTCTTTAGAATCCCTCATATCTGCAGAAGTAGAATCCAAATCAGGCTTTTTCTGTTTTGTATCCGCTGCCTTCTTTCCCTTGTTTTTACCTTCCTGAGTCTTTTTCTTTCCTGGGGAGAAAAAACCCCAACATTATTATTCCTGTCCAACAATTTTTGTTTTTCATATTTGAGTGGCAGAATTAAAACACCCAGTTTTGGAATATAACAATTCTATACAAACCCAATTTTTCCAAGGAAAACAAATGACAGATCATTAAACAGGACAGCATTCAGATAAAGCAGTAAGTCTCTAGAGCCAGGAAGAAATCAAAAGTAAAGATGCTCCATGCCCCAGTGAGCGCAGTGACGAGTGCCGTTCCTCAGAGACTGGTGCTGGGACCAGAATTATTTAACATCTTTGTTGGTGACATGGACAGTGGGACTGAGCACACCCACAGCAAGTTTGCAGGTGACACTGAGCTGGTGGTGCTGCCGACACGCTGGAGGGAAGGGATGTGCCATCCAGAGGGACCTGGACAGCCTGGAGAAGTGGGTCCATGTGAACTTCATGAGGTTCAACAAGGCCAAGTGCAAGGTCCTGCCCATGGGTCAGGGCAACCCCCGGTACCAATACAGGCTGGGGGAGGAAGGGACTGAGAGCAGCCCTGAGGAGAAGGACTTGGGGTGTTGGTGGATGAAAAGCTGGACATGAGCCATGTGTGCTCGCAGCCAGAAAGCCAACCCTGTCCTGGGCTGCACCCAGAGCAGTGTGGGCAGCAGGGCAAGAGGGGGGATTCTCCCCCTCTGCTGCGCTCTCATGAGACCCCCCTGCAGTGCTGGGTCCAGCTCTGGGGGCACCAACAGCAGAAGGACACGGACCTGCTGGAGCGGGGCCAGAGGAGGCCACGAAGATGCTCGGGGGGCCGGAGCACCCCCCTGTGAGGACAGGCTGAGAGAGTTGGGGGGTTCAGCTGGAGAAGAGAAGGCTCCGGGGAGACCGTAGAGCGGCCCCCCAGGGCTGAAAGGGGCTGCGGGAAAGGGGAGAGGGACTCGTTATCAGGGGTGTGGGGATAGGATTGAGAGGTAACAGTTTTAAACTGACAGAGGGGAGATTTAGAGTAGATAAAAGGAAGAAATGCTTCCCTGTGAGGGTGGCGAGACTCTGGCACAGGCTGCCCAGAGAAGCTGTGGCTGCCCCCTCCCTGGAAGGGGTCAAGGCCAGGTTGGACGGGGCTTTGGGCAACCTGGGCTAGTGGCAGGTGTTGGGCATGGGTATTGGTCCAGATGATCTTTAAGGTCCCTTCCAACCCAAACCATTCTAGGATTCTGTGATAATGGAGTTTCTAAAAACCCAAGACTCCAAAATACTTTACACACTTTCAAAGCAAGAAGAGAATATCACGGAAAGGTAGTGTCCAGCGTTAACCAGCCCGCATCATACAGCTACCCAATGCCTTCATATGGCTGTTAAATTACCGTACCTCATACAAGTATATAGCAAATATGAAATTTCTTCATGTATTATTAATCCTCAATATTAATTGGAAGCCCTTATGAAGTAGAAACCCACAGAGGTTTCTCTACTTGTATGAACATTCTGAATAATGACTTAAAAAGAGTTATAATAAAAGCAATGAAGTAATAACCATATTATGAGAAGACTAAAACCAGCACGATCTTGACCAACAAGGCAAAAACAGTAAAACCAAATTAGATGGAACTGGGTAACAGTAAAATACAAAGGTATTTCATTGCATCCGCTGACACAAACAAGTTTGCTAATGCTTTCAAATGTTAGCAAAACTAAGAAGCATGTGTTAGTTGCACAGATGATGAACACAATGGAGATTAGGGCAAAATGTCATTATGCAAAGACCCAATGAGCGATGCAAGATGTAAAGACATTGAAAACTTTATTTACCAATGTACTACAAAGTTATACTGCTATTTTTTTCCATAATCCTCAAGATTCAGTTCTATAGTATATGGAAACTATGGTAAGGACTGTGTAATAAGAAACAAAACTTCAAGGTCTTCCAATTCAATCCACTGCAGACCATATTCTCCATACAGAAAGGTTATTGTACATACAACACTGTGTTTGAGACACCACTCTCCTCTGAAACTTCACACTTCTACACATCACCTCTCAGGAATGAGAATTGTCCAGAATCAGCAATCCAAATTCCTGTTTTGCCCCCTCCAACACACAAAATGCTACTTTTTAATACACTGATCCTTCCCTCTAATCAGAAGTGTGCGTCATAGCCCTAAATCCATTTCTTATTTAGAAGCACATTCTTCCAACTCACAATCTTGTCAACGAGTTCCTCCTTTTTTTTTTTTCCTCAAAAATATTTTTCACATCTTGAGCCAAGAAACTGAAATGCCTTTTAAAAAAATATTCTTTTATTCAAACTGAAAATTTCCAAGTATGCACCCCCCCAGTAGAACAGACGAGAGACAGGTCAGCTTTAAAAGGAAATGCTTGGTTTTATTTGAACATTCTATTCTATCTAAATAATTATCTCTATTTCCTCTCAAGGAGCTCAGATATCACAGGCTCTCTCCAAATTCTGGTGTGTTTCAGTCTCATGTATGTAATTATCCTTTTTTTCATTTTCTTACTCGCATTTAACAGTTTTTAGTCTGAGAAACTGGTAACAGAATTCATTCTCAGAATGAATTTTTGTCACCTTTGGAAAATACACATGCACTCTTGCTAAAGTGAACCAGCAATTCTCTCATAACATCCTCACATATTGTAGCAATACTTGTGCTAAACCTGTGTCTAAACCTGCCACAATGAACGAACACTGGTTTATTTGACAATACAAGATTCGGTTCTATTTTATACCAAACACCTGCACATTGATCCAAGGTTTAGTATATATTTTAGCGTTCTCAGGCATAAGGGGTTTAAGCACATCTTCACCTGACAGGCTACCGAATGTCCAGTTTGAACGTAATTTTTATTATCAGCACCTCTAGTGTTTGTAATTACAACTGGTAGTACCAACATCTGAGTACCAAGGATTTCAAATAAGTTTCCACAAATATTTGCCAATCTTCCTGAAATTGTTCTTGAAATGGACAGCCACACAATCAAACAGTTCTTTTTCTAGGTAAACGTCTAAATGTACGTTCCTAGGGAATCAAACATGCATCACCACACATCTTAGGAGCGACTTAACAAAACATGTTTAATTGCTAGTACCCTGCAAGAGCTATCAACTCTTCTGCAGACCACTATCGTTTAAAGACCAACATCGGTATCTTGACTTAAATGACTGAATTCTAGATTCATCTCTCATCTCTACAGGTGAGACTGGAAACAAGCAGAAGACTGGGCCACAGGCCCCTCTCATCTAAGCCAGACTTCGCCACACTTAGAGACAATCTCTTACTAGATGCTGCAGCGTATGAAGTCACTGGGCAATTCTACATCTAATTCTACAGCAGCACTGAATTTCAGCATAATGACAAGTTACTGTAAAAGCCTCCAAAGACCCAATTAATTCTTTCTTGTAACAAGATCAGAAATACATTGAGCTCTCTAAAGTGTGAAGTATGTAAAAGCAACAACAAAAACCACTCAGAAATGCTAAAGCCTGTATAGGTGTTTCAAAGTGTCGTCTGAGAAATCACTAGAATAGCAGGATTTGTAGGCAAAATTGAGTTTCTGAAGTCAAATACTTCTTTATGCTATTGATGGAAAGAAGATAATTTGCAAGTTCTCCTTGGGAAAAAAAAAAAAAAAAAAACAAACAACAAAAAAAAGGCAACCTGCTCACTGATATAGCTGGAAATGTTTCAATTTCTTGGCCTTTAAGTATAAATGCCTTTGAAGAGAAGATTCACCTAGCACTTACTTTCCCTTACTCAGAATAGTGAGCAGAACTGCTTGCATACATACATCATTTTAGGTGTGTCAGATCAATTTCTGACACATATCAAGTGAGACACCAACCAATTTCTGATGATTTCCTTGTACCAGCTTTAGTCTGTTAATTTTCTAGGTTGCAGCTTTCTTCGTAAAGGTTAAAAGAATCCACTATACTGAAGCATGGCAATTTGACTGTCCTAGATGCATCCATTCCATGGCCCTGAATGTTCAACAGCAGATGCTCAGGAAGAGAATTTAAGAATAGAATAACAGTAAAGTGATACTTCATCGGTATGCTCTCCCAGCTTTCACGTTTCTAGAGTTCAGGAACTTCTGAAGATATTTAATAGCTTTTGATAGACTTTCCTCCATTAGTTCTCAAAGTGCTTTTAAAGCCTTGTAAACCTGAAAGATTTGCATCATTTTCTTCCTACAGATTTTCAATGAAAAATGCAACCTACTATTCCAATAAAAGGGATATCAATGAGTAGTAGCTCAAGGTCTGTCCCTTAGTTTTCTTACAGTGTAAGATTCTGAGAACTAACAGCAGCCTGCAGGAAGGGGAAAATGCCTCAGAAAACAGAACCTGGTGGAAGCCTGAGTATAAGTACACACGTGCACTTACCATCAGGTTCCTGAAGGGTCCTACATGGCTGCTACTGCCAGCTGGATCCTCCACTTCGTCTAAACAAGAAAGATACAGGAATGAAACACAGGGAAAGTGAAATGGAAACAATGACAAAAGAATAAATGAAGGGCAGAAGTTAATATATGTGTATGTGCATTAAAAGAATTGCAAAAGAAAGATGCACAGGATAATGAATGAAAGGAACAGATGGAAAGTAGCTACTTGTCTATAGTGACAAAGATCAAGAGAGGAATGCATCCATTGTCTTGCACCTTAATTTTTAAATAGGGTTCCTTTTTCTCCCCTTTCCTCCACTTATATTGTAGACAGGTCAGCACAAGCATTATTTGCCCCTACACCTTTACAAAACCTGTGCAACATTTCACACAAACACTGAAACAGGCACAGGAGATCTCATGCTACTGCCAATGTCCAGATAATCAGCTGATACTTATGCTGTAGCCCCACTTATTTCAGAGGAGCTCAGATGACAACAGAGTAAGAATTTCAAAGACAGAAATAATCTTTATTTGCCCACACTTCATTTTATTCCTCAAAACAAGACACCTCTAAACAACCTACAGTTGTCTGTGCTCTTATTTTTGCTATTAACCAAAATACTAATGGAACTGTAAAAACCACTGAGTTATTTCTGGTGGGATAGGATAAGCATACTCAGATGCCAGGAGGGAAGAAATTAAACAAAGTCTTTCCTTACACTTGGAACTCTATTCTATAATTAAATATTGCTAAATTGTACAAGATGTTGTTAACTCTAATAACCTTTAAGTGCAACACCAAACATGTTCACAGTTAAGATCATAAAATAAGGACACCCACATCTGATCTCAAACACTGTTTTGATCACTTATAAGAAATAGGAAAGACAGACATTTGCCTCCCCAAAAAATCTTTGGTTAGTAAGTGAAAAGAATTACTGGTATGAGTTTCTGGTGTTCCTTTGAAATGTGTAGTCAACAAATTTCAATTGTAGACGTACAGTGACATATCTATCCATACCCCATCCCTGATGTTGCTGATGAGTACTGCAGATACCTGTCCAGATCTCAAGTTTTCCTGGAAAACAGTGGAGCTTCAGAGACCCCTTGAAAAGTATTCTTAGAGCACAGCCAAGTGTAGCCACAGTCATCACCAGAGTTTCATGATGTGAAGTACAGTGTAATAATATCAACTCGCTAGTCAACCCCCTTTGGGACTGATTCAGATCAACAGAAGTTTGCATCAATCCCATACAGTGGTTGCTACTATTCTGTAAATCAACTTTTGATTTCTTTTTCTCCTACTGAAAAAAAAAAAAAAATCAGTATTTTGGCATTGGAGAGAATGATATAAAAATTAAATATATATACAAGCTAAAAAAAATCCTTACAGAAAATTCAGCAGAGGACACTGACCACTTCCACATTATTCTGACTAATGAATTCTAAAATACTGATGAAACTTGATTTTTAATTTGAGAAACAGTTTGCTGTGCCCCAGAATTCCTCTGTTCCTGTATCCAGAATACTGGTAGATGTCATACTTTTCAAAGTAAATTCCTTAAACCTTCAGGCATCTGTAAAAATCTGACTAGCTGTTTCTTCTGGAAGACATGCTAGAAAACATTAATGCCTTTCACACACAAGAAAGCCATATCCAAAATAACAGCATAAATTGCTCCAAACATTAAATCCAAGTTGTGTTAGCTGGAGGAGCATGAAAAAATGCAGAAGCATGTTGCAGTGACTTCTTAGAATCTTGTCCAACTGTGACTGTCACAGCATATAAATGTCAAAGACCTTACATACTTAATAAATGGAATTGATTAAACAGTAAACTAAGAGGAAAAAAAAGGTATTGAATTCAAAATACCCATTATCAAGACGTGTTAAAGGAACAGCCTTAGTGTTCACATTTTCCTCTGTTAGCATTTGTGTCTTCATTTTGCTTTTTTTTTATTCTACCATTAGTCACAGTTCATTACATAGTGAAATCTCGTTTACAAAACCTTTCATTATTATCTGCCAGCACCTGCTCAGACAGCAAAGCCAAATCATAAACCACTTGGCTAAATAAACTGCAACATACCTGTGCGCTGAGCTGCTCACAGTCACTAAGAACCCCTAACATCTAGGGAAAGCTGGTAGGTATGACATGTCTCACATATAAAAGAACATGTATATGAGGACTATTTGTATAATATTTGGGATTACAGAAATTTGCTGAAAACATGACCTCAAACCCACAAGCTTCTGCAAATATTTTATTCAAAGATCTAAGCCAACAGCCACATTTAGAAGCATATACTACAGGTTCACTGCATAATTATTCATTCATTTTTGAAGAGGGGCTGCATGTTAAGCACTGCAGACTCAAACCTCCATCATGTTACTGCATCAAAGAATATTTGACTCAGAGCACCATCTCATACCCAATGGCAATTAAACAATTTTTAATTGCTGTCCAAAATTTTAAGTGAACTAGGATAGGTGAGATGCTTTCACTACACTGTTCAAAATGACACAACTGCCAAATTATTGGAGAAAGAGGAAGCGAGGGTAAAAATAGTAGGGATAAGTCACAAAGCTGGCAAATATTAGGCTAGGAATAGAAATGATTACAACCTTGAAAGAAAAAACCTCAGCCATTCCGCTTCATTAAAACAAAGTTACTTAAATATTATGACATCAATTTCCAATATTTCTTACATAATATTACTGTTAATACAACAACATACCAAAGTTGCTTTTAACTACTTGCATTTAAATGTTGCTTTGAAACTTGATTATAGCAAGCTTAGCTGAAAAACTCTGAAGTGCACTTCTGAACACACACACACACATTATTACCTGGGAGAGGGGAATGTCTTTTGAACTCAAAAGGTTACAACTTAAAACAAAACAAAACATGAAACCGCTGCCTACTAAATGCTTTGGGGAAAAACACTCTTGTACTGGCAAGAAAAATTGCTACAGAACTGAAGAGGATGCTTCCCAAGACCCCAAGGCTCAGATATCCAAGTGCTGCCATAGAACAGCTTTGGTGGTAGATTTTTTTTCCACAGACTCAATTGGCATGAGTCAAGCCAGAAAAGCTTTTATTTTATTTCATTGTTAGTGCAAGATATGCTATACCAAGAACATTTTCCAGTTTGGCTATAAAGATGCATCCCATTTGTTGGTATGCATGCACACTTAAAATCCTTTCTAACATCCTCTGACAAAATTCCTCCAGTAGGTAGGAAGGTGCCCGTCTCTCTCTGACTCAAAAATACAGAATGAGTGTGACAACATTAACTGACTTTTCCATTTTCAAGACTAAATCTTGCTAAAACTGAATATTAAAGATGCCAAAAGGATGCAAAAGCGGCACATTTTTATTCATATTCCAGCAATTCTAAGGGTGAAATTCAAGCTGTGCAAAGCACAGCTCAATTTTCGAAACAAACATTTAATTAAAGGGGATGTCAAATCTGAATGCCTACATACACAGTATCATTAAGAGGCATATTTCAACAATGCTGTCAAATATGCAGGACTACCTGCAGAAAAAGACAACCTTTAAATGCCTTTATTACCCGGTTTTCCTCAATCCATCATAATTATAAATAATTGGTGGGGCATTTTTCTTGCAATACCATTCTGAAGTTATCGGATACAAACGGTTTATGCAGGTGGAGTTTCAGGTACTGTTAAGCAAACGAAACACTAAGATTGACAGGAGCTGTTTCACAGTGCACAAAAAAGAACACAATGTAATTTTAACTTATTCTCATGATTCTCAGGAGTCAGAATCTAAAGCTACAGAAGATCTTAGTTCCGTATTATCAATCTGCCCAAACCTAATATATCAAATAATTTTAAAGGTGGAGAGGGATAAGACATATAGCTATATACTTTGGAAAAAAATGGGAAAAATCTTGCAAGTTATCTATAGCCAAAGTCCCATCCTTGTACTACAAAACTAGACATTCAGCCTCACCATTCCCTGCTGGATTGCTTCCTCCCACAGCTGGAGGCTCGTGTTATCTGTCAGGCCCTGTGCTTAGCACAGCCCCACCGCTGTTCTTATGACAAAGGCTCTGCAGGGCACTGCACTTGAACCGCCTGCATCCCGCTGGAATTGCAATGCCAGGGGCTGACCACCCTGCTCTGTGCTCAGCTCTCCCACCCCTTCACGACAGGCTGGCAGGAGAGGCAGAAGTCACACACGAACAATGTCTGTCCTGCAACAGGTTCACAGGCGTCAAGTGATACCGAAAGTCTCCAGGAGAGATCCTGCAAAAGCTACAGAAGCAAGGTCTCTGCAGAGAAACTGCATGCCCCATTGTTTCAGATAATGTATTTTCCCTCACTGTAATTCAAAACTCAATGACCAGCGCTACTACTGCTGTCTGAAGACCACAAACAGCAGAGATAAATGGCTGCTTGACATCAAGAATAAAAGCAAACGCAGTGAGCTAAGGTTCTTCTGTAATTTTTTCCAGTAGAACTTGCATCTCCTCTTCCTTAAAAAGACTCTTTCAAGCTTACACAGTAGGAGCAGGAGAAAGAGGAACAAGACAAACTTCACAGTAGTTCTATTAATATCAAACCGCCTGTTGTATAAACATATTGCTACACATTAACCATCACTTCACATACAAATAGTGGCATTTTAATCACAGCATTTTCCAACCAGATTATAAATGTTGCAATAAAGTCTCACCTTGAGAAGATATTTCAATACACCTGAAGACTGATGCACGTACACCTAACTGTATTTGTGTATTAAAATATGTTTGTATCAAGCACTAAATATCGATTTTGCAAAAAAGAAATAGAGCAATGCATTTCCAAAGACTGTTAAGATGACATTTGCATAACAGATGAACTTGTTGCCATGGAAAGTGTAAGAAAATTCTGAGCTGGGTTATTTAAAACACCAATTTCTGCAAATGTTTGGCAAAGTCTCCACTTTAATGATAGCACTGAAGATCATGTTACTATATCTCACCACAAACTCTTTAAATTATATAATAATCAGTACAAGAAATGTTAGCATGGCATCACAGGGTATGCCAACATAAAGAAGTGGTGCAACAGTTTGCAGGAAGCAAGAGGGACTATATTGCCATTATATAGAGCTCTTCATGGCCCAGAAAAGCTAAGATGAAGCTATTCACAAAACAGAAAAAAAATTTAGGCTGAAAAATCCTATGAGTAGGCAACCTATTTACATTTGTGGTATTACACCAGTCCACAAAAACTGAAATAGGAATTGTCTCCAGTCTTCTTCATACACTTTATGTTTTATAAATTAAATTATATACCATCACCTTCTGTAACAGAAGAGGGGACAAAAAGTAGCTTACATTATCTGTTTGCAATAGTATGCCATCCACATTTGCAGCATCTCGTTCAAATCCTTAATATGTTATGCCTTCTGACTAACCTGAGTAGAAATCATAGGAAGTCTTTAAGTTTATAGACTGGAAGACTTACTCATCCATAATGACTTAAGCAGTACAGAATGTCACCTAACAATTACAAAGTATGGCAAGCAAACATCCACAGGGTTTAATTCCATGCAATTTTAACCCACACAAGAGCTGCGATGAAACAATTAAGTGTAAATAATTAAACCTAGAGTTTTTGTCTTAGCAAGATTTTAAAATGTTATTTCTGCCCCATGCCAATATTTCTAAAACTAAAGTAGCAGATATAGAGTACACAATATGCTATCAGACTTGCTCTAGAATTTCTCAATTGCTCAACATGGTCATGTATTCTCCCTCCTACCCTCCCTAATAACACAGCCTCCCACCATTCACTACAAGTTCCTAGCAAGTTACTTAATAGTTAACCACAGCTACCATTGACACAGCCAACCCATTACAGAAAATATGATAAACACACTTCTCTCTACTTGTATTTCGTCAGCTTTTATTTTGCTAAGTATTAAAACAAAAGAAGCAGCAAAAGAAATGACAGCTGGCATACAGATTTTCCAGAAATAACATGTTCTCTATATTTAGCCAGTTTTTATGTACAATTCAGTTAAAAATAGAGCATCCAAACTGTGTGTTTAAATAGTTAGTCAAAATTTAAATCTTCACTTTAATGAGTATAAGCTTTTACTTGAATTCCAGAAAATGTTCCTTCTACATTCATTATAACTCTCCGTGAGATGCTTTTCTGACCCCGAAATGATACTCAGACACTCAGATAATTAAGAAATAATGTTTTGACAGCTTCATTTGCAAGACAATGCAAATGAAAGATCTCACATGACTACTTACACCATCAAGTTTAAAGCGATCACTACTGGATCAGTCTGTCTTTATCTGTAATAAATAACCCAAGTATTTGTCACGAACCTATTTGGATCATTAAACATTTCAGGGGGTTAGATCAAAACTATTTGGGTTTTTTAGCTAAGTTATCTTTAAAGGTAGCTACTTAGGACTTCACCTGCCATTTTATTCTGCTGTTTGACAAACTGGATATATTCAAAATTTAGTAGTGGTCATACCAATAAGTGACATGAAAAAAAAAAAAAAAAAAAAAAGACTGTTGAGTTCACATGCAGACCCAAAAGTTAATGCCCTTCATACACTGCTGATAAAGGTGGTGTTCTGCCATCAAGAGCAATTTTGCTCCACCACGCCAAACAGAACGCTCTAAAGGTTGATGAAAAGCTGCAGTTGCATGGAAGACCAAAAACGCATGGTTTATCCAAACGTTTGTCCAGACATGGGCTCTGGCTTTGCTTGGAGAATGCAGCTGTACAAGAGCTACAATTCCCAAGAAACAGGACTGCCTTTGTCTCCCTGGGATTACTGTAACTGGAGTCTCTAACGCTGAGGAAACAAGAGCAAAGCCTCTCGCAGATGTAGGATCCAGACAGTGCTGCTGCCACCAGATTAAATCTCCCATGTATAAAATTAAACCCGTCAGAACTGCTACAAGGTCACACTCAACATTTTTTATTTACATTCACTCGAATTTGTCCTGTTATTCATTTTTAACCAACTGAATCCTTTTGTTTACCGTATCTATATCATGTCATTTGGCAGAAATTTTTCTCCAACAAAACAAAAAAAGTACTTACCCCCCTTCTGTTTCACAATGTATTTCATGACCTTCCCTGACATACTTATACACTTTTCTTTAACTATCTTATTTTTCTTCAGTACAACTTGCAGAGGTAAACTTTACTTTGGAGGACTCAATAGGAAAAAATGCATACAGCATTTAGGACTTTACCTGCCATTTTATTCTGCTGTTTAACAAACTGGATATATTCAAAATTCAGTAGTGATCATACCAATAAGTGACATAAAAAAGAAAAAAAACCCAGACTGCTGAGTTCAAATGCATACAGCACACCTTTATGTTGATTAAGCTATTTTTTTAATGTTATCAACAGCAATACAAGAGATTCGCAATAGATGCACATCTTGCATTTCAAAAAGGGAAAATTACTTTGGAAAACATATTCACTGGTATTTCTCATTAATTTACTCCCTTATTGCCCTCCTTTCAGCAAGGCACTCCAAAGTGCCAAGGTATCAGTTTTGGCATTCAATGCAAGCTTGCCTTAAAAAATATTTGTTTTTTCTGTACAGTTTTAAAGGCTATTATTTACTGCAAGCATAGTATTATTAATCTTTTTGATCAGGCACTAAGAGCAGAGATGTAAAACAATATATGTCAAGTGACATGCACCGATATTTGTACACAGCAAGGAAAACAATATGAACAACTTAAGCAGAGATGACAAAAACAGAATTACCAACTACCTACTTAGTAAATACACAGTGTGTTTCTATTAGTCCCCGTTAAAAATATTATAGCATTGTATGAACTGGGTCTCCAACCCAACAAGGAACATCTTTAATTGTTAATAAGCAGCTACTGTCATGACACATTTGCAGGCATGAAAACTTTGCTTCTCTGTATCTGTTAAATTTGGAAAGACTCATCTCCTTCCACATTCAGAGTGACAATTCAAGACTATCACTGCAGGTCCTTTCTAATATACAAAAGTAGATAAAGGAGGAAGGTAAACATTATGTAAATTCATTATTAATGTACAGTATAGTCCCTAATCATAATCTATAGTATAATCATAATCTATTGAGAAATTGTGAGAGGTTTGCTTAGCTTTCTCTGTGAAATCAAGCACTTCACTGCAGTTGCAGCTCACTGATATTTTCTAAAGAAATGTTTTTCAGTCTTCTCTGATAACAGAAGATACACTGAATTATATGTCTGAAGGAACTCTAACTGCAATGCTCCAGTTGCCCCATCAGTGCATTTCTCAAGACGTAGAAGAGAGTACTGCAGGACAAGAGCAACAGTTGGCACTCATGTTAAAAGAGCCAACAACAGAAGTTACTGAATTTATAGTTTGCCCCAAATCAGATGACAGCAAACTGCTATCTGCTTTATTTATGAAATCAAGAAAGGTCAACAGGCTCATAAAGTCACTCAAAGGAACAGAAACTTCCTCCATTTTTCAAATAAAGTGAAAACAAACCCAACAGCACAAATGTATTTGTCTTCTGCTCAGTTAACTGCTACATTCAAGATTAACCTGTTGAGAACAGATGAGACTTCAAAGTTGTAGAAGTTTCTTGCACACATCTTTTCATAAGCATAAAATGTCAACTAAAATAGATTACAAAACCAAAACTTCACTTAAAAGTCACTTGGACATTGTCATACACAGGCAAGGAACCAGAAAAATCATAGCTTCGGTATAGGAGAGTGAAGAGACTGCAGGCTGACACTTAACAGTTAAGGATTTGGTAGCTGTAAGAGAAGTTTCAGCACAAAGTCCACTTTGCTTTTGCAATCCCTCACAAGGGTCCGTAAGATCTGAAACACTGGACTTTTTGCTCTCTACCTGCAACTTGAAATAGAACACTTTGCAGGAATTTTTTTACTCAAGTCACTGAAACTTAGGATGACCTGCTCCTTGGTAAAAGCCCAAGACAACTCTAATTTGGCAGCACTATCACACGTTTCCTTTTAGAGTAGGACTCTATGGCAAAGGTGTGTATTTTAACATTCTGATAGAACTCAGTGCTACAGAGAGGTCAGCTATCATTCCAGCTGAGCTACTTTACGCAAGGACTTACTATCTAGACAGTTTACAATTTTACTGGCAGAAACTTAAGTAGTTTGCATTGGACTTGGCTCTGAATAATGGTGATGTATGAGAAAATTTACCAAAATGTATATGAATCGAGTCCCTTTCAGAAACACCGTGTCCTTCCCTTTCAACAATCAAATTGTTTTATTTGGCAGTCCATTAGAAACAAGATTCATATCTGACTAGACTCAAGCGAGGCATCTGGCTCTCAATGCAGGTTAGAATAGATGTATAGCTGACTACCCATTTCCATGCCATTTTGCAGTAATAATAATCAAGATGATAGATTTTTCAGCTATTATAATACTCTCAGTAGAGTAACTTCATGTCAATCATCGCATTAATAATATTGTCTCTTTGAAGTTCTAAAGCATTAATCATAGTCTACCAAGTGCTCTTGCAGAACTCCAATAGAAAGTGTGACAACAAAATTAACTCTTAACAGCAACCCCGGTAAGCTCCTAAGTGCTGCTGAAAGTTTCATCCCAAGTAACTTACATGCACTGGTGATCCAAATAAATATTGTGTTTGCTCAGTCCAGGGAAAAAAGCATATAAAAGGTAAGTAAGTATTTGCTAGTGAATATCTGATGGTCAGACATTATTTAATTTCTTAGCTACAAATGTTGAAATACCAGTGCGTCTTATTTCAAAAAGCCAAGTAAAAACTTAAGACTCCTATAACACTTCCTTGACAAACTTGACATAGCAAGTGTAGGCCAGTGAGAATTCTTCCAAACAAAGTCATTCCAGTCAATTTGTGTAAGGCTCTTGGCAGGAATAACAAAATAAATTTGAAGGTTTGACAGTTTAAAAAAAAATTACACACACTCTGGTCTGACAACTGTTTTTCCTTCCTGTTCATTTGGAAAATGCACTAAATAGTTAATAAGTGGACTATAAAATCACTTTGATATTTTGCAGTTTTGTAATCTAGTGACATGAGACTCTTCAGAAAGACTTTGCAAACACAAATTACTTTACAAAGGAGATCTCAATTACAGCCACACACACAAATGGAGTCTGCATCTCTTTCCATAAATACACCAAATACCAAAACTTTGTATGCACACACCTGAAGTTAAATTAATGTGCTTGTTTATCACTGCATAATAAATTACAGGGGGCATCTGTAGATAGGCCCCCAGTGTAAGATGTTCCCTATACACAATTCAAGTAAAATAAATGATTGATGCAAAATTATGGTAATTTGTAATAAAAACAAGCACTAAAAAGTTTAGTAACGTTGGTGGTACAGAATCAATACAAATAATATTGTTCAAATGGTTTTGAAAAGATGAATCCAAAAGAAAACATCTAGAGAAAGGCAGTAAAAATGATTAAGAGGTACAGAAGATTCTCATTACAAGAACTTAGAGCCTTCACTAAATTAAGACATGACTCAAGACAGAGGTAAATAAAATAAGAATACACTGAAAGTCAATCACTGACTTTACCTTCTACCCACCATAAAAGCCAGTCTCCAATTATAAAACAAAAAATAAAGCAGGAGATTGCACAGGAGAGTAAGGAAACCATAGCAAGAACAACAGTGTCTGGTAAACCTTTGATTTAACACGAAGTAATGCAAAGGAATTCAAGAAAGGATTATTCATGTGAATAAGAGTCATCCCGATTTAAGTGAGACAGCAAACCCAAACATTTTAGTATAGGTCAGGCAGTCAGTAACACATCGAGCTTACTGTCTTGTATGCTGTAAGTAACAGGACAATTCTAAATCACAAAACAGGTCACTTAAGGGAATAAAAAAAGGCACTTGTTTCATTCTGGCAAACAGTCTCTATTCTCCCGTTCTGCAGGAATTCATCCCCTTCCTGTTTTGGAACATAATCTCCAAATCTATTTCTCTCAAAGCTCTTCCCTAAAACAGCACTCATCAAATTTTCTCTGCATCTTCTACGCAGAAGCCTTTAAACAGATCTGTGATTCAGAAGATAATCTGGAAAATCCTAATACAATATTTCTGCAAGGAAACGTAGTATCTCAATAGAAACTTAGGAACTGTTAACTTACTTCCAGGAAAATTAGAAGAGTATTTTCCTAAGAAAAATTTCAAACCACACTGGTTTAATTAAAAAAAAAAGCGCAATGGAACACCAAGCTTGTTTTCTTCCAGGTGACTCATTTTTTTCAAAGCTAACTCTGATCAATAGAAAAAAATTGATTTATACTGGAAAGCTGTCTGGTGTCTTATTTCAGTTCCTATTGTAGGTTATGTAACTTAAGACAGCATTAGCAAATTTGCTAGGAAATGCTGCAACTGTGGTCTAGATGTATTTTATTTTTTTAGCTTGGAAAAAATACTATAAGGAAATGTGGCTGAAAAAGCAAAAGTATAAAGTAAAATATGGAACAGATCAGAACCTGAATAACCAAGTAACCCAAGAAAAATATTTTTATTATGTTAGATAAATATATACATTTGCTCTAACCAGAAATAAGTTAGTAGCTAGAAACATGCCACCTTGTTACAATCATGAAAGCTGTTTTGTGATTTTAAGCACAAAACCCCACAAAACAGAGAGTTTTAAAACAAGAACTACAAGCACCTTGCAAAGACCCGGTAATCAGCATCCAGCCCTTACGCTGTGTTCCTGACCGCCTTCAAGCTCTTTGCTAAATTCTTCTCCCTGGAAGAAGTTCTGCTTTCCTAGTGGCATCACCACTCCGATGCTTCTCTCGACAAAACAGTAGATACCAAGATGCCTGCTCCCCCCTCGAGCACAAACCCCTACCCGAGACCCCGACGGTGCTGGGAGCGCACGGCACGGCGGCACCTGCGGGTCTCCATCGCCAGCTGCGCGTGGGGAGACCTTCAGAGTGAGTGTGTACACAACAGGACATCTGAGGCTTCTGAAGAACAAACCGACCATGCAGCCTTCCCGAACCTTATAATTACTGCATGTAAGTAAACAAGTTTCCCAATGTTCACATAAATACGATATAACCTGACTAAAGCAAAACCACTGGTTCTTTAATAACTTAGGAAAGAGCTGAATAACACCTCATATTTCCAAAAGTTTATTCTCAGAAATATGGATTTTAACAGGTCAAATACATGCAATTTAATGCTGAAATTTTATTTTGTTTTTTAATACAGATAATTTATTTTTTTACCTCTGAAATGAAGGCTTATCTTCTATTCTTAAACCCGTAGGCAGGAGCAAGGCTGGAATGAATCATACCAATTTCACTCTGCTGTTCAGGAAAGCTCAGAGCAGCAGCTATCAGAGGAACTGGGGGCGTTGCTGCAGAATTGAAGATGGGAATTTAAAGTAACACAAGTCTCCTATTCAAAGGGGCCCGTGTATGAGGGATAAAAGAAAATTTCTGCTCGTTAGACCACCTCAAATATATCAGATATTCACTAGATAGGACCTGCCGTAGAGATACAGTTCCCTTGACATTCCAAATGCAGCTTGTTAACTGGAGTTGTATAATTCTTCTCATAAATCAGTGTGATTTTGGGAAATCAAAGCGAGTTTCATTTGAACGTTTTGTTCCAGATAATTTTGTTGACCTTCTCCTTCCTCACTTGTCTTTTCCCAGTCATTGGCTAGGAAATTTTGAAGCCTTGAGTTGCTAAGTTTTTATTAAATCTACTGGAAATAGAGCTTAGATAAAAATATAATTTGATGTTATTCTTGCTACAAATGTACAGCTTATAGAACTTTAACATCCTTCTATAAGCTACAGTGCCATTAATAAGCAATCATTTTTCCTCACAAGCTCTTTTCCATTTGGAAATAAATTTTAAACTTTTTCCAAGTACAATTAATAAATTCATGCAACTTAAACAGACAATCAGGGCATCACTTGGCCATGATTTCCATTTGTGATGGCATCCAGATGGCAATCCAAGGCCTACCTTTTGTAAACAGGATGCATATTTATGTGACTCTAGAGCACAGCTAATTATTATTTGCCTATGAAATTATTAACAAAAAAAAAGGAAGGATTTCTACTGTCATAGACTTTAGCCTGCGTGTTTCATCTTTACATTTCCCTTTTCTGCAGCAGCAATTTGACACTGTTCAGCAAGTCACACTTACAGACAAAAGAAAATCCATTCTAACTTTTATTATGACAGCATTTATTTAGAATCTGTGAAGCAGAAGCCTAAAGTTGCACTTTGCATTCAGACTGATATAAAACAAGGCATAATAATTATTTATAACAGATGATAATTGATTCATAACTCACCTTAATCTCACACTATCTCTGGGACAGTATTATTTACTAAGAGTTACCCTACAGTTCATGCTCCCCCTGAAATCTGATAAGAACCATGGGAAATAGCAACATTATGACAGCACTAGAGCCATTTAAGGTAAAGTTTTAAAAGATTTTTCAGCAATTGTTTTAGACTTTAAAACTGCACTACAATAAATAATCACCAGGGGCTGTCCAAGACATAGGTGAACCCGATTCAGGTGTTTTGCCTGCACTACAATCAAGGGCTTTATTTTAAGAGGTGACACAACTGGGGTTTTTAAGAGGTCACTCGGTTTCATGACAGGCTCCCACTCAAGTTGCCTTATGCAGCACGTGCTTTTGGTAAAACGAAATTACAGATTTTTTCGCCGCCCTTGACAGCCTGACTTTGTACAGACAGAAGATATGAGAAAGGCACACGCGGTGTTCATTTCAGACAACAGGATGAATTATGCCACTGGGGTTTGTTGCCTAGATAAAGTGCTAATGGAACACAGGTAAGAGACAAATACAGCTGAACAGCACAGCACGGAGCCACTACCATACAGATAAAAATAAGTACAGAAGTAAAACATTGTCTTCTTCTTCCCTCCCCCGCCCCTTGCCCTCCCCAAAAAAGTTGTTTTTAAAAGGTATTATTCACAGGCATGTAGCAGAGCAAACTTATCCGGTGTAACATCAGTATCTTTCTTCCTCTGAGAACACACTTGTGATCTGCCACATACTCCATAACAGAAACTGCCTAGACCGTTTTAGCATTGTTTGACTACACTTTGGAGCTTACTTAGCACCTTAAAGCAGATTACAGCCGATAAAACCACTGGGTAGTTTTATGTATGACCATCCTTTTTTCTTTTTTTTTTTTTTTTTTTTTTTTTTAAATACTTTAGTTAGTGAAAAGTTACTTCTGGAAAGAAGACTGAATCTGAAGCCAGAAACTCCAAGTGTTTTTCTTGAAAGAAATACTCATCTTCGATATTACTGCTTACTACTACTACAGATTACTAGTGTGATATATAAAGGAAGAAATACCCTGATGAGAGAAAAAAGTGTCCACACTACTCCTCTAATGGACACATGCATTCAACTGTAAAGTGAAAGCCAAGCTGTTCTCTTTTTTGCCTGAGAAAGGGAATTAATGAAAAATCTTGTGCTAATACATTTGATTTGAACAAATTTTCCTACAGGCTTGGCAGGCAGGACAGAAGCATATTAACCGCAGCCTGGGACAAACAGATGATAAACATTTAACACATGAAATCTCACAAAATGCAAAAACAACAAAAAATTTATTAGATCACTTTTCTGCTAGTTGTTGACCATACACCATCAGCTGCTGGCTCTTGACCATGTAGCAATCGTGTCAAAGACAACAGGGGTTAGCTCTAATAAAACTCTGTGATGCTACCCAAGTTCACCAAGTTGTTCTTTCTTGTGAGTTGTATTCGACTTTCCCCCCCCCATACCCTTTTACCCTACTAAATTTCTTTCTAAATCTCAAAAGCACTCATCACCTTAGCAACGACATGCAATGTTTCAATGCATAAAAATAAATTAGTAAGAACTGCCTGTTTTCCTCAAGGACTCCTAAGCTGTTGTGCACGGTAAAAGAAAGATGTAAAGAATTTACTCCAGCTATGAAAACCTACAACCAAGCCAGGCAGTAACTATTGAAGATTAACACCTGGGAGAGGTATTCTGTATGCAGACTACAAGAACAAAAACATGCAAGACACTGAACTGCTGAAGAAGTTGTGCAAGTAAAGAGCAGGCGAGTTCTAAGAAACATGACTGAGGCATAACCCAGATCTCACCTTCAGCAAAAATGTTAGACAAGACTGGTACACAGAGGAGAATGCCAGGTGCCATCCTAAATATGCTCTAAAGGAGATTATGAACCTTGTGTCAGTAATCACTTGCAAACAGAGGTCAGATCAAGGTCAAGGAAACTAGTTCAATCTCTATTTTGTGTCCACCCTAGACTTGGTCAGCTGCTGACTTTTAAATGCCATCTCAACTTTACAAATTTAGTAAGGCCTACCCCTTATGGTAAGACAGCCTGAATTGACAGCGTGTGAGGATTTATTCAGAAATACAAGAGCATTCCTACTGCAATACGAAAAGTTCTACAATAATAAAAGCCTTGACTGATTGAGCAAAACTCATCACATTCATGAAATGGTCACCTCTTCTCAGACAATCAGAGTTCACTAAAATTGCAGAAACAAAACTATTTGTCAAATGATAGCTATCCTAACTGTTCAAGGACAAGGCCTAAGATGCATTAAAAATTCAAAAGGGTATCTGTCTTACTAAATACAGAATAATTATGAGCTATTTAATAACTGCATGTTTTGAATAACTAAATTATAATACACTTCTCAATGTCTTGTCTAGTCTAAGGTATTAAACTGTCAATTTGCTTTTCTAGAAAATGTGTTTCTAAAGGACACGCATTCACAGTTGTTTAAACTTGGCAGTTCTTACTTAGTTCTATTTTCTCTTCAATGTGTAAGACGACAACCTGCAACACAGGCCAAAATAAAGTTTATAAAAAAAGGAATTAATTAATTTATTTAAGTAGCTAACAAATTCAAATTTCACAACCCTCCAGAGGAGCTACTCTCTAGTTAAAGTGTCTTAAATTGGTATTTAATCTAAAACATTACCTTGTACTGACTCCCAGTTTTTCACATGCATAGTCATAATAACTTTCTCCTCCCACCCCCCTTTTATCACAGTTAGAATTATTTTTTTTATATTACTTTTTAATCCTGCTCTCATGATTTCCTTTATTTTCCCATAAAACCTCAATCCCAGGACTAAGAAACTTCCATACCCAAGAGATATAGCTGAATCTGCAGAAGGGTTATCAGTAGAAACCATTTTGGAACCTTAACTGCAGCTACTGCTACCAAATCAGCAGAAAAATATTATGTTTCTATAAGAAAATTGCTGTGAATTGCAAATATTAGCAGATGTTACTAGAAAAACTAAAACAAGAGTAAATGTCGAGCAGTAAAAATAATTCCAAAAAAGCTACTAAAAATAGAACTATACAATTTCAGAATGAGCATGTATTAGAAAAGAATAAAGCACATACTATGAATTGCCTTATCTTTTACAGCATGGATGCAGAAACGTTAATCATAACAATTCAAATGGTCTTTCTCCTTCATGACACAAAAGTAAAATTCCATAGATAAATTTTTCTTGGTTATTCTCAAATGCCTCATCTATATTGTGTCTAGGGTTGGTTTGTTGGGTTTGGGGTTTTTTTAGTATTTGTGAGCCTTGGTAAAGGAGCTTATGTTTATAAAATGAGGGAAAAGACCTATTGCTCTTAATTCTGACAGTCTGAAAACTGTAAACCCCGTAACAGTTAAAACTTTAAACCTATAAAATAGCACTAAAATGAAACCCCAGGAACTACCAAATTAGTTTACTGATATTTTTATCTATAAATTCATGAATGCAAATAAAACAACTCTGCCATGAAAAATTACCTTAGAAATTATTCTGTCTGGCTTCTCTGATTTATAATATAATCAAATTCTTTCAAGTTGCTTTTCTAGCCTTTCAGGTAAATCACAGGCACACAAATTCTATTTGCTAACATAAGGCACATTTAGGAAAAGCATAATACAGCCTCTAACTTTCCAAGCATTACTTAAATATGTGCTAAATATGCTTTCCATTACAGGCAGCAAAATAAAAATCAGTGCTTGAATTTCAGTTTGTATTAGCTTAACCTATGAATTACTGTTCAAAAGAATAATCAATTGTGTTGCACCGCTTCTTTCTCCCAGCCCCCTCCTCAATCTCTAAAATAAAAAACCTTATATAATAACTGTTCTCCTAAATATCTGAGCTTGTTCCCCATGTGAGTTCCACAGTCAACTGCACTACAACTAGAAGCAGGCCCTAAATTTTAAGTTAAAAAATTGTACAGTGATGCCATCTGAAAGATTATCTCCCTTCCTTCTTTGGTTTGTTTGTAACCTTCTGAGAATTCCACACTATACATATTCACTTACAATAGGGATCAATACTCTTGTGTTACAACGGTAAATGCTTCCTTTTCATATTTACTCCCTGTGACAGCTTCTATTACGATTTTGGCCTAAAAGAGTAGTCAAAATGTCAGTTATATAAGATCATACGTGGAGGCACGGGCCCTCTAAAAAATATTGCTGTTGAATTAATAATGGAAAAAATCATGGATGTCTGGTTTGACATACATAGCTACACGAAGACTAACGTGTATAACCCCCCCCCCCCGAAATTCTTCTCCCATCCTTCCTCCTTTGCTTAAGTCAGCCAGAAGTAGGTATTCACGCTGCCTGCAAAATTTCATAACCAACAAGCTCGCCAGTACCCTAAAAATAACAAGAAATTAAAAAAATCTTACTTTCACATTCGCACCAGCACTCGACTAAAGTAAAAAAAATAATCCTTGAGCGTAGAAGAAACCCATTCCTCGGCGACACTTCACTTGTTAACACTGCCTGCAAATAATTTTAGCAGCAACCCCACCCACACGAAAAGTTTATAGTTTTCGGGAGGCTGACACAACCCCGCGCGCTGTTGCGCAAAGGCCGTTCCCAGACTCGCGGCGGGCCCGAGAGCCCCCGCCGCCGCGGCGCTGCCCACCTCCGCCCGGAGACATTTTCCCTCCGGGCCGAGCGCCCGGCTGCCGAAACCGGACCCGCGCCTCTCCCAACTTTCCCCGCCGGGCCGAGACACACCACAACTTCCATGTTTCTTCCCCCCCCCAACACACACACAGACACACACACACCCCCCCTCGCCCTGTGCCGTCCCTCCCTCCGGCTCGGGAGGCGGCGGCGGGGGAAGGTCACGGCGGCCGCCGCCGCCCACCCGGCAAAAGTTTGCGGGTCGCCCCCCTTCCCCCCGCCGCCATGGCCGGCCGCGGCGGGGCGCGGGCGCGGCGCGGCAGGGCGGGCGGGCGGGCCGGGGGCCGCGGCGCGGCGGGCGGGCGGGCAGGGCCCTACCTTTCTTGGCTTTCGGGGAGTGCCGCCGGCTCCGGGCGCTGGCTCGCTCTTCCTCAATAGCGGCGGCTATCTCCGGGTCGTCCTCCCCATTGTACCACACCAACAGCTCCTCGCCGGGCGCGATTGGCTGCCGGGAGAGAAGAGAGAGGCGCGGAGCCAATCAGACGGCGGCTTGTTGGCGGCGGGCCGCGGGGCGGGGAGCGGCCGCCGCGGCCCCCACGGCGCTGCCCCGCGCAGCCCGCGGCGCCCCGCGCGCGGAGGGGGCCGCCGCCCGCGCCCCCTGGCGGCCGGAGGGCGCGCGGCGCCCGGCCCCGCCCCGCGCCCCCCGGCCCCGCCCCGCCCCGGCGGAAACGGGCGCTGAACCGGGGCCGGGGCCGGCGGGCAGGCAGCGCCCCGGCAGCCCCCTGCCGCCGCGGAGCCGGGCCTCCCCCGCCAGCCCCACTGACTAACTGCACGGTCAGTAAGCAGATTTGGAACTTCAAGCTGGAAACGCCCCGATTTTGATTTGTCTCAAACCGTGCCACTGACTGCGATCCACGCAGGCTGACCTGCCGGCACTGAAACCCCCGTGTTCCGTTCTTTTCAGGGAGCTATCAGCACCACACCTACCTCGCACAAAGCATTAAATAATGAGTAAAACTGTTCAGTCATCCGCTAAAGTTGGTATTTAGAGGAAAAGCTAAAGATACAGGAAAAGTCTGCGGCAGAGAGTTAAAAGGAACACAGAGGAAAACAGGTAATGACTACGTGTTTAACAGATCCACTCGATCACAATCACGAAAGATTTGTTTGCCCTTCCAATTTTATCGTTTCTGGGTTTTTTTAATCCAACCAAAAAATTCACAGGACAGACCAAATGAGCCCAGTAGACATCACTGCAATTGCTACTCCTATTCCCAGGACTGTCACCAAATTGAGCAATACCAGTTTCTCTGATTATTCCATATACTCCTTAAAACATTATCAGACTCAAATCAGTAAGTCCCCAAGCTTGCAGGCTAAAGAGGTATTTGGACCCAGTTTTTAAAACCTTTGTAATTATCCCTCCATTTCCTGAAGCATTCCATCCAAAACCAAGAAAAATCAACTTAAATGCCTTCCTTTACCTTAACTTCAATCCCTCTTTCTCCAGGGCTTAATGAACATGGGGCTTGTGGAAATACTATTTTTAGAGCCATTATGTTAGAGCAAAGGGTATCCCTACACTGTTATTTCAAGTCTGAAGCCAAAGGGAATTTTTGTATCAAGAACAATAGTAATATTTGTTTCTTCTAAAGCACTTCTTTTTTTAGGTCTCGCAGCACTTGATCAAGGTTATAGTTATCTTTATACCCCCAGACACTGGAACAACAAGAGATGCAAGTGTTTAAGTTATAATGTAAGCAAAGCCTACGGTTTGGCTTCCTTAACAGTTCTGGAGGCCTGATAGGATAAACGCTGGTAAACCTATTTGCATGGTCCCATTTTGCAAGTATTTAGCAGCAAGGAATGAAGAAGAATTGTCTGATGCAAACAACTTACCATCTAAACAATATACAAACTCAGAGAAAAAAGCTGACAAAAATTTTAGGCAATGCAAACACAGGATGATCATGAGCATGTAATTTGTTAGCTGCATGGCTGGAACTAACATTCAAACTTGATGAATTTAGTTTTGGTGTAACTAATCTAGAATCTAAATTAAGCCCTCAAACCTTGTACTTCTAAAATGAAGAACAGCAGCTCCAAACCCAGACAATTAAACAGCTCCCTCGCTAGCAACATGAGAGAGAAAAGGACTACACTGACCAAGTGGCAATTCTACCAGTGCTCTGGCACTAGAGAACCCATGGCCATCTCTTACTGGCGACACCCTCTAGCAACAACTCTAAAAACCAACCTCCTTCAAACTATTACCTAGAAATTGTTTGTGTAGTAGTGTTGGGTTAGGATAGCTTGGTTAAAGAAAAAGGTATGAATTTTGGAAAGGCTTATTAGGTTAATAACTCCCACATGCTTTTTGGTGCTTCATGTTTTAACTGCGACATTTAGCATTCCTTAATCTGAACATTTGCTATTCAGAAAGTTTAAAGTAATTTCAAAATTTGTTATTGTCAAGAGTACTACCCTAACAAGTTATAGCCTAAGAAGTTCTAGCACAGATTGTCTAAAATTCAACTTGCTGTACATGTACAAGCACTGCAATGTGTCTTGTACAGACTGAGGCATTTGCCTGTCTGATCTCTGCACATATATTTTTCACCACAGACAGTGCATTTTACTGTGATACTGTGCTTTTAGCTCCTGGATGTGGCGTTATCTCCCCCCAGTGTAACCACAGTGGACAGTTGGTGGCATCAGTACTTTGACACTGTACAACCCTCTGTTACGTTGTGTTCCTACTCAACAAGGAGATTCTTATTATAAACTTGTTTGACAAAACATTCTTCTAGAAACAAATTCATTTCACCCTAATCAAGGACAGTTACATGGCCAAGCTTATTTAAAAGACTTTTTGAAACTGAGTTTTCACTGCAATTTCACTTGAAGAATTACAAAGTCCTGGAGTATGTGCAGAATAACACCACTCAACCACCTCATTTCATTAGGAGAGGCAGGAAGAACTTCTGAAACTCCATAATGAGTTTGTTTCCACAAAATATCACAACTCTTATATATGCATCCCGGGGAAAGCATATGCAAAGCAGCCTACTAATCTCCTCAGTCCTTCAGTAAAGATGAAGAAGAGAAGATGGAAGAGAAAAATATTTGCTTCTGCTCACTTAAAAGTTCTATGCTATTACTATTCATTTACAGCAGAGAACAGGGAAGTTAAAGCTCTCTGCAGTTTTGAGGTTCTTTTACACCAAGTAAATTTGGACTTTGCTTATCTTAACAATGAAGCTTGGAAATCAGCCTGTTTACCTTACAAAGTAGAAACCCACAAAAAGCTGAAGAAAACCTTGGGAAAAAAATTAAATAGCCATGACAGTATTTTATATGCTTCAAGGTAAAGCAGAACAAAATGACATACAATCCACTCCAATTCTCCTTTGGGGGTAAATAAAAACTGTGCTGTTTATTTATCACCTAATGGAATTCCCCTAAATTTATGAATTATGATAAAGATCAGGAAGGAACCATGTGTACATACCTGGGCTAGTAAATTTACAAGAGTTTGGAAATACACACCAAAAGAGAAGGACATTTAAGGTCTTATTTATTACACGCTTTCTTTTGTCTCAATTACCAGTAAGGTATGATGTTAATCTAAGACTGGTACAGACTCTACAAGACCAACATCATCTCTGATACAGAAGGTGAGACAAAAACAAACCTTTAAATAAAAAGCAGGCATATAAACCACTATATTTTGTAAAGAAAAGTAGAAAAAAGGACAATTTTTTCCCGGGGTATGAATTTCCCTACAGTTTCAAAGGTATAGGATAATAAAAACTGATACAACAGACCATATTTAAATGCTTTAATGTGGCAACTTGCCCTTGAGATCACACATTCGAAATTCCTCCACTACATCATACGTCTCCTGCGCTATCAGTCACTAGCAGCTTAACCTCTGATTTCTTCACACTAACTTGATTTAAAAAGCCTGGTTACTGTAAATCTGTCATTTTAAATAAAGAAAAATAAGTTTACAAAACACTCAATAAAATAAGCTTTCTTAATGCCTTCTTCTGGTTTTCATAGTCTTGGAATGATCAAGAAAGTAAACAGAATACTGGATTTTAAATACTCCTAATAAAGTACAAGAATAGTCCACTTGTGCAATTAAAAAACACAAAATGTGACTTTCTAAACCTTGACCAGATTTATCAATATGCTGACTGAATGCTGAATGTTTAATGGTAGTGAAAACTGTCCAATTTCACATCAAGCTTTCACTTCAAAAATCATTACAGATTAGCAAGATCTGAATTTTCCTTACATATCACTTCTCTAAAAGGTGGGAAAATGTACTGAAATAGATGGTTCAAAAAATAATTGGAATATCAATATGCACTTTTAACAAACATTCATTATTATGGATTTGTGAGGTTGTTTTCCCCAATATGGAGCAAAGTTAAGCTTTAGATTATAACCTAGTTTTGCATAGTGAAGCGACTCAGACATTTCTACAGCCACCTCTTAAATTACCTGCCAAGTTACCTGTGTAATAGATGTAGTGACAATCCAGGAACAGCAGGCGTGCACCACTGAACCATGGTTGCAATGCTTCTTGGACTAACTTGCTCCTGGAAACAGGCTACTTTTGAGCAGCATGAAACTGGGATTGCTAATACAACCCATCCCAATCTGGCTCGTGCAGAACTAGTTCAAGCATGTCCACACTGAGTTCCTGGAACTAAGTCTACAGGGCAGAAACAACCTGGTGGTTCTCTGCCAGCTCAGATCCCAGCACCTCACTTTGTGCGACATCCAAGCCCAAAACTACTCGTGGAGCTACTGCTTCCACACTGGCCTCTAAGAGGAACAGCAGCAAGCCTCTGCGCAGAGGCAGCCTGAAGGTAACACTGTTTCTGATGTAACACTCCCTCCAAGTAGCATACAGTGCAGACACCATCATGAATTTCCAGAAGCTTTCCTGGGACTGGTATTGCCAACACTGAACTGAAGCTCATCAACAGTCCCTCAGCACACCGGGAAAGGCCCAGCACACACGTGGCTAAGTGGTGGCTGCAGGAGCAAATAAAACCTGCTGAAGACAGTACTTTGAAGAAGCCCTTTGCATCCCAAACTCAAAATCTCACACTGCAAAAAATCCCAGACAGATTTTGAAACTAGGAAAACTGATGCTTATAGGCTGCTCTAACAGTCTTCAGAAAGAGCTGCTTGGCACCATGCTCCTGTTGGCAAGACCTACTGGGATAAAATTCATCAGGTTGCAGGAGAGGACAGTCAAAAGAACAAAAGGATATTTCAGATGCTGAGGCAAGGTATTTGTTATTCTGTCAGCAGCACTCAGCCTCTTCTAGTGGTACACTTATTTTCTGAAGTGCAATATTATCCAGCAGAAAACAAATCTGAAATATGTGAATGCTTGTCTTTATCAGGACTAAAACCTTGCAGAAAAGGTTCAAACGAGAGAGAAATTTAAAATGTCAAAATTACTCCAAAAGCACACTTAGTTAATGAACTATCGTGACTATGGGCAAAGGCAGAGGCATCCCAAAATAAAGTGTCTAGAGAAACCTAAGCTGGCTACAGATTCACATCAGGAGCCTGCCCTCAAGTGAATAAACAGTGAAGTCAACAGTCGGGCTAGCAAACCTCTACGTGAATGCTGTCTCAAAAGGTATTACAAAGTTGAGAAAATGTTTAGAAGTTTGTTTTTTTCAATGTAGTTTGAGTGACCTAAAATAGAAGATTACATATTGCTGTACTGCCATATAAACTTCAAAACTGCATGGTATCAGCTCATTCTTTTATTAAGTGAATATCGGTTACTTACAGATGTTGCCAGCCTTAGAAGGAAATGTAAGAAACAGTAATAGCGTAGCAGCAAGGCTGCATATACCCAAAAACCACAAAAGCATTTTAAATAAAAACAAAGTCAAGATATATATACTCACTGCTAGGAGGCTCTTGATCAGAGATTCAGATAATACTTTACAGCCACAACATTCTAACACTAACATCCTCTACCATTACTTATAGTTAAGCCTTTTTTTTTTTTTTCTTGGTTTGGGAGATACAATGCCCCAGGAATTAAACCCTTTTTCCTGCCCCTCCCTGAATAAGACTGGAATGGTATAAAACCTGGAAAATTTGTTTCATGAAGCTACATAAAAAAGTGTCTTGACAAGCAATCTTTGTCATAAAATGCAAACACAATATAATAGCTAATTTCTGCAAAAAATCCTCAGCAGAAAGCGTCTCAGTATCTAAAAAAAATAGGAAAATAGTTTGTATCAAATTTGGTGCTACAGCAAATCATTACCCAACAAGATGGACTCAGTGTCCACACAAATGCTGTATTTTAACAGTAGATCTTAACGTCAACTGTATTGGCACAGAAGAATTTAGACCGATGAAATGTAACATTTGCAATATTTTAATTATACTTCATAAAATGTTTCAAAATCTGTTCAATACAAATATTTTTAAAATGGGATTTGAATAAAGGGAGGGAAAATTATTAATAATAAAAGGTAACAGAGCAGTAACTGATTCTTCAGACATTGATACCTTTAAACTTTTGTAGTATATGGTCCTGTTGATCTCCAGGGGAAACAGGTTTTGCTCCTTTCCTGAACGAGCCCAGTTTATATAGCGTAGCCAGTTCCCTTTCTCAGGATCAGTTGCATCAACACACATCCATCCCAAGTTTGGGTAATACACCTACAAGACAAAAATGGCATTAAGCAAATGGATAACTGTTAACATGGAAGTGTACGTGGACTAAACCACTACACAGTTTAAAGCCATACAAAATAGGAATCATCATCTATGGACAGAGATAACAGAAAGGATATGAACAGAAGTAGGGGTTGTACTTGGGGGGGGGGGAGTGTTTCTGGTCTTCTGCAATCTTTTTAGTGGAACTGGTACAACTTGGAAAAAAAAAACCTTCTGGCCTGCAAACCCTTTTCTGAAGGTTTTGGGCTCAAAAGCCGAAATACTTGAAACATTGTATGCTTTCTTTTCACTTTGGCAAGCAAGAAGAAATGATTCTCTAGATTTTACATTCAGTAAAATTAGTGATTTGAAGATATAAATACAATAGAGCTTTATTTTTACTATATGATGAATTGGGAAAAGTAACTACACAGAAGTTAGAAGCATTTGATTTACTGGGAAAGATAAAGGAAAGCATAATTTGTATTTAATCTTTTTTCAGGTTATTAAATAACACCTTAACCTTTCAGAAATGTTGTGATCACTGTAAAGAATTGTCCATGTCAATAAACTTCCACATGTTTCAAGATGCTGTGTAAATTCTTTGGTTTCCGTTCTTGGAGAAAAAATTTTAACAGCAGCTCCTATTTTACATTTCAAGACAGCTTGCAATAAAGCAAGGTTACTGACATCTTCAGTATTTTCTGATGACAGGCAACTCTGCTTCTCTTTGAAGACATGTTATGCATCTCCCACTCTTCTTATTATAATCCAAGTTAGATGCCTATAAGAAGAGCTCTCAGTGGATGCTTTACATTTTTGTTCAGCAACTGCAACTATCATGCTTCCATTACTCTGTTACAGAACACAGGCACACTAACAGGTACACAATGTCTCAGAAGTACTGGGCAGCTCACAGATTTTTAGAAAAACGATAAATGAAAAACACGTACAATTTGATTATATCTTACTATTTGCTTTTTTTCCTTTTGGTCAAGTCTACAAATATCAGCCTCTGTCTGGAAGAGGTCTTTTTCAAAACCCAGCTCCCTAGCTCATTACCTCCTGCAGCATTCACTTAGCACCACTGCAGATAAGGAATAAACAACAATTCTGATTTCAGCATAGATTTCCCATGCTGGTACACAGAATGGGAAATTGTTTCTGATTTTTTAATTGTTTCTGATACTTACTTCACCAGCAATTCTAAGTCTCTTCAAACTGTTTTCCATTTTAATTTCAAGTACACTTCTACAATAGCTTAAACCAAGAACCATTTAATACATTTAATTCCTCTTGCGTTGGTTTAATAAAATAGAATTTTATCAATAAATGTAAAGTTTCATTAAATATACCAAAATCATCTTAGTTTCTTTCCAAGCAAACAGAAAACATCTCCCTTAAACTACTCCAGCATGTATTTCATCAGCTGACTTCTGAAAGAATGTTCATCAGCACACCCAGCCTTTGCAATATGAAAGTGTACACAGCTTCACAGACCAAGACTGTAAAAGCAATTCTTTTGGTTGAAGTGGAAGAAAAGAGCTGATAAATGCTGTAGAAGAGTTAGCAGATATGGAATATACAGCAAAACATTATTGCTTTTTTAATGTGTTACTTTATCATGTTTTATATTACTTTATTATGTTTTTGCAAGAAACAAAATATTTCATTTCATCAGTTACAGCTTCTAATTTACAGAATGCCGTTTAAAGGCCTTGTGCACTGTGAGAAAGGAAACAGCTCCAACTCCTCTATATAACATTGCAACTTTAAGTGATTCCTGTAAACCACAATAAAGATCATTCAGCACAGTTGTGCCAGTCATTCTGAATTGGCAGACGGCATTTCCCTCAGTTTTCAGTCGCTTGCTGTCATTTTCCTATCTGTGGCTTTTCTCTGACAGAAAATGAAAATATGCTCAAGTCTCTTTCTCTCCTCAGACACAGCAAGCATCCACGACACACAACTCATCTTTTTCAAAATGATCCTCTAGCACGACAGTACGAAATTATTAAAATTGACTATAGATGCCAGCTTTTGGAAGCTGCCTTCTTCAGATTAACTTCACTAAAGAAACAAATGGGATTCTTGTGGAAAAGGTGGTTCTCCTAGTTGGAGATCTGTATACCTAACTACTCCCACACACCACCATCCTTTTACAAACCATATTTTCTAACAGTTAAGATTCTGGAGCGGTTTCAAATATCAGCATATGGGGCCAACTGTTGCGGTCTCATTTTAGCTGCTTTTTTCTAATTCCAAAATCAGTATTAAAGGAACACACAATTACTTTGAAATCTAGCAAGGGTTCCCATTATCGCCTGCATTGCAAACTCCGAAACTTTTTAACAGCTTGTTTTGTGACTATCATTTCTCAACACAAATTTTAAAAATATTAAGACACATCCACTGAGAACATTCAAAATCCAGCACTGAGAAAAACAATTGCAAGGTCAATCATTTACTTGACTGATTCAATCTCACTAAGTGTTCTTGTACCAGATCAAAATTGGAGATACCTTATGCAGTGGAGTTTGTGATAAAATTAGCTCAATGCAACAAACATTATACTTGAATACATTATTACTTTCCTGAATGTGAATTTGCATTTATGGGAAATTATTCTAAATCAATTCCTCTTACAGAGGTTAACATTTAGTTTTGTACGTGTATCCAGTATTTTATGCAATTCAATTCTTGTGGGCCAGAGGCCAGAAGGATGACTACTATCAGTATCTTTAGCCTAAGGATCTGTTTCACAAGATGCTATGCCCCAGTTCCTCCATCCCTCCCCTCCCTGACCATTCATTTTGCTAAAGCCATTGCTGTATGTGTCTTCAGAAAGACTGAAGAAATCTTTGGAAGTAGTTATGAACTACCTTAAAGACACTGCAAACAGGATTCAACTCCAGATTAAGACACCTACATTTTGAAATGTACATAATATCCAGGTCTTACAACTGTCAGTGGAGTTTAGAGGTATTCAGCTGTCCAGACAGTATTTGCTTTAAGGCAAGCCCAAACACAAGCAGCACATGAAATATTGCAAGAGTTAAGAACTTTTTACAAAAACTCCAAAAGCAAAACCAAGTCCCGTAGCAAAACTGGTTTCCAAAGAGCTAGATGAGGAGGAATGCTGTGGCTTCCATGAGAGATTCCACATCTTCCTAATCTCACAAGCAGTTGACTGTACTCAGCTGCAGAAGGGATACCAGCAATAGGTTGTTAAGGGGAACTGTGATCCAGAGAGAGTTTATGAGAAAATTAATACAGTAATTTCAAAAAGGGCTGGTAGTTTAAAGCTTTGTAATTCAGAATGGTTGCTCAATCCAAGTGTCTATAAATAACTATTTGTAATGGTAGTAGACATAGATAGATGACAATTATTTTACATCATGTCTATTTTCTAAGATGTCTGGAAAACTTAAAGGCTAAATACAAAACAGTAACATAGTCACAGATACCTTTTTCCATTCACAAGCTGTTTCTTACCTCCCACATGTACACATTGCTCTTAACTTGAGACCTTTTTTTCTTGTCGCCAACAAATGGTCCAAACTTCTTGCCTTTTAAAATTGACTTTGTTGCCCAGACACCTGAAGAGATACAGATCAGTAGTTAAAACTAATCTAAACTAACCTCAAGCAAATCTACTCACAGACCTTAAGATCATTACATGTGTCTGTCTCAGACTGGGGAGCACTGTACAATATTAAGATCACAATAAGGAAACTGAGGTTTACTAAAATGAACTCAAACAATCCTCTCGCCAAAGCACACTTCAATCATGAAAGCTCTAAGCATTTACCTGGTTCCATGCTTTGCTCATGGGCTACTGTAGCTCTGAAGACAAAAATCAATCTTGATTTTTCTTGTCCTTCAGGTGATATTCAAAATACCGTAAGAGCATTACAGGTTTTATATTGTAAAGTCCAAGATTTCAGCTGTTTTGCTGAGTAAACATGTTATTAAAATAAAAATCCTGTTTTACTTCTCTGAAGCAATGCCAGGCAAATAAAGCCCTCACAAAAGTTGTGAAACAAATTAAGAGTGTATTTTGAAGGAAAAATCATTTAGGATTGGTTAAAATATGAACATCTGCCCACAAATTTACTGACACGATTTACCTGAAAATGGACAGATGCATTTCACATTTTACAGCACTAAAACTAAGAACAGATTGACAAATAATTGCTAATTAAACATAACATTCTCATTCAGACCACGCTAGATCAGGTTCATACCAGAAAAGATTAACCTTGCTCCAAGGAGCTTATAAGCTGTTACTAACAGCATTGCAGCTATTGTCAGGCTTATTCCTCAAACTACCAGCTTTTGACATCAAGTATCTAGTCTGCAGTTCTGACTTCCATCAAAGTTCTCCCACGTTAAACTGTGTTAAAAAAGAAGCTGAGCATTTTGCACATATTACAGAAACAACACTTTGCTCCATATAGCAGCTTTCAAGTCTGCAGTGAATCTGTTCTTATAAATTAAGCTTTTCATATTAATTGGATAGTGAGATGCAGCATTCTAAAGAGGCAACAGCGAGAGAGCTGCAAAACACAAAACTAGTAAAGTGCTATAGGTGAGAACAAACCAGTGAAGTAACATATTAGTATTTTCATAACCTAATCTATTTGTGTCTTGGTCCACCTTTGACTCCAGTTCTGACATTCTAGGAATGTCACCTTGGGATGCTGGAGAAACTTTATTTCAGATAAATGTACCAGACATCATCCCTACCCAGCACAGGAGGGCACCAAACTTTCACAGCAGCAGTAACTTATGTGAGCTAGTGTATAAATCTTCATTCTCTTTTCACAGCTATAGCACTCACCAAGTCGTGTCTTGTCAACAGCAGATGGGAAGAGCCTCACGTCCTCAGGAAGCCCCCTAAGCACATGCTCAGGTACATCGTCTAAGGTCTCCACAGCAACAGTAGATTCAGTTGTGTTCTACAAGTCAAAAAAAGTCAGAAGAGCCACAACTATTAACAGATAAACACAATAGCACAACCCAGACGAGCTACAAAAACTCCCAACTTGAAATTAAAGTAAAATTCCCAAATTCCTATTTCAACTAGGGTCCCTTTCCATCAACACACTAATATAGAAGCACCTTTTTATCAGAACATTCAAGTCTTCACTATTATCCTCATTATGCTTGTTTATGCTTTATGGAGAGTTCTAAGACCACATTAGAGATATATGTAAAACACTGGTAACTAAAGTTGCTGCAAATATTCTTTTGCTTTAATTAATGGATGTGTTTTGTTTACAAGTAGTATACACTGACTAAATCTAACTGAAAGGGTTTTTTCATGTATCTCTTAGGCCATTTGCCCTTTCATTCATTTTCCTTGGCCTCTTAAAAACAAATTCAAAATTCTCCCTTGAGTTACTTGGAGAATAGAGCTAAGGGTATTTTATTTCCCCTGTCTGAATACAACTTACCTGACTGCACTACAGTATTATACCTAAAAATGAATGAACAGAAAATGCTGTGGAAAATACCTGTATTTTTCAGAATATAGTTTCATGAGAGTTCAGGCTTAGCATTAAGTCTCTGAAACAGCTCATTAACATGGCAATCTAAAACTCAAGTCATGGAACAGTTTTCAGTTGCATTATTTTTACTGATCAGTTATTCCATGAGAAACTATGTTTAACGAGTAATTAGGTCAGTAATAGCATGGTTACGTGCTACACTATGTTGAGACCACATTCCTCTTTGCCGTTTCTGATTGAAGTTCTTCCAAATTTCAGATAAAATTCACTATAAAGTTGATCTACCTGCCTAGTCTATTATGTTGAGACTTCTTCAAAAAAGTATCACATAAGCATTCATAGAAACAGTTCCAGTCCAGTCAGCATCTATGAATAATCACTATAAAAATCTCCAGTTCCTTAAATATTCTATTGCAGCATTAGAATTACTCTGACTACACAACATATTTGTAAACAATATGTTCAATTCTATTTTTTAAATCAACAACTCAAATTTTTCCAAAAAAGTATGTAGCAGGAAAACATATTAGCTCTTACATAACCTGTCTAGAAAGTCTAACAATTATAAAAGTAAAGGAGGTAGATTCATTTTCCCTTTAAACTGCAGAAACCTAAACCAGACCTAATCCTTTCTCAAAACAAGCCACAAAAAGTTATTATTTTAAGTTTCAGCTGTACATTAGACCTTAAATACAAGCTCTTCTGTTAGAAAATGTTTCTGACTGCTTCTAAGAGACTAGTGTATTTAAGAGCAACACATGATGCTTTTAGTAGACATCTTGGTTAGCTGTGTACTTTCTGAATTCCAAATAGTCAGAAGATGAGAGAAGTTGTTAGAAGTGTTTCAGGACATGTTCACAATTTGTCCAAATTGCACTGTTGAAACATGTTACTGGCAATTAGAGGGAAGTGAACCGCCATACTAAAATGCACTAATTTGATTAAAACAGCCAGAACACAGGAGGAATATGAGGTTTTTAAATTTTATTTCATAACCATCCTATTGACAGTTTTTTAGAATCCTTGGTTTTCTACAAAAACTAAAACTATAAGTCCCTAAAATAGTAGTATAATGCAAGTTCTGCACTAAAGCATCAGCGATGGCATTCCACTGTCTATTCTTAACACCTAGACACTTCTGCAAATTCTGTTTCAAAATGTAGAACCAATGTGGATCAACTAAACCTGCTTGAGCCAGTAAAGCAGTTTCTCCATTGTGACCCTCAGCAAGGAAATTTCAGTAAAGGTTAGTAAAACCATGTAGGCTTGACTGGATCCACTTCAGAGGTGTGGTGTGTAGCTTATCCTTATTACAACTGACAGCATTAATGAAAAGGATGACTGGAAAAACATTTATGTATTACCAACCATCTGTTTCATTTTCTGTTTGACTTAACATAAGTATCTGTCCATAAAAAGTAATGGTAACCAACAGCAAGAAAAAAAACCTAACTATTAAAGGCATGTCTATTAATAGAGAAGCAGGAAATTAAATGCTAAAAGTTGTTAAGTTCTAAAATATTTATTTTCACTTAACACACAATTCTAAGCATTTTTCATTTTTTATGTATTTTTTCAAGAATCTTTCAATTTTTTAAAGTGAAATCTGAGATACACTGCAGTTTTCTTGAGTATACCCTAGTTTCGTACTGTTTGTGTTCAGAATGAAAGCTAACTGGTATTTCAGCTTAAAGTATAAAGACAACTCAAAGTTTCAAAAGAAAGGGCAATTCCAGATCTAGAGCACTTACGGTCTGAGGGTCCAGACCCGCTCATGCAGCCTTCCATTACAATTTTGTCAATCATTTCCTAAACATGCACATGAAAGTTCCATATGAAACAACTGTGGATTGGATAAAGGAAAGGATAACGTAAAGCTTCAGTAACAGGAATAACTTGCCTAGAAACACAAGTAAGTGATGACTGGAAATACAGCGCAAAGCCAGAACGTCAGCTACCCACCATACTGAGGATAATTTCACATACATTAGCAATTCTTTATTTCCCCTTTTCAAATGATGACTTCCAGGCATACTCAATCTAACCAGTCCCCAAAACTCAATCTGAAATATTTTCCAGTATTGCCTTACATGAAAATGTAACACTTCTGAGTAAAAACTAAACAGAAACTTAAAGAGAAAACCATACTCAAAAGTTCTGAGAAGCACATACAGTTCACAAAAATGAAAACTTACTTGTTTTACCTCTTAAATCGAAGCTGTTGCAGTAAGCTAACTACACCAATGGATATATGAAAAAGTACTTGGGATACAAAATCTACTCTGCCATAAACACAGATATATCTTGTACTACCCAGTACTGAACATTAGGTGGACAGAGACAAGCTATCCAGAATATACTGGAGATAAGTTATGTGCACAATACCTTTATGGTAGAGTAGCTGACATGTTGTACCTTGTAGTTTAATGTACTTCACAGAGCTACTACTGGGTCTATTGTCTTTCTAGTGCTCTATTTACAACCTACAATCACATTGTTTCATTCCAAAAACTGATGTTGAAGTATCTACATGTCAAGTTACTCCTCTGCAACACAGAGAGTAAGTCAAAAGCAGCTTTTATCAAGAATAAAGGGTTTTAAATAATGTCAGAGAAGCTACTATTTCAATATTCTAAATAAATTAACAGCTCGGAATTCTTAGCCAGCAGGTTACAATTAATATAAAAGGTTTTAAGGTTATTTTTATATTAAAAGATTGAAGGGCAATAGAAACCTAGTAAATGATTTATGAATGTCTAGTAAGTGATTAGTTCCATTTTAAAGAGCCTACAAGGTTCAATAGGCTGCTTATAATATTATACACATAATAGTATAACACAACAGTTAAATGCTACTCACACTTGTCATTAAACAACTAGCTCTTTATTACCTAATTATCATCAACAAAACACTGTTCCTGATTAAAATGACCTGAATTTCAAATTTACAAGCATGCACAGTTTCCTATGAAATCTGTCCACATTTTGAAAGAACAGGGCTTGGTGAGAACTAGGCATATGTTGAACCATGTACAACAGCTCCAAAAAAAATGTACCTGCCCTCTGACATCGAACTTTGATCATTCTGGTCAGAAACAAATACTGGTGGTGATGGTAGTAACTACTCTAACATGAAGGATGTTACACTTAAGCTCTGAACAGGCTTTAGGAGGTGTTAAACTGAGAAATAACAACAACTTGCGCAACACTACAGTTGTCCAAGGAAACCCAGACTTTCTGGAAATTATTCTTCCTTTTACATACAACCATAAAGCAGAGATATGATAGTAGTTTTCATACAGTAAGTAATACTCAGAGCATTTTCCACTGAGCATTTATGAAATATGCTGAAAGTTTTCTGCAAATGTATTTTTAAATGCATCTCTATAGAATATCAAATTTAAGGGTCTTATTTCTAAAGGAAAACAGATAAAGCTTCTCAACCTTTCTTCTTAGCACCCACTCTTTGTGAGGGTGCTGCGTATGGCAACTACTCTCTACATTTATGAATGTGACTTGCTAAGTTGCAAGAACACGTCTTCTGTCAGCTTGAACAGCAACAACATGAAAAATACTAAAACTGGAGTCATAGCAAGGTTATTCTATTGCTGCCTTGGTAAGCCCTAACAGCTGCACAGACACATCCTACAGAGCTATTTGTAGGGGAGAGACCCCCAAATTGGAAACCATGGAAGGAATAGAATGCCAGAAATCCCTCCCCATCCAAGTGAGTGAAGAGACCAAGGAAGGGGGTCAGAAATCCTTATTATTTAGTTATAATAGCTAAAGACTACACAAAGCAGAGCAAAGTTTTATTTTGCTCTTCTAACAATCCAAAAGGAAAAATAGTGATGAAAGAAGTCTGATTTTCAGATATCTGTTAGCCTTGAACTGGTACACAAGAAACCATGTCTCATCAGACGAAAAAAACCCCCACGCTCTTCTCAGCATATCAAAGAAACCTAAATATCTTTCCAGTACATTACCCCATTATTTCATTAGAGGAGAACCAAGCCTATTTTTCACAGTAGCTTCTAACAAATTATACATAGGCATAGATGGGGGGGACTACAGAGTGTGAACAAGACAATGCACTTCAAGTTTAAAGCTAAAAACAGTGGGGTGATTTTTTGGGGGTTTCATTTTGGGGTTTGGTTTGTTTGGGGGGGGGGTTTACTTTTGTTCTTATATTTTGGTTCTTTTACAACAATAGCTAGCTGAGAAGTTAAAAATCTCAAGCCTACAAATAAATTTTAACCTCCCAAAACTTTAAAAATCAAGACCTAACTGACTTAGACCGAAGAGTACAGCATTGTGTCACATTCTTCAATGTGTCTGACATATTCCTTAATAGTCACACCCCCTTTTAGGCATAAATACCCCCACACTGTTCTATCATTTAAGAAGTTTGTTTGTATGGAGTACTACACAATCAGAACTTTATTTTGCATCTACCTACATAAACCAAAGATTAGCAGCTACATTCAGAGAACACAACACTCAGACTCACACACCACCTGCCATTCTTTAATGGACTTCACAAGTACCAGAAAACTAGATATGGCTTAATACATCACATTACATTTCACACCTCAAACGAATGGTAATAAGTAACCAAATACTATACAGTAAAATAAACAACTATTTAGTTCAGTCAAACCAGTGTAATCTCATTTTATTAGCAATTTAAATGTAGCGACTTAAAACATTTTCCAGATCACAACTTGTCCCCAAGGAATGTCTGTCTATGAAATGAAGAAATACTGCATTTCAATCCCTTTTCCACCGACAATCACATTTAAATTATTTTTCTACTTAAAAAATTCACCTCTTGATAAGGATAGTGTACTGGTGTATGTCCTAAGACAACTTTTGCATTTAACTGAAGTCCTAATACGGTATTTTTCACTCAGTCCAAGACTGCAATTTTGAATACAAAAGCACTTGAAGCTTTTTTCACTTTTAAGCTTTTTACTCTGAAGTTCAGAAATATTACGTTGTTAGCATTCAAATTAGCAGGGGTGAAGTGACTTAAGAGCAATGCAAAAATCATTTAAGGGCTGAAGGGGTGCCTTCACTGAAACTTATCTTTTTCTGTTTGCATTGAATTCAGAGTCCAATCACTTTGACAGTACCTTTCAACACACTGATTAAACATTTTTTCACACCACTTTTAATAAAATTGTACCTATGGACCAACCACAAATTAGACTATAATGTTACAAGCAGTATTTAAACAGAGTAGAAACAGTACCTACAGAATCAAACCTGAGAGATTAGAGTAAAAAGAAAAAAAAAATCACCCTGAACAGTGTAATGAATGGCAAACATTCAGTTAGTGTCATGTGTCGGTGGAAATAGGATTAAGATAAATGAAAAGATAAAGGAAAGGATGCCATTGAAGTGAGAGGGACATGGCAGAGAAGTTAGAAGAGGTAGATGTGAAAAGGAGACGAACAAACTAAGGAAGACTGCTGATGCAAACAGCCAGATAGCACAAGAAAGGTAAGCTGGAAGCAGAAAGGTCTCTGCTTCTCCAACAACCTTATCTGGCTTTTTTTGACAAGATTCACTATGTGTGCTTGAAAATTAATCAGAAATATTAGAAATAATCATTCTCAAACTCAGAAGGAATGGGAGGAGGGAGTTTTGGTACAAGTGCAGATGTAATTTAAACAGATGCCTCACCGTTTTTTCAATAACTGCCTGTGCCGTTTTCCATGTATCACACTTCCTTTGTACCCTATCTGAATGCAGCCTGAGACACAGTAAATGCCTCCAATCAAAATCCCCTGTTTGCTTGGGTTTTTTAAAATAAATTATTCAGCATATTCTGATGAAGTAGTTTACATATTAAAGGAAGACCTCTTTTTAAAACAGATAGAGAACACATACCGTCTACCCTGAGACAGGAATCTTCCAAGAAACCCAAAAATATTAATTCCAACAACAGCTGCTTTTTTTCCTTAATCCTTCTCCTTACTACGAGGTGGCCACATTGAAGTATTTATATATGAAAAGGCTTTCCTTCACTACTTCAAGATTTCTATGGGATAAACAACAAAACTAGCAGTCTTTTCATATAAGCTAAATTAACAATAGCTCAGTTAGTTTCAGGGTCACTGAAATAACACCAAAAGCAGAGAAAAGCAGAATGAAAGAAATATGAGAACAGAACACTTGAAAGATGTTTGGCAAAAATATTTCTTATACAGACCTGGCACTATAACTTGTCAACAGTAAATGAAATGACAAGGGCACTGCAAGAAAAAACACCACAGGGTTGATGCTAAACACACATTTAATATGAATGGTAACTGAACAATAAAAAGCCATATGAGCTCTGTATACTTTGGAAACTAAATGTGAAAGGCAGGAACACCAAGGAGGATTCTAAGCTATTGTAACTATTCCCAGAGGCAGGGTCATCTCATTATTTAATTGTAAGATGACATACACCACAGCACTGCATAAACAGTATTAGCAGTCACAATCAGGAAGATGAAGACTTTGTTTTGATACAGGACAGAAATCTCAATTCTAGAAATAGATCAGGGGCAGGGGAACATGATGACAGACAGGACACGAGGGGACACGGACAGACAAATGGGAAGAATCTAAATGACAACAATTAAAGATTAGGATCTACAGCTTTCAGAACTTTAGGAAAATCCAAAGCTTATCAGAACAACTAATAAAGCAGGGTTATTTCTCAGGCAGACAAAGCAATAGGCTGTTCACTTCATGCCACTGAGTGCATTCAAAGCAAACCCTACAGGTCAAAAAATTTCCAGTCTCAATAGAAATAGATTGCAAAGCAGTTGTTAACCTAGCTACCCCAAACTAGACTACTAATGTTTAAAAGTGTGCTAATTCAAATGTTATTTGTATTATATATACAAAATATTTTATATGCATATAGATATAATAAAAATATGTATTTTTTTAATACATATTTCAAGGCTCTGATAGAGATTGAATTTTGCTTTTTACTTTTTAAATACACCCACACATATTAAAGATTTTTTACTTTAAATCAGAGGAAAAAAGCAGCAGGAAACATCTCACCAACCCAATTCACACAGTAATTACTTATGTATATGATTCTGTAACTTCAGTGAGAACATACTTCAGCAAAGTGGTTACCGTATTCAGTGCCACTGCTAATCAAATAAGGGCATGAAGGGCAATAAAAACATGCACAGATACTGGCATCAATAAAAACACGTACAAAGTGTTTTACAGGACTGTGTACCATGGTTGTTTCTGGTTAAGAAAGCTTCTGTTCAGATGACTTTTTTAGCAAATTAAAAAGAGCATTTCTTCAGTGTAGTATCCTCTGTCCACATTCTCATACCAAAGGGACTTTGCAAGATCACCCAAAGAGAAAAGTACTTATGAGAAAAATTTAAGACAACATGTACTTTTTCTGTAGGTATCTTTAAGTAATACAGTTGTGCGTGAGAGACAAACAGATCTATTATTCCTACTTGGATAGACGAATGTAAAATAAAATCACGTACACTTGGCACTGATTAAAACAACACCCTCCTGTCAAGATATTCTTGCATCCATATAGCAGAGTAGTGCCTCACAAAAGAAAGGCACTTTCCCAGTATTTTCACTTGATTCTACAGGAAACACTTGGAGTTCCAGAAAAGTGTAAAACTTCCTGATCAACCAATTTCTGTGACAGATTGTTCACTGCACATTTGAAATGGTAAAGTGGTTAAGAAAGGTTAAAAAAGAAGTGGAAGCCTTCAATTTTCAAGCCACTTTTATAAGGAGCTGAATTATTACCAAAAGCCTCAGGGTGAAATAGATTTTTCTGGAGAGGTGTTCTTATAAGAGGTGCCAGCAGCAATAACTTACATGCTGCTAAAGGGAAATCACACACAAAAAACTTAAATCCATGACATAAAATAAATCTCACAAACATACATGTTGTGGAAGGGAAGACTATGAAATTTAATGACACTGAAGATGTTAAAGAACATTTCTTTTTTAGTGGATTATTTACTTTTCTTATTAATAATTAACTGTTCTAACATCTAAGTATTTTGATAAAGTCTTACATTTATACTCACCTGATTCATTTTGAATTCCTGTTGTGTTCTGAAAAGATACACACAACAAAGAAACTCCTTTGATTACATGAGCCCTAAAAAGAAAAACAGACAATTGTAACATATACCTACCTACAAATTTACACTGAATTGAAAGTACACAGATCTGTAGTTTCTCTTCCTAAAGCATTTGTCACAAAGCAGCATATTGCTTTATAAAAAAACCTGCTCCAAGCTATAGTTTTGCTATTATAGCTCAAATGTACGAATAGCCTCAAGACAGATATCTATCATTAATCTTTCTCCCAGTTTTAACTGATGATGCAAGAGAAATGTGCTCAAGTAGGATTGTTTCACTTCTTTTAAAAACAAGTTAGCTTGTTCAAGATTGAGTACTTTTATAGAACTTTAGGAGTCAGATCTCTTCAGAATTTAGTATCAAAGCATTATGAAAGACCTTAAGTCAGTTTCAAATTTTAAAAATGCATGTATTTGAGTTTCCACTCTCCCATATTAGAAATATTAAATTCTTCCTTAATTTAGACCTTTTATGAAGGTATTTTATTACACTAACGCATCTGGCATTCTTGTTTAACAGAAGCCTGAGATTTCAAAAGGTTTCCTAGTTCCAGTAGGCATAAAACTTGAAAACTCACAACCAGAACAATAACATATCTAAGAGCCTAGTGCATCAACTCACTTCCTTTCTTTTTTTTTTTTTTTAGATACATACAAAAAACCATTATTGCTAGAAACACTATCCTTCCTGGTGTCATACAGAATTTTCGATAAATACCCTCTTTTGTAGGTTAACTGGTACTTAACCACTTAAAGGACTTAAAGGACTAAGTAGTGCTATTTCTTTCCTCTTTAGTTTTCTTATTATAACAATGATTAACTGATTTTTACTAAGTATGTTGTATAAATACTAATTTTTAATTTAAAATACGTTCAAGCAAAATACACTCCAAACAAATTTCACACAGTCCTTCACATCTTCGCATTGTAAGAATTCTTAATGGTGTATAACAGTGAAAATACTGCCAAGCTTCATACAATTGTTGCGTTGCTTAAGAAATTTGCAAGAAAAGGAAAAACTTCCTTGAAAAGGATATTTCTATTGTATACAGCTCTTCCAGGATTAACTCCTTTTGTCCTGATAATTCCATACTCCATTAGCATTTATCTAAACAGCTGAAACATCTGTATTTCAGTTCCAGTTTTGCAATTTACTCTGTGGGATTTGCAGTTTGCCAGCACAGACCAGTTACAGGATAAGGAACTCCCTCCCAAGAGCTTTTAAAAATCTGAAGAAAAGCATCCCTTTTGGAATCTACTAGTACAACTTCTAACTTATTTCAGTGCCTCTGTCAAATACAAATCTATTCCTAGGTATGATACATGCCAAGCATTCTTTTTTCTAAATTTTTCTCTAGAAAACATAGCCAACAAACTACTGAGCAAGTAGGGAATGCTCCCCAGGTTTCATTACTTTTTACAGTCACTCCTGAGATTGTTAAATCTTGCCACGACAATAATGTCCCTTTGGTTTGAAGTTTCTCATGCATTCACATGCAGTTGTTTCTCACACGTCTTTACTTCCCTCAGCCTTGACATCTTAACTCGTTTTTCCTCCTGACAAATATGATTTCTACTTCAGACATTTTTACACAAATGTTTTAGGCAAATGGTTTCTGAAATTTGATCCATAGACTGCCTGTCATCTGCTGAAAGGCGCACAGAAATGCTGAAAGGCACATGGAAACGCTGGTTAAAAAGAAAAAGCAAAAATTGGAGTCAATATATACTTCTGTAATTGAGATGAGGCCTAAATAATGGGGAAAAATCCAGTGCTGCTCTTCATTGTTCATTGGGACAATACCCACACAATGTCAATTTATAAATGAAATATTTTGGATAGCAAGAGAGGCATCAAAACATTTCCTAGTGTGAAAAACAACTTATTTTTAGTAACAAATGTCTTATTCTTCTATACTTGGCTACAAAACAAAAAACAATTACTCACATAAAGACACCAAAAGCAAGAACCTTTTATTGACATTATTCTAGAGCACAGCCTGATGAGCTACTATGGGTGTAGCATAGGAGTTTAAGTGGTTATTGTCTTCAGCTGCCTATTTCTACCTTTTCTCCTCCCTCTGACTGAAGATTATCACTCCCTCAATGACAAGGGCTTAACTGTTCACATAACCATTTGCTATCATGGTTCTGCAAAGTGATTTAGAAAACCTACTGTAAGAAGTGCACATATGTTACACTGTGATAAATGACAGTCATCTGAAGTATATGCGCCATTTCCAACACTGAATAAAACTGGAAGGCATTTAACCCAGAATTCTAGATATGTAAAGACAATAAGGATTTAAAGCATTGTCTTACAGAAGCAAACATTCAACACCACAACTACTCAGCTACTAAACATAAAACTAATTTGAGAGACAATAAAAATCAAGTGATGGGTTGAAGGGTTCAGTGCTAAAAAGAAGTCCTGTCAAGCTGAAAATTTCCTCTAAGCTGAGCTTTCTTAGCCAAGTTATTAAATAGTCAAAAATTTCAAAAGCAGTCCAGAACTTCTAAAAAAATTTCACTTCAGCAGTAAAAATACACTTTCATCGTATTTCATAGACTAATTAAAAGTTATTTTGCTCAGAATTAATACTTTTCAAAGTCTTTTCAGAACAAAAAATAAGCCTGGTATTTTTACAAGTTCTATAAATGCTTCATTCAGCTTTTACGGAACTGGTTATATCCAAACCTCTCAATGGTATTTCATAGGAGAAGCTGACAAATCTTAACATACTGATGTATTTCAACATCCACGTAACACACTTTAGGTAGATTCGTAACAGACTGCGCTACTCTTTCACCTACAAGTTACCAAAGGAACCAGTTGACCATAAAATACAATCAGATGTGAGATTAAGTTACTGTAAACCAAAAGGTTCAACAAGTATTTATAAAGCTGTTAAAACGCATACTTCATGTTAAAATTTTATACATGTACTTCTGACAAGTTACATTTATGAGCCCTCTAACTGAAAAAATGCCTGAAAATATTTCCCCAATTTTCTTTCCTCCATGTTACCTACTTTGTTAACAATGAGCTCAACTATATGGAAAGCAAGATTAGTTGTGCTGGGAAAAAAAAAAAAATTAAGACTATATACAGACATCATAGAATCACTAGTTTTCCTTCTACCTAAATGAAACCTGACATAAGAACAGAAGACAAAATATCTGTAACACTGAATTGAACTTGTAATACACAAAGCAAGCAACAAAAACCAAGTAAATATGAAACAAATTCTAGAACTGCTACATAAATATTAGCTCCCTGTATGATCAGTGACTACAACAACATTTTTATTCTCATCACTGCAAGCAGAAACAAGCTTTCATTTTATACAATAATGACTTTTTGCTACACATACAGTTAAGTCCAACACAAGATTGGCCAGGAAAGCACCAAAGAAAATGATAATGCTCTGATTTATCATCAGGGGAATCGTGATATATAAAGTATAAAGAAGACCACATTAAATCAGTTTTTAAGTTAGCGTCTACAACTGTGTCAGTACCTTGAAAAAGTCATGTCAACAGCTCCATCAAACAGAGGTAACAACTGTTTGAATTCAACCTTTCCTCCAAACTCAACTGCAACATATACCTGCATCTACCAGTGGCTACTGTTAGTAACAACTATCACAGTAAACTCTGAAGAGTCACTGAAGTCCTTAAGAAAAGATAAATAAAGGTTGTATGCAAAAAATTAAGCATGCTCACCAATACAGTAACCTGATTTTTAAAAATTATTTTCTGGAAAACATTGCCGAGTGGTATTTATTTCAAACTGCTACCTACTACTGTATCTTATGAGTACAAAAATATTATGTGCTTTCTCAAGACATTAAAAGCATCTGGGAAACAAACACAAGAGAAAGAAGATCTACTGCATCATATAATCTTAACAGTTTCAAAAAAGTGTATTTCTAAAGGCTCATTGTTAGGCAACAAATAATATTTATTTAGACAAGAATAGACCAGGCATCTATATTTAAGGAAACACTGTGGTCACTCTAAAACAAAACGTTTGAAACAAAAAAATATTTTGACCCTATTTCTGAATTTTACACCCAATTTTAATTTTAAATATTCCCTTAACAAAAAATATAACTTCCTGGGAATAAAGTTTGCAAACAAGAGCAAGTAATATGATACAAAACTAACATTACGGATAGGCTTTTTCAAGCTATATCAGATGATACTTCTGGTAGGCATTCCTAGGTTTTACTAAATAGTCTATCTTCTGATTTTACAAGTCATGTTTATGATTTCTGTATCAAAAAGCACTTTGAAAGATAATGTTGTTTCCAATTCAGAGAAAGGAAAAACCGGGCATAGAAATACCAATCCTCTTCTGGAAGCTGAAAAAGGGACACACATTACGTCACTGCTCCGGTAAAAACATGTTCATTATAGAACCAGGAACTAAACTTGAAAGTCTCAACTATCTGCTTTCTTACTGACCAGCGGTTCAGGCTAGGATACTGCAAGGCTCTTTGTTTTAGTTTTTAGTTGCAGCACATGATTTTTTAATTTATTTTTTTAACATCAGGACGTTTACATTTTTTCAATTCAATACTGAAACACTCTAATCCACAATTTTTCAATGTATTAAGGTGAAACAAAGCTTGCCACACACCCCCCCCCTTAAATTCATGTTAACTCTGAAAGATTAAAATATACATTTGATAGAAACAAGAAGCACTATCTATGGGCACTTAATTGCAAAGACATTTTCAGTTACTCAAAGCTGACAGAATAAGAATGGAGAAAAATCGAGCAAACAATGATTTTCTGAACACTAAAATCTACTACCTATTGTCCATTAAGAAAACAGGCTTTGCTTACTGCCACGTAACCAAATAAACTGTTACACTTTAGAAAGGTTTATTCAAATAACCAAGAAAATATGCCAATAAATCACCAACACAAAAATAAAACCCAAGTTCATTAAACAGCAACTAGTCAAGAGAAGTCAACAGAAAATAACAAGTCTCTAACAACTGCAAATATACAGAAATACCATTCCAATCTTCAGACATAAGTATACTTTTTATTCTGCTTGCGAAGACAGTAAATTCAAGTGAAAATTTTCTAAGACAAGCACATTGCTGATTTACTACTATGTGAAGGAAGTCCATTTCAGTCCTTTTTACAATACAGGACTCAGCCTCCCAATTTTGCCTAAAGGCATGTTTTATACAGAGGCAGAGAAAAAATATTTTTCAGCTAAGAATACAACCAGAGAAAAGCCACATTAATAAAAGAAATTATTTCGGGGGGGGCATCAAGTAGCATGTGAAAGAGCAGGTATGATCCTGATAGCAAGTTCAACAGCAAATACACTGCAGTACTTTAAAAAGGTATGCCAATGCAGATATTCAACAGACATGAGTTTTCTAACTCCAGCTGTTTATAAATCCCTGATCAAAACCATACAAGCAGCAGTCTCCAATCTCCACCAGTAAGCAAATGACTCATGATGGTCAAGGTACTGTGCTATTGCTATAAGCCATACACTAATTTTTTATTATTTTTTTTCTGGTCAAGATCCTCATGAGAAAGTCTTGCAGGCACGCTGCAAATTAACTATCAACTGGATACCAATGATACAGAAATACATTACCACACTGGTCATCTCTAAATCTCTCTGAACTTCTGTTTTTCAACAGACAACCACCTAGTAAGCAACAATATACAGATCTCCTTTTTATATACTAATACCTGTTTACTCGGTTTTTTTCAATGCTTTTCTGTAAAACAGTGTAATGGGGACATCACTGCACTGGAGGATGAACTTCAAGAGCCATTTTTGTTTTTACAGAAAAATAGTAGTTTGCTTTGACTTTCCGCTTTACTTCCCATCCATTTTCAAGCAAATATTCATGTAGAAAAATAAGGATGTGTTATACAAATGTATATAAGGATTGTCATCTTCCACACTACTACTCTGGGGGAAGCTGTTCTTTTGATCCCCATATCTGCACTGAAGAGCCATCAGTTCAGAAATCTCCAAACACAATCATCATTGCATTTCTACCTAAGATATTTTATTCAAAGTGATGATTTGCCTTTTATTTAACATAACTAGGGTTTCACTATAAGCAAAACTTGGCCTCATTTTCATGCCACGGGCAGACAGGCTGTTGAGACATTTTTGCTCTAGCAAATCCTGTGAGCTATATGCTTGAAAACCAACATGGTTCTCCTTGCCAACTCTACAAGTCCAGTAGTCCTTCATTTCTTAAAAGTCATTCCCCCCCATCAATCAGTGATGCAGTTCTCTAGCTGAAGAGTGCCAATGCTATCACTGAATCACCATCATGCATTCCAACAACTAGAAGAGCTGGAGGCCTCTGGTCTACACCAAGGAAAGCTTAACTGAAATCTCAACACGCACATCGTTTTTATTTAAACGTAGCGTCAAAAAACAACATCATCATTACATGCCACACTGCTGTGCATCTCCAGTTCTCCTCATCTACGTAGTATGTGCGAATAAACTGAAAAAGACTTTGCATTCAAATAACACAGCCAAAGACAAGAGCATAGACTGGGAACAGCAAACTGGAGTGGCATCAGAAATGCAGGCAGTCCTGCTGCTCTGAAGAGCTGTCCACTGTTGATTACTCAAACGTAAAATAAGACTATTTTTCTTGCCACTGAATGATCAGATGGCAGGTGCAACCACATCACCTTCCTTTCCTTTTTTGAGAACTGTTGAAAACAATTTAAACTATTCTTTACTATTTCAAAATGGAAATTTTGCAGCTTCTTATGAATTTGAAACCCCTAGAAACTCTGCCGAAGATTTCAGCAGCCTGGGCATGAGGCAGCTCTCAGCAGTGCTCCACACGTTGCCCGGGCTTCAAATACAAACTGTACTTGCAGATACAACTCTTGACCTAAGCGTCTTGCATCCAGATCTTCTCTCTCACCCCAAACATTCTTCCCCACGGTACCTCTGCACCACCATGAAGAAATCCCTGATTTATGTGACATGTCCAGGACACTTCCACTGAGAAAACCAATTCCGAAATTAATTTCTCCAAGCCCCCGCTCACCCAGCTTGGCAGACGCTTGATCTGCACCGAGCTGCTTTAAAGGCGTGTGAATTGCCAAAACTTTTGAAGACTGCGTATTACGAACTGTTTGGAAGACAACAGTTGTCTCGAAACGTCAGGCTGGCAGCAGTTACAGAGCTCTGCTTCGCCAGCTGACACCTCCGAGGCAGCGTTTTCAAGAGAAAAACCTGAAAAAGCGGCGCAGGGGATGGAGCAGCTTCTTCCGAACGGCCTCTGCCGCCATCCTCCGCCCTCGCCCCTCTCCCGGACCCTCTCGGCCAGGCTCCGCGCAGGGCACGAGTCCCACGGCCACCCCTCGCACCTGCAGCCCGCACACCCACCCCGCGGCCGCCACCCTCCTGCGGGCCCCCCCCGCCCGGGGCGGCTCCACCCCTCCGAAGGAGGCTCCTCCGCGGGCCGGGCCGCCGCCGCGGTTCCCTCCTCCCTCCCTCCCGCGCCGGGCCCCCTCCCAGCCGCGCCCCCGGCGCCGCGCCGCTGGCTCTGCCCACCGCCCCCACGCCCCGTCCCGCCCTCCGGCGCGGCGGCGCCCGCGGGCAGCACGACGGGTCCCGCCGCCTCCCCCTCACCTGCGCCGCTGCCGCCGCCTGCGGCCCGGCTCGGAGGGGCGCGGAGCGGCCTCAGCCCCGGCACCGTCCGGGCGCCATTTTGTCTCCAGCCTCGGAAGTGACGTTGGGGGGAGGCCAGCGGGCAGGTCCCCCCGCCGCGGGACCCCCTCCGGAGCGGGGCCGCCCCCCGCCCGCCGCCCCCCGGCTCCCCGCACCCGTTTCACCCCCAGTGTTTCCCCGAGAGCGCCTCAGCTCAGCCCACCTGCCCGCGCCGGCCTCCGCACCGCGGCCTCCAGCCACCACCCTCACCCCAGACAATGAGCTGTGGAGAAGAGCAGGTTCTCTTTCCCTATTTCTTTTTTTTTTTTTTTTGTGTCAGTTTTTCATCTTTTGGTAATAGTGCAGCTCCTCAGGGAGGTGGTTTTCTCGCCTCTGACTGAAAACGAAAAAAAAAATTATGAGTTGCTGAGGGGAAATTAGCTGAATAACTGGAGGTGATGTGCGGGAAGATCCTCACCCCCTGAGGAGGCGCGGGCGGTGTTTCGGGGCCGGCAGTCTGACAGCCTCAGACCCATTTTTGCTGCACGTAAATTGCGCTGTCCCGTATAAACCAAAGTTTTCTCACTAATTTCTGAGCAAGTACCTGAGAGGGGAAAAAAAAAAAAAAACAACCAAACCAACCCATAGTCACCTCCTTGGAGATGCTTGTATTTGTGTTGCAGGGCATAACAGTGTGTCCATTCAATTTGAAAAGAAAAATAATATTCTCACTTGAATTTTGTCTTAGTAATCCTGACAAAGAGATGTAATTCTCCTGGGCTAGGGCTGTTTTTAAAAGGAAATGTTAAGGATTTGCCATTTTTCCCAGATGAAAACTCCCTGGTTTAAACCCATAGGAGATGGGAGGCGTCAATGCAGTGACAGATGAGAGGTCTAAAGAAATATTTTACATTTCTCTGATTATTTTGTTTTCACATTAATTGAGCATCAGAGTGACATTAAAACTGTCGATAAGCCTGGGCACACGAAGTACCCCTATAGTCCCAGGACAGAAGAGTCCCGTTCCATGAAGCTGGAAGGTTTCCTTAGGAAGTAGCCAAGCAAATCACCTGTCTACGCTCTCTTGTCAAACAAGCTTTTTACATCAATTCACCATATTTCTAACAAACACAGCTACAAAGATAACATTTCAAGCATAAGGAAAATGCACACTCTCAAGCCAGAGAATTTGAATGCCTCTGTGGTAATGCTTAAGTTTGCCAAGCCACAGCAGACAGAAAAATAACAGGACACAGTGATCTTCCCACCTGGATTACTCAGGATATGTTTATATTTTAATATGTTGCTTAAGTATACTAAAGTCAGTCTTGAAACCTCTAATTTTAGTAGTAAAAAATCCTAATATGTTAGGATATTAACATATAAAATATGTCTACGCTACTTTTAACTTATTAGGCTACATTAATTCTAATTTAGCTGTATTAACATTTCATTTTCTAAGCTAGACTAATTACATCTGTGTAAGTTTTGGAGTCGTTTTAAGAAAAAACAAGGCTTCCATTTAGCACGTTAGAACCTTATAGCTATAACAGAGAAAACAACATAGAACAAAATACATACACCATCAACCAGAGTACAAGCCTTTCTACCTTCAAGATTATTAAGTATATGGTTTTCCAAAAGAATCAGAAATAATACAAATTATGACTTTCCTCAACATACTTAACTCTAGAGAAAGTTTCCAAAGCTGCTGAAAACACAGCCCTTTTTAAAAAAATAAATTAGCCTATTACCTTCTTACTTTTTCCTGTATTATAGAGATACTGTTACTGAGACTGTAAACCAGGCAAGGTAGGTATCAACAAACTAACCCACAAACTTACAGTACAGACTACAAAATATTGCTATTTTTAACATTTCTTTTGACTTTATTAATTTTGCTTTGATTTTATAGCTTCATTGCTATAGTATTAATTTTTACTCACTTGTTTAAAGCTGAAGGAAGTAAAGGCTTTTGATCAAACACTGATAACTACTTCTCTATTCCTTCTTGGTTAAGGCTGTACTGGCTCTTCAGAGGCTTAATTTGAAGACTCACCCTGTTACTGATTGGTGGATGTTACTGTAAAAGTAATGTTGGAAGACCACAGTAATTTTAGGCTGTGAGCTAGATTGTGAAAGTGAGTTTATTTTCAGTGAGGTTGGTTGTCTTTTTTTTCCTGTATTTTTTGTTTCCTTACAGGTTTTGCTTGGCTGTGTAGTGATAAAGTAGGAATGTTATATAGCTAGGATTATTTTCTTGGCTTATATTTGGCTTAATTGAAGATTTTAAAAATATTTTAATTTAAATACTTAAACAGCTTTTTAATGGATGGTTTTAAATGCTAAATTGTTTATACTTGCTCAAAAACATCATTTTATTTCTTATTGTTTAGAGATATAATGCTAAACCGATATGAAATTCTTTATAGTTGTAGAATCACTTACGAAGATTACTTAACTCTGTTGCTCTTAATGTTTACTATTTATTAATTACTTTTTGTTGTATGCTATTGTAGGTAAAGAAGGGACTTTTGAAAAGCTGAAACTCAGAACAAAATAGAAACAGTCTTTTTTCAGGTAGCTAATTCTGTAACTGCTTTTGTATATGTAATTGCTACTAATACAAGGTTATAGTTTTATGATAAGCTAATACTTCAAAAAAGCTCTTGTTAAAGTTCATAGATTCTTGGAAGGTTTATGCTATGAATGTTAGAAGAATTTTGAATGCTAAATTAAGCTATATTATTCTAATTTTGATTTTTGGAATCTTAGTTAATATGACTGAGAGAGTAAGTAAAAACAAAGCATCTAAATGGTGAAGACTTTACAAATTATTCTAAGGTAGGATATGCTTTTATATTGGTTTGCAGTTATTATTTTATCTACAAACCAAGGAACTCTCACTTCTAAGTGTTTTAAAGAAGTGTTAGTTCATTTTTTTCAGTCAAAATCCTTAGGGTAGAAAACAGTAATGTTCTTTCAATATCTGTATGAAATGTAGCTGTCATAAGCATATTACGTGTATGACTGCAAAAAGTGGAAAAAACTTGTCTGATGCTGTCAGTTTGTCAGTAGTTTTGGTAACTAACAGTTGCAACATTATCATCAGAACTAGCTTTGTGTAGTCCTGGTCTTCCCATAGGTATTCCTGAGCCATTTGCTCGATTGTGTCAGCTATTTGGTAGTAAACATGCTCTTGTACTTGTATCCTGTTTATTTCCATTCGTATACAAATGGGTGCAGAGTCTTGTCTAGGCTTAATATTTGGAATTTTTAGTTCAAAACCTCTCCCAAGACATTTCAGAGAATATAAGGATAGTCAGTGAGTTAAAGAAATCACTTCTGACCGACAAAACTTCCTTTTAAACTAAAGCATCACTACTATATATATACATATAGTAAAAGGTTCTCATTTAGTATTGCATAGTATAACATTTCTGTTTGGAAAATAAAAAGAATCTGCTTTAAGACAAATTTAGGATGACAGAAGTAATATGAAGAAAAGATAAAGCATGAAAGAAAAGTGAGAGGAAAGAGGCAGAATCCTTCTGCCTGCTAGAAATCTTATCAAAAGCTTCCAGAATATGGCACTGAGTCTGTCTGCCCACAACTCAGCCTCTGCATCACAGTAATGAATTAATAATAAAAATATGTATGACAACAAGCCGATTATCTATGCTCTAGATTTCCTTAGGATAAAGATGAGAATGCCTGTGATGAATACTAGCTTGTGGGTGTAATAGTAAGTACTAATCTGACAAAGTTAGTACAGGAGCCTCTACTGTACAGAATAGAATAAAGGAACACACAAGGGATGCAAATAAGCCACACTGCAAACATAGTAGTGTCTGTGTCAAAGGCTTGGTGAATCTATTATAAAAGTATCCTTGAATAATATGTTCATTCGTGTGATAATAAAGCACTTAGAAAATACACTTTGCTTTTGGAATTGCTCAAAGTAACTTAGTGCTGTTAAGCTAACAGGAATACTGATCTCTTTAGTTGTCACTGAGACTCATTAAACCAAAAGGCAGGAGACGAGGCATTAAAATTGCTTTGTAGAATCCTTGTCTTGTTCATGCAGTGACGTGTAATGGATTAAATTTTGTGGTCATCTTCACAAATTTCTGCTGCCTTTTGAGGCACAAGCATAGGGAATAATGTGATACCTACAAGCACAAACTTTCACTTTATCTGTAAAAGTAGACAAGGATTTGGAGAATCTTGAGGCATAAGGTGTGATTTTTCATCTCAGTATTACATATATTGAACTACAGGGATTCCAATTATTCTACCTTAGGGGCTTCACTGGTAGTTTCCCAGCCTGTGTATTTTTGGTTTATCCCATCACTCTTACTCTAAGCAGCTGTGCTTTGCTCAACTGTTAATAGTCACTACTGTTTTCCAACTAGCTGCCACTTAACCACATTCTGTATCTTTAGCCTTCATGCTTTGAGTGTGAGTGAAATACATCTGTACTTTCAGTACCTTTTTTCCTGTATGCTTCTAATGTAGTGAGACCCACAATCCTGTAATCAAGTATTGTTTTCCTGTTTTCTTGTTGATTTTTCCAAGTTCCGTATCATTTACACTTTTCTGTGCTGCTGTGTTCAGTTGAAATATAACTTTGAAAAGTGAAAGGTGTACCAGAAAGACACTTAGCATTTAGTATTTAGCACCTTCTTTTAAAGAAATGCAAGAGCTATGTGATGTAGTTGAATCTGGCGTATGTCTGATTAAAAACATATTAATTTCTTTCATTAATAACTGCTGCTTTCCACAGATAGAATGTTAGGTGTTATTCCAATACTTGAAACAAAACACTACCAAAGGGAAAACTTGTGTGAGACTCACTCCTGTTCTGCTGTAAGGCCTTACTGACATTCAAAAGCAGGCTGAAGATCTGTTCAGTGTGGACTGTGTTTTTAAAGTGATGGTAGGCTTCAACAGGAGGGAATCTTTGATGTTCCAAGCTACATTTCTTTCTGGAAATAATTAGTGTTTATCTCAACTGTGACAACCAAAGCACTGATACAGATGAACTTAAGTGGATAATGGGATTTGTAGTTTGACTGTCATTGCAGGCTTATTGGCAAAAGGTGACAAAGGATGTAGGGGAGCAAAATGTTATTTTATCACTGGCCTGGAATTAATATTGCTAGTTTGGAGTCATTAAATAGTAGAGACTCGCATTATTTATCAATCTTCTAGCATGACACTCTTGATATAGAAGTGTTCTATGTATGCATCTTAGGGCTCTCAAGCTGCTCATGTAAATTATGAATGTCTCTGTGAAGCTTACTGCAACATGCTACCTTCTCAGAGTGAGAAATGCTATAGCAGGCCAATCACCTTTTGCTTTCAGAGCAATCCAAACCCAGTGAGGCTAACAGACTGGCAGCATTAAAAAGGCAGGTGACAGATTTTGTCTGAGGGGAACATGAAGAAAACATCCATTGTTACAATAAAAGTATAACTTCCAATATCAGCCTTGTCTCAAACTCTCTTGTTCTATAACTCAGTCACTTCCTTGCATTATTCTAAACTTGTATTGATGAGATACATCTGTGACTGGTTTTGTCCAGAACCCATCATTCAATCACACTGAAGAGGAACAAGCTGTCTAGTTTTGGCATAGTCTGTGCTGGGTTTTTTGCCTCTTTTGCCCCTGTTTATTGCCAGAAAGACTTCTCAATTTGCTTTGCCTGGAAGTTTTTGCTTTTGTTGACTATGTGTCGTCACTTATTTGTGTACAAGTCATCTTTACTTTCCCTGCACTTACATTGAGAATACATACCACCTGGTGGTGTTTCCGTGGTCTTGCACTTCAGTTTACACTATTTTTGGTGGTCAGAGAATCCTACAAATCTTTAGCTGATTAAAGTTCTGAACACTTAATTTATTTATTTTTTTTATATATTCTGAAAATATCGATATTGCTGCTACTGTGCTCTCTAAAATAATGAATTAGGGTTTCAGGTTACCTGTGTGTGCTTAAACACACACACAGAGGCACATAATATGAGCACACAGTCGTGACAAATACTACAAAAACTTTTTGTAAATCTGCATGTCTGACTGAATATATTGGGGTGACTGGGAAGGTGTCTGTTACGTGGTTAGAGACAGAGAACTTTGTGTGTATAGAAGTCTTAGTGAGCCTTGGCAGGAAAAATCTTTCTAGAAAAGGCTTTTTCTCATCTGAGGATCTGAAGCAGCCTTGAAACTATCTAGACCCAAGTGATACTAATATGGACAATTCTTCTCTTGTTAATTGGAACAAGATGTCTATTATCAAAACTTTCTGTGCTGTTCTAGTTTGTCCTTATAAACATCAGAGACAATGTGCTGCATGTTATGGCTTAAACTAATAATTTCTCTGGGCAAGACAGATAGAGTTTGAACTGCTAGGGTACTGGTTACTTAATAGCTCTACATTTAAGTAATATTACTATTTTTTTCTAAAAGAGCCTTTTGACAGATAAAACAAAGAATTGGCTGAAGTACTAACATACTTATGTAATTTGTACTTCAAATCTCCTGGGGCATGAGCCTCTTAAAACTCATGCACTTAAGAACTCTTGCTTCTTTTACTTCCTTCAGATTTAGGTGATTCTTTCTAACTTGGCCTCAAGGTCCTTCACAGTCCTTATTCTTACATCTGCTTTCTACAGCCTGAGTCATCTTTGTACCAGTAGCAGGTCTTGTTATTAAAATTGATTTTTTCACAACTTAAAACAGTATCCAAGTTTATCAATGGAGTTTTATACTACTCACAAATGTCTCATGATTTGATTGTTATTCTTGTCTGAGTTCATTGCTCGCCTGTTATACTGTGCATAAGTTCCATGTCTGCTGGCCAACAAGTGCTCCTTTTCCTAGAGGCTATGGAGAGGTTCTTTTTCAGGATCACTTTATGGAATTGGTGATATGGTCCTACCTAGTTAGTCTTGGATATTTGGCTTCCATATGCATGCTCCACGTGGCCTTCCCACAGTTCCCATGACCATGACAAGTCCCATATGACTGACTAGCAAAATGGTAACCAGGATATCTGATGGGGCAACATACTGGTGTCCAGTTAATGAAGTCAGTTCACTACCTCTTGATCACAGGCTATGGAACCTAAGATTTTATTTTCTCTGTTTAAGAGAACAGATGACTTCGGTCCAAGACTGAGTAGACATGCTTCACTGGAACACTGCCCTCTCCAGAACTTGACAGCTGCTGAGGTTTTCGGTCCTTCAGGTAAGTTATACAGGACTTACTAGCCATTACCTGAGTACTACTGCTACTAACGGGCTAAAACTCATCTGTGTCAATTCACTTAAACACAAGAAATATTTATGTTGAGAGAAGATGTTGGTAATGCTCTGTGGAAGGGAAAGCATGGCAAGAATAGTGTTTGGCTCTGCTTTTGGTTACCTGCTATTTGCATAGTGACAAGCTGCCTCTGAGGGTGAAACAGCACTGAGTATGGAGAAAGCATCTGATTGTTGTCTGTACTGCTTCTTCCAACTCAGCACATGGATCAATCAGAATCACTTCAGGTGCTGTATGGATGGTGTAGGCATTCTCTGTGATACATTTGTTTTGTTGGAAGCAATTTTAAAAATAAATCAGACTTGATGGCTAGGAGGCAATATATAATAATCTGAAGCTTTTCGATTATGAACATGTTCATTTTTCTTGTAAAAAAAAAAAAAAAAAAAAGCCTTCAGTAATTCTTACCACTAGCTGGTGCTAGGATACAGTTTACTGTGTGCGCAGTCATGGTGCATCTGCATTATTAGCCTGCAGTGTGGAGTCTTTCATTTTAGTGTTCTGCTTCTGTATTTCTTTATACATTGCTTCTTGTCAGGTGTATCAATTCTTCAGTCATTCTTGTGGTTCTTGCTCAGTTTTCTGCGTGAAATACAAGCATGCTTTACCTTCTCACACACTTCTCTTTCTTTCCACTCAGTCAGTCAAGCATGCTTATTGTGGAAGTGAGCTAATTATTAATCATGACAGAATGAGCTAGAAAAATCCATCAGGAAAACTGTTTTCAGGGAGTAACTTCATAATTATGAGTTAAACATTTCTTAAGTTCAGCACTTCTAGGTTTCAATGAACAGATGGTAGGGTTTGCCTCCCTAAGAGTTGTGGTTAATAGCAATGCATGCTTTTATATTCTCATTAATATTTTTGTCTCTTACAAAGAGGCATATCTTAGTGTCAGGAGTAGTTTCCTCAGGTTAAATCCAGCTCTGGACCACAAAGGTAACTTGATGCAGCAACTTACACTATGTATATTCTCTCACTAATTACTAGTGAAGCAAAGGCTGCCTGTTAAGAGTAAGCTGTATTTTATTATACAACTTGCCTTTAAGCCTGGGGTTTGGGTCAAAATCTCTTGTAACACCAGTCTCTAAAGCTATGTTTAAGTTGTGAGATGTGCACTTTCCTTAATTCTCTTTGTATAAACAGTTTGTGTGGGTGTAGACAGGAAAACACAACTCTGCAAATGGCTATTCCTTATTTCTCAGCAAATTGCGTCAGTGCTAAGTGCAGAGGAGAGGACCTGCCTTCAAGAAGGAAGCTAGCATGTGTTATGCTGTGTTCAGTTGTTACTGCTTATTCAACTCCTGTGGTATTTTGCAAAATGTTAGATAGGAAATGAGGAAGAGCTGGCATTCCCATCTCTTTTTCCCTTGAGTACACCTGCTGAACCTGCTAATTCCTTCCCTGTTTCCTGCACAGGATGAATCAAAAATGTCATGAGGCAAAATATCCACAGGACTGTAAAGGAATGTGTTATTCGAGGATAACGTGGTTGATAAAAGCAGGAAATGGAGTTGCTTCCCAGCTCAAATGAGACATACAGCACTAATTTCCTAAGACAAACATCAGTATATTTAAAATTGCCTTGTTAGGAAATGTTTAGTTGTTCCAGAGGGAGGGAGGAAGTGTTTTAATAAGGATTTAGGTTCATCCACTTCTAGTCAATGATTTAACTCAGTTGCTGGTCACTACTGCCTTTAAGTTGTTACCAGATGGCAGTCTCATTGTAGGAAAAATGAGTTAATGGGCTTATGTAGTACAGAGAAATCAATTTTCTTAAAACATCAGTGGCTTCCTGTTCTGCATAGGAGAAAGAAGAAAGAGGGGTTCTCTGAAGAATAGGATAGATTCTTTCTATCATTTTTCCCCTCAAAAAACAGAGGGAGCTTCTATTTTTTACCCAGGTTTTATTGGAATTGTTGCTGCATTGCATCAGTATTGTTCTTACTGTGCTCCCTTTCCTACTGGAAGGTAAGGATGCAATTACTTGCTGCTGCAGCATCTTCCTGGATTACCTCCTGTTAGGAAAACTAAACCTGGTTTATACCAGTGTTGCATTACCATTTCAGAAGAAAAACAGTCCAGTTCTAAATTAGATGCAGAGCACAAAAGATTGATGTTTACTTGATAGAACAGCATTCCAATTAAGGATGCTTTCAGAAAGAAAAGCCATGAAAAAAAGTTGTTCTTTCCCAGTCAATTTTAAGGTAGATTTAACAATGGGGAGGAGAGAGGTGCAAAAGTATTTGCTGTTAACTCAATCTTTGACTAAAAAGCAGGTTTTCATTTGTGGAGAAGTGTATCCTGGGATTTATGTAGCTATAAGCACTAAGAGAAGCTATGTCACTGATGTGTATGATGAGGCATATTACAGCTGGAATGCATTTCACTGCTCTGTGCTTCATGTCAAAATCCAGAACGTACTCAGCAGAAATTGTCAAAGACATCTGACTTTCTAATGGGCTATACTTACCATATTGAGGGACGTTTGTGAACAGATAGAACTCTAGTCTGGCAGAACCAGCACATGGGTCAGTAACTCACACCTGGAAAAGCTGAACTTTTCTGATAATAGAGTTAAATATTGATACGGTTTGCTGGAAGGTGTGGTGGACTCCAGAAGTCTTTCGAAAGCCTTTTTTTATGAAAGATATTCTCATTAAACCAAATTAATGACCTTGATTTGAGGTGTGTCTTTTGAATTTCTAGATTGCTAAGGGAAAAAATAAGCTTAAAATCAAATTATACTTTTTGGAAGAATCTGTATGTGTACCCTTACCGATTCAACAGACTTGCTGTAGGGGGAGGATCTGACTTTGAGTGCTTTGAAGAGCAATTCTTTTCTGCCCTTCTGTCCCCATCAGTATTCCTTTATCAGTAAAACTCCTTTATTTCAACTTGGATAAAAATTGTGACAGTTTAATGTAAGGGAGTGCCTTCATCCTTTGAAGAACCTACTTCAGAAAGTTTTAAGGGCAGGTGTGGAAAGAAGAGAATAGCTTGGCCATATCCCAGTGAATTTAGGTGAACTTCAGGGCTTAATGTTTGGTGATTTGAGGGGTTCTGATTGCACATAAAAATAAGGATGTTGTATATCTATGCAGTAGAACACTCTAATATTGCAAGAGCAGCTTGGGATAAATTGAGTGGTTCCTTATCCTTGTATTTGTGCTGTGATATCCCAGAGAACACTCTAGAACTGTGACTCTATGACAACCTGAACTATAGACTAGAAAGAGATCAGATTGATGACATAGAGCCCCTTTATAGCTGACCCTGGGCAAATGGGGGGGTTTGAGACAAACTTCTAATCTGTCAGTACAAAACATTTTTAGGCATCTTTTCTCCTCTGATGCAAGTTTGCTTGAATACTGATGTATGTGGCTTAACATCTGAAACAGCCCATGCAGGTGAGTAAGTCCATTGTTTCAGTTCAGGTCAGTCTGGAAATACGAATGAAAAACTAACTTTTATGAAGACAATATTTGCCGTTCTCTTTCTTTCTTCCTTCCATTTTCTACTTTTTTGTGGATGGCACTGTTTGGTTTTGGTTTTGAACTCTCAAAATCAATCATCTTTGCCAACTGCTTTCTGGAAACAGAATGCAAACTTGAAAATGCATGGAATGTGCAGCACTACTTGCCTGCTAAGACACTTGCCAATTTAGCATTTACCGGAGTCTGAAAATCTGACTTGTCCAGCCTGGAAGAGCCCGACAAGCTCTATGATTGAATGGGGATCTTTGTGTTGCAGTCCAACTGTTTGTTGCAGAGCAGGGGGAGCTGTGGGTTTGGTCCGATGCCTAAATCCACAAGGCCTGGACAAAGACACATGGCTAGTGTGATGCTGGGTTTATTTATACGTAAATGCCTCCACACTGCAGCTGTGAAGAATGTACAAAGCACTAATTCAAACTTCTCATTATGGCACCTCGTGTCAAGTTACGTTTCCACTATTACCTTCTGTATCCACCAGTAGTTTTCTAACAAAAGTAGATGCTGAGAACTTCAGCATGATTAATACTTCAGGTTAAAAAGGCTGTCTGGAAAAGGATGGATATGGTTAATCTGATTACTTCGTCTAGTTAAGTAGATAAGTATAAATAGCCATAACAATGTCTTCAGGCATGGTGTAGGCCAGTTATGACTTAAGCTTTAAATTGCAGTGGTTCAGTACCATCTACTTCGCAAAACTTCTGATTGTAAAGAGATTATTTTTAGATGGAATAGTTTTTCATCAAAACCAATCAGAGTATATTTCTGACCTGAGGGCTCTTGGTAGATTCAGTAAGTTGCTTTTTTCCCCATGTCCTTTGTTGCCATCTTATATTAAAGAATATTAAGGATCATGTTACCATAAAAACATAATGGAACATCACTTCATCTGAACTAATAGGAAGCTGTAAGAGGACTAGTGTTTAAAGATTCCTGTGTTGGGGGCTTTTCTCTTACCTGTGGTATAACCCATGGCAAATCATTTAATCTGTGTATCATATTCTCCTGAACTGGAGGTAGTACTGGCCATCCTCATGTGAGTGATACATCAGCACTTTTGAGTGTGAGAACTTTACAGAAAGCATTACTGTGCATGTTGCACTTACCTTTAATGAAATGTGATTGAGATACTGGCAATAGCATATTGCAAGTGCTCTTAAAATAGTAATTACATTTAAAAGCAATTGCTGCATGTTTTGATTGGTATTTGATTACAAATGAACACTTTTTAAATTTATAGGAGTAATTTGAGATCTCCATGACTATTCTGGTTCTTACTTAATTATTGCTAGTTTTATTGAATTAATTCTTCTGACGTTTTCTGTTCAGTAAAAATATGCCTTAGATGAAGTCTCGTAAGAATTGCTGTACTGATGCCTAGAAGTGTTATAAACATTAATGCATCAAGTCATTGCTTTCGTAGTATACTACTGCTGTGTATCTTCCCCACAGATACAAATACAAGGGGACAACGATGTTTATGGTATTTTTTAGTGACATCTGGCATTCTCACAGGAAGCCTGGTGCCTGCTTGTCTGTTAGGGAGAGCCACATTCATGACTCAAAGCCAAACTGCAAAAGGGAATATTACTGTTACTAACTATAAAGGAATGAATGTGATCAGGAGTAGGGACTTTGACTTAAAAGCAAGTGTTGATATATTGAATGTTGTTCCCTGTGAATAAAACTCAAACCTGGCCAGCTGGTGAAAAGTATGGAGCTGTTGTTTCCTGCTGTGTTCTCATGCATAGGAAGTCTCCTGACCTTGGGCCTTGATTCTGCAAGCATGTCTACTGATCACTCATTTCAGTTTACACAATTATTTGCCCTAGGACAATGTGCTGTTTGACTTCTTGCAAAGCAGAAAAGATCCCATCTTCCACATAAATTCTAACAAGAAACACATAGCTTGTGTTCAGCCTGAACCATGGGAAGCTAAATAATACAAGGTAATGAAAGCTCAGTCACAGAATGCTGCAGTGGTTTGCATATGGAAGGTAGACCTCTGCATTTCTAGACTGTTTGTAGGTGAAGTTACAAAAGGGATTTAAGAATTCTTCAGCAGCATATAAATACATAACATATATGACAAAAGATTTTCATAAACTGTTGTTTCTTGAGGTTTGCTTGAAGCTGAATGGAGTGTTCTACACTTGAGACTTCTAGACAGCAAGGCAGTGTGAATCCTCAGAATATTAAAAGTATTGGTGTAGCAGCAGTTGCTGTTTCTTCATGTTGATGGAGGAATGGAGGTGTTCTGATTCTTCAGAGCCCTTGCCTTCTTCAGCCATACACTGAGTATCCTGTACTCCCGCTGATACTAAGAAGGCAATTATATCTGCACATTTTTGCTGGTCCAGATTTATTATCAAATACAACACTAGTTAATAATGAGTCTCCAGTGCCCTCCGATTATGTTTTAGTGAAGCATGGGCCATTTGGTTATGGGTTACTTTTGCCTAAGATTACTAAATCTTTCTTTAAACTAGAGGGCAGAACATAAAGGCACAGTTAAGACCAGAAAACTTAGATAGTTGGTATGTAATGTTAAAATGGCTCTTAGTGAGAGATTCTGGAGTAAGAGCAAAGAACAATTGAGCAGAATGCAGGCTGTTCAACTGATGTTCTGCACACGATCCAGGAGAACATGAAACTTCCCCAAAAGGTTGTCTGCCATCATGTTACGCATTTTTCAAATGGGGTCTTGTAACTTGTGGCTTAACCAATACTCAGAACAGCCATAAAGATAGTTTTCTCATTTTGTGGTATTTGCAAGTTAGCAGCAACTGAGCTGATGCAGAACAAACTGGTGACATCTGGGCTATTCCCTGCAATGGTTGAATAATTCATAATTCCATGTGGCATTCATTTGGTCAGACATGAAGTGCATCTTCTGTGGTAGTTTTCAATACAGGCAAGAATTTTTTAAATCTAGAGTAACAGAAATTACTATTTTATGTTGCCACAATAAGAAAAAGCTGTCATCTTCCTGCTTTCATATGAGTTTACATGCATTTTTAGCTAATTCATACAAGTCACACAAGCAAAATGAACAATTATGCATGAAACTTGGTAACTCTTTCAAAAATCAGTGGGATGTATAGGCACTCAGAAACAAAATACCTGAAGTAATTTGGCCCCCTTTAAGTACTGTAGCCTAAAAGTACTGGGGCAAAGGGTGCTAATGTGAAAAGTTAAAACTCTTTCTAGCCAAGACAAATATGTCTTCAACTGAACTGAGTCATGGGAATTGGAAAGTGTATTAAGGTGTGTGTGTGTGAATTGTATTTCAGGGATGGGACCTCGTGTGCTCATTTTCAGAGACTGCAGACTTGCTTTCTTGAAAGATAACTGATTTGATATACCAGAAATCTCAGAACTGATTGGATAAACTGCATGATGTTGTTACATGAATAATGCTCCAGAATGCAATGGGTCATAGGTAAAAAAAATTTACTGACACTTAAGTTAAATAAAGATACCTTTAAAAAATAAGTTAAATTGAAGTTCCATGGTAGTGATAAAGGTAGTGAAAACTTTGTCGCCTACTTCAAGCCCACTTCTGTGCCTTAGATTTTATGCTTTAAAAATATCCTAAACCAACTTAGCATTAGTAAAGAACTGACTTAAGATACACACTAGGCTTAAACTTGTTACAGATTTTTATATAGTACATACATGACTTCATAGAGTGGTATCATTAATTTTTTCCTTTAGTTTTATGCAGGTTTTGAGTGTAAGCAGAAATAAACCAAATGAATTATGCTGGAGGTGAGATATGAATGTATTATTCCATGGTACTATACTACTGTAGACCAATTCTGGGATGCATATGCTCTGAGGTTGCACTGCATGGGATTAGTACTTAAATGCAAACACATGGCAAATTCCTTAACATTAGTTGCATCCTTGTGGGTGCACACATACTCATAACTTCACTCTCTACATGTAACAACCTTGACTGTGTTTTATCAGGAGAGACTCTCAAAACAAGGTACAAGATTTAAGGTGTATTTCAATTTTATTATAAATTGCCTACCTGCGGATAGTGCTTGTAATGTGATGGGAATAGTTATACAAGGGGAAAGTTATTCCCATGGGAAAACTGTAGTTTAGAATCTTCCTCTGGTGAGGAAGAGAGAATGACTGCTGCAGGTGAAGTATTCCTAGGAGTATAAACTCAGCAATTCAGAGACAACTGTATTTACTGACAGCAAGCCACAGCTTGTATCCAAATATGCTTTAATTCTGAGCTTGACAAAGAAGTCTAAATTCAGACTTCAGGAAACTATTTTCTTTTTATAGATGACACAAAAAAAGCATGCCTGTATCTAGAAATTGCTGCCTTTGGATCTAGTCTGCAGTTCTCAGCACAGACCAGCCTGAAGATAAAGTTTGCTAGTCATCAGTCATCACAGACTGAGTGCCCTGTTACGTGAGCTTGAGAACTGCACCAAAAAGGCTTCTAAATTATTTTTTCTGACATGTTCAGATTTTGATGATAGCTTCATTTATCGGTGTCAAATGAGTTGGTTGTAGACACTTCACTGACAAGACAAGTAGCAAAATAAGTTAGGAAAATTGAGGCAAGTTTAAAACATTTTATAAGGTTTTTTAAAAGAAAATAAAGAACAATTATTGTAAAATAAGACAATTTACATTATATTTTTATTTCCAAAGCTCAGATTGGTATGATAGTTTGTCACATGAAAGAAACAGAAAAGCAAATCTAGATATATTCACATATTTAGCAATTATTGACCATATGGATTATCATGATTTTTACACCAAACACTTAAGTGCCTCTAAAGTTTAGAAAACATGATGCATTGCAGCCACCTGACATACAAAGCCTTTGCTCTGAACTTTGTGTGTTCAGGTACTGCTGTACTAAGTATGCTACAGAAAAGGTGTAGACTCCAAAGATGCATTGTACCCCATTAACGTACTCTGATCTAGAGTTGCACACATTTATCAAACAAGCCAACTATACATTTAGAAAATGAGACAGCTATACAGAAAAAAAAAAAATTATATACTAATTCAAAAGCTTCTACATGTTGGCTTTAAAGCGTGCTGAGTAACTGGTTAAAGTGACCCATCAAAACTGGGTATTTTCCAAGCACCCTTTAATTCAGGATGTGCATTTTAATCCCTGCATGTCTCTGCAACAAGAGAAGACAGGAAATTCCTGGTGCAACAGTCAGATGAGCAAGCTTTCAGTTGGTAGGTCAGTTCCAGCTGGGCCTACCGTGTTTTGCCACATAATAACATAAGTATCAAGAGCAGAAAATCTGTATCAACAGTGGAAGGATTTTAGCTTCTGATATCTAATATTTTCTTAGATTTGTAAATATTTGGCTCTCTCTGAAGCTAATTCCTCCTTTTTGATACGCTGTTTGGCAGATAAACGTGCCACAAGCACTTAACCAGCCAAAAACACTTAAAAGATTCTGGATATGTTTTTTTTAAAGAAATGTATAAAATGTAATGTGAAATAATCTTTGGTAGCATTTAAAAATCAAGCTAGCATATATTACCTGCAAATCACATTTCAGATGTAAATCTCATTGCTGCGGGTTTTTTTCTTACTGCATAATCTTCTTTCTTCCAGTAAACTCCTGGTTAGTAAAAATCCTATTAAATGTTCCATACACTGTAGTCTGGGGGGGGGGGGGGGGGGGGGGAAGAGGAAAAGTCCTTAGAGTTGTGTGGGATCCCCATAGATCTGGAATTCTTTGACCATATTTTCCATGGATCATCTTCTCACACCAATATAGGAATAGTCTTTAGTTCTTATAAAATAAGAAGCACTTGTATCTTCTGGTGTAGAATGGCGTGGTTGCTTGTTTCAACTATTTTCAGGGCCTGTAGAAAAAACCACACACTTTATTGTTCTTCATAGTTACCCAAATGCTTTAGTTACTGTTTTTCCTCATTTTCCTCGTTTTTTCTATCACTGTTTTTTCTCTCCCCAGTTCGTATTTTGCTTTCTCCTAATGCTGCATGAATTTGTTAAATGTAGTGTGGTTTTCTTACTACTTTTGAGTCTGTAGACATGCAAATCTAAATTGCTTTACAATTAATCTTGTTGGCATCAAACCAGATTCCACAAATGTCCAGAATAATAAGATAAAGATCACTTGTGTTCATATTATCCAGCACTTCCAGAAGTTGGTCCTGTTAATACTTCACAGTGAATTTTACCTCTGTGCAGTAGAATAATCCAAAACCCATGCACCTGGTGAATATGTGTACATGCAGTATGTGGCAAATTTTTCTGAAGCACATGAAGCAGTTTACATCACCCACACCACACTGACAGCTCTTGCTGAATCAATAGACACTGTATGATATGAAAATAGGTTATTTTGTCAAAATAGAAGCACTAGAAGTTTCCAGAGCGATTCCTGTGACCTTGCTCAGAGGATGCTTCTTTGAAAAGCCTGATTAGCAATTTACTTACGAGTACCTGCCTGACATCTTCCTTACAACAGCAATGATTATTCCTGCAAGGATTCCAACTGCAACTATGATTCCAATAATTATTCCAACCAGAGCAATTGTTTCCAGACCACCTGAAAGAGGAAATTGGGAATGTTAGCATGTTTCTCAAAGAAACTATTGGTAAGAGGCTACTGACAGAACTGACCCTGTTCTGCTGCATCCCACTCCTTGGGGAAAATTTCCTTATCTTGTGAACTCTTAAGTAGGTCTGCTGAATTCAGCAGATTCATGCAGATGTACATTCTGCAACTGTACATTTGGGCAGGAGGGCTCCATGTAAACGTGGCTACAGAGACAGTGATCGTGAGAACCAGAGGAGACAGCTCAGGGAGCAGGTCCTGGCTCCTCCTGTAACTTTTATTTCAGAATAGCATGGGCACAGCTAGTGGCTTCTAGACGGGGATCACCTGGCAGTTAAATTCTCCCTTTATAAAATTCCTCTGTTTACCTTTTTCAGTTTTCTCTGGTTCCCCACTCGATCTACCTGTAAAGCCAGAAAGAGAATGATTACTTAATTGTTCACTGTGGTTTGTACAGAGTTTTGCATCCCAATTTATAATGGTATATCCAAGGAAAACTTTGTAGAAATACACTGCCACCAGATGTGATTTGACTGTTTCAAAGTAAAGCCTATAAACTAAAACCAAACTGACTTGAGGTGTGATTGAAAGACTGCCATTAAGGTGGACTAAGTTTATGACTAATGTCTTTTGGTAGGTGAATCTGACGTACTTGTGAGCCTCACAGACTTCCCAGTGTTTGTGATCTGATTTTTGAGTTTGTACTTAAGTTTCTAAAGTGCACTCTGAGCATCTGTTGGCAACAGCTACTACTGTTCACATCAACCAGAGAAACCATTCTTCATTTATTTAGACACCAAGCTAAATTTGCATTTAGTTACCAAAAAGTTGGTCTGGAAACAAAAAGACCTTTCTTTTTTTTTTTCATAAGAGCTCATCTGACCATTTCAAAGTGAGATTCATTAAATGTATGACCAGTCATTGGTACTGTTACAGGACTGGAATATCAGAGCAGAAAATAAGATGCTTGTGTTCTTTTACTTTTTACTTGTGGTAAGCACAAGAGTGAACCACTAAGAACAACCCTGGTCCAAAAGCCATATAGAGCATGTGCCCGTTTATTTGTGCCCAGACATTCTTCTGTACACAATCAGACACAACAGCACAGGTACAAGCTGTCTGGCAGACTGCTAAGCAGGCATAGGGTGAACAGGCCAGAGTGCACTTTATCAACCTTTTGCACCCATTCGATGCTCACTGACTACTGTATGTAGTGCAAATGGCTGTATGTAGTGTAAATGGGTGCAACTTGTTCTATATATGCATGACATGTACATGAAACTTGTGTCTCTCCAGGGAAGTAAAGGCAAAACCTGAGAGGGCAGCTGGGTTGTAACAGTTATAACTGTTTTCTGCATTTTAGGGTCTTCGAGTTGTTCCAAAAGAATTTTTATTTTTTTTTCCTGGAGAGCTGTTTGATTTTCATACTAATCATCTGAAAAGAAAGTGAAGGCTTTGGTGTTATTGCCTGCCTTGGGGGGAGAACTGGCAGTGCACTGGTAAACAAAATGGTATAGCTACTCATTCCTTTTGTCAGTGCACATCTGTTACGCAGTTAGGATGTGGAGTGGTTATTACGGAGTAATTTTAGAAATCTTATTCTTCACTTTCAAAAACTAGCAGTGCTACCTTTGAGAGCAACTTAAACTCTGTATTTGAATCTTCTAGGTACAGTTTAGTAGATGGCAGTAGGACTTTGATAGAATAAAACAGAAGAGAGATTTTTCTTACCATCAACATTTTCTGTGTTAACTTCATAACCAGTAGAATTATCACTGTCTTCAGCTGGGGCAAATGCACTTTCTGTGGTCATCAGTTGTCCAAACTGCAAGAGATTTGTTACATTGTGTAGTCTTGTGGGCAACTACAAGAATTGGGGGGGGGGGGGAAAAAAGAGGGAAAAGAAAACCTCAGTACATTCAGTCTGTGTGTATGAAATAAGCATTTCAGTTTCTTGGTCCGTCAGGTGCCCTATGGATGCTTTTTTAGCTATGACCTGTCATCTTTGACTTGTGTACAGTGACCAAAAAAAAAAACCCCAAACCAAAGTAAGCTGATTTGTCTTCCCAGCTGGAGGCTTTCTAGATCAGATTACTAATTCCCAGGAGGAGTACAAAAGGTGTAGAAGACTGCAGAATATTGCAGACCTGCCTTTATTTGTTGTGTGGGGTTTTTTACACTAGTTTGTCAGTTTGGTTTCACTGAAGCTAATGGAGAGGCACTAAATTAGTAGAGACAAATGAATAAGCAGGTTATGAATGATTTTCACAGCACAAAAACTGCCAACAACATTTTCAACTCTATCACCCTTCAACCTGATTGCTTGCAAAGCAAAAGCGTTGACATTAGATCATTTTTATGTTAGGACTCAAGGTTATTCTTTAATTTATAATGATTATTCAAAATCTAAGCCACAGGATGATATCAGAATATGAAATCAGGGTAACCTAAAGGAATGATACTCACCAGGGTTGGTAATTCTTCAAATTCTGTGTCATTTCTGTCTCTGAAATCAATTGTTGTACTTTCTTCTCCTTCTAGAACTGAGCTTGCTGAATAAAATTTTAGAAAATTAGTTAGGATTTTACTTGGTAGTCACATGTTCTGGCTACTTTGACATGTAAGCCTTGTTAAACATGAGACCTATGTAGTGTTCCATCTCCCTGCCCCTGTGCACATAAGTTTGCAACATTACTTGGATTAACGTTGAATTCTGCTATACTCTTGTACATAGCTGTAGGATAAAGAGCTTAAGTAGACATCCCTTAACCCTGGCACAACCATGAAACCTTGAAACGTACTGGTTACTAAACACTTTGTCCAAGAAAATATTTTTTTAAATAAAAGATTTCCACACACACAGCCTGGGTGGATGTGACTACTCCAGTAAGTTAAGCATTAGCTTATATATTTGGATAAATTACTTCAAGCATCTTCCATTTTCTAAAATAGTAAGAGCTTTCTCCCATCTTTCAGCTCAGTCCCAGCTGCAATCTTTATTTTTAGAACTATCATTAATGTTTATGGGTGTATCTATAGTTCTGAAGCTATTCCTACACAAATTTATACGGAGATTTTTCTAAAGTTGCAAACCTTACTTGCCATAATTTGAATTTTTTAGGTAACAATGTAAGGACTTCCTTTTTATTCTAGACCTATATATGTCATCTGTGCTCTTCGATATAATGGAATATATAAATTTTGGCCCACGCAAGGCTCTTTACAAATACAGCCAAACTTCATCAGTAAGAAAAATGAAATGAAACAGGGTAGGACACAGAAGATATGGGTATGTGGAGATAACTGGCAATATCAAGAAAATGTTGAAAACAGAAGTATCATTTGATTAAGTTTCTTGCTGATTCATAAAACTCTGACTATACACAGTATGATGTTAATGTAGTGTGATTTCTCTTGGGAGTTTCTAATTCACCATGATTATAAACCTAGGTGAGGCTGCTTGTTACGCTGTTGCCTGGGGCATAAGAGTTCTGCTAATTCCACATACCAGTGTTTAAATTTAAGCAAAAAGCCAGTAACAGCCATTGGCCTGAGCAAAAAACTTAAGGCAAAAAACCCCCCTAAAACTTCTGAAATTCTTTCCTGGATTAAAATTTTGCATCTATTTATTTCAGCAATCAGAGCAGAAGTTTGTATAAATATTTTCAAATCCAGTTTATATTTTTTCAGCATAATACAGAGATAGGAAATATTGCAATGATAGCTGAAGGTTACGTGAGTGACAGTCATGTTCATTCTCTTCAAAAAGCAGAGAATTTTTAGGGGAGTTGGAGAAAACCCCGGATGCTCACATATCATTTGCCAGTGATGTATGTAAGATAACAATTGTCAGCTGCTAATAGGTTAATTATAAACAAAGAATAGCTAAACCTTTTTTCCTTTGCAAGATAGTTCAATACGTCTTTAAACTGTAAATATGAAGTGGTAGATTGGTAGTGCGCGGTGGTGATCTCTTCAGGGAGGAGAATAGCAATTCACGTGAGTTATTTAAAAACAGGCACAGTTTAAAAACTGTACCATTTGAATATTTTATGTAAAAAAACCCGCTCATTACCTGTTTGTCTTATTAAATCTTAACACAGTTTTTAGTAATTTCACCTGGTTTTATTTAGTGACCTAAAAACAGTCTCATCTTCTCTGTATTTGAAGTTAGACTATTTCTGAATTTTTAGACTAGTTCCAAACAGTAAGACTGTTTCTTATTAGAACTTTAATACTACTAAATGCACCCTGTATTGTATATGATGGAGAGGCAAGCAAACATAATTTTTATTCCGCGACTGAAATTAGAATTGCCATTTTGATCAATATCAAAGTTGAAAAAAGGATAGGATCACTTTGGATCAGCTGTGCACAGATCACTTGGAAATTATTTTTCTTTAATTGTGAGGCCCACATAACTCTTGTTCACTTTTTAACTTCCCCTTTTAAAATGGAAAAAGTTATTTCAAATTTAAAAGGCAATATTTAATTTTGAACTAAGTTTAAAAAACCGCACTGGCACTTTAAAGGAAATGTTTCATACAGGGGATGAATGATTTGACATCGGGGGGGAAAAAAAAAATCTGGTTTTGTTTGAAACGCTCATCTGAATTCTAGTGGGAACTTGCAAATATTTTTCTTGCTCCCAAAACTCATTTTTGAACCAAACTAAAAAATTTTCATCCATCTCTTGCAATGTAAGGCCGAGAGCTTTGTCCCATTGCCAAGAAACTAAACACTGATCTAAACTTAGATTTCTAATTCCATGTTTACTCAAGTAAATAGAATTTTATATTTTTATACCTCTATAAGCCTGACTACAGATACACTGTCTATTTAAGAGCCAAAAGGGTGTGCAAGTAGTACTTTAGGCACTAACAGATGAAGAAAGTATATTCATGTTATGCCAACATAAGGCCTAATATAGTGGCTAATTAAGCCAGCCAGTCTCCCAAAAAATCACCTTGTGATCCATGGAAAGACTAGAACAGGCCAGCGTAAAGCATATTTCTAGGTTAGATGGTAAAAATAACGTTTTAGTCATTTTTGATTGAAATATCCAAGTTAAGCAACCTTGGATTTTTTTCTGTTGAGATAGCATAAAGGGGGCTTAACTTTTAGGTGTGTTGCTTTAGCCACCTTCTAAATATCAAGACATTTTAAGATATGGCACTACTTTATAATACTTATTTTTTGTTTATAAAGTTATGTCTTTAAAGTACAATATTGGGATTACGCTATGTACGTGTTAAGAAATCGCAATAGAGCTCAACAACATGAGTTGTGTATGGATCAGTTTACCTTGTAAGCCCAGTCAGAACTGTAAAAACATCCTTTATTCACTAGTTGCAAAATAAGCACAGATGGAGAAAACCCATTACCAGAGGAAAAACCCCAAGTAGAAAGTGAAATAAGTTTTGTATGTTAACAACAAGCAGCTTATTCAGAGAAGCTGCTTATACTCTTGGCATGGTGGTAGCTTTCAGCTCTGAAGAATTACCTGATAGTGAAGGCAGGAAAGGAAATGGTGTCACAGAACAAAGGTGTAGAGAATTAGTGAGTGTCACAAGGAAACATGAAATAATTATTGTGATAAAGTTATTGCAGATTCTTGGCGATGAGTGACATATGGAAAATCTATTTCAGTGCATTTGCCCTCTATGTGCAGTGATTGACAAAAAGAGGTGGCCCAGATTAATCTTGCCTAATTTTAGGTTCTTAATAAAGGTGCCTGAATAAGGTGTCTGCTTGCCCTTATGTTTTATAGTCTGTAGGGAAAGATAAATACTTCTAGAAGGTAATTCAGCTCACCTGAGATGTGGGTCATCCTTGGCAGTGCTGCCTTTAGGGAGAGGAAACTAGAGGAAAGGAAACTAGAATAATATAACTCCCCTGTTAACTTCCTAAAGCTCACAGGCAAAAGTGATTTCTGTTGGTGTGAAAGTCTTCTCCCAGCTCTACCCAATCTGCATAATGCTCTGTTTAAGCTGAGGTCCTGAATTTGCTAAAGAATAGTCCCTGGACTGTATTTCCAGGTTGGTTTTTCTGGACAGGGAGTGGAGGTGGTCTGGGTGGCAGTTAAGCAGATTCTACTGAACTATTACCAAAAGAAAGATCTGGGAGGTAATTTGTTATTGGTGTACTGCATTTGTAGGAAGGAATATGTGACAGTCGACAATTCTTTGTTGGAGGAAGTCATGATAAAGTAAAAAATATTTAAATGAAATTGAAAGAAACTATTGGACTTGAACTTTCTTTCCCTGTACCCAGTACAAGGCCTATACACCGCTGACATGAAAGAGAATGTAAATGGGCTGTAAGGGTGTGTATGTGCTTTAGTCATTGTTGGTTTCATCTGATGTGGGCCAAATGTAGCAAGAGCCGCAGGGTTAAGTAGTGCTTCTGCATATGTTCTTAATACTCTCTTAGAGGAGGCTGTAAATAAAAACAGTGCCTCACAGTGCTATGATTGTCTTCAACTAGCACTATGGCCTCTTCTGTTTGCAGCTATACATTGCTGCAGATGTGAATTAATCACTGCATCTCCTTCTGCCAAAGTTCCAGCTGTGTGTATTGCAGTTCAAAGTTCCCAGCTGCTATCAGGCTGCAACTTCTCACAACAGGGGAAAAATCTGATGTCTTTAAAAGTTTAATATTGCTTTGAAAACATCCCATGGTTAAGCATCCCATGACCCACTTAGGGGAAGATGAGCTCACTACTCATTGTTATGCATGGGGTGACAGTTTACTAGAAAAACCTCTTAGGGTTTCTTTCAAAGCACAGTGGTTGTGTTGGAAAGGAGGGCGAGTTGTAAAACTGTTGTTCATTAGCATTTCTTTCTGGTATCTCCAAAACCAACAAAGATACTTTTGAAGATGAAAAATGTTGTAGGATCTTGTTTCTTTCCCAGCAGTCTGAGTAAACCCCGACACTAGTGGGCAAGGGCCGTTGTAAGCCTGTATTTTAGCTTAGTCCTTGAAATAGGAAGCCTTCAAAATACTGTGAGTATCCATCTCTGTGATAAGAGACCAGTAGGTAAAAGTTGCTAACCCTAAAGGATTCCCTCTACCAAGAGCTGAAATAACCCGCTAGTTAATTTTTTTAGCTGTAATAAATAACTGAAGCTGCTTTTCTTTTTTTTTTTTAAATAGAGCAGAGGGGCAATGAGCAATAAAAGTTAACTGTCAAACAAAAGTTTTACTTTTAAAATTCAAGTTTATTGTTATCTTTATCTTGTCGGTATCCTATTTTATCCTATCCAGCTGTGCTAGGTAGGTGCTTTGTGGAACGCTTCTCTGGAAAAGCAAGGGACAGATTGCAGTGAGATGGGTCACTTGGGAGATACCACTCTGAAATATTACTGAGCTACCTATCTGGAGTTGACTGATGTTTTTCACTATCTGCTTCCTGAACTGTTACAGACCAAGTGGTGTTGTCTGAAGGACTGTGTATGTACATGTGTTAGCCATCCTGTTTTGGCCACATTTTATTCAGCGCTTATGTTCTGATACAGGAATTACCTTTCTGAGGAAGCATTCTTCACTCAGACCTTAATTTGACTGTGAGCAGAATCTTAAAGTCAGTATCTCATTACTGGGATTCTGTTCGGTTCTAGTTCAGTGGAAACTTTTATTAATGGTGGAGGAAGTTTAACAAAAACGTATAATTTGATAAGGTATCTATCTGCCTTTTGAATACATAATGTCTCAGCAGCAGCTCTGTAGTTTTCAAATACAATTTTTTTCTGTTATTTGGCTTCATCCTTGATGTAAATATATTCCAGAGTCAGTTCCAAACCCCACCTCATCAGCTTATTTTTTCTGAAAAGTAGTTTTCCATTCTTTTTCTACAATTGCTTAAACATTTTTTGGTATTTAAAAAAAGCGTATAGGTGTCTCTTTTGTGTGTGTGAAATGATTCAACACTGCCAAATCCAGGCTACAAGATTTTTTGGGCTTTGAAAATTTGAGGTTTTAAAGAATATCATATAGTGGATTCTGGTTTTTGCCTTCTGAATTTTGAGCCTTTGGACAGTTAAAACTTTCAGACCTTACAAAGGCAAGGAAGTTTCTTAATGAGAACTGAAATTCTCACTTGTACCTGTGGCTCCTGCAGCACTCATGACATGCAGTATCCTAAGGACCTTGTACCCTTAGACTGTTTGGAGCCACAGCACTGGCGTTTTCTCTTTTTCTGTTATTTCTGGAAGTTGGAGTAATATACTATGCCCTGATAAAGAAATGCCCTGGCATATGTTTAAGTGTCTAGACTTTTTGTTGTTCAGGAGAAAGTATCCTGTCTAAATCCTGAAGTGCTTCCTGCAGCTTCCTTATACAGAGACTGACAGCTTTGCTTTATCTAATGAAGGAAGCTGGATGACAAAATCCCATGAACTTTGGAAAGTATCTGCCAGTTTAAAAATGGTCATGATGCACAAGGAAGGATTTAGCTCAGCCTTACTCAAGTGTATGACTGACTTTGTTCAGGTATTCCATGTAGCTCATGATGACAATGTTTTGCTGAATTGTCAGAAACATTTCCTTTGGTCACCACACCCCGCTACAGATGGTTTCTATTGCTGTGGCTGGCTTAGCCAAAGGAACAAAGCCAGAGTTTAAATCTACAGTGCCAAGTGGCAAAGAACCACTTGGCTGTTTCTGAAGTAAATCACATGTCTTTTGAATGTTACAATAGTTTACACTGCCCATATATGATACCCACAGAAAAGCAAAAGAAGATATATTTTAAGTGATATAGATATAGATAGCAGATATAGAGAAATAGAACTGCTCTTCAAGAGCTTGCTATGTTTGAACCACAACCAAAGTTACAAAACAAAGCCAGAAGAGGAAAAGGTGGTAACTTGCTAAGCTTTCTGTTATGCATGATAAAATTGGCCACAGAACTGTGGGCATTAAAAAGGAAGAGACTAACTCCATTAGGGGACATTCCTTTAACATACTCCTTGCAGAACCAGAGATGAGTCTTCTAAGACTTATGCTTTTAATAATGTTGCTGTGTCAACCTCTGATTTCTTGTCTGATATACACTGACCTCAGAGCTGCTTCCCATGAATGTGGGATAAAACCGCTTTCTTATTCGTATTTGCTGCCCCATGACCCTGTTGTCCTGTTTGCAGTCTTATTAGCAATTTCATTGTTTTCTCTGAGCAGTAAGGGTTTGACTGGGGCAACAAGATTAGAATTGTGATCAAGTGTAAGTCTGTTTTGCATCTTTCTGTAAATGTTACATAAAACTACAGCATTACAGTACTGTGTTTATCACTGCATGGCTGACAAGGAATGAGCGCTGCAGCGAAGACAAGGAGAAAAACACAAATTCATGTAATGGATCAGCAAGCTTTACAGGGTGTGCAGCAGAAAGCAGACAATCTGTGTACAAATATAGGGATATGTAAGTGCAGACAAAAGGAATTAAGAAATGACCTCTAATCAGTAATAAACTAATCTTTGCCCTGATTCACTTCCTTCCCAAAACTCTGAGGCTATAGCCATATGCCCTTTTACAGCTGCCTTGATGGAGGTTACTAACCCCTTGTATCTGCCAGCAGAACTGGCATGTTTGCATGATCATTTAAACTCATTTGTTTGAAATATGCATGCTAAACCCTAAACTGGAAACTGGTTAGGCTTTAATTTTGTTCACACAATGATTTTTTTTTGGTTAGCAGCTTTCTTTCCACACGGCAAGCAAGATCCATTCAAATATATTTAGTCTGACTTTCATAGTAACTAATAACAGACTACCTGATATTTAGGTGGGTTTCATAGTCATAAAAACATGTTGATACGCATTTGGAATTAAGTGTCTCTCCTTTACAGATTTAACAGCATCTCGTATACTACTCAAGCCCTCCTGAGAGAGTATGTGCTCACCTGAAATGGTGTACACGGTGGAACTGTGTCCTCACAAAGGATTATTCTGATGCATTTATGCTGGATGTTGTAGTGTTTATAATCAACAAATACAAAGGTGAAAAAACACAAGAAAGTCATAAAGTAACATGAGGATGAGCTCAGCATCAGTTTCTGTTTCCTTCGAGGGTCTTTGGCCAAGCTTCTGAGACAGTGAGTTGAAAATCAACAGTAAATTTGGCTCTTATTTTTTCTCATTTGTTTTCCTTTAGAACCTCCCAGCATACCTACAGTCCCAGTCCTACATATTTTTCTGAAATGCTGTGTAGCAATTTGTGCACCACACAGCTATGTGAAGCTTTGCTGCAGCATTAATTCATACTGAGGGTACGGTATGTGCACACACGGATCAGAGGAGGCCCTTCCAGAGGCTGCCTGTCTGCACCATGGATCTGGGATGCAGTGAATAGCAGGACCTGGCAGCATTTGGGTTCCATCCTGTAGTCCCTGACCACATCCAGACAAAAAGCAAACAAACCAACAAAACAAACGTGCAACTGAGACCATATGTTAGAGCTGGGCAAACAGTAGTCATTTCTGTGGTACACATGTATGTATGGCTTGCCTCAAATGACACGGGGAGGAAACACTGCATGCTTCTGTCACAGCCCAAGAGCCTGCATGCTGTGGGCTATCCTTCCTTTACTGTTGGTTTTTTTTTTTTTTTTAATCTATTAAAACGTGCTCTAGGTTCTCAGCTGCTTACTTTTGCAGATGATTTACAAGTCCTAGATCTGGGGTAAATGCACAGGTTCAGTGGAAACTGTTGAATTAAAGGAGCTGAGAATCTGTCCTGTTTTGTTTCACTGTGCAGCCTGAGTTAATGAAAGGCCCACTTGTAAGCTTTTAAATATTATTTCCTTTGCTTGTAAAGTTACACAGATTCAAAAACTAATTTTTGAGATAGAGATGGGAAAGCCTCTCTGCTTTCCCAACAGGAGAAAGCAAATTTTATCTATTCTCTGCTGGGCTTTTACCAAGACACTGCAAAATACAGACTCACTAATTTGTGGACCCACTAATTGAGACCCAGTAAGCTGTTTTTCTCCTTTTTGTGATAATTAAATTTTGGGTATCGGACATGTAGAGCTAGCTTCATATCATACTCATATGGTTTACAAGAGGTATACATGGGGATATATGCACAAGTGTCCTCATTCATGACGCAGCCAGATGCAGGGTGAAAGATTTTGTCATGCTTATTTAGTAGAAAACTGGCTCCCTTTTGAGTCACATGTGACCGTTCATTTCATTTTATTTACTACCAGCTGTTACAGAGTTAGATTTTCAGAAGAGTTTAGAGTTGCCTGACTCTAGCCCGACTTTACTGTTTAGTTTTGCTACTGAACTGGCAACAGAGTTTGCGTAAATCAAGCTACTTTTGAAAAACAACTTTCTTGTGTTTTTGTCAATTCTGGTTTTCGACGTTTTTCAAAATCATAAAAACTTTAGTCTTTCATGTTGACTCTAGACTTCAACTTCTTACCATATAAACACTTTTCATCTGAATTAACTTGTGTGTGTTTACTCTTAAACCAAAACAAATGTGAAGTAACATGACCTGGTATAAACCTGTTCAATTTTGAGACTTGCATAAGTGGGTATAATCTAGTATTTGCCTCTAGGTAAGATCAGGCATGTAGACAGTTGATACAGCACAAGTGACATGTGGTGACTTGTTAAACAATCATGTTAACTTTTGTTCATGTTATGTGACAGCCAATAGAGTAATCTCCTTCTCTGCAGTGATACTTGCACCATGGGAAAGGTTTCAAATTGGGAAATGTGTTGCCTCTGTAAAGCACTCATCTGAATGCTTGTGCTTTTAAATGTTTGATTAATGCTGTGCCCAGAAAAAAAAATGAGGCCAGCTTCCATTTCAACTCATTTGTTCTGAGCCTGAGTTCTTATATGCTGAACAGGATCACTGAAGGACAAAAATGTATCTGCTAATCATTCGATAGGAAATGCTTTAGTCTAAGAATTCATCGGCTTATATAGAGTGCTCAAGGCTGTCCTTGGTGGTTATAAAGATAAAATACTTGGCTGTTTTTGTCAGGATTTAAACCATGAATAACATAACTAGAGTATATGACGTGTTTTAAGTAGACAGTGATGTAAGAATTGTTACTAGGTTTTCTTTCTGTATTTTTGCTAATTTCTGCCATTAATTTTATTTGGAAGCTCACATATGAGGAGTGAAGTGAATTAATAACTTAATTATCTTCTCCTCCAGATCAGCAAAGTATTTTATGCTTTTACAGCTTTGTTATGTTTTGCTTTATGTGACCCCATTAAAGGAGCCTTTATCCTTTCTTTTGGAAACCACATTGCTGACTTTGGGACCAAATTTTCCTGTTAAGAGTAACACAAACCCAGGAAATCTTGACAGAAATATTCATTTATTTTTAACTTACTGATGTTAGATGTAATTTGCATGTTCTCTATGAGCAAAGAATGTTTAAGCAGTTCTGACTTCTCCCTTAAGATTCGTAGGTTTTCACTGAAATGTTTGTAGGTTGGCTGGTAGTCCTGTTATTGGGTCAGTGGTTACTGCTATTTTTCAAACACATTTCTGGTTCACAGCTGTCCTAAAATGGTTTCTGCACCTCTGGCTTTTTTGTAAAGTTGCAGCAACTCAAAGACAGTAGATACTAATGAAACTACTCAAATTGTGGATCACTACCTGGAAGGGGAAAAATGCTATGCTTAAAACTAGGATCAACAGTTGAATTATTGGGCAATTCAAGGAGGAATTTGGAACTAATAATAATCCTTTTGTAAATATGCTTCCTGATCAAAACAAACCCGCTTTTACTGATTCCGTCTCAATCCATAAAATGAAGTGCCCAAATATAACAAAAGGGTAGCTGCAGATCCAGGGTTAAGAGGTATCAGAATCTGAAGGAGATTTATTTTCCTCTAAAAACCCTTAGGCCAAATTGTCTACCCCAGAGGTTCAGGTATCAGAACGTGCCCACTCCACCTATACAAGCCAAAAAAATTCTCCCATCTTCAGTGTCAGTGCAGACACAGATTGCCAAAGGTGGAATTGTCATTTTAAGTTTGTTCTAACTTGTAATTGCTGATGGTTATCAGTAAACAGCAGTGATACACATGCTAAATATGTGAGTCTTGCTTATTTTATATCTGGGGTCTATTTTCCCTGTGTATCCTTTGGAAATTACCCTAAATAACTGGTTCTATGTGAAGAAAAATTCATAAAACCTAAACAGACATAGCAAGTCTTAAATACTGTAAACCATGTTCTAGAGCCAACTGTGAAGTTTAATGCAAACTATACTGGTAATAAAACAGAGGTAGAATCTTGCAAGCAGGAAATATTTTAATATTTTTCTGGCTAGTAGTGTTACAACCTGATGGTTGCTGGACTCCTTCTCTGAGTTGGGAGAAAATATGCTTTAAAATTCCCCAAGAGCCTGAAGATGAAAAACTTTCTTTTCCTGTAATTCTGGTATCCTAGAAACTGCTTAAGGTAATTATATAAAATGGTGGTGGTTTTGCCTCACTTCTAGTGGCTTTAAACTTTGGTCCATTTAATATTAGTGCTTTTTAAGGATAAGCTATCTGAGCGTGCCTGGAAAGCAGTTATCTGTGACTTGCCTAGTATCTGTTGATTTTAAATTTTTTGTGAAACGTTGAAGCATAACTGCAAACTTCCAGCCTCATACTCTGACAATACTGAACACCAGGAATTCGCATTAGAAGTTTCAAGCCAACATCCACACATACTGTATATTGATATAGCTCCATTATTTCCAACAGAATAATACGGTTACCAGCCCAAAATCAGGTCATATGTTTCAGGTGGGGTCCTCAAATCCAAGTCAGACAAGTAGATTTATGCTTTGGAAGACCAGTGGTCTGAGTTTCAGGTCATTGTTTTCGGAACATGTTCCAAGCACTAGTGCTGTGTGGAAACGGTAGCTTTATTTCACTGCTACAGGCACACTTTTTGTTTGCGCATACATCAAACATCAGGCACGTTGCCTGATGGCCAATTCATTCATAATGAGTCAAATACTACACAGAAAGACTGAATTTGAATGTGATGTTCCTGAAATCAAGTTCTGCTCAGGGTAATTCTGATTTCCTGCTAATAAATCAGACTCTTCCCCTTTAGCTGCAAAAAGACTTAAACATCTGCTTTACCTAAAAGTGTACATTGTATTTTTCTTGTAAGATTCAAAAGAAATAGTTTGCCAAATAAACTTTCTGAGTAGATGCATAATGCTTCAAACATGTCTTAAGTAATAATTCTTCCTGTTTCAGTCTCCCTCACTTGTCTATAGCACTTATGGCTAAGTTAGTATTAGCAACACCCTGCATAAGGCTCAGCTCTAAGCTGTTGTAATGCCTCTAAATACAGAAGCTAAGCTTTTGAACGGAAAGATTTGTAAGTTACTTTCATAGTTTCATCACCTAAATGTCAGTTACAACTAAATTACTGCTTGTAGTCTCCTTTGCATATATTACAGGGGAACTGAAGGCATTTCCAGGGGCTGTTGGTGTTAGTGCCTTCCCTGACTGCTTCTACTGTTCTCCCTCCCTTACACAGCCACACACAGAAAATTCTTTTCTAATAGAGCATAACTCAGCCCATCTGAAAACTTTTGATGCGTTTCATTCCTGATTACTGCCATAGTAGATGCCTAGTAGTAAATTAAGAATTCGAAGGAAAGTTTTATAAACAGGACAGAGGAACTATGTTGCTTACAAGTAAACACACAAACTGTTACATTACAGGAAATGACTGGAAATAATTTTAACCAAAGTTTCTTCTTACCTTCTTCAGCAAGTGCTATCAAAGGCACGCTCCCTAGAACGAAGATGAAGAATTGAACTTTAATAAACATCTTTGATCTGCTTAGAGAATAGCTTTCCAATCCTGAGACCAGATGGCTTCAAATTCTGATTAATTTTTTTAGAGGCAGGGGAGAATTGAGATCACAAAAACAAATAACTGCAAAAAATACTTTGGTATTCCAAATATTCGCTTAACTGCTGAAGACTAAAGGGGGAAGTTTTCCCAGATAACTATACAGCTAAAGAAAACTGAGTGGAGTCCGCATTATTTTCTTTAGCCAAGGGGTGGGAGCATGCCTAAGGTGGTCCTCAAAGAAGAGCCAGGCCCGCCCTCTGCACTCTGTTTGGTCAGCACTGAAATGATGATCTCAGCCCAGGTTTAAAGTTACAGGAGCTGTTGTGGCTTTCAGAAGACTTTTATTTAGCAAAGGGGGAAAGGGTATTTAGGCAGAGCGAGGTGTTCAGGGAGTTCCCTCCCTTCTGCAAACTGCCCTTAAAAAATATTGAAGGAAAAACAGTAAGCACATTTTTCCTCTTATTTCCAGCAGTGAACTGATGCTTTTTCATTTCAAAGTGAGCCCCCATGTTTATGTGAGCAAGTGTGGTAGTGAATGTGCATTTAGGGGTACTGAAATAGTTCTGGGATAGGTTATTTAATTCTGCAGTAAATACTGTCTGAATTTTTCTGCATGTCTAAGTCTCTTTCAGCCTGTGTCCTCAGGTGACATCCTAGCTGTACTCTAGCATTTATCTCTGCCCACATGCTTGCTGGCCTCAGTGTGCTAATATCACCCTACAAGGATAGAGGATTTTTCCATTTTGTATGTAACTGTTAGTAGAACAGCTGTACAATGGTCTGTACAAGACTAGTTACTATATGTTTCTGCGCATCAGCATTGCACAGCACATGAGACGAGATTAACACTCTACCAACCTCTGTAACAGATGTTTTTTCCTCACAAATAATGGTTATTAGACAGGAACTGGGGCTGAAGCAGGACTTGGGGAGCAATGATTTATATTAATCCTTTTCTGAATCTTCCCTTTTTTGGGGGCAAGTAATGATCTACAGGTTTACATCTGTTTAGGAACGTGGTAAGTTTTAATCAGTGCTCACAGGCAGACTAACTATGCCAGTGAGCCACATAACTGAATGGAGGAAGTAGGTGACCTCCCTCAGTTTCTGTACCTTGAAGTCCTGCAGTGCTAGACACCAGACTCTGAAGCATAACAGCATAGATTTGTTTCCTTTCTGCTGACAGTTGTGGAGGAGGTAACCTCTGCAGAAGAGTGGGGCTGACTTGTGGGAGAAGTTTTATCTTTTTTAAAAACAAAACCAACAACTACAACAACAACAAAAAAAACCCCAACCAAAACAAGCCACCCCTAAAACGTGGATAAGTTGTTTTGCTCAGTGAATGTGAGTCAGAACTGTCATTAAGACTCCACAACACTGTGCTATAAAGGAGCAAAGCAAGTCTAGACATGTAAGCAGTGATACAGTGATGTAAGGAGGGCTGCAGATGGAAATGCAACACCTTCCGTAGGGCTTTACTTTTGAAAGTGATAGGTGCCAAAGGAATTTTTTAGCTGTAGATATAAATTATGGTGCTATAATTGTGTTCCTTGTATCGAAGATGTAGGAGAGTAGGATGCAAACAGTCAACGCTAATTCAAGGAAGCAACAAGCAGTATTGGCTTATTGTCTTTAGAAAAGCAGTAAAATAAATATTCCCATATACTAACTTCCAGAGTGTTTTGAATCTTAAAATCTGGGATTAATTATTCTTTGATAATGCTGTTTAAAATTTATTTAAAAGAATGTTTGCTTATTGGGAAATGCCACTCATGAAACTGAAATTTTCTGGGGGAGTATGTCAGTTTTAATGAAACTTATTTTGAAAACTCAAACCAAATAATTTTTTACCTTATCCAAATGGAATGTTTGGAATTTTGTATGTATTTTCAGAACAAAAAATGAATGTAGTACGCCATGAAAGACAAGCTGGAACAAAAAGTGAATTTTTAAAGTTAACAAATTCTCATAAGGAACAAAAAAAAAGGGATTTTTAGAATTTCATTCAATTTTCTTCAAAGGCACTCTGAACACCTTTCAGTTTTATGATTATTCATGTAAACAAATTTGTCTTGGGTCTAGGAAATAAGCCTTTCTAAATAAGGATAAGCTACTTGCTGAATTAAATTATTTCTTTCTTTAAACTGTAATGTATTCTGGGCATAGAACTGGAGCTCTTGAACTTTCAGGAATTAGAGATGTCCAGGTTTCTCTGGCTACTTCAACACTTCTTACCATTTGTATTATTCTTCCCACTAAGGAATAGCTTCTCTTATACCAGTATATTTCTGCTGCTTCAGCCTGTTCCTCAGAAAAAGTCTTCAGATAAAAGTATTGAACTATGAAGAATTTAATAAAATCAGCTTCTATCACAGTATCAAAGTGCAACAGGGGGAAAGAAATATGCCCATGGATGCAAAACAAGTTAGTGAAAAAGCTAAGAATGTCTTTGTAATTGTCATCTTGGGATGAAATTGTTCCTTGGGGACAGCCATGAGAGGAACTTGCCATCTAGTGACAACTGCATGTTGCTGAGTAAGGAGATTAAGACTGGGAGCCGTTGCTGAACCCTTGATTTAAAATATCAACAAAATTATTTCAGAAGAGCCAATATCCTTGGGAGAGGGTATGGAGCCAGAGAGGTGAGGGAGCAGTTTTCCTCTGAACTTTACCAAATTAAGGGTTTTTTAATGAAGCTATAGTTCACTGTATTATAATTGTTAAACCAATAGCTTTTGTGAAAATAAAGGAGCTATTCTAAGGCTCTGCTTTAACAATCCATCTACATTTAAAGTAGCACTTAATTATGTGGTCTATTTGTTTCAAAATAGAAAGTAAGCACATACCTATATGTAAGTGTTTGTCTTTGCTGATTGGTAATGGCCTTGTGCATGTGCTCAGATGCCGTAATGAAATGAGGTTTAGGTCTATGCAGAGATGTTGTAATTTGGTCTTTTTCGTCTTGGGCGTGTTATGACAATTCCCACAAATTGCCAGGATATGAGTGCATGGGTCACTCTTTTTTTCTTTTTCTTTATTTTTTTGCCAGGCAGCTCTGTGTGTTTTTAATCACAGTGGTTTAAGGGAGGAGGTGGAAAGGGTCTAGAGTACAAGCAGCCCTTATGTTTTCATTTCATAATCTGTTCTTTCCGTCTGACCGTATCAGTCACTTGCACAGCCTTGTGAGAGGCTTAGGCTGTCTCTAGTTCAGCAAGAGCAAAGAATGAAACATCATTGGGGGAGTAGAAAAATACTGACAATATCCCGCAAAGTGTTACGCCTCAGTGGTAGAAGTCATGTGGGATATGTTTTCCCCTGAATCAGTCAATGTCACGGTATGAACCCAGGAGACTGAGGTCAGTGGAAGACTCCCCGTTGTAATAAATGGGCTTTGAACCAGGCCTTTAAACAGCAAGTCTAGTATCAGCAAGGGCAGCCTTGCCACTGGTTCTGTATAGCTCTGCTGATGATACGGACGTCACGCAGGGGGTGAACGTGGGCAGCTGGATTTCTGTGACTGTGGTTCCTTGCAGCATTAGGGCTGGTCAGTCTGCCGAAGTGCAGGGCTTTGTGATGAGCTCTCCTCTGGTATTAGTCTGGCCTTATAACTGGCAGTTTGTTTGGCAGTTTATCCTGGAATGGATTGCATTTCTCTGCTGTATGAGATGTTTAGGTGTACATTTAATTCCTTTACACTGCAAAAAGCTGGCTCCAGATTTTCTTTCCCTGCAAGTGAACATTACTGTGATCCAGAAAGGAAGAAATCCTACCTAGGGCAAAGTGGGACAATGAACTCTGGGGACAGTGCTGATTCAGCTTCTGGAGTAAATGGGTGGGAGAGAAGGGACTGTTGTTACAGAACTCCAGGTATAGCATTAATCTGTTAATTGCACTTAATCTCAGTTGACAGCAAAATTACTACCATTTTCCTGAAATATCTCAGGAATTATTTCCCATTTTCACTACAGCTATCTCTAAACCACAAGAAATTATATATATCAAGGTCTAAACTTTTTAGGGCTGTATTACCAGAACTGGTATTTGATTTTCATTTTGTTTGATTTTTTTTTTTTTTTTTTCTTTTTCTTAGAAACCTTTTGAGGACACCTGTATCTTCTAGGATTGATATTTAGGAGTGCCAAGCATGCAGAGCTCCTGTCAGTTGTCTGAGCCTGGGCATGCTTGTCCCTTCTGCAAACAGACTAGTATCTCCAACTGGATAGAAAGTTTCTTATGGTTTTGGGTTACATATCAAAAGAATGATAATGCCTTAACATCAGTTATGAAAACTGTAACCTACGAGTAGAATTTGCTTTCTATTTCCACTTCCAGAATAATTTGTTTTGTAGACACTCTCTGCTTGTAACTTATACACTGTTTTCTAAGACTAAATCTATTAAGTAAAGGATTCAAAAATTGAGATGGGCAATTCCATATGGCACGATTTGCTGAAAGGTTACCTCACAGTAAAGCAAAGTTATTGGTTGAAAGCAGGTAATGAAAAATTGTAGCTATCGTTCTAGGTCTCCTCCTCTTTCAAGTAATAGAATGTTTCCTCAGACTGAATTGGATGTTGTTGTATTTCAGTACCTGCCAAAAGGGGTGAGTTTGGCTGCAAAGGGAAAACAGGAAATGGCTTGAAAATTAATAAAGCTTACAGAAAACAGTTTTTATGCTTCTGACCAATTATTGCTGGCCCCTCAGCTGCCCCAGGGTACAGAAACAGGAAATTTGGCAACAGAAAGAGACAATATCTCTTTAGTTACAGAACAGATTTGCAGAGAATATAATCAAATTGAATGATTAATTTACACTTTTGAGTGTATTTTTAGTGAAAGAGTAGGAAGGGAAAACATAGGTTTACTTTGTATGTGCTGGAGATGTTAAGATTTCACTTGTACTGGAGACTGTTCTATGGGAAGAGAAGTTCTGGCAGTACGTGGAGCTGCACATTCATGAAAGATCCTGTAATAAGTCAGGCAGAAGCCAGGACATTCAAATCTGTCACCATGCTACAATCTCTTGACAACTGTGGGACTTTGTGGGACAATAGAGGTGTAATTTGGATATTCCTCTTTCAACAGATGAGACATTTGTGTGGCCTTTTGATAGGTGTGTATACAGAGAGAATCACCTGTATATGTACCTACACATTCTTGGGTCTACATAGCACACATTGAACTGAGAGCATGGATGGTTATATTCCCATTTTATGAGGTTATTTACATGGAAGTCAGAGATTCTTAGAAGGCTTTTGCAGAAATACAGACCCTCAGAAATGGCTTTTACCTTCCTTCCTCCATAAATTGAAGTCCATCACACCTCTTCATTGATTTGCATAGGCTTTAAACAGCTGTGGCTCTGTGGTACCTTTTTCGTTTTGAGTCACTGTGCTTTTCGTTTCTCATTTCTGGAGATGCATCTGATATGCAAGATATGAAAATATGTATTAGCCTCCACCTTTTAAAATGGCCATCCAGAAGTTTTTCATTGGCAGGTGTCGGGGAATGGGAGAACCAGAAGATGCTGCTTTCACCCTATTTGTGTTTCAGGCAGCCTCTGCCGACGGACAGGGACACCACTCTTGATGTGGTCAGACTTGCAGCTGATGTAAGACAGGAGAAGAATTCACTGCTTGAAAATTAAAATGTGTTCTATAGGGGAGGGGATTGGTATTAGTATTGACAAACTCAAATGTTCATATCATGCAGCTATTTTTAAGATGAGCAGTTATAAATCAAATCCTGTTCCTTGACCATCTGTGCTCCTGACTGTAAAATATTATATGCACAGATGTGTGAGCAACCCTAGCTGTCAGACGTAGAGAAGAGATTATTGAATTAGAAAATTGCAACAATGCTTGAAGTTGGAGATCTTAAACTAGAATAGTAATGATATTTATCAGTCAGTTTTGGAGACGGGGGTAGATTTTTGGCTGATATAACTCAGTTTCACTGAAATCAATAGATACCATTATTCACAAACCAACATTCCAATCTATGGGACATAGAGGTAACCTAAAATATTTTATGATCTGGTAAATGGGCACACACTGAGCCAGTGCCTCTGGGCTATACAGCAGGCTGATGGAGAGAGAGCAGTTCTGAAACAGCCAGGTCCCATCTTAGCTGTGAAATCTGGATGTATTGAATTGACTTTCAAACCAGGATTTGAGGGAAGTAAGCATCTACACTTGCAATAGTTTCATTTGAGATTTATGGGCAGTTGCTGTTTGTACAAGCTACTCTTCTCCATGATGGCATTTCAGTCAGTCCTGAAAAGACTTGGTAAAGGTGGTCTGGGAGAGGGAAAGAATGGGGGGCTACGCCATAGTTTGATGTAAGAGCGAGTTGATCCATATGAAATGTCAAGATTTCTCTATGATGTTTCAAAGTCTGTGGTTTGATGTTGAAGGGACTTTATTTCCTGCTTTTACAATTTCAAAATTGAAATTGGTTTTTGTTTGTACTGGAAGGCTCTTCAGCAGAAGCAGATTAATTTGGGCTGTTTAAAGCATAAATTATAATATTTTTTAATAAAGAGTAACACACTTGCATACCTGAAGCAAAATGCTGGTGTGAAAGGAGCAGGACACGTTTGGTAGTCTGCACTGCCTTTCTCAGGAGAACATGTTTTTTGGTTGTTTATAAAGACCCCTGGAGCAGAGCTTCCCAGCTGCTTTTCCAATAAAGCTTTCTCCTGAAAGAGTGAAGTTCTATGGCGGCAAAGTCCTGAAGACATATATTGCATGAAATGCAACATATTACACACGGTGTAAGAGCTGATTGTAGGGAGTGGGCATGCTCCCAGGGACACACTGGGGTTGGGATTTCTGTCAGTGAAAGTCTTTCCAAAGTCTGCCAGCAGTTGTCTCTACGTGACATACAATGGAGTGACTCAGAGTTAAATATGGAATGCCCACTCTTTACTACTTTTAAACCTGTGAATGGCCACCATGTATTTAACAAAAAATTATAAGGTTGACGTAGGTTTTCTTAGGTCAGGAGTGTTCTTTTAACTAGAACAGTTATAAAAGGAAAGCAACACAGCAGTGGAGCCAAAAGGGGGGGAAAAGCACACATGTAGTGTGTACTCAATCTCTCATTGCAGAATGGATCTATGACTTTGTTTCATACTAGTTTCAAAGACTTTTACTGCTTTTACTGTGAGTTTACATAGATAAAACAAATGCCTGTCATTAGGAATTTATATGTCCTAATTTTTTTTAAGTAGACATTGTGTTAGTGTGCTGAAAATTCACCGAGAAATGGTGTAATCCCAACAATGTGGCTGAGATCACACCTGCTTGGAATCTGAGCAGAACCCAGCACGCTCTCAGCACTGTTTGAAGCCGTACTGTGTCCTGGCAGCCAGGCCATCAGCAATCTGAGTGTCTTCAGCATGGGGCAGGGTTTACCCCTCCAGGACACGGACAGACTAAGACACAGCATAGGGGTGCAGCCAGTTTTTCTGTAGGAGAGTAATTGTCTCTTTGAATAAGCTTGTGTGTCTTAGAAGAAACGAAATGCACCTGGATGAATAACTGAGAAATACTACCCCCATTAAGTTCCATGACAAAATTCCCATTTCAACTTTGATTTTAAGGAGAAATCACATATAAAAAAATGTGGCTTCTTTTCCTTTCTGTGTACAAAGCGTGTTCCCAAGAGTAAGCAGCTTCATGAAGGAGGTGCAAAGATGTACAAAAGCTGCTGGAAACAGTTGTGTTTCAAATGGGGAGAGGGCAGGCAGGGACAGAAAAGCAGCTGATCCTGGGCATGGATACTTCGGAATGTGGGGAAGGGGTGAGTGCAGAGTGATGTTCTCCAGTGGCCTTTCCTGACTCTGTGCCACATTTCATGTAACTGGGATTGATCTGTAAATACTCCTAAGTGAATAAACAGGCAGAGAGCATTTACCGAGTGCTCTGCAGCCGCCAGAGGGAGCGGTAATTTCACAGGTACTGTTCTGTTTAAAAAGCACTCACCGCAGGGCTGGATTCCACCACTTCCCTAGGCCCAGTGGGGAAAGTGAGCAGAGAAATGTGCTCCAGACAGGTATGGTTCTGGGCTGGAATTTTTTTGCCACGTCGTTAAGCAGCAGCATGTTTTTCCACCCTGGCTATGTATCCAAATGGGTATGAAAATACATGTTTCACTGAAGGGTTGGGTGAGAAAAATAAGGCTTAGTGATCTTCCAACAGTGGAAACCATGGGTTTGCTTGAAATGACAGACGTTATGGTGACCCCAGCTCACCTTCTGACCAGCAACTATATTCAACAGCAGCAATTTCAAGACTTTTATTAAGGAGCAAATCATACCTAAAAGGAAACCAAGCACTGAAGCCGGTGATCATGGATGTTTCCGCTATTTTGCAAAATCTGGATTTGTTCACATATTATTCCACTGACATGTAGCTGAATGTGTACCGTAATCTCTTAAAATGACATACTATACCACTGAATTTAATAAAGTCTCAGCTGCAACTGCTAATGCTTTGTCTAGGGGAAATACTAGACTAATAGCACGGCTTTACAAATATTTTTGCCAAATCTTTATAATACGGGATTATTTTCCTGAAAAATAAAGTGAATAAGCATGGCAAGGGAAACAACAACAGAGAACACCAAAAAATCTGATGAATGTGCATCATAGTTAAAACAAGGTTTAAATTCAGGGCTTGATTATTCTCTGAAATACACTATAAATCATTTATGTCTGAATAAAATGAAATTATGACTTGAGAATATGTAAAGGGGTGGAGTCCCAGTCTGAGTGTAGAAGGTGGGCCTAGAGGAATGCGTTTAAACTGGAATTCACAAAGATAGACCTTATCTTTGCATTGCTCAAACCATTGCATGAGATCACTTTTTATTATATTAGCTTGTCAGTAATAACTCAAGGGAGAGAAGGGAAGGCAGTTCAAATGTGGGGTTTTCCTATTTAAGGGGTAAGTTAATTCTTGCTTTAAATTAGGACATAAATGTTTTATGCTTTGCTCTGTATTTGCAAGACCTGTTTTGTGTAAACTAATTCTAGGACACAAAAGAGAACGAGATAGTTGCTCTCTTGGAGGCCTGCTCGCCACTTCAATAGCCCCATCTACACGTGTCTTCAGATCAAGGCACTGTTGTATTGTTATAACAGAAATATTTAAAAGCCCATGCTTTTTAAAATGGAAATGCTGAAAACTTTTGACGTGAATATCATCTAATTTTAAAGGTCCATCCTATTGCTGCTTCTGCTTATTTTCATATGAAGCAGTGGGGAAACTGAGGCACTGAGCACTGTAGTGTCTTTTCCAAAGTCACACAGTAGATCAGGAGTGGAAATAGGTATTGGAGATTCTCCCTCCAGTGCCAGTGCTGTCTCTATTCAATAATTTTTTTCATAAAATATAAGCAGTGAATTAAGAGGGTTTTCTCGTTATTGGAATGTTAATATCTCTTTGGTTTCACTGCAGGAAACTGAATTAGAGGACCGTGATTCATGTATTTGTAGGCGTACGTAGTTGTACACCGAGTACAATACAAAGAATATTAACAATTTTAATCGCCTGCAAGCGCTGTTGATAATACAACATCTTTCATAGCAAAGAAGATTACTGCTAAAATAAGGGATTTAGATCCCTCTATCTTATACCCTGTATAGTCCATAAGTCTTATATCAGCTTTATCCCTTCCCCTGTTTAAAAAAGGGAAACTGAGGCCCTGAAGTGTTACACTGTAAGTGTGAGTAAAAGTAAAACGCTGGTTTTAGATGAATTTTTTTTGCCTTGGAACATCTGTCCAGGAAATTTGACCTGTACTTTATTAATGCGTAGAATATCTGGTGCTTAAATCTGTGTGCACATAATTCTTCCAGAAGGCTCATCAGGAATTATGGAGCTCTATTCTTGGTTCAGCAGTTGTGACCCTGCCTCCTCCTGCTTTTGCCTTCTGTCCCTTAAGGTAATAACAATGTGCCACGAGGCAGCAGGCAGTACCAGATAGTGCTTTTTAAAAGTAACAGTAAGGTGCCTGCTCTACCGAGTGCCAAATAGCCGTGTTATCAGTGACATTATTTCAGTATACTATATTTTCTGAAAAGTGACAGGTTTAAAAGCAAACTAAAAGTCATCAGGGCTTTCTTGAACACTTGCATTAACTAATCCTTTATTGGATTATTTTTATTTTAGCATCAAAAGTGCATCTAGAATGATTCATCTTACTCCAGAACTAGTCATTAAAACACTTCTATGTGATACAACTTGTAACTCTATTCCTTTGTCCATTCCACAGAGTAGTCAGTAATACCTGGTTGGAATAGCAGTCAGAGGAGATGCTCTTCTGGATAACGTGGCTTCTTAAGTCATTTTGGTAAAAAGAAAGGTCCCAGTTCTAGAGACCCAACAATAGCAGTATAACAAAAAGTAACTTTAAACTAAGTGCTCCTCCCACCACCATCAGAATCTTTCATTGTAACTCCAAACACTCCAAAATTGTTTCTTGGTGGGTGACTTTTAAGGAGGACTGCACAAATGCCATGTCAGTGCCTTGACAGCTATTCTGTGCCTGTGTCCGCAATAGTCACAGAAATGCTTTGCCACTGATATAGCACTGTCTGTCGTGGCCTTGAAGAATTGGACTGCTTACGCACCTTCTAAGATGTTAACTTCAAGCCATCTTCCTTAAAACAAATAAAACCTTCTTGATAAAGGAAAAAGCAGTAAGCTAGACCTGTATTTGCAGGAAAAGCAAATAAAGTGTTTATATCATAAAATCTGTATCAGAAGCCACATGTATAATTTTAGCACGTCTTTGCCTGGCTTCAGCACAAGGAACTAAGTAATTTGTATAAGTGTGTCAAGAAGTAAGTCAAAGCCTTTCATGATATGCTTAGATAAGACATTTCTGACCATAAGTTATAGGAAAGTACTTTTTGGAGAACTTAAAAGATGATATCCTACTGAGGAATATCATAGAGGAAATGTAAGAATTAACAAATTAAATCATGGGTTAAAAACTGAAAACGTTTTCTAAAAAGAAAACAGAAATTAGCAGTTAAAATTAATTTTTCAATTTTATTTTTTTGTTGAAAGGGTTTTGTTGGACTTCTTTGGCTTCTCTATTTTTAGTCTGCAGCCATTCTGTGAGCCCTGGAAATATCTTTTTGCTTCTAGCACAGCCTGAGAAAATTGAGAGTATAGTACATTCTGCGTGTTACCACGTGAACAGTATTTTTACCGTATTCATCTTCTGTGCCATTAACTTCCTGAAAAATTTACAAGAGCCTGAAGGAAGCATACTTTTCTTCTGGATTCCCTTCAATTTGAGATTTAAGAGACTTCACTTACGTCATTTTTGAGATTGATTTATTTTTGATATTATAAAGGGGGAAAAAAATAATATGTAGAACCATCCCAGAGATTGTGATGACTGAGAACTGCACTCAGCATCCTGTCAGCACTAATGCCCATTAACTTGCCCAGGGAGGAAATTGTCCATTTTGTTTTCTTTTGGTGATGTTTCTCAGCTTTAATATCTCTGAAATGAGGCAGCTTCTAAAACTGCAGAAGACTGTATAAGCAGAGGTATGAAAGAGTTCATCCAAACATTACTGATATACACAGAAGAGATTCGCCTCCTGACAAAGGGCAGTGAGTTGCCCTTGTGCAATAGCACTAGGTGGTACTGTGAGATGACAACTGGATGCTGGAATTGTGCAACCAAGTACTAAGAGACCTCCACTTCCCAATACTAAGGATCCCACAGAAGTTCTAGTATCGAAAACTACTACGTACCCCTGCAGTATCAGCGTGTAGGGTGAAACAATTTGTGTTCAAGAGAGCAGCTGTGCTAGTGATTACTAATGCACCATTCAAAGGGACTGTAATAAAATCCTGGAGGTTGTGTCTGATATCACTGAGTACCAGAGAAGCACCCCCAATTCATTGCCAGTGAGGTTAAGTAATTTCTGAAGTGATTATGAAAGCTAGTCATTGTAATAATTAGCATTGGTTATCAACATGTTTTTGTAAAGCAAATTCAGAGGCAGTATTACAGGGATCCAAACATCTCCCTTATGGGGATTGCTGTATTTACTGATATAATTTCACCTGACATTTCACCCATCTTATTAACAATGCAAGTGACATGTCAGAAGGCATTAAGTCAAAATATGCTGCATTCCCTAAGGGACGCTATACTTCTGTATAGCCAGAGAAATTTGTAGGAGGATAGAAAGATCACTTTAGAGTGAAGACAAGTAGATGACCAGGATCATCTACCATGTACAGGACTGTAGATACTTCAATTATATCAAGAGATGGGTAATTTATAATGAGTTTTTGTCATCTTGCAAACATTTTTTGCATACAGAACAGTGCTCGGGTCTTCTCAACATTTACTCTACACTTTAAAGGTAAAAACAAGTCCTTTGCATCAGAGGATTTAATTCCATTGGTTCAAGGATCTTCGTCACCATCTTGTTTGGTTTTGTTCTTCGTGTAGGTATAAAAGAAAACTTATTTCTTGACTTTAGAAAGGGGATTTGATTTATTTAATTAAAAAGGATGACAGATCTGTCCACAGAAAGCTGTACAGATAAAGTGTAACGGCCAAACTTTCAGCTGTTTCTGCTAGATTGCCCTCTCTGAATTTTCTGTAATTTAAAAAAATAATTAAAAAAAAAAAAAAAAGGCAAAAAGGAACTGCACGTGCATTCATTCAGGTATGGACACATACGCAAACGTATTTGCACACCCTTATTCTGTCAGTTTACTTCCATTTGAGCATAGTGCAAGATTCTGGTGTTCTTTGCCTTGCCTCAAGTCCTAATCTATTATTTGTTGTTCCTTTGTAATTAGTGCTGTATTGTTCCAATGCAGAGATGGATGCATTTTTGTGGAGTAATTATTTCACAGAAAGCCAATTGTTCAGGATTAACCTGTAAAGTATGGAGTTGCCCATTGGTGAGAATGGTGCACGTAGTTTAATGAGTGTGCAATGCACTTCAAAGGGCAGTTTTCAAGCCCTGTTTTGAAATCAAAATCTGACCTTTTAAGCACTTATTTATATTTTTCATGAAGTATTTCTATTACATATTTGTCTTATATATGCTTTCTGCATATTTAAGTCCATGAAGTGTATGCAGCAATAGTCAGTATGGTGGATAGGAGAAGGGAAGTAACAAATCACTGTCTTGTGTTTTTTTAATCTGCATTAGAAAAAAAGATCTAGCTGATCTAGCCTGGTTTATTTCCCCTGTTGTGACTAGCTTGTACCACATCAAATAAGCTAAATTAATATAGCTAAGGAAGGTAGTTTACAATGTCTTTGTGAAATCCCCTTACCAAATCAAACGGAGGCATGTTTAAAAGACGTTGACCTCTAATTAAATTAGCCATGCTTTTGTAAATGGAACTGTTTTCTTGCTGGGTGTATATTTGGTATGAATTTGTATAAAATGCTCACAAGTGCACCATAATCTTTGGTCTGGAAAAGACATTCAGCCCATTAATGTTACAGTGTTAATAGAAAAATGAATTCAAGTCCTTTTTTGTTTGTGTCAGGGTTTTTGTTTTGTGGTTTTTTTTGTTTTTTACTCTGTTGTACCATGCAGACCTAATGATCTGGGTGAGGTTATATACTACAAGAATATATATGTAGAGTTTTAATAAACATTAGCTATCAATGGTTTTAATTGCTGTAGATCTATTTGCAGTTTATTAGAACAAAGAGAACTCTCCGAAGGGTTTTCTAGGTGGCACAGAGTACAAATTAAAACTGTATACTTCCTACTGAGAGAGTACACATTTGCTTTCCAGATATTTCAGAAAAATTTCTGATTTTCCTTTCTTGCAGGAAAGGAAGGAAAAGTTCCTTTTCACTAGAACATATGCCATTTGTCATACTTTACCCTCTGCTCAGCCAGATTGCAGTGGTGCGTTCAGCCTCTGAATGCTTCGGTAAAGCATTTAACAGTTGTTCCCTGTAGAAGGGCTGGAAAGAGTGAGTGTGGAGTGCACGATTTGGAGGAAATCAGTTCTTGAGAGTTACTAGTTTGCTGTCTTACAGACATGGCATATTTGCTTCAAAATGGCAATCATGGGTTTAAACTAACAGTCTACTTAGCTTTAAATCAGAGCTGGATTAAATTTTGTGGTATCTTGGGGCTTTGAGAATTTGCTCAAACTTTCTGTTTAGCTTCACTGCTTGAAACTTAGGTGCAGGTTGAAACAAGTTTCAGATATGGAAGTTGTGTTCAACTCCAGCTGCTACTTTAAAGTCACTGACTCTCATAAATTTTCCTCTAAAAATCCTATGTTGGCTTTCTTAGATATATTTATTTAGAAACTCTGAGCTTCTAAGCAGTCTCAGATCTCTGATCTCCCCAAGGTTTTTCAGATCTTGACAGACTCATTGGTGAATCTGTCCAGCCTTTGAGAAGAAACCTGGGACCAACTTTACTTGTGACTTCATTACATACAAGAGCAGCAGTGGATATACATGAGCATATCTCTGTTCAACACTTTAGGATAGCTCTCACTTTTAGTCACCTTTAATTTGCTTTAAAGCTGCAGTAATTCTGGACGGGTATATAAACTATGTAGAGGGCAAGCGGTTGACTACACAATAGTGTCTGGATACAAACCCCTTCCTGGGGGAGAAAGGAAATATAATTTATGGTGTTCCATCTCCTGTGAATGCGTTTAGTGATTGTAAATGGTTTACGCTAAGATAGTGATCATGTGTCTGCGTAAGCCACGTTGTCTAGAGCGGATGATGGAAGTCTTTTGATACATTTAGGCTGGTCTCATTTGACTGCTGAACTGCAGTGTCTGAAGTTTTCAAATTCAATCATTGCTGCTGCCACGCTGATTAATTTTGATGTAATTTCCCTCCCAGTGGCAGCGGCAGCAACAGCAGCAATGAAGGACTCGGCAGGTGTAATAGAAGCTTCAGTTCACTTCACAGTTTCTATCATCTCATAAATTGTAAGACAAAGACATATACCCTTTTTGTCTTTTGCTTTTTCAGTCCTTCTTAGATAGAAGATCAGAGGGAAAACTGTCCCACCGTGCCTCTTGTCTGCATTCACAAAAACATGCCTGGTCATAGCAGGGGAAGATATTTCTCAGAAGAAAAAAAGCACTAAAGCCAAAATGGTAAATACCCGAATAGAAATGGGACTTCCGTTCAGAGATGTTGTTCAGTACTTGATTTCAGTGCTTGATTAATTGATTAACATACTGTTAGTCATTCAAGTTTGAACATTGGTTCCCATGACACATTGCTAATGTATGATAACGAGGAGGAAAACCCTTTGCAATCATCCTGTGCACCTGGTACAGCAGCCGCTGACATGACACGTACCTTAACTCAATGAAGCATAAGCCTGGAATAATAACTTCCTTCATGGGAAAATATGCTCAATTAGATGTTCAAAAATCTGAATGAGGGTGGACAGTTCTCAGTTTCAGTCTCTTGTAAGTAAGAATTTATTGGCTGAGATCTGGATCCTTCATGTGTGTCTGTATTATGATCGCTCATTCTTTTTTCTTCCATGACTTTAAATTATTTTGGAAAGTTTTGAGCACTTTTAAGGGGAGGGCTGGAAGTTTCTAAAGGAAAGATGAAACCTCTTTCATTTTTGCACAAAGCTGTTTCTTACTTCACTAGGCAAGGAAGCAAATGGTTTTTCTGTTACTTTCCCACTGCTTGCCATGATAAAGTACTGCAAGCACACTAAAGATCCAGGGCCAGTGTGGTGTGTCACTCCCTGGTTTGTTTTAGATGTTTATCTTTGTAGTATCCTGAATAGAAAATCAAAGGAATAGAAAGCCAGATCTTTGTTTTAGTCCAAAGTCTGCCTACTGTTGTTCTTATTCAACTCCTACAACTGGCAAGTATGGAGAGAAATTGGTTTTGCTTCCTCATTCTCCACAAAACGATTTGACATAAACTCCTCTATAGTCCTTCGATTATGAAATTGTTGCCCAGTATGTTTTACAAGCCTGTTTTTCAAACCCATCCTGTCCCTCTTGCTTTTGGGCAGCCTGGAAGCCAGGATCATCGATAAATGAGCTGATAGTTGAGATTTGATCTATGAGATAGATAATTGAGCTGATAGCTGATAGAGATTTGATCTATGTGGGATCCCATCTGTGTGGAGAGAATATTTGGTTTTTTGTTTGGCATCAATTTCTAACTGAGAAAGCACAAGCTTCTCAAATCTGTATGAACTGAAATTTAGTACAGGAAGTATTTTTGGGTAACAGGTCAGAAAGCTATGAGGGTTTTGCTTGGGAGCACTGAAGAAGCATAGATTATAAACAAATCTTTGATTCTGAGACTACTCACTGGAGCAATTTTGTATTTTATGACAGTGTCATTTGAAGCCAAACAGAGTCCTGATATGCATTACCTATTGCAATGTACTTGAAAATTTCCTAAAAAAAAAAAAAATAAAATAAAATCTAGTTCCAGTAGGTGATTGGCAATCTGCGATCTAGTGTCACTGTTACTGTAACAAATAACGAAAAGGTTTGACAGGCTGTGCAGGTAGAATGAAATTCAAATGACAGGAGTGGCAGCATACATTAGGTTTTGGCTCCTCTGACTTAGTGCAATCAGAGAATTAGAAGTTTGCTTTGCTTCTTGCATTTGCTTCCCTTTTTGGGTTGATGCTTTGGTTAGGCTTGCTCTGTGACGCCTCTGCTGTTTTACTGGGCACCTCTAAAAACAAGACCACCATCTCGATTATATCTTTTATTTTCTTGCACGGAGTGATTGGGGTTTCTGTAACAGGCCACTGGAAGAGGAAGAAGTGAAGCTAGAGTATAGGTAAACCACAGGAGTAGGAAGAGATGGAGGAGTTGTGGAATGACCACTGTCCTGTAGGGCACAAGAGGGTGCTGTGCACTTAGCAGATAGCAGACTAAACCCCTTCTTCAGTAGTACAGGTTCCTGATGCAAGTGGAAGATTAAAGAAGTAAAGCTTTAACATCTTATTAGATAGAAAGCTTTGCAGAATCTTTTTCCTGCTACACAAAATTGCCTGAAATGTGTGACAAGTGAATGAAGCTTCAGAAAGATTGAAGAGAATTTCCGTGCTGTGAGGGAAGTGGATGAGGCACAGAAATAAGCAGGAGCTAAGGAATGAAAAAAGCTGAACAGACAAAATGAAACAGAAAATGTTACATAGAGAAAGACGGGCCAGGAAGAAACTCTCTGAAATCGGAGAGCAGGAGAGAGGTGTCAGACCATGGCAGGTGGCCCGTGATGGCAGGCACTGCACCTGGTCCTGTGTAGCTGAAGATCAGAGCTGGAACGCCTTGGCAGTGAAGCGCTGGTTGCCTGGATGCTGGGGGAGCAGGGCTGATGTTTGACAAACCTACAGGATACCTATCCCAAAATATCCCGAGCCTGATAGTAATGCCTAGTCTCCTGCCAACCCCTTCACAAACATCTGAGGACAGGAAAGCTCACAGATTTGGTGGAGAAATTGCAATCTGCATAGGAGTGTGCTGAATAAGCTGTGAAGATAGCGTTGCTTACAGTGCTGCCTCTACGGAGGTAATATGTAAAGAATACACGTGAGCAGCTGAGCAAAAGGAAGGTCTGTTTCTTGCAGAAAGTAGTGGTAGTTTTATCAAGGGCTGATGGAATTTTTAGGGAAGCTGAGTCTTGTTCCTACCCCTGCCGTTAACATGTTCTTGGATCTTTCACAAATTATGCCTTATTGTCTGCAGTCTCCCATCTGTGAGACAGGCATAATAACGCTGAGGCATCTTGAAAAGAAAATGTCAGAGTCTGATTCTGTACATTTGATAGAAGAAGGGTGGGTCTGCATAGGAGGAGCCATAGGGACCCCCAAGTCCTGTGTATTGATAACCTCACTAAATAGAGCTAGATTTCTCTATACAAAGCTATTGTTACTACAAGATATCAAGTCAGTTCTGCTTTCCTGTGTGAGGAACAGCTCTATCTTGGCCCAAAAGCCTTAAATTAATTAGGGGGCAGAAAAGCAGTAAATTACAGCAAAAAAAAAGAAAAGCAGTAAATTACAGGCTTAAAAGTTTAAAAAGCATAAATTCTGCATGAGGAATACCAGTTGCAGTTACTTGTTGATGCTGGTTCATTGAATCCTTACCACAAGAGTTATTCTGCATGGCTTTTTTTTTATTCAGAGGTAGCCAACCAAACTTCCACTTCCTATGTAATTTAAGGTAAATATTTTAAATAATCACCTCAGGAACTGAATTGGGCTTTGCCCTCGTGGTTTATATAGGCAACTGTGCCCATTTCTTTCTGGGTGGTGTTTTAGAAGTAGTTCAAGACATGAAAGGGACCTGGAGCAGGATGTGTGTTTATGGGTGGGATTTAGAAGCTCGCTCAAGGTGATTTAACTAAAATACCTACAAATTAGAAACAAGGTGTGTGTTGCGAAATATGAGAGAGGTGTACAAAGGTATAACCCTCTCTGGTATGTTCAACCCTCCCTGGTATGTTCATTTCCTAACAGCATTTCACAGAGTTGCTGAAGCTGGAAAGGACCTCTGGAAATCTCGTCCAGTCCCCCTGCTCAAGAAGAGTCAGAGCAGGTTGCCCAATGCTGTCTCCTGTTTGGTTTTGAATATCTCTGTAGATGGACACTCCACAAACTTTCTTGGCAACCTGTTCCGGTGTCTGACTACCCTCACAGTAAAAAACAAAGTATTTTCTTATTTTCATGTGGTCCTTCATCTGTGCCCATGGCCTTGTTTTCTGTCAGCGGGTCCTATTGAGAGCAGTCTGGCTCCCTCTTTGCTCCCTTCCCACAGTTTGGTGTTTCTACATACTTGCTTAATGAAGCAGTTGATAAACTCAAATAATGAAAGCAGTATTAAGTGCAGGTATCTTAGGAGGATAGACTGTCTTTGAAGGAAATTTTTGTACCCTGTCCTGGATGAAAGATGCTCTGAATTCAGTTATGAAATATGACTTTAAATAGAGATTACTGGCCTCTTTTTGACCTAGAAATGAGCTTTCCAGAGGTGTTTGTGCTCTAATCTTCAAGACATAATGCACCCAAATACAATTTGTCTCTTTAGAGGAATCTTTCCTCATAGTGCATAGGTGTGCCCCTTTGCTTACACAACGTGCATGAAGAGGGAGGGATAGAGTTAAAAACTAAGCTTGTAGCTGGCAGGGGACTTGCCTTTCTGGGTGGGGATTTGGGGATGTCAGAAAAACACAAGATGCCTTGTTGCAAAATCATCTCTGCTGTCCCATGGGAGACAGGCAGATTGATTGTCAAATATTTCAACACCCTGAAAATGAAGAAAATCTGTGCAGTTTTAACTAACTGAAGATTTGATCCACAATTTGAACTTTTATATGGCCCAACAGACATTACTGGTGCTGTATGAGAAAGTAGCTGGTTTGGTCATTAAAACAGGAAGGGGAAACCCCCTCACTTTTGAGACAATATTCCTTGTTGCTACATTGGGTTATACTTTTAGTAAAAAGATAATGAATCCTATTTAAATAATGTTAATATGCTTGCTCTAAAAGCTGAGAAGGCATTCAGAAACAGCACAAGTCAGCGTTCCTTGTCTTTGGGCTCCCCCCCTTGCTGCTCTTCGCTCCCTGTTTAACAAATGAAAGGGAAAACAGTCCTTAGCAGTCAACCAAGAAACCTCCCTGACCCTCGCTTCCATTTCTGTAGGGTATTGGTCACCTTGATGTAGGCTCAAGCAGAAACAAAATGAGTGATTTCATCCGGTTTTATTATCTGAAGGGCTTTTTAAGCATAAGCTATTGCTGTCAGAGTCACAGGATCAGGTGTGATTTCCCGTTTGCTGGAATATACAGCAAATATGCAAACAGCCTCTCGGCTTTTTTTAGCTCACAAAAGCAAGGGAGTCCTTTGAAAGATGCTCCGTTTACCCAATCATCGCTTTCCCTTCCACTGTACAGCATTACAATATTCTGACAGTGTAAATCCTCACATTTGCCTCCCTCCCTCTTTCCTTCAGTCACTCTCCCTCCCCCCTCCCAAGACTGCTGCTATCGGATCTGTGATGATATGTGATCTCCTGGATACAATCACACACACACACAAGTACCAGCCACTGCTGCTCAGCTGAGCAAAATGTCTTTCTCTTAGAAGTGGTGCTCATCACAGCTTTCAGATCCTTGACGATGTTGCCATGCTTTCCTTTCTGCCTCCTGCCTTTTTCTGTCTTTGTCTGCCTGCTTTTCTTACCCGTGGGTCATTTTTGCCCTGCTGTCTGTAGCTGTATGGACTACCACACCATAGATTGCCGGGATCAAGGACTCCCAAGTGTTCCTAATCCATTTCCATTGGATGTACGGAAACTTCTCATAGCTGATAACAACATTCAGGCGATACCAGCTGATTTCTTTATATTTTACGGAGATCTAGTCTATTTGGACTTCAGGAATAACTCCCTCACCTCTTTAGAAGAGGGCACTTTTAGCAGTTCTACCAAACTGGTGTATTTAGACTTAAGCTACAATAATTTAACACAGCTTGATGCTGGGATATTCAAATCAGCAGAAAAACTGATAAAATTGAGCCTTGGAAACAATAACCTGGTGGATGTGCATGAGGCTGCTTTTGAGAACCTGGAACAGCTCCAAGTGTTAGAATTGAATGACAATAACTTACAAAGCCTAAATGTGGCAGCCCTAGAAGCGCTTCCCTCCCTGCGGACTATACGCTTAGAGGGCAACCCTTGGGTCTGTGACTGTGACTTTGCCAATCTTTTCAGCTGGATACAGGACAATGCATCCAAGCTCCAGAAAGGTAAAGCTCGCTGGCTTTCAGTGCAGTATGTTTCTCTGTCTGTGTGTCTTGGAGGGAAGAACGGTTCTTGGTCAAATTGTCTGTGTGCTGCCTGCAGTGACCCAAACTGCAGTTTGGTCAAACTGTAATTGCATGCTTTCAACAAATGAGTCCATTAAAATGATGTTGGCTTCTTTTTAGCATCAGGTCCTCTTCCAAGTTAAAAAATAAAATTTAAAAATTAAGCCCTAATAATTTTGATTTATAGCCTAAACTTACATAGGCAGTGAAAGAGCCTTTTCAAATTCATTCAGCCCAGAGCTGGTTCTCTTCCAGACTTCATTTTCTCTCTGGTAAATATATTTTCTACAATAAGCCCTTTGAGCAGCTAAATATTCTGTGCCAGCTCCTTAGGAAAACTGATTTTTCTCTCATTTTACTGATCAGCTATAAAGCTGCTACAGAGGAGTTAAATTCCCATTTTATGCAACTGTGATTGTCAGCCCTTTACTGGAAGTATTTTGTTGTCATACTCTGTGTTTGAAACTTTCTTCAGTAGCTTGAGCTTGTCTCTTTTTGTTAAAATAGCACTGCTTCCAATACTAGGAATAAATTGCAATGGCTCGAGAACACCCCAAAATGCAGGGTGTATATAATTCTGGTATTTGGGCCAGTAATTTTCAGAAAAGCATGAAGGGGGAAAAAAAAAAAAAAAAGTATTAAGACTGTCATGTATAGGGAATCCAGACTCTTGCTCCACATTTCCCACCCGACCCCAAAGCCTCTGTTAATCCAGCTTTAGCAGGAGATCATCTCACAGTTCATGCCTCCCGACAAGCACTAGGGCATAAACTCGGGCCCCTGAGCTGCCCAGCTGCTCACAGAAGGCAAACTGCTTGGATCATAAAAACTTTGTGAGGGCTACAGAGGGTATACAGGTATTACCTGATGTGAAATCACTCGTGTCTGGGCTGTGTCTGAGAGGCCATGGCTGTGCAGAAGATGGTGAGAGATAAAAGGCTGGTGGAGAAGAGCTTGGGAGAATGGGTTGAGGTCAGGCAACTGTTTCTTTGAATTCAGACAAAAAGGGATAAAAGCCACAGTAAGCCTACAAATTTCAGAGGTCTTTTCTCTCCTTTCTTGATCATCAGGGTCTGTAGTCAGTTATTCAGGTTCTTGTTATGCTTGTGACCTTGGGTAGTATTTTTCTAATTTACTAATCTAGGTTGTCCTAAATATTCTTAGCTGTAAAGCAGCTGTTTTAAGGAAGAAGTCATCTGAGGAAGAAGTGTTGGGTTTTTTCCTGTCTGCCTCAGTGAAACTTTCATCTTGATTCTTTTCAGAATAAACCTGAGTTTTTTCTCCCTCCTTCACTCATGCTTAAACTAAAGTTTGGTCTATTTGAACCAAGTATTTTGCCTATCTCTCACGGTAAATATCAGTTTGCTTTCCCTGTGCTTTCCATCTCTTTTCATGAATTTCTAGCTCCTTCCCCTGTATACAGACCAAGTCTGTTCAGTTTGCGAGTCTGTCCCAGCCCATCTCTCTTTTTTCTTCCGCTGTGTCATTGTGTTAAAGTTTATCTGAACTTATGACTGGAAATCTCAGGTGATTGAGCTTTCCCATAGTATTGCCAGTGTTCCCCAGTGTCTTGCAAGCTTAGGCATGCTTTCTCTTAGCTCTTTCTCTCATCCACAGTTGTGTTTCAGCCAAAGAGCTAAAAAATTACTAGCTCATCCGGATCTTCCAAACTTTCAGTTAGATTTGATTTGGGAAGACAAGGAGGGAAGGATCAAATGTTCAAATGGTTGGTTTTGTCAGAGCTGTGCTCCCAACGTGGCCTAAGCTAATGATTTGCATTTGTTCCCAGGAGTAAGTCCCTTGGTATCTTTGCAGCCAGTCATATCAGTGAGATCTAGTGCATGTGCGCAGAAAAGTGTGCAAAGTCAGTGTTTTCATTGTTGTGAAGCTGCTGCCCCCAAAATACTGACTGTCCTTTAGTAAACTAGCAAAACACTGTTCACAAAGGTGAGGGCTAAACTAAACCCAGAAAGGAAAGACTGTCTCAATGACATTTTAAAACCAAACGGCCACAACTGAATGCCTTTCAAAACAACTCTTGGAAAGTCAGTGTAAAACTAATTCTTAGAATTATGATTTGATTGCATTTTATATCCAGTTTTCAGTTTTTAATGATGTTGCAACATTATACCCATTAGGAAATAATCACATTAGCATTACTTGTCTGGTTATACTTGTCTAAAGCCACATTCGCTCATCCTTTCCTGGGAGGAGTGGGAAGAGCAACTCGCTGAAAGATTCAGCATTTCGACTCCCTGGCATCCTTGTGATACTGCTGTAAGGCTGGCGACAGAAGTATTCTTGCAGCAAACACATCAAGATAAGTAGGGCAGCAGGCATTATGTCTGGAAATACAGCAAAAGAAAGAGATAGGGATATATTTTCAGGGCCTAAGAAAAGATCTTATTTATCTTGGCTGCCTGATTTTCCTTTATAATTCTGCAGTAGCTCAAGCATTTGCATTGCATGGCCTATACGAATGGGAAACGGCAGGGAGGAAAAAAGGAGTTGGCTGGTGTTTTCTTCTTTTGGTTTTCTTTAAGAATAAACTGTGATTAGCAGTACAGAATGGTTCTGTGACAGACTGAAGTTCCCCAGCCTTTAAATGGCAGACTTCATAACCTGGATTTACTGAGAAGGGAAAGTGTGGAAAGGTGAATGACAGTAAACTTGCATCAGTGATTCCCAGTCCTTTCATGAAAAGTGCAAAGCACTGCAAAGAAACTAAAGGCTCTGTACACTGTTATGTTTCTTATCCTGGCTTTGGATGCTTCAGGATGGGTTAGACAAGAAATGATGTGCCAAAGCGAAAAAGAAGCACGCTCCAACCATCTGTGAATGAACTGGGATCCAGGGCTGCCATTTCGAGTCACTGTATCAGAGCAGTCCCTCAGGATTCAGAACTCGTAGCAACAAACAGGAGATAAATGGGTGGGAGAATACACTGCCAGAGAGATTTAGGTTCTGGGCATTCGTTTTTATTCCTCACTTTGAATGACACTTAAAATAGTTTAATGTGCCCTGTCTGCATGTCTGAGAGAAATCACTCAAACTGTTTAACTATTTACTAAGCTCAGCCACTGCTCCACCTTTTAAATTTAGCACTGCAGTAAAATGGCATGTTAGTTAAAGCTATCCTTATTTTTTGCGAAAGAAATACTAAGTTGGTTTGAAAATTGGAGCTTTGACCGTGTGAACTGAAATCTCGATAATTGATCCTGAAGCTCTCTACCTCTGTAATTAAGGCCTCTGGAGAACTTGGTGATCTGAACAAAAGCCATACTTCAACTCATTAGTTTTGCAAAAGTCAGGTCCATTTTCTTTCTGGCATGCTACCAGAAATAGCTTGTAAAGTTATAACTTATGCTGACCTGCCTGACTAGCTGACTGGAAAGCCTCTTCCCAGCTGAGCTGCCTTTGCACATCTAACTTGTCACTTCACACAAACAGCTGGGATTTGAATCACTTTACAGATCCCAGCATTTCTTCATCTAACCTAAATTTCTAAATAAAGGCTTAATTGGCAGTAAGTGAATACTCTCGCATGCCATATTTGCAGGCGGACTTACTAAAGAAACTGCACTAAAAGTTTTTGCAATTAAACTCAGCGCTTTAAAACAGCAAACATTTTTTTTACTCATAAAAAGATATTAAACCCAGCCTTTTCGTCATATTCCAAAACCAAACCACATTTTTTTCCTCTGATTTGGTTATTAATTGATTAAAAACAAATTAGTGTGTATAGTACAAAATAGACAAGGAAACTGAGGGTCAATGAAATGGTGCTAAGTGGGAATATATAACAGTTGCTTTTTTTCCTAGAGAAGGCCGAGTGTGCACTATGTGTCAAAATGGTTAACTTACAAACTTATAAATATTTTCTGTAGAAGGATGTTTGATTTTATAGGCATTTGTTAAGCCTGAATGGCAGCATGGTGACCAATGATTCATACTAAAGGCTTCCCATTAGGAGGAGCATGGAGATTAAGAATATTGGGTAATTTTTTTGGAAATAGAAAAGTTGTTGTAAGATCTCTGTCCCTTCTAGGATAGGTGTAAAAACTTTCATGGAAGGTTTTACTCCATGGGGGACATGCAAACTCTCAGAACAAAAAATACCTTGAAAGAACAAAGGTCTAAGTTGGTCTTAAATGTATTATGCTACTTCCTTGCATTCTTTGAATATCTGAGGTGTAGGCTATTATGTTCTAACTTCTGCTTGCCTATATTTGATCCATCTTCTTCAATTTTACAAAATGTGACTGACAAGTTGTGAAGTTCTCCTAAAGTGAGAATTGAAGAAAGCAGAAGAGAAAAAAGAGAGTGTGCTTGGACACTGGCAGAAGAAATTAAGAAAAATATAAATAAAATCAAGAGAGGTACTGAATAAATGGAAGGATGGTTATAGGTTGACTTAAATAATTTTGGGGCATAATGTTTCAAAATTTTGAATTCAGTGAAGTTTCCGGAAATTTAACATTCATTTTTTTGAGATCAGGAGAATAATCTTTGAGATTTTTTGCATTTTCTGCTTCAATGGGAGCTGGAAATCCTACAAAAATGCACTCAGTAATTTCTCATATTTGGAAGGGTTTTTTTCTGCTTTCAGAGCTTGTTCTGTATCACATTTTATCTTGGCTAAAAATGCACTTTTCCTTTCTTGCCTCATCTCTTCACCTACTTTTTTAGTAATACTGTTTGAAACTCAGGGATCATCCAGCAAAAGGTTGTCTCTGGTGCACTTGACCTACAGAACGAAGGTTTATAAATGGTTCCATTTCAGAGTTTAAATACAAATGGCTTTGATGGAATAAATTAGTGATGAAAGGTGCTGTATAGAAGTAGTGTGTAGGATTGCAAAAGACATTTCTTGAACCCCTCTGAGGATTTCATCTCGATGAAGGGATTGGATTCAGATAAAATGCATGTAACAAAAAGAAATACAAGTAGTCTGCAGTTGGAGTGCTTTGTTGAGATCTCTGTTGCTGATTTTTACTTTCTGTGACCATGCTTTGGGCAGCTGTGCCTGTGACCTTGTTTGCTAATGACTAATGCATTTTTAACATTACTTTTAATTAGAGTTCAAGTATTCCTTGGCATGTGACTGTAGTGTCTCCTTTCTGTCATCTTGCCCTCATTTTGCTTTTTACTTTTTTTCTTCTCAGTATCTTTGGACAAACCTTTTGGGGAAGTTGTGTAGAGTTTCGGGATTGCAAGAAATAGTCAGTGTTTTTCGTGCTAGATGCAGTGGTGTTTTCTCACCACTCTTTTTTGTGTTTAATACATACTCTGTTTAAGTTCCCCACTGTCCATTGCAAGAATTAAAAATTTTACTGCTCTCTATTAAAATAGTATTAGAAAGACATTTAGCAATTTGATGAGAAGGTTTAGACTGAGCATTTTTATGAGTAGCCTATGTACACTGATATTTCCAGAAAGACTTGAAAAATTCCTCCAGAATTGGCCAGTGACAGAGTTCCAAAGAGATTTGTGCTGCCTATGTGATAAATAAAGGAAAGATGTTCTGAACATTTGAAATTAAAGTAGCACAAGCTTGAGTGAGGATTGGTGCTCAGTGTTAAACTTCCCTGTGACAGGAGGGGTTAGCTGGCAGTGTCAGCACACCATCCTCTGAATGCTAACGTTTCCGTTCACACCACTAGAAGCAGAACTGGTAGAAGAAGCCTGAAGAAGACAGAACTGGGTCCACTTGCAGAACTGTATCCTAAACTAAGGTAATCGCTGAACTTTACTGAAAAAAAGTTCATTAGTGGCAGGAAATCTCATGTCACGATACAAAGGCTGAGGCTAGGACCATGTTTTTCTCTTCATTTGATGAAATGTTGCTCCACTTTGGAAAGTTGTGTTTACAAGACTACAGATTTTTAAGATACTCAAAGAGGGGTTTAGTGCCAGTACTGATACAGATGCTGTTTAACTACTGTCAAGACTTCTGTAGCTAGGTAAATTCTGGTAAAGTGGCATCTTTCCAGGTAAAGACTGTCTATGCAGGAGGAGAGGAGGATGGCACTGAGGGGAGGTAGATAAAAAACAAAGCAGGTAACAGACTGTAATCAGCCTTCTGGAACGGGGAACTCAGTCTGAATTCAGTACTAAAGGAAAGCAGTTATGAGATTCAGAAGTGAATCAGTGAGAAGAATGGAATGTTTTCTGTAAGCCTGTTTAGAAAGACTGTGCCATGAGGTGATCATCTCTTGCTTCTTGGGCTCTTTCTATAATCCCATTCCAATGTAAGATCTATTACTAAACTTATTCTGTAAATAACATCTTACTTCATTAGTTCAGGCCTTTGTAGTAGCCTTGTGCTCGCTGAAAATGTTAAACATTGTCTTCAAAACGAGGCATTGTAATTACCTGAGAGTACAGGTTTCATTTGAACTTCTCACCTAACTAAAAGCACGTGAAAAAAACTGAGCATTTTGGAAGTCCTCTTGATTTGTCTTTCTTTATCAGTACTTATTTATTCATCTGCTATGTAGAGAAGACTGCCTTAACTTTGTGTACTAATATAGAACCAGAGCAAGCATCAGCTAAAAAGGACAAGCTGTTCTGTCCATTACAGCCATTCAGTTCTTCCCCAAGTATCACGCACATGCTAGCACATCACTAGTACAGAACATAATATCCGTTTTTCTGGAAAGGAATTAAAAGCCTTAAGACATTTCACACATTCAGCAGCTTTTATTCTGCTTAAGCAGGAACTCCTAACAGAAATTAGATTCCCTAACAAGCGCATCAAATCTGTTTCTATATATATAAAATACATAATTTGATATCCTAGTCATTTTCAGTAAAATGATCTGAATGCCACTCTGTTTCTTCCATCTTAAGGTTTTTTGGAGTACTTCCATCTTTCACGGATTTGAAGATGTGAGGACAGCATTTGCAGATGTGCACCCTTAATGTTAAACTTTATATTTAGGCATTGGGACAAACTGTTAAGTACCCTCCAATGTTGATCTTTGAGACTCTAGGGCACTTGGCCATAAAAAGTTGAGGAACGTAAGTCTAGGCTTCAGGGTTTTTTTAGGCCTTACTGTTCTGTTAGCTTGAGGCTATTTCCAATGAAATTTCATCTCTTCAGAGGCAATGCCTCTCTCACTTCTTATTAATACATCTAATACATTAGTGACAGTGTTTAAGTAGACTAAAGAGAACTAAAGCTGGAGGCAAAATACCATACAAGAAATAAAATGCCACATTTAAACATTTCAAGTCTGTCAACTACATTCAGCAACACGAGAACAGCTAAATTCCACCCAAAAGGGCAAATACTAATTTTACTTTACAAAAATAAAAATAAATTGAAACGGTGTATTGTAGTGCTCTTACATTTGTTGTATAGATAGTAATGACCACATGTGCATGAAGCTCACTTAAATGTTTATGGCTTCAGATATTTTTCTGGATGTATTTCCCATACATACCAGTGTATGTATGAGTGGGCATTTTCATTATCTCATACTATTGTACATTTCTCTTGATACCTGTTTTCTGTGAACTTGATAAAGACCAAACAGAATTCTTTTTCTTTTTTTCTTTTTTTTTTTTTTTAAACTCAGCATCCAAAATTATGGCTAGGGAATTTTGCTCTGAGGGTTAACAGACAGACCATAATGTTGAATTAATAATGAATTTCATAAGTTCTCCAATAAAAGATATAGTCAGCATATGTATTAGAAATAAACAAAGATGGAAATACGCAAGGCATCCTCCCAAATAGTCAAGTAGACCTGGAATAAGTGCTACCTCTTGCTGCTTGTCTTGAGCTGGAGGAATATAAAACGAAACTCACAACACAATCAGCGTATCTAGGGAAATCCCACGTCAGCTCCAAGAGCAGGCAGTTTCAATGCACTCGTGGTCCAGCCAATGTACTGTTTGAAAGTTCCTGGTCAAACAGTACCTGTGAGAAACGTGGTTGAATTACAGCTACAAGGTACCAGCAGGATGCTAATGAAACTTGATATCTGGGGTTTTGTGGGGTTTTTGAGGTGGGAAGATCAGTACAGTTATAACTTGGGGCATTACAGCGTTGTCAGTGTTTTCATTAATTTACAAGGGAATTACTAATTATTTGTATAAAGACTGCTTTCAGTCTGCATCCATTTCTTGGGAACTTCAGTTTTACAGGGGAAGTATTTCAGCCTCTGACTCTGCAAGGCAAGTAGGCCTGTGCATAGTCCTTTACAGAAGCAATGCAAATGTGTATTAGGATCTAGCTGTAGCTTAATCACCTACAATTTATTGTCAGGGTTGGAGTTCTAGACTTCAGTGGATTTATAATCCTATAATGGTAAGGCATCTCAAAGTCATATTGTCATATTCCCTATTAGGGAATTTCATTGAAATAAACTCTACCTGGAACCCTCCTGCATCACTTCTTATAAGCGCATGTATCTTTTTTTTTCTTCTTTTTAAAAACATGCCTCTCCTTTTAACATTATGGTTCGAGAATTCCAGCATTTTCACACTTCCCATGTTACTTAGATGTTCTGTTCCTCAGGGTACAGATGCATATTTTCATCTTATTTTTATTTTTTCAGTGTTAGGAGACAAGCCTATATAGAATCTAGCACCTGCCCCTTGACTGGGACTTCAAAGCATTCCCTTTTAAAAGCAAACAACACATTACAGCTTGCCAGTATAGTGCATCTGTTGCTTCAGATGACATAGCAGAAAGTTACATTGTCCTTGGGACAGCTGGTCTGATTACAGATAATGTGGTGGCCCTGACCAAAATAACATAAGCTACATATTTATAACATGCTCACACTTGTTATTTCATTTACAAATTTGTTTGGTATGAAGAAGCAACTCTTTGAACGTGTTGTGGGAGCAATGAGATATATATCATCAAAGGCTTTCTTGCTGCAGCCAGGCACTAAATATCAAACTTGGATACCCTTTACAAGAAGCCTGGCTGATTTTTTTTGAAGAATGAATTGAACAGGTTCTACAGATTATAAACAAAAACAACAAAAAACCTCACTAACAAAACAAAAAAAACTTATAAAAAATAATCCCCTTCAAATGGTTCAAGTAAAGCGCTAAGGTTAAATGGCACTCTCCCGTCCTCTGGAAGTTTTGGTGGGGAACGACAGGTAATTTGATTGAGCCAGTCTATATGCAACTCCTGGGAATCACCTAGAGGAAAAAACCCCACACCTTATAATTATAATAATTCTGATCACTTTATAGAAGCCATCCCTTTGTTTGTTGTTTATACAGAGGGTGTAGGATGGCCTGGGATTACTTTTTACCCAAGCAGAGGACAAAATTGGATCTACTGCTAGGCATGAATGTGCTGGGACAGGTGGAGCACTGAGCATCAGTTCTCCACACACGCTGGATTCTCACGGCAAGACAACCTGCTTTTAAATAATGTAAAGAAAGTAACATATTGCTATGGAGGGAAGCAGATGCCATGGTATTGTTTATATATGTCATCTTAAGCAGACATGCATGTGCCTTCAGATTATGATGTTTTCAGGTAAGCAGTTAGAAGCTCTGGTGCAATAACCACTGCATTAGCTTTGGGAGCAGAAACTCCATGTACCACCAGAGATAGAGCTGCTAGTCTTACCACTGTTACAAATGAACAGTCTGTTCCAAATTCTCTTTGGAGTCAAAAAAAAGCTTCTGTTAACTGTATTAGGTTTTGCAATACTGTCATGACACCTCAAAAGAAAAGCATTCCCCGAACACAATGGACTAATACATGTTCCCCTCTCCTTCAGCCACTGAGCTCTGCAGTCCTCCTAGGTTGCTTTCAGAGCCATTTGAGCAGGCTGCCTTGTGTGTGGATGGGAGAGGTTGGTTTGTTCCTGTCTTGTTGAAAAGATGGTGCATACACAGGGTGGCTGAAACTAAAGCTGGGAGCTAGCAAGGCCTCTGTGCTGGCCCCTGGTTTATGATGCTGTATTCTGCCTGTTGGCATCTGTTAATGACTAATAATTCTGCAAAAACCTGAGGCTAAGCTAGCACATTGCAGTGTCACAGAATAAAGCAAGTCAAAAACTCCCATCTAATCTATTTGGTTTGAGAACGTGACCTAGATTCCAGTACCCATGGCTACATGGAGAGGAGCTTTTTGATTTCTCATCACTGTATAATCAGACTCGAAATCATTACAGTACAGATTCCCAGAACAAGAAATACCCTCTAAGTGAGTTGGTATGTTGCAAATTCTTTTCTGTTTGTATTCTGTGTTGTGATGTTAGGTGAAAGCATCTGGGAAATAGGAATAGAGCTCACAGTCTACAGGGTCAGTCTTGATCCATGGCAAAACTGCTGTTGGCAATGGTAATGATATAAGTGGCTCTTATTTTTCCATCCCTGGGATCCTGGGCAAATACTACCATACTGAGTTATTTCTAGAGGCAAGGACTGCCATATGTAGAACTGCTTAGAACAATAGTTTTCTTCCGGACTTTTTTTTCTCTGTCTCTTTCTCATTAATATACTTTTTTTCTACTTCCTTCTTTATGGAAGCTTAGATCTGATACTCCAGCTCATCAATCCTCCAGCACAGAGGTAATTTTTAAAGCTGGCAGCTGAGGACACCGGAGAATTTCTTTGGCAGTTGGTCAGAAATAGAAAAAGTAGAGTTGTTTGTGGTTACCTGTGCATTCTTCCTTTAGACATGCTGTGAGCATGGCTCAGCTGCTATGAAAACAGCAGTTCTCATGAGGTCTCTACAGCTATTGTAGTGGTTTGTTTTACAGAAACCCAGTTGCATAGAAACTTCTTTTTCTTGTGCTCGCTACAACTGAAGTGCAATTTGTTTAGGTGTTGTATTTACTTGGGCCAGGATTTTCTGCCAAATACTGCAATGAACTTTTCTTATTAGCAAGGAACTTCCTCTTCAAATGAATTAGCTGTTATGTTCATTTTCTTGGTGTGCCTCCACAACAGCAGTAACTGCTTTCATTCCTGTCAACATCATGTTGATTTATTGAAATCTGTTAGCTTTTAAAAATCTGATTAAAAAGACAGTGGTCTTGGAATTCCAGCCTATGCCTTCTCACTCCTGCCTTATTTCTCATGGTTTTGAATAGGGAATGATACCTATTTGTGTCCACTTTTGCTTGTCACTCCCATTAACCACTAGAGTTGCTATTCCCAAGTCTTCATGAAAAGAAGATATGGACTCGGTGAACAACTCTCACTTCTTTCAGTAGGAAGGTTTGTACCAAGAGCTCTATCACAAGCTATAGAGGGCAATGGTTTGTACTTCCTCTAGCCACCCATGCAGTCACAGGCACACTCAAGGGTTCCAGTACGTCAGCTTGTAGGCAAGACATGATATGAATACTGCAGGCTTCAGATTTTCAAAAGTCTCAGAGGATGCTTGAAACCGTGTGGCTCCTTTACCTTCCAGGCCAGTTCCATAAACAGGAAGTTTCTAAGATCTGCAGAGCAAGTTGCCTCACCATCTGGTATACATCGCTCATGCACTCCAGGCTCAGAGGAAAAAATGCAGCCTGTATTCAGGTGGCAGTTTGCCTAGAGGAAACCATTCCGCCTTGGGCATGCTGACTGTTGTCCTATTCTGGTGGTAGCTTCTATTACGTTGTCAGTGAGAGGAGCATGAGAAAGAGGGAAGGCAACAGAACTGTAGGCAAATGTGACAGACACAGGATGGCTTCTAGGGGTCAAAATTTAGTACAGTCATCACTACAAGGTCAAGTCAGTCAGGGTGATAATTGGATCCATACAGACTTAGTCAAAACTCCCTCTCAAATCAACATAACAGCTGGGCTAGACCCAGATAAGCAGGTGGCTTTGCATCATTCAACCTAGGAGCCTGGGTTTAATAGTGAAACATCATACGCCATAACTATTCAGCCACAAGAAAAATGAGATTCACACAAGCAGATGAAATCTTATCATCACACACTCCATATTTAAAGTGACATAACGGTTATATGGTAGAGCTGTGGCATGGAAGCACCCTATGCACTGTGTGCACACAGCAATGCAGAGTCAAAAACTGGGAGTCCATTCCATCATCAGTAGCAGACACAGAGTGAAAGTCTATCAAGTAAACCAGCAGCTGTTCTTGTGTCATTCATACACGATTCTTGTATGTCCCCTTTACATTTGTATCCTTAATAGCAAGATAAAAGCTATCTTGCCAACAGCCATACAGACTAATTCACTTTGTAATTTGTTCCATTCTAGCCCTGTTAATATACTCTCCTGATTTTCCCCTGTAGTGAATAACGAGGGAGTTGGGCAGATGCGGTGAACTGTATGCTTTTACTATCTAGTGTCAAACTATATTCTCATTGGTTTTTAAATTAAGATTTTTTTCTTTCATAATGAAAAACCCAGCTCTAGGCATTCTTCAACAATGCATGGAGGAATATCTGCTAGTCTGCATGTCCTTATGACAGCCAGAGAGCAAAGGTGAAAGCAGGTCATAGACAAACAAGCACCCATTAACCCAAAGGTTGTGTTTTGACCAGAAGAAAAAAAGAACTGTAGTTTTGGAACTACATGGAAAAACATAGTGTAGAAGGCACCAAGGTGTGGCAGGAACTGCAGTATCCCTGTTACCGTGTTTTGGAGTCAGAATTTGTGTTCAGATAGAGTGGCTGGGTAGTGCTTCCAGGTCTCCAGATATAGATGCATCCAGGGTTCAACATTCAGTTTTTTAAATCCTCAAAGTCATGGTCCTAGGTCGTACCTGACCCTCCTGCAAGACTGAAGGTGAAATGACTTAATTTCCAGGAGCCACTCAAGGGGGTTATGTAATGGTTTTTGGATAGTGACAGATTTTGTTCCAATTTTTCCTGATTTTTGTGCAAATTCATAAACCTAGAATTAACCCTAAAGCTTTTCTTCAGCCGTTCAATCTCTGACTGGAACAACAGAAGGATTCATCAATATTCCGCTGATTTGTTTCCCTTTCCTCTTCTTTGCAGGTCTCCATGAAATCCAGTGTTCCCTGCCTGTAGAAAATAGAAGAATCTTTCTGAATGAATTATCTGAGGTCAGCTTTAGTGAATGCAAATTTAGTTTGTCATTGACGGACCTTTTTATCATCATCTTCTCTGGAGTCGCAGTCTCCATTGCTGCTATTCTATCAAGCTTCTTCTTAGCAACTCTAGTACACTGCTTCCAAAGATGTGCTCCCAGTAAAGATGACGATGATGATGAAGACGACAGTGAGGACTGAACTTAGTCTATATGCTTAAGTTTCCTTGGTTTATAAGTTACTAGATCATCAGCCAAAGTCTAGGAAGAAAACAAGTAGAGTAAAAGCTTTAAGCATGAATTAAATGAAATCACAGTGTGTAAGGATCCCTTCTAATCTCATGATGGTCACAGGTAGGAATTGTAGTTTGCATCTGAGACTGTTAGCTTTGCTTACATATGTTACCTGATGCAATGAGACCGGGTTAATTTCTAGGATCCTTAATCAAACACTGCATTTAAATTTGAAGATTGGAGGAAAAAGGTGGAAAGACCAAAAAAAAAAAAAAAAAAAGTTCCATTAACACACAGCTTCCAGATTGTCCTTCTGATGAGATGCAGATTCCTGTAAGTGCTTAATAGCTTGTTCTAAATGCACCTTGAAAAGGACTGGCTAGATGGAGGTATTTCAGCTGGAAGACACAGAAGCAATTTAAAATGGTCTCCTTCCTAGATCTAAGTAGTGGGAGTTTCTATTAAACTCACACGACTTTCTAAGTAACAAAATGTAATTAAAATTATTCTTAGAATTGTAGAAAGAATTATAGGAAGGTTGGCATTTTCTTTCTGCAAGCGTTCTCTATAAACATTCATTCTCCATTTAATGACAGCAGTTGCAGGCATCATTCAGCCAAAAAAATTTTTTTCTATAAGCGAATACGATTCTAAATCTGAGTCATCCACTGCAGCTGCCTGGCACCTCTTTGGTCACGGCACAAATACTAAATATAACATTCTTTGGCATTTTTAGATGCGGTAAAGTAAAGGATTTCCCTTCCCTGTAATGGTAGGCACAAGTAACTGTTGCAGTAGCCAGTCCATTTAGTTATTTTAAAACACTAAGGGCTATATTCTGCTCCTGATTATACTAGAGAACACAACTGAAACCAACACCATGATCCAAATTGGCAACTGTATAAACAAGAGTGGAATCTGGCCCAAGATGTTTCTGACTGTATTATAGATTTGTCAAAACTTGAGCTCTTCTATATAATGGTAGATATTTTTGTTAACATTAAAAAAGACATTTATTACAAGAGATTTTTGGAATAGTGCTGGACAGCTTTTTAGGATAAGTATATTTTTAAAATATTTGTAATGGAAATATTTTTTTAAAGCTCTGTGTATTTAAAGTGTTACCTAGAGTAGCTGTGAGGGCTCAAAGTAATGAATAACATAATAATAAACAATCTAAGGACTGTATGGTATTATAGAAGAATTAGATCTGATAAAAAGTAGCATCTATTTAACTACTGTAAATGCTATTATTTCTTTAAAAACACTCTTTGGTTAAAATATTGCCTTGCTCAGTTAATACGAATGGTCAGTTAGTTCCAAATCTCTTGTGTCCGTTGTGCTAATTGTTCAGGCAGACAGGAGTGAATCCCACTGTGTGCTACAGGGTAATATGGTCCCACAGACAGGGCACGAGGTTAGGGCTCGACACTCCTGGGTGTTGCCCCCATCTAGCAGTGATCACCTTGGAGACCTTCCACAAAGCACTGCCTGCCTGTGCCTCACTTTCACTACCTAGAAAATGAAGATCATCATAACTATTTATCTTTTTCAAGTGCTTTGAGATACGCAGTGGGGGGCACTATGCTGGGGCTATGTATAATGATTATATATGTTAGGCTGAAGCAGATGTTATGCAGTAGGTCCAATCAGATCTGCTATCAGTATGACTTCACTGACACCAGTGGAGTTACTCCATTTGCCAACAGAGTTTGCACCATGCTGAGGTCAAAACCAGACAAGAGTGTTTATTTCTGTTGGCTCTACAGCTTATTCGATGCGACTTAATGCTACCATTGTTAAGATTATTATTTCTGAAAACACGCTGAAACAGAATTAAGTAGGACAGTGAGAGGATATTCTGTATCAATACTGTCTTATTCTATTCTAATTCTTTCAAGAAAAATGAAATGACATGATTTTCACTGTGTAGTGCCATGATTATAAATAACACGAATATATTTATAATTTCAACATGGGCCTTCATGTTTATTTGTATGTGGGTATGTAAAAAGGAGAAAAATCCGTGCCTGATTCTCTTATCATTTATAAGCGGGGTTTTACAGTATGGTTGGAAACACACAACTTGTTGCCTGGTGCAGTTCATGAAGAACGCTCCCTTTGCAACAAATACGGGTATGTTATCAACAGTTTTATATTTAGAGCTGTGCCAAGTTGCTCAGTCATGGAACAAGAAACTGGGTCACGCTTTTTTCTCTGCAAGTTTTATTATGGACTCAAAACTTGCTGCCAGTTAGCAAAATGATTTATCACACCAAACTTTTCAGTGAGACATCAGTGAATGTTTCAGCATTCAGTAACAAATTTATGGTTTTGTTTCGTTATCCTGTAAGGCTGAGTAAGTTTGCAGAGGTCCTATCTCAAACTCAACTATTTTGACTGGGTTCTGCTCTTACTTGCAGGTTCATCCTACCATGGTGCCTCAAAATGAAGATCTAGATTGGTTTATAGTTCGTAGTTTTTTGTTCAACCCAGTATAAAGCCCTGAAAGCACTGATTATATTTGGAATTTAGCACCCCTCAGAACAGCAAGGAACAGACCAAGCTGACACCCACATAATCCAGTGCAAGCTGAAGAGCAAGGCTTAGTAAAGCTTTTATTTATGAAGCTGCCATTCTGGATACTCCATCACATCACATTACAATGTATGGGTTTTTTTCCAGATAAAAAACTTCAACAATATTTTCCCCTACTAAGTAATGTATGTTTCATAAGTATTGAACTCATCCAGTTAGTAGTGTTTGTTCTTTGCAAACATCAGCAGTTACCTACTATTAATATTGATTTTGCATAATTCTAACTGCTAGTATATGAGACAGAACTTGGATTTAGTTCTTACAGGCTTTTTCTTATTTTATGTAATCTTCAGAGCGAAACATTTTTCTGGAGGAATATTGCCAGAACTAGTGATCACCATAACGATCCCCTCCAAACCTGCATTATTGCAGTTTTATCTCCACAAAGGCAGCACCATGGAGGTAATCCCACCTCCAGCTTTGTGGACCTGGGAAGTGTTCCCATGCTTCTGTGGGTGGGATCTAGTGAGTATGCACTCCCTTCTCAGACTGAGGTAACCATCATTAAGATTAGTGAAGTTACAGTGGTGCCAAAGATAAGAGCTGAATTTAGCAACCTGTGCAGCATGTTGCTAGCTCAAGAAGCACTGCCTGTATGTGGCATATATGTGCAATAGAAAGTTTGTCCTCACTTAGAATTTTCCTTCTAAAAGGACTTTACTTTAGTGGTGGTATCTCTCACTGTCAGAAATTAGCAGACATTTTACCTGCTTCAAGGGGAAGGTGATACACTATGCGTGACCCAAATAAAATGTTGCTGGCTCAAAGAGCCAGGAAGCAGCTGTCACATTGCCTGCAGACATGTCTCCTTGATGAAATGCTGGATCTTGGTATGTGTGAGGATCCAAAAAATGTGCAAGAAAGCAAATCTGCGTGATGTAATTGAGAGAGAATCTGACTTTTTAGAAGTGTGTGCATTGGTTTAAAAAAAAATCTAATCCACAGAATATTAAAATAAAGATCACCTGAAGCGACTGTTCAAACCTAACATTTCATCCTCAGTCAGCCAGCATCTTTTTGAGGCAGCCTCAGTCCTGCTGTGATTCTTACTCAGATGTGAATATTACTGGATCCTTTTTTAGAGTAACATAAAAATGCATTGGGAAAGTACCTTGAAGGGATGGTTCTGGAAGCTCATAAAGAGGAGCATACTGCTTGCCTAGCTCAGATATATAGTAGAGAATGAGCAATTGTACACTGGCAGCCTAAAATGTATCCTAGCATACTTAGAGGTGACCAAAAATGGTCTCGTCTTTCAGCTGTGGGAAGAACTGTGTGCAATCACCTATGTATGTGGATAGGGTGTGCACACTTGTGCGGTACGGAGGAGGTGTGTGTATAACAATACTAGAGCTTGCTGTAACTATCACCCCTGTAGACAGCCTCAGTGGAACAGCTGAAGCCTGGTGGGGATGCTGAGCCTGAGAGAGTCCCTCATCCTTAGCGGAGGTTCCTCTGTGCTGGCTGACAAACCCACGGGAGCAACTCCATGCAGCACCTTTTACTGATTCAGCATCTGCTGCCTACCTACTACGTGAGTAAATTACTTTAGTTTCCAGGGCTGCTAGCTGGCACATTTCTAAGATCAGCTCATGTCCCCCAAAATAAAGGGGCAGGGGTGTGATAGCTTCCGAACCTGACCATTCCTCTCTGAGAACAATCTTTTCATCTGTGGTGTGACCTGTTTTACCGACCTCCAGTGGCACCTGAGCTGCATTACTGTGGACGCAAGTAATCGTGATTTATTGTGGTGGAGGTGATGTCGAAATACTGAATCCTTGAATACTCCTCCCAAAAAGAAACCAAATACATTAGGACATTAAATTTCTTGGAGAGTAAGCTCTGCCATGGACTCTGAGTGCCAAGCAGCCTGTAATATGTATGAGCCACGTTTACTTCATATCCTATCTGTTAACATTGGAGCAATGCAACCTTAGCATAGAATTGGAGAAAATAGCTAAGAAAGAACCTCAAATACATCATCTAACAATAGCTGATGCTTTGTAACAAAAACACTTGGTTTTCTAATCAGATTCCCACTCTCACCTTGCTGTCATCTTCCCCATTTTGTCCTGGTTTCTCTATCGTCCTCTCTGGACTGTATCTAGAACAACAGAATCCTGGTTTGGTTCTCTCCCTGCATGGTACAGCAATACAAATCACCAGCAGCAATATATCCAACCAGCAGACTAGGAAAACTCAGTTTTGTTTATGCCAAACAACCATGCAGCTATGATTGTAAAAAGTTAGCAGGAAAAAACTATTCAATTTTAAGCTGACAGAGAGCAACAGGAGACCTTCTGTTACAAAGCAGAATGCCTGAATTATGAAGCGTGTCTCCGGTTCCCATCAGTTCTCACACCCCACCCAGAGCTCCATGAAGCCGTGTGAAATTGTGTAACATTGGGTTAGCATCACATAATGTGCTTTTTTGGGAGTTGTCAAAAAACACGAGTAAACACTTCAGAGCAGGCTTCTACTGTTAGTTTTGTGGGAAGTGAAAAGTTTTCAGGGAGGTGAGCAGCAAATAAGGAGTGAAACAGCTTGGCCCAGGGTTTTTTGGTAGAGTCAAGTTTGCTTCAAAGCAATATTGGTTTGATTTCAGCTGCTTTTTCACCGGTTTCTCTTAGCAGTGGGGAGGTCTAAAGGTTAGTGAGTTCACACCCTGGTATGAAGTAGTATAATCTGTTGTAAGCAGAAATTGATGTGAGTTGAATTTCTAAAGTTTACTGCCCCCCACCAAAGCGCCGATTTGCCTGTTTAAAAGCTTCAGTTTGAATCTGAAATGTGATAATGTCACTTAGTAGCGGGTACAAAAATCTCTTATCAACTCTGAACTGTGAAAGTCAAAAGCACCCCTCCAGACCACGGCGCTAGCAGATAGGCTTCGACTACAATTTTCAGTATGTGAGGTCATTCTTCCAAGCTGACATCACTGGAACATAAGCGATTAGACTTTGACTCTTCCTTTTCTTTCACCTGGTCGTGCTGCTTAGCATTAGCTAAGCAAGATACAAGATACAGGTGGTGTACACCACCTTAGACACTCCCCTTAGCTGGAAGAATGAACAAAAAGAGAACTGAGCAGGAAAGCCAGCTTTGTGACCTTTCCTTAAAATCTAAATGTGATACAGTCCAGCTAACTGACATTGCAAGGCATAGCTTGGTGGCAGTGTGTGTGGGTTTTGCTTTTTAATTAGGGCAAGTGTTGAAAGATTTTGCAATAGGAATAATGTTTGGTCTTCATGGTATTTAACAGGGAACAAAATGACTGTGAACATATTTGCCCATCAGTTTTTCTCGAATTGAGAAACTGTGGCTCTCTTAAGAGTAGATTAGGTTTGCAATCTGCAGTGGGTTAAAGTATTACTCTTTATCCTTTGAAGATCTGGCTTCAGATGTGAATTTGGGTCACAGGAGAAAATAACCAGAATAAATCCCTTAAGGTTGCTTTGGTCAGTTGGGCAAATGTGTAGAGACGCTCTTATTAACAATATGAACTGTATACTTGAAGATGGGAAAACATTTCACTGAACTCCAAAAAATTCCATGTAAATATGGCGTTTGAAGGTTTTAAATATAGAAGGCTAACCAGAGAGATGAGACAGATGTATTGTAAATAGCATTAAAAAGGAAACACAAGCATAATTAAATTGACCGGTATTTTCATAGGTGACCGTTATTTCTGAGTGAATTACTTTGTTAAGTACTTACCTTAATTTTAACATGGTGATGTTAAAGCCTGTATACGGGCAGGGAAGTGTGAAATATTGGCTATAAATTAGTAGTAGTTACAGGTTTAGAGCTGCAGTGTCCTAACTAATAACCTGAAACATCTGCATTTCACTGCTCATTCACTATGCAGATCCTTGCTTTGTTCAGAATAATTCAGTTGCCTTCTGATCGTATTAATTAAAGACAAAAAAAACCCCAAAAATCCCTAGTCTGCAGCTTCAACAGACGAAACAAGGAAATGTTCTGCAAGTGGATTCACTGCTTTCTTCCTATGGCAAGTCCTAAATGTCATTGTATTTACTGACCTCAGGTAGAAATTTGGTAAAAAGTGACAGGGGAGTGGTATATAAATATATTATACAAATACTTTATCATAGAGTAATTTGAGGTTGGAAATTCTCAAAATCCAATGGTAAATTGTGCTTCCAAGAGTGGTATAATGTGAGTGCAAAGTTAGATGTACTGTCCACATCTTCAAAAAAAATCTTCTTTAAAACAAAAATTGGAAGAAAAAGCTGCTTTAGAGATTATTCAGTCTCAATGGCTTTTTTTAACAACCAAATTAAAATAAACCCTGCAATGTAGGATTTTAAATGAAAGCAGAAAGCGTTCTAACCATAAATTCATGAACATTATACTGCATGGCAGGAAAATGACTACAGATTTAACACAGTTAATTTATATTATTCCTTGAGGGAACAGAAGTCATTAGGCTGAGAAGTTTGTATTGTTTTCAGAGGAAAATATTTCATGCAGAATGATTTCTTCAATATTGGCATATGGGATGCAGATTATCCATCACTGAGTAGTGTGGGGTTTTGTGAGACTCTGTGAGTGCATCAAAGGAAGTAATTGCTTTCTGTTTAACCTGAAGTATGTTTTGACAAAAATAACTGTAGTTGTATGTTGGCCTCAATTCAGATTTCGCTACTAAATTATTTGGGATCCAGTCCTTATCTGGTAAAGATTGGTAGGGCTCCATTATCTTTGCTACCGCAATATGTTGATTTACTTAATGAAGATACCTCCTGGACAGTGGAAACTCTGCAGTCGTGTGTGTGTGTTTATTCTCTACGTTTTCATACAGAAAGAGAGAAAATACCTCTATGTGGGCCTTTTGGATTGGTGATCTGTATGTACATTAGTAACCTGAGTGTGTGGTTTCTCCATTGGAGGGTGAATGCTAATTTTCTTTAGGATTACAGGTGGCATTATTTGGAGATTGCAAAGAGAGGCCATACAGCTTTTCCAGATTCTGTCTGGATTCAGTGGTATTGTACTCTGCTCTGTGAAAGGAGGATCTGACCCTACTTACCAAAGCTTGACTGCAGTCTTGTGTAGCTCAGGCAGCAACACAGAAGTTGTCATTCTCAGCACATACCCTCGATCTGATAATCACTGTACATCTAAGTCCTAATTTGATGATGGATTTCTAATGAATGTCTTTAACCTCAGCCTAGCCCAGCCATCTGCTCTATGAAGCAAGCTGGCACTTCAAAGCCATTTTTTTGCTTCAAGGTGTCTCCTTGTATTCTTACAGAACAAATAGTGAGTCATCTCCTCCCACCAGAATAAAGCAGGATTGTAACCTAGCTCGGTGTGAATGCCCCCTAGGAAAGACAGGTTGCAGAGAGCACCACAGTCAAATACAATAATAACCTTTCCACTGAGGACAACAAAGACTTGTCAGAGCAAATAGTATAGCCAGACGTACGTCTTCAGCAGGGGTGGCAAAGGGGGCTGGAGTAGTCGTTATGTTAGCCAGGCTTGTGAGGGGTCATTTGTAGATTCTCCTTGGTGGTACAGGTATGCAGAGACAGGCAGAGATTTTTCAGTGAGCCTTCTCAAAATGCAGAGGGCAAAGAAATTGGATAGATGTTTCCTATTTTATTGCATCCCTCTTACTGCAGGCTTCAGAGCTATGTGTTACTGAACATAGGCACCAGACTTCAGCATTATTGCTTCTCAGCTGAGTCGTAGAGAGGTGACACACTAATCTCTTGAGGGATGTGTTAGGTGTGGGAATGTTTATGTTCTGTGGTGGATGAAGGGAGGGATTTTCTTGCACATAGGATTGATGATATAATTAACACAAAAACCAGAAATAATTGCTTTGTCTGGACTAAGCTGTTGGAGAAGTATCTCTGCCATGCTGTTTTCTTACTTCTCCAAATGTTATATCAAATGATAGGAATTTTAGACTGATTGCTTGCTTTTGTTTTGGTTTTAGATGATCTTTGATTTGATACATGTAGAAAAGATTTTAAGATACGGGGTCATTACATTTTCATCCCTGCAGCATCACTGGCAGCAGTTGGTGTACAGTACACGTGTAAGGTAGCACGCTTTGGCAGAGTGTTGCCTATAGAGCTTTGCTTACCCCTTTCTCTATGTTACATGCACAGAAACCGAGGCTTTAAGCGTAGCTTCTCTGTAAAATCCGTGGCCGCGCAGGGAATTGGTTCCAAAGCTGAGTTTCAACAGAAAATAATAGATTTCAAATTTACTTATTATTTTACCACTTTGAAGCTTTGAGAACCTGATCTAAATTACATGGCTACTGAAGAGAAGAGTCCCCACAGACCCCCTACTGTATAGGTTTTTATCAAGCAAAATGCCTTTGGATTCTTCCAAGGACATATGGGCTATGTATTTATTTAAGGAAAGCTTGCCATTCAGTTACTTGCTCGTTTGCCCATCCTGAAGTCCATCTGTTCTTTTCTTAGATGCAGGAATTGAGATTTCACTGTCAGAAAGACACAGTGTTCCTGCAAGTCTCCATCACATACCCCTTTTGCGGCAAGGTAAAGACCCTGGCTCACATTTACAGGCAACAGGAGAAACCCAGAGCTTGTTCTTCCTCTGCAAGCCTTCCTTTGCAGTTCCTGATTAACTTCTCTCCTTACCTGATTCATATCCATATCACCATAGATTTCTGAGGCTTTATTCTTAAGCTTTTATGGTAACTGTCCATTATTCTATTTAACAGAATGGCTCAGAAAGGGAAAGTGTCAGTTCATTAATGGAAATAATTTTTCGTTTATAAAACTGCTCTCCATCTGCCTACTGTTAGCAAAAATGAACTTTTGTCAAGTTTCCAGGATTTTGGTCTGTCTTTTATTGCAGTGCTAGAAAATTAGGGATGTCCAGTCTGAAATGGAAAAGTATAAGAAGCTTTGTCTGATAAAGTGACATGTAAGACTTGTCTGTCTTTTTTTTTTCCATGTTCTTTACTAGATGATCCCCCCTGCTGCCACCTTCAGATGAAGTGATTTAGTAAGGATGGGATATTAAAGCTTTAAGATAGGGTTTTAAAATAAATGAAATGCTATCAGGACTGTAATAGTAACAGCTGCTGTGTCCACCAGCTGGGCGGCAGACTTAATCACTCAATCAAATCCCACTTTCCACAGTGCTGCACTTGTTTTCTCTACCTTCTGCCCTTTCACTAAAACCACAGAATAAACTCAACAGAGGGATGCTGTGCTGTGGTCCATAGCCGGTTCTGTCAGAGCCACGGAGGGAGAAATCTCATTCTCTGAACTGTCTGCACAGCATGCCCTGTGCAGCTGAGGTTGCCTTACCTGGAACATGCACTCTGAAGTCACAAAATCAGGAAGGAGCAAGAGCTCAGGCTTACAGCTACATACGTGCTTTTATTTCCCTACATGCAAGGTACAGGCAGGAATATGCTGTTCAGTGCATTGCTACATCCTTTACAGCTGCAAAGCAGGGCATTTTGGAATCTCTTTTTGTAGAGGTTGGAAAAGTAGCTCTGAAGGCAGAAGTCCAGTCTTCTGAACCTGCTGCTTGTAGTGCTGTTTTTCAGAAAGAAGGACCTTCTGTATTCAGTATGGGGTTGAATATTAACTATGTCAAATATATTCCATGAATACTGTTGCTCTGAAAAAAGAGAACTCGTCACTGGTGACTTTTAGGCTAGCACTATCATTCAGTGTGAGTCCAGGTACCAGCTAGTTCACCTGTCAAAACTCACTGGTGAAACAAATTATTTCCAACCGAATCATCTCAGAAAACACCTTGTGGTTTCAAAATGTCAGATTTCTCGTTGACGTTGACCTAAGCTTTATATAAAAGTTTAGCAAAAGAGTTCAATATTATTTCCTTTGAGATAAAACTAAAATTTTTGGTTGACAATAATTAATTTTTTAGTTGTATCTCACTTGGTTAAAAGAGTCATTAGAAGAAAATTATTTTTAGTGAAACTGCAATCACCATTTCTCCTATTTGTGCATTAGCTACCAAATCAAGAAATTGATTATTTATTCCAGTGTGGGTTCTCACTCCAACAGTGCAGCTAACTTAGTGAGCAGCCATGGACAAGGCAGTTAACCTTTCTATTGTGCGCTTAACCATCTGTAAAATGGATATGATACTACTTACCTGTCTGACACAGTTGTACAGAGGCTTAATTTTTAATCAAGCTCTGTTAAAACACTTTGAGTTCACTGTATAAAAGATGCATGGAGAGACAAAATAGTTTTATTACGATATTATTGCTTTTATAAGATCTACACTTCCAAGAGTTATATGGTGAGCTATATCAGTGTTCTAGAAATACCATCAGAAAAGAAAGAAATTATCAAGAAGCATAAGAGATGTACTGGGATGGAGTACAGACCTTCTGACAGTCTAGGGTTCCTTCGTCCCTATTAATTATACATATGGAGCAACTTGTTAATGCATTTCTAAAGACATGTTGACACAAGCTCAGACCTCCATCCTGGCAGGCAGTCTTTTGTATTAATTTAACCCTGGGATCAGAAGGAACTGGACAACATAGTTGAAGGCATTTCTATAACAACCGAAGTAGACTACTATCAACAAAACAGATTTCCTGGGTCCATGAGAGAGAAGAGGAAGTAATGGTACACCTTCATGGGGAGCTCATTATGAATAATTTCTGTAGAAGGCCCTGGCATTACGTTTCAGGCTGATTGTCCATGGAATATGACCAGGTATCATTCTCAAAGTTATTTCTCTACCCCCTATGCCCTCCAACAGTTTCAAAAATAATTATAAAAATACTTAATTTTACTAATAAAGTACTCGAGTCGTTCAGGAGTTATGTTTATGATAAAATATAATTGCTTATATTTAACAGCCAACAGAAACAAAAAAATTAATTATCTTTTGACAAATTGCCTAATATATGCTACAGTATTCCAGTCTTACCTAATATTTTTAGCAAGTTTGACACTGTGTACTTTGCAGGCACAAAACCCACACAAAATTACTGTAATTACTGTTCATTTCCACAGTACTGGAGGTGCAATGTTTGAAGTGCAATTCCGCTATGCGAAGTGACTGCATACGGAGTTCTGTGAAGTTTCCTTCTTTGTGTCATCTCAGAACTTCAAACCACATGTGTGTTCTTTACAAAAGAATTACAAACAATTTCTTGAGTGTGTAGCTAAATAAGGCCATAAAGAACACACACCTCAGTGTGCTGTGAAGCTATTACCGGAGGTGCAATGATTGGCTCACAAGATTTTTATTGTCTCTTTTTCAGACTCACTTAGAAAATGAAACTTTCCAGACAAACTGGAATAGTCTGAATTAAACAAAAAACATTACTGGAAGAGACATCCACACCGAGTCTCAAAACAATGACATTAGAAATATATGAGTTTGATTATTTTCCATTGCTGATTCATTCACAAGGAAGTTCCCCCAAAGCATCTGTAGATCACTGTGGGGGTTTCAGTCAATTTATAAAATGAATTCTTAAAACAACCAAAAGACTTAAGCAAACACTTTCAGAAATAACTATTGATCCTGAGTGTGCAACTTGAGAAGTCCAGAAGAACTTGACCTTAAAGTGCTGGACATCTGCTGTCTGGAAAATGCTAAAAATGTTGAGTTATCCAAATAACTTCAGTATGTTTAAAAATCCTAAATCTTCAGTTGAGCATTACCTCTTTACCTGAAGACCAGATGTCTTCTATGATAGAGTTTCTGCAGGGAAAGAAGTTTATAAAATGTAACCTGAGACAATATAGCCATTACCTATATTATGGCTTTGTATTTTGTTGGTTTAGTGAGTTCTTTTTCCTCTTCTTTTTCCTTCCCATGCTATTCAGAAATCTCCTGAAGAGCTATGAAGGTTAAAAGCTTTATCGACCAAGATATACCCTCTTCAGGCACAAAACATCTAATCCATAGTCCAAACAATTCTGCAGTATTAACCTGTAGTTTTTGCTTGTTGCTAAAATGTATGGAATTGACCAGACAATATTTTTTTCTCTATTTACTCATAAAAATAGGCTTCTGGATAATCTTTAAGAGCAATCACGTCAGTCAGTGACACTTAGCACTGCAAAAATCCACTCGAGTTTCTATCATTCAAGTTGATTTGGTCAATCTAAGCTACACGATAGCTGTTTTTTCCCTGATTCAACCGTGACACAACCATGGAAATTGCTAAAGAGTTTACGGGGTGCGTGACTTTATAGGAGAAAAAGTTTTGAGAAGAGCACTGTTTCAACGGTGTGAGTGCAGGTGAGAACCCCTTTTAAAGGATGTTATAATACCTATTGCTTCTTTAAATAAAGCTCTGAGAATTCCAAATCCCCAAGGCTTTTTACAGGAAAAGCTTAGGAAACTACTCACAAAAGCATTTGCAAAAAAGTGGAAAAGGAAAAGGATGGAAACATATTTTTAAAACCTGAACAACTAGTCAAGATCTGCTAATGGCCTGTGGGCATTGGGAATGATGTCTTTCTAGTGGTGTTGGAAATTAGTTCATGCCATGCTCACAGAATGAGACACAACAGGAACAGATTTACCAGAGATTTCAGATGGACTGGAAAAAAATGCAATTTTATTACCCAGTCAATATTACTGATGTTTAAACAAGTGCTCGCACCATATACAGTAGCTCTGCATCTTCTTCCTTCAGGTGGAGGCTGTGCTTGACTTTAAAGAGTTAATGTTCTCTTACTCTTCCCTTTTTTTCCTTCTTTCTCTCTCTACTACTGGCTCAGAGCACTGGCTTTCATTTGAAGGGCACAGCAGAGTGATGTTCACATGATACCAATGACAGCAGCATGATAAGCCTATTTCTGACAGTGTGGCAAATTACTATTATGAAATCCCAGTACATTTGATGGCAGAGTGACTTTCAGAAGGGATCACACATAGCAAGGTTATGAAAGGCTCAGTGTTTACTGCAGTAAAAGAATATCAAGAGCTCTTTAAATAAAAAAGCTTGGGAGATTCCCAATTCATAAAACATTTGGCTGAGTATATCCAGCCAAGAGTTATATTTCTCTAAAATGAAAGGAGAAAAAATGATCAGCAAAAATTGTTGGGCTTTTTTTTTTTTACCTTTGGTGACTCGGTGAAATGTGTTTGCTAGGGATTCACTCAAAAGGGATCATCAACTTGAGGATGTCCTTCCCCTTTGACATTGTTCACTTTAGGAGGTTACGAGTGTTCTGTCTCTCCAGAACTGCCTCCCCATTCCATCCAAGGTCAGGATCTCCTCCGACTGTACAGTGCCCGAGTTAAAAGGACAACAAGATTCAGATAAAAAGTTATGACAAAAGCAGAAGTGAGAGGAGAAATAGACAATTTATGGGCTAAGAAAGCATGGAAGTTGCCACTAAAAGAAGCATTTCTGCAAAATACAAGATAGCACTAACCTACCTGCTGAATTATTGTCAGCATCCAAGGCTGTGTTACAACATGGAGATAAATTATGCCTGCTTCAAACACCTTCCTTTTAAACTTATTTATAGAGGTAACACAATCAGCAAAATAAAAAAGAGCAGACATTAAATGGCTCGGGTTTACAGCAGGATTTTTATCACACCAGTGGGTAGGATGGTATTTTCATGATGAAATAAGTTTTTCATTCAATTATCGAATAAATAAATATTATAACTTTGGTTTTTTCTAGACTTTGTTGATTAAGTCTTTAGTTATGATAACCCAGGTAAATCACTGATTGTTTTTCTTGATTTGATTAAATACAATACCAGCAAGTTATGATTACTCTATTCATAAGCAATGTTCTCACTGCTTATCTTAATTAGAGCCTGTTTATTCTCTTTCACATAGAAGTAAGAGTAGAGAAGCCATAGCATTGCTGTTAAATTTCACTTCAAGCATATTCTGCCCCCCTAAATACAGAAATAATTGGTCTCTGCTACGTTTAGCAGTGTTTTGGAGCACATATTTATGCTCTATTATACCCAGGGTGATACAGTAAAGAGCTCAGCATGCATATGAATCTGGTTAGGATGATGAATTGTGGGGAAAAAAAAAAAAACCAACCCACAAACCCCAAAAAACCAATACCCAACAAACCCACAAAAGCAAAACAATCCCCCAATTTTAAGTCCCTAATTTTGGACTTGTTACACCTCTGTGATGTTGAGGCAAATAAGCTTTGTTTTAAGCCAGTTTGTGATAAATGTGTGCTCTAAATCTAGGGATTTTAACAATTTCTCTACACTTCTTTCAGTGAAGCTACTTCATTAGCCTTGTCTCAGGCAAATATGTTTGCTCGAGTGGGTAAAATTAGATATGTGATAAATTCAGGTTGGTCTCTCTCTTTCTCTTACTCCTTCCCTCCCCCTAAATTGAGGAACTACTTAAATATTGGCTGAAATACACCTGATTGCTGTAGGTATGGATACGAAATATAAAAGCCCCTGAAGTTTAGGTAGAAACCCCCTAGGTTTGTATGAGGTTTTTTGAACAGCAGAGGAGTAAAATTTATTGACAAAAGGCCCCAAACACCTCTAATTTTCACTTCTTAGCATATTTTTCAGCTAGGACAAAACTCTTCAATCAATAGATCATTATACAAAAGATGATGATTCCCTTTCCTAATTATCTCAGTTTTCTTGGCCAAGTAGAGAATTCACATGATGTTTCTTCCGGGATACACACACAATACAATCTTGTTTGTCTGCTGGCTGGAATGTCACTATTCCAGTCTGCTTTGACTACTTTTCCCAGCTGAATTAGAGAATTGATCCCTTAGTTTAGTAAGTGCAGACTTGAGGGTTTTTTTCTATCCTGCCCCTACAGAGATATGAATATATTTAGCTGATGATGGAATATGGCTTCTATATGTAGGTGGCCACAGCCTGTCAGAGGTTTAAGCCAACCGACCAAATGTCTGAAGCTAGATGTGTAGCATCAACAGCTGTCTTTTTTAAAGGTTATTTTTCAAAGGCACATGTTCTTGGAATTTGTTTCCTGGGTGGCATGTTGTACCACGGAGAGGCCAAGTGTTTAAATAACCTCTTCAAACATGTGTTTTGCACTTTGCTGTAAGGCCTGAAGGCAATTGTCTGTGAAATCAAAGTCATGATGGCAAAAGCTTTGGTGCAAGTGAATGGATAGTTATTGCCTTTCCCAATCTGTGAAAGGGGGAGAATGACAAATTGGGGATCTTTTTCCATGTCCAACAGATATTTGGAAAAATGAGACTTTTACCTCTGACTTCAGTGGAGCCAGAATGTCACCTAAAAGTTTTTGGAGAAGAGAAACGCTGACACTGAAGTTGGTAATAGTATATTGCTGTATACAACCAGGGAGGATGAGCACTGTTACTATTTGCAGTGATGAAAGATATACCACTGGTGTGGCTGCAGTGTTGACTATCTTAGGTGCAAAGAAATTGTCTAATCCCAGCTGCACAGCATGTGGCACAAGCTGCAAAACCCACCGGAAAGTTGAGCTACAGTGCACTATAGCCAGACTGCCGTGAGTACACAGGTTGTACTTAAAAGTTACTGCGTTCCTACTACTGCACTGCCGTCAGAGACTTGTTTGTAGACCCACCCATGTCTACATCAATGCCACTGCATGCTTACTTGGCTAATTAAACAGAGGTGAATTGCATTTGGTATCTCTTGCTAAAATGTCTCATGATCGTTTATGGAAAGTCCCAACATTCTGGGAAGAGAAGAGGGTGCAGGGGATATCCCGTTTTTGAAATATGACTCTTCCTCTGAAACTAAAGAAAAAACATTTGGTGAAAACTAAAGAAAAAACATAGATAACTGCCACCATAATCTAATAATGACAGTTCTTGGTTTCAAGGTTGAGACTGGCTAACTGGACAATGTGTGATTTAATCTATGAAGAAAAAAGGCGGAGAAAGGAAGAATGTCCCCCGAAACCTTGAAGTGCAAGTGGACAAAAGGGGCATTTCTTTGTGAATCACCATGGTCTAGGAATAGAATTATTTGTAATCCCAAGAGCTGCAGTTCTAAGAACCAAGTATTAACAGTCTGACCATAAATCTTTCACAGACAGTTGGAAATCTTTCCACTGTTTTCAATTTACTTTGGACCTCATTGTATGTAATGCATCTCATGCTGCAGAATTCCTAATTTCCCCCTGGAAATATAGTCTGGGTCTCTGCTGTGTTATATATATATTACGATGCCATTTCCAGCAGAGTTTAAGGACCTACTATGATAAATACTAGCTTCACAGCAAATTTTTGCTTAGGTATTTCAATTTAGTCATACAGTGGCTGATATTACAGTAAATCTGCATGTTGATATTTATTTTATATAGGCAATTTGTTGTACTCCTGACATAGGAATTCCATCACATATGTGAAAATAAGGAAATAATTACTGCTGCAGAATTCTAAAGGGAAGAAAATAATTGGCAATAGTGGGTCTCCTTAAAATAGGCCTTAAAAACGTCTGGAAGTTTGCTATGACTCAATATGTTTTAAGGAAGGAAAAATGTTTTTTTTAACTATGAAGCTGGCAAATTCTACCATTTTGATTCCACAGCAGTAATCTCTGTAAAAGACATGATTTAAAAGCTGCTATTTCTCACTGTCTGAAGTTAAATACACTTTTCTATTCTAACAAATCTGAATAAAATTAGAGCACTCTGAATAAATTCACCCTGCCTCTGCGCCTGCTGTCTTAGCTTGAGGCGGAAGCAGATGACTCTGATCTCTAAGACTGTCAAACTAGCACCATAAGCCAAAGCTACATTCACCTTAAAAAACCATGAAATTTATTCCAGCTTGGTAATAAGATGGTCCATTATTTCGGGATTTTGGTGCTGGTGTTCAGTTTTTTAAAAGGCCATCTGAAACCTCACAGGCATTTTTGACATTTTCCCATTAATAGGGTTGGTATTTGGGGGCTTGAGAGTGCTTTGTTTGTGTTCAGAGTTAAACTTTTAACACCTTAGATCTATCACCAGTTCCTGGGAAGATGTTATTTTGATTTTCCTTGTTACTAGCTCTGAAAAAAAAAAAAAAATTAGCACATTTCTCATTTAATATTAATTGGAACGTATTTTTCCCTGTAGCAGTTTGCTGATTATGAGATTTCGATGCAGCTGACTGAGGTGGCTTTGCAAATAGTCCCTATAAATAGAAAATAAGAAGCTGTTTCTGTGAAATGGCCAGCTAGAGGAAAGACTCATTAATCAGGGAACCAGGTACAGACCAGCAGCCCTGCCTAACGCTGATCATGTAAACACAGGCTGACGGTGCTGTCTGAACAATCAAGCAGAACAGTTTGGTCTACGCTAACATTCTGTGGGGAGAAAGTTTAGTCAAGTGTTTAAAATACGGAAATAAGGATCAAAATGCCTGTGTGGTTTCTCCAGCTCTCCTGCTGCCTAGCTGCAGGCAAATCACCTTGCCTCCTTGTCATTTAATCACTGACAAAGGGCTGGTTCCCGCCCGAAAACTGTGGGAGCAACATTTGGCTATAGCAATGTCTTCAAAAATGACATCATGGGATGTGAAAGGTGAAAGTGGCCAATGTGTAAATCGCATGAATTATTGCGACAGTGCAAGCTGTTCATGTTAAAACACTGCAGGTCATTTGAGGCTGCCTTGCATCAACGTTTTCTGTCTTCCATGTACCTTGTAGTGAGTGCATTGAGTATTTCCAGAAAAAAAATACTCCTTGTGAAGGAGAGCAAGACCTCTTGCTACCTTGTCTATCAGCCATGTACCATGGTCTGGTTTTTGTGTTGACCGCATAAAATCAAGCACAGTTTACCTTTGCCCCTGCTTTGACCTTGTTTCTACTGTAGTAGAAATAAAGAATAATAACAATGACACCTTTCATGTCCAGGGATTTCAAAACATTTGGAGATGTTCTGAAACAGAGATACAGCACTGTTTTAAGGAACATGTAGAAGTTTCTTCCCCGTAAGAAAGAGGGGGTGCTCATTTCCCTCAGATCAAAGAGGGGGTCTATGCCCCTGGGGATAGAGCAGTGCTTAGGTTAGCACTCAGGCTTTTGCAGACCGTGTAGCGAGCCTCAGAGCCCGCAGATGGTGCGGTGTCACAGATCAGAGGCCAGGAGACAGCTCCGCAAGAGCTGTTCACTGCCAGAAAACCCAAGGCACCCTGGTGCAGTCTTCAGGGAACACAAAACCAGAGCAAATTCTGCCACCTGCTGCTTCCCTACACGTCTACAGTGCCCTTATTTTCAGAATAGACTAAGCCTTGGTCTGCTTTAACCTGGCTGAGATTTTACCGAGATTGTGTTTACCAGTGGGATTGCTGTATTTAAGCCTGCAACACTTGAGAGGCTAGATTAAGTGATTTGCTTTCAGTATTTATAAGCAACAGCAGTAATGAAAAGTGTCCATGCGGTATGTAGTGATATACCTGGTGTAGAATGTCCACAGCTGTTTTACAAATGCAAATACTTGGACTGTGCTAAGTATATATTTAGAAGTAAAATTACTGATAACACAAAATCTCAGGGGTGTTGAGGGAGAGTGGGCTGTCCAGTGAGAGCAGTGACATAGCTAAAGGTCCTTTCAAAGCTCAAGCATCAGAGGGAACAGAAGAAAAATGCAGGCTTGCTTGTACAAAGCAGTGGATTTTTATAGCATTCCTCTAGATATCTCAAAGAGTTTAAATTAGAAAGCTGACGCTGTGGGCAGTTATCAGCAACCAGCATGTGCAAAGCCGTAGCTTCTGCGTTACTGTAGGAATTCAAAATTGCTTTATTTTTAATTTTTAAAGTCCAAGATTTTCTCTTTGTTGGCTGCTAGGCTGAGGCACGCAAGAAGCTTAGGCAAAGCCTAGTCTCTAAGCCCTTCCCCATAAGCACTTGCTGTCTGGTGTGAGTGTTCCCCACCTTGAGGTGAACTACAGAGGACAAGGCTATAAGCTGCCACGGCAGCTGAAGCTGCTGAAGTGCTGCTCTGAGGGATGTCAGGGTGCCACGGCAGAATGCAGTTGTTTGAAACTTAAGGGAGACTTTGGCGACATTCCTTGGGGATCCTTAACTCCCTCTCAGGCCAACCACTGTCAAGGGCAAGGGCTACCATCAGGTCAATGTTCTCTTTATATATAGTGCTAACTAAATTTAGTGTTAAATCTGCTGTGAAAATTCACAGCTTGTAATATTTACCTGACAGGCATCCAGACCCTCTTGTCCAAATATATAATTCCTTAAATTAGACACAAAATATGTCATGAGGCAGCAGCCTAAATTACATATTTACAGCACTGAAGCAGGTAAGTACATATTTATGAAAGCCAATCCTGAGGTCTTATTTTGAAAAAAATGGATTGCTTTGTTCAATGTATTTTTTAAAATTCTGACAGAATATTTAAACAATCCTAGGTCTGAGAGCTCTCAGGGCCAGGGGCTGTCTTTGTATTGTCTGTTTACAACTGAGTCCTGCACAATGAGACTGGCATCCTTAGGGGTTGTTGCAATTGAAAGAATAAAAGTATGTGACAATAAAGAGCAACTCCCTATAAAATGACTGTGCATAGAGATTTTTTCCTTCTTAGAAAACGTTATTGCCCCCAAACAACTAGTATATTATTTATATAACAATTCCCTTATGGGTCATTGTTGAATAGAACTCGAGTCCTTCCATACCCAGAGTGAATGCCCCCACCACTGCAACTACAGAATTATTTCCTTTATACGCTGTCAGGACAGAGTTCTTCTCTACAACAACAAGCTTAGGAGCTACCTCACAGTTACATACAGAAAAATATAATTTTTCAATATCCCAGACTTACTCCTTTGTGAAGATATTCCTACAAACAACCTTCTGAACTTGTGTAGATTTTAAACCATAAGAAAGGAAGACCAAAAAAACCCAAACAAACAAGGGAATGTTTTCATAAGAGACAGCTCAGAGCACAAATCAGGTTCATGACATGCTGCTGCATTTTTGTTGCTTCTAGCTAATTTCAGAGACAAGTGGCTCCTTTGAGATGTGAATGTGGAGTATAGATTAAGTCAGAGGTTTCTGCAAAGAATGTGTCAGGTTTGGGGGAGTTTTTGCACTTTTTGTTCAGGTGAGTAAGCAGGGCCTAACCCCCCCCCTTAATGGTTAGCTTAGTCATACTGAAATCCGTGGGACGGTGCCCCTCTGTGCCCCTTTAAGAGCTGTGTGATACAGCACTTCAAGTATTTGCTTTGCTTGATGAAAATCTTGATGGGACCTGTAGTTACTGCTGATGTGTAATAGTATTTCTATGAGGAAAATCGCACTGCCTAGAAAAGAAGGACCAAATATGAGTTCTTTTTAAAAGCTAGTAAATTCTTTTTTTTTCCTGAAGTGTTACAACCCCATATGGCAGGAAGATTATCATCATAGGTGTATTGCAAATGACATCTGCTTAGACTACTTAGATTTACAGGGGAAAAAAAGAGTATCAGTGGCGTGGTTTTAAGATGGTGCCTTTTAAGAGCTGATCAGTTCAGCTCAGTTCAACAAACAGTACAAAAATTTTTAAAAGGAAAAGACTTGTTACTAATGGCAATTGGACTTTTTCATCACCGGTATGAAAAATACGTGTTTAAATATACAACAGGGTTTGCCAGATACGTGTGCCTTGTGTAACTGCCATCAAAGAAAGCTTTTTTGTATTCTTATGGGAGCAGGGTGAGTCTGAATCCCAGTCCCAGGAGCTGTACGTGCTTAGAGGTAGTGTTCAAAGAAATCAGTGCAATGGAATGTGCAGGTTTGGAGGACAGGACTTGGCAGCCATTGGGTCCCCTTAGGTAGTGTTCAAATTCAGACCAGTGAAGCTATTTTACCAGTGAACTGACTTGGATAGCTCTTTTTAAGCACCTTCCAAGGAATACTTCTAACTTTCTGAAAGAGGCCTCCTAACCATGAGAACAACCTCATGTCAACAGCCTGTTTCTCTTCTCCCTGAAACCCTGCCATTTAGTCTCTGTGACCACCCTCACTTCGTAGCTGGCATCCACAGTCCCCAGTTACTGCAGAACTTGCCAGCCAGAATCAGGGCTCCCTTGTCTGAGTCCCAGCCCTGACAGATTCTCAGTCCAAAGAATCTATCGTCTTGTTTATGCAGCTCATCCAGGCTGACATCGGTCTCCTTCAAGGCAAGAAATATGCTTGCTTAGAGAGATGTGCATTAATTCTAACTACTACTTTGTCTCTGTAATGTCACAGAAGTTCAAATACGAGGCTGATTTCATGCAATCAAGACTGTATAGAACATTTTCATAACAAAGAGTTGTATCAAAACATCTCTTTGCTCCACAAAAAATGGAAGACCAGTGCACTCTTGTTTTCCAGTCACAAATGACCATGAGGCCCTGAGACTAAAAAAAAGTTTCTCAAAAAAATCTTGGATAAACACGACACATCGGCAGCAAAATGTTGTCCTTTGCATATTATAATGATTCCCAGGAGTCCCAAAGTGCTTGTTGTACATTAATGAATTATGCCTTACAACAGCAGAGTGTACCAGAATAAACATTACCTATTTACTTGTCTGGTAGTAATGTACTTAAGTTCCGAACTGGATCCATATCTCAGAGGTCTCCAAGTTCAAGAGTTTTTATCTCCAGGTCTATTTTGCAAGTGGATCTCTTTTTTTTTTTTTTTTTTTTTTTTTTTACAAGGTTATGCTATTTTAATCATTAATATTCTCTCTTCCTGAAAAGTGGTACATCTTCAGAGTCTAGCCCAGCATTTCTGCTGTACATTTCCATTAGTTCACTGCATTTTCTATTTACTAGTAAAGGGATTTCTGAGTTATTGCATATTTTTTAACATTTTCTCACCTCTTTTCCATGGCAGCTGTGAACATCTAAATTGTTTCAGTTTTCACCTGTTCTTGAAGCACAGGCAAAATGGCCTGTTTTAGTGGTTTTATCTTCAATTAAAGTCCTTGTAATGTCTGAAGATTTGAGGGAGTTGGGAAATGTATTTGTGTTAGACACAACAAGGGTATTTATTATTAAAGGAATCGCTGTTAGACGGCATTGTCTGTCTCAGCAAGAATTGGTGTCTATGAACTTCAGGTGTAGGTATCCTTCATTTTTATCTGCCATTCCTACTTCAACACACTTCTGCCAAATGCAGTATAGTACTCAGAAAAAAACCTGTGTATATGCTTACCTCAACCTACTGGCAATAAAACAGATGTACAGGATCAGAACCTAGGATTGACCTAATCAAAATGGTCAGCCAGAAATGATAAATGAGGTATTCTTGGTGTAGCCATGTGTTTGCAGCACTGCTTTCAGCAATGGCTCGACCTTACGGTTTTGGGGTGTTGTGTCTGGAATAACTGAGGTCAGCTCCACTTTGTAAGAAAAAAAGGGGGGAAAAGCTTGATTATCAGTGCTACTCTGTTTGAAATTTTGTCTTGTAGAATATTTGAGCAATGTGTTTGAGATAAAGATACGTTCATTCAGTTTTTTGTTACTGGCTGGTTTGTGTTTGATTCCACCTTCACTGAACTGAGATTAAGAGATGGAGAAGCTTGGACTCTTTCTGTCATGAGTTCATCTTGAGGCTTAAGTCACCAAAAAAGCTAGCTAGATATCTGTGACGCATATTTAGTATTACCAAAGTGAAAACAGCTTATCAGTTAAACAGTTCAAAGCAGATATTTTGCTCCTGGGTATTATTAATCACAATTGACATATCTTACAGAGTTGTGCGGTTTTCTATTTAAGAAGCAAAATGCATTTCATCCAGTTCCAAAATGCTTTGTTTGGTTCCTTTGGGTGTCATAGTCATATATTTTACTTGTAAATGTCTCAATAGTTGAACAGATTAGAGCTGTGCTTGGGGAGCCCTGTCCAGTCAGCTTACAGACTTGGAATTAATGTTTTCATACAAATCTCACAGTAATGTGTAATTGTGCACCTCAGTAACTCCCTGTACATCAGGCTGGTCATGTCTTTCCATATTTGAGCTTTGGTTTTAGAAGCACGGTAGATAATAACCATAAATGTTTAATTTACTATAAATATTTAATAATTATGAATGATTGATGACCAGATTTTTAAGCAAACTGATAGAATTGTGTGAAATGAAGACTACCTTTGTGTAATTTTCTAAGCTGTATTTTAAATATTATATGGGCTAAATATTATAAATATTATATAGGCTTTGTTGTGCTGTTAATATGCATGCCTGACTGGTATTTTCATTAAAAATATTAGCACATAGGTAACAAACAGAAAAAATACACTTTTTATAGTTGTATTGGCAATAAAACTAATCTGGATGGAGTTCCTTGTGGATACAAGAATTTCTGTATCCACCAATTTTCATTCCATTGTAAGGCTTCTTTATTCCATTGTAACCCCTTCTTTATGGGTTACTTTAAAAATGCTTTTTCAACAGAATGTGTTTTTTATAGCACAGCACTAATAGCTGGCTGTGTTTCAGTGACTACTTTCACCTATTTTGCTTTCAATTTTTTCTAATTGCCTTTGTTCTCCCTGGGGCTTTGAAGCCAAAAAACCCCTACACAATACTTATCTAATTATCAGGGCTCTTGCATCTCTAAAAGATTTCATTAACAATGCTGCTTTCTGGTTCCTGCGGCCAGCCGAGGGTCTGGTTCCTCTCCTGCAGACGTTTTTGGACGTCTCCCAATTAGTGAAGAATCCCTTTGCCAATAGGTGCCACTGTTGCTCTACACACACATCTGAATCATCAATGTCCTTCAGCTGAAAAGCCAACCTTGAAAAAGCAAACCTAAATCACAGTGAACAAAATGTTGCAGAGGTAAAAACTCTGTACAGATCATGGCCAGAGGCTTGTCCATGCCAAGACTTCAGAACATGCTTTATCGTGTTCCTAAAAATAATTATGTTATTGCTAATCTTGAGCAGAATTGATGAAGAGATAAATATGCATTGAACTAATTCCAGATATATTTAATCTAAGCCTTTAACTTGCTGCAAGTTTATCACTGAGCCTCAGACTAATAGCAGCTGACCCTTGCAAATATCTCCTCTGGACCAAACGTGATTTAAATGCACAGCAGCGCAGTAAGAATTTGGACTTCTGTCAGCACTTTTTACATAGGTTGTTCACATACTTTCTTAACCAAGTAAAGTATCGGGGTGGCCAGCAGTATAAAGGCCACCTACAGCAATTTCTTCTAGGTTTACTGTTTGGTAATGTAAGGTCAGGTAATGTAGCTCACTTTGCAGCTTATCTACCACTAGGTGCCATTCAGGATGTAAAGCCAAGGGCAATCAAGGTCTGCTTGCGTACTGCATTGGGAGAAACCGTGGTTCACCTTGTCCCTAGGTATGCAGTCACTTCAAATGTTTACTTCATTCTTGGATGTTTCAGACACGTTATGGAGTAACACAAGTTTCTATTCCACTCTTTGAAGAAATGTAGAGCAAGCTGTGTGAAAATGAAAGAAGCACTAGGGGCAATTAAAAGATTTATATTCTTTCAGGTTCAATCCAACTTTGTTTTCTTTTTTTCTTACTCTAACTATTCATTTACTAGAAACCAACAGATGAAAATTTTGTTTTCAGTGATTTAATATCTTCTAAAATATTCCCAGCCATCTGCAGGTCTGAATGTAACCCAGCAACTTCTTCTAACTAGTAGGCAGCCCTCCGCCTCTATAACCTAATTCTCATTCCTTCTGCATGGAACAGATCACTCTTACGTGCATGAGCAACAAGCTATATTAAGTAGTACTTAGGCTCACCCTAAGCGGTTTACAGAGGCATCCCTTGCTTTTCTGTCTCTCACCAGTTGGCGGATGACTTGCAGATATTTCTGACATCCTTCATAGTCCAGGATTCTACTAATGTTTTGGGGAAGGTGTCCCTGGTTGGAAGGGAGGACATGAGTTGTAGCTGCTTGTCCCAGCTGACGAGTAGCAAAAGCAGAAATCGGTGGGCTTTCATAGGAGGTGGTGTAGACACTGTTCATCACTCCATATTCTTTCTTGTGCCATTTTTTCATCAGGTGCTCAAGAAGGCCGTAGTTGGTGGGTGGTTCTGAGACAAGAAATTATGAAGTATTAGAAGTTACAGAATTAAGTTTTTGGTCCTGGTGTTTTTACTCCACAGTTGTCATAAGGAATATCTATACTATTTTGACAGCAGATTAAGGACAAAACAGATCTTTTTGTTCCTAGGGAATGTGTGTCTACCCTCTGGATGAAAGGGAAAATCACTGTTAGATATTGATAGGATAGCAGTGATAGTATAAATGTAAGGAGTCCTGGTTCTTCATAGTCTCTCTGGTAGATATGAAAAAAGTTAGCAGAGCTGTATATGTCACTTAAATTCAGAAACATAGTAATACTCCATAAATTCTCCTGCTAGTCATATCTCACACCTCTCCTTGTTTTCACCTGACATCTTGCATTATTGCATAGGGGAAAGAAATCTGTTCATTGACGTTATCCTTCACTGCCTCCTGTTGTGATTAAGTATTGTTGTATGGATAACATTTCCACTTTATCAATCAAAAAAAAAAAAAAAGCTACTGACTGGGTAAGAAAGTAGCAAAAAATCAGCACAAGACCCATTTTCAGAATTAAAATAGAAGGAGGTTCTTGGCTCTAAGTCTATATATTGACCACTGCACCATGTTCCATCTATTGAATTAATAATGCCAAAAACTACCAAGAATAGGGTAATCTGCTTTCTTAGGAATCCAGGCAAACTTGTATTCATTCCGGCTGTGGAGGGGAAGCAGCACAGGGTTGTAACCATGTCTATTGTATTTATCATCATACTCCGATACTAGATTTCGGCTTCTTGGTTCATCATGATGGGTGAAGAAGTGCTGCACTGGCAGGCCCTGAAATGAGATGTAGATGAAACCGTGCTGTTTGTACATAGCATTGAGATGGCGTAGTGTGCTTCTGAGTCAGTCTGTACCACCAGGGATAGCATTTTGTCAGTATTGTATTACTTCTACTTTTTTTTCACTCCCTGAAAATAAGGGCATTTGCATTTCAAGTAAAGTAAACATCCAGTTACATTAAGCAACTACATCTGTATGTCATGAGATCTGATTAGTCTGATTTCAACACATGGACCACAAATTTGCAGATACATTTTAAAAGTCTGTAAATGAAAAGCTGATTGTCTTGTGCCTCATAAGCGTTTCATTGTGCACTAGCATTACATATACTACCCTCCAGCTGTCTGTCAGGAGAGAATGATGAGAAGATTTAGGGTGGAGAAGCACCTTGGAGAATGGGACATTCTAGCAGATGATACTTAGGGAAAAAGTATTGTTATGAAAGATCCGGGACTCATTTAAGTGCAGTTCATTCCTACAAATCAGAGGTGTGCTGATGAAAAGAATCCTTTTTTACCAGCAAGCTCATATTGTAGCCCATGGAATGTCCTGAAGACACCATACCCAGTTGGTATGGTAGCTGGTAGTAACATGATTTTCTTCACGTGCCCTGGTCGCCCCAGGCAAACAACCAAAACTGGGAAACAACCAGAAAGTACCAAGAAGTATGTGCTGTTTGTCTGCCTCGGAAAGGCAGTCTACTTTAATCAAACATACAAAGGAGCTCTGGATCCTGTAAACTGGCCGTGGAGCTGCAGTGCCTTCTTTTATGCATATAGTTGTTTAGGGATATAAAGTATAATTTAAGTATTAGTCAAAGATCATCACTGTTTAGAATTCTGGCACACACAGCCCTACATTTGAAATTTCTTGTACTTACCTCAAATTTTTCCATCATGGTTCTCCTTAGTGTTTGGTCTGGTTTGTGATCTGGGAACCAAATGAAGTCTGTTTTGTATATGCTGCTGCCGAGTTTTCCAGAGTCTTTTGTAAACTAGAGAGATACATGACACTCAGTATAGCTGGGGCAATCTGATAATTACAAAAGCTCTGTTCCAGTGCTGCTTTCATCTACACATTTAAAAAGCACTTATTTGGAAAGAAGTCTGTGCTGTGTACTTTTTCTCAGATGGTGAAGTCAGCTGGTATAATCAGCCATTGTAAAATTCTAGATTCATTCCTTGGCGTAAATATAAGATACTGAGATACTGTAAGGGCCCTGAAAAATTATTCATAGTTTGGTGTTAAATACTTTGACCTATCATGTGAACTAGCATTTGAAAAGGACGAATGAAACCTTTTTTTTTTTTGTCCCTTTGTTCCTACTTCTGCTGCAGCAGGCCAGTCTCTGCAATATAGCATTTTGCTAGCATTTTGCTGCAGGGAAAAAAAAAAAATCTAAAGGAAGTAATTTTCAGAGTCAGGAGGATTTGCCCTAGCAGCTCCAATATTGAACCCAACTGGCATGTTTTGACAAAGTTAAATGTCTAATGATAAAATTTTGCTCAGCTCTTAAGCAGGGCATGCAATCTATCAAGCAGCTTTTCCAGCAAAGATGGTCTCCTTTATATAAGCAAATGAAACCAATATCCAAATTATTATTAAAGATCCTCTAGTACAAGTAATAGTAAGTATTAACTTATGGGTTAGCAAAGCCTCTCTTGTATAATGTTGGTAAATATTATTAAGTTGTATAGTTGTATGTAAGTTGTGTAGCAGTCTGAAGGGATTGCCATAAGAAGTGCTGCAGCATTTTTAATTGGCTAATATGATCTCCGGTATGAACCATACAGTATAACCCATGCTTAGGCATTGCTTCTGCCCTGGCTTAAGAGGGAAGAATGGCAGATCATAAAGAAAATTAATTAATGTAGGCCAAGCAAGATGTTATCTTCTCCCTTTTATTACTCCTCTGAGATGAGCCTGGACTCCAGCTGATGACTGCAGAAGTATACTACCTCCACAGCACGGGTTCCGCCCCACTACTGCTCTCACACTTCCGTCCTGATCTTACCCTTCTCCTCTCTTCCAGCCAATTTCCGATGAGGACTTCATTAGAGTATCTGGGTTGAATTTTCCACCAGTTTTGTCCGTCTTTTTGCAAAGCACACATCTTCCGTTGTCTCACAGCACTACCCTCCCTGGTTGTTGGAACTGTCCTTCAAGTTATGTTGGTAAAGATTACTCAGTAGTCCAGTGCTAAAACTAGGGCAGAAAGGGGCTCCGCTTCTGTCTGTCTGTGCTGAGAAACACGGGTGCTGTGTGGAACTGCTTGTGTTTGCTGTCCCCACGGTGACTGTTGTTCCAGTGACCACATTCCAGGCTGCATCATATTCACTGTTGACCAAAACAGTGGCTCCTAACCCACTGAAGTCAACTGGTTTTTTTTCGCTAACAGAGTTCGGAATCAGAGCACAGAATTATGTTTGGAAACACTCTGATATGACATATTCCTCTATACCAACACACCACACATACCTGTGTGACACAGTCTCTCTTAACAGACTGACGCATTTTATTTTAAACAAGAGTGACAAACCAGGATGTCCGTTCAAAATAACATTGTTCTTTATTAACATAGCTAAAGAGAAGGGCTTGCAGCATGGTACAGGCTTGTATAAGGTTTGCATATTCCATGTTCCAACTAACAGCTGGAATGAGGTTCTGATGAGCCTTGTTTATCATTGTTAATGGCTGCCCTTGATTGACTACCCATCACTTGATATTAAATATCCTAAAAAGATATTTTCCTAGATTGAGGCATGAACAGACTCGTGGAATCTAAGATGTTTACTATAAGCTTTTTAGGAAGTTAACAACACTGTCCAAACCCCTTTTCCCAGCTGGAAATGAGAAACCACAATAATCATACAGGCTTATGATTCCATGGAATCCATCCTCGAGGTGGTACCAGGTCACTCGAACACCGTTGTCCTCCAATCTCTTCTTGTAGAGCAAGCCGTCGTCCCTCAGCACGTCATACTCGCAGGTCAAGATGAAGGACTCGGGCAGCTGCTGAACAATAGCGTCTTCAACTAAGAGCGGGCACAGGTTGGGCTCACAGAGTCTTTTCACTTCCTCAAAAACTTCAGCTATAAAATCAGTGGGCCTAAGTGGCTTCACACCTCTGACCTTAAATTTTTCGGGGATGTTATCTGGACTCACCCACTTCCTGTATTTCAGCCTCATATCTGGAGGAATATGAGAGCCCTCCAAGACCTCTTGCATATGCATCGCATGCCCATTTAGGTACTGCAAAGCGAAGAAAGCGGCACGTTCTCGGAATAAGAGAGGGACTCCTCGATTTTGATGATAAGATGGTAAATTGAAGTCCAGTGCCTGAAGGCCTGGGTAGATCAAGATCTGAGCACGCAGTTTGGGGAGGTCTGAGCCACCTGCAAGGGTCTGGCTAACAGCAGCTGCTAGATTGCCCCCAGCACTGTCCCCACAGACAATTACATTGGCAAGATCCACCCCATAATGCTCTATATTCTTCATAAAGTGTATGGTGGCATTAAGACAGTCTTCGTACGCAGCAGGGTATTTGTGTTCGGGGGCTAAACGGTACCTAGTACAGAGAAGAGACAACAAAAGTAAGAGAAGGAAATGTCATTAGTATTAATCAGGAAAATGGTATCCTATGCTGTCTTCCAGCCCTATCATTTTGGGGTGTTTTTCCTCCAGGTCAGGATATTCATTACCTCTTAAGCAGGTGCTCCTCAGTGATTGTGGAAAAGCTGTAGATAGTGTATTCAGTCACGGGGACTCAGTAAAGTAGGACTGTCATCTGTCTAAGAGCCTGACCAAGACTCTACATTTCTTAGTCAAGCTGAAATCTCCCTGTGTACTCTTGACAAGGTTATTTAATAATTTTGTGCCTCTGCTTCCTATCTGTAAAATGGGAGTAATACAGTGTGATCATGCTCTCTTTTTCTTTAAATCACAATTGTTTGGAGCATCTTATTACATGTTCATACGGTCAGCACGAGGAAGACTTTTTTAACCTAAGTGTTTGATGGGCTTTTACAGATTTTCTTAGTGTGCCAAATATTTCCATTTGGGTCTTTTCTGAGTATATCAGGGCATAAACAATTAAGAGTTGTGAAATCTCCATTATCGCTATTTGTCTCTTTATGGACTTCACTAAATTCTATAGAAATTTCTTTGCAAAAAAGAACATCTTCAAAACCCGTTTAGCTCTGCTGTGGCACCACAGCAACAATAATCTCCAAACAATAGAACTGGGTAGGGTTCACTTACTGAACAGATACAACTACTGATTCGCTTTCTCTGGATATGTAGCGGCATACTTTTTCATAGGTATCTGGAAAAGAAATATTTTCATTAGTGCTCTATTGTTATATTATTGCCCTAATCTTTGAGACAGCTTGGGAACGTTCATTCCAGAAGGCATTTGCCTTCAGACTTCCTTCCAAATCACATGCTGAAACCTCCTCTTATTTCAATTTTACAAAAAAGATGAGAATGTTCTTTCTACGTTACTATAATTCCTTCAGCAAGTATCTTACCAAGACTTCCAAATACCCAGCCTCCTCCATGAAAGAAGATGATACCTCTCCTTCGCCCGTCAGAGGTAGCTTTAGGCTGATAAACCCTCACAGGTACTTTGTTAAACTGCAGATCCTGGATAAAGAGCTTTGGATCCACCCCTAGTTTCCGTCCCTGTCGCACGTATCGGCCAAAAGTGATTTGACTGCAAAGTCCAGTCTTCTCCAAAATCCTTCCCTGTTAATGGTAAAAGAAATTAAGGCTTCATTGAAAGTCTTGAGTTAGCCAAGGTATAAAAACTCTGCACCATACTTACACTGTACTGTACTTGAGAAAAATTTTAAAGAAACACAGAGCTTACCAAAAAAAAAAGGAAAAAAAAAAAAGAAGTGGTAATGTTGTAAAATATTAATACACTGTAAGAAGATATAATAATAACAGCACAAGAAGTTACAATAACTACCACGAGGACTGTTCGTGGAGGAGGATAATGGCTATGGAAGCATCTCCCACAGGCTCTCTAAATGGCTTCCTGTGTGCTGATAGGAGAGTTCATGCTAGTAGGTTGTTTAGTCCTTGGGTTTTGCCTTAATAAACCCGTGGAAAACTGTGAGGAAAAGTTGGTTTTCTTGATAGGAATGCCCAGTCCTAAGAAAGTGAGAGATCCAATGACAGAGTCAGAAAACAGTATTTAAGTTTGCCTAGATTAGTTTTACCGAAAAGGAGTTCTATGCTTTATTGTATCAGCTGGAATCTGAAGAATCAGATTGAAAAATCTAGGCTTCACATACAGAAATTTGACCCCAGTTGTCTGATAAAAATAAAGCTCTCTGATTCAAGAAAAACAATTTTCCCAAGCTCTCACATCTTACAGACTGTAAAAAAATTCACTTCCATTACTCACATCCAGTGTCATTCTAATATCACATCAGAAATTTTATATAGGCCATCGAAACTGTCTGTCTTGAAGTACACATTGTCAGTGTTGTCCTGCACACCTTTGTGCTCATTCTTGTTTCATTATTACTTGGTAACGACAGTTAAATGTTGTATAGAGAAAGAGCAATAAAAGCTTTAATAGTTCGTCGTTGCATAAACTAATTTTCCTGAATTAAACCATAAAACTCGGTGAATTTGGAAATCTTAAGTGCCGAGTTGTGTTGTGCAACTTAAGATACTGCTTTTTATTTGCACAACAGATTGACTGAGCAAAATCAAGAAGCTTCCTCTCCCAGTGCTCTTACAATGATCTTGCAAGCTGGAATGTAAATCTGATGTAATAAGTGAACAAACAAGAAGCTGGGAACCAAATTAATGAGTGTAATCAAACAAATAAACAGTTACAATTCAGCTGCTAAACAAGATCGCAGTTTTAAATGTTAAACCCTTGTTGTCACCTGCTGGTTCAGGAGAGCTGGGTAGCTTTGTCAGTGAATTTCAAGAGGATGGAAACGGTGTAAGGAACAGTGTGGAGGAAAACAAGGTCTGTGTGATAGCAAAGGTGATGTGGCTGAAGAGCGAAGGAGAAAACTGAACATTAAACAAAAATCAAAAGATACCGCAAGTGACAGAGGAAGAGCTGAGGAGGGCTCTAATGCCGTTTATGCAATGCTGTAAAAGGGAGTCCAGGGATTAAGCAAAGCAGCCCTAACCGGATTTTGTACCATAAATGTCAGCCGCGGCAGGAGCAGCTGAAGGGCTGTAGTTTTCCTTGTGCAAGGTGACTTCGCCTAAAGCCGAGGGCAGTTATCAAACAAAACACCGGCTCAGCTCCGAATTCGAGACTTCAACCGCCACCGCCGCCGTTTGGCAATCCCTAACGAGCCCCGGCACGCCACTGGGGTTTCTCTGACACGAGCAGCGTCCCCACGGGGGATGCTCCCCCGCAGCACCCTCCCCGGGATGGGGAGCATCACACCGGGCCGGCAGGGACATGCGGATCTTAAGCCGGGCGCCCCCCCCCCCCGCTTTTTTTTTTTTCCCGTTTCCTAGCGCAGCCCGTGGGCCGGGGCTCGCCGGGCCGCCCCGCGTGTCGCGCAAACGGCTGCCGGGCGGCGGCTGCCCACCCTCCCTCACCGCGGGGGGCCCCGGCCGGCCCCACGGACCCGCGAAACCCTGTAATCCCCTCCCGCACCCCGGCTCGGGTGGAAACGCTGACCCCCCTCCCCCGCAACGCTGACGGGGCGGCGGGGCGCGACTACTCACCAGGGCCGCGGTGGCGAGGAGGACGGCCAGGACCAGGCGCAGCTTGGCGGGCTGGTTGACGCCGGGCGGGATGTCGTAGCTGGGCAGGCCGAGGAGCACCGCGGCCAGCGCCAGCGCCAGCGCCGCCAGCGCCAGGAGCAGCAGCAGCAGCGCGGGCAGCAGCGCCATGGCCCGGCGGCGGCCCCGCGGGGGCTCCCCGGCCCGCGGCGGGGCCCGGCACAGCGCCCCCCCACCGCCCCGCTACCCCCCACCCCCGCCCCGGCTCCGCGCCGCCACCGCGGCCCGGGCCGGCGGCGTCACGGCCCGTGTGTGGCAGCTCTGCAAAGCCGCCGCCGGGGTCATGGTGCGGGCGGCCGGCGGAGCCCCGGGGGGAGGCCGCGCTGCCGGCTTGAGGCGAGCGGTAATCTCCGCTCAAGGAGGCAGCGCGTGACCTGCGCAGGCAGCGCCGGGGGCGCGCGGGGAAGGCGCTGCCGCCACCGCCGCCACCCGCGGGACGGGCCGGGGGGGGGGGGAGCTCCGAGCCCGGGCCCCGGGGCTGCCGTCACCGGGCTCCGGGGCTGGCACCGCCGCGCCCCGGGGTTGGCACTGCCGGGCCTTGGCACCGGCCCCGCCGGGCTCTGGCACCGGCCCCGCCGTTTCCGAAGAGGCGGACAGCCTGCGGCGCCGGCGGGTTGCAGGGCACCTGCGTTCCTGGCGGACTCATCTTCAGATCGCCGGGAGGAGGTTGCTTGTCCTGAATTTTAGGGATTCTGTCTAACGGCAGCCTGCCGGAAGCTAGAGGAAGGGCTGCCTTTGCACTGTGAAATCTAAATAGAAGGCAGCATTTGTTGTAAAAAATTCTGTTTTCCTCAGATTTTTCCTCAGGATTTTAATTTCTTCAGTCTTCCTATACTGGTGTGCTCACTACTGGTTTTCCTTGCTTTCATCAGCAGAGTATAATGAAGCATCATGTCAAGGAATACACGGCCTTGTCCTATAAAGAAAACTAAAAAACATGGAGAAACATCACAGCACAAATTCTAAATACCACTGGGGAACTACTCTCTGAAAGAACATGAACAGAGTTTGTATTTTCTCTCTTTCAGGTAAACCTTCCAGTATACACAGATCAAGAGCCCGGTTCACTCACTCTTGCTCTCTTCCTAAAACCTGACAGTTTTAGGAAGTTTGAGAAGGAAGTGTTCCCTCCAACCAGTATCTCTTGCCTTGAGCTTCAGTGGGTGTAATGGAGACAGCCTAAAATTAAGTAGGAGTTTATAGAGCTCCTGTGATTTCAACATGAGGGCAGCCCTTACCTCCAGCAAGGTGTCCCCGATTAGCTCCTGCCTCATACTGCTGCTCTGCAGATGCGGCTCTGCCGTGCCCACTGAAGGGATGTTGAACCCCCTCACCGAGACCTTGATCTCTGCCTGGATTTCCAGAGCTTTCCTCTAACTCCTCCCTCCAGCTCATGATGTACCTAACTTGTACTTTTTAGCTACATAAAATAAAGTTGTGCTTTGGAGATTATCAAATGGACACCCCAAAGATCTTGACTAATTCACAAGAGTTCTTTAATCCAAATCATTCCACAGACATTATTTACATAGAAGTAAATCATCTGGTAATGAAATACAAGGAAACAATCAAATGGTGCTTTAAAAGAAAAGGGACTGAAACACAGCATGTGGAAAATGTTGAAACTGTAAAGACTGAACTGTCAATAGTCTCAGGAGGACAAAGACCAGTGTTCAGACAGAATTTGAAGCTCATTAATATCAAAATTGGTATTTTACACATTAAAGGGTATCACAGTTTTGTCAACAAGTACCATCTGAGGCTTGGGAGCCTAAACAGAGACGTGGGTGGGAGAAGCATAAGGAGGGAAAGTTGTTTTTACAGGTGTTTTATGAATTTAACAATTCTGTCCAGTCCCCTTTTCCCAGCTGGAAATGACAAACCACGATAATCATAAAAGCCTATGATTCCATGGAATCCATCCTCGAGGTGGTACCAGGTCACTCGAACACCGTTGTCCTCCAATCTCTTCTTGTAGAGCAAGCCATCGTCCCTCAGCACGTCATACTCGCAGGTCAAGATGAAGGACTCAGGCAGCTGCTGAATAAGAGCATCTTCAGCTAACAGCGGGCACAGGTTGGGCTCACAGAGTCTTTTCACTTTCTCAAAAACTTCAGCCTTGAATTCACGGGGCTTGTGTGGTTTGTAGCCTCTGGCCTTAAATTTTTCGGGGATGTTATCTGGACTCACCCACTTCCTGTATTTCAGCCTCATATCTGGAGGAATATGAGAGCCCTCCAAGACCTCTTGCATATGCAGTGCATCCCCATTTAGGTACTGCAAAGCGAAGAAAGCGGCATGTTTTCGGATTAAGAGAGGGACTCCCTGATTCTGCTGATAGGATGGTAAATTGAAGTCCACTGCCTGCAGACCTGGGTAGATCAAGATCTGAGCACGCAATTTGGGGAGGTCTGAGCCACCTGCAAGGGTCTGGCTAACAGCAGCTGCTAGATTGCCCCCAGCACTGTCCCCGCAGACAATTATACGGGCAGGATCCACCCCATAGTGCTCTATATTCTTCATAAAGTGTATGGTGGCATTAAGACAGTCTTTGTATGCGGCAGGGTATTTGTGTTCGGGGGCTAAACGGTACCTAGTACACAGAAGAGACAACAAAAGTAAGAGAAGGAAATGTCATAACTGTAATTACAAATTTCCTACAGCACTTTGGCTTTCCCTATGTTGTTTGGAGTATTCTTCCTTCAGCAAAAACCCAGTGGCATTATCTGCTAAACAGGTAACTAACTGTCCTGCAAGTGATCACATAGAAATGATAGCCAGTAGGATGAAGTAGCATAGTTGGGATCTTCAGACACAGCACTGATCAGAACTTAAGTGATACAAGATAATTTTACTCTTCTGGCAGAGACTGCATCTGGTTTGTCAATGACATAATTTAATCAGTCCGCATCTCGCCTTTACTTAGGATATTTCCTCTCGAGAACAGTTTTATTTTTCATTGTTTATTTAATTAACTGGGACAGAGTTATATTTTTTGGTATTAATAATATTATTTTTGGCACTATTGGTATTACTATGACTCTGTTATAAAGCTCCTTAAAGTTTACAGGGTGATTACATCTACTTAAACAGCTAACTGAATCACCACCTTCCAAGTTTGTTTATTAGTCAGTTCTCAACACGTTAGAAAACTCTTCTGGAGAGAGCATTCCTTCTTTTTGTGTTGTGCCAGCAGATCTCTGTGTTGGGAGATACATGAACCTTACTTTGGGGTCTGTTTGCACTCTTCCTGCATTAGCAGATTGCGGGGGTTGGAGAAATGAAAATAGTGCCCTTGAAATTCTGTCTGACCATCTGGGATCCTGGGGAAGTGGTTTACTGAGGAGGAGTGTTCCTACAAGACGTGCAACACTGGTGCCGAGAAGTGCAAAGAAGCAAAAAAGACTTCCATAGGGTAGTAGACAGAACTCACCCAACAGACACAACCACCGACTCGCTCTCTCTGGCAATGTACCGGCAGATCTTTTCATGGGAATCTGCAAAAAGTTGCGGGGCGGTTAGCTCGCTGCCCGCTCCGTTTCCAGATGCAGGAGCCAAGGAAGGTGGAAGCCTCCTCTTCCCGCCCGCCCCTCTCCCCCTCAGCGCGGCCGGCGGCCGCTGTTCGCCCGCAGCGCGGAGCTGGCCCAAGATGACGGGAAATCTCCGCCGCATTTCAGACCTTCCCACAGGTCTCGGAGCAGTTATTCCCCCCGCCTCCCGGCGGTAAGAGCGGCCGCGCACAGCGTGGCGGGGGGGAACCGGCCCGGCCCGCCTTACCGATGCTGCAGTACAGCCAGCCGCCGCCGTGGAAGAAGATGGCGCCCGCCCGCAGGCCGGCAGAGGGGGCGCGGGGCCGGTAGACCCTCACCGGCACCCCGGCGAACCGCGCGTCCTGCAGCGAGAGCTGCGGGTCCGGCCCCAGCTTCCTCCCGGACTGCAAGTAGCGGGTGAAGGCGATCTGGGTGCACAGCCCCGCTTTTTCCAAAATCTTCCCCTGTTGGAAGAGAGGGAGAAGAGTCCGGCTGAGCGGGGGGCGGCCTCCCCGGGGGCAGCCAGCGGCCGCCTCGGGGGAGGCGGGTGCCGTGACGAGGACCCGCGCCTGCTCTGCCCCGGCCGCGGCGAGGCCTGAGGGTCGCCCAGGCTTCGTGTTGGCGGGGCTCAGCCTGCTCCAGAGCCGCTCGCCTCTACCCTCGCCTTTAGCGGCCGCTCCGGTTCGGCCCTCACCACAGTGCTGGCACGGGAGAAGATGGAGCCGTGGCAGCCCCCCGTGAGGCCGCGCGCCTGGGCGAGCGGGGTCGCTTTGGCACCGTGCGCCTGAGCAGGTAGGCCCATGCGTCCCACTCACGCTGTCAGGAAAAATGGCTTCGGGGAGAAAAAAAGGAGTTTCCATCCTGGTGTCGCCAAGCCCTACGGTTTTGTATCAGCTTCCCACCGCTTACAGCCTTACAACCCAGATGTCATTCCTCTAAGGTTTCGCATGAGGCTCTGGTTTTACCTGCTTAAGAAGCACCTGGCCCTCCGTTGGCATTACTGGAAAGCCCCCAAACTGGCCTAAAAACACCATCTGTGCTTAGCTGAAATGGAAATCAAAGCAATCTCACTTTTTTATGAATAATTATTGTAAACTTAATTAGGGAAGCTCAGCTGATAAAGCTTGGACTCTTATGGGTTGGCTTCATCCCCATGTAATAGGCAAGACCTGACTGAAGGTCTCTGAGGTCTAACAAAACCTCTGATTGCCCTCTTAAATCAGCCCCCCAAAAAAGGAAAGCCTTCTTTAAGTCTTAATACAGCCAACAGTATTCTGGTATTTACACATATAATCTTACAAAAAATAACACCTAAACCATATTTCTGGCAGAAATCATGGCAGACTAACTCACCACAGCAGATGTTGTAATCATAGAAGCAAGGAGAATTCGAAGTTTTCCGGGATTATTCACTCCAGGAGGGATACTGAGATTGAAGTAGTCAGATTGAATTGTTTCTATAATTGCTAGTATGAATGAAGCAGTAAAAATCACCAGAAGTATCACTAACAGTATATAAAAAAACACCATTTCCCTTAATCAAAGGTGAGGCGTCTTTACGCCTATCTTTGATTTAGCTTTCTCAGATAACAGTAAACCTTAGAGCGGTCCAAGTACAACAGATCTGTCAGGTGCCACACACTTTAAAGACCTTGGAAACATGAAGGCTGCCAGCATGCATCACACTGCAGAAAAGGCTGAGGAGAATGTATTTTATTTCCTGTTTAGCTTCACATTAATTGTGGGACTCATACAGGGCCTAGTATTCTGCATGGTATTCTTGGATTGCGGATGACATGAAAGATTGTTCAGAGAGATAGCAGTTAAGTACTGAATAAAATTCTAGTTTATGACAGGTTGCTATTTACAAGGAGAGGCAACTGATGTGGAGGTTAAATTGTCTCTTGCATCTGATCTTCAGCCACATGTGGCTTCCTGTATTGTGGACATTCCTTAAGTAGTTTGGAATATAGGGTTTTAGCAACGATGTTTAGAAAACTGGAAAAAACTAGGGGAAAAAAAGTTAACGTGTGCGCTACAAAAGCAAATGCATCAATCTTATTTTGCTGTTAGAGTATTTAAGCACAGGAATAAGTTTTTCACCATACTTGCATGTTTGATAAACATAGGAAAACATTTAGAACATTTCCTCCATTGTGTTTTACAGAAAGCTGTTAATAGAGCACCCTTGATGAGGACAGTTGCAGTTCTGACTTCATTTTTTTCAAGTCTAAAATACTAGTTACCTAGCCCTTAGAAATTTTCTGCAAGTTGGTCCCTGGGAATCTTAGACTCAGATGCTACATGGAGCATATAGCACAAGCATTATAGCATTGTAATACCAGTATCTTTCTCCTTTACCAAAACACATTTCGCCTTCTAGGAAGAATGAAACCATAGATCATAACTGAATAAAATGGGTCAGACCAGATGTTGATCTAAAATTTTACTGAATCTTTAGTATTTACTGAGAGAGTAGCGAGTGCTTCATCCAAATAGATCATTAAAACAGGCAGACTGCACATGGAATACTTCAAACGGCACTAAAAGAAACTTTCATAGCATTCTTGAAATATCTTTTTCAGTGGTCACACTGGCATAATTGCTAATTAACAGATTGTCCTATCTAAACTTCTTATGTGGAATTCAGAAGCATAAAAGACCACAGAAGATTGTCAGTTCTTACAGAAGGAAGGAAAATTGTTTCTATAAGCTTTTTAGGAAGTTAACAACACTGTCCAAACCCCTTTTCCCAGCTGGAAATGAGAAACCACAATAATCATACAGGCTTATGATTCCATGGAATCCATCCTCGAGGTGGTACCAGGTCACTTGAACACCGTTGTCCTCCAATCTCTTCTTGTAGAGCAAGCCGTCGTCCCTCAGCACGTCATACTCGCAGGTCAAGATGAAGGACTCGGGCAGCTGCTGAACAATAGCGTCTTCAACTAAGAGCGGGCACAGGTTGGGCTCACAGAGTCTTTTCACTTCCTCAAAAACTTCATTTGTACAGTCAAGTAGCACATGTGGTTTGTAGCCTCTGGCCTTAAATTTTTCGGGGATGTTATCTGGACTCACCCACTTCCTATAATTTAATTTAATATCTATAGGAATATGAGAGCCCTCCAAGACCTCTTCCAGGTTTGTTGCATTCCCATTTAGGTACTGTAACACGTAGAAAGCAGCACGTTCTCGGAATAAGAGAGGGACTCTGTGATTCTGCTGATAGGATGGTAAATTGAAGTCCACTGCCTGCAGACCTGGGTAGATCAAGATCTGAGCACGCAGTTTGGGGAGGTCTGAGCCACCTGCAAGGGTCTGGCTAACAGCAGCTGCTAGATTGCCCCCAGCACTGTCCCCGCAGACAATTATACGGGCAGGATCCACCCCATAATGCTCTATATTCTTCATAAAGTGTATGGTGGCATTAAGACAGTCTTCGTATGCGGCAGGGTATTTGTGTTCGGGGGCTAAACGGTACCTAGTACAGAGAAGAGACAACAAAAGGAAGAGAAGGAAATACTAATGAAATGTATTGCTGAAAATGCTGTTTCCTGCAACCAGCAATACTCTGATTACCTCATAATTTTCCCTTTCTCCATAGGTTGATCATAAATAAACTGAGGCTAGTTGGACCGGGTGGTGCAGATCTGTTTAGGACATTTCTCAGGTCTTTAACAACACAGGAGTACTCAGCTGCCAGCTGTGTCTAGGTTTTATTGACAGTCATTTAGTTGTTTTATGCTTTAGCTTTCCATGGGTTGGATGCAAATTACAATACTTCTGGTTTATGTCTTTGTTACAGTGCAACTATATCCTCATAATCCAAATCGTTATGTCAGTATAGTGATGATATTAGCTTGTCATTCGAATACGTAGTGCTTCTGTAAGCATCAAGCAGAGTTTCCTTGAATAAAGATTAAGTAAAATATAGGGCTTACTATCTATTATCAGTTTTGAGTTTGGAATTTGAAAACATTGATTCAAAACTTCATTTCCCAGCTATATATCCCAAGGCATTATTTCTGATGTTGTCAGACAGTGAAGACTTAGCCTGAGTCAGTCTTCAGTGACTCCAAACAAGAGCAGGGTGAATTTGTACATCATATGCTTGACAAGTCCCACAGAAACATTTATTTGAGAATGGTTGTTGCTGTGATCAGGGGGGGCTATAAAGTGGTATTTAGCATGAGGAAAGACTCACCCGACAGATACAACTACTGATTCACTTTCTCTGGCAATAAAGCGGCATAGCTTTTCATGCGTCTCTGAAAGAAACATATTTGGAGGGGTTTGTGTTTGCTTTGTTTTTTTGCATAAGTCAAAGAATTGCAAGAAGAACATGCTCTCTGCTTTTCTCTGCCCCTTCCTACATAGCTTCTCGGATCTTTTGTACCCCCTCATATTCTTATTTCAGTATTTTCTTACTGTATTTTTTTCCCCTCGTATCTCATTTTCTTTAAGAAAAATCACATAATGTGCAGCAGATGCTTGCTTCTGACAGCAAGACTTAAGAGAGTGCATCTGTTTATACTCAAACCTCATGATTGCTACAGATCAAGCAACAACCAACTTTACCATTTATGAAATAGATACTTCTTTAATTATAATTTTTTTCCTGTTAGATATCTTACCCAGACTTCCAAATACCCATCCTCCTCCATGGAAAAACATAACTCCTCTCCTTTGGCTGGCAGATGGGGCCTTAGGCTGATAAATCCTTACAGGCACTTTCTCAAACCACAGATCCTTGATGAAGAGCTTCGGGTCCACTCCTGGAGTCTTTCTACCTTGAATGTACCGGACAAAGCCAACCTGACTGCAGATGCCAATATTTTCCAAAATCTTTCCCTGCTCAAAGGCAAAGTGAATAGGGAGTTCACTCAAGAGATTCTGTATTTTCCAAAGTAAAGGAACTGTATGGGCAGTTATACCCATGTTGTCTAAGTTGTATATTTTAGGGCAATCATAAAATATTTGAGTAGTGGTACAGGTGCAGTACAACTGAACAAATAACAGTAGCATCATGAGAGGTCACATGAACAGCAGTGTTCACCAAAGAACATCATCCCAAAACAATGCAGCATTAACAAAGACTGTTTGAAATGCATCCCTTTGCTTTCTCAGCGGGTCCTTTACCTAACATTGAAAACGAGCTTGGTTTTCACTGGTTATTTTGTCCTTGCCCTGAGAAGATGTGAAAACAGCGAAAGATGATAGTTCTGGTGCTGATTTTCATGATATGGACACTTGCCCAAAGCAGAGTTGACTAAGTTGAGAATATATTTGATAATTGCTTTTTGATTCATCTCAGAAATCTTCACTGACCTTCCGTCATCTCAACATCTATCATTACCTGGAAATAGTCCTGATAGTGAGATCCTTTGTCAGCAGAGATCACCAGACGTCGAGTGCTGGTAAGAGCTTCAGCTCTTGTGGGCTGGTTAGCCTCCCACTCTTTTCCAGGCCAGTTCACCTGAAGAATTTGGCCTCACCAGAACCCGTCATTCCCACCAGACAAGCCTGCCTAGTTGCTTCAGGAGTTATAAATATGTGTTCAAGGGAGATGGAATTCCTGCAGCTCCTCTTGAGCATCGTTACCTAATTTTGTCAGTTGTGTGACAAAAACTGCCCCTTGCAAAACCAGTTCTGAAATACTCAGTTTCCAATGTTATCTTCAAAATAAATACATAACTCCTCATCCCTGAGTCCAAGAAAAGCCTGAAAGCTTGACCCAAAGACATCTGATATATTTTGCACCTAGACAGAAATATAAGTGATCCACCATGTATAAGAGTTCTTAATCAAATTATTGCTAGATTAGCACAACCCATTGTAGAAGCAATCCGACTTTCAAATGCTTTTGTTAGGCAGTGTTTACATAATGCCTAATGTAAGAGCTAGGCAGGACTGTGATAATGCAGCGTAGTGTAAAAAAATCTGGTAAAGGTTTCTTGAGCAAAACTGAGCTTCTAAGTACAATATGCAGCATAATAGCAATGCCCTCTCTCCTCTCTGAAAATTATTCCCAAGCAGGGTTCTAGCATTGTATTAAGTTTAAAATACAGGTTCACTGTTCTTCCCCCAGACATCACACCAGGTTTACTTACCACCACAGCTCTGCTTATTAAAATTATGTGAATGATTCGGAGCTTTACAGGCTGATTCACTCCAGGAGGAATTTCTGAGTTGGAGAAATCAAAATTAATTGCCCCCATGACCAACAATATAAATCCAGCAACAAAAACTGCTAAGAATAACACCAGCAGTGTGTATACAACTGCCATTTTGCTGAGCAGCAAAGTGATCTGAAATGTCTTTGATTTGACTTTCCCAGATATCTTTGGCTTGTTACTTCCTGATTCTTTGTTCGTCATAAGGTCGTTCCAGTAAAATCCTTTCTTCTCCCTTTTACAAATACATTAGTAGGTCTCTTTTCCTCTCCCACATTCCTTCCGCCCGCGCCCTTTATTTCACAAAAGATAAGTTGGTCAAAGTCCAAATTCATTAAAAGATCCTTGCCAGCATCATTTCAGAATTTTTGCAGAAAACCAGTCCTTAGCTGGGAGAAGAGTGTTATGAATAAACTGCATTAATGTTAAATTAATTAGAGGTGGGAAATGGACACAGGGCATTTGTGTGCTTTGGGTTTGTGATGCTATAAAACACTATTCTGAAGAACAGTTTCTCAAGGGTTATGCAGAGAAATAAGCCTGCATATGATTATCAGTCCAAGTCGCTAAATGGATTGTCACCAGTATGTTTTTGGAAAGGTGCATCTATAAAATTACATCATTACCTCAATCTCAGTTTTTTTAGTATTTGCGTTTTCTTCTAAAAGAAGAACATGCTTAAAAAACAACACCGGAGGCTGAGTTTAGATTCATGATTGGGTTACCTGGTACCAGGTAAACTTCAGTAACTCTTAGTGTGCAACAGGTACAGCATAAAATGACTTAAGGTAATCAACAATTAAAGAGTTTCAAATCAAACTGCTTTATGCTGTTCTTGCTGTAGAATGGGATTGTGGTAACGTAGAGATGCTGTAGTGTAAATGGTGCTTGAGGTATTAATTGTGAATCTGAGTCTGCGACTCTTCAGAGAACTAGGATGTTGGAACATTGTTGAAATTGCAAATTCCCAGGGAAATGAAACAGGTAAAAATCTAACTTCATTAAGCAGACATGTTGCAATTTTATTTTGTTTTTCATTTAAATTGTTAAGTGGTGGGGGGAAGTACTATGTCATTTTAGTTAAAAATCTTTATAAAAAATGAAATTTGTTAATTTTTTCCAGTGAAAAGCTGAGTGTTTTTAATAGGGCAGATGGCCATCATAAAATATTCTGAAGTAGAAGGAAATATTTTGTTTAAAACCAACAAAAGCCCAGATTAAAAAAAAAAAAATAGCCCAACCAATAGTGTTTCTGGACTTTCAGTTTTTATTATGTTTCCACAGTTATGTGATCATATGCAGTAGTCTTAGATAGTCCAGTTGTCTGATAAATTAATTACTGTGTGCAGCACAGGTTTGACTAGGTAGAGTTAGCAAGGCTGTAGTCTCTGTCAGTGTTGCATTGTCCCTTCACCATGAGGTGTTCATTTAGGTTTATCAGTGATTTTATGTTTAGCAAATGTAACTTGCTCTTGTAACAGAAATATTTTAAATGCTAGTTTTGCTTTTTGTTGAAAACATCACAAAATTGCCACGGCATTACAGTAATGAGATAATATAATGTTGTTCTTCTCTACCTTCTTACATCTATGATCTTTTTCAACAAATGAACAATGAACTTCAACAAACATAGCCTTACAGGTAGCATAGCAGGTAGTCTTGAGCATAAGATAATCTTGAAAGAAAAAGAGTACAAAAAGGAAAAGAAGTATTTCTCACCTCTGCACTTCCTTAACATGTACACGCTCATTACAGTTTGGGGATTCCAGTTTGGGAATCAAGTTCCAAAACAAAACATCATTTCTCAGATTCCAAACAAAATCAAACCCATACTAGTTCTAGTTTAGAGCTTCTGTTGCAGACAGAAGCCTTTCTTTTGACTACAATTTTCCAAGAAAAGCATAGCCTTTGTGCAAACTAACTAGAAATGTAGATCTGCAATTTCAGTGTCTGACATAAGACTTCACAGAACCTGACTCATTGGGCTCTCCATCTGATACCCTAAACATCTCCTGCCTCTCTAAGGGCCAAAGTAGATGGTGGTTGTTGTCTTCAGCATTTCTGAGCTGTTGAAGAATCTTCAGGAAAAATTGTTCTTGCTGCTTGCCTTGAATGTGTGCTAATCATGCAAAGGTACTAGGATTGCTAAGGTTGAAGTGAAAGAGTATGTGCCAGGTGTCTCGCTTCTGCATCTTGATCATACAGGTGTGTTTTTCTAATGTTTTCTAGAATGGTGGTGCTTTAAATAATCTTAACATTTGTTTGAGAGTCACTGCAGGAGAAATTAGAAAGTATAAAATGCAGTCAACATGCAAAACATAAATCAAAAGTATTTATATTCTTTGCCAAGTATAAATTCGCCAAGGATAATGTAAGACTTGCATCTTTGTTCTGAAAAAATGCTTTCATAAGCTGTTTATATAATTCACAGTACTATCCATTATCTTTTTTCCAGATAAAAAGGAAAAAATCCCATAGCCAAAAAAGGCTAAAATTCCATGGAAACCACTCTCAGAATGATACCATGTTACTTGAACGCCATTGTCCTCTAATCGCTTCTTGTATAACAGTCCATCATCCCTAAGCACATCAAACTCACAGGTCACAATGTAGGACTCGGGGAGCTGGCAAATAATGGAATCTTCAGCTAAAAGTGGGGAAAATGTTATTGCTAAAATTTCTTTAATTGCTTCATGGACTTCAGGTTTATATGAAGTGGATTTCTGTGGTACGTAGCCTCTGATCTTAAATTCATCAGGAATAATGTCAGCACTTATCCATTTTTTATACTTCTCTTTCATACTCTCAGGAACGTGGCAATTTTGTACGACATCTTCCAAAACTGATGGCTCTTTATTAAGGTAACGAAAACAGAAGTAGATGACTAGCTTCCGAAACAACATGGGGACTGAAGCATTCTGCTGATAGGAAGGCAAATGAAAATCGAGCCCCTGTAGTCCTGGATAAAGTAAGATCTGAGCACGTACTTTCGGGAGATCTCTTTTATTCAGCAGTATTTGGCAAATAACCGTAGCAAAATTAGCTCCACAACTGTCACCACCAATGATGATGAGAGCAGGATTCACATGATACTCTTCTAAATTCCTCATAAAGTATAAGGTAGCATTGAGACAATCAAAATATTGCCCTGGGTATGGGTGTTCAGGAGCCAAACGATAACTGAAATATTGAAGATATTGTGGTTATTGTCAAAGTAATTATAAAAATTTAATTTCTGTTGCTCATGATTGACTGATATGGCAGTTATGGAGGCCTTTTTCTCTAAATTTTGAAGATTATATTTGCTTTTAACTAGTGTAGATTGGAAAGACAAATTAATGGTGTTACAGCTATTTTAGAATACTTTGCCTATAAGCGCATTTCTAAATTAAGTGAAAGGCTAAAGTGAAAATTAGGGAGCACAATCTAAAATAGTAAATATTTCCAGCATGTTTTTCAGAAATGTTTCAACTGTGAACTGTATTACCATAAGTAATTCTATGTAAACAAACTTACCCAACAGACACGACCACCGAGTCGCATTTTTTGGCAATATAGCGGCATATTCTTTCAAAGGTCCCTAAAGAGAAAGTTTATCAGAACTGAAGCATTAAAAATCAAATATCCTTTTGAAATGAAAACATAGATCCTTAAACATATGCTCTGTGGAAGGCACTGCAACATGAGACGGATGAGTAACTTCTGCTATGCAATGCGGTCTTTACACGTTAACCTATTTCCTGGTTTTTGGTCAGTGGCTGTTAGGGCATAGTGTAAGCATGGTGATACTAGGAAAAAATAGAAGTCTGTCTAGGCTGGTATCACATCTCAGCTGGTGGTCAACAAAAGGTGTCTAAGGAGAAGCATAAGATGAGGACAAACATATAGTAAGAAGCAGCACACAAGAAGTTGAGGCTCGAGCCACTGCTTGTAGACAGAAACTGTGTCTTTATATTTAATGCCCTTGATTAATGTTTCTTCCCTGAATTATTCGAACCTCTTCTTGAGCCCATGATTTTAACATTAACAGCTTTGTGCAGTGAAGAATTCCATAGCTTGCTTACAAAGGTGCAAAGAACCATTTCTATTTGCTTGTTCTGTGCCTGGCATTCACTGCTTCCATTTAGCGACATTTACTCTTGTGCTGTAAGAAATGGTGGATAATCATTCCCTTTAACTTCTCTTGCTTCTCATGATTTTCTAGACGTTTAGTGTATCTCTCTTTATCTGTCTTTTCCAGCCTGAAGAGTCACTGTCTAATTGCTTATTCTCTGTACAGAAGCCCTTTTCTCACCCATGCCGCCTCTCTCTGAGTCTTCCCGGTACTGCTATATCCTCTCTGAGGTATGGGAGCTAGAACTGTAAGCTGTATAGTACATTTAGATGCACCATGGATTTGTTACAGTCGCATAAAATAGTTTCCTATTTTGTCCTAATAATAATTTATAGCGTTTTATTTACTTTTTGACTGCTACTGTGCACAAAATCAACATTTTCAGGCAATTTTCTACGATAATCCCAAGATCTTCTTCCTACAAGGATATAGTCTGCTTAGAGTCCATTTTTATAAAGTTAGGAAGCTCTCTTCATCTGTTTGACTTCTCTACATGTCATTTCACCTGTCATTTTATTGTCTAATCCTTTGCTATCATAAAGACATTCTGCAGTTTTTCAGCCATCCATTTACTACCTTGAAGGTTTAGTATCGTAGCAGCTTTCACCACTTTTTCTGTTTTTTAATACATTGATTAGCACTGGGTCCCAGCACAGATCTCCTTATAGGAATCTCACAGGAACCTCCCACCACCCATTTTTTTTCTGTCTTTTAATCAGTTTTTATCCAAATGAAAGACCTTCCTTCTTGTGTCATGGATGCATAGCCTCTTTCGGAGACTCTTTTGGAAATCAAAGTAGGTTTTATCAAACTCAGTCTCTTTATACATATATTTGCTGACTAATTTTAAAAGCTTACCTTTTTAAAAGCATGTCTTCCATTCGTATGGATTTTTAGGAGTAAGTCATATTTATTTGTCCACTGATTCTGTTCATTGTAGCTTCCACTAACTTGCTATTTGCAGACTTCGGACTTACTAGTATGTAGATTCCCCAAGTTCTTTTAAAAACTTGTCATTCTGTTATTTGCTTTCCTGTTACCAAGTACCAACGGGAATTCAAATGAAGGGTTGTGTACTACAGTCACTGTATAGGTATGGGTATTATATTAAGCCATGGCATGTGATACAGCTTCCTCAGTGTGCTGATGGTGCAACAGTGATTGTGTTGTGAACAACAGCTACAACTATGCAACTTTGTGGTGTGGTTTTTAAATTCCAGCGAAAGGAATTCACCTTTCACTTAGATCGTAGAGGCTCATCTCTTGAGTCCTCACTGCCACCCAAACTAGCTCTAGAACTAGAAGCATCACAGCTGGTGTCAGCCTAACACTCCACCCAGACTAACGTGCTCTGCAGTAAAACAAGGGCAGATTATTTCTGCCACAGTGCTGCATAGAACCTAAATTACTAGAATTACGTTATTGTTTCTGCATGATGCAAAACGAAGCTAAATGGCTCTCAAACTCATTTGCAGATAACTGAAGGCTGCCTAACATAGTGCTAGTGGAGACTTACCCTTTGAAACAGTAAAGGATTCAAACCCCTCAAACTTCCCCGTCTGACCCCTGGAATGAAATCTTGATTTCCATGTTAGTTGCCTTGGCTTCCAGACAAAGCACAGAGAGACTTGGTTGCTCAGAAAGAGACCCAGAGCAGTTAGGAGTTTGAGCCAGCAGCTACTGAGACAATCAAAGGATTGTCTCCCTTTCTGAAAAGGAAATAAAGTATTCTGTGCAATGTTACCACAAGAATCAAAGTCCCCCAAATTCGTTCTAATTTTAATGTTCAGTTACTATTTATATTTTCTTTCATTCTGATTGTTTGCATGAATGGGAATATATTAACAGACTTTTTTTTATGTATTGTTTAAATTCTTTCTTCGACCATGTTACATCTTTTATGCATGGAGTGCAGGTTGAGAAACACTGACTTTTGTAGTGTTTCTACACAAAAGTTGAGTGCTGATCACAGAAGTATCTCTTAAATTCTGTTTTTTGAGGCCCTATCCAAGCTTACAGAAAACACTTCAGTTGAGATCCAAAACAAAAAATCTCTCCTTGAGAAGTAACCAAAGAATTTTTCCGAAGAATGACACCAGAATGTATTCTTTTTAGCAACAGCATTGACATTTTCTTGATACTGTAATTATTCCAGAAAGTAGATCTAGGCTGAGCTTCATACCAGCCTAAAAGGATTTTAAATTACATTTCCAGAAAAGATGGAGTGCAGAGGAGAAGGAAGGAGGAGATATGGATTCCAACCCTTACTCCAGGACTGTTGCTATATCTTATTTTTAGCTAGTCATTAGTTAAGATACAAGAACATCCTGTGAGCTGCGCTTCCCTCACAGTGACCTAATCACATGTGTTTTGTTTTAATGGTCTCCCTTTCTCTGCCCCAGCAAACTGAATCTTTTTCAGAACAGCTTCAAGAGGTGGAGCAAAGTCCCTCTGCTGTTAGCTGACAGCTGATCGAGGGGTTTCTGGATCACACTTCCAGATTTAGAAGCTTCAGATCTGCTAAGAGCTGCTTTCATCAACTTCACCTGTAGCCCAAAGGAAGTAGAAATGTGATCTACTCTGAGCTGTGCACTAGACTATTAATTCCACAAGGTGCTTTGCAGTTAGTATTGAGGTTTCAAAGCCTATTGTCATGAGGAAGGACAGGTGAGATATTGGCTGATACACATCTGAAGGTAGAAGTGTAAAGGTTTCGATTTCATTTTAAAAATAAAACTTGCTGATTTCTTACTAATGCTCCCAAATGTGCCAGCGCCTCCATGAAAATATAGTATTCCTCTTCTTTTGCCAGTAGGTGGCCATTTAGGCTGATAAATCCTCAGTGGTACCTCATCTACTTTGAGATCTTTGATAAGAAGTTTTGAATCTCTCCATGGTGGTATTCCATCTAGCAAAATGCGCAGTAAGCTTAGATCACTGCAGATCCCTAGCTTCTCCAAAATCTTTCCCTGTTGAAAAGAAAGAATTCAGAAGAAGAGGAGTAATGTAGGCTTGCTTCTGAATAGATAGCATTATTATACATACATGAAGTTCAATAGGTACAGTAGACATGTTTGTTTAATTTTCATGTGAAACAGTTTTCCAATGTAAAGTGGCTGCAGTTTAACAGATGCACTGAAAAATCTAAATAAGCTTTTAAGATTAGACATATCAGTTTTGTGAGTTAATTTCAGATTATTTGGTTCATATAACAATGCTTACAGGCTTCAGGAGGATCAGTTGCTGCTTCTTTTTTTTTTTTTTTTTTTTTTCTTAAACCATTATCTTACAACTCCCAAATATCCTACCAGAATAAAAGTGAAATCCCCAGATTTCAAGAAAGTTGACTTACCGAGATCATGGTTGTAATCAACAATGAATGGAAAACCCGAAGCTTTAGAGGTTGGTCAATTCCAGGTGGCAGTTTTGAATTGAAAAAATCATAAAATAACCCTCCCAAAACCAGTGCTGGTATTACAACAGGAGAGATGAAAACCATTCCTATTATTGCTAAAGTAGTATAGACAGATGCCATTTCACTTCAACAGAAGTGAACGCTGAAAAAGCCTATGCTGTCTTAAGCCTTGTTTTCAAGTCTTTCTGAGGTGTCTTCACAGGAGACACTGTGAAGCACACTGTTCATAAGCAGAAATAAAATGTTTATTAATGTTGCAATACCTTCATTTTCTCCACCCTTCTTTTGCTAATGATATTATTGGCAACACTTCCTTATACTAAATAAAGGAGAGGGGGAAGTTTTTACCCTTTACAAAAGGTACAATATGAAGTATATGGAATTGATTTATGTCATGAGATCTTCACTAACAATGAGAAATGGTAATTCAGAGGGGCCCTTATTTGAAGATTGTCTCTGTCTGGTTTGCTGTGGATCCATTAAGGATGGATATTCCCATTGTAGTGTTAAATTTTAGTGACGTGGGGCTACTTGCACTTGTCATCAAGGTGTATACTTCTCTGAGAAGAAAAATATTCAAATCCACATTTTCTTTGATAGACTTTGTTTCACAGTAGAATGCACAGACACATTCATGCTTTAATTTTGGTTTAAGTAAGAGTACATTTGCTCGGATTATAACCTGTGATACGCTCCAGCAGAAAGCTTTGCTCTGTTTATGTGATGTATGTCTACATTACATTAGCTGTGCAAGATGTTTTATGTACAGATACTGTTCTTCACACTGGAGTAGCAGTTCAAGTAAAAACAGTGCTAGGCAGCGCAGGTTTTAATGTACGTTAAGGTCTCTCCAGATACATGGAGGTGTGTTTGTAGATTTAAGCCACAATTGTTTCTGGTAAAAGCTTTTCACTAATTAAATTCCCAGAATTTTATATTAATTGTAATTCTTGTTTGTAGGTCAACGTAGAGGCATTACGAATACATGTATATTAGTGAGGGATGATTACAGTTGGCGGCAGTTGTTTGATGAAGTAATTTTTCTGGCTTGTATTCTTCCTACCAGAATTTCGTTTTCCACACAATTTTGAAGTTATAGCTCCCAAACTTTTTTCCTGTCCTGTCCTTTAAAGTGAAATTCCAGTCTGAAAACTGAATTAGTCCCTAGCTTCAATACCACAGTATTTAAAACAAAGCAATCATGACAGCTGATTTGCGCAATTTTAGCTTGTGGAGATAAGAACGTGTGGGATAAAGCAACACAAATTTGCACCAGGGTTTGTGAAATGGGCACATCATCAGCTGTTCACAATAAGGGCTTTTACTTTGCTGAGGTTGGCTGATTTGGGGCCACCTCTCCCTTACATGGAGCACGAATGTATAGTTAGTAACAAATGTCAGGTTGTGGAGTGGTGAAGCCAAACCCAGATATCCGTGGTCAATGCTCATTCTGACCTAAGCTCATCAACGTTTATCCATAGAGCTTTTTCTGCAGCACAACAGGGTCATCCTATGGATGTTTTTGTAAATAGTTTCGATGTAGTGTGGTATTATAGCACAGCCTGTGGTTTTTTATTATTAGTTTTGCTGTATATTCCTGACAAAACAGCAGAGAACATGGTTCTTACTAAATGCTTATTTCTGATGTCTGTGCCATCAGTCAATATACCCTGAAATAAATTACCACATGGAGATCAGCTTTGAATATTGTATTTCAGCATTCTTGACAATTTCTTATGTTTGAATCCTCAGAGAAGGAAAATGCCATGCTTTCAGAAGAACCTGTAGTCAAGAATAGTAAACTCATAAAGGCACTTATTACTGCAGTGGCAGTAAATGAAACTTTTAAGAGCAACCAAAAAAAAATTAATTAAATACCTGATATTTGGAATAGCTCAGGTTATGAAAGCTTCATACTGAAGAGGACATGTATGTCTGCTGTAGCTCTATAAGCTGTTTCTGACACCATATTGGCAGGAGTCTTTTCTTCATGGTATATAGTGTGTCAATAATTAAACACCTTTAACCCAAACTAAAGCATCTTACAGATGCCATCTGTGTTTTGAAACTTCAGTGGATGTTATAGAGTGGAAGGAATATTTCTTGACTGTCTTTTTTATTTAAAAATACATTTTAAAAAGGACAATTTAGATTCTCTGTTTGCTTTTTGGTGTTATACCCTGGCAGTTGTCTTCAGTAAAAACTTGCTGTACAGTTGTGAGTCTTAATAAAAAATCTTTCGGTTATGCATTATAGCCCTTCTGTTGTGAAAGAAAGGTTGGCTAAGTAATGTTTCAGAATAGTATATTAATATTTTACTCTTAATATCTTAATATTTTACTCTTAAAGCATAGTCTGAGCATGCTCTGTTAGAGCATATTCTAACTGTATGCTATGTCAGCACCTCAGTCCTTCCTCCCTGTCCTGTTACCACAGTCTCCATGTTTTTCCAGAATCGAGCAAATCTCATGGTCTTAGAGCTCCTTGGTCCTTCTGGGGATGCTCATATTCACAACTGTTTCATGACATTTGGTGCCTTATATTCCAAAATGTTCACGTGACTCAAATCATCCTGTTGCTGCATGTCGCTTCTCATGATGCTTGTTCAGAGAGGCTTCAAATATTGGTCAGTCATTCCTGTACCTGCAGAGGTATGGGTGGAAATATCTAGGATCGCTGTCAGTCTCTCACGTTTGTAACAGTGGGGGTTTTGGTGCAGTTTTCCTCCTAATAGTTTTTGAGGTGTTAAATTGTCCAAAAAATGTTATATTCCCTTTCAGTCCACTCCATGAAATGAGTACCTTAGATCTTTGCAAACCAAAATGCTTTTTCTCTTTCTGGCAGTACATAGATATCCAGCTTGGATAAAAAGCTACTACTAGTAGCTCCTTAAGTTGTAGGTGTTTGCTGATGTGTTTTGTAACATCCATTCTTTCAGTAAGCTCATTGCAAAACCCCAGTTTTCACAAAGTCTTTACCCATCCCCAGATGAGAACAGCCTTATTAGCTAAAGAAGATTCAAGAGATTCCATTAAACTGGAGAAGATGAACACAGCTTGGAGTTTGGCATTGTAATGTGCATTATGGATACGCATAGGGTTCTTTATTGTTATAAAACAGTCAGCTACTCAGAGCTCACAAAATTGATACTTTATTCATTGAATTTAATGTTGCTGTAGACTGACATGTTTAATAATCAGTTCATGAGTACAGAATTGATGATAATTCAGTAAATTATTCCCATTTTCTCACCAGTAAGCCTCCATTTATGCAAGAAATTGGTCACCTCTAAAATTCTTAATTTTTCAGCATATTTCTTCTGGTTATGGTAATGATGGGAAGGCAAAATATTATAACAATTCAAAGAAATATGATCTTTTCTGTTTTTTCCCTGGCTTAACCTGTCGGTTTTTGTAAGGCTTATGTAGATGTGAAATCACAGACCCGTTTGTAGATTGAGAATGCATAAAACCTCTCAACTTCACGTGGATTGTTTATCAGCACAAGAGACAGGCAGCTTTCAAACCAAACACTAATAACAGCAGAGGTGCCAGGTTACTTGGTGCTAATGAGTTATATGAATGTCACATCTTACTGTTTTTCTTGTAATGTCTTTCTCTAAAACATTGCAAAACATTTCACTTGTGATTGTAGGCTCTGTTTCCTAACAGTTAGCCTGTAGTTAGCTGACTATTGCGGAGTTGCTATTTGTAATACAGGAAATACTACAAGGATTAGCAACAGCATAGTAAATTATCCAGCTGTAATGACTGAGGTATTGATGCAATCAGGTATAGCCAGACTTAAAAACTAACCAGAAGGCATAAAGCTAAGAAAACAGGAAAAAAAATGTATTCCAAAGATCTTAAAGCAGAAATAAAAGTTTCTGTTACATTCCTTTTTGGTTTGTTTTTGTTTTTGTTTTTTTTTTTAATGTACATTTCACAATGAAACACTCCGGTAAATATAGTTTGCCTGGTGCGCTTTTGGTTTTTGTTTCCTTTTTTTTCACTCCAAGTGATTTAGTAGGACAATTAGGCTCTGTAATGCAATTTAACCAACTTCAGCTTCACCAAGTAGAGCATGTAAGAAACTTAACTGTCCTCCAGTTCACTTCTCTTCTTGTATTTATGTAAACAAATGACTGCAAGCATCTCAGACCTCTTCATACCTGTAAGCCTTAGTCTTCCAGTCTGCGAGATGGATTTAGTATGTCCTTTGCAGTAACAAGAAGAAGCTTTAACAACTACAGCTTAGGACGTGCTCTGTGATACAGTTTTTAAAGGTGCTATATGTTTTCCTGTCTGTCATTTAGCCTGCCTCCTACCTACCTTTCGGTGTCCTCCCTTTTTGTTATCTCCATCTCCCCACCCAAATTAATTGCTACTCCCTATGCATTTTGCTCTTACTCATGACTGAAAGCTATCTTTCATCTAGTCTGCCGTGCATCTTTATTTTAGCCTTCCTTCCCCTAAGTTATTCTTTGAAGTCTATCCCTTCCAAATGACTCCTGGGTTAAACATCTACTAACAAATTCTGCAGTAAAAAGCTGTACTATATATATAAAAAAAAAAAATCAAGTAAAAATGATGAAAAATACTATATATTAGCATTCAGTGATGGAAATTCAGATCTTGTACTATACAATTCAGAGCAGGTCCATTTTTGAAATGGTGACTCAACAGAAGGCTTTTGTTGCATAGCATTTTGAAATGTGGATGGGTTCTTGACTGTATGTGTCTCAGTAGCTGTGCAGTTCCATTCCTCAGAATGGGTGAACTCTGCTCGACACAAAAGGAGTCCAAAATAAGCTGCTTTGGAACATCCACCTAGGATTTCATGACACTGCAGCAAAATGTATTCTTACTAAGTCATAAGTAGCTTGAATGTAAATATAAAAACTGCAACTGGCCGTAATTTGCTGTGGCCAGATTTGTCTGAGACACATTACCCTAAATATTTAGGTTAGCAGTTTCTTCACTATCATGAGAGAGTCAGTGAACACAATGAATCACTGAGGTAATGAACAATCAGAGAAAGAAGATTGACAGGAATAAAAGCAGCCATCGTTTGCAGGATTATGCCTATTTATTTCAGAAGCAGTGCACAGACTGCATTATAGAGAGAGAATAATGTTAAATGCTTTCAAATAAATAATATTATTTATAAATAGTAGAGTTAATAGATTTGGAATATTTTCTAATTGTCTGCTTTTTTTTCCAAATACTGTTGTATATTGACTTCTAACTAGAGTGGTACAAAGTGGTAATGTAAAGGTAGCAAAGCTGAAGATAATTGAAGACTTCTCTAATAAACCACTGTAACTTGATTGGTTTAGAACAGGTAATCTAAAATTGTTATGGCTTAAAACGTGTTCTCTTATTAAACATACAGCTTTAGTATATGAAGGTATAACCACAGATTCAGTAAAAATATTTAAGTCGAAACCACAGATTGACCTTCTCTAATGCCTTTCAGGTACTCATATTCTGGTCCCAGGGCACGAAGTAGTTTGGCAGGTTATTCTGCTGGCATTAGAAAATCAGTTGTATACTGGCATCTGGTGATAGGAATGATGCACAACAATTTGCTTTCCCTTTCTTAATTTCTTTTAACATCTTCCTGTAACACAGAGCTTTTCAAATGGTGTCAAGACCTCCAAGCTGTACTGAACTTTACAGCATTTCACTAGTTTTCGTGTCCTGACAGTGTTCTGATCTGTTCCTGAATGCTTTTTTTGTGATATACTGCCACTTTACATTGTTCTTCTACGAGACAAAGTGCTTCCCGCTTCAGACAGTGCAGGCCTATAGCTAATACAAGCTCTTTGTAAAGTAACTGATACTACTGTATATTCCCATATATCTTTATCTATATATAAAATGTATATGCATGATTTTTTTAATAGATGCTATATTCCTTAAGCAATACTTTTAATATCATCTGTAGTTCCAGCGTAATCCTTTTCCTGACCTCTTCTCCTTTCCTTCCACTTCTTTCTTTTATATCTATGCTGAAATCTTCTCTGCTATATTCAATTGCCTTTAAGCTTGCCTCAAAATCAGCTTTCATCAGATACAGGCTGTGATAAATGCCTATTTGACCATGCCTATTATACACTTAACCCATAGATTCCTGCCCTGTTGCCTGCCCCAAGTTGTCCTCATATTGTGATTTGTGTATTACCAGAACTTTATGGAGCCAAACTGCATCACAAAACTCTTTCCATAAGGACCAGATCTTTTATGGGTACAGGAGAAAACTCTGAAGAGGTGGTAGAGGGAAGAAAAGTAATCAAGTACACCTGATTTTGCCTGTCATAAAAGAAAACAAAGGAAAAGCCATCACCAAATCAGTTTATTGGGTAAAAAGAAGACAGATGCAGTGCAGAAATTTAAGAAGATAATTTAAGGAAATGAAAATTGAAGGAGATTTTAAAAAATCTTTGCAAGCAATAAGAGATTGGAATCAAGAAAGGAAAGCAAGAAATGGAATTTTACATCAATCTTAGGAAATTTACTATCTTTTTCAGACCTTTGTTTCCAGATTGGAATGCTATCGCCCTACCCCAGAATGCTAAGAATACTGTTCCATGGAATCCCTCTTGCAGATGGCACCAGGTCACTTTTATACCATGATCCTCTAATCGTTTCTTGTACAGCAGTCCATCATCTCTTAGCACATCAAATTCACAGGTCAAAATGAAAGCCTCGGGAAGCTGAGCAATAACACTATCTTCAGCTATCAATGGGGAAAAAACAGTGTCAAACACAGGCTTGACCAGTGTATAGATTTCTTCTGAGAATGGATGTGTTGTACTTGGTTTGTAGCCTCTAGTTTTAAACTCATGAGGGATATAGTCAGGATTCACCCATTTCTGATACTTCAGTTGCAAATCTTCTGGAATATGACTGTGTTTAGACACTGCTTCTATGATTGACAAGTCTCTATTAAGATACTTCAAACCAAGAGCAAGGATTCGTTGCTTTAACAAAATGGGGACTCCCTCATTCTGCTGATAAGAAGGCAAATTAAAGTTTATACTCTGGAGAAAAGGGTATATTAGGATTTGTGCTCTCAGCTTTGGGAGATCTCTTCTGTTCACCAGTGCCTGGGCAACAGCAGCAGTGAGTGTACCTCCACTACTATCTCCACAGATGATAATGCGAGCAGGGTCTACTCCATAATCTTGTGCAGTCCTCATAAAGTGTATGGTGGCAGTGAGGCAGTCCTCAAACTGGGTTGGATATGGATGCTCAGGAGCTAAGCGATACCTAAATAGGAGTGAAATTGTTTTACCATAGTCATATCGAGTGACTGGTCCCATTGTCTTTTCGTTCATATATTTCTTTCTGAAGATAGGAAAATGTTCTAGGATTATAATTACAGCAATAGAATTTATTATCATTATCACTTTTGATATATTATTTGCTACTATTGTTAATGCTTGGGGGAGTCAGTATACTGTTACATCTTCACAAAATACTTCTTTACCTATCTTTTAGGTGATTGAAGGCACATGCTGAGTTACTGTAGAATTAGATGGCAAGGCAAGCATGTATGCATCAGTTATCAGCAGTTCTAGTTAGAAATTGAAGTGATCATTAGTGGGTTTTTTTTCTCAGCAAATTGTTACAGAATATGAGCATAGAAAACTGATAATGAAAATATTGACTTTGTAACCACTGAAAACCTTTCATATTTTCATATGAGAGTTAATGGTTCTTCAAGTATTTTAGGGTGTAAATAGTAATTAGTGCCATTTTAATCAATTTCTCAGATCTCAACTCTTTTCCTGAACTTTTAGAAACTGGTTCTTTTAAAAATGCATTACAGTTCATCAGAAAAGTATTTGGAATGTTTATCTCCAGTTCATTGCAAGTTAAATGTGAATATCCCCTCCTAGTTTTTAGGAACTACTGCTAAAATGAGTATTTAGTAGTCTAGGCAACTGTGCTTTTAGCAGAAACAGTTATGCTTCAAACACATTGTTGGCTTTCAACTTAAGGCGGTTTGGACACAGCTTTAGGAAAGAAAAACATACTTACTGCTTAGTGGTGGCCATAAATTATAAAATTATTATAATGGTTTTGTTTGGAAATAAGCAAGTGGGGATTAGTTGACTAATTCTTCCTAGAAGTAATTAGTGCTGTTGAAATGCATGTGATCATTAAATATAAGCACTTGTATGCACTTCACAAGGAGGTTGTGGTGACTGTGCATGAAAGAGTTACAAACCTAGAAGGAGGCACGGATGTCTGTCATGTGTCTGAACCGATTCCACTTACCCAACAGACACAACCACGGAATTGCTTTTTCTAGCAAAATAGCGGCATGTCCTTTCATAGGCCCCTATAAAACAAAACATTTCAATGGAATCGCAGCTTGCTTTAAAAATAAGTTGAATGAAAATATTCTGAAATTCTTATCTCTATTCTGTGATTAATGCTACACTGCAGTTCTCTTATTGTGGCATGGTCTAATCTGGACATAGCTCACAATTTCATTACATCTGTGAGAATCTTCTTGCCAGTAAGAAACCTGGAATTTACATCAATGCATTGTTTCAGTCTGCTCTTTGAAAAGTGAATAGAAAGCACCATTACTGCCTCTTCTAAAGTGGTATTGAAGATGAGAAGTGATTTTAAAAAAATCCACAAAACCATAAAAAACCCCTCCTAAATCTAGCACAAGAATTTTTCTTGTGCACGAATCACCATCTCATCTCTTACGCCTTTCCATTTTAAATGCCCAAATGTTTTTTTTCCTTGTTCTACAACTATAAAGACACACAGCAGTATACACACATACACTCAAGTTTGCACAAACATGTACAAACATTGAGTTCTTTAAAATAAGAAATAAAATTCTAATGAGATTTTCAACTTTTGTCAAGGCATGATGGAGAAGAAAGAAGAAAACAGGTATTATAAATAATCAGAGAATCAAATTTCTGGCTACACGACTTGTATAAAGACAATTCAACATGACACCTACTGCATGTAAATAAAATAAAATTCTGCTGTCCTGCAATTAATTTTGGTTTGCTTAACCTATTGACCCTTCTTGTTATTTTAGAAATACCATATCAGATCAGAAACTACATAGTATTTCTAGTTATAGCTAGTATTATTTACTTACGAATGCTTCCAAACAGTCCAACTCCTCCATGAAAGTAAAGAATTCCTCTACTTTGGCCAGTGGTTGGTATTTTTGGCTGGTAAATTCTTACTTTAACCTTTTCAAACCTTAAATCTTTGATAAAAAGGTGTTTATCTTCTAATGGTGGTATTCCATCCATTATAATCCTGAGGAACTGGACCTCTGAGGTGATACCTACTTTTTCCAAAAGTCTTCCCTGTTAATAAAGGGAAAGAAACTACAGATTAGTGCACATTTCCATGGAGACTGGTCATGAAAAATTTAAAATTCAGTGGTCAATTCAAACTTTATCTACTGATGGTTCTTACAATGAAGTGACCAGTTATGATGATGATTTAGATACATCTTCATTGTAACATAATGCCTACCAAAGTTTTAAATTCAAAGAGCAGTAGATTTGACAGGAATGGATGAATTTATCTTCTGTAGCCACCTTGTGTCCATGCTGCCCCAAATGCAAGGCCTTTGAGCCTGTGGGTAAGCCTACCTGAGAGCTGCTTTCACAGAAGCTCAGTAACTTGGCTCAGTAATACCATCTTGCATCCCTGGCAAAAATGTTACCAGTACTATCTAGCAGAATATAGGATTAGCTTTGGTGGTAATTTCCAGATTATATTAGAAGTGTTAGATGAGAGCACGGTGTTTTTCAAATTATTTCATTCTTCGGTGGTGAAATCCTGGTTTAGTTTTTATCAGTAGGAAAAAAATCAAACTATTAATAGTAGATAAAAGAAGGTGTCAAATATTTCAACTTGTCAGGTGTTTAAGTAGCCATGTGCTTGAACAAAATAAGGAGAAAGCAGTTACAGCATTTTAAACTTTAGCTCTGGATGCAGAAATGTGGCTAATACTTCCATTTCCCAAACTCATGCTACTTTTTTAACTTGTAGAAAAAAAACCTCTGTAGCATCTACCTCAGCTGGCTTCCTGAACAAGAATAGCTTTGAACCTTAACTTGATCTTCTCACAGCTCAGCGATTCTTACTTAAACACTGAGGCTGAAGATTCTTATGTTACTCTGAGCTAGTCTACTTTTGGATGCATCTGGATGGCTTTAAGCTGTTTCGGTTGTAGTCTGCTCTAGTCTATTCCTGTCCAGGATGGAAAATGTGAGGCAGTATTGCTGTATTTCTACTATAGTGGATTAAATCTTGTACTTTTCTGCTTCAGCAGTAGAATTCTCTAATGAATAATTTAATTTGTTGCGTTGCTGTTATTCATGTGTATTCATTTAAAAAAGAATTGCATATACAAAGCTATAGGCTGCACGTATCTTAAAAACCCACAGTAAGTCTTGTGGCTTTCCCCTCACATTTCATAGATGTCATGCAGCTCAATGATGTGGTCCTGTTAAATTTGAAGTAGGTACCCTGTTTTAGGCCATCTGAGGAGCTGATCCCATATGCAAGAAGGATCATCTTGTGGCCAAGTTTTAGTCTGATCCTGACTCCTTCTACAAAATGATGTCCATGGGAAGATAATTTTGTTTCTTTAATCCCCCAATTCCCTTTGGTATTTTTTTCCTTTCACTAATACTTTTGCAACAGTAAAGGTTAAACCTGTAATTAGCTATACTGTTTGTATATAATATAGGGATCATCTTTGCCTTGGAAATACTAAAAAAAAAAAAAAAGGAGTCCTTATCAACTTCTGTGTTTACTGTTGCCAGTCTGCTATCTCATTTTTGTCAAACCTGCGATAGTTTCATGAGTCAGCTTTCATACAGATTGGCATTTATTTAGCTTTTAGCTGTTCACTGTTAACTGTGAATATCTTCTATGGATCATCTCCAACAACGTACAGTTATGGCAGACATCCATAATTAGTAGCATCACACATAATCTTCGTAGTTTCTGTTAATATGCAAATGAAAATCTAATCTTCTGTTGTTTTAAACTGTACAGTTCCTGTGAAGAGAAGTTGTACAAGAACCAGCAGAATTTGTATTTTGCCTTTGTTTTCTGATTCAAGTAAATTTTTTAAATATATATGCTCCCTCGAGATGAGGTATTGGTTTTTGGCATACAGTTTCTGGAAAAAAGTGATCCCTTGCATGACAGCTGCAGGACCAGGCTATGTGTACATAAAGGTACACTTAGAGTACAGCTAGACTATGCATCACTGACTTCTTTATTACTTTCAGGATCTTCACGTTCATAAAGCTTGTTCTTTTGCGGGTGATTACCCAAGTCAGTCAAACATGACCTACATTTTGACATTTGTAAATAAGTGCAACTGCTTAGTAGTGTAATTTGTAGACCGCTATTTGGACAGTTTGGTTATATATTGATTAAGGATCTTCTAACACTACAGCTGACACGACAGCTTGAAAATGAATAAAGACTCACAGGCAACATAAGACAGTCAAAATATGGGACTAGATAACTGCAACCTTGTTTGAAGTGTTTAACTCAGCCACTGCAGTCACGCTAAATGTAACAGTGTCTGGCATTCACAGTTAGGTACTGAAAAATCGATCCCACTGGCAACAACCAGCATGGAGATTTCCACACACGAGGAGAAAAGCTGTGTAAAAGCTGAATTAGCTTAGAAGTGGGAGTCCAGATACATGTTCAAGCGAAGGACTAGGGCCTGCAGCAACATGCACATAGTAATGTCTGTGGGAGGGATGTGAAAGCTCTTAAAGTCCTTTGTCCTCATTACACAGGTACAAAGGCCTACCATGTATGCCCCAGAACTCATCTGAATTGCACTTTGTACCAGCCCTCTACCTAAACCATTACTAGAATAAACTGGGTACAAGAAGCTTACAGAACTATTAACACAGTAGGCAGCATAGTTTAATCAGCCACTCTATTTCCCAGACAGTGTCAGTCATAAGTCCCCTGGCTGTTGTTTAGCTTTACTGATATTTCAATTTTTCCTCTTATAGACTGAACATTAGATGAAAAAATAGAGGATGAGTTCGTAGATTTTTCAGTGAAGAAGTTTTATTAACAGTAAGATCTAACTGTTTTTATTTAAGTATATCCTTATAGGTGAATGCAGGCATTTCTTCATAGAATCTATTAGTTTGGGCACAGCTACTTCAAACTGGTTTGTCTCCAGTGACTTCACATGCATCTCTTGTCGCATCTGAAGACTGGATATGCTAGAAAACTTCAATTTTCCCTGCAGTTTTGACATCATGGGTTGTCATCCCTTGAAAGGCTTTGGCTACTTTTGCATAAGTAGTTGGCCTAACAGCCATACCAAGAGTTGCTAAGTGACTCCAACTTTACTTGCACTTAAACTTTTGTATAACCATACATTAATATGCTTATCTTTCTGTTCCTTTGAGGTGATATGCTACAGTGCTTCTGCTTGGCCTCTCACTGGCCGGCAGAAAGGATACAAAATTATAACACAGGAAGTTAAATACTACATTCATCATCAGTAAATTTCTAAATAGTGTAGTTTAGCATTTTACATATGAATTACACAAAGGTAAAACTTTGATGGATAAAGAGTATTCATATAGTGTTTTGAAAATGTGGAAGTCCACGTATTGTATAATACAGGAAAAAAATAGAGTAGGAAAAAATTAACTTGACTTCTATTACTATCCTATCGCAGTGCATTGCTTTACTATCGCAGCAGTGTTCAGGCCTGGGTGGGGCACTTCTCAAGAGGCACAATGACTCATGTTCTTAAGCACTTACTGGCTGACTTGAAACAAAACTTAATAATCTATGTAGCAGGGGAAAAGGAAGAAATAATAGCACTAGAACATGGAATTTGAGTAAAATGTAATGTGCAAGCTAAAGGAACTGATGGGGTTTTTTTCACAATTTAAACAACTAAAAGAAAAGCTTTATCGAAGTATCACAGAAGAAGTGTTTTTAAAATGACAGAGGCAACAATTAATTCGGGAAAGGATAATTGATGAAACAGAAAGACAAGTGGAAGTCACATTTTAGTTCTGAAAAGAAACAAGGATGAAACACAAGGGAGGATCAAAAATACGCCAAAAACAATGACACAGAAAGGCAGCTTTAATCTTATGTGTGCTATCTCAAAACAGAAAGTGATAATGAAAGGCAAAAGATTATGAATGTGACAGCTGTCTTTCAGATGGCTCAGAAGTGGAGTGATACAGTTATAGAAGAGAACTGAGATCACAGACATCTTTGGTTCCTCATTTTCTAACTAAGCGCTGTTATACAGAGCAGAAGTTCCACATATACAGTGCAGTAAGCTTCTTAAACCTTCCAGCAGTGCATTGAGGCAACAGGATTAAAAAGTTAAAGGATAGGCCATCAGAAAAAACTGGGAATTACACAGTCTGCAGAATTTTATTTTTCCATATTGTTACCTTTGGTGCTGTATAGCAAGCAGTAGTCTAAAATACCCAGCTGAGCTGAAGGTATCTGCAGTGGTGCTCACATCACCAAATTAATCTAGTTGCATGTTTGCAATATATTTAAACATTGATTCTAAAAAAAGCCTCACCAATCCATTACCCTTCTATCAGAAATTAAATTAAAAACTCCAGCTTTAATCAAGTTTTACTTACCAGACCAAACCCGAAATTCATGATGTAATGAAAAATGTAAAGCTTTTGGCGCTGACTAAATCCATGAGGGATTTCTGCCTTGGGATGTTCATAATAGAATGGCATTGCCACAAAAACAGTCAAAACAGCAAGAAAAATCGCTAGGAGGAGTTCCATCTCCCTGTGCTGTTAGGAGCCAAATGGAAGAACCAGCTGTGGCTTCCTTCCCCTTCTGACTTTTGAAGGATTTCTGAAGTTAAAGGCACACGATTAGCAATTCTCTTCATATCGCATCATCCAGCTTTTAAAAATGCCAGTAGGAAGATGAAAACATGTGGCAATCGAACCATACAATTAAACAGACAGTAACAATTAGTCATGGGAGAGGCTTGCATAAGCAGTTTTTCATACTTGGAGCTAACATGTTTTGGGTCTGTGCCCATCACCATAGAACCAGTGCTTGATGTAGCATTTGTAGCGTCAGTGTTATGAGAAGAGAAAAACTTGTTATGGCTCTCCTTATTTCTTGAATACGTTCAAGTCTGTATTATTTCTGAGTTTCTGCAAGTTCCCATAGAGCAGGTTTTCTTAGTAATCATCTTCAGAGCTGGTCAGTTTCTCAATTTATCATTCACATGCACCTTACTACTTCAGAGTTTTAGTGAAATCAATGTTTCAGTGACGCAAATACATTTCATCACCTTTGATGACTGATTTTGTACGCTGCTAGTTAATGCATCTTTGAGTCTAATGGAACCTGTTGTCATTCCAGGTAGAAATATCATTCCAGCTGATGAAAAGTAGACTTGGATTCATGGTTTCAGTGCTAGTAGCAATGACTATAGACATCAGCAGCCTGTTCATTTCTCTGTACCCTGTGGTGAGCTTTAGGATCTGTGCCTTCCTCTGGAACTAACATAATTTCATTAGTGATAAGATTTAACCTGAAACAAAGAATTTGTAAAGCATAGCTTTTTCTGCTCATATAATGTCACCTTTGGGAACAGTGTCTTTTTACAGTCTGCTCAAATCATGAAGGCAACAGATTATCACTCTGAAAAATAGCAGTATGGGTAAAATGAGTGTCTAAAATTTTTCCTTTAAAAAAAAAAAAGAATGCAAGGGATAAGCTGACCTTGAGATGCATATTAAAATGGAACTTGAACACACAGAACCCCAGAGCTTTAGAGTGGACAATCCATGACCTGCATAGGAACAAAGACTTAAGCCTTGATTTTAGGAATTGTTTGTTAATTGTTTAGAATTTTTGAGTCTGGTGCTATGCTCTCTAAGAAGCTGTTTCTGTGTTCTGCTCCCTCTGCCCAAATCGTTTCTTCATTATATCCAACAACCCCTTGCAGACTTTAATTTCTCAATGTCCCTGTTCTCTCTCCCTCCCTTGCCAGAAGGTTGTTTACATGCAAAGTATAAAATCAGGTTCCTTTTTGTTTGTTCTTCCTTGTGGCCCTTGATACAATCGCCCAGCTAGATAAGGGATGTTGGTGAAAGGCGCGTTGCCTGGTGATTGGGACACTCTCTTGGCAAATGGAAGTGGTGAATTCAAGCTCTTCAGGACCGAGGTGTGTATAGGGTTCACCTTTCTTATACTCAGACAGGATCACTAGGAAATCCTGTAACACAACACATGGCTGCAGCTCCCTTTAGCTTTTAATAGTGAAAGTAACCAGCTTTCGGTAAACTCTGCTGTCCCAATGAGTTAAGTGTGGTCTAAGTATGCTTATCAGATTTGGCCCCTTTGGGGATCTGAGAAGTCTTCTGACACTTGTGAAAGATCCTTTGTACTAAGGTTCTCACCACCTGTTGTTCATCTATTTTCTAAATCTTTTTGGTGCCAGTCCTTGTGGGAGCCAGTTTACCAAGAGCTGGTAGGTCTTGGACTCTTTTGGACATGTTAACGAGGTGCAGACATCACAGCACCCCCACCAACCCCAGAGGCTCCACACAAACACTGGATGTGCTGGAATCTGGTATCAGCTGTAGAAGAAACAAACTAGTTGGTCCCTGAAGTAATAAACTGTTTTTTTCCTTTGGGCATTGCAGATACACAGAGTAATACTTACTGTTTTATAAGCATAAACTGAGCAGTTTACAAGCTTGCTTGAGTCCCAGAATGGAGAAACATTCCCTAAATAATCTTTCAAATGTATGCTTTCCCCAGCTTCTGATTTTTTAAATGTAACCTCTTGCTTCTGTAGGATAGACCAGAGGAACTGGTCCCTGAGGCCAAAATCTCATTTTCTGCTACCCCAGGCTCTCCTTTTATTATTAACTTCCAACGAACAGCTAAATGTCAGTGCCTGAACTCTTGTCAATACTGGGCTGGCATCCTTGAGCTTTTTCTCTGTTGTGTAGCTGCACATGCTAGGGGAGGCAGAGACAGATGCAAGGCAGTCTTCAGGTGGTCCCAGGAGGTCTCTGCCTGTCTCTGAATCATGGCGCTGATTCGGTGGGAACTAGGTACTCACCTGCTTAGACTCAGATGCACCGAGTGGGTGCCTGTACTGGCATACTGGGAAACGTTCCGGAGAGAAGATGCTGCTTGACCCAAGAAACTGCTTTGGAGTTCTGCGGAGCGTGAGAGCCATCTGGTGCTTCGAGTCTGAACTGGAAAACCCACCTAGCCCAGCCAGGTCCTCCCCAGCTACTCTGCTGCCATGAGCTGTAAGCGTGTGTGCAAAGCTCTGACAAGATCTGTTAATGGCTTATTTTGTGCGGTCACTTGTGTGTGCACACTTGTACCTATGTGTATTTCTCTGTATGCATAATGCTTTGTGGAAAGGCATCAGTGTCCATAGTTCTGTAGGTGCACTGCAAGTTTGTCATTGTGTTTTAAGTAGTTGAAAACAAATTCCACACTTTAGAAACCATAAAATGTCTTGAAATGAACAAACATTCTATCTTAGCAATGCAAGACACATGGCAGATCTGTAATTAATTAAATTAGAGGACAGGAACATCCATGGAGACAATTAGATCTTGTGACTTTCTAAATTTCAGAAAATAATGGGAGTCACTGCTAAAAAAGGAATAATTTTTTTCAGCACTTGCTGTTCTCTACTCATCCATCTGCACTACCATGGTTATAACCCTCAATACAGGTTAAAATGTATGTGTTCAAGGCATCCTAAAATTCTGCTGACATATTATAAAGATAAATTTGTTTATATTTGTCATAAAGTAAGACCTAAAGATAAAGGACCATGGAAGAATCTCAGAAGTAGATCAGTGTAGAGTTTGACATTGGCTCATAAATGAGATGAAAAGAAAACAAGTATTGGATTGCTGAACTGACAAGTATAATACATGCTGCACTGAGTGATGTGTGCATGTGTGTAAAATCGTATGAGATCATATGGGATCACCTCATAACTTGAAACACACAAGGTGGAATTGTAAGGACATCCTCAGTTCTGGCACTTCAAATCATCTCTGTACCTGCAAAGAATCATCAAAAGAACAAGCCTGGTATATAAGATGCAAAGAAGAGTGATACATGAATAAAAATTATCTTAAATAAAGGTAAGCCTGATGACTCTCACAGGTTTGACTGAAGTTCATGAAGTCATACGCAAACTAACTTTAAGCCAGTTTGCTCATGTACAGATTAACAGCACAGCCATGGCAGAACAGACAGGGATTAATTGCTCAAATGTACAGTTTTTTGCATAGCTTTTACAGCAGATACCAACCTGCTGGCCTAGCTTCAGCTGCCAGCATGTAAACCAGTAAGCCAACCTTCACCTTGAGATCAGAAACCAAAATGAGTCCCCAATTTCACATCAGGTTGCATAACCGAGGCAAATCCTATAATCCTCCAACAGTGGAACATTTGGAACTTTATCAAGTTTACTCCTGGAAGACTGTCTTTGCTTAAAGAGTAAATTGCTAATACCTGCAATAGGAAACATGAAACAAAATATCTGTTGTGTCAGCAGAGCATGAAGAAACATAATTTCATTTTGCTGAGAGGGACTGGAGCACAAGGATTCACGAGTACCAACTTGTTGCTCCAGAGATTTGTAACTGCTAACTTGTCGCCGTGTTTAATTAAAGTGGTGACAAGTGAAGAATTTAACCCACCATTTTCTTCCTACTCACAGTTTGGCTGGCAGAGAATGAAGATAAGTACTAACCTCTTTCCACACTTGTGTGTGCATAGGTATTACAAGTACAAGGTAGTTGCATAACGATGATGAAACGTTTTACAATTCCTAGGCATTGTGTGGCCAACTATTCTGACATGCAACGGCAATTACCTTGCCATCTGTGTTTAGCAAAGGTGGATCTGTCCTAATAAAGTAAAGATGAGCTGAAATAATTTTTATTTCCTTTGTGTTTTGGATATTTGCAGAAATTATTTTGGTGGCTTCCATGCTGTTGACATACTTTCTTCCTAAATTCTGCCTAAACAAGTTGATTATTTGATGACAAAAAGGCAAAAAACACTCTGTCTTCCCTGAATACAGCCCAGTGCTTCTCAGAAAGGAACTTTATGGAATATAATTTAGAGGACATTCAGTTATGTTTGTGCAGTTCTCCTTCACTGCATCTGTGTTGCTGGTCTCAGATACTTACAGGTAGCCACCTCATACAGCTCACATTTCTGTACCTCTCCTCTGTGGCAGCCATTTCCCTTTAAAAACAGATTTGTAAGTACAGCCAATTCCCTCCTTCAGATTTTACAACCAAGTAAAGTCTGATGATGATGATTACTACTCATCTCAGAAGTACTGGAAATATCTTCAATCTCCGTAGGCACTGAGGGGACATTTTAACTGTGCTGTTATGCTGATTTTGTGTGTATTATGTGGATATGCCTATGCACATTGCTGGTTACTTATATATTGCATGCTTCAAAATGTTTTGCTATGGTAAGTTTTTATTCTTTGACATAAGAACAAAAATGCTTACACATGAGAACAGCAAAACAAGCATACCAATTAATGGTATAATTAATAAATATGAGAAATAAAATAATGTTATAGTAAATAATAAATATAATTAATAATAATAATAAAAGAAGACAAAAATTCCATCATATTCCCAAGTAAGAGAAACTGAGAATCAGAATTCAGCAGACAAGTCTAATCTTATTATTTCTTGCCTAAATGCTAATGTATAAATAGCTAATAAATAGTTAATTGAAACACATTCTATCTGCATACCAGTTCTCTATATTCTAGAAAAAATTTTAATAGGCTTTTATAAAGTTTACAATGTGGTTCACCATTTTACTTGATGACGGAAAAGAGAAAATACCATAACCAAAAAATCCCAGTGCACAGTGGAAGCCTTCTTCCATGTGGTGCCAGGTCACTTTTACATTGTTGTCCTCTAACCGTTTCTTGTACAAAAGTCCGTCATCTCTGAGCACATCGTGCTCACAGGTAATTATACAAGTATCAGGTAGGTGGCAAAAAACAGCATCTTCTGCTATCAGTGGGGAAAATCTTGTCTGAAACAGTTCTTTTGTTGCTTCATGGACTTGGGGTGAAAATGAAGCGGGTAATGGTGGCTTATAGTCCAGTTTAAATATCTCTGGGATAAGATCTGGATTTATCCATTTCTTGTATTTCAAATTAATACTCTCAGGAACATGAGAGCCTGCCAAAATAGCTCCCTTCATAGAGCAATCCTTATTCAAGTACTTCAGAATAAAGAGGACTGTACGTTCCTGGGACAAGAAGGCAGTGAAAGCATTTTTCTGGTGAGATGGCAGATTAAAGTTAAGTGATTGGAGAAATGGGTAGATCAGTACCTGGGCACGTATCTTTGGGATATCTCTTCTGTTTATCAGTTCTTGGCAAACACTAGCAGTATAAGTGCCCCCTACACTATCCCCACAAACAATAATCCGATCAGGATCCACCCCGTAGTTTTCCGCAGTCTTCAAAAAGTGTACAGTAGCAGTGAGACAGTCCAAAGTTTGGGCTGGATACTTATGCTCAGGAGATAAATGATACCTGAAAAGTCCAAAAGACAGCCGTTATTACAAATACAGCTATCTGTAAATTGCTTGAATGTGTCAGATTAAATGCATCCCATGCATTTGCAAAAACTCACCAAACCCAGTATTATTACTTAGGGAGTTTGAGGGATGATTTTAAAGAGTAAATAACAAGCCTAAAGATAATATATTTTTTTAAAACTGCGTGGACCACTGCTTCCTTTTAAAGATGTTTTGTTTATGGAAAATAGCTGATGGTATGAAGAAACTTTAATTTCCAACAAAGTCTCCCATAAAAAAATTAATTAGTAAAGGATTTTATTAAGTTGGGAGGAATTGGTTTTGAGAATGAATTGCATATTTCCTATCTTGTCTGGGTAAGTCACGATGCGTACAAAGTGACTCTGAAATAACATATTGATATACTTCTGTTCCCTGGTTATTAGGATGTTTACTTTATGAATCCATTTAATTAATTTCACAGAATGGTGAAAAAACTGAAAAGCAGAAGCAGTGTGCCTCAGCAAATAGTGACCGGTTAAACAAGAATGCCTGCACTGTTACCTTTGTAGTATTTATTTTTTCCTTATTAATCTTCTCCAGAAAGCCTTAAGACCATTCTGAATACAGAGAATAAAGAACCATGGCTGTTAAAAATGTAGTCTCAAAGCAGTCTTCTATGTCATTGGAATCAAATTACTCCACAAACTTGACTGGGTATCTGACTGTTATGCCTGCCTTGCTTTTCATCATATGAAAGTAAGTTGTTAGTGAAGAAATAAACAAAGAGATTGGTATTTTAACATCACTCCTCTGTAATTCACTTGTTCCAATTAATAAAATAAATGAAAGAATTGTCTACAGGAAACTATTTTGTCACCACAGTACATTTACTGTATTGTGTTTTATAATATATATTATTAAAATATTATTTTTATATTAAAGTGTAATAATAATATACAACACTCTAATAGTATATAATAATACATTAATTAGTGTTCCCAGTGTAAAAAGCTGAGGAGCCAGAACTTGGTTGGGTCTTGTGGGTAAGCAGGATTGACTCATACATATATGCAAGGTCAGTCCAAGTGAGAGGACTGCAACTTCCTGGCTGGCGTGAACTTTAATCCCAGGCAGGTGCACTCGGATCAGGAATTGTGTAAATGTGTGGCTTTGTATCATGTGGGTGATGGGACTGCCCTGCTCAAGCCCTCATGCTCTTAAATTATGCTGGAATAAACCTCCGTGATCAATGGTCGCTGTATTTTGATGGGGAAGCTGTTCTGGTTTGCTTCAGCATGCAGAATTTTAAGTAAGTCTAATATTAAAACCTGAAATGGGGAAGCCATCTTATAATTCCTTATTCCCAAACAAAGGTAATGATTTTTGTGGCGATAATGATGCAAAGTGAACGAATCCCTTTGTTTTCCTGAAAATAGTTGGCATACATATTCCTTTAGTAAATTAATAAGCTTGTATTGGGTATTTCTCATTGTCGTTTCATGGCACATGCTTGCTCACACATATCAGCAACCTAGGGGTAGACTACACAAGAGCTCAGTTTCTTTCCTTATATCCAAGGAGATGTAAGGACAGAATGGGCGTTGTTCGAGGGGTGGGGGGGATGTAAGGGGAGAAAGCAGCGGAACTACCTAATTCTGGGTGTAGCACTGGGTGGAGCTCACTTACCCGACAGACACAACCACTGAATCAGATGTTCTGGCTATGTACCGGCATATTCTTTCGTGACTTCCTGAAGAACAAGTGTTGTTAATGTAACTAATATCTTATAATACTTGAAGCAGTATTGTTCCTTATTTTTTTATGACATATTGCCATGAGAGTGGGCCCCTTGCCTAGTTAGTGAGCTACCCAAGTTTTCTCTAGGATAAAAATAATCTCGACCTTTGATCATCAGGACACACTGTAAAGTTCATACATCTAGAGAGATTGTTGATATGTAAGGAAAAAAAAAGGAACTATTCTTATTCTGATTATTACCATTAGATAAGGGGCAATGATTTTAAACTGAAAGAGGGTAGAATTAGATTGGATATAAGGAAGACATTTTTCACTGTGAGGTTGCCCAGGACAGGATGCCCCATCATTAAAAGTGTTGAAAGTCAGGTTGGATGGGGCTTTGAGGAACCTGATCTAGTGGAAGGTGTCCCTGCCTGTGGCAAGATGGTTGGAACTAGATGATCTTTAAGGTCTCTTCCAACCCCAACTTTTCTATGACTATTACACACAATTGCTTAGAGAGGTTGTAAGGAAGATAGCTTGAGATCTTTGTAAAAGATTATTTTAAGTCACCGTGAGTCTAAGACTGACTTAGGCATGTCATATCATTTTGCTGTGGAAATGCTAAGTGTAGTAGTATAGCTGAGTCTAAATAAATTTTGTATTTGAAGCAGAGATTTGACTATTTTCTGAAGAATTAAGGGTGCAGCTGATATGCCCCCTGTGAAATCACTATATTTCTGTGTGGCTAATTGAGGCAGAAATCTAAGGCATCCAAACTGTGTCATAGTAAATTGTGTAATTATATAATCATTCCACGGTAAGGTTGTGGGCAGAAATATGCCTCTTTTAACGTATTTAAAGATATATTGAGTTTCCCTTCAACCTTAATTCTGAATTTGTTGCATTTAGAAGATTTGCTCAATGTGTTCTTTCAATTACAGAATTCTAACACCATTTGATATGTGTGCATGTCTACTGCCTGTAGAAACAATATCTTTTAGAACTTTTTTAATTGCATGTTTGTAATTATCTGCTTTCCCTAATAAATTGGAAAAAAAAAAAAAGACAACATAACTAAAGTACATGCATTATGGACACATGCATTATGGACACATGTTTTAAAATGGCTGCTATAGGCCACTTGAATTGCCATGAGCACTGTTTATAGAAGTCCCAATAATCATGCTGCAGTTAGAGATCAAAGGAAGGAATGCAGGTTTTAATAACTTCTGTCAGGTTTTCAGACAAAAAAAAAAAATTATTTCTTTAGCGGCCCCCCTTACTGTAAGGAATATATATGCCATAAAAGTGCCATATCCTCTAAAAAATAATTGAGATACTAAATAAGGGCAGATTAGAGAGTTTAAAAAGTAAAAAAAACCATTAAGTGCTTTCTACCTCTCAAACTAATCTTCCGTCACTTCTTAGGTTCAGGCGAGTTTTTAAAGATATATAGTTAACAATCCTAAATAATCTCTTTCAGTTCCTTACTGATGCTTCCAAACATCCCGCATCCTCCATGGAAGAAGACGACTCCTCTCCGTTTGCTTGCAGATGGTACTCTTGGGAGGTAAATCCTGACTGGCACCTCATCAAAATGCAGATCCTTTATGAAGAGCTCTGAATCCCTGCATGCTGGCAGTCCATCAACAACCAACCTTATAAGTATGTGCTCCTCAAAGATACCCAGACTTTCTAAGTTCTTTGCCTAGATAGATATAACAAGAAAAATGAGAAATAGTATAGGGAATTCAAGTCTTCCCACTCTATAAAGACCACAAGCTACCTTTTTCTATATTATATTTGGGATCATTGTATTGGTTATTTGCCACTTTATAGGATTACCACAAACGACTTCAGTGGCTTTGTGATTTCAGTTATGAAAGTGAAAATATACATCTTCATGATCTGAGGGACCATTGTTTCTGGAAGAATGTTGTAATACTTGTTCCATGAAATGTGTTATGTAAATACCTTCTAATTTTTGTGATCTGGATTTGCCACAAGTAACATCAGACATTTACATAGGTATGGAAGTTAGGAGTCATGAGGCCTGAGGCTCCTTTTCTAATCAGTGAAGAGAAAGGCATTTCTTGAGGATGGTTCCAATTTCAGATGTGTGAAGTCATGCCCTGGAGATGTCTTTTCATCTCCATTGATTATAAAGGGAGGTTGTGTACTTCAGATGCCTCAGCTAAAGTATTTAAGGTTAGGTGAGATGAAAAAGTCCCTAGCATGACAGCGTTTAGTATACTGGGAGGAAAAGACTCATCCCAGTTTGTGTGCAAGATTTGGTAACTTACTGGTCTTGGCTCATCTCTATGCCACTGGGTCAGTGAGAACAAGCTCTAAGAAAATCATTAGTGCCTACAAAGGGCTGCTAGCCTAAATGAAGGACTGATGAAAATGCTTCTGAATCTTATCTCCTTCTCCATCAGTGAAACTGTTGCTTTTATCAAGATCTCACAGGTATTCATGAAATGGCTCTGCAGTCAGTTTCTTACATCCAACCAGAGAAAACAAATATTCTGAAGACAGGGGAGGTTTGTTAAATGTGTCAAAACATTTTCTTATCCAAGGCCAGTCAACTGCTGCTGATTAAGATAGCCTGAAGATCACACTGGAATCCTCCTTTATTTTGAATACATGTTGGAACGGATGCATTGTCTTCTAGGGACAACATTTCCCTTCCCATTAAATGGTGACTTAATTGCCCTTATGAACTATTATAATTCATTCTTCTGGAATCAGAATGATAATCATCACAAGCAATTTGCAAATTGTATTGTTCTCTTATGAGCAACAGAAATCTCCATGTACACTGCTGTATCAAAGCCTTATAAACTAATGGCTAGCCATGCCTTTGTAAATTGTTCTTTCCAGCCTTGTGTATCTGGCCTTTAATTTAGATCTGCTCTGTCTGTCTCTGAGACAATTCAAATATTGGCCTTAAATATTAATTTTGCTGTGAAAGAATGCCAGAGAAAGACAAAGAGGCAGAATTTTCTTAGGTGCATGATCCCAGCTATCATGTACATATGAAGCCAAATTTCACATCCTTCAAGCATGTTTCAACACCCAAATCCTCACCAAGGCCTTTCTCAAACAACACAGATTCTTTCTTCCTAATAATCTAGACCAGACTGCAGTAAACAGTTGGGCAAGGAGTAATAAAAGAAGCAACCGTGAGCTGTGGAAGACAGTGAAGATCATTTAGAAACAAAGATGGGAACCCAGCCCAGAGATGATGTGGAGTTTTTAATAACTGGCACAACTGCCAGCCATGCTCAGGGTGTTTTAAGTCTCAGTTCCTAGAGACAAACGGATAGCTACATTTCTTCCCTTACATTTGAAAATGCACATTTTTAGGTACCCTGGTGAAGGGGAAAATGAATATAAGAGCCAAAGCAATCATGGCAGAAACCACAGGGTCAATATAACCTTCCCCAAACATCAGTTTTCAAAAACTCTCATGACTCTTAAGTCAGTCTTTTCGTCAGAGTTATGATTTTGGAATGGTTAAAGTTAGCAGAACTGCCATACTGTGTTTATTTAATCTCATCTGTACTTTTAATATTTGAGTTTTTACAGAGCATTCAGATGACAGATAGTAATATATATGATCAGAGCATTCTATCTAAATATCCTCTTTCCTTTCCTTATCTCAGGAGCTCCTGGTCAAAGAGGCATCTTCACATTCAGGGAACACACTGTCATGAGGGAGGATGGGGAATTTGGTATGTATTCTGTTGAAAAACTTCTTGATCAACACTTACAAAATACTTCAGAACCAATAACAATACACTCAAAAAATAAAAGGTGTGACTATTCCTAGACAGATGTGGTCAGTGTTAGTAGGTGAAACATATTATGTAAACCATGTTCTAAAATGTGTATATGTGTAAGAAAAAGAGGACCAGATCAGCATGTGAGCATACATTTTCCTGTGAAATAAGGTCTTTGAAAAACTATTTGCTGGAACACCTAAATTCTGGCACAAACTGGCTTTTTATGTGGAAGATCATATGGGGACCAGATTTTTACTTTAAAAAATAATTGTGAAATCACGTACCAACTAGCAAAAGACACTCAATTGGAGCTTCCTGGACTTTAAGACTATATTAAACAGTCTTTCTGTCAGTCACTTTGAAGTATTATGCTTTGCCAGCTGAAATAATTATCATCAAAGCTTTATATCACAGTGCAATATGCACAGTTAGTCTAAATGCAGATCTGTATGAATAGATTAAAACAAAAGCTAGGATGTGAGCTAGGAGACTTTCTCTCTTCTCTTCCCTTTGGGACTGTCATTGATTTCTTTATGACAGAGTATGTGGATAGATGCAGCAGGAGCATCATCTGTATGACACCAGTGCTGTAGAAGGTACACATTTAACTGTTGATGAAGTTTTCTAAGACATATTGCAAGTAAGGTGGAAGGAAAGAGGAAAAGACTGTCCTGTATTGCAGAAAAAAAAGAGGTCTTTACTGCCGCATACAGTACAAACAGATACATCACTGGCACAAAAAGAGCAGCATTCATCAGAATGAGCAGGATATGTTCACTGACATGTGCAATGCACAAAGCATCAGGCAGTTTATAAGAAACCTATGAAGTCCTCTCTATGAGGACTGCTTCTGTGAGCATAAACATAAACCTAGAAACTCACCAAAAGTACCAACACATGTCTAAAGGTTTTCAAAGGAAAACTGGGTATTGAATGGATTCAGTGCTTAGTAGATAGTGAAATGCATCTTTAAAACTATCCAGAAAAGGAAGCTGAAATTTCGGGAGCATATTGTCAATGAAGATAGAGTATGTACTATTGCATAACAGCCACTTAGAAGCTGTAAAAGCAGGTAAAAAGAATCATCTGAAAGAATCTTTTCATCCAAGTATAGAAACATAGAGAACTTAATAACATACAGTCATATTATTATATTATGGTCATATTATTATATTAGGTTTATACATAGGTTAACATGAAAAGCAGTGTGGGATATGTAAGGATAGCAGATTCTTCTTTCATGCCAGACAGTGCAGAAAGGTATGTGGGGCCTAAGCCATTGGAGAACCAGGGACAATTACTGGATTTGGTGAATGCTGCTATGTAAATTCAAGCAACCCATATAAATCTTTAATGGATTATAGTGCCCTCAGTCACCTTTCAGTATGTGGGCCTTATTTACTGTGTTCATTATGTATAACTAGAGGATTAGAGAATGCCTTTACTTGAGATGATCTCCATACCACTCTGTACTTAATGAAACCACTCTGTGATTTTCCTGCAGGCTTTCTTTTGACGCGTTATGTGCCAGACATGACAGGGCTTAGGCTGCTCTTATGTACTCCTGTTGCCTTCTTTGAAAGCTTTTTGGGCAAAAGCTGTTTCTTTCTCTGATGGCAAAGCACACAGCACAGTGAGTCTGGCTTACAAGTACTTAAATAATAAGTGATAACAGGTCTAGCTGAACCAGCTTTGGCCAGGAGGTTAGATGAGCTGACCTCTGGCAGCGCCTTCCAACCTACATGATTCTATGGTATTTAACTAAGACAGAGAAGTTCAGTCACTGTGGAAATAAGAACAGAATCACAGGCAAGAAAATTACTGCAGATAGTTCCAAATGTAGGAAATTACCTTAAATATATCAAAGAGCATTGAGATACAGATGGTTTGGTTATTATTATTCATGTAAATGATATCCACAGCCGTCCTGACATCCACAGGACCAATCATTTCATTACAGAAGACAATCAAATTACAGTTGTGGCAAAAGAATGCATATGTCAGTATTTAAAAGAATTCATCTCATACTGGCTGCTTTTATATACAGTAATAGAATACCAAATCAAACTTTGGCCTTTATCTTTAAATCTGCATTACTGTGTGGTTCCTATTACACATAGCTGCAATATTTAGATGCATATCTTCATAGTTCTGCTCAAGTTTTTCCTTTCCTGAAAATCACAATATCACAGAGCACAATAAACTCACCAGAATTTCCATCAGAGTATATAAGTAATGATATAAGCGGAGCTTTGCTGGCTGGTCAACATCAGGAGGAATCTCTGCCTTGAAGGAGTCATGATAAGTTGCAGTTAAAACCAGTAATACAAAAGCAACAAGAATGCCTGCGATTAGAGCCAGAGCATAAAAGGTTTCCATTTTTCTTTGGTGGGAATAATTTATTAGAGAACTGGTTGATATGATCTGTCAATATATATATATATCCTCCAGACTGACTCCACAGAGAAATAATTTGCATACCAAAATTCCTCCACCCTCCTCCTACGGATAAGGCTGCCAGATGCTAGAAGCTTACAAACATCCGGCTATTACAACTTTATTTGGCATGGTCAAAGTTAATACATAGAAGACTCACATCCAGGAAGTGTCATTATTTTCTATATTCCAAAATTGCAAATTAATCTTTTTTTTTTTTTTTTTAATCTGTTTTAATTGTATTCTGCTTTTGGGGCCTGAAAAGCTATGTGTGATTTTTTGCAGGTGTACTAGTTAGTTGACTTCTAAGTATGAACCTGTGGAAGACTAGCAATGCTGAACTCCAGTCTCCATGGCCAGGAACTGTAATGGTTCTGCTCTTGGAATAGGTCTGAAGTGTGATTCTAAGGTTTTTTGCTTAATGCTGATCTTCTTTTTCCCTGCTGTGTTGCTGAAGCAGACAGCTGGCCAGAACAGTTAGAACAGACATTCTGAAGAAAGTCTAAAGGAATTTTGCTTTTAGAGATCATACCAAGCTGTCAGTGATTTGGAAGCTCCCTACCCGACTGTGCAGCCAGGGTCTCTGGGCTTGCCAAGGGTCCAGTGATATCAGAGAGAACTTTCCCTTGACTTGGAGAACTTTGGCCTTAACCCTCTAGTCTGATTCATTCTAAAGAAAGGATTTTGATGTCTTCACAACTTCATAGTTTGCTATTTTTTTGTCAAGACAGCTCTAGTTATCCTTTGTTGTAATTTAGGCTGTGGTTAGACCACATGGCTGCCCAAATGCTTCTACCAACAGAGGTGATGATAGCGAAGGAATGAGTGCCCAGGTGCAACTCCATGTACTTCTGTCTGGACAAAACTTGTTGGATAAAAGTAAAAACTGAACAAACATCAGCTCAGCTTGACATAATCAGTACAACCTATGCTTATCCCCTGAACACTCTGAAATATTTCTTTATCCCCACTAATCTCCCAGATATTCCATTTTAAAACCCTTATAAAAGCTTGTAATTGTGGTCATAGAAGAGAAGTACTCCTTTTCATGAGCCATAAGATTCTGCATTTGGCTAACAAATCTGTAGTGGTATTCACTCAGAAAGTGGGATCTTGACTAAAAAAAGGTGAGTCCTTTCTTGTTTTTCTTATACCCTTAAAAGATGCAGAAGAAATATATCTGCTTAGAAAAATCTCATTTATGTAAAATGTGCTTTACAGGAAAGAGTGTGAAACTTTAATGTAAATTGGTCAATAGAGTACACAAATATTTAAGTGTGTGCAGTGCGAGTAAACAACATGCTTCGTAAGAGATAAACTACCAGATTCTAAGAGTGACTAGACTGTATTCTTCAGAGAATAGGTCTAACTGTTAACTTCAGTGGAACTCAGCAAGTACAACTGATTGAATTGTGTGGTTTACAATATAAATAAATAAAAAGGTATTGAGAGTAAGAAACTCACGAAATGCATGGAAGTTATACCATGGTACTCTCAGCTTAACTCAGCAGGCCTGGAATTTGTGATTGTAGTAGGCAACTTTCCAATACTGACTCAGATTATTTGACTAAGCTGGGGAATAATTGATCTCTTCCTTTACTGTGAGGGTGCAAGACACTTAACTGAGCCCCTCCCAACTTCCTACTCCATCCAGACCTGTGGAGATACACTAACTTGAATGATTAAAAAAAAAACCCCAACAACTGATAAAGCAAAAATTAAGGCTACTTTTATATTCTGAGAAGGAATATCTAGGTTGGGGTTTAATCAGTTTTACTAATCCATCCTAAAATTAATAGGTTTTAAGTTCTGAATGTCCCCATATAAACATACTTTTAAATATGAGAAGTGAAATTTCAAAGACATTTTTTCTTTATTAATGTTTAATTGTCTTTGTGGTGGATTTGAACACTCCACTGATATTATCGTCTGAGGAGATCATGGAATATCCAGATTTCCTCTCATAAAAGCTGGATGTCAAAATACCGGTTACCTTCTGCCAAATCCTTTAGGAGCTCCCAATATACATGAGTTTTTTTCCATGATATCAAGTCTTTCAGACCAGCAATGAGGCATCTAATGAGAGATTGGAGGGGACGCAGGAGTCCTGTGAAAACGGGTTCTTGGATGGGTCGGTTGGTTTAGGAGATTTTTTTTTTTTTATCAAATAGTGTTGGACAAAGTTTAATTAGAGGGCAGGGATGAGTGTTCTGAAAAAACACCTCTGTTAATTATTTTACAGGTCAGCTTCTAGGAATCACCTGGATGTACTCATGCTACTGTTATAGCAGATCTTTCTTCCTCCAAAGAATCAGCTGATCTCACTGCCCTGTGCCATTGTGCATATCAGGAAAGATAAAATAACTTTTTTTAAAAACCTGGATCCCCAGAAATGAGTTAAAGGATCAGCTGGCCTTTGGAAGCCCAATGTTGTTTACCCCATGTATCATTTGCCCCAGTGTCCTTCTCCAGAAATGCTTTTACCTCAAAAGGATTAGTCCATACCAGTTTGTAGGGGTAATGGCAGTAATTCAGCAAGAATGAGCAAACTGAGTTTCTGCCAGCAGTGGGTAAAGATCTAGAAACATCCAGATAAATTATTAAAAATCCAAACCTTATCCTTGCTCAGACCATCGTCAGAATGCTGTGGGTTCTGTTTGAATGAAGAACCCCCAGCATCGCTCTGTGCCTTCTCTTAGCTCAACTGAATCTCTCCAGAGATCTTCTTTTCCCATCATAATTTATAATGTGATCTTATTCTCACACATCAGTTCATGCACCTAAAGCTGATTCATCCTAGCCTTCCAACCAGAAAGGTGTGCCTTTGACAACAGCATTCTCTTTGTAACATTCCCCCTCTTTTTGGCTTCCTTTCTAGAATTATCAAGTTTGAAGAGGCTTATGACAAGTAGAGGACTTATGTACTAGAGAACCACTAGCTCTGGAAAGAAATTATAGCTGCATGTAATGAATTCTTTTAAAAATATATTGTTAGAAAAGATTCAGAGAACCTTTCTTCTAGAGATTTTTTTCCTAAGCTAGTTTACAAGCTTCCAGTGCAAACTTATTACAGGCATTAGCCTGCTGTTCTGTTTTTGTCAAAATCCATATCACGTTGGTTTAGTAGGATTTCAGTTCAGACTCTTGAAACAATAAGCTTCTCTAATTCTGAGGGCTTTATGGACTTAAGTCTCTTGTTGTCCTGATTCCTTGCGTGTCTTAAAAGTTTTGTCAGGACTGAGGAATTAGTCAGAAGGAATGGTAAATACTGACTGGCATAGAAGTGAGGTAAATGTACTGAAGAGAACATAGGATGAGTCAATCAGTTTAACAAAATGTAGTCACTCCATTCCTGTTTACATGTGGTATTTTTTCACTGTTCTCTCTTCCAATATGAAGAAGCAGGGTAACAGATTGAGACAGATTTGGCTTCTAATTAAAGATAGGTGAGAAAGAAGAAGGGCAGTTAGTACAAATGACAGAATCGAACATGCACTAAGATGACTAAGCAATTGAAAGAAATACCACATTCTTGATGTTGCATCCCTTTGTCTGAATTCCAGGCAGCACCTATATGTACTTTGAAAACACTGTACTTCTGCTTATAAAGACAAGTATTTTTACAGATATTGAATCTAGAAAGGGATGTCGTCTAGAAGTTAGAATTGCTCAGTAAGAGGTTTGTTATACTTTACTCATGATACTGAGTTGTTGTGAGACCCTGGGAAAGCAGTAAGACATCCAAATGTAGCTTTTCTCACAAGGCTGGACACAGACTGTTTTCTGTCAAGGCTGGAAGTTAAACAGCAACCTGGTCCCTTTGAGCTTAGTCCATGGCAAAACTCCACTTACAAGGCAACAGTATCAGACTCTTAATACTTAATAGCATATAGAAGGACAGTGTGAAATCATAGAACCACTGGGACACATTTCAAATGGAAAATGTGAACTCAAGGGAAGAATGAAATCAAGAAGCACAAAAATTTAGCTCTTGATTTATCCAAATCTGACAGCAGTACTTCATGTAACAAAAAACAGATCAGCTTGGCAAAAGGTTTTCCTTTTTTAAAGGAGGTTTAGCTTTAATCTGTGATCGTGATAGATTGTCCATGGTCAAGAACCCCGCACTGATGTAAAAAACTGGTATTACTTGACACCCTAGTAACACAGACTTTCCATTGTGTAAGAGTGCTGTTGTGTTCCCAGTTTTTCACATCTGCTTACCAATGTACTGTATATATTTGGGTGGGTTTTTTAAAGTTGAAAACACAGAATTGTTAGCCCAAATGTGTTTCAGACATGCCTTGAGCATGCTTTTAATTTCCAGCTCCTTTTCCTTTCAAAAGTTCTTGCAGTTTAGCAACTTCATTTGCATGAACAGACTTGAAGTTTGCAAGGAACTTGGCTGCAAAGGCTCTATGAACAAATTTAGAGTTCTGCCAATATATATAGGTGTGACATGAAGGTCTGAGCATTCAGACTTTCTACCTGAGCCTCTTCATAGATCCATGTAACATGCAAAAAGGGACCTTTGTTATGCAAGTGATGTGTATGCAGAGTGCATCAACTTGTTTTGGAGGTAAATGTTGATTTTTCACTGCTGTTTTTTCCTTCAAGACAGGGCAAGTAAGAAAAAATGTAGTTTTCTATGACTCTCATTGAGAGTACGAGTAAATCTACACTAACTACAATCCAAAAGCTAGGTTTCAGTTACTATAGGCCTTCCTAACTTACCTTTACATTAGCTAGCCTAAATATGAACAAGTTTAGTTTTAAACTGGACTATTACAGCTAGGCATAATTGTGGTTAAATATTTAGAAAGCATAAATGCATCTTTTGAGCTATGGTCCCAGGAATGGGCCGTTCAGGGATGATCTAAATTTAAACCTATTAATTCAGAACATATTTGTAGAACTGTATTAAAGCTGTCTTCCTTTACCCTTCTGTTAAGAAGTAGAAACCCAGAAATTTAAACAGACAAGCAGAAGCCAAAACTGAATGAGTTATCACTGAGATGTTATTATATGGCTACCACCTTGCTCTTGTTGCAAACTGGAATAAAACATCATTTAAGGTGCTGTGAATATGGCTTAAACCTAGGTTTTTTGTGTTTTTTTGTAATTTATACTTTACTGTGAGTGTCTGTATAGGAAACAAATAGAGCAGTTCTGTGCAACTATCCAAAATGCAAAATTAATTCTGTTACTAAGTGATAGCATTAGAAACTGATGCAATTTTACAAAATTAACAGGCCTGCTTACTGAATGCTCCAGTGCACTGGTTAAGGACTTCTGAATAGAAACATGGAAGGGATTCACTTTGGGACAACTTTTAACTTATAATTAGGAACAACAGCTGTGATGTGACAGATCCTTGTTACCATCAACAAAGGTATGTACTAAGTGTCTGTTTGCACCTATGGACATTTACCAAAAGCAGTTTGGGTAATGAAACCTACATGAATGTATAGTTTAGGGGGGTTCACTAACAGAGATGAACTTTTTGAATAAAAGCACATGCTGGTTTTGTAAAGGTCACAGTCTGGAAAAAGACATCTTGCCAAAAAAGAACGCAATGGTTACTATACAAAAATCGGATGAAATCCCAGAATACTGCTTTTTTGCCACTTTTCAGAGTGGAACTGCAATGAATAAGGGACAAACCTCATCTTTTCTCAGTGTTCTGTATGGTACGTGTAGATTTTAAGGCTATTTGACTTTTTGGTTGAATTAGGTGAATTTTAAAATAACATATTTTTCACCATATTTATTACAGGCAAGATGCAGTAACTTCAGTTTTACTCTAAGTGTGCTTTTGCTTCTTGCTTTTGTACATTTGTACAATGTGGTAACTACTGGTTTTCTCTGCTTCAAGGTAAATCAAAGTATAAGGAGGAAAGGAGTAAAATAGTTCATACTTCATTGAAGTTTGAAGAGCTGTTTAGGAAAATTTTAAATATCTAGAACTATTTTTACTCTCACTCCAAATTTGGTAGCAACTTTGCACATAGATCAATAAACTGAAATCATAACGAATGAAGAAAAACCACTTCCAGTACATTTTAGAATATTATTCAAGCTGGAAACAGATACATGAAATCAATATTCATAAGATTATTCCATTTCCACAGGCTTCAAAGGACCTGCAAATGTTTTAAATTAATAATTAATTTTGTTTCTAATCTGAACAAATTGTGTAATATTGCTGACTTTTCTATTTTAAATGAGTCTGTGATGATTTATGCATAAAGAGACTAAACTCAGGAATCAAAAAATCAGAATTACTTTGATGAACTTCATATCCTTTCATTTTTAACACCGCTCCTTATTTCCATACCAGAAAGTTGTTATATTTGTTACCAGTCCAGACACTGAGTCATTCTTTTTAAACCAGACACTAGGCTCTCTGTGTAATTTCTCTCTCCCCTTCAGAGTTTTTGGACTGAGAGGAAAATTGTAATGCCAGGCGCCTCCCCTAGCTCCATTTCTAGAGGTATTACTGTAAAAACACAGAGGTGCTAAATGCTGCCAAGCGGCAATGGAAATTCTCTGAGCTCTGGCTGTTTCAGTGGCAGCTAAATTAGGGAATACCACCTGATCCTGACAATATGTACAGACTTAGAGTTTCAGGTTAGAATGCTTCATCTTCTTCTCTCCAAAAACCTCTTTCCTGACACTTTATCATGATGCAGTGATAGTCATACAGCTTATTTCATATGAGGTAACCTGGCATTTAAAGGTAAGGACTCTGCAAGCTTCTCTCTAAATTTTATTGTCTCTTTTCTGAAAAATTTTGTGGAACTTTTAACAGAGCTGAAATGCAAGGATTTAGATATTGTTCGTATTTTGTGTGATATAGGTTTTAAATGTGGGTGGCACCAGGAACTCAGTTGCTGTTCTTTTTGCGAACAAATAACCCTTGAACACTCTGTTTACATATGGCCACTTTGACCTATGCCTGTTTTCAAAAATATCTGTTTCATTCCAAAGCATAAAATTAAATTTATTTTCAAAGGGATTCAGTTTCCTAACTCAATTCTACTGGTTTCGTAAGATAACTGGGCTACCTATGTATAGATGCTTAGACTCATACACTTCCATCGCAGCGGTGCTTTAGTAACTATAGATGTCAAGAAGTTTGGAAGTGTCTTTCAAATTTGTCATTTTTCAGTAATTCCAGTTCTCACCACTAGATGGCTTCCCAGGATAGTGGATAGAGATCCAGACCTGAATCAACATGTGGGACTGGATTCATTTTGTCACATTCTTAGTGACATATACAGTCATAAACCCGAAGTTCTTTCCAGCTCAGCTGTGAAGACAGCGCTGTGATGTTTGACGCTCTTGATCGTCTTTTGACATCCTCAGAGCTTTGCGTATCAGGTTATTTCTGCTTGCTGCCACAAGTTACGGACCGTGCACGAACAGCCCTCAGTTCAAATGTGCAGTTAGAGCCTCCTCAGCAACGCTTAATCCGTACAGTTGAAAACAGAACTTACCTGCCTAATGCTTAACAGTGCAGCCAGCCAAGCTGGGGGACCTAGTTGCAATACACTTTGCCCTTTTTCCAGTTACAACACAGTTTAAAGTACTATGGAGACCTTGTGTTGCAACTATGCCCTCATAACTGGACAAAAAAGTCTTGGAAAGGGAGAGAAGAAAAATCACCCTTTGTTGTGAGGAAGCGAGTCTCCCTCCTTCATTCAGAGCCTGCCTTTTTCATTGCCCCGTTTTCAGCAATGCAGGCATCTTCCAGCTGGGAAAATCCAGGAGTTGTCATGTTGTCCGTAAAAACGTTGGTCCAGTGCTAATAGATTCTGGTGATTATCAGCCTAGGCTGCATTCAGCCTGGCAATCTACGGCTGAAAGAAGTTTCCCCCTCCACACCAGCTGATCCTGGGCAAACAATTCTCTGCCAGCTCTCCCTAAGGCAGAGATGGCTCCCTTGAACTCAGCCTTAACCCTGACTCTTCCTGGAACTGCTTTTTCCCGGGCTCAAGCCAGACCAAAGCACCTTCCTTCGGGAGAGGGTGGGTTCGGGAGGCGGCAGGGGTTGCCCGGCTCGGTTGCAGCCTGCGCCAGCCCCAGCCCCGAGCCCGGCGTGGCACGCAGCAAGCCCCAGCTTGCAGGCTGCAGCCCCGGAGCCAGCGTACGCCTCAGCCTGCCTGCATGTGTGAGTTTATGTGCAGCGGCTCCCAGATAGCTCTGGGGGAGGGGAGAGCAAAGCCAGCCACTCACAGAAACAGTAGTGAAATCTCCCCAACACTTTAACTGTCAATCAGGCTTAATGGGGTATAAAAACTCCCCAGCGCCGCGGCTGTGATAGGCAGAGAGAGCAATAGGGAGAAATGAGTAAGAGTCGGAGCTGAAATAGTGTACGGCATAATTCCTGCTCTGTGATCACAGATACTCCAAGTGAAAAAAACAGGAGAGGGGGTAGAGAGAGGCGGTAATCAGCTCAACCTTTGCAACCGGCTCAGGACAGAACGTCTATAGATATTTATAGATATTAAAACAAAAACAACAACCTTACCCTGAATAGAGCCTTTCTTAAAAAGAAGGTCCTGGCAATTCTGTCTTATTTAAGCAATTTCCTGAGTCTAAGAATAGAAATGAGCTGCCTGGAAGGCACTGCAGGCTGAAATTTGGAGACATAGGCTGCTTTATTTTATTTTTCCAAGTATAAAAACCTTCCCTTTGGATACTGGATTTTCATGTCGGTCTTTGAAGCGGAGGGATGTATGGTTACTTTTAATTTTACTTTTTTTTTCTCTCATTTAATTCAAAAAAACTGTCTTCCAGTTAAAAAGCAAGGAAACCGTTTTACCTGCATGTGACAATCCCAGAGGACACCGATCAAGAAACAGGGGAGTGACTTGGTCTTCTGCACTACTTTACTCCTACCCCAATTTTTTTTACGGGGAAAGAAGGATTTTTTTTCCAGTCCAAGAATCTCTTGCCCCCAAGTTTTGGAAGGGGGTTGAAGACTGGTCACCCATCTGGGGGTGCATGAAGGGTGTTGGTTCTCTGTTAACTTGGTTTTGTGAAGGGCTGGAAGAGAATTTTGCCTTCCTGACCTGCCTGGAACACGAGGATGATTTGGAAATGGCTGGGCGCTTTGCTGCTTTTCCCCGTGCAGATGGTTTATTTGGTGGTGAAAGCTGCCGTGTGCATGGTGCTGCCGCCCAAGCTCCGAGACCTGTCCGGGGACAACGTGCTCGTCACCGGCGGGGGCAGAGGCATCGGCCGCCACCTGGCCAGGGAGTTTGCGAAGCGGGGAGCCAGAAAGGTGAGCACCGGCATGAAGGGGGGGAGCTCCCACCTGCTGCTCTACCGGGAGCCCTCCGACTCCCAGACTTAGAAACCTTTCCCCTCACCTCTGGGTGGGGTTGGTGGGACCGCTGTGAGAAGGGGGAAGGGGCGCTCCTTTTGCAAAACCCTGGCGTGCTGAGCCAGTACGTGGAGTTACACTTCAGAAGTTGCCCGCTCCTCCTTCCCTGCATCCTCCCTCCCCACCTCAGCTCAGAAAACGTGAAGGTGAGAAAGGGGCCCCCTCGCGAATCCTTCTCTGCTGACAAAGGAGAGGCTTTCGCTCCAGCCTAGGTTTCCTGTGGCAGGCAGGGGAGAGCTAAGCGATTCCCAGGCGTGGAGCTAGTGCTCACTCGCATTTCTGTTTACTAGGCTGCTTCCTGGCAGTCCTGCTTGCTGGGACTGTGCGAACAGAGAGGGGGGCAGCTGCCTGCCGGCTCCAGCCTTTCAGGCTGAGCACAGCTTCAGCTCTCCTTAGGCGCAGCCCGGCTGCCACTGCCACGCGTGTCACCCCAAAGGAGAGGGGCTCGGCTCGGAGCGGGGCAAGTGGTGTGTGCAGGGGGGGCTCTGGCTCTCGCTCCTAATGATGCATTCTCTCCGGAAAGTGGGGAGGAGAGTTCAGATTCACCCTAGTGGTTTCGCATTCGCGAAAAAATAATATCTTGTGCTTTCTGAGGTCTCTTGTGTTTTGCTTTTGGCCAGCCCGGAGCTGTTCAGAGGTAAGATGACACAGCAAGGAAGAAAAGCACACCATGAGTAGGAGCTGTGAGATTGTCTGCACGTTTCCTTTAGGAAAAGAGGAAAAGGGAGAGAGGCTGAGAGACTGGTCTGTCTGCACAGCAGCCTGGAAATGCCAGTGTAGCTGGTGTGTCCTTTCTCTAGCTCAGGAGCTGGTGGTTTACCTTGAAACGTGGTGCTTTCATAAGTACAGGTGTGCTCTATGTGTGAATCAATCAGGAATACAAAAACCATACGTACCCTGAAACGAGGCTTGAGATTGAAATTTCCATCTCCCCCTTTATGGGTAATGAAAGGGAAGAATAATGAAATTAGCTGGATAAATACTTCCCTCTGCGAGAGGGGATGAATGAGAGTAAATAGAGAATAAAGAAGAAAAATACAGAATGAGAGGATATTTAAAGAAAAATTTGCATTTAGTTTGGGATAGTGTTTTGTCACTTCCTTACACATGCATTACAGTTTTCTATGTGTGGTATAGAGCTATTCTGGCATACAACTTTGAGGTGTAAAATATGTCAGCATTGAACTTTGATGTTTGTATATGCTTGTGTTTAAACATCATGTTGAGATTTACAAATTCTTAGAGACAGAGCAAACAAGTTGACTGACCTTTGGACCCAAGCAATTTGCTGAAAGTGTATTTATATTATCTGTTAGAATACCAGGCTTTATTATTTATTTATTTAGTCCGGCTGGTTGCTATGCTAAGCTCTGGTATTGAAGTACCACCATTTCTGCAGCTAATTCAAGAGCTGCTTAGCTGCAGTTGAGCTAGAAGCTGAACAATGGCAGTCAGCCTTAATGAACCAGGTGACATGGGCCAAAAGGAGAGGGAGCTATTAAAGATGTAGAGCTGAGGGTGAAATTCTTGTAAACAGATATAGATAAGACATACAAATGAACTACAATCTGTAAGATCTTTGTTTCTCAGAAGGGAAATAAGTTAGAATAGTTGTTGGGAACCTTTGCACTTGTCTGATATGATGTTGTGTAATGTAATACTGTGTAGGTGCTAGTTATTGTTTAGAACTTGGGGGATTTTCTTCATGGGCTTTTTTCCAGGTCTGTCATCAAGGTGTTTCAGTTTTTGCATTTACTGAATTTGAATTAGATTCTCCTTTTGGTTATACCATGGCTATCTAATGAGTCAAATATGGCACCAGCCAAGTGTCGATCCTCTCTGGCAGTGGCACTGCCCTTCTGCCTTTGGTAGTGGCACGTTTTCACTGCAACACTGAAGTAGTCTTATCCTTTTCTTCCTTAACACTTTCAATGACAATTTTACCTAAATTTCCATTCTCTTTGCTGTGAGATTTCACTTCTTTCCCGCCATCTATGTTCAACCCAAACTTTGTTAATTTATTGCAGTGTCTATGTAGAATTCAGGAGACCTGGCACTCTCTTCGATTTTATGCTTTGCCTTAGACAATCAAAAAGAAAGGAAAGACTTGAAGTGGCTGACAAGTCATCTTTCAATAAGGCTTGTGAAAATTAACTGTTCGATTTTTTTTCTGTTGTCTTCTTACACAGTTACCTGTTTTACAGTTATATCCAAAGCTTCAGTTATTGATTATAATTAATAATTTACAACAGATTCTGGTTATCGGATGGTGTAGTCACAATACTCAAAGCTTAGAAAAACATTTCCGCCAAAGGCGTGAAATTCTGAGGCCAAGCACAGTGTTACATAGAGGTGAGTGGAAACAGTAATGTGTAGATTCAGATTCTAATAGTGGGTGTACAGTATATCTTGAAAAAGTCATCACAGCGCTTGCGCACACAGACATAGTGGCGGAGTTTTGGAGGTAGGCGGCGATATATAACCATATTTTTGAGATTAGAATGTTCTGAAAGATAGGTTAGTTGGGACTTAGCATATTAAATTTCCTCTGGTAATTAGACAGGATTGGATTTCATCTTACACTCTGTTTTCGGAGGCTGGTTTTGTTAATCACAAATGAGATGTATCTGAACAGTTCTCATGTAAAATAACAAGTGCGGTATCTCACTAAGATTATGAATTGTCACATCTGCAACTTTCTTACTGTAAAATTTGATCTTGCATTTAAAGCTATGAAGGTGGCAAGAAATAAATCAAAAAAAGTGTTTATGCAAATGGAAATACAGTGTCTTCTGCTTGATAGATTAGCATGGAGATTGAAATTCTGAATCCAACAGAACGGAAGTCTCTTGGGCATGATCATGTAAATCCATCCTGATTCCCATTCTCTGCCCCCATTTTTTTAAGTCCATTGTGCCTCAAATATGACTTGGACAGATGAATGTCTAGGAGACATTTCCTTCTAAGGTGATACTTCTTTTTTTATGGTTGTTCATTGGCCTCTCTGATGAAAAGGCCACAAAGGGGACAAAGCTGTGTCAGTTGTATTTTCAGTTAGGGAAGTGTGTATCTTCTAGTTTTTTCAATTAAGACTACCAGTGATTTCTATGAGAGACTTTAATCATTAGATCATCCATCCCTGTTTAGGTGTATACTAACAGGTCAAAGGATCCATACTCCATCTTTACTTTGGGATAGAAGTTTTCAAAAACTACTTGGCTATGGAAGGCATTGTGTACATAAATGCTTCCTGTAGCACTTCTGGAAAAAACCAAAAGCATGTAAATTTGCTGTATACAGAGAAAGAGTGGTTTACAGATGATAGGGGACATGTTAGTGTTATTATGAGGGATGAATAGCATTTCATTTTCTCCGGAAGTACTCAGATATTGTAATTCAACTTTCACACTGTTCCCCAGAGCTATGTCCAGATTCAGAAGTGCCAGCTGAGCAGTTACTTTACTGCTGCTGAATTGCTGGAGAAATGTGCTTTTTTGCTTTCAGTTCCTTCTTGGTTGCTTGCAAAATTCAAAACTGAGACTACTGGTGGGTTTAACTCCTGAGAATTTTGACTAGACCTTGAAAGTATTTGACCAATAGAGCATCACCTCTGCCTCACTCTCACACATTAGTAGCTTTGTTAAGGCTCTTAGCTTTCGATATTCTGTGGTTAGCCAACATGGCAGAGTGTACCTGTGCTAATGAAAAGGGAGAAGGAGAGATTTTTATGAGTTTGTGATTTAATGCCTATGAAATAAAAATCCACTTCCAAAGCCTGATGGTGTTTTGCAAAGAATATACTGTATAATTGAGTTAATATTGGGAAGTCTGGCCCTTTTGAACAATATTTCTTGTGTGGAAGACCAGCCCTCTGCAGATGTGAGTAGTCGGGGATGTAGAGGCTGAATGGGTTCATTCACTGGTGGTTAGAGTTGGAAAATGCCTCTGGTTTCCTCTAAGCCATTTGCTTTTCCTACAGCATTTTCTATTATAGTGCTTTTGCCAGAGAGTTGTCAGCCCTGGTTTTGATGATCTGCAGTGATGCAGTTTTGATTCATATGTCTTTTGTATGTCATTTGTATGTCTTGCTCTTTGTTAGGCTTTCTTGAAGGGCATTTTCTTGATGTCTAAAAATTTTCCTTGTAATTTTAATTTACTTTGTTCACAGGTTATTTAATCTGAGGTCTGACTGAACAAGAAAGAGATGCTTCATTCTTAAGCATTCTGGATTTTTCAGTATCACCAAAACCTAATAAAAGTAACTGAGAAAGATATAATTGTAGGATAAAAACAGATTCCTCAACTCTGATATGTGTTTTAGTATTCAAAGTTATCTGACAGTGACTTTGGAAGCCTTTCTTGGGCCTTTCCTGTTAGGAGACTGGTCAAAAGCCATTGTTTTTCATTAGTTTTTTTTTTATTTGCATGGAGAGCTGTGGGCTCAGAAATCAGCAGTAGGGATCTTCAGTAGCGTATCTACAAGGGATCTTATACAGCAGTGCTTTTCTATTGTTCCTTTGTGATCATTTCTGTGATCTCAGTTTCTTTCAATGTATATTTTTCCCTCCCATGTTTGCTGCTCTTTTCCCCCTCCAGCTGTGATATGTTTGTCTATTTGGTAACTATAGCTGTTGATGAAGGAACAGGTGGGCTTCTAGACAATCAGGGGTGTTTTGGCATGAGAGCTGTCTCTCTCCAAAGTACCAAATGGGTTAGAGGCAGCCCTGGCCTTGTGTTAGTGTGACAGTACTGCAGAGGAGAGTTGCACAGTTCCCATTAACCTTGTTGGGAGTTCTTCACATTCATCACTGTACAAGAAATGGCCCTGTAAATACACTGAAAGATCTCTCCTTTCACTGTTCTCTCCTCTGGACATTCCCATACTGCAGGAGACTGTGCGACTCAAAGGGTCTGCATGCTTGTGTGGGGGATGAGGTAAGCAGTCTGGAATATCAGGACAGACAAGAGCCCTTACTGGATGGCAAGGAGCTAGTATCACCAACAAAAACAAGAAACGGAAACTTTGCTCTTGCGTGGAATGTACCGCTTGATAGCCATGACCTCGCTCTGTCAGCACTGGAGTCTAGACAATTATGTCTGCAAGTTTGCAAGGTACTTGTAACAGGATGGCTATGTGATAGGCCGCTGTAGAATGCCACAAACACAGTAATCATTATGGGATAGCTAACAAAGATCCTGAAGGCACTACTTGAAAACTTTTGCTTTGAAAACTGATCAGAAATTTTTTTGTTGTTGTCGTTTTGGTTTTTTTTTTTTTTTATATCACTCCTGATTTTGTTCAGGCTACCAGAAAAACCCAAACCCAAACACCCTGAAATCTCAACTGTTCTTTCCATCATTACTTTCACCACATTTTCTAAGTCAGACCTTAATGTCTTCATTTAGGAAGATACCTTGTCATTTGAGTGTGCTATCCTCTGTCAGCTCCATGACAGTTGGGATGGTGAGAAGTCAGTGGGGGAAGGAGCACCGAGGAAGGGATGAGAGCTGTGCAAGCCCACACTGCTCCTGAAACCTAGAGCCAGTTTCCCGCAGTGTTCCACTGAATTCAGCAGAAATGAAAAAACCTCAGAGGAATTGCAGGTGCTTGAGAGCCTAGTATAATTGGGGACTTAGCTCCATGAGATTGTAGGCTATACATTGTGTTTAGGATGAGGGTATTGCAGAGAGGTTATGTAAAAAATGGTGTCAGGTCTTGGAATATAGCTTTGTATTTCAACTAATGGAAAATCTGGCAAGTTTTGAAATGAGTTTTTACAATGGCATGCTCCTCCTACATTATCTACACAAACTGCATCTGTAGTTCTATGAATATTCACTTTGGTCTTTATGAATCATATTGACATATTATTGTCCTGGTTTGTATGAATTAGTATATGCCTTTTAAAAGCTTCTTTATAACATACACCAATGCTATAGATAAAAGATTATGTGTTTTGACTAGTGCTGGAAGTGAAATTAATACTCATCTCCTGAAGTGAGGTCAAAATACTGAGACTGGTGCTAAGTCATTCAGAGCTGTGACCTTTAGGGTGTAGGACACAAGCTATTAGCATCTCATATGGGTTTCAGTAACAGTTCTTAATCTAAAATGTCTTTTAAAATATTGGTTATTCTCAAGCGTTCATCTCTGACTTCACTTTCAGAACCTGTAGAATATTCTTACTAAACTGTATTTGACTGACTTAGCTCTTGCCTAAAGAAGAACCTGACGTTAAATTCTTAGCACACAAGAATTTTGATCTGCCATGGAGTTCCATCCAGATGGGCTGTAGTGTTCCAAACCAAAAACCACTTATTTTGTCAGTACATGGTGTATAATTTCTGATAATGTGCTGGAGGAGTGGGGAAGGGATGTGATAAGCATACCTGAAGTAAACTCAGTAAGTCCTCCTGCTTGCTGCCTGTCAGGTTTTAAATCCACTGCAGCTGGGCCAGTCTTCAAGAAGACATTTGTATTCTGCAAGTAATAACTGATTTTTGACATGTACCTTGCAATTCATTGAGTTCAGAACATGAATAGACCTGATCTGGCCACCCCAGAGGAGATTAGTTCTGATATAAGGAAAAGAGCTGAATTAAAATTACATCATTTCAGAGCTGAGAGGAACTGGTTTTCCACAGAATATGATTAATCACCATGTACTTGTTTTTAACAGGCACCATGATCTAACATAATGAAATCATAAAGCCTTTAAAATTATGTTTGTAAATGAAATGGACACAGTCCTGATGTACTTTACCCGACGCAAATGCAGTATGCAAATGTACTGCACAAACAGATGTTGAGTTGGCCTGCTGTATAATAATTTTAAAAAGGCTCAGTGTAAAATTTACATAAATATTTTTAGATTTCAGTACTAAGACAGTGTTGTCAAGAGAGCATCTGTCCACATCCTGAATGCTTTTTATGCCCTCTGGAGATACCAGAATGACATATAGTCCATGTATCTAATGGATTTCTCTATAGTAATTTAGAAATGCAAATAAGGAACTAGCCATTTTGAAAAGGCAATCTGACATGTCTGAAAGTGAAAATGATAATGTAATCTAAAAGGAAATTTTGCATTTTCTATGTTGTAGATATGTTAGTGTAATGAGAATATTTACCCATGTAAATTAGGTTCTGCATAATTAATCTCCTGTTGTGTGTGTGATTTAAAAAAACCCCATAGGAACTGAACAGTTTCAGGCATATTTTTAATGATGGTTACTTTAATCTTATTTAAATTTAAGCACTTAATCTTACAGTGAACTATCAGAGCATGTCATAATTTACTGCTAACCAGAAGTATGTGAAAAGAATTGGGGAGTGAGTGTTTTTCCATGTCATGCAAAGTAATCTATTAATTTGGAACTTTTGGTAAACTATGAGAGCATAAATTTGATTGAGTTGCTTTATGGTGTCTAGAAAGGCGTTCTTTCCATAAAGATTATATACTGACATAAACTTTATTTAATGGCTTCCTGTTGGCAGCTCACTTCTGTGTTGACTGAATTTAAGGATGGGCAGAAGAACCCTTGTTTCAAGTCCCAGGCTTAGATGGCATTAAGCCTGTTATGTGTGCTAGTGCCAAGGCCAGCAGTTTGGATAACATGCTGAATAAGTGTCTCTGGTTGGCAAGCACTGCTAGAATTTATCAGATATCGGATCTGTTGATGTCTGTGAAGCAGCATTCTGGCTGGACCTGGTTTAGCTCATAATTTAGAACATACCTGTCTTGTTACTGAGTATGTTGTAAGGAGAATAAATAATGTTAACAAGAAGTGGAACTTGCCAACTAACAGGCTTGTCATCTCGCATCAGGATACAGTGATGTCATGTGAAAATACTGTCCCAGTGAGACCGTGCTGTGTTGGCACACCTAAATCCAGCACTTTTTAAAATGCATCGAGACAGTTAAATGAGGCTTCCCACAAAATATAAGGACTGTGTCAATGCTCTAAGAAATCTTGAGGTAAGTTTTAAAGATGAGGTTATATATTAATGTTGTTGTAGTGCCTCAGAAACCCACGCATGCACCAGAAATTATTTGGTATAAAGATGCTAAATGTGCTGTATAAGGGCATCAGAAAAATATGATGCCTACCTCAGGGTTTACAGTGTAGATATAAACCAAAAGGCAACAGTTGAATACAAACACATAAGTTACTCAGGGCAACTGTAAGCAAGTATTTCAGCACCACTCATTTAGCCATTTTTAAGTTTTTAAAAAGGCATCACAGCAATGGAGGTTTTAACGTGGGATTTGAAAAGCACATTAAGAGTTTGGGGGAATGTTTACACAGGTGCAAACTGGTAGAAAACACAAAGGGTTTTTTTGAAAATTAGTGTTGTGAGATAAAGGCTGCAATAGGAGATCTGATGCTAAATGGAAGGTGATTAGTAACATGGGGATAGTGACCTTGAAGGTGGATATGGAAGCTTAGATCTGGAAAGTTGGAAGAGGAGACAGTAAAATTCAAAATGAGAGTTGACCTGGTCAAAGCAGTAGGCTAAGTATACAATCCTGAGCAGGGGGGTTGGGCCCGATGACCTCCGGAGGTGCTGTCCGGCCTCAACTGTCCTGTGATTCTGTAATCTTAGTCTTAATTTGTACCAAAGAAAGGAAAAAGGCTGCTTTTCTGAATTTCATGGCTGACAAGATGGTTTTGGTTTATGATGTTTCACCTTACTTATCTGAAGTTATTCATCCCGATTTTATTTGTGTGGTTTCGTCACCTACAGAGACTTGTCAATGTGCTGATTGTGTTTCTGTTTGCATTTATGTCATGAGTCTGGCACAGGCTAGAAAAAAGTTGTCTCAGATTTGTAGAACTATTTCCATCTGAAGTACTGAGATACATAAGTAGTTTTTACTGCATTATAAAATGAATTAAACATGCTGCTGAGCTAATGTCTAATTGGTCTGGCACAGCAATTTGCTTTAAAGAGTGACCATAAGCCCTGCATGCATTTCTAACCATTCTGGCTAAAATGTTTAGAAGGAGTCAAAGTTGGAAGGGTTTTTGTTTGGCTTTTTTGGTTTTTGTTTTTTTTTTTTTTTACTCTGCTGTGGACACCTGTCTTAATAGGGTGATAGTATCCAGTGGATGATAGAAATATGAAGGAGAAACTTGGAAAACTCTGAACAGGCTCTAAATTACATTCCTCAGTCAGATCAGCAACATTCAAAGAGAACATACACACACAAAGTGGGTACATCAAGAACTACGTGATTTTACATCATACTACCATAGCCAAGACCAGAAACTTTGCCTCACAATAACCTGAGAGGTGTGAAAGTATTATGACAATTTTTCCAATAAAAGAACTAGGGCAAATAGATTATGATGATGATGTACTCCACAGAAGTTCCTACAGGAACTATGGGGAGAAGAAAAGAAGACAACAACTCTCTTTATTTCCTTCCCATAAAATTGGACAAGTGTGTAGAAATTCTGAATGTTTCCTTCTGGTCAGTTTGGAAATGTCAGCTAATGATTATTTATTTGAGTGTTTGTTTTAAAATCCATTAACAAATGTCATTTAGTTTTTAATGTTAATTTTTCACTTTGATTTCTGGAATGAATTGAAGATACAAATCTCATACCATTGCAGCTTTAAGGTATTGTGTAGGAAAGGGACTGAAAAGGAAAAATCTTAAAGCAGAGAACAACAGCCTCAGAGCTGGCCACTGAGAGAGAACAAACTGGAATTTTTAAACTTGTGTGCTTATCAGGAATATGAAGCAGAAAATATTAGAGAGATCTTTTTAGCTGGGCCCAGGCTCTGTTCTTCAAAGCATCATGACAACATGCTGAAGAGTCGAACAAGTCAGACCCAGGCACTGCCAGATCCATTGGCTGATAACACTGACGCCAGTGGAGAAGGGTCAAATACATGCTGTTTGACCTTTATCCCAGTGGGGATTAAATTGATTCTAATTAATAGGCTCTGGAATAGATGGGTACCTTGGCAGAGTTTGTAACTAGTTTAGTTGTTCATCCTATTAGCTTAGCCATAAACTATGCATAATTACAAAAGGATTTTGTGGACAGCCACCCTTAGGTTGTCACCTTCTTAATTTCAATTCATTGAATATAGTGCTACGGAGCTTGTTTTTATTAACATAGGGATTTCTGTTGTCTAGCACTGCCAGAGCAAATGTGTCAGTGCTCCACTTATGGCCATAAAATAGTGTTTGAAAGCACAAATGCAGCTCTGCTGACATCAGTTATGCTTTATGTATGTGGCTGTGAGATAAATCTGGCTCTCAGTACGTAATCAGTGGCAGTTGTACCTCTGAGCACACTTAAACAGCATAAAATTATACATATTTTGAGGTGGTATAAAAATGATGCCTGGAAAGATTCTGGGCCGTGATTATTCTCTACTATGATGTATTTTTAACCACAGGTTGGAAGGAGCCTATATAAAGGTGGGGCGACAGTTGATATGACCTGGCTAATATATTTAATCCCTTATCTAAATGAAACAATTTAAAATAGGTGCAGACGGAGTTCAAGCTTCGCTTCTCAGTCAGTGTTCCTTCTCTTGGTCAGCACAGATATCAGCTTGCCCTAGTTGTTTCGATAGCTAGAGTTTGTCTTTTAGGTATGTCCTCTTTCCCAGTAAGTCCTGGACTGAAACTTCTAGCTAAGTTGTTCTGAGTGTAGACTTGTATCATAAAGTAAAAACTTCAGACACTGAACGAAGTTCAGTGTTTCTTAGAAGCTTCACTGGGCAGCAAATGTCTCCTGTATGGAGCTAGGCCTACATTAAGAAATCAGGAATTACCACTCAAAAAAAGCATGATATTTCAAGTAATTATAGTTGTTTTTTCATTCTATTTGCCCTTTGAATCACTGGGTACGCCCCAGTTACACTTTCAAGATTTTCTTCATGTCTGAGGAGTGGACAAACTTGCACCACTTTAACTGAAAGCAGAAATTGTTAGCCAATCTTTGAACTGGACCTTAAGAAAAACCTCAAATATACTAACTTAAAATAAATTAATGGGAGTGGAAGATGTTGTAAAGACACCGCGCAGTTCACCTTTCCATGCCCTTAAAAAGAATGGCTCAACAATAACAGTGGGCAATCAGATATTTTCTACATGAAGATTAAATTGGTGTTTGTTTTAGATCTGTCATTTTAATCTCCTTGCTAGTAGTAAACAGAGACACCTTGTCTCTGAACAGCACATTTGCTGGGCAAGACTTGGCTGTGGTAGTTTGGAGAGGGAATGGGGAAATCCTGAGATCCACTTCCAGCAGCTTGGTTTTACGTTGACTACAAACTTCAATTCCCTGTGCCCTACCTCCTAAAAAAAAGCCTTACCCGTGAGGACAAAACTCGGCTTACTGCCCTAAAGAGAAGAGAGGGTGCTTCCAAGTAGAATATTAAAGACATCCAGCTGGTACAAGTGCTTCTTTCCCAAAGAGGTAATTCTGGCTGGCTCTAACCACAGCAAGCTGTCAGAATGATGTAAGAACATTTTCAGGACTCTTGGGAAACACGGGAGTCCTGTCTCACTGAACTGAGTTGTTTGATTTCGGGTTTTGAGATATGCTGATGGTGCAGTGTGGTAGAGTGTTCTCTGTGTTGCTTATTACTTGATTTTAATCCAGGCTCCTTAGAGACTATTGTCTATGCTGTGTTTATATTTGAATGTGTGCTTTATGGAAGCAAGAGGTTTGCCTCTTTAAAAGCAAGGCGTTTAGCCATCAAAGGGGTTTTTCTGGGTTTCATTTCCCTAGATGATGATGTGCAACTGCTGCAGATTGCTCCGTGGCACCTTCTCCGCTGTAAGGCCGTGTGTGTATGTATGCACACGTGTGTGTCTGTGTGTGGGTAAGTGTGTGTGCGCGGTGATCTGGCACCTTGCAGCTCCTTTACAGCCCAGAGTTCAGCAGTGGGTCAGCCAGCTCCTAATGACATCATTACACTTGTTTACTGCTCACACAGAGGAAGTGCTATGCTGATGGGTTTGACCACTGTCATCATTTTATTTTAGTCCTGCATTTTTGCAAAATCAGACATTTAGAAATGCTTCTTACTGCTACAAAGTGATTTTAGTTTCTTTTCCTGACTGAATTAAAAGGGGAAATAAAAGATAGAAAATTCTTAACCATTGTAATTATATTACAAGAACAGTATTTCGTGTTGTCATTTAAACTGTTAATGCAACTAAATAATCAGAATGCTGGTTATAGATTGAAAAAAAAGATCCATCTCAGTATAATAGGGATGAACTGGTGTTCTGCAATACATTAAGTCAGAATGGCTTCTTTAGCCACTAGAAGCAGTGAAAACAGTTAAAATACTTTTGGTTTGCTTTTGAGTTACAGATTTCGGCCAAGTCTTGTTATTTGTTTCAGGATCTAGACTTCTGAGTGCAATTTCAACAAGGACAATACATTACAGATTTCCCGCTGATGCACATGGAGATTGCTGTCAGTCAGCACGCCTGCAAATCACGTCAGTTAGTTCAACTGTTTCTGTCTTTTTGTGTACCTGTATTTTTCAGTGGAAGTAAAGATTGTTCTACAGTGAATATGAGTCAACCAAAGCCAGGCCTGGTTTTTAGGACTGTATTTCACACACTTCGTACAAGTAGTTTACAGATCCCCAGTGCTCTCCTGTCTACTGGTAGGTAGAAAACCCTTATGGCACAGAGTTGTGCTTGTTACCAACTTTGAACACATTAAGGAATTATTGTGCATCAATATTATATTACTGCCCTCTTGGCTAAATCTTAGTTACTGGACTAAGTTACCTCATAGAGTTTATTTGACTGGAAAGTAAAGTTTATCTTGTGTTCTGTGATTGCTTAATTGATTTTATGTTCATGTTGTAGTGAATTATCTTCATTTTGCATTGCAGTGGCCTAAAAAGCATCCATGTAGGCAATTGCATCCAAAGGATGGTAACTTCCAGGGAGCTGTAACTTATTAATATGCTAGAGCTTAATTTGTGATTGCCTGACCAGCCCCTCTAGTTTTAATAAGTAACATTGTAGCAGGATCTGATTAGAATTGTTTTGATCATTTCTGGATAAAAGTAATGATCATAACTTTGATTCTGCATGTAGGTATCATTTTATGTAATTAGAGCTGTACTCTTTTTCATATTTTTTTCATAAGTGGGGTAGCTGCTTCATCTTAACAGAGTATTGAAAAAATTGGTATAATCAGTGAAAGACCCTTCTTAGCCACACTGTGCCCCTCTGGGGGATGCATGCTCTGGGAGCTTACAATCCTCCGATTCCCATCCTCTTTCTTTGACTTAATAGGCCGAGAAAGTTAAATATGTCCTGAAAACTGTCATTTGTACAACAGATGAATAGATTTTAGAAATTCTGCCCTGTTGCATAGCAACAGCCACCATTAAAAAAAATAACATTTTGAAATGTACATAAAGAGATGGGAAATCAGTTAAACATTTAGATGTTGAAGCTTTCTTCTGTATCCTTTATTTCCTTGACTAAAATACTTACAAGAAAAGCTCCTTTTGACAGCTTTTAGATGGTTTTAAAATGGTAGCAATTTTTTTCTGGAGGCAAAGAAAGGAGGCTTGTAGCGGGGCTTGTCTGGAGCTGTTGCTAGCATTCAGTGTATATACAAATTTAATGTAGGCAATTTTAACTCCCAGTACTTCTCCAGTAGACTCATGGGAGAAATTATTTTTTCAATAAAGAGCTGCATCATATTACACACGTGGATGATCTGGAGCGTATTTTAGGCCTTTCTAGAGGGTAGTTTATAATGACAGTGTTAGAAACATTATTCATCCTAGGCTTCCATGTCAGGTTTTGTTGCAAGCCTTCTTCCAGTTTAACAGATTTAAACACTTCCCTTAGTCTTCCTTTTCTGTAATGTTCCTACAAGACCTGGTTTTGTCTGCCTATGTCTTCCTCTGGCTTGTAAATGTTTCTTGTGGTTCCTTCTTCATCGGAGCTTCTAATACATTTACCATGTTGTCCACCTTATTTTTTGATTCTGCTGATGTGACAGTACAGCAAAATGGAAGGTCCCCATGGCTGGTGACAGGACTGTAATGCCATATCACACATCCCCCTAACAATGTGGAGTTAACTTAGCTCCAGTTTGCATAGTTGTGATCATAGCTTCCTGCCAACGTTCAGAACCAGGCCAGCATTAGAAGGGCTAATTGTTACCGTTTGAGTATAGCATCTAATTGATAAAATTGTATTTATTATTTTTTATAGAGCTTGCAGTGGAGTTGTTTGTATTCCCCAAAATAAGTAAAGTGCTGATGAAATATGATTTAGCTTAAAGCAAAACTGAAGATGTTCTGAATTAAAGCCGACAATTTTTGCTCTGAACTGGTAATCCAGCACAATTGATACTTTTGTAAACTCTCTGGGCATCTGGCCCTAGGAGTCTGAGTGCTGTCTTAAAGGGGTGATGCAGTGGCCAAGCCTTCTCCACTAGAAGTTAAAACCACTCAGCGTTTCAAGGTTAGGCACTCTGTTACAGAATTCATCTCACAAATATAAAGGCAAATTCTAAAAAATAGTCCAATTCTATTGGCAGACAGTTGGCAGCTCTTTAATTCTTCTTTTCCATGAATTTACACTGGGTCTGATTTATCCACTCTGTTCATTAAGAAGTAGCAGACTTTTCAGTTGACTGTTGGTTGAACCAGGCAATTTTAGAAGTTACTTTCACCCAGTTGGGTGATGGAAATAATGTTATGTTGGATCCACGTTTTTTTAATTTCATGTCCCTTACTTCTAGCATTACCCTGTAATCTAAACTTCTGATTGTTCTTAGCTTTACAAAACCAAACAATCTTAACCGTTCAGTGTCAACATAACTTTCTGTCATAGTAAATGTTTAACTATATTACAGGAACTTTTAACCTGCCACATGTTAAGAACTCTTTACCCTGAGAGGTATATGCAATAAGTAAAAATAATAATGCAGGATTTTGGAAGGAAAACTTGTAAACAGGAACCTTCAGCTCTGCTGAAATGCCCTGTTGGACCATGGCGCTTCTGTCGAGCAGATCCAGTCGTCTTTTTTTTTTCCTTTGAAATGTTAGTTCTATCCCTTCGTACTGTCTGCTGTGCTTGCAGTACAAAAGGGCTTTCTGCACCTGCATATTTACCCTCCCCACAATTTCCTGAGATCTCTGTGGACATTTTTTATATGAATCTGGATTATAGGGATGGCATGCCAAGCAAATGGAGGCGGCAGCACTCTAGTTATTTTTACAGGATGGAGTATTATATTTCTGTTGGTGGATATCTGCAAAGCCTTACCTCAAACACATGACTTTAAAAAACCTATCCCTCTCCCCAACCCCCAGATATGCCACTTCTTTCTGCTTTGCAGCCAGAGAATTTTATTGCTGGATATTTCTTTGTGTGCTTTGGTTCCCTGGAGCAGAGGCCGGTTCTAACACATGGTGTGGCAGACATTCACCATTAAAAATCTGTCGTTTTTTCCTCCACAAATGCTTCCATGAACCTTTGCAGGGTGACAGCTTGTGGCCACTTGGTGCTTTTGTTGGAACGTGCACTCCATTTGACCCTGTCCCAGCGTTAATAGGATTGTAAAGGCTGACTCCTGCGTGACCTCTTCTTGCAAACAACCCTAACCCTTCCCCTTCCTCAACTGTTCTGTACAACAGAGCTGAAAAGTGTTGCTCCCAAGGCAGTCTGGAGTCGCAGTTCATGCTGCAGACGAAAGCAATTGGAAAAACCACTGGAAAAAAGTCAGCATGGGGCCACCTGTCCTTAAATAGTCCCGACTGTGAGAACAGTAGGCATTTGTTCCCTTCTTTAAAGGGAGCTGGTCTTAAATGCCTCTATGCAGACAGAAAATTACAAATTTTCTTTCCAAGGAAGGCCCCTGTTGAATAGGAGACAGGTGTTTACATACTTCTCTGTGATATTTTTAGGTGCTGTTTTGTTTCCTTGAGAGGAAAAAAGGGGTGACTGGGGTACAACTGGAATTGACTCTGGTTTAGGTGAATATTGTTAATCCCATCGAGTGCTAAATCAACATATAAAGTAATAATAGTTCTGACTCTAGACTGAAGGAACTGGAATTTGCTCTTTGTCTCCTGAAGTTTCTTTAGACCTAGCTTTTAATCTCATTACTGTATATTACTCCTGGCCTTAACTCAAACCAGTTTATAATAGCCTGCGTTTTGTGTTTACCATGGTGGCAGGATTAAATTTAAATTAAATTCTTACAGTCTAATGTCTTTACAACTTCTAAATACTAATCTTGAAAAGCTTGTGTGTGAAGTAGGTAAATGGGTTTACTCCCTTGATTCCCCCATGCTTACCTGTGCTCTTTCTTATACCCGTCCCTTGCAGCTTTGATATTCACTTTCCACTGTGGGAATTGAGAAAATTTTGCCAGTGGCCTGCTTTGTTTGCTTACTTTTATATAAGTGTCACTAAGGGGCTGGGTTAAGTATTTTGACCTACTTCAGGCATCAAAAGCTTCTTTTTTTCCTTTCTAAAGCCAAGATTGGCTTTTCACACTGAACGGCCACACCTTTCACTCTTCCAGTAATCTGTCTCCAGCATGCCTCTCCCATGGAGAGCTCCTGAAAAAACTTGTCTGGCTTTGCCCTGGGGGCTAGAGAGGGGAAGGGGTGGAGGAGAAAACCCTTACGCCATTGACAAGCAAAATACACGAACATTTTTGAGGCTGTAGGATTTAGCATCCTGTTCTCATGATATGCAAAACTCTGCCAGGATTATGGGATACATTGGAATGCGCTTCTTTGGAGGACCAACTGTGAGTTAGTATTACCACGCTTTGTAAATAAATGGGGATAAGACTGACATACTTCAGTGGATTATCTACACTTTGTACTTCCTAAAAGTATGCAGGAACTTTCAGTATTGGGTGCAGAAAGGCTTTCCCTGTTTGAACAAAGCTAGCAGTCTGTGCAATTACAGATACCAACTCAAACAGAGCAACTTCTGTTTCACTGGACTAGGAAGGAGGTTGAAAGGGGAATGAAATGTGTTGACCTACCAACTACTTCCTATCTCTGCTCATCTGTGGCAAGGAGTTGTGGTTCATTTGCAGAGGCAGCAATAATGAGATTAAGCAGGAAGGGCACTTTCGTGTGTCTCTGCAACACTTTAATCTTTCAGTGTCTTCAAATTGATACAGAGAATTGCTTCACGAATCGTAAAAGTGCAGAAACTTTTGGAAGTTCTGTCTGCTAATCAGTATGCACGTTGTGTTGGGAAAAAAAAATGAGTGAACAATTCTGTACTAAAATACAACCCAGATAATTCGAGAGGAGTGTCAAGAAATGGCACATGTTCAGTCTCAGAAATGCTTTTGTTATGGGACACCTTTCCAACACTGGTCTAGCTCACTGGAGGGTAAAGTCTAGCACAGCGGGTTTGCTGAAGATACAGTGCCAGATTAATTGATGGTGTAAAAGGGCAACATTCCTTTGCTGCTGTTCTTGAACTGTGCTAGCAATAAAATCGGACCAAACAAGTTAAATAGCCTTGTAAATGACGTGAAATTAGCTCTAACCTCATCTCCTGCACCAATAATATACTTAAGACTCTGGAAGCATAGATCATGTGTGTATATGGTCGTTGATAGCAGCTTCAATCTAGGCTAGTTTATATAAATTAGTGGCTTTATCTGATTTTGTGGCGGTCAGAAGCATAACTCTTACTCATGTTACGGATGAAAATCAGGATTTAAACCTGCAGTCAGGTTTGGGGTTTTTGGCAAGTAGCCAGTGCAGGCCTCTATTAGAAAGTCTTGCCTTAGTACAACAGCAGCTAAAACCTTCCTTTCGACTCCCCTCCGACCTCAGGGCATGTCTCATTAGCAGATTAAGTCCAGAGTTAAACGAGTCCTCTGGGAGGGAAGGATGCAGTGTCTACTAAGCCTGCCACTCTAGCTGAAATGATTTTCCTAAGGCCAGATAAGGAGTTCTGTGACTTGCCAGAGGGGAGAAGATCTAGAGATAAGGTTTGTTTTGCAAAAATCTGCTCATGAATAAATCCTGGGAAAATCTGCACTAAACTCTGATGTCACAGCCCTTGCCTGCTTTGAGGTTAATTAAGAGCAGGGCGTGTTAAGTTCCTCTGTCATCATAAATCTATTCCTTCCTATGTCCAATGGTAGGAAGACTCCTACCCTGCTGCTGCCGCCTCTCGCCAGCAGCCTGCAGCATAAGCGATTGCTTTAACATTCCACCTGCCTCCCTGACTGCCAACCACCGGGGTCACCCAGAGGTAACCACGGGGCAGGAAGCCTCCAGGAGCGGGCCTGCCACAGCGGGGATTAACCGCCTCGCTGGGCTGTTGCCCTCGGCAATTTTCTGGTCAGTAACTTTTTGAAAGGAGAGCGTGTCTAGTGCCGTAGGGAGGGGCCGGCAGGAGAGGATGACGAGAGATGAAGGGGGAGAATAAATAGGGGCTGGATTCTTTCCAGCACGGAAAATTGTCTGTCCAAGAATTTAGCCGAAACATAAATAAAATATTCCTCTATCCACCATTAAATTACCGTGAACGGGTGGCTGTGCAACATCCTGACAGGCCGTGTAATACAGAGTACCATGTCTCTCTTCTCCTTTATTCTTTTTTGTTTTCCTCAGTCCCAGACAGGAACTTTTGTGTCTGTAAGAGTGATTCTCTCCAGGATTTAGCCTCCAGTTGGGATACACTTGTTGCCAATTTAGAATTAAACTTTAAAGGGAAAGGGGACACAGACCAGACTCTGACCCATCTACCTTTTGAAAATTGTGTTTCCTAATGAAGTGGACCATTTCCTAAACTGCAGATCTGACTGCTTACAAACACAGAGCCCTCAAATCCTAGCTAGGGCAGGGTAAAGCTAAACTATGCCTTTCTTGATGCTGACTGAGCAAAGAATAAAGTGAGAGTTCCTTACATGCTTGCTTGCTTATAAAGGGAAGTGAAATGCCAGCCACCCAGCTTTCAGCTAACGGGAGCTCACCGGGCATCAGCAGGACACAGGCCCAGGCCCACAATCATATTCATCAGTTCAACAGTGAGCAGAAATTTTTGTTCAGGAGCACTGAGCACTTGCATGATTATCGCTGACTCTTAAGCTGTCTAGTTGAATGGTTTAGTTACAAGTTAACACAACCCAACCAGTGCTAAGCAGCAAATTGTCAAATTGCAGATTTTGCAGAAGGAGGTGAATTCAAGGACGGATAAGTAGGTTTGTAGAAAAATCTCAGGTGGCAGTAGTAGAGTAAGGACCCAGAACAACATTGGTGGAACTGCTGCAAGCACGAAGGGAGAGATACTGCCTACACAGAAACACTAAGCCAAAGCCCTCTGTAAGGACAGAGCTCAGGAGCAACAGAAGCCTCAATCATGATGCTAATGCAGCAACTAGAAGTCTTGTCTCTTTGTAAGATCTGATAGCCTAGGAGGCCAGAGGGGGAAGCCCATGCCAATTTAATTTGGCCAGATCTAAGAGAGAAATTGAAAGTCTCATATGATCTTGTAGGAGCAGTCAAGCTTGAATTTGGACCAAAAGTGTGTTGTATTGAGTTCTGAGTTTTATCCACCTGTAAAAAGTAGCAGAAATAACGGCAGGAAACCTCACTTCCCACTGTGTTGTTGGGGAACTTTCACCTCTCACGAAAGAATGGTCTTTTATTTACTACTTTTCTCTTACGCAGGCTGAAGCCTTCGCCTGAGTGTAAACAGTATCAAGGACACGAAAACTTCCCACAGAAACAAATCCGTACTGAAGTTAATGCTGTCAGCAGGATAACCAGAAAATTCTGTCTTCCCCAGATGGCCCAGATTTTAATGGGGTCACCTTGCAAGACTTGCCTGTAGGATATTAAAACTCCCAAAGTAACTGTTGGGGCGTAAAAAATGTTATGTCCAAGAGTTGCATCACAGACAGATGTTCCTTTGACAGGTCATCCTTTGCTTAACTATTCTTCCATGTATATTTCCTGACATTCAGTGCATCAGTGGCAACTCTTGGGAATAAGAGGCTGTATGGATGTTTGAAACAGACTGAAGTGAAGAGTGAGGGATCTACTTTTTATTTTGCAATAGCAGTGTGAAACCCTGGAGTACTAGGTATGTGAGGTCAGTGTCTTGCCTTACTCCCCTTGTCTGACACCTTATTTCTCTTTCTCTCCTCTTCCTCTCCTACCTTCCATCACTCTTCAACTTGTCAGTTAATTTGTTTTAGCGTTTGATCCAATCCAGCTAAGAGGTTGAAGTTCACACTGCAAATTGTGGACATCAAACTTGATGCTTATGTTTGACATTTTGTAGGTTTTTTTATCCCCTTTCAACAGAGATGTTGGTTGTGAAAGAGAGGGCAAGTGTCTATGCTTATAGTTGAACAGTATTTTGTAAATATTTCCTGGAAGCTTGTGAAATTTCTCACGTGTTCTTGATTTCCCTTCAAGCCTGTAGAGTAGGCATAAAAAATATCACTGAGTCTAGCGCTGAGTTCAGAAGTGAGTAAATACACATCAGTTTTACAAGCTTTGTGTAGATGCCAAAGCCTGATGGCCAAGGGTGATAATGCTCAGACTTTTGAAGACAGGCCAGTACACAAGCCAAATCTTTATCCATATGCTTTCTTAAAGTTTTTAAGTCCGATCACAACTTTTTCCTTGAAAATTACTTCCCCTGAGGTAAGATTTCCCATGAAATGGCTCTGGCATATTTATACATGCTCTGAAGTCTCTGGTTGATCAACTCAGTCCTTTGGTGATTTTGAGAATATAAGTCTATCAGCCTGTGTGTGTTTATGTTTGCAGATGTGCCAGTGACTTGTAAATGGGATTAATTGTAAATTTATTTAGGAAACATTTGAGGATGCAGGTACTTCTGGATTTTAGCCTTGCCTAGTCACGCTGGAAGAGCTTTTTGACCCTGCCAGAGATTAGCTTTAGTACCAGTTATGAGATAAGCTTAACTAGACCTTAAAAATAAGCATGTTAAAGCTCTCTGCAAGGATTTGTTGTGGGGAGGGAATACTGCAGGTCCTAATTTTTTATGTTTACCTACCTTGCTGTTACTAAGTTAATTTTAGGGATTGAGTTATAAACTGTGATGTAGTTTAGACTACTTTTTCCTGTTCTTTCAACTTTTCAAAAAACTCGAAGATTATTATATCTTTAACGTTTAGGTGTGTTTATTTTTAACCATTAAAAAAATCAATATACCAGTCAGATTCATACTTAATACAAAGTGGTATGGGAAGTAACTGTACTTCAATCACTGCTTGGAAATAGCACGGCTCTGAGAGCAACAAAGCTGTTTCCATTTTCAAAGCCCGTTTTCCCAGTCCCCTCATCAGAGTAAACCTACATTTGTCTATGTGAATGTCCTCATTTATTTTTTAGTACTAAGTAGTAATTTTGCATTGTCAATGCTCACAACCGAAATTGTGAGCAGTGTCAACCTTTTTCTTCTTTCTCTTTTGGATCTTGCTGTTTGATTCACAGAGCAATCACCTCATTTCAGTAACCATACTCCATTCAGTAATTTATTTTTTGCAGAATGACAGGTGACTCACCATTCATAACATGATGAATGCTGAGCAGACTTAGCTTGAATAGCAGAAAGGATAGATTGATTCATATATAGATGTGATGTCTTACGTAACAGAGACATTAAATTATATTCCTTGCGGTAGACTTAAAAGAAAGAGAAAATAAGGTTACAGGAAAAAATATTTTGGTTAAATCTGTTTAGCTGTAGATTAATGTTTGAAAAACTGTGGTGGAAGCACCATCTCATACTTGAGTCTAATATTGTCGTCTTACTAGGAAAAATCATACTGTATAAAGCCCCACAATGAAAATCAATGAACCTGGTAACTTCTCAAGTTTTTTCTATTTCTGATATCCTCGATGGTGTAGAAATACAGATAGGGTTGCATTGGTTATGTCTTCATTATATAGCAAATCCACACTATATGACTTTAATGTTTTCTTTCCACAGATACTCAGAATTTTCTTTGTACAATAAGTATTGTATCATTTTTTGTGTTAAATGGGAGCAGCAAGTGAAATCTTGCATATATTAGTTGTAAAATAAATTCATGCTTGAAACTGCTTCCTTTAAATGTCTGTATTACAATGAGCCTCTTGAAATGCATCTAAGACACCAGCCTGCAAAGAGTATTGCAAATAGTTACATATGATATGCTGAACAAATATGTTTTACTGCAGAGTGGTTACTCTCTCCAAATGTAGAGCAAGAACTAGATACATACGAGATATACAGGAAGGTCTCTGATTTTAGAATAAATTTCTCTTTTTGTGTGTGTATATAGCAAAAGCAAGGATAGATTTGAAATGTCATGATAGAGAAAATTTGCCAAGCATTTAATATATTTATCACGTTAGGCTAAAGATCTGAGTTTTTGTGTTAGCTATTGTGTTGCTTGTAAAGAACCTGTAAATAGCAGCAGTGGGATACAGCTACCACCATGATACTCAAGTCCCATCCCCATGTAATAGAAAAGCATTGTTAGTCTTGAATGAAACAATGCAATGTGGCTGGCAGTGAAAACACATCAAAGATATTCATCAAATTGTTGAAGTTAGAAGCATGTTTTAATTATTTTAGATTTGAAGCAGAAGCACTTTGACTCTAACAAAATTTTCTCACTGTAGATCATCCTGTGGGGTCGAACTGAGAAATGCCTGAAGGAGACCGCAGAGGAAATCAGGATGATGGGGACAGAATGCCATTATTTCATTTGCGATGTAGGAAATCGAGAGGAGGTCTATCGGCAAGCCAAAGCTGTGCGGGAAAAGGTTAGTGTCTGGGAATTCTGGGCAGAATTTAGTAACGACTCCTATTTGATGAGAAAAAAATATTGGCAAATTGGGGAAAAAAGAAGGGTGACCATCCAGATTATGTTGTACAAAGTCTAGCTACCTGTTTTAAGTGATTACAAGGCCTATAGGCAAGAATGTCAAAAGCTCTGAAAATAGTGATGTATTTTGGCAATAATAGATATTCAGATATAACAGTAACTGGTGGTTTGTGAGGAGAGACACTAGCTGTAACAAGTCATTTATTTTTGCAGGTGGGTGATATCACTATCCTGGTGAACAATGCTGCTGTGGTCCATGGTAAGAGCCTGATGGACAGCGATGATGATGCACTGCTCAAATCACAACATATAAACACCCTGGGACAGTTCTGGGTAAGATAAGCTCTTGTATCACATGTACTCAGAACTGGGAATCAGAGTGACAGATTACAGCTGGTAAACACTTGGCTGCTACTAGGTCTTTCTAAATGATGCTTGGTTAAATCAGTCTGGACATGAAAAAGTGACAGAAAAAACAATGTGAGGGGCAAAGGCCAGAGGAAAGAAGTCTAAAAAACCTTATTTTTTCCAGTAGTAACACAGGATTTGATGCTCTTGTATCCCCATTCTGTGATTTCCAGAAAAACATTTGATTTCTTTTGAGAAACTTTGAGCTCACAGAGGATAATTTTTTGTACAGTGATATGTATGGAACGTCAGAGGAGCATGAAACTGCATTGCTTACAGAAGAAAGCTAGTGTGAAACTCATTCCATCTTGAATTAGATAATTGTAATTTAAAAAAGAGCTGCTTGTTATTTCATCACTTTGTTGAAGAGTTTATCCTCTACAGGTTCTTAAACACACAAAGCATTCTGTTCATGGTCTTTATCTGTAGGTACTGCTTAAGTGCTGGGAAAGATTTTGGTTTGTTTCTGCACAGACTTTGCTTGTTTTGAATCTTTCAGAAAATGACAAAGCAACGACGTACTCTCCCACTCCTTTCCTAGCATAATGAACAGCACAGTTTGGCTTGTTGTCATTGTGTCACCTTTATTTTTTTCAGTAACTATTGGTTTTGTTGTATCTCTGCTGAGCAAACCTTTTTTTTTTTTTTTTTTTTAATCTGTTGTTCTTCAGACCACCAAAGCATTCCTGCCAAGGATGCTGGAGTTGCAGAATGGACACATTGTTTGCCTGAACTCTGTCCTGGCCTTGTCAGCCATCCCTGGTGCCATTGACTATTGCACCTCCAAAGCCTCGTCCTTTGCCTTTATGGAAAGCCTGACCCTGGGGCTGCTAGACTGTCCCGGAGTGAATGCCACAACAGTCCTGCCCTTCCACACCAGCACAGAGATGTTTCAGGGCATGAGAATCAGGTCAGTGCAGGAGAACTAGAATAAAGCATCTCATTTTAAATGAATCATCAGAATACACTCCTAATTAATGGTTCATTTAGTTAAGAGAATTTGATGTCTCATTTGGCTGCCTGGGAACAGAGGGTCACTCTAGGCCACCTGGGACTCATCAGACTGGTTCCCTCAGTTTGCTGGCATATTCATACAGCCTGCCTGTACCGAGACATTTGCTTCTACAGAGCAAACTGAAAGCTGTTTTTCCCTGAGTGTATTTGGGCCATATGCAGCCACCAGAGAGGGAGGGGAGGCAATCTGAAAATTGAGGTCATTCAAAAGGAGCAGTCTACAAATTACTTGGGAATTAACAGTACAAATTCCTCCTTTGTTCATTGATATACTTAATTCTTTTCTACTGAAAGGAATGACAGCCACTTACTGAAGTAAGGCTACCAGTACCTCCTTTTTACCACTAAGAGAACAACCTAAAATTCAAAGATTAATGACTGACCAAATTAATCTTTTACAATGAACAAAATAACCCATTAGTATGGTTTGTGCTCTCTTAGTCAAGAAAATATGCAGTGTCAAGCTATTGCTGGAGCAGGGGAAAGCCTTATGTTTGGTATTAAAAGCAATGGGGGAAGATATTTGTATTTCACCTGTCAAGAATTTGAATCAAGCAAAGAGCAACAGAGAGGAAGATGAGAAATGCCAACACCGAAAAAAAGAGCATTTTGTTACTGGTTTGCATGGAGTTTAAGAAAATCCTTGAATCAAGGTTCCGAGTACACTCTACCACTTCTCCCTAAAGGCACCAACATCTACATTCTTAACTGGTTAGCTAACCCAGGTAGTACTGGTTGGAACTGGGCTTTCTGCTTTCCAGCTTCCTGGCTGGAACTGGAACTTTCTGCTCCTTCCAGCCTGCTTTGGGGCATGTTTGAATGCCAGTAACCAGCGATAGCTTAGTGAATAACAGGACTTGGACAGTGATATCTTAAAGAAGGAGTTTTGTTAACAAATAATTATTTTAGTTTTTTCTTTATTCAGGTTCCCTAATCTTTTTCCTCCTCTCAAGCCAGAGACGGTGGCTAGGAGGACGGTAGAAGCTGTTCAGATGAATCAAGCCTTCCTGCTCCTTCCATGGACAATGCATGTTCTTGTCATCCTAAAAAGGTAAATATTTCCTTTGCCCAGCAGTAGCCTAGCCCCTTGGGTTAAACTGCCTCCCAGTCCTCCTGTCTGTCCACCAAGGCAGCCTCAGTCTGACTGTCACCCGATATCCAGGATCAGATTGGTGCATCCCTTCCCATAGAAGACAGAGAAGCAGAAGGGAGAAAACTTCCTGAGATTCCCTTTGGTATAACCCCATTACGAAACCAGTTTCATTCCCAAAATTTGGATTCCTGAGGTCTGAGCAGGTATTTGTATCTAGGAAATTTTTTAACAATTAACATATGCACGTAGTTGATTTTGATTTAGCGAGCCACTCTTTGGACTCCAGGCTTTATATTGTAAGGGATTTCTGTAAGCTGTATTTAGTGAGCATTGCTTGTATTAAGGCAATGAAACTGTTAAAAAAATATATTTTTGTGTATGATTAGGACAAAAATTTTAAAGTCCCTAAGGAAAGTCATAACTTCATATCCTGAAACAGCTAAAGAGAAAGGACATGTAAAATTGTGTTTCCATGCGAGCTTGCACTAAAGCCTTTGGAAAAACCTACTTCAGTCAGAAACTGAACCAAGGCCATGAGATTTCTGTGGAAAATACTTACAATATTGCATTTCACACAAGAAAAAATAATTCGCAATACATGCTTTGTTCTGAATGTAAAATTTGGGATACTCTCAAAAGTTACCAGAAATTCTACAGGCTGAAAAAGGGCTGTTCTTTCTCCTTTATTGTAAAAATTAATAATTTATTTTCCATTACAGTAGCTGTCAGGAAATTAGATCTATATCCATACCTTACGATAAGAAGGCCACATGCCTGGCACAAATAGATGGCATGTTAACGAGAGAACTCAGTTTAAATTTGTGTGTTTCAGAGAACAAGATTCTGAACAACATTTGGGAGGAATAAAACATGACGGTATCTTCCAAGTTACGGTTTTTACAGACCTTTTTGGATAAATATTTCTGTAGAGAAAGAGCAACTTGATATAACTTTCTTCCTTTAGGCCTTTGCACAGCAGGATGCTGACACAAGCTTTGTCTGCATACTCTCACTAGCTGATTTCTAAGAACGTGTGTATTTATGTGTGTGTGTACATAAACACATATTTTACACATCCTCTTATTAGAATAGACTAAGAGGTTTGTCTGGTCTGCTTATTTTCTTTCTGCTTCTCCTGCAGCATTCTCCCTCAGGCAGCACTTGAAGAAATCCATAAGTTTTCGGGGAGCTACACCTGCATGAACACTTTTAAAGGACGAACATAGACTTGCTGGTGCAAGGACTATTCTTCAGTGAAACCAACACAAGCATGAAAACCCTGACAAGACTGTGAATCAGCAGGCTTGGCTTTCAGCCTGTTCATGTGACTTGTGCTGCTCTGAGGCAACACATTTCTTGCAGGTCATATCCATAGTAACACGACCTTTGCACAGGATTCAAGGACTAGACTATGGACCCTTGGAAAGAAAAACAAAAAGTGTGAAATGTTTATATGATGTTTAATTCTTTAGAGTTCAATTGTTAAATCTACTCATAGTTTTAAGATGTAATTTTTGTTTCTAAAGTGTCTGTAGGCTGTCTCAGCTGAGAGGCAGCACATCACACCCCATACATGCTTTATCCCCTCTCTTCAGAGGAACTGCAATTACAAACTGCCCCTTGGTTTCATTTCAGCTTTTCAGATGGGGAACTTAAAAATACTTGGAAGAACTAAAAGTTACAGACATTTAATGGAAGCTTCTTTCCCTTTCTTCACTTTAAATGCCTTGATGAAGCTGCTCCCAACTCACATCAGGGAAGGAGCAAACGATGGAGCAGTGTTTTCTTTGTTAAAGGCCACCCAGGACTTCTGTCTGGAAGGACTGTGCTGGGCCTAAACAAGCTGTCTTACTTCACCTGTGAAGGCTGGAGAGGAATGCTCAGTCAGAGAGCAGACAGTTTGGATAGTGGAAGATTCTTTCTGTCACTGAACTCATATATGAAATTTAATTGTCTTTCTGAATATTTTTGTTCATTTATGATAAAAAAAAATTATATATTTTTAGCATTAATCCCAGATTGCCACGCACGTAGGCAGCATCACATTGGGAATGAACTAAATCTAGACCTAAAACTAGAGCCTGCTTGTACAAACATACAATCACTGACATAATCCATGCAGAAGAAAATCCATTGTATCAATCTGCAGAGTGAAGTAAGTGGAATAATGCTCTAAGAAGAGACACTACTGTAGTGCTCATGAAATGTGAAGTTTGGAAGCACAGTTAGCAACGACCTGATTAAATGCACGTTGAATTCAACTGGGAATATACCCATTGTTTTTTAGGGGCATTGAATCAGGCACTGATCAGCCAAAAGTGATAAATACTGCTTGGACTGAAATGCCAGAAGCAGCTAGACATTATTTATTTTTGTAATGATATATTCTCTTTGATAGCCTAGTAAGAGCAACACTGCATTCCGATGCCAGATGCAGTGTGCAGCACTAGGCATAGCAGTGTAGTTGAAACATATTGGAACACTACTAAAAGAGGAATTAATATAATTGCAATACAGGAAAGTAGCAAGCCTAACTGGAGAACACCTGAATGAAGCACCTTGAGGAAGGCCAGGTGGTTAAAGGAGTGAATTTAGGGCTCCTGACTTGAATTTCAAGCTTTTCCATAGATGTCCTGTGTGACCTGGGGCAAACTGCATAATTTCAAGGTGCACCCTGACCTGCAAAGCAGATATTTCTAGTGTTTCCCTACCTCAAAAGTTGAAAGTCTCACTACTTAAATGTTTGTCAAAAGCTCAGCAAATTCAAATGGAACATGCCATAGAAAGGAAAAGCAGTATTTATTCATAAACCAACAGGTTCTATACAAAAATTTAGAAGACGAAAAAACCCATATGCCAAAATGTATAATTTCCTAAAAGAACTCTGAATTACAGCAGAAAAGATGTGAGCTCTATTTAGAATATTTCTTTGCTTCTGTCATGTAGAAGGGAGACCAACTGCTTGGGTGCAATGATGTCAGTGTTAAAATCTGAAGGTCTGGACCTTACTGCAAATCAGCAGATATATTTCTTCTTGAGCAGTTCAAGGGCAAGACATTGCCAAAGTGCCATGGGTGCAAGCCACTCTGCCCACATGGGTGCTTTGAGGAGCTCTCCTGTCTGGGTCAGTGCTTTCCTCCTGAGTTCAGAACATACAAGCTGTACCACTGTGCCAGCTCTGAAAAGGTTTCTTACAATGGAGTTTTGTTTTGAATTCCTAGATGTCTGAGGCTCTCTGGAGAGGATGAAAAGGAACTTTGATCTCTGTGGTTTTGACGCCCACCCTAATAGATGCTTTCAGCTTTATTTTTTGTCAATTTTTTGAGAAGTAGTCCTGTTCATTGAAAACACAAGTACAAGGAGTGTAGAACCCTTCCAGAATCTGCCAGGAATACTGAAGGTACCATATTTATCAAGAGACACTTGAGAGAGGAAGGGATGATTATACATACCTCCCCTTATGCCCTCTAATCCTTTCTAGTTTTTCATTAATCACACTCAGGCATGCCAGGCTTGTAGATGCAAGAGCAAACAGAATTGGTGAAAGAGGGCACCCTGTGGTGTCCCCTGTAAATTAAACCTTTATGCTGAGATTCTATTCATTGATAACACCCTGATGCAAAAGTGAGGTAAAAACTAGTACACACATTGAAATTAAGTCTCCACTCATCCCCAAATCCTGTCCCTTCGATGAATCTGCTCCTTTCCTGCACTGCATAAAAGATGTTCCCTATCTTCAGAAGTTGTCTCACATATTAAGTGCTGTTGATTTCTTTCTAATGAATATAAACAAATCAGAACGTAGCTGAGACACTCATCGTCTCACTCCTCACATACACACACGCACACACTTCCCTTTCCCTCTCCCTTTCCCTCAGGGTCTCTGAGCGGACAGCAGGTCAAATAGCAGTCACAGTGGGGGAGAGGTATGCAGCAAACAGAAAATAATGAGGAAAACATTGACTTTGCTTTTCAGATAGTAGGAAGAGTTGGGTAACAGTTTCTTCTCTTGGAGTGTTGCGAGATAGAATGCTCTCCATCCAGTGAGCTACTTGCAGATTTGGATGGATACATTTGAAGACTTTTTTTCATAGAAAGGCTCCTCTGGAATGCCTGCTGAGGTCTGCTGTCCCTTTTCACATAAGGTTAGTATTGGGTAATCTTAAAGTGCTGCAAATGTTGACAAGCTTTGTTGAAGCCTAAGGCCTTCTCAAAGGAATTTCCGCCCTTTGACTTATTTTAATTTTGGTTTTCCCTGCTCTCTCCACTGCCTCCTGCTTTCCACGTCACAATTATTTTTTTTCCTTCTGTTTTCCTATGTCATTACTGCACTTTTCAGTGCCACCATCTTGAATCCAGATGTCATACAAAGAGTCTGGAGTAAATCAAAATCGGGGTATATATTATCCTGCTGAAGGAATCTAGGTGAAGTTGTCAAAGCAGATCATAGAAGTTTCATATAAAATTAGTTTTACTTGCTCCAATCTATGAAGAAGACCCCTTAATATCATTTTTATTCAGGAGATTGCTGCTGTTTTAAAATTTCAATGATAGAGAAATGTTAGCCATTTTGGGACATATGTTCTCCTGACATAAAAAGACCCTATTTAAATGGGAGGATTTTTCAGTTCCAGGTTCTTTCAGAGGCTGGTGTTTGCACAAAGTGATTTTCAAAATTAGCGAGGCAGGGCAGGGAGAGGAGGAGTCCTTTGTAAGTAAACCTGATTCTTCATGTTCAATATTTGATTTTGTATTTTGGTTTTGATGAGAAAAAACCCCATGTTCCCTCATGCACCCTTAAAAATGTCCTTCCATATCCCTGTTGATGTCACGTTTTTAGCAGGATGAAGAAAAGGTGTGAGCCCTGAAAGTGGGAACTATACCCTACCTATTCATCCATTGTTCTGTTGAGGTTAAAAAGTAATGGAGTCCAGCCTATAGCTCTTCTAGAACTTCACAGAAAGTGCCTGGGCAAGTGATTCTGATGTTTGCAAAGAGAAACTTGTACTTTTATGTAATGTGTTAATTAGTGTGGGTGGATATGATCAGATCTAGCCTTGCAAGCCTTTCAGACAACTCCCTGAACACTCCCACCTTCAGATATTAACAGATAGCACTGCACTTGCCAAATCTCATAAAAACCTAGTAACAGACTTAATGCAGGCAGAGCATAAGTGGGTGCATTTATTTCAAAGAGAACACATCTGTTTGTAGCAGACATTAATTTGGCCTAGTATGTTCCTCTAGCTCAAATGCAACTGTTGAGGAAAAGAATACAGGATGACCTTGGATCATCTATTTCTGTTTTTCTTTCTTCATGTGGCTTTAATAAACTTAATCTGGGTGACAGCCACTTTTTGACAGCACTTGTTCATAAATTTGGGGGTAAAGCAAGATGATGTCACATGTAATCTTTTGCATTTTTCACCAAATAACCGACAGCCCTGAGAATATTCTGCACTGTGCAGCTCTCGCCTCCCTGGTACTAAGATCCTTCAACCTGGTATTGCTTCTTAGCCTGCTGGAGTCTGGAGACTGAGCAAAACCTGTCAGTCACAAGCAGCAGTTACATTCTCTAGTGAACAGAATCCTTTGTTAGAGTGCTTTTCTGGAGGAGATTTTGTGATATGAATAGTGGCTAGCACCTCTTGCAGACTTCAGCAACTAATTTGGAGAAAGACATGAAGAAAACCAGAACTTCACCTTCTCACTGCTACTCATTCTCTTTTATCCAGTGTTTCTGAGAGGGAGCTGGCAAGTCAGTCACTTCTCTGACTGATAAACTGCCCCTCTTCCCACCCTCTATTCTACTGATTGCCTCTGTAGCTTTCTTCAATACCTTCAGGGAGTTGACAGCTTCATCAGAAACAACCCTTTCTGTACTCTTGAGGAGAGGCAGATCAGCAAGGTAATGTGTTAGAGAGAAGACGAGACTCTGGTTTGATGGGACTGAGGTACACCAGCCTGTAGCCTACAGATGGAAGACACAAGACACAACTTGAATGTTGCCAGTACCACAGAAGGCAGTGAATTCCCCCTGCTCCTGCCATCTTTTCTTGAAACATAATACCCTCTTTTGTTTCTGTAACAGATCCCTCAAACTCATGCTTTAGCAGAAACACATACTGGTCCAACCTGTGTGGACTAAATACAACTGAAAAGCATAGACCTCTGAGGAGACAGTTTATATCTTCACACCTTCCCAAAGAGTCCAAACTTATTAGTGCCTTATACTCACCTTTGCTATGAGTGTTGTGACATATTAATGCAGAAAAAAACCCAAGGCAAATGTATATGCTGATTTTTCTGCATAAATCTAGAAAAAGAACAGTTCCTCCTTAAATGAGGGGAGAGAGCACTGTGATTTGAGCTTGAGTGACTGAAGAGTAAGTATATAAGAAAACAACATAGAGGATAGATGGAATCTTAAGGGGAGTGTGGTGGCCCTAAAGAAACAGAGGTGAGATGCCACCTTCTATCCTGAAGAGATTCCACGTTCTATTATAGAGGCATGTGATTTCCATCCTAGTACGGTGTCTGTGAAAGAAGCGTGTTGTTACTGCTGCTCGTTCCTTTGGGTCACTATGCCCTAAAGAAGCAGTCCATTTACTTTGTAGCTTGCTGGCTCAGAACACCCTAATATGTCAGTTACTGTTTGGCGTCTCTTGTTTTTTTGAGGAAGGGAAAGCAACCCATACATGTGGAAACAAGGAAGGGACAGTTTGATTCACCACTCCCTTTCTCCTAGCCAGCTGCAGAGGTCACCCATCATGCCTAGGTATTACAAGGACATGTGGTTCTCAACCTTGTGTTAGTAATCAACCTGACCCAGTGCTACTAGGTAGATGTGGTTCAGTTTCCTGGGTTTTTTTCTTATGCAATTTTATTTATCTGAAGGAGTTGCCGCTGTGTTGTACAAGCTTTTCACTGGCAGGGCATCCTAGGCATGAGTTTTCCCTGTCTATGTTAATCAAGTGATAATGAAAAGAATACAGAAGCGAAAAGTTGCTGTTTGACACCTTCCCCAAGCATCTTCTTCCCCAGCAATGTGGAATTGGAAGAACACTGTTGGAATATCAGTGCCTTAAATCTAGACATCTCGGAAGCCTGCTGGCTTCTGTATGAAAACGATTCTGGCATCCAAAATTGACTTCCTACATGTCCTCTGAGGCCATCTGCACTGAGGTTGCTTACCTGAGCAAACCACAAGTGCGGTGCACTGGTACAGAGGAAGACTGCACGGAAAGCTGTGGTACATATAGTCACTGACCAAACTGATTTAAACTTCTGGTCCTGCAAGCCACTTTTGAAAAAAATAGATTGAAGAATGAGATGACGTGTGATAGCCAGTACAAAACCAAGTACTGCAGCGAGATCTCTAGTTGCCCTTCGGTGCCTGAGAGTAGCCTACGTGACTCCCAGAAGTCCTGCCTTAGATTTGACCCCTGACTGGTTCCTTCCCTTGAACCACCAAATGCCAACACTGGGCATTGCTTCACCTTCCTGTTTTAGCACTAGGTGCTCTGGAGCACAGCCACCAGCTGCTGCTTTGGGCATTGCTGCTGATCTGATGAGTGTTCCCAGATCCTGTTCTGGCACATTGCAGGATTAACGTTAGCAGTAAAAAAAAGGAGGCAATTCATTGCTGTCTTTTCCAGGAAAAGATTAGTGCCTTTATGCAGAGAAGACTGAAATAAATGCAGGAGTGATACGGCTTCTGGAATATTTTGGCAATAGGATAAATGCTGTCGTATGGAGTAAGGGTTTATGATAAAAAGGGTTCATCTCAGAAGAATGTCAACAGAAGGTGGAAATGGTCCTAATGGAAAACAAGTGGTATCTGAACACACAGTTCCTCTTCCTGGGGCCTGCTGGGAATGCTGATTTCACACAGACATGTCATAGCGAAGTCGGTTCACTCCCATGATCATTATACCCCCTGCAACTCTGCCTATTGCAGTAATGGCAGAGGTGACAAGCTCATTGTCTCTGCTCTCTCAACTGTTGAATGTAGCAAAATAAGTGATTTTCTTTTTTTTTTTAAAAAAAATCTATCCATTGAAGAACAAAGCTAGCCGATTTGTTGAGGTCTCAGGCCACATTTCCCCTTGTTAATAATAAATAAAGTGGGAAGAATGTGATTGTTTCAAATCAGCAATAGGATTAAACAGAGTCACAGATTACTGTGTGAGCTATTGCTTGGCTTTCTTTTCCCCAGCAACAAGGTATCTTGTGGTCACTTCTGAACTCCCATCAGGGCTGCAAATTCATGAAGAGTACTTGCAGATCTGGGCAATCTTTTGTTACTATTCCAAGGGCTATGCAAAAGACGAGAGAGACACCAGCAAGCAGTATTGTGTGTGCTTTGGTGGCTGAAGAGTCTGTAACTGTCAATATTCTAATAGTCTTGAATATTCAGTATTAACTGATGTGTTTCTCAGTTGTCTGCTATTGCAACAAATCCTTCTTCACCCACATCAACTATCATAATACTTTTGAATCCTAAAACACTTTCAGCTTCTCTGTTGTCCTTTTGGCATAGCTGAGGTTTAACAAGCATGTTAATCAAATGAAATATAGCCTTGAATTTCTTTAGGAGGGATCTGTTGCTGACACATAAAAATAATTATTTTTTTTTTAAAAAAAGTGGTGATGTCCTGCAGCAAAAGTTGCTACATACGTTAAAAACCAAAGAAGTCATGTACAAACAACTACATTTAATCATTCAATAGAATGCTCTGCTTCCATCATTACAGGGTTATAGCAATGAGCCTTCTGACCTCGTTTTTGTTTTAAACATACTGTGAAAATGCATCTTTATTCCACTTTAAAAAATAGGTTTCCCAGTACACGTCCCCTTTGTTCAAATTACAGAATTGTAAATTTTCTTATGTAAAAATTATAATTTCTTTTTTAATCCAGACAAGTACTCCTCACAGCTCTCGTTCCCTACATCAATTAAGAAAATAATAATTCTTTCAAACTCTTGAGACCAGTATTGAGGAGCACTGATGCTTTCTGGGTGGAGATGTCATATTTCTCGTGAAGCAATCTGGTAGGTAGCGCTGCAGTCTTCAGTATTTCCCTTGAAAAACCTCTTCATGTTGTCAAATTTGCCAAAGGCTCCTAATAGCACACACTAGAGGAAGTTATATTCTATCGTCCTTCAGTGAACTGAGTCCTTGCAGATGAACTCTCAGAGAAGACCTTCTTTTGAATGAGCTACAGGAGCCATGCTGAGTTTATTTTAGTTGGGTTTATATTAGGTCTGATTTTTGCTGATCCCTTCATTTTTCATCATTTTGTCTGTATCTTCCAATTGTTCCTGTTGGGGAGGACTGTGTTTTGAGAGTTTCTGAGCCAGAATGCTGTGCATGCAGATTATTCATCTCTGCGCCTTCCCTTCAGGCAGTCTCTCACCTGTGCGTGCCTGTGTCCACACCTTCGAATACATTAACGCTGAAAACTGCCCTAAACGTCTTGGAGATTACCTTCCTTTAAAGCACCAAGTGCACCAGAAGCCCAGAGAACTAGCATTACTTCTGCCCAATGAGCTGATAAACGCATATTCTTTTTAACACCTACAGGATTTGAATTTGAACGGGGAAGGACTGTTAGGTAGTGGTTGGCCAGAACATCACTTTATGGCTAAAGCAGGAATCATAAATTCAAAGTCAAGAAATGAAAGAAGAAAGGTTTGCTGAAATGAGTAGTATATACATGAAAAGGCCAGAGAGTGCAAACGGTAAGTTTAGGTGCAACATCCCCGCCTTCTGGGACAAAGAACTGAACTGTTGATCTACTGGCATTTGTAGATCAGTACTGACGTAGAAAATAAACACGCAGTACAGCACATGAACCCTTTCCATCTGTCTGAGTAATGGAAATATGCTTCAAGCCCTGAATTGCAGGGTACTCCGCGCTGCTGTTTGAGTTCTTTTGGTAATTTACCATTCAGGAATATTAAAACAGATGGTGGTAATGATACCTGAAACTGTCCTTTTGCAGTAGAAAGTGCATATTGGATATGCTTTAAGGCTGGATGGGCAACTCATATTCTAGTGATCTTCATTAGAGCTAAGCAATACTGTTCGACACGGCCAATTCTTGCTGTAAAATTAGTCTATTTTCTTTCAGTGAAATATTTTAAAATAGGCTTCTTTCAAATCTTCATTTATCAAATATTTAATTGTTCTCAGCCAGTGATTTGCTTGCTATTCACCATAACTACTACTTTGAGCACTTGCCATTCATTAATGTATAGTTTTCCTGTGGAACTGGGCATCCGAATCACATGATGGCTTTGCTTTCCCCTGGCTGGATGCCTTCCAATCCCACAGAAAGCTTTCTAGGGGCTCCAGTATGTCTGATGATGACTGTGAGATGGCTTCTGGCAACAATATTAATGCAAATGCATACTTCAGTGTGTTCTCATGACATATTCCAATCTTGTGATCAAAAATGTGCTTATAGACATTTTCAAGGGAAAATAACTAACTTGGGATACTGTCAACAGTGCATTTGCCTTTGCTTATAGCAGAAAATTTTCACAGTTTGGTTTTCTTTCACTGGATTCACCGCTCTCTTAGCCTCAGATGGTCAGGGGAAAAAAAAAACCACACTGTGCTGATCCTGGAAATAGTTAATTAATATAAAAATGACCCCCTGATATTAGGGCATAGCCTATTGCCATACGAGGGGGAATGGCATCATGATTTTTGGGGATTTGTTTTGCTGCATACTCACCCCTAGTTCATTTAAGAAAATATAAGTGTAATAAAGTTGTACTGCCACTTAAATTTGGAAAGTGAGCATATGTAGAAAAAGAGCAGAATGTCTGAATGCCCTGAGACACACAGGTGCATTAGCAGAAAGGTCATGCTTGCTGCTGAGCATAATTCACCTGATGTCCATATTCTCCCTCTTCACTCCAACATCTGAGTAGATTTGAAAATCCTGTATCAAAACTGCAAGCATAATATTTTGACATACATCTTCTCAAATCCTGTTTCAGTTTCTAGACATAGCATGAGGGTGAAACAGAGAATCGTACAGTCTTGCCTGATGTCACAGAATGAGACTATATGTGATTGCACTGATGGTATAACCCTTAAGGTCTCCCTAAAACCTTTGTATGAGCACCCTAGATTGTAAATTCCTGGCCTGTGGTTCAGAGGCAAGTGCTGTCTCTGCTGAGATCCAGGTTTGACAAGCAGAGCAAAACGCGGTGTTTGCCCTTGAACTGTTGCTTACTTATGTTGCTCTGTGTAGACAAACCCTAGTGGCAAATTTGTTACCGGGTTTTCACACTTGCACTTGACCCGTTAGATTAGATTACAGCTTCCTCTCAATGTCGTAATTGCAACATTTCCATGCCTTAAAACAAAACAAGGCTTGAAAACCTGGCCCTTTGGCCTCCTCCCTGTAGCTTGCTGATGTGTGTTTTGGGGAAGGGGGAAGGTATCTGCTCTGCTGAATTGGCCTAGAAATGTGAAGGCTCTGAGGATTTAATCGCAGAAATGTTTGCTTGGGGGCACTCACAATGTTGTTTTTTTTTTTCTTGGAACTTTTAGCAAACGTAGCCTTTGTTTGCATTTTTCTGTGGTATGTGTTTACTGTTCATTTGCGCTGCACATGCTGTGAGAAATTAAAGCCATTATGTTGGTATTTTTTTTTCCTTTCTCCTGCTTTCATTCTTTTTACCCCCCCCCCCTTCAAAATCCTTACAATTCCTTTCATTATTTGATGTTAACAGGACAAAAGAAATAAATACTTGAAAGAAGATACAAGCTGTGTTTCTGTTTTACTTTGGAGCTGCTGTGGTAACTGAATACCAGTCTGCAAGGTCAAAAAAAAAAAGAAAAAAGAAAAAAGAAAACTGCCAGAAAACCTCAGCGCTCAAACCACAGGTTGCGTTGCCTATTGTAAAGCAATTTTCAGCCCACATGCCTAAAGAGCATAACAGTTGCTCTGTAAATCTCCGAGTGTTTCATATAGTTTCCTTGTCATGTGGCCATTAAGTTTTATAACCTTTATATTTCAAGTGAAACAATGAACGTGAATTCCTTCTAAATGTCCTAATAGATTCCACATGTTAGCAATTTTTAATATTTTGGTTGCTCAGTAGGTAGCAAACCCGCCTGTGGGACGGTTGGTCTTGGCCGCAGACCTCGGACGTTGCCTCGCCAGGGGATAAACTCCCGCTCCCGCCGAGCGGCCGCTGCCCGGTGCCTTGTCCCTCCACCTCACGCCGACGCCTGAGATCACTGTCAAAACACACTCCGGCACCGCGCTGTCCGGCCAGCAAAGCCCTGAGGGTTTCAGCGAGGCCTGCCAGGAGCCACGCGTGTCGCCCGCGGCACGGCCTGGCCCTAGGGGTTCGGATCTGTATGGATCTATGCAGATCTGTATGGATCTATGTGCATCTGTATGGATCTATGTGCATCTGTATGGATCTATAGGCTCCTTCCCCCGGGCCACGCCCTGCAAGGCCCTGTGCGGCCATTAACGACTGGCCCCGCCACACCTGCCTGTAGTTGCAGAACCTTCCAGAGAGGCGAGACGCCCTCCCAAGTGAGCCAAAAGGGGTTTTTTTGGGGCTTAAGGGGGAGGCAGTGGAAAAAACAAAATAAACCAAAACCAAAACAAAACAGAAAAGCCCGCGTTGTGAGATGGCAGGAGGCTCGAGTGCCTTTATGGAGGGAGGAAAGCCCGCGGAGGGCACAAAATGGCGGCGGGCGGGCGCGGGGCTGAGGGTCCAGGGCACAAGGGAGCCTGAACGGCCTTCAGGTAGCCCTGGCCAGAAGGCAGAGAGCGGCCCGTGCTGTGGGGGAAGGAGCGGGGTGAGTCCAGGAGTGAACGCTAAGTGCTGGTTACCGGCCCCTGAAGGAGTATCGGTGCAGCGATACACCCCGATTGCCCGTGATAGCTGCAGGGGAGGCTGGCGACCCGCCTGAGCCGCCGCATGCCCTCCAGCCACGGAGACAAGGGCCTGGAGCCCTGCACCTCGCTGGTGGAAGCCCACAGGTGGGGGGATTTTCCTGTAATTTTCTTTAATTTAATTTCGTTTATACAAAATTCTCAGTAATTAGCCTGCCCCTTGAGTATGAGGGTCTGCTATCAGAGTTAATCCAGATACGTGTTCGTGACAGAAGCAACAAGTGGAAGTGCGCTGAACCCTGAGTATCTGGAAGTGGAGGATTTATGTCTGTAAAGGTCTGTCTGGGATCGCAGGGGAAGGAGATTTCCTCCCATTTGTAGAATCGGCAAGAACAAAAGAACCTGCCGGAGAGATTGAAACGCTTAGTTTCCGATTGTTGTCCTCTTATGTTTTCATAATATGGGGTTTTTTTGGGAAGGATTTGACAGATTTTTTTGACCTTTTTTTGTTCGATTTTTTTTTTTTTTAAACAAACAGCCGAAGCCTGTAAGTTGGATGCATTGGAAAGAGAACATTAGTTTCCTTTAAAGCTCGACCTGTTAATTGTCCTCATGTACATTGTAATTTCTAAAGTGAAAGCTGTTTCTCTCTAAACGGCTGGGTTTTCATAAGCTCTTTTCTGTTGTTAACCAACACTGGATTTTTTGGGGATAGGACAGAATGATTAAAATTGCTGCATCAAGTTTGTTTGTGTTTGGTTTTGTTTTTTAATGAGGTGATTCTTAAACCACAAGTTGTAAGCTATTTGAGCTGCATTTCAGTTCAGCTTGCCTTTAATTTTCCCATGCTGGTATGGTATCTTCTGAAATATTTTTGATTCTGAGTGGTGGATGGAAGGAGCAGAGAACCTGGGTATGTGTCACTTGAACTCCTTGATGGATTTTTTGCATCATCTTTAACTTCTGTATCAATCCTATGCCTCTTTGCCTGTCTTGGAATAGTTTCAGCAGTTTGAAGAGGTGTTAAAATCGCTCACAAAGGCTTTGAAAGTTTGCACAAAGAACTCCTTGTATGGAAATTACTGTTGTCTGTTATTTTAATAGTTTAATTATCCTGATGCAATGGTAAGTGAGTATCTGTGCTGATGGTGCTGTTGAGAAATACAGATCCTGGGTGAGTTACATGATGTGGGCTGGGGGTTTGGTGTGTATCCTCTGTCTTCTTATGTAGCAGTTTGAAGTTTGATGTCTTCCTGACAACCTCGCATGGCTCTTCTTAGCAATTTTCATGCCTTGAAAATATGCAGGGGTTAGGTGGGGGATGCAGGATCATGTTCTTTGATAAGGGCCCGGGATTCCTTTAATAACAAGGACTCTTTGTTGCAAACTGGTCTTTTGCTACCTTGGTGTGGGAGTGGTGAAGTTTGAAATGGATGGTGTTACTAAATTAGCGACCACATCAGAACTACTCTGGTCTGCACTGCTTCCAGACAAATTAAGCCGTATGTCAAGACAAGGTCATCTGGTGATCCTGAGAAGTCAGTTTAATATTATTCTTAGACCACAAGGAATTTCCACTTACTGTAAAGCTGTCAGGCTGTGTTGTGTCTCCCTCCAAAATCATTCAGACAGCAACTTTGTGTGTACAGTGATACTGTAATGGAGTTTTGGGGCACTGTGATGATACAGATTATTAATAATAATAAGCTGTTTGTGAGAGTTTACTGGAGCAAAAGCAGCTTCGGTGTATCAAAGCTGTGGCACAGCTAATATGGTACTTTGTCAGGTCAAGGAATATGGTGAAGTGAAGGTTTACAGGAAACATTTATTCTTCTCAGTTAGCAGAGTCTAGTCCCATCCTAACTCACCGTCTCATAGAAGCAGAGAGTGCCAGCAGGCAGGTATAAAAGCATGTTGATTCTTGGGAGCCCAAAGAGAGTATTACTGCTCAGTGGAGCAGTGAAAGCATGACAGGTTGGGTTTGTGCACTGTGTTCTCATGATGTATCCAGTCGTTGAGAAGGCCATCAAATACGCTCGGTGTTGCTGTTGCCCCACAAAGTGCTGTGAGCAGTCCTGAGCACAGCAGGCAAATAATGAAAGCCTGCCAGAAATGCGTGTTCTTGGGCAGTTTTTCCAGTAGTTTGCATCACCCGATGTGGAGCTCTGACGTGTTGAATCAAGAAGTGGCTTTGGATGTGTTTTCTGGGGGGTGAAACCGGTGCCCTGGTACTGCCTGCACAGTGGAGGTAACTTCAGGATGTTCCTGTCACACTTTTTTGGGGGGAACAGGGGGAGTATGTGTGGGTAAGTTGTAGCCTCTCACTGAAAGGGGAACTGCTCAGCCGTTTCTGAGCAGAAGCTTTTCTGTATTCCGCAGTATCAGTACCTTATGGATGTACAGGTCCATGGATCAGGGAAGCCTTTCCTCCAAAGAGCTGCAGTAGCACGTCTCACTACCCCAGCCTTTCCTTCACCAACTTCATGGGATTTGAGGGGAGAAAACCCATCTAGGGTCTTCCTGCTTATGCTCCGTGTTACTGCTCTGTTCTTTGCAATATTTTAGGTAAGTGTGTGTGTTTGTTCCTTTTGAGGATCTCGAGCTGCAGAAACGAGGTAACAGACAAACTGGGGCTAATTTGGGAGATTATGAAAGTAGTCGGAAGGGTGTGATAGTCCCCTTACAGGGCTGCCAGCGCGGAGAAGGGGTCTGTCGTAAGTGACCCGAGGAAGTGCCGCATCCTTGACAGAGTGTCAGGGCGCAGAGGAGGTGGGGCTGCAGGGTGGGTGCCATCCGGCCTTGGGAAAGCTGATAACCTTGAACACAGTATCAGGCAATGTTGCTGACTGTAGAACTTTTCTGTTTGCTCCTGAGGATGAGGCCTGTTGCAGTTTAGAGCATAAATAATTGCTATCTCTCCAGCGCGAGGGCTCTCGCTCCGTGCTCGGCCCTCGGTCCCAGCCCCCGCTGCATTCAGCAGGGTCAGGGAGAAGGGAATAAGAGGCGGTGTCTTTGGCTGACATGAACCCGCTGGGGAGGGATGAGAGGAAGGGGGTCTTGGGGGCTGAGTTCAGAGCAAGGTTAGCCAAATATCAGATAAATTAAGCAAGAGAAACAGACAGCTCAGCTTGCAGTGAACTTTTCACCCAGCTAACCTGTTCCTCACCCTCATTGCACAGGTGGAGTACAACTCAATGAGAGCACAACCCTTGCTCTCCCTGCCTCTTCTTTTTTTTTTTTTTTTTTTTTTTTCCCTGCAGTGTAAGGCATGGCCAAGGGGAGAGCAGGAACTGAAAGGGGTTTGATTTGCTTTTTTGAGTCCAAGAAATATTATAGCTCTAATTACTGTCTTAAGAGTACTGAAGTTAACACCACTAATTGCAGAGGGGTTAGTCATTATTTGCTCCAGTGTAGAACAAGGACCAATAATTTCTGGTCATAGAGGATCAGGAAGAAATTCCATACTGGAGAGGGCAGGGAACAAATGACAGTGTCTAAACAGGGATGATTAGAGATTTTTTTTGTGGGAAAATGCAAGACTGGTGGGAATTCAGTGAATTCTGGTGTTTATATTTCTCTGACTTTTCTTCTGCATTTGCACTGTAAGTAAATACAAATAATTGCTGGCAGATGTTGTAAAAACATATAACCTTTAAGCTTTATTTTTTCTTAGTTAATAATATATATTGATAATGAGACATGACGTACTTGGGCTCTTGCTGACATCACCTCTATGTAATGGGCTTTGCTCCAGAGGTGTGTTATGGAACCAAGAACTGAATTTAGCCTGTTGACCCTTTCCTAAATCCCTACTGATTCCTTTCCCTCTCTCCTCTCCCAAGGAAGCTCCAAGAAAATTAAAGTTACTGTTTTTTAAGTAGTTTACTCACCAAAGTCAGTGCATAGTGGTAAGGCTGTAGTTTAGACCATTTTTCTGTTTTGTGGTGTGGAAGATTTGTTGGAGAGTAATATCTGGTAAAGCATTTCAACCTAGTTTTTAGGCTAAAAATTACTGGTTTGAAATTGGGACTCTCAAGTTCTCTTCTGATCTTCCTTTTTTCTTTTCACTCATCATAGGTAAGGAAGATCTGAAACAGGTAGAAACTGTCTAATGCACAGTATTTCCAGGAGTTAAGTCCTGTATTTTTCTGTGTGCATGCCAAAATTCCGTAAAACAAGGGTCCTTGCAAGACCCCCTTTAAGAAACTTTTACTGGTAGTGCACTTTCAGGTGGTGAATGTCGGGAGCTCTGTATCTAAAATGGAAAGAGCATTGTATAAACCTAGAGATAATCTCTGACTTCAGGAAGCTTTGAGCCTTCTTGGAACAGTGAATATTTTCACTTTTGCCTCCTGCTCTGCTCAACACAGAATGATGATTTCCACCTCCCACTTTGGATCTGGGAAGGAGTCAAGTTCTTCTTGGGCTACCTGTGAATGCCAGTTCACACACAGTTCCTCAGCCACTGCCAGGTTTACCTTAGTCAATGAGCTGCAAAGTAGTGCTGCCAGCACCTCCCTTGGTATCCCAAATTCCCGGGTGCTCAGAAGGACAGGAGCTCAGACTGACATGACCGTGTTGTCCAGTTGTGCGTGCAGGTCAGCCCTGCATTGCAGCAGAACAGCTGGCTTCAGCTCTCCCAGTGGTGCCACTCGTGGTTACAGGAAGCCTGAGGGGAAGGTAATGGGGAAGAAAGGCCGTGCCTCTTGTAGAGCTTACTGCTACCATTTGCAGTTTGCTCATGCTTCTCATGCCAGAGGACAAGAATATAATTTTGCTTTCTTAACATTCCCGTATTTTGCCCATCAGGTGAGAAACAAATGCAGATTGGCGGCAGAAGCTCAGTATTTCTATTGACAGGAACGGGCCAAGGTCCTAGAGGTTGGGAAAAGCGGGGGTGTGCTAGAAGGTGTGGAGAAAGGGGGTGTGAACTGTCGTGTGGTTGCCGTTGAGTTCCTGAGCCTGCCTGTTGCTGATGCTACTAGTTGTTTATCAAACAGTTTTTCTTCTCATGCGGTTGTTTAAAAAGATAAAAGAGGTAGTAGAAATCTGCATTAGGCAGCACTGCTCTCTGCTGCCCCTTCCCCTGCAATGACAGGAGCATTTTTGTAGGTTTGGTGAGCCCAATCAGAGAATGGATTCTGTTTAAACTCACTTTTTTTTTTTTTTCTTTGCTTGTTTTGGGCTTTTGTTTTGTTGTTCTGGTTTTGTTTGGTTCCCCTGGGATGGTTCTGGCTGGCTAATTTTACAACCTGTAGTTTCAAATGGAAATACCACCACTGGGGATGGGGACAAGGACAAGTTCAGTGGTTATCAGATAAGCGAGACTACTCCTTTTCCAGCAGTTTAAGAGATCCAGCAGAGCTCTAAGTAACATCATAATCTTCCTAAAGACAAATTTGCTTCTCTGATCTGTCAGTTAGTGTATATTCTCCACAAAAGTTGCTCCCTTTTAGATGTGTTGGTGAAGTTTCCCAGACCTGTTTGGCTATTCACCTTGTGGCTTGAAACCCTTGTGTCATAGCAGGCTTGTTTCTTCTACTGTATTTTTTACTGCCCCTTGAGTGACATCATTTAAATGATGAGACTCTGAGAGATGATTCATACCAAAAAAGATCTAATAATTGTTACCAGTTATTCAGATCAGTGTTACTGACTTCCCGCATCCTCCCACTGGTCCCTTGAGCTCCCCCACCCACTCGTTTTTCCTAATAATTCCCAGGCTTTGTGGGCTCAGTATGCCCTCTTCTGTGTTACTGTGCTAAGGTGTAAGTATCTAGCTCTCCCCAAAGGAACATTTAGGACTTGGCTGCAGCAACTTGTGTAGGCAGATATGAGCTGGCATTGAACTAGCAAGGTAGATTGACTACTGGCAGTTGCAGTAAATCTTCAAACCACATTCACAGCACATCTACTTCGCTCTGCTGTGGCATTGGCAGTCTCTGAGGTAGCTAGTTTAAAGCTAGATGAGTAATGTATCTGCAGGCTACAGTGTTGGGGTGCACAGAATACAAACTGGATTCTCTAGAGGAGTTCTGCAAAGAATTACGCTAATTACATGCTCTGTGCTAGCAAAGACTTGCACCAGTAGGGACCCCATGTGCTCTGCTGTTCCAGTTTGTAGTTATGATTGTTTCACAAAGATCTTCAACCCATGAGGCTTGTTTCTCCAGCACTGCAAATTGAAATCTGTATTGTGCAGTGATTCCTATTGTCAGTGTAGGCAGTAAGCAGCTGTTGAGAGCAGCCATATTTTCTTCAATCAGCTCCTCAGTCCGGCCCCCTTTTTCTCATCATGGTCTTCTCTTTTCATATCCCTATGTATTTTTCCTTGATCTTGCCTAAGTCACTTCTACATCTGTATTCTCATTTCTTTTACCTTCCTTGCTTATTCTCTCTTTCAGTAATTTCTTCTGTTGGCAGGAACACACTTGATTTTGCCCAGTATTAGATGGGTCCCAGAGATGGAAAAGAGTGAGGCTGGATCAGTCCTGGATGCCCACAATGAAATATTTCAGAACACATTGTCATTAGGGCAGCTGAAGTTCTAAAGCTGATTTTAAAGGTATTTTTGGTCGTGTTACTGTCTTGTGCAAGGCCTAAAAGAAACTAAAAAACCAGAGGCATACAGTTCTACGGCTCTACAGAGTTGTTCTCCCCTAAGCAAGGAAAACAGCATTCGCCCTCTCTATTTATTAGCCCTGGAGGCGGGGTGTTAATCTGATTTTTGGGGGGTGGAAGAGTTGTTAGCTTGTTGAAATTTGTGCTGTCAACTATGCGTATACAGGAAGTGAAAAGCCACTTCTGTTGTGGAGCTCATTTGTTCACTCATGCTGGGAGGGGTTGGGACGGCAACAACTGAAAATAAGTATGTTCTCCCCAGTATCTGAGGTGAGTTGCTCATTTCACAGTGGCAGGGAGAATGAAAAGGATATTGAGGGAACAGGGCAGAGACAAGGTCTTAGTGAGAGGACATAGAGGTCCTTCAGACAGCACATATGCAATACTGTGCATCCTTCAGATGACCAATAAAAACCAGTCAGATTCCTAGTACTCCAATATTTTTAAAGGAAAAAAACCCCTCTCGTTTGGGGTTTTCTTACAGAGAAGATATGAGGACATTTTAAAATATTAAAGAAAGGGATCTAAAACATAAGCCATCCCTTGCACAGGATTCCTGGATTTTCTAGCTCACTTATGGGTTATTTTGGTGGTTCTAAGCCATGCAAATAAGTAAGATGATCAGAAGGACTAAGTGGCTTGTTAGCCATGTTTCTGCAGTCTGTGAACTCAGCCCCTGAAGAAGCCAACAGCTCTTCTGGAGAGAGCCACTTCACATAGCAACCTCCTCTTGTGCTGGACTGTATTCACTGCTCTGTTCAGGGGTGAAAAGTCCTGTGTAGCTTGTGTTGGCCTAGCAGGATGAGCTCACACGAAAAGAGCAATATAGCTGCCCCCTTTCTTCCTTTCTGGAAAAGCAAGTGAATTTATGGCTCTTCTTGTGTGTGTGTGTAGTAAAGCTGGCACCACAAGCCCTACTTTGTCAGCAGTAGGACAGTTGAGGGGAAGAAAAGCTTGGCGTAACCTGTGGTATGTTATTTATTATCACTTTGCAGCCCCCTGGAAAATGAACTTTAGAAAATTCTGAGCTGATGGTAACAGTGAACACTGGGAAAACCCGGGAATCAGCAAATCCATTGTGTTGTGCTGACAGAAAGATACTGTTACAACACACTTTAGCTGCCAACTTGCTGCAGTCACTCAATCCATCATGGTGGGCTGTTGGATCACAAGCCAGTGAAACTCAGCCTGGCGTGTTATTTTAGTCTTACATGGACTGTGAGATAAACGGGGCATGAACCGGCCCCCTGGCAGGGGGTCGACCCCTAGCGCCCTCATTAAAGTGCCAATCAAAAAGAGTAATGGAACAGGGAATGGAAAGCTGGCTTCTTCAGCCTGTTACTGCTTGCAGGCTGAGCAACTTTCACAAGCCAAGGGAAACATTTCTCTTCTGAATAGGAGCCAGGCCTCCAGAAATGCCTCCTCTCTGCTTGTCTCTAGAGCAGTGCTGCAGCTCTTCCGGGTGTCTTGCTCGTGCTGGAAACCTGTTGCTTACTATTACGTGTTCGGTGCAGGTAGTGGGAAGGTGTTGCTAAACGCAACCCAGAAAGGGTGCAGATGCCTGTTCTGTGGAACATGCAGGCACTCTGCTGTGTTGCCTTGGTCATCAGTTGGTCAGTGGTGAGGTTTCTGTAGCAAATTGCTCATATTTCAGCATTTGTCCATGAAATATGCAGAGACCCCTGCTTTTTCCCCATAGCAGTCCAGGTACCAACGTGAGGCTAGAAGGCTTGCTCGTGTGTGCAGGGTGCAAAAACGAATTCTTGTGCTCTGTGGGGGTTATTTCAGGCTTCCACAGGAACCCACAGCAGATAGATTCCTGTGGGTGAATATACAGCTAAGGCTTCGGCACATATGCAGGGCTAACCGCCTGTCATTGATGGTTAATCTTCCAGTGTAACCTCTGCTTTGACAACGGATGCTCAGATTCTGAGCGCATCCAACACTGCTGATGTTGGGGGAATTTCTGTATGTCCTGTGCTGCATGCTGGGTTCCTGGTATAAACACCTGTTCTTCTGCACCTCGACTTCCCTCTGGTCTGTGCTTGAAGGAGAGGGCAAAAAGGTTAACTACTGAAAAGAAAGAAAGGTGGGTGAAGGTCTTACGTGGATTTAGCGTTTGAGATCAGGAAGCTCAGAGCTGGGGAGTTAGCTCTTAAAGCTGCTTATAAATGTCAGCTCTTGGTGTGATCTCAGTGCCATTAAGAACTTGGCAGCATTTGCTCACGTTTTATCAGCAGATAGTTTCTCTGGGTGGATATTGGTTTGGTTTAAAATACTTTATTTTTCTTTTTAATGGGTAGGATCAGCAGTTGGCATTAGTGTCTGTGAAGAAAAATGTACAAATAGTAACTAGTGTCATGCTACAAGATCTAAGAGCAAGCACTGTGAGTAACAGATTCTCCTGGCACAGAACTAACAAGGTGGTCCCATTTCAGGTTGACTCAGTGTTGCATACTGAGGCTGGAACAGGGTAGGGAAGCCCTTAAGAAGCATTATTGGAAACTAATACAGGTAGCAAGTAAACATGAGTAGAGATCAGCTTTATACTGAGCTAGGTCAGAAGGAATATTTTTATCCTTTTAGATCCAGTATTGTGTTCTTGTATTCCACATGTACCTGTCTGAACTCGGGGTGTAAAGATGCTGTCTCTGCGTAATCCTCTGAAGACTCATAGTGCAACTGCTGTTATACCACAAATAAAGACGTATTCTGGCACAGAAGTAGTGCTAAATATAATCTTCACATTTCTGGGATGTTTACCTCAAAGACTGTTTCCGCCATACTTCGAGATTAAAAGAAATCCTGACAAATGTATTGGCACACACAGGGTTATTCAGAGAGCCCAGAACTGAACATTTGCAGAGGGGAAAACATCGCTGGTGGTGTTCTCTCTGGTATTTGCGTGGCTGTCTCAGGGGCTTGACCTTACCAAAAAAAGGCTGGGTGGGGAGTCTGGTCCTGCAAATGGTGGTTTGCTTTTCCTTTATTTTCTTCTTTTTTTTTTTCCCCTTCTCCTCCCACCAAAACTATATGCAGTCACAAATTTTTTGCTACATCATTATTTTGATAGCCGGTGGTTTGTACTGCTGATTGTCCATTGTTGGCCAAGGGCCTTGAAGCAACAGTTGTTAGGAAAGGTGAGTCACCCTCCCAGGTCAAAGCAAATGTTTGCTGTTGCTGTGTCTGGAGTGTTGAGGGATAGCTGGTATGATAGATTTCTCTTGTTACAATTTCTCTGCAGCTGCAGCATCCAGGGGACTTTTTTTGCTGGCATTTTCAGTGCGCAGAAACAATTGTTCTGTAGCTCCTGTACACAATCCTTGTCCTTTGGGTGACCCATTCATTTATCCATTTGTAAATGCACATGAAAGCTGTTTACTTCTCTCATGGCCTTTTAGTAGTTTTGAGTCAGACCAGAGCAGGCCTGAGATGCAAGGTTATTCTTATCCATGGAGAGAACTCTTTGTGCTGCGCACATTGCTTGGGCAATAGTGTGTCAGCTACAGAGGAAAACAAAAACCAAAACAACCCCAAAAACCCCGCAAAACCAAAAGCCCCTTGTGATACTGGAGTCCGGCTGCATTGAGGCAACATAACTGTACAACAGGCCATTAATAGAATTGATATAATGCGGTAGGCATGCGTCTCTTATGTAACTGCAGTTTGCTCCAAGATTATTTTTATTTCTATACTAGAATGTGCTGTAGCTCTACTGAGGAAAATAGCGCAAAAAAATTTTTTTTTTCCCCAGTGTTTGTCAGTGGTTAATGAGTAACCTTTTTGTTACTGTTTTTGGCAAGCCTCCTTTCATGTGATTAAGGCTGCACTCTTACCGATGAGACACGTGCAGAGCTGGTCACAGTGTGAGGAACCAGCCCTATGTACACATCTGGTGCTGTTTGCTCCTCACAGTCTCCCACTTCAGGAAATCTGCTGATAGAGAGCTATGTTCAGTCAAACCGATCTGTCCCCTCTGATAAGGAAACATTTTCTCAGCTAGGTAACTGTATGTAGTGCTGAGGCAGATGGCTTTGCGCTGGCCCAAATATTTTTAAGGCTGTTGGAGCTTTGGGCCAACTACCAGTAGGCTGTAATACAGAGTCTGTAATAAAGTTGAAGCAGTAATACAAGTGGGGAATTGGAAGGGTTTTGGTCCTAGTCCTGCATTTGATAAAACTAAGCATCATACCATGTACCGATTCAGAGCCTGAATTTTGCAGAAGTCTGGACTGGAATGCAAAGCACTGGGCAGAGTTGTTTTTTTCCCAGAAAAATAAGACTATGAGTTCCTTCACTGTAACAACTGTGCTTTTAAGAATAGAAGAGTTTGGAGTACGGCTATCAATTTTCAGTATAAGTTTCAAAGAAAAGTATGAGTATGGATGTGTATATATTTGGGGGGAGTGTGTGTGTATTAAAAAAAGAAGTATATAAGCATACACACTGCGTGCTATTATTCTTTGTAAGAAACCAATTGTATAATTGGATTTTGAGGAACTGTTGACAATTGTATTTTGATGTCGTTTGTGGTGTTTTTGTTGTGTGGGTTTGGTTTTTTTTTTAATATCTTTGAAGAGTACACTCCTCGAAACATGCATTTTTAGACCTGGATACCAGAGGTGGAATCACTGTGATTAGCAAATAGAGGCATGTTCTTCTAAGAAGACTTCCTAGAGGAGTCATCATGGAGTGGTTCATGCACTGTAGGAAACAGGTCAGTGCTGTGTTGCAGAGAAAACAGAAGTTAAAAATATATATATAGGTGGCCTAGGATCCTAGAAAGTAAGTACGTACTCTATTGATCAGAAAATAGATGAATGCTGAAAACCATCATGCAGTGTAGAAAATGGGATAGCAAATATATCAAAACCTCCTTGTCATAAGGAAATGTTATGATTATTTTTCTCTTCTGAGATGTAGACCATTTAGCCACTTACATTCTCTCCACAAAAATGTAAGCACTGCACTTTTTTGGTAAACAGCCTTCACAACTTAAGCTGTTCAGATAGTAAGTATCATCTAGCTGATTTATTGGAAATTATTCAGGAGCAGAAGGAAGGGAAGGATGTTATTCACATCTTGCACACAGTTCACCTCATTTCGGGCATACCTCATATTGTATTTCCTGTTTCATTGCCTAGATTTTATTGAGAAATGGCCAAGTTTAAGTAGGTAACAGCATTGTTTATGATCCAGTAATGACTATAACAAAAGGTCTGTTTCAGCTTGATCGTACCATAGTAAGATGTGTAAGGACATGTAGACCCTCACCCCTGGTTGGAGTCCAGTGTCATAAAGTTACCAAACTTTTTTTTTCCAGTTTATTCTGGTCAAAAAGTGATTAATTTCTCTTTTTCCAGAGGCAGCAAGTGGGAGGAGTAGATAAGGTGTCTGCCCACCTGTACTTGCTAGATCCTGCTACCTGCTGAGGTCTGGCTCCAGGAATTACATTTGGGTACAAAGTTCTGTATTGGCGAGTGGGGTGTTTTCTGCCTCTTTAGCAGCCATATTATGCACATCGTCCCTGGATCTTAATACTTTTGCATTACCAGCTTGTTTACCAGGAATACTGTTTCCTCAGCAAAAAAAATCTTTCAGTGGCCTTGTCACATTCCTGTTAGCTATGAGCATATCATAGAGCTTAAAACAATATGCTCCAAAAATAGTAATTCTCCATGTTTTGATTGCTTTGTCAGATACAGAGCAGCAAAACGGAGGTTTGCAGCCACAGCTGTGGATTTAGGTCAGAACAAAAAGGACTTTTGTAGTTCTGCTTGTCCAGAATTGCTTCTAGAATAAAATGACATCGCCATCTGTGCTCTTGTGTCTCTTTTGCACATTGAAAACCTGCTTACCTCATTCAGTCACAAGTCTGTCTCATTTTAGTGACAGCAGAACGCATGGGTCTGGGTGTTAGAAATATTAGGATGCATTTTTCGCGCATAAAATTATATTAATACCTGAAGTGCCTTTTTTCTGTAAGTGTTTTGTTTGACTTAACACTGGCATTGCCTAGCTTGGGTAGGTGACACATAGTGTGAGGTGTTGCTATAGCACAAAAGCATTTATCAGCCCTGCTGGTCATCCAGATGTGTGGGAAAGATTGCTGGATTTTATTTTACAGAATGTGCTTTTTCTTCTCTTTTTCTAAGTTTAAGTAACTTATCACCTAGATTTCCTGCTCTTAAATGACTTCTGGAAAATCAGACCATCTCAAACAGATGATCTGTGTGTCCAGTCAGAGACATGCAGTGTAAGTCTGGGTCTGACCTACAGTGACAACCAACATTCGAGGGGGTTGTCCAGGTTTTACCTCACAGCAGAAATACGTGATGTGAGAACAGTCTTGAATTGTTCTGCCCTTCAGGAGGCATGTGCCTAACTTGGAGAATTATTCATTCCTGTCCTCTATAGTAATTTTCTGTTCCTGCACATAATTAATGGTTTTGCAAGCAAGGGCACATGTAGAGTGTGGGTGGAATCGATTTATTGCACTTCTCCAGAATTACGGTGAAATAACTCTTATGTCAATAATCTTTATTTTACATTTCTTCAGTAGTAACTCCAGCAAGAAAACAAAGTTGGTCAGGGTAGGCAGAGAACAAGTTGTACAGTTCTCAGCAAAATATAGGTACAATCAACACTAATGGGCTGAAACTAAGTATTTCTACCTCAGCCTATCATAGCATGGGTTATAGGGTTTTTTAAATACTACCTGCATTGTTGATTTAATCTTTATCAAGAGTCTGAAGGTGAATGGCTTTTTATAAAGACTTGAGCAAAGAGGCATGAAAAAGCATTGTCCTCCCTGCATTGTACTGGCTGTGTGCTGAAGACAGTGGGCAGGGGGAGAAAGCTGTGTTACTTTCTCTGATCCGTGAATTTTTTCCTCCCCAGCTTCTGAAATGTAAAGACTGAATCTGCTTTCATTGCTGCAGCAATCACACCTCTTCCAATGAAACCAGGCTGAACAGGGTAAGCATGCTGTCTTCATCGGGCTCAGAATCTGAATAACTTTGCAGAACTTGGTAAATGGAACTAATACATCGGCCTGACTGTTTACAGCTTGTGTGTGAGTTCTTAAGAATTGGAGTGAAAGCTGGAGACTTGCACTTTCTCTCCACAGTCTCTGTAAACTATTTTTGAGTATGGCTCCTGGAATCTGCAAGTTATATTTATTCACTGAGTAATGATGTTAGTAGTGCCAATAGCAATAGGAAGTCCACAGTAAGAGTTCTGAAATTATACAAAAATAGTTGGGTTACAGCAATAAATAACATCATTTGTGCTTTTAAAAAAACAAAAGTTCTGATTCAATTTGGTTTGGAATGCTAAATGAGGCAATATGCTGCTTTCAGCTGTGCCTGTGCATCCCTCCCTGTCATCAGCACCGTGGATGTGCCCCTCGGAGAAAACCTGGCCTCGCCTCCAGCCACCGTGTTCCTTAACTAATCGTCACAAAACTCAAGTATTCAAGCCATTCTGCTGGAAATTCTCAACACAGAGCAAGGAACTAGTTTTTATGTTCCTTCCCCAGCTGCTTACCGTCTAGGTATTTGCTGCATTGGAAAGAATTTTACAGAGGAGAGAAGCAGGGAACCTTGGTAGCAGAGTCCAACAGGACTGACACATTAAAGCACTGTTGAGCCAATGCACTTGTTGAATTCTACACTTTACTTAAAAATTATACAGAGCAATATACAAAAGTAATGCATTAAATCAGTTTCATTTGTGTAATGGACCTTTATGGATTTTGATTTCCAGTCACAGACCATACACACATCGACTGATACCACATTTTTGCCTTAGACAATAATCCTCTGCCTTTCACTTTATAAGAGTTGAGAACTGGTTTAATTCTAACCTTCAGTTTAAAAATAGTCCTGTATGCTTTTATGAAAGGATATTAAAAGGTAAACTAAGTTGAAAGTATAGCTATAGTGGGGTTCTTTACTTTGAGTCAGAGGTTTACAAAATAAGGCTTTCAGAATGTAGGTTACTCCGGGGTTTCAGGGGAGTTGTGTTTTCACACTTAACCCTTGCCCAGCAAAATGCCGTAGCACAAGCAGCCGTTCCTCACAGCGCCTGAACTGTCTCCGGGATGCCAACGTGAAAATGCAATTTCCTCATTTCTGTGAATAAAGGGATAGAAGTACACTCATTCCTCAATCTTCAGCTTGGTTCAAGTTGATGAGACAAATACCGGTTTGATGTACAACATTTGAAAAACACGTTATTTTTTTATTTCAGAAATTTTAATTTTGAAGAGGTGGCTCTGAAGACAATGATGCAGTGATTTCCTTCCCCCCCCCCAGCATTCCCAGTGCTAGCAGAATTCCACAGTAATCAGCCAACTATATACACTTACTCAGTCTGAGTGAGGGGAAAAACTAAAAGATTTCCATTTCCAAGGCTGCTCACTTGGACTATTTTAAAAACAACTCAGAGGCAGGGGCCTTCAGAGGTGTGGACTTGTTGAGGTTTGAGTGCTGTATTCAGAAGAGAATCAGCTTCTTGTTTTCTAATATTTCAAAAACGTAACTGAATTAGTGAGTCCTCAGTGCAATATTTTACAAAATGCAATTATTTTTCTTAAAAACGAGAATGACATCTCAGTGGAACGCTAGGTAAACGTGCATTTAGCTGTACTAGTGATTTAAGAAAAAACCCAAAACCCCAACAAACAACCCCAAACAATGCACCCTAATCACATTGTTAAAGCTCCAAACTACTGGATGTCTGTGCTCCAACAGCTGCAATTAAATCTTAATTTTCTTTTATTTTTTTAAACTTTTATCTACATTCCTGCACTGTGCAAATCATCTTTCTCAAGAAAAAAAGAGAGAGAAGGGCTAGTTTCAGGTAGTGCAGTAAGACTCAGTATAGCTCCTTTAATTTCTTTACACAGTAAACAGACTTCTATTTATACCAACACCCTGATCTGTACTTTCTTATTTACATGAAACACTTTTACATATATACATGTTAGCAAAATACAGGGCTTCTCCCAGAACAAAATGCATTTCAGCTCTATCTTTGTTATACAACTAATACTTTTTTTTCTTAAAAAGAAAGCCCACCTCACTTGTTTCTTATGCACAATGATTCCATTTAGCTAAATACTCAAATTGTATTTCTTTCCTTCCCATGTAGTACTCTCTTTAGTTACAGAACACCATCACTTCCCAGCAGATACTTGCAATTCACTGTGGCAGTAAGGAAGAGGGTTCAAGAGTCCAGCTCTAATTGTTCTTGATTTTCACTGAGTCTTAACATAAGCTGTTGTTCATAATAAAGGCTCTTTGCATAGTTTATTTCTTGAGATAGCTTTACTGCAAGAACTTCAGATTTCACTTTCACCTGCAAAGAGAAATGTGATTTTTCTTAATGTAGTGCGATCATTTAAAGCAGAATACATTTATCTTTTTATTACTTCATTAACTGAGGGGATTAGGTTTGAGGTCTCCTGTAAACAACAGAAATCTTTCAGTGGAGATTCCTTCTCAGTGCTGAAACTGAAGTAAGGAAGAAGTGAGAGAGAGGGAGAGACAGGTAAAGAGCGACAGGTATCTTGGGATGAGAGCAGAAACATCTTGCAGTATGTGAAGTTACGTCCTTTGCTTCCCCTCCTTCCTTTTATCTGGCTTGTCTGTTTGGAATGTAAACTGACTTGGGTCAGGGGTGAGCTTGTAACCTTGCCTGTCAAACAGACCCCAGAGCAACTACTGTAATGGAGCAAAAAAGCCCTGTAATGGGTTTTAGAAGTGAGAGTTCTGATTAACATAAACACTCTTTCCAATCTTAGATACTCTGCAGGAAAAAAATACTACATAGAGGAGGACAAGAGTAAATATACAGCAAAGTACTTACGTTTTATGTATGCGTTGTAAAGTTAAAAGCATTTCTCAGGTAAATATACATTTCCTACGGTAACTCTTCTGCCTGCAGGAATATTTTAGGTTTTGCCTTCAGCTTTTCTCAGGAGTTTAGGCAGCAAGTTCTATTGTTGCCTAAACTTTTTCAGAGGCAGCTATTTTACTGCTGACACAACAAAATTTTCATTGTTATGCAGCACAGGAAACCAAACGCTAATAACTACAAACACTTTCAGGCCCTCAGAAACCCCCGTGTGGATGAAACAATAGGTGCTAGATCCTTACCATTGGCTTTTGTTGTGAGGGGCCTGGCATTGCTACGCCACTACTTGTATTGACAGCTTTCTTTGTCAGCTGTATATACACGTTCCCGTGGTCTTTGGAAACAAGGCAATGGTAGAGATCATCATACTTGACTTCCAGGAAGATGGCCTCCCGGTCGGTGTAATCGCCACTCTTCAGGAAATAAACAGCTTTGGATGAAATGAGAACACAATAGCTGTCTATGTTCTCCACTGCTATGAAGCTGCAAAGAAAAAAAAAAAAAGTACTCACTTGAAGCTAAAAATAGTAAACTAACAAATGTCTTCACCTGTTATGTTTTGAGTGACCTTTAGAAGTCTTTCAGAAAAATTAATAGCGTAACATGTACAGTTCATCTGTATTTAATTTAAACTGTTCTAAAAATCCAGCCGATGAAGTACCCTCTCACCCAGTTAAAAAAGATCATGCTGTAAATCAAATATTAGTGCTAAATGCCTGGCTTCTAGCTTTGGCCATTAAAAGGCCATATAAGAATATCCTTTAACAAGACTTAAGAAGAGTAATTTCCTTGCACTGGAACGCTGCAAGTCCTAATGCTGAAGTTTAATTGTAACTATCTTCAGTTCCATAGCTGATACGGGAATGGTCTGTAGACATTTATGACAAGAGCATTATCCTACACATTGTAAACCCACTGGGCTTCCTTTTACCACACACCTCCCTTGCCTTTAAAAACAAAAAACAAGTTTAACCTGCTGCCTGGATCAGTAGCTAGAAAAGAGAAATTAGCTGTTTAACACTGGGGTGAAAGGTTAAGCAGCAAGCAGGTTTCCCCAGAGAGATTAGTCTGAGTGATGAATAGTAGAGGTAGAAATGAGTGAGTTAAGAATATTGAGAATTATGATGGCTGAAAAGGTTGATGTGTAAAATACAGCAGTAAGGAATGCAGAAGTGAAAGGATACTTCACATACTAACGCTTCTCTTCCTCCTCTGATTTACTACTGAAATGAACCTCATTAGTGTTCTTTTTTAAGATGCTGAAAAGTTCAGAAAATTAAATATGAAATCATACCTAAGGAAGAATGCTAAACAGAGTAATAATGCTCTGTCAACAAGCATATCTGTGAAACTTAGATTCTCATCCCGTCAGGGAGGTTCAAACTTACTATTTTGTGAACCCATTGCTTTTACAAATCTTGTCTGCTGTTGTCCTCATATATTCTGCAAAATACTTTGGTATATTCGAAATCAGTGAAGACTGTTGGTACTAAGAGTTCTTGGAAGATCAGAAAAGCTACCATCTCCAAAATGACCATCAGCTCTACCATTTAAGTAACACTTTGCACAAATTACTCTGAGCTGTACCCAAGTAAAACCATGGAGTTTTAATAGCCAAAAATATTTCAAGAGGTCAGATCATGGTTTCTTTTTGTGGTATAAGAGAATCATGCCAGTAATTTTCTATTAATAGGCCTCTGAAAGATGGTATTGTGCACTGAACTTGTCTTTTCCCTGCCTGATGCCTCCTAGCCATGTCAGCTGACAAATGCCCTTGCTTCCATGAACCTGAGAAAGGCAGACACACAAGTTGACAACTTCCATTTTCATTTAAGTGCAGAGAAGAGCACAGCCATTCTAATAAAAAAAAGGCCTGTAATGTACTTTGCCCAGCTCTAACCTTGGATAAAACTAAGGCACAGGATAACTGAATTGTGTTCCTTCAAGTAAAACAACACGACCAAAACCGTGTATTTCAGCTTAAAAAACCCTCATGTAAAATATGAGGTTCCTATTTATGTTAACATGGTTACTGAAACTAGCACTTGCCTCTCGGTTTTCCATCAGAGTTGAAACACTTCAGGGTAAGGTTTTGTCTTTGAAATAAGTAGGATGGAGAGTGGTATTTTTTATGAAGTGTCATAGAAAACTTGATTTTAAAGTAGAGCAGCATTATAGTCTGCAGAATAAAAGTCTTCTTCCTTTGGACAGGCACATAAAAGCAAGTAGAGTATTTTACGGGGCACATCCGTGGAGAGAACTGGAGCACTAAAGGCTACTATGAAGTTCCTTTGAAGCGACTGGGTAAGCAGACTACGGGTTTGTATTTTCTCCATAAAACAACAGATTATATATATCTAGTTTTCCATACAAGATTTTTACTGGTGTCATATATATATTTTGAGGAATGGAAGCAGAGGACAGTGATTTAATGGTGAAGCACAGAAATATTAGCTAATTTGTAGTTGAGGCTCTACATTTTGTTCTCAGTTTGAGTCATGCATCATTACGCATTTTCTCTTGCCAACTGTTACTTTCTTCTGTGCGTCTAGTTCTCAAAATGGGTATTTAACCTTTTAAGATACTGCTTCAAGATACTTTTTTTTTTTTACACCCATACTTTTACACTATTAAAAAAATCTCAAATTAATAAAATGAAAAATTAAATGAAACATGATCCAGTAGAACAAAGTAGAAGCAACCAGATCTCTGGAGAATTTGTGGGTTTTTTAACGACATCAGGAAGTAATTACACAATATTTTCCAGAAGTGAAACAGTGAGCCTAACTGGAAAAAAATGTGGAAACATTTAGTTAGAACAGTAGAGCAAGGTATTAAACCCCCTTTTATGGATTTAACTCTGAAGGAAAATATGCAAATAATCAGGTCTTTAAATGTGTTTCTGATTATGATACTAGGATAAAAGTCAGAGGCATAATTTTGTACTTATTTTTCATGACAAGAAACACTGTTTTCTTGTTGAATGATGTTCCTAATGGTGAAAGTCACTGTGAACAAACAGTGCGACTCGATGACAAAAGCCCACTGATCTGCTTATGAGGTACACTTGCAAAAAGCTGACAGTATTTTTTGGTCACAAATTCTCTTTTTCAGTTCTCCCTACCTAACAGCCAGACTGTATATGCATAAAGACCCTTAAGTAAGATTAAAGCAGAGTAATGAGAGTGTGAGATCACAGGGCCACAAGCAGGGGCAGATTACAGACTCTTCCTCACAGGCAGCCTGCAGAGTGGCCCATGGTTTCAGGGCTGGGTCGCTGGCACCGCTGAAGACACCCCACTGAATCAGTACCTCCCTCTACAGTCTGAACCACCTTGCCTTGGCAGATAGTCTGATGGATGACAGATGCCAGACACAGTATCTTACACCTCCACTGCAAACAGCTGTTCAGGTAACTGTGGTAGAGCTCAGGTTAAGTAACGAATTATGCCTTAAGACCCCAGTCCAACAAACTGGTATCTTCTACCTAAACAGTTCTATGACTCTATAGGAAAGACCTTTAGGATCATCAGGTCCAACCATTAACCTGGCACTGCCCAGTCCACCACTAAACCATGTCCCTAAGCACCATGTCTTTTAAATACCTCAGGGATGGCGACTCAACCCCTTCCCTGGACAGCCTGTTCCAGTGCTTGGCAGCCCTTTTGGTGGAGAAGTTTTTCCTAATAGCCAGTCTAACCCTTCCCTGGCACAGCCTAAGGCCATTCCCTCTTGTCCTATCGCTTGTTCCTTGGTTCAAGAGAAACTCATCCCCCCCTCTTTGCATCCTCCTGTCAGGGAGTTGCAGAGAGCAGTAAGGTCTCCCCCCAGCCTCCTTTTCTCCAGACTAAACCCCCCCAGTTCCCTCAGCTGCTCCTCATAGGACTTGTGCTCTAGAGCCTTCACCAGCCTCATTTGGATGTGCTCCAGCACCTCAGTCTCTTTCTTGTAGTGAGGGGCCCAAAGCTGAACCCTGTATTTGAGGTGTGACCTCACCAGAGTCAAGTACAGGGGTGGGAACAAATGCACCAATATCTTTCCACGCGTTCACTCTCTATGCGTTTTTTTTCTTGTACTCTCAAACCTGACCACTAACAACACTTATACACTGGTTTCACTCGCTTTCACGAACCCATATCCAGGGCTTCAAATGTAAATGCACCTTTAGTGTATTACCCATTCAAATTATTCAGTATCGACTTCTCTGGAGAAAAAAATAATAAATTTTGCAGGTTATTTTGGTCATCAACTGTTAACAGCCATAGCTTGGTAGTAACATGTACAACAGACATCCAAGTTAGCTTCTCTCACATGTAAACCAGAGCCACTTCAGAGCACGCTCTGTGCAGGACTGGTGGTTTATGGAGTGCTGTCGCAGAACCCCTAGCCACTCTCTGGGCTTGGGGCTGTGAGAAGTAGAAGATGAGGGACAGATAAGGGAAGAGATACTCATTCTGCTTGTGTGAATGTTACAGAGGAGGAAAAGTACAGGCTTAAAACATGCACTTGTTTAATCAGTGCACATGGAGGGGCGGAGATGTGTTAATGCATGTTAAATGGACTGACGATTACTTAGAAACTCACTGAGACTTCATCTTTTGTAATGATAAAAGGGGACCAGGAGTCAACAAACCAAGGCCCTGATTCTTCCACAGCCTGCAATGGCACTTCCCACCAAGTGAGGCAAAGGGGCCCTGGGGCACCTGCAGTGGTGTTTGTGGACAGGCCACTGGGGAAGTCACCAGGCCCTGAAGGGCACCAGGAGAAAAGCAGTGAAGCGTCTGTGCGCGCGCGTGTGTGAAGCTGTCGTAGTCCCTCTTCCCCAAAGACGTGAAGATGTGATGGCAGCAAACAGAAGTACTTGAAGTAACTGTGCAAGTCAGTACTTACAACTCATCCTGGATGTTGTCAGTCAGTTTGAACAGCTGCTCTTGTCCTTCTGCTTGACTTTCTAAATAGCGGGGCAAGAGCCCCTGAGGTCCTCTGCAGCAGCGTGGCTTTCTCACTCTCTCTGCCTGTGTCCTACATGCAAAATAGATGCAGAAAAATGACTTAGTGCAACAGCAGCACTTCTCCTTCCACTTAAACCCATCAGCACACAAAGTTATTTATTTTGAAATATGAGGTGTGACAAAGCCTTTAAAGACAAGTTCTTCATAAATACAGAATACAGATTCTGTAGTACTTGTTCTGGAAGACATGATGTCTATTCATATGGTTTTACATTTCAAACAAATGTCACCCAGTTTTCCTCTTCCTATTAATTTAGCACACTGCGCCTTAACTATAGAAGCAACCTAAACTAAGTATACTCTCTGCAGATTTTGGACTCTATTTATTAGCAGAGTTTTACTGATTTAACTGTTTCTTCTCACTTTACTAGAGAAAATAAAGAGTGCATCAACCCAGACAGAACTTGCATTGAAAGACAGTGACAGTAGTTTGAAAACTGAAGGGTTACAGAAACAGGAACATGCAGTTAAGACAAAACCAAAAAAAAAAAAAAAATCACAGTTAATTATAGTCTCTGTAGTAGGGTTTAGCATACTTTAATTTTCTCGAATGTCTATTAGAAAATGACAATAATAAAAAAAGACACACATGTGTGGCCTAAGACATCAGAGTTTGATACTGGCCACAGTGCTAAAGAACTGCAGGCTATTCCTCCCTTTGCAGTATTTTGTTAAAAAATAATATTCTGAATTCCTTTAAGCTTTTGGAATGCCCTACCCCTGAAGAATTGTGTTACAGGCTGCTGAGCCCTGCTTTATTCTGTCCTTCCCCAGCAGCATCACTCAGGTCTGCTGCATGCTTTTTCCTGTCTCTTTGAGGCTACTGCTGTTACTAATTTTCCAAGTCAAACGCAGCACTTTTGATTAGTGCTTTCTACTTCCCATCTTGATTCTTTGTAAAGATCTGTACAATGAGCTGCTTCTATCCTTTTTGATCAAAAGACAGGAAAAAAATCCCATGTAACAACGCGTTTTCTTTTTAAGCTGCTTGGCAATAGCACACAAGAGTACTTGCCTTCTACGCTTTGTTTTCTGCAGATGTTTTCTCTGGAGCCTTGTTGCTTTGTTACCTTTCCCTTTCAGCAGTCCTGTCCCACACTTCAAGCCCATGCAACCTTTTACATTTGTTTTCCTTGGAGTCTTTGGCACCCCTGCCTTTTAATGGTGACAGACTTTTTTTTTCCCCTTCCCTTCTTGGCTGCAGTAACTGTTACTGGAACAGAATCTCTTACATGTCATTCCTGACTTCGTATCATCTTTGCTGCTCTCCCATTGGTGATGGGCCTCTCCGTGCCTTTGGCCAGCGTCGCTCTCTCTGGTATCAACAATGTATTTTGCAAACAAGGTAGAGAAGCCAAAGATACTGGATTTCCAGCACAGCAGAGAAAAACATCAACCAATTTGTTTTTTTAATACATGACGACTGTCTGCTAAGTTCTGATTTTGTTACTGAGATTATTACATCCCTGACCTGTGTAACAAATTACAGTGGCTCGGCAGTAGTGCTTATCACTGATCCTCTTTGAGAGAAACTTCAGGAGAGACAAAAAGCTCTTGACTTCACTTCAGCTGAACTATGGTTATGCTAAGATGAAAAGTCAGTTTGTCAGCAGGGAGGATGAAATGAGAAGTGGAAATTCTCCAACTAAAAGAATGTGAAACAGCGCAGGGGCTTAAGAAACCATAACAAATGTTGTCATTAATAGCACCAGTAAAATGTTATCAGTCAGATTTTCAGTTTTACTGCTGCTGACAGATGTTCTCACTGCTTTACCTATCCTGCTGCACTGCTTTCGCTTTTGGTTAGAAGTTCCTTAGTTAAGTACAGTGTTAGGCACCCAAGCTAAAAGAGGCCAGTATGGAAATTGCCATTTGCTGCACAAAGTTACTTAGTTTTCCTCATTTGCCAAGTGCAATGTCTTAAAACTGTATTCTTCTATTAGGAACATTTCTCTGAATCAAAATAACCTAAACAGTAGGTAAAAGATGACTTCTACAAACTATGCATGACTTAAAATTGTTCCACTCAATAGCAGCCGTACACAGTGATTAGAACTTCACTGTTCAGTACTGTGACTCTGGAGCAAGACACCTCTCCTGCCCCTTAGATTTTTTTAGATATAAACAGGATTCACTGTACCAGGCACGGTTACATGATGGTATTGTTATCGTTCTGAACCTACACCAGAGGTGAACAAGTTAAGTGCCTGTTTTATCTGTTAGGTTCTTACAAAGTAGTAAACAGAAGTATGCATTTGCCTTTGTGAAATGCAAAATGTCGAGGTAAAGTTCCAGAGAAATTAAAGAGTTCTAACCAGTGTAATTCACATCTTGCTGCTTGTCCTCCTTCCTAACTTCCAAAAGCAGTAAAATGGCAAAATTTCACTTATCCAGGAAGCTCCCATTGGCTGTTAAACCTCTCTACAACACCCGTACTGTCTGTTAACAAGTTTAAAGAGTGAATGTCTGAAGTGTAATGTAGTTTTTAATTAACTGTTGGCTCATCAGTAACTTTTTACTTGGACATTTCCCTGTTATGCATTCAGGCAAGTTAGATAAACATCTGTATGGAAGGTGAGCAACAACACTGCACAATGGCTTCTATATTAACCATCTTTCAGATAAATGTTCAACTGTGCTATGTCCCCTAATATTCTGTAGCACCATGAGAAGAGGCATCAAAAGCACTGCAGGACTACTGCAAAAATGAGTAAGGAACAGGGCCCTTTAATCAGACCTACTCCATAGAAACTAGAATATCGGTGAACGCTGCTGTCTAGCTTAGAAGCAGGTAAGAGAGAAAGTACTCGTGCTGCACAAGTACTAGGCACCACAGTGAATTTCTGGAAGGCTCGGCCATTTCTGAGTTGTGAGTTTGGCTGCAGTTGTTTTTAGGTTTTGTTCTTAAAAGGAAGAAGTCCTTCAGAGTACAGTGCTTGTTGTCCCCACTGCCCCATGCTAAAATGTTCATCCTGGTGATAAAAGATAATTGTCATCTTGGTGATAAGGTCATCTGCTTTTCAACTAAGTGCCACAAGTGTGAGCATAAATTACATTGATTTAGTCCATCACCCCTTGGCAAACGGGTCTGTTTGGTCTGGACAGCTAAAAACATTCCACACGAGTTGATTTTTTTAATCTAAAAATTTGTTCTACTGTCTCAAGTTACGTTCTGTAAATAATAAGCAACACTGATGAAATACAAAAAGCTGAAGATTTGTAAAGCAGAATGAACGGTGGTGTGCCCACATCTGTGTTACATTAAACATGCACTCAACAGATTTGCTGATTCTTTTTTAATAAGCAGACAAAGGCAATACAAGACAGAAATGCCCTCACGTCTACTAGTCACAGCAGGGAAGAGTGCTGCTGAATGGAGACACAAAGAGATTGGAAATGGTGTCAGAAGGTTGAGGCCACACTCCAGTTCTTCACTGTTCAGACAAAGCTGAACGCTGGAGAGTCTCATTTCAGATGACTGTGTGCACACTAAAACCAGTTAACAGTGTTAATTGCTTGGCTTTTGCTTAACACTTCACAGAATTCCTGTGATTCAGTTGCCCAGTTTTAAGCCAGAAGTTTCATAATCAAACAGATCATTGACCCGTTGATGTAAGGAAGTTGTTCAGGTATTGGTGATAATTATTTACCAACTTAGACTGAAAGAAATAGAAGAGTCATCACATGTTTTACAGAATTACTTGTCCCTTCACCCCACATTCACCTCTATCAGGTACCCAACAGGTTTACGCTATCAGGTACGTTGATGTGGTTCTTGCTGAGTACATAAACACACAAGGTTTTGAGAACAGTAACTACTACTCATTTTTGAGTGTCTTTTGGACCTAAAAAATTTCCTTGAAGTGTACCTACATTGCATTGACAAAAACATAAAAAACCCCAAATGGAAGGTATGAAACTTTGTGTACCAACAGATGATAGTCTGTGAAAACAAAACACTGTACTTCTAAAGCTATATACAAATTTACAACTTTCAGTTTCCTTGGTATCACACCCAGAATAATTATTCAAAATAAAACAACTTTAGAAAATCTAGCAACAAGGAAAACCCCTATGACCAACACAGTGATCACTGCAACTTTTCATGTAAAACGTGTATCTGTGGAATTTCTCATCTGTCCTCTTGGTCAGAGAGCAGCGCTGGCAGACACAAACGTGTTCAAAAAGCCCAACTTAAGCAACATACACAGATTTTGAGCCATAATGGGAGGAGCGCAAGAGCACCCCAAATCCTGCACAAACAGCAGCTCTAAGTGCAAGGAGATGCCATTCTGGCATCTGAAACCAGTATTTAAGGGAAGAGACTCTTCACTGAGACTTCCCCTGCTGTACTGCCCATCCCCAAAACCCCTCGGCCGCCCACACCGGTGTGCAAGTCAGCCACGTAAGCCCTCCAGAGAGATCTCTGGCCACAGCGCTCTCCCCACACTCTCTAGCAATAATTTTCTTCAGCTAGACCCAGTTCTTGCTGCCAAAACTTCCAGCAACTGCCACCAACATGTCGCATTCATAATGGTGCTCCAGTTTAACAACCTCATCATACCAACCCATTTAGAGCAGTAACTTACTGGTTCTGGTATAGCTCAAATTCTGTCAGTGTTTCCATTGTAAACCTGTTTTTTCAGGTTTGCATAAAATTTATTGATAAAAGCCTGCTCTGGGCTATAACTTGGCATACTGACTTTCAGCCTGGGAACAATTTTTATCCCCTTGAAATAATTATAAAACAACCTTAGTTCAAACAAAGGAAAATTGGCAGGTAATATAAGCCTATGAAACAATTCAATTGCTGCTAGTATTTTGAAGAAGCAATATCAAACCTGTTACTTACTTGGCTCTGGAAAAAGTCTGCTTCATAAATACAGGGAGTGCTTTGTCTAAGGAGGCTTTAGTGCATTTCAGACATTAAGAAGTGACTTAATCTGATATGTTAAAGGAGGAATAGCCTTACCTCCTCTATCATAAAATACACAACTAAAATTCCTGCTACACTTGCTTGAGTTTGACCCTGAATTGCACCGGCAGCCCTCTGCAGATATCACCATCCCATGTGCATCATTTCCACAAAACGCAGATGAAGACAGTCCTTGTCTCAGAGCGGTGTAATGGGAGGACACGGTGTAAAGCAGACTCAGAAGTGCCAGAATCAATTAAATGCTGAACACTGTATACCTTAACAATGAACCTAGAAGTTCAGCCATCACAGAAGCAAACGCCAGGCGATACAGTCCTACCTCAGGATCACAAGGGTAACAAATGACAACCAAGGTATGCCATTCCTGATACGGTCTGTATTTCATATCACACCTCAGCAAAACACTACAAATCCCCAGTTTTCACGACTCTTTCCTCACCAATGTACTCACTTGGTACTTTTGTTTCAGATGTTGAACCCTTGCAATAAGCAGCAATGTCCCCTGCGTTTGCTGAGCACAAGGGCACAGCCAGCCTCACTTCTTCTCTGTGCCCGAGAACATTAAATGACTTGGGCCTCATTTCCAAAAACCCTACGGCAATCTCAATTTCACGTGCCACTGTGACTCTGCAGGCAGCTGGTAATGCTGTATTTCACAGGGTAAGTACAGTTGCCTCCTTCCCAGGGTTGGACTTTGGGGGTTCAGTTCCCAACAGGCAGATAATTTCTTGAAGACCTGACGCCTGAACCTGGAGAGCTGGCACAGCTCTGATGGAATTCATTCACCGGTTCAGACACAGATGCTTTTAAGGTGTGTTAAAAAAGCACACACAGCGCAGTCAGTTTGAGTGTTGGATTTGGCATTAGAATGTCTCAGTTAGATGCAAGAATGTGTAAAATCACGAGCCAGACAGCTCCCTGCTGACTGCATATCTGAGGAAGCTTATATGCACCGTTTATTCCAGCAAACGCATGGAATATATTGTGCTTGTTAAATGTGTTCCCAAAATGCTAGTTTCAGGCAGAAACATGCAAATAAATGGTGCCTGGGGTTAAAACCTCCCACTTACAGTCAAATCCCTCCTCTTTTGAGGGATCTACCAGCTCAGATGCCGAAGACCTTTATCTGACCTAATATACTTTTAGGAGAACTACAGCATGCTGAAGAAGCAGCTGTTTATCATGTAGGCTGTTCCTGCCAACTTCTTGGAGATGCAGCTCTTCTCCCCCTTTTCTTCTATGTGCAAGATCAAAACAAAATTGCAAACTATTAATTGGGTTTATGATTGTGTACAACCTCTTCAGACTCCAAAAGGAAGCAAGAAGAGCTTAAGACATCAAGAATCACTTCTTTAAAACCAGCAGAGCAGCAGATGGACTCAGCCAAATGGCACATTGTTACGACGTCCACATTACCAATCCAGGATGCGCCTAAGGTGCACGCGCCCGCAGGGCACTGACACCAGTCACACTGTGCCTCAGCCAGTGTCCAGCCTCTGGCACTTGCTCCAGCTCAGACTGCGACAGCTCTGCAGCCAACGGACACTTTTTCAAGCACTTTGATATCATCAAACTTAAGTTAATAAAACGTAACGCTGCCATCTCAGTTTCCTGTTTCTCCCAGACTCTTCCTGTACTGATCACAGAGTGATGACTAGAGTTGTCACCTTAAAGTTTCCTGTCTCACAAATGTGTTGAAAAATGCTCCCATTCACCTTCAAATTCAATGTAAAAGATACGGTTCTTCACAGGGATTTCTTGCAAACACCTATCTGAAAAACTGGAGCTGAACATGCCTTAGTGAAGATTAAAGTGCCCAGGGCCATAACGTTACTCTGCCTCGGGGCACAGCGTGTAGTCTCAAAACTTCTGAATACAGTCTGGGGACGGTGTAGCAGATGGACCATTAATTCTGTGGTCATGTTTATCATGGTCCCATCAAACACTATCCATGCTGGCCAAACTGTGCCTGCCAGATGCACGTGCAAACATGGTTACCTCGGGCGTGACAGAAATGTTTCCATACTGTGCTCCTGCATTTCAGGGGAAGCAAATCCACTCTGGGGAAGAAAACAAACCAGGGCCCCTGCCCAGCACCAGGACAGTGACTGTGAGATGTGCACGAAGAGCTGTGTGAAATGAACTGTGGTGACTGCATGTATTTTCTCTTCAGACCCTCATATAGACTTTTCAGTTAGTACAGTGAGGGCTGCAACAGGCACAGCAAAGTCCCCTAGCCCAGACTTATCAAAAGAAAAGCTGCTCAGAAAGTTTGTTTTGATTTTTAAAGTTAGCCGGTTGCAAGAGCAATTTAAATCAACTAGCTGTACTTACAAAACTGATAAAGAGCGTTCCACATGTTAACAGCAACATTAGGTGAAAAAATTATCTATAAAAATACCAGCCACATACTAAATGAGGTGACATCAAGGCAATAAATAGCTCCATCTGTATGAAAGAGTTTGTAGAACAACCCAGAATACATCTCTGAACAAAAAAGTAACTATGGCTAAAGCAGTACTAAAAAAAAGTGGGCTGGATTTTTTTTTTTTGTTAAAAAAAAAAAAAAAAAAGATCAGTTTTACATATTTTTCCCCGATCACTTTATAAATCTGCTGCACATTAGGAATCAGACACACGTGTATTTTTTTCCAAGTACAGAAAGCTGAAGGTTTACATTTTTAATAGCAACGCGACTATTTCTGAATGGCAGCAGTATATATTACATGCAGTGTGAGAGGGTTAAACAGGACAGCCTCAACTCTTTATAAACTTTTGCCCTCTGGATATGTACTCATTGGCTGCTGTACAAGACTTGAGCTGTATTACACGCCTTAACGATATGGTTCAACTGTCGGTCAGGCTCGGGGCCTGGCACTAGGCCAGACCGCAATCAATGGGACACAAACCTCCCCCTTTCAGATCATCACGAAGGCTCATATTATCTCCTTTTTGTCGTGCTGGTTAAATTTATGGAGCAGAACCCCGAAGCTGCATTCCTTGGCTTGGGCCGGCCCACGCGGGCCTCCCTTTGTTTGGTACTGTAAGTGAGGCGTGCTTTGGAGGATTGCAGGGTTGTTAGTTCAGGCACTGACTGTTTGCTCATGACTGAAATGAAAAGAGTTCAGTGGAAGGGCAAAAGGACAGCACAAGTGTAAAACCCCATCCCAGCAGGCCCTGGGCTCCCATCTACAGACTCCAGACGAGGACTGAACAGAAAACCTCACCGTTAATGACAAAGGGAAAAATCTGTCTAGTAACAGGTAAACAGCCCAGCGGTACGTTAGCACATACCTTGCCGCAAGGTCCCTTGCTTTCAAGTAAGCCTGTAATTACTACATAAATATGAACCTCAACTAATCTGGCTTAAAATACTGCTTAGAAGTGGTATTATTTTAAAGCAATGCTGTATCTTTTAATTTGAAAGTAAAACCTGCCAGTGCAAACAGTACTGCCTGACCGGCCGCGTGGTTTAATATTGCTCCCAATTTAAACGTGGAATAACCTCAGAGAACCTGATGCTGTGATGCGTGGGAGGATGTAGCAAGTAATTCTAGTAAGACACAAAACTAATGGAAATATAGTACGTAAAGAAGATTTGCTTTTTGTATATAACAGGCATTTCCACCAGCTTTATATTTTGTCTCCAAATGGAATAGGTCCACCTTTGGGTATGCTCAGATCCTCTCTATTCAGAACTTTATTACTGTGGTAATGAAAGGCCACTTCTTGACACAGGTCACAAAATTAAGGATGTAAGGAAACCTTTAACGTGATCTCAAGGCAAAATCATCTGGAGTGAAAGCAAATGGAAAGACAGCTTGAAAGATGGTGCTGCAAATACACCCAAGAGAAACAAATAAATACACAGAAAACCACAAGGACTCTTACTGACCCTGCATGTAATATATGGTACCCGTGCCCTCACTCGTCGGGACAGAAAATAGCTGTGCTTCCCCTCATCACTGTCAAGACTATTCAAACGTACTCCCAGAAAGCTGCCCCAGACCTGCTGTACCAGACTTCACCCTTTGGCACAAGCAGCAGATGTTTCGGGACACGAGGTCACGCAGCCACCGCGCGGGTGAGCAGCTCCTGCCATTTGTGCTTCAGAAATACGTAAATAAACAAACGCTCTCTTCCTATTGCACTGCACCAGTTTCATCTTTCCCACTATTTTTATGAACTGAAAATACTAGTAAGAGGGCCAAAAGATATTATAAAAACCCACAGAATGCATATTAAATTTTTTTCAATTCTGGGGATCAAGTCCGACTGGTTTAATGCCGTCTGCTGATTTGTCCTGGTACATTCCAACAGACGTGTCTGTTTTGAATAAAGCTTTTGTTCCTTTCTGGTGCACATACGCTTTCAACTTATCCCACCTAATTCTAAGCAAGTCGATTTGTGAATGGAAATTGTGAATACTTTATTGCCTGGTCTTTGATGACTTTTTAGTTTGTTCTCCTGATGCTAACGCATGAATATAATTTTTTCTTTTTCAAAGTCTCTCCAATTCCATTCTATGAGATGTCACTACAGTCTAGTTAAATCTGCAGCTCTCTGTAATTGTTTCAACCCCAGAAAACCATTACATATACCATACCGAAACAGCAGCATCCCTTAGCAGAGAGAGTGCTTTCTGAGTAAGGAAGGATCTAAAAAACACAGAAAAGCCAGAAAACAGGAAACGTACACCCTAGGAAAAGGTGTTCCTTTTACTTTTTGGCCTTGGTGTCCAAAAGCTTTTGCTGAAAGGTAAGATAATTAGACAAAATACGAAAGCTCTAGAAATACAACTATTTCCTAGGGAAATAAAATTTTCCTTTTACTTAACAGCTAAACACTGTGAAGTAGCAGCCGTAGCAGCACCCTTTAACCAGGGATGGAAACATCCTTTCCTCTAGTTGTAACTTACCACGGCACTAGTAAATATTTTGGTTTTGTGGAGACTGTCACAGTAATGACTCTGTAGTCATTCATCTTTTTGAAATTATTTGTTGCTAATAATGAATGGACATATAAAGAAAAACATCATTTCACATTTTATGGTCAGCTAACTGCTCAGCATTATTCACTTTAATGTCTTCCATTTTCACTCATCTGTCCTCCCCTCACAACATTCCCTTCCAGTGCCTCTGCCCCTTCCTGTCCCTTAACCAACTGTCCAAATGTATCCAGAGCTTCTGCCCTCAAACGTCAAGTTAAACACAAATGTTTTAGTGGAAAATCTTTCTTACTTACAAAACAGATGCTGGTATTTAGAATGACAGTTCAGTCCCTCATAAAGTCTCCCTTTTAAATGTTATGATAGATGGTGAACCCAGTGACTACAGTTTTCTTAAACCAGGCTTTTGTTGAGTTTTAACAGTAGGAATACCTTCTGCCATGGCAAAGCAAAAAGGCTTTAAACAAAAGAAGTTACACAAGTATTACCTAAAGGCTTAGCACTCCCTATTGGAATTTAAACCATCTACAACTTCGTTGCTAATAGGTAGCGTGTGTAAAAACCCACAAGTAAAATGCAAAGGGGAGCTCTAACGAACAGCCTCAGCAACTTTAACCCTTGGGCTTACATAAGTGCCCTTTTACAAACAGGTGAGGCGTTTGCTTTCAGGTTTTCCTGTCTCAGACCCTGCTACTCAAAGTCTGGCTTGTAAGCTCCAGAGGCTAATCAGATGTAATAGATGTAAAACGTAAGACCTGTATGATTAAACATTGCCTAATGCAAGCCAGTAATTGCTTATTTTTTTTCTAAAACCTCCTATTACTTAAAAACATTAATATACAGCAGATGTGAAAGTAACCACATCTATACAGTATTAATGAAATATTATGTTGCTGCTGTAGGTCCAAACACTGTGGGTTTTTTCTTCCACTCCTTCCAAATAGTTAAATTGAGTCAAGTTCAAAAAAGGGGACAAAGACAACCAGCTGTAAAGACAACAAACAGTCCAAATATAAATGGTATCTAGTAATGCAGGTACCTAGCAATAACCTCCTGGAAACACTATTTGGGTGTAAAGCAAGGTGTTTGTAGCAATGCATAAAAAGGTGTTGTGTTTGGTTTTACAGCAGGGACCAATTTATGTCCAGTCAACCCTCTAAAAGAGAAAGGGAGAGGGATATATTAGGGCAGAGTTTGGATTCTTCACATCATCTGGACTTCTGCTGGGTGCTAAGCAGCTAACAGTGCTTTCCTACAATGAACAATGTATTGGTCTGAAAACTGTGCCATTATTGTATGTGCAGCTCCAGAATTATAGGCTCTACAGTAAAATACAACTAAGTGAACTAAATGTTTTCAAGGTTCATCTTTCTTTTTTATATCCTGTGGATTAAAAAAAAAAAAAAGAAAATGCATCAGTTATTTTCTTCAACCACGCATAGAAAATCCTGCTTTATTGAGAAGAATGGAGGCTGTGCTTCCAAGTAACTGTCCTTCAGTTTTTTGTCCTAGAGCGGAAAGGCAAAGGGAAAAAACTGAGATGCCCAGCCTGTCAGTCTTGGAGGAGGGTGCAGAAAAAAAGAAAGAAAAGCTGCCCACTCCCATATTTCTCACACACACAGAAGTTCTTGGGCTTAACTCTACTGTCCTTCACTTCTAAAGTCGGATCACTTTGAAAATTACATTTTTATTTCTTGAAACAGTAAGTTTTATTAACTACGGACTGACTTCTTTAGGATTAGTCACTGTGTGAGTATGCAGAGATGCAGTGACACGTGGGATGGCACTGTGCTCCATCCTCAATTCTCATGATTTTAGGCACTCCAGCAGAGTTACCACATGGCTCAACTGCTTCAATTCCTTCCGTGGAGCTTAAGGGGAAAACAGACCAGTGGAGTGAAGATACAAAGTGATCTTGACAGGATTGCACTCACAGTCAAATGTAATCATTACTTGTGACTTTTCTGACAAAAAAACCCTATTAGTTTCTTGACATCTAGTATGTGAGACTTGCTTCTGTGTAGTCTAGGAAAGACTGCACTTCTTTCTGATCTGAGTCATTCCTTTGGAAAATAATTTTGAATAAGGGCAAGAAAAAAAATAAATCATTCTTACAGAAAGCTGTAGAAAAGCACAAGCACAACTACAAGCCAGATGTGTCTCATGGCAGTAAGAAGCACTCTTTGGATAGGCAAAAGGAATAGAGAACTGTTTTCTGTTCATTCTTAAAGGTAGCTTCATTTATTTAGAAATCATTTTAGGTCTTAGATGGTGGATTACTGTATCTTTGTAGTTAAGAAACTAAAATAGCCAAGGTGCATTTTCAGAAAAAAAAATTTAAAGTTTTGAGATGAAATTACCCATACCAAAGAGGGCTGCTGTTTGAAGAACTTCCCCCACAAGAAAATCTACATTCACTTACACAACAACCAAGAGTAGACATCTGAGGAACAGAACAGGATCTCCAATAGAACTACACAAAGTTACCCTTGATAAATTAAAACCTAACAGGAGAAGATTGAGCAGGTGAGACTGGTAACAGAAAATGATTAAAGCAGGAAGAAGCGTCTACCGAGGTGCTGCAAAATGTGTGGGCACAAAACCAGGCTTGTTTAACTTCAAGGATCTAGTAAAAGCAGCATGTGAAATTATATTTGGAGAGGACAAACTAAGAGGCGTTTAAAACTCCGGTGAGGACAGTGAAGTACTAAAGAACCTGAAGAGGTCAGAAATATGGCAGGAAATGAAATGGGATTCAACCTACAAAATTGCAACCTGGTTCATCTGGGGAAAAATAATCCAGAACACAAATATTAAATGACAAGGACATATTTGCAAAGCAGTAAAATAAAACAAAACATAAAAACCCCAAACTCTTGGGGGGAAAATAGCAAGCAGAAAACTGGATATCAATTTGCAACATGATACGGCAGTAAAACCAGCCAACACAATTTTGGATGACTTGCAGAGCACAGTTTGTCACAGAACAGGGATAGGACGGTCCCTTTTCACACAATACTGATGGGAACTTACCGACTGAGGGGATTTCAAAGGAACTCAACAACAGCAATGGAAGAATCTGGATAGACTAATGACAGAAGAATGTAAACCCATAAAATCAAGTTCAGTAGTGACTGAAGATGGGAGGTAGGGCTAACACTGAGGAAGAGCCGTTTAACAGGGTGCCACAGGAGTAAACTGGATGAAGTTGCTCAAAAGAAAACAGAGCCTTTGAGAAAACAGTTCATTGCAAAGACCTGTTATTCCACTGGGAAGAGAGAGGATATGAAGGAAATCACACTGCCCAAGTAATTTACAGATTAGACCAATAAATCAGCTAAACTGTCCTGTATGGGACATTTCCAGATTTACACAACACAATGAATACAAGCCGATAAATATATTTTCTCTCTGGCTTCTAGGAAAATCTTAGGAAGGGCTCAGTAGGAGAATAACAACATCTCGTTCACCAGAGTCGTGGCCCATGCATTCCTGACATTACTGTGAAGACTCTTGAAGTCAGATCTAGATCAAGTCCAAGGTCAGGATGGAATTTGGAACACATACAGAGGTGTTAAGGTTCAAGCGATATTTAACACTTGAGAGCCTTGAGAATGTACTCCTTGCACTCTATTAGCTGAGCTGGCGTCCCATACAATCAGGTACATATCTTCTACCACTACTTCTCAGTGTCACTGATACTCATGCTCTCAAGTCTGCTGCTTTTGACTTTACAATTGAAATCATAGTTAATAGAGAGATGGATGCAGAAGGGCAAAAATAAAAATTAATACCACCTGCTGCTGATATCATTTCAAATTTGCAACCTCTTTGCACCTGAGTGATGCAGTGAAAGTGGTGAACAAAAGAACAACTAGTGCAGGCTGCTTCCTTCCAGGTGAAGTACATTTAGAAGTATCAAACATTCACATAGGAATTTTCTGTGACATAATGACTTGCCAATCTCAAACTATTCTTAAGTAATGCAGTCTAGTTCCCTGACAGAATTCATTAGAAGCGGGTAGGTCATGAAGTTATTTCCCTACTTCTGAGTTTCACATTGTGACTATCAGAAAACAACACAAACCCTCGCACCAATAGTTCAAGAATAATCTCAAACTTGGACTGACCTGGCAGAAGCCTGAGAGAAAGCCATAATGGCAGTTTCCTGCACTACTTGTTACGTTAGACACACATCTAAATATAAATGTTCTCTACTTGTGCTGCACTAGGACTTAAAACACGTTTCTAGGAGAGAGCTTTCCAAGCATATCTAGAGACATAACAGCTTTCCTGTTTTGAACTGGTCTTTAAGATTTTTGGCAGTATATGACAAATATGGAAATAATCAGAACTCTTGTATGTGACACTGGAGTACTTGGAACACATAAAACCCGCCCAAAAAAAAGGTATCAAGTCACAGGCATTGACTTTTTATAAATTAGATGTATGGTGCATTGTCAACAACTATTTTATGCTCTCCTCTGCATTAAAATTTAAAAGTATTAAGGCAGCTTTATTCATAAATAACAATAAATGATATGATTACATAATAAGTTATAAGATTAGCCTGCAAAAATCCAGCTTAAAGTCAGATTTAAAAAATATTTTCTGGTACTTTAAACACGTCACCTTTTAAACTACCACCATGAGCTATAAAGCCATCGTCTGCATCTCAGCCCTCTTAGTTTGGCTCCATGTTCCGAACACATGGTTTGTGCTAGCTGCATGAGTCCCAACATAAATCAATACATTTTGAGGCCAAAAGAGACTTAACATCCATGTAGCATGTTCATAGTAACACAGGCTTCAGAGTCTTCCTCAGTGCTCTGTTCAGTTCAGGAACCTCACTGGAGTTAGAACATGCCTTTTAGGAAAACCTACAGCCTCAATTAAAATTCTTCATCTCACTCAAAACTGATCCAATGGTTAAAGTCAAGCAGCTTAAAAATTCAGGGCTTTTTAAAAATTCAACCACGTAATTAGAGAATTGCAAAAGGCCTGTAATTTACAGTTATGTACCATACTACTCAAATGCAACTGTAATTAACTGGTTGACTCAACTTTGCACCAGTACCGGAAACTTGCACAAACGCTGTCAGTCTCAAGGTCATGATGGTTCTTACCGTGCTTATTAACACTCACATTCTTCAATCGTGCAGAACTACACTTGGGATCTGTCACTGCCATAAACTTATATTCTTCAGGGTTAAGCTGTTTTGTGTGTACTTTGCTTGGAAGAGTCTACATGGCCCAGCATGCTCAAACAGAATATTCAACCGCAGCCAGCAACTTGGGGTTTGGAACACTGTTCTACTTTGATTCCAAACCACACATATTTGAACAGTTAACAAATGCAGCAGGGGGATACTGGTACACAGCAGTCTAAAAAATGTACAAATCCTTTGGTTGTTTTTTGTTTTGTTTTTGGTTTTTTATACCCCCGAAAGCACAATTTGGTTGCTTCATTATATAAGCACATTAAAAAAACCCTTACCAAACAAATCATGAGTGCAAGGTTGCTTATAGGTGGTGGTGTGGGTTTTTTCCCCTCCTACATTATCTACATATTCTCAAGTACATTTGTTTATCTAAAAAAAGTTCTGATCAGATTTTGCAGACTCGAGAAGTGTAATAATTGAGAAAGGTTTTTCTTTTTGGTGGTGTTTTTTTTTTTTTCCCTTGCTGAAGGTTGCTGGGTCAGAAACTTTTTGCAGAGTATGTGCAGACACTAAAATAATTTCACAGTGCTCGTCTACGACAACAGTATTTCAGAATATAGTGGAAGCAAAAAATGTGGTTCAGCTCATCTGCCTTAACCACATCTCTTAACTGACAGTTAACAAGTCAAAGGGAAATATGTCACACAGGCAAAAACTCAAGCCAGAGATAAGGCTGGCTGGAGGCTCTCCCTTTCCCAGTTTCTATCGAATTTGTCAACTGTTGATAACATCACTGCTACTGTGAAAGGCTGCATCTCACAGAAGTATGTTAAAACATTAATTTTAAGTGTATGTGTCTTGAAACAAACTATAATAAAAGCCCAGCTCAACTAGTAAGACAACTAACAGTATAGCCAGGTGTGTTTCTTCTCACCTTTAAAGAAATCAATCAATCTGTACAGTCACAAAATTAAGACCTGTACAAGCAGAACAGTAGATGAGTTTTCCAGGGATGCACTTGAGAGTTCTCATGTAATTTGGTGTATGCCTATGCACTTACCAAACTGTAAGCCTTGACCTCTTGGTTTTTCAAATCAAGCTAAGTACCAAATAGGTAAGAGACAGACATGTAGGCACTTCCATTTTCACAACAAAGTACACCTAGGTTTATTCTTCACAGTTTCCTGCACTCACCCACATTTCATCAGGCTTGCTGCTCTTTAGCAAAACACTCATGGTAGACACTTCAGGATTCCAAGCATGGCATAATAAAACACAGGAAATGGAAAAGCCGAACGGGAAGACAAAACAACCAGAAAACCCAACATTTTGCAAATATTTTTCTCTAAGCTTTCTGACAATAAAAATTTACTTAGGATTTTCTTTCACTTCTTCAGCACACAGGATCTCACGTACACACAACACCACTTCTTGGCACAGTACTATCATATAAAGTAAATTCTTGGCCACAAAGAGTAAAAAGAATCTTCTCTCAGAGAAGCCTTTTTAGAACTTGGCTCTTTCCCTCTTCCACATTCACAGTCAGTGCTAATGAACATTCATTTACTTTAAACAATCATCGTTATTTTGTAGAGACCACATGACTAGTAACTGAACACAGGAAGGAAGCCAAAACTGTCCTGCTGTGCTGACACTTAACATCCACATATGTATGGGTAAGCAGAGGAGCATGAGGACAGAAGGGCACATACCTACACTTTCTCTAAGTGAGAACTACTGGACAAAATGAAAATTAGAAGTTCATGACACTATACTGATGCCAGAACTCTTCAAACCGTGGAAGAGCTGTTACTCTACACAGCTAAATGGAAGATGGAGGTACAGCAGGCAGAACTCTTCCATTTCAACTCTGCATAAGGACTCCATGGTAGCAAGTTTAATCTCATTACATATCACCTTTTAAAAATGTTGCTTTCATTTAATGCTGTAGCTTAATAATTCCTATTTTATGTTGCAGCTTTTCTGTGCACATTTTACTCTTGTTATGGTATCAACCAATGCCATCTATTAAAGAAAAAGCAAACTGAAAGAAACGGGCTACATTAACAGTAGCTCATAGTAAATTTGATTAAATTATTGCTTCTTTGGGTAAGGAAAGATAACCAAATCAGAAATCACAGCAGGTAGTAATACACATTTTTACAGTACCATCGATCAGAAATATGAACTGTTTCCTGACCTGGGGCCGCTCAGAGTTGCAGTGTCCCTCACTGCCTGTGCAGTTTCCGATGCGAAATCCAGAGCTCCAGCCACAGGTTTGGTTACTGTGCCAACCAGCCCTTTCCCAAGGCCTGATATGAAACCACTGACACCTCCTTCAGTTTTCACACCTTCAACTGTTGAAGTTATTACACTTGTCAATCCTCCAATGATACCTAGCAAAGACAAGAACAGCAAAGTAGGCCAGAAGTATTGACTATAAAATTATAGAATCTTGTCACAGCTGATGCTGTCTGCCGAAATGATTTACTGTCAAGCTTGACAGAAATGTACCGTGCATTTAATGTAATATAAGAACTGTTCAGAACTGATTACATTAGCTAATAACTTCAGACTTCGTGTACATAGTACACACATGCATATACAGACAATAATATACCACAGAAAAAATTGATTTCATTATATGTATATTTTAAAATATTTCTATTCTGTTTTATTTCCTAGCTGTATTTACACAAACAGTCCTCATCTATTCCTGAGGTGAAGCAGTTACTTACAATGTGGCAAAATTGTATTACCACAAAAGCTTATACAATTTAGGACAGAAAATAGAAAAGTGCAGTTCTCCACAGGAAAAAATAGATTATTTTAAACTGGCATTGTGTGATTCTAACTTTGATGCTGCCAACAGACATTTCTGTGCACGCTTCCGTTGCTGAGAATCTGAATGCTCTGAAGAAATCAGGAATCTACTGAGGGAGGCTTCAAAAAAACTTGGAACAGTTCATGTTATCTGAGAACATGCTTTACAGATTTCACATCCCCATGATTAGAGTATCACAATTTGTAGTGAACTGGCTCAAGCACTCATTCAGAAACGCTTACCACTGCTTGGCTCTTCAGCACTCAGCAGCCACGTACCCCTTCAAGGTCTGTAACTGAAGTACAGACCAGGCAGCATCTTAACATCCAAACTCAAGAAGCACAAAGAATTTAAGTCACTTCTCTTGAGTAACTATAATTTATGGTTAATTCCTATGTTTCATAGACTCACAGGATGGTTTGGGTTGGAAGGGACTTTAAAGATCATCCAGTCCCACCCCCCTGCCACAGCCCAGGTTGCCCAAAGCCCCGTCCAACCTGTTCTTGACCCCTTCCAGGGAGGGGGCAGCCACAGCTTCTCTGGGCAGCCTGTGCCAGAGTCTCCCTCACAGGGAAGCATTTCGTCCTTGCATCTACTCTAAATCTCCCCTCTTTCAGTTTAAAACCATTGCCCCTCGTCCTATCCCTATACCCCTGATCCAGAGTCCCTCCCCCCTTTCCTGCAGCCCCTTTCAGCCCTGGGGGGCCGCTCTAAGGTCTCCCCAGAGCCTTCTCTTCTCCAGCTGAACCCCCCAACTCTCTCAGCCTGTCCTCACAGGGGGGTGCTCCGGCCCCCCGAGCATCTTCGTGGCCTCCTCTGGCCCCGCTCGAGCAGGTCCGTGTCCTTCTGCTGTTGGTGCCCCCAGAGCTGGACCCAGCACTGCAGGGGGGTCTCCCGAGAGCGGAGCAGAGGGGGAGAATCCCCCCCCCTCCTCGCCCTGCTGCCCACCCTGCTCTGGGTGCAGCCCAGGACAGGGTTGGCTTTCTGGGCTGTAAGCACACGTTGCTGGCTCAGTCAGTTTTCCACCCACCAACACCCCAAAGTCCTTCTCCTCAGGGCTGCTCTCCATCCACTCCTTGTCCAGCCTGGATTTGTGCTGGGGATTGCCCTGACCCATGGGCAGGACAGAAAAGTTTTAAGTTATTTGATTTTTTGAATGCAACTGAATGGGAAGCCTTTAAAAACTCTACAGAATTAAAACAGTCCCCCTAATAACTGCATAATACAACACAATGAAGTTTTTTTATAATTGACTTTTCAGCAAAGACTGACATATTTCAGATTTCCTGCACTTCTACCAATATAATTTACATCAGACTTCTCACTGATGTGAGAAAAACCTCTCTCATGATGCATTTAAATACCTACAGTGTCTCTTTATGACACAAGTCCAGCATAAAGACTTTTGCTCAGCACAGAAGAGATTGCCACTTTAGTGAAAGACAGATTATTTTTACACAGGCTGCAACAGTTGCACTGAACAAATGACATTTAAACAAACTGAGTCAAGATGATGCAAAATATAAATATTTGATTTAAACTTGGCTTGTATTGATTTAACTTTCTTCAACAGATAAATCATGAACTAAATTGATGTGAGATTCTGGCCAAATTAAGACTGGTTCACTGCCTTTTACACAAATTCATTTCTCTAGTTCTTAGTAGACTTAAAAAAACCAAAACAAAACCACAAAACGACCCAACTGGTGAAATGTAACTTTAAACTGATGTACTGATTCTGAGGAAACTCAGGTTTCTGGAACTGAAAGCAAACATGAGAAAGCTACAATCCAGCCATACTCATTTTTATGTTAATGTCTGGCCCTCAGAAAGACTGTTCACATGGGTATTTTATGTCTCTACAAAGAAATTGAAGTTTTGGATGAACTTTCTTTGAAATTTCATATTAATTTGCAAACAAGCTTTTATGTACAGTTGCATGCAAAAAGCCTTCTTAAATATAGTTTCCGTCAGCTTAAAAAACAATCCCCCCACCCTAACACGCATTCAAATTCAAACATAAAGCCTATGATAGCTCCACTTCCCTGGCTTCAAATAATCACCCAAGAGTCATACAAACTACTCTTTTCAAACCGATCATTACTTTTAAGAGAGAAACAAATTAAAATGACAGCTAAGGGTTACCATGTGCAAGTCCATGGATTCCAGCTACAAGATGTTCTCCACTAGTTGCAGCATGATACCGAATGTATTCTCGTTCGGTCTGATGTCTGTTATCCATTGTCTTTCCCAAACCATCCGACAAGGTCCCGGCGAACTGCAAAAGAGCAACCTTTTATGTTATTAAAAGAACAAAAGGTGTTTCTCTTCTGTAGATTTACTGAAGAAAATGGATAGATTCTGGTTGTGAAATACAGATTTGTACAACTCATTTTGTTACACGTACACACTCACTCCAGCTTTTTTGCCATGAAGAAAGCTCTGAAGTACATTAGCCTGTGCTTTCCACTGGTGTAACTTAAATCCTAACACGATAGTCAAAACCCAAGTAGGTGCCCAATTGCAGTGGTCAAGTCAAAATAAATGAAGTCTGTGAAAGATGGACCAAAAGAAGTGCCAGTGACCCAACTGTAACCTTTCAAAACCTCACAAGAATGTTATTTAGATACAAAGCTTTTCTTCTGCAAAGATATGTGAAAAGCTTCAAGGCAAATATGCCTGTCATGAAACTAGAACATTTGAAGGAGTTAATTAAATTCTTTTTAGTGACACAATGTAGAACTGGCTCTCCTATGAACAGACTTGGTGGGGGAGCCAGGCCACGCTGACTGTGGCACACGGGGTGATCCACTGAAAGATGGCCATGTTGGTGAGTGTGCACACGTACTATTACACCCTGTAAAACAAAAGTCTAAGGGGAACCCTCAATGTGTGTGTGGAGCATTTTTACTCCTTACATCTCCCTTTAACAGTATGGGGGAAGACTTGAGACATACTTGCAGAGAAAAGAGGACAACTAAGTCCAAACAGGATTTGTTCTGAGAACTCTGACCACTACTGTGTACAAGTCAGTGAAAAAGCACCAAATAAAAATGATCTATTGTGATCAGTTGACCTTTAGTTTGACGTAATCAGATATAAAACAAAAGCTTGGGGGAGGGAGGGAGGCAAGAAAAGAAGACAAAAAGCCTGAAACCTTACCTCATACTCAGGATATTATTATAGAAAAGAATTCCTAGCAGGATTTGCCTGGAATAACCTCCAGAACCTAGCCATTTTTTGGTTATGTGTAGTCGGTCACCTCCTGTACCTCCCTCGACTAGCATTGGCATTCTTACAATCTTCTCCTTTCAATAAAAAACTTCCCCCCCGCCCCAAAAGAAAGATAATTTAATGCTTTGTTGTGTCTTTGACTAGGGCTGGGGAATGTACCAGGTGCCACAGGAATGTCAGAGACACTCGATAGCTGTAGCAATGGTGAAATCCTTGCTGTCCTGCATGGTCACAGCTCCCCTATGCAAGTACTTCATAGTTTAAGAGCTGTATATGGACACTGCCCTTTCCATTGCTCAGCTTAGCTTTGTTGCATGTATTATCTCCTTCGCATCTGTATTAGTTATGCTAAAAACCCCTCTGGGATAAAGGTGTGCACCAGAAGACAACTAAAACCTGGTGTGAAATTCTGATTATAATACACTAAAGATTAAAAACGAAATAAGACAAACAGTTAATTTATGTGCTTGATGTAATGATGAAGTACTCCTCCTTTTTCTGTCATTTTTTCCAACGCTGCATTTCTTCTTTACTAATCACATGATGTCCTAGTTTTAGACACTTCTTTCCAGCTCAAAGACAAACTAGTCCAGTGGCTCCAATTATCTAAACAAGTAGACTTTAACAACATGAACAAAAATTAAATGACCTCCATGACCCTTCTTGTGACTTGATCATATGGACACTGAACAGAACATAGTGATCAGTGACTGGGTTACTTCTGACCTCTTTGTGAGCTTAATGTAGATTTATTTTTTTTTTAATTAGCCTAGAAATACACACCAACCTGAAGCTATCTATTAACTGTGTTTAAGGTTGGGTTTTTTTCTGCACAAAAACTTTGGACAAAAGCTTTCCTTTAAGAGGATTAGAGTAGTTGCTATAAAAATTAAAAGGCTCAACAGGCCTTCAAAATTCAAACCTCATTAAGGAATCTGTCAAGGCCTGAAAACGATTTTTCAAGAACACATTTTGAAAGTTACATGAGTGCATGTTTGGACAACCAGCCAGCAAGAATAAACCAACTCACTAGTATTGATCAAAATTAGTAAGTTCTCCTTACAGCTCTGGCTCCCCCCCAAATCTGCCAGCTCCACTATACAAGCTTTCCCAGCAAATACAATCTAGTCTTTCCTCAGATTTTCCTTTCTCTGTGAATGTGACATCTAAGAGTCAATAACAATTCCGTTTTAGCATATAGGAAGAATTTTAATGTGATAGATTATCTCTTAGTAAGAAGGAAAAAAAGAATCACATGCACACAGTTTAAAAGATGACTCCATTAATTGTAATGGAAGTCTCCATTAACTGTAAAACCAAAGTTAAATGGGGACATTTTTGTTTCTGTTATTTAGAAAATAACACTGTATTACAGCTGTAAATAGAACAATTTAAGGAGTCTAATGTACCAAATGTACCACGAAATGTTTCCACTTTGCCTTGACTCAGGTGACAAAATCTAAACTCAACACACATTCATTACAAAACATGAACTTCATGTTGAATTACTTTTTGACACTCCTCCTCCTCCCTCCTCCCCAGTACTGTTTGTTTTCTGGCCTCATTAAACAAAGACTGAAGCCAAACTTTTGTAGCTATCTGTACCATTTGTACCTAAAACAACGGGTTACCTCAATGAACACATGTGAATAGGTCCCTGCTGGACAATTTCCAGCTGGGGACCACTGCAGCACTTTTCCTGCTCTGAGGTACAGAGTGTAACGTGATCAAGTTTGCCAATTAGAGGTAAAACACCGGTTAAGATAAAACAACTGAGGCATTTCACAGGCACTAGCAAGTCATGTTGAGGTCTGCTAGGTAAGTGAGCAACTCACCATTTTCTGCTGTGAAGTTTAGACTCTTATTTGCCATAAAGATTCAGACTGTAGTGTCAGCATTATGCGGACTGATGATCTGAACAAGAGCTATGTCACCTCTCTTATTACCCAATAGAGGTAATACCACAAATAACTGCTGGGTTATCAGAAATTTTTAACCATTCTTTTCTGTGCACCTCACAAATACTTTCCCTGAAATGATTTCTGAAGCCTATTTCAGCAAGCAGGATTGCATCTACATATACAAAAAGGAAAATTAAAGATTTCTAACATAACACCCCACCCCCCCCGCCCCAACCAAACACCCACACAACATCTTATGCCTAATATGTGTAGATTACAATCACTGTGTTAAGAAAAAGTTACTCAGCAGTGGCAAATTACTTCAGGATTAGAAACTTGAGTAAGTATCAGAAATTTAAGCAGTTTAAGTCCACCTTGTACATTGAAGGGAGATTTGAACAAGTTAAAGCACAAAAGCAGACTTGTTGCTTTCCACACAAATGTCTTGCTTTTAGATAACTCCTTTGAGAAGTGCAATATTAGATACTGAGATTAAGATATTAAGACTTGTGGAAGAGCAGTGATGGTGGCTTACTGAGCTGTTAACCCATTCATGCAGAAAATGGTCTCCAGATAAACAAAGGTGAGAACAAAAGTGCAATCCACCCTTGTCTTCCTTAGCTTTTGTTAATAAGGTGTGACCTGATAACTTCAAAGCCTACTTAAGACCATGTAAATGCCAACACAGCTAAATACAACAGTCTGTGGAACAAACATGAAACTAATCAGGGGCTTCTAAAAAACAGTTTCCTTCCTTCTCTACCCTAATTTTTGTAATGAGTTCTTTGTCTACTTGCTGATGAAAAAAAGAAAATAGTAACTTGGTTTTTTATCTCTGCATTTTCCCCCATTTCGGATATCCTTTTCCTTGAAACAGCATTGCAACACATCAGTATTGGCCAAGGTAAGTTACCTGCTTCCTAAACAAAAGGCATGAAAGTATTACTGAACGAGGCCACTCTACTCAGGAGGTACACATAAGAAGGCAGGTATTTTACTTGTCAACCTGGCATCTCCAAATGAAGCACAGTATGGGTCTTCCAGACTACTAACTGAAAGTTCTGCCATTTCAGGTACTAAAAATATTACAACTTCTCATTAATATGCACTGTTTAATGCTTTGCATCATCCATTCTACCTGGATAGAAAAAGGAGAACCTCTCCAAAAAGCTCCACTCATCTGAGCAGTTGTCCCCCTTCATTCAGATACCTTCTTTCTCCTCTGACTCTTTTTGTCCCTGAAGCAGATGGTACTTCTTGTATTTCCCCTCTATGGGGGGACACTGACCTCTCCTTCCAGGTCTACGTTCTGAAGACACTTGATCCCTGGTTTTCATCCCACACTGGTTCATGTATGATGTGAAGCTACCAAGTGGTAATATACTGCAAGCAGAAAATATGACCCACTACACTACATTAACTTAAGCCTATATGGTCTATCAAAAACTAATCCTCCTGAGGAGGGTGAAACACGACAATGTTCACATTTCCCTCCAAATTCCAAGACATTATGCTACTGTGAACACTATCTTTGGAACAACACGTAAACCACTCTCAGCACTTCACGATTATTAAAAAATGTTATTACACTTTCATAAGCTCGGGGCACACTGGCCCTAGCCTCCTCCTCTGTAGACTCAAGTAAACAGATGATTCATCATTTCTTGTTTTACGTTTACACAGTGTCACCAATAAATATTAACTATCTACCATGATCTGCAAAAGCAGCTGAAATATTATCTGTACAAGAAACTAATCTACTCATGTTCTGGGGTTTTATTGGAGTGTGTGTGAGAGTGTTTTTCTTTTTAAGACCCAATAATTAAGGAAGTTTTGCCACAAAAACTTCTACCACTGACTATGTACCCTTTGCTGTTTCAAGCAACAGAAGAAAAACAAAAACACCCATATACAGTGTTTGTGAATCAAAGCTGGTGCCAAACAATAAGGCTTATGGGGCACAAGAAGAATTCAAAGCAAATGAAAACTAATTCTAGACTTTGTACTGCATGTTCCCTCTAAGCCAGATGCATGAAGCACACAGCATGGAAATAAGGTTTAAGTAATCTTTTAAAGTCTTTTTAAGCTCTTGGCGCTGCCTGGTTCTCTAAGGACATCCCAAAAGGATAAATACACAATTATGACTTCAGTCCAAACATTCCATTGTAATTCTAGCATCAGAGTATGGTACATTTACAAATATTATTGACTGAGCAAAGTAGAACATTCCAAGATGGAATTTTAAGGGAGAAAGTGATGAAATTAAATATAGGTCAGTTATAACTTCTGTGCGAACCTCACAACGAACTGCATTTAAATTAGAAATCACAGGGTTCACTCAGTTCTCATCTTTGCTTTGCAGAGCTAATTTAAAAAGGAGTTCTTTGCTGAACTCTTCAACTCTCGCCCCAAACCACCACCTTCCAAAAAAACCCTGAACACCACACATTGATGATGTTCATACTTTTAGCTCCAATAATAAAAGCCGGTTCTCAGAGATCAAAGCACAAATTTAAGTATGTTATTTCATCAATGTAGAAAAGGGTATTTAAAATTTATTTAAGTTAGAAATTCTAATGTAAACTGTGAATTATGTCATCTTCAGTTCTCACACACACTCTTACACTTTCCGAAAATCCCTAGTCATGATGATTAAAAGTCATTCCGCAGTTTCAACAGTAACTCCCCTAAATATAATTAATTGTCCATCTGAAAAGAGAAGTGCTGCTTATTACAAGAACAAAAGGCTGTATAGGTAAAGAAAGAACAGTTATTATCAGATTTCTGAATGCGAGTTCTGTTAAATACGTTCTTCCTTACAGCCTTAAGCAGGAACACTGGCTTTGGAACATTGTCTTCCTCCTCTCTGCTACCTTGACATTTACCTTCTTTCTCATGTACTACCAACAGAAGCAAAAGGCATCACAGCACAGACGGCTTGAAAGGAATGAACCTAACAGTAAAACTCTAGTGCATACACAGTAAATATTAGCTGGAGAATACTGACACCCCCTGCCCCAAAATATACATTCTTATATAGTACAAAATGTTTTACACAGAGTAATTATTTTTACAAGTTTTATAAAATACTATTAGGATGTCTTTCTACCATGAAATGATGATCTGTTTCTTTAGATACTAGCTAAATACATTTAAAATAAAGTGTCAACACACATTTTATATATATTTAAAACCATTCTCTTAACATAAAACATACCTATAAATTATATAATAAGCTCAAGTAGACTGACAGCATTAGAAACTAGAGGCTACTTTCTTTTGTATTGTGTTTTTGTTTTGTTTTTAAAAAACCCACATCCACTCTCTTCCCTGCTGAGCAGAAGTTTTGGAAGTACTCTTCTGTCAAGTGATTAAATACAATGGACTAGGTCGAAACATTTAATGTATATCTGTAAGTTTAATCACTTGCAGTTACTTGCCTTCTAGCAGTATCATTAAAATCACCTTTATTTTCTACATCTCTCCAACCTGTTACAGCCAATTTTTACACTGACTTCTGACAGTAAAATACAACAGTTCAAAATTAAGCATTTATTTCACTATATAGAGGCAAAATTCTTCTAGTCTAAGGAGACTTAGATATATGCTGCTAGGATTTGTGGTTAAAAAAAAGAGTTTCAGAGCTGTTAGCCATGCTCAAATCTTGCTGTTATTCTTTTGAAAGTGTAAAAAGAAAGAAAGACATGCAGTATTCTCGGATATACATGACTAGGTAAACTGTACAAAATTGTACAAAGGTTGTACAGGTAAATTATTCAGCCTAAATTCACTGGCTTTTACTGCAAGATTGATATATTTAATACATTTCTGTGACTTAGCATTAAATAACTTTTTGAGCAGCTTCAATACTAATCAATACATGACTTATGGAATGAAGGCACTATGTATTTAATTTTACAAACTGGACTCAGTAAGCAGACAAACAGCCTCCTCCTCTCATCACTGTGGTCAACTGTGCGTTATACTGTGACTAAAAAATGAACTGCTTTAAGTATTTGAAAAAATAGCAAGTGTGTGTTTGTCAGATTCAAAAGGTCTAGCTATCTAAAGCTGTTCCACAAAACACGTTTACCATGACTTCTGTCAGTCTCTTTAAGAATTTAAGCAGGGAAGTTTGCGAATTCAGTTAAATTTAGATGCTACAGACTTTTATACTTTCCTTGACACTTTAATACATACCCAGGTCGACCGTTAAATACAATCCTGAACAGAAAAGATGGTTCAGGCTGAGCACAAATTGCATTTATAACCAAGTCAAATTGTGCAGAGAGAAACGTGTAATGGAACTATGAATAGAACTGACAGACTCTTAATTTAGAAAATACTAAATCAGCAAAATGCTATAATCAGCTTCTCATTTTAAGAGAGACATAAACTTTGACCCTCTCTAAATTACTGACGACCAAGAGGAGGCAACAGCTTTTCTCATTGAACAAACATACATTTCTTGACATTCTGCTCAGCATTCTCCACCCCTATTTATGTCATATAACCGAAGTAAAAGGAGCTTTAATTAGCTCACATCCCATCGTTAACTAAGCTTCCTAATGCATCCTGACAACGGCACGTTGGCTGGGTAATCTGTGAAGCCCCCCCGACGCGCTGCCTGTATGGATGCCTGATTAGCTGGGTATCCCAGGGGAGCCCCCACTGTTTTTATCTCCCAGATGCCTGATGCCTTGGGTAGCTTCCCTCAAGGACCTCCTGGGAAGCTGCACCAGCAGGTGCCCGTTGGCAATAGTTTTGTGTTACAGGGTTGAATGAGTGATCCCTGCAGGAACTGCCGGCTGTTTTCACAGACACAGAAGGCAGTCAAAAGTCCACAGCATGAACTTGGAATGACCCCAATTGCAGAGTCACTGGCGGGTTCATCTGGAGGACAACTGCGCTTTATTAAACAACTAATACTCTTAACAGATAATTCCCCTCCCCCCAACATTAACTCTTACAAAGCTTTAAGTTCTTCCTGTTTGTTTATTTTTGGGGGAATGGAATTATTTGACCTTCTCCACCCCCCTCCTTGAAAACCTGCTGAAAACCTGAGAAAAAGCCTGAAGAGATGGAGGCCAGCTCCTTAAACTAATACATAACAACAACTTATTCAGAGGGCAGCAGATTAAGTTTGCTTTTTAACATCATCTTCACCATCTCTGTTGATTCTTATTTTCACAGGGCATTTCCTTCCAGCAGTACACCCCAGCAGTCAAGTCTCCTCCCAGCCAGTTTCATTTTCTGCCATGGTCACCTGTGGCCACGCCTGGGATCCTACTTAAAAATCCATGGGTTTTCTGTGTTCCATTGGATTTCTGAAGGAAATCTAATGCAAACACGTTAATTCAGCCTGCCATCACATGTGCAGTGTAAATAGCTAACAACTCTTTGAGGGACAACACATTTGGGTCTGTGGAACTGGTGCCAATCATCTACTGTTACAGCTTCCAAGAGGTACCTTGGCCATCTCCCCTGGACATAAAAACAGTTTTCCCTCCTTGGGGATACACAGCTAAGGAATTTCTAGTTTAAATCTGTACTATTTAATATATTCTACACAACTATATAACTTTATATATACAGTAGGGAGGTACAGATAAGTCTTTAGTCAAGACTGAAATAATTCATTTTAAACCCACACCCCATTTTTTCTCCTTCAGATGATATATGGGATATATGTGCCTGTTATCATGACATCTAACCATTCCACTGTAGGTTAAGATCAAATTTCATTTCATCTCTATGATATATGTTTATTTCTAATTTCACACCTTATGATTTGTCAACATTTTTCATATCACATTTTAACTTCTCCTTTTTCACTTAACTGCCCAATGAGTCAGCAAAACAGGATCATTGTATTTTATTTTGAAAGAAAATCAGCTGGTAAAACCCTTCAAAATAAAGCTCTAGAGCAGGTGTAAAAGCTTTCTAAGCCCCCCTTTTTTTTTAATTGTCAAAATGGTCACTTGTATATGTCTATATACAGGTAAGTATCTCACTGTCCACAGTTGTTGCACTGTTGCAGGTTTCTCACTGTTGACTGAGTAATTTCTCCTGGAAAAGCCTCAATCAAAGCCATCACCAATGTGTCCGTTTGATGCTGAATGTGCATATTTAAGACATCAAGTCCAGATCAAAACAGTTCTTCCCATAGACTATATCCCCATTTTGGTTTGATCTTACCCATGCCCACTTCTCCACATAAAAATACACTATAGTCAAAGTGCATTCACAAACACTTTGTCTAAGAGGCTCTGTAAAAGAAAGGCTGAATTTAACCTGAATTGTGAAGAAAACTTTCAACCAGAATGCTGGCCACTCACATTTTATCCCATGGTGCAAATGAAAAACAGGAAGAACAAAATAATACTTCAAACTTTTCAAAGACAATCCTTTATCCCAAAACCTCTTTCAAAGATACTGATTACAGATACCAGATGTTCTGCACATAAAAAGTGACACTTCCCATGGCTTCTGATTGTCACTAATTGGCCATAAAACTTGCTGCCTTTTAAAACTGCCAGGAAATGGGGAAGTGGTCTCCTCTATAATGCTCCTCCCAGCACTGAGAATTCCTGCCTGTGAATTTCAATTACTTTCCATTTCATAATCTGCACATTTCCATACAGATTCTCACTGCTCAGCACGTGAACCTGCACGTGAACTGCTAATCTTTGAATAAAACGAAAGTTAAACCGAAGATAATCTGCAGTGCCACCTGGATGCGTTACCTGAACAAGCTGCAGTAGCCCCTACGCAATACTGGGGAAGACAGGAGGAGAAAAATCTTCATTATACTGAAGAAAACACAGAGAAAGATACATTTGACCCGAACTGTATAAATCACTTCTTGGACTAGAAAAAACTACCTAGAGCAGCTGCTGCTAAATCCTACAATTCCAATACCTAGACTACCCTTGTAAAGGATGACCGTCAGCTTTCCCAAAGTAAAATGTAAATTCAAATCTGTAAAGTTGCCCAGAAAGATGACATGTATTCCAGCTTTCCTTATTTGTGAAAATTTAGAATGGTAGGAAACCCAAAACCCAAATGCCACCATGATCTTTTTACATTATCAGTTCACTATTTTGTTTAATATTCTCATATACAAAGGCTTTTGTCAGAAGCTTTGATTGTGTTTTGAGCTAGTATTCCTAGAACTACTGAACCACACTGTCTCCAAAGATGCAAGAACAGCAGTTGTTCTTGCTTCTGAATGGTATCAAGTAAGAGTGGTTGGTTACATAAACTGAGAAACTTTAAACAAAAGAGAACCATCAGCTTTGCTTTAGAAACATTTCTGTCTGGTCCTGAGCAGAACCTGCTTAAACTGTACCTATGTTCTGTGCTCTGCTATATCCACTTCTCATTTATTGCCAGTTTTGTTAGGGTTAACATTCACAGAAGTCAAACACTTGTTCATGATTTGTTTTTAAATAATCCCTTTATTACTTCCTCTTCGTTTTCCATTCAGTTATCTTTATTTTCCTGTCACTGCCAACCACTTGAGATTCTGCTTTGATTTATCTTGCAATGAGGGTTAAAACTCCTATTTCCCTTCCTGTTGCGTTCATGCTCCTTTTCTACAAATGCCTCCATGTCAAACTCTCACCTGGAGCAATCTTCATCTCCTTACTAGCCTTATAATTTTCTTACCTAGTTCTAACACTCTACCTCTTCTCCTCTCTCTCTCTTAAGCACTTAAACACCTCTGCCATCACTCTGAACTGAATTCAAATAAATATATGGAATGAAAGTCCAGGGCAGAAGTTCACTGTGCCTCTCCAGCAGCCATAAAAGAAAACAAACACCCACCATACAATCTGTTGCAACTCCTCTAGATGCAATTTTGGCATCTCAGGTGCCTGGTCCCAAGCCTAAGGAAGCCCACCTCTCAGGACTCTGCACGCTTCCACAGAAACCTAACCAGGAAATCCAACTATGGCTGATGGCTTACCTTTCCTTAAAAAGACTAATCAAATCTCTCACTGGAAGCTCCAAAGTTCAATATGAAAATTAAGCTCCTTCAAGAAGTTAATTAAATTAATTGTTTTCATGAAGAAGGGAGGGACACAACAATTATTTCCATCAGGGAGAGAGAGAAACTGAGATAGCTGCAGAGTCGTAACAACTATATTGTTATGTGCTTGTACTTCATAATACAATAGAATTCCTTGTAATGGTTGAAAGAATCAGAAAAATTCAATACAGTATTGGCAAGCTGATTAACCGTTTCTAGCCTTTACTGCCAGAAATATTCATTATGTTAGCACAACACCTATTTGCCAGCAATAGATACAACCATGCTTTTCCATTTGGAGAACACAAGTTACAGAACATTTTTGTTCATGCACTAATTCACTGTTCAATATTAATTTCTAATTGAAAAACCGCTGAAACAGGAATAATTTAGGATTTAGTACTATCATGCCTAACGGGGGAAATAAAAAAAAAGTGTGGATGCCAAGAATGCAAGACATTTCTACGCATATGGCAACTATAGAAGTCTCCATTCAGAGGGAATGAAATTCCCTCAGGTGTCTATATTTAGGATCAAAGAACTTTTTAAAATACAGAACTTGGAGTCTCCAAGGGATAAAAACTACAAAACTGTCTGTAGTGAACTTTATTTAACCTAAGGTTTTGTGCCAACTTAAATACACTGCAGCTCTCCACTTGAAAGAAGGCATTACCCACTGCGTGTTCTGAAATGCATGGAAAAGCCATTACAGGGATAATCAACAGAACTATAAAATAGAAAAGCAATAAAATGACAAAACCAGATACAACTCAAATAGCTTACTTTTCAATTCAGTCAAGCAGTGTTACTTTTAAAGGGATGATTATAGTATTAAAGTTTGTTTATCTATCTACTCACACCCTAAAAGCTAACTCATCTTAAAATCTAGGACAGATTTTTATTTAAGACACTTTAAAAGTCAGGTACTCAAAACAAGTGAAATGGCCAGTTTCTACCCAGAACTCATCTAGTTTTGGCTGCATTAGTTACCAGCTCCACAGAACAAGCTGCAAAGATGAAGATCTCTGTAGCCCAGGTGAAAATTTATGCAGTGAAAATATACTTTAAAATACTTTACCTATGGAGAACACTGATAACAAGATGAAAATGATCTACTGTTATGGTCATGTTTTTCTTGAGCAATTGGAATTTTTTTTTTCCCTCACATTTTTTTCTTTACCAAAACTTCACATATCCTAGACACAATCATAAGGTATATACATGGTAGAGAAGAAAGGAGTAAAAGACAAAGTTCTATACTGTACCATGTACATAACGCGTTATAAATTGTATTTGAAATGTCAATTTTTTATCATACGGACATTCCTGGCTTAGTTTTCTAGCAGATTTCGATGCCTAAAAGCAGTGCAACATATAGGGAAGAACTCAGCCTGATTATTTGAGCCTTTTTTACCGTTATATTTTATGTAGCAGAATTAAGATCCATCCTTTGGAAACAGATTAATCAAGGAGTTCCATGATGTACTATTAAGTCTTCCTAAAGGACATAATTCTCCCCTTGTTCCAAAAGGACAAATACATAATCCATATAAAAAGTTTTGAAAAGGGAACTGCATGACACTTGCATCACAGACATTTCGGATATATCAAGGAGAAAGAAAAAAATACCTGGGAAGACAGATAAATAGCACATGGGGTGATTTTCAAAGGTATAAATGGGAAGCAGGCACTCAGCTCCTGTTGAATTTTGAAAAGAGTTCAGCATCCAACTGCCCCTCTGCCTTTGAAAATCTTCCTTCACAAAACCCTTGGTTACAAATGACTCCAAAGTTCAAAGAATGACCTTGCCCTTGTGGGAAACGGAGGAAGGCTCGTGCCTTTTAAAGAAAGATTTATGAGACGGTTGCTGCAGATGTGACTGCAATGAGGAAACAACACTTTATAGAAAGGAAACTCTAAAGAAACATACTCTATTGGGTGGAGTGGATGGGTCACAAGAGACTAGAACCATGAGTAGAAAGTATGGACAAAAATACTCATTTGCACAAACGGATACTGCCTTATACTGCCTTACAGAACCTTGGTAAGTCTTCTACCAGATTGCTTGGATAAGCTTGTATCTGCAGTGCTGATAATCCCGTACTAGTTGGTTCTGTGGTTAAGACAGGAATACCACCAACACAGTATTTTGTTTGAATTTCTAGAAATTGTCCAAAATGAGCGGCTAATGCTGGCAACAAGGTAATTATGATGGAGAAGACATGTCATCTTTCCTCATAGTCCAACCACCTGGGCTAGATAAGCTCACAGCTATGCAACTGGTGATGGAGTGCAGATCTCTATGGCAGTTTAACTCGGTTTGATGATGTTAGTTTTGAGCTATCTGTAATTACACAAACTCTACATTTCAATTTTCTGATCTCTTAAATTACCTTTTCCCACTAACGTGGGGAAAAATGTAGATTTCCTTATATACAGGTAAGTGGAATAGGTTCTGAAAGGATGAACCATGATAATATACCTGTACAAACTTACCAGTCTGGAAAATGAAAATGATAGGAAGTAAAGAACTTCCACAAAACCCAGATTTTAACAGCATGCCCTTATGTGAAGAAAGAATTTGTCTAGTTCTACCCATGATCACAAAGTTCATTTATAGTACATGTTGACACACCATGTATGTAATCAAAAATATTTCAAGAACATATGTTTGTGCAGTATCAAGCACAGTATCGACCATGATCAAAACCACTTTCTATTTTTGGCTGCTGACTCAGATCATACCTCTCTCAGGCACTTAAGACAGTTATTTTCACTGATAACACTCATATAATTAATTCCTGTCAGTTGTTATCAAGAAGAACAAAAGAATGTTCAGCATGCAGATAAATACATAGCAATCTAGGAATTCCTTAGTTTTTGCTATGTGGCATAGAAAAAACCCCAAACAACTCAAGCATTCCCATAACTGATATTCACATCAGCTTAATCACTTTTCAAAAATAAAAGTTAACAACTCTTATACTAAGAAGCTCCTTAAATACTCCAAATTTCTATAATGCACTTGCTCTCTCTATTATATACGTAAATTCGGTCATTTGCACATAGGAGATGGTGCCACATTTGAGCAATTTCAGTTCTCACTCTAGTTAACTACTGCATTACATCTGTACAATGTGTGTTTATCAATAATAAGGCCTTGAGTGGTTTGACTCCTACAGGGCTTCTGATGTCCCTGAAGTTATGTATAAAGCTTTTACACTGCAAACACAATTTTTACAAAACAAACAGGACATAAAGCAATTTAAAGATGGTCAATAATTCTATTTGACTTGTTTCCTGACTATTTTTGCTTATTGTTTAAGCAAACTTTAATAGCATAATTATTACCTTTGCAGCAGAGTTTGATACTCCATGTGTGACATTTCTTATGAGACCACCAACATTGCCGTATTTTATAAGTCCACTAACACCTTCTGAAACATCATTCAACAGACCCATAGGGTTGCCAAGGAAATCCACAGAACCTAGAATCCTTGCTGCCTGACTAAGCAGCTCCTGTAAAATTAACAGGAAGAATGAAATATCACTTACAGATCACGTTAACACCAGTAAGGTTGATTCAAATAATTAAAAAAAAAAAAAGGTCCTACCTGAAAATAAAGCATATACAAAATCAGACGGTTTTACTGAAGAAAAGAACACACGAATACCACTAAGATCAACAACAGTTTAATCTTAAAATGCAGTGTCTTCTTAGAAGCATGTGATGCTATTTCTCTGTATACCAGAGCAGCAATACAGCACTAGCACTTAATAGTCAAGAAAGAGTTCCTGCACACTCAGTAGAGAACTCATCCATCAGGAGAGGTTCCAGCTTTGCCACAATACAATCTGTATGACACTTACCTCTTGAAAGTGCTTCAGAATGTCATTCATGATAAACTCCTGAGTTTCATATGGATGGACCCTAGTGAAAGGATCCAGATTAATCACAGCGTCTTCAAATCGGATTAGAGGAAATCCCAGTGTACTTTTCAATGCCTAATTAAATAAAAGATAATACTACTTCAATTTTTCCCTCTAATTCTCATTCACAGCACCCAAAGTAAGTAATCTTTAAATGAGTAACAAACCAAAATTATCTGAAGCTGCTGGAGTAGTTTCCCACTACCATGCAGACACTTTGATATAGAGGGCAATCCCTCTGTAAACCTGAGACTTGTAAGCAATGATCAGTTATTAGAACTGCATTTCTTTAACAACTACTCATTGAACGCTCTTCCTGATGCAAGCTGTTTCCTACACTTGATAGGAATATTTCAAAATAAAATGTATTTAAGATTCCATGCTTAGCACTTTGCTACAACTGCTCTGATGTTCAATAAAACCTAAATGAATTTCCTTGACATGTAGTGAAGACAAAACTGGGTATTTTCTATCCTGGTAAGTTCTATGAATGGATTAAGCATCAGGATGAGAAGGCACAACATACATAATTTCCTGCAAGCCTGAGGCTCATTTCTAAACATTATGTGGTGTACCAAAACACTTTAAACCTGCTTTTTCAATTATTTTCAAGGAAGAGAAAACTAAGACAGTAATTAGTCCATGGGCTATCTGTAACCTGTGCAATCTATACATAAAAAACCCCACATTTAAGGTGGACAAGCTATGTATCTATATATGCACACAGAAAAACAAAATAGTTTCAGAAAAATTAATAAAACCCCCAATCTTTTAAGAAAAAGAGATTCTTTCTATTTCAGGCCTTGATAATGACACCTGCAGAGTCACCAACATCAGAAAATCTGAAGAAGGCAAGAAGTCTGATACTCGTGTTATACCTTTCTACATTAATCACTAGAGCATGTTTGGTAGTAAGTAATATGAGTTTTTCTGCCATCTGCAGGCAATTAAGGTAAATTACAGGTCTGATTTAAGTTTGTAAGTAAGAAAGGACCTATTTATTTTTTCAGTAAATGGATGACTAACTAAAGTAGTCCTCATTATTCACTTGGGTAGGAAGTAATTTCCTGTTTAACTATCAGATATTATATAAGGCAACTTTGTTAATACTGGTACCTAATAAAAATAATCTGTCTACACCAAATTACCAGACAGAAATGTCCAAGCCAGAAACATTAGAGGTAGTTAGAAAAACTTCTACAAAGGCTCTACTGTGATTATTCTCTCCCTCCTACCCTGAACTCTCCTGTGCTACAAAACTGAATGGAACTCTTTCTGTGAAAGTTAATATACAGAATACAGTTAGTGACTGTTATCATTAGAGGAAAAAAAAAAAAATGTATACGTCAAAGTTTTCTCTTGGGAACAGTGCTGGTGGCTGCCAAGACATATCCATATGCAATCATATACCAAGATGATTGGAAATCCAAACAACACAGTGCACATAACTAGTTTCTTAAGGGCACTCACCACTAACACTCTTTTAATCTCTCTAAATTTGAGATAATAGGATGATAAGCATTTTTGTGTTGAAGCTGAAGTGCAAACACATTCAAGACACTGCTGATGCTGAACGGTAAGGAATATTACAGCTAACTATTGAATTGTCTTACTTTGCACAAGGATTAGGTAAAAACAATATAAGAATGCAGGACTGATGATACTCTGGGTCATCTTGGTAGGACTTGATGATATACAATCACTCCACAAAGCTTCTTTAAAAGCTTGCACATCTTAATGTCCATAATACCAAGGGCACAAAAGAGCTTGGTCAGGGTCTCAATTTTGGGTTTTTTGAACATGTAAGCTGAATAGGCAGCAGCTCAGCTCCTCCACAGTGGGGAGGGATTTTTATGGTTTGGTTGGTTTTGTTTCAACTCCCCCACCTTGGAGAAAATGAGTTGTATTAGCTCAGAAGGAACTGAAATATTGCTGACTGTTACCACCTTATTATGTCCAGAAAGGTCCCAACACACAAACTGGGAATACTGGATGAGATTATATTCTTTCTGTAATTTGGAATCCCTGGTTCACTTGAACGACTGTGCCAGAACATTTATTACCACATGAGAAGGACCAGACTTTCTAACTAAGCCCATACTCAGTCTGAATTCACTTTAATATTGAATCAAATTGCACAGTGCTCATGCAAGCCCTCCAATTCCAACGAGAACATTTTTTGGGATGAAAACGCTCAGAGTTGTCCTGTATTTCTGTTCCCTAAATTGAATAACTTCCTATGTTTCTTCACCCTCATCTCAGTCCTCCCATGTGATAGTCATTCCCTTTAAGTTCTTTACACAACCATTAATGCAACTAAGATCCTCTGTAAAGTAGTTAGTTATTAGGTGAAGTTGGCCATGCTTCAACTGAAAGTACAAAAATTAAAGAATATTACAGAAGAGAATGAAAACTATGCAAATTAAACAACAGTAATTACTGGAACTTCTATTTGTAACTTAAATAATGGAACAGTAAATGGAAATCAATAGTAGCAAGTTAAAGCTTCTGTTCCCTCTTCCTCTTCCAATAGAATCTCTTTACTTGGAAGTGTACTCTGGAATGCATTTGTGTACCTTTAGATCCAAAGGTAGCTTGTTGGAAGTGAAGACACTCAGCTTTATTTGAGGCACACTAATTTTCAGATTTTCAAAGTAGTATCGCTTTTGTCCTCCGCCTTGTTCAACAACCTTTTCATGGAGGTTTTCATCATACTTTTCAACCTCTGCATACAGACAAAACACAGGAATCAGAATAGATTACATATAAATAAATATGGGGTTATGAATGCATACTCTGTAGAGTTAAACTTCTCTGTACAAATAAAAAGTATGTGCGACTGCTAGTGTAGCCAGCAAAATTACTCATGCCTTATGACATGAAGTTGACCTCTGAGGCTCAAGGGTTTTTTTTCATATCTGCCTGCATCTCTAAAACCTGAATGCATTTGTAGCTAGATTAAAAAAAGTCGTCTAAGTTACTTGATCTTTTAATCTCACTTCTAATTTATCTTTGTCAATATACAGAAACAAGGAGATAGAAACATAATTATGCAATGTTTCCTACCGTGTAGTCATGGTCTTACATGTTTTCCTCTCTCTACTTTCTCTATACTTCCTTCCACACTGAACTATCAATATAATGTACAAAGCAAGCAAAGTTGAAAATCTTCTGAATTAGCATTGCAGAATGGATAAAATGCTTATATGGAAGACAAATAAATCAATTTACGTACAGAGTGACCCAAATTTGGTTGGCACTAATAGGTTCGTATGTTATTTGTAAGAGCATCTTGGTGGTGTGAGAAGGCAGAGGGAAATATGAAAGACAGCAAAGTCTTATGAACTCGAGGTTCAATGTAAATGACAAACGTTGAATGTAAATGACAAACTAATCTTTGTCTGAATCATGGATGACATCATCAGTATCAGTGGATAAACTACAAAGCACATACAGTAAGTAAGGAAACAAAAACCCAACAAAAACATCATGGTAAAGCAAACCAAAAGACAGATTAGGGAACAGCATAAAAGCAAAACTCAAAATCTTTATTTCTGCCTTATGACTACAAATTTAAAGTCTTTAAAATCCCCTGTGAAACATAATAGTCATTTTTTCAGAGACAATTCAGAAGATACTGTGGATAGCAAGACACAGAACTCTTGAGGATCATTCATAGGCTTGTCCCCATTTGAAATCATGCCAACAGTTATTTTATTATATAAACCTACACACCCTACTGCATAATAGAAGTGACTTTTTCAATTGCCACTCTGAAACAGACATTTCAGAAAGTTTCAAAAGTACAAATAAATCCTACAACAGAAGGATTAGTACAATATTTATGAGATTAGAAGATTCAAGAACTCTGTCGTGCTTCACTGAATGGAAGAAAACTTATATTACAGTTAAAGCCAGGGTATGGATGCCACAACTAAAAGGCCAGACAGCCAAAACTTTCCTTCAGTGAAGCAAGAGGAACTGCCCAAGGAACAAATGAGATCCCATTTCTAGCCTTGGGTTTAAATAAACAGACATTACTAAACAAAGTGGTTTGCTAAATTAATAACACAGTTTCTTGTATGCTAGTTCAGATGAACCCAGATACAGGAATTTAAGATGAATACTAAATTCCTTCCCACAGAGGCTCAGCTCAGCCACCATGTACTGGACAACAGCATGTTACATTGGTCACTACCTGAATACTGTAAGAAGCACAATATACATGAATAGCTCTCTAGGGCCCACTGAGATATTAGCTTTCCAGCTTTCTGTTCAACAGCGGAAGTCTTCAGGCAGCTAAGAGTTTGCTAGGTGTTTTGAACTTACTTTATATGCGAAGATCATAATACCCCTGTACCTTGTAAAACTGGTCTTTGTAATTTTATACCATACCTGATTCAGACTGATCATAGCCAAAGAAACTCAATAGCTTCAGCAGTAGTTTCTCCTCAATTTGAACTGTGAACCTTCGAGCAGTGATCATTAGATGCTATGAAGATAAAAAAAGTCTCAGTTTACAGCATTAACACTAGAGGTATAATCCATGTAAGCCACTGAACAGGACAACATGTTCTACTTCAATGGAATATTTCCACTGGAATGGATTTGTAGTAAGAACCCCACCTTCAAAATGTCTTGGTAGTTTTCTTCACAAAGTTACCTACCACTAATGATGATTTTTTCAATCCTTTGGAAGGTATTGTGCTTCATTACCTAACAGAATCTGATACTTGGCCATTTTCCCACACCAAAATCAGCATTTTTTCAAAATCGTATCAAAATACATGGGTGAAGATTCCAGTTGAGAAAACAGGTCTTGATAAGCAACTGAGTTTTGCCCTCAATACATACCACAGTTGGTGGATAAATTTCCAAACATTTCCACACAGCTGCAGTACACAGAGAGGGTTTATGATACAAAATAAAAGCTTACCAGAGAGAAGTAATAACCTTGTACACAACTGATGAAAAGCACAGCATAGATATTTCGGTTCCTGTGGTACTAAAAGGTACCTATCAATTCTGAGCAGAGAATAACTGGCTTGAGAAGTAAGGTCTGGCCAAATTAGGCCAGGGGTTTGGCCTAATTTGTTATATTTTTAAACATAATTATTACCCTGTTCATCACTGTACTGTAGCTTTAAACACTATGAACACGAGAAGGTGGATATTGTGTCCTTTAAGCCTCAGTATTAATTCAGCAAAGTCTATTTCACAAATTATTTAATTCACATTACTATTAAAAATTAGGAACAGGAAAGGTCATTTAAAGAGCATGGCACAATCAAAAGATTGTAGTTTACCTTGTATATATCAGTCAGTGCATTTTTACTGGGGAATTTCATTGCATTTACTTGCACAGCAGGGCCGGTCTCCACAGGTTCATTTTCACTCATCTTAGGTGTCAGAAAGAGCATAAAAGGCTGTGTGGTGCCAATAAGCTGGTTGTCCACCTACAGAGTGAACAAGGCAGACAACAAAAATATTCAGATATGTCCTCCATTTAAAAAAAATAATGTTATAATTACCAACAAACAAAATCTCTAACAAAATTGCTATGTTTTCTGTGATTTTCTTTCTTTTTTCAAAAAAAAAGCCAAAAATATTAAGCAACAGCAGAATTAAGCTACTCCTGCATTTCAGTTTGACTGATGCATGTAAGTATCCATTTATCTCATATAATCTACAATTCCCTTTCCAAGGAAATCTTACGTATTGGTAATAGAATACCAATATTTTAGAGGAGATTTTTAGTAGAATAAAACCAGTTTTTATAGTCTTCTGTTTAACTTGTGAATTCTGAATTTCAAAGACTGAACTGAAAACATAGGTTAAGGCAAAATTCTGCGACGTTAAAAACAAAATCCAGTTGGAAAAAAATATAAGAGGTTTGTATTTATCTTATTTGTCTATGATTCTATACTGTGGTACTACCAGCATTAGGACTCCTGCTTTCAATGGCTGCTTTTTCCTTATGTAATGAAAAAGAACCAAGAACCAGGGAGGAAGAAAAATCTCAGTCTGACCTGTTTATAAAATAGAAAAGATTCTAACTCACCTAATAGAAATCAGAGGCATGAAATACAATATATCATTGTCTAAGCTATTAGTAACAAAAGAACAATGAAAAAAGGAAACACCAATGATAATCAAAACTTCAATAATACCTAGGAATTGAAATCTCAGGAACAGCTCTGAACATTTTTCAAACCTATTATGACCACAAAAAAACGCAGAAGACCCATGAACAAATAAATTTGTTTTAAAATGGCAAATACCTGTATGTCTTGAACACTGAGCTCTAGCATCTGACTTGTTGACAGTTGTGTGTAGTGGACATTAATTCTTGTGAGGCTTGCAAATACTAGCTCTTCAGGAACTTTGTTGACCAAAGACAATCCTATTCCACCTTCCAGTTTCACAATCACCTGAAAAAAAGTATTTGAAGAGGGAAAAAATAAAACCCACCAACAAATCAACACTGATCAAAACCTGTGATACTGAATACATACTTCTGCAAAGAAGTTGGTTTTTTAGACTCGGCTGCGGAGAGACTGAACAGCTCATTGACAATTAGTCTTTGAATAAAGATGTGCTAAGACATATAAATGCAACTTCTAAGAACTAGGAGTTTCAGCAGGAAAATGTACAAGTTCATAACAAGAGGTCATCATGAGGAAAAGTTAACAACCAACCTCACCAAGCCCCTCTAAAATCTAGAAAGGGAAATGATAAATAGAAGAGACAAATCACAGTGGTAATATCTTACTTCTAATTCCTGCTCTGTATCTGGATTTTTTAATTTGCGTAGATCTTGTTCTGTAACTGGAAGTTCATCTCCTTCACTGGTCAAACGATCGCTTCTTCGTTGGTAAAAATCCGTTATCTGATAAACACATAAATTACTACAATGATCACTTTCCTGTTTATAAAATAATTCCTTTTTAAAATTGTCCTACCTTACAAAACCATCTTTTTAGAAAAATAATACAATGAAAACTTCTGTTGTAGTTATTTTCGCTTGATGATATTCCCCTCCCCCTTCATATCATTATAAAGGTAACTTTTTGTAAGAATTTAGAGATGCAATGCAGAAAGAGGTATTTCAAGTACAAGCAAATAATGAAATTAGATTTTAGTTAATGAAGGACTTCCACCTGTAGAACTCTAGTTGGCCCATCTGGGATGACTCTAACAGCTAGTACTCCTGACCCGGGCCTCATCTTCTGGTCTACGAACTGCTGTTCAGGCGGAACTGGCCCCAAAAGTTCAAGTGAAGTATCAGGACCAAGAACAACTTCTGCTCCATCATGAAGACCTAGTATTCCTCCCTTCACCTGGAGAGAGAAGAGTAAGGGGAAAAAAAAAAAATTAAGTGATAGGCAAAGGCTTCAGATAACTATTTACATACAGTAATTTAAAAGTGTATTTTATTTTCCTCTCCTTACTAATCAGAACTGAAAGAAAAGCAACATTTTACTTGATATTACTAAAGCTTCTGGTAACTCATGTTTAATCAGCTTGACAACTAGAAGCAGCAGCCAAGATCAATAATTAAGTACTTCCACATCGCATTCAGAAACTGAAGCTATCATGTCATGACTGAACATGTGAAGTCCTTCCTGAAAATATTTTCAGAAAGACAGAAAACTTTTTAAAAGATGAATTCTGGATCTGCAGATGAAAATGTAAATTTTTACTGAGTCAACATCTTAAAACAGCAATGCAGCGCTTTTTTGGTTGCTTCAAACTGACAAGTAGTAATTTTCAAAGTGGTATTATCGTTCTGCACCTTACAGATCCATTCCAGATTGACTGTGCACATAAGACCCTTTTTTAATCACAGAGCTAACTTATTCCCTATAACAGTACTTTTTGCACTGAACTGATGTTGATTTCCATTGACACAGCTGGCACAATTTATTTGTCAAAAGAATGCATTAAAAATAATATCATTATTTATTACAAGCCTGTGAGAATATGAAGGACCTCTTTATCACTATATTGTCCATTTTCAACAATGATGTACTATTAATTTTCTAATTATTTACTTTCAAATTAATAGTGCAAGACGTTTAATTATTTGAAATTGGTAAGAACATTCAAACATGATTTTAAACCACACAAGCTGTTTGCACAAGTCTGGCTGCCTCTGTATAGTGAACTTTGCCCTTAAAGCTTTTAGTTCACTTCAACAGTAAGCCCAAATGGCTCTGTCATCTATACCAGCAACAGTTAAAATGAGTTCAACATATAATCAGTACTGACCTGGACAACCAGTCCATGAATACCACAGGTCAACTTTCCATCACGAAAACTCCACGTCTGGGTAGTACTGCGCCGTCGATCAGGCTTTCTCAACATGAGGGGCTCATACCTGCAATGAAATCATGCCACCCGGTACTTAGAGGATTACAACTTGCCAGTTTTACTCTTCAGATGTATCAATGGCTTTCAGAAGTATTTCCAAGTCACAAAAGTGATCATGAGGTCTGTTCACGAAGACAGATAACATCTAGCTCGTCCACATGCCTTCAGAATAATTTGTTTTCTTATTCAGAGAATATCACATTAAGTAGGCTTTCAAACACATGGTTAAAATCTACATGAGTTTCCTGAGAAATTGTATGTGCAATACCTGTTATCTGTGACAGCTGCCAGGCCTGCAATATCTAAAATCATGCAAGAGTCCACAGACCGAGGAGAAGGTTTATGGGGGTTATGAGGAACTGAAGAACCTTCATGGCAAAGCATTCCTGTGCCCATCATTCTCCAAAGTTGGGATCGTTTTCCTGGCTCCTGTTGCATAAAAACTCAACATTTAAATGAACACAGCAGTATTTCTGTTCTGTTTTGTGATCAAATGATTTGAATCATAATTCTTGAAATGACTTGTATATATTTAACTTCAGAGCCCTGAATGAGGAACTAGTTTGTATAAAAACTTCTAATAATTCAACTCTGATATTCAATGAGTATGTATCCTACATTAGTTAGATGCAGAGCTGTATTTACCAGCTATTTTAAATCTCAGCAATATTTAAATACAGTTTCTGTTTCTTAAGAGCTCCAGAAACAGAAGACTTAGCTTACAATGCAACCAAAAAGGAAGCATGCCCTGCCTTGTAAATTCACTAGAACATCCAACACACAACTTGGTGGTCTTATGAGGCATTTACAACAATCCTTACTACTTTCATTCCAATTTTCTTTTCTGTCAACCTTACCCCCTGTGAAAGTCTTATATGGAAGCACCACCATAATTCAGGCAACCTGAACTGCAATAACCTGTCACTTTCAGTGGAGTCTGTCTCCACCATGTAAAAGTTACCACAAAAACGTTTTGGGTTTGTTGCATATGATTTTACTTCAGCACATAGCAACAGTATTTTAACAAAACGTGTCTTGGTACCTTCTTTTTCAATACAACTCGTTGAGTCTTTGGAGAAACATCAAGGACAAGCTCTGCATATGCAGCATCCTTATTCGAAGCAACTGGTCTTACACTTGGCTCCTGCAAACTAGAACACCAAGGAAACATCGTCATGTTTATTCAGAGTAGATGCTTCTTCTGTAAACTGAATTAGATCTGTACCAAAATCCAGTTGAGGAAGTTTAAGCTTCCAATACAGCCAATCAGACAAAAATCTATACTGGTTTTTTTCCCACTTTTTGGAAGTACCAGTGTAAGCTGTCAATTTGAATACCTTCTTAAAAGGGGCTTTGGTTTCTCACTGCCACTAGGAACTTCATAGGCAAAGCATATGAATTCCAAATAAAATTTTCTACCTTATATTGAAGAAAGCAACAAAGCATTTATGAATCTCCTCTAGCTGTTTTCAACAGCATATAAACTGGTGAAAGTTTAAAATTCACAGATATGTCATAAATAGGTATTGTCCTGTAGTCAAGTGTTCTTCATACACCAAAGGAAATTAAGCCCCCAGACATGACCTTTAAACATCCCTGCTCTTCTAGGATCATAGAGTGGAGTCACAGCAGACGACATATGCTAAATCTTCCTCTCTAGGTGATAAAATAAACGAAGGCAAGCTGCATCTATAAAGCTAAATTAACATGATCAAACAAGGTAAGATACACAGCTTACTAACTGCCAGACTCAGCTTCTGAATTTTGGTATTTCTTCTGCTAGCTACAAAGTTGACAAAAGTTTACCTGCATTTGAAAAACTTTTAAATGGCAATCATTAAGGAATATTAATGTAAAACCTAAAAAACCACCACAAACATTCAAAATATTTTCATCTAATAAAGAATTACCCCGAGAAAGTGTACGTAGCAGCAATATAAATGAAGTTTTCATAGTAAAGCTGCTTGCTCTCTTGGAAGTCGTTCATGCTACAGACGATTTCTGAGGAGCCTGCCCCTTTGACTGTCAGCATTATAAAAGGTGGTAGAATAGGTTCATCCCATGCATAATCCAGAGACGTCATGGGCTTCACTTCAGTGTACAGCCTTGGCTCAACAACACCGTGCTGATTAAAAACAACTGGGACCTGTAACAGTTATGAAAGAGGATTTGGTTTCACACAAAAATTGTTTATCAGATTTTTTGCTATCATTTGTTCACTTATTCAGAAGCTGATTACTGAAACATGTTCAGCTCACTCCCCGCCTCAGTGGTTTCATAGGCATTTTCTTCCATTCAGGTCTCAATTAAAGACAGTCTCAAAGGGATGCGAAATGTCGTCTTTGCTTTCATCTGTCAACCACGGTTCAAAATGTCTTCAGTCCCACGGTAGCATCTCAAACCCTTCTAATCAAAATTAGGACTTGCCCAGTTTTATTTAACAGTTCAGTACCAAAATCCAGAACAAGAACCAATAACTATTAAGAGCTCCATCTCCTGCTCTGATCACAAGGCAGCCAGCAAGTTACTGTAAAATATGCGAAGTAAATTCTCTGATTTTTACAATCACTGACATGGAAGCCCAAAGACAGAAAGAAAGGAAATGGCAGCAATAGCCCACATTCTTTCTACAGGTTATTCTAGTGCTGAAAGTAACATAGAACAGATTACAATCTATCACTCCAGCACAATTTTCTCACCAGTAATAATGCTCTTCCTTCTAAGACTTTTAATGTACTTTCATTTTATTTCATTATACAAGCTAGTCAGCTCCCTCTTCTAACAAATATAATAGAACTCCTACTTAAAGTTATTTTTTTAGTCTTTTACCTTGGAAAAATTGTCTATGCGGAAAGGTGGTGGTAACTGATCTGTGTCACTGAATGCAATGCGGTATGTGGCTCCTTGAAGTGTAATTTCTACTCTTAAGAAGTAACATTTTCCCAGGGTGTCCCTGAACAAGAACAAACAAGGTCAAGAGAGGCAGGCGTCTATCTGTTACTCGTATGCGACAGAAGATGGATATATAATAGCTACCTCATATTAATATGGAACGAGTTATTTTTGTTGACCTGAAAGCCCCCAGACCAAATGCAGTTTGGGACATCCATTAGTCTCACACATAACAGCTGATCATAATCGTTACGTGGCCAGTGGAACACGACGCTGGAGCCAGGAAGCGTGGAGATATAGCCATCAGGATTGGATGTTCCCTAGTAACAGAAATTGGTAAATACATATCCTAGAGGCATTAAAAAACTTACAGCATTACTCTATATACCCCTCACATACAAACACAGCAATTGTTCTGCTAGGTGGATGATGGTATTAGAATAAAGATCTTCATAACCAGCCAATAATACTTTCAAGTGCAACACCTGTGTTCTTTTTGGTTAGAAGATGCTGTGACTAACTACAGGCATTGTAATAACAAGTAACGAAAAGGAAGCACCTTACCCGACCTCTGGCAAATTCCCGTTGAACAAAGGCAAGTTTGTAGGTCGATTTATTATCCAATAGATAACGAGGTGCAAATGTTACCATGCATGTATCAATGTAACGGCCTCTGCCTTTTTTAACATCAATACCTAGTAATAAAATCAAGTTAAAAATAAAGCTATTATTTACAAGAGAAAACAAAAGACACCTGCCAAAATACATTTCACACAACAAAAGTCCTTTTTCTCGGGTTCTTGAGATGCACTGTTTCCGCCATACCACTGCCATATTTTGAAATTTTATTTTAAAGAGTAAATGTGATTTTATGCCATATGTTACCCTTTGTTTCTCAAGTACAATTTAGAGATTATAAGCACTGAAGATAAAAAAAAATGCAAACTATCTCCCATCACAAGTAAATCAATGCAAGTAATTATTCCACTTTTAAACATATGAAAAATTCCTCAAAATTCACTGTGGAGTAACTTCCAAACTGTCATTTAATTAAAATTTAAAAGCTTCTGAGGAAATTGTACTTTATGTACACTAGGAGCACAAGGAAGACAGAAGTTGCACTCCTCTACATCAGCCTACAGAGGCACCACAAAGCAAAACCCACAGAAGTAACACATGGCTAAAGAGTCGCAGTACATGGACACCCAAGATAATCAAAGACAGTAATGAGGTGGGATTTCAAATGTACTTAGAACTAAAATACAGGGGAATAAAGACACAGAAAGAGAAAGAACAGTTTGTAATCACAGTTATTAACACTCTGTGATGAAATGTAAAAATAAAAATAAACTAAAACCTGATTTTTAAGCTAATGAAATTCAAAATAAAGATGAAAATAATTTAGAATACAATTTCTTGTTTCATAATTTTCTCTGGACCCTTGAAAAACCTTTAACAATGGTTTTGTTCTGGTTTTGGTGTCACTGACATCACGTCTTGCCAAGTTCTCCAGTGTTTTTCAGATGTTTCTATGAACACATACCAATGTTATAAATGAGGCCTGGCCTGTTTCCATGCTGGATGACCTTAAGCGCTCTGACACCGCTGCCACCATCCAGGGAGAAACCCTGGCACCAGCCAGGCATACCTTCAGGATGGATTCCCTTTCCAACCCGCATCGTACAACTAGGGGTAAGAAGAAAACACAAAGACTTACTCATTTAAATGAAGGATCAGATATCAACACAATGCTGATGATCAGACACATACTCAGATACATACTCAGACACAAAAAGAACACCTTAATATAAAAGCATTAGAAGCCACAATAAATCTCTTCAGTAATCATTCTGCTGCCATAAGCTCCTTTAAATATATTGGTCAAGATTCAGTGACCATGTCATGTAAAAGACTTGGTAATTTTCAGACTGATTAATCACGACAACATTTGTGCATCTTTTTTCTTTGAAAGAATAAAAAAAGATGTCTAGAATAAATTTTTGCAATAAATTTGTTATTCGTTTGAGCAAAATTACCAGAATATTTCAGAAAAATTTATTTAAAATCATGTTGTTATTTCTGATTTTCAGGGACAAAGCAAGTTTTCTCCTTGACGCCAGTTAGAATAGCTGAAAAGTTTCCTTTCCAAAATGCTGCCATTTCCTCTACATCAGAATCACAATAGCTCTTCAGCATGTGGACTTTCTACTGAGTGACTGCTACTACTTCTCTGTTAACAATCAGGGTTTAGGATTAGGGGTTCAGAGTGGGGTATTTTAGTGGTAACAAAGTAAATTATACAACTCCTTAAGTCTCTTCAAAAAGGTTTTTCTTTCTCTTACAAAAGCATGAGTTTAAAACATGCAAAATAAAACCAAAGCAGCCTGCAGACACAACAGAATTAGCCAACCAAGGAGTTTTAAGTAGGAAGTATCTAAAGATACAATATGCTTATTTCAGTATTTAGAAATGGAATAACCTAACAGGTCATCTTAACAGGGAAAGACTTTTCCTACGTTATATTCATACTAATATATCAGCACCTCTGCAAATTGCTTTCATACTTTGTTCCTCCCGCCTGCTCTTCTTGTGGTATTACTTACAAGGTTGGCTGTTCTTTATCAGCATAACAGAATAGAAGTGGGCTGAGGCTTCTAGCAAGCTCGTGTTCTTCAAACTGACCAGCAGCATCTGTTTTTGCGTTATCTTGTCTGAAGATAAGTGGTAATCCTTTAAGTAAACATATAAAGGGAGTGTCAGTCCTCACCTCTGCACAAATTAAACTGAGAATGGTAAAAACTACTTCAAATTAAGGAACAACCTAAAGGATTTTGGTTGTAATAGTAGTCTGCATGCATTCTCCCTCTCATTGTCTGTCTAACCTGTTTAACAGACTTATTAACAGCTGCCAGCCATGGAGTCTGGTCCATGCATTAGAGGAGTTCTTGCAGCTCTGAAAGTGCCAATGGATGTTAACATAATTAGTTGCAATTTAGATCTGTTGCTATCTGAAGGCATTTCAGTCTTTGAAAAACACAATTTTAACAGTGATTTAATCTATGTTGAATTATTTAAAGGTACAATAGTTCATGTTTGAAAATCTACAATATAGCAACTAAAATGTCTAAGTTATCTGCTGTAACATTTATCAAAAAATAGCTGCAGACAATGTAAAAACCCCAAAACTCCTGCAACTTTAATTCTGCTTAAGTAGTATTTAAAAGCTCTATCTGGCTAGAAAGGAAATCAAAACACTGCATGACATCTTTATTCCCAGTTCATGACGACAGTTATGAAGGAAATTACTGTAAATTTACCTGTTTTGTTGATTAACCAATATGGTGCTGAAATCAGTATTTTTAGAGAACCTTCAGCACGACATACAATCCTTATGGTCAAATTTAGCAGCCGTTTGTTCACATCATACAGTCGCATCCGCACCATATAGTTTTGCGTCCCAGGAGGAATCAACAGCTCTTTGCAGACAGGGAAGTTTTCTAGCAATACCCCTACAAAAACAAAAGAAAGCAAAATAAAACCAAACATCACTCACACAGAAACATTAGTATCTGATAAGCATACGGGTTTGTGTTTCATATGGCGTGATCTTTCAAAATATTTATATATTTATATATTCCCCATGGAGAAGGACTTTGGGGTATCAGTAGATGGAAAACTAACTGTGAACCAGTAACAGGCGTTCACAGCCAGAAAGCCACCCGTGTGCTGGGCTGCACCCAGAGCAGTGTGGGCAGCAGGGCGAGGGGGGGGGGATTCTCCCCCTCTGCTCCACTCTCGGGAGACCCCCCTGCAGTGCTGGGTCCAGCTCTGGGGGCACCAACAGCAGAAGGACACGGACCTGCTGGAGCGGGGCCAGAGGCCACGGAGATGCTCGGGGGGCCGGAGCACCCCCCTGTGAGGACAGGCTGAGAGAGTTGGGGGGTTCAGCTGGAGGAGAGAAGGCTCTGGGGAGACCTTAGAGCGGCCCCCCAGGGCTGAAAGGGGCTGCAGGAAAGGGGGGAGGGACTCTGGATCAGGGGTGTAGGGATAGGACGAGGGGCAATGGTTTTAAACTGAAAGAGGGCAGATTTAGAGTAGATGCAAGAACGAAATTCTTCCCTGTGAGGGTGGCAAGACTCTGGCACAGGTTGCCCAGAGCAGCTGTGGCTGCCCCCTCCCTGGAAGGGTTCAAGAACAGGTTGGACGGGGCTTTGGGCAACCTGGGCTGTGGCAGGGGGGTGGGACTGGATGATCTTTAAGGTCCCTTCCAACCCAAACCATCCTGTGAGTCTATGATTTCATATAGCTTACACAAATTATTTTTTAAATCTGCCCAATGTAGTAACCTCTGAACTCATGAAGAAATGCCTCAATTTAAGTCACAAACAGCAAAAGAAGTTCTGTAAAGAACCCTGATTAGGGCTAATTACTGCTTTAGGCATCAGAAGTCCAGCCAGTGCTGAGTAATTCCATACACACTCTCAACACTGACTTTTTCTGTCAGAAAGAAAACAGCAAAAACACCCAAAATGTTGGGAACTTATTTATTCCCTTCTTTATCACTGTTTTTTCCAGTTTCCCATGTTTCCATTCTCAGGAAAATGAGAAAAGAGACAAATAAGGAAGAGACCAAGATAGCTGACAGATTTGAGAGAATGATGGCAATATTAGTATCTTTTTTGGATGCATGCAGTTTGTTATCAACTACAAGCAGCTCTGCAATCCAATGAAATAATCACAAATGAAATAATGAAGACATATAAACGTTTTCGATTTTTATATTTTGCCATTCTCGCACCATACCTCCTTGCACAAGAAACAGTTATATTGAGGTACTCCTCTTGGAGGATCAGAAAGTGGTATCTGAAAAAGAACCTTACCAAGTTCAATGTTCTGAGATGTATCAGCTGTGTGCAATGCTGCCTCTTTGCCAGGTTTTAATGTCCCATTAATTGGCATTCCTTTAACATAAAACTCAAGTTCACAAGGTAGCAAGTTACAGATTACCACTGTTGGCAAGAGATAAATACTATGCCCAGGCTGTCTGAAAATCTGTTTAGCACTGTCAGAAAATATGTTGGAAGGCATGTAATCCGGATAATTTTCTTTCTTTATAGCCACACAAAACCTGTGAAGGCAGAAGTATATAAGAAGTCGTCAAAGAATATAACAATATTAATAATATAATAATTGAATCTTTGTGTACTGCACTAGATCTCACAACATGCTGTAAGTTCAGGACTGATAGCAAAAAAATCATTTTGAATTGTTCTCCATGTAATCCCTTTAGAATTTATTTCTAAGGTATTTTGTATTTATGCCTAATATTAAGACAACAGGAGTTTCCTGATTTTAATCAAAGAATTAATTTAGTCACTCAAAAAACCTCATCTGTTCAGAGACCTACAGGAAAACTGCTTTTACAGAATACCAACTCTAAAATCAACTTCCATAAACTCACAGAACCATGTTATCATTTGTAACTAAAAAGAGATTTTAACTATTAAACTATAATCATGTTCTTAAACATAAATGCTGAACGCGTCCTTCTTCCCAGTGGATATATCCTTGCTTTGGCCACCTGACACTTCAGTTTTGCATTAGTTAAATAAAATAATTAAGTAAACCTTAATTTTAAATCATTTTCCTCCCTGTGATATGTTCAAAATCAGCATATTAAGAAATTAACTATGGAACTGTCACAAAGCAGTAACTATAGAGTATGCAAAAGTCATTTCCTGAAACAATTTCAATCATCTCTATTCCAGTATTTCCTAATTTGAGAGTATCCCTAAATCCATTTTAGCAGGTAACCACAAAATTCCATTTAATCCTCACGATGCAGTGATATTTTGGGGCTTAGAACAGAGTACAGGACATTCAGGACAAAGAATGTGAATTTGAGAACACACCATGGCAAACCACTCATTATTCTCAGTGAGACAGATGAGATCATTTAACACAAGACCATACTGTCTTTTCTGAACTTCTATTTTTTACAATAAATACTAATAGTGTACTTAGTGTTCTCAGACATTTGCTAACTGGCACTGTCAGAGGGGCTTCAAGGAGCCTTGCAGTAATACAGCAGTTATGCTTCAATGTTTCTCATTATTCAAGAGACCAAACAAAACATTCCATTAAACTGCAGAAGCTTTCCTTTCTAAGTATTTTATTTCCCGTTAGTTACTTTCACAGCATTTCATTTATCAGCAGTAGATAACGTAGCTTACAGAAAAATAATTTGGTCTTACCTGAAAAATCGGCTATTTTCAGACTCCATGGAATGACACTCTCGCTTGCTGCTACATACTTCTGCTGTCTTCTGAACATTAGTCCAATGAATCGGAGCCTTACAGAAAAAGACTCCCATTCCTTTTGGCCTGGCTTGCAAACGCCAAGATGTAAGATGTAATGGAATAGCAAAGGAATCTCCTGGCATAACTGCTGGAAGAACTACAGGCTCTGCAACCGGAGAAGGAAATACACATCTCAGAACAGGCCCCTTTACTGAAAAGCATTAAAATTTTCAAATAGTAAGTCTCTAATTTTTGAAGCATTTTAACATAAATTCTAGCTACTTTATGTATGCTTCAAACACCAACCGGTTCTTTAAAGCCCTCTTAACAATCTGGCAGCAGACACATTTAGGTGTGTAAATATGAAACCAGAAACAGACTAAAATCTTGTTGGAATTACAATTCTTTTTCTTTGGATGCTTTAGTGAAAATGCTTATTTCAAAAAGACCTCCTTCATTACATTTTGCTTACATTATCAGTGTATCACTACATTTCTAGACTGCACCTTTGCATGCTAACACCCGAAAACTTCCATACCACTAAAAGATACAACATGATACATACAGAAAACTCAGCTTTCCCTGTTTACCTGAACAATAAGAAAAATCCTACTGCGTTCTCTGTCTTACTTTTCTCATCACTTTCTTCTTAACATCACCCATTTTCCCTCCAGGGAAATCTACTTTGTTGTTAACCATTACAGGCAGTGCTGAATCTTCTTCAAGAGGAAGCTAAAGATTCCCCACAGTATGGAAGGAATATACAACACTTACTGTCAGGAGCAGAAGGACTATCTAGTCTTAGTTCCATTGGTGTTTCCAGCTTGTTTTTCACCATCAAGGCTGAGCGCACTGTTATCACCTTCCGAGCGCTCCCTTCCATGGTAACTTCAAATACCACACGAACTGGAGGCAATGAAGAAAACTGGAAGATATTTAAAAGCATTAAAAAGCTCAGGTAATGATTATATCTAGAAGAGGGACACTTCAATTTTGAAGCAGTAATTGCTGGAGTATAAGTTGCCAACTGAGTCCAACACCTAAGGTATATACAGTTTCATAAAAATTATTTATAATCCTGTACCTCCTCCTCAAACCACAATAAAATTAACTATGGAAAAGCAATTTTAAATTCTACTAACTCCATTATCCTTTTCAAAATGATGCAAGTTCAAGTAAGAGCAATACAGATCCTAAAAGAACACTTTATACACTCTCACTGTTAGTTATTTTATAAATTCATGGAGTTAGAATTCTGAGCCTCATATAATTACCAGTCACTCAGCCCTCCTAGCCACCAAAACTAAAAAAATAAGGTGGAACTTTCTTAAAATATTCATACTTCCTTCACTCTTTGCTGTCCTTCTACTGTGGTATCTCCTACACTACACAAAGTCATTGCCGCTTTGATCCTGAAAAACAGATTTTATATGGGCTCACATGCTGGAATTGACATACTGGACTGAAGACCCATTCCTGAAGCAATCATTTACACTCGTGAGAAATGGTTAAATACGTGTTCCGATTTGAAAGTTTGTTTCACTTCTTTGACTTTTGTTTCCTTTATATTGAAAAGGTTCTAGAAGGATGCAAAAGCCAGTTCACTTGTAGAATTATGCTGGTCTCATTTAAGTAGCTCTCAAAATATGAAAATATATACTCACGTAGACTTGTGGATGTATTATATTTGTTCTACTTATTGGGCTTCCAAGCTGGGAGAAAAGTAAACAAGAAAGTTAAAGTTGTTCAACTTCTAAGCTATTACTCTCAGATGTAATACAGAACATTATTACACAAGAATAAACTAAATACTTTCATCACTTTGTGTTTCTGATCCTCAATACATCTTGGGAAACATGTCAGAACTGTATTAGCAAAATCTGTTTGTAATACTGCTTTAAAAGCATGAAGCTGAAGGAAGACTTTTTGTTGGGAAAAAAAAAGCACTCAAGCTACAGAGAGAAATGATGCTTTTCAGGCTTCAGTATGAAAACATCAGAAATTATTAAAATAAGAGACCACTGGCTCTTGCCAGTAGTATCATGAAATTAAATTCTAATCCTGGTTTAAACCAAAAAGATCCCAACTTGCAATTTCTCCAGTGCTCAACAATTTTCAGTAGCTAGGCTCAAAACTTAACTGGTTTTGAAATCCACAAGATCATTTTTATCACTGAGCCTCAGCCACCAACTGCCAGCCTGCTGATTATTACAATTGCATTTTTCTTTCATGACAAGTATATTTTGTCTAAGCAGCAACATATTTCAACAATCTCTAGGCTTACAGGAAATAGCCAGTGTTGTTTATTTTAAGTAAATTAAACACATGAAAAGCATTCCTGCAATAGAAGAAATAAGAATCACTGCTGAAATGCTGTGTTGATTTAAAGTTTAGTCTCCATGAGTCCATGACACTGTCGCTAATATATTAATTCTGTCACTGGAAGCTCTGACTGCTAAGCACCGCCTAACTACTCTGTGGTTTTGTTGTGCATAAAGTTGCCAGTTAGGAACCCAGGATCTCCAAACTCTCCCAAACCAAACTAACTGGAAAGAGGACAATCTCAAACAACAGCTGCTTTCAGATCAAAAATCTTGGAGACATCATTACTCTCAAATTACATATTCTATTAAAACTAACACTTGAAATCAGAACTTACAGTAGAAGAGGATGAGTTCTTATCTGGTGCAGCATATCGGAAAAAAGTTCCAACTTTGTCTACAGATACTGGACTGACTTCTTCCCAGCCATTTACTCTCACTTGCAACTGATGAATTCTTAGATCATGTGTGTGCCTACAAGGTTAGATCAAGTTAAATTACTATTAAGCATTATTATACAGTGTAAACACAAAACAGTTCAAACCAAGAACATCCTCTGGCTTCTGAAATAAGAATCTCACTGAAGCATTAAAAAAAAGAAGTCTCAAGAGTTCTTCTATTTCATGGATAAAGACAGACCTGATTTTATGTCTCTTCAATCGTTCCACCTTCCCTAATGAACGTACAGAAGTACAACTATGTAATTACATCATATAATCAAAAACAAAAGCACGCTACACATTTGTTAACAAATTCTTCTAGTTCTTAACACCGATAACACCAACGCTCACTCCCCTGTCCTTCAGAATAAAGGACATATGATTTGTACTTGAGGCTCCCCAAGGCTTTCTAAAAGATTATAATGATTCAACTCACATCTAGGAATGGCTGCCACTAACACCAAATATATGCTGCTTGCTAGAAAACTGTTAATTTCATTCTATACATGAGTTTAAATATTTAAAAACAAAACATGAAGAGGAGATTTTTTTAAATATTCACTTTTTATTTAAGATCTGCTAGATCATCACAACTACGATCTATGTGTTCCATATTTGAGCGTGTCAAAACACATCTCACAGCCTGGTCCCTTCACCTGTGTCTGAGTTTCCCTCTGGCTTCAAATTCAAATGGAATCTCTTGCCCAGTGATAACTTCTTGCCATTCACTGACATTATGGGCATCATCCAGCAACGTCCCATTTTCCTCAGGAACAACACCTGGACTCCCACTGTGAGACAGTGCAGCCCTGCGAAGAGAATCACATAATTTTACCAGCTGACAAAATGATTACCTCAAATAACAAGTGCTTTTTAGTCTGCCTCAGTCTACACAAGTCCTGCAGTGAACACATATACAGCATGAATGTATCTGACTGGTTTTAAAATTTTGTTGGCCCTCTTGAAAAAAACAAACCCATCTATTTTTTTTAGTAGTAAAACTATCTCACTGTCAAACAAAAGGCTTTTAACTAAAAAAGACTGGCAGTGGCCTATGTTTCTCTGCAAGAAAACAAAAGCACTGAAAACAACAGGGTTGGGCTGACATGTTAGAGAAGCCAGACAAATATTGTCAAAAGTGATCCCAGAACAGTTTCTTACCGGGTCGGTGTTGTAGTTAGGGTAGCAAACCACAGAGTACATCCAGTGTGATTTCTGAGAGCAAATGGGACAAACGGCTGCCTACGCTTTGGAGTCTTCATTTCAGCTATAAAACAAAATAAAGATTTGTCTAAAAGCTTATGAGGGAAGCATTCATCAGATACTAACGTAGAGTGAGACATAACGGCTAGGGAACCACAACCTGCAATAATTGAAGAAACACATATTGAAGAAACAGGATAACAGATTACTAAACAGATTTTAAAATTTAGTGACCATTACAGAAATAGTATAAAGCAAACAAAGTCTTCCCCTTCATCAACGCCCCCCCCCCCCCCCCCCCCCCAAAAAATGAGCTTAATCTACATGTTCTTTTGTTTCTTCTTATCAAGTCTTACAAAATACTATGCCTCCACTTCTAACTAACATGCAGAAAACCTAACTAAAAACCCAATCATAATCAGGAACTCTTTAGACACACCCAAATGCTCATAAAGTATTATTCACTTAATTAAAATTTATGCTCTATTTAATGTGATGAATACAGGATGACCTCGTACCCCCTCTGAATGGGACTTTTATCCTCAAAGACTGAACAAGTAGAAATACTTGCCTATACAGGATAAAGCCTACTAAAACAAAGTATGAAAAATCATCTGAATGCAACCAAAGGTAATCTGGTTTTGTTAAAATGCTGAGACAGCAAAACCCCAGAAAAAGAAACTTCATCTACTACGTTTGACTTTTTTCAAGTATGCATTACTAACAAGCACACAAATGGTACTCTCATCTTCCATACTGCAAAAAGGGGTAACACAGGGTGAGGAGATAAGTTTTTGAAGGAGTTACAGTCATTGCACACAACTTTTTTCCAAATCGATGACAACCAATTCCTATAGACCTTACATTGTCATTGGAGACTTGAATCTGATCTCTCTCTAAAGCTTACAGAGAAAGTTCTTTCCAATTAAATGGCAAGATGATGAAATTCTTGAAAACGAAAACTCTGGGTTTTGCCAACTGCAAACGAACAATTGTTTTAGTGTTGAGCTTGACTTTATACAATTTTTTGGCTAGCCCAGATACTACAAAATTACATACCATAAGCCAAATCAACTTTTACTCTGGCATTTATTTTTTGAGACTTTTAAAAAAGAATTTTTGGGTTACAGCCTGATTTTCAAAAGAAAACATAATGTAAAAGTTGCATGCTGTGACTACTGCCTGAAAATAAAGACTAACATTGTAAGGATTTTTTTTTTTTTTTTTTCCATAATTTGGTTAGGAATTTAGTTGCAACATCCACTAAAAGCCAAGCAATAAAGATTAAGAGGTTTTTTCATTTGATTTTTTCCACAAAAAAAAGCTTCCTTAAAAATAGCTCAGAAAAATAAAGCCTTCTATCATTTAAAAAAAAAAAAAAAGTCTACGAACTGTCTGCAGACACTCAGAGGAAACGTTTTTAAGACAGTCTGAACAGGCCACAGATGTATAGAAAGATTTCTGTTCTCCCATTCAGCAACTTTTCTACAGGGGTAACATATTTATCAGTGCTGTTTTGTCTTCCATAATGTCAAAAATTTAAAAATCTTAGTTTAAACTGAATGGTTTTGCCCAAAGACTCCACTGTCAAATATAAAATAAATTAACAAGATATTTACTAGGAATGCCTTACTTCCTAAGGCTTACTGAAAACAGATTGTTCCTTCTGAAGGCATCTTAAAGTTTTAAAGTAGCTAAATATACATGCTGAATCAGCTTAAGTATGCATGTTGAACATATTGTTGGATATTTTTAGAATATAAAATAAAATCATGCGATTTTATTATGCTAATTTTAATCTAAAAAGAGGACACTGAATAGTCAACAATTCATATAACCTTCCTCAAAGAGACAGTCTTCCTACACAGGGATTAGTTATATTCTCCCTTCTTTCCTGAAGGGCTCAGACAGGAATGCAAGAGAAAAAGAGGATGAAATACTAAGTTAAGCAGCTTAAAAGCAAAATAGCTGTTATGTTGTTTGGTATTGGGTTTTTTGTTTGATTGGGGTTTTTTAAATACAGAGGCTAATCTACCAGCAAGTCACATATACAACACAGTATTGTACAAGAGCCTTCCAAAGAATAAAAAACCCCTTTTTGTCTCTCTCTGCTATACAGTACCTCTAGCATAGATCTGATGCTCTAGGTTAGTCAAACTGGCTGTACTCCTAGTTCTAAGGTAGACAAGAGGAAGGCCTGGCAGACAGGAAAGACAAAGTTAGCAGGTAAGAAAAACCACACAAATACAGGTAGACTCCTCCCCATCATCCATCAGGGAAGAGACAGAGAGTTGGCATCATGCAATCAGTCTATGAATCTCTATCCATTTGCTTACACTAAATTAGCATTCGAATTGTTAACATTTCTTCAGAAGTAACACTGGGATAAAAAAGCTGAAAAGATCTGTCACATATCAAGAGCTGTTACTTAGAGAATTGTTCCACTAATGCAACAGCATTTTTTCCAGAATCTCAGTCATTTATGTCTTTGAGGCTACAGAAATAAAAAGATCACCTCTGCACACACCCTAAACTCAACATTTTTACTTAACCTTTGACAGGATAATCCCTCATTAATTAAGAAAGCACGACAGAAAAGGAAGCAGAACTAGCAGTGCAAAGTTCACACTCAAAGCTAAATAGTCAAAAAGGTTTTTGTTTTTAAAGAATAGAGCAGAAAATAGCATTTTTGTCTTTTTTGCCAAATATCTCTAACAATTCATTGTGTGCTATGAAGACCAAATACTTATGTTTGTAATACATTATACAGATGACTCTGTATGTCAGGACTGTTTCAAATAAAGTTTGATTAATGAATATCGTACTCTGTCCAAAACATGGGGGATCCACCGAAGAACCCATCCAGTCTTCTGAACTGATTACGTTCACCTCTTTCTCCTGTTTACAGTAATCTTCCATCCATGACTGTTTGGTACATGTGTATTGTTCTAGAGGAGCATAAGCACAGACAGTAAATGTCTCCAAAGTAATTGAAAAGTATGTTAAATTCATAACACTAAAGTTACTCCACTTTAATGACGAAAGTTTTACTTTACTTGTTTTTCTATGAGCCACTTACATAAGCTAAAGACAAACAACCGCTCATGAAATCACAGCAGTACCTTCAAAACCAAATATTTTTATATTCTTAAGAATTTTTTTTTAAAAAAACCCCCAACTTTCAGTGGAATTCCATGTTCTTAAGATACTCCTGTGGCAATATAAGAGCTCTCCCTGAGGAGACAATTAACCTTAAATATTTTCATGTTAGAAGCAGATTCTAGTTGTTTGTATTTTTTTCTTTTTAAGAGGTACATGCACACTCCTACATAAATATCAAGACACCAATGGAGTCCTCTGGCACAGTATTAATCATAAACTAACCTTACTACTTATTATCACTAGTATTAAAAAGCATCATGGGAACTCTTAGGAATCATTGATTTGCTTCTTTTTCTCTCACCTTGTCTCCTTCTTTCTGCCAACCCCCCAGGCCTTGCAGGAGAAAGGGACAAATATTCAAGAACAAGGAAGGCTCTTCTGTTACATTTGCAAGCTCAGCTATTTTTTTTTATTATGACCACCAACTCATTCAGATTTGCATACAGAATAAGCAAGTGTATTTCTGGAAATGCACACAATCATAGTCTCACATCACAGAAGCTTACATGAAGTTTGAGTTAATGATGAACAAAATATTTTGATTTCCTGAGATGGGAACTGACAGCTCAGCTTTTCAGAGACTGTAGAACTGAAATGAATAGCTCCCCACTACACCTGTCAATGTACTTAAAAATTATGAGCTTATCAAAATATTTTTAAGTACCGTAAAGTACGGAAAGCTTTAGATGAAAGCCTGTTTCTCATTAAAAATATATTTCAAACTACATATGAACTTGATAGAATTCATATGACCAGAGAAAGAATTCCTACTAACCTCTAAAATATGTAGCTCATGTCTTTACACTTTCACAATATTTGATAAAATACAGGCTGCCTAAATGCACACCTGTGTACAGTATCACGTGAAGTATGCAGGGACTTGTGCCAAATCTCCCTCCCTCCACCTATGGCACACCAGCAGGACTCAATTAGAATTGTCTGTCATTTTCAGTACAGTAAAAATTAGACTGTAGAGCGATGCCCTCAAGGAATATTCCCACATACCTATCAAGACAGAGGTAATGTTAATATCCAAACGGTGTTTAGCCTTTACTTCCAGCTTCAGTCGAGAAGGGTGGAGGCGGCTCGAAGCTTGTTGTTGCCAAAAGACTGAACATGGCCATGGCTCAATAAACGGCTCCCAGCCTGAGAACAAACAGAAAACGTCACATATATCACACATCTGAAGGCCACACTGGAATGCTGTTTACATATTTAAGTATTTAATAATGCAACTTTAATAATGAGACCCTTTACTTTCAATATGCATCTGAACTCGTGAGCCTACAGATTTAATCTGCTCGCTAATAAAAAGTTGCTCCAGCTCCTCCATTTGAACCAGTATGTATTATATGTAGGGTCTTGCAGAAATATCTTAATTCTGAGGAAAGCATTAGAAGGCAATTACAGCTTTGTATTGAAGTTAGCTGGAACTAAGTTCTCTGAAATAGTTTTGAAAATTGTTTTCACACTATTATACATATTGGTCTACTATTCAGTATCACAAAAGACAAAGTTCTAAAAGGTATTTAAAAAAACCCACCCTACATATTTTTAAAAGAAAAAAACCCAGGTAATTCCTGAGAAAATTCAGTTTCTCTGAGAAAACACACAACAGTATTTCTTTTGTCAGTGTCTGACCTGTATTGAGGTGTAACTCTCTTTTTTGTATCTAAAATATAAATTATGATGGTCTTATCTTAATACATTGTCTTCGGTCTAATTACCTAAGTAATAAATTGAATATATCAAAGCAATTACATACTAAAAAATAGCAGTGAATACAGAGACAGCTAGTTACGTAACTGTCATGTTGTTGGATAACCTTTTTATGCAATTACATCTGAAAACTTCAGTGCACCTTTCTTACCAGCAACCTCTCTACTTTCCACATCCCTCCATGTGACACCAAGTTAGCATACCTTGTCTAGGATCACATGTGCTTACCCCCCCACATACACACGATCACAAAAGTCAGCCTTTCACATTCCCTTACATGGATTTTATGTTGGGTGAATTTCAGGCTACCGTAGTATTGTTTTACTAAACTTAAAGAAAATAAACCCCCCAGTATTTCACCTGAAAGCTCACGATTGTAATAATCTCCAGAGAGGGTAAAATGAGCATAGCCTTCAGGGTTGGCTCTCAAATGTTGGAGAAAATTCAAACCTGAAAAAAAAAAAAAGTGAACATTATACTAATGCAAAACAATCAATTTTCCTGATTTCATAAACTGTTAAGCAAGTAATGGAAGGTTTTGTCTTGTTTTTTAAACCGAAATGGCACAAAAAGCTTATAATACTCTTCAAATAACGTTTATAGACAGCCATGCTCTATGATGTGGAGCCTCCGTAGGGTTCTGCTCAGGACAGATTCCATTTGTTACATGATATATAAAAGGAAAACCAGAATCTTAACCCTACAAAAACTGTAATCTTCTTAAAAACAAAACTTAAACAAACAAAAACTAAAAACCAAAAGAGAAAAAAAGAACTCAACCCTCCCCCCCCAAAACACTGTCAACTGAAATTTGACAAGTCCTAAGAAACTAGAGCTGTGTGCTGAACACACACAGTAACTGACTGTAATTTTATGCAACTCACTCAGCAGAACAAGATACTCACGTGAAAAGGTTAATTCAGCAAGGGGAACATCACAGTCCATGCAGTCATCAATAAAGCAAATGCATATGCTTTCTGCTTTTATTTCCACGCCAGAGATGAACTGAAAAGGCACAATCCCCTGGCTATCGCGACCAGAAGAGGTCTGGGAAACTGATTTCAAAGGCTCAGCATTCTTAAACAACCAACTTGCTGCTTTTTTCAAGTCACCTTAGATAAAACCAAACAACCAGTCAACCATCATCTACTTTCTAAATGAAAAGTTCTTATTTAAAAAACATATGGAGCCTAATTCCCTCTCTCTTAAGAAGCACAGCAAGACACCAAGAGTGCCTTGAATGTGTTGTGTTTAGTAACATAAATATGAGATTATAAATACGTTGGTATTTTCTAAAGAAGAAATGTGTTTTGAAGTTGCAAATGTAGTGGTGACATAATATAAATCCATATTAATACTATGCATGCCTATAAATAAGGTGGGAAACATGACAGTGCTAAAGAAAAAGAATTGCTTGTGTTAAAGTTCCATCTTCTTTTCGCGTATTGCACGTGGAAGTAGGTAAAATACATGATTCAAAAAGGGAGAGATGAAAACACGTGCTCTAAGGAGAAAGAGATGGATAACAGCAAGAAATAGGTATACCATACAAGGAAAAAAAAACCAACCCAAACCCTCGAAAAAAATACACTCAAACACCCCACATATCACATCCCAAAAGGCAAGGGGAATCTCTGGGGGGTAGGTTGTTCTACACAGTAGTAGATGCTTAATGTTAAATGCCAACACGGAGCCAAGTAAGAGAAGGAAATACTGCCTGTGCATCAGCTACTTTAGAGTCTGAAAGTTTTTACTTAATTGCAAGTTAGGTAATACGAACAATCTGCAAGGCCAACTAAGAATATTTGAACTTACCCTGGCAGATAAGAAGAGCTTTATGACAATCTTCCATACGGAATCCCAACTCCTGGAGGCGAGCCAGCTGTACCTCTGTAATTGAACAGTTAACCAGTCATAAATCCTTGACAGTTATCTACTTGTTTTCATTTCTAAAATTAAGATAGATCTGTATGAAAAACGGGGTTTTGTTTCTTTAATATTCAGCTGTAGAAAAAGCATATGATTCAGCAATACTTTTACAACAAAAAAAACCCAACCTGAAAACCAAAGCCCCAACCCATAACATTTACATTTTAGAATATATGGGCTATTTTTATTCTCCTACAGCAAGCCAACATACTCCATGAATTTCAGCTGGGACTAAATTTTTTTTTTGTAAACCAACCATTCAGAACACAATCACTTATTTACTTTCAACTCCCCACGTGGCTCAAGTGCAGTAGCAAAGGAAGCCTTTTTCACTAGTGTGTATTTTCTCATTATTGACAGGTGGTGGTTGTGACCACACACAATTTTTTAGTCTGTAAAAAAAGCAATGTCACCAAAACAAAAGCTTGCTAGACATGAAGAGATAACTAGTGAAATGGAAACCATCATAATTACTACCAGTTTAATGAGTTTGAAGAGGCAGCCCCTCTCCCCCTTTAGAAGTTTGCGACCTAAGAAGCATTCAGGCATGATGATTTACAATGACAAGTGATGCTAAATAAAACTTACTATAAAACAACCCACTGTCATACTACAGGCAGAAAAAAAACAACAAAAAAAAGGGGGTTTTTTCTACTATCATCAGTATAATGCTATCATCAGATAATTCAAATCAATGAATGGTTTTACACGATGAAGATATCTTTTGTGTCAAGCATATAGTCTAGATTCACACTGCAGAAACCTCCTTTAGATACAAAAAATGGCTTCACTACAACAGTTAAAAACGTACCAAGAACAGGATCCAACGTGCGTTTGGATATATCTCTGTTTTCCTGGGTCAGAGAGGAAGTCTCATTCACCAGTGCTAAACTGGAAGGATTAGCAGTATTTTCAGCAATCAGTACAGTTGAGTCAGGCATAGCTGCACTAGTCTGTTGAGGAATTGACTTTGCAATTGCCAAGAATAGTTGAACATCGTTGTAGGACAGTCTGATATCCAGTGCTTGCAACTGAATCTAAATGAAAAATTAAGATATAAGATTCAGTAATCCTTTCCTAAAGATTCAGTAATCCTTTCCTACATATTTTTCTTCTGTACTTTGGATATTAACAAATCTTTTCCCAAAGGTATACAAAATTTAGCATTAAAATCTGATGCCCGCACTGTTTTAAAGCTTCAGTAATAAAATTACCAAACTTGTTATTTACTAACAACCAAAAAAGTTTTCTTTTGGTATAATGGTTAAAAAGTCTCTAAATAGATTTTCCCTCTAATAAAAACTAATGACGAGATACAGAAAATAAAGCTTTTTCTTTCAGTTATTAGTAACCATCTAACAAGTCTCCATTATCACCCCACTTTTTTCCTCACTATTAATCTCCATAATATATCCCAGAAATCACTCCTCCGTTACTACTAAAAGCATTTTCTGCATGACGGTTTCTTTGCATTTTGCACTTCAGGAAAATCTATCTTATTATTTTCTTATGCATTTGAAAGTATTTTATTGAATCCTTGGGCATAAAAAAAGTCTGTGCTAGATCATGATTTAGTATTCTCTACTGCATACAGCTTTATTCAGACCTTTAATATTACCTCTAGAATAGGAGGAAAATCCTCACTATTGAAAGCATCCAACAGCCCTGAACCACTTGGGTAGGAAGCATTCCCAACAAGTTCCATATGAATTTGTACTGGATCAATAATGGACAGTGCAGTCTCTTGCTCATTTCCTAACCGGCACGAGAAAACCTAAAAATAAAAAATGGTTTTAAAAAAATTAGGAACTGAGAAAATAGGCCTAGCAAGAACCTCAAAATCAAAGACTGACTCTTGATAACAAAACATGAACTACAGCCATGAACTGTTTTCTACAGACAATTCCTTTTGTAAACTTTAAGACAGCAGAGGTTCCAGAATCTTTCCAGACAATTTATTCCAGTGCCGTAAATTCAGGAGAAGAAATTCTGATATGCAACCAAATATTCCCAAATTCTGCTAAACTTAACTCCACTACTCCTATCACAGATATGGAAAACACTTTTTCTTTGGTCTATAATAACCATTTAGGACTTACTACATCCCTTCACAGTGTCTTCTTCTCAGCAAGTTCTTTTAAACTTTCTCAATTTATTATAAAATTTTCAGTTCTAGTATCCTTATTGCACTTTCATCAATTGTTCAGAGCTTCTTCAGCTGTTTTCCCAAGACGAGCCACAGCACTCCAGCTGTGGTCTGACTGCTGAACAGACTGCAAGGATCACTTTGCATGCTCAATATTCCTATTTGCAAAAGATCCCTACTTGCATATTCCAACGGCACGACACTGTTTGTTCACCTCAAGTCAGTTATGATTACAGCTTGTGGGCCTTTGCTGACTATGCTGGCTTCTGTCTACCCAGTCACTCTTCAGCTTTCAATTAATTTGCCCCTTCATGGCTGGAAGCTAGATTAGTAACTACCAATATTTTAAGATTATGGTTAAGTGTTTCAGTGTCTTAACAGAAACAATACAAAACCATTCTTAAAACTGCTGTAGAATGAGTGCATTTGAAGAGGAACTAACAAACTTTAATAATCATCTGTGGACTACCCTGTTTCATACATAGTGAAGTAACTTCATAAGCTTCTCTAATTTTAGATGTTTTACAAAACCAAATTTATTTCTTCTTACCTCAATGCCAAACAAACTACCAGAGAAAGGACGATCTAACAACTTGGGCTTGTAAGTGAGAACAGTAGTCCCCTTCAAAATAATTGCATTGGTATCGAAACAAGACATGTCTTCAACAACCACAAATTCAGTTCCTTAACAAAACAAAATAAAAAATAATAAAACAGGGCAATTGAAAATACCACTAAGGTATTTTAAGCATTTGTAGCAGCATTCTTGATTTTCTGCCCTTTCACAGATCTGTTTCTCCACGAGCACATGGCTTTTAATCAGAAGAGCTCCCCAAAAAGCACTAGAGAAGAATACATTTACCTGTCACATTAACCTTAACTTCCAGTTGTTTTTCTGCAGACACATGTAGCGATGAACGTTTTGTAACTACTCCACTTTTCACTGTTTTTGGAACTACAGTTGTATCACTGCTGTAAGTTCGCTGCCGGGAAGAAAGGTGATTTTCCCGCTTTTTGGTATCTCCAGGAGTATATAAAAAGTCATGAACAAGTAACAACCAGTCAAATATTAGAAACACACGGAGATTATTCAGAACAACTGTGAAGCTGGAGGAATCCTTAGTAGACCTTTCAAGAAAAGAAAAGCATACATATGAACTTTACATCTTGCATATATTTAAAAAGAGGCAGAAAACTATCAGAATCTAGCAAGGAAGAACTATAAGGAACTTTATAGGGATACACTTAGTTTACAGTGTCTGGCCTTTAATATACATATATGTATTTAAACAGAATAAAATTCATGAAGTTGCTGTACCCACAGATACCCAACAGATCTTAACTGCAAGAATTATAAGCTGTTATGATGCAAAGAGGAATTTAAAGATTATGTAACAAGAAATTATCTTATAAAAACTCCTTTAATACATTTACATTATCAATATTAATTTGCAGAATCTCAAATTTTAAAAACTGATCTTTATATTATTATTTTACATCTGTTTGGTATCAAACTTAATGTACTGCGTGTGAAACTTAGACCTGGCTCCATATCTCTCTAAAAGATTAGACGTACAATGTGTTTCCTCTCACACCCTGACAGCATTTTGTAGCACAGGAAGCTTCTTTGTCATTCAGAAAAAATGCCTTACTGAACTTTTAGCATCACATTTTGAATATCTGGCTAGGAGGGATAAAAGCGTTTGGCTTCATGATCTGGAATACCAATTATATTTGATCATGCTAACTGGAAAATAATCTGAGTGCTTAAATACCATGAAACAGTTTTATATCCAACACATTCTGAACTATAAAATCTCTAAAGAACTGTAATTCCTTTGTGAGAAGCAGCCTGCCTGCACTGCTTCCAATAGTAAAAGCCTTTAACCCTCCCTGGCTCGCCAGGATATTTCCAAAAAGCACGAGCCAGCATAACACTATCACTGAGCTCTGCAAAAGCTTACATCTAGTGCCAAGGATGCTCTCACCAGTAAAAACGTAACACATGCTTATGTGGCTAAAATTTAAAAGCACAACAGTTGGGAAGAAAATTCCTGAAACTGTGACTTGTAAACCAGAGTAGGCTGTACTGTGGAAACTGAACTCCAATCTAGGCAGATACTGGATCAAACATTACATGAAAACTTTTTTTTTTTGGTGATAAATATCATGGCATTTTCATTTTATTCAAATCAAAATTTTTGGTGTCTTTCACAAAGTTATTAAGTACTTAAAACAATTATGCATTATCCAAATCTTTGTAACACATTTCTCTCAATTGCCTTAAGTCTGGTTGGTTGGGGTTTATGTATAAATGTCATCAAGATTTTCTACTGGACTACAATAGTCCACACACTTTTTTCTATGTTACTCCTGCAACTGCTTCAGAAGGTATCACACTTATAAAAGAGTCAGAAAGCTGAACGTGGACAGTAAGCCTGATCAAAAGTGAAAGCAACATCTCTAGTCATCTCACTTGACCCTCTTTTTTGTTAGTTCCCACAACAAAACACCATGCTGATACAGGTAAATACTGACATTATATTTTTCATTCCCATTTCCAATATTAAAATAGAACAAAATAGATATCCACTGTGAATGCCTTTAAGAATTCCAAGAGATTTAGATAAGGAAAAACAAACAGCATGGGACAGCATACAGCAGAGAACGTAGAGATAGTTTATTTATTTGATTCCCACAGAAAGGCGAGTGTGACACCTACTGGAAAACAGCTTTTGCACAACATACATTTAAAATTCTGTAATATGGCCTTAGGCAAACATACAAGTGATAGGCCAAACTTATCAAGCTTTAAACACTACCAATTTTAATAGGCCAGTACATCATCAGATTCATTACACATTCAAACCTAAATTTTATTACAATGAGGGGGAAAAAAAATTCAGCAACCTTCAGTTAATTAATAACCGCAAATTTTAATCTATCAAGTACCACTGACCACTCCAAAACTGGGCTCAGATTTAAATACAATGCCACCAGGATTATCTATGTTAATAACAGTTGTATGAAAAACAAGACAATCCTGATTGAGGATATCATTATCAAAACAAACAAACAAACCCAGAATTACCAACCTGAAATGCAATTCAATCTGGATTGCTCCTGGACTACTAGTATTCTTTGATGACTGAAAGATGCAACTGAACACATTCGGTGTCCCTGCAGTAGACTTCTGTCCAGCATAACGTGTGTCAAATGCCATCATGGAATGAGAAACCAAATTTACAGACTTTGTTCCATTTGAAGAACTTTCAAAAAGCAACTTGGATTTCTTAAAATCAAACCTAGGAGAATAAAATACAAAACAATAAAAAAACCCACCAACAACAAAACAATATAGCAGAAATCTGTTTTTCCTAAGATTACCTCTCACCATTTTCTTATTTAGAATACCATTTGTCTTGGGCAACTGGTTACTGAACTCTGATTTCAAGGACAACTTGAAAGACACAGATGGTATCTTTTGAACAGTGTTATGTCCTTTCATCTTTCAGATCAGCTGAAACTCAAATTGGAATAAGAAATTCTATTTCATTGTATTATTAAACGATGTCATGTATTATATTAATTCCTGTCCTATTATCTCTCAAATGAGCATAGTCCTTAGGACAAGGTACTCAGTGACAAAAGAAAATCCATACCTGGCTAAAGAGTTGCATCCATCTTTTCCTTTTGGATCCATCAGTTCCAGACTCACATTAACCATGTCGATGAGGAATGACATGGAAGTATACACTTCTCCACTCAAAACTGTCTGAAAGTGGAAAACATCAAGGCATTCTTTTTAAGAGCATCTGTAACTTTAATTCCTGAATTAAATTTTGTGATTTCAGAAAAATGCAAACATCTGTAGTGTCTTTCTCCTTCAAAGAGTTTCATTAACCATTGCTGGGAAACAGTTACATTTCACAACAGTGTAGCCTTCAACTTGAAAACTATTAATCCATTTTCACACTATTGTTCTATAGCTTGTTTGTTCTTAAATTAAATGTCACTGTCGAACTGTTTCAGGTACCTTCTATTCTTAAATCAGATTTGTAGTTTCTAAAACTTTTTTTTTTAAATTTTAGGTGAGAAGTCTGACATGAGGAGCATATTTGTATCAGGAGAACTGTACCCATTCTTTCTTAAAAGAGAATCCTAGACACTTCCTAACATTTTTCCCCCTGCTGTGGTCACATACTTACTTCTTAAGCAAAGATTACAGTCATGCAACATAGACAACATTTAAAAGCCCCACAAGATCAAGAGGAAACATGTTGTCCAACACCTTCCTTCCCTTCCCAGTAATAAGGATAAATATTCATTATTTCCAGGTGTTGCCCCCACTCTTCCTGAAAGAATAGTATTTGACAACAGCCAAATAGGCAATACTTGAGAACCTGCTCAAAAAAAAAAAAAGGTGGCTCAGCTCTGCTATAAAGCTTTTATTGCTGAAATTCTTCTTTCAGATTTATAGGACAAAAAAAGGGCTTTTAACACAAAGTAGTACACATTCCACAATCTCCTAAGTCTTCAGGAATGTCATAGACACCATGGGAAACAAATCATCACCCTGCATGTGATTACAGGATACCCTTCAAGTCCCTCCAAAAACCTCCATTCACATGGAAAAAACTTAAAACTTGTTACTGTACCAACAATATACTGCAATAGCAGCTCATCTTAAAATACTTCAGGAAAAAAGTACAGTTTTCATAGATTTGTTAACTTTTTTCCCCACTAATACATTTCCACAGACCTAAAATGAACTAACAAATACAAGCAATGATGGCTGTTTCTCACACTGTCTCTTCTAAAGATTAGAATCTCAGTAACACGAAGCAAATGTAAGAGCAAGCCACACCTGAAAGGACAACAGTATCGCTGAGACAAACCTGAATTCACAAGAGTATCTGCAGATAAAAAGTTCCTTCATTTGATCGTCTACCTAAATTAATTTTTTTTTCCAATTTAAATCTACCAGTCCATCTGTTAAACTACGACAAAGGAACAGATATTTAGCCTTATCAGCAAAAACCCCAGACATTTCCAGACTGAATTTCATCAGCATATTGTTCCTCTTACATGAATTCTTGGATCCTGCAAATCATAAGGCCGCATGAATTCTTCTATAGGCTCTCCAAGGTTGTTCTCCAGTAGTCCACGTATCAGTTTATACTTATTCAAATCCAGAGAGCAATGGACTGATGACAGATTGCCATGTATCGATATGTCTGCAACTGCATGACTTAGCTCTCTACAACAAAGGAAAAAACCTCAGTATTTCGAGGTGCTGTAACACAGCAGGCAACACTTTAAAGGGACAATAAAAGTAATCTAAAACACTGAGTTTAGGCTAACCACATAAAGAGATCCTGTTTAGATAAACTCACTTGTCCAAGTTTCTCTCTACTTGTAACTTCAGCCTGAAAGGTTCTGTTAATAGGCTTCCTCCTGTCTGCCTCACGAAGTAGGATGGAAAGCTCAAGTCCACACTAGTATCTTCCACAGCCTTTGAATACTCTCTCTGATATCTTTCTGCAGCGAATATGTCCATGTCCTGCAGATCAACCACAATGCAGTCTAAGAGGCAGATGTGATCCTCTGCAAGTGCACAGGAGATGACACATTAAAGAAGAAAAAAAGGAATCTGTACAAAACTAATACAATTTACTTTTAAAAGAAATTTAGCTTTTCCTGGAAGTTATTCCAATTTTGGCTTTAAATTTTTTTTTATTCACAATCAATTATCTGTAACTACCAGACACCAAGCTGATTCACAGGTAAATATAGTCTTAATTAAGAGTCCAACTCTACTCCTTATATGTCTGCAATTTGCATCTCAAAACACACCCAAATTGTAGGGCTATTATTCCAGAAACAGAGCTACAATTCCCTAATCCTTTACTGCAAAAATCAACCCTGAAACTAAGAAGTCTAGTCTTTAGACCCAGAGCCTTTCTTTTCCAGTGTCACATAAGATACAAGCAAAATTGAACTGCATTATTTTACAAGGAAAAAGAGCAGCTATGCGGGGTTTCTACTATTTATCACATACCTGGGCTGTCAGGGTTTGGCACAAAAGGTAGCTTTGATTGTTGCCCTTGTTGCTTAGTCAACGTATTCGGTGTAGGCTCACTCTTCAGCCTAGAAATGTTTGTTCCTGATGATTTTTTCATGAACAATCCTTCCATCACTGCTTTTGATTCATCAGCACTTGTTTTCTTCATGCCATGTTTCGGGGTTCCCAAAGGAGATGAAAACTGAACTGAATCCTGCTAATGGAAGTAATTTGGTAATTAACAACAGATTTTTAATTTAAATTCTAAGGAACCAATACATCAAGGTTCAAGGCACAACAAATTCCTGTAAAAAAACTACGTATTTTGTTTGAATACCAGTATCTTTTACTGTAGAAAGGTCACCAAACTTTTTTCCTATAACCTGAACAACAGATAAAAACATGTTTATTTCAGCAGCATTTTCAAAAAAGCTGTGCAATCTTTTCAACAAGAAATTAATCCAAAACCAGTGGGTTTTTGCACAAAACAAAAAACCCCAAATCCATGTAAATGAAATTAATGCAAAATAGAGGGTTAAGACTGTCAAGTTATCAAGCATTTCTGTTGACTAAAGATTGTTAAATATTTAAAGCTATTTTTCAGAACCTCTTCAGATGATGAAAACAACATATGCCACTATTTCTGCAAGATCATGTCAGCAACTTAATATTTTATCAGAATACGTGAACAAATACTTCTATACATGAAGGTATAATTTTATGTGCTTTAAATACTTCAGTCATCATCCCCAAATTTTTCTGCAGTAGCTAAGCTTAAGATAGAATAAATCCCTGCCCTTACTGTTAAAATCCCCACAGGGGAAAAAAAGCAAAGCTCATTTATATTGATGTATACCATTTTAGACATTTCCCCCCCCACACATATCTAGTGGAAATCTTAGAGGCTTTTCTGCCTTCATGATGCTGTCTAGAATCAAAAACCTGCAAAGGGTATGGTTCACTAGTAAAAAAGTCACATCAACATTAGGAATTTATTCTCCCAAAACATATGTCTGGTGGAACAGGTTTACACATTACTTTTATACTCTGAAGCCAAATTTCAGGGTTCATTTAGTCTGTCCTGATTTAAATTCATTAACTTCATGTTTCAAATTTACTCAGCTTCACATGCTCTAGCAGGTAACAATCATCTGTCCTTAATGATTCACTTGCCCTTACTCTGGGATTGCTCACTTTGCCCATGACTGCAGCATTGTTACTATCATTTCCCAACTTCTTTCTGTAGACAGCTTCTGATGTCACCATACAATCCTTACCATAAACTTTCCTTTCTGGTTTTAATTATTAATCTTACTAGCTTTATGTGGTTTTTAGATATTATTCACTGGAAAAATCCATTGCAGCCATGATCAAAGATTTTAAGATTAAAAATTTGAGGACATTAACATTTAACTTTATACTGTAAAGTACATGCATTAAAAAAATCATCACATCATCTATAAATCTATGAATTTATGCAATAAATCCAAATTAATAGCTCCTCAGACATGCATAAAGAGCACACCACAACAAATTTAAATCCAGTTCTTATGGAATTCAGCAAAGTCTTTAGAACAAAAATATCTATTTTATAATGCATAAAGGAACTTTTAAAGTGCTAAATTCCACAAGAAATTTTGGTTTTTTTAAAAATGAATGAGGAGCACCTGAGCACTACTATAAAGATATGAAATACCTCAAATAAAACTGGATCCTTGTATGCATTGCCTTGCAAAATCCGATCCTCGAAAATAAACATAGGACAGAGAAAAAATGAAAACAAAAAACAAAAAACCAAAACCCCAGCCAATCCCATTTCAAACCCCTAAGCTTCTACAGTGCTACGTAACTTTTTAGAAGTATTTTAAAGTTGAAATCAAATTACTATGCACACATCTTTTCTTTTAACTTCTAACATTAATTTAGGAATCTACCACTTACAAACCTTTAAATACATCAGCACACTAAAGTACAAAAATCCCTCAATATTACAGTCCAGTGTCTCCTTATAGTAAAGACACTGGTAGATGTAAATCAGATGGCAATCAGCAATTCAGTCCTCCTAATTTCTACCCCCCTTTAAAATGGCATTTAGGGGTTCCTAGAACAACTACCCATTTCACTGCACAGGTTAGATACAGAAAGCCATCCAAGATGGATCTTCCTTACACCAAAGTCTGTGGCAGCATCTGTCAACAGCAACACCAACTATTCCCTGCCCTGCACCTAGCCTTAGGATTAAGCATTCACTGGAAACCTCTCATTAGGCTTCACCTAATTAGAGCAACTACACACGCTCAGTTGCATTAAGAGCAGAAAAAGAAAAACCAAAAACCAAACCAAAACAGTTCTGGTGTTCCATGGTGTAGCAAATCTTAGCCAATACAGATCTGTATTTCCTACTACTCCTACTGTCAAAATTGTGTTTGGTGAAGAGTTGAAGCAGCTACCAGAAAGGGTTAGCTGAAAGCCCATTATGCTCCCATGTTCAGGGGTGCACCCAGCTGGGCCCTGCTTCCCAGTAAGGCCAGTTCTAGTGAGTCCCACAGAACAATCTCCCCTCTGCCCTGAGGGTCTCAGAAAGCAAAGGCCAGGTGGAGGCACAGGAGGGAGAGCTCGGTTCAACCAGCAGCACAACAGATCCTTAAGATTACTCAGCACACTGGCATGGACTGTTTCACTACTAACAGTACAAAGTGTATATATAAAGTAAAATGTAAGAATCATTTACCATTTTGACACAGAAATAAAATGCACAAGAACTAGAAAAAACATAAGCTGTTAAATTAAGAAGTAATGTTCTTACCTTGTTCTTTAATGAAAAAGTACCCGGCATACCAGCAAACAAAAATCTGTTCTTGACTTTCAGTTTTCCAAGATTAGCTACAATAAGACTATTAGACTTTGAGCTTTCAGGTATAAGCAGAACAGGAGCATCAGCCTCAATATCAAGAAGAACTCTGGAAGCTCGCTGTGCTTTATCTCTTACCTGGGAAGAGCAAAAATTTGTTAAAAAAAAGAAATACAGGTGAGTATTTCACACTTATTAGTACTGCATTCAGAAACACTATTCCTTCATTTACAAAACTAAGATGTGATAAAATTTTATACCAAAACCCAAAAGAACTCAATCTCTTGTTTTAGGCAGAGAATAAAGACTACCTAAAAAAGGACTATGACACAAACAGCCCACACCTGCACAACAGGTTGAGCAATCAGGAGTGAAACACACTCACCACTGGACCCAGAGGAGTAACAGACACTACTCAGGCCACTACTTAAAAAGATTACTTAAGAAAAACTATTTCTAAAGGGAAAAAAATCCATCATTTAGAACAGATGTTTCAAAATCAGACTTCTTAACTGATGCACAATGAAGCATTTTAATATATGCAAATATTAACTGACTTTCTTCCAATTATGAGAAGCAACCTTTTAAAGAAGATTACTGTTAACTATATCAATCACTCCCACATTAGGTTTTGTACAAAATAGGCTATGACTGTCATGATTATTTATATACACTATTGTGCAGAAGTTCAGCATCTGATTCTCAGTCTACCAGCCATCATATTTAATCACAGACATACACCTGAGTAGAACAGGAGGACTTCTCACTTGATTCTCCTTATTCAGTTATTATAACTGTCTGGTAAACAGTGCAGAAAAAGGCAAGACAATATCTTGAGCCCTTTTTGTCCACCATCACAAAGATAGGAAAACACCCGTATCAGTGCATACTGCAGGATCCAGGTACCAAATTTTTAACTAATTCTGCACTTTTCATATAGCAGCAGGATGGTCCTAAATAAGTCTTTTAACTACAAGATGAATATGAGCATTCTCCACTAACATCAGAACTCTAAAACCCCCCATCATTTCAACTCACTAAGCCGATGCACTAATATAAATTTTATACTGCATTTCAACTTCCAAAAATAGGCTAGGAAAGAACAGAAAAAACCCAGACATACTGTTTGTCCTTCAATTGCTGCTCTTTGCCGCCCCAAGACATCCTGAAGCTGAGTAAAATGTTGGATGAAAGACACAACCTCTGCCTGGAAACGCTGCGTGTGCACATACTGAACAGATGCCATTCGTAGAGTGACATGAACATCACACTCCCTCTGCAGCAACGGATCTGGCCTCCCATATCTGTGATAAAAGTTGAAAGTAAAATTCAGCTATTTTGGCTACATTTTACAAATAGTGCTATACATTTTTTTGCATTTAAAATAGTAATACAGAGGATTTCACTGATGTTCACAGGATATAATTAGAACTATTTCAATTACAGATATGAAAAACTAGTTTTACATTGTTTGTGAATTATAATATTAAATATATTAAACAACAATATAATAAACAGAATAAATAATATTAATAAGAAATAGATTTAGAAATATATTTAATAAGTGCTACTGAGTTTTAATTAAGCAAACAAGAAAATTCTACATTTGGAATGCACCTCTAATCTCTACATCTAACAGCTACACCTTTGGTGATTTTATACATCTGAACAGTGGCTTAGAAATTAAGTACTCCATTGCATAATAATCTGTAGATTCGACTCTGAATCAGTGTACTGTTACATTTAAAATTAATTCCATAACATTACTTGAATAATTTCTAATCTGATTAGTTCTAGTGGGTGGAGGAGGGGAGTGAAAAATCATGAAACAACACAGGGTAAGAACTATTGCTTTACACAAAGCAGAACAACTTCAAAAGCACACTATGAAAAAAGCAAACCCTTAATTCCAAAATTAAGGAGCAATGGAAAATTTATTCCATCAGTTGAAAACCTCTTCCAACTTTCAAAAAACAATTACTATTTTACTCAGAAACAAACTATCACCTAAATACTATCAAGAGTAGCTTTACAGGGAAATAAAAAAGTATTTTTCCCAATAAACCATGTACATTGCAGGACAAAGAAAAGTTAAAAAGTTTATGACTGAAAATGTTGAAATTAAGTCACAAGCGTCCAAAGCAGAATCATGCAGACCTGACAGTTGTGGGTTTGGATTTGTGGGGTGTGTTTGGGTTTTGGTTTGTCTTTTTAGGGGGTGGGGAATTAATGGTGCTAATATCGAGGAACAAGAAGTTTAAATTCATACTTAAAGACTTGGAAAATGAGTGCTTCTTCACCACTGGTAGTGAAACGTTCCCTGTAAAATTCTCCATGAGCTGTAAGATCACTTAAGGACAGACTTCCAATACTTCCTCGCAGGGCTAAATCTCCCTCTGCAAAAGAAAAGACAATTAATTAGGATCCTCAAACACAGGTAAGCTATTAAAACCCAAAAGTTTCTATTAGTGGGATAAACTTGTTACAAGTAATTAAATAAATCACATTGAATTAAACATTAAACCTCATATTCGAAGAAAATCACATATTTCTGCTACAAAGATTATATTAACCCAAACATAACTCTGTGTTTTACACAGATAATGTGATCACATCACTGTGATTTGTGAAAACTTAGATAGAACTCTTTTTTTCTCTGGAACAGTAACATACATCATTGTTCTGCTCTGTGAAAGTGCAGTACTAAAACCCTACCCAATCTCAGCTAAAATGATCAAGGGTTTGACAGCTGGGAGGGATTGCAAGGATTTAAAATCAAGCCTGAAGAGCAGAGGCAGAATAAGTGGAAAGGAAATGTGCAGCTTGGCCAGGAAACACACACACACAAAAAAACCCCAATGAGCACCAAAATAAAAGCATTTCAAATCACAACTCCAGTGTATGCCTCCTTTTATTTTAAACTGCATACAATCTTGGCCCTCCAGTCTACTCACCAATCACTTCCAAGTGAGCTGCAAGTTTTGACACACTGGCTTTAGCAAGCTCACTAGTTGTCTTATTCAGTACTAATGATAAAGAATGGACCTGGTCAAACAAAAAGGAACAGGTCGGTATTAAACAATATGACTTCACAGCTGGAACATCTTGTTAATTTTTTTCAAGACAACTGCACTGTAACACATAAATGACAAACAAGAATTATCTGCCTGGGGAGACACTGGAGGAAAGCAACATTTTTACATCCTTGTTTGCACATTAATAGGTCTCCCAAGCAACCTAGAATGACCAGGTCATCAACGAATCGTAACACTGTTCTCTTCATCCTTTCCTTTCAAGTTTTGTCATTTGTAAGGTAGATTGCAGGACCTCTAGGCAAAGACTATATATATATTCTTTTTCTTTTTAAAAAAATGTATGTTTATACATATATATAGGCATATATGTATATATATATATTTATAAAAGTATGTACTTTTAAAAAAATAGAACTCGATATACTTAGAACAGCACAGTGCCAATTTCAGTACATCAGGTCTCTAATAGCTGAAACAACCATAAATAAGAGATCACAGACTTTGAGTCTGTGCCTTGTGTTATCCTGGGGAAGCAAGTCACTGCCCACAAGACTGACATTCCCCTTAGTCTCAGGCACAGAGCAGACTGGATGGGGCTGGGGGGTGGGTGTCAAACTCTACCCGTGAGAGCTCCACTGGACGAACATGGAGCATTCTATTTCAGCCTCCCTTCACGTGGCATATGCGTGTCTGAGGGTCACAGAGCCAATCATTTTGCAAATGTTTTGCTTTTCTGTAACTTCTGCACTTTTTTAAAAATCTACATCTACGCACACTTTAATCTGAATTTATGCGCATTCTCCACTAAATATAAAATATTTTATTTAAATGTCACCTTAAGTTTCTATAAACCAGATGCTTTATGACAGACAATCCAATTACTGTTTTACATCTCAAGTATACCTTCAGATCCAGCTTAGTGTTTACAGGCTCTTGGGCTTGAGAAGCTGACAAGGTATTTATTTCTGATTTGATTGTCTGCTGAGTATCTTCAGGTTGCAGCTTCATAGCATGGTTATCAGCAGTGGATCCAATCCCAAAGAAATCCAGTATCACTACCCAAGTTTGCAAAGTTATTAAGACATCTAGACAATTAAAATCAACATCTACACTACGATTAATTTTGTTATACTGAGAAGAAAATTCAGGATGTTTCCTATCCACTAGAAATATATTGATATGAACTAATGAATCATCAAAGTTACTTTTTCCACAGGGCAACTTGGATCTGTCTGCTGTTGGAGAAGGAGGTGGAGTCAGAGGATACTCAGAATCAGCATCTTCTTTTTGCTTCTTACGGGAGGCACAAACTGGTCTTTGGTATAGCTGAAAGACATTAGGTGCTTCTTCCATATGGGAAGGTAGGGAACGTGGCATATCTGGATATTCTGCATTGGACACTGAGGGACAAGACTGTGAAAGATATTCCTTATGTGCTAAACTGGATGGCTTGGGTGCTCCACGGGAGACCATGAGATTCTTATACATAGAGTCTGGGTTTTTTTCCAAAAGATCTTCCATTAGCAGAGAACGCAAGGCAATCTGAATGGACAAAGTCTGAGGATGGTCTTTAGCAAACTCAACATCAAAATCCTGAAACTTAAGGCTGACCAGGCCTTGTGCACCAAGTGTAAGATCACCACTTAACTGAACCTGGAGCTCTGAGATATGGAAGTTTGCTTGAATCTGAGTAAAAGATTTTGTTTCCCTGATAGCTAATGACCTGTTTGGAACAGAATTTAAACCAGAATGGCTGAATAAGCCATTTTCCTTCCGTTCACTTGAGAATTCTGTGCCTGTGCTATGAAGTGATGCTGAAGAAGAACTATGACAAGTTGAAGATACAGAAGTGGTTGGAAATTTGTTCAAGTCTTCACTGTAAATTAAATTATCCAGAGTCTGAAGGACTTGTTCATACACATGTTTTGCTAACACCACCTACAACGCAGAAAAAAGAATCATCACGTCAGAGTGTTCTACATTATTAAAATCAGGACATATATTTTAAAACTCCCAAGTGGAAAGACTGTGGAACTTCAAACCAGACAAATTTTAAGTTTGCCCACAGTAAAAAAAATCCAGAACAAGGTACAATGCAAAGTTGAAGCAAAACAATTCTTCTGCATTAGCTCTGTAAGATGACACAATCTGGAAACATACAGGATAGGATCCTAGAATAGGATACCTTGTATTCCTAGGCAAAAAGCATCCACACAGAGTTAGTTAAAAATAATTCACCATACAAACTAGCCTTAATTTTTCATGCTGAGATTATACAGTAATATATGGAAAAAATATTCTACTTGTCATCACCGCTTGTCTCCTTAGCCTTAGAAGTTTCAGTTTCCTCTATTTAAAATCTCTGCTCCTCCATTGATTTTTTTCAAGATAATGGCATTTTAATTCTTAGTTTCTACTAGAACTGCAAATAAGCATATCTGGACAGTGACACATTTATTCTTCCTTCTGTGAGAGGAGTTCATGGTAAGTAAAAGTTAGACTAATCCACAAAGATGTCTAAAATGCCCCAAAACAAAATTAAATTTTGTCACTGGTTTTCTGACTTACTGTCTCTTCTAACCACATGTGTACGGATCTGATTTCTGAACTACCAACACGTTAAACCTGAAGACATCTGCCTGAAAAATACTCATCTTCTATGAAGTGAAATACTTTTATATTGATAGTGGAAATACTACATTACTATACCTGAAGAGGATTCACAAATTTCCCTTCAATCTTCATAATGCTCGATATTCCAAAGTCTTCATTACTCAGAGGAAAAGTTAAATCCAAATCTCTCTCTAGTGGTATTTTTTCCAATTTAAACTGGATGGTGGTGTTATTCAGAATGTGGAAAGCTGTTAAGAGAAAGTGAAATTAAAAAAAAATAAGTGAACTGATTATCCTATAAAGACTGTACAGCAGAGATAACAGAGATATTTAACATGCTCATAATCTTTTAGCGATGCTGAAGTAAGTATATATGATGATGGTTTTTTAAGCTTCTGCTTGAAAGGCACTGTTCAGTTTTTGCTTAGGAGACTAAAAATGGATATAACTAACTTGTCCATTGTAATTAAAACTGAACAGTATATTTCAGGAGGATGGGCGAGACAGAATGCATAATCAGACCTATGGTCAATGTGCATTTTTAGTACCATCTACTACTCATATTAAAATAATTAGAAGTCCTCTGATTAACATACCATGGCCTTTATGTAATGATTCAAAGAAGTCATGACGAGTAAAATGAGATTCTTCCTGGCTATTAATACTGGCAGGACCTGAAGAAGAATGCAGCCCATGAGATATTTCACTTGCAGGCTCCTTCTTGCTCATAAATTGACTGCTATTTAAAGAATACATTTTAATATCTTTGATTTCAACTTGCAGTCTATCACTTGTAGTTTCATCTTCTCCTGGTACAAAATTCTGAATAGATATTTGTCCTAGATGACCTACAAGCAGTTCAGAGCTACCAGGCTTTCGAGGTATTGAGACAATTGGTGATTCAATGTTTACATTTAATATAAGCTTAATAGTATCAGTTTTGAGAAGCTGGGATCCAAATGCATCGCCTTCATGATCTTCTAAATTGGCAACATCTCTTGATCGTGGTATTGTATCAAACAAAGAAACCATTTCACTGTATTCAGCAGTTTTAGTTGCCAAGACTGTAGTAACTTTTGAAGCTGCACTTTTCAGCATGCTGCGGAAATTCTCTTCCAATTCATCCATTGACAAAGTTAGTTCTTTCAAAAATTTAGCTGAGTGGTTATAGTGTAAGGAGGCCATTTTAAGGTTGAGAGAACATTCCTCCTTTGACTTTTCTGTGAAAGTGAAACTTAAAGCATCTGGAAGGCTATTTCCATCATCAAGCCTAAAGAATAAAGATTCAAAGTAATCTACATCACCAATGAGATTTTCATACCTTACTGTATTCCCTATGCTGACAACATACTGGTTCTTAACACTATCTTGTGTTAGGTCCATAAGGTGAAGGCATCCAAGAGAGCCATTTACATCAAATTTACTGCACATGGAGACATTGACTTTGGTGCCACCGATACTGGCTGTTGCAATTTTTCTGCCATATTTTTCTCCATTTGCCATGCCAACTGTCCTGAGGAGGAGTATATTTAACCAGTGAATATCAACTGCTACCTCTGTATTCTGCACATAAGTAGACTGGAAGGTTTCCTGTTCCCTCCAATCTCTTTCCAAGTCCGTTATTAAAGGCTGAGGACTAGAATCTTCTTTCTCCTTTGGGAAAGACTTCTGGAGAAACCCAATCAGTTCAACAATAGTCTCTGGATTAAGGATAATATCGAGGTTGTTCACCTGTACAGAGATCACCTGCAGACTGCTATCCAAATTCATCGACGGGCATTCTGCACTCACAAACTGATACTCTAATTTTATCAGGGACTCTTGATCTTTTCCATTGGTACCAGATGAAGTATTTGAGGCTGTAGCACATTTCTCTGTCAAACTAGCTGCATCAATGGGACGTGCATCATACGGCCCATAAACTGGGGACTGAGCCCTGCTGTCTCGAAGACTTCCTGTTGGCACATCAAAACTCAGATTCTTATGAGAAGCCATCAAAAGATCAAAATCTGTTCCATATGTTTGCATAGTATCAACCAATAACAGGCCATGAACAGTCAGGGACACTTCTGCATCATATGGCCTTTTTATAAAATGGGCATTGGTGCCAAAAACCTTGAGTACAGAAATATATCGTCCATTACTTTCAACACCCAACTGCATACAGTTTACTTTGAATTCAGCCAAAAGCAGCTGAGATTCAACAAGAACTTCCCTGGTATGTTGCTCTAGCATTACAACACTCTGTGTTAGATTCATTACAGAATCATGCAAACTGCCAATCTGGTCTACCTCTGCAAAAATCTTGTCTTTCCCTAAATGTAGGGCATCAGAAGACTTCGTTTCAGATGTACTCAGCTGCGTACAACAGTTCTTCAGAGCTGCTATTTTGTCCTCATTGAT